>NC_088989.1:8228951-10921866 GCF_963932015.1 Anas acuta | reverse complement strand
GAACACTGAAACACTGAAAGTTTCCAAGACATGATGGAGAAGTTGTGCAACAAGCAGAGACGTATAGGAGGAGAAAACAGAGGGGTAGAAAGTGGCGTATGACCATCTGCCAGTATTGGAAAAGAAAAATGCTGAGAAGAAATAATAGGAAATTTTTTGGATGCTGTGAGAGGGCACAAGTGGCAGCAGCACACAGAAATAAAGAGGCACATACAGGCTGAGGAGTGGGACTTCTGCCTGGCAGCTCAAATCCTGAATCCCCTGGTCACCGCTTCCCCAGGCAGGACTGCTGAAGTGTGCAGCTCTGGAAGTCAGAAAGGATTAAAGCCATTAGGATTTACCCGTATAAGAATATATAACTTTTGGATAGAAGACAGAGATGTATTAGAGAGAGCTGCTTGTACCACTTTTGCACTGCTTAGCACTGGAATAACTCCTTTCACTTTAATGCACTTATTCCCATTGATTTATTCAGGTATGAGAGAAGTCTAGCCAGCAGAGCTCAAATAAATCTTTAGACCATACCATTCTGCCAAGAAAAGTGGTAGAATACCTCATATCTATAGGAATATCTATGTGTGTCTGTCGATGTGCATTTAATTTTTTTCATTTAAGGATATGAATATCATCCTTCTTGGGTACCCTTTTAGAGAGGAAAAGCACTCTGAAGTGTTCACTAAAAGACTGTGCTGGTGTCAAGATTTGGTGCAGACAGCTAACTTCAGATGAATCAAGTTCAGCAAGGCAAAGTCCTCCTGTGGCTACACACTTAAATTCTTGTTTCTCGAAAAACTCACCCAACTGCCTAGCAGTTGTGAAAATAGCCAGCAGATAATAACAGGACTGTTTCTGGCAAGGGAACGTGATACAATGCAGAGCCCTTTGTTAGTGGCTGAAAGCAAGCAGAAGGCATTTCCCTCATTTTCTATAGTTTTCACCAGCACTCAGTGCAATTCTGGTTGTTGACTATAGCAGACACATGCTCACTTCTTTCTCCTGACTATAAAGGCTCAGGAGACATTTCTAGGTTGCTTGTGTACAATTTAGGAGATTGTGGCTTTTTAAACTAAAGCAGGGGAAGAAAAACACTTTAAAGGATTTGATTAGAGCAAGTAAGGAGGAGAAAGCCCAAAGCCCCATCATCTCAGATGTGGGTCTATTTTTTGTTTGTTTGTTTTGTTTTTCCTTTTTTTTTTCTTTTTTTTTTTTTTTAAAAAAAAAAAAAAGCAGGATCCTCTGGTGAAGTTTACATCCCAAAACTAAAGTCTGGACAGCCCTTGAACAGCAAGAAATGGCAGAGTCAGGATCCAAAGGCAGCTGCATTTTGAGCTTGTCTCAGTACTTCGGAAACATCTGCATTCTTTATCAACTTCCATAACCAGTAAAAAGATGAAGCAGTATTTCTGCAGCTGTGGTAGATTGATGTAACTAGCACACATTTAATTGTATTTCAAGTTTTGGCTACCTCTCATGCAGGGTAATAGGGGATGTTACAGATGGTTAACATGCAACAGATACTTGGGGACTGCAGAGTGATGAGAACCACGTGTTTTTCATGCTGTACAATTCAGAAATGGTCAAGAAAGAGGCTGAGAAAAAACAAGTCCCTTACATAGGTATCCATTTGCAGTGGGACCCTAACTCTGGAATTCCCTAATAAGGGTTCAGGAGTAAAACTGTTGTTGTATGTGTGAAAAAGACAAGTTGTTGAACATTTACTCTAGCTAAAATGAGAACTAACTCAAATATTATGTCTAAACTTAAACTATGAATGATTACTGTGATCAGAAAATCCGTGATTGAGCATTGGAGTCTGCTTTATTTTCACGCCGTCAGGTTTTGGCTGTGTATGCTGAAATACTAATAAGAGGGTTTGATCCCATGCTATTTCTTGCCTTGAGGTCTGGGAGATAGCCATACCACATGCTAAGCTCTTCTAAGCAATCAACCTTTTGAAGTTTGCCCATGCTGATTTATCGCTTAGTCCCAAAAAGTAAGAAACACCATAGTACGTGGCACTCCAGTGATCCTCTTGATAAAGATAATCATTTTTCATTTCATGAATGCATTTATTTATGTGTCTGTTAACACAAAGATGGGACAACCATCTCTGTATCATAGATGGCTTTGACAAGACTTTAAAGGATTTCTCCAAGCTCTCCGAAGACCAACTGTAACAAATGTTACAGTTCAATTCGGAAACAGCTCTCTACAAGCCAGAAAAATCAGCAATGCCCAGTTTCTGAGACAGAAAGAAGGCTCCTTTTACTAGCAATTAACCAGCAAGGTTAATTTTTGAGGGTAGGATGGCTTAAACTATTATGGCCACATCCTTCAAGAAGAAGAAGCCTTGCACAGACCCAAACGCACACGCAGTTCCCAACCTAAGTGTGCGAGTCTGATCAATGGCTGTGCAGACTGCTAATGAGCCCCCTCATTAGCTGCACGCAGGAATATTTACCTGGGATCAGGCGCCGTGGTGGTAACTGCATGCCAAAGTACAGTGGCAGCTTGGCGAGCTCTGAACCCCTCCGACACCTACCAGTTGTAAACTTGCCCCCTTAATGTCGGTGTAGCTCCCCGGTGTGCACTGCTCTGCCTTTCTTCCCAGTCCCTGCTGCTGCTGGCTGGTTTTCGGTCCTGGGAGCCCAGCAAAACAGTGGTACTTGGAGAAGATATACGTGTGCTTATTTTCAGAGGCTCACCGCTCTGGATGGTGAATCAGGTCCAATGTGGACTCTGGTGCACCACAACTCCTGATATGACTTGGCAAAGTAATAGAGAAGAGCCCGTGCTTCCTATTGATTGAATTGCAGCCTGACCTCTCTTGCCTCTTCTCTGGCAAGACTTTTGTTCATCTTTCTCTATTCAGTATTATCCTCCTCTGATAGCCCCCATTCCGGTCTGCCAGCAGTATTTATTACTTTTCCACAGTATGGCTGTTTTCAGTTTTCTTACATTTCCAATTATACTGCACAGTTGCCATTGATCTGTTTTCTGTTAGCATGAAAATCAGAGCTGTGATCTATATAATTTAAGACTCTACCTTCATTAACCTTCCTTTTGTTTTTAAGGCAGACTATTTAAATTGATCTTTATTAAATAAAATTACAAGAGCCATCAATCCTCATGCTTCACGGTGTAAGTTGATCAGTGGCTAACTCAGGAAGTAATTGCCAGAGGACCTCTTTGTTAAGATGCTGTACAATTGGATGCATTTCAGGAGTTTAAATCCTCCCAGGGACTACACGGCTGCTACCAGGGAAAGCATTCAGCACTTGTTGGATCAGTGGTTAATTCTGACATGGAAGGAGAGAGCAGCTTGGCTGAACGGGCTTTTGCTATGGCAGCTCATCTCTCAGCTGCTGCAATGGCCAACACCTGATGTAAGTCCAGGGCCAAATCCCTTAGTGATGTACATTAGCACCAACCCCCTGAGTTCCTGTGACACACAGATCCTCAGCTGGTGGAGTTCAGCACAGCTCCGTTGCCTGGAGAGCTGACCCCATGTTCTTTTGTCCTCTCCTGTTGCCAGACAGTGACAGGAGTGTGTATCATGAACCTATTTATGAAGTGCTCTGTTCTCATCCCATTTCTCCATTTGCAGACTGCTGCTAGTGCTTGTCACGGTGTTACTTGGGTTTTGTACCAAATCAGAACCCTGCACCGCCCCAGGAAACAAAAAGCTTAAGCTGCAGGACATCTGCATTCTCTAAGAAATCTCCTCCCTTGCTGTGGTTGTATGTATCCTAGCTTCTTAAATTGACTTTTCACATTGTCTAAACATATTTAGACACAAGACTTCACAATTACAGGAAAGTTGCTTTCAACATCCTCCTACTCTCATTCAGATCCATTCTCTTTTGCTCTCATGTTCTTATCATATTTAAGAATTCTGCGTAAATGAGCATTAATGAACCAATTTAAAATTATTTTTCTATGAGCAATTTCAGCTGCAAGTCACTTGATTATATGAATCCAAATGATGGGGGTGGGGGGAGGGAGAACATAAAACGTGTCTTTGCTGCAGCAACCCGTGACCAATTTAAGCGCTGGAGCAAAGGTAAATGCAGGAGGGCTGAGCTGCCACCTGAGCACTGTCTGCACAGCACTGGGTGGAAAGGAAATGGTGCAGGGCTATGAAAGTCACAGAAATGCACGGGATCACACAGAAGAGGGGGCAGGAAAAACTCTTCTTCTGTCTTTTTCTCTGTAGATGCTCACCTCCCTGTGCTGCCTCTGCAGGACGTGGCATTAGCATCCACAAGCCCTCCTTTGGACAGGGAAAGCAGCTAGCACAGTTGGCATCTGGCAGAGAAACAAGTGCTAGGTGGTCTGTGGGATGGTTTCCAGCATGGAGGGAGAGGTGAGGGCATAGGCAGGTTGTGTGGATTTGTGTCACCACGCACAAAGTGCACAAATCCAGCGTTGGAAGAGATTTACTGCTATGCCCGCAAGGCACAGTAGCATGTAGGGACTGACAAGACGATATCTTAAAACCCTGTGTGCAGCAGCTGCACACGCTAATATATTGTTTTCCAATGCCAGGTACATTCTATATTTTAGCTCTATAAATTTCAAAGTTAATCCAGAAACGAGTTATTCAGCATTGCAATAAAATGTGACTACCTTCTGACAGCTTTGTTCTATTCTTTATTCCTGAGGCATGAGCAGAGAAGAAAGGCTCGTGTGCTGTAGAAACTAATAACCACAAGTTAAACCACAAGAGTTCAAAGGGCTTGGTCCACCTCCTGTGGAAGTTGATAGGAGATTCCTACTACACAGAAAACAAATGCGATCTGACCCAAGCAGCTGGATGGCTGTGAGGGATGGAATGAGGCTGAGTCATGGCTCCAAATGTCTTTTTGAAGGAAGATCTAAGTTTATTCCGAGGTTTGGAGCCATTTCCATTTTGTCTTCCAGCTTGAGAATGGGGTTTAGAGTGGTCATTACTGTCTTTGGGTTTGGATCACTCTGCAAAGGGGAGGCTGTCTGGTGGCTGCAGGAAAGGTGCTGGTTTCAAAATTCCTCTTTCGTTTCCCCAGCTCTGCTATTGACTTTCTCTCTGACCTTGGGCACATCAATTCTTCCACTGAAGTAAGTTGGAACTCAATTGCATTTTATGTTTCTTTATGAGTCAGATTCCCTTTCTGCAAAATGAGGATCATAACACTTAACTACCACTCAGAAGCGCTCTGAGGCCTAACAACAAATTAATGTTTAAGATCCTTGGATTTAAAGAAAAAAAGAAAAAAAAAAAAAAAGAAAAAAAAAAAAACAACCTTTACAGATATGTGAATTTCATTGGAAAATGTCAATTTGTAGAAACTGAAAAAGTTCTTCAATGTTTTGAATGCATTTCTTGGCTCAGGAAGGAAAAAAAGTGAGAGATTGAAAGCATCATTTTGAAATGGTTGAAATGCCCTGTTTCAACATTTCGGAAGTGAAACATTTTTGGTTTTCATTTTGAAATGACTTTCAATTTATTTTTTTCATTATATTATGTGCTATAAATACAACACAAAATCAAGTCAAATTGAGGCATGACATCTCTGTTTGTTAAAAGTGAACTGTTTTGAATTACCTGAAAGGACATTACATTTTTTTAATTTCCTCTGTAGAGAACTCTGACATCTCTGGGATTTGCTCTGACTGAGCACCTGGCCCAGCTTCAAAATCTACCAGAAAATGGCATTTTTGTCCTCCTCAGAGCCTGTGAGGACTTGAAGGTTCTGCAACATGGCCCCAAATGTCACATTGAGCTGCCTGTCCTGAGGAACTCTTCTGCTAAAGAGAAATATCACATCGCAGAGACGCAAGGCATTGAGAAGGAGGTGAAAGGCATGATTTGAAAATGCCCAGTTGGATGCAGTTGTGTCCACTAGACACTGATTTAGATAAAGCTGGAGATATTTGAGCATTGAAGCAGGCTACCTTCTGCTGCTACAGAGAGATTTTAAGAAATCAACTGCTACAAGATGATAATGAAAGTTTCTCATCGTGAAAGTTTCCTCTTGCATCCTTTGCGTCTCATCTAAGCCACAACACCCCAAATCTTGCTTCATTTCGTCACTCACAGCCCAAGTGTAGTTTTAATTTGGGCCCCCCTTCTGGTCTCATCTGATTTCTGTCCTGTTCCAGCAGCACAACTGCCCCAACCGTTCACCACGTGGGATCAAATCAGGGCTTTGACTGCGTCCCTCAGACCAGATATCTTCTGGGAAGGACGTGGGGATGTTTGTCACAGTAAGTGGCCGATCCAGCAGAGTTCAGAGGAGTTGGACACGGACCAAGCTGCAAATCACACCTCATCTTTTGTGCTGCCAGCTGCCAAACATCTTAATAGCAAGCAGCCCGTTTTATCCTCTATTGTAGGGTGTGCAAAACATTGCATGGGAGATGTGGCACGAGTTGGAAAAGGTGCAGCTCCAGGCCTCCTGTCAGGGCTCTCTCCATTTGTTTACATACCTTACTAAGGTCATATCAAAGATCGGACACAAGTGTTATGGCCAGAGACACATTACAAAGGTGTCCATGGTGCATAAAAGTTACTGATAAACTGATTATAGCTAGCAGAATCCATTCTGCAGTTGTACGGTGGGGTCTTCTAATGTTGCCACAGAGCCAGCCAGAAGATCAGCAAGCCTGTGTTACCACTGCCCTCTCACTTGGAGAAAGGACACCTTGGTAGCCTTTGAGCCCAATGACCTTTCTTATTAGGATTCTCCTGGAGATCACATTAAAGGCAGCAGGGGGATCTGAGCTCTATCTCTGCTGATGCCCTGCATTCCCACTATTTATCAGGTTCTCTTTAAAAGGATTTCAGATTGCATTTCCGTATCTAGCATATGGAGACTTTCATTTATTTGACAGGCTGATTCTTTTATCAGACATTTATAAGGATTTACAATACTAATGCACGCTGCATGCAGCACTGGATTTCACACAGGAAACCCATTGAAAAAGGGGCGAGCTGTCCTCAGAGCACAGCTTTCCCCTTCTCCTTCCCATCCCAGCCTTACTATGCTATACAGAGGCAGGTCAACAGGACAGAGACTGTGGTGACACTAATGTCTCTTCCGAAAATTTTCTGCTGGGATGAATGATGATGGATGTAGTGTGTACGAGGCTCTTCTCTCTTTGTGGCTGTGCTCAGAGGAATGGGGATGGAGGCAGCCAGGATCCCCTGCCAGCAGGGCGAGCAGTGACAGGCAAAAGAGAAGGCGCTGGACCCTGCAGGAAATCTGCAGAGTGGAGATGGATACGGGCTTTGCTTTAGACTGAGAGCAGCAAAATAAAATCCTCTAGGACAGAGCCCACAGGGCAGGGATTTCTCTTTTTTTGACAGCATACAGTGAATGAAGCACAAAATAGCCTGCTGTCTCTGCAGACAGCAAGGATATTTAGAGATGTCAAACTGTAGTACAGAAGATGCACAAGAGGAATGGAGACACAGCTAACTACATCTGAGACTTTTGGTTTCTTATTCCAACTGGGAGATCTTGAAGTCATGCAAGTTTTTCCGTGCCCCTACTGCAATCAAAACTACAGCTTCTTTCTGCCTTTGGATACCAGATGGAAATAAAGCTTATTTGGTCTTCGTTACCTGCCCTTGTTTCAGATTCAAAGCCTTTTTTCAGTCCTAGCAGAGCAAGGGAATAGTAGCAGACACAGCGAGGCATGAAGTCAAATTCCCCATTTCTATACTGTACAGACAACCAGTTTCTCAGATTCTTTGGGGAGTTTCTAGGGACAGGTTATTTCTGCTGTGTAGTTGATGATTTGCTTAATATAGCAATGCAGCTCCAGTCTCATACTGAAATTTCCTTACTGATTTGATTTTGACTTGACAGCTGCATTTGGTAGTTTACAGTGATCAATAACAAGTTAGCTTTGGTAATATAGTTTCTTGATTTTTAGTTTGAGTTGGCTAAATGAATCATTGATAGAATCTGTAAAGCACCTAGACACCCACAAAAACAGTTAGGACCTCAGGAACAGCTTTCAAAAAGCCAGCTTAAAACCCTAACCTGCTGCCAGTCTGACAGACCACCTGGGCACAACAGGGTGCTGCTCCAAGGCAGCTGACCCTGCCCTGGGCCTGCCCTTCCCACCTGCTCCTGCTTATCCTTGGGCAGACACCTAGTGAACTGATTGAGGAAAGCAAATCACCAGAAAAGACAAAATAAATAAATAAATATCATTTTTGTGCTGGTTTAGCTCAACACACTGGCTCAGTGCATCAGGGGTGCTTGTTCCATGGGCAGAGCAGCAGCAAAGCTGTAAGGATGTGGAGAAAAGAGCTGCAGGATTACACCAGCAAGGAAGTTCCTTGAAGGTAATCATGGTGTGAACATGAAGTAATCTGATGAACCTGCACAACCCATTTACACAGATCTCCTCGTTAAGCACTGAGAGGGTCTTCATCCTATTTACTCTCACAGGTGACTTCCACTTGTGTTATGAATGGTCACATCAGCTCAGGACTTAATGAGGTTTAATTAATTTATAGCCACACCTTACTTCCCTGGTATTAATTTGCCTGCAGATGAGTATGGTGCCTTTAGTCTCTCATCTACTCTGAAGGCTGTAGGAGATGCTTTGGACTTCTACAGGACAGTCTCAGCAAGGTAAGGTAAGGGGGGAAGTTGTGAGTGTTTGGCAATAGCACCTACCAGAGCCAGGGGTAAAGTAACAGAGCAGGCAGTAAATGGGTTGCAGTGTAGGGTTTCACCTCTGGCCCATGCAGGGAAAATCAAGGCAGAGGGCATCGCTGATGCTGCCTGTAGAGAGCCCATTCTGACCCTGCAAATCATTCTTTTGTTCTTGTGGTGGGATGCTCTTAGCCTCCTGCTCTGCCTATGCACTGCTAAACAGCTGTGAAAAGAAAATAGAGAGTGGGGGAAGGCTTCAGGTTGTTTAAGAAGGAGCAGCACTGAAAAGGCCATTAAGAGTTTGGTTTAAACCTACTAATGTCTAGAAACTTGCAGCTGAGAACCAGGCATCCAATATGCTAGCAGAGTTAGATAGTGTTAAGGGTGATGGCTAGCTGCAGACAGATCCTGGCTGCCTGTTATTTTGCTGTGAATTTCCATCCATTCTGGAGAGTTTAAATCAGAACTTTAATGGGCTTTTGATGTTGTTTTAGTTTGGTGAATAGTTTCCCGTTGTATCTGCTTATTCAGTGAAATAGCGAGGAAGCGCTGTTACAGTGGGAGATGACGAGACTATAGAAGCCTATCTCAGCTGCATTTGCACAGCAGAAGCCTTTAAAAATCACTGTGCTATGAACAAGACATTTCCATATTTCACGGCTATTTTTGCTGGGTGCCTAAAGTTGATGATACAGCAAAAAAAAAAAAAAAAGAAGAAGAGGAGGGGGGAGAAGTCCTTCTGCTGTTCCTTTCTTCTTAACAATTTACATCTCAGCCATGTTGCTTGGCAAGCCCAACAAAGTGGAGCATGTTGTGGCTGTAAAGTGATAAGCACATGAGCTACACTGAGGACATTTTCTCCCTGCTATTTGGGTAGGGAAATGAGGATTTACTTTGAAGTGGAACATTAGCCTTTCTTTTTTCTTTTGCTGCTTCTCTCTACCCAAAGCTTATTAGAACAGCTGTGTCTTTTGGGAGAAGATGGCTGGAGTGACTTGGGGACACCGATTATCAGGCATTTGGCTGTGGAGCAATTAACCCTTTGCATGCTTGATAGTCACCATCTTCTATTCCCCTTACTTATTCAGGCCTGCAAAGCTCTACTAGGCTCTGTAAATCATGACAGTAAGAGACCGTGCATGCTAAAGCTAGCAATGGGAAAGTGAAATCCTGCTAAGGGCTGCTTGGTGAGTCTGTGGGACACGGCACTAGACTGAAGAAGCTGAAAATATGCAGAGGAAAATAGAGACTGTACTTCAAGAACAGTTTGCTGTTGTATTGGTCTGTTGTGTTTCCAGAGAGGTTGCTTGGGCCTCTGGGATGTTAGTCTGTCTCTGATGCTGTGCCCAAAACTATTGGTTGCTTTTCAAAGCCCCTGGAGTCTGTTTTTTTTGGTTGCTTTTTTCTTTTGCTTCTGTATCATTTATACTAATGATCATCTCTGACCATTTCTTAAATACCTTCCATGTGTTTACCAGTCTTTGTACCACTGTGAAAGGCATAGCATACACTGAAATGCTCAAAGGAAAGTGGATGTGACTCTGTAATTACCTCAGTTCTTATGGCATTGTTGAAGACAGGCTTGGGGGTATTTTTTCCAAGGTGGGATTTGAAAAAGGTTTATTGTACTGGAACTAGAAGGTGATCTTGTGGATGGTGGGGAAAGATCCCAGCCCAGTACCGATGGAGGGTCCCAGTGGTGGGTGTTGTGATCCTGTACTGTGACTGCCTGATCATTTGGCTCAGACACCAAGCACCTTGCTTGTGCACCACAGAGAGCAAATACCTCTCCAGAAGCTCTTTCTAACCCAGACACAGTAAAATGCCTTGTCCTTGACCTACCTTCAACAGCCGTGAAGGGGATGAGCTTTTTCCCTTAGATCAGCAGATGAAATAAAAGCAGAGACCTGCAGTTATCCTTCACTTAAGGATTAAGGTTTCTCTGGGCTGGCGTTATTACAGTGACCACAGGCAGCCCCAGACTGGCTAAGGGACTTCCAGTGGGGACACAGGTTTAAACTACAGGTTGAGGCATCAAATTAAGGAAAGCTGTTACATCCATATCTTTCAAGTCGGGGGCTCAGGCATGTCTCACCTGCCTTAGGGAGGAACTGAGCTGAGGCCACAGCACAGGGCTGGTGGTCAGAAAATTGGCCAACTCCTCCCATGTCACTGAACATCTCTATTGCTCACTCTCTCCGTCTATAAAGCAGGATTATAACACTTGTCTCAGATGGGTGTGTGAGGATCTGTGGCTGTAATAAACCTTGCAGCTGCTGGCTGTAATGCACCAGCCTGATGCTCACTGTTATTACTAGGAATAATTCTTTGCATATGACCAAAACAAACTGAAGGAGATTTTGGAGGGTAGCTCTGTGCTGAGTGACAGTGGCATTGTCTAAGGATTGCATAAAAAAAATCCTCTACTGAAAATGGAAACAGAAAAAGCCTGCTTGATTTTTTTAATAGTGAGAAGATCATGCAGTGTTTTGTCATATGCTTTTGGTTCTGGGAGTAGTGAAAGAGCATTAGAAGTACTAGCAACATTGGAGAAGAAGAGAATGGCTCATGTTAATCTGACCCTTGACAGAACAATGTGAACGAAGGCCACTTTCATCAGATTTCCACTATGTTCATGGGAGAACTGGGAGTAATTCTGAAAATAAAATCCAAAATATGGGACCTGTTGCAGATTACATCTGCTGAAATATCTGCAGAAGTTAGCAGCATCTACTGCAGGCTGAGGTGGAGTTTGTGGAAACAACTATAACTTCCCAACAAGTAAAAATTTCCTGGCTTTGACTCTGGGTCAAAAACTGGGAAATTACTGGAGTTTCCCTAGGCTAATAGCAAAAGTAAAGGATTATAAGCCCACATAAAACATGACTGAAAATTGCCTTTTGTGGGATCATACCCTAACACACGTGTGCCTAATACAAAAAGATGATCCATACCTGGCAACCCCCCTGGATCTTTCCCTTCCCTTCACAAATCCTATTTTGATTCAAAGCTCTCCCCAAGCTAAAAAAGGGAAACAGGGAAACTTTGAAATTAGGTCAGAGCTCTGAACTCCCATTAGAGACACTGAGGTCACTGTGGTTGTTACCAGAGTAAAATCTTGGGCTGCAATCAGGATGTGTTGCATACTCGGAGAGGAGCTGTTCCCCTGTGCTACAATAAGGATTCACTGGCCCCAGGATGGCTGTGGTATAAGGTTTAATCAGGTTAGCTAGGTTTTCTCTCTTGATTTCACAGCCTCCATTCAGCACACCAGATTATAAACTTTCAACATGTAATTGAACCTGACTCAAGGAGCCAATTGTATTACAGTGAGCTTTAAAAGGGGGAATGGCAAGGGCTAAAGTTTTCATTCAACGAATGCAATTTCTATGCACAGAAATCAATTCAATTGACATCAGTTGAGCTTTAATGCTGAATTAAAGAGCTGCCAGGTTTCCCCCATGGGGCTTTTACAGTCCGGGTTTTATGAATTCATTAAAATGCACACACAAACTTTTAGGGAAATAGCATTACACTGTAATAAGAGCTACAAATCGACCATATTCCTCTGAGATAGAAGTCTAATTTGAGTTGCCTAGTTGGCAAAATTGTTTTCCATCGTTTTGCATTTATTAGCAGAGGGTGTCATATTTTCCCTTGTTTCTGTTTTGCTTTCTTGCTGTTTGCTCAGTAAGGGACAGCACCATGCTTAGAAATACCAAGGGGAGATGTTATCTTTGGAAAACAGGTGCCCTCTTGGGAAGCTGGAGCAGTATAGGATGCTTCAAGGCAAGTCAGGTTGGGCTGGAAGGCTTGGTGGACGCTTCCAGAACTGCAGGATTGATGGTCTCTGCAATTGGAAGTTGGAGTCACTCAGCTTGCAATGAAAGGAAAGAGCAGGAAGTCCTAAAAGACATCTGTGCTAAAGAAGAAGCTGGCTTCTTAGAAAGGACTGGAGCCAAAGCCAGCTGAGAATTGAGACCGCCAAGTATTTTAGGATCTGAAGTTTCAGTGCCCTTCCCCTCTGTTAATCTCACAAACTGACTGAAGAGAATTGCCTTCTAGCAGCCCACATCTATCTTCTGTGCTAATTGCAGGCACAATTAGACTCTCAAACACTGGTTGCCTCCAAAATACTGATGATAGCTGGAAAACTGCAGGGGCAACCACAGAAACTGTGCCCACGGTAAGGATATTTGATCATGTTGGCCTCATCTGCTAGCCTCTCTGTGCTGTTGTACTCCTGTTGCACACCTTGCAGTGCTCTGTCCAATAATGAACATTCACAGGGTTTCATTAAATATGCTCTCTAATTAGATTGATGACCCTGGTGATTGGAGGTCTTGACCTATCCATGAAACAAGTGGGACTCAGAAAACACAATTCCCTCGTGCTGCTGGTTTCCTAGCATGACTTGTCTACAGCTTTTGATGGATGAGGGAGTCTCTAGGGCTAATTCAGCTCCTGCAGAGAAGGCACAGTTGATGTCATTTGGGAAGCTGAATTTTGCAATGGGGACACACATGCCTGTGCAGGGAGACTCTACAGACAAATTTGACAGGCAGCCAACCCTCTGTCGAGTGGCAATACATAACAGTCACTGCCAGCTCCCATTTCCAGGCTAACTTAGTGATGTGGAATGACTCCATATGCTCTTAACAGATCTGATCTCCCACTCCGATGGTCAGGAGGACCTAGAGAAGCAAAGGAAAGGGGCACAAAGGGGCTCACCAGGACAGGGCCCTTTGCTCTCAAGAAAGAAAAGTTTCCTGTGCTGCTGCTTTTGTCAGATACACACATGGTACAAAACTAAATGGCACCTCTGCCCCCAGCAAAAGCATACAAATTATAGAGTAGCTTAAGGAAATGTGGTAGGAAACAGATTTATGCAAAAGGAATATGCATTTGATGGCTTTCCTCATTTGGTTCTCTAGATGCTGATGTAACCAATAAATCAGTGTTACATCAGCTGGGAGGAAGGGCAGTGTAGTAAGGACATTTGTGCCATTTTCTCAGTGTTTTGCAGGGACCATGTTTCTGGTAAATTTTCATGAAATATGAAGAGAAACCTAGAAGATTAGTTCAAAGATTGCATCAATACATTTTACTGGAGAGTTATTACTATTAAATAGCAGGTCTCTTTTTTAACAGAGGTTTGCATAACACTAAGGGAGGAAAATAAGAAACACAGATTTGATGATGAACCAGCTCATGTATTAGAAGGGAGGGATAAGGCTCCTCTCCTCATTTTTTCTTTTCAGAGGACCATGCTGATGCTTTCTGAATGAAAAGAAGGCAAGCTACCATCTCTTCACACTTAAAGAGCTCCCAGGAGCAAAGGGAGAATGAGATAACGAGACCAAGTGCTCTTACAATGAACCTTGGAGGACAGCAAGCCAAGAAGGTAGCATGTCCTTTACCCATATCCCCAAACACTGTGAACATCCAAGTGGAAAGTTCCACCCCAGCTGTCTGGAGACCCAGCAGCAGCAGGACTTGGACCCTTCTTTTTAACCTGTAAATTGACACAAATGGGCAAATTATGGACTCAGCGGGAGGGATTATGCCTGAGGCAGGCAAGATGTAACTCACGCAGAAAAAGCAGTGAGAAGGGGAAAAAACTCAGTGCCTGTGCTTCTTGCCCATTTCCTCTTTCCCAAGTCAAGAAGCAACACCCATCTGAAATTGTGGTTGCCTCAGCAAGGCACAAATTCTGTGGCTGGCCAGGTCCTGCAGGCAGGGGAAGAAGCCATGTGCTGAATCAGCTTGCTGGAGGCCACCTGGCTCACGTGCCAGAAGGTGCCAGCTCCAAATGTAAGGCTTTCAAGCTAGAAAATCTCAGACATTTGACAACGTGCTTGTATATACAGAAAATGCCTGTGACAGCTAGAGTGCTAGATAGACCTTAATAAGAATCATTCCTAAAACCAAATGTTCAGAGATATTAGTCCAAAGGAAGAATCATGTGTCTGAGAGAAGAAAAAAAGAAACTAAACCAAGCAAAAAAACAAGTCTTGCTGGTACTAACCCCTTCCTATTAAAAGACATTTGGAAATAAAGCCTTGAAAGGTAGTTTGAAAGGTGCAAATGTTAATAGTGCAGGTTATTGCAAATCTCTCTTTATTTGATCCTCCTCTCCCTTCTGCTCCCACATGCACCCACCTGCAGACCTGCTGGTGTCTGCACCACGGCAATTCAGTTCCCAGCAGACTTTCTTTGACTGCAGTGGATAGAAGGAGGAATACAGGTCGAAAAATTTGGCAGCACCCTATTAGAGTGCTGCAAAAAAAAAAAAAAAAAGGGGTGGCGATTCCTGCCCGGCGGCACCGAGGCTTGTGTTTCCATCGTCGGCGGTGTAAATACGAGCGCGGTGCCCACCCCTGCCCTCAGCCTGCCCCGGGCTGTGCTGGAGGGGCCCGGGGAGCAGCTCCGAGGCTCAGTGATGGGGTGCGAGTGACACCCTGTGGCCACCTTTCCCTGGGCTCTTCCCGGACCTAAAGAGCAAAGCTGGGGAGAGGGCTGCTGGCAGCTGCTCCAAAGGGATTCTCTCCTCTAGGCTCTGCAAAGTGGTGCTGCTCTGGCTGGGGGAGGAAGAGGAGGCGCACTTAGGGTCAAAGGGCTCTCTGAGCCTTCCCTGGGCTTCAGCCAGCCCTGAGGCTTTGGAGGTGTACCCTCGGTCTCTGACCTATGTCACTAATTCCTTTTTTTCCCTGCTCTTGCCCCATCAATTTTTTTTTTTTACCTGTAGCTGCACAGCTGGTCACTAACCGGGTGTGATTTTGGGAGCTTTCAGTAGCTGCAGTGACTAATGCAGGAAAGAAAATATATTCAAGAATATCTTTGCTTTTGGGTTTGCCAGCTGTGCTCAGACAGCTGTGGAGGGTTGGATGGTTCAGGCAATGACTGGAGATGCACCTTCAACTTCTCTAAGCCAATGCAAAGGGCAGTGGAGAGCCTGTTATCTTTAAATCTAGACTTAAGAGCTGTTCAGGCATTCTCTATTTTAGCCTGTTACATGTAGTGAAACAAGTGTGATACAGATCCAAGATAGTTAATCCGAAATGTTTTGAGGCTCACCAACAGCCAGACCTACCTGCAGTATAGGCTAGGATGGAGGTCTACCTCATTTTAGACCTGAACACCAACTCTACAAGTGTTTCTCACCATGGATAGCTACATACTTGACTTTGGTGGTTGTTTTTTTTTTTTTTAATTAGGTGGTGATGTTTTATTCCTTACACAGAAGGTATTACCCAATCCACCACTGCTTAATTCTGAGGGTGCAGAACATTTTGGTTTGCTGTTCAGAGCAGGGAGGAAAAATATCTCATATAGGAGGAAGAGAAACCCCACACTGTGATCACATAGTTGCTGTATTACTTGTCTGGATGAAGTATTGTTTTGTTCAAAATGTCAAATTCTGTGTGTCTGTTTCAGCAATCCAGAGATGAGTTATCTTGAAAATCATCCTTCTGTCACTGAATTTCCAAATTACAAGGGAAAAAAGCAAGTGGAAGGAGCTTTGCTATTAGGATTGCCAACTCCTTCCATTTCAGCAGCCAGCCACTGGTTTCGCTGCCCCTTTGCCCAGTTAGGTGTTTATGATTTTAGGTTTTCCTGCAGTAGGAGGGAGACAGTGATTAATATATTAGGGATGGGTGAGAGGAGAAACTTTAGTGTACAGTCATTCAAATTTTGGGGTGCTTGTACCTCCTATCACTCTCAGCATTGCTCTCAATTGGATAATTTTAGATCTTTGCATGCCTACTAATATCCTCTGCAAAAGAAGGTGGGGAAAATGTAGATTGCATATTTGCATGTATCTACATTAATTTGCATATATTTCAGTACATTCCCTTAGACCTATGTGCCCTCCTGTTAGGAAGTGAATTGTCCACCAGACTCTAATATGAACACATTACCACGTTCCTGTCCATTTCCACAGCACAACTTCTCAGTAATGGAGCAGGTCAGCTTAAAATACAGGTTATGAAATAATGTCATATCCCCCTGCTCTGATCTGTCCTAATGTATACACAAAAAGTGAAGGCCTGCTGTCCCAAACGAGCCCTCATCATTCTGCTTCTACTGGATTGATGTCTGCAGCCCCATCTGAGCTGTATGGGGAATTCCCCAAACTGCCACATTCCTCAGCACACAAGTGAGAAAACATGAACAGGCAAACCACCAGCTTGTGAGATCCAGCAACCACACACAAACCCAACTGCCCAAGAAATTTGGTTCTGCCAGACATTTTCCAGTGTAATATCTTAATTCAGTCATTCTCCAGTTTGGGAGATGATCAAGACAAACCACTTTCAGGGTCCAATCTGAAGCTCAGTGGTGGTCCTGGAGGATGGCAGATTGGGTTCTCATTTTCCAGGGAACCGGAAGACTTGGCCTTCACTGAAAATTAAAACACAACAGAAAATAGAACAACCCACCACCTCTTTCTAACCCTTCAAGTTGCGAAAACTATCTTCTGAACGTAAATAGCTTCAGTAATTAAGATCGTTGAATATACAGTACCAGGGAATGAGCAGTTCATGATTTTTTTTCAATGAGAACATATTAAATTATGCCTTTTGATATCTCTTTTCAAAATGTGGAATTATCAAATTTTTATGTGCTGGATGTGTGTGCTGACTCTGTCCATACATAGCAAATGCACTTAAAATGCTAACATTTCAGTGTAATAGTTCGATTGATGAGATTTTTCTTATAAAAGGGGGAGGAGAGGGAAATCAGATAAAAGAAGCTGGCTTGGGGAGTTTTGATAGGAGCATTTGTGATTCTCTGTTCACCCAGCTTCCAAACGATCCAGCAAACGATTGAGCCCCTTCTGAGCAATCGAGGAATAAAAGTGGTTGCTGCGGGCCAGACCTTCACCTGTTCTAAAGTGCCTCATTTGCAGCAACTTGAGTGAAACTGCTGCTTTACAGCAGGTGACATTTTGGCCCTGAACTGCAATACAGGAAGAGCTCTGCTTCATCGTGTGTGCCATCTGACTGGGGTGGTCACTCCTCCAGAAGCGCTGTCACTGTGCTCCAGGTCTCAGGCTGGTCCCTTGCTGAGTTTCAGGGAATAGCAAGCAAAGGAGATGGGATGTCCCTCCCAGGACCTTTGTCTTCACAGAGAACCACTGTCCTTAAATTCAGTTATCCCACATCTGTCAGTTTTGCCTCTGTCTGTGGGAAGGACTGAAGAGTGGAAGTCAGAAGTCTCCTGTATTAGACTTGTCTTGGCTGCCAAGCAGATGGTTCATTTGGAGGGAGATGAAGTCCCAGTAAGTCCCCTGTGCTGCAGCTTCAGATCCATTGTCCTTTAGCTGCTAACAGCCAGAGGGAGGCAGGCATATCTGTGCTTCAGAATAGGGGCTGGAAGATTTGTCAAGCCAACCCAAACATAAATCCAGCACCATCAGGCCTTTCCCTGCAGCTATATGCTGTCTCCCATGTAATTTTAGGCAACACTTTCCAATCTACTTTCTGATAATATCACCATCTAGTAGCACTTAGGACACTGTCCCAATAATAACACACAAAACCCCTCTTCCTGCAATTATTTCCTTTCACCAAGAGAGCTACCAGGTTGTGGGCACATCTGTTGGCTTGTTTATACTTTAATGTCATCCAAGTAATAAGAGCATCAGGAAAAAGAAAACAAAACAGAGAAAAGCCTCTAGTGGGGCTGGTGCTGCTGTGTGCGCCTATGGTAACTACTGTGAGCATTAAGATGAAGCACTTCAAGCATGAATAATAACAAAAAAAAAAATCTAGAAGATAGATTAAAGCACTCTAGCACTTTGTAATAGTGTTTGTAATGCAGATAAAACGTTTGTACTCTAATTTCCAGCACCACCAACAAAATAAATAAGTGTGCTTGGATTGCATTTTTCTTTCAAAAACTGTTCCAAAAACTGTTCATATTGAAGGAAAACAACTTAAACTGGGTTTAGAAACACAATGTAAGCGGGAAAGTTAGGCACTGTTATCAGCATGACAAGTGCAACCGATTCCTTTGATAAATGGTGCTTGAAGAAAGACACAGAGCTCATCTGCTCAGGATCATTGTGTTTTAAGTTTAATTAAGTAGTGAATTAATGTTTGCAAAATGCTTTGGGATCCTTCAGCAGACAGTGCTCATAGAAGAGCAGAGTAGTTTTAGCATGAAATGGATTTTGGGGAGATGAACTAACTTATTCCTGTTTGAGAGCTCAATCTGAAGTGGCCAGGGAGAAGATCCTCACTGACTTCGGGCTGGATCAGATCAAGCCTGCAGGACAGGAGTCTTGATTTAGCAGGCAAGTGCCAGTGAAGAGAGCCAGAATACTTAGAGTTAGGCATGCATTTTAAGTAGCTTGCTTTAGAGCGCATATTTTCATGTTTGCTATTTGTAAAGCTGTGAGCCGGAAAAGGCCACCAGCACAGCTCGGCTGACCTCCTGTTTATCTCAGGCCTTTACATTTCGCCCAATAACCCTGTGCTGAGTGTAACAACCTGTGTCTGCTAAAGCAGATCTTCTGGAAAGTGCTTCTGGGCTTGTTTTAGTGCCAGGTGGATATGAAGAATCCATCACGTTCTTTGAACTAATGCTTAATCAACTTCAATGTTTAAAATGTGAATCTTTTCTCTTTATTCCTCATTTGAATTTATCTGGCTTCAGCTCCTAGCCATTGGATCCTGCTATGCCTTTCTACCCTGGACGAAAGAGCCCTGTAGTAGGCAGAGAAATTTTCTGCAGCTGCGTTCACTAAGGTAGCATTACAAAGGATACTTTCATGCTTGGGGGTAGAAGATCACTGCTTGGGATAAGAATGAAATTGAAAGAATTAATATTATTCTATAGAGATCCCAACACAGTAGCTCTGGTACAGAGATTTCTTCTGTGCTCCAAAGATCTGATAGCCTAGAAAGATAAAAACAGTCAAGTGAGGGAAGAGTAAGGCCGTGGACATGACCAACACTGAACATGCATATTCTTGGCTCTGGTTTATTGCCCTTTATTTGCATTGAGAACAAATAGGAGTTTGGAGGTCTACAACAACTCCTTTGCTGGTCAGTGAGGCCCTGTGCCTCGGCAGCGCTCGGCTCTTGGTGGGAGCAGCAGAACAAGGGCTGATTCCCTGCAGCAAACCTGGATTCCAGCAGGGCCGAAATCCTACTGTATTTCCCTGCCAGCACAGAAGTCATCTCTGGGCCTGGCTTAGTGCTGTGGCTTGTACTACGGGAACACGCAGTCAAAGGAGACAAGAACTGCATTTGGACCATCGTGCTGGCAAGGAGGTGAAGTGCAGCTACAGGGACCTGCTGTAAGTTAGGAGCTGGATGCAAACGCAAACCCCTAAACTAAACACGTTTAGAAAGCCATATGCCGCCAACCCAGGCAGTAAGGAGGAACCGTCTGTTTGCTCAGAGCCCCGTGCAACTCCCACGCATGGCAACAGAGACGGAGCTAGATGGGGCCCCTGGAAAGTGTCTCCGGTTTCTTATTTTATTATCATCTCCAGGTTCTCCTCATAAAGCCTCTGGTTCAAAAAGGCAGAGAATTTGCGAATAGGCAGGGGACACTCACCCCCGCACAAACATCCAGCGTTTCTGCGGCCGGGATGCCTAACTGCTCCGTGATAGCTCTGCCAGTGCTTCTGAGCCGCAGCGAGCGAATATCATTAGCAGCATCTCGCAGCCCCAGTGCGAGGGCTTCGTTTGCTTTACTGTTGGCTTGGTAACAGCTGCTGTTACTGCTCAAGGTGGCAGGAGGGCAAAAAAGTGCTTATTGCCTTACAGCACTTCAGGAAAACCTTACAGGCTCTTTGGCAGGGTTTAATAGCGGCCAGGCGCTCCCCAGAGCGATGTCCCGGAGATGCTGTCGGGTGATGCTCTGCAGTGCTGTAGCTGTGCCCTCGCCACCTCCACACCACACCAAAGCCAGAGGGCAGAGCCCAGGGCCAGGCTGCGGCACCAGCAGTGGCCACTAGACACAGAAAAAAAACTGACATATTAATTGTACATAACGGCACAACAACATGCAGCTCTATCATGTCCCGACCTGGGAACTGTAAGGATGATGCAGGCATTGCTCCAGCAGCTCCTAAAAAGAAGTCTCATGGGCTTTTCCCATTTGGTGGGGCAGGTGATGGGAGCCCCATCCAGAACTACTTCTCCCTCTCTCTCTCAGCTCAGCAGCCAAGAGGAACATCTGGAAGGAAAAACAGAGCCCACGTGCAGATTTCATCAGCAGCTCTGCGTAACGTGGTGTGTAATACAATCTACTGCCTACGTTTAATATGCGTTAATTTGCAAGACATCCAGGTCGAAGTCCAACTTTTATTTAGTTTTGGACTCCTTTTTACCTTCAGTTGCCAATGGTGTAATGAGGGGGGATAGACGCAACATCCTGCTGCAGAGAACGAGGGCTGCCTGGTTGTGTATCAGCCTGCAGCACAATTGACTAACATGAGAGAAATATGGGAGCTGTGGCATGGATCTCGGTGGCAGATGAGGACAAAAGACAGTTTAGGACACGTTACCTGGGAAATGTGATGTTCAAACCACAACAGCAACAAAACCAAGATGTTCAACCATGTTTGTCCCCAGATTCCTCATGGAGAAGGAGCTGGTGCAGAGCTCACTGTCTCTGAACTCATAAACTGTCAGGAGCTAAGACAAATCTTTGAGGAGAAGCTCTCTGCACAGAACGCCTGTAGGCTATGAGTGGGGAGAAATTCAATGACAAGCTCTTAAGTGTGCAAGAGCTGCTATTGAACATCACCTTGCTGCCCATGACGGTAGGAGGAGATGCAGCTGTAGTTTCATCCACAACTTAAAGTCTTGAACCTCAGCCTTGCAAAACCACACTAGGTTCAGCTGACATAAATACTCCAAAAAGAGAGGTGTTTTTTTTCCTGAGTGAAGGCTTTTATATGGCCTTACTGTTTGCTTCTCTCTGATTACAATCAGGACACTACCAAGAATTCCAGACCATTATTTTTAATTCTCTTCTCTCTCCCCTCCAACTCCCCTGCTCCCTTGACCTGCTACCATAATGCGCTCACAGGGAAAAGCAGTTGTGGGAACTCTCGCCCTTTCTGCATTGTGAAGGACAGGACTATCTCCGGGCTGCCATTCATTCCATCAGCCACCGCTCAGGGAAAGCACAATTTGCTGCAAGCTGATAGCGGCATGCTGACACTTAGCGGGATGGGAACGTGCTCCAGCCTGACAAGGAACAATCACACATTGCATTAAAGGAAAAAAAGGGGACGGGGAGGAGAAAGGAAAAGAGGGAGAGGAGAGAAGAAGAGAAAAAGGAACGGTGAGCTATTCAGAAGATGCCCTGTAATTTGAGTGTCAGTAATGAATGTTAGGTCAGATGTTTTGATTGAATATCAGAAGGAATTGTATGCTGGGGAGTCATGCTTCCCACTTTACTGACAGAGCAAACTAATGGGAAAATATTCCAAAGTGACTGATTTTGGTGCTAAGACTCTTTTACTGATGTCTCAAACAAGCACAGGAAATGCCACGGCATGCATAGATATATTTTACCATGTATTTAAATAAATATATAATGAATTCAAAAGTAAACTCAGATTCAGCTAAAAGAACAGCTGAGTCCCTGCGGCCCACTGGCAAGAGCTGACAAGTCCATAAAAGAAGCAAGTCTTTTTTTTTTTTTTTTTTAAACTCTCCCAGTGAGATCGACTTATCTTCCCTCTGGAGCCCGTGTCTCTTTGGAAGAACAGCACTGTTAATTTGTTCTCTCACATGACTGGATGTAATACAGTTCCATAACCTTTTAACATTTTGCTGCTTGCATGGCATACCTGTGTCTTACTTATTGCTCATCAAATTATGCAGGGAACTCAGAGCCCTGCTAAGATGTTTTAAATACGCCTGCATCAAAAATACGCTTCTGTAATTCAGGCAGCACAAAATCATTATCACAGCCTCATCTGCATATTAGGATTCATTCTGTCAGCCTGAGAAGCCAGGGCTGAAATAGCCAAGCATAAAAGAGAGGGAGAATTTTCCTCTGGTGGCATCTCATAAATCATCAGTTTCTAATTTACGGATCTTTTTTTTTTTTTCCTCCGGATCTCCATCTATTTATTTATTTATTGCTTTCCAGAATACAAAGTAATTAATATTAGCTTCTACTCAGCAGGAGGGAAAAAGAAAAAAAAAAAGAGAGAGAAAAGGAAAGCTATGTTGCTGGAGCACATTCACGAAGTCCTCTTCAATATGAGTTTGTGCAGATGAGGAGAGCTGCGGAGCAGGATGACTGTGGTTTAGGTCTTGGCAATGGCCAAGGACTTCTGAGTGCTGCACACAGCTCCCACCTCTGCTCCATGTGTCCTCAAAGAGCAAATTCACCAAACTTTCAAGACCTCTTGAATGCCATTGACTTTCAGTGGGACTTAACTCTGCAATTCAGACACTGGAGTTGGGCTCCTAAATGCAGATGGCTGGTTGAGAAGGGTTTACTTTTCATCTCTCTGTGCTCTCACCTCTAACTCTGAGACCGTACAAGTTTCTCTGGGGTGTGTGTTATTCAAGGCACAGACTGTTCTTCCTGCTACGTGCCTGTATGGGTCTTAGGATGATGGGCTTTCCATTAGGGCCGAGAAGTTTCACTGAACAGATAAGAAGGAAGCAGGGAGCACAGAAGCTTCAGGATTTGGTAGCTGGAAGCAAAACTATTTTTTTCTCGACCTGCTGCTGCTGGTGTTTTTCAGTGTCTCTACTTATGAGTGCCCAACCTCAGACAAGTTAAAGTGACCCAATTTAGAGAGAGGAGATTCTCAGTACTTTTGGTAAAGCTGAAGGCTAAAAAATCAGTAGCGGAGGGTGAAAATCTAAGCCAAAGCTTTTTTACTTGCAAAGCTTCAGTTCAATTCTGGCTCAGGCAAGTAGGCACTGGAAGTTGTTCCTGCCTGACAGTCGCATTGATGGCATCTGGAAAATGAGCTGCTAAGTTTCAGCTTAATTTCTAGTGAATACATTACTCAAAAACCCTTCAGTGCATACATCCTGGTACCTACCAAGTGCAATTGCCTATGAATCACCCAGGATGCATTTGTACAAATGAGGCTACCACAAAAACAAATGGTAGTGATTGCTTCATTCTATCCTCGGCACAGAAATCAGACACTAAATCATAAAAACCATTTTGCTTCCTGAGGCCAAGAACACAGAAGGAGAGGAAACAGGCCCAAATTTTGGAATCTAGAGCTAGATGGGTTTGTGTAGCCTAAAGGCTGCTCTTGAAACATTGCTGCTAGATGTTTTGTGGACTGACAGAGAAAATGGCCTCAAAGGAGGGAAAGGAAAGCAAATTAATTACAATGTCAGAGTTATACTGCAACAAAAGCAAGTGGAGGCAGAGTCACAACTGTGAGCTCAATGAACCTCTCTACAGTAGGAATTTTGCAGCAATTAATAGGACTGTGCCCTGATAAAGGTTACCTTGTCACTGCTAACAGAACGTGATTTTCCCCCCATACCATACCTATATTATTTGTCAGAAATGAACTTTAACAAGCTTATGCTGTCAGAACTCATCGCCAGAGTGACCACACACATGGTACAGCAGATGCAGTGCAAAGATCTGCTTTGACTTTGTCCTTGGAGGTGCCAAACTTCTTTCAAACATGCATTAGAGCAATTGGCACCAAGACAAACCCTACAACACCACCTCAGGACTGCTTTCAGGAGCATGGTGGGGTGGGAGACTGGGGGGTACAACTTAGACCTGGTGGC
The DNA here is from genome assembly GCF_963932015.1 of Anas acuta. Taxonomy (NCBI): domain Eukaryota; kingdom Metazoa; phylum Chordata; class Aves; order Anseriformes; family Anatidae; genus Anas; species Anas acuta. Next base: position 10,897,451 of record NC_088989.1, on the reverse strand, counting down.
CACCAGAACATTTAGCAAACCGCCTTCCTGGCATTCTTTCTACAGTCAGTTACCTGTGATGCTGGGCTTGTTCTCATGACCTGAACTATTTCTGGGATCTGTGGAAAGGAAAAGAATAAAAATCCTTTATTGTGAGCACCTTAACCTGAGGAAAGTGCATTACAGCCCAGCCTGCTTCAGTCCAAGCTGAACAGAATGAGGTTGGTAGCCACAGAGATGGTTGTAGCATGACAAGTCTGTTCTGATGCTCACCCTTTCTCTACTATAGCCAGACTCCTAGGAACTGCTCCCATCTCCTCCTCCAGGTATTCCCAGTTCCTCCAGGGAGGGTAGGACCAGGAGTGGGTGCTCAGCATCTCTTGTCACTGAGGCTTTATGGGAGTCAGGCGTACAGAAACAACAGGAGCCTCTGAAGGATTCATGGACTGCAACGGTAATACAGGGTGGTAGAAGTGATAATACCCAGACAACACTTATTTGTTAACCATTTTGTAATCACAATACTTGCAATTACAGTTTGATATGGCACTGCCGACGTGACCAACATCTGGAAGTATACTGGGGTCTTCAAAATGAGTACAGTTTCATTTCCCTTATTATTTGCTTCTGCTGAGAGTGGCAGTAAACTGTAGTTAATAAAGGAAAGCCAGCTTTTATGGGCTAGGAAGACAGTAAATATATGCAAAATGGTTTGTTGAATCTAGCAGTGGGGTGCCATAAGAGGCCTCATAAAGCAGGGATAGAGTTTAGCATCATTCTTCTAGGGCTGGGAGTGATACAAAATAAATCTCTCCTGAGTCTACTTACTGACGGGCCCAGTTCAGATAGTGTATACACACAGTCAGAGCTTCTTCCTCTGCAGAGTTCCTGTTAATCACTGTTAATGCCAGTCATCAGATCACTAATCATTTGAAACAAGAAGCTGCAGATATTATAGACAGAGAATTGGGATGAGATAAATAGCACAGATCTCCCCAGGGGTAGGAAGAAGGTCTGAGCCCCCTGCCACTGATGCTGCCTGGTATGGCATGAGGTCGTGTTTGCCTTCCTAATCTTTTTTTATAATAGGAACCACTCCACTCTGACATGAACAGGGAGGCAGGAACCTTGAGAATGCTTCATACGGATACCTGGACACAGGGACTGATGTGGTCAGACCCTGACATAGGTCCTGTGCACCAGGTGGGAAGAGCACAATAACTGGGCTCAGCCATGCCCTGCCAGACCCAAAGCACATGTGTTTTGCAGCAGTTTGATCAGTGAGCTGCAAGTGCCCATAGCCATACACTGAATCACTTAAGCAGCCTTGATGGGAAGCCCAGATTTCCTAAGTCCCATATCACTCTTCCAGCCCAACCTGGTTCTTTCTGCTGACTGCGCAGACCTAAGAGCTGACACAACACCATTTTCTTTTGCCACTGGGGAGGGTTTAGGAGCACTGTGGTTCTGCTGATAGCCAGTTGTGTCTCAGTTTATCACCTGCAGTCCTGGGAACATGTCTTAAGTTGTCTAAAACAATCTACTTTTTTGCTCAGAGCAAAGGCGATGAAAAGGTTATGCCACTGCAGTACAAATTTTCCTTGTAAATCAGATCCCGAAGTCAATGCCTGGCAGCCACCTTCTGTGATGTACTTAAGATCCTGAAACAAGGGCATGTGCCTGCAGATGTCAGGGTGTGGATTTACATGGCAGTTTGGGATGTGGGTCTCTGGCTGAATTTGCATGTACTGCCAGCGTCAGCTTCATCTGATGATGGCTCTCAGAGTCCTTGCCGGAGGACATTTTACAACACAGGATGTGCCATTTGAACACAGGCTCACCTGGGTGGCTTCAGAGGGGGCAGACAACAGTATGATTTCGGTACCCAGTGACTGTTAAGGGTAATACTTCACAGTGCAGCAAGCCACAAAACTGGATGTGCAGGAGAGGAGGAGGGGAGCAGGGAGAATGGACTTGTGGCTCGATCTTGCCCTGAGCTGATTTCAGCAGGCTCCATGGGAGCTAGGACTATTCCGCACTTAACAGTGGGAGTTCAGGTAATTGTGAGATTGAGTCTTGCAGGAGACCATGACTCGCCAAAGGGGAAGTCAAATAACATCAAAGCAATCAAAGGAATTCTTCAGGAATTACTGAGTGAAATTCCCTGGCTCAAACAGGACCGTAGGCTAGATTAATTACAATTGGCACATCTAGATCTAACATCTGTAAATACCACAAGTTGTGTCCATTTCTATTTTGTTCTTGCTCCCACGACTTTACCTTAAAATCCTGATCTACCTGAGGTAAAACGAGGAACAAAGTAAGGAGGAAGAACCTCGTCAGGTTATTTTTTTAGGAGAGCTGTCTAAAGACAGGAGATGTGAATGTTTTTGGAGCAGGTGGGTGAGGACTAAGTCCGGCCTTTATTCAGTCAATACAAGGAAACAGAACAAGCAGGGTGATGAGATGGTCCCATAAAGCCTGGGTGTCAACAAGACTAGAGATACCTGCATAAAGACTCTGCCCAGCGAAATTCCTTAGCGCTGCTCAGAGACCCAACACAACCACCAGTGGGACTGGTTCCAGATCAGCCTCTGCAACACCACAGTGCACACCAACATCGCTATAACCGAACGCTTATCTCACCACTCACAGAACAACTGCATCCCTCCCGGGTCCCACCACCAGATTATGTCCCAGGCAGAAGGCAGTTATGAAACCCTGCAGCACTGCAAGCTCTCATTTCCTAGTGAGGAAGGGGAAGGTGGGCCCAGCACCATTCCCCACATGACAGTATGGCTCAGATCTTGCCTTTAAGAGCACTTTTCAGATAGCCCTGACTCTTTTAGTTCCTATCAGAGCTGAGGAATCTCTGTTGTTATTCCAAGAATAACTTCGGGCTGTGCTGGTAAATGCTTCGTTGGATTGGCAATGATTCAATAAATTGTTTAATCTTTCTCAATCAATATATAGAGAAAAGAATGAGACAGTTGATTTATTTTTTTCCTCTCCTTTTTCTCTCAGCTTCTCTAAGAGCAAGTCCCTTCCTCTCTCCCCTCTTCCATCACTCACATGCATACACACATGCACACATTCACCCAGGACCTCAATGCCAGCTTCTCTGATAGAGACCGTGTGCTGTATCGCTGCTGTTGGATAGCACCACTGAAGAAACATATCTGGGAGATGGTGACCCTTTACAAAGCAAATGATTAATTTCCTTTTATTCCTTGTGAAGCACAAGCTGATGAGCTGCTGTGTTAACTTTATGATCTGCAGTGTTCTACACACTCCCCAACTACTTAACAACAACAACAAAAAAAAGACAAAAAAAAAAAAAAAAAAAAAAAAAATTGGAAAGTATTTGCATGATATGAGGAAAGGTTGCTTCTCCAGATGGTTAAAGCAGTTTTGCATGTTTCTTTTTAAAAATTCCCAACTGTTGCTGCCCATTTCTTACCTTCGTGCTGCAGCAAAGCATTTAAACCTCAGCTCCTCTGGAGATGCAGCTGAGCTGTAAGCTGGGTATAACTGCAAACCAGTATGCACACTGGTAGGAGTATCTGCAGTGAGCAAGGTGCTAATAGCCTGCATTGTCTTGGTGAAGCTAATATACACAGCTTGCATGTTTGGTACTGTGAACTTTTTCTTTTTCTTTTTTTTTTTTTTTCAATGAAATCCATGTGCATGCAACTCAGAAAATCTGCATTTCTTCATTTCAGAAGCAGAAGGCTTAAGAAAGCCCTCTAAAGCCCTGCTTAGGAGCCTAATGAAGTGGTCTGACTTCCAGGAGGGCTGAGTACCTGTCGTGTCTGATGTGAATCAAGAGCTAGAAATCATACTCTTCAGATAAAGTATGATTCTCGTAAGACCTATGGAGAGATCTCTTCAGCCTGTCAGGGCAATGGTGAAGCAAAATTTGCACTCCAAGTCAGGGTATAAATCTTCCATGTGCCAAAATTCAGCAGTATTGGATCCAGGGTTTAGATTTAGCTCTCCTCCAGAATCTACACACAGACATAACATCAGTAGGTAAATAAAAAAACAGTCTGATGGGAAAACACTTATCATAATTTACCCTTCTAGGAGAGCAAGGAAAGAATTTTCCTTCAGTCTGAGCTATTAGAGAATTGGCCTAATGAAACTACTAATTAAGCTAGTCTTCTTTCTCTGAATCATCAGCTATATTGTAATTGCTACCAGACAAAAGGGTCCTGTGGTTGATCTAGTGAGGCCGGAGAAAGGATATTGCAAATTATTGCTGTGATTTCATGACAGCCTCTGCCGCCCATCCTGTTTGACCCTTTCCTGTATGTGCTCCCTCATTCCCTCCCCTCTTCCTCAGTTTCACTTACGGCTTTAAAAAGTGTGTCCTGTCTTAGAGATGTTCTCCAAATGGGAAAGATATATGCTATAGGTAAAATAAGACATAGAAAACCGAGGAACTATGCTTATTAAAAGGACCAATGCCATCATTGTAGAGGTTATTACAGCTGACTTATACTACATATGCCCTCCCTATGATTCCCCTCAGGTAGAACTAGCAAGGATTCCTTAGGCCTCCCTCTTGGAGAGACACGTAGCATATTTATGATGAACGAGCTTCCAAGAGCTCAGATATTTAATTTGCAGCTACCATGGTTAGTGATGATTAAGATCCTCTTGTTTTTACAGTGTTTCTTAAATAAAGCGTAAACACGTCCTGTCCAATTCTGTTAAACAGTGAAACACATGGGAATGCCAGTGAAATTGCTAAGATAATGAAAGTGGCCACGCACAGGCATAAATACATGTGGTCACACATAGATACCACCTATGCATATTGCTGTATTTGTATATATGAAAAAAGCAGCATGCTTACACAAATATAGATATATAGGGAGTTATATGTATTCCTTTTGTCAGGCCTTGATTGCAAGTAGGCTTGATGTCTGGGGACATCCACTAAAACACCGGATTGATTTCCCACTAGGAAACATGGGGAAATTAAATCAACCTGTCTGGGTACTCGGCGAATATAATTCCCTATTCACAATTGATGAACCAAGCAGATAGGCTTAACCAAACAGTACTTGCAGAGAAGTCACAAGAGAGAAGGAAGAGGAACAGAATAAAGGCAAGAAGAAACCCCATTTCACAAATAACCCCTTCCCTACATCCCCACTCCCCTGCAAGGGCCAGCCAGGTTTGCTCCTCCTGCCGTTGCCCCAGAGAAGTAAGGTGAGCTAAATTAGCTCTGAAGGGCAGCTTGCTGCACCGTAGGCTGAAGCAGGTGTCTTTACATCTTCACCTGTGAATCCAGGCCTTCTCCCCATCAGGCACTGCTTTTAGCTGCTTCCCTAGGACTTCCATTCCTCGAGAGGTGCAGCGACAATCTGTGACCATGCTTATCAGAAATCCCAGAAGCTTGCTAAAGCCACATTTTTCCTCATTCCCAGGCGCACAGCTTCCGTTGCCCAAGTCTGCAAGTTACGGGATCACATGAAGATTCCCCAGGCTTTTCACAATGCAATTTTATATTCTGTATTTCCCTGAGTGTACAATATGGTTGATTTTAGCAGAAATTGCCCCAAAATGTTGCAGACCATGAAATGTGAATTCACCCTGTGAAGTTACTTTCTATTCAATTTCCTCACTTCTCACCAGACATCAAGGGAATATTTTTACCCTTCTTGTTTTCTGCCCAAGTGCTCTCCAGATTCAGCTGATCTTTTCCTCCAGGCTTCAGTCCACCAGGCAAATATCTATATGTATTTACACACATATCCATATATGTATATACAGCTGTAAGAATTAGCAAATAACTAAATAAACAAACAGAAAAACCTGTTACACGCTACAACTGCTTCATGAATTTATAACATATGGTGGCAAAGCACTATAAAAACTGTAAACTATAAAGAGGGTTACACAGCCCCATTCATTTATCATGTTACAATGAGTAATTTGTGCACCAGGCAGGAAAGAGAAAACCCACACAGTTGGAGAGTGCATATGTATTTCTGAGGCTCACACTAGAGAGCCTTTTATAAAACACACACATGATTTGAATTCCAAAGCGAAAGCACTGAGAGGCAGCGCACAGGCTAATATTGTTGTAATGGTGTACGCAGAGCTTAGGAGGAAAGGCCACTAGCTGATGTCCTTTAACGATAAGAGAACTTCCAAGCTGTCCGAGTTTCTGTTCTTGTCCATTTAGAAGTTGAGCTCCAGTCTGCAGCTGTAAAATCTCTCCATAGTGCTGTTACAGAAGTGGTGAGGTGGTCTGGTGCCTAAAGAGCTGCTCCTTCTTCAGATTTTGGACAGGTTTCATTCCTTTTTTCTTCCCTTCGCATGTCCACCAGGGTAATGTTGAACCAGTCCAAGGTGGGTCCATGTGCTCAAACTGTGTGTTACACTCAAGTTCATGTATTATGTAGAAACAAAACAAGAAAGGTAAATTTACGTGCTGTATTTCTGTGGAGGATTTCTGGCCAGTGTAGTGTCTCATATAGCATATTATTAAATCACCTAGATTCTTCAGATAGCACTGAGCCCTATAATTCACACCTACCTGTTCCTGATTTGACTTTTTTTTTTCCCCCCCAATTGGCAAAGAGCTTTTATGAAACATATAACATGCTCTGTCCTGGAAATGGATTAGTTTTCCCAGTGGGAAGCAAATGATGTAGGCTGCATCCTGGTTGTCATGTCCCAGTGCAAATGGTTAAGATCTTCTTTTTGTCTCAGCAAATGCCCCGTGGAACGCTTGAGCTGGGTTTAGGCCCTAGGGTCATTGCTAAGCAGTTTCTCTTTCATCCTTTTTAGCACCAGCAGACGCAGCTTGAAACGTGTATACAAGATGCCGCTTTACAGCATCCCTTATTCACTGGTACCTTGGAGACTCCAGTTCATTGAAAGTAATAAAACCAGATCATCAAAAAGAATTCTTTTGAACAGGCTTTGGGCTCTGCTGTGCTACTTGGTTACGGATATTCATCTTCCTGGAAACTGAGCTGTTTGATACAGCACAGTGGCACGAAAGCATCAGCTGCCTCCCTGGTGCATTAACCCCTCGAGTGTTGGAATCACGATCCTTGAATAGCAAAATAGCTATCGCTTGTAATTGCTTGAGGGGGGAAGCAGATTTTATCCTCCCAGGTGCAGGGAGGCTGAACGCTGGGGTTGGAGGGTTTTCCTGTCCCCGTTGTGCCGCAGTGATGGGCAGGCTGTGCGCCAAAGGAGAGAGGGAGCAACCAGGAGCAGCCTCTGGTGGTTACAGCTACAGACAGGCTGCGGGGTGACTCCTGTATCACAGGATGCCATAGAAGTCAATCCAAACCCAAAATACAGATGAGCTGAAAACACCAGCATTCTGATACTTGGAGCTTTAACCTTCTGTTACCCTTACATATCTTGTGATGCTGTGTATTCTGCAGGGCTCTGACACCAGGGCTTTAACCCAAAGTCCTTTTGACCTGGCAGGGTTGTCACTGTTGTCTGTTTGGTGTTTTTTCACTATATCCAAACCCTCCTTTCTTCCATCTATCTCAGCTGTAAAGAAGAGAGGGTCAAAACCAGCACCACGAGTGTGGCTCTAGAGTCCCCAAGTAGCATTTCGCTAAATGGGGAAAAAAAAAAAAAAAAAAAAAAAAAAAAAACAGGGATGGTGCTGCTGGGCTGATTCCTCCAGAGCTTCCTGTTGGAACAATTGGTGTATTCTGCTGCATACTCTTCTCGTGCTGTGTTTGCAGCACAGGGAGGATCAGAGGCCCAGCTCCTGCTCTGGTCTCCATAGTGTTGCCACGTGCCTCTGCCCTGAGATCTCCTTGGTTTGTTCCAGCTTCACACTGGGGCAGCAAACCCAGCTTGTTTGCAAATTTCCCCATTAGCACACATACCAGGGCCATGCCTTGAACCGCAGCTCATCATCTGCTGGGGAAATGTAGCAGAAAAGGGCCATTCTGTCCATCTGACCTTCCCCCAGGTGAGGGGGATATCTGATATGACCTTGTACAGCCTTCCCTGTACCCTGTCTCTCATCTTCCCCTGGTGACATTCCTGGGCTTATGTCATACCATTTCCCTTGTGAGCTCTGATGGCAGGAAAACATATGGTGACTTTTTACTCATGGCTTGCAAATAAATGCAAAAATAAATAAATAGAGAGAAAGAGAGAGAGAGAGAGAGAGAGCACATTTAAGTGTCCCTTTAACTCTCCTTCTCTGTTGCCTTCCTGACCCTGAGCCAGGTCTGTCCTGCTCCATCCATATCCCCACTTCAGACCCAAACATGCACCAGGAGCAGCCTGTTCTGCCTCCAGGCTGTACCAGGGACAATGCAGGAAGGAAAATGGCTGAAGTTTCACATCAGCTCAGAAGGAATCAATGAAGGATCCCCAGGAGGTCATTTCTACAGAATCGCTCTGCAGAACAGGAAACAGAGGAACAGGAAAGTAGTGGCTGGCATTGATCACACCTGATTACTTATTAAAGTTTATAAGGAAAGGTGTTGGAGGAGAAAAATAGAAGAATCACCTTTCATCACTCTGCTAGAAGGGCTTGGGAAAGAAAGGAGAGGAAAATGGCTCAAAATGGACTCCTACCACAGTCTCTTATGTTAGAACCTTATGTTTTTTTTCTTAAATTTCCTTGCTAGCTCAGGTATTCTGAGGCTAATTTGAATCTATCACCTGAGAGGGGCCCAATTGAGCCAGGATGCAGGCAGTGATATGTGCACTGGCACTACATGAAAGAAATACTGTGAAAAGATACCTCTTAATTCAAGTGTGTTCGTGTCTTTGTGTCTGCACATATCCGAATAGGTGCACACCTCTTTGTATGTATCTGAGTCCCCTCTGCACATATGAGCATGTGTTGGAATATATACATAGATTTGACATGAGAAGGTATGGGTCGATCTTCATATGACAGTGACAGTACAGTAGCTGCTTGTATGAGCAGGGGCACTTCTACGTCCATAGGCCAGCACATCTCTACCCATGTGCAGTCCTTAACACAGCCCCCAGAACAGCACGGGTTTGTATGCAGAGAGCCTAAAGCAAACAGGCCCTCTGCAGAACAGCTCGTAAGCTACTGCAGTCTTAGTTAAGAAAGCAACATCTCTTTATAAAACCTAAAATAAGCCCTACATCAAAAACAGTACAAACCAACTCTAAACCCCTAGGCTACTGCAGGATTATACAGTTGTGAAATACGTTATCCAGCCTTAAAAGCCATCTTTGACTATCTGCCTGGGGTCATTCAGGCAGCCCAGACTCTCAGCTACACAGCACACAAAAAACTTGAGCTTGCAGATGTTCCCAGGAAGGCAGCAGTGTGGAGGTCCAAGTTCCTCCTGCAAAGAGAGGCTGATGGGATTAGATCTGATTCCTTGTTTGCCATAATAACATCTCAGCAGAGAATTAGGTCCAACAAAAAACGCTATTAGAGGAAGATCTACTGTGTTTGGTGGGAGGCAAAGAAAGAAAGCTGAGTTTCAGGACCCCTGTGAATGAGTCACTGCATTGCCAAAAGGGCAGAGGGTGCTGACACCATCCATCAGAGTCCTAGCAGAATATGGGTTATTCCTTAGCAATAAGGGAGCCAGATACACTAATTTCCAATAGCAGTCTTTAGATGGATTTACAGATAGATTTTTCTATTTTACCCATAGCAGTCACACCAACTTCAGCCTTCAGTTGCTGTTTCTCGTTAGTCAGTCGAGCTTCCAATTGGATCTCCTGTTAGACATTATCTCTCAGGCACACCAGGGCTGAGAGAAGGGGGCCAGGCTGCTACCTGGCCAACACAGCCTTGCCAGCAGGCATCACCCTGCTGCAAGATCCTGGCAGGATCCTTTGCACCTATGTGCAAAACCTCATCCAGCTGGTCAACAGTCCCCAGAAAGCTGTTTATGTCCCAATCCCCAGGCAGTGGCAGACCAAGTCAGTCCTGCATAATCCTGACACACTGGACTGTCTGTTTTTGTCCTCACACATGGGTAGTCTTGGCTATCTATCCCCACTCCTACCTCTTTTATTTTTCTCAACAAGCCCAGGAGAGGGCTGGGATCCCCTGGGAAAATGAAGCGGTGTGAATTAGCTTGTCAGCAGCTTAACCAGAGGAGAAGCCAAACCAAAGCTGCCAGCACAGCTAATTTCAGCTTCATTTCACCAGGCAGCTGGGTACTTCGAGTGCAAGAAAATGGTAGTGTCCCATGGGGTTCAGCAACCAGCCTTTGATTGACATTAGAAATGCTCAGAGCAGGAGGTCCATGTGTTATGGGGAAAGAAGGATGGAGTGCCTCCATCCTATAGATCCATCTTATGATAGATCCCAAATTAAGAGAAGGAAGGTGCTGAGCTGTCTCCAGGATGAAGTCAAGAGCATCCAGACAGCAAGAAGAAGCATGAGATGAAGGGAAGATATTTTGCTATGGACCCTATGGATAGTTTATTTGCCAATCAGAGCAACTGCTCACACCAGTGGTTTAGGTGGCCCTTTTCTTCTGCTGGTTGTGACCCACTCCTTTGGTTGCTTACCAGCTGCCACAATGGTGCATTTTGTACTTCTTACCAGGGCAAACTGCCATGACTGCAATCTGTGTTCTACACAACAGCAACATTAAAATAAGCTCAAAATCAAATTTCCATGAAAGCAAGGACTACTTTGGGGTCAGGCAGGCAGCTCCACCCCTGCGCAATGGGCCAGTGCCAGAACACCTCACCCAGGCAGCCCCAACACGGGTTGCCTGCAATCTCTCCTTGGCCTTGCGTCACCACTAACCCAAAGGCCAATTTCCTTAGGGTGGGAACCGAGGAGAGCAACTACTGCTTGTAACAAAGTGATGAAGTCCCTGGCCTCCTACAACGTGCCTGCCAATGTTTAGATGTCACTGTTGTTCCATATGGGGTACAACTGCGAGTGCTTGCAGTCAATTTATCTTTCTCTTGCTGGATATTTGCAAGAAAACAGCAGTGTCTGTGCTTACCGAGGAGCAGTGGGAATGTCCTTTGAGCTGCGTGTTTCCAGAGCCGGAGCCAAGAAGCTCATGTTCCCATGGCTGTGCTTGTAAGTGTGTGCAGCTGACCGCTACGACATCCCTGTTCTGGTGACCTTGGGTTCAGCCTAGCCAATGAGCCAGCTAATAAGTTGGTGTTAACATAAGCAGAAGCAATGGCGTGGCAGTCAGAAGAAAAGACATCAGAAATTAAATCCGAGAAAAGGAATTAGGGGAAGAGAATTCATTAATTTCCTCTTTGCAATGACACATGCTTTCCACTCACTTTTTTTAAATGACATTTTACCTGCTATTAGTTTACTGTGAGCATCTCCAGCACTGCCTTCACTCCCCCGCAGCCAGTTCCCTCAAGAACAAAATTAAATTTAAGCTACTAAAGTCGGACCTTTCTGAAGCAAAAAGAATCTTTAAAAATGGATTTTTTTAAAGGTCATTTTGAACTTTATCTGAGCACACACGGAGACGCAGGCCATTCAGCTAAATAATGCCATCTGACCACCTCCTGTCACCATTATGCGGATAAGAACATCATTTATGTGAGGGGGAGAGGGGAAGACTTTCTTTCCACTTGTTCCTTTTATTCCTCCTCTAATTTGTGGGGATTTGAATGATGTTCATTTTTATGGCTGCTTCTCCACATCTCATTTCTCTTGATAACCCATGGGAAAGGTCATGAACTTACATTGAACCGGGACATCCTGCCTTTGACCCAAAGCAGGATTGACTGAATCCCGTGCTTCCCTGAGGTTAAGCTGCCTTCTCCAGGGCTTTACCTGCTCCTCACTTGTGGCATGTCCTGCCATGTTGGCAGGACATCCCAAAGCAGTCTCTCTTCCTCCTTGGATATCTTTTTCTCCTCCAATAACCCAGATTTACAAATTAAATATAATAAAGCTTATTCCATCACGTATCTAAGCACATGATTAACTTCAAGGACAAGAACAATCTAATCAACCTCCCGAGCTTCCTTGTGTGTTTATGCTTCCCTGTGTGTGGGTGTAGTCTGTGACACCCAAACCTAGCTCCAGAAGCTCAGAGAAGCACAGCATTTAACCCTGCAGAGTTTCTATCCACCAGAGAAACCTTCACCACTGGCCTGAAGCATCTAGAATTAATTATCTTAACATCTCAACATTACCTTAAAAGCAAAGTCGGGCATGGGGAGATGGCGTGGCACTGTCAGCCTCCAGTCTGAACAAACAGGGCTTCCTAAAGCCATGGACTCTGTTTTCAGATGCATCAGATCCACCTTCCTGCCATCAGCTGAAGGTAAAAGGGTTTGCACACAGCTTGCCATGTGATAAGCCATGCTGCAGAGCTCAGTACTGTGAAAACGCTGCATGTTATTTACTGTACCCAGCCCCCTCTAATCACGCCTTAAACAAAGCCATATTTATTGAAGAGAGGCTTAAGAAATATCCCAAGGCATGCTTTGTGTGACTGGGGACTTTCCTCAAACGAAATTTCAGCGCTCCACCTCCTTCTGCAATGGCATCCATGTCCCAGTTCACAGCTGCCCAGTCTCCTTGAACAAGCTTCCCTTTAACAACGCTCAAATATTTAATTTGCTGAGTGCTGTGGGAATCCCAAAGGTTTGGAAGAACTATCTATTATAAATGACAAAACACGACATTATTATAGGTAGCCTGCCTACTCGATGTCGTATGTGTTCTACGCTGCTCCTTTAATGAGGCTCTTTCAGATCCTGTGCATAATAGAAAAAGATCCCGACGCTAGCACTTCCCCCAAGCTCTAAAAATTAAAACAGCCAAGTCCTTACAATACAAAAAAGATGCTTGCTGAAGCCTAAAACCCCCATGTTCAGAGGAAGAGCCTTTAATATGTGTTATTTAGTTGTACAGGCATTCGGACGGAGGCTACTCCCAGCCACCCGGTGTAATTCAGTAAATGTTCCCCTGAAACCTAACAACACACTGCCCTCTGCTGCATTTTTCTCTGACATATTAAAGGGGGGAAAAAAAAAAGAAAAAAAAAAAAACTGCCGTGCTTTTCAGCCTATCCTCTGGCTCAAATTGAGATAAGCAGATGGTTTGTTAGCACTTATCAATGACTCAGTAACATCCAAGGTACTACATAAAACACTCTAGCCGGAGAGAAGTCAAAATAACAAAATGGATTCCATATGAGGGAGAGTAAAAGCAATTGAAAAATCAAGTAGTGAGTGCGGAAGTGCAAGCAGTCCCACGCCCTTGCCTGGCTGTCCCTCCATTCCAAGCAGAGCTTCAAAAGCAATTATTCAAGTTAAATAACTAGTTACTATTGTGCCTCCTCATGTTGTCCCTCCTACTGCCCTCAGCCCATCCACCACCGCATCCCACGACAAAACGCTTACAAGAGCTACATAAACAGAGCCAAGGATATGCAAGATTGGCAAGAGCAAAGACCACAGCATCCACACAGCCCTGATGCCATCTAACATCACCTGGAGCTGGCTGCAAGCAGCTCCACTGCAGGGTACAATGAGGACCTCGGAAGAAGTAATTTCTGTCATCCTACTCTTCAATCTGACTGCTGTACTAGGTGTTGACATTCAAGGGGACAGGGATTTGTGGATTACTGTAGAGAAGAAGGACAAACACCAGCAGCCTTGGGAAACTCCAGGGCCAACAACAGCACTTCAGCAGTTCTTACGTTGAGCTACTATCACTTCGCATTCAGTTAATTAAAATCAATAAACGCATTTGCTTTGATTTGGATTTTAGACCTTCACTGAACAGCACTAAGGCTTTCCTCCACAGATCCACCAATCATAAAGTCAATAATTTAAAATTAGCTAGATAAACTCTGAATATTGTCTCAGCAATGTAAGGGACATCTGAGCACAGGCAGTCCAATGAGTGCTCAGGAATTAGGATTTTAAAGTAGCACCCTGCTGGTGCTGCGGCTGAAGCACAAAAACATTTCAGATACACCAAAAAGCTGTGTTTAGACCTGGCCAAACATCAGTGTTTGGGAATGTTTTGTTCTGGTTTCTGTGCTAAGCCGCTAGAATGCCATTAAGAATTCTTTGCATGGTCAGCCTGATCTTTGAGATTGCCAATTCATATTTCCAAGCCTTTGTTTGCAACAAAAGCTAAAAGGGAAGGCTGAGTTTCTCTCCTCGCCACTGTTTTAAGCAAAACAAAAATTGAGAGAGGTGTCTTAAAATGCTGGGATCTGACAATAGTCTGGGTTTGTGTCTCAATTATGCTGTTATCTAGCAGGGCCATGAAAACTATCCCAGCACAAACACGGGTTTATTTGATCCTTTCCTGAAATCTGAGCTTATCTAGTCTCTAAACTTTTAGCAAATCTAGGTTCTGTTATGCCTTTCTCCTTCCACAATACCTTCTCTTGTGCTTTCTGCACCCTCCTGGGCCCCAGCCAGGCCTGGAAGCATCAAATAACCACAAGAAAGATTGCTGCTTGAGATCACCACCCAGGAGCAGGAAATATTAAGAGCCTCTTGGGCGGGTCTGTTTTTACTGATGGAACCACCCTTTGCAAATGTGAAACCTTGAATGGATCAAAATTCAGCCTCCAGTATCCTCATCAGCATTAGCCACTGTTAAGAATTATCTCATTCCAGTGAAGCCCTGAAAGTCCTGAAAGGATTCTTTGGTTGTTTTTGTTTGTTTGTTTGTTTGTTTTGGTTTGTTGGGTTTTGGGTGTTTTTTTGTTTTATTTTGTTTTGTTTTTGTTTTTGACTTATGTAACTAATGACACCATTCTGATCAGCGGAGAGCACCAGATGTGTAAACCAAAGGGTGCACAGGGCAGAGCTCTTCACACCAAGGAATCAAAGACGTCCAGCCCTCTCATCCACAGAACGGAAGAAAAAAAACAAGGGGGTGACTACAAACTGGGTGGGAATCTGGACACACAGAAAGATCTCTCTCCGATGCAGCTACCCCGAGGGAGAAAAACTGGGAGAATCCCTGCTCTCTACAGCACAGTATTTAATTACCTGAAGGAAAACCCATGTAAATAGACTTTAAGAGACATGCTTGATAATAAATCTATGAAAAAAAGGCAGTGAAGAAATTTGTGCTTTTGAATTTATTATCTGACCTCCCTGCTGAGCATTCCTATGCAGCTGCAGGATAAAATAAATTGGCCTTGCTGAAAAAAAATGGTAGGAAACATTTGAATATCCCCTATTCTGAAATATTAACCTCTGGTGCTTCTGACCATCTCTCTCAAGTGCAGAATGGCATGGTCACAGTGGGCAGTCAAGACACTAGAAATTTCACTGGAATTGAGGGGTGCAGAGGGGTGTAGACTCCAGGCCAGGATCCCTGCATTGCAAGTGCAAATGAGCTGCCTTGCTAAAGCTGACTAGAATTAGCTGACAAGGAAAAAAAAAAAAAAAAGAAACTTCATTAAAATACTCTCCTGGGAAATGTGTAACATATGACTACTTAAGGGAACTGGTTTTGCTTAGAAATACAGCCAACTTTCCATATTTCTAAAAGATTAAAGACTTTTCTGTCCTTTCTCTCTACACTCCTTTTCTTTTCCTTTCTCTTTTAAGAAGCCCTTGTAAGAAACGTAGCATGGAAAGGTGACTCCGGTGCACAGGAGATGGACACCATGCTGTTCATTAAAGCAGGCAAATAGCGGGCTCATTCTGTGAAGTAGCTGAGCACCAACGCTTTCTGTCAGCTCTAGAAAAGCTTCTGGCTTGTAGCATTTAGCACAATTGAACGCTGGAGGCCATTATTCTGCAGGTTTATATCCAGACCATGCCTCTCTGACATCATTAAAGCTTCACCAGGGCAAAGGGAGACCCTGGTCTGCATGAATCCTTGGAGCCTCATTGCTTTCCCTCTTGCTGCAGCCACCTGAGGAAGACCTGGCACTCTCTACACTACTGTTTATTGTAAAATACATATAACATCATAAACCAGCGTTGTGCCCTACACCTCTGGGAGGAGATATTCCCTGAGACAAAGTGCTGGCAACCTTATTATGATGCATTCAGACAGCCTCATGCTCACCTTAGTACTTTATAATAATGATGTTAATTATTACTATTATTAATGAACAATTAATCATTGTTCAAGGGACACTCATCAGACACTTTAGACTGAAAGCGTGATGGGTAAGATTAGATTCAGCAGAGCCGAATTTTGAAACACAGGACCACCAACATCACAGCTGCAGAAAGGCAAATCCACAGCCACCTCTCATTTGCAAGCACAAACTGGCAGATGGTTTGCAAAACCAGGAGAGTGAACTCAAGGAACCCTCTCTGTCTATTATGACTTCACAAGCATGAGTTTTGCATGGAAAAAACACATGTGCACATCATTAGCAGCTGCAGGTCCCAACTGTTCCACTTCAATTATTTCATTTAACTGCCTTGTTTCTGATGCCCCCGAAAAAGGAGCACAAAGGTTTCTCGCTATTTATTCAAGAACTGGAAGAAAAAATAATTCCTGGTGGGTCTTGAGCTTCCCCATCGACTTCTCAATAGCAGTTAACTTCCAGGCCTCATTTCAATGCTCCACCAATGCCCAGACAAGCATTTCAGGGTGGGATGTTGGATCTTTACAACAATGAAGATGTGATTGCCCTCTGCTGTGTGCACGTTCACTGTATTTTAGCACTACCGCTGCTAACAGAAGTTACTGCTATGCCCAGCCCTTCTTGGAGAGTGTTTGTTCTCAGCTAAAGAGCTTATTTCCTCTTTCTTCAGTGAAGGAATAACAGCCATTCCCCCTCCCTCCCTGGCTGAAGTCTCTTATGATCTGAAAGGCCCTCTCAGTCTCAGGCCTGAAGCACAGGGCTATTACACGGTCTGTATTTTGTGTGCCACCAGGACTCCAACAATGCCGACGGTAATGTACTTAATTGTGCCAAAATCTATGAATGTGCCGGCAGGCTTCTGACATCATTTGCCACAAACGCTAATTCATGAATTCAGAGCTGCAGGCAATCTGCATGTCACCCAAATGACTGGCTATCAAATCGGGTTTTCAGCAGCCTCCAGCATGGCTCAGTCTCTCTATTGTTAATGTTGACAAAGGGTGGAACCATGCTCATGGCTAAAGACTTCATCTGTCTCCTGGATTATGAATGATTTCTACGGTAATGCTTGAAGCTCTAGGCAGATACGAGCTCCTTCGGCAAAAGAGGAAATGTGGTCCTAAAATGTGCCCCCCTTATTCTTCTCCTGATGCAAAGGCTAAGCTTCCAGCAGATCAGGGAAGGCACTGGCATAATGTGAGAAAAAAAATGGGCCACAGTTCAGGGCTTTTGCCACCTTCTTGATCTTTAAGACACATTTGCAATTCTTTCTTAGCTCTGTTACAGCATTCTGGATGCATTAAAAAGGGAGAAACCTTGGGGAATAACTCCTCATAGAGAGATCCCCAGTGGAATATAAAGCTGGAGATAGGCCATGCTCTTTCCTTTCCTGTGCTGTGACATGAGGACTGAATCAGGGAACAAAGGGATATGGCTGCAAGGGAGCTCTCTGTCTATTCTTCACTGTTAAATTGACTCCCTTTAGCAGCATAAAGGCTCACAGCTATCTGAATGTCCCCAAGGAATGGGAGCAAGCCCAGGTGACACATGATTTTGGTTTCAGACAAAAGGATAGCTAAAGCCTTTCACGTTGTTTGTTTAAAATAGTTCTCTTGTTCTTTTCTACCAGCCATTTGTTCCTTCCTCCAAATCTCTTCTTGCAACCAGTTTTGTTTGCAGCTTCCAATGCCTGCTGTCTTCATCAATTTGTTGTTTGGAGACTTTTTTTTATGGCAGAGATTGTCTTACTCCATGTTTTCAAGGGTGGTGTGTAGGTTTACACTTTTAAGTATGAGATCAGATGCCAGGATGCCAAGAGCCTTCTAGTGCTGTGGAAGAGCTGTGGAAATTATGTACCTCTATTCTATTCTATTCTATTCTATTCTATTCTATTCTATTCTATTCTATTCTATTCTATTCTATTCTATTCTATTCTGTTCTGTTCTGTTCTGTTCTGTTCTGTTCTGTTCTGTTCATCCTATTCTATTCATCCTATTCTAGAATCTCTCCTGTGTGTGTTTTACCTCAATGTCTTACCATGGCAAACCACCCACTTGTGTTCCAAGGTGACATTGTCCCTCTTATCCATTCCTGATCTACGTTAACACTGATAACAATAACCAACAGCAGAAAGAGCACAGAAAGGAAAAACTCAAGTGACATTATTTGCTTTGGACATTCATTCCTCACAGAAATTGACACATATCCATCACTGGTGAGAGTCAACGGAAAAAAATATTTTGAATGTTTTTTCTGTTCTGTGACCTTTCTAGAGCTGATGGATCCCAAGTTCAGGATGAAAACACTCCAGCCTTCAGATGGTGACACGAAATCTTAAACTTGTGATAATAATTACTGGAAGAATACCAAGGGTAGCGATCTTGATCTGCCATAAAGAGTCTAAGGAGGGAGAACAATTAGCCAAAACTAGGAACAAAACAAGCAGTTTTCGTTGGACTGTGAACCATGTACAGTGGACAGTTCTGGACCCTGCATGTTATGTTGAAACTCAGCAGCTGCAGTGCTGTATCCACTTTCCTACATGCTGCTACTGAAATAAGAGGCTGCAAAACTTGGATTTGTTTTTCTCTGTGGGAAGCGTAGAAACACTTAGTCTAGAACTCTTTCATTGTCAACATTGAAATACATGTAATATACAATTTTTCAAGCTCACTGGGCAGAGAACACCACTGATATATGTGATCAAAAAGGAATTAAGTTGAGTCAGTTGCCTTCCACCAGGGCCATTTTCATCACTGGTGGCAGTACAACTTATATATGTGATTATTTTTAGCATTACTAAATAGCAGTAAGGCTCCTCTGTGGCAGGAGTGGGAGGGTGCACTGGACTTTATTGCCGGCTTTGTTAGAAACTCCCCACTGAACTGAGTAAATCGCTTTTGTCTCTGTACTTTCGTCTCCCCACCAGCCGAAAACGATTCCTGTCACTCAGAAGCTGGCAGGGTTTGTTCTAGTAACACCAGATGCTAAACCAGGGTAACCTCTTATGACTGTTTACGGGAAGCTATTGCCGCAATTGCTGAACTCGGGCATGCTCTGCAGGAAGATAAGCAGGTTCTTGAGACCTTGACACGCTGCCTAGCGTTCCCTGGCCAAAAATCCACCAGAGTAGGGGAATAACCTGACAGGGTGCCTCCTGCTCCATGCCCTGAGTCAGGCTCAGGTCAGCACCGTGTCCCCTCCGCCCTGCAGTCCTGAGAATTACTGATTCTTGGGAAGAGGATAATCAGCCTAATCAGAGATGTGTGTAATGATTAGCAGGACACTTGATAACGCTTCGGCATCCCTTTCCTTTAACCCAACATCAGTTAAAAAAAAGGGATTTTCTTCCGGCTGCCTCAGCCGACCTGTCCTCAAGCCAGAATCCATTTTATTTATTAATAAACAAAAGTATTTATTCCACGCGGGGACACAAGGCGATCCCCGCCACCTCAGGCCCGGACGACCCTGAGGCAGCCCTGAGGCGGCCCAAAATGCCGGCAGCCCCCGTCCCGCCGGGGGAGGGCTCAGCGGGCACAGCCCCGCCCCTCCGCGGGCACAGCCCCTCTGCGCATGCGCCCTCTCGTCCCCCTCCTTTTGGGTCATTCCACAGCTCTCAGCGGGGGGGGAACAGCTTAAAAATACACGTTTAACTCCCTCAACACCACCTCTACATAAACACTAATGCTTATTTGTATAGATAAAAAAATTGAGATTATGTCATGATGGCTCGCGTTGCTGGATGTCCTTATTATTTGTTTATCCCCCCCCTCGGCGGCGGGTGGGTCGGCCCAGCCCGTCGCCTTCCCTGCTCCGGAAGGGGCAGGGCTGTGAGGGGAGGAGGCCGGAGCGGGCGTTGGGCACGCGCGTGGGGCGGCCGCTGGCTGGGAGGGGCGCGCGCGGGCGGCTTCACCTCAGCGCCGCTGCCCTGCCCTGAACGCGCCTCGCCTCGCCTCAGCGCCTCAGCACAGCCCGGCACGGCTCAGCTCGGCTCAACACAGCCCGGCACGACACGGTTCGGCACAGAACAACCCGGCCATGCCGCCCCCGCCGGGCCAGACCCAGCTCCCGGACTGGGACGGCTTAAAACTCCGCGTGCGGACCCTGATCGCCTCCCACCGCGTGATGATATTCAGCAAGAGCTACTGCCCCTACTGCAACCAGGTGAGGCGGCGGCCCCCGAGCCCCCTCGGCCTCTCCTTCAGGCCCGAAGGCCCAGGCCTTGGGCTTCTGAGGGCTGAGTGAGGTCGCTGCGGGGATGCTGCTTCGTGTCAGGGCTCCTGTGGGGTTTGCGCTGTGGTTTTGAGGTGCTGTGCCCGCCTTAACGCCCGGTGGGAGCAGGTTTTGTGGGGATTGAGGTGAGGTCCGAGCTGGGGTTCTGGGTGATTTTTTAATTTATTTTTTTTTCCTTTGCCACGTGAGCAAAGGGCAGCGGAGTGCGTGGGATGTGCGACACAGCCTGTGCCTTCCTCCGCTGTGGGACCTGCTGCTTCAAGGTCAGGGCGCTGGCAGGGCTGCTTTCCTGCCACAAATGTGAGCGCCTTGTTTGTGCTCAGCTTGGTTCAAGCTAAAGTTTCTGTTGTTTTTGAAATCTGGAGGAGAAGGTTGACTATAGGAAAATCAGAAGCTCAAAATCCTAGTCATGAAGCATCTTTTCCCAAAAGAAGTCACTACTGCTGAGTTGTGATGAGATGTTCCCTAGCCCTGTTATGTGTGAATCACACAGGTTGGCTGTAACTGGTGAGCAAGAGTCATTAAAGAAATGTGGGATCTTCATTAGAATTCAGTGATACCAGCAGGCTGTAGTCATAGCCCTCAACGACCTGGGTGTTCGTAGGCAGTACGATTCCTGGATGTTTACAAACAGCATGTTGTGGAATGTTATTTAAACCTAATGATGGCATGTTTGATGTGGCCATGGTGGAAGAAACACAAGTGGGATTGAGTTCTGATATACTTTAATGGAGCTGACAACCCGAGAAGGTTCTTGGAGCTGCTCTCCTGTGTGTAGCTGGGCTTAGTTACAGTCCCTCCTGTGAGGGAGGACTTTTGTGTTTGGGCCTTGCTGTAGGAAACTTGAGTGAATGTATTCTGTCACATTTGCAACTTAATTGATGCTTTCAGAAAGGAAACTTCTGTGTGTAAGAGGACAGGACAAACCAATCAGTGTTGTCCTCTCTTGATGAGAATCGTTTGTTGATGGCTTCAGTGCTGTCCTTTGAGGAACAGTTAAAGTCATTCCTGTCTGTGTTGTTCTGTGTGCTTGTAGTGATCTTGACTGGCCAACTGTTGACACATATGGCACTCAATCCAGTGGTTTTTGAGGTCCTAACATGGCATAGTCACTTTATAAAGTTTGCAACCTGTTCATTCGTCTCTTTTTGGCATTGTGGAGGGACTTGACTAACACAAGGAGCTTTAGGTAAAAATAGACTTGATTGTAGTCCAATAAGTAAATTCCAGAATAATGTTATTTTCTTCGTTCAGAGTTTCTTCACTGAGCAAGATTACTTGCTTTAAGGAAACATTCAGATCTGAGGAATGTAATCTTTATTGTCATGGAACGGAGAGGAACAATGTATGAAGTATGAGGACCCTCTCTCATAGCACTTTGTAGGAGGGAGAGTTAAAAGCTCTACTATGAATCTTTGAGGAACAGGTGATAAATTGGCAGGGAGTGGGAGATGAGGGAGAAAAGAACTGAATTCTGTTCTAGGCAGATTTCCTTGGTTTACTTTTCATTTTGGGGACAGGAGGGAAAGGTAATACAATGAAGAAAGCCAGTAGAAATATATATTGCAGAGAGACAATTAGAAGAAAGCTAGAGAGACCTCAGGAAAGGCATCAAGTGGTAAAACAAGTATCTCCAACTGTATGAGTTTTAACACCTTCCTATGAAGACTTAGAAAGTAATGAAAGGAATGAGAGAACAATGGATAATGCAGTGTTCTTGCTAGCTGATTTAGTCTGCAGAATTAATGAAGTGGATATAATTTGAAGGAGAAGTTACAGCTTGGGTACTTAGCCTTTAATCACATAGTTCTGAGTTCTTAAAGACATAGGGATATCAGTGCTGTGCAGCGTGTGTCTTCTTTTACCATAGATGGTTGTTAGCAATGTGCTTTTGGTAGGATTAATTGAAAAACTGGTGTGCTTGAGCACTGGTGCTCCATGTATTTGTGTTCTAAAAGGGCATAATTGGGTGTGTGGGAAGAATTCTTTGTTTCAAATGGCTGTAGCTGTGCTGGAAAAAAAAAATCTGAAGGAAAGCACAATCTTAGGAGTACTGCAAGTAATTTCTCTAAATAAATTAAGTAGTTGGTTTTGTTTGTTCCATTTAGCAGCATGACTAGGCAATTGTGCAGTTCTTTCTGCAACTGCAATTTATTGTTCAATTGCTTTAGCCAGCAGTAGTGAGAAAGGGGTGGTGTTAGACTGACTTCCTTGTCAAAACTAAATTTGACTGTTCTTTATTTTTTTGCCACCCTGAAATGATTAACTTACAGTAGAAATGTATAAAGAAAACGTTTTTAGCATGAAAAATTGCAGAGTCTGAATGCTGTGATGTGTTGAAATAATTTTAGGAGCAACAGCTGTAGCCGTATAGAAGCTGCCAGTTATTCTTGTTACATGTTATGCTGTTACTGAAAGTTGTCTGTATCCACAGAAATGTCAGGTAAACTCATCTCTAGCTATTAAAGAGTGCTAGCTGATAGGTGAAACAGTAGACACGACATACCGTGTTACTTAACTTTGCTGTATGAAGCTTCACATCTACTTAGCTACCCTAATAACAGAAAGCATCTCCAGGAAGAAGAGTTTTCTGAAGAAATTTGCCTAACACTAAGTTTTGGAAAATCTGTCTAATGTTTAGTAATATCTAGAAATCTTCCTAGTTTTTCCTTGTGAAAATGGGAAAGGCTTAACAGGGAAAGAAGGCCAGTGCAATGGTCAGAAGGCAAGTAAATGATTGGATTAAGGAACCATGCAACCTGGTATCCTGGCTCTGATACTTATTGGAGAAATGACCTTTTTAGGACTGAGGAATAAAGAAGAAAACTTACCAGTGTGCCACTGAATTTTCCAGCAGTGTGGCTCCAGAATTTGTTGACCTGAGTTTTAGTCTTATTGAGTTAAACGCTTTCAGTGGACAGTTGTTTCATTGGCTGGTCTAGTAGCTCTTTTTGATCTCCTTTTTAATAGTGGCTCTTAAAATGTCAGGGGTGAGAAAGCTCTCCGACTTATATATTGCATGGAAGTTTATTTCTTGTTTCATAATTTCTTTTAGTAACTTCAGTTTTTGCCGTTTGTTGA
Organism: Anas acuta; assembly: GCF_963932015.1. Lineage (NCBI taxonomy): Eukaryota > Metazoa > Chordata > Aves > Anseriformes > Anatidae > Anas > Anas acuta. The sequence continues at coordinate 10,874,127 of NC_088989.1, read as the reverse complement.
ATTCTTAGTAGTTCTCAGAAATCATTTCCTGTTTACTTTCTCTAGGTTACTCATGATTAGTGTGTTGTCTTTCTATTCTTCCTAATAATTTTCATTTCCAATCTGAAATCTTCTAGTCTCTCTTGCCTGCATTGAAGATCTCAACTCTTCATATAGTTGTCATTTTTCTTTCTGCTTCACCACCACTAACACATGCATATTCTGTTCATACAAGTATAAAGTGTAATAGCTACTTCTAATTGGGGTGCTGGTATTTGTCTTTTTTTTTTTTCCTTTACACCATATCTTCAGTGGAGAATAAATGTCACCTAAAGGCATTGTCTTACATCTGTCTTTTTCTTGATTATAATCCTTTCTTGTTCCAAAAGTATCCTGTCTTGTCCTCCACCCTGCTGGCTGATATTGCAATGTTCAAGCTGTAGAGCATTTTTTCATATTTTTTTAAAAAGCTGCTAATGAAATCTTGCATGTTACACCCTGCTGTCTTGCTGCAAACTAAAACAGCAGCCAAGTAGCTAATTTGGTGACTTCACATTCTTAGCGTACCACTTCATAGCAGCAATCCTCTTGAGCTTTGCTTTTTAGATGTTCTGTGGCATCTGGCTTGGGCTTTATAAAGAAGTTGCAGAGCTGAAGCAGTTCCACTGCTGTTTCCCTTCTGTTCAGTCCACAGCTATAGTCATCCCAGTAATCAAGCCTTATGGTAATGGTGAGTTTAGGACAAAAGCTTTTTGGGCCATGTAGATGTGTGAAGAAGAGGTTGGCTTGTTCTGCTTCAAGAAGAGAAGGCTAAGGAGGGATTTTGTTGCCATCTTCAGCTACTGCTGAGCAGGTGATTATAGGGAAGACAGTCACACTCTCCTCAGAGCTGTAGAGTGAAAAGCCAAGTAAGGGACAATGTGTATGTTTTGAAACAAGGAATATTCCAATGAGATAAAATGGAAATTCTTCACTATGGAGATGATCAAATATTGGAACAACCCAGAGTAGTTGTGGTATCTCTGTCCTTGTAAATACTCAGAACTGGGTTAGGCAGTGCTTTGGCCAACATGATCGAACTTCGCATCTGTCCCTGTTTGTGCAGGCAGTTGGATCAAATGACTTCCAAGGAGCTGTTCCAATTTCATTTAATTTGCAGCTGTAAAACTAATGTCATCAGTCATACATGCAGGGCTTATTGTAGTCTCTGCTACAATTGCTGTACGATGTGGTAAGAAATGTGCCATGTTGTTAATACATAATACAAAAGCTTTGTTTGAAGAAAGCTGGAACTCCAGAAGACAGGAAGCAGTGAAATACCTGGCCTTTGTCATAGTAGCACTATGGATCACAGCAGCATTCTTTAAACACTTTAAACACTCCTTTATCATGTGTTCAACGTTTTTAAGGTTGTTAGATATGACTCAATTTAATGAATTACCATCAATAAATCAGGGATTCATTGGAAAGCTGGTTGTAGAAGATTTTTTTTCTGAATTATCTATCAGCAGCTTAGTGAGTTTTATTATTCAGACTTGATGCTCCCAAGGAGCACACAAATTTAGTGCTTCTTGTTAGAGCTGTTCATACATCACGATGGTTATGATTAAAAGCAGATATTTTACCCAATGCCTTATGATATCTGTTTGCACAGGTAAGTCTGTCAAAGTATATTTTGAAGGAATAAATGCTGCCAGCTGTAATATTACTTGTGCCATGAGGTATGTCTTTGTCCCTCTGGAAGAGCAGTTCATAATTTCCATGCTGCTAATTTACAAGTGGATATTACTGTAAAAATATTACTTCAAAAAGGCCACCTGATTTGAATCTGTTAATAATAGCAGCCTGTCCATTCAGAACTAGTATTACAAGAACACCCAGAAGCTGTTGGGGAGGAAAAAAAATCTCAACTGAGTTGTCATTTAGGATGACTTTTCTTTTTAAGGGTAGGCTTGTACATAGAGGTTTTAGCTTGTTTGTTTCCATACTGGCTCTTGGGTACATGAAACATGTTTCTGGAACATGTTGTACTGATGCTGTGTCTGAGATATTTCTTGGCAGCGCAGGAGACAAGCAGACTTTTAATGACCAAGTATCATTAGACCCTTCTGTCTTGTGGGGAAGAATAGCAATTTAAAAGGTTAAAAATGTAACTTACATTCTGATACTAACTCTGTCAATATTTCAAAAGGAGGATGTGAATGACTTTGTTTTACTAAGGCCAGCAAGTTAGAACTACTCCTGCTTATTCCAGAAGGCTAAGGCAGGTGTTGTTAAACAGCAAACCAAAAATCAGAGGCGGAAAAAAAAAAGGTCTTGTCCCCAGCCTCAGTGTAGGAGAAGCAGTAGGTCAAATACTTTTGATATGTACTTTGAAGCCACTCACTGATGAAGATTGTCTTCTATGTAGGCTATATGTTTCAGCATCTTGCTATTAGGAAAACTATTTCCTGAGGTCTCATCTCAATCTCTTGATGCAGTTCAAGCCCATTAGTTATTGCATCCACCACCACTTTTCTTCTTCCTTATGGCAGTCAATTATTTATTGAAACAGCCATTTTTCCACTTCTTTTCTTTAAGTTGAAATCAGCTCATTGTCTTCTTAGTCAGAATAATTGTTCTCCACTTGTTCTAAATATTTTCTGAGGTGCAGTGAACAAAACTGAATGTGGGCAGGGCAGCAGGTAGACATGAGCTGTCCCAGTGCTGAGTACACCTGGAGAGTCATTCTTCTTGTGGCTTTTTTATAATGCAATGCTTTTATTTTGTTTTGCATGTGCTCATCAGTGTTTTGTTTTGCAAGTTATCCTCTGTTCCCTGCTCTTCTCCCTTTCCTTAGTATTATCAAGGAATCTGGCTGCTGCATTCTCTCTTGATATAATGCATAGCAGTTACTGTCATGGGCTTTTTTTTGTCTGTCGGGATGGAGAGATCTGCAGCTAAGCCAATTGTATAAAGAAACTGTCTCATAAGGTCAGTAAGACTTGTAATAGAAGATTGCTCAGATGTGGGATACTTAATCTGAATGCTGTTTAATACTCTGGCTTTAAATAAGGACAGTGCAAAATGTAGCAGTAGTGCCAAACTTTATCAGAAACATCTACTGGCACTCAAAGAATTATAAATGAGACTTAGAAGTCCTTACATGCTCATATAATTGAGACTTAAGTTCCTACATCCAACGATTAGGTCTTACCCTGAACTGTGCATCAGATCTTGTGAAAGCTTTGCCTTGGCAGTCTGCCTGTGTACAAAAACACTGTGTCCCTTTCTGTTGCAGGTGAAAGAACTCTTCAGCTCCATGGGTGTAGAGTACTATGCTTTAGAACTGGATGTAACAGGTAAGTAGCAGAAAGGAAACCTACCAGGTGTTGCTTCATGCAGCTAAAAAATCAGTGACTGTGCATGACTACAAGCTCTCTTGAACTAACTGAAAGTAATAAAAAGCAATTAAAATCAGTTTTAATGCGTACAGAGATAAAAGACCGGTTAGCCTTCAGTGTGGATTTTAATGGAGGATGTGTTTTTAATATAACTGAAGGCTTTGACTCTCTGTGCAAACTGTCAACTGATTACACAGATGTGAGATCAAATTTCTCCATCAGGAGTTTTGTCTTTCAGGAAAAAAAAAAACACGGTACTTTTCTACCGTCTCAGTTTCTTTTATGGCTTTAGATGAATTGTTAATGTTTGACGTGGTATAAGAGTGACCTTTATGGGGGACATTGCTGAGTCATGGGAAAGAACAGTGAATTCCAGTATCTTGACTGTTGCCAGTTTTTTTTTTTCCTAAAGCCCAAGTTGCTTTAGTTTCACTACAAATATAGTACTGTGTGCCTTCCATTACGCATACATAATGAGTGTAGTGTTAAGAACAAATACTTTCTAGCTATTCTAATTCTCACTAAGCTCTTCACCACACCACTGGTAAACTGTTGATTGCGTGTTATCACCCACTGTTTTTTTTCTCTATATACAGAGACAAAACTTAGTTTCTAATGCTTTTTTAACGTGTTTGTGCTTAAGCTATGTTTGGAGGGAAAATACACATAATTAGTAATCTGAAGTATCTCTTTGTACTTTTTTTTTTTACTTTTAAAACTGAGATACTATGAACTAGTTATAGTTTAAGATGCACATAATACAGCTCTCAGTATTTTTCTTTTTTTCTGGAATTACTTCTCATTAAGAATACTTTTTCTTTGCAATTGCTATAATCACTGATGCTAAATAGATATGGTTTGGAGTAAAAAGATATTTTAAAATAGTTGTGTAATGTACCTGTTGCATTTATTTTTAGCTGATGGACCCAGTATTCAGCAAGTATTAGCAGAGCTAACTAATCAGAGGACAGTGCCTAACGTATTTGTGAATGGAAAGCACGTAGGAGGCTGTGATGCAACTTACAAGGTAACTTTTCTTTAAAAATCAACTGGAAGTAAACAAGACTATGGGGGAGAGTGTTAGATCAAGCTATTTTTCTTGTGTTTTTACTGCCTAGTTTGTTAGTGAATTAACTCCTATGTTTGTTACAAGTATACAAGCATTTTTCTTGAATTTGTCAGTAAGATAGGCTCTGGAACTTCTAGACTGAAAGTTTATGTAGTACTCAATCCAACCTGTATGATTGAGGAAATAGACAATCTGTTTGTTTCTTTTTAATTTGCTGTTTGATTCTTAGTGCCTTTTCTGTGACATAAAGGCTGTTATGCAAGTAAAATGTGAAACACATTTGAATCTTTTCCAGGACCATGATCTTCACAACCACAGAATTACTTTAGGAACCCCCCCACTTTCAATGCAGCCTAAACTAGATCAGGTTGCTTGGAGTCTCTGGCCATACGGATCTTGAAATTGAGCAACAGCTGTATCTTCTGTTAAGATATTGTAGGGAGATGTAAGACTGGATGATCTACATCAGAAAAGGCAATGTAATTCAGTCTTTACTTAAAATCAATTCAACCATGTTTCTACAGGCTTATCAGAATGGAACACTGCAGAAACTTCTTGGGGATGTCAAAGATGCGGAAACCTATGATTATGACCTCATTATTATTGGTGGTGGCTCAGGTGGACTTGCTTGTTCCAAGGTATGACACGAAGAACAGGTTCTATATGAAACTTCTTGAAAAATTAGTCTTCATATTAATCACAGTAGAATTAAAAGAATCTATATTTTCATGATTATTAGTTTTCAACTTGCTAATGAATCAGTAGTGGTTCTAATAGTGTGCTTACTCAAAAGATCACAGTCTGTCTAGAGTAGTTTCAAGCCAATGCCTAGTCAGGTCATCTAATAATAGGCTTTAGGTTCCTGGCTGAGGGTGAAACCAAAAGCTTTTTAAGTATCTCCTCTTCATCTGTAGTGTACAGGCACTTGAACACATCCAAACAGTAATCTAGAAATGTACGTGCTATTCTTGAAGTATTTCTGTTTAGGATCCAGGACTACCAACACTGTAAAATGAAAAGCTTTCAGCTGTTATCTCAAGAAACTTCCTCATGCTTTATTGCTTCTTCTAGCTGCTTTTGCAGAAATGGCAATAGAGATTATGTACTTCTTACACAATCAGCTGTTGTTCAGAATGCCTCAGGACCTGAGATGCGGATTCAGTTTTCTCTTCTACATGAGGGATTTGAACCCACAATTCCTACCTCTCAGCTAGCTATCCTAACCATCAGTTTATGGTTTGGCCATGGTGAGGTTACTCTTGGCAACATTGCTGATTGCTAGACAATGCAGTTAAGCATGCGGCTATAACTAGATCAATATAAAAACAGCAGAGAAGGTGATACAGCTTCATATTTTATTCTAGTTTGTGGGAGAAGGTGTGAGTTCTTTTCTTTCACCAGAACTGCCTATACCCTCTACTACCACCCTCTATTCTGCCCCACAACTCCGTTTGGACAGTCTCCTTCATTAGCTATTTTCAGAATGCTGCAGGTCTTTCCTCAAAGTGCCTTCTGAGACATGAATTGTAACTGTAGTGATAATCACCAACTTGTTTGGAGTGGGAGAGTTTGACTCTTCATTGAATACAAAATAACTGGCTAATTCTAAACCTTGTTTGATCCAGGATCTCAGCAACTGTGCAGGAGTTCTTAAGCAGATTAGAGGCACCTAAAGATTTGATCCAAGCCCTTAAAATACAAAACAGCGAGTAGATTCAGTCAAGTGTCTGGTCATTCCTTGTGTATAAGATTATTCAGATTGGAATGGACATTAGATGGATGTCCAGACAAAGCTCCTGCTCCAAGAAGGGTCAGCTGTGAAATCAAACAAGGTTATGTATTTTTGCTTAGTGGAGGAGGTAGAAGAGGCATGTATTAATGAGACTAGCAAATGAGCCTGCTATTATTGCTGAGTATATCATGACTGTAAAAGAGAAGAAAAGCTTTTCTTTGCTGAGAAGTTCATCGATGCTGACTTGTTTTTACAGGAAGCTGCTACCTTGGGAAAGAAAGTAATGGTGTTAGATTATGTTGTTCCAACGCCTCTTGGAACCTCCTGGGGTAAGTTTCTGTTAACTTGTATTTGATGGTGTTTGAGTGCCAGTCATAGTTACTATTTTGTTAGATATTACAGATTTGTATCCTTAAAAATTAGGGCAGAATTACTGTAATTCTGGAACACGTAACAAAGATGTTGCTTTTCTGGACAGTTATTTCTGTTTTCCATATTGTTACATTTGAAAAAGAACTGAGAATTCATTCTAATTCTGTTCACTTTAATACTGTAGCCGAATACCATGTGTGCATGTGTTCACTTTCTTGTGTTTGTTTTATTATGCACTTTAGTTCATCTAGTTCTACTTCAAGGACAACTGATCTAGGCTATGTGACTATAGCTGTCCATGCCTCACCTTTTCATACCTTTTCATAATTAGGCAGCTACTGTCTGACCTAATTAATGTTATTGGCAATTGAGAATGAGTAAGGTATTTCACTGGTCAAACTTTGAGTCAAGCTTTGAATGTGCTCTTACAGCTAAAACTTCAATCATTATGGCTAAAACTTCAATCAAATACATATTTCATATTCTACAGATAGGTGATACTAAATTTTAGGGACTCTGGGCTTTTTGCCATGCTTACTTGCTGATCAAACTAAAATACGAAGCACTCTGTAAGTAACTATCCTCTGTGTTTGACATCACATGGTACTGTTCTTGGCCTGATGAGTCAAATAAAGTTCACTGTATTTTAAAATGTCTAACAGCAGAAATTCCATGTTACAGCAAGCATCAACAACTGATCTATGGGTGGCTATGTAAAGCACATAATAGCAGAAGCATGTTCTGTTCATGTGGGCAATACAATAACATATTTCTTTCCATCTTAGGTCTTGGTGGCACCTGTGTAAATGTAGGTTGTATTCCAAAGAAGCTAATGCATCAAGCAGCACTTCTGGGACAGGCACTCAAAGATTCAAGGAAATATGGCTGGCAATATGAAGAACAAGGTTAGTAAGAACAGAGGACAGACAAGGCAGCGTACAGATGACAGATAGTAGAGATGGTTCTTGGACTTCAGACTTAGTAAATAAAGGCAGAGTTCCGTAGTTTTCATAAGGGAATCAGAAGCGTTTCTCCTTTTTGAGGCATACATGGAATCTGAAATAAATGGATTAACTTTTAGAATGGGTTTATTTCAGGTAATAACAAGTCAGGTAAGTGCACCATAGTAACACATGACTTTAATAAGTATCCTAATTACTGATGACAATGATGGCTGCTTAGCATGATGTACAATAAATAAGACAAGTTTTTCTTCAAGGGTTTGTTGTGCTTTGTTTTCTAAAATATGAAATTAATGGCTTGTTTCAGTTAAACACAACTGGGAGATCATGGTAGAAGCAATTCAAAACTACATTGGTTCTTTAAACTGGGGTTATCGATTGTCCTTAAGGGAGAAATCTGTGACATACCTAAATTCTTATGGAGAATTCGTTGAACCACACAAAATTAAGGTATGTGCTGTGTTGAAACATTTTATTCACATGAGAGAGAACTTGTATTCTAAAGTTGCCTTTTAAAATCCATCAAGGAAAAGGCTTCATGTTAACGCTGCCAACTTAAGTCAGCCTAAGTTAAAAGAAGTCATTTCTGAAATAAGTTGGTGAAATTAATATTGTGCTTTATTACGTGTCACAGTATTTGCAAACCTACTAACTGTTACATAAGAGTAATGCAGATTCCGGTAAACTTAAGTCGTGCATGAGATGGTCTTAGTTGCTAATGTCATGACAAAGGTCAGCAAACTGAGCCAAAAGTAAACAAACAAAATAACATATAACACAAAACCTTCAACTGTAACAATATGTCACTTGGAAACTCTTCATACTAAAGCACACAAACTGTAGAAATCAAATTTGGATTAAAGCACTTGCATAACACTGCTGATAGAACCTTATGCTGTATCAGCATAAGAATTAAACTGCCAGTTTTGCAAGACAAAGCATGTGCTGGTAATCCTGCTGTGAGTGATAGCAATGTAGCAAGGTTAACTTAGAAGAATTGCATTTTGAAGACAACTGCTTGGTTCAGTGGCTGCAATTTTCTGTTCTTGATATGAGCTTATGAAAGCTGAATTAAATGTCTTTCAAACCAAGAGACTAGTGGTGAGGAGATGATATGCTTTACATACCTCATCTACCAACTATTTCTGTCCACATATACAGGTCATCTGCGTAATAGTGTCCTTAGCATTATAAATGAATTAGAACAGAGACTTTAAGATCTAAGTTGTACTAGGGGGAATTTAACTTTATCTGTTTTGGCAAATAACTAAAGTGCATGATTGAAGGTTGCATTTTGGAATAGATGCATTGGCATGATGAAAATCCCAGGGCCTCTAGAGATCAAAAAAATACCTAAATTTAGTGTTAATTCATTTAAAATAGGGTATTAGGCCCTCTTAAAGCATGTAAATCTGTTTTTTTGTTTTTTTTTTTTTTAATTTCTACATAAGTCTAAGAAATAATTGAAGTTATTCTGTAATTAGCATAGTATTGGCCTTTCTGTGGAAGCAAGGGGTAGGAGCACCCTTAATTTGGTATGTTTTTTTTTTGTGATCTTACTTCCAAGTTAGCAACAACTCATTTAGACTGAATTCTGTCCATACAAACAAGATCCAATAGTAAATTATTTTAGGTACTCTAACCTAAAAGGATAGAGAATAGCCTAACAGTCTGTAATTTAAACCGGTTATTCTTAACGTGATCTGCATGGGATCTGTAAATGTATTAGGCTTTATTTGAAGCTAGCACTTAAACACTGTTGATATGCTTAATTCTTATAGGTGAGGATTATGTAGTTTTTAATTTGTTGTAATACCTGTTCCTGTGATAAAGACTTTTAACTCTGTCTATGTAACAGGCAACTAATAGAAAAGGACAAGTAACCTATCACACCGCAGAGACTTTTGTCCTGGCAACAGGAGAAAGGCCTAGATATCTTGGTATCCCCGGAGATAAAGAATATTGTATTACAAGGTGAGATGAAAAGGCATAATAGACTGAATTTTGTCTGCTCCAGTGTTTGCAAAGACAAGTCTGTCTTCAAAGAACCTTGTAACCTATACTTCTTCTCTTTTTAGTGATGACCTCTTCTCCCTGCCTTATTGTCCTGGCAAAACGCTAATTGTGGGTGCTTCCTATGTGGCGCTGGAGTGTGCAGGATTTCTTGCTGGTCTAGGTCTAGATGTCACGGTAATGGTGCGTTCCATACTTCTTCGGGGCTTTGACCAAGAAATGGCAGAAAAAATAGGTGCCCACATGGAAACACATGGTGTAACATTCATCAGAAAGTGTATACCTACTCAGGCAAGTGCTTCCTAAGCTTTCTTCTCTCTACATTAAATTACTGTAAACAGCATAGCTAGAATGCATGTGCTTTCTGGGAAGGTTTTGGTATTGTACAAGAATAAATGTTTTATGAGACTAAGCTTTTTTTTTTTTTACTGCTGAATAACAATAGGTCAAAGTTTGAAGTGCTAATGCAAGAATTCTGCTGTTTGAGGTCATTCTAAGCTTACAAATATTTATACAGGTTGAAAAGTTGGAGGATGGCACGCCTGGAAGACTAAAAGTGACGGCACAGTTTACTGAGGGACCAGAAACTTTTGTGGGAGAATATAACACTGTAAGCATTTCTGGATTTAAAATATCTGAATGCGGCAATACTATGGATATGTATTAAAATACCTTAACAGCTGTTCAGGAGAAAAATAAAGTCTTGCTTGGAAAACTATTTATGTTACTTGCTAGCAGGAAAAAAAAAAAAAAGATGAAAATTAAATATTCGTCTTCAGTTGTGCCCTGTCAGCACAACAGGTGAAACTTCTCATGCTTGGAATTTGGTTCTGGTGAACAGTGTTGTTTCTGTTTTGTTCTTCTACTAACATGTTGCCGTTTGTTGTATCTCTGAAATAAGTTGTGCTTGGAGGAGACTGAGCAGCGGGTAGCTCCTCTTTCCAATTATTTTTTTTGTTTTGAGAAGTCAATTCAGTCATGTATGCTTTAAAGCTTTTTAAGAAAGAGAAAAGTAAAACATAACCAGCATTACAATTCCTTGTGTAAAATTACTGGGTGTAATTTTATTTTTTAGGTTTTGATAGCTATTGGTCGTGATGCGTGTACCAGAAATATTGGTTTAGAGACGATTGGTGTCAAAATCAATGAGAAGTGAGTATTTCTCAACTCCCCTAAGCCACTGATTTTATTTTTTTAAAACTTTTTAACAATCTATGCTACTGATGCTTTTTTTTCAACCCACACTTTTAAAGGTTCACTTAATTGCCTTCAATGGAAGAATTATTCTACTACCTACTTGTTGGCCACTGTACTCAAGGAATACATTTATTTACTTAGATTTTAGACATACTAACTTTTAATGCGTTCCTCTAGTTTTAGTGTATATTTCATTATTTCTTGAAGGCCGTTCCACATAAGTGAGCTTGAACTGTGATTCAACAGGAATCTCAGTACATATGTAAAGTTTTTTTTTGCCTAATAGGCTTGTAAGTCTGATGCTGTAGTCCTGGAAATCATGCAAGTCAATCTGAGCATCTAAAAAAGGAGTAAGCAACTCACTACAGATTTCTTTTTATTTTTTTCTCCCCAGTGTCAGTGCAAAGCTGGTGCAAAGAAAAAGGCAGGATTATGTAGATCAGGCAATAGAATTAGAATCAGCTTGCAGCAACCAGCAACTTATTAAACCAACTCACTTATACATGTGAGTGATGATGCAGCTTTTTTCCCCCATAGGGAAAAATGTAAATTGCAAGCTGTATAATATTCAAATAAAAGATCAAAAGTCCAAAGTTGCCTGACTAACTTCATTGTCATCAGACTTCTTTGTTGCTGGAGACAGAACTGTCCCATTGAATCTTAACTTCACCCTTGTGTCAGAAACCAATGCCTTGAAGAGCTTGCAACTGAACTAAAATGGCGTGAGCATACTTCATAAAATACGCTGAGTGGTTAAACTAACATCTTTGTAGCAGAACATGTCCAATTTGTTTTTTGCTGAGCTCTGAGGAAGGTCATGATACTGAACTCCGTTTTATTTTGTTTGTTTTAAAGGAATGGGAAAATACCTGTAAATGAAGAAGAACAAACCAATGTGCCTTATGTTTATGCTATTGGGGATATCTTGGAGGGAAAGCTTGAACTTACTCCAGTTGCAATTCAAGCAGGGAAACTCCTAGCCCGCAGGCTCTATGGTGGTAGTTCCACAAAGGTAAAGGTGTAAGAACACAATTTTAATTTACTTCTATGTTTTTTTCCTCAGAATTGCAGTAACACAAGTTGTTCATATGACTGGGGGCACTGCAAGTGTTTTGCAAACATAAGACTGGGTTAATAAAATTCTTCCTACGATCTACCATGTAGAACTTGCACAGTCTAAATATAAACTTTGTTTTTTTTTCTTTTCAGTGTGATTATATCAATGTACCAACAACAGTGTTTACTCCCTTAGAGTATGGCAGCTGTGGGCTAGCTGAAGAGAAAGCCATAGAAAAATATGGAAAGCAAAATTTGGAGGTGAGAGCACTCAGGACTTATTTAACTTGTAGCTTGAGAATTTTTGTGCACCTAGATTACCTAGACAGCCCTTTGATCATAGAAAAATCTGAGTAACAAGTTAATGGATTGCCAAAAATATAGGACTTGACTTGATAAGGTTAGAATTCTACATAGCTATTTCTGTACTTCTGAGAATCATTTGAGTTCAGGAGGCCAAAATTAGGTTTCAAAACTGTGGGTAGCTCTTTTGTTGTAGCAAAGTAAATATTCTTATGGCTGAAGTATACCAAACTCTTGGGATTGTCTATTTTCCACTTGTTCACTGTACCTGAATTGGGAATTAAATTCTTCCTGACCTTTACTTAGGACTATAGGAAGTATTAACCACAACTTGTTTGTTTTATGGTAATTTCCAGCTTCTGCACTTCTCTGAAGACAATTTCAAAAGAGTTGTTTGCATGCCTTGTATTTAACTCCTTTGTCTTTCAAATATACTTGGCATTATTTAGTTTTTGCTTTAATTGCTTTGCAGAATAGGATTAAATATGTAGTAACTAGAAATTAAACATGCACTACTAAAGAGTTTCTCTCATTGAAAATAATCATAAGATTCTGTCTTTTAAACAATTAGAACAGCTACAGCTTTAATTGGGACACATTTTAAGTGTTCCTCTACTAACTTTTGGAATATGGACTGCTAGGATGGGGGTGGCAGATGCTGAGAGGAAAGCACTGTTTAATATGCTACAACAGTCCAGTGAGTTAAATGTCAAACCACCTATTTGTAAATACAGATTAAAAAACTAGAATTGTCTGACTGAATTAATTCATCAAACTGTTACGCTTCTTTCTTGTTATCCTCCCAGGTTTATCACAGTTTATTCTGGCCACTTGAATGGACAGTACCAGGCCGAGATAACAATACTTGTTATGCAAAGATTATCTGTGCTAAACACGACAATGTAAGTAGCAAGCCAGAATGTATGTGTCAAGTGTATTAATGAATATTTTTATTTAGACAAGCCAAAAGACAAAATATCTGGCCTGCCGTAGACTAGCTCTATCTGCTGTTAACATAAGCATTAGTTTAAGAGGTTCAATCAATTTGGAAAGAGCTGATTGTTTGATTTTGTATAACAGTTGTTTGAGCAAGTGATAGCTTTATAGGTTTATGAAACTTCATCCTGAGTCTCTATTAAAGGATAAAGTTGTGAAGTTCTCCAGGTTTTTTCCAAGGGCTGTTGAACTATTATATATCTACAGTCTTCCCTTAGGCTTCTGGGCCATCGTGGTTTTTTGCTTTGGACTTCTTGCAGTGTGCAGAGACTTGTATGTTTAACAGGAACTTGGAAAATGTTGCTGATCCTAGAACGTCAGTGATAAGAAACTGTTATTTCTAGAGATCAGTGAGTTTTGTTTCAAAAACAAGTGCCAATGCTGTCTGTTATCTGTCCCAAAAACTAGAAGAACAGATGTACAAAGGAAGAATTTAGAGTGTAAAATCACTTTGGAGACAAGGAATGATATGATGAAATAGCTTGGCTGTTGAACTAAAGAGGAAATAAACTCACTCTTCCTTATTACCCTGCCAATGCCTTTTTCAAAGAATGCAGAAGGGCACAAAGTTCTGCTGTTCGTGGAGACTGACTGCAAGAACGCCAAGTGAAAATCTTCCCCTCCACTGTGATCTTTTCTTTAGATTTCTATGCAAAGCTTTTTCTAGCATGCTTAAGTGATAGGGGAAATGTCAAGTAAATAGTGTCTTTGGTTCTCTGTGTTGTAAGGAATTTGTATCCTGTCTTGCAAATTATGGTCAGACCAGGGCTAGGTCTTTTTTGAAGGCATTGGGATGTCTAGGGAAAATGTTTTAAACCATTGTTTGTATTTCTCTTAATAAATCAATTCATGAGGCAAATTAAAACAGACCACACCATTTTTATCTCATTCTTACAGGCTACTCCCATCACTGTAGATTTTGCCACACAGATAGCTTGCTCAAAATTCAAACCTAGGGTGTTTTAACAAGATTGACCTGCTTGTATAGCATATAATTTTAAGGGTAGTGGGAGTTATGTACATGAGCTTTTATTAAACTTTACCTACTTTACTCATTGTTGTTTTTCTGCACCCTTAAAGAACCGTGTGGTAGGATTTCATGTTCTTGGACCTAATGCTGGTGAAGTTACCCAGGGTTTTGCTGCTGCAATAAAATGTGGTCTCACCAAAGAATTACTAGATGAAACAATTGGCATCCATCCAACTTGTGCAGAGGTAAGAGGGTGAGGGGGAAGCTTGTTCTTAAAACCTGCTTTAAAAATAAAAATACATGCAAGAAAATAATACTGAAGTGCATTCTATACTGAGATTTATTTAGTACTTGCTTAACTTCTGGCTACAAGATGTTAGCACATGACAGGAAACATATGTTAACTGTACACTGCAACTTGTTTTCCACCATAATAGTTCATGGAAATCTAGTATTGTTACTTCGCAAGAGGAGACCAAATAGCCACATGGATGATACAGAGCAACAGTAAATAAGCTGTTTTGGTGTCTTACAGGTGTTCACTACGATGGATATTACAAAATCTTCAGGACAAGACATCACTCAACGGGGCTGCTGAGGTTAAACCTGCTGTCTTACATGTTTTCATGTTGTACACGCTTGGTTCTGTGGAAGCCCTAATATATCCAACTGCTTTGGGGCGAAATAAACGTTTGCATCAGTACCACTGCGTGTAGTGCAGTGGGGAGTGGTGCTTTTGAGAGGCTTCCTCGGTGAACAGCGTTGCAAATGGAAACAGTAATACAGCAGGGAAATCTTGAACAGTGAATCCTGACTTTGCTTGGAATTGGCACTAACGTGCTTTTATGATGTTGTAGCTCGGAACCTTATTGTGAGGAGAGCTATGACTGATGGCTGCCATGCAAGGTTGGAGATCTCTACGTCCAGTCAGATGACTGAACTCCTGAAGGAAATTCTTAAGTTGCACAAATTTAAGCTGACACTTCAAGGCTTCAGTATCTTGTATAAATGCCTGAGGTAGAAGACAAATATGTAACTGAATGATTCTTGCCAACAGTTTACAGTTGACTGATTTATTTCTTTTGATGCA
Organism: Anas acuta; assembly: GCF_963932015.1. Classification (NCBI taxonomy): domain Eukaryota; kingdom Metazoa; phylum Chordata; class Aves; order Anseriformes; family Anatidae; genus Anas; species Anas acuta. Next base: position 10,859,005 of record NC_088989.1, on the reverse strand, counting down.
TATTACTTTACTTAATTGTATACCCAGTTATGGCAAGATGGCACAAATTGTATGCAAGTGATGAGCAGTGCGATTCAAGTACTTGTATCACACTTCAAGTCTAAAACTTTGAAGTAATCTAGGACATTGCTGCTGTTCACATTCATAGTTGTTTGACCTCAGGTGACAGTGTCTTTAAGACGAAAAATTGAATGGTAGGAATTTTGTGTGTTAGTGTGTCAGGGTTGAAGAGTATAAATGCAAGACCTTGTCAATTTGGTCTTGCTGTTTATGACTATATTTAGAGCTTATAGTCTCATTTGATGTCAGCTCTAGTGTAAAACATCACAGAACTCAGAAACTGTAAGTTTGTACTCTTACATAGAGTATTGAAGTTTGGAAGGAAAAATTTCAGAGCAATCTGTCCCACTAATGTTGTAGGTGCCTGCCAACGGTGGTAATTGCAGAGAATGTCTCTTCTGACTGTGTCGCAGCAGAGAACAATGACTTGGTGTGTTGTCATGCTTTGTGTTGTGTTGTGTACAGTCAGTCCTCTGAAGCTTTCTTCCACCAATGGCATGCTGCTCTTGGGGAATTATGTTTGAATTTGGCTCTTAGTTTTGTCCAAAAATATGTTTTGAAAGACTTTTTGAACACTGTATGATAGTAAATAAACAGTTTTTAACTATTTAATCTATGATGTACCATGGAATTTGAAGTTCAATAAACAACATATACAGCACTGTTGTGTCTGACCATGATTTACATTATTGCATACTTAAGAAATCTTATGGTGGGCTTTTAGCACCAAGTCTTGCTGGTATTTTGCTTTGGGGTTTTGCTGTGGATGCCTAGCAGTAATCTAAAGTAGTTTCACTTGGCACTAGAGACACTTACTCTACTTCTGCTGTTGCTGTGCCTCAAAGCTCTGGGGAATTAATTGTTCCAGTCTCACAGAAATAGTAGCTAGAGCCACCTGCTTGCTATCTTCTGCAGCAGCATATTTAAGAGCAGTATTGCCAAAATCTATCATGCCTGAAAGTTTGCCTTTCTTAATAGTTCAGATATTGTAGTTTGAAGTAAAGAAGATAAAATAATGTAGAAGTGACAGCGTAGAAGTCTATAAGCTGAAGTGGGTGATCCAGAGGTTCATCTGAGCCATTTCAAAAAGTGAGTAGAGATCAGGATGGACTGCTAGGAACAAGTAACACATTGTGGATTTGGCACTGTATAAATAGCAGAATTGGAATTTAGTAAGCCAAAAGGCAGTCAAATGGCTTTATGTCATGAGCAACTGGCAGGAAATGGCCAAGTTTAACTTGTGTAGCCTTCTTATAGAGCAGGTGTGGAAGGAAGCGTTAAGCCAATGAACAGCAACTTCCTGAATTTACTATTAAGTAAGAGCACTAATTGAGTTTTATTTCATACTCAGATTTGTTTTACAGGTTCAAGTTAATTGATCAATAATTACTGCTTGCATATCAGTAACAATGTACTAATGGTATATGTTCCTTGTCAAACTTGTCCAGGCTCTCAGCTCTTTCTAAATGATACTTCACATGCATTGAGTGCTCTGTACAGTTAGTCTTTAAGTTTAAAACTCAGCAGTTAAAATATACAAAAATTAGTTAACAGCAAAAGCAGTATTTTAAGTGAATGTGTTTGTGTTTCACTAGGCTGGCATGTAAAGTAGAAGGTGCCATGACAACAAGACATAGTTAAAAGCCAAAGCATTAAGCTTGACAGCAGATATTAGAGGAGGAAAAAGAATCTCAGAAGTAAAAACCTAACTGAACTAAATACTCCTGTATGTAGAGGTTGTTTTCCCTTTTTTTTTTTTTTTTTTTTGTCTGAGACTGAGTTAAGTAGAAATGACTGAAGCAGGAAGCCATTCTAAAGTATCTTTTCTCAAGTATTCTGCTCCTGGAATCTAGCTGTTATGTGATCCTAAATGCTCAAGTTGTCAGTTTTCCCAAGAATGGGGGCTATATTGTATCTCACTCTCAAAGTTCATTTTGCCCAATACCATTCTGGCTTGTTGTACCTTGGGAATGCATTATTTAAAAACATAAAAGAATTGTAGGCCCTGTATAGTGGCCAAATACAGGGAGAATTTCCTGATGTGGGTCTGAAAAGGCTTTGAGACAGCTCTAGCCTCTTTCATTATGTTGCAATTTCTATAGTTCCTGCTGGTCTACCCTCTGACAAGAAACTTCAGGGGAATTATGTACATTCTAGTGCAATGAGATTGGGTTGTTATCCCAAAAGAATTACGAGAATCAGACATCACTACACTAGCTGATTAAGTGGTCCTGATTAACTGCAGGTAGTTAGCATTAGCACTTTGTGTGTGCATTTGTTCGCTTTAGTGAAAACAATAGACACTGAAAACTACATGGAGAGCCTCTGATTTTTTTTTAAGCTACGTAAGTAGCATTTAAATGAATATCTACCTATGTATTCTGTTGTCAAACTTCCTTTGATGGAATTTAACTAGTGTGAAACTTAATGAAACTTAATTAGTGCAGTTCTAACTGGATTTAGAATGCTTTCAAGCAATTTTCCCTTAAGCTAACAGATACCTTGTTCTGAAATTCATTTGCCTCCAAATCATTTGTATGTTTGAGTAGTGCAGTCATTCAGATGGTGACACCAAAGGCCAAATGGTCTGTTTACATTTCTGTTGTCATAAATGTTCACCAAATTCTAAAGGGCTGTTCCATATACTTAAAATACCAATAACCTTTTATAGGCTACAGTTAAAAAATATTCAGTTGCTTACTGAATCTGCTCTTAGCTGAAGTAATGGTTTGTCTGGGTCACCGATAATTATGGGATTCTGTGTCTGGACTGTAGCTCTTGAAACAGTGAATAAACAGCAAAACTGTGTTTTAACTTATTGGTGACATTTATCCTTTCCAGGTCTAGAAGTGGTTATGATTACAGTTATTGGAAACACGGAAAACACTTAATCATCAAATTAGTAGATGGATTTCCACATAGCATGAATTTTAATTGTATTTTAAGCACTATAATTTGTCTTAAGTAACACAAGAGCAGCTAGTTTGCACAAGAATTGTGGGGGCAAGTTGACAGATACAAAAGTGTGTAATAAGCCTTGAAATGCCAGAAAAAGACATTAAAGACTTTCCGTCTAACTCCACTATCTAAGGCTCCAGAGTTTCAGTATTCCCCTTGGAGTGGCTTTTGATGAAGATTTGAGGGCTTTGCCTTTATTCAATACATCTCAAATATTAAAATATATATATATATATATATATATTTTTAGCCACAAACTGGAGTTCCTATGTGCTTAAATCTTTTAAGTCTCCACTGACTACTGGCAAGAGAAGAATTCCTGGATATGCGTTAGGAGTTGGGAATGGCAGAGGAAGGAAAGGTCAAATGTTTTAATTAAAAATAATCGGTGGTCTAATGAAGCAAGCTATCCTCTTCTTTTTGGAGGCTTGCAGCACTATGTAATCTATTCTCAAGGTTGTAATTCACGTAAATGGAGAGGCAGTTTAGGAACTCCTTAAAAGACCTTTTTTTAATTGACAGTACACAGTGAATATTGAGTGTGGGATTAGACATCTTCACCTCCATTAAGGTATATGAGCTTGCTATTTGGAGATGACTTGCTCAACTTCCAGTGCTGCCTCTAAAAATAGCAACCATCCTTTAAGATAATTTCTTTGCATAGCAAAAACAGGAGCAATCCTGTGCTCAGAAGTGTTATAATGACAAGATGTTTGGGAGGCACCACTGATTGCTTATTAACTGGGAGGCAAGATGGAAAATGCTGTTTACTTTGCGGAGCTGATGTGACTGGTCTGTTGCCTACTTGTGCTTTCTTTTGGACCAATAAATATGACAAAATCATGTTTGTGCATGTATGGTGATGCTCTGCAAGGGGAGAAAAGATCAGATTACCAAAACAAGCTGTGCTTGTGCCTGTAGCAGATGTACCTAGATAGGGAAGAAAAGAATGTTTTTTTTTTCTGAATAGGAAAACATGCAGGGAGGTTCTGCTCGCAATGTCTGATAAGGATTTACAATCAGTGCACCTTAAACTGCAAGGAATTCAGTCTTCAAAGAAATTGTCTCCTTTCCATACTGTGTTGTCCTAACAGTTCCCATTTGTGTTTAATTTGACCTGTTTGTTTCTGCTGTTCTGAGTAGTGTGTCTGCTAACTGTAGGTCAGTGTAAATTATACCTAAATTGACTAAGAAGAGTTCCTGGGCAAGAAACTCCCTTTTAGTACTTAGTGTTGTTGCTGTTTTGATTTTAACTGAGGCTGAGAGTTGTGGGTAGATGCTGGCGTGGTTCACCACCTTCTTGCCTTGTAAAAATGACTCCTGGAAACCTGGCACAGACTTCCTTGTGTAATCTTCCTTCTGACATGCTCTGACTTGGGCTTGCATAGTTTGTGGGTGGAGGGTGATTTAGAGCACTGATGGGGTCTGAACCGTTGTGGATGGTTATTGAGTGGAAGTCATGATCCAGAATTGTGCATTGGCAGGGACGGAGCCCATGCTGGCAAGAAGCTGGGCAGAAGAGAAAGAAATTAGGGTTGGTAGGGGGAGAAAGATTGGTTTTGGGGATTTTTTCACCAGTTTCTCTATCTTCCTTCTTCTCCCCCACCTTAAGCAGGAAGAAAAGTCATGGTAGAGCCTCTACCACCTGTGGTAAAACCCTGTGCTAGGGATATGCCAGTCAGCTTTGTTGCCAAGAAGTGCATCTGCTCTGTCCATCCCATCTCTTCTGGGTGTAGGCAGTGAGACCAGCAAGTAAGCGGACTGGGAAACAAAGATCTTGCTATGCTCTGTTCCATTCTTCTGCAGGCAGAACTTCGACAACCTGAGTAACTCTGCTTTTTCCACCTCTGTCCTGACAGATTATCTACCCCATGAGATATGAGATCTTTCTTGTCTCTATTCCCAAAACGAGTGTCCACATCTTCCTTGGAGCAAACACCTCCAAAACAGCCCTGATTCTCTTCCCATTCCTCTGTCACTTGGTATGTTTTTAGTTACAGTTGTCATCTCCTGATTGTATTTCTATTGCTCTTAAATGTTATTTTTTTTTTTACATTTGAGAATGCTTCCCTCCTCTCAGGTGAGAGATGAGTTTTAAAAGGATTTTTCCTCTTGAAGTGGATTAAAGGTGCTCCTTGATTGCCAGAATGGTGTCTCCATAACATTCAAGGCCTCTGCTAGGCTATGGAGGTGGAGAAGTCGTTTTGGGAAGGAAGCCAACTGCCTCCCACGTTGGATGAAGCATCACTGAACCAGGCCCTTCCCTTCAAGCTTATTTAGTAAAGGAGTTGAGTCGCTGACTTAGGAAGCCTAGGATTCTGCTGTTGAGGTGTTACATGTAATTTAGTTCAGTCTTCTCCAGAAATTAAGTTAACCTTACTGATCCTGACCTCAATCAACAGGAAACGCACATCTTTACATTGTTCGCGTCTTCTGGGTTTGCTTATTGGGGCAGTGGCAGTAAAGGTTAGAACTTCCTGGTCTTGCATCTCTGGTGTGACTTGGTTACTTAACCTCTCTGAGGATAAGCATATATTGCAAGAGCACCGAGAGGATTGATTGGTGTTTGCACAGCATTTTAAAGTTATAAAATGAGATGTGTTAAGAGCAGTGTCATTGACAGGATCTGTTTGCAGGTCTGGCTGATCACCAGCAGTTGCATTAGGTCTTGTTAGGGGGCTCTGCAAGAAACTGAATTCAAAGACTTCTCTTTTTGTATTATTCAAATTCTTATAAACTAGGAGAATTTAAAACACGTGCATAAGCATACATATACCTGATGTTCAAGACAGTCTTTTGAAGGTGTTGCGTAGCCTAATACCTAGGCTGAGTTTCTGGTGAATTTATATGGATGTTCGCATGTTGGGATTTATACAGAGGAAGATGTATAACTAGATCCAAAATATGGGACTGGGAGAGGGTATCACTCAAGACAAGGAATAGGTGCAGGATGTCTTTCTACATTCAACTTTTGACAGGTTTTCTGCAACAGTAAGCAAGTCTGACGTTGCCCGCCTTGAGGAAGACAAATTTTCAGTTGTCTCAGATATGGGCAACTTCAGTTTGTATTTCAGGTGTCTCGTGCTTATTACTGAAGTATAGGGCACACAGCTTTTGAAGGTGTCTTAGACTGATGTATTATCTCCAAAGGTTTTTCACAAAGGAGATAAACCTGTGGCAAACTAGTAAGTAAGCAAAAAGGGAAAGCGAGGTATCAGCTAGAGAAAAAGGTCCATTCTCATCAGTTTCACATTTACTTGAAGACAAAACTCAAATCAGTTGCTAGGGATGTTACTAAAAGAAATAGCAAGGAAAGAACAAACTTATGAAAAAAAAATGGTTTGTGACTTAAGGCCATAATATATATATATTCCCACTTTCTGTGCTGCTATAAACTTAGCATGTAGCACAATACTCATCCAGTGTGTTTGAGGCCTATAGGAAACAAGAAATGTTACATAATGGTGCGTGAACCTATTTCATTATGATTATCTCTTAAATGTAGCACTTAAATTTAATAATCATGTTACTGGCTAAACCTGTAATGGAATAATTTGTTCTCTACATGCAAGCTGAAGTTTGGTTATGTGTTCTGACCTTGTTCTCCGTGACAATGTTACAGGTGCTGTGATTCAGTTCCATCAGAAAAGGAAAAATGTTATTTCTCTGATCTCTCTGGTTGTTCTGGGACCCAAGCCTAATAATTATCATTTCTACTCAACCCTATGTTAGTACTTCTGACAGGTGACTTGAAAGACCTAAAGACTCTGGGGCAGTTTGTGGGATCTATTATCAACAGAGGAATTGAAAGAATAATGTCATAGATAAATATTTGCAGATAAGCTTAAGAATGAAAAATCTTCTGTTGACGTGTGTTTGGAATTTCGCTAGTGTATCAGATTAATGTTAAATGTTGGGGTTTGACTGCTTAATTCTCTTTTATAGAAGCAACAATGAACTTCCTGGGGAGATCATACTTAAATAAGGGTACGTGTTTATGCAGTGTGTTGACTTTGTTCAAGAGAGGAAGTAGAATTTTCAATAAAGTATGGATAGTATTCATTGTGGTAAAGTTTTGGATGCTAAATAGTTTTTTGACTACTTTTAAGAGCGGAAAGCCCAGTTCAAAGAGTTTTAAAAGCTCAATAATGATCTGATTAGAGTTCATAAATGTTGGGCTCCAAAGTCATCTAATTCTTTATGCCAATCCCAGTATGAAAGAGGAAAGATTAACAAGAGGGGGATCCTGATACTCTTTCATGCAGCTAGCACATACCACCCAAAATGAAAATGGGATAGATTTAAGAAGACAATTGACTACATAAACAAGTGCTTGGAGACTAATAAAGAATGGTATTACCTTCTTCACTTTTTCTAGTATAATAATCCTGGTCATAAAACGTGCTCTGCTATTGACTGGCACTTGTTTTCTTGTATTCTATGATTTTATGCAAATCTTAACCATGAAATAAACAATTAATCTTTTCACTGCTGAACTGCAGCAATTTTTTTTCACCTATTAGCCTTTGGATTGTGGTTAGGAAGTTTATTAGGCAAAGCTGACAGAGAACAGGAGGTAATAGCAAGGAGGTTAATAGCAATACATAAATCAATAAAAAAAATCCAACTTGGGAGGGAATACAGTGAAGTCTTTAGAATATATAGAACAGAAGGTAGAGAGGATTAGTTGTGTAAATATAGAAGGACTCATACTCTTTATAAACAGTTGTCATTTGGGATTTAGTTGTGCAGTTCCTGTTCAAGTCTTTTGCTGTTTTTGCAAGTCTTTTGCTGCTTTTAGTTCCTGAAAACATAAACTGGCTATGCTCAGTGGTAAAAATAAAATTCAGTAAGGCACATATGCAAAATAGAAAGAGAACCTGTGCTATGGACTGTTTTAAGACATTGTGGTTCTCTGTTGAAGACCTTTGTATTACAACACTGTTTAGATAGGCCTGAATTCTTGTGGACTTTCAATACAGAAAACACTATGTCCCTGAGGAGCAAATCTGAAGGTCTAAGGGAGATCTGAGGGAGGAACTAAGGAAATAAGACATGAAATTATGTAAAAGCTTAATCCAGATAGCTGTACTTTATTGGTGTTGCAGCAAAGGGGAGGGAGCATACTCAGAATACACTTAAATTAGCACTTCTGTCTTAAATTGCTCTTTTTAAAATAAAGTGCGAATAAGCAGTTAATGCTTTTGACTTTAGATTTTGTCTCAGCGCTTTGCCTGTTTGTCCTGCTACTGTCCACTAAATAGTATTAGTAGGGCAGAGCAGTTGCATTTAGTGTCACAGCTTTTGCGCATTGCTTCAGTGTTTCAAGAGCTGGTACTTGTAATCAGCGATTGAACCATCTTTGCAATTAATTCTAGTGGCATGTGATAGCAAGCATAGATTGCTCATAAAAATTGCGCAAGATTGTTGAGCTTTGAATTACTTTCTTCCAGTAAAGTAGGAACGACAGCTTTATTTGTCAGACATTGAGAAATTAATACATCTCAACATTTAAAAGTTCTAAAGAGAAAGTGAGTTCTTACTTTCCCTAAACATACTTTACATACCTTCCCTATGTATTTGTTTTTTTCCTCTGCTCTCCAAAAACAATGGGTTTCTGCATTTTTTTTTGCCACTAATGTATTTTTAATTATTTTTGTTTGTAACAAAATGAGATAAAAAGATTTGTCATCTCTAAACCCAACATAAATAAACTGGATTAGTTGCTCACACTTGTGCATTGCCTTATAAATGTGTTACGTTGCTTTACTTGGGATCATTTTTAGGGTGTGTTTGGTTCTTTGTTTGTTTTGTTTCTGATATTTAATGGCTCAAGGAAATAAAAGGGAGGGGAAAAAAGGCAAAGAATTGATTGAAATCTGGTTATCCTCTAAAGCCTTTTGTGCAATACGCAATGAGCAATAGACATGCAGTAGAGAGAGGCCATCTTCATCTCTGACTAAGATCAGCATTGTTGCCCTTTTCATGGTATTACTGAAGGCAGCATCATGGATATGCACATCACTGCTCCCTCTGATGGAGGTGACTGGGTGAGCTAAACTATGGATGCTCATCTTGCTGCTTTTTAATTGCTTCTATGCTGTAAGTAGATGGTTAATACTCTAAAGACCTAAAACTTTTTTTTTTCTGGCTAGCCCTAAAAATAGTAACATATAGTTAAAAACTTAATGATTTTCAAAGTGAAATATTAAAATGTCAAGATAATTCTTAAAGTAAATTGTTTTTTCATTCTTGTGGTTTCTGAAGTCATCCTTTATTAGAATAATGATACTTTAAATGTATTCATTAAATATTACAACATGAAAGATTATAACCTTTAATTTGAGGAGTTCTTACCTGCCGGGGGAACAAAACTAAATGATAGTCTAATGCTCTTTATCACTAATTCGTGTTACACTAAAATCAGCATGCCAGTGGGCTAAGCACAGATTATTGCACAGAGCCTTACTTCATCCTCAGTTGTTGTTTTGTTTTTCTTGTTTTCTCAGGTGAGATCAAATAGCCCTTAAAAATCGGCTTTTTTCCCAAGCTGTTTCTTCTCAGAGATTCAGCAATCCATGCAGAGAGTGTACTGCAGAACACATTCTAAAGGAATGTCCTCATCTCATCCAGTGGGTCTCATTCGAGCCATAGGGCATGGAAGGGTGGAGGGACTGGATTTCATAAATCAGTCTAACTTGATTGCAAGATCATAACACCAGGTGCTATTTTTAGTCTCACTCAAAGGAAAGCAGGTGTTTGCTGTCTTCCCAGTTTCCAAACTGTGCATTGTCAAACCATATGTTTGGATGCACTGAAATGAATTTCATGTACAAAGCCAAAATACATAAGCAAATTTACAAGGGTATTTTTCAGTGGCTATTAGAATAGTAATAAGTTTGAATTAACATATGTAACAGTCCCAAACTGATACAGAAAGGAGGACCATGTGGAAACACTTCTGAAAATAATGAAATATCCTTAAAAATCCTGATGGAGTGCAGAATTAGACTCGTTATGGAGAATATTTTTTCATTGCAAATGGATAAATGCTGTCTGTTCTGCTTCTGGTCTTACGATAAAGATGTGCATCTCTGCAAAAGCAGAGGCCAACGAACTGAACAAAAGCGGGAAAACTTGGATTACTTCTCTGGTGAAGAGTGGTGTAAGTGCTTTATCAGGTGACTCATCTAAGGTTTCTCACAACATAGTTCTTCAGACTTCAGTGGAACGTATTTAGTTCACCATGTTGAAAAAAATAAGGGTAACACGAGATGAAGGAAGGGTCTGCTTTTCTCATCCACAGTCTGGGGACAAAGAAGGCAGCAAAAGTGAATGAAAAGCATGATGAAATTTTGTCTGACTGTCCTAAAAGCCATAAACCAATTCTGATTTCAAATCAGCTAAATGTGGGAGAATAGTCCTTTTCTATCCAATGTTACACTGAGAGTCTCAAACAACGTATTAAACAGTACTCAATCCAAAGCTATCTTTTTTGACACATAAACATGTCCGGGTTTTAAATATATTAAAATATGACCAAGTTTTATGTCTTTGGGAAGTGAATGTTAACATATATTCAGGGAATTCAGGGACTTGCCTTGGAAATTCCTGAGATGTTACACTTTGAAGCGTAGAATGAGTGTTTAAAATAGTTTTATGGCTTTCTGAGACTCATGGATTGGACTCTTGATGATTAGGGTATTTGGTTTCAAAGGCCAAGTAATAATTCTCAGACACTTTTATGCACCACAGCTATTCTTCATGTTGTCATTTCAGCATGTAGCAGAGTACCCTGAGTCATTTGCTGGAATTTGGGAAGATGGTATAAATCACTGACAGAGATAGAAGCAAGCTCTATTGCCATTATGAAAGGGGATGAAGAAGGCTTTTAAAATGCTCTTTTACATATTCCACTGTAGTATACATGCTAATTATAACACAGTAGGAATACAACAGTCAACTGACATCTCTATCAAAACCTTTTCAAGCATCTTAGATGATATAAATAAATAAGATTTTATTTTTTTTTAAATCACCGTAATCCAAAAGTTTTTACTGAGTTGTTAACTACTTCTTTTTAACCTTATAGCTTTGATATTAACTTTCAGCATTTCAAGATGGTCTGGGCAGAGGGGCAGGTGTTGAAGTTGGTGCTCCTTAGTCATTTTGTCTTTCCTTTGATTTTTTCAGAAGCAAAGCTCCTGTGTCTATAAATACTTCAAACCAAAAGGATGTATGTTATTAACTTCTTATGAATATGGATGATGCTAGAATATCTCCTTCAACTCTGGCTACTAAGCAAGTCAGATTCTTCACCCTTATATATTAATATTTGACCCTGCAAAAGTGTTTTGATGAAAGGACCACCAGGATTCATTTTCTGGGACAACAGCAAGTTACTAAGCTTAGTCAGTGAAGATACTTGGCTGTTCCACAGTTGAACTTGGCATGCCCTAACTGAGATGTGTTTGTGTATTTCAATTATTATCTCACCTACTTATAATAAGGTGTCAATGTTTTTAATTGCCTGTCATCTCCCTACAATCTCTCCCATAAACTTATGCCTCTCAGATGTCTGAGGGGAAGTGTTCCTGGTAAACTTGTACTTCGGGCAGCCCAGACTTTCTTCTAATGAGCAGGAACATTTGGTTGTTACTGTCAAAACCAACATTAAGTGCTGAAAAAAATGTCAAGAATCTCTGATTGTGTTGCAATTGTTACCAAGAGAAAGCAAGATTTTTCATTGTTTAAAAAATAAATAAAATGCCCAAGACTGTAGCATTTATTTTAAACTTCTTTACAGGTTTAAAAAGCCCTCTGGCTAAAAGCCAACTTCACCTTCTAATTTTTTGTCATTACAGCAATTAGTTCTTTCTTTCTCCTATTGATGTGCCTGTCCTCTACGGGTGTTCTCAGCAAAATAATGGGAGATGGAAGTATTCTTTATCTTCCTTGTAAATTAATCATAATCTATGATTTGATGTTATTTTCATTTAAAATGATAAAACCCTGGAATAAAAAGAGCTCTTTGTTGCATGTGTCATGGACATATCAAGGCTGTCACACAGCTCCTTTTCCACCCAAATACTTCATTTTTGTTCATCTTTGAAGGGGGGTAGTGAGATTACGTCAGTGGACACAATGCAGATGTTTTACAGGTGTTGGTGAGGAGATGAAATATTTGGTTGAATTGAAGGAACTGAAGGCAATTCCTTAAGGACTGTGTTTTATGTAATGTATTTGTGAGTTTCAGCTTTAAAGGAGAAATGGTTGAGGTGCCAGGCATTCCTTGCTCAGTAGCAATATAAAAGTGCTAACACAAGGTCCTCTTTTCAACTTTGTCAGTCAGATTTGGTGCTGAAGTTGGGAGATACCCCTGCTTGATAATTCTCTGTTCACGAGGCGGTGAACATCTTGGTGCTATTTCTGCTGTTCTTGCTCTGACCCCACTAAGTGTTTGGTATCAGACTATCACCAAGGCAAAAGGGTGGAGGTCCCTTCTGAGAAGGATCTTACCATGCTCCATCATGTATGCTTATTGTGTGAAGGTTAACTTCGGGGCTTATTAAATGTTTAAAGTTTAATAATTTTCTCAAACTGCTACTGTTTCAAATATGGGAAATAATTTTGTGTGTTTGCACAAGGACTAATTCTAAGGTTCATTTTCACTAAGTATATGCAGAACAAAACAAAATTGTGCTAAACAGAGATAACAAACTTTGTTTTGTATGTTACATAATGTTGGAATCTGTAGTCTTGTAAGAATAATAAAGCAGCTACATGGCAGAGACTTGAGGTTTGTCTAGCATCTGAATTCTAGCAGAAGAGTTCATTGGTAGGAATAGACATGCAATACCAAAACTGCATGCTATCCCTCATTCAATCATTACCTCTGCTTTACTTATGCAAAAGTTAAGCATAAAGAGGAATCTATCCCATTAAAAGATCTTCTTGATCATTTCTGAATGTTTATTCCAGAGCTAAGATACACAATGGGCTTTTAACTGAGAACAAGAACGATAAAATGAAGCACAGAAGCTTGTATCTTATTTGCAGTGCATTTCCTTTGCAGTTTTTTTTTTTTTTTTTTTTTTTTTTTAGGGAAAAAACTCCCTTTCTGAAGCATATGTAACTCATGAAATCTAAAAATTGCTTTGAAGCTTTGACCTTGTATAGAGCTGTACTGCATAATTGGCTTTTTCAAGAAACCTCTGCATCATATGCTTTGTTATAGTCTGTTATAAGTGATTTAATAGGACATGTCATTTTTAATTACTTTGGAAGAACATTCATAAGTCTGAAAATGCAAGTCATGTCCTCTTGGCATTACAGTTTCTAAAAGCATTTTTTTGTAACCTGCAGAAACTAGTACAGTATTTTTTTATCCTTTAAGTGCATGATAGTTTTACATTTTTGTGATCTGCAGGATGAGTTCGGTACATGATTCAAGGTAAATTAGTCTTAACTGAGCTCTCTGAAAGAAATTGCTGCCAGTTTTTCAGCTTAAATGATCTAAAATTAGCTCATCCAGCTCTACAATATATCACTGTCTTAGGAGGGCTCTAGTTCTCTCCACTCTCTTAATACCATCTAATGCAATATAATCTCTAACTAACAAGATGGGGAAAATGCCATGTCATTGTAACCACTCTGTCCATGCCACAGCTGCATCTGATTCCAGTGGCCATTGGTAGCAAATAATTGATTTATGTTTTTTTCTTGATCTTGAGTTCTCAGCAAATCATTAGAATTTAAAAATGACACGAGAACCCCTATATAGGAAAAAGTGGTTTGCTTTGGAAAAAAATGTCATGTGCAATTGAATCTGCAGTCTATTGTAACTGGTGTTAGCTACCTTTGATTCTTACTCATTATTTTCTTTGCTGGGTCTGTGCTCTGTCCCTCTGCAATGAAAGAATACTTTGGATGCACTTGCTAAAGGAGAATTTGCTGTGCTGCTGTTCTAGCTGCAGCATCCATGTGTTTAAACAGTTTTTATCCATTCTGGGTTTGTCCGTGATCCAGTCTGCGTAATGCAGGCAGAAAATCCAACAGAGTAGTAGGAGGAGGATTGCTAGGAGCTGACAATGGGTTTGTGGATTTAATAAGAATTGCAAAACACTGAAACATCCTGTTCCAGAAAAGAGACTAACATAGGTGCGGTTTGGTAAAGCTCTGCAGTTTGGGGTGAGTAGTAGACTTGTCAAAGAAATGCAATGCCTGGGAAAGGTCTCAACCAACAAAGCTGGCTCTCGTTACTTGTAGGAAGCGTGCCATCAGCCTGTTGGATTTGGTCTTATGTCATCCAAAACATTTCTATCAATGTTTGAAAGTTCTGAATGCTTTCCAGTACTTCCTGTGTGATGTATATGCTGCTATCCGTGTAAGTGTGACACTTGGAGCATGCTTGTAACATGCAGTGAAGCTGGGTGAAAATAATGGGGGCCCATTCTTCAGAAGAGGACTAGTTGAATGGAAGTTTGCTAGGACAGACTTATACATTCCTTTTCCTTTAATGAAGCTTCAACTTTATATCATAATTCAACTTTACATCATAATTTTCCCTTACTATTTTTTTGTGTATTCATGGGTAAGGTTAAAGCATTTCCTCAGCAGCCAGACAAGATAAAATAGCTCTGTGTCCTTGCTCCAGCCCACCATCAACCTTCTCTACAACTACCTCAGTGGAACAATTCCCTTCTGATTCAGTGGGACACCAGACCCTACCCAGCAAGGTACAGGTGTTACTTTTGCCCTTTCAGGCTATACCTTTTTCAAAGCACTGCTTGTTCTAGCTTCTGCCTTTAGTTCCTGATGCATCCTGTTCAGCTGTCTTTTTTTCTGAATTTCCTGACAGGGAAAAAAAAATAAAATGACTGATTTCTAGCTGAAACCAGATGTTATGATGTTGTGGGTGTGTATATGTATGAAAATAGGTAATCGGATGTATCTATTATTGGTACCTTAGAGAATTCAGAGAATGATTTCTGGTTACAATGTCAGGATCAGTCTTCTTGCTTCTACAGGGGAAAAGATTAAAAATATTTTTTTTTAAATAGCACTAGGAAAGCCACAGAAAACAAAACAAAAAGTGTCTTCTGGAGTTCATTTAGTGCAACTTCATCGGAGGTAGACACAACTGTCCTGAAAATTATCATGTTTGATATCTGACCAATCTAGTCTTGACATCTGTTGATGAGAAAATTCGTAACTTTCCTGTTCCAGTGCTTGAAAAAACCTGCTTCTGCCACTGATTTTATTCATGTATTTAATATGAAACAGTGGTTAGAAAAAGCTTCTCAGGAGAAAGAAGTGAGAATTTTGAAGATATAAGAAGTGTGTGGTAGAATAGGAGAAAGGTTTGGAATTTCCCAGCTCTTTGGCAATTACTGCAAGGCATGGACCAGACATGCAAGAGCCACTTTATCCTACCTGGAACAGGTACACATAAATGTAAAGCTGAAGGGGGTGAATTAGTGCCTGAACAGGAAAGTCAGAGTTGCTGGCTCTGTGCTGCTGCATGCTTTTCTGTAAGCCCTTGTACTTGTTACCCAAACGTGCTTATGACGAATGAACTGCTGAGAGTCTTACCTCAATCAAGTGCTTTAACATCCCTTTGTTATGAACCTCATGTTAGGGAAGAAGCTGTTCTGTAAAAGCAGTGACTTGGCTATAAAGGAAGCTGTGCTGTCATAGCCTTATGTTCCCCTTCCCGACACTAATAAAAAAAAAAAAATACCCAGGCTTTTATATGTTAGTATAAGCTTTCACCTCGCTAATACTGCTTATTCTGCTGGACTAAATAAGAAGCTGCAAATTCTGAATTGTAACCACTCTGAAGATGAGAGAAACTGGAAAGAAAGTTTTGATAAAAGAATAAGAGTCAGATGACTCATTTCCATTTTAATGCGATTTTAGCTGCATTCTGAATATGCGTCAAGTTTAAATCCAGCACTTAAAAAGCTCATATAAGTAGCGTTGCATTTTCAGCAGAAGCATATGTTTTGTTTCCTGAAGTTTCCCATCTGCCAAGTAACACGCTGGTAGTTGATTTGTGCGTGCAACAAGAATTGATTGTGTAATTGTTTATTTACGTAGATTGCTGTGGGGTTTAGAAGCCTCACTAGTAGATCAGCTCCTCTGTAGTGGAAAGAGTTTGTTTACGGTTATGTCAAGATGCATCAAATGGCAAAGAAAAGTAAAAATGTGTGGGAATCATGCTAATCAGAGAGATATATTTGCATAAGCTGTAGTCACAGGCAACCTGTAGTCTTATCTGGTGCAAATACTTGAGCAAACACTTCTTAGTTTTATATTAATTTTGGTTCAGGCTTATTATATCTCTCACAATCAAGTCATGAGAGAGAAAATAGGACAGCTATGAGGTTAACTGAAGAAATGAAAAAGCAATACTTATTTCTCCTCAGAGCCCTTAAAATGTTGTCTCTTCTAATTAATAAAGAAAATGCTGTTTCATATAATGACTGAATTTTAAAGCAGGTAGAATTGCCAGATAGATTTTCTGTTTAACAAAATAATTCCAATCTTGCTAAACTGTGATTCCTGTATAAAACGGAGACTCTATGATACTTCCATTTGCTTTGCAGTGGAGTCAATTGCCAAAGGCTTTTCTAACGTGTCTCTAGGGAATCGCCAAGTGATGCAGACAATTTCTACTACCTCACTTGTACCTCTGAGAGGAAAAACATAAAAGGGATACATTTAAGATATAAAAGGTAGACCAAATTGTTACAGCAATCACACAGTATGGACCGCTGTTTCTGCTGTCTCTTTTTGTCATATTAAATTTTCATTTCTCTTCAACAACAACAAAAACAAAAATACTGCATTGCTGATCTAGTTCTGTCCAGAAAAGCCTTACTTATACACATTTGCTCAATGAGGTGTAAAATTTCAGCTACTGGTCTCCTATTTGAAAGTTCTTGTACTCCTTATCCAAACCTGTTCAGTGTGAATGAAGCACTGAGTCTCGCATCAGTTGAGTGCTTTAGCATCCCTTTGTCATGAGCCTCGTGTTATAGAAGAAACTTATCTGTGGAAGCAGAGGCTTGCCTATAAAGGAAGCTGTGCTGTTGTAGCTTTATGTTTCCATTCCTGGTAGCTGTGTCAGTGCACCAGTTGACAGGTATCATGCATCCGTAGTGCCAAGGATCAGTCTGAATTAGCTCCCATTGATGCTTGCCTCTGGTGACTGGATGCCTTGGCGTGCAAACATTTGGAAGCACACAGGAAGACTGAGGATGGCAAGGTGGCCTTCTCTGTCACTTGTGCCCGAATCCGTTCATGCTTCCTACCCTCTGCTTAAGGTATCAAACCTAAAAACCAGGAGCTGGAGCACTGCCTCTCAAAATCCATTTTTTTCTTCAAGAAGCTGTTGCTCTGATCCTTTGGTGAGGCACGCTCAGGAGCACAATAGAGCAGGAGGAGAAGAGGCTGATGTGTTATGGAGGATCCGATGCTTCCTACTGCATCTTTCATTCATAAAGAACCCATCGCAGTCAAAAAATGTACAAACTTCTTTTAATTAAACATCAGAATTAAACAAAACTCCATCTCTTTCCTAAGGCTGTTGCCAAAGCAAACCAGGGCAGGAAGGTCTGTTCTCTCAGATGCTGCATTTGTCAGCAGTGTACCCTGTGGATTTCACTAAACCTTCTCAGGTAGAATTACTTCAGTTTGTAGATTATTTACAAAATTATCTGACCAGAATAAGGAATAGGATGGTTTTTATGCTAGACATTAGGAATTGAGAAGCCTGTCTCCATTGTTCTTGTCCTGGCTAGCTCTGTAATGTTAGTCTTTTCATTTGCGTTTCAGAACCTGAAAAACAAACTAAGAGTGTTTTTTTTCCTCAATTCAACTATCGTAATGAAGCCTGCTTAGGTGACTGTCCCATATCCTTGCTGAATATGGAGTTCTCAACTAACATTTTAATGGGAGATAGGCACGATGGGGTGAGTCACAGAGTTCTCATGGCCTAAGTGTCCTCAGTGAGTCTTAGTAAGCTGCTACCCTTCTGTGGCTGAGAAATGACAATCTAATGTAAACCTAGGGAGTGTTGAGGAGGAAAGAAATAAAACAGTTTCTCAAACAGAAAAAATCTAGGGTGAATCCTGGTAACTTTGCCTTAGGAGTAAAGTGGCATAAAGTGAAAGCTGGCATGGAGTACCATTTTAGATGTTTTGTTCTGCCTTTCTAGGTAAATAAGTACAAAATGTTAAAGTGTGGTTCTGTTATGATGCACAGTTAGTGAGATCTGGTTTTAGTTGTCAGTAACTATTTTAACTGCTAGTTTTATTCATTACAAAGTCATGCAGTTTGGCATGGATTGTGAAGTCTGGCCCTGGTAGTGCTTCGGGCCCTATTGAAAATCCTGCTGGGCAAATTCTGTGCTGTACTGTTATCAAGGCAGTTCTCTCTCCAACTTACGCTCTGTCCTCAGTAACAATGCTGCAACACCATCTGTCTTTGAAGGTATGTAAAGGTATATTAGAGGGCAACAGAGTTGGCTCTGCCTCTGAAAGGTGCTTAAAAGACTGTAGTGATGGGACATGAGAAATTACAAAATACAAACCGAGTTCAGCAAGAGCTGTACTGCTGTTTATAAGGAAAGGTTATTAAATCATCTGTTTTCACTAAAAAGACTATGTAGAAGTGGAGTGCAAGTGCAGGGCAGATCTTTTTCATTTTTTTGACATTTCTTTTTAGTAGTTGTTTATTTTAAAATGTACTGCACAAGCCTCTGCCAATGAATTTCATCTTCAGAGACACCATTGATTTAAGTATTTTCTCACAGAGAATGATAAACGAACTACCTGTGTAGCAATAGGAAAAAAACAGGATCATTCTTCTTTCTTGTACACATGCTCTCACATAGCACACTCATACACCCAGAGGTGTAATAATCTCTACTTTGTTGCCAGAGCCAGTGTGAGACTAGTGGTGGCCCCAGGCAGAGATTAAGGGGCAGGTGCATTGAATGACTCATTGCGTTATTTAACTTAGCTTTGTGGGGTCTCTGTGGGGCCCTAAGTAATTGTTATCTGACCCATCCCTCCGCTGGAGCCAGCATTAAATCCAGAATCAATAAAGCAAGTTACACCATAGCTTTGAATGAATAATGCAGTAGTTTTGCAGCACTGTGTAGCTATTGAAGACCAGCAGTTTATGATTCAGGGGATGAACAGATATTCATGCTGTGCGTGGTGTTCTCACGTGCTTGGCTGCGTGCACGGCTGAAGTTCGTGTAAGTTATCTTCATGATGAGAGAGGTGCTGGGAAGGTTATTACTTTGCTGACTTATCCTCGGCTCTGATGGATGGGTGTGACCCTGCTGGGATCCTAAAGCTACTGGGAGTTGCGTTGTGCAACCTGTGGGATCACTGCGTATCAAAAATTTTTTTCATAGTATTCAAACCAAGAACTCAGAATGAACAGTGCTGATTTCTCCAAGCATCAGCAAATGCGTTCTTTCTTGTGCTGAGCGCTCCTGATCTTTATTGTAGTAGCAATCTGAGACGTGCGGATGAAGATATGAGTTATAGTCACAATTACAGACACTCCATTTCCCTGAAAAGTTTATGGAGAGAGAAAATTGCAGCATCATAGCAAGAAAATGGATATGCAGGAAATGAAGTGACTGCCCGAAAGTTGTACTGAAGTTTGTGGCAGAGCATAAAATTAAAACACTGAGGTGGAACTAAGAAGATTTTAACTAGAGTGAAGTGAATATTTTTCAACTAAATTAGCAGTCAGTGAGAGATGCAGACTTCTCAAAATTTAAATGTTTCCTAGGAGCATACTGGCTATGTTGGAATTTGTATCAGAAAAGATTCTGAAGTCCAGGATGTTTTTCTCTATATTTATT
The DNA here is from genome assembly GCF_963932015.1 of Anas acuta. Taxonomy (NCBI): domain Eukaryota; kingdom Metazoa; phylum Chordata; class Aves; order Anseriformes; family Anatidae; genus Anas; species Anas acuta. The sequence goes on along the minus strand of NC_088989.1, from coordinate 10,839,096 downwards.
GTTATTATTTTGTTCTCAGAAACACACTGGCCCTTTGGTCAAGATTTCACGTAGGCCGTGTGAAGCACAGGTTCACATTTCTGCCCTTTCTCATTCGGACTGGGTGCTAAAATCAGAGTTTTCCTCAACCCAGATAGTTGGACATACTGGCCATTCATTGTTTCCAGGCACTGACCACATCAGCTTTCCTTTGTCAAGGAACAAACAAATATAAAAGAGCATGAACAGGTGAAAATCCTCCCTGTTTCACGGATCCTTTTTGTTAACATCTTCTACTTCTTTAAATGAAAGCTCCGTTGCCCCTGCTGTTTGTCCTAGGAGAAAAATACTTATGCTTTGATGGCTAAAAATCATCTGTAATTAAGGATAAACTTAATCATGGCCAGATAATTAAACTCATTTGTTCTAGTGAGAAGATGTTCTTCTATATTTTTTTCCTCTCTCTGGTGTGCTGTGGCAATGTTGTTGTGTGTTCTCATTATTGGTAATAATATGTAACAACACTTCATTCAAGACATGAGAAGAGAACAGCATGAAAACAGAAAAACACATCAAGCCAAATAGCATTTCAGGCATTTACCCAGCCCTCTGTTTTCCTTCTGTGCCTTCTTGTGTGTTGCATTGGTTTTGTTTACTGGTTTGGTTTGGTTTGGTTTTTAAGCACTGAGTGTGCCATGGCTTGCATTTTGTCTCCTGAGTCCATGCCTACCCCGATACACAAATAGCTCTGCCTGGCCATTTTGGCTGGGGATTTTCCTGCTGCTAGTCCTCTCTTGAATCTCTTGGGTTATGTCCAGCTAGGGTGGACTGGGTGGTGTAATGGTGGAAAAAAATACCTAAATTAATGATAGGTCACTAAACGCCCTCCATTTGTGCTTTATCTTGTCTCTCCAGATCTGCTCAGAAACTGTGGCCTTCTCTAATGCCTGACACAAGAGGGGAAGAACCACTTTTCCCTGAGACATTTCAGTCAAAAACAAACAAAAAAATGCATTTACATTAATTCTGCAAAAAGGGGAAATCTTAAGCTGTCACACAACCTCATCCTCTAAAACTGATTACCTGAAGAATTCTTCTGAAGGTTTTTCTGTACATTTCCCACTTACTAGATGACCAGTGGCCATGCTGCAAGTATTTCTAGGTTCATAATTGTTTTGGATGAAGGTAAAGCTGGCTGCAGGAAAAATCAACTAGAGTGTTTGCCTGAGGTAGTGGTAAGAAATCAGTTTTCTTGCTTAATGTTTTCTAGGCAGATTGGAGCTCGCTCTAATTGGAGCCAGGTAGTCCTGTGACAGAGATGAAGCTGACACCTCTATCCTCCAAGCCCACCTTCTTCATTTGGATTCAGTACCACACTGACCATAACTGTCTGGTTCCTTCCAGCCTGTCCTCAAAGGGGACAGAGACATGTAACGCCGCAAAGTTCCCACCAACGGGGGGAAGGAATCCCACCACCATCTTTCGGGGACTCTCAGCTGCCTGAAAATATTCAGAAACACTTTAATTGCAGCACGAGTTAATGTACATCCAGCCCTCTGAGAATTCTTCTTTAACAGCATTCCCATCCTCACAAGTGCTTGAAAAGCTAAAGTTTTTTTTGGGCAGCTGCCAAATGCAGGTAATGAATGGTTGTTTAGTGCTTTGGAAAAGTACAAAGTAAAGGAAATGCTAAACACCAGTTACATTCTGCTATGCAAGTCACAAGACTGCCTAGAGAACTGCCAGTGATAAATGTCCACAATTATAGTATATAAATACCAACAGGAATTATTTAGGGTGGAACAAGGCAGGGCCACCTAGGAGTAATTAGATAGACTTAAGTAGAGGAGAAAACTTCCTTGAGAGAGAACTTCTGAATCAGGCATATTTGATTAGAGAAATACCATCTATATAGGAAGAAATAACTCTTGGATAAGCCTGTGGTAGGTTAAATTTACTAACTCTAGAAAAGAAAGTATACGGAATCATTCTTAGAGCCATGGCATCCAAGGACCAGATTGTAAAGTACTTCTCTTTGCTTGCAATGCAGGACATTGTTCATATTTTTGCTCTCTGCAGTGCTTGGTGTAAGTCACTTGAGCATCTGCAAGAAGTTTAGTGATGCATAAGATGGGAACAGTTCAATATGTGTGAGTAGGCTAACTGGGTTTCCAAGCCAGACTTTCTCCGTGCTCAATAGCATCAAAGGTTTGTTAACAAGCAAGTACATTACACTAATTTCTTTCATTTGTCCTTCGTATTGCTTTATTAACAAATCCTGGATAACCTGTTATAGCAAACTAATTTTACTGTAATTTTTCCTAGATTGGAAAAATTAGTGATAGTACCATTATAATAAATCAGCTAAGGACATTGAAAAATTGAAGGTTTTATCTCCTTCTGCACCTGGTGAATGGATGTACAGTATATGTACAGCAGTAGTATGTGCTGTAGAAGAAATATAGCAGCATCTGAACAGAAGGCATCCCTTATCTTCATGAGTTCCCTTAATTAGCTCGGTATAGAATTAAATTGCCTTCCCTGCAGGAAAAGTTTTCTGCTCATTATTCTTTATTTTCTAAATACTACTGAAGTCTTACTGTTTACATAAAATGTGTTTTTGTTTGCTTGTTTATTTTTTTCTCCCCGAAGAGCCTTGAAGTGTTTAAACTTAATGTAGGATGAGAGAACGGTCAGTGAGTTAGGAGATTTTTCCTGGGGAGAGAAGAAAATGTTTCTTGTCTATGACAACACAAATTCTGTAGCATATTCGTAAGAAAGAAGAAAAGCCAGAGAAGAAGGTGAGGGGGGATTAAAAAACAAAGTGAACAGAGGGATCACAATGAGAATGGAAAGGGAGAAGCAAGCTGATATATAAGGCCATAAAAGAAGGTGCAGGAGCTAAATTTGAAAGAGAGGGAGGCAGAAAGTCAGTGGGGAAAAAAGCTGGACACCCCAACATACATTCTCCTTGACAAGACAATAAATTGGATGCTGACAAATGGGTGGAAGAGAGGCTCTAAATCCTCAGTGCAGGACTACAACAGGGAAGCGACCAAAGTTCTGAAGGTGTAGAACCACGGGCCCTGCAGAGGAGGGAGTCAGCACTTGGCTTGAAGTAAAAGCAGACGTGTTAGCAATTCACTTGGCTGTCTTTTGTGCAGCTGCTCTACAGGCCCGTTCTTTGACCATGATTGATAATTACTGTGATTATTTGCTTTTTGTTCTTGTTGGTTTTAAAACTTTTATCAAAATTGCTTTCAATATAATCAGTTTATAAAAGTTGAATTCTTAAGGATTTTTTTTCCTGGCACTTTTACAATCTGATCAATCTTTAATAATGAGAGCCAGGTGAAAAAAATATATGATTTTATATTCAGACGATGCAGTTTTATCAAAAATGAATATCTTAAGTGAATACATTGATTTAGATTAAATTTGATGGGGAAATATCAAAATGAATAATTTTACCCTCTTTCTTTCTGGCTATATTGAAATCTTTTATATTGGCATTTTATTCTTTTCATTTTAACTTTTATTATATTTACATTATTTTTATATTCCTATATCATTGCTTATAAGAGTTTCAGTGATTCCAACTCGTTATGTTTCTTATTCGTGCTGAAAAAATGTCAAATTCTTGGAATTTCCCATGGGATGAGAATTCCACTTTTTATTTACAATACAATATGGAAAGAAATAGTGCTCCAGCGTAAGTCTGACCTTAGTATGTCTCAGCTCTGGAATGCCAGTCAATTTAATATATGCTTGAGGATTGTGTAATAAGCTTTCTGAATGATTTATGTCAATCATCTTTTCATTATATCTTCACCAATATTGGCAGTGGTAATTCCTTGTACATTAATGCATTTTTTTCTATCCATCTAGATACAACTTATATGAAATAAACTACAAATAAGTCTCCTTGGAGCATGCTTTTCAATTCTAAGAATTGTTCGTATATCTCATCTTCTTTGCTGAATTAGGCTCCAATGATGGACAATGTCTGATTTGAATAATTTTTAGTATTATCTTCAGTATCTATTTTACAAAACGTTTTGCAGTGTTGGTGAGTTGCAGTCTTTGTGGAGATAATGACAATACTCGTTATGTGCTTGCTCATAAAATATGAACTGAAGGTGATCACTGAGAATGAGACCTGCTGTAAAATACCAGAATGACAGATAAAAATATTAGTAGGAGGTTTTATTTTGTTTTGTTTTATTAGGTACATAACCAATCTTTATGTAAGGAAAGATGGATTCAGCTTGTATTGAAGAGGTAATTAACAAATTATCTGAAAGTTACCCTACTCAAGTGGTAAAGGTAAGATATAAAGGTAAAAGAGACGGGTAAAAGAGACTGAATGCATTCCATGTTTGCTCATCAGAAATTTGCCCATATTAAAATTTATTGACTTAACACTTCAGTGATACTACAACAACAGATATCTTGACTTTGGTAGATAAACTGATCAACTATGTAACTTTATAACAAAGATGAACTTAATGTTTAAAATGTTTAAATTTTGCTGTCTAAGTTCTGGTAAAATTATCCTATTTTAAAGAACTAGATTTTGGTCTCTTCTCTCAATACTTTGTTAAAGAGGTAGAAAACACCCTCACATTTTCTTATGCATCATTATTCCTGCTGGGTTTTCCTCTCTAACTGTTCTTCCCCTTACAGGATATACTTGGAAACAGCAAAACAAATATAGCAGGCTTATGCAAAGCAGAGATGGCAACCAAAGCTTCTGTAACATGCTATATTATGCTGTCAAAATCTAGAGCAATACACAGAGGAAACTGCTTTATCAACAGAATCTGCTGGTAATCTGAAAAACACGTATTTGTACATAGCTTCTAAATAATGGATTTAAGGGGCATTTGCTGATGCCTGCTGAGGGGCCCATGCCTGGTGAAAGTTTACAGAGCATCTTGTACATCCTTCTCCCCCAGAGAATGGAACCTGCTTGTAGGAAACCCAAGAGGTAAATGCCAATTAATGCATCTGAAGTTCTATCAGACACTATGAAAAAAATAAATAAGTCAGTGTAAGTCATTTTGTGGGTTTTGTTGGTGGTGGTAGTTGTTTTGCTGTTTCATCTAATGTAGAGTTAAAACCAGGAATGTCAAATTAATCTGTTTTTCTCCAATCTGAGTAAACTGAGCCTATTTCTATTTGCAGAGTAGCTTGCCTGCCTTCTGAGAAAAAACAAACAAACAAAAAAAAAACAGTTATTGCTCTGAAAAAAAAAAAAAAAGTTTCAGGTTTCTTCTGCATACAGGTTTTGTGCTTTATTTTTTTTTTCATATGTTAAAATTGAGAAAACTCTCCCACTGAGCAAGGACACCATAGGAGTTCCTTTTGCTTTGAGCAGCTGCAATGTCCTTTCTCCTCCATGCTGCTTACCAATGAGTGTCTGCTGGGATGAGCTGGTTCATAGACTTGGCTGGGTCAGGGTGAGTCTGTTCTCCCTTAGATGCTATTTTGTGAAAACCTTTTCCCAGAAATGTATTCACTAATTAAATACATTCTATATTTGTTTTTGTGCTCTCTGCCAGACTGCATTTCTACATAGCAGAAATACTGCAGCAAACTGTTTTGGAAAAGGTTTTGTTGTCAGCTTTTAATATCTTGCTAAGTATTTATTTTTGTACTTACTTTTCTAAGCAGAAAATAATATATGTAATATATATTACATATATATGTTAAGTAATATATGTCGCAGCCTTTCAGCTGTAATATTCAAAAATATTTTCAAGAAACCAAAAAAAAAAAAACCAACATCATGCTTCAATGCAGGCAAATTTTCATCTCTCAGGTCATTTGACAAACTCAACCATCCTTTACATGGCATGTCCCTTGTACAGATATCTGTTCTGGAACTTGGTTTTCTAGAAGCCTGGTTGTTCTCTGTAAGTAGAGACTTGACTAGTCATTTCATTGTTGTTTTCTTTCTCAATAAGAGTTTAAACCCAGTTCCCTGCTGTCCTGTGTCCCTCCTAATCACAGCAAAGTAGTGTTGCTACTGTCATTGTAATATGGCTGATAGCTGCAGCATTTTAAATGACAAAATCCCAAGCAATGCACAAAAGCAAAGCCCCTGCCCTCTGGAACATTCTGTATTAACAGATAAATCTATGTTGGATATGTAATCAGCGAGATGGATTTTTCACAGCAGTCATTTCTGGCTTTTACAGAAAGGATCTGGCTTGTAGGCCTGGCTGAATAAAAGGCAAGTTGTGGTGGGGTTGCAGAGAGATGGCAATAGACAAAACGGCAGGAATTGTGAGGCAGAGCATATGGATAAATGTAATGAAAGATATCTCCTATCATCCGTAGGGCAGAGACATAAAATCTGGATTTGCTGCTGAAGATGGGAGGAGGCAAGAAAAATGTGACTATGATTGCTGTTGAGCTGGTGTTAAGGCAGGGAGGGGAGGTGACTGCACTTTTTGCAGAGTGGCTGCTGGGGATTGTTGGGGAAGTAGTCAAAAACAGAAACAGACAAAGGACAGGCAAACATTTTAGCCACAAAATCTTGAAGGAAAATTAGGTACTTTTTAGAAATAGTGGTGGAGAAAATCAAAAGAAAGTGTATAATAGCAGCAGTGCAGCCATGCCAAAAGCACGAGTCAGAAATCTTGAGACTGCGCTGAGATTGTGAGCCAAGGTGACAGGATAAATGCTCTATTTTTCTTATGCAAGCTGCCAGAAATAGTAATTACGCTTAATTTATGGTTTTCATTTGAAGATATATTCCATAGTTCTCAAAGGGCACTCCTAAATCCAAAAGCACATTCCATATTCTCCTATCCCCTCCGGTGGAAATAGTTGTCCTCTTCTGTAGCGTATGAAAACATGTTTGGGCTCCTCTAATATCTGTCTTTGGTACACAAGTTTAGCAAATGCACATTACTACGTTGCTTGTTTTCCCGTGAGGTGAGCTGTGATTGCAACACAAAGGATGAATGTCTTACATTGATAAGACAGATTTTCTGCAAGTCATCGTGAGGTAACGGGAAGTGTCTGTATCAGCGATCCTCGCTCGAGTTTTCGTGGTATTCAGCTGGGTTTTTTACAGCCTTGGACTGAAGTTCACAGGGAAGATGAATTTAAATGACTTTAGCTTTGTTAGATCTGCCGTGATTTGCCAGTCACTCTGCCAAAATTTTCCACTTACAGTTCTGCATGGCCTAAATTTAATTGAGTAAAGGTGAGAAGCATTATTACAGCTCTGTCATTGCAGCCACTCTTCATATGTTTCACTAGCTCGAATGAGCAGTTGCTAGGGTTGTTTCTGACCCAGTTTATGATGATGTAAACCAGCAATGAATTCACAGAAAAGAAAACAGATGTAGCTGGTGAGAAAGCAGAACTAGGCTCAGTGCTGCTCCAGTAGCTCTTGTTTACAAATGAGTGGGGGAGCGAAGCCTATTGTTAAAAATAAATAAATTTCAAATATGCAGGAGCAGAGGTACATCACGTAAATTGCTCAGCTGATATAGCAGCATAATTCATATTTTGATTTCACTGGCTCTATTAAGATAAAACTGGAAGAAAGATAAGTCTGGGTTTTACAGCGTAGTTTCATTATAATATCTAATCATTTCACCAGAAGCAAAGGTCTAAAGATCAAAATGGACAGGGATGTATTTAACATAGCAAGCTGCAAGAAACAGTAATGTTATTTTGGTGTATTTGAAAGATTATAATTCCAGTAGTCTCATTTTAGTAAATTCATGTAAATTACTTTATGATATCTGGATTTATCTGTGCATTGATTTATCAAGTATGTCTCGTTTACGAAATTCCCCATACTGATAACAAACAATTATTACTTCAGGTAATTGATTTAAAACATGGTGTAGAGCAATGTCAGCTGATACAGTGCCAAGAGTTATAGTACACATTAATACAGACCAGAAGTTTACGTGCCTTATTCTTGCTCCACCAGATCAATATCTGGAGTAAGACAATGGCATCCACCAGGATTGTAACAGGAACTCATCTGGAATACAAGCACACGGTACACTGCAGGCAGGACTGGGTTTTTTATTCATATGTTTTTTCTTAACAGCTGTCTTTGAGAGAACGGAAGGCACTATGATCTTATCAGGAGTGTGCAGGGAAAAGTTGAGACTGTGATCCTGCCTCTGTTAGAATTGGTTGCAATGTGAAAGATTGGGTCTCTCTGATCTGGGACAAACTCAAAACTTCCTGGGAGCCTTCCTGTGAAATGCTAGTATGAGCTTGAAACAGGGAGTCTTGTAAGCATAGCCATTGGCAGTCTTTCTAGGCAGTAAGATGGGAGGAAGTAAGAGGGACCAAGACGTCTTAAAATAAAGCCCTGATCAGCTCAGAAATGTTAGCCTTCCTGTCCACACCATCAGTCAAACGACTTTGGAGCCCTTAAAACAATTGCTTGGCCTGGAGACAGGAGATGTGAACATTGTTGTTAACCTAGCTAAGGGAAAATGAAGTGAAGTCACTGGAGAAAGGTGAGATCAAACATGGTACTTGTTAGCAGACAAGGGAATAATTGTCCTCTGCCCTCACCAAGGTAGTGATTTACTGCTGAGGAAGAGAGACAGTCATGGTATGACAGGCACGTTGCTTTTCCAAATCAGATATTCAATATATATACACATATATTATTAAATGAATCACTAAAAGTAAAGTAGCAAATTAAGGTTTGGAGTTTTCTTCCTTAATTACTTAATTCCTTCCTTAGTTACTTCAATAGCTTTTACCTGACTGAGATCAGTGAAAAGCTTAGTTGCTTTTGTGGGATTGTTTCAACAAGAATCATGAAAAGTCTCTAATTTTCTCTCAGAATTTGGGCTTCTTTGCATAGTGCATGCTTCATATCTTCCTACTGGGTTGTTTCTTCTAGTTGCAATATATCCATTTCACAGAGATGATCCACATGAGGCTTTACTATTTAGTATTTTCAAAATTCAGACCAAATTCTGAAGGCAAGGCTCAGACTTGTCTTTGGGCAGAATTTACATCTTGGGCCTCTGACCTAGGTGTTCTCAGAAGGACAAAACAATTCTCAAACACTTCCTGTAATAAAAATTTCCAGGTCAGTTTAGCTTTCTTGGCCTTTAAAAATGTGTCTTCTACTATATTTGGTGCTATTAAAAATGTGTTTTCTACTATATTTGGTGCTAATGATTAGTTGTTTTTTCATAACAGTGCTTTCAGAAGGCAAAGTTTAGCTACTAAGCATGCCAATGTGTTCACAGAGAACTTTGTGCAAGAGATGTTTATGGGTAGCTGTTCTGCTATTGATTGAGTAAATTATGGCGATTGCTCTAAATAGTTCCTCTTTTCACCTCTGGTCAGTCAGTGATGGAGCAGAAAAGAAACTAGGTGAGAGAGAGGTCACCAGCCTAATATCAAGAACCAGAAACCTTAAAACAAAACAAATCCCTCTGAAGACTTTTCCCAAGACACAAATCTACTTAATGCAGCTTTTGTTGTCTAATTTCAAATAGCCAATGGGAAGAAATTTAAGTTGATTCATAAGAAATTCATAGGTTGTTTATATTTTGTTGTTGTTGTTGTTTGTTGTTTTGTGTTTTTTGTTTGTTTTTTTATGCATTGATGTGGTAAAAATAATATTTGGGAAGATTTTTTTGCGTGTGATTTTTTTTCTAGTTCTTTTGATTGCAAGAAATTAGTGGGCAAATTGCGCAGTAGTGTAGTTTTACTGAAACATGCTTCTCCGGTCCTTCATCTTTACCTTTAAATAAAGGTCCCGTTTCCTATGTATTTCAAATCAGGTATAAGTGTTTTTCTACCAAATATGGCTTTATCACAATAGAAGCTAGAACTAGCTGTTCTGTATTTGTCATGATGAAGCAATCAGAGAAACGAAAATTGTCACCCAGAGGAATTAAGAGCATGAGAAGGAAATTGCTTAATTGCACAATGAATTAGCAGTGTTTTTGACAGGACAAGAGACAATGGGCATAAGCTGAAACACAGGAGGTTCTGCCTAAACCTCCTATTGGGAAACTTTTTTTTTTTTCTTTTTTAATTGTGAGCACTGACACAGGCTGCCCAGGGAGGCTGTGGGATCTGTCTCCTTGTAAGTCTCCAAAAGCCACCTGGACATGGTCCTGCACAAGCAGTTATAGGTGGCTCTGCTGGAGCAGAGGGTTGGACCAGGTTATGTCCAGAGGTCCCTTCCAACCCCAACCGTTTTGTGATTTCAGGCTTAGTTATTTTATGTATCCTCACCTCTCACAGTGGTATGCTTTAATCTTTCTCTTTTTTTTTTTTTTCTTTCTCTGTTGGACTCTCACTCTCTCCCCCAACTTCTGTCTTTGAAAGGAATAATACCTGTGACACAAAAGATTTTAAACAATGGTAGTCCCACTTCTAGATTTTGAGTAATAGGGGAAAATATCAAAGGCATAGCTGCCTTTCACCTTTCCAATTGGAAAAATTCAGCATTGATTTCAAAAGCTAAAGATGTGGGTAGTGTGGACTAGCACTGACCCCAGCATCAGTTTGCCCCTTCACCTGTCCACAGTCACTAATTCACAATTCGCTCTTTGGGTTAAGCGTGATGCTTAGGTGTTATATCTCAGTGTGGCTTTAGTACTGGGCCAAATCTATTCTTCATTTGTTCCGCTCCTCAGGGCAAAGATGAGAGTTCAAATTTAGTTCTAATGTTTCTGCCCTGCCACAGAGACAGAAATAAAGCATATTCCAGAGCAGTTCAGGAAGTCAACTGGGAGAATAACACAGGTTACATCAGCTTGTGTAATGTGCTCTAAAGTAAATACAGACTTTCCCTCCCTCCCTCAAAATAAAGTAAGTCTCAGAATCTGCATTTTCAGATATGAAAATATCCTGCAAGGAACTGGAATGCCTAAAATATAAAATAAATTTGGGTCAAATTCAACAGGACAAATCTGAATCTCTTGGGGAACATGTAATTAGATTTTTATACTTTTGTAAAGCATTTTTATTTCTGCAAAGGTATGTAGCTACCGTTACATCTCTCACCAATAGTGTTTACAGAATATAAATGTTCAATTTCCATGAGATATGGAAACCTAATGCAAATACCGAAAATTTTGAGCTATTTAGACAGCACAGCAGGCCAAACAAAAAGACTTCATTTCTGTGATTGACCTACCGAGTACTTTTTGATAGAGAAAAATTGGTGTGCTGATGCTTGTTCTGTCAAAAGAAAAAGAACAAATGGAAAACAAAGCTGAAAACCCTTGTAGTAAACATGCAGATAAATGCCTCCCAGGCCTGCCTCAAGCTTCCACTTTTGCTACCTTGTGATGTGATGGGGCAGTCTGTAGATCCAGCTTGCTAACAGATTTTCATTCAAGCACCAGTTGCTGTGGTAACAGCATGAAGAGCAGATCAAATGGATGCCAGGACCAGCCAGGTTTCTCTAACAACTCCCTATATGTGAACGATTGGTGGTGACCTGGTTCCAAAAGGTTATCAAAACAGATTTGCACTGCAGCTGATTTAATGTTGCCTTCTCCAGGGGCCTGGACTTTGGTTTCTGGTCCCTAGGGGCTCTCATGAATCGGCAACCCTGGGGTTTCAGCAGAAGCTCATGGACTTCCCTTAAAGGAACTGCTTGAGGATGAACAGAAGTGGTAGTTTCATACTCACGGGTTTAGGCTGCCTTCTCATTGTTAAGGGCTGGGCTGAGCGGAGCCTTGGGCTCTGTCAAAATGTTGAGTAATTATCACATGATAATCACGCATTGGAGCTTCTCCCATGCTTAATCTGATTTCTGCACTGAAGTTACTAACAACCCACTTAAATTCCACCCACATGTACTTTGAATATAATCAGTTATATTGGTTAATTTTTCATGCTAGAAGTTATGTTATGTTCAAGGTTCATCATCAGATTTTTGATCTCTTCTGAGGTCCTTTGGTTGGTTCTTCTGCTTCTAACATTGGCTCGGTGGATTCTTATGAATGATTGAGCTGAAATCATAATGATCTGGTGCTTCCTGTTTAGCAAAATTCTGAGTTTCCCTTACTGATTTGGGATGCCTGGTTTTCTGTTTGTTTTTGTTTCCCTGAGAAATGTGTGAAGGGAGTGTGTATCATGGGTTAGATACAATTACGTGGGCTGGGCTGCTCAGCGTTCCAGCTTTATCTGGGAAGAGGGATGGAAGGCAACTCCTTAAACATTACTTGCTTCCCTTCCTCTCTACCTCCAGAATTCATTCCAACATGCTAATATGTTTAATCTTAATCCAATCTGGGGTGTATTGAGAAGTTTTAGAGAAATAATACCAGGCCAAAGATTTTGGAGCATTAGAGAATACTGTTAGGGCATGGGCTTGCCTGTTCTGTACGGTCGATTCATGCTCCTTGCCCCCTGGCCTGGTTACAGCGTACTGGCAGCATCACAACTGTGTAGTTGGGTGGATAAGAAGGTGTGGATATTGACTTAAAGGGCTTAAGGTCTACTTTTTAAACACACATTTTGTACTTTACAAAAATACGCATCTTAAACCCAATCACAGAACCAAGGGAAATTCCATTTTCCACTTTAAATTGCTGCATATTTGATACTTTGGAGTACTGTGTTGAGCAATGTAAGCTTGGCTGTGCCCACACGGGCATGCCATGAAGGTGTCAAATTGTCCTCTGGTCTTCAAGCCTATTGCTACATGGAGCGTCTGTCCAGCCCATGCAAATAGCAGGTTATTTTGGAATCCTAACATTTTTTCTCTCCTAGTCAGCAAGCACAACTCCAAAAATGTCAGTATCAGGAGACAGGGTAAGTCTCCACATCAATTATATCCTGTCAGCTTTGCCAACCACTTAAAGCAATTAGACATGAGGACGTGATGGCTAAATCTATGTGGAGCATGTTCTGTCGTCTTCTCCCTTGCCTGAGTATTGCGTTGAGGCTGCAGATATACCACCAGCACAGTGTAGGCACCAGGGGACACGTTGCTCCTCCAGCAAGTGCTCTGGGCTCTTTGTGCCGGTCAGCCCCCAGTTTTTCTGGACACACTAAGCGGATTTGTCTGCCCGTGCTGCTGAAATGAACCATGTTCTGCTGTTTCTCAGTGGAGACATGCTTCACACATCAACAATGAGGAGTTTTAGAAGTGATTAGTTTGTGCAATTTTAGCTTTGCGCTTTGAATGTGTAGATGAAGAGAGAGTGCTTGGACATAGATAGAAAACCAGAGGGGAGCAGACCAAAGGAAACGTCAGAGTTCAGAAAAATCCCTGGAAGTGAATGGGGAGACTGGGGCATTTATAGGACAAGTTCAGTGCCTGGTAGAATAGTCCATCCATGTACTTGTGGATTTGGGGCATGCTTTCATGCGACTACAGCAGGTCTGGGAGACATTCTTGAACAGGAACGAGTTTTTTAGCATCCACATGTTATGTTGGAAATGGTGAGATTTCAGCTTAAATTTAGGATTCTAAAGGGCCAGAGCTCAGCCTGTGAAACCTGAGTTTTAGGCAAACTGTTGATTTTGTATTGGCTCAGGATGCCACGTATCTGAGCTTCTCAGAAGGCTCAGCTGTCTGTGTACGTGGAGCCACTGTGTTTAAGTCCCCATGGTAAAATGCTGCCTCATACAGAACTGAGACTGGCTTTGCTTTTCTAAGGTTAATTTAGCTGCTGTTTGCTGAAGTTGCTCACTGCTTTGCAAATGGAATAAAATTACCAGGTGATGGATTCTTCCTGTGGCAATGTGGCAAAAAATTATTCCCTGGAGAGGAATCCACGCACAGTGTCAGCATCACTTAAAACTCCATTCATGACCTATTTTGGGGAGCTGACGGGACTTCAGTCCCCCGGGTCTCATCTAGTCGAGGATGAGTTGTATTCACAGGCAATTACTAAATCAGCATTAAGATTGCTTCATAGATCGTCCTGATTCCTTGATCTTCCAGTGCAAGCTGTTCAATAAAGCTCTGGGCTATTTAGGAGAATTTGCTGGCTGAGAGCCTTCTTGATAACACCCCTGTGCTTGTTTCCCGACTGCTCTTGAAGGTATCTTAGAAGCTTTTAAAAATGATCTCTATATCTTATCTGTGCAGTAAGGCTCTAAGTTTCGCACTAGCGTGTACAGATATTCCTTGAATATTGGCAACAGCTGGAGGATGAGTGTACAGAAGCCTTCCCACTGGAAGCTGTTGGATCTTCCCTTTTCCTCAGCTGATTTTTGTCTGTTTCCATCATCTGCAAAATATACTGCACCACACCGTCTGTGAGCAGCATTCAAACAAGATGTATTCATTGTAGAAAAATGGGACAATCTGAATTTCAATGAGCTCGCTTTTTAGATCTCTTAACACTGGCCTATAAGAACCCCTTTTCACAATGATATAGAGGGCCTGTGAAGTGGAATAACTGCCCAACATAAATATGTATTAATAATAAATAAATACATACGTGGAGATTATTCTGTGCAAAAGGCAAAGAAGCAAGTCTGGTCATTTAGATCCAAATATGAGTTTGGAAAAAAAATCCTTCTAATATTTACTTAAATGTTTTGGGTTTGTCTTTTACTTCAAAAGTATCTTTTTTTTTTTTTTTTTTCCTTCACATTACCCCCTGAAGCTGTTCAGATTCCCTCATGCTGTTCATATGTAACAGCACTGGGATCTTCAGTGTGGGGAACCTAGAACTAACCAACCTCTGCTTGCTTTTGCAGTAAATGAGATGTTGAAAAGGGAAAAGAGAACCAGAATTTGGAGGAAGACTAAAGCAGGAATGGGGAAGGAGATCTTAGTCTGCAATGTGGATTCGGAATTCTGCAAGCATATTCACGTGAAGGTGAGGGAGGTTTTAGCCTTAATAAAGTACCCTTTTAATATGTTCATAAAATAATACTCTTTTGATATCTTTACTGCATTCACTCATCTGTGAAAACCCATCTTAAATGGAGAAAAAGCTCGTGTTGCTGGGGTCTCTTACATCGATTCCCAGATGGAAGGTTACTCTGGATAGCAATGTAATGTCTGAAAGCCATGATGAGGCAGACCAGGGGTCCATATAGCCTCTTACAGTGTCCAGATCAGAGGAAATTAAAAGAATGGGGAAAGCAAACCAGGCAGCCCTTTAGTACAACTTCCTAGCAACCTGTGCACTGTAGTGTTACTGCTGCTTGAGCTTGAACTGGGACCTCAGATGGATTTTTCTGTCCTCAGTTTGCCTAATTGCTTTTTGAAGCTGTAAAAAAATGTGGGTGAACTTGTGCTGCTGTGAAATACAAGGAATTGAATTCTGAATGAGCTGCTGCATTCAGAAACAGGAGAATCAGTTCAGAGCAAAGAAGAATTGATCCCCGCAGCTAAGCCTGCCACCATGTGCTAAATGCACTGAAGAGCAATACTTTGCTGCTGATGTCTGCAGTTGTGTAGTAGGCACTGGAAAGAAAGAAGAAAGGAATCTTGTGTGAAATCTAGAGCCAGGGTGCAAGTTTTGCAAGAACAGCTATTATTCTGGTCAAAAACTGGCAGATTTCACATCCTGCTTTACTAAGTAGTGTTGCTTCCAAAGCAGAGATTGCTGCCCATTGAAGAAAAATGAACCTTTCATATTATACACACACACACACAAAAGGCATATATCAATTAGGCTGTGCAAGCAAGCTGGCTTTTGAATAGGAATTTTATTAGTGATGCAGGCTGTGTTTCTGAAGAGAATTTCCTCATAAATACTAGACACGCTAGCACTGGTTTATTTATCCTCTCTTTTCCTTCCGGCTAGCTTGC
This sequence comes from Anas acuta, assembly GCF_963932015.1. NCBI lineage: Eukaryota > Metazoa > Chordata > Aves > Anseriformes > Anatidae > Anas > Anas acuta. Next base: position 10,823,363 of record NC_088989.1, on the reverse strand, counting down.
TGTTACTCTGTTCCATGTACATTCCACATATTTAACTCAGAAAACTAAAAAGTAAATGGTGTTTTCTTTTTGAAAATTCTCTGGTTATTTTTGTATTTGCCATAGGCCTTGTTTTTTTTGTTGTTGTTTATTTTTGTTTTTATTTCTAAATCCATATTTGAAGTTTTCCATTGAAACTTAAATTTTGATGAAGAGAAACTTTCATGGAAAAAATGTCTTTTGATCAACTACAGTTATGAGGTTTCACTTGTCACAGATCTTTTATTCAGCTTCTCATCTTTTTCTTTTTTTTTCTTAAGGATTATGGGAGAAAATTCTTATACACATTTTTATAGTACCAGATACTAATAAGTAAGATCCAGTAAAATAAAAGATTCAGCATACTTTTTCAGAAGGTTGCTTTGGATGAAAGCAACACACAAGATGAAATATGCATGTTTCCCAGAGAGTAGATGGCTTGTAAACTTTGAGTTTTACCTTTGCATTTTCAGTATGATTTTTTTTGCCTATTCTGATATTAAAAAAGCATACCACAACCTTATATTCCTTAGACTGTTTAGTACAGCTGCTGTTCTCTCTTGCGTAACATTTGCATCTCATCTAAACACATCATATTTGAATTTCACTCGCTGATGGAAATATTTTTTTTCTTCTGGTATGTGAATCATACAGGTGATATGTGGTCTGGAGTCTCATAAGTGCAGCCTAAAAGTAGTTCTCCTAAGTGGTCTGTGCATCTACAGGGGAAACACTTTCTCTCAAATCCCTTATTGCTGTTCTCTGATATTTTGCCATTACTCTTTTGAAGGAACTCTATAAAGGATTTAGCTTCACCAAGGTTTTTATGGGAGGAGTAGCAGCTTTCCAAATGGAAGAAGACAAAGTTAGGTTGCACTGAATGGTGGCTTCTTTACTATCTGAATATAGTGTTGCACATGAAGATATTTTGAATCACTTGGTTTGTCCTTATGAAATGTCCATTTTTGAAACCATGGAGAAAATGAGAACTTCATAGCTCCCACAGGAATCAAAAGCTTAAGGAAGCTACCCAAAAAGATGGATATCTGTTGTTCTCTCAGCATCTCAGAGGTTTTGCTGAAGACAGTTGGTTACCTGATTTATTGTAGATGGATGCAGGAATGAGAAGAAGCAGAAAATAAAAAGGTTAGTTGTTACCTGGTTGGTTTATGTTTGTTGTTTTACTGTGCTTTGCTTTAGGTGGGTGTTAGGCCCACGTACTAAAGTACAGGAAATCACAGACTATTTTCATGCTCTGAATACTGAGAGCGAGGTTTAGTTGGCGTACCCTGGGGAAGTCCTACTGTCTTTGCTGGTTCCCATGTAGCTCGTGCCATTTATATATACGTTTGCTACAACCAAGTTCTTTTTTCACATGCAGACATGCTCTGAAAACAGAACTCTAACTGAAGTTAGTACTGGCTGTACATCCTCTGCCTTTTTAGAAATCAATCTAAGGAAAAATAATTGCGTTCCCTCCCCACGGCACATAGAGCTTTCATCTGTCTTTAAATCTAGAATTCCCCTTTCAGTATCATGGAAACTATTTTAGTCTCACTTCATTTATTAGACATCAGTGCCCAAGTCACTTACCAGTCTGAGAAGACTGTGGTACTTACAGTAATTTGTTTGGATGTGTTTTGAGACTTCTTGACAGTTCTGAGTGGCATGGCCATGCTGAGCAATCCCATTCACACTTTCTGGCCAAGACCAGCTCTAGAAATGTGTGTGGCAGAGACCTTAGTGTTATCTCCTGCCAAAACACCCAAATCTGGGAAAAGTCCCAGAATGAATGTGGTTATCTGGAAAAGAATACTGATGAAGGATCACCTTCTTTTAGGGAGAACCAAAAGAACCCAGCAAAATTATTTCCCTCTTCCCCTCCTGCCCTCAGGATAACGAAGCTGGGTAAGAAGGAGAAATTTTTGTGCAGAGATGGAAGGAAAGAAGGAAATGAGGGAGGGTTGCTTTTCAAAGACACTCAGATACTTTTTTTTTTTTTTTAATAAACATCCTTCTTATAGGAATGTTCATTTTTAAACATCCTGACATCCCATCCTGACACTACACAGCCTGATTAGCACTCCATCAGAAGCCCTCTTCATGTTCCTAGACTCTGCTCACAGCAGGGGTGAGGAGAATCAGCTCAGGGATTACCTCTTCCTTATCAAAGGAATGATTGTGACAGAAGATTTGAATAATCCCTGGGGTCAAAGGTTGCAGGTGACAGGGCTTTGGGAACTCCTAACTTGGAATCTCCGTGTGCTCTTCCTTAGTCAACATACGTATGGAGGCTCGGCCTGAGGAACAGGTTTGCATGAAACCATTTTGCATTGCTGTACAAAGTGCAGCAGTGCGTCATCCGTGTCTTCCTCCAACACTGCACCCACGAGGTCAGAAAGCAGAAATGCTGATGAATCATGTTTGCGCTGGCAACCTCCTACTCGGGTTCCTTCCCAAACCTCCCTTGGGATCATCGCAGTGCCTTTTGGCACACAGGTGGGACAGCTGGGACCTGCCACGGTGCTTTTCTCTGCTCCTGGTGACATCTACTGGCAGAACTATCTCAGCTTGGGCATTTGCTGCTGCAGAAGGTGGCTTAGATATACATCAAGTTTAATCCATATACCTAAATGCAATGTAGAATTTATTAGTGTAAAGGTTTCTGTATTTGTTTGGGTTATTCTGTGAGCAAAGGGAGGTAGATTTGTAGCAGGAAGGCAGGGTTCTTGACAATGCTGAAATGAGAGCAGAATAAATCACTGCAGTGGGTTTTATAGGCAGCACTTCAGCAGAGCTATGAATAAATCGGGTAATGCTATCATTGCCTAGAAAGCATTTTCTGCGGCTTAGTTTAGCTTGCTGCTTCTGCTTTCCTTACACAAGGGCTCTTTTGGCAGGAAGCGTCACACTGTCAGAGGATACTGAAAGGCAGACTCACTACAGGAATCTGAGAAGGTGCTTTTTGTTTATAGTCAATTCTTTCTGGCTTCGGCATGGCACAGGCTGTTGGTTTAGGAAGCAAGGGTAAGGCATGCTTTTCTTTCTGCTCATGCCCCCTCTTTCTGTGCTTTTACTTTTTGGGTCCTGACACTGAAAAATAAATCCCCTGAAAGAAAGACCTCATAAGACCCCAAGGGGAAAAAAAAAAAAAAAAAGTTATAAGTGGAGAAAGAGCAAAACCTGTTTTTTTCTAGCCCTTTTGGCAGGCAGAAAGTTCTATTTGGGTAAGGCACAGATTTCAAAACAAAAACAAACAGACATACAAACCCCAGCTATTTAATGATGATATTCCAATTTGAATCTACTGTCTGCATTATTAGTGATGATATATTTACATTGGTCTGTGCATTCGGAGGCAAAATCCAATTTAACCTTAATGGTTAATTCTTTGGGGGCTTGAATTCCCTTCATGTGCCTGTAGCTGTTTTGGCTTCACCCAGAGCTGTCCATCTCCCAGCTATTCCACATAAACTTGCACTATATGGCTCAGTTGATATTTGAGAGATTTCTGAGGCCTGCTGGAAGGGAAAGCATTTTCCTGCTGATAGATTAAAGTACTTGACTGAAGACTAAGCATGAACATTGTCCACATTCTCTGTGCCTTGCTCCTGTGAAACATGAACACACTGGAGATCCTTGCTGACAGAGGAGGAAAATCAGAGCCATATTCAAAATGTTTTCTAAATCCAATACTCCAAGAGCTGAAGTCAGGCTTCCTCAGTTCTTCTGACTGTGTACATCAATATGCACACAATTAAGCACAAGAGACTGGCCATGTGATAAGTTCTCATTGATCCTTCCTGGCAGCACTGGAAAAGAACAGAAAAGGATTTTATGGTAGGTGTTCAGTGCAGAAAAACAGGCATTCTCCATCATTGTAAGGTCTTGAGTTGTCAGGGCATTCCCAGTGGTTTGTATTTTTAATAAGTTCCCACAAGAGTCCTAAAAAATATAGAGTGCTGCTAAGCATGGCAGAAGGGGACGGTAAGAAAGTTAAGCTCCCTGTATTCAGAAGTAAATTGGAAATAATCAAGCACAATGATGGCCTGTTGAAAAATGGAGACAAATATCTGAATATTGTAAAGCCTATTTAGTGCCACAACCAAGAAAAAAATCCTGTGGGAAAAAATGGGATCAAACAAGAATCACTGAATTGTGGAAGGCAAATCAAGATTGCAAAAAAATATTTGACTTTGGTATATTTTCCTATGTATTTATGTTTGAGTTTGCAACAAGCGGACATAAAAACCCAACACAGATATGGATTTTTGAGGACCCCTGAGGGGTAAGTATACCCCTGAGGTTCTGTTTGCTCTCATTTATAATAATTAGTAATTCAAATACGATCCTATATAAATATACTTTAGAGCTATATCCCGAGCTGTTAAGCAGGACGTTGCTACACTCACTGTCACATCATTATACAATATCTGCTTTAACTTGTCTTCTGCTAATTACAGCTTAGAGGATTATATCCAGGAAGTTTCCTGTACGAGGAAATACTGGTCCCAGAAAGACACAAATGCCCAAACAAGTAAGAGTTCCCTCAGTGATGCAGGCACTTTCTGTTGTAAATGGAGGTGTTTTTCCATGGAAGTATTCTCAGTTTGCCACCATTGCTCTTGTGTAAGAGGTGGAAAAAACCCTGCTGCTCTTAGGCTACAGCTGGGCAATGAAAGAATGATGTTGTGAAAGAAAACTCATGAGTGATGATAGAAAAAAAAAAAAAAAAAAAAAAAACTCACCTTAAGCCACTTTACTAGGATGTGTCTCTTGGAATATAGCCACATCGGAAAGGACATTGAAAGCTTTGATGTTTTGCCTCTTAAAAAGAATAGTGTTTGTATGTGATTTATTTATTTATTTATTTATTTTTGATATCTCAAAAGCAAGTCCTACAGATTTCCTGAAATTGTCTGTACCAACAGAACACAGAAAAGGAAGGACTCTTGAGAAAAGCTTGTGATAAGCAGAAGGTTCCTGTGATCCCCGTGGACTGCTCTATTCTGGGATAGTTATTTTCCAGAGTTATCTAACAATAAGATATAACTTAAAGGGAGTGACACATTTGTCACTGTGCTGAGACTCTAATGATCCACAGCAGGGTAAACTAAGCTGTACCCTCACACAGGTTTTTCTTTGAAATATGCTTATTTTTCTGTGCAGGCTAGGATCACAGGATGGCTTAAGACGTCAAGAACATCTTGTGAGCACATTTGGCTACTCCTGCAGGCAAGGTCAGCTCTTTCTGTCAATTTTACATATAAAATGGTAGGCTTATGGCTTTGTTTTCTCAATGCAATTTGTAAGAAAACTAATAAATCATCTCTTGATAGATACATTAAAGGTGAGCGAGAAAACTTCTGTAGTTGGCTGCACTACAGTGTCTGTCTGCACCAACTGTCCTCAAATCTAGGGAAATTGTAGGCCTGGGAACTGGTGATGGCCTAGTCTGAGTGCTTGCCTGTGTTCCTTGTCCTCTTTCATCACTACAAATATTTACCTTGCTCTTCCATCCTTTTATTTCTACAGGTAGTTCCTTGCAATCTCTTTCCACCGTTCAATATCTTCCCTGTTGTCTTCTTGTTACAATGAACAATCTAGCAATAGTAATGCAGTTACAGGGCATTTTAGCAATCTAGCTTCCTGAAGGGATCAAGTACCCAAACCTAGGACAGGGACTTCTGGCTTTGCGGCAGGAAAATTTGAGCGTTGTCTCCCCTTGTGCTTGTGAGCACTGACTTCATGGTGTGATGTTGTGGCACCTTGGAAATCAGCTTGTAAAAAATGTAAAATTAAACAGGCCCACAGGTTCATTAAATTTAGTAACAATACAAATCGTTCTGCATTGCAGATCTCCACTGTGGGTGCATAGGATGCTGTTCTTAATCCGTTTTTAGCCACCTTTTATTTCACCAGCCAAGAAAGAGCAGTATTTTGACAAGTCGTAACAATTGGCACTGTATACCTAAAGGTACTAATTTTCCTGACGACCAAGCCTTTGACAGATGATTTTCGTGCAGTGCTGTTTGGCAGCCGGAAGGTGGGGCACAGACTTTGCTGGTTTATGTCGGTATGCTAAGAGTTGCACGGTCTGATGCTGAGCTCTAATTCTGGGATTTATTATGTTCAGCAGAGATAAAGCAGCAGCAGATTGCAGATTAGCGTTTCAGAAGTAGAATACGAGAAAATCTGAGTATTTTTTTTTTAAGATCTCACTCAAAACTGATGCTATCCAGCCTGGAGCTAGCGAAGGCTTGCACACCCAAGTGGCATAGGCAAGAAATAGGGGAATAAAGAAGAGCGGGGAACTGAACAGAAGCCAATGTCATGTGGCTGTCATCTGCCTCTGGTCCTGAAACTGTTTTGGGCAGCAATTAACTGGAAACACTAGGTCGTACAGATTTCAGCATGAAATGTATGTATTTTCTGTATTAATAGCAAGGACCAGGCAAAATCTAATAGAAAAGGAAGCAACTGCAATTGAATGTGAACATTTGAGGTTTCAGTTCTAGGGTGACAAACAGACAAATGTGGCTTATCATGCCACAACAACAATAACCCTGCTTTGGTACCCATGAAAAATTTGTTCCCCACTCCAAGCTGGCGCCTGGCTTCTGTGCAGTCAGTGCACACCTCTGTTTAGGAACACATAGTAAAAGGGGCATTCAGATTTTTGGAAAATTCCACAACTGCCCATAAATATCTGCACTGAGAGAGTATTGCTACTGATTTATTAAGTATGCCACAATGTTAGCATATTTATCCACTCCAAATTAACTTAAACTGTTTGTTGTGTAGTTTATAAAATTGCATCCTCTGGATGTACTCCCCAAAACCCCCTGCAGGTAAAGTTTTGTGTTAACACACCTCGTTAGCATCACGTCCTAAATAGCAATGGACTCAGGATTTTCCCTTGAGAAAGAAACTGTAGAGTCAAAGGCCTTTAACTACACAGTGGCACCAGTTCCTAAATATTTGTGTCTGGCATACGTTCCATGCTGCATCTGAGCTGCTCTCAGCTCCTGGGATGAAAGTAATAACGAGAGTGCTGTAGTAGCCAAGTGCTTTATCAATCAGAGGTGTCGTGAAAAAGCCTTCCCCCTGCCCTCATCTCCTACAGCTGAGAATATAGAGACACATTGCACAGCCCATCTTAAAACCTGCTGGTAATTTACACAATAATAGGGCCTGTCAGAATTAGGCCCTATTGAAAATTACTCATGCCCTAGAAACTGCCTCTCCCCCCACGTTTTCCAGGTGAAGAAGAGAATTAACATCCCATTTTCAGCTACCAGTGCCGTGACGCTACTCCTGACATTGCTGCTGGTGCTATAAAAGCAGGTCAGTCTCCCTCAGGTCTGAGAGCCTAGTCTGTGGGAAGAGTGAGTAAAAGCACTCGTCTAAGTCAGGTAAGGTCCTTCCTTCTCAGCTCACTTTTAATTATAATTGCTACCATCTTCCCTTCTTTTGTAAGGGCGGCAAATCCAGTTGGGGATCTGGCAAGCTGATCTCTGACAATATCAAATGTTCTAAGAACTCTTAATCGAAGGCAGCCCATGAAAGCACCCTGGGGAGCGCTTTATTCTTTGTGTTTAAAAGGACATGAAAGTACAATAGTTCTCTTTATACTGGTACAAAGCAGCCAATTGATCTTGTCAGTTTAATAAATAATACAATTGCTTCCATCAGACACTGTTAATAGACTCCTGTCTGGACTAATGTTGTACAGAATGGTACAAGTACAGCAATGCTATCTGCCCGTGTCTGCCCTGGATTAACCACCTCCCCCTTTATCACCTGAAGGCAAAGCTGCCAGCAACAGTCCCCAAAGGGCATCAGATCTCCTGATCTTTATCTCTTTCTTCATTTTAATGTGAGCTCTTGGAAGAGACAAGCTAATTTCCTGATGCATCTGTTGTCTGGCTGGTTCCTAGCATTTGTACAGATTCAAAGAAGCTTGAGAATGTAAAATAAGCAGCAGGTTTGCTCTTTTTTTTTTTTTTTTTCGTTTTCCTCTTCTTTAAGTCATTCACTGTCTAAGTGGGCTCAAGATGCTAAATTTGGATCCTGCTTTCCAAACACTGCAAAAGAGCAGGGTACTCAAATGCAGCTCCTTGCCTGGGGCATTCTGAATACAATGACCAGATATCAGGAAAATTGAAATTAAGGTTTGGACTGAAGAGGCATACAGCTCAGGGGGTTGGGTTGTTTCTGGTTTGGTGCCAGCATAACCAGACCATTTTGAATTGGCCTTGAGTTTTTTGACTATCTGCTCTGCTTTTTAGGTGAACATCAGACACAGACACGCCAGAGTTCATTCAGAAAGTGCTGGCAACATTAGCAGAGGGGATTTAATTTTTTTCATTGTCTTGGCTTTGTTTTCCTTTTTCTTTTCTCTGCCATGACACAAAGTGGTTCTGCGTTTTGCAGCTGAGGTCCAGGATAGGCAGGAAGAGGATGTATTTGTTATTGGAAAAAAAGATTCTAGGGTTTTCAGGACCAGAATGATGTGCTTTGAAAATGGTTCATTTTACAGCAGTTATGGTTTCTGCGTGTTTACATCTGTCAACATAAATGTAGTCATCTATCTACCTAAATCTATGTTATATATGTATATGTGTGTATGTTTATATATATATTACATATATGTGCATACATATGTACAAATCTAGTCTTTCCTTTCCTGTTAGAGTCCCACAGGTTGTCTCCCTGGTCCGTGAGAGACTGGAAATGCCTCTCTTAGCATAACTGAACTCTCTTGCTCAGCTTGACTGAAGAGAGAGTATGGTGAGTAAAAAGCTGACATAAGCTGACATCCTCTTCCTCTTGCTTGCAAAAAAAAAAAAAATCACCTCTGATCTTAATGCTGGAATTAGTTATTCTACTGTTAATGAAATTTTGTTTACCAGTGATGAATAAAACAATGACCAACAAGCAAAATAGAAGCTAACAGGTTATTTAGATTTACTATGCCTTGTTTTTCTCTTCTGCAAAAGTTAGGCAAGTAACAGTGCCAGAACTCAAAAGGGCATTAGGGGTATAAATAAATAATTGACATTGAGCTGCTGAGACATTTCACGTACTGGGGCAACGTGTGAAGGCAAGAGATTTGTGTCTAAGCAGAGAGATGTTCTGGTTGAGCAACATGGTCCTACAGCATCAGAAGTCAGCAGGCCTGGGACCCTTTCGATCAATGGGGAAAGCAATTTCTGGGAATTTAATGCTTCATCCCCAAAGCCTTTCTGTATGATCAAGTCCGTGCTTGCAAGAATATTGCTTTTGAATCATTGCTGCATTGCTTGCAGAGAAAATACACCACTGCTCTCCTACTTAAAAAACTCAAATGTGTTATATTTTAAATTCAAACACTAATTGAAATACAGATTCCTTAACTGGCTTTAGATATAGCTTCAGAAAGAAGAACCAGTCCTTTAAATAACAAAATGTTCACACTGAAAAACAGTTTGCTTTACTCCCACACCCACTTTGAATCGAGGCTACTGTGCTAGAAGGATAAGACCCAATAGTGCCTCTAAAGCCACAATCGGTGTTTGAAAGGCCGCTCTGTGCTCCTCTTTGAGCGCTATTGATACTTTCAGCTGTGGCATGAAAGACCTGGAACTCTGATCTCAGGTTTTGGCAAGTCAAGTCATTCAATTCAATTTCAGAACCGTGCAGCTGTGAAGCTTTACAATTTTTGATGTTTAAAAAGGTAGGGATTATTTCTGTTCTCTGTGATTTGTGAGCAACTGCTGTTTCTGTTAGCAAACCCAGGAAGAAAGCTGTCTGTCTGATGTGCATGGACTGTTACTGATACCTGCACAAACACCTGAGCAGCTATTACACATCTGGCCAGGATCTGTGAGATCAAAGCGCTCTCTGGCACTCTGCTGGCCTTCGAACACCTTTTAATTGGCCATGAGCCCAGGTATTAGGGCCTGGGACTGAGCTTTGGCTCCTTGGGTCACTGGGTGAATCCAGCTTAGATCTGTATGAAACTGGTTGGTGTTTTCAGCTGCCTTTCCAGTGGGGAGAGGGTGGCATCGCTATTCCCACTGCTGTGGTTCTCGTACCTGCACAGGGTTGGGGTACAGACAATGAATTTGCAGCTTTTGATCTTTCTCAGAGTGGATTTCCACAAACTTGGCTGAAGCCCATTAGCATGGGCTGTTTGGTGGGGATACTCCAGGTGTCCTCTCCGGAGGAGGTCTGGGGACAATCTGTTTGGCTGTGTTCATCTTGCAAGTCACGGGTCAAACTCGTCATTTCCAGCACTGTGAAATATTTCATAAGCTCGTGTCTGGGGGCTTCTTCCCATGGGATTTTCATATACATTTTTTTATTTCTGTTAGAAATTGGAGGCCATTTGGTTTAGCTCAAGCAAAACAAGTGGAGGCTGGCAGCGATAGGATGTGAACACAGGCTCTGTTCTGCAGTCAGAGCAGGTTCTTCTGGACACTGCCCCCACTAAATAATGCAGCATCACGAGCATGTCCGTGTCAGGGTGCTGCTGAACTGCTGGTCAGCTTTGCTTGTGTCCCTGGTTGTTTCCATTTCCTAGCAGAGGAACAGCATCTGGCATCACTGAAAGGGGCAGACCAAGTATTCTGTGTGGAGAAAAATCATGTATCCGCATGCTAACCATGAGACCGCCTGCTGCGAACCAGCCCACGGTGTTGTGCATTGTTACTGAGCAGCTCTCTGAGTCCAGACAAGGACACTGTTCTGAGGGCACTGACTGATGCAGAGAGCTGTTTGGGTGCTCCACTGACAGATCCAAGACCCAGGTGCCTTCTGTGGTGACCTCAGCCTGGACAGACACAGGATGGACGCATGGCAGGGACTTAAGGGTGGTCAGGGCAACCTGGGCTAAGGGTGGGTGTCAGGACACTGACAGCACTCTGAGCATGTTGTGTGTTGTAGGGAGATGAGACATGGGCAGGTGTGCCCTGTGGAAGGCAGAAACCAAAGCCATCCTGTGGGATGTCACTTCTAGGCAGAGCGCTTCGCTAAGGCTCCATGTGCGCTGTGCTGCTCACCTGCTGTTTGCAGCCAAGTCTAAAGGCAGCAAGGATATCGGTGCCTTGCAAGATTAAATTCTTTGATTCCAATCTCTTTAGCTAGAAAGTATGTTGTTTCATCTAATGCTTGTCTCTGTCTGTTTTAGGCTGTGGCGCCTGCTGTGAAAAGGTATGCATAATGAAATGATTAAATCATGCGTTTTCAAATAATCAAAGTCATGCTGTTTCAGCTATGCTGAAATCCTGTTCCTCTTATGAGACATCCAGCCAGATTCAGAATTTCTTTTGGATTTTGTGTTTCTTAGCAGGACTCTGAATAAAAAAAGAGAATCTGGCTAAGGCCAGTTCTGCTCTCCTCTATGCCCAGGGCCAGATCTGATCACATTCACATTCTTCTTGTGTCGCCACAGACAGAAAATAACTTTGCAGTCTGATTTTATGCTCTAAAGAAAATCATTCACACTGTGACAGCACTTCAAAATATTTCAATCCTTATTCTGTATATGCTGCTGGCTATGACTGCAGTGCAGAAAAAATGCTTCACTGAATCTGTAGTTATGGGAAGGGGTAAAGCTTCCAAATAACTCCTTTCCATCTTGATTTTGTAACTAATCCCTTGTCCCTTCTGTATCTCAGTTTGAGATGTCTCCCCTGTAACTCCGCACTACTTCAAGCTTTGGCATTCCTGATGCACTTAGTTGCTCAACACTGCTTAAAAACTGCACAATAAGGTCAGGTGGTGCTACCTGGGCTGCTACACAAAGAATCACGTCCCGACTGTGGGAGATTTCCCCAAGGAAATGTGCCCTGGCACGGATGTGCTGAGGGGAAGCAGCTCGTTTCTTGCTCCCCAGACAGGGATGGAGATCCCCTCTTCCTAGGGGTGGCTGGAGCAAGGAGCCTGAATTCTGCTGATGTGCAACCAGATGATAGACTTAGAAGGATGGCCAGGAGGGGATGTGTGGTAGGGGCATGTGTGGGTGTGATGAAGTGCAAACAGAAGGAACAAAGAGCATCTGAAGTGAAGGAAGTGAATCAGAAAGAGCTTTACTCTGAGAGACTCTCACCAATCCACCAAGGTAAGGCCTCTTAAAAGGATGCTCTCAGGGCTGATTGACATAAAATGAAAGATCCTGTTTGTTTGTTTTTTTGTTTTGTTTTGTTTTTTCTTGCTTGTTTGTTTGTTTTTTAAGGGGTGAGCATATATGTGTATGTTCCCATGTTCTGCTCACTGGAGTCATTCTCAAATAGGAATGATGTTGTCCGGGTGGACTTTCTGACCTCCCGAGGTCATGGAAGCGACAGGGAATGGATAGAGGGCAATATGCTCGTTTTAATGAAGGGATTGTATTTACAAGGGAGGTGGCACAGCAAATACAGGAGGGCTGCACCATGAGATATTTTTCTAGGTTGATTCTTGCAGATGCAAAATACAGCCTCGGGGAGAAGAATGGTGAGCACACCCCTCCCTCCTCAGAGTGCCACAGTTAGGAAATTGAGTAACAATTGCAGTCTATCTGAGAAGCAGAGAAATTTAATTGAATAGCAAAATATCAGATCTGCATTTCAAATGGAGGAATTATCTTTTTTTTTGGGGCCAAGCAAAAGTGTTTAATTTTGACAAAAGGAGATAGGAACTCATCTGCTTTACCATAATGGAAACTGTCACAACCAGGCTCATTTTTATTATGACAGTGTTGCTCCAAGAGGCCTCAGATCCGCATGTGCAGTTCTCCATCCTGAAAGCACAGCACCTCAGACCAAATGACACCTGCACTTTCAAAGAGACTCAGTTCTGTACTGCAGTGAAAGGGCTCTGGAGCACATGACTTCACCACTGGGATGCCACCCTTGTTCTGTGGGTTGAATATAGAAGACAACATGGCAATAGGATAGAAAAAAAATACTGCTGCCAAAAGCATTAATCACAAGCACTGAATATGGTAAACCTGGGTAGCTCTAAGCAGGCAGCAGATGGAGATGGAAGAAAAGGAAATAATCTGGTTCTGCATTAAGACAGAGTCAGTTTAGACAACTGCTTTTGTTTGCAGTGCAGAACAAACCCAGCATGCAAAAAGCAAAGAGCAATTTCTTCTCTCCACATGAACAAAGCTGGATGGTTATGCTGGTTGCTGTCAGTTCTAAAATGCTGTTGCAGAAAGCAGCAGCACGATGGTATTCTCTTTTGCTCTGCTATGGGGCTCTTTGGGACAGGTTATGATGCTGCCATGATAAAACCCACCTGGACATAGGAGCTTGACAGCTGGTCTCAGATCTCTCCTGTTGAGCACAATCTTTTCCCAACTAGCTTTTTGCTTTGCAGCTCCTAGAGATGAGTTATCCCATGCTCTTTCCTCATCTGACATGAAGCTTATAGGGATAGACACCTTGCGATTCACTCACTGGTTTGATCCTGCACTTGGAGCTGCACTGGTGAGGAGGATTTCACCCAGCTGGGCATCCAGAGAGGCTCTGTTGGAAAGCAGGTTCCCAGCTGAAGCCTCTGTGTAGAAACTGGCTTCCATAGTTAATGTCACCAGTGCCCAGGTCAGATCTCAGCCTTGCAGGTGTCTCCCTCATTCACTTGGCTGCTTTACCTCTTCCTTAAACCCCAAACTTCAACCATCCGCCAAGGGGGAAGAAGAGCTGTGTGTGGCTTTAGAGTCTTCAGTGCAATCTATTTGAAAAATGTCTATTAATAAAAGGTGTAAGGCCTTTAGCAGTCAAGAGTAAAATGACTTTGTGTAAATAACAAATTATACCAGTCCATATTGATTTTTCCTGTCTGAGCAATTCCCAGATCAAATGTGCTCCTTTTACAAGTCAAAAGGTGATTTTTCTAACTGCAGTCTCTCCAAACTCTGAAGAGCTAAAACCCAAGTTTTTCTTTCTCTCCTTCATCACAACTGTAAATAAAAACCTCAGAGCAAGGACACGCCTTACCATTTTGTTGCTGATCCATAAAGCTTACTTTTTAAATAAGAAAAAACCTTCCTAGCTCCATAAACCAGCCACAGCTATCAAGAATAATTGCACAGTAAAGCCATAGCTGTGTGCAGGCTTTATCCTCCCGAGCATCCCAAGTGTACTGCCTGACCTGCAGACGCATCCTCCATCGAGTCTGTTCTTTTCTGACCAGCCTTGCTCAACCCAGGCAGTGACAGCCTTGTGCATACAGCAGTGACAAGAAACACAGCACGGCGAAGTAAGAGACGAAAACATCTGAACTATTAAAAAAAAAAAAAAAAAAAGAAAAAAAAAAAGAAGGCTTGGGATGAGGTGAGTTTGCAGCTCAGTTGTTACCCTTATTCTTTATGCATTGTTGAGCATTTGGCTTTGATTTGGCCCTTCCTCCTCGAGGCACACCAAGCACATCCTGCTGCTGCCCAGTGGTTTGTGGCTGACCCCGCTGCCCTGAAATCTGCTGGCAAAGCCGACGGCAGTAGTGATGCTCCAGGGCCGTGCAGAGTCCGGGAGCGGGCCCCACAGCCCATTCGCAGCATTGTTGCCTCGGGTAGCGTTGTGCAGCCAAGATGATGGATTTTTAGGAAATGAATGAATTTAACATTTATTCATGAGTGCAGTCTCTGAGGACTCTTAACATCTCTTTCAGTGACGACAACAAGACTGGCATTCCAAAACAGAGGAAAGATATTAAATACCAAAGGAACATCCTATTGAGGGAGAGGAAATCAAGTTGATTTAACTCCAGAAAACAAAATTGAATACTTAGGATATTTCTTTCTGTACTGCTGATATCAACTTTTTATTATTATTATTTTTCTGAGCAAAACTGAACCTTCCATTTTCTTTTCTTTTAAGTTGCTTCGATTTCTTGTCATGAAGGCTGAGTGAGTGGCACTGTCTTTTCTTCTAGGACTTTTCTGAGGAAACAAACCAGTGAAGAAGTGATGGTGACCAGATCTGGACTAACAAAGCTCTAATAAGGTACAACACGTTGCCTGAAGCTATGCCAGAGGCCAGTCCACCAGGACAGACTAATCAAGGGCATGGACAATACATCTGTATTTTGGGTTTTGTCTGACCTTAACCCTCTGTATTTTGGGTTTTGTCTCACCTTAACCTCCAGTCCCACACTGGAGCAGCACACACTGCGCTTGGTCGTTCCAAGGCTACCATCAGCAGCACTCCTGAGTAGCCTTACTCCAAAACCCTTCAGAGGGAAGGAAAATCATTTAGAGCAATTCCTCTGAAGAAGAAAAGTTTAACAGCATAGTATACATTTTTGTGTGTGCGGCACAAACCTTTCTGTCCCCTCAAGGTTCCTTTTTTCCCAGATTTCCCAGCTGTTCCGTGCCCATATCTCTCCTTTCAGCTCCCTCCTTTGCAGTAGGACCCAAGGGTTTTGCACCCAGTTTTTCCTGATTCTCATCGGTCTGAGAGATGTCCTAGTCATAAGGTTAGAGCTGAATACCAGGCATCTTACACCTGCAGGGGAAAGGAAAAAAAAAAAAAAAAAAAAAAAAAAGGTTGCTACTTGTTTATTTCCCCTGTCTTGTTTTGTGCATTGTGCTCTTCGTATTCAAGCAGCACACCTGATCTTTCTCAGACAATTTCTCTCTTGTTATTTTCTCTTATAGTCTCCCACAGCAACATCCCCAAAGTTATCTAATAAACAGGGATGTTATGACATCCTTGCACAATAACTCTAAATACCATCACAGGAAACATCACCTAATAAACGATACAATTACTGCAAAGATGAAAACCAGCGCTCCTGAGCACACACAGTGAATTGTTCTTTGTCTTGTCGAACAAATTATTTTCTTTTCCTTTTTTTCCTTGAGTGCTCTGTTTTGCTTTGCTTTGCTTTTCAAGTTGCCTCTTATTTTTCCTCATTGCTTGTGATTGCATGCAAGAAATGTATATCTCCGGGCACAGAAATACAAAGCGCAGTCGTTCAGAGCTGCCACTGGAATGCAGGTCCACCCAGTTCATTTTTTTCCTATCGTACTGGGTGGAGTGGCTCCACAGATACTCCTATACACACCCTTTCTTTTTTTGGTACTGTTAATTATTTTAAGCTACTCTTCAGGTTGGTGGCATAGCTTATTACCATGGAAAATGAGCAGTTCCTCTCCTTCTGTGGTGACTAGTAAGTAATGAAAAGCTTTTGAGCTCAATTTATTCTGACTTTCACCGCATCTTGCTGATTTATCTATTGTGCTCTAAAAAAAAAGGCCAATTAAACCCAGCGGTTAAACCAGACAGACAGAAGGGCATGCATTTTCCTATCAAAAGGTGTTTCTGAAACAAAAATAAAGACAGGCTCAAAGCCAATAAATGGTATCTCTTGCTTCGACCTGCGGGCAGCACTGCCCGATGAGCACTGGCTCTGCTGTGGCAGGAGCACCTCGTTACCTCCCCACTTAGCTTTGGTACCACCTTCAGTCCCTGCAGTGTGCTACAAAGGAGCCTGAATGCCGTATTTTAATAATCTGTCTTGCTCACAAAAGCAGAGCCAGCAGCAGCCAAAGGGAGAGCAGTTGTAGGCCAACCAAAACACAGCTGTTGTAGCTCATTTTGAAGTCCACCAGCCTTTTCTGCTGGCCCTTTTCAGAGATTAAGCTTAATCTCCCCTATGTGAGGCTTATGTCGCCTTATTCGAGAACGGTTTCACTCACAGCCTTTGAGTTTTTTCCTTTTTACCTCATCCTTTGTGGTTATGGCAGGGAAACGGCTTTCATAGAAATGTACCCAGGCAAAAAGCAAAGCTGAGCAAAACCTGTGTGGTTCTGCCACGCAGCCACCAGCCAGGCCAAGGCGCGCAAGAGCCCAGGAGCCCGCAGACTTCCTGAGAACACAGGGGCTGATATTTTGGTATTCCGTCAAAATCAGGTAAAAGTGACTATTTTGTATGATTTGAACAACTGGGCACATATGCTAAGCAAAGGCTGTGTGTTAAGTTGAATTGTATTCCTCTTTTTTTTTTTTTTCATCTTTATCTCAAATCCAGATGTGAGCAAAGCGTGGGAGAAGGGGCAGTTGTCTGCTCTGCACGGATCAAAATTTCAGCAAAATGTGCTGTGAGCTGCAGCACAGTGAAGCAGCCGAGTTCCACCAGCCTCCCTGCCTGCCTCTGTCTGTGCTGTGCGACGGCCAAAGCAGAGTTATAAGTAACTCCTCTCCTCTGCCAAGAAACTCCCTGCGCTGGTTTATCCAGAAGGGTTTCTGCACCAAAGATAGCCTCTGGTGTGGGGGTTACGTTCCGGGGCTGCTTTTAGGGGAGAGCTGTTCCAAGAGAAGTTGAAAGTCTGTCTTCAGGTCTGTGATTATTGTGAAAGCCTGGACTGGAGCTTTTTTGGCTGCTTGCGTGTCACAGCACTTTTCTAACGACCACTGGTTACTGCCTTGGTTGAATAGGTTTCCTAGATTAACCAGGAAAAAAAAAAAAAAAACACCTCCACCCTTGGTTCTTTTTCATTTTATAATTATCTGCTGTTTCTCCAGAGCTGCTCTTTTATCCTTATATTTTGCTCTTGCCTGGATGTGCCCAGTGCCTTGCAATTAAAAGGAAGCAGCTCTATATAGTTCCCAACCTGAGATCACATGCTGCAAATCCTTGCTCATTAGAGCAGTCCCACCAGGGCGAATGAGTCTGTTTCACATCAGGTCTGCTTGCTTTGTGAAGTTTAGGAGGTTCTGACCTTAAGTTGTGTGTTTTAAAATGTCAGCAAAATGTTCTCTGACTCACCATTAATAGTATAATTGCTAATGTGATGAATATCCAAAAAAAAAAAAAATCCAAATGTGTTTATATAACTATCAGAAAACTTGCATTCCCAAAGGGAAGGAGCAGTTGTACTTTCAACATCACTTGTGTTTTGGCCCAGAGGTGTCCTATGTGCTGTGCCAAAAAGTAATAATGCAAGAGACAGGGTCAACAAAGGACTGAATTTATTGAAAATTCCTTACCTGTGCTACTTGGCAGTGCAACGAGGTATTCAAAGAAGGGAAGAGTTTTAAGAATAAGTTTGTTGTGTACTTTTTTTTTCTTTTTTTTTTTTTTCTGTAGTTCTCGGCTTTTCTGGTTTCACTTCTGGTTTGTGTTCGATCAGTCAGTGCTTCTATGCTCTATGTGCTCCGAATTTAAAAGACATCTGCTTCACTTCAGCTGTATCCCCCACTGTCAGATTCTGCTTCCTCCTGTTATATGAATGCTAAATTATTGCTGGCACGGATATGCAAGGAAAGAAAATGCGAAGCCAGAGCCACAGATAATTGCTGATCCTTTTAAAGTGCCCAAACCTCTCATGAGATCTTTGATGCAGAGACTGTTCAGCAAGGCAGACTAAGGTTTGACCACTCTTTTTGCAAGCACAAGAGCAAGCACCTGCAATTACTTTATGAAAACAACCACTGGTAAGAGTTACAAATCAATACGTGCAATGTGCTTGGGATATTTTATTTTGATTAAACCATGCTTCATGTAACATTCAGAGCTTCTCAGCTGCCTTGTTAGATCCCTGGCATCACGGCAAGAGGGCAAAGAGTGAGCCACCGCCTCTGCAACTGGCATCAGGCAGCCAGATGCGCCAAGCAACCCTGCAAATTTTGTTGCTTTAATTTTTGCTGTTTCCTATAGATGGGTGATGCTGCAAGTAATTTACTAGAAGTCACAACTCACTTGGTAGCCAAGTGGTTGCAAGTACAAATTACAGAAGAACTGTATTTAAGTACATTATTAAAAAAAAAAAAAAAAAAAGGAAGGAAGAAATGTAAAGCTGACTCTGAGCTGGCCAGGCAGGAGTGTTAGTGAGCAGGCAGTTTGTACGAGGCAGATATGCCCTGTCCACATGTGGGCACCCTTCCCTGCAGGTTGGGGAAGGGATTTTACTCTGACCCGTGCAGCCCTGCAGCATCTGGCCTGTTGCTGGCTTGCATCTGGCCAGCTGAAAATTCAGCCGGAGGAGTTGACATCCATCTGCACCCATGGCCCGACATGGCTCAGGGTGCAGTTTGAGGTTAAAGCTAAAACAATCCTTTTTTTCTAGGAACGACGCCTTGGGCAAGGCCTGTCTGATCCGGGAGATTTGATGTTCTCAAGAAAAAAAAAAAAGAAAGCAAAGAAGAAAAAAAAAACCTTCTCTACTTCAAAGCCATGTCTTTCCCCTACTTATAGGGGTTGCAACAAACAGATCTTGTGATCTTACACAGTCAATCACAGCTCTAAGCTTGTCGTAGCCCACTCTGTCAGTGACCTCCTTGTCACAAGTCCAGAGAAGGGGGAAAAGAGCCAAAAAGCAAAATGCCAGTGTGATGTTTAGGGTCAGCTTGAATGGCAGTTATACTTGGGAAAGCTGTGACCCGTTGGTAAGTGTTGCTCGAGCCGGGGCAGAGGATCTGCACACCGAATCACAGAATCATCAGTCATCCATTTCCCTGTAACCGCAGCAGGGAGGAGACAACGAAACAGCCAAAGCGCACGCTTCCTAAGATTTAAAAGAACATTGTGAAATAAATGCCAGACATATTTAGGCTATGCAAACGTCACAAGCCAGGTCTCAAGCCAACTGCAGGCACCGTCCGTGAGCATAGCCCATCCGCACAACGTGGCGGGCTGCCAGCAGGTTTTTCATCGGCAGAGCCCTGACCTCTGGGGAGCCATCCTGTGCTGATTTACTGCTGTGATTTCAGCCAGGCATCTCCTGGTGGGGTGGGACTGACCGCCTGGCACATGTTTTGAGGGGTGTTAGAGGAATTTGTTAGAGCCCTGGCGCTTACAAGAGCACTGCCCACCACCGCCGGGGTGTGAGCGCTCTCCCTCCCGCGGGGTGGGTGCTTTGCTGTTTGTGCCTGTTCGGATGGGGTTTTATAATCTCTTTCAGGCTCAGTTTGTAAGTCTTCTGGGTAATGAGTTCAATGCTTTTTTTTAGTTCTAGGGCTTGGTAATTGCTTGGCTCCCTTCCAGTTGATGCTCCCTGAGCACAAAGAGGGAAGTGTGCTCCTCTTTATTAGGGCTTTGATGTATGTGCCTTCCCCTAAACAACGTGAGGAGAGGGTTTGTCTGCGCTGGCTTTGCTGGGGTGGGGCTATGATGCCGGTGAGGGCCAAGGGTGGAATTAGACAAACTGAAGGACACATGCAGGGGATGGTTTCAGGAGCACGTGCCCCTTGGTGGCTCTGCCCTTGGTGGCCGTCACTGCAGCCGTTGGTCCCTCCAGACGCACACAGACGCTTGGAGGGATGCGAGAGCACACTCTGCTCTTGGCTGCTCTTTAAAGAGCAGCAACAGCTCTCTGCAGATAGAGGCTGTGTTGTACTCATAAAGGCATTGTTCCCTGTGTCAGTCAGCAGCACCTGGAACAGGTTTGGGTGTGAGCATCCTGATCGAACAGCTTGAGGCAGAGCAGCCTCCTGCCTCAGTGGGCATCCTTGGGAAAGCATGGGTTTGGGTTTAGGGCATTCCCGGCATAGGGAGAAAGCTTGGTGTGCTCCCCAGAAAGAACATCAGATTTTCTAGAAATTCAGCCAATTCATCCGCAACATTTATTTTCTAGTCCAGAATGTCTGTGTGCTACAATGGAGAATGCAACCTCTGGGGGAGGTGGTTTGATTCAAACTGTGTGTGTGCCAGGGAGAACCTGCTAAAATGATAAAAACCTGGACTATGTATGTATGCTGATGCTTGGCTGTATGGATAATACAATATTTATTGGGCAAGTTGAAGCAAAATAACAGCTTTCCCCTTTAGTCTGGAAGTCTCAAGTTAACTTACACTGAGATGTGTAAGTCCAGGAACTTGAAGTGAATGGAAAAAAAAAAAATTAGTTCTTGAGGAGATAATTTGACAGGAGTCTAGCTGACTTAACATTAACACTCAGAAAGCATAAGAGGCTGTAAGTTAACTGTCATTGGCTTCCATCTCCTTTCACCCTATGGAAAAAGATTTTCCTCTCATTCTTCTGTTTTCTGACCCTTTTGAATGCAATCAAAATTAACTCAGCTTTTCAATTCAGTGAGACCTTTTAATCCCATCTGTGTATGAAACACTTCACACCACACTGTGGCACTTCATAGTAGATTAAATTAACTCTTCTGTATACTCCTGAACAGTGAGAGACCCTCAGCCTCAACATATAAAATAAATCTGTGCATAAAGAGAGTTTAGTAGAAGGCTGAATGTTTTCCAGTCCCTCAGAACCATGCAGATCTGTGTTTCCACCACATGCCCATGTACCTGTGTAGGTTCAGCCAAATGCCTGGCTTCACTGGATGTCACAGAGTCCTGCAGCTTTTTCTCTCCTTTTCCTTTAGAGCCAAACCTGCAGTCTTCTGAAAACCTCCTGGAGACTGTGACTGCTGCCTGCTGGCTGCTTCCAGGCAGTCACACATCTTCCCTTCCCCACCTTGTGTTGTGGGAGGGCTGCTCACCCCTCTCCAGGCTCTCTTGCAGGTCAGTCAGTCAGAAAAACCCTCTGGGTCCACGGTACTCACATGGGATGGGTGTTCAGTACAAGTTAAGACCAGGCTGTTCCTGGTTCTCTGTCACCACACTGGGTGCTTTGGGGAGAAGGCTTCTAAACCCATTTGTCTTCCTGCAACATGAGACCACCACTGCCCTCACAGGGTGCAGGCTGTGCAGGTGTCCACAGAAGCCAACACCACAGCTCCCAGAAGTTTGTCATCAGAGGCTGACCTTCAGCACCGAACCACACGGCCCTCTTCACCTCTAACCTTCTCGGGAGGTAGGAGGAGGTTGGTTTGGTAAGTAAGCCTGGATGTCCTACAAAGAAATTATCTAGATGGCAATTAGGAGCACAGATGAGTGCTTTTAGAGTAAGCTGCTAGGAAACAGGTTACCTCAACCCTCTATTTTGCTCTGCCACTGACGTGTTTCGCAATCATGTGCAAGTCACTTCACCTCGATGCAAGGATCATGCCCCTAGGAGAACAGCCTCTCATGCCTCTCTAGTAATAATTCTGTTTACTTTCTGCTTTGTCCCTGCTCAGTTGTTGTGCGGTCACAGCTTCTGTGTTTGGAAGAGGATAGCGTGGATTAGACGGCCACGTTGCAACAGCCAAATGAGCAACAGAGGACTAAAAATGGGAGCAAATGTGTAACTGGTTAAAGAGGTCGTTAACTGGGAAGGAACCCGCGGCTACTGGTAGGGCACAGAGCTCCATGTTCTCACCTCATCAGCATTTGGAAACATTTATGGGGCTCCTACAAGGCTTTCAGGATTCATTGTACACTTGGCTGTGTTCTTTTTGCCATAAAGAGCCGTGAATGTGTTGTGCTCCCCATGGCATTAACTTGTCTGGCAGCACAGCCCCTCTGAATCAAGGCATTTTACAGTCAAATCACTAAAACCCTTTTGGAGCTGGCCAGAAAGAATCAAGTACCCCCTTTCCAGAGCAGAAGTGTGGGGAGAAAGCTGTTGACTTCTGTGGGCCACTGGACTTTCCTCCTGCCTGTGAGAAGTCCTGCTGAATGTGTGAGCAGAGCTCTGAATTCACATCCACTTCCTTTTGGTTTTACAAAGGACTTGTGCAACGTGGTAACTGGGAACAGAGCTTGTCAGTGAATGTGGCTTTTGGGTCCTGCTGCTGTTTTGCTGATGTATTCGGAAGGGGACATACCACTGAATTTTTTCTTGATGTCAATGTATATAAGTCTCTTCCCAAAGAATATGGCCCTGCAAGAGCATTCATCTCAGTAAGTCCTGAGGGTTCTTTGTGTTTGAAATTGCTTTGACAATTCACCTGTCTTGGTTAGGTAATAGCTATAACACTCCTCTAGAACCTGGCTGAAGAACTTAAATTCAAAACCCAGGATGCTGTCATTATACTAATCCTTTTTTTACACAACTGTCAATCCAGCTTGTAGGCTGGTGCACCCACTGTGCGCTCCTTCTGCGTGCTGCTTCTTTCCATCAGTTCATTCTCCCATTTCAGGCCCCTATGCAGCTCTGCTTACATTTTCTATAATGCACCCACACCTTCATCCTTATGTTTGTGATGCAGAGATGCTACAGCACCTGCCTACTCAACCCGTGGTGTTCCCCCGATGTTTCCAGTCCTGGCTTCTGTGTTGGAATGGGTAATGAAAATGTTGCTCGTTTCATCTTTATTCAATTCATTTATTAGGCTTTTCAAAAAGCATTAGGAAATGAGATGCTGTCTGTTTGAGAGGATCTTGGAATTCATGGGCTCGGTTAACTGCATGGATTAGAAATGACCTGGAGGGCTTTTTTTCTTTTGATCTGTGAAAATTTAAAATTCAGCAACCAGTGTTTCCACTGCAAGAGAGGGTGGTATTACTACCTCTTGACTCCAAGGAAAAGCTGCTTTCCCTGACTTCCTTATGCTGCTTTAAGTGCTAGTGATTACCAGCCTTGTTTTCTACCTTCGTCGTTGCAATACCAGATTCTGTGCAAACAGTAAGTGATGCAGGTACACCACCTATTGTTAAAATAGATCAGCACTTCCAGCAACAATAACTCATTTCAGCTGCTTACAGTTTTGCCAAATTGCTGCTATTTGGTTTGAAACTTCCCAACCAGAGCCTTCTGCTTCATGCTGATTAATTTGCTTTAAATTTCAGCCAAAGTGTTTCAGCTGTTTGATGACCAAGATGAAAGAAATGTGTTATCGAATGTTGTTCTGACCACTTACTGGCCTATGCTGGAGGTTCTTCTCCTTCTTTATAATATAAATTCTGCCACCAACATGTGTTGGACTGAAACTTGTCATGTCTGGGATGTGCCTTCTGGTGTCAGGCAGGGCTGTGCATGCGAGCACCTGTATGAAACAACTGGTGGAAGCACAGTCCATTTCCTCGCCTTCTGTTACGGTCTGTCTCTTGGATAACTTGCTTTCCCTACTCCTGTCCCATTATCTAACTCAGGCAGCTCACTGCTGTCTCTTCTCTGCCCTTCTTTACCAAACGCACTTGAGGTCTCCTTTTCATTTTCCCACTCTATGGCAGGGCTGAACCCTTGCAAATCTGTCCTTGTCCCTGAACTGGGTGACACTGTAGGAGAGCATCTCATGTTGTAAGGTCATGCAGATGCTGATTTGGCAACAGGTCCTGTATTGTTAGAAATTGTATCTTCTGATTCTGGAGGTTCAGACCCTGTTCTGCTGAAAATGCTTGTGCTAAGTGGGTTTCTTCAGTTAAAAGGCTGCTGATGGGTTTTGCAGCCAATATTCTTGACAGCAGGCAGGTGGAAGGGTTTTTTTTGAGAAGAAGAAAAACAGATCTCTGAGACTAGGTAAGGAAAGATATCCCCCTCCCATTTTTGCACTTAATGTGATTTAAAGATGGCAAGAAAGGCTAGATACTGGAGAGCAGAGATATTCCCATTTGTCACTGAAACTAGAGGGAGGTTTCTCTGAGTGCAGCCCAGAAAGTCAGGTGCATTTGCTTTCACTGCCATTGGACCTTTCACCAAAGGACTGTTTTTAAAGCATTTGGTTCCCCAGCAGGATTTCCCTCTCTGGTTTCCATGAGATTAATTGTTTGAAAAGCTGGAGTGGATGGAAAGATTTGCTGGCCAAGTCTGTATAGAAATATCACCACTTCTCTTCACAGGAAAAGCTGATGCTTTTAGCACTGCCCTGTGTTTCTCTGTGGTCTAATATTTCACTCAGCTGTTACATATTCTTACTTTATTCGGCTATTATTTAACACATTAACAAAGCACGTGAAGTGGTTTCATGTAGCTATTGATTGATTCCTTTTCCTTGACTGCTTTCTCAGATGTCAACATGGAGTTGACTTCTTTGAACCCACGACAGGTACTGAGGATACTATGCTCAAAACGAGGAGATTTTGCTTTTTGTAATTCATTGCCCTTCCTATCCTTGGTCACAAAGGGTGGGATTTAGGGTTAGGCTTGTCTCTAATGTGCACTTGTCCTGACGGACTGCAGAATACATTTTAGGGACTTCAGCTGAGAATGGTTTTCTTTTCTTGGCTACTGCACATTCCAATTAAGCTTTCATTGGAAAATGTTAACTAGCAAAGTATATCTCCTTTAGCTAAAGCTGTAGCAACTGCAAAACTATAAATTCCTGGGTAGTCAAACAGTGGCTCACGAGATCCATGGAGTTGTGCCCACTTTGTCAGGCTTTGGAAATCTTGAGAGGAGGTCCTGGAAAGCCAGCATTAGCCTTGACTGCATGGCTGGCTGCTTTAGCACCATGAGCCTCCCTCAGGCTCTGCAAGAATAGTTTTGTTGGCCACAGATCAACTACCGGGGAAATAAAGCTAAGAGAGCAGAATAGGAGAGGACAGTAAAACCATATATACTGCACTGCAGTGTGGATGAGGATTAACTGGCAGAATAACACAACTTTATTACATTTTTTCCACAATTCCTGATTTTTTATTTGCATGGAGCAAGAGTTTATATTCTGGGCCAGCCGTATTTATAGAAAATGTATAATCATGGTTCCCTCTCTTTGATTTTTTTGCTGTTAAGTTACAGCCACTTTGCAGGGCAGCACGAAGCTTTTCCACACAGGCGGTTGCATCCTTAAAAAGCAACATCAGGCTGGTCCTCCCAGCCCAGAGGGATTCATTTGATTCCCATTCAGCACAGGGCTCTGGGAAACAGCAGCAGCCCTTGGACCTAACCAGCTTCATGGTGCAAAGGGGAGCTTTGTGCTGGGGGTCTCAGCCCCCATTCCCCATGCAGGCTTGGATGAGGGCCATGTTGCAGTACCGTGTGGATTTATACTTCATTCAGAGCATGTCCTTCTCTGCCACCCCTGCAATTTGAGCAGCAGCCCTTCATTTCCTTATTAGCCATTAGGTATTCCTAGTCTTGCAAAACTGGAAGGATGGGGGAGGATTTACTCTCCTGTCTCATATTTGGGAGAAGCCTCTGAAGGAACAGAGGACTGCAGTACTGATTTGTTGGGCAGGGGCATTTCAGGGCATAAGCTACTGAGAGTCTGGCTGAAGCACTTTGCTGGAGCTCCTCCACTCCATTAGCTCCAGGACGCCAAATGGAAGTAAAACAGAGCAAGCTTCAGTGCAGCTCTCATTGCTTCAGCTTTTAAACATTGCAACATATGCCTGAGGTGTCCTGTACTGTGTCCTAGTGTTTTCTGAGAAAAGAGCATGTCTCCATTGAGAGAATCTTGTTTTGTTTAAATTCATTTCTGAAGTTTGCAAATCAATTTCCCTTTCAGACTGCCCAGTTCACTGAATCAAGCCTCAACACAGTAGCGTATTCAGTTTCTGCTGTAACCTGCTACAGCTGCTTTTAGCTGTAGCTTTAACCACAGAAATCACAGGAAAAAAAATCCCCAGTATTTGCCTTTTTTTTTTTCTAATTTTTTCTTCAATGACACTGGTTGCACTGTTAGTTGGAAGGAAGGTCTGGGGAGTGCATTTGACTGTGCTCGCTTCCTTAGCTAAGCGAGGCACTTGAACGCTCTCTGATTTTGCTGAAATCACAGTTGTGCTGAGAACATCTGTAGAAAAGAATTAGCTTTTTCTCTCTCTCTCCCTCTCTTCGTGACAGCAAACCTCAGAGAAGGTCAGGCTTATGGGTGTTTCTGTGGATTATTTTAGCTGCACTGAAAAGTGCAGAGCCCACTGCAACCAGCTGGAAATACAGCGACTGCTGAACAAGTACAGCATTAGCTGCCATAATACGTAGACTCGGTAGCAGCCAGACTATTTAACATTTGCAGCAGTGCTAACATTACGAGCAAAGTGCTCTGAGAGGAAGTCGGGCCATGGCCTGAACAAGGCAGAGCATCAGCAACTCAGGCAGCCAGAGCACCTGTGCTTAAATGAGAGGTGATCTTGTAGGTGGTACTGGTACTGCTGCAGGGGTCACCCAGAGTAGGCTGGACAGTGTATGCTCACCAGGCTGCACCTAAAAGCATTTGGGAACTAAATCTGGGACTCGCTGGATGATGTTTCTAGGAACACAGTGCAGGAGCTCATGAGTCCTCACTCCACAGTCATTATTTGCAAGAAGGGGCTAAGGCTTTGCTTGCAACCTTTTGATATGAGTTGTCTGGGCTGTGGTCTGGGAGGGTGCTTGGGCTGTTTCCTCTGCCTTAGCTGTGGTAGCAATAAAAGCTCCAGCTCAAATCCAGTGCCCTTCTATCCCCTGTCCCGTCCTATCTACAGCAGACTGTGCAAACACTGGACCAAAGTCCTTGTCTGAAAGATGCCTTTATAAAAGAGAGGCACCAGGCAGCTGCGCTTTCTCTGCGATGGCTCAGAGACTTGGAACGCGCTTTCTCCTCTCCATAATTACAACTAACCTGATTTGGGAACTTTCCAGGGCTACACTTCTTGCAAAAGACACCTCTGGATAGAGTTTCTGGAGGAGGCAGACACTGTGACTCCTAGCCATTATGGGTAGGTGGCTGTCTGATTTTAGCAGTGCTAGGGTTTATTAATGCAGACATAATTCAATTAGGGCATCCAGAGGAGTGGAAAGTAGCCTTTATTATTTTTAGTCTAAACAAAAATAGTATCGCAGGCTTCTTAGAATAGTGAAAACAGAGTCATGGAGGATTGCTGGACAAGGAATATTTATATGATTTCTCAGCCAGGTTTCCAAGAAATTGAAACTATTTAGATTGGATTTGACCAGCCCTGTCATGCCTAGGTGTATGCAATTAGTTCTCTGTGCTTAAAATTGCGGGAACAATTATGGGCTTGAGTTTGTGGCAATATATGCAGGGTACAGCCTGCCGAATACTGTTTAGACTATGATGATTATTTTAATCTTTCCCCCTTTAGTAAACAAGAAACTCTGTTTTTAGTCATGAGGGAATGTTTCAGTGGTACTTACGGGATTTAGGAGCCTAAAGACTCATCTAATTGTGGTCAGTGAGGGCAGTACCTAGTTCACACAGGTGTCATCAGAAACATTGCTCCGTTCTGTTGCCTTCTTTCCTTCTCCTTTTTCTCCAAGGCCAGTCTGCCCTGTTGTAGGGGGTCTCAGCAACGTCAGTGTTTCCAGATGGCCTGGTTGTGCTGACAGGGTTACGGGGTGAGAAGGGGAGAAGGGACAGACTCGGCAAGCCCTGGAAGGAGGCAGGCAGCACACTGAAACTGAACACTGTTATACTGCACACTAACATGTACAGCACTGATGACTGGAAGGATGACTCGGTCCACTGGAGTTCTCAGGCACAAAATGAGTCCTCCTCTTCCATCCCAGAGAGCTGCAGGTGCTGTCTGCAGCCCCATGGAAAGACCTGCCCAAACTTCCCTGACGTGAGGACGAGGAGATGCAGGGCTTTCATCCCTGCCTATAACACAGGGTTTTAAGGAGAAAGGGAACTTTCTCAGCATGCTCATTCTGTGGTTAAGGAGACTTCTATAGCACTGCCCTGACCACTGATGGCAATTTATGTTGTTATTTACAGGGTCAGGCTGGCTTTGGACTGCATGTGTTGCTTTTTCTTGATTTTTTTTTTTCCATTTTTGTTTGGAGTCACTTCAAAAGGGTGTGTGCACAGCAGCAACATGAGCGAGCGGTGCAGGAAGAGCACATTCTCCAGCACACTGTGTCCTGCCAGGCTGCAGAGCTGCTGCATGTGGCCGTGAGCATCTCCCAGGGCACGTCCAGTCACTGTGCCCCCAGGGACAGATGTGCCTTTACTCAGCTCTAAGGAGCTGGGGAATGAAACACCCCAGTTCATGATCATGTGCTCATTGCTGCTGTGCTAAGAAAGGGGGCGTCCTGGACAAGATTCTTAAACCAGCAGCCTCTCTCTCTTTCCCATTTTATCTTGGCTGCTGGCTGGCTGGCAATTGCAGATCATAAGACCAGATCATTTGGGCCTGGAGTTCTGCTCGTGAACAAGTCGATGTAAATAGATAGTCACCAAAGTCCAAAAAACAGGAATATTCATAGAAATTTCTCAGCAGTTTTAGCTCTCCACTCTCATCCTAAGACACTGGGCTTGCCTCTGCTATTGAGTCACACACTTCCAAGTTAATAAAGCCCAGGTTAGCATAATGTTTTATAACCTTCGTGAAGGTATAAAACATGCTGTTAACAAAGTTTCTTTTATCAAATTTGTGTTATATAGACTTCCTGGCCTTGGGCCCTCAGTTGGGATAAAGATGAAGAGTTTCTGGGAAAAAGCTTATGGCAGCCAAAGACTTCACAGATGGAGGGCTGTGAAGAGCTGGGCTCCCAAGCACCCTAACAAGCTCACAACAAATTTCTGTGAGGTTTGGTTTCACCTGCTCGTGCAGACTTCCCACCTTGTATGTCCCCAGCTGCAGATGCAGAGCTTTGAAACAAAGTTTGGCCAGCTGTCAGTCACTTCTCTTGGTGCACAACTGGAAGGCACTGGGATGCTACACTGGTGAGTGCAGTGAAAGGGAGCTCAGTGGTGTGTTCATACGGCTTTTATTGGGTTTAGATGTTTGTCAGTGTAACAAAAGCTGTTCCTTGGCTTCAGTACCAGGGGTATCTTGTTTGTGATGCTGTGATACTCGAAACAAAGACTTTGTGTGCACACTCTGCTTTCCTAGAAGCTAACAGCAGCTCCCAGCGGCAGGCTGCCTGGCTGTTGTGTACATGGATGCTCTCCAGCGCTAATGTCACCAGACTATCAAGTCAAAACACGCTGGCGTGCACGTGGCATCTTTATTTACCAGTCTAAGCCCAGCCATTTCCACTGGGGAAGCACCGTGCTGACAGAAGAACTTGTTTTCTGGCAGCCGATGAGACAATCCTGCCCACACGTGCCAGTCCTTCTTCCAGATGTCTGTAAACCAGCTTTTGGGGACACCTGATGAAACTTGATGGTTTGCTCCTGCTCTACAGTGCCAGGTGGATTTGAACAGTGGTATGTACTGAACATTCCAGCTTCCAAACCTCAGAAGAGACATGGGGCACCTGGTGCTGGATGGCAATCAGAGGAAGCACAGGGGTGGGAACAGAGCTCACTCCCCTTGGTTATCCACTGTGACCTACGTGGCACAACAAAAAAACTGTTTCCTTCCGTCTCTTCCAGAAGCATGTTTCCATCTAATGCAAGAGAAGCTGTGCATTGACTCGAGCACTGTGCACCAGGACCACAGCAGGAGCTTGCTGCAGGGCTTCACAGCCTTCCCCTGAGCAGAAAAGCCCGCAGCTGGCTCCCACCTCAGCCAGAAGCAACATCTCAGCATCTCCATTTCTTTGTGTCACCCCACGTGAGCTGCTACAGGGACAGCAGACAGAGCTGCCCGGTTGCAGGAGTGCTGTAGGCAGCCAGGTGAGAAGCTGCAGCTTTCTGCTGGAGAAGTGCAAGAAACAGCAGAGCACGGGGCAGAGGCTGACAGCAGGAGCCTCGTGCTGCTGGTGGGAGGCCTGACAGGTTTGTTGCTCTTGCTGTTGGAAGTAGCTGCAGCTCCCAGCGCTGTGCTAAGATCAAGGGCAATTGGTTTTCCACCGTGTACCTGTAAATCCCATTCCTCCTGCGTGCAAGCCTCTAAATCAGACATTAGCAGAGAACAAGTTCCCAGCTGGTCACAGTATATAAACTAATGAAATATAAATGCCTGGTACAAAGGGCAAGCGTGGTCTCTAGTTGCCACTGCTGAATAAAATGGTTGATGGGATTTTCCGTCATACCAACGGCACTTCCAGTAGATGCAAGCACTGCAGGCAGAGTAGTCCTCAGAGCCTGTAATTTGGCCTGCTCCCATCACCACTGGTGCCTTTAAATGAAAACAGCTGCTGCTTTTATTTTTGTTTTTTAAATCGTGGCAGCTAGAAAGTTAAATGAGCGATTTCTTGACATCTCTTTTGACAGAGGCCAGCGTTTCACGATGAGAAGCGGGACCAGCTTTCAGCTTCCTCGTCTCTAGGGAGACTTCCCCTGAGACAGTTGCCAAAGGATCTCTGGGAAGTGATTAGCGTTTCGTTCAGGAACAGAAAGGTCAGCAAGCTATGGAATTAGCAAGGTTACAATATTAATTACTCAGGACCAGATGCTATTTGCGCTATCCTAATCTTCTTTTTTTCTTCTTTTTTTTTTCTTTTTTCTTCTGACAAGCTGTATGAACCTGCCTAGCTTTAGGGACTGTACGCTGTCACACCCACCAAGTCAGGGGGATTCCCCAGGGTGTGCGGTGTCTTTAGGATTGATTGCTTACTCACTGCCCTGTCCCCCTAAGACCAAGTAGATTCCTCAAGGCATCAGAATTACTTTGTATGAACAAGTGGCCCAATCTGGCCATAGATTTTAAAGATTCACCAAGCCTCTCACTTTATTATATCTACATTTAACTCTCCTGTTACTTCTGCAGAGGTATTTCATGTGAATTCTGCCTTTGATCCAACCTATTTCTCTCATATATTGAGCCTGCAAACAGTTACTACAGCTCTTACTGGTGAAAGGTCCACCTCAGTGTGATTCGCTACTGCTTCAAACTATGGCTGTTGTAAATTGGTGGAAAGCAGACAGAAACACTGGTGTTTTGATGAAATAATATTTGAAAAGCCACATTCTGCTGATGCAAAGGCCTGTAGGAGATGGTGGAAAATCAGTGCACTGCAGCATGGTGATATGAGCAAAACAGAACTGGGACCCCTGCTCATTTTGGGGGGCAAAACAGAAGAGAAGATAAGGTAGGAAGACCATCACAGTGTAATTCCCTGGGTATCTGCCCAAGCCCTTGCTGGCCTGGTCGGATGTGGGGGCCCTGGCAGCAAAGGCAGCATGCACCAGAGCCTGGCCACCAGCAGATGGAGGTCTCACCAGTGTGAGGCCAGAGTAAACTATTTCCGTGGCATTCAGGCTCCAGAATTAAATAGCTGAGTGCAAAAGCAAACTATGCCCAAGAAGGGCTCCTTTTCACAGTAGTTGGAAAACCAGGACTTGGGGAGGAGTTCAACAAATTCCTGGGTTTCCAGCTCACACTAGTGGCTGTTAACTTTCTATTCAGCATGGTTATCAGACCAGAGCTTGGGGTTAATCTCACTCTGTGGCACCAAGAGCCTGGGAAACAGCAAGGCATTTGGAGAAAACCTGCTGAGAAGACAGTAACGAGCGCTGCTAATGAGCCGGGGGGGAATGGAGCATGCACTGCACCAGAGGCACAGCATCTTTCTGCAGGCAAAAAGAACTGACGTTTCGCCCGCTAGTCAGATGCATTTCCTCAGCATAAACAAATAATTTTCCTCCATATGGCGTGATTAGTAGCTTTTGGCCATTATTATGGACCATCAGTACTGCTGTTACAGTGGTAAATAGCTCTAGCCACGGTCTGACCCCAGGGTGTGAGGCATGGTGTGAATGGGGCGCAGGCTGACCCTTCAGTGGGGTGTCCACAGGCTGGCAGGGAAGGAGCTGCTGCCAGTCTCCAGCAAATACCCATTTCTTGGCTCTTCCAATTAACGTGGCAAAGCAGAGAGAGCCAGGCTCAGTGCTGAAAACTGCTGCACACCCCAGCTCTTCTCCTGTCATTGCTGGGGCCTGGGGAGGGAGAAACGGGGCATCTCCAGTGCAGGCAGACCTGGCCACAACTTATAATTCAGGATCTCAGAGCTTGAGATCCATTCCATGTCCTCCTAGGCAAACCAGGAGCTTTGCACTCCTGCCTTAAAAAAAAAAAAAAAAAAAAAAAAAAAAAAAAAAAAAAAAAAAAAAAAAAGAAAGAAAAAACAAAAAACACAGAGATCAGGAGAAAAGATGTTCCCTTCTATATAGCTTTATTGCTTGCATTAACGTTACTTACAAGCCTTATTGCTTACAGTTAAAGTCTGCTGGAGGAGGGATCACCCGATTGAAAAAAAAAAAAAAAGATTTTAAGTCCAGGAGAAAAAAAATAAAAAAGAGAGAGAGATTTTAAGTCCACAAAGAAGAGGTATATTTTCAATGCATAAAAGATATATATATATATATTTTTTGTGCATTTAAAAAGATAAAAAATATATATTTTAAGTCCACAAAAAGAGGTATATTTTAAGTCCACAAAAAAGATACATTTAAGTCCACCAAAAAAAAAAAAAAAAGATATATTTTAAGTGCACAAAAAAGAGGCATATTTCAAGTCCCCAAAACTTTTCGATGCTTACTGAACACGCTGAGAGAAGCCGCCAGCCCCCCTCTCTCCCCCCTCCCCTTGCCAGCACATCGCTGCCTCCTTCCCCACCCCCGAGAGGACCTCGGAAGCCCCGGGGGCTCCCTCCCGGGGGGCGCAGCTCCCCCTTCCCCCGGCGGGGCGGCCCCGCTCGCACTTCCTGCTGCTGGCGGCGGGGCGAGGCGGCCCCGGCCGCGGCCGCGGAGCGGGGCGGAGCAGCGGGACGGGACGGGACGGGACGGGACGGGGCGAGCAGGCGGCGGTGCGGGGCTCGCCGGGGGCCCGGGGGGGCTGAGCAGCTCCGCCGAGCCGCCGCGGAGGGATGCGGAGGAGCCGGGCGCCCCGGCGGCTGGCGCTGGCCGCCTGCCTCGGCTCGCTGGTGCTGGGCGTCTTCTACTTGCAGAGCAGCCTCAAGCCAGGTGGGTTCGCTGCGGGGGTCGGTGGGTTTCTAGGGGGGGACCCCAACCATATATATTCCCCTATCTTCCCCCATCCGCACCCCGCAGCCGGGGATCCGGGCTCCTCCCGTTGAACTGTGATCCCCGTGGTGGGGAGCGATGCGGTCAGGGCAGAAGTAAAATCTGAACTGCTTTGTGCTGGGAGGGTTCGTGATTTTCCCTGCTCTTCGGGGGAAATTAGCTCCTCTTTCCTACGAGACGTTATTGGGTAATTCCTGTCGTTTTAACAATGCACTAATGTTTTCTTGATTGCTGCTGCAATCCATCAATGGGGCCTTTAAAGTTAGTTCTGGAAATTGGGAAGACTGATTTGACTGAGATGGTAGGGGAATGTTATCAGCGTGGACTAAATGAAACACGATTTTCCTTTTAAAGGGGCTGCTCCATCACTTTAATGTGTTTTTATCCTAAACATATATATATATATAAAAGCTTAAAAACTTGTTTGCTGAGTAAGATTGAAGAGGAGTTAGGTTTCAGCAAGCATTTGTTGTTCCTAGGATAGCTTGTGAAGTTTATCAACTGAAGTCAGTAATCCCAGAGGACCACGCTCAGTATTTTATTCCTCAGTAACTTTTTTTAAAAGAAACAATTTGTGCCGTCTTATTTTAATGCTGGGTATATTGAGCGAGAAGTGCAGCACCGAATTGGCTCCAGTCTCCACGGCTCCTAACAGAGGGGACTGCATTGGATGCTGGAGTCACTTTCTATTTGACAGTGTTTGACTGGGAAACGTGGCTCTTCTGAGAGCCTGGCTTTCAAAAGGAGACTTCTGTGGGTCTGAGTCAGCACAACTTACTGTGCTTCCTCAACTCGAACGTCTTGCGTGGCCCCCACGCAGTTTCGGATGGGGTTCCCACCAGGTCAGAGCAAACCAGGTGACAGTAAGGGCGATGGCATCTCCTGATAGGTTTGGGGGATTTCCTCTCTGGAACGCTTCCTTCAGAGGTGCTGGCCGCAGCCTGGTCAGCT
Source organism: Anas acuta (assembly GCF_963932015.1). Taxonomy (NCBI): domain Eukaryota; kingdom Metazoa; phylum Chordata; class Aves; order Anseriformes; family Anatidae; genus Anas; species Anas acuta. The sequence goes on along the minus strand of NC_088989.1, from coordinate 10,788,855 downwards.
GAGGCTTTGGGAAATGCCTTCACTAGGCTGCAAAGCGATTCCCTTGCTATGGGACAAGGGGCATTTTTCAAGGGTTCTGCTGGTGGTGATGGATTGGCGTAGGTATCCTGAACTGGTGTAAACTCGCAGTGTTTGACTTGTTGGAGGCTGTTTGTGATGGTGAACACCCTCTGCACACTGGCCCCTTAAGGTTCACAAAAGAGGTGAATTAAAGTGATATTCATGTTCTCTAAAATCTGGTTATTTTCTAGCCACATAACTGTCTCCCAGAGTCCAGCCTACATTCTTATGCCATTTCTTTCCCTTGTTATTTTTCAGATTACAGTATTTTCCCTCTTCAGTTCTGTGAAAAATTCACACTAGCAGAGGAAAGGTCGTTACCAAATACTGAAAAGACATAAGCTAAAAACTGCTTCTTTTTCTTTTAGCCCAAGGGAAAGCAAACTGAGCCAATTACTTGAATTTTAGAACTTGCTAGTTACAATAATAAGTAAACAATTTGCAGGCAAAAATGTCATCTTTAAAGTGATGGTTGCCTTGAGGTTATTTGGAGTTCTTGGTTGCCTGGTGTCATTTGGTTTCTATATAATAATGAAGAAAAATGCTAGGAAAGGCAGCAGTGCTTTGAGCTCCCCTCTGGAGCGGCCAGATCCTTTTCTCCACCTTTTGCAGGATTCAGCAGGTTGCCTTTCCTGGGCTGCCCACGCTCCATTTCAGGTAACGTGCCGAATTAATCCTAGCTAACAGCATGGAGAGATTGAACCATCCTGTGACCAGGACAAGGCATACAACATGGGAGCAAAGATGGTATAAACAGAAGCCTTTAAGTTCGGGAGGTGAAACTAAGGACTCATTTCGGGGAGCAGGAATTAACTCCATTTGCACTTCCCACTTCTAATTCCATCCGCGCAGTTGTGCGCACGGAGCGGTTTGTACTGAATCAGCGGCTGTGCTGGAATAAGGCTGTCTTGTTCTGCACCAGGAACACCCACACACCAGTGTGTGCTGAAATAACTCGGCTCCTAAATAGCCGCTGAGCCAGTTATTTTGGTGCTGGGCTGTTTGTACTGGAGTCAGCAGCAGAGTCCCCCGCTGGACCTCCTGGAGGCAGCCCACGGTTTGTCCCCCATTGGCTTTGGGGTCAGCGGTGACCTGTCTGTGGCTGCTGTACTCCAGACTCACAGACGAGGCCAGGGGCAGGATATCTGCACTGCAGGGAAATACTAAGCTGGTGCTGAGCACGCCGTCGGGTAGAATTCACAAGCACCGCCACAATGCGTAGTTAACGGGGTTCGATCACAGCAGTCCTCTTCTGGCATCTCCAGGCTCTCCTGGACTGGTGGTGTGGGCAGGTCTGGTCCGTTCCTGGGCAAATCTCGTGCAGTCTCAGCGTGGTGCTGGACACGGTGTGGTCCCTCAGAGGGACTTGGTTGTGCTGGTGTCAGCCCACAGCCATCTAGGAGATCCCGCCTGGCACTATTGCCATCCCTCTTCTGAGTTGATCTTCCTCTGCTGTCTGCTCCAGGGATGGTGTATCATTAGCAGCAGCCGCAGTGACCCTACACTCCGTCTGTTTTCTGCATAGAGGAGGTGGTAACAAGTAGTGGGGATGGATCTCTGACCATTCTTTCATCAGACTCCAGTTGTAGAATGTCTAGACTGTGGTAACTGCAGGAGGTTGCTGATCCTTGTCCGCACCAAAGCACCAAAGCTTTGGTCGCTGCTGGTCTCAGGGAACTGCACTGAGGCAAGGAGGGAGGCTGAGATAATTCAGTCTGATCCCAGGAGATCCGTGCATAAGAATACCAGCTGTTTTGTTCTTACCTGGTCCTTGGTCTGTCAGGTACAGTGGCTTGTGCGTGCTGGAGGTGATGGGGGACATCGCAGGCGGGATGGGGAGCTCCCCGCTTCCTGTTGTTCCTAGCTCGTTCCAGTGCTGAATCACTTTCTCCAGCAAGAAGGAAGGAAAAAATCTCAAGGTTGCTTTATTTCTTCTCTGTTTCTGTCCGACTGCAGCATCCAGCTGTTGTTCTTCTGTCTTTCTAGCAGCACTTGCTTAACGCTGGCTTCTGCACTCCTTGTTCTTTCTTGTCCTGCGGTCAGCATGAGTTGTGGGACTTCACGGGGCTTTGTGGGTTAGCCGTACTCAGCTTCTGAGCTGACTCTTGCTTAACAAGACACCAGCACCAGGATCATGATAGCGCTAATGCTATGATATCACTCCAAACTTTGGATGAGGAACCAGGAAGGTTTGGGAGCAGGGAAGCACCACGGCCCCTTTCTCCATCTGATCTGTTCCTCCATCCGCTGAGGCACCCGACTGAGCATCACAAGTTGCTCCTGCCAAACCAAACAATGAAGCACGTGGCAAGAGGAACCCCTGGGGACACGTGCACATGGGATGGCTCTGCACCAAACGGCGGCATTAACAGTGGGACGTGAAATAATGCCGAAGCTGGGAGCACTGGGAAATGGGGAGACTTGAGGCCCTTCAGCTCTGCCTGACACACAGCTACCAGCCCAGGCATCGCCTGCACTGAGAGCTGGCTTTGTGGGGCTTTGGTTGTGTCAGCCCAACCTAGCTTTCCTGAAGTGACCACCGAATGGCTTTTCTGGGCCACAAGGTGTCTGGTTTTAATACCCTCTGAGTTCTGCCTCTGAGATCTGGGCCTTCTGATCCTTGCAGATCTGGCCTTTCACATTTTCTGAGCCGTGCATCCAAGGTGAGTGGTTGCTCGTGGGAGCTGTCTTTCAACCCTGTCCTTCTGCCTACAGATTTGTCCCTTCAGGACACAGATTACAGGCGATTTGCCTGGGGTCCTGCAGAGTGCTGGTCCTGGAGCCTACAACTGCATCTAGCCCAAACGGAGCCACTTAAACAGTTAGAAATCAGCAGAGCTTTTCTAACCAGGGATTTTTTTTTAGAACAGGAAAGAGCCTATTTTAGACCTCAGTTCCTCCCCATTGTTTAAAGGTATTTTCAGGCTGAAATCCAGGCACGGCCAAAGTTGGGGGCAGGCACTCTCCTGATAAGCAAGGCTGCGTTGTCTGCACGCCGGCCACCACTGGAAGTGTGGGCAGGGGTGTGAAATCTAAGAAGCCCTCTGAGATCGTGTTGGTTTTTCTGCTGCGTTTCTGTTTCGTTTGCTTTTGTCGTGGGGCAGTTCTGCAGGGCTCAGGTTCCTGTGAGTTCCAAGAGGCAGCTGATGCATGGACCCAGTGCTCAAAGTGTAGGGTGTTTGTCAGCAGTGGTGTTGGGCAATGCGGGCTGGAAGGTCCCCAGGTCTGCTGCAATTGAAGATGTGAAGTGCTGTACCCATGACCTCGATGGTGGAAAAATCAGCCTGGTCTAGTGCTGGAAGCAGAGCAGTAATGAAGCCCATCTGCTCCCGAGCACCAGCCCTTCCATGAGGAATGTTTTTTCTTGTCCGTCTTGGCTCTGTATGATTTCCTGAGAATCTCTGATACGTGCAAGAGGTTTGGGACGGGGAAGGAGGGCGCTCGGTGTGCCGGGAGTTAACTCTGTGCCTGCAGGAGAGGTTTGCACCTCAGCAGCTCTGCAGCCCTCCCTGGCCCCACATCCCACTGGCATCCTGGCCCTGCTGTCACTCTCCGGGAGCACCTGCACCTTGTGCTTTGTTCCCGCTCCCAAAGACCCGATGCTCAGATTGATCCTGCAAATAGGGCTGTGCAAAAGCAGCTTCTGGGAGCAGGAGGACCTCGCCCCATGTCGGTGCAGGTGGGACCTTCTGGTGATCCTCAGTCAGGTCCGAGGTAGGAAATGAGCACTCATGTGCTGCCCAGAACCAGTGCTGGGAAGGGATTGCTGCTGACACCAGTGGCTGGACAGCCCCAGCCCTGCAGGGAGCAGCTCTCCCCGGGTGCTGGGGATTGCTGCTCACTGGGTTTTCTTTCTTTAGCCGCTTCCCCGACAGCGTCTGAATGGAGAGCATGACAAGCCCTCCATCTTAATCCCAGTGCAAACACAGCTGGCTTTCCCAGGGCTTGCTAGAAGCCAAGAAACTACAAAGGCATTAGGTGCTTAACTCCCATTACTCCCCCTCATAGCCGAGTACCCAAAGAAGAGCTTAACTCCCCAAATACCTCTGTGGGGCCAAGCGGGGGACGTTACGCATCCAGGCTTTGAGACACAGCTGGGGGAATGCCCTAGACTTCCCCTGTTAAAAGGCAGTTAGAGGCTAGTAGAGGTCTGGGAGGGAGGAGGCATCTCATGCAATAGCTCTGGTGGCCTAAAAGGCCTGGGGTGACCATTGCCTAGATCCTGATTTCGCATCCACCCCACGCATGGTGCTGCCCGGTGCACATGTCCCCCTTCCCAGACACTCATCACCGGACGCTGGGATCATTGGTTCGTTGCTGGCTGTCAAGGTTTGCTCTGACCAGCCCAGTTTTCTCTCTGCTGCAGGTTTGCACTCCTTGCAATTCCAGTCAACTATCCAGTAAAATCGGTTGTAGAGCTCTGATAAACAGGAATCAACTCCCAAACATCCCTTCTGCAGCCCTGTTCACCTTTTCCCAATTGCCTTTGTCCTACCCTGTGAAGCCAAAATCTCAGTCTCAACCAAAGCCCAGCATGAACAGAGGTGGGAATGGAGAGTGGCTCTGCATCCCCAGGAGCTGGGTGGCCACTGCTCGGATAAACTCCTCTTTCTGCATGTTCTTCACGGAGATCTCCCAGCGTAGGAGGTAGCACTGGGGCATGTGGTTTGGTTTTGTTTCTCTCATAGTTTTAACGAGCCAGGGAGCCAAGCTAATGCTATGTTTATTGTGTTGGAAGGAGAGCATGATGCTCTGAGAGAGCACGCAGCCTGTGTGAGAACAGGGAAGGAGAGGGGAGCCAAAGGACATGCTGTGAGAAGTGGTTTTCTGTGCTTCGGATCCATGCAGAAGTAATACCTGACCTTCCCTGGTGCCAAGTGCACGGTGAGCCCCGTGCTGTCTGGAGGCTTGGAGTACCAGCCAGCCGGCAAATGGGGGCTGCAGTGGCACTGGGACATCTGTGGAGGCAGAACAATTGATTTCAGCAGCCACCTGGTCCACAAGTCAAGGAGAGGAGACCTCATAGCCAGACGAACCTGCTCACCCCGCCATATAACAGCCCCAGAATCCCTGCTTCTCTCACTGGGCTGACTGGCAGAGCCCGGTGTTGCCCTGAAGTGTGCTTTTTTGTCCAACCGATGGCCCGAGCCCTGCAGACAGGACAGAGATTGCAAAAGGCAAACACACTGCCCTGCCTCGTGCACACACGCTCCCCTGCAGTCGGCAAATACGTCTCAGCGCCAGCCCCAGGCATTGCTGTGACTCGCCCTGGGCGGCTGCCTAAAAACTGGCCTTTTTCTGTGAAAAACAGGGGAAAGGCTGGGTGAGATTAGGCCCGGGGTCTGGATCCTGGCCACCCCATCAGAGGTCTGGCTTGAAGCTGACCTGTGCAGCCTGGCAGGACATGGATTTGGGGAAGTCTTTCTGCTGGTTTGCTGGGGACAGGTTAGTGCAAGGGACGCAGCTCTCCCAGGCAGGATTTGTTTTCACCAGGCCTTCTGCAGCAGCTCTTGCTGAGGCAGCTGGGTGAATATGCTTGTGAAGCTCCCTTCCTTGTAGCACTTTCCAGCTCTGAACTTAACGAAGGCTTGCAGACAAAAATCTGCACGAGCCTGAATTTTGTTTCTAGCTAGACAAGATTGTCCTTGCCTCGGGGAAGGAATTCAAACTCTGCTTGAATCACACAAACCCATATCCCTTGAGCTTTCTGGGATGGCCCTGAGCAGATTTCTCCGAGCTGTCCTGGGGCCAGCCTTCCTTGGGCTGCAGGGCAGGGAGGTGCCCAGCCTGGAGCCAGCCAGAGGGGAGCTGCGGCAGCGGGGCAGAGGAAGGGGCTGGCTGGCCTGGCTGCTTCTGCTTTTTCCATCGAGCCCTGGAGCTCCTCATACTTGGATGAACTCTGATTAGATAAAACTGTTGTACATTTTTGGGTGGGGACCGATGGGAGTCGGTATTTCCTGGGAGAAGAAAGCAGTTTCTCTCCCAGCCAGTTGCTGCTGCTGCAGGTCTGACCCCCTCGTTCAGCAGCTACATCCGCAGCGGAGGTGGCTCAGCACCATCTCCCCGTACAGGAAAGCATGGCCACACAACCCACATCCTTCAGCAGTTCTGCGCTGAAGTGAAAATCACCATTCAGCATTTAAAATGACTGAGAACTTGCTTTAGAGGGTGCAAAGCTTGTGGGCTCAGCGTCTGCCTCCTTGTGTTGTCCCAGTTGCAGGCTCCGCTCCTTTTCCGTGCAGTGGCAAGAGCTTCCTACAGCTACAGCTCTACAGCCGTTCCCCACACCGTGGAAAGCCCAGCCTGGCTCCTTCAGCCCCTGTTTGCCTCCCTCTTTCCCCTGCCTTCCATCCACCTTATCAGTTACCATCTCCGATGCCCTGGGGCAAGGAAGGAGAAATGCCTTTGGGTTCCTTGCAGCACTGCTCTACCAGCACCAAGCCCTGGGGGCAGGTGTCCCGTTGTGAAGCTGTTTCTGCAGCTGGGAGATACTGCAAACCACACTGCCTGGCGGGTGTCATTCTGTGACGGCCGTGTTACATATGTGACCACGTACACAAACCACGGCTGAGCGCAGCCGTGCTGAAGGAGCACCTGGTGCCGATGAAAGCCAGCTTCTTCAGAACGGGGCTTAATTTTCACGGAGTCCCTTGGAGCATTATTCAGCTGGATTGGAAGCTGCTTTCTCCCCAGAAGGTCTCTTTTGAAGGTGGCAGTGTCTCTGCGGTGGCTGAAGCGGCAGATAAACCACTTGGCAGCTCATCCTGTGGTGCGAGCACACGGCGGCCATGTTCTGGCTGACATCTGGGCCCTACACAGCAGCACACAGGGCATGCCATGACCACCCCATCCCATCTCTGTGCACAAAGGGACACCCTGGCCACAAGTCCTCGTGTCACAACAGCTTATTCTTCTCCCGGGAAGTGCCACTGCCTGACAGGCCTCCATGGCTGTGATCCTAGCCCTTCTGCAGAGGGAAGCAGCGGTGGTGGGCTGGAGCCGTCCGTGGAGCGGTGTCTCCGGGAGCACGGGGTTTTTTATGGGGATTTGTCACCGACGTGAAACTTGATCCAGCCAGATGTTGCTTCGCTGCCATGGGGTAGTGACCTTGCAGCAAGGAGGGCAGTGTTGACACGAGGTTCAAAGGTGCTGTTTGTTTGGAGCCGCTAGGCGTGGGTATCTCTGGGGCTCCAGAGGGCTTCCTTCAAGGCAGGGAGCTGGGAAATTAGCACAAACTAATTGGAGGTCAGAAACTCCTCAGGAATTCCTATTTTCTGTTGTGATGCAGGCATGCAACTCTGCCCCCTCCCCTAGCTATGGGGGGCAGATCCGCACGTCACGTTTCTCCATGGCATGGGAAGGTGGCAAGTTCAGTCCTGCAAACATCTGCAGAGCCGGCCCGTTCCTTCTGGCAAGGGTGCAGTGGTGGCGTATTCACAGCTGGGTCATTTCCAAATTTGCTCCTGGCAGCACTGAAGAGATTGATTTCCCTTTAGCTTAATAGGGCCGGCAGACGCAGGCACCGTGAGGCTGAAACAAGACTGGCCTGACTCCAGAGGAGCTGTGCTCCGATTGCCCATGAACAGCTGATGGTTGAGGTGCAAGACTCCTGGTTCCCTTCCCCCTGAGGTCTCCATCAGACCTTGCTCACACCCTGCATAAAGGAAAGAGATGTCTACGGAGCACCTCCTGCACCTGCCCCCGGACAAGTTGCTGCCAGTGATGCTGGATCTGTTGTGTCTCAGTGCTGCAGTGCTGCTGGAGATGTTTGCATCCTCTGTTAAATAGGCTGGTTCTCCAGTGGCTTCAGACAATGCCCACTACAGCAGAAATGGGCACAAGGAGCTTTTCATCACAGGATGAGACGGAGACACTTCTCCCTATCCTGCAGCAACCCATAATTAGCTCCTGTCTTGCTCTGCAAGCTCATACAGCCCTTCCATGCATTGTGAAGCCTGTGCATCTTGCTCCATACCTCGTGGCAGTGATTTTCGCAGGTCAACGTCCCACTGTCAGGACGGTGCTCACAGGGCACAGATGCTCAGCTGCTGCTGCCAAGCACACAGAGCAGAGCCCGGACGGGAGTGGCCGTGCACAAGGTGGTGCAATGGGAAGCATTTGCTGAGTGCGCATTTTTTTCCAAGTGCTTGTTGAGCTCTTCATCAATTCCAGATGCGCAGAGCTGACAAGACATCTTGAAATGCATGCAGCAGGCAAGTTGCTGAGCCATGCGACGTTAGAGAGGCTTCCTTTTTCTTGTTTGCGTGTAGGAAGCCTGCGTGCAGAGGGCACAAACTGCGTTTGCCCAAACTAGACCTGCCTGTGGGCAGGTTTTCAGCAAATCCAGCCTGGCCTGGGGCACCCTGCACCAAGACCCCTGCCAGCTACCAGCCAGCCCCTGCGTGTCCCAGCAGGGATTTCTGCCTTGGCACTGCCAGCACAAGCTCTTCTGCTGCAATTCCTGCCGAGCAGCGGCCTGGAAAGAGGCTTTATTGACGAGGAATGGAAAAGCTGGCAGTTCAGGCTTGCATCATACATGCAAGCAGCCAGCCAGGGCCAGGAGAGCAACAGGCATAATGGGGAAGAGAAATTGCTCTTGGAAAGCTTCTAGCTTGGCTTGTAGGAGGAATTAACCCTTTGAAAACAGAGGCTTGTGTGGTGCTTATGTACAGATATTTTATTTGTGCACGTAGGCCGTATTCCTCCTGGATGCTGTTCTGTTCATTTTGGGTTTCCTATCAAGATGTCAATTGCATTCCTTTTGACAGTGAGGCACATCACTGCAGTGAAATACATCCCCCTGCCTCCAGTGCCTGTGATCCTCCTCCTGAACCTCCTGACATCTGCCTCAACCTGGAACCAGGTGACCCGAGCCTCCTGCTGCCACCAAGGGGACATGTGGTTCAGGAGGAACTGCTGAATGGGACAGAGCGTCCAGACCAGCCGCTCCTGGCTCTGGTCCTGCTCTGAGCCTTGCTGACGACAGTGTGGCATTTGGCAGGTTACTTGAAGCAGCTGGATTCCTTCTTTCCTTCTCAGCATGATTTATTGTGAGCTAATCCTATAGCTGTTGCCCTTTTCCATCGCTTGATTAGCATTTCCCTGGCTGATCCTTGACTCAAGTTGACTAAGTTGGAATAAGAAAGCCTTCCTCGAAAAACAGAGCTAGGGACATCGCTCTCTCCAAAGAGGAGAGAGCCAAGCAGCCAAGCACCAGCTGTGCCAGCCCTGGTGCCTGGGTGCAGCTGGTGATGCTGTGACAATCCAGGTGGTACCTTCAGCGAGAAATGAAGGCAAATTACCTTCAGAAACATAAAGGCAAAGTAATCTGTGCAAGATAGCAGGAGTCAAGAGAAGAAAGCATTTTCATGAGGCTTTATAGAAAACAAGGAACTTCTGTATGCAGCTTTAAAATTGTCTTCCTAGTGGCAACGCTAACTAAATTTACCAGGATCTTGAGCACTGACACTGATGCTCAGGTGTTTATAAAGCATCTCCAGCAGCCAGGTCCCTGAATCATTCTCACCTCTGGAACCAGTGGCCCTGGGTACGGCCAGCACTGACCGAACAGGAGGCAGCTGGCTGAAGCCTTTTCAGGAGTCACCTCCAGGCAGTTGGTTTTTAAAGGCTGGGCCTTCTCCTTTTAGGGGAAAAAAAAAAAAAGGTAAAACACGCAAATAGAGCATAATTATTCTCCTGCCCAGCATGTGTGATGTGCGTTAGAAATCTTCCTGCACAGGAAGTTTCAATCCCAACCTCATATCAGGAATTTAATGTTCTTTTTTTGCAGCAGCTTAAAAAACACCAGCATCTGCTGACACCCCCTCAGATCTCCCCGCTGCTTTTGTGGCTGCTGCCTGAGCAGCCACATCTTGCAGATGGAGGACAGCGTTGGCTGCAAACCCATTGATGCTGAGTCGTGTCCCAGCCCCAGCACTAACTGCAGCGTGCTGAACTTGCACTGGAAAGGGACAGGCTGGGGGCGTGCTGTGTCGCCCAGGCATGTGAAGCAGAACGGGCTCATTGTATCTTTTGGCACGTGCTGCAGCCACTGCTGGGAACAGCCACGCACAGCGTCCTGCTCGTGTGGCAGGGGATGCATGCCACGAGTGGGTGCAGTCAGCACCCTGCCCTCCTGGGCCTGATACATCTGCGGGAGGAGTAACAGAGATGGGCAGTGGAAATGGTGTTGTCAGCAGTTGGCTTTCTTAGTTTAATTCAGAGTGCTTCAGCAGGGAACCTTCTTCTTTTGGTGATTTGGAGAGAAATCCAAATAGTGTTGAACATTGGACTCCGGTCCCTCTTGTTAGGATTGTGTTAGTCCCGTCGAACCCATTGAAAAGCAGCGCCCTAACTCAGACTCCCTGCTTACTTTTTGTTCCTTCCCTGATTGTTCTCCAGCTGGAGACCACAGTCACTGGGGCACGGGAGAGGGGACACTGGGCAAACTCTCGTCACTGTAATAACCAAAGCATCACACGTATACCAGGAGACCAGTCCCGACCAGGGATGCCTGGTGTCACATCCCATCACCTCCCATTACGAGCCACGTCTGAGCCAGAAGATCAACCACTGAAAGGTGGCTGAAGGTGACAAGGGGACAGCCACCAGCAGGCTGACACTGGGAGGGGGTCAGGCCAGCTGCAGGGCAGTTTACGAGGCACATGCTGTCCTTCCTGGGCAATGTGGCATTGCCTGCCCTAAAAAGGTTGCCACAGCACCAGGCTGGTTTGAGGCATTTTCCTGTGAAAGTTGATGTCCCCTGAGGTCTGGTGGCACTTGGTGCTGGTGGCACTTTGCCTGTGCGCCCCAGGCACAGGGTCCCAGACAGCAGATGACTACATGCAGACATCTGGGATCACAGGCACAGGTGGAGGCAGGTGGACTCAGGGTTTTGGATCTGCTACAGCTCCCTGAGGCCGTGCGATCCACCCCCAGATGGTCACCACACGCTGCTGCTGGCAGGCTCAGCCGGTCCCTGGCTGGCTGGAACAAGAGCAGGACGTGCGTTCACCGCTGTGCGTGGCTTCTCCCATCCATCTCTTACCATAGGGAATCATTTAGGACCGTCCTCCGTGTCCTGAGTTAGCATTGCCTGGGGGTATCACACCCCCTTGTGCCCCTCTCTTGCCCTCCAGCCAGCAGGGCAGGTCCCTAGGAGAGCGACTGATTTTTCCTGTTAAAGGCGGCGCTGTCTGTCACATTATCCCATGTAAAACACTTCACGGTGTGTTTCTTGGCTGGAGGCAGGCTGTCATTAGTGCCAGGGAGGTGCCAGGTCCTGGCTACAGTGGTTAAATCCTGCAGACTGGAGCAGGCTGAAGAGCTCCCAACATTTCTTTCCATCTCCTTCCCAAAGGAAGTCATCTTGGACATCATGCACACCTCATAACAGTGCAAAAAGCTCTTTTCCCTCTTTTCTAGGAGGTTTGTGCAGCTGGGCAGCTCCTGAGGTGGCCTCAGGAGTGGCAAGCATGACTTCAGGAGTCACTGCCCCTGGTAACTCTTGTAAGGAGCCTGACTGGAAGGTGCTGGGTCTGAAGATGGCTGTTGGGGACAGGGTGCCCCATCGCCCTTCAAAAGCCTTCTGTGGCTGCTTGGCGTTGACCTTAATTAACTCTGCAAAAAGCCGAAGGTGTCGTTTGGGGAAAAGGGGGATGTGATAGGGTTTAGTGGGACCTCTCCATCAGCTCAACAGGGGTGATGTGTGTTTTAGCTGGCTGCTGGGGAGGAGGAAGAGGGAGGACCTTTGCAGGTGGACCCCTGTACCCTAACCTCATCTTTCCCTGGAATTACATTTTATGACAGTGGCTAAAACATAATTTTTAGGTGCATCTGGTGCTGCAAAACCTTTACCCTTACGGGAACGTGGGGAGGTTTATTTGCTGGAGCTGATGGGAGAGATTTGTCTCTCCCTGCTGCACCTCACTGTGCCTGTTGGACGTGAGCTCTTGTCTGTGTAAACCGTCTCACGTGCACGTCCCGTCTTGTCCTGCTCAGGTTTGCCTCCGAGCTGTTTTCCTCCAAGCTGCTTTTATTTGTGGTTTTTCCCTTGGCTGTGCGGGTAACCTCCTTGCAACAAATCTCTGTTCAGCCCTCTTGCAGTTTCTAAGGTCTGGGAGGCGAGGGGAGCGGGGGGGTTAATTATTTGGTTTGGCTCTTTCAAAAGGGCTGGGGGGAGGATGGTAGAAAATGTGTAGCAGTGGTAAAAAAAAAAGCCTGAGCTAAGCTCTCAAGCATCCCCATGCTGCTGGGATTCGGTTCTGTCTGATCCAGCCAAGTCACTCAGTTGCTTTAATTTTTGCTGAATGAAACAGCTTTAAATCAGGACCACATGAACCTCCACTTGGGGCATCTTCCAAGCTTCTTCTTCCAAGAGGAGTGGTCCTAGGAGGCTAGGCTGCCCTTAATGGTGTGGCTCTGGGCATGACCCCATACTTAGGTTTATTCAGCAGGACCTTGAGACGAGGGTATTTTGCACCATCTGATCCCGAACTGGCAATAAGCTGTTGCTCAGCCACATGGCGAGCAGGTCGATGTTTTCAAGCCCACTGTGTCGTATGGGTGCTGTGGGGAAGCGCCTTGCACAAACTCATGGCAGCAGTCGGTGGTTTCAGACTGACCATTGAACCTCTGCTCAGCGGAGGTCCCGTGCTCAGCACCTGGGGGCGGTGGCTCAGCTGGGGACACAGAGGGATGCCATCAAACCACACGGTGGCTTTGTGGGGCGCAGGGATGCGCCTGAGCTGCTGAAGGAGGCAGGACTACAAAGGTGACTTCAATCCTGTGCAGGGGTGCAACCAACTACAGGTGTTGGGCTCCCCTTGGAGGTCCTGTTCGTAATGCTCCTGTTGTCCATCCCACCAGGGATACGTGTTATTTGGGACCTGGTGCCGGCAGCTGTGGGGCCTGGGCAGCCCACGCCGGGCTTTCAGAGGCTGCACCAGCCATCCTAAATATTCAGCCCGGTGGCATCCTGCCCCTTGGCTCTGCTGTAATGTCTGGAAATGCTCTGCAGCAAGTGAGGGGAAGGCCCTGCTCTGTTGGGCGTGCCGGCTGTCACCCTGCTGCAGGAAACGGGAGGGGAGCTGGCAGGAGAGGTCTGATGGAGAAGGATGATTATTCCCGTTCCCCAAGGAGCGAGCCCAGACAGACGCCTCTGCCCCTGCAGAGCCATGCGGAGACAAGCAGCCTTCCCTGAGGCTGTCCCACAGCACAGAGGGCAGGAGGAGTTATACATCAGGCTATATGGGACCTGCTCATGGCCACACTGCATGGGGTGCATCAGGGGGACACCTGTGTCCCACATCCATGTGACTGCCAGTGCAGGAGGGTCGCTTGCTTGTCCCCTGCTGATGGGAACAAATGATCGCCCACATCTGCCATGCTCCTGGGCATCCTCAGCCAGGTCTCTGGCATTCAGCATCCACCCCAGGTTCCCTGTCCTGTGTCCTCAAGTCTTGTGCCCCAAATCCAGAGTATTTGGGATGTTATCTTTTCCCTGGGGAGCCACGGGAGTGCACATTTTGCAGTGGTGCAGCAAGATGATAAGAGTCAGGGGCCCATGTAACCTGCTGGAGGTGTTGTCTGTATGACAGTAGTGTGACAGGGGGATGGGGGGTGTGTGGGCTCCTCAAACTCGGTGGAGAAGATGCTCAAGCAGACGTAAGGTTTTTGGGGTGGTCCAGAGAGCTGCTGAGCTGGTGCTGGGGGTGAAGACATGGAGGAAGCCCAGCTGTGACACCAGCAGAGGTGGCTGTGTCTGAATTCACAGTGCTGAAGGGTGCATTTAAACAAGTCAGACGTGGTTCAGATAGATTTCTTTTCCTTCCTTCTCTAGTGTTTTATTTAATTCAGCCTCCGTTGCCTATATCCCCAGCTTTTTAGTTGCAGTTTAGTCGAGTAGTCACAGACAGCTAAGCAGATTGGATTCATCCTCTTTGCTGAAGCCAAAAGTTGGTGTTCCCAAGCCAAAACCTTCGTGTAAGAACAAAAATTGGAATGGTTTGGGTTTTAATTCCCGTAGGGGCTCCCTTAGCTCTGAAGGTGCAGAGGGATATGTGCACCAGAATGGCCACGCTTCACTGCTGAATGCAGCACACAGAAAAGCAGAGGGTCACTACTTTGGTCATCATCTCCATCAGTGGTTATAACCTTCAGCATTATCAGGTCAGTGGGTCTGGAGCTTTAGTTGGGATTTTGGTATTCAAGATCACCACTGTTTTGTGAAAAGGGGAAAAAAAAAAGAAAAAAGAAAGAGAAAAAAAAAAAAAGAAGCACAAAACAACAGTCAGCCTTTGTGCTTAGGTGAAAATAGAGAAAATGTGTTCTCCATCAGTACGAGCCCAAATATAAAGGCCAGAGCTTCCTAGAACTAAGCTTCGCTTCTTTGCAGCCCTGTTGGCTCCAGTAGCTCTGGTCCTTCCAGCCAGGGCTCTTTGCACAGACCATGGGCCGCTGCCCAGGGGCTCGGCTGCTGCTTCCACGTGCGATTTCTTGGCCTCTGTGCCCTGGTCCATCTTCAGACGGGCTGTGTGTCCCAGGCTTTGGTATCAAACTGGGAGGGAAAACAGTGCTCAGACTGCTGGATCTACCACTGCTGATGCCAAGCTCTATTTTCATCCTCTCTCACTTTTTTTTTTCTTTTTTCCTCTTGGACGTTAAAATCGAAAATTGGACGGATTCAACCGTCAGTGGCCGCAGCTAGGATTTGGCTTTGAATAATGCAGTCTCGGTGTCCTGTCTTAAATCAGACAGCAGGGCTGCAGTGGGGTCCTGCTCTGCCCCATCGTGTCAGGAGCCAGCGAGGGGTCAGAAACAGCAAAGCTCATCACAAGGGGACCCGGCTCCTAATTTTTGGCTCTTCCAATGACTGGCAGCGTGACTTGAAGCAAGTGGTTTTAAGCTGATCCCTTCAAGCTGTGGAGCTCTGGGTGTTGTTTCCCCATTGTATGAAAAAGGCTGCCCCGAGAGCTCCCCGCAGCACGAACACACGCCTTTCCCGCTCCCCTGCAGGGAGCTGCAGGCTGTAATTAACGCCCAGACTGATCATTTCGGGTGGCCAGGCAGCACAATTATTTTTTCTCTTTTTTTAGGTTTTGCACAGACACAACAGGAAGCGAAGCTGGGGCTGCGCGACAGAGCGGGGCGATAGTGGCAGGGCCAGGTTTAACTCTTTGGGGCCTCTTGGGTGCACACTCACGTGCAGGTTCACGTGCTCGCTCCTCACTCCTCCAGGCTGGAGGTCACCACATCTGCAGATTTCACTCCTGTCAACATCTTGAATTGGAGATGACAAGTGGAGCCTTTGGCTCCTTGTGGCTCCAGCCTGAAAAACCCCTAAAAGCTCATTTTCCACCCCAAAAGGAGCTGTGATTCCTCCCAACCAGAATCCCACCACTTTGGGGTTTCCAAACCTCCTATCTGCGCAGTTTGGCTCCTGAGCAGGTGGGCATCAAGGTGTCCTGCACCCGAAACACCTCTTGCCCCTTCCTGCTGGTGCTCTCCCAGGGCAGCATCCATCCCAGCCCCTGCAGGCTGCCAGGGGACAGCCCGGTCACCTCGCTGCCCTTCTCCGCAGCTGCCTTGGTCCCAGGGGAGCAGAGCTGTCAGTGCTGCAAGTGAAGGTCGACGATGCTATGGATAATGGTATTCATGCTCCTTTTTTTTTTTTTTTTTTTCTCCTGTGGCAAATACCTCGCTTGATACGTTTCAGGAATTCATTTGCTTTTTTTATCACTGTCACACTGGCAATTGATAGCCCTGAACTAATGCATCTGGGACCTCCTGCCACTTCCAGCAGCCAAGTAGCAGAAACTGCTAAATTCCAGCATGGTGAAATTAAATTCTGTTGTATTTCTTGCTCCCCTGGTCCAGGACAAAGCTTCAATTTCCCTGTTTGGTCTTTCAGTCTTTCCTTGCCATGGCAGCCATTCTCCGTGCTTTGTCCATCATCGCTATCACTCTGTTTTTATGTCAGGCTCATTCCTGAAGTATTGATCCCAAAGTCAATCTTAGAGATGTTTTGCTGGATATCCACCTTCTGCCCAATATTTCCGTTTAAGCACCGCTTGCTTTCCAGCTGCTCATGACCCTTACAGTTCCCCTTTTAAACTTCTCTAGAAGAAGTACTTATTTCCTGTGGCAGGTCATATCTCATGCTTTACTTGTATCTGGGTGACTATCTACCACATATGCTCAATCTACAGAAACTGCTTGTTTTATTGGCAGCTCGGCTTGCATGGGTGTAAGCTGCACTCAGTAACTGCCATCTTGCATTTTATTCCCCTCTCCAGCTTTGTACCCACATTTTCAATCGTTTTCCTTCCTTCGGGCTCTTTCCTAGAGCTTTGGTAATGCCGATATCAGAGGAGCAGGCTTGTCGCTGCCTGAATCCTGTCTCCTCGCCAAAATCTTGAATTCAGGCTCTGGATTTGCCGTTGTGGTCGCCGAGAACCTCCTTCCGTAATTACGAGTCCCTGCAGCCAAAACAGCAAATTCCTTCACTAGTGCTTCCAGAAGCCTGGGATGGACATGATGCAGTCTTTCCCTCATCTCACACATGAATGACTGTCTTCATAATCAGCTCGTACACCTAAATAGTCACAGCTTTAAAATCCATTCCCTTTTCCAAGGAGAGCTGGCAAGCCATTTGAAGCCCAGATCCTGCTGCAGTGTTGATGTCACACCGCTGCAAGAGAATAGGCTTGGTTTCGATGGGCTAGCACAAAACTCTGGGCTGCAGAGGGAAGGAAGGAGGGAGCATGTTTTCTTTCCAACCTCCGAAGGAAAGACTGAAAGCATTTGTGGTACAGGAGGCTCCAAAATGTGCCTGAGCAGCTTTTCAGGCTTCTCTTATTCGGTGATTTCTGGTCAGCGTAACTGCTTTAGCACGGGGCTTTCCCTCCCTTGCTCTACATCACTGCTGCTCCCATGCCTTGAGGATGCGAAGGACGAATGTGGTAGTTTTCTGCCCGTCCCAGGGAGAAACATTTTGATTTGGATGCAGGACAAACACTGTCTTCATTTCTGTTACCCAAGTGATCCAGCAGTTACCAGGGAGTGACATTTTCTCCTCTCTAGAAACTGGATATACCTTGGCTAACTACAATTGCTGCTTACAAACGCAATTACAGTGATGCTAAATTTCTGAGGATTGCCATCGCATGCGAGGGAATCTGGGAACCTCATAACAAGCTATAAAGTCAGGAGGCAAGCCAGCGTGCAGAGATCTTGGCAGCTCCCCCATGATGGAAGATCCTGCTGTACTCAGGGCCGTGGTGCCAAAATGCAGCACGAACTATTAATTTGCTCTGATGATCCTCCCGCCTCAACACTGCCATGTATTTCAGTACTCCTTGGCCTTCCCAAACTGCCTGGAGTCCCAGGAGCATCCCAAAGATGGGTAAACCAGCAGTGCAGGGCATGGGGTGGCTGACTCCTTCTCAGCATAAGTGAGTGGAAGAAAAAGGACACGTACAGGCCATTGTGCATCTGCCCCCTTCATCCTTCCTCCTCACAGCTCAGGCTGCATCCCAAACCTGATAGAAGAAACAGGCACAGACCAAGCCGAGCCTTTCCCCAAGCTCCCACTTACACATTAGGTTTCCTCTCCAGCCATGCAGCCCAGCCAGCTGCAG
Source organism: Anas acuta (assembly GCF_963932015.1). NCBI lineage: Eukaryota > Metazoa > Chordata > Aves > Anseriformes > Anatidae > Anas > Anas acuta. Next base: position 10,771,156 of record NC_088989.1, on the reverse strand, counting down.
ATTCCCTGGAGCTCCGAGGCGAGCCATTGCCTGTCAGGCTGGGTAGTGATGGACAGGACGGGGACAGCAGGTAGGGGACAGGATGGGGAGACACCGTGGGATTGAGGTAGTGAGGTGGTTGGGACGGGGAAGAGGGCTTTGGGTTCCAGTTGGGACGGATGGGAGGGCAACACAGTGCCATGCCGAACCGTGCACAGTTTCCCTTTCTCCTTGGGACGCTGCATTTAGCACAGACAGCTCTGAGTGAGGAAACGTCCTGTGGCTGAGCCCTGGCGAGAGCCCTGGGCAGGGAGAGCAGAAGCTGTCGAGATGCCGTGTGTGCTCAGCACTGCCAGGCTCCTCCCTCTGCATGGGAGCAGCAAGCCTGCTTTTTGTTTTATCCCTTTTTTTTTTTTTTTCCTGTGACCCCATATAGCATGTTTCCAGCAGCTTTGGGTCAGCCTGAACCACCCTGGGCTTGTTTATGTCTCCCATGAGACAAGTTTTGGGTGATGCATGTGTGAACCACAAAAACAAACGCCCCCAGGTTGCTTTTGCTAAACATAGGCGCAGTGCCTGCGGTGTGTGACACTTGCAGGCAGCCCTCAGTGGGGTCACACCATTAACACCAACAGGAGTTTGTCCCCATCAGGGAAAGGGACTGGAGTTCAGTGCTCTTTGCTGGCAGCCTGGAGACGTGGTGAGCACAGCTTTCAGGGCTGATCTCGCTCCCTTCTGCTTGCAGATAGCCGAGCTGGAAAATGTGAACTGGGACCTGCTGGGACAGATATCCCAGCCCAGGGCTGTGAACATTGAGTTTTCTGCTTATCTCTTGTTAGCAGAGATGCCCTTTCCCCCTCTTGTGGGGTAACGGGTGCGGGGTGTTGAGGAAGAAGCAGCATCTCGTTGAGTCACCATACGGGGCCACGGGAAGTGGTGCATCCCATGGACACGCAAGCGACCACGTGCCGGTGATGAAATCTTGTGAGGCCAGCCAGGCATTTCCCCCTGTTACAGCCCAAAGAAGGAGTAAAGTTGAGCTTATACCTGGGTGACTTTGGGGTGGTTTTCATTTAGGCAAAATAGAAGCACATGAAAAAGGGATCTGCTGCCACAGGTAGCCCTCCGGCATCAGAGCAGCCCCGAGGATGCTTGGGTGGCCATCTGCGTCTTCAGATGCTCAAGGGGATGTCACTGGTTGGATGGGGAAAAAAATCAAAAATAGCAAATAAGACCTTAAAACTGGGTGAAACTTGTGACCGAGTTGCCTGTTAATTACCGTGGTGTTAATTACAGAGCCTGGAAATGCAGGCTCCCAGCCCGGCGTGCCCTGGCCAGTGCAGCCGGCGTCCCACGTGCACTTGGGGCCAGCTGTTCCCAGTTGCTCTTGAAATTGTAACAAGCTGCTGTCTTTATGTATGGCCTTTCGTTTGTTTAAAGGATCTCTGGACCTTTTGCACCCTAACAGTGGACTCTCTTGAAAAATAAGGGGGAGGAACAACTGTTAGTATTAGTGAGAAGTCCCATACCACATAAATTTTGTGCTGGTGGCTGCGGTTTTTAATTTCATATAAATCAACCCTTTCTTTTGGCTGAAATCCAGCCTTTGAAGACTCTGCAGTCCACTTAACATCTTGCTAGCATTTGAGAACTGGCCCCAAATTAAATAGATTGGATTTGCTGCATTCAGGTTGGCTAAAACCTAGAAGTGACAATAAAAAACAGTATCAGTGATGGAGGAAAAAAAAAAAAAAGAGGTTCATCGGCTCATCAAATGGGTTCGTCTCTGTGTGGGTTACATCGCCACATCCCGATACGGCCCCCACCACTGGGTTGGGCATCACCAGAGGGGGTGAGGGAAGCAGTGCCCAACCCCTCTGACCCTCTTGATTTTTCTCGCTCCTTTTCCAGCTGCAGAAGACGGGGCCATGAGGACAGCCTGGCAGGGGAAGGCCGGTCGCAGCCCGCTCCAAGCCCTGTATGAGAGTGACCAGGTGAGGGGACAGGGCGAGGGAAATGGGAGTGAAGGAGGAAGGGGTGGCAGGGTTTGGCCCCTTCTCCCAGCCGTTCAGTTCACAGGCACTGGGCCATTGCCAGCCACCCAAGGACACGCGCCCAAACCTCTGGCTGTGTCCAAAAGAAAAGACCGTGCCACTTTGGGGGGTAATTGGTGCTCAAAACCTGCTTACAGCCCTTGCTGGAATTGGGATAAATGGATTCAGTGCTGGTGGGCTGAGCCATGATGAGAAACCCATGTGGTTTTGCCATCTGGAGATGTCAAAGGAAACTCTGGGTCATTGTGGCAAGGCAAGAGTATCATTGCTGGACTTCCTGAGCTCATCATTCATAGCTTCTTCTATGACGATCCTTATGGGTCCCTTATATATAATATAGTATGATAATTAATATAATGTAATTAATATAATATGTTCCTTATATATAATATAATACAGTATAATACATCCCTTATATATAATTATAATATAATATGTTGTAATGTAGGATAATTATATTTGGATATATATAATATTGTATGATTCTTTGTTGGGAGAGATATATATGTATATCTATATACGCACAGACACGTTTATTGTATAGTTATGTATGCATATACATAAATATGTATATTAAGCTGGTTTGGGTCATGACAGGTTTATAATCCTGGGACATTTCGGGCCTTTCCATCACCAGCTGCACCTGCGGAGATGCAGGGTGTTGGTGGGTCCCTGCCCATGCAGGACGTTGCAGCAGCGGAGCCAGGTCCCTTTCCATGCTCAACGCTTTGTGTTCCAGCCTGGGGTGGTGCTTACACGTCTATAAGCAGCCGAATTACATTTGCTCTGGGGAAAATGGCAAATGTGGACTTCTTTGGCCATGACGCCTGCATACCCTAATCCTGCTGGAATGTCCTGGTGTTATTTCCTTGAAAGTGATGCTTAATTTCTCTGGCTTTTAAAAGGAAGGGAAAGAAGGGAGCAATTTTGCCCTGAATTAACTGAAAGACATGCACTTATTCCAGTGGGCGGCTGCTGAAAAGTAGTCACATTTATTTGTTGCCATGCCTGCAGACAGTGTCTGTCTGTCTGTCTGTCTATCCATCCCTATAGTTTTAAATTATGCAAGTGCAGGGAAAAACACCTGAAAAAAATATCAGATCATTAAAATGTCTGTGTTTTTTTTTTAGCACTTGCAAAAAGCATTTCCATTTTTAAAAGGTGGAGGGCAGCTTCCAAACAAAACCCAGCAAGAGAATTTTCTACCAAAAAGTTTGGCTCTGTAGCAAGTTGTACCATGAAAACACCTCTTCAGCTATGATCATTGCCACCCTAGATCCAGTGCTCTTCATATCCAAGTTGCCAACAATGTCAAAATCATCTCTTGGAGGCAGGTAGAGTCTGTTGGCTCATCCTTTACAGGAGGAGCTTTTTGCCCAGGTGTTAGTGCCACCCTGGAGGTGAGGGCTCTGCTGGATCATGCACGATGTGAGTGATTTGCTTCAGCATCCCAGATCCTGGCAAGAGTTTTACAAAGCCCCAGCCATGCAGCACTGCCTCTCCCATACTGTGGTGACTCCTAAAATCAATGACAGCTGTCAGCAGTGAGGATGGGGACACCAAGGAGGTGGCCTGCCCTTTGCCCTTCATTGTGTGGTGGCCACAAGTGGGATGCACCGGGTGCAGGGACAATGCCGTGGAGCTGTGTGATGCTTGCGTGGCTCAGAGTGGAAGCCACAGATGTCTTGCAACACGGTATTATTGCATGGCATTAAAGCAACAGCTCTGTAGGGTCAGAGCCACCCTGGGTTAGGAACGGATGGCGAGACCGTTAGCGGCTGCGGCCAAGACGAGGCTTTTGGGAAGCTCCCAGTGGTGGCTTTGGGGCTGAGCATGAAATCTCCTAGCCGCGGCTTGTAAAAGGCAGAGGGAGCAGGCAGGAGGAGGGGACCTTCCTCTTCTGAGTTCCTGGAAATGGCTTCCTTCCCCAGATATTTGATTGACATTTTTGGAGTTTCTGATGAAAACCCGGACAGGAAAGGACACGCCTCCAGATTGCAGGGGGATTTCAGCTGGGGCCCATGCATGTCCCCAGACTGGTGTAAGACAGCTTCATCAGGCAGCATGAGGAGAGGCTATAACACAACTCGTTTCGTGCCCCTTTCTGCACTCCTGATCTTCTTGTCTCCTCATCTTGCTCCTCATCACATTTTGTTCTCTCTTTTGCCCCCAGCGGGTCCAAGCATTAAATACACCAAAGCAAGTTGAGTTCAAAGTCAGTGTTGTCCCCAAAAAGCCCATGGAAATCCCCTGGAAGCCCCCTCCAAAAAAACAGGGAAGGGGAAGTGATGGGAACAGTTGTGGGCCTGATGTTGTACATAGATCCCCGTCAGTTTGGGTGAGCTGGTGACCATTGCTCTTTTTCCTCCCCAGTTGGAGCAATCGTCGCTGCAGGCCGTTCACCAGCAGAGACGCGAGCTGTTGAGCAACGTCTGCAGCCGTTACACCCGCAAGCGGCGTCTCCTGCGGCCAGATGACTTGCGGCACTTGGTGGTGGATGACACGCACGGGCTGCTCTACTGCTACGTGCCCAAAGTGGCCTGCACTAACTGGAAGCGGGTGATGATGGTCCTGACGGGGCAAGGCAAGTACCGGGACCCTTTGGAAATCCCTGCCAACGAGGCCCATGTCTCATCCAACCTGCGCACCCTCTCCGAATACAGCATCCCCGAGATCAACCACCGCCTGCGCAGCTACCTCAAGTTCATCTTCGTGCGGGAGCCCTTCGAGCGCCTGGTCTCGGCGTACCGCAACAAGTTCACCCGCAGCTACAACACGGCCTTCCACAAGCGCTACGGGACCAAGATCATCCGGCGGCACCGGCAGGAGCCCAGCGACAGGGCGCTGGAGCGCGGGGACGACGTGCGCTTCGAGGAGTTCGTCTACTACCTGCTGGATCCACGGACGCAGCGGGAGGAGCCCTTTAATGAACACTGGGAGCGGGTGCACTCGCTCTGCCACCCCTGCATTGTCCACTACGACGTGGTGGGCAAGTACGAGACCTTGGTTGAAGATGCCAATTACATCCTCCAGCTGGTGGGGGCCGACACGACTGTCAAGTTCCCATCCTCGTCCAAGACCACGAGGACGACAGATGACATGACAGCCCAGTTCTTCCAGGACATTAGCCCCTTCTACCAAAGGAGACTCTTTAATTTATACAAAATGGACTACTTGCTCTTCAATTACTCCATCCCCTCTTACCTCCGCATCCGATGAGGCAGGGGCTGGGGGAGAGAGGTGGGAGAGAGCTGGGTCACTCTCATTTTACCACAAATCTTCTCCTCCGACCCTGAGCTGATCTCTTGGTTCATCACCGTGCCCTCTCCGTTATGGTCTGCTCCACATCCTGATGCCTCATTCAGGCAGGGTCTGGAAGGAGGAGGCCTCACAAAACACTGGGGCTGGAGCTTTCCTTCCGTTTCATCTCCAACAGGAGATGTTGGGGGGAACAGGAGGCTGATGGCTTTGACGGCTTGCCTTGTCTGGGGACCTTTAACTCCTCTGTAGGTCCAGTTTGGGGAAGGCTCTGTTTTTCGGGCAGGATCCCTTTGGGTCTTTCTCCTCACTGGGCATGGACTTGGGGGACAGGATGGCGTGTGTCAGAGACTTGCATAGGACCAGAAATAAAGCAATAATTTAATGTAAGTTTTTCCATTTGTTTCAAATTGCTCCCACCTTCTTTTTTTTTGCTTTGTTCTTCTCCCTCCACCCCAGCTTCCCACGCTGTCCCCCACCACTGCGGAGGGCAGCAGCATTTCTCTCTGACAAAGCCTGGAGGGCTTTTTTGTTCCTCCTCCTCACATGCTCTTGGCTGGGATGTGAAAAATATTGCGAACAGAGAGATGGAAGCACGTTTGCAGCTGGCAAGGGCTCCTGCAGCCAGAGCCCGGCACTGGGATGGCTGTGTTGCATCAGGGATGGAAGAAAATCATTTTGGGGAGCTGCATTGGGGCAAAGCGGGGTTGGGAAGGGCTTCAGAGAGCAACTGTGCTGGGCAGGGGAGAGCAGTGGTGAGGTAAAGGTGATGCTGCACTGGGAGGGCTGGAGAAGGAGCATGTCTGTGTGTGCCTGCTTATTTGTGAGAGTGCGCGTGTGCATCAGAAAAAATAAAGAATTAAAAATGGGGACAGAGACACCTAGTGGAAAATTCTCCTCTGGTTGGCTAGCTTTAAACAATTCATTTTTTTTGAAGAAGAAAAAGGGGGGGACACAAAAGAAAATGACAGACACAGTCCTAAGGCTTTAAATTCAAGCAGTCCAAAGAGCTGTATTTCTTTAAAACCATATTTCAGTCTTTCCCCTTTTCTGTTCAGCTTTGGCTCAGTGGCTGCCTTTGTAAATAAACACGCCGGTAATAGAATTTGCCGTAGTGTGTGTCTGCTGGCTCAGCTGCGAGCACTTGACTTATTAGTGCAATACAATGGGAGGTTTTATAAAACCCCAGTGTGCTCAGACTGTTTTTAAAAAAATAATGTTTTCATCTAACAACTTTCGGCTTCTACGTCTTAACCTTTTTTGCTCTTTGCCTCTGATTGTCCCTTTCAGCTGACATTCCCTCCTTGGTTACACTGTTTGGACAGTGGGTTTAGCAAAGCACTGCAAAAGAAAAGTAAATAAAATTGCTGGTGATCCTGGCAGCCTGACCGATTCTCCCAATGTGGGTTGGAGCTCGTGCAGAGACGGCCTTTCTCGTGCTACCTTAGTATCTCTCTGCCTGGCTGAAAGTCAAAGCACAGAAACAGCTGATGTGATGCAACAAATTTCGTCTGCAGCATTCGGGCTCAGAGTGGCTTCCTCCTGTTTTCTCAGGATCTCACGTTCCCCAGTTAGCACTTGCCTATGCTTGAGGAAAAAAAATTAAAAAAAAAAAAATCATTGTTCAAGCTGCCACAAGCTCTCTTCTTTTCTTTTGATCGTGAATCATAACTCGGGGTCAGATGCAGAGTCATAAAGGGATGGATTTTTAGATGGATTTCTTTGCCAAAATACCACTCCTTGCAGGTAACTCTTAAAAGCTGACGGCATGGTGAGCGGCATAGGCAGGCACACGGTGGCAAGGACAGACAGGCAGCAGCAAGGACAGACATACAGACTGTCTCCTGCTGCCCACAGGTGTTCAGACTGGCTGGTTGGGAGCCCTTTTGGGATTTCTGGTGTGACAGAGAGGGTCTGATACGGCTTTGTCTGATGGTGGTGTTTTGAAGGTGGTGGAGGAGGTGGCCATCACTTGGGTCACGTATTGGGGAATACCCACTTTTAGGCTTTTTCTATAAAAAAACACAACCATCACCCCAACAAATTCAGGTCTTCCCCTTGCCCAGAGCCCCCCTTCGGAAGCACGGCCTGCCCCCAGAAAATGGCCACCCTGCGGCCTGCAGCCCGGGGCAGACCCGCGGCGCAGGCCGCGGCCTGCATGGAGCTCGGGGGACACCGTGCGACAGCAGGGCACAACTGCAGGCCTGCCAGACGGCTGGGCTTTTTGTTTGTTTTTGCTTTTTGTTTTCCAGCTGTTCCACCTCATCCCTTCCTCTTGCCAGAGGAGAAAGCATCACGGGACTCGAGGCCACCTCGAAAATGGAGTTGGATTTTTGTTTGCTTCTCTGCCTCAGCATGGGGACACGGTGGCACCTCGACACGCACGGGGGCTGAGCATCACGCCTCCCACCCCAAGGGCACTCTGCTGTTGCGAGCAGGGAGAGTATCCAGGAGGAAGATGATGGTTGGGAGATGAAGGACTGGAGCACTATTGGGGTCCCAAATGGAAGGGTCTCTGTGACACTGGGGTTCGCAGTGGCCGACCTGTGTGACCACACACCACAGGGTTTGGCAGCAGCCAGGTGACACCGCTGGGCCCTCCTGGCTGTGGTGACCCTGCAAAAAGGAGCAGAGATGCCAGAGCAAGCATGGCTACAATTAGCCACCTACATCATTACGAAGAAGCTCGGCTGCTGGCGGGCAGGGGGCCGGGCACTGCTCCTCACCCAGCCTGGTGGCCCCAGCAGGCTGGGGCAGGAGAAACAGGAGGCTGGGGGACAGCAGCAGCTGGTGCTGCCAAAGTCACCCCAGCTCAGCAACGGGAGCCTGAAGACAAACAGAAAAATCCAAGCGAGATGCAATAATTGCACACGGCTTGGCCTCGGGCAAGGAATAACCTTGCAAACTCTATTTAAACCCTCCTTTCCCCTCCACCTCCCCATCAAGTGCCTATTAAAAATAATATTTTTTTAGGAAAAAAAAAAAAGCACCACATCTGTTGCCATATGAAACAGCATTCAGACCCCCGGGTCACAGAGAACCCCTCTCACAGATGGGGCAAGTACTCCCTGGCTGTGCTCAGTGGGGTCTCAGTAGGATTACCCACCCTACCAGCCCTGGCCTTAAACAGGCTGCAGGGCTGGGGGACAAGCAGCCCCGAGGGAGCCAGCTTGGCCCTGGGGTTCAGAGCGATGCTTGGCAGCTGCTGTGGAGCTCTCAAAGCCCCAGGGATGCAAGGAGAAAATAAGAACAGCATCACTTTTATGTGTGTGTGTGGACATGCATACATATGCAGTGTAAATAATGATTATGCTATAATGTTTAATAGAGTTATTGCAAATAATTTTAATAGTTAATACATATGTAACAAGTATGTATATAAAATCTGTTACAAACATAATTAGCATATGTGATTAGACTATAATGTTTAATAGAGCAATTATATTTGCATCTGATTGTAGTAGTTAATAGGCATAGATTTATATGTGTTTACGTGTGTGTGCGTGTATGTGATACCTACACACATACTCACAGACGAGACTCCCTCCCCATACAAGAGGAGCCCCTTCCCTTCCCACAATGTGAGCTTTCAGGCAAATGTGGCTCAGCAGCTAACGGAGCCAGCCTCATCCTCTGCACGTCGCTACCTTCACAGCTCACTCCGGCCTTCAGCATGCGGCAGGCGCGCTGCCCATGCTGGGATGCTTCGTGCTGCGGAGCTGCCAGCCCCGTCCCTGGTGACCCATCTGAAATCATCGCATTTCTCCATCCAGCGCAACACAACTGAGCTTCAGTGATGGGGAGCGTTCCTTCCCGAGCTCGCTGTGCACCGCAGATTGGGTTGTTTACCAGCTGGAGGATTAAATAGACCTCCATTGAAGGGGAAAAAAAATGTTTTCAAGTATGTCTTGGAAGTGGTGTCTCGCTTGAAGGAGGCTTTTCAGACTTGCTTGTTTGCTGGCTGGCACTTCACTCGTCCCTGGTGAGGATGCAGTGTCTCAAACAAAGTAGTTTTTCTGGAAAAATACTGTACTAGGATGAGGGCAGTGAGTAGAAGCTGGGGAGAGGCAGATAAATCCTTCAACTGTCCCTGAAAGCAAACCCCTGCTCTCCTCTCCCTACAGCAGGTGACAGCCCCTTCTTTGCCTGCCAAAGGACACCCAACCTTCCTCCCCAGCACCGCCAGGATCTCCCCAAGGCCACCCCAGCACCAGGACAGGCACCCAGCTCCTCCCAACCCCAGCACCCTTCCTCAGACCCCTCCCAAAACATGGGCATGAACCCGAAATTTAGTTTACTGAGGAGCAACTAACATCTGGTCTCAGGCATGAGTCTAATCCTCACTGCTATTACAGCATGAAACAAAACAAAAGGGAAAAAATAAAATAAAAACATTTTACAGCTTTTCACTGCCTCCTCCTATGGCCCAGATCAGCTGGCTGATGGCTGCACAGAGCTTGGAGGAGCCCAAGGCATTTGTTTTTTAATTTCTGCTTTATTCAAAACCAGCCAGTCTGTGCCAAAACTCCACATTTGTTCTTTTTTTTTCCCCACAGAGATTAAAATAAGGTGAGACTCTACTGGGACCTTGTAGCATTTGATGGATTTCTCAGTCCAGGGCAAGTGCAGAGCTCAGCAGGACAGGTCAGCTGGTGTGCAGTGAGACAGGAGCGCTCCTCTCCCACCTTCTCCTATTTAAGGAAGTTGCTTATTTGGGAGCCGTGAGGAGTAAATACAAATAAAAGCCACCATCAGCTCAAATGGCGTACAGGTGGAGGTGATGGGGTAGCACAACCCAGCCAAACCCCGGGTACATTAGTGATGTAGACACACAGCAGCAGAGACATCACGCCCACTGCTAGCAGTGACCTTCCTGCTGGGTTGGATTAAAGAGAAATCACTCCGTGATGTCTGTTCCCCATCTGGGCTCTGCTACCCACACGGGTTTGCTCTGAAGCCATGTCGATTTTATGGAGGAAAAAGGATGTAAGTAACATCCCCCAGAACCTCCCGCAATGAAATAACCCCAGGCAAATGCTCCAGGTAGCACAAAACCAGGTGGGACAAGCTGGGATTTACTGAAGGTCTTAAAATCAAGGATCCTGCATGTGTTTAAACCCCACATCCCTAATGGGAGGGAAATGCTGTTACCTTTGCAACCCTGGGTGCACAAGTGTGATCAAAGCTCTCAAGGCTTCCTGAACATCACTGCCCATCCCAGGGAAGGCTGGCGGTGCTGTCTGGGAGGAGCAGGCCCAGATGTAGTTTCGGGAACACTAATCCAGGACTTGCTCCAGGGTTACATGTAGCCTTTGTTAGCAAGGGCCCTTTCTCATTTGTGCAGGGAAAGAAAGAAAAGGAGGAAGGAAAAAGAGTAAACAGGCGGAATAGCCAAAGAGCTAGCCTTTCGCTGCCCCTGAATTTTTTTTAAAAAAAAAAAAAAAAAGGAAAAAAAATCCCTTTATTGAAACCATTTCCTTTGGTTATATCATTTCTCTTGAGCCTGGAAGCAATTTTCAGTCTTAAGCACTCCGCGCACTAAGTGCACAGGCAGGAGGCTGATGCTTGGCTGCCCACCGAGTGGCCCCCCGAGGACAGCGAGTTTCACGGGGACCCTCGTGACACCCAGACATCGCTCACACCCCCAGCACCTCCTGTAATGGGGGGCTCAAGCCCAGCCCGGGCAAGGTGCAGTGCAGGTCACCCCATCCCAGCTGGGCAGCACAAGTAGGACACAGATGGCCTCTATTACGTGTTCCCATTCGTGTCCTCTGTCAACAGTTACAACCACAACAACCCGAGCTCTGCCCAGAAATCCCCCGAAGAAGGGACGCACCCGTGCCAGGGCTTTGTTGGAGCTGTATGGCAGTGGAGCAGCTGAGTGCTGGGCTCTGGGAATTGATGCTGGAGGAGGTGACTGGGCCACCTCGCAGGAAAGCAGCTCTCTGAGGCAGCAGGGACATGCAGCAAGGTGGGGAAGAGAAAGGCTGGTGCTGGGGCAGGAGGAGTTATTTGCCAGGACTGCTCAAGCCAGTGCCAAATTGACACTAATAAAAGTGCACGAAATAAAACGCTAAGCTGAAGTTATTAAAATATGTATGTATCTTTTAGTGCAGCTCCCTCAAACTGGGACTGGCAATCAGACACTTGCTTTGTTTTCCATGCAAGCCCCCACAGCCACCGCTGCTGCTGCAGTTATCGCAGGTGCTCAGGGCTGACCGTGCCTGGGCTGCAGCAGGAGATAAAACAGCGAGGCCCACGGTGGTGGAGAGGGTGCCCCAAATGCTGTCACGTCCCCACCATGTCCCCACACATGCTCCCCAGCTCAGTTGGTGCGGGGTTATTTACCCTTCAAAAAAGGAAGAGGAGGCTGGGAAAGGAGGGGAACAACAGCTTGGTTTTGTCCAGGGAGCGCTTTTCCCCACTCCTGGTCTCCCAGCAATGAACAGCTTTTGCCATTAGGGACCCTCAGCCACCGTCAACCCTGTGCAGAACCCCAGCCCCACAGCAGTACCAGGAGCCAAGAAAATGCCCAAGGCCAGCAGGCACTCAACACAGCTCAAATCCAGATGTTGAAGGGCTAGTGGGTCCTCAAACAAGGCGACTGTCTCCTGGCAGGAAGAGCCATGGCAAGAAAAACATCCTCAAATCCACAGCATTCCATTTTTTTTAACCACTTTATTTGTGTGTGTTTCTATAAACGTTTTAACTACTGGACATTTCATAAACCGTAAAAACAAAACCAGCCCTCCTACCCCCAAAATGCACTCAATCCAGCTTGTTGGTCAGACAACAGCAACGCTGCTGGCTTAGGTAGGTGGTATCCCTAGATAACCTCCTGCTGGGCGCAAGCCAGCGAGACACTCACAGCGAGACACTCACTCCCTGAGCATCTGAGCAACAGAGAGGAGATGAGTTTAAAGACCTGGATGCTCTCCTCCTCCAGGGAAAGGGGGCAAATACAATATTTTCCTGGACGGCAAGTCAGAGCTGGACAGAGATGTTGTGACACCTGCATGCTCAGATGCAGCAATCTCAGCAGGCTTTGGAGCAGCCTTGCAGGCTGTGTTGGTTTTATGGACTGCAGCCGACCAAAACATTCGTTCAGTACAATATAGCCCAGAAGCTCCTTAGGGCCATGTTGGCCGGGCATGGGTGTGAGCAGCAAGTGCTGCCTAAACCCGGCTTACTCACGTGTGACGGCGCAAGTCTGTGGGTGCTGATTCCTCCGGGTGGGTGAGCCCAGCTGTAAGGCACAACGGGGAGGAGAGGCAGGGCGGTGGGGCAGCAGGGGAGGCCCAACCCAGCCGGGTGACCCAGCGCTCATCGCCAAGCACCCCACTGTCATGGAGGAAAGCACCGTGTTGAACGAGTGATGTGGAGCAGCGCACGTTGCCTCAGTTCCCCAGGGTCATGTCTGCGCCGTGGACTAGCCAAGCCAGGCGGAAACAGGCGGCGAGGAATCCAGTGCCCAGGAGATCCCCCAGGGCAGTGAGGTAGGGGATAGAGAAATTATCTGGATCCAGCGCCTTCCTCCACATCAGGCGCACAATTAGGTCGGCCACGTAGAGCAGGATTCCCACCTGGAGAGGCAAGACAGGCTCTGCTGTGATGCAGGAGGAAGGCAACACACAACCTCCCTCAGCTCCCATTCACTTCAGCAGAAACAGGGTTGCTGCGGATACGCAGGCAGCCCCAAAGCGTAAGTTTGCAACCAGATTTTTTTCTCCTCATCCTTCTTTCCATTAGAAATTCAAATCTCGTCTACTTTGTTTTTCCTAAAAGTCTCTGTGGGCAACTAGAGTTTGAGGCAGTTTTTACATCAAAGTTATCCCAAGCAGCACTGACACGTTAAAAAAATACAAAATTATTTTTTTCATCTCAACAATTTTAAAATCTTTGTTGTGATTTCTTTTAATTCCTATTTTGCTCCCGCTTCTGATAAACAGATGGAGGAGAAAATATTTCTCTTAAAGATTAAAGACCGTCTAGTTAATTGAATTAAGAAGGGAGAGTTTGCACTCCACATCTGCAGTCCCCCCATAGGGGACCACAGCACAACAGGAACCAAAGAGAGAGGCAGCATTTCTAAAGGTGCAAACAGCAAGCTGGGTGCAGGGAGAGGGAGATGGAGGGAGCAAATTAACAGCAGAATCACAGAAACTAAAGCTGAATAGAAACTCAAGAGTTTTATATAGTCCATCCCTCTGTCTCAATGCAGGGTGAAATATGTCCCCATCTTTCCTGACAGTGTTTAAATGTATGCTAAACCACCCCCAAAGATGGAGATTACACACTGTAAGCAATCAGCCCCGCGGCTTAATTTTTTGACTTTTATTCTTTTCTCCAAGGTCTAACATAAATCTGTCTTTTTCCATTTGAAACCCCTGTTTTCTTGATTCATTCCTAGTGACCACAGAGAAAGCGTTATTCTGTCCCTCCCCACAGAAACTCGGTAGTTTAAAGGCTATTACCAGATTTTTCTCAAGCCTCGCTTCTTTAGACTAGCTAACCCCAGTCCATTCAATTGTTCCTCTGAGGTCATGTTTTCTAGGCCCCTAATCTTTCTCTTTGGGCTTCCTCCAGCTGAACCGAACTTCCCCCTCTCATTCTTTCTGGTTTTCTTTATAAATTGTAATGGAGGGGAAGAAAGAACCAGGCTGAGCACATTCTCCTCTGCTGGGCTCCATGGGAGTCTTTTGGGGTCAGTGGCGTTGCTGGGATTCTGCTCTTTACACTGTCATTTATTCAGTGTATTTTCATGCTTGGCTCTGGTTGAGGAGTTACCTCGATGCATAAAGAGAAGAATAAATATTTTCCTTTACAACTATGGCTGTGGTGCGGGGCTTCGGGTTGTGCAAAGGTCAAGAAAAACTGATTGTTTACACACGCAAGGAATTCACCCGTGGACACAAGGCTGCTTGTAAGGCAAAGTGAGAAGCCAGCTGCCTCGCCCTACAACCTAATGAATTACTGATTTAAAAGGGCAAGTGAAGTCAGAGCCTCTGTGAGTTTGTGACAGATGCATGCATTTCTGAGTGAGACGACAAAGTTTACAGGGCAGTGAAAACACTGAAAGGGAACAGGCAGAACAAATTGGTTGAACTGCCCGTTGCTGACCCCAAACCTTTACTTTCCGTGACGAGCTTCCCAGGCCTGGGTTTTCCCTTCGCTCTTGACTCATACGGCCCCGTCCAAAGGGATCATGATATATGAAATTGGTTTCCAAAATGAGTGGGGAAACCTGCTGGCTGGGTTTCATAGTCTTTCATTTGCTCCTTACTAGGATGACCAGTAGGAATAACCGAGGCTTAAAAACTCAAGGAGCAAATATGGTAAAAAGATACCACCTTACAGCAAGAGGTACCTAAGCTATGTGTGTCTGCCTACTGCAGCTCTGTGGATGACAGTAATTTGTTCCTCATCTCATTCTAATCCCTCCCTCGTCCTTAGTGGCAGTTGTGCTTCTGTGGGAAACTGCACAGTGGCAATTAGGGTGAAATATTACTGGACGAGTAGAAAATAGAGGTTGCTTGGTAGGAAGGACACTTGAAATGAATGGAAATGGAGGCCACTGCTTGGAACTTTAGCATGACTCCTGTCTAGCCTGGACACTGTTTTGGTTTTGTGGTATCTATTTTGTAGTATTCCTTTTGGAAGAAAAGCTGGGGTTTACCTGCAGCAAAGCAGCAGTCAGATAAAACATCACAAAGGTGAAGGACAGAGAAGTGTGGCCTCCTTGCAGCAGGTGGATGGTGTAAAGGAACACGAGGTGCCCTGGGATAACCAGGAGGAACAGGACTCGGGCTGACTTGGAATTCACCTCTGCAGAGGACAGAGAAAAAGAGTAATCACAGCGGCTGCAGACAGTGGGGAGAGAACAGAAGATGGTTGTGTGTTTTAATGCTGGTACGTAGAGTTGGGTCTGTCCCCTCCCACCAAACACATTGCTAATGCCTTTTCTAGATCATGCAGCAATCTGGAGCATCTGTAGTATCAGCCCAGCAGCTTTGTCTGGCACTGAAAACTGTGCCAAAGACATGCTCCGTGCTGATCCTCTCACTCTACATCTTCTAAACACTCCTTCTCAGCAGCTATCTCCCTCCCACTGCTTCTGCTCTGTCTTGCTGCAACCCACTTTCCCAGCTTTTAGTCTGCTCCAGCAGTAACTCCCAATCTAGCAGGGAAAATCGAGTGAGCCTGCAGCCTAAAAAGACAACAGACACAAACCGAGTTTTAATGATGTTTAGGTTTATCTATGGCTGAAGATGGAGGAGTTACTGATTTTCAGTAAGGAGTTACTGATTTTCAGCTCTATTCAGCCCCCTGCCAACAGGTGATGGCTCTAGGCTGGCCATGGTTAAAATCACCTTCTATCAGATAAAATCTCAGATTCCTTTTCAATTACTTTTGTGTTTCCTGAAGACCAGTTTCTTTACATGTTAGTGAGCAAAAACATACAAGCTTTTTTTCAAGCTGCCTGCTGCAGAGATGTTGCTCGCCTGTCTGAGGATCTTCCCCATTAGGGAGAAAGGGAGTTCTGCCTTTGAAACCCACCTAGTCCTTCGCGCCAACCAGGCTTGATAAAGGAGCTATCTGTGATGACGGGCCTTGAGACATGGACACCTAGAGTTCAAGGTCTACCTGATGAGAAGAATGTGGTGCATGGGTTGGGCCAATTCTGCCTCATCTTGTATGGCAAAACTCCAGGCATGCTCCAGAAATGCAGGAATGTGGAAATACGGCTGGCCTGGATGGCGACCAGATTCCCTCCAACACCTATGAGGACAAAACACAGTAAACCTGTACACCACCTTCACTGCAGCAGGAAATACCAGCCTCAAACCTAGCCCAAGACAGGTCAATCTGCATTCACTTACAAGCTCTCTAGGAGCAGCGGTGAGAAAATCTGATCCCACATGTCATGGTGAAGCTGTGCTATTCACCTGGTAGGAACAACTCTTAAAAATCAGGATGGCTCCAGTGATGGTCTCCTTCTGACTGCTTTTTTGGAAATGTTCTCCCTGCCTTGTCAGCACCAGCAGTAAATGCAACGTGCCTCGGAAGATGATGTAACTGAACCTGGTTTGGTGCAGTCTGTGAGCAATACCTGGGGAAAGCAGTGCAGGCAATGGCAGCTGCTGCTCTTGGCCACTTCTTGGATTTACTCAGTCAGAGAACAAGACAACAAACATCATGGAGACTGATTACATGTCTGTCTGAAGGCATCTGACACACTTGTTAAAGAAGGAATCATATGAGAATGAATCAGAGCCCAAATATGTTAGGCAATTAAAAGGAAATTAATTCCTTCCAGACTGATTAATTATAGTAAATATGAAAAAGCTGCTATATTTTCCAGTAGAAAATAGAGGGCTGATGATCTGTGGAGCAAACTTCCACCATCCTGAGTGTGTGCAGGGTAGAAATGACACAGAAAAGGTAACGTTGAGCTGGATTGCACAGACTTCTCATGTTTTCATTGCCTTAAAGAAGGAAATTCTTTAAATGATTCTTCACATCGTTAAATGTGAGATTTGCCAGAGTGGAACCAAAATGAAAACACCCTGACAGAGCAGCACATCCAACATGGAAGCTTTCTGAAACACACACTGCTACTCTTTGCAGGATTCTCATGCACATGCAACGTAGTTACCTGTGCAAAGTCACAGAGCACTGCCAAACAGTCACCCACCCCCAGAGACTGATGTCTGGGTCAGCCATTGTTCACCTAAAGGGCTGTTGACACATGTACTTTCCTAATCGGGCTCTTTGGCTAACCATGCTGGAAAGAGTTTGTCACCAAGGCGGCTGTCTTTATGCAGATCCAGCAAGGTGACAGCTGGATGACACCCTCTGACATTTCAAGATGACACCATGCTTTGACAGTGGCATGAGGCCAAGCCTTCCCTAGGAACATGGGTTTCCCTTGGAATGGGCCTGGTCTGCAAGAAACATTAGAACGGCAGAAAAACAACCCAGTGGATTCTCAGTGATCCCCAGCAGTTTATACCGATACATTTGTGCATCTATAACAGAATATTGTGAGGCTTCTTACAAATATAAATATACACACAAAAGATGTTTTTATGTATATATACAATCTACACACATAATCTTGTATACATATATATGTATACATAATATATTAGTCTTTATCATCAATCTGTTTAGGGGATGATTGCACAGCTCAAATTAGCGAGCGAAGAGAGATGGAAAATGGATTTATTGTGACATCCTTAGTAGGTCTGATGTTATGAAAGTGAAGGTGTCAGCATAGCTATCAGAGATAATCATCAGATGTTGTTAACCTTTCCAACAGCTCTGTCAGTATGTTTCAGCCCTGCCTGCTATTTTGCACCAGAGATGCTTCAAAATACCAGGAAGCAGGGATGTAATGGGGACCAGTGACTTCACTTCTACTGGTGATGGGATCAGGGACTTGAAAAGAGACTCCTACATAGGGACAACAGTGGATAGCATAAGCCTTGAGAAAACAGAGGAGGAATAAATAAAAGGATGCATATCCCCTGGCCAACCTACCATTAATCACAGGTGTGAAAACGGCCATGCCTTCAAACTTTGGGTCAGTTACAGTTTTGTCCAAGATGAGCCCACCGATGCTGTAAAAAAAAGGACAGGCAAAGAGGGTGGATCAATCTCTCTTACCCAGAACAACTCCTGTGCTGTGAAAACAGCACACAGAGATAAGTTATTATCTTCTTCCTTATAATAACTTATAAGTTATTATCTTCTTCCTCATTGAAAGTGCTGGACTGTTCCCTATAGCAGACATTTACTCCTTTTACATCTGTTTTCACTGATAGTCTTGCATTTTTTGTTAATGGAATAAGGAGATCAGCAAGGACCCCCTCTGAGCAAAACGAATACTAGTCAGGGAAGCTTTACTATCCTTGCCAAAAGTTTTGCTAAACCTCTATATTGGTTTTAGCAGTTTTCAAAACTCCGTCTCAGCTGGGTCTGAATGATGGAGCACAGAGGGGAACGAACTACCTGGCCCTACATTCACCAGAGTCGTTTACAGCCAAATAAAAATGAGGCTGAAGTCTGACTATTTGCGATGGTTATCATCTCCCTTTTTGGTTTCCTGGCTTGCACCCAGGTGGTACATGAATGTATGAGTGGGACTTAAAACAATGACTTGCTTTTTCCAGTCATTTGTGAGCTCCCTATCTGCTTTCTCACAGCCTGTTGAGATACCCTTCTGCCTTCCCTTCCAGTTTCCCTTTCTATGGCTTTATAAATGAACACAGGGTCTCCTTGTAACACGCAGATGTGTGTGGGCTAGCGGGAGTTGTTCCTTGGTTTACCTGCTGATGCTCATTGCAACAATGACCGGCTGCCATCCAGACTTCAGAACTTCAGCAAGGGAAGGACTTTGCTTGGCGATAGCAACCCAGAGTGGGATCATGACAATGAAGACAGCACAGATCAGAGGAGAAAGGTATTTCACATCTGGCAAGGAAAAGAAATTTTGATTTAAATGCCCCTGGCTTCCCAGACTGCCAAAATTATATTGCATAAAGTCTGGAAGAAAGGCAGCAGGGATCTGGCTCAGACTGAGATACGTTAACAGAAAAATCATATGAACCAAGATATTCCCCACATGACCACCTCACTCCACCACAGAAATTCATAATTAACCTCTGAAACTCACTGCTAGAGGATGCTATTTGAAAATCAGCAGGACTCAAAGCAAGTTATATTTGAAGATGTGCAAGTCTCCAACTTCGTCTCCAACTAAGCAAGACAAAAGTTACAAACTTTCCAGCTTCCGGGTACAAATAAAACAGCAGGGCAAGAGGGGGAACTCTCCTGTGTGCAAGCTGCATCAGATTTTAGACAGACACCTCATGCCTTCAACTAAAATAAGACGTAATAGGTACTTTTTGTGATAAGCTAGCAGGCTCAGTGAGCAGCTGGCCTGCTCTACAGGGACAAATGCTCTCTTGCATGTATTAGCCAGTTAAGATCCAGGGTTTCTTTCAAGCTAGCTAACATGTGTTTCCATTAGGTGCTTTTTCCGTTCAGTAGGGGCATAACCTTGAAGTGACCTTTAGAAGCAAAGGTTTTAAAAAATAAGTGTATGTGCAAAACCAAAAGAAAATAAACATGACTCAGAACCATGAGAAACACCTTCAAGCGATGGGGATGATGCCAACCCTTCTGATATAAAAACACTTCTTCGACAAAGCTCTCCATCTGGTCGCTGTGCTGGGGCCATTGCCAGTGGTTTGTAACACAGGCTTTGCAGGTAATCTGGGAGACTGCAGGCTCGAAGTGCACATTTTTCAAAATGACATTGTCAGGGCCTCAGGCTACCTGGGTGAGATAGCATTGATTTGATGATATCTTCACAGAATCAAGAGCTCTTACACAAAGGGATGCACTCTTTACATGTGGCTTTAGTCAGCACTGAAATGCAACCACTTCTGGGGTGTAAATAGTCGCTGTTTTGTCAGGGCATTTTAGGACAGATGGGTTGTACAGTACAGACTTTGCTGCTGTACTGGATTTCCTACCCCCACCCTCGTTGTTTTGGGCCATTAATTCCTTCTTAAAGGATGCATACACGCAGCACTGGTGTCTATCAAAGCTTACAAAGCCTACAGAAACACTCCTGCTGGAATGAATGGACTTAGGTCTCTGCATACCAACTCTGCCACACCAAGAACAGCCCCTAAGCACGTTGCAACCCTTTGACGCAGTTCATATCTTCATTATGGACTGGGAAGGTCCAAGGTTAATCTTTAAAAAACTGGAAATCTTCATTGGCGAAAGGGTGCATTCACTGTAAAGAGAACGTACTGTACCAGAAGGCACATGGCCCCCCAAACTTATGGAATCACTGGTAGTTTTGGAGGATATATTTTGGTAGGATCCAGAAGTCACATCACCATCTATCCCTTACTACACACTGGGGAGAGAAGTAGATTTATTTAACCACCATCAATGGTGCCTTCCTTTTACCTGACTCACTTTCTGCTCTCAACAACCAGGTGTCTGTGCGGTGAGTATTATCCATATCAAGAGGCTGAAACTATTTAAACTACTCTGAAAGTATCACAGATGCTTCTCTAGTCACAACCACAGAGGCTATCATGTTGTTCTGCCATGTGTTCCCTGGGAGATATTATCAGTGGCACAGCAACTGAAAGGCAAATGAACTCTACAGAAGCAGAGGCAGGTGTGATGGCGTCATGGAAAAAGCCTAATAAAAAAATGCACCTCCGAAGTCCAAGGAGAACTGGATGGAAGCAATTCATGGGCCTCTCCCTGCAACGTGTGCTCCCTCGCTTTCTGGCACATGGAGTGAGTTACGCAAACTGGGAACAGCTGCTGTCACTGCTGCTCACAGTCTGAAGCAACAGTTTAGGTTTCAAATGGCACTGAGCTTGCTGGATCTCTTTATTTTCCTGTTCCTATTCTAGGTTACACTCATGGTAAATAGATGAGTACTTTACAAGCAACAGTCAAGCATATATCACCAAGTTGCAACATGTTTTGTGCTTTTCAATGTCAACAGGTGCCCAAGTCTTTGCCAACCAGCAGCACAGCTAACCTCACAGCCACAACGCCTACTCAGAGCCCCATGAGTATTAAACAATGCAGCACTATCTCCCTAACTCCAAGAATACAATATCATCTTGTTCATCCACGACTCTCCACATGAGAAGACATGAGAATACTTTACAAATGCCAAAACCCTGAAATAGCTTTGTGAGGAGGGGCTTGCTATGAACCATGCACAGAAAGTAGTTATGCTGGACTAGTGACAGATGCAGGAACAGTGTCACATATGTCAACCTTTTTATCCAAAGCTATGTGATAAACGTCGGTCATTTCTTTGAGAAATACTAGTTGCATTTCTTAGGCTCTGCCTTCCAGTTTGCTACTGAAAGAGAGCCTGGAAAAAGCATTTGTGGTCATTTTCCCACCTTAGTGGTATGACAGCCTCTGCTCTGAAGCATCCCAGAAATGTGCAAGTGCCCTGCAATAATTTAACAAGGATTCATCTCTTGCCGAGCTGCAAATCCCTGCTAAACACCTTACCTATGTATTTGAAGAGGGTACTGCTGATTCCTGCCAGCAGGGAAAGGGTTATCAAGTCTCCAAGGCTTGCTGCTATGGGTGTGGCGATGTTGTCTGGATTGATCCCAACTTTCCTTGCTCCAATGATCACGCCAATCATCACCAGACCTAGAGAAGACACAGAGCAGGCATCAGAGGAAGCATCTTGCTGTGTTTCACCCTGGAGCTGCTATTCTGGTTCCCAGAGGGACATGGGGTCTGGGGAAAGCAAGCAGCACATCGCCCATAGCGGAATCACACAGCTGAATACTGGACATCCCCAGGAATCTGTCCTCTTGCTTTCACCAATCTGAAGGGCATGCCTCTGCCCTTGTGAACTTCACCAAAGGCCCAGAGGCACACAGGCAGATTCCAGGGATCAAAGGAGATACCAGCAGGCAGCCCAAATGTAGAAGCTCCCCTCCTGAGCAGCCTAATCTTTGCTGCCTTGAAGCAGAACCAGGCACGAAGCACACTCATAGATAAGCACACAGCAGGCATGCAGCAGCCTCCCGGTGCCATCTCCTACTCTGGATTCTGCAGCACAAAGATATTTTCCATATTAGACCATAATTTCTGAGGAGTTTGAACCACCAAGGAGCAGCGAGCTTACTCGCAGTAAGCAAAAGCCTAAATTAGCTTTTCAGCTCGGCCATCAGACAGACCCCTTGCAGCCCACAGTCTTTGGGCTGCTTTAATTTGCACATGGGGAGGGATGGTTCAGGGAACAGATCCAGAGCTGTGGGGTTATTATGGAAGTGGCTCACCCTGCCCCTCTACCCCCATGCTCTGAGCTGCACCTGGAAAATTCAGCAGCTCTTCAAGACTGTCAGAAAGGAGAGAAGTTTGTCTTGCCCAAGTACGTTAATGAGCACTGATCCCAAGGCTTGATGAACAGGTGAGAATCAGCCACCAGATCTCTCACAGGTCTGTGGAAGGGCCACCTGGATACACTCTGCCTGGCCAACCTTCACTGCTGTGTGCCTGGCAAGGGCAGCCTTGGGACAAGACACGACATCTCTTCAAAATCCTCCTGTAGCTGACAGGATGCGCCAAAGGAAGCCTGGGAAAGGCTTTGCTCCTGCTCACAACTTCTGTGTCTGTTTGCACAGGCCAGCAAAAGTTGAGCAAGCACAGGAGTGTAAGCTCTCCCCTCAAAAATACCACTTTTCTCAATACAACGTGCCTTATGCAAAAGCACATCCTTGCATTGTAGCATTCTCCACCAAGGCCCTCCCAGACACCCACACTCCCCTCCCCACAGAACAGCTCCCACTGCCTCCCTCCCTGGCCACAGAAATACCAGTTTCCCTTCATGCACATCCACACACAGGCCAGCTGTGGCCATGTCCAGGGAAGAAACTAATGGCAGCTGAAAGCCTGCAATGGCGCAGCAGCAAAGCCTCTCTGTATCACACTGAGCAGAGAGATTGAAGAGAAGAGTTTAATAAAAGCTGGGCTGCTGTTTTTCTCTTTTAACAACTGCCTCATGTAATGTTCTTCATCAAAGGCATCTACGATCACCCTTTGACTCCAGCTTCAGGATATGCACTTGCTTCGACTTGTCCCTTTTGCTTAGAAAACTTGCTATATCCAACTCTGCCAGCTCCCTCTATTCAGGGTATCATGCTGCCCTCACATGGCAGACCTACAAAATATTCATCCTCAGTCATCACAGAGCAGCTCCTGCCTGTCCACCCCATCGTGTTTGCCTTGCAAACAGGAAGAGCCAGGGCTCAGAGCAGGTAATGCACAGGGACAGCCACAATCCTCTGCTGTCCATCTTGAGCATGGCTTGGAGCTGTCTGCTAACAAACAGACTCTCAATACCCTGCTTTGTGCCGAGGCATCAGCTAATCCTCCCCTACGAAAGGGACAGCGTGGATGGCTAATAGGTCACCCAAGCTGAATGGAGAAAAAGTGTGCACGTGTGCGTTTACACCCACCCAGAGCACGGGGCATTTTTTGTGCAAGTCAGGTACCATGGGACATTTTGATTGCTGCTGTAGATGCCAAGAGCCCAGCAAACAGCAGATCCTGGGAAAAGAGAAGCAAGGACAGGGAGCAGAAGGAGCTGTGGACATGGGACTAATGCTCCCTCCACTCCTCATCCCCATGTGAAACAAAAAGGATTTCAGCAGGGCCTCCCTGGCAGAAGGGATGAGTTTTTCTGCACCTGAGTACTGCGCATTTAATCTGAGAAGGAACTAAAACAACTCACCAAGAGAAAGTGCAGCTATGAAGGCCGTGGTCACACTGCTGGCACACAGCACAGCAGCCTGGCTCAGCTCCACAGAGCCCTTGGAGATGGCTCCCAGGATCACAGCAGCAACGGCAGCCAGAAGTCCCACCACGGTGGCCTGGACCTAGGGGCCAAAAGACAGCTGGTGAGCAATCAGCCACATCTGCTCCCAGGCAGTCCTGGCTCCACGTGACTGCAGCATTTCTGCACAGCTAGGAGGGCAAAAAGCAAACCCTTGCAGAGATGCTGATTGCTTGTGCATTTAAGCAGCATCCCTGTAAGGCTTCACTACATTTAAAAAAAAAAATCCTGACAAAGTTTGGAGAAAAACTCTGGAGGCCTGCAAAGGGCAGATAACACTTCAGCAAAGGACACTGAGTCCATAAGCAATGGAATAGTCCCGGTCAACACAAAAATGGGCTTCCCATCAACACAGCACTTCTACCAAGCTGAAAGCTGTGGAAGGAGATAAGGGAAAGCACACAGACAAATGTTGCAAGCCCTTTAGCCTTGCCATGTGCAACCTCCTAGGCTAGTTGCTGGATTTTAACAAGCAGAAAGAGCTTGTTTCTCCCATCTCTCCCTTTCTGCCCCAGGCTGATTCCCAAACTTTGCCTGTAAATGACAGGCTTTATCTGGGGGCTGTTGTGAAACAGGGACTGTGCTGCAGCTCCCCCTGCAAAAGGAGTTTCTTTCATTATTTCAGTTTGTCCACAAAGGCAATGTATGTCTAGATCTGTTTTGCCGATGAACTACAAGCTCCAGAGCTACACAGAGCTTTATCGGAGGTCAAGGCTTTGCTTGGCTCTGTTGAGAATATCTGCCCCGAATCAATAGCTCTGGACCCAGAAGTGCTGGGAACAGATGCTGTCAGACTACAGAATAACAAGAGAAAAGGGCTTTTTGCCTCTCCCAGCTGGAGTGACTCACCTGGATAAGGGCTAAATTGCAGGTGGCCATTTTCCACTGCTTCTGAGCATCATCCATCTGTCCAGTGTTAGCCTAGGAATCAAAAGAGACACCCTGAAAACCTGTCCCTGTAGCAAAGGTGGCTGCTGAAGGCAATTTCTTCTGGCCCCTGTGGGAAAGAGGCCGCTAAAAGCCAGAGAAACAAGGACAAGTCAGCATCTCCCAGCCTTCTCAGCACTCCCCTCGAGACATCCCTACTGTGCTCCCGACCAGCACCCCAGGGGCATCAGAAGCTCACAAGGAAGTGCAGAGGCACTGTACGGCACCCATCTTAAGACAGAGTGAACATATCCACCCAATCTCACACAGACCATATGTTGGACAAACTAAACTGTTTTTCCTCTTTCTGGCCCCCCAAATTGCTCTGTTAAGCTCTATTTTCCCCCAGACAGCTGAAAGCAAACAAAACTGCTTAGGGAGATAGGAAACCTTGCTGAGAGATCACATCCAGAGCAACAAAAGCTAATGCTGGTCCCAAGAAGTCTCAGGCTATTCCCCCCAAAATGGAATTGCTGGGCAGCCCTGGTTCTCTCAAGGGTCAATAGCCACAGAAAAGCAATCCAGTCCCAAAGCTGATAGCTCTGGATCCCTGGCTCTGTCTCCTTCCTGTGTCACCGGGCCCTAAATAGGAGCAACTAGCCTCACAGGGATTAATTCACGTTCGAAGAGCAGACAGAAATTCTCTGTTCCATTTATTAAATGAGGGCAAACACATTATTTTAACACTCTCACACAGCTAATTTCTACTTAGAAGAAACTGGCTTGTCTCAAACACAGAGTGGTTACATAAAAGCAGAATCTCTTGATGCCTCCTGCTAACTCCTTCCCTCCCACTACCACCGCCTTGTTAACACTCACAGCAGTAGAGAGCCTGGATGCCAGCGTCATCTCGAGATTACCCTTCAGGCCAACCAAGGCAGGAACCAGGATAAAAACTTCTGTAATCGTCTGAAACACAGCCCAGTGCTAGAAGGGAGAAAACAAAAGAAGAAAACAACTCAATTTGTGATGCTGACCACTGCACTGCTGTTGCTTCAGAGCAGAGCGGGTTCCCATCTCAGCCCCTCTACAGGTATTTGCTAGGCACATGGGGGCAGATTCTGCTCGAGGCTGGTTGCACTTTGGGAGTGAAGTAAACAATTTTCAGCTTTCAGGATACTTCCTGATCTCATGTACAACGAAGCACTATCCTAACAGCATAGAAACCTTCCTGAGGGCAGCAGCAGGTTTTGGAAAGTTACAGCTTAAAATGTACCTTTAGCATTAGCCAACAACATCAGAAATTATTAAGGTTCACAAGCCAAATGAAATACAGCACGCCCTCCATCCTCTATACTGACACTAGATGCAGGATCTCCCGTTGCTATCCAGACTCATAAGAACAAACACAAAGATCTGGAAATGATCTAGCAACAAAAAGTCACGTCTGTCTTTCTTTACCAAATCTCAAACTAAGCATCTAAGGCTGGTGGTGGGACTGAAAGACTTTTTTGTATCTCTTCTCCACAGGCAGTTCCTAAATCTTCCTGTTACCAAGCACACTCCCAGCACAGCTGGAAAAAGGATTTTGAATTAAGATATCCCATAAGCCTGAACTGCTGGGCCAGTATCTTCATTATCATTGCTCCTCTGAAGCTGAGCTATACAAAGTTCTTGAATCAGCTGCAACACTGGAGATGATCTGAAACCTTAAACTCTGTTGATTAACACACATCTTCTCTAGTGTATCTACCATGCGGTGCCTTTCAATATAATTCATTTACCCCCTGTGCGTACAAGGATGTTGCAAAGTCACGCAGTAGCTAGAGAGGCTCACATCAGAATGAAACTGCAGAACAGAGCAGCTCACTGTGAAGTAAAATCAACCAACCTAACATCTAAGAGCAGAATACAAGAAAAAATAGCTGCAGTGACTGAAGGTCCATCTAATCAATTCTTACCTCTATCACTGGTCAAATTCAGATGCATAAAATGAGCACCTATAAACACGACAAGCATATGGGATAATTCTCCAGTGTATTTTCCAGCCTACAATTATCTGCCACAGGGTCCTGAGCTGGAAGAGCTGCTCTGCACTTAGCACTGCTGGAAGGATTTCTCTTTCAGGTACTTGTGCAATCTACCCCCTCCAGCCCATGTGCCATCCTGGGGCAAAAAATTCCACAGCTTAGCTATACATCACGAGAACTTTCATTAATTCTGAACTTGTCACTGCTGAGTTTCATATGATGGTCCTGAATTCTTGTGCTAGAGGACAAACATGAGCAACAGAGCTCTGCCTACCTTCTCCACATCCCTTGGGATTTTGTAAACCTGAATATCCGGGAGGTGAGACAGACTCAATAGATGTCAACACATTCACCATTCAGCCTGTTGGGAAACACACGCAGGGTGTAACGGCTCGGTGTTTTTGCTCTGGCTGTGCCCTGAGAAGCTGTGGGAAGCTGGTGGTGTGGCTGTCTGCTGGAAAGCCTTAACAGCTTCCTTCTGAGTCAATATGAATGAAAGAGGGGGTGAGCCAGCCCCGAGCACATGGTGCAAGACACCCCTCAGGGGTGCAGATAATAGGCAAAACGTTATTATCAATACGAGGAGGCTTATTTCCTGGCACCGCTGATCTGGAACCTGGCACATTTCAAAATGTTAAAAGTTACCTACTGTGAGTAAATAACAGACAACACGAGCAGAGTCACCTTATTTGATACACTGCAATTCTCTTTGAATTTGTTGACATGGAACTTAAATACCTGAGAAAAGGGACAGACATCTCTTAAAGACTCAAATTACCCTCTCTCCTATCTCTCTAATTAAGAATAAAAAAAGATCCAAACCCATCTTTGACACCTTCAAAAGAAAGAGGAGAAAAAATAGTTCATTGTTGCAATGTAAAAAAGCCCAACCATTTAAAATACACAAATGTGCAGGCATTGGTATGTAAGATCTTGCATATTTTGCACATAAAAAGACATAAACATGAAGAAAGAGACAAACTCAACTGTTTGTATTTTACATGTAGGTCACCTTTGGGAGATATGACTTTGTTGTATCAATGTAAGCTCCAATCCTTGTGTTAATGATGGATTTTACAGGTCTCAAGCCATCATAACAGAAGGTTTAGTATGTGAGGTATGATTTTTTTGGGACACTGACTTATATAATTACACTGAAAAGCTTTGAACAGCTAATAATAAAATCACACAACTGCACTAATAAAAACAAAGCTGATTTAATTGCTTCCATTTGAGTCTCATTAGTGACTCACCAAGAGCCTGAGGACAGATTCACACTAATTTATACCACAGCAGTCAGGATTCCCTTGTGTTAGAGACTGCAGAAATGCAGAATAAGTAGATGGCCCCTGTGCCACTGCTACGCAGGACTGCCAGGAGAAGGAGCAGGTGGATGTGGCAGGTTAAGGCTGTTCAGGCAAGGGGCTGGATGGAGTCAAGCAGGCATCTCTGTCCTTTGAGGTGAAAATTGGCCTAGATCAAATCTACACAAGGAAACCAAGGGAGAAAATGACTTTTTCCCACTTTATGCACCCATAACAGAGTTACAGCCACAACTCGCAAAGCACAGCACTGAAGAAACTTGGTCACCCTATGATCCACTGCAGCTGACTCACTTGATCCTGTGATCCCCATGGCAGCTGGATCTGCTCATGGGGTCCCAGAGGGGAAAAGAGGCGGTGATGTACTGACACCGACTCTCCAGCTCCAGCCTAACCCCACCATCCCACACTGCTGTCCTCACAGTCCCAGCCACGTCCTCTGCTACCTCTCCTGGTGTGTCCATCCTCCCACAGCAGCTAAGAAAATCTCAGAGGTTTTCCATTGCCCTGAACAAATCAACAGAAAGGTCAAAAGATCCTGGACTGTAAAGCCCAAGCCAATTCAAAATCCCTTTCAATGTTAATCATACCATGGGCTTCTATCAACAAAGGATAGGAATATCTTATATCTGTGACTTCTGTTTGGACTGTGTCACGTTGCAGTGGTGTGGAAGGGGAGAATGAAAGGGCAGCTCTCCTCCTGAACTCTCTGGTTTGAAATCTGATCATCCAGTTTCAACCTGATTCTTCACCTTACTGTAAAACAGTGACCAAACACTGACAGGGTCCCACAAGGTTTGTGCTTCCCCAGCAATGCCAGCCAGCCTGGAATCCAGACAGACCAACCAACCAGGGATCACTGGAGTGCAGGTAGAAGTGGGATCGTTCAGCAAGAAAAGACCCTTGCAGTGATCTTGGTCCTGCACAGAGGCTGCATCCATCATCTGTGCACCTAAGAAGAGAAAAAGGCAAATGGCTATTGCTTTGGGCATCCTTTTACAGCGAGAGAGACCCAAGTCTGAGTTTGATGTCAACTGGGCTGGAGAGATCTCTCTTGATTTCAAGGATCGGAAACTGCTGAAGTCCTGTAAAGACTGATGGACACAAATAAGCACCCTCCACTTGGCTCTACAGTTTCTAACAATATCAGCTCTACAAACTATAGAAACAGTTAGATTCCCAGCACAGCCACTGTATTTCTAAGTAGCAAAACAGAGCAGCACCATTAAACTCACACGTATGCTTTAGATACCATCTTGGAGCTTGTTCACACATCTCCCTGTCAAAGGTAGACTTGGAGTTTCCTAGGAATGCTTTGTAAAGACTACACATCATGCAAAGCATTCCTCGGTTAGACCATCCCCTGAAAAACAGGCAAATCACAGGCTCCCGGACTAGAAAAAAACGTAGCCTCTGCAGTGTGAACGCTCATGATTGTCACCACGAGTCTCATAATACATGGCCTCAAGCAAGCAAACCAAGTGTCAGATTTTAGTTGGACAGGACAGCAAGTTTCTAGTTCTCATGCTGCAGGAAGAAAAGCTGAAAATAAGCAGCTCACAGACAAAAAGGCACAAAAGAACAATCCGAACCCTTAAAGGCTAAAATCCCTGGATTTTTCCAGCTACTGGTTTTGTTTTTAAAAAGAGGGTTGTTGACATCATGTCAGCTTACCTCAATAACATCTCTCCGATGCTGGCTGTGATTCTCAATGCACTAGCTCCCTCCTCTGGGAGCTGAACCCACTGACTGATGGCTTCTATTTCAGTATAATTGGAAACACCTTCACCAAAAAATACACTTCCTATTACTGTGCTTCATGCATGACCCCATTTCTAAGAGTCTAGAGAGCAAATACTGCAAAGTGAGCAAAGTAGGCTGTGCTCTGGTATTTTAAAGGACATGTACAATGTAAGTACACAAGGCTTGTGTTTTCCATCAGTTTTGATACAGTCACATTCTTTAACAGAGCCCGCTTCTCAGCAAGTGCATTGGATTTGTTTTAAACAAAGACCTATTCACCTGCCAAGGGTACAGAACGGGTACGTACAATGTCTTTATACTTCTCGGAGATATCTGGCCAAAGATAACTGCTAAATATTAACATAACATCTTGGGTAGTTTGAGAACTTCTGTAATGCTGCAAGACAGGTCTGTGCCTAAGCGCTGCACAACAAGGTGGAGACAACAAACAGAGCATAGCAACAGCTGTGCACTCCAGTTAACCCTTCTTTGATATTCCTCATATTCCCTTTTATTCAACTTTGCTGCCTTCTTTGTTTCTTTCAGTGCAAGAAAAAAACAGCAAGGTATTGTCCTTCCAAACACTCAAGTGTCCATATTTAGATCCTGCTGTGGTACGAATGCCAGAGAATCTAATGTACTCCAATGAGCTCAGACTGCAGGATATATCCCTGGGAAACTGTGCCAGCCTTTTGATTTGTAAATCCACTGGCATTAGATGCCCAAACTAGATCAAATTTTGCATTTCTATTTGTGCCCCTGGTACAAAGGAAAGACAGATGGGATAGATTCTGGCTGTGGGCACAAAGGTGTAAATCCAGCACGACTCCTTGGAAGTCGATGGAAGTTACTCCAAATCTACACCCACCTCAGAATCTGGCCAAGAAGCACTAAGTTTGTAGGCAATGCTTATCTTTTCATGCTGGCATGCGTTTCATCACAGTATCTAAATACCTTCTAGACCAAAGATTACATTAGGTTGTTTGCAAAGAACTGAAAACATATAAACTTGCCTCCAAGTGAAACGGGTAGTTAATAACAACCCTGACCTAGATCTCTTTATCAGACATTTTTGAAGAAAGAGTATCATGCAACAGGGGAATACACCGCAGCCTGATCCCAGCTGCTTCATAGCAGTCATCACCAGAGTGTTTAGCTGGATGCAGAGCAGTGAGCCCCCAGCCTAAAGCATTGAGAACAGGGTCAGGCAGCCCCTCTGAAAGCCGCTATCCCACTTTGCAAGGAGCCCATGCACAGATCGTAAGACAGACAGCATCTCTCTAGCACAGGAAAAGCCCACAGCCATTTGGCTGACCAGCCGCCAGGACCACACACATTAAAAGCAGCAAAACACAAATACTCCAGGTCAGTGAAGCAGCCCACCCCCTCACAACTGAAGCTGCCTAACCACGTGTACCTACTTGAACAACATCCATCAAGAGGCCAGCAGCTACCATGCCCAAGCCAGCCAGAAGGAAGGGCACGAAAATCTGGGAAGCAATGGAGAAGGAGGTCTCTGGGAGAAATCCACTGGCTGACCTAGTCAACTTGCAGGTGAAACCACGCAGCTTCTGGCCATGAAAGCACAGCTCCAGTTCTAACTGGGTGACCACCATGGTCGAACACCGTTACCCCATGCTCAGCAGCGCAAGTGGAGGGAGATCAAGTCATCACACAGATCCTCCTGGTAGCTCACTCCGAAGTCAAAAGAAATACACTTTTCCTCAAACTACAACAATGATGCCAAATTGTTTTATCTTCTTCTCCTCCTAGGAGCGCGCCCAGAGGGTTGCAGCAAGGGTATCCTCCAAAATTGGTTCAGCTGGGTTGAGCCCAGGTGGCAGCAAACCCGACGGACACTATTTCTCCGAGTTATATCCAGGGGGGAATTATAAAAGATAAAAGAAGATTGTAGAGATGTCCGTGGACGAATAGAAACGAGCCCACACCCCATTCAGCTCCCACCACCTCGGTAAAAACCAGTAAGACCTGCTCAGGCTACAGCACTGAAAGAGTGACAGGTCATGCAAGAATCCTTCAGCGTGCTCAAACGCAGTAGTGTCCTTTCTCCTCAGGTTACATTTCTTGTCAGACCGCGGCTTGCCTTTGATACGATGGTTTAATATATAAGCCTGCTGTGAGCCGGCCCCACTTCCCTCACTCCCACCATAAGCAACGTTGAACTTTTCTCGCTGTCCCAAGGCCGAGGAGGTGGGGAGTTAACAGCCAGGATCCGTTTTGCTCTCCTCCAAGGTGAAGAAAGGTCAAGGAAAACATGAGTCGACGTTTCTGCTGGCTGACTATATTATGCAGCTTCCATCCCCGGGGAAGTGACAGTTAAGCCAGCTGGTGAGAGGAGATCTGCCCTTCTAGACCCTGGCCCCTCTCGTCCCCTCCATGGTCTCAACGGGATATAACGATCGCTCTGTGCCAGCTATACCTCCGAATGACTGGCTTTCAGGGGGGGAAAAAAAATCTAGAGAACCAGCCAATAAGCTTCAAAAGCGAACACCCTTATCTGCTGTCATCACTTCAACTTTCTGCTAGTTTGCAAAGGCCAAGATAAGAGTCATAGCCAGAGCTTATTTAAGGTAGCTCCGTAATCTCGCTACTCCACAGGCAAAGGAGAGAAAGGGCGAATATTTCCAGGGCATGCTGTGAGCTGGTCTCCCTTCCTGTCCTAGAGCAAAACACTCTGCTTCTGTGTACTCCCAGGAAGATACGGTCACTGAGAGGTGGGGTCTCCCCTCAAAGTCTCCCTGGTCAAACAGCTGACACAAGCCCAAGAACTGCATCACAGCCACGTACGGACAAAGAATTTATATCCTGCTCAGTAAAGACTGCAGTGAACTCTTCAGCTCAAACTCAAGCATGAGGGGAGGGAAGACTGGGTATTCTGCTGGAGCTCCTTTCCAATAATTAATTTGGGCAAAACTTAACTAGAACAGAGAGCGAAAAGGCTTTAAAAACGTAATTTAGGATGAAAGAGTAAAGTATTGGTTTAGTAGGTTGGCCACTGGGCTTTTTCATTCTCCAGCCATAGGTTCAAACCCAGCTATGCCCTACTGAAAGAAATGAGTGAAAAAAATATTCAGTGGTAGGCATGAAAGATTCAAGTTTCTCAGTCCAGTTCAAATTCAATGTTTGAACTGCACTGACTTACTAATACCTGTTGTACTAATCAACCTCCCTGACACTCTCTGCAAAGAGAGGTGAAGATTAATGGCTTGTGGACTCTGCCCCTGTGACTTGGTTCCCAGCTTGCAGCTAAGTGCGTTAGCAAGGTTGGACAGAACAAGGCATACTTTTGCCTTGTAGATAAACAGAGAACTAAGGACACTCGCAGGATGGTGCGCTTCTTTTGGTCTGGTATCACACACAGCAAAATACCAAGCCTGGTGGGCTGAGGTGGTACAACACATCTCTCTGCAAGCACAGCAGGGTGAAAAATAAGAGCCCTAGCTACAAATGGGAAACTGTCCTTTCTAGGTTAGTATTTTGGGACAGCCCCTAGAGCCTCCTCCACTCCCAGCTAGCTTGGTGTGTACATGTCCACCTCTTCCACCTAACAATAGTCCGGCTAGCTGAAAGCTAAAAAGGGAGTATATTTCAGCTAATCTAACTGGGGAAAAAAAAGTCCACAATAGCTGGAAGAGGGAGGTTAATAAAAATCCTGTAATAACCACACATCATCCGACCTCTTTATACCAGCCAGGAACTGGGCAGCAAAGGCATGAAGGCGCAGTTCTGGTTAGAAACTCAGAGGCTTCAAGCAAAAAAGAATAAAGAACAATCTCTGGGCCGCAACTACATGCTTTTTAAGGTCCGATAACATGCATACCTTATGTCATCACATCCGTCAGCAGGACTGCTGACAGGCAGCAACATTAATGTAAAGGAAATATCAATGAGCTTGAATGACTCAAACGACATTAAAAACACAGCAGCAACACATCCTGTTCTAAAGCTTCAACCTGGCAGGGGTTACAAGTTTATCATGCTTCAGCTCTCTCTGTTTCTAAGCAAGCACCATAAAAAGCCTTCGACCGATGAATAGGTATACAGAAAGGTAATTGGTTCAGGCGACCTGTGCGTGTACACCGGGTCATTTTATTATGCATTTAAGGAGTCTCTGATACGGTCTCATGCCATTATTGCCAGCAAAGAGATGTGTCACATTTTCCTAGCAGAGATATATCGTATTTGTTGGCAAAGAGACATACCACATCTGAGAAGAAGAAGAGCATTGCCAAGCAGCCGGAAACAGATTATAGCTAGTTGGGGGAAAAAAATGCACCTCATGGCTGTAGCACTCTTCATGACAAAACCTGGGGAGTGCTCTGCTGCCCTTCTCTGCACACAAATACACCAATACCCCTACTCTCACACATTAGCCAACACGTAGTATTGCCCTATAGCAGCCAAAGCAGAAACAGACTCTGTTGGAGCCCTCATCCTGATCTAGGGCCTCCATCCACTGCTGCAGCTCAAAAAATGGAAAGACAGCAAGTGCCAAGGAATGCAGTTTCAAACGTACCTTATCATCCCTGCAAAGAAGGGACAGGGATACAACAAGCACTCTTGCAACACGGCACCGGTAGCAGCAGACAGTGGTAGTCTAACATCTCAGAGCCCTCAAAGGACACTGGCTTTTGGGGACCCCACGTCCTGGTTGTTGGAGCACCAGCACTCATGACTCTGCTAGCTCTCTGTCAGATCAGGCTGCGTATTATTCCTGTTTCCCACCTTGCTCCTCTGTTCCCCACTTTAGGAAAGGAAAGGGAAGGGGACTGAGAGTAAGTGGTGAGCTAAAAGCAAGCAAGTTGCAAGTGCCTGGGGCCCAAAGCCTTGCAGAATCTCCTGTTGCCCCACAGAAACAGCAGCAGGTCTGAGGGCAGGACTGCCTAGCTAAGGGAAGGGCAGTTCCCAGCAGCATTGATTTCATGATGAGACACATTCAAGTGGTCCAACGCTTACCCGTGAAAAGTCATTTTGCTAATTGCCAACGGCCTATTTTTCTTATGTGATGTTGCATGGCTTCATTTCCCAGGCTGTATGCACTAACTTGAATGTTCTTTGTGAGCTCTTTATTTGCATAAAGCAGAAACCAGACTTCTGTGGTTTCAGAAGAGTAAGAGGTTTGTTTCACATTCTGTTTAAATTAGTGGCCCAATACTTCCTAGAAAAAAAAAGAAAAAAAAAAGAAAAAAAAAGCGCTCTAAAGGAAAAAAATTGAAAGAAAAACGGTCTTCCAAGATCATAAATCTATCTGCAATCTATTTCTCACTTTAATATCTCACTATGGGAAGCAACATGTCTTAGACTCATAGGAATGAGCAGGTCTGAGCACTTGAGCACTCTGAAAAATAAAAATGAAAACCACAGACTTGTGCATGTCAAGTGGCTGCTTAGGACTCTCAGAACAATGTCTAAGGAGACTAAAGTAGTCTGCCGTGGGGTTCTGGATTTGATGTGGTATTTTCTGGAGCATTCTGCTGGGTATTGAGCACATGCTAAGGTCAATTAAGGATACTCTGTTCCTACAGTGAAGCCTCTATAGCTCTTCTAGCTTAGTGAGATCTGCCTGGGGCTAACAGCAAAAGTACACACCTCCAGATTTGTGAAAGTTATATCAATAGAAGCACAGTAGTTTCAGTGTCACTGTATCTGATAACTCAGGGCAGTCTGACCCAACAACTAGCTAGTTAAATAACACAGGTTAACTAAAAGGCACACAGCAATAAGAGTCACTTAGAGTACAAAGGCATGGCAATTTGTAATCTCTAAATTAACTACAGCTTTAAAGTGTCTGAAAGTAGGCGTTCATTGCTGCTTTAAAGCTCTGCATTGCTATGCCATGGGAGGCAAGGTCTGGTCCTGGCTGTCACTAAAACAGCAGTCAGATTGGAAGACTGAAGACTCAAGGATTTATGTTACTTGCTACAAGGCCCTAGAGAAGGATGCGGGGCGCAGCCTGGGCTGGGCTGGATATATGAAGTGTTAACAGTGCAGGGTCGGCTCCTCGCAGGGGACGCATTGCTTTTCAGAGCCACATCCAGAGCCAGAAGCAGTACAGCTGTACCTGCTTCAGAAAAGTACTATGCCATCACAGCCCCTGGGACTGCAATTCAGCCATCCTCCTCCTGGGACTAAGCTAAAAGACTGCTGCACAGGACTGCACCTTCCTACTTAGATGGCTCAGCTTCTTTGCAAACTCTTCAGCACTGTGGTGCCTATTACATCCAAAAGACAAAAACGGGCCAGAAAAACACCACATGCCGTCTACTGAGAGCTACACAAAATACATATACCTGCCTTGGAAGGACACGTTAGTATGCAAAACTACTGCACATTTTCCTTTACTTGCTAATCCCAGAGCAAATCCCTGCTTCTGAAGAGAAGTTTCCCACCTATCCCATACCAGGTACATCAGAACAGTTCCTTTCCCTTACCTGAACATAATCCAAAACCATGCCTGCCAAGACCATGCCAAACCCAGCTAGAAGGTACGGCAGGAGCACCTGCAGGCAAATCGTGATGGCTGACTCTTCCCGTGACTTTGCCATGGACGCCTTCTCCTCAGCCAACAGCTTCTGCTGTGCGGGCAGAGAGACATCCTCTGCCTCCTGGCTGCCAAGTCTGCTCTCTCTGTGTTTACCCTTGCTCTTTGCTTTGTGCCTGGATCGCTCTCCATTTCTAGTTCTGCCCTCTTTTCTCCTCTGCCGAGCCTCCTCACCTTTCATGGTGGCTTTCTTGAACCAAGGAGTTTTTCTGAAAAACAAAGTCAGAACCAGTGAGATGATGAAAGGAGGTGCTGGGTGGGTCAGGGACTGGCGACCCTGGCAACTCTGCTCCATTTACCTGAAGGCAAACCACCACCTACCCCCAAAACCCTAGATGCTCTGCTTGACCCAGATGCTGGTGCTTAGTTTACCTTCGGTTTTGTGTCAAACCAATCTCTCCTTCCATTACTGCATCTCTCTTCCTGGGCCTGTGTTCACACTGGAGCACTCGTGCATCCTGACTCCTACTCTGGGGACACCTGAAAGGATGCGGAGGGTGCTGCAGGCAGCCTGCGTGCTGGACCCACCAGTTCTCATAAGGGGGTCACGAGAACTGAGGAGCCCAACAAAATCCAACCCTTTTTTAGGATCTGACCAGAGGCAGTTCACACCCCGGCACCCTGCAGTCCAGAAAAAGGTGTAACTCACACCTAGCTTAGCAGAGCCAGCTGCCAAATACTCCCCAATAAGAGGGCAATTCTTTAATCTGCCCTCCGATCTGAACACTTTTGCTTCCCCTCGCACCTCCTTTGACACACACGCACACACACACGGTATGTGACTCACCTACCTACACAGAACCTTCCGTGACCCCTGCAGCATCCTCTGACAAAAAAATAAACGCGCAAAATTGTTACCAGTTTCTCTCTCCTCTCGTCTCACCCCTCCTGCCTGGATCCTTCCCCATCGCCTCCCCCACCGAGGCTGACTCGTTCCCCAGGACGGGTCCCCGCTGCCCCATCCCAGCCCCTTCCTCACCCAACATCTGGGCAGCGGAAGGAAACCGCTGGGAGGCCCCAACCGCAGCTGGGCGGCGGAGGAGGGAAGAAGGAAGGATGGACGACCCCAAAACCCCTCTGTGTGTGTCTGTGTGTGTGTGCGTGTCCCCGTCCCCTTTCCCGTCGCTTACCGGCTCCTCGCCCTGCCCGGGGCTCTGCCCTCAGAGGGCCGCGGGAGGCGCCCGCCACGGCCGGGCCGAGCCCGCCCTGCGCGGCGGCCGCGGGTTCGAGTCCGGCCCCCGGCGGCTCGGAGGCGGCGCGGCGCCCTGAGTGGCAGCCGCCGGGCCTGCCCCGGCGCCGTGCGTGAGGCGGGAGGGGGGGGCCGCGTTGCTGCAGCCCCCTGCCCGCGGTCTTGGTGGGTGTCCCACGGCCCTGCCTGGCTCACGGAAGGCAGAAGGGGACGGGGTTGACGGGGAAGGGGGTCGGAGGGCTCCCGGAGCCCGCTCGGGACGTGAGTCCCGCAGAGAAGCGCTCCCCAGGAGGAGCGGCTGCCCCCCGAGCCAGCAGGCTGCCCCAACCCCCGGCTGATGTTATCAGCAAGGGTGAAAGCTGAGCACAGGAGGAGAAAACCTCAGGCTGCAATTAGGAGTTGAAGAAAGACTTTTCCTCTATTTTTATTTTTCTTTCCTGACCCCTACCCACTTAGTTCAGCATTACAACATCTCTCGCTTCAAGCTTCCTGTGCAAACGCCTCCACTGCAATCAAGAGCAAAACTCCAAGTGACTTGATTTCACCCCCCCCCCCCCCCGCCAATGAACCAACGTTAGAAATGTGATTGCACCATCCATCACATCTGAGCACATAAATCCCATTACGCACTGAAGTAACCGTACTCGTGCACGGCTCCTGAATCACGCAGCTCAAATTGCCAGAACAATCAAGGATATTAAATCATACCTCAGTACCAGAGCAATGTTATATCCTGCTGAAGTCTCTCAGGTGTCACGCTACGCTAAAGGGCTCCTACTGACAAAATGGTGCCTCTGGGCCTGCAAGCCCTGGGCTCAAAGCAGGGTACACTGAAGGGAGCTGAAGGTTTTTGTAAGTGACAGTAACGAAACGCTGCAGCTGCTGCGTGTTGAGGGTGCGCATTAACTGTTGAATGTCACTGCTGTAACAGCGAGGCTTAAATTTCAGCTCACTTGGTGTAATTTTATGTCTTCCCTTTGCAACTGGTGCTTCCCTGAGAATGGTCAGAACACAGCGTTTTCCTATGGGAAATAAGAAGAGAAGGGACATCTATCAAAAACCTGCAACCTTGCCAAGACATTTTTAGACCTGTTAAATGTATTCTGCTATCACTTTACCCCTGAGCTTCAAAGAAAAATATCTACAGAGCAAGCAGAAATCCTTCTGGGGAAACTGATTGACAAGGGCCTTTTGGTAACAGCTCCAGCTCAGGGATCCAACCTGGGTCCAACCATCAGCTTGCACAGGAGCTCCCAGCACCCTGCCACACCTCATCCTATGTACAAAAGGGGATGTAACTGTTTGGCACATGCACCGTATCCTCGTGTACCAACTTCAAATCTCCAGTGCATCACCACTGGGTACGTATTTGAGGAGGCTGTCTTTCAGCAGCAGCACAGAACTGCATTTCTCGGAAGCACAGCAGCAGTGTTTAGATACACCCTGGCTTTGACGCAAGGGAATGGCTGCTGGACCTTGACTGCAAACAGAGCTCCTGTGACCTAGGAGCCCCTGAGCTCCCAGATAGGAACAGTTCAGCCACTCACTGCAGCCTGTGAAGTGCCCGGTGACATGAAGCTGATCAACTTCACGCTAAAATAATTTTCTTCCTCACTCAGCTAGAATTCACGTGTGCTACTTCTCTCTGCTCTCACAGAGGTACAAGTAACATCGGCAGTGTCAAAGGCATTAGGGGACTCATTGCACTTGTTCTTATTTCTCCATAGTGCTTACAAAGACTTTCCTGCAATAAGAAAATAAGTTTCCTTCCTGTCTTCCATGTTGCTTTGCTCCTGGACTTTATTTCCAACAACTATTCCTTCAGCCAAGCAGAGGGGAATTTTACAGCCCTTTCCACTCTTCTGTCCAGAGACAACATTTGTTTTTTACCCAGTTTCCTGTTATACAATGACATTTCTTTGATGACTAGGGACTACTGAAGACATTTCTCAACCATAAAGCTTGATTTATGACTTCAATGCAGTTGGCCCCAGTGACACTGTGACTGCCAGGCTGTGTATTGTCCATTGTCACCACTGCATTAAGGCTGCTGGTGACTGCTCCATGGCACATTGGGCTGCAGTCCCATCATGGGACATGCTTCTGGACACCCAACAGCTGAGATGCACGAACAAATTCTCAGTCTAACCTTCTGCTTTGTGAAACACTGCTAGCTATTATGGGTTAAAAGTATCATCTGGAGGTTTGTGTGCAGACAGAAACAGGCAGTACTGATATATGACAAATGCTTAATACCTTATAAATCCAGAGTTTGAGAGACATAAAACACAGCAGGAACTTCCTGGAGTTGGGTGGGTAGGAGAAGGAGACATCTCTTCTTTGCTTTTTCCTTTGTGTATGTTTTGATGTTAGTTTCACGGTATGCTAGCCTTCACACACAGTAATTTACAGGTAGCTCAGTTAATTTTGTTTCAGTCTCCGTCTCTTTTTTTTTTTTTTTAAATCAAAGCTATTTAAAGCACGGATGTTTTGAGCAGCAGTAATACTCAGAGAAATTAAGGGAGCCACCTCCTACCTGCTCTCTCTCCTCACCTTCACTTGTGCAAGCATCCACAATGCAGCTACTGCTGTTCTTGGCACACTTGTTAAGCCAGTTTACAACCCCAAACCTTCATTCAGGCTTCATATACAGAAATCACCCAGTGTAGGAGAGTGAATGTAGCACAAAGAGCTGCTTTTTGTGACCTGGGACACCTCTTAACTTGACTTGCAGTGCTACAGGCCCCTGTTGAACTACTCTGCAGAAGAATAAAGCCAGGCTAAGCTACCATGCTTGCCTGGCACTCTCAGGAGCTGATGAGAGCTATTTGCACGTGTTCTCCCACGTACTAGATTACCAAGGACAAGGTATTTATAATGCACGATGCCCTTCTACTCCCAGTCTGCCATTAGATGGCAGCAACTGAACGTGGAATGAGGGCGTGCAGCTCTGCAAATCCTATTTACCACACGGCTTGTGCAGGGATTTCAAGCTTTTCACTTCTAGGTCAATGGTTCAAATCTGGCCCAGGTCAGGAGGGGCCAGAGATCTTCACAGTCCGACAGCTGCTCAGCCTCCTCTGTGAGAGCAGTTTGCAGGTTTCTGTTTCTAATCTTGTGGATGAGTGCCTGTCTCATCACTGGTTCTAATTGGCACCCCCACTTGACACAGAAAGGCGGAAGATGCTCCAAAAAGACTGAATTCTCCCGTGCTCTAGACAATTTGACAAAGGGATCTTGCGCATCTTGGAGCACAAGCCTACCCTCAGTAACAAAGCCAGAAGAATGCATTGGCTCTGTTTCCTCTGCGAGTAAATAACTGCCCAAAATGATCTCATTCCGGACAGGAGTGTGACAGTTGGGGTCTTTCAGCAGATAAAATTAATTTGTTATTAATTTAGGATATGATATTCAGATAGACTAATGATGGCGCAATGAAATCCCGTCAAACATGTTGTAACACTCATTATTTACAGCCTCTATAACTGCAGGGACAAACTCCATCCAGAATTGCCTTACAAGGTGACCTAATTTGGAAAAGAAAACCTAGAGAATTTTCTCACATTAGAAGATACCTCACTGTGACTCCTTCCCTTACAATTCTAAAACCCTGTGAGGGACTGGAGCAACTGATACTCTCCAGAGAAATCCGTGAGATAAGAAATGAGCCTAGCAAGCATGTGATTGTGATATA
Organism: Anas acuta; assembly: GCF_963932015.1. Lineage (NCBI taxonomy): Eukaryota > Metazoa > Chordata > Aves > Anseriformes > Anatidae > Anas > Anas acuta. The sequence continues at coordinate 10,730,043 of NC_088989.1, read as the reverse complement.
GTTCAAGCCTGCGTGTGTATCACTCAGCTCGTTCTGTTAAGATTTGAGAAGCATGTCACTACGTAAATCCCTTTGGGCAGCTGGGCACCCCTCCAATGCGCAGATTTCCCTTGCTGCTAATGAATCAGCCTCTTTTGCTAACTTACCTCCAAAGCTCGTTTACTTGGAAACCAAGGGAGCTTAGGGAACAGGGCCCTCTCCGTGCATAACAATGACCTATTTTAGATACTTCTCCTCACGCGGTCACGGAGAAGGGGCAGCAAGAGAGTGCTTCTATCCAAGAGGCATTTCCTGGAATAGGTCCTAAACAATGTCAGGCCATTTCCATTTTGAGACCTGACATTTCGTGGTGCCAATGCCTCCACACAACAGAAAATGCCAGTGAGAGTCAGGGATGGGATCCAGCTGCCTCATTCCAAGAACGCACACCCAGGCCCTCAGCACACGTGGCTGTTATTCTCACAAACAGCCCCTTTCCATGGAAGCTGATAACACAAAATGGGAACGCTCCCAGCGCAGAATGTCAGAGGAGACCAAGGGTATGTTTTCTACCTCCAGGCATGTTTACATTGCTAGGCTTTCTCAGTCAACATGAGCAATACAGCATGGGAAACAGACGCATGCATCACGGAATCTGTCCTTTCCCAAGCCCTGTGCTGCTAGACTGTTTCCCGTGGCTGAATTAGCTGGTATAGCTCTGCACGGTACTTCAGGAAAGACATACCTTGTGCCTCAGGAGGGAATGCTTGACCAGAGGAAATGTTTCATGTGTCATCACCTCTCTAAGATGTAACACACGGTAACACATTCGTTGTATAGTATGTTTAACCCAAATCTCACCAGCCTGCGCATAAGGCTCAGATCCCAGGCTAGAACCCACTGGTTTCAGTGCATCTTTGGCTGATTCCTTGGAAGGCCAGAAGGGACTGGCCTTATCCTGTGTGACTCAGCGGACACAGTACAACTTTAGAACTGCAGCATTTCTGTTACAAAAGTACCTGACCTACATAAAAACAGCCAGCAATGGAGGAGAATCAGCCACAAGGGTTAAGAACTCACCCAGTGTGCATTGCTTTATGAGGCTGAATTTGTCTGGCTTCAGCTTTTAGCCCCTGGATGCGCTCACACCTTTATCCCTACGTTCTTTTCCAAATTACCCTTTCTCTTGTTTCCTCAAGTCCCCCACCTTTAGGTAGGCAGATAAGTTCCCAAATCTTTCCAAACAGCGTACTACTGAATGGGGCTCAATATTGGGCAATAGCACTGAACGTGGATAAAACTGAGCCGTTCTGTGCCAGCAGAATTCTCCATCAATCCAGTGAGCACTGTAGCCCTTCTGGACCTCTAGAGACCGGCACATTGTTCTGTGAGGTTTCATAACTGAAATGTGGTGTGGTTGCACGTTTCACAGGAGACCAGTGTATCATAGTGCCACTGTCAGCCAGTCAATAGATTACTGCCTGTAAGCTGTCAACCCTACTGGATACTAGGCTAATTTAAAGGGATTTGTGGTTCTTAAATAAACCTTCACTGCTACTAGTTGCCCTATTATTTTCATTCATGAGTCACCTGTAAGCTCTTCCATTATTTTGACTAATGATACTTCATCAGCTCTCTTAAATGCTGGCACATAGCACGGCTTTCTTCCCATTCTCCTGGAACTTCCCAGTTATTTGCTGCTCCCGCAGGGTCCATTTCTTACCACCACTGACAGTTAAGGCTACTGAGTAAGTGAGAGAGAAAAAGAAAAAACAGAGCTTTCCTAGCTACCACAGGGTAGCTACTCAGGCTGCATCACCTCCCAGACATTAATGGTGCTAACCAAATATGCTCGGTTTTCTTAATGCAATATTAACTATTAAAAAGGAGCATTGTTCCTGACCCCTGAAAATTAGTAGGATATCATGAAGAATGATTACTTGTAGCCATCTCAGCATGCTTAGTTTAACATAACTGCACCTATGCCAAGAAACAAGATGGCTGTATTTATGCGGAGCACTCCTTTTAGTTCCCTGTAGTGCACATCAGAACTCTAGGCAAAAGCTGGCACTGCTCAGTCTTTCTGTGGTTCTTGGTTTATAGCAACCACTTCAAGATAATTTGCAGAACCATTCAAGAATGTGTGACACCCAAAATGTCTTGACATAGGACACAGCCCTGTGAGTGGTAAATCTCATCTCTGATTTTCTGAATACTCTGAGTATGAAGGAGATGACAATTTCCTAGGTGCTTTGAGTATGAAGAAGTTTTTCTGTTGGGATGGAGCAGCTCCAAAAGTAGGTAATGAGAGCATCATCTCTACCTTTCAGTTCTGCCTGGGAGCGATTTCTTAAAGTAAGATAGTGATCCTTTTACTATATTTTTTATTTTTTGTTACTGTTAAAATAAACCACCCTTCAAAAACACTCAGACCTGCAGAGAATGTTTGGCACTGCTAAATATATTTGGAGACACGTCAGTGCTCCCAAGGAAAAGGAACAAAGCTCTCATCCAGCATCATTTCCCCACAGATAACTGCCTCTTACTTAAGAGGAATTAAATCTAGATGGTTATTCCTTAGGGCACAGCTGTGCTGAAGTGATTTTATTAAGTGACTCAGAAATGATCGTTCTGAAACATCTTTCTGGTTTGTTAGAATATTTCCTCAGGCAGCCATTTCATTCTCGGATTTTGTTGATCTGTGTTCTAAATCTTTGCATTTGACTTCTTAGCTATTTGCTGCCGCAAAGAGCAGCTAACATTCCTGTCTGAACTCTTTCCAGAAAAGCTGAATCTTGGTGGAAAAAGGGTCTGGGGACTCCAAACAATATTGTTTGGCAAAACAGGGTATACACACAAAGTGATTTGGCAGGTCTGAATGGCAGAGGAAATTAGTCAAGGGATGAAGAAACCCCTCTGCTGCAAAGTTACCAATTATAGTCGTATTCAGAGCATTAATGGCTAGGAGTCATTAGAAGATAAGGATTGCTTGGTTGCATCTGGAATGAATTGCTGGTCTCAGTCCAGCTCCTGCCTGACAGGTGTTCCAGAGATCACCATGAGAAATGGCCTCAGGCTTGGCCTAAGACTTAACCGAAAACACAGGACTTGAATGGGATTACGAAGACTGAGCACAGACACATTTGTTACCAAAAAGCAGCATTTATAGCCATAGGCTTTCAGGGTCACCTCTTCAAGGTCATTTTCTAACAAAGCAGATGCAATTTTGTGTACCCTGTCTCAAGACTTACCAAATATATGTGCAAACTGCACGGTTATTGCACAAATGCATTTTAACCCCCAAAACTCCCATAAAATAGTATTTAGGCCTTTTGGAAGCCATGGGAGGCACCAAGCTCAACCCAATCCCATGGATTTTGAGATTGACTTAATAGCATGCTTGTGCATGTACTTCTCAGATAGGGATGGATCAGAGCACAAACTCAAGCAGAAGCCTTCTTGGAGACGAATGTGACTACAGCTTCCCTGACCACAGGTCCCCTGGTGCGGCTTGTGAGAGAGACACTTGTCCCCAGCACACCCCTGTGCAAGAAGATGTGTCCTTGCTCATGCCTTGCAAGAAGGCAGTGATGAGGGAAACAGAGCAAGGAGGATTTTGCCATTTGCCTACATCCATATTACTGGAGCCAGAAGCTGCTCTGGTTTCCACCCTCACACGCGTGGCCTTTCTCCTCTCCACTCCATGTCTTAACATGACCAAGGCCACACACCAGTACACCTCTGCCACCACCCCAAAATACTACGCTCTTTGCTCAGCCAGCCCCCAGTCACCTGGGGAGCAATGTGTTGCTATTGCTGAGCACAGAATTGTTGTAACTTACTACTTGTGGGCAGAAACCATTTGTGGGCTGGGTAGCAGGGAAGAGGTATTAGTAGAATATAAATAATAGATCAATACTGTAATGCCTTCCATCTAGCTTACGGGCTTCCTCAAGCAGATTATTTGGTAAGTAGAATTCTGAAGAAAAAAAGAAAAGAAATTATATAAATGTCCCAATTCTGCTGGCATTAGACCCCAAAAAAACAGGTTTGGATCCAAACTCACTCACCTTCAAACTACGGGATGCTTCAACCCCTGAGTTTTTATTTGTCTGCATTAATTACCAATTGCTCCTTCCCTGGCTTACCCAGGCAAAGGCCTACGCACCTCTGAACTCTTGCTCACAGTACCATTTATTTGTTCAAGCTCAACTCTGACAACCTCTCCCCACTGTGAAAACTGCAAGTAACAACTTTTTCCAGCACTTTCAGTTCTATTTCAGTCCTGACTTTTCTCCCACACACCAAGCACCAACTTCCTGCTGTGTTGTTGTTTTTTTTTTTTTCCCCATCAGTGCTATTTTCCTCCACGGGCAGAAGAGGACAAACACAACAGTCCCAGCAGAGCTCATCCTTAAGCCCATGCAGCCCTCCTCAGAGCTTGGCACATCACCCACAGGAAGAGAGAAGCAAGGGGAAAAACCTGCGTCCCTGCTCCGTGGCTGAGCTGCAGCTTGTCAGCTTTTTCACAATGTGGTAAGGAAGCTTACAGCTCTCTGTGACAGCTCTGCAATACAGGCTGATCAGGTTCACTTGGGGCCATGCCAGGCTCTCCTCAAATATATATATATGTATTATTTATTTATAACCAACTTGTGAGATGGAAAACTGGTTTCTATATTTAATAGAAAGTGCTCCTGGCAGATTAACCCTGGCAGTGTTGGGCTTTGGGACTTGGTGGGTTCTTTCTGAGTATGTGCTACTACACTTACTTTCCTCCTAGGTCTAATCCAACACAGAGCTAGTGTCAGATAGCAGGATTACTCTTTAGAGGGGAGCTGATTTATTTTCAACCTCTCAAAATAACCATATTCTCAGGCTAAGAACCATATAGTCTGGAGAAAAGAAAGGCAAGAATTTGCGAGGTTTTTCTGAGTCTATTTTAATCTTGAAAAATAAAAGCAGGTTTTGGATGTAACCCTGAAACTGTGCCTTAGATACCACAGGATACTTAACCTTAGATACCATAGGAACCCCTATTCTGTGATACTTTAGAAAGATCACTTCTGCCTTTTGAAGCCAAACTAAAGGGCATGCTCCCATCCAAACAGCAAGGTTAGAAATGCTGCATCAGCTGTGCTGGGGGATGCACCCTTCAAAGCACATTTGCCTGAGTGCTTCCCGTGGCTGGAAAGCCACTATACATATTGAGCCAGGCGACCCAGTAGCTGTGATGCCCACGTGCACAAACAGCTGGATGCAGGCAGACACTTCATCTACAGCTGCTTGTAGAACGGCCCTACAAGCACAAGGCAGCATGTCTGGAATCAGTCTTCTGCCACCAGTGCACAAAGGACAAGACACACTGATAGGAAGGCTGTCAAACATGGGTGCAGAATTAAGGAGTAAAGAGCTGTATGCTGCTATCCCCTAGCTCCAGCCTGGGTAAACGACATTCTTCAAATCTGCATTTCCACTCCTCCTTCAAAGGTATGCTGTGCCTGATCTCCCTACCCTGTTCTGAACTGCTGTGCCAGGCTGTGAGAAAGCACTGCGGTAACATTCAGTCCCAGACACGGGTACATACCCAGAGCAGGGGGCACTATTTCTGTGCATTTCCTTCAACCCAGACCAGCTGAGCTTGTTTTGAACACGACTTTCTATTTGTGATATACTTTGGGGATCCTTGGCTAAAAAAAAAAAAATAAGACAGCTCTCCCTTTACAACGCGGGTTGCATTTCCCTTGCGGTACGTTGAAAGAAACTGAGACATGAGGCACTTTAACTAGCTTATGCAAAGCTACAGAGATACCAGCAGGAGACTCCAAGCAGAAAAGCAGCTGACCTTAATGCTGTAACCACCAGATTGTATCACCTTCCATTATGCCCTGATCTCTTCTTGTCCAGACCTTTCTCCTTCTTCACAAGGAGCATCTTTCCAGGTGCAAACTCTAACTTAAAGCATTTGTATTCACCACCATGCAAGGAGATCTTGTCCTGACATAGCAACCACAGCAAAATAGTTTAAAAATCTGACTGCATGCAAGTGTGTGTATATGTGTACATGCATAAATATACATCTATATATATATTACATATACATACATAAATATATATAAAACATTACAACAGAGACAAGTATCATACTAGGAAATCCTGATTTTTCACTGGCAGGCTGGACAAGGGGAAAACAGCCCATTTTTCTTTGCATGCCACCGTTCCTTTTGTGCATGGAAACACTCAGTTCCTGAATGCAAGAAGTGCATGTGTTGGTTTTGCAAGAGCTGGTCCAGAGCCTGCCCATGGGTATACAGCCCACGTGCTGCCTGTGAGTCTCATACCAACATGCTGAGAGTAGCCATCACACGCTTTGGCTTTTCAGGAATCCGTACACTCAGTATTATCCAACCTTCTCTGTGCCTCCGGCCATAAGCAGAGCTATTGCTTCCCTCTATTAGCAGTGAGTGGTTTATATTAGATTCAAAGCCCCGTGGATTCAGAAAGAATAAGAAGTTGTAGCACATGACGCATGCTAAATAGATATTTCATCTGTTTACCAAAACCTTTGATATGACCCAGAAGGATATTGGCAGTCTTGCCTTTGAGAAAGAGAGCTTGGAGAAGGCAAGCCAAAGCTTACATCTAGCTTTATGCCATGCACTGCTAGTTTGAGCAGCAATTTAGTCTCTTTTGTCTCCGTCTCATTTATACTATGGAGATAATTACAATTAACAATTAAGCATGGTCTGGGGTAAAGCTTTCTGAAACACTTGGGTGAAAAAAGCTGCAGACACGTGAGACATTGCACTTATGGATTTTTAGTCCATTAGTAGCTAGCTTCTGCCACAAATAGGACCCAAAACAGCTTGGATATCTTAAGGCAAGATCTATTTATGTATCTGCATGCTAAGCAGAAAACAGAGTCCTTGAAATGACGAGCAAACAAGTTTCTCTGTTCGGAGGTCTGGGCTAATAACAAGTGCCAACCCGCTGAGCACCTGGGCATTTAATGCACCCACAAGAGAGGGACCTCAGGAACAGACCCTGCTCTGCCCTGCACTGCCTGGAAACTCAGAGCTGGCAGCAAAGTAGTTCAGAGTAATGAGAACCATAATAGGTACGGGGGCCCTGCGCTTTCCATATTTGTGATGGTCTGCTTGGAGCCCGCAGCAGCAGCACTAGCAGTGCATTACGTATTGCGAGCTGCTCTGTACTAATAAGCCTGAACAGACGGTGACATTAAGACTGGGGGAAATGTTTTTGCAGCATGCAGTCGAGGATGAAGGTAATAATTTAATGAGCTTTTGAGGAATTTGCACACTCAGAAAATTCTGGCTACGAATGGGGATTAAAACAACTTCCTTTCTATAATACCAGGGGACTATCACTAACTGAACAAATACCAGGTCACAAGGCTAAACAAAAAAACAGTCTTCTGCAGGTGTACAAAAGATCTTGCTGAAATTTTCCCTATTCTCCCTTATTTTCTCCTTTCAAATCGTTCTGATTGAATACATTTCATTAACTTGAATCTGGTGAGCCCTTCAAAAGTCTTCTGCAGTTTTTTCAAGCTGACCAACCTAACAAAAAAACTAAATGCTTCAACCCTACTTCCCCAGACAGAGCACACTCCATAGCACCTCTTTATTATCGGAGACAGCCATTAACTTGCTGCTGCCAAAATCTAGCTATGTGCTCAAATGTACTACAAGCCTCCCTTCTCCTCTCTCACCCCCTTCAACGTGTTTTGGAAATTTTTGGTTTATTTTGTTGCTCATTAATTCACTAATTGTCTAGGTTGAAATGCTAACAGGCACCCAGAAAGACACAGGAAACTGGGCTTCAGCTTAAGGAGAGCTTTCAAACTACAGAACAACGAAGCTTTGTGCAGCATGCCTCCAATAACGGGAATCTGTAAGAGCATGAACATCTACATGCATGTAGCTACAACAGAGGATGGATGAAATGGCTTTCAGAGTTCCCTCCCCACTCAACAATTTACTAACTGGGATAAATACTGACTAGTTACCTTCTGAAAATAACAAACTACCTATGTTTGTAGATACCTTCTCAGGTGCTTTATAAATTGCAGTTAGCTGTAATTCTCATTCTCAGGCACTCAACTGAGCTGCTCTGGTTTTCTGAGCTACTGCACATCAGCTCAGCTATGTAAACTTTTGCCTTTCACAGATAAGAGGGGAAACGTGAGCAGTGAGCACTATTAAACCAGCATAACTTGACTAATGTCTAAAGCCCCTGTCTGAATATGTCAAAATTGAAACAGGCTGCATCCAACCCATTAAACATTAGGCAGGTAAGAGTCAGGCACCTTCAGGGGACAATTCATCCTGTGCATCTTAAACACTTCTCTTCAGATGGGACCCAGCTGAAGAGCTTATCTTTCTCCACTGACTACAGAAGGAATCTACCTTAAACTGGATTTTAAAGGACAGTAAACAGACAACACAAATCCCACTTTAACTGTCTCTTAGCAAAAAATCTTCAGCAGTAAACAAAGCCTAAAATCACTGCCCCTATCTGACTGCAGACATCCCCACTCGTACATTTTTTTTAGGCTTTTACCACAGAGTGCAGCGACCACAACAGCCGTATGCCTTTGGGGTTCAGCAAAGCCTGTGCCTGTGGATGGAGCTGGGTTTCTTCCCATCTGGTTAACAATTAATTTTGGCACAACCACTCATCTCAGCACCACAGCTGTGCAGGGAGGTTTCCATTTCAGAGCAACACTGGGAGGGCTGGCAGAATCACAGAATGGCTGAGGTGGGAAGGGACCTCTGAAGATCATCTGGTCATACCCCTTGCCAAGCAGGGTCACCTACAGCACGATGCACAGGATGGCATCCAGGTGGGTTTTAATGTATCTGGAGTAGGAGACTCCACAGCCTCTCTGGGCAGCCTGTTCCAGTGCTGTCACCCCCACAGCAAAGAGCTGCTCAGGGGAAATCTGTCCAGGCCGAGTTAAAACCTTAATCCTTAAGCTTTGCACGGTGAGTGCCTCTGGCTCACTGGGTCTAGTGCATATGCCGATGGATATTGTGCATGGAGACACTGAAATCCGAGGGGTAAGCATTCGTTTCCTCACACTCACAATGTTAAATCCAAAACCCCCTGCAGAGCAAGGGAAAGTAAAGTATGCAATGAGATATACTGACACTGGTTAGAAGAGTTTGCCACAGTAAAACATAGATCACTCACTCTTCCTTGCTGTTTTGGTTGCCAAAATCTGCCCAACACCCTGCCCCGAGCCAGGCAGGAGCAAGCTCTCCATCTACCTGTAACTACTGGCAGCCCAGCCTCTCCAGAAGTTCAACCACTTTCTGAAAATACTCCTTTTTCAGTGCATTCATTCTTCTCTTATGGCCACAGAAACTAATCCTCGAGCTCTGAATTCATCAGAAGCTACAAACACTGGGAACAGCATACAGAGTTGGAAAGGGATTAATGAGTTTCAGCGCAGCAGAAGGCAAGCTGGATGTCAAAAGCCAGAGCTGCAGTCCCGGCGAGCATCGTGGCACCGCAGTGGGATGCAGTGCTCAGCAGCTTGAGCACAAAGTGCCTCTGGGCAGCAGCTGCTCTGCAGCTGGCGCAGGGCTGGCTCCCAGCTCCAGCTCTCAGCTCCCGGCCTTCCCAAGCGGGCAGCAGCTGTGTGTGTTTTTGGCAGGTCTGCGTGGCTGACAGGGGACACGCTGTGTTTGGCCGCAGCACAGGTGCAAGCAAAACAGTGGTGGAGGCAGGAAGCAGCCCTTTTCTTTCTGCCTGCAACCTCTGTGTATCAGCATGAAGAAACATTGCCTTAATTCAAGACCTTAATTCAAGTCCTCCTTGAGGACAAATTCTGCCGGATAAGGCTGGCTGCAGCCAGAGAGAGCAGAGACTGGCTCTGAGGTCTTCACGTAGCCCCATTAAAGGGCTCCCACCCTCACCTGATCTCACACGTTTCCCAAAACAGGGAAAAGCTGCCCTCAGAAGTGTATTTTTGTCTACAGAGATAAACGTCTTTCAGAGAATAAAATTAATCCCAAATTTCTAGATATGCTGGGCTAGCACGCTAAACCACTTGCAGTGGAAACACCCCATACAGATGACATATATGCCACAAGGGGAGGAGATGGGGCAGATCAACAAATTTTCCCCCTTGCCTGGGAACAAACCCTGGGCTAAGAGAATCTGAAGAAAACATTTTTATTTAGCTGCTTCTATTCAAAAATCCTTAGGAAAGGGTAGAAACTTCAGAACACTCTCACCTCCTGCCCAACCTTAAGTAAGGAGGTAGGATCGAGTTGTAAATACGATCCTATCTCGAACCTCAAGTATGCACTCCTGGCTCGAACTCCAGCCTCTGGCAGAAGTCCAACTGATTCCAGTGAGGCCAGGGATTTGCCCCCAGGATGGTCACACCTGGGGTTTTATTCACTCCATGATAAAAATTTGCTAAACTTGGAACCCGATTGTAGATCAGCTTCCAAACAACACCCATGTTTAGGGTGGTTGGAGCTGGAGCTTCATTGCTGGCCCTTCTCCATGGAACTGAAAGCCAGAAGTATGATGATGACAATAAATATTCAGCACTTCATCTTCAAAGCACTGGGTGGATGTTTCCGTCAGCAGCTAGCTAATCAATGGCACAATATGAACCATGGCGTCAATTATTTATGTGATAAGCTTGCAAGCTACATATGAAGATAGTCACTGGGGTTGACAGGTATAATCATATTTATTTTACCCTAAAGACTCCATTATTGGTAGATCCCCAAACCACAATTGTGGCAACAGTATAAAACTTCTTATAAAGGGTGTTATGACCTAGAGGCAAGTTGGCGGAGAGGTGCAAATGGATACTCCTTAAGAGATCACTTGTTTGCCTGTGGCTTTCTGAGAAACTCCAGTGTTTCTTTTTCCTTCTGCTAAGGGGTTTGGCTGGAAACATCCTCATCAGCTGTACTGCCTTCTCAGCTGTTGGAGATCTTTGCTCTGTGACCAGAAAGTGGCACAGGGGCAGTTGAACATGAACCCCTTAAAGGTCAGGTTACACTCCCAGTAAATGAGCTATCAGAAAAAAACACACTTCCGAGCAGTCTGCAGGAGGAACGAGCACTTTGCAAAGCAAGCAGGCTATGAACAGAGGCACTGCGGGACCTTACGCCCTGGTTGTTTCAAGTCTGAAGCTTCTTGTCCAGAGCATCAAACTAGGTGGAGAGAGAAATGCAGAATCAAGATCAAGAATGCAGAATCCTCAAGATCAAGAGGAAGCTATTCTACCTATATCAGAGCCTGGTTTAGAAGACATCCTCAGTAAATTCTGGCTTAATTTTTCTTCTTTCCCTCCTTTCAATAGGCAGTTTTCACTGATTTCTTGAGCTACAGTCAATTCATAGCCATCTCTTTGAAACACTGCTGTTTATTTTCTGCTTTGACCTCCTCCTCCCAAAACTGTTTGTAGTGTAAAAATGATCATATTATAGTTGAGCCCTGCATACTTTGGCTGGGGACAGACGGTTGTCATGGCTTCAAGGCAATTACTATTATCAGAAAGACCTCTCCATCATTTGTGGTATTTAAATTAAGATTCTTATAAAAAATATCCTCATAGCTCCCATACAAGTGGAGGACTTGCTCCAGGAATTTTTGGATGTGATTCTCTGGCCTGTGTTATGCAGGTCAAAGGATTTGATCATAATGGTTCCTCCTGGCTTTAACACTTAATAATCTATGGTTCATTTTATTTAGTCCCATGATCTAGTCTCTCTTTTCAAAACAAAGGGGCCCATATGCTCTTGCAGAATGGAAAGAAGAGAAAATAAAGGCAAGACGACCATGAAGTAACGAAGAGGCAGTCACAAGCCGGTTATCAGGTACACCTCATCAAGAAAAGATAACTGGTGACTTTTTTTTTTTTACAGCATTGAATGAAGTGAATTTATTCAGCATAAGTGCCAGTTTGTAGTTAATGTAGTTTCCTGAAGAGCTGTGACCTTGCAGCAATGTTGGGTTGATCTAAGTGATAGACTCGGAGGAAGCCTGCTGTACACATTTAGGCCTGCAGCTGTGCTTTTTAATAAGATGTCAAATATATCATAATTAACTCTGTGGACAGAGTCATGATTTCTGTTGAGAAATTACAAGGAACAAGAGTTCCCAGGCACACACAGAACTGCTGGAAACTCTATGGGGCTCCTCACCCTGAATGTAAAGTACATCTTGTATGTATACATATGCATTGAGTCTCTTCCTCTAGCACCATTTAATAAGATTCTTCCATGCAGTCCAACATGACTTTTTACCCTTTTAACAGGGTAATTTAAAAAGGCAAAGCCACTCCTTGTGGGCAATGAAACTGGTCATTGCTCCACGATACAAAGCATGTCCTCCCTTCGAGTTCCTCGGGGGCAAGAAAGTTAGGATTTAAAGCTCAAGTCATACCTCATTCCTGTCTAACACCTTCCTTTTGAGATCCCAACCAGAAAATATTAAGAAATTAAGCTTTAGAACACTACTTTAAGGTAGGTCATAATTATCCACAGCTTAAAGGGAAACAGAAGTTCTCACTTTGGACAACAACTAATTTGCTGGTGCTTTCACATACCAAACCTGCAACCCTGCAGTAAAAACACAGAGTGGAGGTGGTTCTGGGCAGGCTCCTGGGCTGCCCACACTCCTGGACATCCCTTCTCTGTCTGTTCTGTGCCTCACAAAGGGGTTAGGTGTGTCCGTGTCTATGAGCACAGAGCTGCTTTCGCTCCTCACCCACCTGTGCCACAGGGCAGGGAGTATTAGGTCTGGCTCCACACTCTGCTAATGCACCTCCACGGCATCTGGACCAGAACCAGCTTGTGTCTGGCCAGCTCAGAAAGAGAGAAGCAAGACTTGGTTCTGCCTGTTCCCATCTGCACAGGTACACCCTGGAAAGATAAGGGAGGAAGCCAAGGATTACAACAGAGACCTTGCGATGTGCACATCACCCCACGTGAAACACCTCAGCCCTCCGCTGTGTGGAGTGCCCACCTCTTCCTCCCTGAGCCAGGGAGCAGAAAGAAACATCCACCAACAAAAGCCCCTAAAGCTGCTCAGCTGCAGGTAATGTCAAAAATCCTGAACAAAAGTCCTAAATCTTGATTGCTCAGGTTGGCTCACAACTCCAGTGCAGCTCTAGGAAGGTCATGCTTTGCTTACTCCACAGTTATTTCAGAGATGCTCTGCTGTAGGCCGAGGCACTAAAAAGCATGAAATAAGGCTCTTACAAGTGGTAACTCAATTCCATTTTCATCAGTAACAGAGAATTAATGGCTAATGGTATTCCACCTAACTGTAATTACATATTAAGTATAGTAATGAATGAAGCTGAGAAGCATGAGGGGCTCCTTATTTAAATTATCCAAATTACTCGGTCCTCTTGGCTTGTTAAACACTTGATCAGCAACCTCGAGAAAAACGCTTGTAGCACAAGGGATTTCTGCATTTTACTGCGTATGCAGATATCCCAAGAAAGGCAACATGTTTTCCCCAGAAGTTCAGGAGTGCATTTGAAGCCAAATTTATCTTTTGCAACTGAACCAGCAGCCTGAGCCAACAGTCAGTATATTCTGTGGTATCAGAGGGTAAGAAACCTGAAGTCTGTCCCTAAGATCGACTGACAAAAAAGAAATTTCATGTTCTACTCGCATTGTCAAGGTAAGCTGAGGTTTGAAGAGGGTGTATATTTTAAGCTCATATTATACTTCATTAGGATTTAAATAAACAGTGGTTAACACAAACAAAATTCCTAGGATGAGCTTTCTGGCCAGATAATGAGAACCATATAAAACTGGAAGTGTATTAAGTTTGTAGAACATTAAGTAGGTGTAGCAGTCCTCCTTCTGCTATCCCCATGAAGTCACCGAGAGCAGCCAACCTGTTTTCCTCCTAACCTATTCACCACATTCTCCTGAAGGTCATACTGGCAAGATGTCATTTCTCTGTGGCCACAATTAATGGGTCTGGGAGCATAACAGGGATATATCCCTTTTCTTGAGAGATTCAGAGGTTTGACATTTACTAGCAAATAAGACTGTGGCTTCCACCAAGTGCCACAGTGCAATTTGGGAATCCCTCCTTTGCAGAGACAGCAAATAAGCCCTTGTTAACTCTTCCACCACCACTTTTCTAATAACAAAACATAGCTTTCATCAAAACACAGCTTACTTCCCAGGACCAGCATTGTGGCCCTGAGCACAGCTTCACCCACTATCTCCAGGACCCAGGAAGCGCCTCGGAGCTTATACAAGCTGCTTCTTGTGGACACGACTTTCCTGTACCACAGGCTCCCCTGCTCGCTTCAGGGGCCACTTTACATCATTCCTCCCAGACCTGCTCGTGCCTGCGTCACTCATCCGCCCTCTCTCCCCGTCCTCGTTTCACACCCACTCCTCCATTTCCTTCCATGACACCTCGCAGCCACCCTTTTTTTGCAGCACCATCTGTCTAGGACGGCCTCGAGTGTGTTCTTCTCATCAAAATTATTCCCAGGAAGCAAGTGCAGGATTTTAGCAAATCTAAAAGCCAAAAATCAAGCTAAGGATAAAAAGAAATGATTCTTCCTTTCTGGCTGCCCCCTATTCAAGGGTTCCACCTGACATCCACTCCTAATGCGCTGCCAGAGGACCCTTTCCTCTCATCCGCTGGATATATTTCACTCCCCGAGCCAGTTACTCCTCAGGTGTCTTTCACACAGGGCCTTCCACGCCAGATCCCAACCTGCTGCCTTCGTGCTACAGAGCGGCACCGGTTCAGGAAGAACAAGCTCGGAAGCGGCAGGATAGGAGGAAAGCAGCAGGGAGGGCTTTGAGATTGGAGGCAACTCGTTTGAATTCCTGCCAGCATGCTCCAAATGTTTCCAATGATGAGGGAGAAAAAGGAAAAAAAGAAAAAAAAGAAAAAAGAAAAAAAAAAAGATAAATATTCTGCATGCCAGATCCATAGCCAGTGCAAGTCAGCACAGCTCTGCTGCCATCTGGCTGGCTTCACCCACAAATCCCCTTCCCCTTCCATGGGGAAAGTCCTTCAAAGGACAGACCCCCAGGACACCTATCCCAAATGGCAAGCAGAAAAGATCCAAGTCACATAAAAAAATCAATCTTTGGTTATAGTACTGCAAAGCCAACTTGCACCGGCCGAGGATTTGCTAACGCAAGCTTAAAGATACAAAGACAAGCCTCAAGAAAGGGAATTTCAGAAGTAAAAAAAATGAAGCTGAGTTACAGCCAGCTTCTGAATTCCCTCAGAGCCTTTTACTTAGGCAGCTTTCCAGTTAGTGTCAATGGAAGTTTTGCCTGAGTAGCAACCAAGTAAAAATAGACTCAGAATATCAGGATTTGACCCAGAGCCTTTAATATACAGAAATAGAAAGACACACACACAAACGCGCAAAGAGGGTAAACCTCAGGAGTGATAATGAGCTTTGATTTTTCATCAGCCACAAAAATGTCAACTATGCTCCCAGTACATTCCACAACAGAGCAATATTTATATTTGATCTCTGCAATGGTTTCACGCTGCACGTTACATAAGCCGCTGATTCCCCATACAGTAATGGAAACAGACGGCACTTGCCACGGTTTATTTTTTGCATCAGGCATTCTTTGGCAGATACTCATGGGAAACAATATGGCAGGGGAATGGCATTAGACTTCCCCTGTGCAAACGCCAGGAAGGCTGTGAACAAGCAGTACAGGACTTTTGCTCTTTTTTTGGAACTGTTGCAAGAGCTAATGGGTCGTTTTGTCCCCTTTGCATACCTAGAAGGACTCGTGTTATGA
The DNA here is from genome assembly GCF_963932015.1 of Anas acuta. Lineage (NCBI taxonomy): Eukaryota > Metazoa > Chordata > Aves > Anseriformes > Anatidae > Anas > Anas acuta. The sequence continues at coordinate 10,714,252 of NC_088989.1, read as the reverse complement.
GAGCAGATCCACTAACAGAACAAATTTGGCCCCAGTGCCCAGGAAACAACCGTCCCAACAGTGAGCTCCCCTGCTTTTCCAAGGCAGGAGGCCACCAAAGCCTGTCACTGCTCCTGCTACCTGTGCAATGGGATTCAAACAATCTGCAGGGAAAAGTCACCCTTCCCACCAGCACTGCTATTTCCCCGGGATCTGTGCCAGAAAAGCACCATGCTGCACAGCAGGAGCTCAAAGCTGGGGTTCAGTCCTTAGCTGAGCCTAGGTCCTGAAATAAATTAACTCTCATATTAGTCTGCCTAGTAATGTTATTAAAGAGGACCAAGCAGTTAGTATCAACAGCAGCACTAACTACTCAGTGACATATTGCTGCACAGCCCGCCTGAGTCCATCCACCAGCACACCGTGGTCATATACATGCAAGACTATAGAAGAAATCTTGGATCTGGAGTTGAAATGCCATTACCAGCCTGGTGTCAGCCTTGGTTTTTGACCCATGACAGCGGAATGGGATGTGGAATTATCCAGCAGCTTTGCTCGGGCTTAGCTTTGTTTGTATGTGTGCTTCAGGTTGAGGTTTGGACAGGTTCTTTCTTTCCTACTGGTAGATATCCTTAGGGGGAGAAAGCTCAACTATAAAGGACTTGGTGGAAGCTGTAGCATTGTGCAGTCCATAGGTTCTTCAAACCCTTTGGAAACAGGCTGAAAGAAAAGAAGCCACCCAGGTCCTCCCTCCCACACCAAAGCAGTACCACCTCAGCCAGTTTAAAAGCATCCTGCCAGATCTGCACAGTGGGTACTGGATGTCCTGAGTACCACTGGCAGCACCATGGGCCTGGGAGCACTCAGAGTTTGACAGGCTGGGCCCAAAGCTCGTGATTACATGGACCAGCACCGCTCCCTGCATCCCACCCCACACCTGCACAGCGCTGAGAGCCCTGCAGAGGGCTTGGCATGCAGGGGACCCTGTGCTCCGGAATTCTCAAGTCCTGCCCAACACTGCCGGTTCAGCTGATTCTGCAAGAGGGTCAGTGGAAAAAACGTGACAGAACAGCTAGGAGCATGCCCCTCGATGAGCTAGCAAGAGCTGGAAGTAGTCCTTGCATGTTTTATTGCCAGGGATCAGAAGACAGCAACGGGCTTTAAATCTGCCTCTTCTCTCCAAGCCATGGTAAGCTGTTTTTCTCAGTGCATAATTGCCTACGAACTCTGATGGAATGTAATGGCTGGAGTACTAGCGTATCTTCTGCTCCCAGCAACCATGCACGATTATTTTTTGCATCCTTGCTGGAAAGAACAGAGCAGACTGTACTCCAGGACTTTGTCACCTTAGGACATATGATAAACATTCGCATGTGTCACACTCAGACTTACGCCAGCCTATTAGCAGTGCAGGAATAGTAAAGGCACCAAGAGATGAGCTGCATTTCCACAACCCTCCAGCTGTCAGAAGCACAGACTGACAGAAATAAAGCTGCACAGGGGAGACAGGCCAAACCAGAAATAATCCATCATGTGCCACGGTTCCCAGATTCCTCAGGATCTTTTCCGAGGAATCTGATGTCAGGCATTGAACATGTCAGTACGACTTGCACTTTGGTGATTTTCCATCTGCGGCTGCTGTTTCTGATATTACACGCAGGGTTACCACTGACACGTATCACTTCACGAACAGCTGGAGGAGCAGTGGCCAGCCTTCTTTTGCATACTGAAAATCCTGGGCAGCCAAAGCCCAGAAGACACACCATGAATTCTGCAAGCCTGGGAATACGCCACACAGGCAAGGAGAGCAGCTCCACTGGGGTCTCACTGCTCTAACACGTGTTGGCAGTGAGCTGTGCATGCAGTGACAGCAAATTCAGCCCCCTCCTGGTTTACTTCCAGGTAGATCTAAAGTCCCCAGAGCCCCACAGGCCCCACTGCTGGTTATGGGGCATAGCAAGTGCATGAGGAGTTATATTCAAGGGGCAGCTCTGGTCCACAGCCACACAACTACCTTATGAAATAGCAAGGGATTAGTGAGGACAGTGAAGAAAGCAGCCAGAAAGGCAGCTCTGTAGCTCCATAGACCAAGTGCAACAACTGGGCCATTTGTGTAGGGGAGAGTCACTCAGAGTTTTCAATACCTAGTTTGGCCAGCAAAATTATAACCCTTGGAGAATGAATTAGCAGAATGTCCAAAGGATAAGGGCATCCATCACACTAGCCACGTTTAATAGTATGGCAACCAGAGTCTTGCATGGACTGACCCTACTCCTGCTCTCTCTCTCTGTCCCCAGTCTCTCTGCACAATAGCAAATTCTCCTGGAGGATTCTCCTTCAGTAGCAATTTTTGGAAGCAACAAAAACTGGAAATTAATGCAGGTTCCTCCATCAGTAAACAGTAGAGACAACACTTCTCTTCTGCCCCAAACTTGGTCATTGGTCTTGTCCTGCTGATTCATTTTAAGGCAGATGCCAGATTCCTACAGATTTACCATGGCACTACTGCTGCCAGACAGTCCTGGCCAGGTGTAGAAAATGGGAAGGAACCTGGAGCACACCCCTGCTCTGCAGACACAAGTCAACAAAACAGTGCCACAGAAATTGAACTCTGGATCACTCTTAATCCAAGCATGTGCATTTCTCCATCGCTCTCGCACTCACTCTTCATCACCATTTCTATCTATTCATAACCACGTTAGACATTTATACTAGTTACAAGGAGAAAAGGATTCACGTGAAGGAGCTGGTTAAAAGTTAACCGAGTTGCTACAGATAAGATTATTTTGGAAAGCAGCATGTCATCAGGAAATAATAGTGCTAATGAGGAGCCAGCTTCAGCTTGTTTCTGTTTGCTGTATCGCTGGAGCTGCAAAGCCACAAGAATTAGAGATGCAAAGATGCAACTGTTCCGTGTTCAGAAGTAAAATACGCAAAGTCAGCTGAGTAGCCACTGAACAATACGCTAAACAAGAAGTTAAAAGATACCCAACAAATGCCAACTGACTGAGGAAAACACAGTCACATTTCTTGGCCACGTGTCCCAGCTGAACTTTCTGTTCCCTCCTGTCATTTAATCCCAGCTTTTCCAAAGTAATCAAAGGGTGCTTCAAAGGAGACTGCCCAGCAGAGTGCCCAGAAGCTGCACAGCGCTCCTGTTCCGAATTCAATACCTTCTGAGCTACTGCCTTTCATACCATCAAAAGGGTCTTATGGGCATATTTTAGGTGCTAAGCAATCCTTTGCAACATTCACAGCAGCAGCAAAGTTCACTGCTTCTCCACTTCTTGCCTTTATCCAGGGAACTTTTTTTTTTTTTTTTTTTTTAATATTCTCTGATTTCAGTGGTTTTCCTTCCCCTGCCCACTCTGTTGCTGATGTTTAGCGATCTTCTGCAAAGTCATGCTGCCCTTCTCTGTTGATTTTTCCCATTTTCAGGTCAAGCTACTTTCCTACCATCCTCCTCCTCCCCCCAAAACCTTATATGCTTCTTTTTTGTGTTCTCATTCACTTGTTGCAAGCAACTTCCTCTAATCCACTAGATTCAATGGGCAGATTCCTGCATGGGGCTGTCCTCAGATCTCTCCCTGCTCAAGTGTGCTGCTTGTTCTCACAAAGAGAATTAGGTCATCTGATAGCCAGGGTACAGAACAAATACTGCAGCAACAGCTCTTACAGCAGCACAGAACCACGGGCTGCTCAGCGATCCAGTTTAGCATGACCCGGTTTTGAGTCACTAACTATAACACCAGCGTTCTGAAAAGTAGGGGCTGGGCTTAAAAAAGGAAAAAAAGCCTGCATATATACAAAGCTCCATGCAAGGCTATATGGCTGAAGTGCTCACGCAGCCAAAGAGTAGAGAAAAAAGGGCATTTGTGAAGAATAACACGCAAAATTGCAACTGCTGGCACTGACTTCAAGTCATAATGCTGCTGTGTGCCACCTGAGATCAGGCACACCTTGCAATATGACAACAAAAATAAAACTGCTCCAGACTGGGGTAGCCAAGTCACGGTACATGGATCACCAGTGGCTTGTGCGGCCCAGTTCCATCACTGTCAGCTACTTGCTGTGATCGCTGGTGTCAAAAGGAAAATGTTTGTGGAAGCCTGAACCAGACTGGTATAAATTGGTGTGGACTAGCCATAGGTGCCACACTGCTCAGCAAGCAGGAAAGAGGTTTCTGCAAGATAAAACAGCATCCTGTATTTGAGAGAGTTATCTCATCAGTGCCTCACCTGCTAGCAGAATGAAGGTGACAGCAGGGCCATGACTACAGCAGGACCATTGTTATAGATGTTATTTAGCTTTTTCTGAAACAGTTCTCACACTTCCAACCATAAGAACCGCAGTTTTCTCTGGGCCCTGCAGCAGAAAGCTGCCTCTCTCCCTGCCTCGATACCTCTCCCCTAGCAGTGCCATGTGAGAGCAGGACAGGTCCATTTATTGTCCCCTATGCCACAAGCCAGCAGAGATGGTCACAGAAACACAGTCTCCCAGTAAAAGTAAATAGTAGCAGACTACTCTGTCTGGAGGTGGTTTGGGAAACAATTCTTTCACCTCACAGGAAACCCAAACACCCTCTGAATCAGCCCAACTTACTACTGCTAATTCCCAGCTTTGACAAAGGAGCTGAGGTTCACGTTTCTGATCAAGTCAAACAACAATTTGATTCTTCATAGTGACTCACTTGGACCTAGCAGGGGATCCCAGAGGAGAATCCAGGCATGGAGATCCCATAACACCAACATCCTTCCTTTTTTTTTTTTTTCTTCTCCTTTTTTTAATAAAGCAACTTTATTTAACTTTCTCCTGCACAAACCTTTCTCCTTTTAAATAAAACTTTTCAGCAGCCTAATTCCAAAACCAACTCCTTTCTCTGTCTCTTACAGGGCTCTTTTGAAAATCTTGGACTTGCCAACATTAGGGATTAGACTGTACATGGCTGTCCTAGCACAGAACAGAGAGAACATCATGTAATTTCCATTTTTCTCCCGGTTGTGCTCTTTCAAAGCCTCACACTACTTACGGTTTCCACGCCACATATTCTTCTGTCCGTTGCCATGGCACAGCCACTGGTTTGTCATTAATATTGTGGGTAACTTCAGATCCTTGACCTCAGGGCTTTCAGAGCTTTTCATGGTGTATTTTCCTCTTGATTGAATTGCTCTGCATTCCCAAGCACAGCTAAAACAAAAATAAAACACTGCTGCTTTTGAATGGGGAAAATTCATTTCACGAAGACAGGCTAGAAAAGGCTGGAGACCCATTGAAGAACAGCAGATTAAAAGGAAAACAGCCATTCTCTGCAGACGTAGTGACCATGGCATGGATTTAGATTTACCTACAGCATCTGAATCGAGCCATGGTCCATGCATGAACTCAGTATCTAGTGCGGTTCTGACTAATTTAAATATGTCACTCTGCTACCAGAGGACCTCAAATTATTTTATAAATTCTTATCCGTGATTTTTCCCAACAGTTTTGAGAAGCGTGGTGTTACTGTTCACAGACTGCAGATGGGAAGACTGAGGTACAGAGTTGGTAAGTTACCCCACACCTAAACCACGGATGTAGCTCACAGCTTTCCATGCGATTGTCCTACCTTGATTTGGGTTCTTGCCTTAGAGGGCTCCAGGTGTATTTCCACATCTAGGGGTACGTTATTTGTACAACACATCTGTGCAAATGCTTTTATGCCTATGATTTTTACTCAGGGGGATTATTACCAAGATGTCAATTGGTAAATGAAATGCTGTCTGTCATTCTTTATGTTCAAACCTTGGATTTACTGGGAGCAGAAATTTATCTTCACTAATTTTAATGCTAGTGATAATTCTTATTTCAGAAAGCAGTCCATTTCTGAAGTCTGTTAGAAGTCAATTAGTTCACATGCACCAGACTGACTCTGTGGTATCCCTGCTCAACAGAACTACAGTTTTGGTGGTGGTTGTTGTGTTTTGTGCTTTTTTGTTGTTGTTGTTGTGGTCTGAAGAAAAGTAACAGCCATTACCATGGAAAACATGGTAATTGTCACACCAGGGGTCAATTGCCAAAGCTAAAATACCCTTCAAAACCTTAAAAACAGGTTTTAAGAACTGCATATACTTAAAGATGCTGCTTTCATATGAGCTTTTCAAGCTAAATGAACTTCCAGAAACATGAATTTGACATCTTTTTCACATTTCTGAGGATCAAACCTTGCTGCTCAGTCTGGTAGTATTATTTTTGGTGAGAGGTACTTCTGGATATAAAAACCCCAAGGGAACAACATCAGTCATTTTCCTTCTTTTTACAAATAATACCTTACAGAAAAAGGGATCTATCGAAAGGGAAAAATACATCTACCACCTACTTCAGGAGGGTGCTTCAGAAGCTGCAAACAAAACTCCTGAATCTACACATGACAGTCACTGCACACATCAGGCGGGCAGTTCTGTCCGCATACACACACTTAAAACGCCTAATAGCAGGACTGAAGATGACAAGAACCACTTGATTATTTCTGAATCAATACAAACACCAGTCTGGAAAAACAAAGAGCATCAAACAGACAGTAAGATGCAAAGCCTGAGGGCTTTTCAGCTGACGCTGACAGATAAAAGAATAAAAGTGGCATGAATGTACATCCTTCCTCCGCAGATCTGGGGCCTGTTTGAGCTCCTGATGCTACTGAAGTGATTGTAGGATCGCTCTCAATTCAATTGTGCCTTCCCTAGCCCCCCCCAACCAGAGCCAAGAAAGCCCTGTGCTGAGGAAGGAGCGTAGCCATACCATGCAGACTTTCAGGACAAAACCCTCTCCCTGCTGCGGACATGTCCCTCTTGCCAAACGCTGAAAGTAAAGCCAATCCCACAACTTCTTCCCAGCAGAATAAGGACCCCCTTTACGATTTGCTCAGTCAAGAGGACACTCCAGCTGGCTTTGCTCCCTCGAGAGGCCTTTGCTTCTGTAAATCTGCTTTGCTAGGCCAGCTACATCAGAGCCGCTCTTTTACTACTGCGGAGAGGGCAAGTTTGCTGTACGATCCCCCAGGCAGCCCGTTTGAAAGCCCTTCATTGGGAAGGCCAGTCACATCCCACTTCAGACAAAAACGCTGCCTGACAAACAGCCTTTTTCCTCAGATCCCCAGCTGGAAAAAGGGGGAAGAAAAAAAAAAAGTGCTGTGAAATCCCATAGCTCCTCAGGGAAAAGCATCTCTCTGTATGTCAGCATGCTATACGGCTTGTAGAAAGGTTGTACCTGCTGTGTATTGTCATAAAAATCATATAGGAGCACAACAGAAATAAGGGGAAATGCCAGAGATCCCTTCCTGGGTTAAATCTTTTGAGATGCTGAATGCTATCAGTTCCTTATGGATAAGGCACTGAGAAACTATGATCACAGTTTAGTTTTCCTTGCATTATCAGCCCCACACACCCATTCACAATGTTCTCCATGGATCTGGGTACTGTCCTACTGCTTCCCAAACCTGAGTTCCTTTCCAACCCATTTATGAAGAGAATAATTCTGCTAGTAGGATCTCTGTCTGTATATCACAGAAAGCCATATCTGTTCCTGTGCAGTGTATCATGCCGGATTAGCCTGATATTTTCTGCTGTAACTCAGACTCAAAGGATCTGCACTATGCTTAAAAAAAGGAAATTGCAGTATACCTACTGAAACCTAGCTGCCTGGTCTTTTCCAGGCCCAAATCCACCCTAGCACACAGCCTGAGTCGTCATGAAGCACACTTTCTGCAGTACTCGAGCTGTGTCAGCGTACAGAACAGAGACCTGACACCACCGAGTCCAACTGAGAACAGGCCTGGACCCAAACCTTCTCTTACTGTACTGACACACCTCAGCAGCCTCATCGTTTGCCTTTTCAACATACTGACCCGATTATAAGGGATGAATGGAACTGATAGCATCACACGGAACAGTCACTGCAGTAGCCACTTCACGCCTTCAGGAAGCTGTTCTTCTATCCAAGGTTATGTGCGGCCCTTAAATATAAACAAATGTGAACCTAACGTATTTCATTTCCATTTTGCTCACAATTCTGCTACCACCTCTGCACCAGAGGGGTCAGGATTCAGCACGGACATAGAACTGCATCTCTTTATCACGGAGGAAAGAGATTAATGAGCTTTGGAACACAATTTTTCACTTGGAAGCATTTCATTAGGCAAGCTTTCTCCCACATGGAGAACATGATGCTAGAATGGAAATAGCTTAACCCATTTTATAAATTGGCATGAGTCAAGGTAAACAGCAGGCACGGAACAGATTTCGGTCACAATGTTTCATGCTTCACTTACTGGATGATGATATAATTTTACCACTGTTGATAAACTAATTTTGTTAGCATCTACAGTAGTCATCTATCAGTGCCTTGAGATCTACAATTACTTCTCTACCAAAGCTATGACCTATTTATACATCATCCAATTATCTAAAATAGTGACAATAAAAACAACACCTGGTAGTTACGCTGCAACACTGAAAGCCAAGAAATTGGAGTTCTGTCCCAGCTCTGTTACTCGCTGTTTGACTGTGGACAATTCACTCAGAACATAGTTTTCTCATATCCACTACCTGGGAGAGTCCTGTTTCAGACATCTTACATTAAAAAAAAAAAAAAAAAGAAACGCACAGAAAAGCCTTCAGTACCTCCAAATGATCCCTTAAATGCAACAGTCCTAACATTCAAACACATAACAAGTCTTTAAATATTTAATCAGATAGCACAAACCTCACACACCAGCTGACTCCTGCTGGATGTTTTGCCAAAAAGAGGCTCCAAACACATGCATTCCAGATCCCCCTCTCCTGATCCATCATCCTTTGCATGAAAAGCACTCTGATAACCACCCTGCTACATTGGCTATGTGGAGTCAATAGGAGAGGCCACAGCTTTGCAATGCTTGGGGTTGGGGCCACGTAACAGCCCCCCAAAACCCATGCTCAGATGCATCTGTATGGTGAAGAATGCCACAACGTGCTGCTACCTCACAGCATGGGGAAAAAAAGAGCTCTGCAAAATGAGGACAACCAGTACATGTGGCCACCTACCCCAGATTCAGTGAGATCTAATGAATATAGATTTTAGTTCCGTTACAGAAAGAGCTGTACAACTCTCTATTCTCACACTGTCCCCTAACATAACAGAGCAAGACGCAATGTTTTTACAAGTTCTTTTTAATCCTGCAGCCTGTTTAAAAGGATACAGTGTTCCACAAGCAGCTATGTACCCTGGACAGCTGGTTAAAAGCACAACTTTGTGCTGCAGCAGCAACAAGGTGGATCCTTTATACAGTGGCACCTACCCATGGTTATAACGTTCAAGCATGCAAAATGAAACCAGCTGAGTTCTGCACAAAGCTTTTGTGTGTGTCTGATGGGCTCTGAGAATCTTTTGTCACAACTCAGAGTGCTGTCCCCAGAGAGGGACAATTTTTTCCTTTCCCTCAACTCTGTTTTATGGTTTTCTTCTAATTTTACAACACAGCCTGTGACAGCTGGTCACACGGTGTGTCTGGGTTGAATAAAGCCCAGGGACCCTTTGCCAAGCCTCTACGCAATGTGCTGAGCTTAATGAAATGTGTCAGCTCCACTGTGAATCGTGCATTCATGGAACTGAATGAATCTGAATTTTCAAGGAAAACTTAAGGGATACAAAACTGCACACAGCAAACCCCAGGGACAGGGGTGGGAAGAGGGGGGGGGGAATACCAGTGAAACACACAGCAGCTCTCCTAACAGCAAAATGGATCCATATAGATGGAATTCAATCAATCAGTTTGAGTAATAATTTAAAATGATCAGTCACCTCAGAGGCTCAGGGGAGAATGAGTTCAATGGCTGAGTTAAATGCCAGGTGCCAGCAGACTAGGTTATAGTTCAGCCTCATCACCTACATCCAACAATTCCAAGCAAAATCACATCATTTTTGTACTTTTCTCTCCCAGTCATATAACAGGAACTAAACGTTTCCTTCTGGCTCAGTTTGCTTCTCTTCTCTTGTCTACAGAGGTTACTTGCCCAGAAGAACACTGATTATTCCTGAGTAGAGTGGCCTATCAGTACAAGAGTGTCCCCATCCTACCTGGTACTCGAAGCTTTTATCACACGTGGGATAGGTTAGCCAATCTGTATGGCTCCTCCACATGGTGAACGTCCTAAGGTACACAAAGCAAAGTGCACATAAAAAAGGCAGACCTTGTTTTTTTCCTCCCTCCCACACTGCAGAGCAAAGAGAACCCTGATGAACGTGAAAAATGCAATTTTAACAACGAAAAAGAGATTTTCTAAATGTTTTTTTCCTGCATCATGTCAATCTGTGAAACTCAGTCTCATTGCACTTCCCTTCCTTGTGGTTTCTTGCTAGTAGTCAGTCAATCAGTAAATAAATTAACATCATGCTTCCATTGGACACAAGGAAATACAAGTGTTCATCATCTTTGAAAATCATGCAGCACATGTCCCAGGAATTTTTTTTGACATATGAGAGCCACAGGAAGAATGGGTATATTTTTACCCAAATTGCTGTAAAGAAATTTTTCTGTTTTCTTCTTCCTAGTGTTCCCGGTTACCTGTCAGCTGACCTGCACTGAATCTAGACCTGGCTGTATCACCCCTGAGCAATCTGCTACAAAATAGGGAAAATCACAGCAGGCCACCTGATGCTGATGGTTGGGCCCCACTGCAGTTTGCTGTCAAAGTCAGTTTGACATCTCTGTATCAGACAAGAAGCTATTTGACCTCGCCACGTGAGTTTAACTGGGAAAACAGCAAACAACACCTGCTCAAACATTGTAAAACAGGAGAACGGATGCCAAAACATGGATGTCCTATGGGGTAAGGGTTAACAGTCAAATACTTTTAACAAAGTCCCAGATGTGTGAGCATTGCTGTCAGTTTTCTACCTCTCACCAGCAATTTTTTACTTCAGATGTGCTTCACTAGGGAATTAAGCCTTAAAATATCCTTACAAAATAAAAAGAGGTTATTATTCTCTTCTATATTAAGGAAAAGGGGAGGTTAAATGACTCCTGCAAACCTTACACCTGCGTTGGGACCAGAAATAAAACCCCAGCTATCCTTCCTCCACTCCTTGGCTTTAGCCCAAGATGACATTTTCCCACCTCCTAACACCAGCCCTGCAGAAATATGCTGGAGAAGAAAATCTTCCCCTGCAACCAAGAGCCCCAGGGGCTGGAAACATGGCTCTGAGCTGTGCCAACCTGCCACATGCACTAACTGCTGAAAAGAGTGACAGCCATTTGAGAAGCCCACTTTTGAACATGGCCCAGCACCCACCACCCCATCTCCAGCTGCCTCCTTTTTGCCCCTGAACCAGCAGCACCATCCTCCTTGACCCTGAACTCTCCTTCTTCTCCACATCTGTTGCTTGCAAATCTTCCTGTCACCACCTCCTTTTTTAAACACTAAGTCCTTGACCGCATCTCCATTCCATCAGGCCACGACTGCTTCTTGCCACAGAGGATGGCGAAGTCTCCTATTCATGGATCTTCCCCAGCTGCCCACAGCACCGACCTCTCCAGTGCAATTCCCCAGCTTTTCACCCCACGTAGTATGTGTGGAGATGAGGGCCAGCCCCATCCTTGTTGGAGCAGGCATGCAGCTTCAGCTGCATCAGCAACTGGAGATCCCAGAAGCTGTAGGATGGAGTCTAGTGCAGTGCTGGTGGGATCCAGGTTCCCCAGCCCCCTGATTTCTCTGATCCAAGACAGGCCTTGCCTGCAAAACCTTGTCTCCACCCCATTGTTTCCAGGATCCAGTTCAAAAGAACCTTTTGGATTTTCTACTCATCTCTCTCATCCCTTCCCCTGTTTCCAGTTCCTCTGTCATGATTGTAAACACACTCCTGGTGCAAGACCCTTCCATTGTCTCGAAAGCCACAAGGTCTTCCTCTCACCTTCTGCTACTGAGTTTGTGAATATCCAAATGTATTTGATGTAGTTTTAACCAAAATTTTATGTAATTACCAAAATCCATTCTCCACCGTGCCCTACAGTGCTTTGGAAATGGTATGGGGTCAAGATTTATTGCAGGCCACTGCAGTGTGCTCTTTGTTGAGCCTAATGAAAGCAGGATTTACCCAAGAGAAGGGATCCATCTCAGTGTTCTGCATCTCAGCTATAGCAATACTTTTAACTCACGTGCTTGTAGACAAACCAACGTGTTCAGTTCTAATAACCTGTGCAAGAAATACATTTTTCAAAGTCTCAACTCACCTTTCTTCAGCATTTCTGGCTGGAAGGGGCTAAGTGAGGTGACGGAGCTCTGAATCCCACATCTTGTTCTGGAAGTGCCCATAGCAATGGCTGGGTTCTGAACATGTAGAAGTGTTTTTAATTACTAAGGGGAAAAAAATGAAGTCAAAGCAGAGACAGCTGCCAGAGCTTCCACAGGACTGACTACATTCACAAATCTTGTAATCTTTTTATGTTCATTATGAGAATGCTACAAAAAAAAAAAAAAGGCAATCACATCTTGGCCAACAAATTAAATGCTTATTCAGAGATTAATTCACATCATCTGTACTCCATTAGATGTTCTCTTTTGCCAGGGAATATAATGCAATATTTTCAGGGGGAATAGTTGCTGCTGTTGCCAAGAGCTTGCAATTTACTGGCTTTTGCAGCATTGACATGGGAGTCACAGAGCTATGGGCACAGCTAGAGCACATAATGGAGCAACATACAGTATGAGACATACGGAGCAGATCTGCTTCATTCTGGTGTTAAAAGGTAATGATTATGACTGCAATGCAGCCAAGAGACAAGGGGGAAACAAATTCATAAACCGATAAAAGCATATCCTTGTATCAGAAAGGGAACCATTTGTTGCTGCTGGGTTTGGGTCTGTCTTTGTCCCCAGTCTACAAATACATTGAGATTTCATTTCAAGATCAGAAGATAAAGCTGAGGGAAGTATAACTTTTAACTTTGGTGTGTCTAACCTAAAACATCATAACAGGGCAACCTTTCCAAGAATAAATGCATAACATTGCGTAAGGCAGATCCCCAGAATAATTTTTTTAAAAAGCTTCCCTAATCAATTTGTGATTCTTCTTGGAATACACAGTGCCAGAAAACAGTTTTACTATCCTGCCTATTCTTACATTTGCTGAATATTAAGATATTACCTTCTGTTTTTTGAGCAGAACCTCAAAATGGAAGATCACTGGGATAATATGCTATGTATAGATAATAAGCTAAACACATTATTTGTAGTAAGTACCCAAATACACCATCAAATATGAGGGACTAAATTCTCATGCTTCCCTGAGTAGACCTGTTTATGTGGAAGTTAGCACTACTTTGAGAAGGAAACTGGACCAGAAACCTCCAGAGGTCTCCTCTACCCACAGTTATCTATGAGTCTATGAAAATGGTACACAACTGCTCCTTACTCTGTCTGTGTCAGACACAAAGTACTGTAAGATAGGAACCCCTGTGGTATCAGTAACACATTAACCAGGTGCAGAGCATTTTGTTGATAGTGAAGGACAATGCTATTGGGGTTGCATCGTTTGAATGAAGTCCCAGGGCTTTTGGGACAGGCTATCCACTGATCAGTTCTGCAGCTCTGGCTCCTCACGGACCTAGTACCAAAAGCTGTAGCTACAATAAAAGTACCTGGTAAAAATACCTCTTGGCCTACTCTACACTCCTGCAACTTATTTAAGAAAAATGGGGTTGCATCCCCCAAGTTTTCTAGCCTAGAGATGAAGACAGAAAGAGCAAGGTGACCATTATAGGTATCCTTTGCTGATGTGGAAGAAGTTCCCTTTCCTATTTTACCATCTTCAGGGTCATCCAACAGGCAAGGTGGACCTGAGGAGCCTGCAGATGTAGTATCTTCCTTGATTTGCCTGCTACTCTTTTCCCACAGCCCCAAAGGCCAGCAGTGTACTATCCAGATTTAGGGACTTCGCGGGTCCTTATATATTGCATTAGATAAGTGCATGTACAAGAACGAGATTCATGAAAACCACCATACTCGGTGCAGAGTTCCTTACATTAGCTCATAGGAAATGATAATTATTTAGTTTTTGCCCCTTTGGGGCTGTTAATGCTGAATTTAAATAGCTACAAGGAAAAATTACACAACACATAGGTATTTGCATCTTTTACTGGATTTAGCTCCCAATCCCTTTTCTGTGCCAAACACTACAGGAGACAACATCACAACAAATACCATAAAATAGTGGTTAATTATCCAAAACCCATCTTTTTTTTTTTTTTTTTTTTCCCACCCAAAGAGCTCAGAGAGGTAAGTCTAAACACTGACTGCATCAAACTGACAAAAAAAAAAAAAAAAAAAAAGCAAAAAAGCAAACAGGGCACAACTGAGAGAAGGGGCAGAAAATTCCAGCTTTCTGACGAGAGGTATACAGGCTGGTACACTGTACCCCAGATCCAGGTAGATGGTCTTGTTAGTGGAACATGCAGACCCTTCCAGATGTTCTCAGCTATTTCCAACACTGTATCCACGGCCATTTTAAACCACTGAAGTGCAGAACTAATGGAAAGTTTGTTTGTTTCCTGTAGGATGGTGGTTGACTATACGTGATCTGGGCTACCTAGTCAGCCTTTTAAATACAGAATAAATAGTTTCTTCCCAAAGTTGTTTTGCAGAAAATGTTCCTTTCTGCTAGATACAGGGAGAATTAATCCCTTCTCCCCACTACAGACTGCTTTGCTTATTTCTCCCACTGGCCTCTCAGAAGTAAAAGGGGGAGATGCAACTGCTCTGTTTAATGAGCTGCTATTACTCCTATTTTTATTATGATGCCCAATAAATATTAAATTTTTATTTTCCTGAGCTCTTTCCTTCAGGAAATGTCAGCCAAACATAACCCAGCAAAAGCTAGCTTTGTGTTTGCCTTGGCTTCTGGGACTCACCATGGTCCCAGAACAAGGACAGGATGAAATACTGGGGCACACCACCTGGCTTCAATATTGGGCACTGTCTAGAGCTAGCTTGCACATATTGGGAGCCAAACCTGTATTCTGGGCTATGCCAAGTCTGGCGCTTTTCTGTCATTTTCCCAAGCCTGTGGTAGCCACATCAATACAGAGATTTGAGAAAAGTCTGAGCACATCCAAGGCATTATGCAAATATCCCCTCTTGTGCTCTGCTGCAATACATGTATTGAAATAACCTCATATAAACTGCATTGTAAAGGCTTTACAAATGTCATCATTTCTGAATTAATTATCAACCAAATGCCAACAATTTCCCTGCCTTAATATACATTAACATAACCCATTAACAATGTCTAGTTGTCAGGAGATGTCAAGAAGAGGGTGTCATGCCTGGTTTGTGAAAAACAACTTGGACACCACGCTCTCTGGTTTTGGCTCATGTATTGTAAATATGAGGACACCCTTCATACTTCTTCAGATGTGCCCCTGATGGAATGGGTTCATACTATAAATCACTCCAACTTTAATTACATGTTTTTCTTTTCTGCATTAAAGATTCCAGAACATGATTCATCCTCTCATCGCTATATTTTGACATGAATGCAACTCCTCCACAAACAATGGGAGTCACACCAAATTGGGGTACTAAAACAGGCTCTTAGACAACACTGTTTTTACTAAGTCCATCCTCTAAGCAACTTCGACTTTCACTGAGAAGTCCGTGCTGAATTACAAAATTATTCCATTCAGTCCCAAAAAGGTGTTACAGAAAAGTAGGGCCGTGGGCACTGTCCCATCACAAATGCCAGCCCCACACCAGCACCGTGTCCCGCTGACGGATTGGGTCCATTGACAAGTGCCAACAACTGGACAAGATGAGCAGTTTTCCACTGAAAACCAAGTTAACTCTTTCTTTTCTAGACAGCTTTTAGTTTTGACACTGGTGAGAATTAGTATCGGGATATCTCATATCTGCTTTTCTCTATAGACCAAGCACCTTTGGAGGACTACGGCTCCCAGCACACTAAAATCTCTCTCATAGGAGAGTTTTGGCCTTGATGTGCTGTGGGATAAAGTTCTATTCTTTGCTGTCAGTGAGTATATGTTCTTGCACTGATTCCATCAGTAAACAAGGACTCTTTAAAAGCCTGAAGAGCTACCTGATTTTCTTTACTTTTTGACAGAATTAGCCACTGCAGCAGTTAAAATTGCAGACCCTCCAATAAAGCCAGTGAGAGAGAATCACTGCAATGCCTCTGTGAGAGCATTTCTCTTGCTCCAATACCTTGGTGTAGTGATAATTAACTCAGGTTAGCTGTCTTCTGCTCAGGAAGCTTGTAAGATATTGGCATGAAGGACTGTACACTGTTGTGCTGTCCTACAGATGTACTAAGTGTGGATTCCTTGAGACTGTCCTAAACCCACACATAAAACCACACAAACTTTGAACTGGGGACAAATGCTTTCCTAGCCCAAGATTTTCTGCCATGAATGCAACTTGTAAGTGAGGAGGGTTTTAAAAAATGTGTCCCCAGCCAGTATTTTCAAGGGATGAAGAAAATTAAGATTTGATCTTGTGGGCTTGTTTTTCCAGTATCTGTTGTTAAAGAAACCCCTTCCTACGAATGCAGTGGCTGTTAAAATCAGGATACATTCACTACACCCATAATTTCCAGGATATACAAGTGTAATCTGCTAACCCTCTGTTTGTCCCTAAATTAATCAGGGTAACAAAATAGATAGTGATATGATAACAAAATGGACGTGGCTCACACACTGTCTTTTCCAAGGCACTCAGCAGTTTCTTGGCCCTATCATTCACTGCTCTATGGGCAGCCCCTTTTCTGAGCTACTTTCTGAAGCCTGTTTCACTAATTTACCTTGTCTTCTTGCAGTTCTCCGAAAGCCACTCAGACCTGTGCACTTCAAGAAATCTAACTCAGGTCAGGGGTTGAGCGTCTTTTCTGGATCTTTCTGAGTGTATGGCACAGTGACTCTGTATATTATAGCACTAGACCAAAAAGCTTTTGGTTTAGTAACTCCTTCCTAAAGGAAGAAATCTCCAGTTTTGTGACACCAGACTGCTTTTACCATATACCATTTTTAAAAGGAGAAATGTTTTAATTGGCACAATACTGACATGAAACATGCCGGGACTTTGGAAGGAATATGTAGGGAGAGAAAATAAGAGAGGAAAAACAAATCTCATTCCACTAGCAGGTTACTTCACAAGCAGTCAGCTTTCTGTAGCTGCTCAGGACCCTGGCAGGCTGGGAGCTGTTCTAGGGGAGAAAAGCGGATGCTGAGACCTGCATGCAAAATGCAGTCCTATCACGCAGCAATGCTGTTCATCATTCACATTCCCCTCCCATATGCTTGGTAACACGCACAGACGCTCAAGTTTATTGGACTTAATCAGTGCATTTCTGTTCCTTACACATGCTACCATCACCAGAGACCTTTGGCAGCAGCTGAAGCTCTGAATACAAAAAAGTACTGATAATCCTGGGCTCTGCAGTTTTTTTCATGATCAGCTTTGACATGACTTGTTGAACAGGCAAAGAGTCCTGAAACTTTCAAGATGAAAGCAGAAATACAAGAGTAACTGCCCAAGCTCATTTAACACCTCTACCACCGTGACCAGAAATACTTCTCCACAGAAATGCAGACAGGAGACTAAATATGTAAGTGAAAGACATTGATCCTGAACTGTACTCCGAGCTCTGCCACTGACTTGCTAAGGGACTTTTGGGATATTAAACTGCTGGTTACAATACTTTCCCTGCTGGTAAGTGAACAAAAGGATAGTGAATTTCCTGGGCAAGGCAAAGTTGATATGATCTTGCATACATTTCTGAGGCAAGCACTGTATTTGTGTAAAACATTCAATGTGCTAAGCATACATTCATATCTGCCTTCATTTTTGCTAGTGTTGGCAGCTCTGCTATTTATCTCATATGAGAAGCTTCGCATTCCCTTTTTACAGATGCACAAAGTATGCTACACATCATGAGAAGCTGCTCCTAATAAACGTCTGTAAATTCACCTCATTCTTGCTTCAAATTCTTAACCACAGCTCTGTCTTGATAACCCCCTAAAACATAACAATGACCAGGCAAGCTAAAATCTTATTGTGTTATGCCAATACCAGCTATGCCTCCACTACACACGTAGAAGGGAGATGCCTGATCTAGAGCTGCGCTGCACTCACACGAGCTGGCGTGTTCCTCTGTCACTGTGTAAGATGATGTGGAGAAAGTAATCTAGGTCCAAGTAAGCAGAGAGCGTATTTGAAATAAACCAGAGGAAAAGGTTTTCCACATGGGTTTGAAACAAACCAGAGGAAAAGGTTTTCCACACAACAAACTGAAGGCTTATGACCACATGATAAGAGCTTAAATGGGATTAAACATATTCAGAGAGTCACAATCTATGAAATCTTCATCTCAAGAGATGGCTAACCTGCAGGTCAGCGTTGCTCCAGGGGACAGACCACTCAACACATGCCCTGCTCCCTGATCTCTTCCTTTCAGCCTTCCTTGCCAGTTGCTGTCAAACAGGATGCCAGAATAGATAAATCCAGCAGAATATTCCTTATAGTTTTCAGTGCATTAGTAAGATCTGCTTTATTATACAGTAATATAGCACAGTACCGTGCTATGTTGCTTCTAGCACTGTGGCAGCCTTCATGGAGCTGGGTGTCCCTGTACACCACCTTGTTACAGCCCTGTGTTTCTTGCTGCCACTTACTCTCTGAAGCTTTTTACTTACTGTGCGGGGTATACAAAGTGGGACGCTTGCTTGGTCCTGTGTTTACTGAATATGATGCTGTATAAATATTAGGCACAGGAGATAGTAAGGTAAGCTGTCAGAAAGCCCCCGTGGAGGGAAAACATGGAGACCTGACCTCCAGCCCCCTCGATCCATCACACAAGGTTAGCTGATATGATAAACACCGTAAATAGAAACGACTTGTTCTGAGCAATAGCTGTTAAACCAATAAACAGCAAAAACTTCGGAGAAAAAACCACTGTTTTTCCTCATTTATCAAACAAGACTCTGTATCTTTTTTTTTTCTCCCCCTTTTTAAACAAGTTCAGTTTGTGAAGATTGAAGAAAAACAAGACGTCCTTTCAAATCCCTTCTCTGGATCAAACCTCATTAGGTTTTGATGTCAATGGTGCATAGAAGGCTGACCGCTGCCAGCAGAAGTATTTGGCAGCCGGGCTGTTACATAATACAATCCTGTCTTTCACAGAAGAGAGATCACTGTGCTGCTAAATGTGCTAAAATTTAACCCGCTGCTTTGCTCCATCCAGCCAAAACAGCTCCGTGCATTTTCCATAGTACTAACCAATGGTTATAAAAAAAAAAAAAAGTCAACTTTCTGCTTGAAAAATAAAATACCCAAAATACTAAAAACACATATAGATATTTATTTAAGGAAGTACACACTTCCCTTTCCCCACCTCTGACCAAAATCTACTCTGAGAAGGGAGATGTTTGTCCCAAAAAGCAGAGTAGTATTTAAAAAAAAGAAAAGAAAAGAAAAAAGAACTTGTACAACTCTCAGAGAAAAATTATGCTAAAGAAACAAAGTGTGTTGTTACCCTCGAACTGTGTCACTGCTTCATGGAAACGTTTGGACTCATAACTCTGGAAACGTAAAATGTTTTCTAAGGCTGTTTACAGTAAGCTTGAGTTTTCAGCTCCCACGAGTAGGAAGAAAGTGTTCAAACTTCAAATTTTTTTTCCAGAGTGTGCCTGTGTATCCCATGATGCTAAAAAAATAAAAATAAAATACAGCTTTGAGTGGTGTAGATCGGGGCACTTCTGGTCCCACTCATAGTTTTTATTAACATTTGTCAACAAACTGACACAGCAATTTACTGTGCCAGATGCTGACAGGTGATATTCCAACTGAACCCAAGTTTTAAAAACCCAACTATCTTCTCTGAGCCCCCATATAAAACTGTCCAGCCACCCCTGGACCAGCCCCAGTAAATATCTTGCGTTCAGCTAATGAACACCTTCCGGTGACACTGATATTAGCACATCTTGGAAAGAGAAATTCCAATTATGGGTCTGACTGAAACTGGAAAAAAGGCCCTCAGGATTTACCCCGACAGAAAACAAATGGAAAGTGCTCGGGAGGCACAGCTCTCCCTGGTCAGCTCAGTCACCAGCAACGATCACCCAGTAAGCCTCTCAGAAGTGGAGAAATACTTCAGGGACACAAATCCATTAAGTTAAGGGGAACTGGGGGGGTACATCAGAGGGATGGGATGTGCACCCAACACCACACCGAAGACATCTCGTATGGTGCTACCAGCCACCTCCCTATACCCTGGCTAACATCAGGCAGACAAAATCCTTCCCCAGAAAGCCTCAGTGTCAGCTGTTGCTGAAAGCAGAGGTTAGTGTTACAGGCATCTCCTTACAGAGCATGGACACAGGCAGCTATAGACATCCTACACATAGTGCATGCCAGAAACAACCATACCCCCTGTCCCGGGATCCTACTACAACGTAGCACATTTTATCTAACTGATCCTGATGGAGGGAAGGTACTCACCAAGGCAGCTAAGGGCAACAGCTATCCATACACCCCTCTGAAAGGAAAGCCAAAAGACAGCAATTTATATACGTGGCACTGTCCACTGAAGGAGCCTCTCCACCCGGAAGACCAGAGACCAGCACACCCGAGCCTTAGGGCTCCAGTTCACCTCTGAAGGCAACCCTACCCCAAATGGCCCCGCTTGGCCAATGGGACAAGCAAGGCACCGTCTCCCAGCGGATGCTGGTCACAGTGGCCTGTGGCACTGCAGCACTCCCATAGTGTCCAGAAAGCTTCTCAGTATGGTCTGAAGATCATTCCTTGGTGCTCCTCCAAACCCCAATTGAGCACATTATGTTTTCAATTGAGCTGCGTGTTTCACGGGTGGCTGCTTTATTTATTGTACGCAGGGAGGAGTGCATGAGGAGAGAAAGTAGGTGGGAAGAATTATGCAGTTTTAGGAAAACTTAGTTTACTTAGGAATTTATCTTTTGATTCCCCAAATCAGGAATTAATTAGCCCACATTGCTCTCTTTGTTTAGATGTTGCGCATTATGCTTTGCTAGGCAAATAAGGGCCTAGAGCAAGCACTGTATAAACAAGCACTTGTTAATTGCGACTTGGAGCATGACAGAAAACCCAGGGATATAAACCAGCTTAGAAGAGAGACAAACCAGTCCCGAGCTGGTGAACGGGCATTACACACGCATCCCAAACCCTCTGTGCTCCCCTTTCACATACCCTGATCCCCACCGCCATGGTCCCAAGCAGCAGATCCTACGGTGCCAACGCGGCCTTCCCCAACGGGAGGCTTTGGGGAGAGGGCAGGCCCTGGGAGCCCCAACCCTGGCGCCTTCTGCCGCCTGCCCGATGCCTCCGAGGGATGACAGCAGAAACCTGGCTGCCACCGCCTGCTGTCACAGCCAGCGAGTTCAGAGGTTTCTCTTGGCTCACTGGCCCGCTTGCGTAAGCAGGGCGAGGTGGTGTGGGGAGCACGAAGGATGAGAGGCCAGATCCTGCAGCACTAGGGGGCGTGGAGCGGATCTTAGATGGATTTTACTGGGTGTGAACAGCATGATCAGCAATTTGGAGTCACTATGGGTGCTGGGCTAGGCACAAACAGGGACTATACGGAGAGAGCTGGGGTTCTGTGAGCAAGGACATGCAGAAATCTTGATCCAACAACCCTCGTGCTAGTTCCCTTCCTGCTTTACTCAAAACCAGCATGGTTCTCCCTCATCTTCAACATTTTACATTGCTTTAAAGGCAGACCCCTTGCACAGGTCCCCATGGGGGCATTATAGGTATTCTGAAAAAAACATAATTTCAATGTCATCTGTTATTTGGTTTCCTTACAGTCACGGGCAGGAAGCAAACTGCCTTTTCCTTTTCTTTAATGCATAGGCGTTTGAGTAGATTGAGAGAAAGCGTGTTTGCTCACACAAGGGACACCAGCCTCCTATGACGTGTCTGTCTTTCAGAAACCACACTGCCTGCCACAATTCGGCACTTTTCTGCTGAAACCACAATCTCTATCATCATTTTATTATTACAACAACAGCTCATGCTCACTGTTTATAATGATAGGTACTGAACTGTAATCTTAAAATTGTCCCTTGATACAAATAATCCAGCAGAAGTATAATTGCATATTATTCATGCTTGGATTCTATTAAACTTCCATTATCAGACTAAATCTTCATGACTACACATCTAAAAGTGGAATTAATTCAACTCTACACAGTATTTTCTGATGCAGTCTCTACAACCTACATGTACCACACAAGGTTAAAGCATGCTAAAGATTATTCCAACGTCTTTGGTGTCTAAATTGCTTTAAAATCACTGGATGAAGTGCTTAAGACTCACTGAAATTTAATGTGTTTCCAAAAGATTTTTTTCCCTTAATATCTCTCATTTTCCCTGTGGAAAATTCTTCCTCAGAGTTTTTCTTCTTCCTACTGTGTTGTGACTGGCAGCAACATCCAGGCTTCATATGAGAAGTCTTCCTATCACCTCCTTCAAAAGCTATTCAATTCTGTAAGAAACTGCAGCTTTCACAAATAGACAGGCAATTTATCGTACTGTACGTAATGTCCAGAGTCCCTGGGCCAAAGCAAGCAGTATGGTGGGGAGAACAGCCTCAGCACTCTGTCCTCCAAGAACCTGTTATGCACTGTGCAGCCACGGAGTGCATCCACTACATACTGGTGTAGCCTACCAACGTGCCAGGCCTGAACTTCAAGCTATGCCAAGTAAAACTCCGATCCACTTTTGAAAATCTGCGACCACACAAGAGGGCCCTTCTCATATAAAGCACTGTTTGCTGGCTGAACTCATCAACATTTAAAACCTCTGGTCCACCTACATAGTCCTCACCAAGCCACAAGTCAGAAAAGATGCCTTGTGTTGCATTTAAAAAACCATGAAACATCTTCGGGACTCACATGGCAACTTGGCTTCCTTCCTATCTGCAATCAGACATGAGGTTAAACTCAACAGATTTATTTACGCCCTCTGAATTCCCTGTGATTTGGGTTTTGTTGAACACATCAACCTACAGACACGTTAGCTGAGCATAAAGTTACCGTATCAGCAACATACTTCTATTATTGGCTGGTATTGTATTTCCAGGCAAACAACTAGAGAGCAGTAACTTGACAAAATCATTTTTAAAATAGTCTATCATATCATCCAAATACTTCAGAAGCACTTGAATTAAGCACTGATTCATTCATTGCATTCTCAAATTTGGATTCCTTTTCTAGACATATCGCCTTATAATTATATAGGCTCTTCTTTCCAGATGGCATGTTCGACCGTGTCCACACTAAAAACAGATAATCAAATATTAATTCATATCTCAGAAAGTCTGCTCTGACAGATGGCCTTTAGCTCTATCAGTTCCTTCAAAAATAAGAAATCAGGCTTTTGGCTAGTCCACAGGCACAATAAGTCACAGGCTACTAGTTTCTTGCCCCTCAGGGCAAGGAAACCTTCACAAATTTTCTTCCTCTCCCCTCCCCCCAAGAAAATCTGACTTAATTTTAATTTTGTGAAAAAAAAAAAAAAAAAAAAAAAATCACATAAAAATGAAGCTTAGTATTCAGGGCTTCAGACCGGAGGCAGATTCAAACTGTGCAGAGACAGACATTGCTGCATAAATCTTAGGTGGAAAGACTGGTAAAACACTCTGACAAACGTAGCAGGGATCAAAACAAGGTCTTTAGAGCTTAAATCACTAGCCACTATAAATCAATTTGGAAGTCCAGTTTCTTTGAGCTGGGCCTGTAACAGTCTGCCTCTAGAGACTGAGCAGAGGATGCTACGTTGTGTGCCCAGCAGATGATGTGCTCCCCATGGCCTGAACCAAGAACCAAAGCAGTGCCAGGATCCACGTAGAGAATTCCCCACTCCACCCTCAAAGAGAAAAACATCTCTCTGAAATGATTAGTGCTAAAAATAAATTCAAAATTAAATTAAATAATAATAATAATAAAAAAAATGGTTTACCAGGTCGGGACATTTTGTGCTACAGTATTACGCAACTAACTACTTTTTTTCCATTTTTTCTTTTTCTTCCCCCCCCAAACTTCATTTGGCAAAGCAGCCCATTTCCTAACATGGACCAGGCACCCTGGGTTACTTCAGAGAAGACGTAAACAAGCCAAGTTTTTCAGAATTGCAAATTAGCTACTGAACACGTACATGTAGCATTTGCAGAACAATTTCCCAACACGTACATTTGTAATAAGAGTCTTAATGTCCCTATGGCGTAGAGTGATTTATAACTGAAGCACGTGTGACAGATTCATGTTACCCATCCAAAGGGGCTGTGGTATACACCATACATCAATTCTCAGGCTTGTTTTCTTTTCATTTTCTTTATTAAAGAAATAAAGAAAATGAATCAGGGAATTAAGAAATTCAGCTTGCCAACCTCCCAGATTTTTTCACAGTGGTTTAAATAAATCAAATTGAGATTATAGAGGGCCAAGACCAAGCATAGCTATTGCATTAAAGAACACTGTTCTAAATCTGGAGTGACTAACAGGATAGCCTTGTGTCTCGATTCTTTTCTTTGAACTCAAGCTACACATCAGAAGACTTCAAGAAATCAGCAAAAATAGAGAATTGCCTTCCTGAAGATATATAAAGCACCAACTTTTTTTTTTTTTTTTTAAACATAACAGTTGGGCATTTACAGCTTTGCAAAGACACCACAGTGAGCCAGAATGACTCTGGCCATTATATGGGACAGGCATGTCTTCAAAAAAAGAGGACGCAAGGCGATATGGCACAAAGACAATCTCAATCCCTCTTGCAAGTTCTGCTGGGGAACGTAACCCCAGGGCTCTGCCTACATGGCACATTCACAATCAACTCACACACAAGTACATCCAAGCATTGCATGGTCTCACCAAGGGGAAGCCAGATTTAAACACTCCTGAGTTTTGGGACAGTCTAGATGAAAAAAAAACATGGCCCCAGTCCAATTCTCACCGCAGCCAAATGCCCAACTCTGATCTCATTGAAAACAATGGCAAAACTCCTGGAGAACAATCTGGCTCAGAACTAGCCAACTGTCTATCATTTCTCTCACTATATAAGATCTTATTCCTATTATTATACCTGACTATACGCTCCAAACTGTGGTTTCTTTTCCCACCCTGATCTCACTTGAATGATGTCAGACAGGGATAGAGAGACAAATACAGAAATGCAGTAAATGCCAAAGCTGGAACCAGCAACTCCAAGAAATAAATATAATAAGTACATAGAGTGCCAAGGCTGGATACAGCAGCCGAGGAAAAAGGGAAATGTAAAACTTTCTTGGCAAGGGCACATGGATTCATCCAGCTGAAAGAGGCACATTCCAGCCCACACCATTGTAAGCAATAATCTATGTCTCCCTTGAGAAAATACAGATGTTTGTAATTTTTTTGATTTTTTTTTTACTGCTCATATGAAATAACCTTGTTGTCTTGAAAAATTCCTCTAGGACTTGGTATTGCAAATGTTACTTCTGTACAAACTGTAAACTGCTGACTCAAACCAAACATACAAACAAAATTGCATCCAGGACAATTTTGAAACGCATTCTAATAATAAAAATGTACTTGAAGATTAACTGAGGCTAATGAATTGAAAACACATTCATGATAGAAAAGATGCTATTAATAATAATAAAGAAATTGCAACCATCTTTCCTTGCCCATAACAGCATCTTCCTCTTTTGCATCATCTTTTTCAGAATTTTCTTTGCAGAAATGATACCCATGAAAACTGAAATAATATTCTAACCCTTTTATTTCAGCCGAGCTGGTACTGAAGTAACTTCATTGTTCTTTAATCAGATGTTGCTGATTTACAGGAGTGTCAGTGGTTGAAGAGTACAGTCATCACATTCTTAGCGAGGCTCACTGTATTTGGCACCAAGTCCCTTGCTGGCAACTTCTATGATCTGGGGCAGAAAAATATTTTAACTGAAAAGGCCTGATTCTTCTCTGCTTTCCTCTATACATCTACATCTGCATACGGTACCTGTCAGGAGCAGCCCTTCAGATTTTAACATCTTCTTGATGTGAACAGCTGTGTGTTCTTGAGCACACTGGTGAAAAAAGTTAAATGTGCAAACACATTTTAGAATAGGGAAGACTGAAAATTTGTGTGCTTTCTCTGTGTTAAACAGGTCTCTGTTTTGATTGTTCTCTCCACCCCCATTTTCTTTTTCTTCCTTTGGCTTACAAGTGCCATAGATTCAACCTCCTGGCTGAAAGTCAGCCTTTATTTTTTCATCTAGGGAAGACAATGAATTGGAGAATTTAAAATACCTCTTCACAGAAGGGCCCAAGAGCACAAGAGTCACCACTCAATCTGTCAGCCTCAGAATTCAACCCCAAGGCAGTCACTGGAGAGATCTGTCAAATCTGCAGCTGCTGTAAATCCTCCTGACATTGTTGAATACTGCCAATTTACATTAGCAGAGAATCTGGCCCAAAATTTGAAGTAAGTCCAGGATAGACCTAAAGGGGCTTATTTGTTTAGTTAGCACATTTAAAGAAGAGCAAACCTCTGAGTCCTTGAAGATGGTAGATGCCTCCTCAAGATTAGATCATGAACATCAAGAACATGTCAACTTCTGTATCGACATGGGCACTGACACTTAATAGCACACATTCCCACTGAGTACTACACGCATCCTCTTCCATAAGCATTGACAACAGCTACGAATGGATTCTAGTCCTTTCTTTGAATGAACCCTAAATGGGCTGAGGTGGAAGGCAATTCTCCAGGTAGCTTGTAGATGTTTTTGCATTACATCCCCTTTTATGCATTTCATGTGTTGTACTTGCAATAAATATCTCCTCACCTACAGGATGACCAGGAGGATGCAGGTGAACAGAGAAATGGTCTTACTCATGACACCCTTCATTATCTTGCTACCTCAAGCAAATTTTAAGTGTTTCATCTTTTCTACTTGAACGCTTCTCTGACAAACCCTCAGTGATCTCCTCAGCAAACAACTCTATGTTTAACTGACCACAGAATCAACATGCTTTTCCAATTTTCTAATTTAAATGTACTTGTGCTTAATTTCAGGATTTAAGTCTTTTCATGCATCACCGGTCTATCTCTGACACATCCTCCTCCTGACTTTAGTCACTGGTAATAGTCAGTGCACAGTAATGTAAACTGTATTTGAATAAATTGGCTAAATTCAGGTAAAGTAACAATGGTTTCTCAGTGCACTGAGAACTCAGATGTTTAACAAACAGAGGCTGATCTCTATTATGAGTAACTGGCTGGTTGTTACGATCAATTTTTTTGTTCCTCATCAGCAATGGATTCAAGACAGTTTAGGTCCAAATCCAAGCAATCCAGAAATTCAGGGAGCTTGGATCTAAGATTTAAGTTCAATTCAATCCTGTCTTTTTATTTCCTTATATTTTAGTCTATCTTTAAGCATTACGAGGGCCAGAATAACTATTTCCAGGATCCAATTCAAAAGGGAGCCCTCAAGCTGCTAAGAAAGGGATTTACCATTAAATTACTTCCTCATCTTCTAATTTTGCTGCCGAATGAAATCTGGGCAGCTGTTAGCAGTTTCTTCGGGGTCCTGATTTGTAGAGTTACAAAGTGAACATTGTGTTGCTTGTACACAACTGCTGTAACTGAACGCCTGTCAGACAGTTCTTATTCAAGACCGGTTCCATCAAAAACTAGAGATACTTTCCTTCCTCATTATGAGAAAACTTGTTTTTCTTTTCTGAATTTGTTGCATGAAAAAGCCTGGCCAGCAACTGTAAAAACTTAACTCTCCAAGGATGAAGAAAATTGTCTACTTATTACTTTGTAATTATTTGAAAGTTTTGGATGAAAATACCTTCAGTCCACTGTCCATATTTCATCCTGGCTGACAAAGCTGGCAGATGATCCGGTACCAGGAACAGAAGAGTAGGAAACTATTTGGAAACAGGCTAAATCTGGAAGAGAAGCCTTTGAAACCGCAAAGGAGCCTCTGATTAAGTGGTCACTCCGTGTATTCGTGACTGAGTCAGGTTAGAAGAAACAGAACAAAAAGCCACCTCTTTGGGGACTTTTATTGTGGGCTGAACTGAACCCAGGATAGGGAGTTGTCCTCATCCTGAGGGTGCCTTACCAAGTCTGGATCTGTGAGGACAAAGGGGAATAGGAAAGCCAAATATACAAAAGTTCTACTATATAAGGAAAGAAGAACAGGGAATTTAATCTTACTCTTTTAAATTTACTCTGATTTATACCCTTGTACCGCTGTATTGAGGCCTCAAAAACTCTACCATACAGGTGTTTGCATTAATCACATCTCAGCAATCCACTGTGGGTACAGGAAAAAGGTATGGTGCGTAGGGCACTTGGAGCTGAACTTAAATATTGTTTCCAGACCTTGAGTCCAGAAAGTCCTTGAACATCGCCTGGAGTTCAGAGATGAGGGTCAAGGTCTCCTCATCCTCTCCATTCTTCTTCTCAATGTCACAGCAGCACTCGGAACAAAAACTAAACTGTCAGGCCAGGTATGAGCAAGAGGAGCCTTAGGGACCACAGCTCATCCCGAGCCCCTTCCCACCAATTAGCACATCTATCTTTGTCGTCAAATGCACTTTTCCACTCTCTGTCCAGCTCCCAGTGCAGTTGTATTTCCCCCCAGTCTGGCAACTCGTCTCAGCAAGTTATAGGGACGCCCATTGCAGCTCAAGACAAACACAGAGCAAGCCCACAGCTTGCCTTGGGGACTCTCTCTTCCTTGTTCAGTCGGCAGATTTCTCGGTTTTGTTTTCTCGTTCGCCTTTAATCTAATGTTTCCCACGTATCAGCACTCTCAAACAAAGCCCTCTCTTTCAACACTCTCCATCCAGGCTCGCTGCCTCTCAGTGCCCACAGGAAGCCTGTGACTCAAACCAGATTTTACAGTGATATTTTTCTGGCTCCAGAGAGGTTCTACCTCTGCTCTCCATTTTCTCTTTCAGATGACAGGGACAGCATCTTGTGAAGTGACCCCTAAGTACACTAACAAGGAGTATTATAATAGCCCTGAATCCCCATCCCAGTTCCAGAGACTCACAAATTAGAAGCCAGGCGTTCACACACGTACACACCCACACTGCCATCTCTTTTAAAGAACTATTCTCACTTCTTTGCAAGCCATTAAAGCACAGCTGCTTCTCCAGCATCTTATTAAATGAATCCAAACTGTTGCTAAATTGTGAAAAACTGAGGGAAATTTGGTCTCTCAAAAGTCTGTGCTGGAAATAACACTGAAGTTCTACCCATAACTTCCTTTCATTCCTCAGACTGCTATAGGAATAACCAAAGCAGGGTTAAAAAAATGCTATTTTTCATTGGAAAAAATGATTTATTTATTTTTTGTGGCAAAAAAACCCTCTTGATTCAGAATTTAATTGGCCAGTGTCTCCCCGTGACAAAGTAAAAACATATTCATGACATGACATTCATTTATCTTCAAACTGTTCACTTCCAGTTAGTTCCATGGAATATGGATCTCATTGAGCAGAGTGGAAAACAACCCAAGTATCTTTTGGAAAGAATCATTTTATTACAATTATGGGGTTTCAGAACGGACTGAAATCTGATGACTTCCGAGCAAAAGGACACTAAAGCATTTCCCTCCAGGGAATTAGCTTTTGTTTAGGGACATTCCAGGAACAGAGCCTGAATAGAGATATATTCTGTTGGCTGCAGCATTTTTGCAGACGTAGTTCTGAGTGCCACTAAATGAGGGGGCCCCAAAAAATGAGCCTATTCCACACAGCACACCAGAAGACATGCAACCCAGAGCTCCACGATGAAACTAATATGAGATCCTACATAGCTCCATTTTGCACCTTTCATATCCACCTAATTTTACCACTGCACAGGACAAGAGATTTTTTGTTTCCATGAACCAAGACTAAACTTGATTCTTGCTCTTTTTTTTAATTAAAAACAAAACAAAACAAAAACACTACTTTCTTTCAGTTGCAAGACTTGCTTTTCACAAGTCATTTTGAAGAAAAATCAAACAGTGTCTCAGACCTATTTAACCCCCCAGCCCCCCACCCTCCCAAGTGAACAACCATCAGCCTATGGGCTGACCATAAGGTCTTTGACCCTTTGACACTCAGGAAGAAAAAGTTGTCTCAAAAGCTGACTTTTACTTCGTAAGAGTCATTCATCCTTTCTTCCAGTGGTACAGAACATTTCACTCAATGAGTGAAATAGTGAACATTAAAAAAATAAAGAAATAACAGGTTGTATTCTTTCATCTCTTACAATTCTGCCTTTGCATGCATGAACACCACCTCCACTATGAGGGCTGTGTGTGTGCATGGTTTTGCTGGTGGTTTTGTCAGCAGATGTATCAGTCTGTCAGCTCTGCTGTTAGAGAACAGCTTAGCGCTGCCCTTCATTTCTCACTTCTCAATTTAGGCAAACCAGTTTTACCAGGACTAAAGCTCAGAAGTTTATTTCTCCCAGCTATTAAGCCACTTACTGCAGACAAGCAAGTTGTTCCTTATCAGACCTATTGCTTTACCTTTTTAACTGTTTTCTTTAGAACTCTATCAGCACACAGAGGGACTTCCCCCGCCTAAAAATAAAGTCAATAAAGGATTGCCTGTACTTTGTCAAAAATGTTTTCACCCCATCCTTCAAATACCTATTATCTTACTTCAAAACATGTTAGGAAGCTGACCCTAACTCACCATTAACTGATGGACAGACTGCAACTCCTCAAGTTCAAGAGCAAGTTTGCAAGCACCAGCACACACCAGATTCAGGCTTGCCCCAGGCCATGTTTTATTTCACATGGTGGCGGTTTCTCTTTGATTGGACAGCACAATGGGCTCTCTGTACAGCCAATGAGTTCTGCTTTTCTGGAGATAGTTATGTCTCCAATAATTCGAAGAAAAAAAGAAAAAAAAAAGAGCAACAGCTGAAATCCAGATGACTGGAGTACTTTGCAAACAAAGACAGATTGTTGGAGGCCAAATGAGACTGATCCTTCCTAGAAAGATCTACAAACATGCAAGTGCTGCATGGTTAGATGCTAGATTAATATTCAAATAAGGATTTCTGCATAGATCATAAATCAAACTTTGCAATGCAAAGGGTTTGTAGAAGAGTAAAGCAGATGTGGTACGACTGCCTCAGTGTTCTGCTACACCCCTTATACAGTACAACAGTTTTCCGGTTTGAGTGAAATTTGGAGTTCCTCAGATTGTGCCAGCTCCCAGAAAGCAGGTAGCTGTGGTTGTTTCCTGAAGATCAGTACCTAAATAACCATGAAGGCCCCAAATCTATATATTAAAAAAAAAAAAAAAAAGTGTAATTACTCAAACTCAGCATCACATTCTAACCTCTAGCTTCAGTCTCCCAAGTGACAGGCCTCTGACACAGAATGAAAGAGAAATCTCCCTCATCACTAACACTCTCAAGCTGTGCTCTTTGGGCTTCCTAACTCAAAATGTCACATTTCTCTGCCATCCCTCACAAGGCTTCCTTTCCAGCTGTCACTGAGCAGTGCTGCGAATAGGCATTTGACCAGTCCCTGAGGTAGCACCTTCAGTTTCATACCTGCTGCTCTGACTACAGAAAATGCAAGCTTTCTGCTATATTTGTTAATAAAAACAACACAAAACCCACTCACCTAAACAGCATTAACAAAGCAACTTTATGCTGAGGTGGCAAAGTTGTTTGTGTGACTCTGATTTGGTCACTTTGTGCACATACAAAAGAAGTTGTTTTGCTATCACGTGGTCCTACACACCCCTTCCAGAGGAGCCCACTGTGCAGAGAACAGCTGGAACCCAGCACCTTTTGGGAACTCTGCATCCTGGGACTTTCCTCCAACAAGAGCTTCCTTTCTCAGAAAGACAAGCATGCACCCCACAAATGAGCCTGTCCCCTTTCTTCCTACATGAGGCAACAGGAGAGTTTGAGCACTCGTCCTCAGCTGACACCCTTTACATCAAGCCCCTTCACCCCCTGACTTTAAGAGGCCACGGCCCCAGCAGAGAGGATGGGGTTTATTAGCACCGGCTCAGTCCTGCTGTCACACAGTGACGTGTCATCTAGCCAGTTCAGGATGTGGGCACAGCTCACTCGACTTCCAGCCAAAGATCTGTTGAATGGAGCATCCAAATTGCTTTCTGCATAAAAATTACAGCTCCTCTGGACTTTGTTTGGGGCTGTAACCGCCAGTCTAACACCATCAACTTGAACTGATCAATCCACAAAGTAAAGAATACCCCATTAATGGCCACTCATTAGAAATCTAGCAAGACCTTTTGGGACAAAGGCCGGCATAGACTCCAGTGCAGCTGGGTCATCTTCAGCTGCCTTCTAAGGGTGTCTTCTTGTATCACCTGCACCCCTGGGCCTTGTTCCGGCTCAAAACATCCTCCTGCCCCTCTGCCCCGGAATATAACTAATTGGTGCCTTGAATGAAGCAGAGATGTTACGCAAAGAGAAAAAACTGAACCATGAAAGACAGTATTGCATACTTACTCATAAAGTAGCCAAATGAAGCCTTACTGTCATATAGGGTATATATGCTGTAGATGAGGAATTGTGACTTAAGAAAATTGTCCTTCCTTGAGTTTGTCCCCTATATCTGTCAGAAACAGTAAATGGAGATGTAAAAAATAATAAATAAATAAATATATATATATATATATATATATATATATATATATATATAGTCTTATGCTTCAAGACTAGATTTTGGAAATCTACCAGTAGACCCACTACATCATACAAGTTTGATGGGGCTTCATTTCCACACAAACACACAAATAGCCACATATATGGCACTTCTGCGGAGACAAACACATCTTTCTTTTAGTTACTGGAGCCCTCTCAAAAACGCGCCTATAAATCCTCCAGGAGCGGGAAGGAGTTACAATGGAAAGACTGATGGATCTGCAACACTGCGGCGGCTCACACGCTTCGATTGCCATAACAGCTCCTTTGTGGTCACAGTGCTTGCTGCGTGTCACTGGGCCTTAAATACACATTTTGAACTGTCATATCCAATACAGCGGGCCCTGGTGGATAGTTAAAGACAAAGGAGAAAAATAAAGCAGCATGAAAACATGATGTGATAAGACTCACTTCTTGAACAGCAGAATAGGAGCTGTTGTTGAACATGGTGCCTGATGCCTAGTATGCTCTCCTGGCCTTGCGAAGATAAAGGATTTAGTAATGCAACCTTTGTAGGTTTACTTAGTTGTATGCTCTGAATGAAGAACTGACATTATTTGGAGGCTCCCCCCCCCCCCCTTTTTTTTTTTTTGGTGTTGTCAAGAGTAGAATATTCTCCAGCAATGCAATTTCCAGATGACCTATCTTGAGGGCACATGGAAACAATAGGGAGAGATTAATGGCCTAGGACACTTTGAAGAGAACAATGCCATGATCTTGGGATGAACTAGAACGCGTCAAATGTAGCAATCTTGGGGAAAAAAAGCAGTTCTGCAAACAGAAACCTTTTCCATGGCTTATTTAGCAATGAGCGTAAGGGAAAACGTGTCTGACTGTTTTGATTTAAATTTTGCTGGCTATAAACAATAATTTTGAAATACTGTGAGTCAATATTATTTTTCTTAAAACGTGACATAAGGTTTAAAAGCCAAGTTCTCCTCTGGACGAGGCTGATACCAGTGTGATCAAGAGCAGAATTTGCGTTGATTGCATCTGGCGCCTGGTGATGCTCACCCATGAGATGCAGTGACAAGGGATTGTACGCGGAACTTCATGAATGAACAGTTTGGATCTGCAAATAGCTACGGGTTGTTCCAAGTGGAAACGTGCTTTTATTATCAGTACAGGATTACCCTGCGGTAAATAAATCATTTGTATTGCAACCGAAACATTATTCCATCATACATCAAGGAAACATGCAACCTTTCCACTTTTCAGTTTAATTCGTTCTGGTGTATTTTCCAGATTGTTAGGTATCTCTCCAAGGATTATGAACTAGCAATTGGAGGTTAAAAAAAGGCAAAACAAAAATACCTTGAGATTCATGTTATAAAGAAATCCCTCCAAATCACAGAAAACAGCTCTTATGGAGCACAAAATCTCTTTAACTAATCAGCTTCATGTTCCCTTTATATTCCCCAAAACTCAGCCTTATGAAGTGTCTGTGAAAAAAGGTAAACTTTACAGAAGGCAAGCAAACCTAAGCACAGACTACCCATGAAAATCAACATTTTCAAGAGTCTGGCAAATGCTTCCATAACCTCTGGAACAAGTCATGCACAGCTTTCCATAGTACTGGATCCTGATAGTCGATCACCTGGTGTCATTTCAATCATCTATGACACTTCTCTAGTATCTCTTATAATACCTTCTTATGGAACTTCTGACACCTTTTCAGAGGTGCTACAGACTTTCCTCCTCCCCTGCTTTTCTGAAGCAAGTAGGAAGCCAACAAACCACCACCTCTCTGCTGAACGTAGCTGAAATCAGCCAAAAGGTTCTTGCAGGAAAAGGAAGCCTGACACAAGTGCTTAGACCATATTGCTTCAGAAACCTAGGTGAAAAACACTACATAAGAGGTTGTATACAAGGTTTCTCAGCATGGATACTCCTGCTTACATTAAACATGCAGAAATGAGAGAAAAGATCCTGAAGTGCTTTTAAGACTGGAAATACTGGAAAGCTCTGAAGTCAGAACAGTTTTTGAGGTTCTGCTGCTGGTGTGGTTTGCATCCCTTGCTATTCAAAGCATTAATGAAGACAACAACAGAGCAAGGAGGAGAACCCCAGCAGACACAAAAATATGGGCCAGATGCTCATATCCAGCTGTTGCTGATATCCAGCTGTTGAGGCCTCCTGAAAGCAATTGAAATCCAGACCAAAATGATCAGCACACTCCCTTCGTCTGGAGCACAGATATCATCGTCCCCTGATCTTCCACTTGCCTCTTCCAAGTCCAACAGACTGCGTCAGCTTTATCTAGATGAAGCATGAGCCAGCTTACCATTAACTAGGTGCTGGAAAGACACCAGGTTTATTCTTCCACTGCACCTGTTGCGTTTGCATAGTAGAGTTCAAGGCTATTTATGCACTTTCCTACTGGCTTTATACCCATGCTAAGAGACTCCAACTGTCACTCGGAAATGCCTTAGAGTAGTCAGTGGGTTAGGCAGACACGCTACCTTCCAGAACTCCCCAGGAGCAACGAATTCCCAAACAACTTCATCCATTTCTACCATTATACCCTGTGGAACAGAGTTATACTTTTTATACAATCTACCATTCTTGCAAAGGAGCTAAAAAGGAGAAAACAAGCAACGTTGGGCTTGCTTCAACTCCCAAATCCCTGCCAAGTCTGGGTGCTCACTTCACTAGCCTCATACACCTCAAGAAACAAATTCCTTTCACCAGTACTGCATCTCGGCACACAAATCATGGGGTGGGCTGCAATTCCTGACCATCCAGCACATGCTGTCCATTTAGGTTCTGGAAGCAGTAGCAGGAATTAAAAAAAGAACATGAACAACAGCAGAGACAACAGACAGAGATCACCCTGCAGTTAGGAAGACAAAAGCAAGGCCGGATCCAGCACATTCACAGCAACACCCCAGATACTGGCTTACACAGCAGCGATCACCAACATCTCTTTGGGGCTTTTGGCTTTGGGGACAGCAGAACTGTGAGCATGAGCTGGGTGCTTGCTCAGGGCATGCTGCGATGGAAGGGGAAGTGACGTGGGAGGGAACAGGTTTTGCACTGTGTGGGAAGGTGAGCTTGACATTGATGCTTGAAAGGAATTTAACTAGTTGGATGCAGAGCCAAGAGGCCACACTGGGTGGAGTGCTAAGTATACAAACTTAACCTGTAGAGGAATGCCTTGCCTCATCTGAGGATTACTCTCTCTGGTGCAGAACAGTCCCAGCCCCATCTTCAGCTCCACACAACTTCTCCTCTACTCATCCAGTGAGCACTGAATTAAACAGCCATGCAGGGCAGACACGAGGCCTCAGCATCATACAGCTCTTATATGCGAAAGTTTGCTTTTAAACAGCACAGTGTGGTTACTTCAACATACTTGGCATTAAGAAGGAACTAAGTTGAGGCATTTGGTGGTTATGGAGAAACATATGGCCTTATTTCACCATTTATTTTTTTTAATAGGAAGCTTTTTTCTTCCTTTTGGGGATGTTATGACTGGAATGTACAGATTCCATGAGTTTGTTTTCTTCTTCTGTTCCTTGGACATTCTCCCTCAGCTGCTTTTTCCATCAGAGGACTTTGCAGAACAACTTCAAGTGCCTTGTTTTCTATGTGAGTAAATATATCCTCTGGCATCCTGCTTAGCAGAGATACATGCTCCCTCCAACACCCAGAGTTACACACAAATTCAAAACAATTAAGCCTATTTATCTCCTAAATTCTTGCTGCGCTCACTTCCGGCTTGATGCACTTACATGCTTGGAGAGATCAGCTCAACCACATTGGAAATGGACCTTCTCTGCACGTGCTTGAAAGAAATAAATAAAGTTTAAGTTCAATGAAGATAAGACACTTGGCTGGAGCCAGAGGTTCTGTGCCTTCCATTCCATTCCAGCACAGAAAGCAGAAATAAAGGAACGCTAATAAGTAAATTGAACATCCTGGCTGCTTTGGTACGTGTGTTCCCTGCTCATTTGCTTTATAGTGCCTTGGCTTGCTGCTCTGTCATGTGAACAGTATCGAAGAAAGCCAGATCCTTTTTACTTGGAAATTGATGATGTATGTACCCAAGTGTTGATCCAACTGTCTTCATGGCCCAAGAGTAAAATGTTTATCTTTTACCTCCCCTCAAGCTTCTTAATATTAATAGGATGGGTCTGCACAAGACCTGGCATTTACAAATACCTTCAACTCAAGCTTCCTTTTCTGAGGCTGCCATGCATTTGAACATAATCCCAGGCCAACTGTTTCCACATCCAAGCATCCCACCCTATTCTTACATTTATACCACTTGCACTGCAGTTTCTGCTGGCTGATTTCCCAGAATATCCTTTGCCTCTGGCAAGATAATTGCACAAGACTAAAATATTGTCGCCACAGACCTTAGCTACATTATATGTTGCTGTCAATACAGCCAGGGGGAATGGGGGGGAGGGGGTGGAAGTCTGTGGGACAGAAGTGCTAGTTCCTTAAGAACTAATTCTTCCATATTCCAGAAATCACATGGTTTAAAACAGTTGCTTCAAGATTTACTTATTTTTTCCCCCTCTCTCCTGTGTGGGTTTGTACTTTTTTTTGATTGTTTGTTTTTTTTTTTGCTGCTTGTTTGTGTTTTTTCCCCCCTTTTAGACCTGGGGGGAAAGTTCAGGTCTCATCTACCAAATGTGAAATAGTGAGCAGGGTAGAGGGGAGTCAGTTTTTTGTCAGCAAGGAAAAAGAAGCAGCCTTTTAAGAGAAGGGGAGATTTTCCCACTTTTAATTTCATCTAGTTCAATATCTACTCATCTCCTGAAAAGGCAGTCAAATGGAAAATTTTACACTGATGTCCTGAAGTATTTGATCCACTTACACTGCACTAGCTGAGAATGAATGTTACCAGCCAAAATGCCAGCTGATGACACAGCAGAGACCATAACCTCAGGTCAGTGACCTTTCGTGGGCGCCACAAAAAAACTTCAGTCTTCCTCCCAAAATTAGAGGGTGGGGATGCTGATAGACAACACAGGCATGCTGGCAGACAGCATCTGAGAGCTGGGAATTTCAGCCTTTCTTGGAGACAATACCTTAACATCAGCCAACACCTCTCTGCAAGGTGGCAGCCATCAGCTCCTGTGACTTCTGAACCTTGTCAGAGTCTGGCCTTCTTGTGTGTTTAATAGGACAGAATGCAAAGAGATTTCTCATCTTCTCTGAAGAATCACACTGGGGATGGGGATCGCATTCCCCAGCATAAAGTTAAGCTAGTGGCAGTCCCACAGGCTTCTTTAACTCATGAGTTCCTCAACCTAGTATTGTAAAAGTCTTTCTATACTGGTGTTATGTGCTTGTACCTCCCTACCTTCAGCATTACAAGATGCTCAAAAGCTGACTCCTTCTGCCAGGCTAAAACATGCAAGTCCATCTTCCACAGAAGGAAATCTGTTGGTTTAGAGCTCCTGGTGATCACCGTTCAGCCTGGTGTTAACGTGCTAGAGCTGGGTCACTATCAGCTCTCTGCATCCCTCATCCTGTTATCTCAGAAAACAGACCAAGTTAATTCTGTCACGCACAGATGCGCGCACTGGCATTTAAAGGGAAGCACTTCACATTAAAAGCAGAGTTTAATTGCAGTGGAAAAATAAGTGGTTTGCTTCAGCAGAAATCTCAAATTTTGAAATGCCGAAGAGGAACTTGTTATTCAATGAAAAGATTAAACAAAGAACAGTGATTGCCACACTGCTCAGCAGCTGATCAAATGTGATTGAACTCTGTCCAGGAGGATATTGATTATAACTACTTGCTATTCCCTTTGAAATTAATTCAAATTTTGAGTTCTACTCTCAATTACAACACAAGCTTCGGTGAAATCACTTTGAATTTGTACTGCTGTCACAGGAAAGGGTTGCACACACTCTGTAGTTTTCCTCCCCGGTTTAGCTCCTCTCACGTAGTCCATGTCTGAATCTCCGCTGCTGAGGTTTAACAAGTACTGAATGAAAAAGGCAATTCTTCAAATACACATTCAGGAAAATGTTAAGAAACTAATAAAACATCCAGTAAGTCAGAAGCACAAGCATTTTGGTGTGTCAGAAAAGCAAGTTTTATTTGGAGCTTGGGAAAGGAAAATATAAAGCAATTCCATCGGTTGGTAGAAACCCAAAGAACAGTTCTATGTTAATACCCAAATCCAGAATTGCAAATTATACTGCAGAGTCCAGCATTGCTGGCTGGACTGAACAAAGCACAAACAGGAAAAAAAAAAAAAAAAAAAAGAGTTAAAACAACTCTCACAAAACCCAACAACCCTTATTCTTGCTTTACTCATCCAACATGAGCAACACAGCTGAGGACAGTATTTCAACAATCTGTGTAATTTTATCTTTCCTGTGTTCTTCTAGTTTGGATATTATGTGTCATCTCTGTTTGTACAACAGCCAAGTGCCTGATCCTGCTTTCTTTGCCAGCCATACAGATCATAAATCAGAGAGCACAGCTCATAAATCACGTGCCACTGAATACTGAATCAAATCAAGACACCCAGAAATTCCACTTGGTAGGAACTACAGGACTTTAAGGGGGCTGAGGGCAGCCAGGGTATGCCCTAACATGCAGGAATAGGTGCAAACACAGGTGTCCCCAGCAGCAGGCATCCCCTGGCAGGGGGCTTCAGCCAAGCTGTCTGCAGGGCAGTTGGGGCACATCCCAGCCTGCTCCTTCTCCCCGGACCATTTCAAGCCCGTTTGTAGTCCCATGCCACATACGTGAAATGGGCAACGGGACTTTTCCACTACCTCCCTGTGAGCCACTTCGTAAATACCATGACTGAGGGGAAGGGAGTCTGTAAAAGATTCGGAAATCTGTGACTAACAGCCTCGTGCTTACGGTGACATGAAGGTTTGTTTCAGTTTTCTTCTAAGCCTATACTTGCATGAAGGCAACTATTTCACAAACAGCCCAGTTCTGCTCAGCAGAGTACTCCAAAAACATCCTCCTCAGGCTGTAATGTGGCCCTCAACGTACCACAGCTGCTCACAACACCCAGCCAGCAGGGCTGCTCATGAGCACTCCTCAGTCCAGGCAAAAATGAGCCAAATCATCTTAAAAACCAAGTCTTTACACCTCTTTCCCTTTCCATCCATGGCCTCCGCAGTGCATAAGCAAGCACCTGTGCAGATGTTTTGCCTCAGCTGGAGATAACCACACAACATGCAGCTACAAAAACCATACACAAGGGCCACGAGGAACGGGCTCAGCATCCAGCCCGCACCCCTTCTTACAGCAATACATCTCTGGGTGTGGGTGGGGAACATACTTATGCTTTGGGGAAGAGCAAGCTTGGAGTGACTCAGTGTTGTTTTTGGCTGTTTTTAGAGACATGGGGAGGAGAAGCTAAAAACATCCCCAGTGAGCTGAGAAAGTTTGTGTTGTAGGTCTTTCTCAGAGCCTGACCTCTGTTGTCCTGAGTAGCGCTGAAATACATGGAAGATGGTCTCTTAGAGAAGGCCCTACGTGATACTGGATGGTAGGAGAACAAGAATGATTAAATAGCTGGAGACATGGGCACAAAATCATTTGAGGAAAAAAAAAAAATCATCACTTTCTCCCCAGAAACCTTTGCCAGGCAATGGACTGCAGCATTCCTGTGCACATTCAGCACCATGCACATACACATCCCTTTCTACTTGTGCACCCATACAATGATCTCAAAAGAGATAGGCAACTACCTCATGGTAGTATCATGGTAGTAACTCTTACCACTACAGCCACCTCACCCCCTCCACATCCTACAGGGAAATTGTACAGACGGGGAACATGCAAGCTCTTAGTAGTGTCCAGATGTGCACACTCCCACCATGCTGCCAGGAACAGAGCCCACGTGCCCCAAATTTTCTCATGCCCTGCTCAAACTGCTCTGAACCATAAGGAAGAAAATTAAAAACAACACACTATAAGGTAAAACATGCCAAATCCCCAGCTGGTGGAGCCCCACTGAAACCTGGGGAGTTATGCAATATCAGAGCAGGCCCAAAACTGAATATAAATAATATTTCCGTAAATGAAGGCATAATTTTGTTCCCAGTAATCTTTACTGCAAACCATGAGCCAGAAAACTCTGTATTTGCTTGTGATTCCTTTCTGCCCTCCCCTCCCTCCCCAGGTTCAGAAGAGTTTGGATCTATGGGCTTGGTTCAGTTCTGAACTCGGATTAGGAAAGTGCTAACGTTATCTCAAAGGCTGCCAACAGAGGTAATACTGAAACACACGCACTGTCCTCAGAAGGTTAATCTCCAATGGTAAGGGAATTAGGCTCAGGCAAAAAATGACTCTACTAGGAAAAGAAGTTCTGCTCCAGCTGTCATACGGAGTTATATATATGAGCAGGCTTACTGTTAATCAGTATTTTATTTGGGGTTTGAAATGGTTGGGCCTTCGAGCATTTTTTTCCTTTTTTTTTTTCTTTTTTTTTATTTTAAGTTTTGTTATTTCTTTTCAGAGGCTGAATCAAGCTCCACTCTGCACCTATCTGTCAGTTACACAAGGGACTCATTTGGAGCTACGCTGGTTCGTTACTGGAAACGCAGATCTTCCCTCTGCCGAGGCGGGCTTCAGAACAAGAAGTTGGCTCCCTCGAGACGCACAGAGATACACATGCTTCATCCAAGAGGTTTCAGAACCAACATTCAGAGGCTTGAAGCCCAGCTCCTGCTGGACACTCAAGGGTGAGAAAGCCCCAAGAACAACTTCTGATTTGACCCAGTAACTAGAAAGCCAGGCACAACGGTAATCTTTGGCCCTGCCTGGGCCATTCTCAAAGAGTGACCAGCTGTGAAGGAAAAGCACAGCGCAGGCTCACTGAAGGACAACGCTGCAGCTGAGA
Source organism: Anas acuta (assembly GCF_963932015.1). Classification (NCBI taxonomy): domain Eukaryota; kingdom Metazoa; phylum Chordata; class Aves; order Anseriformes; family Anatidae; genus Anas; species Anas acuta. Next base: position 10,672,699 of record NC_088989.1, on the reverse strand, counting down.
TCCTCTGGCTTTTGTGGCAGCTCCAGGAAGCACCACACTACCTGAAGACCTCTTTGAGCTCCCTCAGCACACAGTACTCGAGCTCACCTGGGTCCTGTGATGTCTGATAGACACCTCCTGCAAAGCACTGTCTCTAACTGGCAAAGATTTCCGTGCTTTCAGTCAGTAAGCAGAATACCCGTCACCTTTCTCAGTTCCTCTTGCAATGACTACTGCAGGGCACAGGCCAACCAGAGGCTTTCACATCCCATTGTTTTCAGGGCATCACATAGCAGGAGCTACATGGGTAAAGGCCACCGCCAGGGTCAAGAGGCATGGAGTGGGGCCTTGCACACTTGAGTTGTGTCCAGCTGAGGTGCAAAGTCATACCCTCTGTGCATGGGTGAGTGAGTCAGGTGCTGGCCAATGTGTTTGATGGGCTGGCCCCAAGCACTACAAGACCTGATGTCCAGCTTAGCATGGGCTCTGTACCCATGTCCCACCTAAACTTTGGTGGGAGTTTTGGAAGCCAGAAGAAATAGACAGCTGTTTCCCCACCCCTCAAAACCCCATCATGTTGTATACAATGAGCACAGACATCTATGACAAGCTGCTGAAGGTTTACATAACGTTTGGGGTTTTCCCCCTTACATATAGAGGCAGCATCTATATCACATGATTTCACTGAACCAAGGTCATTCATTCATTTCCCAACGGAAAGTTAAACTCAGCTGAAGATGATGTTCTGGTGAATTAAGACTAAATAAAAACTGTGGTTTAGCCATAGTCCATTCATAACACACTCCTGAAGATGAGTGGGAACAAAACAGAGCCTATAGGATATGGTGTGAGATCTGCAGGTTCTAGAGCATGGGTGAGACCCTTCTAACTCTACAAGTCAAAACACAGTACCCTCAAACACCACTTCTCTATTTTCTTATCTCCCTATAAGCAGTATAGAAATGAGAATATGATGGTAGCTGATAATCTGCACTGCAAATAAACTTTTTGGAAAAAATAAAAACAAAAACAGACCAACTATTGTCTAGGTACTACGTATGCATATCTCAAGACAGTTCCCAGGAAATAAGGGACCGAGGGAAGGATGAACCAGAGGAACTTAGCTCCTGGAACAGATCAGGGTGGGCTACATGACCAGAACAAACCATCTAATGAAAGGGAGTGGAAAAATGGGAGTAAACTCCTGGTGTAATACCAACACACACCTGTACCCAGCTTGCTACTCATTTGTAAGGTTTTGTTTTAAAAGTATGGTTTATACAGAAGAAAGCGTAGTGTGCATACACTTATTCTGGGTATGTACTGTGTAACTAATTGCTTCCAGTACTGGAGAAACACTTCTAGATGCACAGAAGAGACGGCTCTCGCTACTTACCTTGTTTTTCTTATTTTTTATTATCTGCTAGCTAGTGAGAAAGAACATTAAGTAGTAGCAATAGTACAGTGTTTTCCCACAACAGTATTCTGAAGATGACACACTCGTAAACAGTTCCATCAAGTAGGGAACAATAATGCAATTTGGCAGAAAGAATCTTAGAAGCCAAGTTACACAGAGAAATTATTGTTAAAATTACATTAATCAAAACCAGTTAGGAAAAGATGAGAGGAAGACTCTGGCAGAACATGTCTGGGATGTTACCAATTAAAGTTGTTTTTCTTCCTAAAAGGCAATAGCATTCTTTTTAATTAGCCTCTGTCATTGTAATTCTAACAATAACCCACAGCGCAATTACTATTTGAGCTACTTGAAAACTTAAAGCATGCACCCAGTTTCTTTTAAAGACTCCTAAGTGGACAAGCAGCGTGGCTGTGTAGGGATGAATGAACAATTTACTTTGTCACTTCTAAAGCTAATTTATAGCACAACATCTATTTGCTATAAACACACACAAAATTCACATGCTGAGAAGTCATTCTAGGAATAGCCTAAAGCTGTCTACACCATAAGTCACCTAGCTAGGGGTCAGAAATAAATAGAAAGATGTATCTCTCCAGATTTAGCATTCATGTTCTCTGTGAAGCAGCACAGTGGTGTTTACGAACCAGCGGAGAGCTCTGCACACACTGTGGCATTAGATGAGCTCACACCAGCAAAAGCACACGCTGATACAGCTCCTATTGCTGTTGATGCCATTGGCACTGAAGAAGTTAATGCCTGTAGGCTGCAATGCTAACCCCAGCTTGGCTAATCCTCTGGCATTATTACACTTTGCAACAGGAATGCTCAGCTGAAACAAGATTAGACATCTTAATGGCATTAATGAAAATCTGACCTATAAAAACTGCTTAAGAACAGAAATGCTGCATTTTTCAAGTTCTCTGGCTAAAACACTCAGATTCTCCCTTGCTCTACCGATGCAAGTTCCGAACTAGAAGTACAAGACTTCAAACCTTCCAGAAAAATCTGTGATTCTGACAAAGAAGGCTCATTAATAAGTTATATTTTGTCTCACTGAACTATAGAATGAACTAGATTCCAATCTTCATAGCTCTTTGCCTCTTCCACCAACAAGGAGGCATCGCTTTATTTGTACTCCCTGTGGTATGAGCTGTAGGACACAGGGAGCTGGGGAGAACAGGCAAGGTGACAGTTTGATAAGCGTTGCTCTATACAGCATGTGAAAATCTCCAGTCACAGCTGATAAGACCTGCTGTAGAAACACATTAAAGCAATTATACACTAAACTTGTGAAATACACCTGTTCTGGTGGATAATTCCTTTTATACCCCCATTCTGGCCTATACTCTAGACCAACATAGGTTCGTAGGGAAATAAATCTGCAATGTTTTTGAGTTTCTTCTTTTCTATGGAAGTAAGTCATCGCTAAAAAGGTTACAGAAAACAGAATGCATGGCACAATGATGTATCTACTCCCCAGCTTTTTCAGTGCTTTTCCTCCAGGCATCCATACGATGGTCACTCTTACTTTCCTTCTGACATTATAGAAGGACAAGACAAACCAAGAACATGAGTAAGAAGAAATGGCAGAGACCTCTTTTGCCTTGACAAAATATACCCCCTTCCCTCCAACCGGCGAGATGCCACCTTCCTGCACTCCCAATACAAAGTACAAGACAAAAGTAAAACAAGTACTACGAGATATAATGAAGCACCATCAGAGGATTGAGAGAAGGATTCAACAGTTCCACAGATGAGAAAGTATCCGCAGTGACACTAAGTAGGGTATGAGAGAACCACCCTCAGGCTCCAGGACACAAGCCAAACTTTAACCTCCAGGAATTCAGAGGAAAACTTCTCTAGGTAATGATCCCTGTAATTATTTAATAGGATTTTACACCTTGCTCTGAAGCATCTGGTAAAGCAGAGCTCTGGGTGGAGTACCCAGCTCGACCAACTTGTTCTAAAAGGGTGGGAATATTAGGCTTTTGCCCTACAAAGCAGTAGCATGTTACATATAGCACAGGCTATACCAATCATACTTTACAGCTTTGCATATTCTAGTCATGTGTTGTTTCCATTACACTTTAATAGGTATGTTAAAGTGTCCCAGCTCCTCTACAGAACACAGTTTTAAAATAGCCCAGCATAAGACTTGTGGTATGCTGGCAAACACTACAAGTTGGCAGCCAGTCTAACATCACTGCTGGCAAAAACAGGACACCTGTTGTCAGTATTCTATCAAACACAATCATTTTAACACTGGGAACATTTGGAATGGTTTCATAAAAACCTGTTTGATGTTAAATTAGCATCCCAGCCAACCAGCAACTGAATTAAATTTTCAAAGTGTCAATTGACTAACTTGGTGCAGACATGAAAAATTTAGATAGTCTTGTAAAGACTATGTTTCACCTCTAACTAGAAATATTTACTTGCAAAAAAGGCGCGTGTTAAAAGCAACATTTGAAAGACACCCGGATGCTACAAACAGGTATTTCTAGTGAAAGCCCCAACGAATGAAAGGGAATCACCAGAAAAGCCTGCTGAAGCAGTGAGAAGAACATTAAAAAAGCCACGTCAGAGACTGAAGTCACAGCCCCAGAGCTCCCGTTACTAATCTGGGCACCGATGAACAAACAAGAGGAGTGGAACAGACAGAATCCCAACAGCTGGGCTGGTTCTGCCTTTTCATGCTCTCCTAGAGTGCTTTTTTCTATTTCCTTTTGGATACTAGCGCCATAACTGTTTGTCTGTACGAGTCAGCACGATGGTAGCTCAAGAGCAATGTACAGCTAAAGCCAAAGAAAACGAATGTGTGAGATGCTCTGGAGAACAGGCCCAATTGGCAGAAGTGCCTTGTATCAGCTACTGCAGCAAGAGGACATTTGGAGGAACATGGCTCAGGCAGAGCAGGAACACCCTGGGCACCACACTTTCCATTCCAAGGAAAACCAAAGAAACACCATTTATTTATAAGGCTACCTAGTTAGAGATGTCCTCCAATGCCAGCACCTAAAGAACCTGCCTCTTCCAGTACATACGTTGCTGCAAATTCACCTAATGCACTGCTACCAGAAAGGAAACTTCTGATTCAACTGTAGAGACTGTAAAACACATCATGTGTGTGCAAAACACACACACTGATGTCATTGTGATCTGTCAGTCATGTGGAACTGCCAAAGACTGCCAATTCCTTCTTAGCATTAGAGTTATATTAAACAAACTCAAAGCCTGTTTTTTATAGGAACTATACTTAAACCCTAAGACTCAGCTCAGACTGAGGATGCAATGAGGTACTCTTGAAAATTAAACTCTTAATGTAAGGAATCTCATAAAACCAGAATGGTTTTGGAAATGCATAAAAAGAAGAGCATAAAAAGAAAAAGCTTCACTATTCATTTTACCAACTAAACGAAGGCCTCGATAGCATGCCCTTGGTATAGGACCTAGTATCTGATGGGAACAATTATGTTATGTGGTAGAATCAGTCCCAGTTCCTCCAGGCACTGGATGTCACAGACTAACACTCTTAATGCCATCAGCCTGAGCTGGTACCCTGTGGATAATGGCTTGCAGAAGCAGACTCAGAGAGGTGTAACCCAGTAATGAGTTCACTCATCTCCACGTTTAGGTTGGCACGGTAAAAGCTAAAATCAGCGCCTTGGAAAGAGCTCAAGAGGAAATACTGTGCAGAAGGGTAAGAGATCTAGAACACAGCAGAAACAGATGGGCACCCAGCACTAAATAAATACAAAAGGAAATTGCTTTCCCATGCTTTTATTTCATCTCCTTTGTTGTTATGATTTCAGTAGCACCTTCAGGCTCCAGCAGAGATCAAGGTCTCATTTCGTTAAGCACTGTATAGACACGCAGGGTAAAATCCAGGCTCCAGCATCAAATGAAATACAGTTTTATTATTTATGTAATAGGATTTCTTCCAGAGCAAGAGGCCATCCATGCCCTGAGGTACTTTTAATTTAAATAAGCAAGACCAGTAAAAGGGAGAAGAGAAGAAGGAGCAGCAGTAATAGATAAAGTTCAAAAGTCATGGAGCAGACAGCACAGCAAGAGGGATAACAGAACCAGAACTTCAAGTCCTGTTTTGGGTGCTACAGCCCATCATGATACAACAGAAATCCTGCTAGGCTACGTGATACCAGCTATAGATAAGATGGGGACAAAACCCTCACCTTCTTAAGCTAGTACTTTATTTCCAAGACAAATGGCATAAACAGTGTTCTCAAAACAAGAATGAAATTACTACAACTCTGCTTTGCTGGTGAAGGCAGCATTAAAGGACAGAGGACACTGTCTTTACACTTTGGGGACTTGCCAGACCTGGAGCCTGATGACCTGCTATGGAAGTATATACATTCAGGAACGAGGCAGGGTGAGCATCAAAGAAAAAATACAGCACAGTTTATTTTGGATAGGGAAGATCAACATGATTTTCATGCACTTTCATGTGTATCCACGATCCCAAAGTAAAGAGTCTCTTGATCTAAGAACCTGGAATGTAAACACAGTCACAGCTGTTTAATGTAGGGGAAAGGAAAGGAGGGCAGAAAGATGCTCAAAGTCTTCCTTTTGCAGGCCATGTTCTCAAGCACCTTATTCAATTCTGGTGTCATTTACATCAGTGAAATAGTGCAGCAGTTGAGGTTTATATCTAAAGCAATGCAAGCTTGTGTTCAGGATGTGGATTACAAGATTTCTTGGTGAAACTCTGCAAGTTTTATTAGTGTAGACAAGGAAATACTGCTCTGGTTTAAGGTAAATCTGGAGATATTTATAAATTTAACACCATACCCTTGCTTCGTTATCAGAAATCCCATCTTTGCACCTGAGTTTTCCACTCCACTGGCTGACCTGCCTCTAAGAAAGCAGTTCCCCACGTTTGTTTGCCTTTGGTTTAGTAATAGCATGCAGATGAAGGGACCTTTTTTTTGCCTTGAATGGCTGAGGCAGGGTAATAACTGCTCCATCAGAACCATACCAGGTCTATTCCAGGGCAACTGCAATCAGAATTTGTTACCAATCCTATAGATTATGTAAACAGACAAAGTACATAGTAGATCTGCAGAGACCAGACAAGCAATTTAGCTATCTTCTGACACTATAGAGCTTGAGCACACCTGAAGCAACAAAACAGTGATAAAGAGGCAGCTAATGTGAAAGGAACACAAACTATATCTTTACGCTGATACCCTAAAATCAATGAGAATATGCTCAAATTGAGCCTATTCTACAAATACAGCCCTAGGTACACAGGTGACTATGCTAATGCCTATAAAATGCTTGCAACTTTGCTGTCATCCCTACTAGGATCTGTAGTGGGCACCCTCACTGCAGCCATGTCTCACCTGCCTCTAGAAGACCAGGTCAGGACTCAACAACCCACAGTGCTGCAGGGAGTGAAGCAAACGTGCCAGCTCTGGCCAAGTATCAGAGACAGTGCTGAACATAGGGTCCCATAGCACTGGGCCTGCTACACCCAACAGTCCTTATGTGTCTCCCCGCTGTGCCAAACACCCTGAGGGTGTGCCTGACCACCACAGACATAAGGAAGGGGCCTGGATGAGATGCAAGTTTGCCAGACTGGATCCAGAGGAGATGGAGCTCCCCATCAGAAATCAGAATCCCTCACATTCAATAGCATCTCCCAGCTTCTCTCAAAACAGGGAGCCAGGTCTGTGCCTCAGTCACCTGCGCTGAACCACCAAACACAAGTCTTAGGCTGAGCAAGCCACCAGGACTGCAGTGGTATTCTTTTGGATAGCATCACTTTAGCCTGTACGACTCACCAATAGGGCAGGGCGAGCACCCTGCCTGGTGCCCACGTCTCAGTGCATGACAGCAATTTTGCTCAAGCAACGGGAATTCCAACTTTCAGCCCCGAAACCCCCTCTGTTCAGTCCTCAGACTGCTTGGGAAGATGAAAAGCCCCACAGATGTATCATCTCTAACTTTTCTTACAGCTGATGCCTCCATCAAAGCCAACAGCTGTGTTTGCCAAGTAGAAAAAAAACACCATATGGAAGCAAATAGATTACAATAAGGAAAATGAAGACAGAGAGGAGTGACACAAGTTAATAATAGCGGAATATAAGTGGAAGGAGACTGGGGACATTTCTCTACACCACTTTTACGCCACTTAGTCTGCTCCCTTTGAGCAAAGGTTCAGTTCTGTATATATCAGATTTATCATTAGGCGTTTGTTATGTAATGATGAGTCTTTTAAGTAAATACATTCATTTAACAAGTAACATTATGCCTCTTTGTAGTTTGCTTTTTGCACACTATTGCCTATTGACATTATCCCTTTAATTCCTATGTTTAAAAACTTTTTAAGAGGACAAATACTGGAAGACTGTGCCTAGTTTTACATTTGTGTTGTGAAAGGGGAAGGAGGGAAGGAGGGAAGGAGGGAAGGAGGGAAGGAGGGAAGGAGGGAAGGAGGGAAGGAGGGAAGGAGGGAAGGAGGGAAGGAGGGAAGGAGGGAAGGAGGGAAGGAGGGAAGGAGGGAAGGAGGGAAGGAGGGAAGGAGGGAAGGAGGGAAGGAGGGAAGGAGGGAAGGAGGGAAGGAGGGAAGGAGGGAAGGAGGGAAGGAGGGAAGGAGGGAAGGAGGGAAGGAGGGAAGGAGGGAAGGAGGGAAGGAGGGAAGGAGGGAAGGAGGGAAGGAGGGAAGGAGGGAAGGAGGGAAGGAGGGAAGGAGGGAAGGAGGGAAGGAGGGAAGGAGGGAAGGAGGGAAGGAGGGAAGGAGGGAAGGAGGGAAGGAGGGAAGGAGGGAAGGAGGGAAGGAGGGAAGGAGGGAAGGAGGGAAGGAGGGAAGGAGGGAAGGAGGGAAGGAGGGAAGGAGGGAAGAAAGGTTTCAGTGACATACAGTGCTGCACTTTTTTCTTTAGATGTATTGTGAATAACCAACCCTTTAAACAATTTCTCAGACATTATGTTCAAATTCTTCACACACTCATGGGCAAACTACAGCCCAGGTTACTCCAGTTGCTATGGATTTAGACAAACTTGCCGGGGTGCACAGAGTTGCACCACATGCCCACAACACGATTACTCTCAGGATACATTACTTTGATTTGTAATGCTCTCGAGTCTTTCCAGTAAAGCATATGCTCCATTTCACAAGAACAGTTACAGTAACACGTATGTAACACCAAATGGAAATACTGAAGATAACCTTCCTAATGTCAGGATACACACATTCTACAGATAGATATTTGACAAAAGGGCTGGTCAGCACGTCTTTGTGTTGCCCATAACTTAGAAAACATGTTGGAAATAGCAAGAGTACCCATGACGATCCATGATGCTGATTTATGTCTTCATCTTCTGTCAATCTTCACATAAACCTAGAGTGCAGAGAGCTCCTAGAAACACTGCCACCCACTTGGTTTCAAACCAAGAATTATTCAAAAAGTCACTCTGCTCCACTGTGCCCTGCATTTGTTTCCCTTCCCTTACCAGTTCTACTGTCAACTTTTTCCACACAAGGTGCAATCAGGAGTAGACCAAACTCCTAGCCATTTCCTTGAGCCCAATCGACTGTCCAGTTCTGCCAAAGCTGACCACATTGCCATCCTCCTTGGCATTCAGATCTCAGCCCAATTTCAGAGTTGGAGTCTTCCTTCCTACATGTACATCACTGCATGTAGTATCGCTTTTCTTCCATGGTTTTGGAAGTCATTCACTGCATTTGATATTTTTTCAGATAAATATTGTACTTGGAAGACAACAGTTCAAACAAACTAAGAGCTGCACATGTCTAGGGAGATTAAAGCTATTTAATATACCAAAGCTATTAAATATACCCAAGCACACACTGCCCAGCGATGTGCTCATCTGTGATCTATAATAAGACAGCTACTAACTGTTTGGGAAAAGCTTTAACAGCCTGCATGGGTCTCAAATGATACGGATACACTGATGTTGGAGCCAGCTTTTTGTGCTTCCCTGCATAAAAGGTGATATCTATGCAGATACAGAGTATGTAAAAAAACCTTTGAACGCCTCTCCTGCCACACCAGGTAACCAGTGACTGAAAATATGCACAGTTCACTTCTCAAGTACCCTCAAAGTATGCATTTAGGACAGGGCCCTAGCAAACTTCTGCACTTCTCTCCTCCATCCCCAAACTATTAATACCAACAGTCAGATGCTGAAGGACAAAAGAACAGAATTTGGCTTCAGTCAGACTGGTGAAAATCTGGAGCAACTCAGCTGAGGCCAGCGTAACTGAGATCAGAATTTGGCCCCGGCTCAACAAACAGAGCCAAATTCATTACCACACTCTTTCCCTACATGTCTGCATACTAAAAAGCACGTTTTTCGTTTTGTTGTTTTTTTATTTATTCTTGTGTGCACATTTCAGCCAGTCTAAAAGTACATTCTGTAATTGTGACAAAAATGCCAACTGACGTAAAGAAGTTCCACAGATTTAATAATATTTTGCTTGGAAACATGTGCAGAAATGCATGCATTTTCAGTGTGCCTTGACTCTGAGCTGTAGGATACCTTTCTGAGAAAGAAGAGGGAACTTTTCTTCCACACAGAAAGCTTCAGCAAAGACCTCAGCAATGACGATTGTTTTTAGCAACTTGGACGTATGCTTTGGTGTCTGGGTGAAGACAATTTAGTCAAGATGGACAAATGGAAAGCATACAGAAAGATTAGTAGGTTTTGGGCACAATATATGAGAACTTCCTGACATCTTTTATTGTTATCCAGTAAATATTGTGCTAGGCCCCAGACTACTGAGTGTCAAAGCCCTGAATGAAATGAAGTAGTTATCTGTCTTACTCTGATCTTCTTTCAAGAGCAAAAGTGAAAGGCTTGCCAAGTTCCCTCCTCTAACACTCCACTAATCAGTCTTTGTCTGGATTCACAAACATGGGCTATAAAAAAACAACTGGGCACAGCTTTGGATCCCAATGAAGCAAGGGAAAGGGGCCACAATATGAGTGTGCCAGACGGAGGGCAAGAAGCAATGTTGGAAGGAGGAAAGATAATAATCCCCATCCCTTAGCATCACCCATCCTGGTACAGTGTCATGATTGGATTCTGACCATCCTGTCCAGTGCTAAGACAGCTCTGTATGAGATAGTTGCTGCTGTCTGAATCAAGAATATCTAAAATCAGAGCCCAGCTCTCAGAGCCAACATACAGTTTCTCAGCAGCAACAGCATCATTCAGTTTGCCTCTCCAAGAACGAGAGAGGTCATCTATTTCACTTTCTCACGTGGTGTGAATTCTGGAGGGGGTGATTGGAGTCTACAGGAATGTCAGCTGAGGAAGCCTTCTGGGAAACCTCCATGAGAATCAGATTTATAGTCAGTCTCTCTCATTTTATTCCTTTAGTTTTTCCTCATTACCTCAAGGTTTCAACCTCTTTATGCCTATGGGACCTACGCTATAGGAAACTCATCTCCCCCCTCCGTACCTCTGTCCCTGCAGAAGCTGCCAACTGCTCCTCTCCTCCTATGCAACTTCACATCCCTCCTTCCCCATCATCAGCTCCCAGTCTGCTAAGCTGCTCGAATGGAAACAGAAGGCATCCAGATCTGACCAAGAAGGGAACCCCATCTATGCCAGAGCAGCAGGGAGCACAGGCAGAGACTGCCACTTTTGATGTGTGGAGGAAACAAGTGGCAGAAGCACCAAGCCCTCTACCACTCCTCAGTCCCAGCTGCTGCAGAAGGAGACGGGACACCTGCAGCAGCAAGCTCTAACTTCTCCTCTGGCTCAAAGATGTGACCTGCTGCTCAGTGCAGCTACTGAATCTCCTACCCCTGAACCAATCCCCGTTGTCCCACCTGAGACCATTAGCCCAGCTCACATTCACACTAAGGTGCATTTACACAGCTGTGGCTGCAACATCAGCACTAGCAACTTTTTCACTTTAAGGCTGTTCCTCACTGCCAGATGTTGCCAAAGTGGCTTTGGAATAAATTAAGTCTGGACTTAATAAAGCCTATTTATGCCATCTCATTTAGCACAGCTCATGTTTATGGGGACTTATTAGGCACTTAACTGCAAGAAAGAGGAAAATATTTGCTTGTAGTTTCAGTTGCTCCATATGGCTCTCTGACTCAGTGGCCTCTGAAAGCACACAAATTTTCCAGTAAACAAAGAACTGGTTCAAACCATTGCCCAGTGAAACCAAAACTGAACATAAACATTTGATTCATAAGCCTTTTTTTTTTTTTCCTCCAAAAACTGGAAAGGGTCCAGCTTTCTTTTTCCTGTAATGTGACAAGAGTCTTCAATTCGGATGTGTACGAACGGCAGTGACTCCTTCTCTTCAGTCTTCAAGGAGCAAATGACTTAACCGGATTGTTAGCAGCCAGCCTAATGCTATGATCTCAGAAGTACAACAAGCACAGTCATCATTTTGATCCTTGTTACTACACCAGCTTCATTAAAGTCTGAACCAGAGAGTTCTTCTACGTCAGCATCTTCCAGACTGAATCCAGGTGTAGATTTATTGGCAAGTGATTTTCTTTTGTAGGTCAAATTTATACACACATGCACCCACGTGAACAGGACCCAGTGAACTCTCAGTAGCAGAGAACAACTGGAAATCATAAAATCAAGCAAGAACTGAATAACTGAGCCACTGTGTCACACTAATGACTAGGCTAAACAGACAAAAGTCACAGCTGAGGAAACCATGCCCACTTGTATCAAGAACAACCTGTCTCATTATTGTTAAGGCTCCTTGTTTCTTTGGTCAACTGTGACCACAGTAGTTGACTCATCAATTGCCATGGCTTCCACTTTTCAAGTTGTCCAAAAGGATTTTAGCACTTTGTCAACTGGACTGATTTCTCCTATTATTCAAATAAATTCCTAATGGTTCTTGCTTTGTAAGAAGTTCACATTTGTGTCCTCCTAACTAAATAAAAGCCACACCACAAGCCAAGACATCAAGCTACTTGTAGGCTGCCACACTGAATGGTGTTTTCTCACAAGAGCAACAGAACTTTTTGAACTGAACTGATATATACAGGCATTCAGGATGGACTGTACCTTCTCCACCACTTCCTGTATTTTTTTTTTATAAGCATCCATCTCAACATGCCTTAAATCTTTCACTTAATACCACTGAAACCAGTGGAAAAAAAGTTCAGGAAGTCAGACTCCACTGATACTGTTTAATAACCGTATACTTATTTGGGGAGGAATTTCAGTAAGAATCACATGCTAATATACTAACTGAGAGAAGTTAGAAGTGTTAAACTTTATAACAAAGTGGATAGTCTCTGTATACCTAGCAGGTCACAGTACGATACACAGAATTCCTGAACATGGATATACAAGAAAGTGACTTGATCATGGGCAATGAGGAAAAAAAATATTTAAGAGGGTAAGCCCCCCAGAATACCCTTACTTTCAATAGCTGCAGTCAAATACACAACTGTTCTCTTCCCAGCCATTTATTTCATTATGGCTTACACAATATTTAGCAAGCCATATATAAACACAGGCACTAGCGCCTGTTGAACAGACTCAGATGTCCCCTAGGAATGGATTTCTATATCTGCTTGCTCTTAATACCACATGGCATCTGTCCAAAACTGCGTGCTGAGAAGAATGTCTACATTTTTGCATCTCTAACAATTGTGAAAAGTTTTCTAGATGTTAAAATTCCCTTTCTAAACTATTTTAATCAATTGATTCCATTAGTGTTTTTCTGGTTCATTTCATTTTTAATAAAGGAATTTTATATTTCATGAAAACCTTGCTCATCCCGTAATTGAAGCAAGCTGCCTCTTCCTCTTCTCCCAGATGTTTTCCAATGAGAAACACAGAGTCTTTAAATTGATTTGTGTGAAAGAGTTGTCCATTACAAATGACCAAAACCAGCTTCTGGATCCAGAGAAAAAAAAAAGCAATTTTTTTTTTTTTTTTAAAAAAAACAAAAGAATCTTCCCCCTCTCCAAAGGAAAATTTCAAAACTCATTGCAGCAATAATATCATAACACTGAATGGAGAGAGAAATCCTATTTCTCTAGAAATGCTTTTCTCAGGGGAGGGGATGTTTAGAACAAAATGAGAAATTATATTTAGAAAGAAAACAATGAAATTCCACAACACAGCTTCCCACTCACTTCCATTTAAAACACAAAAGGCAAGTTTCTTTTATATAGTGCTATTTTCTGTTGAGAAATACTGTTTAAGGAAACAAGATTAGCTTGTGACACCATGTGACATACATTTAACATTTTCAATACAGAAAACAAGAGTGGCTTAACATGACCTGCCTGATGAGCGATACGATTGTCCCTGCACAGAGCTTCTTTAAGCCCAATTTCTTCCCACATCTGCTGATTGGTCAGGCAGCATCATTACTGGGGAAGCAGAATGGCATCAAGAGAATGTAGGGAGTTGCACCTCAGTTCATCAAGAGTCATAGCACCTTTCACATCTAAACTGTATACATCAAAATATCACCATCTTACATTCATATCGATTTCTCACAGAAACACTATTGCCACTAATATTTAAACACATCCTTGGATTGTTGCATTATTCTTAAGCCTGACCCTGAGCTTTATAATTTATAAGCCATACAAAGCATTTATTACACATCAGTTTATTAATATAAGACTCTTCATATCATCCTTGGCACTATGTCAAGACAACGCATTGCAGACAAACATGAAAGGAGAAGACTGGTATGTGGAGCTCATGGTTGGCAGAACCCCATTGGTTTGCATATTGCCTTTGATTTTAGGGAACCGTCACCATAAGGAAGATTCGCTCAGTTGTTTCTTCCCCTCCAGAGATTATGACAAATTGGGATATTTACACCATGGACTATGAATCAGAGAAGACTATGCTACATTCTGGGAAGTCCTTTATCTCATATGAATGCAGATAAAATACTTGAATCCTGCTGTGAAAGAAGGGAAAAGCGTCCCCTTGCAGCACTGCAAATCTTGTGATTTCATCTGGTGCGCTTGTGACCAGTTCACAGTCTTGTGATTACCAAAAAGTTCCAGCTTCCAGTTTAGAATGTGAGAGTCTAGTTTCGCTGTTTTCATAGAGAACAACATAATCCTATGATACCTTTAAATCCCACATGGTTCAAAAACTAAGCCACAGGATGCAACATATAACACTTAGTGGGGAAAAAGAATTTTCACTGCACTTTGGAACTGAAACGTCATCTTGTCTGCTTTATGGAAAGTATATCCTCCCTCCCCGCTCCCCCCCCCCCCCCACCTAAGCCTTATCTCTACCACCTAAGCCTTAAATTCTTCCTTCACTTCTAAAAAAAGTTATTTAAGATTCAGTTTAGTAATCAAAGTTGCACATGGAGACTTAATAAAACCCTAGTAATAATGATTCTATTATTTTTTTTTAAACTGTATCATACTAGACTGGGGGTAGGAGGGGGACTGAAGTTCTGAACAGGTCCAGATAAGACTAGAATTCCAGGCCTGATGAAAGTACATACACAAAGGAAATTAGACATTAGACACTCACAGTGAGTAGTCTAGTCTCTAGGCTTGCTCAGTGGATGACTCAGTCAAATGTTGTACAGAACTGTCAGCTTTATACTGCACAGATCAGTTAAAAATCTTTATGCTTATAATAACAGTCTGTGTGCATCTATGCCACGACATTCTTTCTAAAGTGCTTTTGCAAGCCCTCCCCATGCAGGGATTATTCTTCTACCTTTAAAGCAATAAAGAGTTGATCATTAACACAGAACAAAAATCCTCTATGGCAACTTTTACAAGAAAGCAAAGAACACTCAAATCAACTGAAAACATTAGGGGAATTAAAAGTGGTATTATACAAACAACAATCAGGCCAGGGCTCTGGGACTAGAAAGACAGAGAGAGCTCCAAGCCTTCATTCAACTCCTTATCTGCTGCTCTCATCATTGCAATTCTTCCCAAGATAGCCTCAAGATACTGCCTTAAAAAAAAAAAAAAAAAAAAAAAAAAAAAAAAAAGGCAATAATGAGGTCATAGCCAAAATGCATGCTTGTTTCAAAACTCTTAATACAGCCTTTACATAAACAGTTCCTGTAGAGACTACTGGAAATTCCACCGTTACAACCAGGAAGGAAATGTCAATATTGGACTCTCCAATACCGCATCTAGCGGCTTTCAACATCCTCAAAATGTTTTCCCTGACTTCTCAGGACAGAACCATCTTTCTTTCCACATCCTATAGTAAGTGGGAAGTCAACTGAATGAAAACTGAGGTAGCCAAAATAACTCATTCCACCACCTCAAGAGCAAGTACACTCATTTCAGGATGAAGGAAGCTCTAAGTTAAAGTCTGCTTTCACAATGATCTACAAGTGGCAGGCAGGCCCCCTTTAGACATGAAGGAAGAGGAGAAAAGTAAAGGAGGGCTCAGAAAAGTATCATTATCACCTTAAAAGTAGCCCCAAGCTGTCTTTAAAGAGATACAGCTGTGGTGAAAGGTGAGGAGGTGAACAGCTCCCATACTCCAAACAACAAAATGGTCATTTTTTTCTTTTCTCTTGTTCAGGGCCTAGTATGAAAGGAATGCAGCTGTCTGACATGTTAATGGTCTTGTTTGGTTTTGCACCACAAAATTTGCCTTTTAAGTTCCTATACCTCTTTTTGTGCTAGACTACTGTCCAGAGTAACATGCAATGTAGGACTGAAACCTCAGCCAACTCCTTCTTTGCAATTTTCTGAGATGCAACACAACAGCAGAGAGCACTCTAGCCCTACAGGCTATGCTAAACATCCCCAAATCACCATCAGGGCCTTTCTTCTGCCGTCTGCAAGCCTTCCTCCAAGTTCCATACTGCTAGATGTGCATCTTGAAGGAGAAGGATTCAACCTTCTCTAGTGGAATTAACAGGGGAAATGATATTCTCATTTCACACAAGCCATCTCCAAAGCTCTGGTCTGCCAAAAGCACTGACCTTGTTGTTCCTGGAAAGAGGGGACAAGCAAGTTGAATATTCTAGGAAGATGGTGACAGCCTGATAATTCCTTCCCACCTTGGAAACCTGAGAGGTTGAACCTAGCAGCCATGACAAGACCCAGCACTTCCCTGCATCAAACCTGGCTGCCATTTGAGGCCTAGGGAGGTGTTTTTATATTAACTACAGAGTAAATTTGTACCAAGAAGTTGAATGGTTGCCTTTTCAGCATGGTTCCAATCCACCTTCAGGTAAAATTGTTCAGCTTAGTTCTGGTGATGCATTTTATTTTTTTTATGAATAAGAAAGATTAAAAAGGCATCTGCTTATGGGTTCTGCGACTTCCAGCCAGATTACTGGAAAATAAAACACACACCCCTCCCAAGGGCCTGCAGTGCTTCCCAGAGAACATCAGTTTTCTTGTCAAACTTATTCAAAGCATGTAACAGGGTTTGGATTTGGTTCAGTTTTTTGTTCAGGTCAACAGAACCTTAAAAAACAAGAGCTCAGATTTAAGCCATGGTTCCAAAGACATTGCCACTGCACCCTCCCTCCACCACAGCTGGCCCCTCCCCTTCCTCAGATCTGCTGCCATGTCCGTGGTCCATCCAGATGAAACACATGAGGGGAATCCACAAGCATTGGATAGATCAGCATCACCATGAAGTGCTCCCATTTCCCAAGCTGCTCAACTACACAAGCCAGCCTGAACAGGACAGCCATAGCAGGCACTCCAGATCCACAAGAAAACACCTCAGTAGGACCCCACACCCTAAATAAAGGAGCTATTTTGAGAAATATGAATTTATCAGCTGGAGAGGGTTTGTGCACTACATACCTAGTATATGTTTAAAAAGAAAAAAACACCATCTGTCCGCAATTCTGTGGGTCCCACTGCTTACCCAGGTCAGGTACAAGCAGGACCTGCATCCCTTAGCCCCCAGGAACAGGCAAGCACAGCACAGGAACATCCAGCCCCTGGCTGTTTACCACTATAAACAGGATGCTTTTTCCTGATCTTCTTCACAACTCCTTTCTATGCAAGGGTAGCATTTGAAACTGCATCCTCATGGCCAGCTTCACGTATCAGAAAACTACTACCCTCACTTTGTTTTTGCCACCCCAATATTTTTTACTCCCCTTTACCAAACTCTGTGCCCAGAGATTTCAAGTCCTTCCTCTGAGCTAGAGCCAAAGGAACCATCCGCCAGCATGAGCATGCACGTGGCAACAACAGACAATGCTGCAGCCCCTCTACTTCACTCTTTAAAGCATGTTCTCTAGGTGGCTGATGTTACTAAAACTATTCCCAATCACAGGGCTCTGCTCACAACTTTACCAGTTTTTGTTTGCTTCATTGTTGTGTTTTTTTTTGTTTGTTTTTAAAAAAAAAAGAAAAAGAGGAACAGAAAGTTGTGCTTAGACTGCAGTTTAACTACTACAGAGGGTATGGACGCTGTCAATACTAAAGCAAGCAAGGCCTATCTTTCTAAACCTCTTACTTAGCATTAATGTCCTCATAGTCTGACTATTGGCAGATCAAGACAGAAATAAAGAGTTTAACTTCTTAAGTTTAAAGGGACATGCATATTTCTTACCACCCTGTGCTTTCCTGTCTTTCCCCTTTTTGTTTAGCCCAGTATCTGTAGCTGAGCCTGGCCTGAATCATCCTTCCTTTCTCTGCCCCCATTCCCTCTCACAGCTACTCCTTCGTAAAGCAGATTTCTCATGAATACCTTCTGTTAATCTGTCAGCACAGCAGGGGCTAACCTCATCACTTCCTGCCTCAGGATAAATACCTGCCACAGTATAAAAACTGAACAGAGAAGGGATACTCTAGGTCTGTAACAGCTACCTTTGCAATACTGGGGTGGTAGGGAAGCAGGAGAGCAGAAAATGAATCTGAAAATCATCTTTACCACCAAAACAGTAGCTCTGTGGTATGTGCAAGAGGTCAATCATGACTACCTGTCCCCTGGAGAGCACCAGAACTGCTCAAGGTGGTGTGCCGCTTGAGACCAGTGTAATCTTCACTATTTAGCTCTTTCAACATTTTTCTTATTAGCCATTATTATTCTAATTCACTTATTCAATAAGGCATCCAACCAACTATCACTGAGCCTACATTCAATGCCATACATAACCTCTTCTGTCCTACATATAACACCCACTTCCAAGACTAGCAGAAGAGGTTCATGGCCTCATTTCTTCCTTACCCTTCACTCTTGATGCATCTTCCAGGAGGTGAGAAGAGGACACAGTATTTCACAAAACAGAAGGGTCAGGGCTTAGCCCCAGCATGTTCATGCCCCATGTCACATCAGAGGTACCACACAGTTCACACTTGCATTCAACCTCTTAAAGCTGTCAGCCTGAGGCCATCCAGAGGAAATAGAAGGAAACCCAGGGTTATTATGCTTACGTGGTCACTTAAGGTGAACGATAGCCTGACACATGATTTGGGAACAACAGGAATGGATACTGTTAAAAATATTTATAGAAAACAATTGTGATAGCTCTCAACACCTTCCCTTCTGGGAAGCTGGCTGCATTTGCTGCGAATCCTTCTGCTTTTTCATTCTCCTAGCAGGTAATGGGAACCCTTATGCTCCAGGGGCATAACCATACCACTGACTAAGCAACAAGGAGCTAACCACCCCAAATGGCAGTGATACCTGGAATAGGCACCCCTTCAAGAAACCTGGGAGGTGATTACTGCCCATGCCTTTGTGCAAACACACAGCGGTTCCAGTCTCAATTGAGAGAGCAGGAAGAGAAGTCAACTGCTTAGGTCCACTTGGAGCACCCGGCTAGTCACTGGGTACCCAAAGTTTCTGGGCTTGCTGCATGATTTCAGCCTTTTTCTTCATACTCTGTTCTTGTGCCCAAATCCACACAGATGCTGAGAAACAGCTGGCCTGGCCTAGAGAGACACAGGAGTTAACAACAGTAAACAGAACAACAGCCACAGACAGCAGTGGGCCTGCTCATTTACAAGCAAACCCTGAAACCCATCAAAACATGCCTTCACACACAGATGAGATGTTACTGGGGGTGGCTGAGAAGAGGTTTAGAGGCTGGGGGACATCTAGTCCCTACCACAGCAGCCTCCAGTGGGCCCTGCCAGCCCACAGGGACAGCCTGAGTCCATGTCTCAAAGCATGCCCTTGTAAAGGCCACACAGCGGGGAGGACTGTGCCAGCTCCAAATCTGGTTTGAGGACTGAGGACTCCAATGCTTTGTTCCTCCTACCTGGCTACAGTCTCTCCTTTTCTAAGGTCACATCCCAAAGGGAACAATCAGCATCTCCCTTCACTAGAAAAAGATGCTCCAAGCCTGCTTCCTCTTGCCTGGTTGTTATTCCAAGGCAGCCTACTGTGAAATCGTATTGTGTAGCAAAATAGAGCCTCTGAGCTGGGCATCTTGAGATAACACACTGGTTACAGGGGAATTGCTCACAGATACATCTCAATAGCAAGCTGATGATTTTGCTGTGGCAGTCAGGCTGGACATGGCCATTTGAAGGAGATTACAGTCCTATTTTGGGCTCAAATTCTCCCATCCCCTGGTACTCTACGACACCACAAAAATATTGTGCAATGCAGCAGCTTCCCACAGAAATCAGGCGACTTCTGCCTATGGCTTCCTGTCTTGGTTATGGAAGTGGTTGGATTTGTTTAAAACCTTTGCATAACTGCCATGCTGCTATGTTACCGATTGCAAATATAAAAATACAGCAAGGGCCTGTATTGGTTCATCATGAAGCTAGTTTGGCTGGGAAGTTCACATTGCACATCTTCATTTTGGCAAAGCTTGCATGCCTTTGCTACTCAAGAAAGATGGCTTAACAATAGCCTTGAGTCCTCAGAAACACTGTTTTAACATTCAGTACCATCCGATACTTTCAAGATCTCTCATTTTAGGGTTACATCAGGTTTGGGAAGTAAAACAGAAGGTAGAAATTCAACAGGACAGCCTCCTCGCTCTGCCACTCAGCTCACTGCATCTAACAACACCACCCTGGGAAGGCACTGCTTGGAGGGGGAAAGAGTCCGGTCTGGAAGAAAGATCTAGGCCAGTGTCCTATACCTAAGCACTACTTCCAGACTCTGGAAAAGCTCATTCTTACATCCCAGCTTCGTAATCTGGTCCTAGGTATGCATCCAGTTTAATCAAGTCCATCTCACCTCTTGGGAAATTCTGACAACCTCAAGGAGTTAACTGCCAGAAAGAACTTCTTGATGTACATGCTTCATTTTCCATTGCTTAATTTAACTAATTCCTCCAGGTTATAGCCTTGATCTTGGCTGCTCCTTGAGCAATCCTTTTCCTCTATCTGGATGCTAACACCTTTCAGAGAGTCTATAAACAGCTATTAAACATTTCACAATCTCCCTGATCAGATTAAGGCAGGATCCCAGCTTTGTCTGTTTCATTGCCTACTACCTTGCCTGTCTTCTTAGCAGGTATCGAGGCTCTCTGGGGAAATAGAAGTACATACATAGTCAAGACATGGGAATAGAGAATAACGAACATGGCAGAAAGACCAGATGTGTGAGGCAGCACTACTACTTGCGAGCTATTTTTCCATTTTGCTTCACTAGTTTCCTAAATTAGAAGCAGCTATAAAGGTAACTTGCTAAATTTTATAAATAAGCCAAGAATCAAAGAAAGAATATAGAGGGGCAAAGGGCACAATACACAAGCTATTACTACAAGCAATTAGAGATGATTTTGCATTTTGAAGTGCTTTGTACACCAGTTCAGTAGAGCAAGCCCTACTTATCAGTGGCTACAAAGGCTCTGCACGCCGCAGCAGTCTGAACAGCAGCCAGCCACGATGTAGATTCACACATGGAGCCGCCTTTTGGTCCACTTAAGCATTTTTCTCCCCTCTGAACTGCACTAGGCAGGGTAACCCCAGGAAGTTGCATATGCAACAGAAAGAAGAGAAAGTCATCTGCTTCCTCCCTTAATGTGCTCCTGTATCACTTTTATCATCTTTACTTTCCCTGCTTCATCTGACAAATAGATCTCACTTTGGCTAGAAGTAAAGAAATTGAAAGGAGCACTGAAGCAAGCCTCATGACAACCGCAAATATATCAAAATTACCAAACAGGAACCAGGAGCTAAACAATTTGACCTTAACAGTATTTGCTTCAGAAGAGTGACATAACTCAGACAGACCCCCAAAGCAACAGGTTAAGCAAACACTGGGTGTGATTTCTCAGCTGTTGGTTACATGTCAGTGTTTGAATTAATTTGCCTGACAAAAGCCACTTTATATACAATAGCAATCAAGCAAGGTCACAGCGACATCTGGCCCTCTCGGAGGGGCTGGTTGCTCCTCTAGTCGCATTGCTCACCGCGCTACACACACCAGCTTTGGTCTCAGGCACTCAGATAATCAGCTGAGCTATTCTAAGCCGCAGGGCTTCACACAGAAGCAGAATTTGGCCTCAGACTTAAAAATATACCTGCAGCTGACTGAACGCTAGGATCAAAGGCAAGGAGCACTGCTGGAGCCTACTCTAATCACGGGAAGCTGGAGCATGCAGCCACACACCTCAGCCAAAATTCAGCAGGGTTACAACTCTGTAAGTGTTGTCACAAGTTAAATAACACACAGCACAACATAACAAGAACCTTCCTGGTTCAGCTCCTAGCACAAACATTCCTTCAGAGCTTGAGATGAACACGAAACCACAATGCACTGAAGGAGCACTCTGGCCATCTCTATCTGCAGGGCTGAGTTTTCACCAAGCAGCAGGGAAGGAGGGTTCTGAGCTGGGACACTCCACAGTCACAGGGTCATCAGGGTGGCTGCATGCCTGAGCAGGGGCAGGACTAGTTATGCAATTTCATTCTGCTGCTGCTGATTGTAGCATTAAAAACTTGAGAGCAGAGCTTTATGCCGATGAACAATCACTTTAATTGCTTCTAACCTCATCTGTACCATACTTTCTCCTATTAGCCTTTACCACTTTCTGGTTGCTTACTAATACCTCAGTTTAATTCTAAAGATTTAAAGCTTTGACCTTCGTGTCATGCACAGAAGTACTTTCCTACTGTGTTGACATAAAGGTGTTCTTGGAGCATGTTTTCCCATACCTGCCCATCTCAGAAGCGGCAGAACCTCTCAGGCTCTGGGAAAACCAACATCCAACAGGAGACCAATGGGAGAATTACCAGAAAATCTACATGGGAAAGATGTTTGTATGGGAGAAGAGCGGCCGCTAATCACGGCTATTACAGCACTAAAAACTATCAGTACAAGTACAGCTGTAATGGAACAAAGTGTTCTTGTACAGTGCACGCTACAATAAGATACCAAGGCCTGATCTGACCCAGTTCCCAGAAGTTGTACCTTCTTAATAAGCGTTACAAACTTCACTGCAATTACTCACACAGGCAAGTGTATCCACGGGCAAGTACTGATGCAGTAATCTCTATAGTAAGACTGCAGTTCTGGTATGTGTGTAGTCAACATTATTCAGGATGACTCAGGTCACTCTGAATGTAAGGTAACCATTTTGTCCCACAGCTTAAGAGGTTTTAAAACTATGTAGAGTGATCTCATCATGTACTGCTTTGCATCTTACTACTCTACCACGTATTGCTAAGCAGGACTGTTAGGTAACCTGCCATACATAGAGCACACTACAGCACAGTACATAAGTACTCCAGTCTAATTCCAGCAGCAGCTTGTTATGTAGCTCCTGATGAGCTCCAATAAGTGACCGTGTGCCTTATGCAATGTGATCTTCACAGCCCATAGAATGTGAAGAATAATCAATGACAGATGCTACCAAGTAAGTTACCAGCCTGTGATCCCAAACTGAACTCACCTCAGTCTTCCATTATTTGAAACAGGCCTGTACATACGAGCAAAGACTTCAGTAGCAATTAGCAATATAAAGGGTTGCACCTAATGGATTACAATCCAATTCAGTTAACAAATCTCTGCAGACACACTAGAAATAGCATAGATAACAGCCAAGGAGAGAAAGAGAGAGCGAGCTTGGGGGAAGGTCTTGCTGGACTTTGCCACAACAGCAGGATACTTCCCCGTTTTATTTGAGGAAAAAGATAGGAGAGAAGATATTTGATTAGATATAAGGTATTTGTATATATGTATAGAAGAACAAGTGCACTGAAAGATCATGCTCAGGGGTAGTACTCCACCTGCAGATCTGTACACAAACTCAGGTGACAAATGTGCCAGCTCCAATGGTGCAGACTGCAACACACTTTGTGCTATCCCCTTCCTGATCTCTGAGGAGCTTTCTTGGACTGTCTTGTCAAGACGTTGTTGTCATCTTGTGTTATGCTCAGCCCAAGTAAACTAATGTGGGTATCTGATGTTTTTCTGCCAGTGCCATAACAAGGAGGAATCAGAAAAATCTCATGTCTGGTGGTACAAAGTCAACAGATCAAGGGCAATTCTTAACTGCATTCACCTTTCCTTAAGAGATCACTACTCTTGCTTGTCCAAGCCATTTAATCATACTCTGTGTGCAACAGCCTTTAGAGATCAGCACATAAAGGGCCGGGTACAGCATGCATGCAGCAAATGGGTACAGGGAAGGCAGGCTGGGAACAACAACAACAACAACAAAAAAGACAAGACAAAACAAGCACCCACACCAATCATCTTCTATTCCGTGCTTTCGTGAGGATCTTTGTTACTTGACAATAAGCGCTAAATCTTTTGAACAAACAGTTTCTAGCCTGAGGAGACCACAGACTGTTTGCTGCCCTTTATTTGTTCGGGGATGGCATTATTTCCTCGCTACAGCTGAGTGGCAATGTTTTTTAAAAAATGGTTTACCAGAACAAAGTGCTGCAAATACTTGTCTGGGCACAAATGGCTTTGTTTGCCTGACAGGGAAGATGTTTATATGAGTAACAATCACTCCTGTACAGGCATCATAGAGACAACACATTCACAAAAGTGCAGTTGGAGTTCCACACCCGTTCATGAGCAAGCATGAGCACAGGCAGCACACTGGCCTCCCAGTGATGTGAGTTGCACACCTTCTCAGGATGCGTTTCCACCCAGAGATTGCATTCCCAGGCCTGCAGAGAAGTGACCCACCACCATCCATCTCATCTGTCTTACTGTTGTCACCATTAAATTAAGAACTGTTTGTTTCTTACTTAATTTACCTGACATTTATGTGTTACTAGAAGACAGAAGTGTCCTGTATGGGAAAATGACTCTTGTACATAGTTTGTAGACTTGTGGTTGGACAACACACTATAAGGAAAGTAGATCCAAAGGTCACGGTTTCTACAAAAACTCACCTCCATCACCACAGGAGTTGCAAGCTGGCAACACAGGCAGGGCTTTTATGATGGCATCTTTTGCAGTCCTGCACAGGGTCCCCCACCTCCTTTCTGCAACAGCTCCCCAGCTGTGGAGACACGTGCCACATGCTCTCACTGCCAACATCTTGCACAATTATCTTGCAAGCCTTTAAGGCAGACTCTGCTGCCTATTCTGGGCTCCTGGAGAGGAAGGGAAAGTGAGTGCTCCCGTTTTAGCTTCAGATTATTTAAAACACATGACGACAGACGCTCTGAGTAGGAAGGGCCTTTGGCTGCTTCTGTGGCACAAGTGCATGCAGATGCACACACACGGCTCCAGAAGATGGGGAGCAGAGTCAGCACATTTTCTTGCACAGCTATGTGACCCTGCTGAAGCCCTGCTGAATGGTGACACATGAAGAGTCTCCTAGCTCGAGGTCCCATGTTCCTGCCAAAAATGCCACACAAGAAAACCATGGAAACAACCGCATATTAACACACGAGTAAGCAAGAAGGGAGGGAGCCTTCAGTACATCTTCAGTACAACTCCTTGTCACAATTACTGCCACATACCGGACACAATTTGCCCAGTATGACTGGAAACGAGCAAACAAATCCAGTCATACAGCAAAGAGCTATACCATATCCTATCAAGTAAGTGTCACACTTCAGTGTGCCACTGTATTAGAAAGGATTTCCCACAGCTTGGGGATACTGCCTAATCCTATAATCACCTCTCAACTCATTAGTCACCACTGAGAGTACAGTTATCAGTCTCAGCACAGAATGAGGTTGAAGTTCAGAGCAGGAATGGGAATTGCTGGAAACCAGCATTTCTGAAAACGGCTCAGAGCTACACTGAGATACGCCTACTGAAATAGGTGCCCACTGGCAACAAGCACAGATGAGAAGATGGATCTTCACAGGCCATGGTCTGATCTCTACCACATGCTCCTACTTTAAGAGCAGTTATAACTGTTCCTCATTGCCTGCACAGATAGCCAGGCAAATCCAAGTATTATTTCAAAGTTCTTAAATCTGAACCTTAGCACAAGCTGGATCAGTCTGTGCATACACAATTAGCCCTCACAAATGACTCAGGGAAGACCTGATGTGTAGCACATGCTGCCCACACCTAGCAGGTGATGACCACCATACTTGCAACTACGTTATTGCAGACTTCAGCCACTAGTAAATTAGAAGAAAAAAAGAATTAGAACGCATATAAAAAAAAGGAAAAGTTTTCCTGATATTTTTGAGGTATGATTCACTGCTGTTTAAGACTCCATATAATAAAATAGCTCTAAAATACAAAGGTCTCATGGTGCTACATGGAGAAATCTACATAATTCCCAATCTACAGAGCCCTACTAAAAGCCAGTCTTCTTCACAGCTTTATCCCAGATTCCCCAAGACTTCCTTCAGTCCTTTTTGCAGCTCCAGAAAACATTTTGGGACATAGACCCTGAGCATACACCCATGAAATCCATTTGTCACCTACATAAGACAAGCACATGCATATTTTTCAAAGCCTCTCACGCTGCAGGATGACACTGCCTCCATGCCTTTAAACATTTCCTTCAGGCAGGCATTGGAAGGCCCCTCAATTAACCATCTAAGGTGTCTCCAAGAGTCCATTATTTTGCTGATACTACACACATTTTACTGCCATTAAAGATCTGTGCCCATAAATACCCAAAACACTGACAGATGCTTGAACAAGATGCTGTAAGACATAACAGGGAGTGACCCTGTCAAATTAGAAACTGATCCCACCTCTTGCCAAAAGCAACCATCACAATCCTGGAGTAAAATGCTTCTGCTCTTCCTTTTCTTTTTTGAAACAGGTCTCCCAAGCAGATACAGAAAAATGAATGCATTTCAAATACAAATGCAGAGAACACACAGAGTTACAAATGAGATCACACACTTGCTTCTGTTCTCTCCAATTCTCTGCATGCCTGTGCTTAATTTTAGTACAGAAACCTCACAGTTTCTGTCGCACAGTTTATAGAAACTAGGGTAAGGACACTCCCATCTGTAGAATGGGCCCACAACGATGGCTTCTCACTGCAACATCAGCTGGGAAGCATCTCACTGTGCAAAAGGGAAGTCAGGAGAATAAGTTCACCATTGGAGTAGAACCTGCAGGGAAATGTCTGTTGGTTAAAGGGCAGCTATCACAGCAGATAGATCTGCAAGACCAGTTTAATTTGATTCTCTACCTTACCAGAAAAAAAGCAGCCATCTTAAGAATGCTGCAGTTCTATCTGCACCCACTTGGGGCACTTAAAAAAATAGTATTTGTATAAAATAGTACGTATTACAACAACACAGCAAAAGGATTAAGCCCCTAATCACACAAATTGGAACTAGGAAAGGACAAGCATTCAGACAGTAAAAACAAACCTAGAACATAGCTAATCTCAGCTGAATTATTGTAGCAGCCTCTTTAAGGAAGTGTTGTAGCCATTTGTCAGGCTAGAATCAACTCAGCATCTTGCCTCCCAGAGGCAGCTTTGTAAAGACTTCTTACAGTCTGGGAGGCACCTGCTCAGCAATTAACAGCATGGCATCCATTTAGCAACACCTCCTCCTTTCAACCTACCTTAAACTGGGCTAAATTTTTATTACCCCCATATTCTGTTCATTCTGAAGTGTCATTAGTATGCAAAACAGAATTCAGCAGGGGTCAAGGATCCATCTTCTTTCATATGAATCATTACAATAGGGACTCACTACATTAAAGAGAGTCTCAGTGAAGATATTTTGCCAAGATGTACCTTTCAAGAACATGAATAGGACAGTTGACTACAACGTTCTAGTCTAATAAAATCTTTTGAAATGCATCAGTCTCATCAAGTGCAGTGCCTGGCCCTACAATATGTCAAGATTCACTGGTAGGCAGGTTTGGGGAGTCAGTTGAATTGTTATTTTTTCCGACCGCTGCCTTCCCAGACAGTGCAACTTACACTGCAGGATTTTTTGCAGATTCATCACAACTTAGAAGTTTCATATCCCAGACTATTATCTATGCAACATTTTAGATGGTTTCACAATTTGAGCTGTACTGCCGGTCTAGAGACCTGGCATAACATGTCAACAGATGGTCTCTTTGGCATTTGGAGAGCCTTGCTTTTTCCCCATTGACCAGATTTAGGAATTTGGCCTGCACCAGATACCAGCTTATTTTACTAGCTTTCCCATTTTGATATATGAATCAAGAGTCTCAGTCCTGAGCCCATGCTGAGCATGGGCTATACAAATGCAGAACAAAAAGACATCTCATCTTTTACTCCACTTTGAAATCAGTTTTTAGACATCTGACAAGATTTTTCTCCCTTGCAATGAGCAAAGACATGGAGAGGTGTAAAGAGAGACAGCCTTTAGGAATTAAGACTCACTGTGAAACTCCCCAGAGAAAGGGCTGAATAGATCAATGGCAGGCCTACATCTGAAACATGTATTGGGACACTGCCAAAAAGGAATGTCTCAGTGTGTTTTCTGCTTTTATTCATGTACCAAAAAAAAGTTAAAAAAGTTAACCAGACATGAGTAAGAAAAACGAAATAATGTGTTTTTCTATGCATTGTTTTGTTGTTTTTGCAGCAGTTTCATTTTAAGCCTCCCCACTCAAAAAAAAAAAAAAAAAGTACTCTGCATTTCAACCTTCCCTTTTGGGTTATGATGTTACCAGTATTGCTTCTATATGCGCACACATTCCTGACAACTCAGTAGTTCCTTGCAATTCCCCCCCAAAAAATATTTCTGAGGACAAGAGAAAAAGATCATGCAGACAACAGGGAGACATATCCCGTATGAAACTGCAAGGCTGGAAAAATAGAACTCAAATACATGCCTATAGACAAGGCTACACACATGCCCTCACATGCCAGCTCTTACTGTCATGCACAACACACCGTTTTCACATCGGCTATTGCTAGGGACCTCAGATCTAAAAAAGCTGAAGAGGCCATTCGATGCCTAATCACCCATGATTAATTCAAACAGAGCCTTTCCATTCACAGGAACACTCCCTGCTTCTAAACGAGAACTGCAGTGTTCTCAATTGTGTCTCAACATGCTCTATGAAGTGTTATGAAAGAAGACAAGAGATTTATCCTAGAGGAAGACAACAGACTACTAGTGTTTTAATAAACTTGTACACTTAGTCCTTTATGAATGCAGCCTCCCATTATCTGTGCCAAACCAAAACTGCTCACCACATGCCTCTGGGATATTCCCTTTAGAGTTCTCAGCCCCCACATTAACATGCCAAACACGCTAAGGTTTAACTTCTTTGTCCCTCTCACAGACCCATCTGTGATTTACTTGGTGAGACCCTGGTTTCAACATGTGCAAGTCACACTGAGAAAAATACATTCTAGCAGGTCTGCAGCCACACCTGCTGTTCTTTGTATAAACCTTTTGTATAAACCAGGCACAGTGGTAAATCATGCACAGTGGAAGCCCATTCTCACCCATGCACTACAGCAGACAAGAGATGAGTATGTTCCCCTTTGTTAGACCGTAGCTTCAGTTTACATGTAGATAGAACCATTTCCCATAGCTAATCTTTCTTACTCAAGGAAGAACTTAGATGCAAGGTAAGGATTTCTCAAAAACAAATGTTATTCCAGACAGTTTACTTCTGCAGTGTTCAAAGTCATGCACTGTACACCTCATAGAGGGGAGTCAACAGACAGATGGAGGAGGCTGTGGGAGGGGAAAAGCACACACATTCACCAGACTTTGTTACAGATCTCAAACTGAGACACCAAGAATCATCATTTCAAACAAGAGGTCACACCCAGAATCCTTGGATGACACTCCAAGCCTTTCAATGACTTCACGTGTGGTCTCAGTCACTCCCTGCCTCAGTTTCCCCAGTTGCACAATCATAATGTAGTTCTTATTTGCTAGCAGTAAGGAAATATGAGTGACAAGGGGGTTTGTTACTTGCTGTCATGTTTCAACCTGACACAATGCCCATGATTTACTGCTTGGTTTCATGCAAGTATACTAACTTTTTTCCACAACACCAGAAGCTCCAGCCTCGGCCTGCGACACCCAGTTCCACCTGAAAATCCCCAGAAACACTGACCCCACCCTCCACGGAAACTTCATAACCAAGAACCACATCAGCACCATCCACCAAATCATTTCCGTGACCACAAACTCAAAACAAAGTGTGAGGAGAGGCATAAGCCCAATATGCAGTAACAAAAGCAGCTCCAGGTCTGAGCCCAGGCAGCAGGAGACACGCGCACACATTGCAGTTAGGCCTCTCCCGTGACCTCAGTTATATTAGCCAACCTTTTGATACTGCAGTTCTAGACAGCCAACAACACATACACATCCCCTTACCTAAAAAAGAGATGTTGCAATGACAAAGAGAGATGCTATCAGCTTCCAGGTAAGCAATGACAAATAAGAAACTAAGATGGATAATGCAAATGTAGGCAAAAGAAAGCAACCAAACATCAGAGAAATACATGCCAGGAGGTATATGCATATACAGTCCACCCAAGTCTCTAGATAATGAAGCACTTCCTCCCCACACACGCCATGATGAGTTTTTACAGCATTTACACTGTGCAAATACGCAATGACATGAGGCACGCAGAGCCTTACCTGCTACCCTGGAGGCTTCCCCAAGCAGTGCTGCAGGCTCTGCTAGGACAGGGCTCCCCTCAGGTGCCTTCAGAGGATGGAGAACACATGAGTGCTTCACTTCTTCCATCACCAGAGCTGCCAGTCTGCTCGCTCCTGCAACAAGAACAAAAAAAAACATTTAACACAACTACATGCACAAGCCCAAACACCTCCAGCCAGAAAGCAGGTCTATGAACTAAAAAAGCTTCCCTGGGTTACACAGGGCACTTTCAGCCCGTCAGAGATCCTGACCTGCATCAGCTGAGCTCTCTGGCCTCACTGCTTCCAGGTGGCCTTCAGTGAATTCCTCCTTCAGCTGTGCTAAGGAAAATATATTCCTCCCAGTGTTTCACCTACGAATTAACACCCCCTTGAAAGAAGCACAGTGATCCCTCATTTGTTGTGTTTGCAAGCAGACTCTAGGGCCTGTGGAGAAATGAGAGCTCTCCTAAGAAATGAGGTGGGGCAGGCAGAAATTTGGAAAACCCTTTACCCTCCTGGTAGACCACAACGTGCCTTGATAGCTGTTTTTAAATTAGCAGTGTGCTTCAGAAATCATAGGGCTTGTAGTTTTACAGCATATAAAAGCCCTAAACCGCTGTAAATGGCCACCAGCTGAGGCAGCGTGAAAGCCATGAGAGGTTATGAGCCTGGAGCTGAGCTGTGTCAGAGCTCTTAGCTCAGGTTCCTCAGGGGTAAAAACCCTGAAATTTGCAAGATTGATACAGGCTTTATAACACCACTGCACATCCTTGGGATACTGGACATTTTTTAGCTCCTGCAGGTGCACTGGCCATGCTGGCAAATCACCCCTCTACACCTGCATTGTATTCCTGGACTGTGAAGCCCCCCCGCAAAAAAAAAAATAAATTAAAAAAAAAAAAATCACCTTTTTAAAAAAAGGCAAGGAAGCTGGATAAACACACAATGTTAGCCTGTCTTCTGAGCCAAACCAAAGAAGTTGTATGTTTAGGTCTGTGAGTTTTCCTGATACACCACAATGGTCATCTTGTGTCTTGAAACGGACCACATAGCTGATAGAAGATTTCAGCCTACTTGATTTCCCAGTAAGAATCCTTGGTGTTCATCTGTTCTAAGGTCTCTCCTTCTTTATCAAAAAAAAAAAAAAAAAAAAAAAAACGGAAGCCATAAGACTAAGACTGTATTCATTCCTCTCACTCATCACTCTTAAGTACCAAACCTAGGATGTCACAGTATGATACAGCTTCCATCTCAGTTCCCAGCTTGTCCTTAAAGCTGATGAAGTCACTTGTCCTGTAACTTGATAGTAGAACTCACCAATACAATGCATGCAACTCACAACTGGCTGCCAGATGGCAGGAAAGCCATGCGATCTCTATTAACTTTACTAGATTTGAACCTGGGAGTTGCAGAGCCTCATATCTCACAGCCAGTCCTCGGCCAAATCCATTCCCTGCTGCTCTCCTTTCTTTGAAGATTCAGATTTCATTCAGACAATGAGACACTCACTGTTTTAGCCAAATACCACCTCCAGCCTGCACTAAAGTAAATCCAAATATCCACATGAACGATGAACACAAACTTAACTATGTGAAGCTTCAAAATACGGCATCTGAGCAGACAGTTGGAGATGATCTCTCTATGACAAGTCCAAGCCACCTACGCTGCAATGGTATTTATACACCAGCACTGTCATCCATGAAAAGCGCTTTGAAGGCAGCAATGATTTTAGTTTCACAGGTAAGTGTAACTGTTCATGCTGTAGATTAAAAGCCCTGTGGCACAGGTTTGTTAAGCAACCCAAATCTGTGGTAAAGCTTGGAACAAAAAACACTCTCTGCTTTATGGTGTTAAGCCGTAACTATAAAAACAATTTTCCTTTATATTAACACCTCCTCTGCCCAGTGTCATTGAGATTAATGAGATAAAAATTGCACCAACATAACTGGAATGGAAATTAGTCAGTAGTTCTTGATAGGATTGTTTTCATTGCAAGGTGATACTGCCTTGCTAGTGTCCAGCTGACACATGCGGAACTGGCAATAGCCTTGTGGTCTTGCATCAAGCATGAAATGATTGCACTCCCAATTTTCCAGATGAGCATTAAATGACATGCATTGATTTTCTCCTTAGCCCAGAGGTGTCCTTCATGACCTGGGACCTCAGGCAGTTGGCCTGAGCGCTCATGCTAGAACTGGAGATTTTGACAGAAAAGCCCTGTTAGATGTTACACCATAACTTTGTTTGAAGGGTGTGGAGAAAATGCTGTCCAACCTGTTAACTGAGTAAAAGGCCCTTTGAACTGTAGTTACCTGTTAGCACAGAGTTCGGTTGGGCAATCTTAATTGTTTGCATTTGATTAGACATATAAAGAAAATGTGAAGCTGCGTCACTTTGAACTAAGATATTTTCAAAAAGACGTGAATAAACATCTCAGGAACATGCTGTAGGAACACCTAGAGGTCTCTACCAGGAGAACAGAAGAGAGATAACAAAGGACAACCCTTCACACTCAGTCATCTGGTTGTTCATCCATTCATATTGTCACCATCCTCCTCTACACTGCAAGTGATTTTTTGATAGAGAACAAAGGAGGAAAGTCTTGAATGGACAAAATACAAAATCAGTATCCTTGCACAGTTCCTGGTCCTCATAGTTGGGTTAGATTCTCCCACAACAACTACATTTCGGGAGACTGAGTGTTCACATTGCACTTGGACCAGATCTGGACTCACATGCATGCGTGCAAAGAGACACAACAATGCAGTTCTTGAGGGGTTTTATGGGACTGGTGTTAATATTAAAAAAAAAAAAAAAGAGCACGGAGTATTCTGGTTACACAGCATGCAAGAATCCCACACTCTCTGTGGCCAGGCTCTCAAAGGGTATTTACTATGTGTTGGGGGGGGGGGGGTGTTGGTAATGGGGAAACTATCACAGCTACAGGGAGGCAGCTAGCTTGGTTCAAAGATCAAACACTGCGTATGTATTTTGGAGGAAAAATGCAGTGATGGCTAAGGGAGGGAAGACAGGAAGGGAAGAAGATATTTAATGCCAAGGGGCCCAATGCATATCCCAATTTTTAGCATCAGATCTTTTGGGTCTACCTACATTTATATGGAACAATTCCTGGGTGGTGAGAGAGAAAATAAATGTAGTTCTGTAGGCTATATGCCAGAGTATTCATAGAGCTGTAGATAATTTATAGCTTACCAAAGACACTGAGATCAGTGCTTGGACCACAGTGGCTATTTTTCAATGACAAGGCACAGGTCTATAAAACACAGAGGAATGAAGGTCTATCCATCCATTGGAGTCACTCATGGGACATCAGGTTTATGATGCCAGGGAAAAAGCTTCCCGTTTGCTGCCTCCTGGCTCTGCCCCATGAGCTGCAGTGGGTCGTGTGCACTGCTAGTGTTTCAGCTTCTTTGTTTGCTTACAAAGCAGATGTTTGACAGGCACAGAGATAATTCCTTCAAGATCTCTAACAGCTGTGGCCAGCATTCAGATAAGAGGCCCTATATTTCTACAGCCACCCAGCCAAGGCCTTATGCAACGTGGTTAAATTGCCCTTTGAGACACTGCCTTGCCAGCTCGAGTAAGTGGCAGACACCTCTCTACGGGAGAAGAAAATCAGTCTTTTGTTAGACGTCAATTTGCTTTTCCTTTGGGCTCAAATTTTGAAACGCTTTATTTTTCTTTTTGTATTGTTTTTGGGAGGTTTTCATAATGTGGAGTCTTCATGCATCCAAACGTGGGCTACTTCTGCCCCTGCCAGCCTTCAGTGCTTGGTGTGGAAGCAGGTTAGCTCTGCCTCTGTAGGAACACAGTTTTCTTGAGGTCCTTGCTGTTGAGTAGCCATTTTCACAACCCTAAGTCCTCCTCCTGTCTGCCTGACAGTTTTTGCTCTGTGCAGGGCACAGTCTGTGTTTGACATGTGGAGTTTAAAGGATTCTCCTTCTGGAAATAAAGTATGTTTCTGTGACCATATGATTAAGGAAAAGAAAAAACAGGCTGAATTCAGCATAAGCCTTTGGGTATCCTTTAGGAAGAAGATGACAATCCCAAGACATTTTTGGACACAAAACAGGAAACGTGGAAAGGTAAAATACAGAGGTACTCATGCTGCATGGATACAGCTCAACATGGGCCTGGTATTGTACCCAACTTGAAAAAGAAAACCCAGTATCAAGGATCAGTCCATACCTATGGTGTCAGCACAGCATCTTGGTTCACTGAAATCCAGGCTTAGTACATCCAGCTCAGAATTTGAACACACACCCTGTGTACCACCAAGCAATAGAAAGTCAACCTGGCACATTTCACACGTGGTTTTGGTTTTCAGATCCTAAAAGTACTAGATCATGTGCAGAGGGCATGGAACAGTTGACAGTTGACCTTTAAATTAGGAAGACTTTGGAAAAAAATGCAGGTGGAATAAAGCCTTCCATGTTCTCAGTGAGGAACTGACAATAAACCTGAGCTTCATCAGTCTAGACATGAATTTCCTCAGGGTTGATTACTATGGGAGTGCTCATCACAAAGGCAGATCTAGGAAACAGAACAAACACGGGGTGAAGTTCAAAACAACAGCACATGATCACACTGCAAAACAGGAGTCATAAAAAGCCGGAAGAACTACTAACACTTCACCCTCTGATTGCACCTCCCTTCTGAGAACTTCAAGGTGGTTCACTAGAAACACGTCAGATGCTGATGCCTTCACTCATACACCTTGCTATATGTGACCCTGTACAATTTTATGATTTAATGCAATAGAGTAAGTACAAAGGGATCAGACTTTTGCCCTGGCCAATGCAGTGTCAGTCATTTTAAGAATGATTTTTATTGATGAAAATGTTGAGTCAGAAATTACCACCACTTTCTCTTGTCATTAGTTTTCATATCCAGAGTCCAATGTAACATCAATTACAAATATAGAAATCCAGTGATCAAGATAGTTGTTAAGGAGAAATGGAAAACTGAAGTGTTAAGCACCACCTCAAGTGGTTGTTACAAGACATATACAACATTATTTACTGCATTAAAAGATACGAAGAGCTTTGACCTACTCTTACACCTGCTCATTCCGATTCAGTTGCAGAATTGTCTTAATTCTTTCTTGCATGAATGTGGAAGGTCACTGAAATCAGGCCCATGGAGGTATCAGTAAACTGCAATATTTTGCTCTTCACACAGAATCACAGAAGAAAGGTAACCTACAATGGCAATTCCACAGTGGGAAAAACATGATGGTCATGATGTGGCATATTCCTATCATTTTTATGGTGATCCTAGTAGAAACACTGACAAGGCTTCTCCTGGCCATGGCTGTCATTGACAAGGATTTCCTCTTGCAACATACTGCAGTTCAGTTAAGTGATAATTCTGCTAAGGAACAGTGTCTATATAGCAGTAATATGTGTGAGTTGATCCTGCAGAAGCTTAGCATTTAAAAAAGTAAAAATGTCTCAGATGCTTTTGTGGTGATTTCACAATAGTGAGAAATGAAATTAGATTGGATGAGATTGGATTTGATTAGATTATTTTTTGTTTTGGACCATATTCCAGGGGATTTCTGAGCACTTGAAATCCTACCATGAAGCCATTCTGCCAAATGCGAAAGCTGGAGTAGAATTTCCCAGAGCTTTTCTGCTGTTTTCCTCAGCTCCCAGGTGCACATTGTGCTGATTCTTCCCCTTTCTCTCCTTCCTCTGAATTTCTTTAAAGGAATGTTTTGGGAAAGTCCTGCTAAACTCTGATCAGACTCATTGAGGTATGAACTGCCTGTACGTTACCTTCACAAAGACTTTGACCTAAGACTAGGGTTTCTCTGCTCTGCTATAATCCAACCAATATCACTGAAAACTCATTAAACTCTTCCTGTCTTTACATCATGGTCAACTGTTAAAGTGTCCCCATTAATAACAGAGATGCCTCATTAGTTTGCCGTGGGAATCAGATCCAATTAAACACAGTACTTTCACATTGCAGTCACCAGCCCACAGCTAGTGGGCTAGCAGAAGAGGTAAGCACATCAGAGAGCAGCTGAAATGCTGAGCAAGGGGAACTGGATCCTCTCATCCAGCAGAGCAGGTAAAGCCATGGTTGTCAAAGATGAGGAGGAATGCTTTGAAGCAGCAGTGTAGATCTGGGAGCTGTTTCACAGGAAATATCTTCTCTTCAGTGTTGCACATTAATCAAGTATTTCCATTCCTAGTGGATCTTACTTCTTGGTTTTTAGCTTACAGATGTTCTTCAAAATGGTTCAGTTCTTCCCTTTCCCTGTACAACTGCTCAATGTGGTCACAATTTTGAGACAAACTACATTAGTCAAGGGCAGAACTTGAACTTCAGTGCCAGAATTTTGCATTTGCAACATTTCTGCAAGCACATTTCTTTGTTTCAACCCTCAGGTCAGACATCTAGCTGATATATATAGAAATTACTTTCCATGGACCCAACTAAAATGAAGCTGAGTGTCCAGTGAGAGAATTATTGTTTGCAACTGATTGCACTCAGAGTTGCAACACACGGGAGAGTGGTTGTTTTTTTTTTTTTGCTTTTTTTGCTCTTTTTTCCCCTTGTCATCTTTGGAAATTTCACAACCTTCAGTTAGCCAGACTGAGTCTGAGATGAGGATCTTGCAACACTTTTATCAATGCCACTGAAAAACAAATCCATATAGCGTCATAACTTTCATTGATCCACCAGGTCGGATCCAAGCTGATAGCAGCTCTGATGAGATCTCAGGAAAATGAGAGCCAGGCTTGTTGATTCAAAACTGGCTGGAATTGCAGCCTGGCAGCTGCTGGTTAGCAAACAGACTGCGTCCAGACTTCACTCAGTGCAAACTCTGACATAGCAGTCAGTCAGGTATCTATCTTCTGGGATAGGGCTTCTCTGGTCCAGGACTTTCTCTTCACAGTCTCACCTCTGTGAGTAGCCAAGAACCCAGCGGTGAGACAACTGATTGATAAAAGGGACTTGAACTCAGGGAACAACTACCTGCTGTTGTTGCATGGGCAAGGGAACACGTTCAAAAGTGCTACATAAAACAGTATACTACTACATACATTTAAAATAAACACAAATATATCTCATGCTGAGCTTCATGGACCCATGAAACTGGTTGCTGCAGGACATTATGGAGGCCAAAGGCATGAGTGTGTTCAAACAGAAGATCAGCCCGTGGGTGATCTCTAGCATTAACCTGAAGACCCACAAGGAACTTGTGGCTTAGAAAGTCCCTAATTTGCTGCTGGCTGTAGCTGAAAATACAGGCTTTAGCCATACCCATTTCTTCTCTGCCTGCAAATAACCACCACTGGCCACTATCAGCAAGAGAAGCTAAGGCCCTGATCTCAGGCCGTATGGTGAATTTTGTGTTGCAGCCTAGACTTCAGCCAGTGAATCAGGATTTACTGAAATTAATTCCACATCAGGTGCTGTAGGTATTTACCAAGCTACAGCTATGATTTTTCTTTTCATAACATAGCAGCACATTCCAGATTTTACAGGCACCTGTGTGAATAACACCTAGTTAGCATGCCTCATGAATAAAGACTGCAGACGGTACGGATTTTTCTTATTGCTTCTCCAAGTCTTGGATTTGCTCCATAATCTAACACCGATTTGTGTTGGAATGGTCACTGGAGCGTAGAGTACCTACCACTCACTTCACAGCAAAGGAGCAGCGGTGTGTTAACTGCAGATTTGTTGGTACTTCTCTCTCCTGCAACTTCACCACTGACCCTTGCAATACTGACACAGCACGACGGGACTTTGTGCGGGCTGCCTGTGTGGATGTGTGAGTTGGTTACACAAGTGAAGGATGTCTGGGGAATGTTTTAAACCCTTGACCTGCTGCAGCTCTCCAGACATGGATTTTTCCAGCAGATTTGTGCAGTAATAGAAAATTGTCACAAGCTTGGTCCTGCCTGCCTGGGGCTGAGAGTTTGAGCCTGGATCTAACACAGGACTTAAGCACATGAGAATCTTTGCAAGATTCTTGCTAAAACTTAAGCATGATTGTACAAGCTCTTGTTGGAGCTAGACCAGAAAAAAAAAAATCAACACCAAAAAGCACCAAGACACACAGCTACAGCACAGAAATCTATACAATTGGAATTTTTGCTGTTAATCACAATGTTATCAGAACAAACTGAGTTATCTTTCATCACCCAAGTGTTCATTTATCAACCCCAAAATACAGTTGAGGATAGTCTGCCGTAGCATCTGTTGAGGAAAGACCAGTCAGATTACATTACAAAGGGATTTCTAGGCCATATCGGACTTGGAGAAAATGATGGACGAAGGAAAACATGCTCTTAGCCCAGCTGGGCACTTAAAAACAGCATGGCCAAAAGTAGAACCACACATCCTGAGGAGGAATGGCACAGACCCTTTAGGAAATGTTGTAGGTAGACAAGTAACGTGCAAAACAGAAATGAAAAACCTAAGGAAGCTCAGCTAATTTCTCCTGCTGCTGCCATCAGGATCAGAGGGCTGGAAACTGCAGCTGCAGCCTGTAGGAGGGATTTGACAGTAGCTCCCAAGAACAGCTAGCATCCCTACCATGTCCCTCCCTCATGGCAGCAATAGCCAAAACGGCCCCGTGGGGCAGGGCCAGCCACCTGACTTCTACCAACATCCTACCTGTGAGTACTGTCCTCCTGTCTTCCATTGGCTAGGTAATTAGGGATTTCCATTGCATTTTCTACCACTTGCTTCCACCATATCCATCATCATCTTACCTGATCAAGGCATGTCAGGGTTAGGTTTCAGCAGCGTGTGTCTATCACACACCTTCCTATCCGTGACCAGCAACACTGTGAGTGTTGCTACCCATCCAGGTAACCCCAATCAAGGTTCACCACTTCTGCACTTGCAAAATGAGAAGAGCTTTAACAATGTTCTCATTTATGCTCTTGGTATATGGGACCTGGGGCTGCTGGTTTTGTTTTTTCTATTAGTACATTAACGTGGAGTCCCCTATAAGCAATGTCATCTGGATGTCTCGTGTTTTATTTAGTGATAGCACACCCAGAGCCGTGACCACTTGTGGCAGCACATGCAAAAAATAACCCTACAGAAGATAAGAAAGCCACTGGAACAACTGACAGCCCAGGAGGCAGCAATCCTGCTTCTGTGTGACGTGTTCCGTACGAATAAACCATTAAAGAAGGGAAAAACAAAACATAAGGACTAAGAAACTCATTAAGCATTAAATTTTCCTTTAAGAGCTGACCCTGGGCTTAACACGGAGACAAAGGATCAGGGACTTCACACCAGTTTTCTCTCCTCCATCCTGTCTTTTGATGGGCGCAAGTGAGAACGTGAGCACTGACCTTTCCTAGAACCTCTTCCGATTTTCCTGGAAATGAGTCTTCAGTCACATGATTGTGTTTTGCTTCTCTTTAGGAATTCCAGATCCTGAATGAGGCAGAGCGTAAACAAGGAAACCTGATACCTCAAGGACACAAGGAGGGAGAGAACAAGATGTCCATAGGCACACTGGAGTGTGTTCAAGCATTGCAGTGTGTTCTGTGGTTTGTTTATGAATGTGTGTGGCTCTGGGTTTACACACACACATATATATACGCTCTTACAGAGTACATACTGTGATCTTTATTTTTTTTAATCCTGCATCACTAAATGCTGCCTAGAGAGAGTCCTGACCACAGCCCTGTCTTTGTGTCTGCAGCTCTGTGGTTTCAAACGCAGGTATTTTCTAGCAGGAGGCAGGGATTGCTGGGCCTTGTTTGTGGGTGCAAGCAGGTACACAAGCTGCCATGCAATACCAGCCTCTCTTGGCTGACTGGGTATTAAAACCCTGTTTGGCTTTTAAGGAACACAGCTGGCTTTGAGGCTGGTGTGGAAATAAGGCTTAGGGGGGATGCTGGAGAGCAAAGGGAGGATTTGGTGGGCAAATGAGCAGCATGGTTAAAAAACAGATGTGACAGATTCTTCAAAAAGCACAAGGAGAAAAAAAGAAACAGAGAATCAGGTGTAGCAGGAGGATTGGTAGGCCATGCTGCTGAGACCCTTGTCCAAAGGGAGGAAAATAACCACAGGGGAAACTGAACCTTTACACCAGAGCATGCTCTTTCTCCTCTGAATCAGGAGACAGTTCGCAGTCCCTTGCTAAACACTCACATTAACTCCAAAGAGCTCCATAATCCTAAGGCATTTTTAGCATTAATGTTAAATATTTACCTCTTATCAGAAAAGTAGCCTAAAACCTAATACAGCTGGAAGCCGTCTGTAAGTGGGGTCAAAACCAGCTTCTTCTCCCTTCACTTATTGCAGAAAACTTTTAGACAGTTGGAGACAAACCTCTCTATTGAATCCTTCTCAAGTGAGGAAACTTGTTGCCGTATGCAAACTGTTGATGAGAAGCCCTGTTTGCTTAAATCTTTTTCAGAGGCACAACCCTCAATGGTACTGTGAGAGGTACGTGCACAATCACGGCAACCAGGCCATGAATTACAGCCTTATAAAACCTCACTGAAGTCACTGGAAGGATTCCCATTGATCCATTAGGTTTTGGATAAGTCTTGAAATGCTGCAACTGAACTGAACAGAGCATAGAGACCTCTTCTCTCTCTTAAAGGATTTTTCCTGATACAGGAATTTTCCTTTGTGTATCCAATGCCATAGGAATCAGTGATCAAAATCTCTGTCAGGAAGAAAAGGTGGTTTGTTTTGTGTGTGAGCACTGCTGCTAGGGCTTGGTTTGGGCTGCCAGGTGCTGTCTCACTGTCTTCTGACTGACTTTGACTGTAAAACTTTGTGGTGTC
Source organism: Anas acuta (assembly GCF_963932015.1). Classification (NCBI taxonomy): domain Eukaryota; kingdom Metazoa; phylum Chordata; class Aves; order Anseriformes; family Anatidae; genus Anas; species Anas acuta. Next base: position 10,631,612 of record NC_088989.1, on the reverse strand, counting down.
CCCAAAGTCTTGCAATACCAACACAGCTGTGACTTTAACACTACAGCACCCGCTATGTCATTGCTCTGTTTCAGCGCTACTTTCTGTAAAGTAGAACTAATTATTATTATATGTCACTAATACTATCGGTACCCAGACTAAAAGGTCTAATAAAGGACTGGAAAATTCTTGAGGAAATATGCATAGAATTGCAACACGACACTAATGTTCATCGTATAACTGAAAATTTAGCTCCCCTACCAAATCAATGGGGCTATGACATTCCTGCTATCCCCTCCTGCCCAAGCACAAACAACAAATCACAAGTTTTCCATCCCAGAAAGATCTGCCTGCGTGCAGCTCCTACCCTTCAATAAATGTCAGTGTGCTTCCTTGGCCATGAACACCCAGGAAGATGCTTTCAGTCCTCTGCAGTGTCAAGGTGAGCAGCTGGGCTGTGACTGGGGAGGAACGGACAGGCCAGAAATCAGCCCAAACTCATCTCAGGCCAACTTGTTCATGCAGCCATAGCCTGGAGCTGCTACAAGATACTTCTGAGCCCACGTTTTCATCTCTGGATCCTCCGGAGATAGTTCTAATGTTCTGAAACATCTCAGAGGAAGATTAGAAAAACAGCCAACAGTAGTATCGTGTGCCAATCAGCAAAATGTTTTCCTGACAGTCCACCAGTGTGTGGATGTGTGTGGATGCCTGATGGCTTATATCCCTTCTGATATTTCCTCTCCTATCATGTAACTGTGAATCCTCTCATTAGTCATACTGTGCCATTTCCAGCACATCGTTTAATCCTTCTTCATCAAAACACAATTTAAACAAAGATTAACCTATTTGAAAATGTGGGTGCTGTTGTCACTTCCTTCTGAGCCATATTTATTCACTGTTCTCTTCTTTTTTCGGGTAGTCATGCCAGGTAGCTTTGGATGAGTAACATATTGTTCGCGTGTTGCTGTCATGTAGCCAACAAAGCCCCAGAGAAGCCAGCAGAAGTAAAAATAAAGCCCATTGTGTGATACTGAAATAAGCTTTTCTACAGGAGAATGTGTGCCCTACCCTGTCAGACAGCTCTTTTCCATATCATTCTCTCAGTCCCTCTTTGGAAAACATCCTGCTTGCTTACACAAAAAAAGCACAAATCCCCTAGATCTCACACAAAGGAAGCATAACATTTCCCTCAGAGTCACTTTATGAACCAACAACAAAAAAATTGCTGCAGATACAAGGTGTTAGAGAGGGGATAGAATATTTCTGCTGCAGCTACAGCCACCGTACAGAGGAAAATTGCTCCTATTCACATCAGTGCGAGTGCATGCCCATTTCTTGGCTAAACAGTCGTGCATACACCAGGAATATCTGCAAGCATAAGTTATTTTATGTTAATGTTGCAAACATATTTGCAAGTATAACTACGCAGCTTCAGAAATCTGACCTGCAGTTTTTCTGTGTAGAAATGGCCAGCAGAATGGACTGTACGTGCAGCACAGATATCATTTGGCTCATTGCTCAATGCCCACAGGGCCAGGGTTAATAAAGCAAAAGGGAACAGAGCACCAAAGCACTGTGATAACTGTGTGCACCAGAGACTATTTTACTGGCTTCTGTGGAAGAGCTTTCTATCATCTAATTGCTCAATATTCAAAACAATACTTGATACTGCTTGTTCAGAGATCTACGGTTCCAACCAGAAAAATATATAGACTGACAGAAAGGGCAGTGTTGGGAAAGTCACAGCAGGAATTGCAATGAAAGAAACATCTAGCCAAGAAAAAAATCTGTGATCAAACGCTATGAGGTAAAGGTTGGTCTAAGATCTTTAATAAAACTCAGGCTTTGCATAGGAAGGGTGTAATTCTGGAAGGATTAAGAGGTCTCCACTCTAATTTGAAGTGGGCCACATGTTATTCCCATCAGGCAGGTAGGAATGAAGGTTAATGGTCTGCCCAAGGCCATATGGCAGAGGAGTAACCAAATGTGGAGCCTAGACTTTTCTCCTTATGATGCTCTTTCCTGCCAGGTCTGATTCCACATGGTGCTCAGCACCTCCTGTTTATTCACTCCTGCACGTCCTCAGGTTCTTTGAGAGAGCTCCTGCACCTGGTCTGGGATGGCCAGAAGTCATTACCAAACAGACAAGGACACTTTCTCCTAGCTTAGGACAGTAGTTCAGATATCATTTGTAAGGATACCTGTAGGGGAAGAACTTGTGACAAGGGAACAATCTTAAACAGGAGTACAAGAAGGAAAACAAGACTGAATTCCTACCACATTTTGCACATGGGAAAAGTAGAGGGAGCAGGCTAAGAGAAGCATGGACCTGCAGGTGGAAAAGGAAGCAGGACTGGAAGGAACAGGGCTGGCAATGAAATGTCAGACAGCTCTAAAGGGGAGCCCTGTAAGATCCCCATCCCCCTGTCCCCTTGGGGAGGGATTTGGGGATCTACACCAAAGGGTCAGGAGGAGGAAAGGGAGACACTTGCAAGCCAGATGCAGGCAGGATGTTCCCCAGGGCCAGGTCCAGCCATGGGAAGGAAGGAACCTGGCTGATTTGTGTCCCAGCTGTAATTTTACCAACCAGATGGCAGAAGGCTTAACGCCTAGCCCAAGGGTAGGAGCCCGTATGTTTTCCTCCAACAGCTATGTCACCATTTCTCAACCCAACCTGAGGACCTCCACTTCAGCATGATTTTCTGTCATGGAGAAACCAAGCCAGACATTGCCATGTCAGAGAGCTTTGGGTGGGCATCACCATCCCTGTCCATGGAAGAACAGTTTGAGTCAGCCTTTTGCAAAGTGGTGTTTAAAAGCAACAGGACAGGCCTACTTTCTGAAGTCTCCCACCCTCCTTTATCTCTAATAAAGGGTTGAAGAAGGTCTCAGCTGGCCATCCAGGCTGGGCAGACTTCCCTGAGGTGGAAGGGCAGCACCCGACACAGCTTGCTTTGCACATGTTTTAATCAGCAGAGCAGTGCTTCGTCAGTACTCTCACATGTGCCAGGAACAATCCTCCTACAGAGCTGATAGTGATATTAAACAGATTGAGAAGGCAACAAGGCCCAACCTCATCTGGGTCAGAGCTCCTATTTTCAGGGTTAGACCCAGAACCTGACGGCTGGACTGTCTCAGAAGATGACTTTCCTCTCAATTCAGCTGGACACAGTGAACAGGCTCTGTCCTGGGGCAGAGGAGGGGAAAGAGTGATGGGAACCACCTGCAGAAACCATGGCTTTTTATGATAAGCCATCGAAGGCTGGGTTTTCACACAATTCCTTGAATGCACAAGGAATTGCACATCTTTTCTCTGATAACTTCATATTTGTCCTTCTAGGCAGTACTAGGTCTTTGCTCCAGCGCAGCGCTGTGACTGATGATACTAAGAATGCTTCACTTGGGCAGCTAGGAGCTCATACTTCTCTTTAAATTCTGTATGGTTTATAAATATATGTGTGTGTGTGTGTGTGTTTGTGTGTGATATATGTGTGTATATCTACACATGCATACGTATACATCTGTACATATGTAGACATACACATTTATTTGCAGATGAAGCTGTGGCCCACCTGTTGATAGCCTGTACATCCCCCTTAAGGTACAGGGAGAGGAAAAATAATAACTAAAGACATTGAATAAAGAAACACCAATTGTAGAGGCTTAACCCTACTCATATCATCACTGACAACTGAAGTCCCGTTGCCTTCAGTGGGGTGGTAAGCCTGGCAGTCCTCTGGTACTTGGTGATCTGTGCATAAAACACTCAGACAAATAGCTCCATGTTTGAGTTTAAATTTTAAACTCTTTTGGACAAGAGACTCTCTCTGCAGTGTGTCTGTAGTAATATGAAACCTGTATTGAGGTCTCTCATAAATCCACTACCCTGATAGTAATTACAGGGATGATCAGTAGCAAACTCCCCTGGCAAGATACAGCTGCCAACTCCCCCAAATAGTGGCAGGGAACTGCCCAGGGATGCTCCTAGTCATATTTTCCTGTCATTTACGCCATTGGAAGCAGGCAGAAAGTCCAACGGAGCCAATGAACCACCGTTGAGCTGGGCGTTCCCTGGGACCCATACCCACCCCCAAATTAGACAGCGATGTGCCAGAGCACGAACAGAGCCTGCCATGGGAAAAGTCTTACTCTCAACCACTTCCCAAACTGCTGCGCCGAGTGCAAGATCTCTCACCTGGGGGTCCGATCCTGCCCAACACGAGTAGTTTAGGCACGGACTGCTAAAGATCCCCTCGCTTCTCATGGGCCCGTGATCAAGTTGTAATTGCTCAGCTATTGCATCTGTTTGCATAATTAAAACCAGCTGTCGGTGCACTAGCTTCCATCCAAGAAATAGCTGTGCAAATACATTTTTTACTGTTAATGTAAAGAACAATTTTGTGGCCTCTGCCCTAACTGGCCCTTCAAAAGTAGCATTTGTGTTTCAATTCCTTCCAAGTTCACACAAAAACATAAACCCCCAGAAAAGTCTGTTCCTGTCCATTCGTATTATTCAGCACAAGAGCTGAGAGGTTTCCCACTTGTATGGATTTATTGCCTGGTAATTATAGTTCAAGAAACCCATTCACAGTAAAGTGTGTCCTGGATACTCCAACTCTTCCTGGCAAACCAAAAGCTTAACATCATGAGGGGTATAAAAATATAAGCAATCATGTTTGAGTCACTTTTAACACAACAGATTAGTTTGCAGGGTCTGGCAGTGTTTATAGCATAAATCACACTTTAGAGATGGGAAAATACTCCTAGATTATCTAGTTCAACTGCTTTTTGCTAGAATCTGTTGCCTTTATCCAAACCTAATTTGAGAAATATCTACGTATGAGATTTCCACCATTTTCCTTTGGGATTATCCAACAGCTTGACAGAAATCCCTGTTAGGAAATATACCCTGACATTTAAATCTACAGTTTCCATTGCTCAGTTTAAGCCTTTTACTCCTGACACTCAAACCTGAATTACTTAAAGTAAGCACCCTATTCCCTTCCCTCCCTTCTTTCAGTGTTCATTGTGTTTCTAGATATTTGCAGAGGGTTCAAAGGTGCTCTTGTTGTTCACCGTTTCTCCCAGATAGCCCCTTGGATGCTGTGGAGGAGGACATTTGCCCAGCTCCAGCTCCCTCCAGGTCAGGGATCACTCTGGAGCTCTCAGACAGTTTTGAGAGGAGAGGATCTCTAAGGACAGGTCAGTGGCCGAGGCAAACAGCCACTCTTGCACAAGGGAGCCATTTCCAGTATTTCGAAGCATTCCACTTTTAATAGGTGTTTTCCATGCCCTGGTAATGCTTCAAATCACCTTTCCCTTAGCTGAACCACTCCTTGGACAAGAAAACAGGAGCAACCAACCGAGACGTGTTTGGAGCTAAGGGCTGCTGCTGTTTACCTGCGTATTTTTCTTTCTCACAGAAAGCGCTCGGTACGTTGTGGCCTTGACGCTGAGCGAGGAGAGACCGTGTGTATGGGGCATGTAAAGTACATATTACCCACTTTAGCCAGGACTTGGCAGGAGGCCCTCGTCAGAGGCAGCTCAATGCACAGCTGGGCACCCTGACTTCCTCCTCCCAGCCCCCTGGCTTCATTTGGGACCTGAGACACACGGGAGCTCTCCCCTCTGCTCACTCAGTGCCCTTGTGGGGACACAAAAGGCAGAGAAGTGCCCAAAGTCAGCGACAAAATTTCCACTGACTCCCCCAAGGCTGAGATTTTGCTTTAAGTGACTGTTCTTCAAAAGCAGTGAAGGATTAAAACTGTGCCACATGAGCGCACTGGTTAAAATGAAAGACTTGCTAAGCAGATACAGGGTCCAAAAAGAGTTACAGAGGTTCAAGTTTCCAGTTCAGTGAACCCTGTCAGCTGTCCCAGGGCAGTGCCTTGCTCAGGAGGAACAGACTTGCTGTCAGCACACACACCAGTGAGAATTAAAGGCTGAAATTTCCAAAGCTCAGCCTCTTGGAGGCACAAAATCTGCTTGTTCTTACACTGGTTGGGAGCGGAATTCCTACCAGACCTCAGCCTAGGAAGGCAAGCACTCTCCTCCAGGTTCAGAGAAGTGAAGTTGTCTGGATCTGACAACATCTGGCATTGCCACAGCATCCTCAACATCCCCTCGGCACCACAACCCACACAGCAAGGTGTGAGGTCTGCCGGGAGCAGCACCGTGTGGTGGCCCCCTCCTGAGGAGGGGGATCAGCACTGACATGCCACCAGGCTGCATCGTTCCCTCTGCATCCCCGCTTTTTGGCAGATGTACAGATATCTTGCAGCAAGCACTCAAGCATTTCATTGCAGTTTAACCATATTTTAAATGAATGCAAAACAGCATCTCTCTTCAAAGATTTTTAGAAAAAACACGTGGACAAAACTAGACAGCTCCTTTCTCTTGTACTTTTATCAAAGGCAAAGCTTCTGCCTGATCAGCTTCCAACATGCTGCAGCAAGCACCTTCTCATGGAGATGAAGTATTTATAAAACAGCGATCCAGAGCAATGGTAAGACCAACTCAACAGGTAATGTCAGGTTCAGCTGCTTCTGTGCCCACTTTCCCTGTGTGGAAATGTCACTAACTAAATAAGGTTTAAGCACAGCCAGAGGAGCATCTCAGCCCTTCCTACAAACCCCTATTTCTGAGGCAGTTACCTTCTTAGAAGCAGGACACATCTCTCCAAGGGAAATCAGCTCTTTATCTCCTATCTTAGAGCTTACAAAAGGGCCCAGTGAGACAGGTTTCAGCTGAGCTCCTGCTGACATCCCACTGCAGAGCTGGCCCTACCAACACAGGCATGGGCACGTGTCAAATGCCCCCCACTTCGAATAAATGGCACCTGGGCATACATAGATTTTTGGGTCAAGAGGGTTTTGGTGATGCCAGCAGGCCAAATGACCTCACGTTACTCCCACTCCTCATGTACACTTGGCACATTGATCGCTCTGAACATGTATTGCAAAATGCCTATATGCTGGTGGGATCCCAAGCCTGTAGAATAGGAAGGTCTTAAGACAGAAAATGCTAGGGTGTGAAAGAACATCAGTTCTGGATACAAACACAAACTCATGGCAAGGTCCAAGGAGTTTTTCCTTGTTCCAAATATCAGAACATCACCTTGTGCTTAGCACGAACACGTGGGTCAAAAAGCCTGGAGCCTTCTGACAGACCCCAACCCACAGCACCACATGGCTCTGCTCCAAGAGTGCTGTGGGAAGACCTACACTGCGTCCTGTCATCTCTGCAAGCTATTTCATCAGTCACCAGGCTGTTCTGCAACACGCTGAACAGCAGAGTTGCATAAGCTCAAAGAAAGTGAAGGCAAAGAGCAACTTTGGCAATCCCTGCCCAGGACAGTGAAGGTGGTGAAGGCTGGGAATGGTGCTGCCGTTCAGTCACGTTACAGGTGGTGATTAGATATTTGCAGAGAGTTTTGCAGGTGTTTGCGATCCTGAGACAAGGAAGCAAAGGCTCTGAAAGGAGATTTGTGTGAGCTCTTTTATTGCACCAAGCTGGGTGACCGAAGGCAGCAAGTGGTGTCAAGTTTCATGGCTGTGGTTTCTCCCTTTGCTGGTGCTGATACCACGAGATAAAACCATGGTTTATAACACCTCTATCAGAAAAGTGATTATCAGCACTAATCGTAATCAACACTCCTTTGCAAAACAGCTCTGGTAGGGAGCTGAGCTTGAGGGAATGGATTTAAATCAGCTTCGTTGACATTTGGCCTGATTAGTATAAAATTGGAAATGGTCTCCTATCTTGTTTAAAGCCTGGACACCTCACCACCAGGAGAACCAGTCTTTGGATTAGGTCAGAGAGGGGAAACAGCTACACACCATGTTTTCTTGCACTTCTACGCAGCCTTTTCCTGTTCTGAAAGACACCTCACAAGTTGGCAGTGGCTCCTTTGAACAGACAAAAATAGTTTATTTTTGGCATCCCATCCACAGTATCTCAATTAAAAGATGCCTCGTGCCTGTCACCGAGCTCTCTGAAAACCAATGCATGAAGTTATTTTACAGCAGAACCCAAGATGGAGTTATTGCATCCTCATCTTGTTTTCATTCCTCCATGCCTATATTTTCTATGCTCTCCTGCTTTGAGGACTACAGATCAAAAGACAGTTTCCAGAAGCAGAGACAATGCATCCAGATAGGAATCAACTCATGTGAGCAACCTGGACAAAACACTTGCATTCCCCAGGCTGGGATCTTGGGACACACCCGACCTGTTTCACATTAAACACAAGTGAGGACAGTCCCAATGAAAGGTGCTGAAGTGGCGAAGGCTGAAGTCCTATATTGATCTCCCAAACGGGCAATAGCAATGCAATGTGCCCCGACCCTGACCCCCACGACCAGCTGCTCTCTTCAGCCCTGGGCCTCTCCATTGAGAAAGCCAGCACAGAGTGTTACCAGCCAGGCAGAGGACATCTATCTAGCAGCTATGTGCACTTAGGAGACTATCAGGAGATGGGGGTGTTTAACACTGCTGAACATCTCCAAAGTATTTTTATGGCCCATAAACTGGCTTTACATTATCCACAGGGGGTGCTTTTTTGCATAAGGGCAGTACCAGGGTTTATTTCCAGCAGTTCTTGCAGCAGCATCTTGCCTGCTTCAGGGATGCTGGGGAGCAAAGCACCAGTTTGCTGATCACAGGCAGTAGTGCAGCTGGTCCACAGAAGAATATTACCTTCAATAAAGATTAAAGGAATTAAAAGCTGACTCAAAAGCTTTGTGACAGGATACAAAGTCTTTTTCCCTGAGATAACTGGTGCTATTTATATAGGGTGTTTTTTTGTTTTGTTTTGTTTTTTTGACTAAGTTACAAGAGTTCAGGTGTTTCCTAGGTTAAACAAGCCACATTCTTGCCACTCAGGGCTTCAGGCAATGAAATCCTAACAGCAGTTGCCTTCTGCCAGGTCTCAACTTCAGGGCCAAGGCTTGGCCATCCTGAAGTGAAGACTCACTTCCTAAGGTGGCATTCCCTGCTGAGTCACAAACCACATCTCCATTATCATCCCAACAGCACAGTGGTAAGAGTTATTTTACAGGCAGTCTCGAAGACAAAATCCTTATGACAGATTCAAAGTCAGAGAAATAAAAGTAACGCAGGAGGAGAAAAAAAAAAAAAGGAAGAAATTAAAAAGCAACTGCAGTGCACTGATTGGGGCCCTTTGGGATGCTCCAGGGGAGTCGCCCTGGGGGCTGACAGATAATCCCAGGGCTTTGACTCCAACAACTTTTGCCAACAGCATCCTTTGGTCCTAGTAACATAACCAAACACCTCAGAAAGGGCTGCTGGAGACATTCAGGTTCCCTTGTGGCTAATTATAGATTTTAAAGCCATGGAGGGAGCGGGTGTTTCCCCTGTCAAAAAAAGGAGTATAATTATACAACTCCACACCCCCACGCTTTCTAATGCGACGCACATAGGAAATCTCATACATCAACTACAAAGTGTGTATTGTTCTATGTCAGCAGATAAATAATTCACCATCTGAGGACTTGGAAGCTTTTCTCTTAGCTCAGGATTATTGTTCCACTTGATGCATGAAGTTGGCAGCTTTTCTTTCTTCTTCTTCCCAAGAGAACTGGATCACTCCAAGACTTGAGTAACATCCAGGCTAATAGCTCACCAAGATTTTGAGAGAATGTGTGTGTGTGTACACACATGCATGCCTGTGAAAGAAGTTAGGTGGAGAGGTGATTTCATTTCTCTTTTATTGTCGTTTGTTTTTAATTATGTACTTTTCTTCCTTAAGCGATGATGTTGCAACTGTTGCCTCTTGAACATCTTCCAGACATGTTTAAGATCTATGATGCTCTATCAGCCAAAAGTTTCGAGGGAGGAAGAAAAGGCCATGTTTCTGGTTTATGAACTGTTTTTGTTTTGCTTTTTTATTTTTTTTAAATTCAGCATGGATTTATATTAACACACATCTGACCACAACATTACTGTGTGACCAAGGCTGTCCTTGCTTGACTATTCCAGCAGGGAAAAGAACACGAGCTTTCTGGCAGGCATGAACCCGTCTCATACCCCATTTCTTCAGACCAAGTGGAAGTCCAGATCCTTATCTGATAGCCCCATTCCTACTTCTCATTAGTGCAAAATAAAAAAAAAAAAAAAAAGATCAACATGGACCTCTGTCAAGAGAGCAAATTCCTAATGTGATTATGCTTTTATTCTGATATACTTAAGAATAATTAAAATTCTCTTGAAGAGGAATGTTTTTCATTGACTTCAGAAGGCTTTGGAGGAGAAACAGTCTGGAGGTTTTTGACAAAAATGTTACTTTGACAGAAAATGCAGACTCACTGAAATTGAAACAGTTCCTGGGAATAGCTATCACAGTGACAGCTCAGGGAAAATGTTATCTCAGGTCCAGGGTGTACTTTTCAGAACCAGAGCAGGAAGCAAAAGCATGAAGCAGCAAAGCACTGTTAGCCAGGCCATCCACCCCAACACGGGAGACTGATTCAGGCTGCCGATTGAAATGTGCCTCAGCTTCCCCAGGAGAATGCAAATGACTGAAGCTTTAGCTAGTTCCAGTGGGCTGCTTCTGTCCTCCAGTTTGGGACCTGTTGGTTCACCTCACGATGGAGCAGGACTATTTTAGAAGGTTTCAAGTGTTCTTTAGGATAGGGGGGGAGGGGGGGGGGGAACATTTTCCTGCCAGCTGTACTGTAAATCAAGCCATGAAGTTTGAGTTGTATTTCACAATTGTTTTTAAATGTAAAACAAGATGCCCTCAAGGCTGTGCTCCAAAGACAGCTTTGCCATCAGCTTTGATGAGCACTCAGCTATAAATCTGTAACCCCACATCTCATTAAAATATTGCTACCTTTCAGAGAGAGGGAGAATGCACACTCTTCCTAGAAAGAAAAGTGAATACTGCTCCCCCTCTAAACTCTGGACCTCTGCATATGTCAGAGATGGAGATGCAATTGCCCGGACATAGCAATATGAAACAATAGTTGTCCTTGAAAATTAGAGAGAGGAACTCACAGTGTTAAGAATAAAATTAAGAGAAGGCAAGAGAACTGAAGTTTCTACTGCTGCAAAACCAACTGACCAAAACCTCATCTGGCATTAAATGGCACAGCTGCAGTGAATCCAACAAGGCAATATTAATTTACACCAGCTGAGAAGCTACTCCAAAACTTGTTTGTAAAATAGAATCAACATTTAGGGTAAGTTTCAAATGCTTTAAAATTGGGAGGGCTCAAATAATAAAGGACCTTCTGGGCAGAAGCTGTGTTTGAAAGGGACAGAAGGCAAGGCAGCTGAGATCTGGCATGGTGCTGTGTTCAAGCACATGCTGGGAGGAGATGCAGATGAAAGCTGTCCTTCTAAAAGTCAGTCTGCATCGCGCTTCACTCACTGGTGCACAGCAGATTGAAGAGGGCATGCATGTTCTTGTGCCAGAATTACATTGCGTACAACGATAACTCAGCAAGAAGAACAAACGAGTCTGTTTGCTTTCTTGAAACAACATCACTGAATGGCTTAATGCATGTCAGAAGGGCAAAAAAATATAAGTTTTGTTCTCAGCTGTGCGCAAGAGCCGATGGATTGAGATGGGGTTGTGCAAGGATTGCATTAAACCCCGTGGTACATTTCCAAGCCCTGTTTGCCTGAACAATTGACTCTGAGCACAGACACTTATCAATAGAAGCCTAAACAAATTTCAGAACAGGCTTTATTTTATTTTTTTGCTGACTTGAACATCAAGGTGTTCCAGGGTTGCGGTTGCTGTAGCAACAGGAAAGAGCTTATTAAATGATCAACCTGAAGGCCAAAGCTATCAGAGCTGAAATGACCAAAAGTTAATGTTTAACCTAAATCCTCTTATTTGTTTAAAAACATGCAGCTCACTTTGTATTAGCAGTTGCCTTGTGGAGCTACTTCAGAAATAGCTGTGCAGCCATGAGACCATCAAGATTTTCATATATATCCCAAATAAAGTCCAAATCCTCAGTGACACAGGCTCCAACAGCTGCCTCCTACCACAAATCATCTAACACCATACTTAGGAAAGGAGCCACTTCCTCTGATAACTTATGTTGGACAATCACTTGAAACACGTCTAAGGATATTGTTCTTAAAGATCTCCACAAACTAATGGCATTACACATTACTTTAAGAGCTAATGAGAATGAGTGTGATTCATTTTTAACCTCATTAGAGTCTGTCCTTTGGACAACTGTTCTGGGATGAGTTACGTTTTGCCTTGGGCCCAGTGAGTAGAACCAAATGGAGATTGCTGCAGCAAAATTAAATGACCCATCCCCTCCTATTGCTTCAACATGTCTAGCCTCCCTCGGTGCTTTTTCAGATGCCTGGCAGGTTACTCCTTTCCCAGCTTTCAACATTAACTGAAACTTTTCATCAATGAAAACCTGTGAACACCCAGGTGGGACCCTTTAGCTGAGGCTACTTTATGCTTGCCCTCCAGCTGAGCAAGAACACCCCAAGGAAGGCTGCAGAGATATCTCACTTGGTCATCTTCTACTTCAGGATCAAAGTAACACATCTTTGGCAGTCGCATACTAAAGGAGGTCTTCTGTAGACCACTGCTTTTAGCAAATTCCTGCAGCTCTGACCTACTCTGACCAGGTCCCACATGTCTGACTATACCTATCCCTGTTGGACACAGCCCTTAATGAAAATTAAAAGGAAAAATGCTTCTCTACTTCCTACTCCTAAACTTAACCAAAAAAAAAAAAAAAGTTCTATCTGACTTGGAGATACTCCTCTCCCAAGAGGGAACTGCGGACAGATCTCAACTGCAGATAGTAGCCACTAACACAACACATTGTAGTCAGGAAAATCACCATGTAAAATTAAGCTGTGAAGCATGATTATATTGATCAACAGTTTCACAAAAACAATATTTATTGGCATTGCGGGTGGAAGAGGGGAACCCAAAGCTCTATAAATACATTAGAGGAGCCAGGCCCAGGCCCAGCTGCCTGTCATGTGCTCAGATCATGCTTTGATGAAAGCTTGTCATCAGCTTTGCACCATTACAGCTGGAGGTAGTTGATGGGAAACTGTCTTAATCTAATGCAAAACAATTTGTTTAATTATAAGGATGTACCATCCTTGCTTGAGCTGTTGGGTCTCACTTGCAGAGCTAGGAAACTGCATATAGAGACTTGAGACACCCAGACAGTCCTGAAATTGGCCAGGCATCTTAACACATCGCAGTCAGATGTTACCTTGCTTGCTTTTTGCTATCCTTCTGTCCCTCCTTCAGCAAGTTTCAGCTGACCTTGTGAGGGGCAGAAACATGAGTGGGACTGGGAAAGCCATACACCATAGATCGCTGGCAGTGATAAGAAGTCTAGAGGAATCATCAGGATGGTCACATCCAGTTGTGTTTGTTTGTTTTCCAGCTACCTCTATCCTACAGCAAGCATACCACACTCACTATCAGGGCAGCCCAACCCTTCCCAAAGACCCTACAACAGGCACAGTCATCTTCAGCTTCCTCCCTGCCTCCTTTGTCCTTTCCCCCCACATTACAGCTCTGCCAGTAAACGAACACAGGTCCAACCAGAAAAGGTTCGCTATGGGTCACCTCTATGCTGAAGCTGAGAAAGGACTGCTCTGCAAGGCAGCAGAGCTGTTTCCACAAGGGTGAGGATTAGAGCACATGCTGAGCCATCCTGAGGAGGAACCCTCCAAGTGGTAAACCCCAGAACATAAACAAACAAACCCACCAAGAGCTCAGCTTCACTACTGCACTATCCCCTGGCTGCTTTCTGAAACCAAACTCCAAGGAGGAAGTGCACTTGGACTTTGCATGCACATGGTCGGCGTTGAAAGAGGCTGGGAAGGATGCCTGTGAGTTCCTTCTCCCAAAAACACTCCCCGTGTTTCAATCTAGCTGCAATCTGCAGACCTGCAGCTGTCGGAGTCAGCTCTCCCCATGCTTGGTAATCCGAGGCTCTGCAAGCAAGCGCTCGCTGCTTGCCTCTCCTGCCTTCCTAAGGCAACACTTGCTCAGCAAACACAAATATGTTTACTGTGGAAACTTTGTACTTGCCTTACTGCCCTCGCTCTTTGCCAGGTGTTTTTCTTTTTATACCCACAAGAGACACAGAGCCATGTTCTAATATAGAAATATAGATTCGGGTGCAAGTGTTTATTAATAAACAGGCGGGCAAATCTATTTGCTTACTGCCTCATTTGAGTGATTTATTCAGTTATTTTTAGACCTCATAGTCTTAAAGCAGCAACATCAGGGACTGGCTATTGTAATAAAACCAGGCTAGAGCCACAGACTAATTTTTCCAGAGAATAAAAGATAAGTACACACAAGGGCACCCCGCACCAGTTAGCTTTTTTTTTCCCCCTCTCACCAACTTAAAGTTAGTGTTTTCCATGATGTTCCTGAACCGCTGGGGATAGAAGAGCAGAAAATTCAGTGGCCAGGTAGACTATAATCTCTACTAAGGGCTGCAATACAGAATCATGTCTAAGCATCCTGGTAGTACAGAAATATGCTGCTCTAAGCAACAATATCTATAGAAAAAGAGTTATGTACATACACATGTGAGCATAAGAAATCAAGTTTTTATACTCTGACTTTAAAAAGGAGTTTGAGATATACCTTAAAACCCACTAATATCACTTGCAAGGTGGAAAAAAGAAAAAAAAAAATGAAGTGCAAAACCTCCTGTCCTCAGGGGATTGCTCTCACTTCCTGAGGGTGCAGTCCTACGCAAACCTGCATAGAGGGTCCTGAAGGAACATAGTCAGATGAAGAAGAGGCTCATGAGGATGAGATCCAAAGAGTTCCTCAACTATTACAGGTGAGGGTCTGAAAAAGGTTTCACTGATAAGGCTGTTTTTGGTCCCTGCCTCCCTCTGCCCACTGTGTGGAGCCTCCCTGAGATGACTGTCATAGGCTTTGCATCCCCCAGGGATGTGGGCTCAGCTGAACTGGCGTTTTCGCTGTTCCTAGCATCCTCCTGCTAGCCTGCTGCAATAAGCAGAGATGTTTGTTGATTTCAGCCAAATAAGCAAGCATAAATGCCAGTAAAACAAGACATTGCATATAACCCTCATCTGGAAGTTATTTTTGTTTGTATTTATGTTCCCGCATGTTGTCAGGGTGATGTCTGGGCTCAGGCCCACACGTGGAAAAATCTGGACTGTGCCCTGCTCTAGGAAACTCTCTAGCTCAGAGGCTAAATTGCATTTGCTCCTCCCCACTTCCCCAAAAACAGCCTATATGCTTGCCTTTAAAGCTCAGTGTACAGCCTCTTCTATCCCAAGAGAAGGAAAATGAAGAGTTGAGGTTTGTTTTCACAGTATGACAGTGGAGCAGGAGGAAGTCCTCAATTCCGTGCCAGGAGAAGAGAAACAAGCACGCATCCAGACAGGAGCAAAATCCCCTGAGTCACACTTTGTGGTGCAGCCTAGTTCTGGCCACCTGAATTGGCCAGGGGCCAACTTCACATCCCCCTGGGCTAGGCCAGGCTCAGCCCAGACCCTCAGCTCAGACACCTTGGTTAGAGCACCTCAGCTTCCTCCCAGCCAAGCACAGTTCATCACCATGTGGCTCAAACACCAGAAAACAGTCTTCAGCCACCTGCCTCAAGCCTCTTTCACCCCTACAACGACCCTCTTCTCCTCAAAAACAACCTCAAGGGGTTCAACTGTGTCAGTGACAACCTCCCCAGCACAGTACCTGCTGAAGGCTCGTTCCTCAAAACATCTCTATGCAGGGCAGCTGCTCCTCCCTGCAGTCTCCTTTCTTGAAGGGTCTTTGAGGGGTCTGCACCCAAATAATTACCCCTGGCCAGCCACAAGCTTTAGCAATAATTAGCAATTTTAGTTGCATTAGCAACTCCACTTACAGGGGCCTGGAGGAGCCTTCAGCTGAGGTCTCTAATTAGCCCCAGGCCCTTGGGGGAATCACACATCCCACCTGGGGCCAGCCTGAAGTCATCAACCCTGAGCAGGGAGGTGCTCAAGTGCAAACAGGGTGAAGCCATGGCTCTGACAAATTCAGTAAGAATTTAGCCTTTGCTGACAGAGCCGAGACTTCACTTGAGCGAAACCTTTTTTTTTTTTTGTCTTGGTCTCTGCACTCAGAGCCTGAATGGGACAGGCTCCAAATCCGTGTCCTGCTTATCAACCTGGCAGCCACAGGCTCACAGATCAAACATGAGGCAGGACATCAGGTCTGCAAATCACGTTTCCACCTATGTCAAGGCAGCCACCAGTGTCCCTGTGTCTGTCTAAAAATGTAGGGGAGTTAAAGCCACTGCATTGCCTAAACAAAATCTCTGACCAGAAAAAGCAAAGCAAGGTGGAGGGTACAGTTTAGAAACGACTGAGAATATGACCTAGAAGATCTGAACATCTTTTCTCTGCAATATTTTCTCTTTTCCCTCATGATGGTAGCTGTCACACTGCAACACTAGTCAGAACTGTCGCTGTGTTGTTGCTGCCTCCAACTAAAGGCCCTGAAAACTTTAGCTGAGTCTTCACATCTCTCCAGTGTTGCATTTGCCCTGGAATATGAAAAGGGCCTTGTCATGAAAAATCATATTTCTGGGGTTGCTGAAAAGTGAGGGAAAAGTCAAATTCAAAGATAGCTGCTGAGGTTTGAACAAAAACAGACAGTTCTCCTGAAAATTCCCATTTGACAAAATATATATCTGGGAAAAAAAATAAATAAATAAAAGACAAAATCTGAAGCTTATTTGACAGGAAAGTTTTGACTGGTGGAGGAAGACCTTGACCAGGCAAGAGAGTAGAGACAAAGGGGTTATGGAAAGGGGTTATGGAGAGTCGTCCACTGCCTGTACTAACCTTTGTGACCCATGGTCCCAGGGCTCCTCCATTCATGTGGACACAGATGTGACTCGTAAGGGCTCCTCAAGGACAAAAGTTGAGAGAAGTGCTCTCACTGGATTGCACTCCTTGCTGCATAGCTACATGACCTCAGTAAGTCCCCAAACAACACCTCACTTAAGTAAAACCCTTAGCAGACTATGAAGTTCTGCATACTTTTGTCTTTTACATTAGCTTATCAATAGAGCTTTTCTGGTAAAATCAAGATGTTCAGTTCACAAGGGAAGCTTCAGTGGCAAGAAAACAAAAAAGGAGCACCATTTCAATATGGCCAATTTGAGGGACCAAACCAGCAGCTCTGGGACCCGAACCAGGACAGCCAACATTCCCTGTAACTGCCTGCCACCACATTAGCAGTTCAGCTCTCTCTCATGCTCCCTCATATCTTCTGGTGAATAATTTTGGCATTTCCTACTGAAATTGAATTATGTTTTTTTCTGGGCAGCCCTAACTGTGCTTTCTTTGTCCTGCCCATCTGATTAAACTGCCTGCCTCTACAAATATACTGCGTCTATGTCACAGAGACCCTACTTGTGAGGTTTCTGGGTGGATTACACGTACCTAAGCAGTCACTGTGAACAAGGCAGGCAAAAACCTGTTTCTCAGCAGCACATCTCTCTAGCTAGTGACTAGTTATTTGTTGATCAAATTAACTGCCTTGAAAACAATAATTAGCACTTATCACAACAAAGAGTAGAGTTTATTAATTCCAACACAAATTATCTAGTTGCAGAAGTTGAATAAAAGATCAGAATAAACAGCAGAGATTAAATTGGACTAGATCTTCTGTACCAACTTTCAAAATGAGCACTCTTACACAATCTGAAATGTTTGTGTTAATAGATAACAGCTAGATAGATAGCTCACATACCGTGCATCAGTAACTGGTCATTTTCTTTAAAACAAATGAGTTTGAGGAGATTCCTGATAAGCAGAAAGTTTCAAAGTCAAGGAAGGAAAGGTTGCAGGCAGATGAATAGGAAGACCCAGCAAGGTGCACATTGGATTTTAGCACAAGGAATCCTCTGAGGGTACTTATCAGCTTCACACCATAATGGTAAAGTTTTAAACAGTGTAGAAGTGCTTTATGGAGTGATAAAGTCAGCAATAAAAGGAAATCAAGCTGAACTTCTTGCCACTTACTGTGGGAGCTAACAGGGCCCCCACAGAAGAAGAATATGAACCATCTGCAGAGGCCACTTAGGGCCATTGCAAGGACTCAAAAATCCACAAGCAGATACAGCCAAGCTGTCCCTTCCTGTTCCCCAGGGTTCTGCAGCAGCCACAGGGACCACAGTACACCTGTTCCAATGTCACTCATGCTGCATCAGCAAAATGAACACATTTGTCACCCCTTGTGCTTGACCTGATGGTTTTCTACAGTACAGATCCTAGGCCTATCCAGAGGGCTAAAATGCATCCCCAGTCCTCTCACAGTGTGCTTCAATTAATTGCATCTACACATCAGTGTACATGTCTCAAAATCACATCATGTGATGAAGGTCTGGGTCTGTGAGAAGGAAATGTTGTGTTTGGGTTTGCTGTACAGCTCCACTACAAGCTGCCCAAGAAATACTAGTCAAATCATTTAAATCCATTTTCTGCCTTTGTGCAATGAAGGTGACAACTACTCTTCAGGGGGCTTGAGAGGCTTAAATCCCCAGTGGGAAGCACGTTCTGCTCTTCAGCTGAGAGATGCTAGTGAAGTGCCAAATATTGTTATTAATTTAGCACAGCTAATTTGTTCCATGGAGATTAGCATATGACTGCTGAAGCCAAGTGAGGAAGGTAGCTCCAGCTCTCCCTGGATTCATGGTCCTCCACCCACCAGGGATCCATGGCAGGGTATCAGGTAACTCTCATGAAGTCATCAGGACTGATTCTAATTTGCTAATCATTTCCTGAGGCATGACACAGATTGATTCACATTAAACTTTCATGGGTGCCTCTGATCTCATGCACAAGCTTGGACTACCCGCAAGGCACTGCCAGCAATACTGAGCAAGGGGCAAGCACTCGGGCAGCTGGGCAGTGCTTGGGAAAGGCTGTTATAGGCTTTGGTGGCCAAAGAAAACCCACTCTCCCTTGAAGAGAAATGTGTTACTAATGTGTGTTTATTTATCAGCTGTTGGAATACACAGCAAGGAGACTAAAGGTCCCAGGTGGCAGGTAAATGAACACCCTCCAGTTGTGCCATTAATTCCTAGGGAGCGAGAGGAAGAGCTCACCAACTTGCCAGCTGTAAATCACTAACTGGCTTTTCTGGAGAGGACAGATTACTCCTCATCTCTTCCAGCCGAAGCTGGTCCTCCCCAGCAGCCCTTGCCACTTCCAGAAGAGATGGACATCTATCTGCCTTTTCATCATCAGAGGCTGTTCCCCCAGCAGCCAAAGCAGAGGGATCTCACTGACAGCAAGGGGCTCCCCGCATCAGCCCTGCCCCAGGACGTTCACATCCCATCTCAGCCCCATAGAACTGCAACACTACGTGGTCAGACCCCAGCTCCCATCCATCAGCCCGCGTGCAGACGCGCTGCTGCCCTCAGCACAGTCCGGGTGTTTTTCCAGCCTCTCTGACATAATAAAATTTCCAAGCCCTTTGCCCTCCCTGATGCATTATCTGCCACCAGGGACAGCCGGGCTGAATGAATCAAGCCCCAGCCAGCTCTCTAAGGTCCAGGACATGCTGTCCATGGAAAAACAACACACAGCAGAGAAACAAAAAGTGAGAGACTACCTGGCTGCCACTTATAGTCTTCTCAGAAAAAGCCAGCAGTCAACAGCCAAACCTGAACATTCACGTCACTCTTTCGCTTATGGAAGGCAAGCGTACTGAATGCCTGGACTCTTTTCAGCCCAACAGTCCCATCTCTGCATTTGCAACCATAACATTGGAATAACTAGCAGGGCTCAAGCTGGTGCCCGCTGGAGTCCATAGGAGATGCAGGTGCCAGAGGCTTTTTTAGATGCAGAACAGTGATTCTTTGTACCTTTCTTTCTGTGGGTTGCAGGACTCCACCCTCAGTCACATGCAAAACAATTCCTGGATGGATGTTTCCACTAAAGACCTCAGAGTGTTTTGTAATTATTGAGTTTCCCGGTATCCGCGTCATATGGATAAATAACATTTCTGCTTATGGAAGTGTTAAGACTCACTCGAGACCCCTCCAAGAATCAGCTACAGCGTCAGGAAAAGTGACATCCTTATAGCAGGAAGGCGCCAGGGGACTCAGTGTGATCCCAGCCCTGTCTCTCCATGCCTGCCAGCTGCCCAAGGCGCAGCCCTGGGACTCCCCTCCATGCCATCCCTGCCACCGAGCTGCAGTTGCCCCAGGGCTCTGCACTCTGACTGCCGCTGGCTGCTGGCCGAGACCACCCTCCTCCTACACAAGACGCAAAGCCCTTCTGCGCGCAATGAGCCTGTCACCTATTCATGCTGGAAAAAGACCAAATGGGGTCTGTTACACCATAACATGCTTCACTTTCTGTTTTCATTCCCCTCTCTGTTCCCTTCCAGGAAATTACAGGCCACATTCACCTTGATTTTCTCTGCCTTTCAGGACAGTTACAATTCCAACATGAGCAGAGGAAGTTACTGTCATCGAGTTCAAGCAAGACGAGTGCAGGTTTCTCCAACAGTTACTTGTCACCCCCGCATTTTACTCCCATTTTACCTAACGACTTGGCCCTGCAGAGATGCAAACACTGCCCTCTGCTCCTGCTGGCCAGAGGGCTGCTGGATGTTGCTCTGCACTGCAGGATGCTTGAACAGAGAGCTGGGGCTCAGCAAGATGCTGGCCAAGGCATACACACTCCATAGGGCAGGACAGGTGAGCTGATGAAAGCTCTCCACAGCAATGTCTCCAAGGGCCAAGAGGTTCATCGAGCTGTAGCAATGTAGGAGACCAAGTATTAACATGGGCTTTGAGTCAGCCTGACCACAAAACCATTAGAAAAGTGGTACCTGGGCAGGGAATGCAGCAAGAGCTGGAGGATGCGCTCTAGCTCCAGCTGGAGGAAGACCTGCGGAGCTGGCAGAGCAGATCAAAGCTTAGCCCTGGGAAGTACTGAGCACTGAGTAGCTACAAACCTTACAATAGAGAAACATTGGACCAGAAGAGTCACTAAGTCCTATCTCTGCAATTGCATGCAAACACACACTAGGTGTTAAGGCCAGAAGATTCTTTACAATATCTACTTTTCACACACCACACACCCTCAGCCCCTTCCCCCAGGCAAACTAGAATAAAACTAAAACCTGTGGGATAAGAGACTGGTAGCCACAAAAGCACAGATATCCCAGAAGAAACGACTGAGGGAAGCCAAGGACCTGCCGGGATCTGCGGTCCCTGCCTTAGCTGGGAATATTTTTCCCTGGGTAAACCATGGCAGTCACTGTCCTTGGCTTGCACTGAAGTCAGTGGGAGCTTAGCACAACTCATTCTTTAAGAGCAATGTCTCTGAATAACAAGAAAACACAGCATGGCAATCACTGAGCCCAGTGAATAACGGGTTTCATAGGTGCTCTCAGAAGGGGAGAAGGAAAATCCCGTCTGGCTCCAAACAGCTTTCTATGTGCATTGGCAGGTCCTTGGTATTTCTCCCAGACGGGGAGGGCAGGCCCGAGCCAAGTGCCCATGGTACAGCACATCCAGGCTTACATAACCCAAGGGGCCCAGGGTAATAATTAACACTGGCTTATTGCCACTGGCTTTGTGCTGGAGTCACCTGGCTGTTTGGATTAAATGTATAGTGGCCATTTAGACAAGGAGAAGGCTCCCAGCACAAGGATTTACGTAGAAACAACCCCCAGGGAGGACTGTTGCAAACGTAATGTGGTCAGGGGAGCAGGACCCTTTTTAGGGAGCTTTGCCTGGGTGAGTCCCGAGCGCAATGCACCAGCAAGCGAGCTCTCATTTCTCTCTCCTTGGCATCCTTTCCAAAAGCAGACACTATCAGCACAGCTCAACTTTATCTCATGTCCCGTCTTTACCTTTCTTTGCTTATCTGATGTCTCACTTACACGTCCTATCACTCTTTGCTTTCTATAACCTTCTGTTTGCTATTGATACGCGGTCTGTGCCACTGTCTGGGGCAAAGGAGATTTGGGACTTCTTGGTCCTGTTCCCACTTTCCCTCTGCTTTGCTCTGTGGTCTCGGACACATCATTCCACTGCACTCTGATTAGCCACAGGTCATACAAGTCAGGTCACCTTACAGAAACGTCACTTTACTCTTATTCCTTACACTTAGTCCTTACCTTGAGAATGACCTTCCCAAACAACGGTTCCTCCACCACTAGCTCTCATGAAGAGTTTATAAACAGCCAGAAATTGCCAGTAAAACCATTCAGAATCATAGAGAGCACTCACAAGTGTTAAGGACTGGCTCGCAGTCATTATTCAAAGGCTGTTACACTGCACAGGTGTCCATTCATGCCTCAGAAAGCCAATTAGAGATGTTTTAAGTTAATGAGACAGGTATATGCATAACGATGCCATGCTGTGCAGAGTTGCCAAAGCAAAGACATGATAAACCTATCTACAGATGTATTGTCGAAGAACTTATATATATGCTTATCTTCAGGTGGCTTAAGGCAAAGCCACCTTTTTCTCATGAATTAGCAAGACCTACAGCCCAGCCTAGGCAGGCCAGTAATTCCATGTAAAACAAACACCCCAAACTATTTTTTTTAAATTTCTACTTTTTTTGTGTGTGACAAACCTCTGAAAATACCATTACTTTTCATGCAGAATTAACTCTCCTTTCACAGCAAATATGAACCCGCTCTTCTGAGCAAAATGCTGAAACTTTAAGACAAGCTTATATTTCCCTACAGGTAAGTATCTAAAACTAGGGAAAAAAATACAGAAACACACACACACACACCCCACACAGAAACTGTGCTTAGAAAAGGAAAACAAAAAGTAAGAGAGAGTAAGTGTTTCATGGACAATATTCCAAGCTAAAACATAGCTTAGATCTTAAGATTTCTGCACTGCTGTGCTCCAAGAGTGGGTATTTTGTATTACTCCACTTCAGCTGTAAGTACTGCCTCTTGTAGAAGAAATAACAACTTCTGCCCTAAGTACCTTGCAGGGTGAATTACCCAACATTACAGCAATATCAGAACTCCAAAGGAGATGGGGAGGAGACTGAGACACTGGTTAAAATAAAGCAACTTGTTTAATGCATAATGTCTGTAGGGTGAGAACAGAAGGGAATCGGAGATCCTCTTGGTGCAGGTTTGCTAATTAAAGCTTCTATGCAATCAGAACTCTTAAAGCAGCTGTCCTTAGGACTCTGGTCTTCAGGCTACATCTCAGGAGGTAACAACACCACAGAGTGACCAGAGCTTGCTCTGCCAAGTCCCTCAGTCCTCTTGCCAGGCTCATAGGAGTGCTCTAGGAAAAATAAAGGTCTGGAGATCCATGGCTCATCAGCTGGCCTGTTTTGGTGGCTGTACTTCAGGGAAATGCTTTAATCCCCACGTGCCCATTAGTCTCAGTGTGATTCTTGCTGGGAGAAGCTCTGGACCCGCTGCACCATTGCTCCCATAGAGACTCAGAAGCGGACACCAATAACATTGCTGGTTTCTTCTTCCAGTGTAGGCCGAGAACCCGAAAGCATATTGCAAGAGATGTCCCAGCTTGCAAACCACAAGACTATCGTGTTCGTGCCTGTGTTGTTGCCCATGGGAAGCAATGGTTGTTGCAGGACAGGGCATCTTCTCCTCAGGCCTGAGGCATGCTTCTTACCGCAGGTTCCACACATCTCTCCTTCAGATGTGGGATTCGCAGCAGAGCCAACTGAAGCGCCTTGGCACCAAGACCTCCACCGTGCTGAGCCATTCTTTCACAATCTAATCCCGTGACTGGTCTTACTGCATGCTCCTTCCATCCGAGGATCACATACACAGCAGTCAAGTCCCACAGTGTCACCACGATGAATTGCCATCCCCGTTTGACAAGACAGGGAACTGAGGCACATGGCAGTGGAGCCCTTTGCCCTGGGTCACACAGCGAGTCACCATCCCAATCTCAGACTCTGAAACCCTCCTTCTTCATGCTAGCCCCTAGAGCTTGAATTTCCTCAAAACCTGCTCACTCTAATTTATTAACCACAGTCTGACTGAGGTTAATAGTCAGCTGCAGACCTGTTCCACAGCCGTCAGAAACCACAGACGGCATTCGGGGCCCAGCGGCTGCCAGGCGAGGCGTGAGAGCTCCGGTGAAACATCTCGCACCTCCCAAGAGCTTTGAGGTGAGGAAAAACTGAAGGCGGCTTGAGGTCTGTTCCATCACCTCTCTGTTACTCAGCACCTGAAAACTTACATCCAGGTGAATCAAAATTTCATGCGCTAACTTGATTTCAACCACTTTCTTGATTACAGAGCTGGCTACAAAGGAAATTAATGAATAATAATTTCAAAAAGGGATATAAAATTTCCATTTTCATTTTATTGTCAAAGTAAATATATTTTTATGAAGAACAAAAGAAAATATACAGAATTGTAACTTATGTACACTGGCTTTATAGGTATTTTTGTTTCCAATTTACACAAATTTTGATACGTTATTAAAAGATATTTTATATAGATATGCATCTATGTACAGTTTTATTTACATACATTCATAGGATGTGATATAAACCAGTCAATAGATGATAGCTCATTTATATTAATTTCTAGAGGACAAAAGGAATGCATTCGCTTTAGCTAGACCTGCTGTTCTTACACAGCGCGGGCTCCTGCTCTGCCTAGCACTAGGACGGCAGTTATCTATTTCCCATTTTGCCAACAAAAAGACAAACAGATGCTGTCTGCGAATGGAAAGGAAATGCAACATCCATTATAAAATCGTTCCTAATTACTGTATTCTATTTTCTTCTAAAGCTTCTTACAATCGCCAGAGTTCAAAAGGAAAAACAAAACAAGAAGAAGAAACACAAACAAAATCGCTTGCCTGCTACCATCTGATTATTTGCTTAAATTCCCTTCTTAGCCATCTGCCATATGAATTTGTTTCTTTTGGCTACTGTTCTCACCCATTTGCCCAGCCCAGCTGCGTGGAGCTCTGACATGGCTGTTGGTAAGGGAAGGTTCAGCGCTGAAGCTCACCCTGGGTCAGAAGATCTCCTGGTGCTGTCCCACCAGGCCATGATGCTCCCCTTGTTCCCAAGTCACTGGCACACCCTGACAAATGGTCAAGGATACAGAGGCTCAGCCCCAGCCAGTGTGGGCAGGGGATGCTCGGGATGCCCAGTGCTCACCAGGACCACTGGGCACCTTGGGGTTTCTCCTCAAGGATCACACAAGAGGACAGGAGTGGAGATGGGAGCATAGCGCAGCCATTCTTACAAACAGCTTCCTGTTGCTTTACACTCTAGACAACAGATCTTCTGCTAAAGACAGTGGATGCTTCCAAACTGTCAAAGGAAAGCAGCGTTTCCTTTGATGCGTGGGCATCCTTTCACCCTCAGTGGCAGCACAGGACAGGAAAAGCATGCACATGATACGCAGTGAGCCACACCAAAAGGCCTCCACGCCAACCCATTTCACCCAGCCTGAGCTTTGGGTTTGTTTGGGATATATCTTTGCTTAAATATATACATATATATATGTATGAATATATATACATAAATATTTATATATAGCCCTAACCGAGGAAAAGGTAAATGTGAGCTGGAGAAATGAGAGAGGTGTGGGGGTGCATTGCAGCGCTTGCCTCTCCCTCTCCCCGACTCCCACTGTTCCTCCTCCTATGGCCAGCCCCTACAAATCCTTGGCTCAGGCAACCCAAAAACAAAGGAGTTGTTTTCATTTCAAAAGGAATTTGCTGTTTCCAAACTGGACAAATAGAGCAGCTTAATAAAAACTCACAATGAATGGCCTGTACATGAGCAAAGCCCTCAGGAATGCCAGGGCTATAATTAACTAGCTGCAAGCAACTCTTACATTTTCATGTGCAGCAGAAAACAGCTAAAAATAAAACACTGTAATTTCCAAAAGAAGCAGCAGGAAAGAAGGGAAAGATAGGAGGAAAGGAAAATAACATCCTTAAAAAAAAAAAAAAAAAGACAAAAAAGGAAGAACACCCCCCTCCCCTGACCCAAAAAGAACTTCATTCTCAAATCATCTTTAAAGGACATGGGACACTCAGACATGGTGGTATCAAGTAACAGCATTGACTGTTGTGTGAAGACAAATAAATTATCACTAGAAATATAGTGAGCAAAGTGCTGTCATCGGCTGCTGTAGGACGGCTGGGCGGGAAGGGGAAAGCGGGACTGATCAGTTCACGGAGCGGACGGAGCGGTTGCTTCGGGGGAATCGATGCACCTTGACGTGTTTGGACAAGTGGTCGCTTCGAGCAAACTTCTTCTCGCAGACGGGACACTGATAGGGTTTCACCCCCGAGTGGGAGCGCCTGTGCCGAGACAGCTCATCTGACCTGGAGAACCTGTGAGAGAAGAGAGGCCTTTTCAGACAAATTAATAAATTCTCTTACAGCCCCCAAACCTCCCCTCAGGCCACTCAGAAACTCTGCTTGTGGCAAAGCCCAAATATGCAAACTGAAAGGGCCAAGACACACGACAGAGCCAGTCTAGTCCCAGCCAGAGGTCAGCAATAGTGATGAAAACACACAATTCACAACCTCATCCCATGTAAACTCAACTTGGCACAATGCATGGATGCATCATTTGTAGAAACCTTGCCCTAAGTCCAATCATAAGGCTGCAGCTCAAATAGATGGCTCTGCTCCTGATCCCTCCACTAGTCCCCTTCAGAGCCAGTCCCACAGCCTCCCTCCTGCAAAGCCAAGCAGAGGTAACCACCAACATCCCACAGGTGAGGTCTGCTCCAAGCTCCCACCAGCACTACGGCACATCCATCTGAGATGGGCTCCAGATAACAGCCAGATATAGTTACCCAGAAGCTATCCGGCTTATCAGATTCAGCTGAAAAATTAGCCTTTGCACATGCTCCTGCAGGCTAAATGAAGAGCAATTAGCATCTCAGTACCAGAGATGCTCAGGGCTGTAACAGCTGAAATCCAGGTGGGCCCCATGGCCATTAGCACAGATACTTCAAGAGCAAATTGAAATCAAGATGGGGACTTTAATTACCAAAATTGTCTCTCAGAGTCATTTTAATTTCAGATATTCCCCACTTCCCACCTCAACAGAAAAATCCCCAAATCCCACTGCTAGTCTCATAGGCTTTATTGAACTCCAATCAGCCAGTCCTTTGGTCTGGGCAGCAGGGCTGGCTCTGTTTCCAGCTTGGACATGACTGGGAGCCACAGGGTTAATTAGCACTGTCATACTAAAACAGCCCTGTCCAGATGGGTACAAAAAATTTGCTGCCTGACAAAGGGCAATTAAGTGTTTTGTTGCCAGCACAGTAACAAAGAGCAGCACAGAAAGCGAGCTTGCAAGAAATGGTATCAGCTGTTTATTTACAATAAATAAATGAAGTCATGGGCAGTAGTGGAATAAATGGGGGAAAGAACATGTAGAAAAATGTGCCCTTCTGGAGCAAAATATCACATCACCAACCGGGTGAATACGCTATTTTTATGAAAGGGGAAAAACAGGACTGCTGGGCTCCTATGAATAAGTCCTTCATGCACGAAAAATAAGTTTCCACATAAAGGTTTTAATTAGCAGTGATCTCCCGCCACTAGTTGCAGAACAGGGCACGGGCACTGGGAACACTGGGAAGAGCTCCTTCAGTTCCCACAGCTCTTCAGTCTGCTGCTGCTACCCTGAGAGAGCCAGCACAGAGCAGATGCAAATACTCGCCCTGGGCAAGGTGCAGTGTGGATGCATCTCCCCCTGGGGCATTTCTAGGGGAGATTCCTTCACCTGTTCTCTTACTTTTCTGCCTTGTCCTTGCTGTGGTACCTCCATGGTGAAAGAGTCAAAGTTATAATCAAGAGCAAAAGGCAGGTGCTCTAGTGGAGCCACCAAGCCATCCCTTGCCCAGGATGCATCTTCTTCACAATGGCTACCACAGGAACTTCTTTTTGCCTCTGGGACCTGCAGACTTGCGTGCTGTAACACCCCTGCTCCTTCCATCCTAGGCTTCCTGAAACCACATTCCGGATCTAGAAGCAGCAGGGCCAGGAGCTTCTCCCATGTCTCTAGCAGCGAGCAGGTCCCAGAGCCGCATCCCTGGGGTAATGGTCTTACAGAGCTAGAAGCAAATGGGATTTGGCAGCGTTCTGGAGAGAGCAGGTTGTTGCCTGTGCAGGCTGTCTCAGAGGGACTCAGGACTAGGAATAGACCAGTTGCCAGTGATGGCAATGGCAACCACATCAAGGAAAAGAAGGAGCAGCAAGAGGAAAGCTCCTTTGCAAAGAGCTGCCCTCTTATATATTGCCTTATCATCTAGGGAAGGAGTAAAACCAGATGTGGTTGGGTTGCTTTGTCCCATGTCCTTGGCTGTTAAGGTCACCATCTGCAACAGAAGTGCCGTAGCACATGGCTAATCCCGCACAAGAGCTCCACAAGTGCATTTCAATGGGAATCGCATGGTGAGTGGGGGAGAAGGAGGTGCACATTGGGAACAAGCAGCTCTGCTCCTACCCTGGGAGCTCGGATGAGTTCATCTGATAAAAATACACTCTGCCTCATAACGATGTCCTTAGCTGAAGAGGCAGGAATGTTGCAATACTGTTCCCCAGCAGTCACGGAAAGATCAACTTACGAGCCCACAGAAATAAACCTCAAGCTATCGGTGTGTTTACAAAAAAACAACGCAAAGGTTAGGACAAGGAAGCCGGGAAGACCTGGCGGCCTGGCTCCACGGTGAAATGATATTTGCAGCACATTCTGGCGCTGAAAACACCCCAAGAACCAGGCAATCCCACAGCAACTGGAAGAGTTGCTTCATCCCCCTGTCCGGTGGGACCCCACAGGACCTGTAAGCGCATCTCCCTTGGAGACAAACCTCAGAGCTCCCTGGTGTGCAGGACACGTGGCCTGTGGCTCCTGGCTACACAAGGACACGTGGCTCGCAGGGCAGGAAAGGTCAGTCACTTCAGCTGATCCTCCACGGCCCCCACCATGGCCACCAGCTACTGGGCTGAGCCAGGCTGTACCTCTGCTCTGCAGCGGAGAGGCTCTGGACGTGCATCCTGACCTGCCCCAAGCCTCTAACCCACCCCCTACCCAAACCTCTGCCACCTGCAGTGCTCCCAGCCCCAGGATGCGCAGGGCCCTTAAACGCTCCGGCCTAACCCTGCAGGTGTTAGGAACAAGGGCAGTTTTGGGTGCTGGTACCCAGCAGAGGGACAGTGAGAGCTTCTGCGGCTCCTGACACAGCATGGCTGCTTGGGCCAGCCCGTGCCACAGCCCCGTGTGTTGGTGGGGATGTCTGAGGGGCAGAGAACCAGTGGCTGCCAAAGGCACGAGCTGGCCAGGCACGGTTCAGTGCGCCAGCCAGTCCAGTGGGGTATTGAACTCAACGGGTCACTGGCCACTCCTCACCACCTCCTCTGCACCCTGCAGGAAACATTTCTCTCCCTGCACCAGGGAAGGGCACCAGCAAAGAGGATTCAGCCTCCTCCAGGGCTCTGCCACTGTCCTGGGGACACACAGCTTCCCTGTGGCAGCGCTGCCCAGTGAGCAGGGCGAGCTTTAATCCCCTCCACTCAGCCGCCTTGTGCTAGGCAACACTTTGTTTTGTTTTCGAAATGACCATCTTCAGCGAGCTCAGATCTCAAGTGTCTTTGGTGAAAAATAAATACACAAGCACAAGAATGTGGGGGAAAGAGGGAGGGAAGCAGAGCCCTGCAGCACTTCGGTGCTTAAATTCATTTGAGATGATACAAAACTGGGAGAGGACAGAGAGTCCGGATGCATTTGACATAAGTCATGCGAGACCACAGCTCTTGTTGCACTTCTGGAAGAGGTAAACACGCCTTATTAATGAAAGGGGGCTGAGCAATTCAGCGCTCTGTTGGGTCTGCCCTTTGGTGTGGCAGTGGGATGCACGAAGCCCCAGCTAGCAGCGAGGAGGGAGGAGATGCCTCCCTCCCTTCCCACCTCCATGGATGCCCTGCTGAAATCTGGGGGTGCCGGGGGCCAGGTACCTGCCTGTGCCACGTGAACACAAGACAAGCAGCCAAAGTGAGTTTGCACAGCTCCCCCAGCAGCTGCTGGTGAACAGGAGAAACTCCTCATAGATAAAGGGATTGATTCATCCCTAGTGGGCTCCTCTTCTTTAAGGGGCTTGGCTGGCAGACAGCAAAAGGTGCAGATGCTCCGTGCTGCTGGAGCAGCACATCTCCTGGCCCATCCAACGATGCACCCCGTGCTGCAGCAGCAGGCACCCGGCTGCCAAGTCAGCATCCCTCCCTCACTGCTTCACGTGTTTCCCTAAATGCTTCCCTCTGGTTCTGCAGCCTGGAAAGCAGCAGCCCTGCGGGAAGACAGAGCTAGAGGTCACCCAGAGGCAACACTTCAGACTCCTGAGCCTGAGCCACACAAGTCACCGGAAGCATTGGCATAAATCTCGGCATGGACCAGACCCAAACTCTCACGTGCCACATGCATTTGCCACGGAAATGAGGGTTTTGCTCACATCCCAGCACGAGGAAAGCCAACACGACACCTACAGGCACGTTCGCAGGCAGAAGGCAGATCTGCTGCCTGCCTGCACGTACGCTGACAGCCGAATAAACAGGAGCAGTGCCCCTGTGACAGGCCAGGAACCGCACCACCTGCGCCTGGTGGGACAAACTGGGGAACAAGGGGGCTTTAATTTCAGTGCATTTCCAGCAGCAGCCCCTGAGCCCAGCTCATCAGCAGTGCCACAGGCACAAATGAAAAGAAAATCCCTGCCTGTTTATACAAACACCACAAACTGAAACAAGGAAAAAAAATATCAACAAAGAAATCAATTGCAATGATCCCCCCAGGCCCCCAGAGAGGCTTCAAACTAGTCCAGTTTGGGAACAGAGGATTCAGCCCTATTCTGACCTTTTCCCTCAAACCAATCCAGCCATCTCTAATTGCTGCATGTCTCACATAGTTGCATTTTTACTCAACGCTCTCCTGTTACTTTTTACCTTGTCTGTTCCCCATGATCACCACCCATTTCCTCATTAGCCATTGCTCACTGAAGCTCTGCAGGATATTCTTTGAAAGAAATGTGGTTTAATTTACTACAAGGGAGTTAAGACTATGTTTTGCTCCCATCATAATTTGTGGTGCTCTTTATTAACACTAGCCAGCAGGCAGACTATTAGCACAGCTAATTGGAAAGAGGGATGAAGGCCTCCATCAAAGTTTCTGTCAAAAAAATTTCAACCTTTTCTCTTAAAAAGTTTGAATGCTTTCTACTGGTATATATATATATATATATAAAAATAAAAAAAATCACCTCTACTTTTGTAGAGATCACCTGTACAAAACGTTTTGCTCAATCAAACCTGCAATCTTCCATTCAAGCAACACTCAATTCCATCTCAGCCTTCTGGGTATGTTGTTACATCTGACAGCTTTTTGCAACTTTGAGCAGCACCCACGCATTTTTCTCAATCAATGCAGAGAATAAAACCCAGAGCAGGCTGGAGTGCCAGTGCCAGCATTTCCAGAAGGAACAGGATGGAGTGCGTTTTCTACAAAACTGCACAAAATGCTCCTCTTAACTGCATTTACATGTCACAGCCCTTCACTGATCATGCTTAACCCCCCGCAGCTGGAACCCCACACAGCTATGCGCACCCTGATTCTGTCCTAAACCACCCAGCTCATTTACAGCCCTCAGCTGGTACCAGCTGAGCATCTGCTGCAGCTGGTGTGTTGCAACCAGATCCATGTGACTGCAAGGCATTGCCTGCAGTAACAGGCTTAATCTGACCATCTTGGAATGAAATATAAGTTATAATGGGCTTTAAAGACACTCATACAGCTGGTGGCAGCAGGTGATGCTCTGCCACTTAATTTATCTAAGCCCTTGGATTACCTAATAGTAAGAAAAAAGTTCAAATTCTCAAACAAACCAAGCCACTTTTGGGAACAGAAACTGTTCAGAAATGAGTGCAAACACTGAGAGTGCTCAGAAAGTTCAGTGAAACGAGCAAAAGGGCGAGGGGAACTGGACCCTGCTGCACCCCAATACTAACCTCCATCCACAACCTGGCCACGTGCACGCAAAAGGCTTTTCTCCTGTATGCCTCCTCAGGTGGGCTTTCAAATGGCTGCTTTTCGTGTACATCTTGGTACAACCAGGGAAAGAACATTTGTGCATTTTAATGAGTTCTGCTGCAGGGTTCTTTTGAAATTTCTGACCCATGATGATTCCCGTCTGACCCTGGATCATGCCTCCTGGCCCAATTGGCTTGGCGGCGATGGGGACGGGAGCAATGCGGACAAATTTAGAGGACAAGTTCAAATTGGATGACTGCACTATCTGGGGCACAAGGGCAAATGTCTGTCCTTGGATGTTGACTAGGAGCTGTGCAATTTTAATGTTGTCTTGTGCTGGTCCTTGGGAATTAGGGCTGGTGTTGGACTCCTGTTTGACCTGTACAGGTTGAATTTGGAGCATAACCGGTATCCCATTCTCCATGGGCATTCCTCCATTTGAAGGCTGGCCACCTTCCGTCGAGCTGCTCAACTGTTCGTTTTTACTCTCTTTTAAGCTAGCGCTGGGTAACATATGGTCTTTTTGCTGTAGCGAGGCAACAGAAACTTGGCTGCAAGCTCTCAAGTCCTTGGTCTCACTTTTAGGTCTGTCTTTGAGCTCCAGCTCCATGTTCTCTTCCAGAAATTCCTCAATTTCCTCAAGTGTGGGCTGAAATGGTCCAGAGTCTTCCATATCCACAGCAAATTCAGGCAACCTAAAGTACTCCTCTTTGACTATGGGCTGAAGTCTCCTTTTGTCCCACCATGACATGGCGGTGTTCCCCAGAGATGCCTGGGACAACAAGTAGTCTAAGATGCTGTCCTGACTCTCCGCACTGGACGTGCTCCCATAGCTGGAGCTGAGAACCTGGGAGTCCGGGCTGGAACAAGAACAAAAGCTGGACGAGTCGCTGTCATCTTCTGACAGGGGAGAGGGCAGCATTTGGTAGGACCTCACCCCTGCCGTCATGTCCCCAAAGTATCCCAGAGAAGACCTCATAGATGAAAAGGACTCATCGGTAGGCAGCAAGTGATCCACCATTCCTGGGCGATGTCTTAGGGTATCCCAACAGCATATACCACGCGGCAAAGGTTCAGGTGGGAGCCTGGGTGCAGGGAAACAAAACAGCAGCAGTCAGAACTCAGTTTAATCATTTACCTCCATGAACTAAACCTCGCAAAGCCCTCTAGCTCGCAGGAAAGTCCCAAGCATCCAGCCTTGGTGTGCACATGCTGCTGCACGCTGCGATACGTCTGTACCACCCCCAAAGGACTGTCAGGGCCTAAGCGCCTCGCAGGATTGCACCACATATTTGCAAAAGAATTCTTTCAGAAACCATTTCACAACCATGTGTACTCTAGATTTACAGCTCCCTTCCAGAATATTACTGGCCAGAGGAAATATACTGTGGGCTTTCACCTAACAGTGAAACTGAGAGCCAAAGAAGGGAATGGAGAGGGGAAAAAAAAGAAAAAAGTATTGAAATTTTTAGCACCCATAAAAAAAAATAATCAAGTTTACTGCTGGTATCCATAAAATGCAAATCCTTTCCTTATCTTGTAGCTTTCCACCAACCTTATTTTTAACTTCCTCCGTTCCACAAATATAGGCTAATCAGCGGAATGCAAGGATCAATCTGTCAGGAGCCAGGAATATTTAGTGTGCTTCAGCATTTACTAGGCGGATTTTCCCCTCCAGATGTAATGAATCAGTGTGCCAACGTCATCGTCACCTGCGCTGCCCTTAATCAGGCTGGCACGGCGCTGAGCTAATTGCCACGGCCTGGCAAGGCAGCTGGTGGCTGCTTTCACCCCATCACTCTGCGCTCCCATCTCTCTCTGGCGGTGGAGAATGAGCTGACCCCAGCCTCGTGCCAGTTGCTGAGTGGGGAGGGCAGCCCCGTGCCCGGTCTCCCCCATGTGGAGGTGGCAAAGGGGCAGTGTCCCATGGGGCCACCCCGCCGTGAGCCCTAACCCCGCTGCCACCCGTGCAGACACCGCGGCCAAACCTGACCTCGCTAGCACAGCCGGGCACATCCCGTGCTTTCCCAGTTAAGCCCAGCAAAATTCCCAGTACAATTACTGGGGAGGCAGGAGGGACAAGCTGTGGGTTTGTTTTCTTCTTTTTTCAGCCCCACCCCGGTGGAAAAGAAAAAAAAAAAAATTGCTTACGGGCTGGAGACTGTGCCCCTTAGAGAGCGACTGCAGAGACCTCCGGACGGAGCAAACACTGGCTCTCAGTCATCCGCTCAAGGTGACTGATTGAAAACAGAGCTGTATATGTGCATAATAAAACAACTCTTTCTGTGGAAGGTATGCGGAGCGCAGAGATAGAAGTCATTTGATCAGCCTATGAGGTTTTGTGTGTGTGTGAATTAGGAGGCATGTGACCAGCGCGAAGGAAATGCCAGTCAAGCTTGTTACACGCTGTCATTTTCCACAGGCTCTGCCGCTGCGCTTTGGACGTTTTGCCATGAATAGTCAATAGCTCCCAGTTTTGTGCAGGGAAGGGGAAGCTTGTTATTGCTACTGCCGAGCATCCTTGCTGCCTGAGCTCCAGAATTTGCCCGTCTTTGCCTTCTCTGGAGAAAAATCAAAAGCCATCTATGTGCTTAGCACCTAACGCGGCGCGAGATGCTTCACGCAACACCCTTAAAGAGCTCCATCCCACTGGCAGCACCTATTAATATTTCACAGGAAACAAGGAAAAAAACACCACACATTTCTATATTTCTTAAAGACACAGCTTCCTCCCTTATATGCACAAGTGGACGCAGAGACAGGTTGACAGAAAGAGACTTAAAAGTAAGCCAGCATTTTCCTGGTTTGCACAGCCCGTCAGCCAGCTACACCTCTGACCCGATAACAAAATACTCACATGTGCTGAACACGAGGAAGTTCAAACAGAGGTTAGTGGCTCTGCTTTGCGACCTCAGACTATAATAATCTCTTATAGTAAAAGTGAAGAGCCAGGAGAGCCGTGTTTAAGACACATGACGTCTCTTTTTGTAAAAAAAACTCTGCTGGAGGAACTTTCCCTCGAGGCAAAAGTCACAGAGCTGAGCGATGTGAAACAGAAAACCCAGTCTGTTTCTGAGAAGTTTTTGTTGCTCCCAGTAAGAATTCACCCCGGCAGCTCGCTTTGTGCCTGCACCAGAAAGGGGTGACTGCCTTGTGACACGGGAGGCAGAGAGGAGCTCTTGCCCTCAGCTGCTTTCCGATCCTCCCTCGTACGTCTGCATTGCTCCAGCCTCAACTGCTGAAGAACAGTGCTGTGAGTGAAATCTGGACCACGACGTGTTTTTTCTAAGAAAAGCTGGCGTGCTCTGCATGCGCGGGGAATGAGCGTGCACTCAGAGCAGCTGGCAAGGTTTTCCAAAAAAAAAAGGCAAAAAAAAAAAAAAAGCTCAAGTTTTCTTTAAATGCCTGCAAGAACTGGGAAGCCACATATCAAAATATCCATGGATTTCACAGGGAATAAAACTAAATCTTATTTTGAATGGAGACTGAAAAGAGAGTGGGGAAAAAAAACAACCGAGCCCTAGCAGCTGCTGTGAGCAACATACCTCAGCAAAACCCAGGCAGCACGCTCATTTCCCCATCGCTTTTGACAAGGAGCAATGTCACTTGGTGTAACCAGAGTCGTCTCGAGAAGACAGGGGACTGTCAGAGGCAAACAGATCCAGGCACATCGCGGGCCAGAGCTGCTTTCTGCGCGCTCGCAAAACTTGCACAGCAGCCAAGAAGATTTTGGGGAATGCCTGGAATGCGGGATCGGGCCCAGGCTCTATTTTATCCTAAAGGCCAGACTAACAACTAAAAGGCTTTCATCCCTACTTTGTCTAAAGCCAAAACCAGAAGCTTAAAAAACAAAAATAAAATAAAATAAAAAAAGCCAGGGCTACGCGAGCTATGAAAACTAATGATGCTGTTTACATAAAGCACTTTCATCCCTGGGAGGGATGAAAACATGTCAGAAATGTAAGCACCTATACAGGGAGCTGAGTGCCCGAGCCACTGGAAAACAGCCGCTTCTGGAGTGAAATAGAGCAGCTGTTCAACAGCGCACGGCAACGCGACGGGCTCCAACTTTTAAGAGTTCCCTAGGTTGTTATGATGTCCCTTCTGCCAGAAACATGTTGTTCTGCTTAAAATTTGTCCGCCTAATCACCAGCTTAAAGGAATACAGAGAGAGAAGGCATATTCTGTCTCAGAATAACCTTAAAATGTGAAGTCCCGGGAACTTGCTGCAAGATGGGGACCCATTTCCCAGCACAGATAACACAGCAGTACCTGCGTTCAGATACGCCGACAGTCATTTCCCATGTATGTTGCTACAGCTCTTTCTAGTTTAGGACTAATCTGTTTACTGTTTTCCCTTGTTCCCTGGAAGATTTAATATCTGTTCAGGCTGACTCGTGCTCCACAGACAGAGCCATAAACTGGGCAGTGAATCAGGGCCAGCGTTTCTAAGAAATCAAATGGA
This sequence comes from Anas acuta, assembly GCF_963932015.1. Lineage (NCBI taxonomy): Eukaryota > Metazoa > Chordata > Aves > Anseriformes > Anatidae > Anas > Anas acuta. The sequence continues at coordinate 10,595,122 of NC_088989.1, read as the reverse complement.
AATGCACGGGGAGGTAATAAAACAATAATTAAAAAAAAAAAAAAGGAGCCAAGAGCCAGGGAATCCGTTTACTCTCAGCCCTGCTGCAAGGTGGCTGCACTGCTTATCGGACACTAGGGGTAGGGGGCTACACTTAGGGGCCTCCCTGGCTTTTTTCAACGCCACTGCTTCTGGAATGCTGTAAAAACCTTCCTCAAAGCCCTGTTTTCACCCCGTTTTCTGCAAAGTGCCCACCTTTAGACCCAAACTTCGGTCTCCACGAGCGGCACGCACCCCGGGTCGCACCAAACTCCCCAAACACCGCACAGTGACAGCGGTCGGGGGGGACACAACCCTCACCCCGCCACTGCCAGATCTCCAATGCTGCGAAGTTGTTATTATTTTCCCCTATTTTATTGATCCTTTTTCTATTTTTTTAGCAGGCTTTGGTAGCTCTCCCCCCCATCCCACCCGGCCGGGAGCAGCGCACCCCCCCCCGCCGCCCCTTGTGCACTGCCCAGCTCCAGCCCTGCTGCAGCCCCCCCGCTGCCATATCCCACCCTCCCCCGGTGCAAACCCTCACCTGAACTCCTCCGCAAGCCGAGCCGGGGCAAAAATCACCCAGAAAAATGCAAAAGCAACGACGAAAAGGCAAAGGAGCGCGGTGCAAAAATATAGTAGAAAATGCAAAAAAAAAAAAAAAATTAAAAAAAACAAGGCCGAGACCCCCCCCCCCCAGGGAGCGTAGTAGCCCCCAGCCCAGCCCACCCCCCGGTGACAGATCCGAGCCCCGAGCGGTGGGCGCAGCTCCCCCGGGAGGCGGCTGCACGGGTGCGGAGCGCGGCGCGGGCCGCGTAGTGCTTTATCCCCGCGGGCCGGGCGGCCGGCGGCGGCGGGGGGGCCGGGGAGAGGCTCGCCCCGCTCCGCCGCCCCCATTGGCCCCGCGGCGCCGGGGGCCGGCCCCGGCCCGGCCTCGATGGGAGCCCGGCCCCCGCCGTGCCCGCTGGATGCTTGTGGGGGGGTAGGAAGGGGGGTGCTGGGGATGGGGGTGTCCCCCGTCGTGCTAGCATATGGGGGGCTGTAGGCACGCGTGTAGGGGCTCGGCGGGGGGGGGTATGTGCACGGATATGCACCTGTATGTGCGCTGTGTCCGTATGTATATGCAGGGTATGTATGGACTGATATGCACTGATCTATGCGCTGGTTACATACATATAACCAGTGTATATGTACGTGGATGTGTACATATATATACATTCGTTATATATATATATACTGCTTACATATATACACATGTATTTACATATATACACTACATATATACATGGATATATACACAAGTTACATATATACAGAAATAGGTACACTTGTTATATATACACATACATATACACTTCTTGCGTAACTACATACATGCACACTGGTTACATATATCATAGAATCACAGAATATCCTGAGTTGGAGGGACCAACAAGGATCATCAAGTCCAATTCCTGAGTCCACACAGGACCACCCAAAAATCAGACCATATGCCTGAGAGCGTATATAGATGTATGTATACACTGTTTACATATATATGTATATATACACTCATATATATATACACACACACACACTAGTTACATATATACATGGATATATACATTTGCTATATATATACATATATATACTGGTTATATATATATATACACACACACACACACACATACACACACACATACACACTGGTTAAATACACTAGTATGTATGTATGCATATATGTATATACAAACTAGTGTGTATATAGATATATATACAAGTACATATACATTAATTATATATACACAAATTATACATACATTTACAATTTAAGTATAATTTACACATAAATCTATACATTTATACATAAATTTGTAATTTATACATAAATTTACAAGTTTTATATATGCAAATATTCATGCAATATCATTGGGGGGATCAGGATCCACATTTAACACCCACAGTGGTGGAGCCCTTCGAGGAAGCTACTGTTCGGACGCACAGGGCTGCCAGCTCCCACAGCAGTGGGTTTCCCTACTACATCAGAGATATTTCAAGTCACTTTTTTTTTGTTTTTCTGATCCTTGGGAAGGCGCAGGCTGGGCTGGCCAGGCACAGCCCAGTGAGATAAGTCTGGGCACCTTTCTGAGGTCTGCACTCTGATGCTGCAGGACTGTGGGCCGCAGGGCTGCAAATTGCTATCCTGTAGGAAAAATTAAGCATTAACGTCATTTTATGAATTTATGGGCAAACTGAGGCACAGACGGTTGAACCAAATGTCTGTGGTAGAACCAAGACACAGCTTATTCTCTTTTCAACTCCAGCCCAGTGCCTTGAAGAGGAAAACTCTCCTCAGTCTTCATTGCTTCAGAATTGCTAGCAGCAGATTTCACACTTTGGCAAACACCAAACAGCCTCTTCCAAAAGGACTTCCAGGCAAGACAAGCCCCAACAGATGTAGCTGAAGGACCTGGGGGTGCCCAGGCAGTACCCAGTGCCTAAGGATCTGAGGGGATGCAATGGCCAAGCTGGGCTGGGCAAAACCCTGAGGGGTTGCAGGAATGGTCTCAACAAAGTGGAAAGGCTTTTCTCATTTCAGGCAGTTTTATTCTACTAAGTTTGCTTTATCAGAGATTAGTGAGGTTTTCACCTTCCCTTGGTTTAGCCAGAGGAATTAGAGATGCAATTTCCACTTTCTCCAGATGCTCAGTGCCCTTGCAACCATCCCACGTGCACAGTGCTGACTTTCAGCTTGCAGCATGGAGCAGCGTGCACACGATCGCTGTGTCCTGCTCTCGTGCAGGGACCTCGCTTTTCCATTCCTGTATCTCAATGAATAATACATAAGTGCACATTCATCAGATTCCTACATACTATATTTATATACAAACACCGGGGCCAAATTCTGCATTAGTGTAACTTCACTGATGTAAGAAGCATTGCATCGGTAAAAACACTGGCCTTGAATATTTGTACCCCAAATAGATCTTTAGCAAGTCTTGTTTCACTGTTTTCTACCCCTTCGTTCCCTGAGTAGGTGAAGTTTAGCTTGATGCAATGCAAAGGATTTGATTTAGATATAGCTAAAATCCCAAACCCTCAAGGCTGGATTTATTGCAATCTCAATTGCTGGTTTGTGCAGCTACAGAACTACCTCAGAATGTTTAATGCCATGAACACAACCCAGATTTATAGTCTTAATGTTATCATTATGACCTAGAAATGCATTGGGACACATTAGTGTTTGCTCTGAATTTTGGACAACTTCTTTAGATTTAAGTTACAGTAATTTCCAACTTTTTCTTGGTCACAGAAGGGGTAGGGAAATCCCATGTTTACTCACATGGAAACAAACCAGTCCCAGTTCTGCTTTCAAGCTGCTTCCACTTCACCAGCTCAAAACCTTTCTGTTTCCCTGTCAGTATCCTGCAGCGCCGGATGCATTCAGCTCTTACTGAAGCAAATACAGAGGCTGGTGTTTCCAGAGGGCTCCAGCAGAACCAGATGTGCACCGCTGCTGCCCCTTGTGCTGGTGCTAGCCCTGTGAGGCTGCACACAGACAGAGGAGGGATCCGTGTCTTTTTCCCACCTGCTATGGACCAGTCGCTTTGAGAGGCAGGTGGCAATTTGGTAAACCAGGTAACGAGCTTGTGAGTCTGAGCCCAAGGACACCCATGGGATGAATAAACACAGCTTCAGTTCATCATCACTCAGGGAGGAGTAACTTTAACCACATTGCAGAACCCTACAGAGCTTCATACCCATTCAGTACAAGGCAAGAGCAATCCTTGGGAGTTCAAATGCAATGGTAATAAACAAGCAAGTGTAACTAGGGCCTCTATATTTCTCCTGGAGATTTCCCTGGGAAAAAAAAATAAAAAATTAAAATGCATGCATGCAACACATACTGCCAGAGGAGATGAGTCCAGGGCATCCAGGATGAACCCCTGACATGAGCTCACTCACCCACCGTGTGACAGGTTCTGGATGCACCAAAAGCCTCGCACATGTCCTGATGCCCTCAGCCATGCATGTGGGATCAGCTGTGCTGGGAAACTTCAGGAAAGTTCTTGTACATTTGTGCAGAGGCTGTGCCTTGGGGACTTCTGGAGGTCCAGCAATTTTGTAGAAATTCCTGCTCTGTCCAGGCTATTGGACATCAGGACACCCTGGACAAATAGCCAAAGTCCATTTTTTTCTGACCAGACAAAAATTCTAGACAGACAAAGGACATGCTAAAAACAAATAAACAGGATACATGAAGGCACGCGTTCTGATATTTCATTTCAGCACAAACAATTTAATTCCTGTGCTAACCCACTACCATGCAACAGAATAATTACAAAGGATGCAAAAGTTGGTGTCATGTGGAGCCCAGATCTGGGGTCATCCTTGGTGAAAGATGCCCACAGCCTCATCCTCTACAGCATCTTTTCTGAGCAGATTTTACCTCAGAAGTTTTTTTTCCTCCTCGCACAGAGCCTGTTGTGAGGCCTCACATCACACTCCTGGTTCTGGGGTCCATAGAAGTGCTTTTGGGCTTAAAACCAAAATTGAGATTTAGAAGCTGCAGTGGCAGTGCCAGCCTCTTCTCCATCCATCCAGGATAACTGAACAAACCTTGCAAGCTGCGAACTGATTTACTGATCAATTCCTTGGAGCCCCATGACAGTGAAAGCAAATTGGCACACATCTCAGCTTTGCTCAAGGTTTTGGAGGCACTCTGAGCTTTTGCATAACAGCAGGAGAAATGCACATATTGAGACTTATCCTCTGATCACTTCTGGCTGCCAACTTTTCACAAGAACCAGCAATGACTGTTGGGCTGGGCAGGCTTTTGGGGATGATCTTTTGTGCCGTTGTCACCGATGTCTCACGTCAGCTTTCTTCTGTTCGGTGGCTTTATTTGGTACTGCAGCAAAACTGAGCCCATGCTCACTGACCTTTTCCCCTGCCCCATGCTTTTTGTGCATTGCTAGGTGACTTCCTTCCCCGTCCAGCTCGTCACCAAGTTCTTTAAAAACCAGTTGTCACCTCTATGGCTTGATCATGCCTGGGGAATTTCCATTGTCTCTTTTGCCACCTTTCAGGAGAGAACTTCAGTCAAACTGGTTTCCCTGCTCAGACAGCCTCTGTGGCATTCCTACTGCCCCACCAAACACCGGGCTAAAGCGAAGTTAAGGCACTTTCCATTGTCCTTTGTCTGATGGCTGTGTGCTAAAGATCCAGTCAGGAAAGGCAAATAAAGCTCAGCATTCAAGGCTTTTAAAACTTTCCTGGGGATAATAATAGCACTGCATTGTAAAGACAAAAAAAAAAAAAAAATCGGGTTGAAGTTGTTCCCAAGTTGCTGTGCCACGTAGCACAGCACCAGGAAAGGTGGGAGAGGGAGCAAGAAGCTGCTCCGTGCTCAGCAGTTTGCACCTCAGGCTTGTTTGACTGCCCACACTTTGCCTTTCCACATGTGGCTGTACCAAAACTGATTTTTTTTTTTTTCCTGCCTCAGGTTTTCCCATCTTCTGTAAGTTTTTTTGTAGTTTTGCGTTACAAATGGCTTCTCGCTTTTTGAGGGGACTGGAAGGGAAAGTGTTTGAGCTTCAGGGATGGGCAAAAAGAGGGTTTGGGCTGCACAGGGTAAGTGCTTTGCTGCCTTAGAGGTCACCTGTGGTATTTCTGCCCCAGCCCCTGCTATTCCCGTTACTGCAGCAGCAAGCTGTCAGCAGTCTGGAGAGCCAACCGGCCGCTTGGCAGAAGGGTTAGCAAGGCGGAATTGATTACTTGCACATTTCCATGTGATTTACAAATCGCGGCCGCTCTTTCCCAATGAGAAAAGCAAAAACAATCAGGCGAAGAAAAATTAAAAGAGTTCAGCTTCTATTTGGAGATTTTCCTGAACCAGCCACACGCAGACAGATCCCATTCCTCTGCCACAAAGCCAGTGGCAGTGTCCGACCGAGCCTTGCTGGGCTGCAGCTCTCAGCCCTGGAACAGTAACAGCCCAGGGCGAGTGCCCAAGCCTGTCAAACTCTCCAGTAACGTTACAATCGCTTTAACTCGGCAGTCCTTGACACTCACAGATAAGGACTGCAAGTTCTTTCGGTACTACAGAAATATTGACACAAAGAATATGTTTATCCCTGACTGTGGTTCTGCAGGACAAGGTGGAAACGGCAACAGCAATCTCAGGGCTTCATTTCTTTGGCCTTGCAAGGGCATCTGTGCTGCAGAGCCAACAGTTTATTGATTCTTTCATATAAGTTTTTTTCTTTCCTTAACTAGTTTGGAAATTATGTGGTCTTTTCAAGTCAGAGTTATAGGCCTAGGCAGGGATAAGATGGAAGAAACTTATTTTAGGATTTTTGTATGTTAATGCCCTTTGGAATATTAAAAACTGCGGAGAGCTGGCGAGAGTTTCTGATTTTCTCCCAAACTTTCTGTTCATTAAGATACTGAGAAAGAAAATATCAGCTGACTTTCTGGCTGCTATTTTTCCAAACCATCTTTAACCAGGTCCCGTTCCAAACCTGGCTTTCGATGCAGACCCCCTGGGTTTTAATCTGTGGTCAAACACACCCAAGAGCAGAGCTGCACTATTCTGAACGGCCAAGGGAATCAGGCCATCTCCTGCAGGAATATGGGTGTGCTAAGTGAGTGATAGACACGCTGTCCCATCACTGCCTCCCCTGATGTGATGATATGAAGCAGAAGAGCTGGGCCTCAGCTGTTTAAGCCTTGGTCCCACAGCTGCGCAGGAGCTGATGCCTCAAATGTGACAGATGAGGCTCGTTCCTAGAGGTTCAAGAGCAAGGCGAGCAGCACAGCCCAAGCTGTCCCTTGTGAAGATGACTCAGGAACAGGCAGGTCTGCAAATGTGACAAAATCCACTGACTCACTTCAAGATTCAGCACTTACCTCTCTACTGCATTTAGGAAAGCAAAATAGACTAGAAGACATACAGGAAGATCTGGGACATTACTAAACCTGGCTCCTGTTCAGGAGTGGATCTGCAATAAACTGTATTCCCCTGCCCTCTCCTGGAAGGAATACGCCAGAGCTGGGTGTGTTTGTGCAGGAGCCTGGTGCTGAGGACTCCAGGGAAGTGGCTCAAGGTGGTAAGAGAAGATGGTCCTTTTGAAGACAACGTTTACAAAATTGAACAACTATGACTGTGTTGTATCCATCGTATGTTGCCAGTATCGAGTCTGCCAGAAACTGGCACATCGCAACAGAATTTGAAGGTTTTCAAGGAAGAGCTACCTTGCCTGTCTGTCCGTTTACATTGAGTTGGGAAACAGAGAGGATGACCCAACCAGTGGAATCCAGAGCCTCTTGCTCACCTTAAATAGTAAACACAAAGTCCACACAAAAACACTGGTAACCTTCGCTCAGGTCACGGAGCAACAGCGGGTCAGAAATGCAACACTGCAACACCAACAGGCATGTGCCTGGGGGCACCAGTGCTGGACAGGCAAATGGGAGCCCATCATTTGGCCAGAGATTTAGTGAGAGCACAGCAGGGAGGTTCAGTCAGTCTCTTTGGAAGTTAGAGAGATGAGACAAAGCCAAAGTCCACAAAAGTGGGGAGATCTAAGGCTGGGGGTCTGGACCCTTTGACTGTGATGTTACTCCAGACACTCAGCTCAGTGTGTGTGGCCCATTTACATAGGATCAATGTTGAATGGATAAGATGCTTTTGTGAAGTTTCATTCTTCTCCAGCACCACCTGACTGTGAGCCACCAGAATTACAGCCATCTTCTTCCAAAATGCCAAACATCCAAAGCAATACTGGTCCTGTTTTAGAAAGAGGACTGATTAGTGAATTGCTGCTGTTAAGATCAGAATGGGAGCAATGAATCCCAAAAGCTGAGTGTGGACACTCTACAGGTAAGTCTACAGTTCAATAGTTACCACAAGTGCACTGTATAACCCGAAACATCTCACATGCTTTGAGCTTTCTTTGCCATTGTATTTCAGCTCCTCTAACATGCAGTAGAGCTGAATTACCTCCTTGCTGCTGAGGTGCTGCTCAGCACAAAGGCAAATGGGACCATGCCTTGCAGACAGACCATGAGCAAATACTCCTATGGAGAGGTGGGCATTAGCTTTTAAACTCTGGGATATTGCCCCAATCTTCACATTGGGGAAGTCAGTGAAGACCACGATAGATACCACATAATATCTCAACAAGCTCCACAGGTGGTTTCTTTCCCTGCTCCAAGCACAAGGCACGTTTGCTGGGTTTGCAGCATGTTCAGCACATTTCTTTATCCTCCCCTTCACCCTCTTATCAAAGATATGAACTTCAATAAAGCAGTTCCAGCTGCCTCAAGAAGTGAGAAGACTCCTATTTCCTGCTTCAGCACAGGGGTTAAGAACAACGTTTCTGTTCATCACAGAAATAAACATTAAATGAATGTTGAGTTATATCCCTCCTGTGACTAATGTTCTAGCTTGTTTTCTAAAGTTAATTCTTCATACACTTTTTTTCCCTCTTGTTCTGCCTTACATTTGTCCAGACTCCCGTGTTCCTGGGGGAATAATTACCCACTCAGCAGTTACTCTGAAGTCCAATTGTAATAGCTGGCAAAACTCCATTCTTCCATGCAAGCTTTCAAAATAATACTTCAACTTATTTCAAATAGCACCACTCTCTGGAGCTTCTTCCCAATTTGTTTTGCCCTGGACTGAGATTTATTTCACTGCTGTTGAGAGCTGACTGCTTTGCTTGTCACAGGGCAGATATTCTCAACAGAATAATTAACAACAAACAAATAAACAAGCCAGAGGGACTGCTCATTTAAAAATGATCCATTGTGATGTAATGTTCTATTTCTTCATCTACTGAATCCTTAGTAGCAATGTAAGCAATGAAGAAAACACAGATGCAGACCTGGATTATACGTCCTCAAAATACAGACATGATCATAGGAAGTGTTTTCATTCACACCAGCCCTGGACTTGTCAGAAAGTTTGGGGAAATTTTAGTCATGCATCCTGTGATCTAAAAACGCACATTTTCTTATGCTGTAGGTGTTCCTGGGCAAAATATTCACCTCTACTAGCATCACAAGAAATAACTAAGGGCTGAAATCAGATCATTGGCATGTATTTTTTCCCATAAACACTGCTTTGGAGGAAAACATGTCCTTTCCCAACTCTGCTCCTATTTAATTAACGTCTATATGGCCAGAAGCAACTCACCTCATCTCCTTGTTCCTCTTTTTTTCCAATGGTTCCCTGAGGATAACAGTCTTGACGCTGAACAAACTGATGTTCATAAAAAGCATTTTAACTGTCTGGTGCAGAATATGTAGCAAAAAGATGATGACAAAGCCTTTTCTTCAGGACACCTGAGTTGTGCCAATGTCACAGGGAATGTGGCAGCTCCTGCAGGAAGAACCTGCCATCACTGCATGGGAGAGAGCAAGACATCTTATTTAATCATTTCACTCTTCTATAACCTCTGCTTATTGACATGATAATTCAGTGTTTCCTTTAAAAAAATATATAGAAAAATAAAAAAGGTTCTAAACCATTTCACATCACCCAATAGTTGACAAAGCGGATGTGGGATCTGTTGCAGAGACACAGAGCAGCACCAGCCCTTGGCACTAAAGCTGCTTTCCCAGTGTTGGGGAGCATTTAGGTCTATTTTTGTTTGTTTGCTTTTGCTTAAGTCTGTATTTAATCGTGAGCATCCCACAAACTAATGCATGCAGTAGGGCTTCTCTGGATAGCACTATGGCTCCTGTCAATAAACAAGTATCAACTCCACTATTACAGTCAAGTATTGGTCATGCTAACTTGCCAGGTTTAGCTAAAGTTCACCACTGTAATTCCCCTTTGCAATGGAATTCCTGTCTAAATATCACAGCCCCTAAGGTAAATATCGGCTAGCTGCTGCCCTGCAAAGTATCGCAACCTCGCTAGGGTGACCAGTAAAGAAAATTATTTTTGCTTTTACCCCCAGAAATAAATAGCTGTCACTGATGAGAGAACACAGAAAGCATGTTGGTTCTAGGATGTCAAGTTTTTCATTTTTACCATGCAAAGTCAATTATAATCACAATTATAAGTTATTTGCTGATGGGACCCACAGCAACACCAGTACTACTAACCAGGAATTTCACTGGTTGGTGCTGCAAGGGATAAAGAAATCAACTGCAAACTCTGGATCTTCATTAAAATTGATTCAGTAATTAAATATTTACCTTCAAGACTTATCTCAGTCCTGTTTCCAGATCAAAATTATGATTTTTTTTAAGGATACTTCCAAAATCTAAACTTGGGAGCGGATCTTTTTCTGTAAGCAGCTTTGAAGAAGAATTGAAGAATGTGGGCATTCATATAAAAATTGAAACCGTCAGTCGCTTTTTCTTTCCTTCTGACCTATGTGCAGAGCTGTCAAGATGGACCCTAGCCTGGGCCAGCACTCAGCTGACTAGCCGAAAGATTTAGAAGCATCATTTCTCCGGTTTGGGGTTGGAATCAGTCTGGGCTGGTGAGGCGCAGGCAATGCTTGTGATGATGCCAGGAAGTCCCAGCAAATCCACTCCTGCTCAATGCCATTTCACAGCTCTCCTGCCCTGCCTCTGGGGAGTGCAAGAGGCCTGGGTGCCTCGAGGTGCAGGGATGGAAGCGTGGGCTGCCCTGAGGATGTGAGGCTCTCCTCCTTCCCTGCAGCAGCAGGAAACCTCCCTGCTGCAGTCAGGTGTAGCCGGTGTATCCACCACCCTTATATTCCACCATGGTGGGTTGGATGCAAGCTGAGGCTGCTGTTTTATCCATCACTATTGCCTTCAGCAGACCTCAGCAGCAAGTATTCACAACGGCTGCTTGTAGATAATGTACTCTTGTTCTCTTAATCAGAGCCACGGGGATGAGCACCAAGCCAAGGCCAGTGATTTACTGGCACTCTCTGTGGTGCTGGCTGCTGCAGCTCCATGACAAAAGGCATTCGCTTGTGCCAGCCCGAGCCCCAACCTCAAGAAAGGCTGCAAATTTGCTGGAGTTTTATCCCAGCCACTGCCCTGCTCACAGGTCAAAACACAAGGATCCTCCTTTTAAAAGCAACTACCATTTGCTTCCAGTCAGAGGTTTCCGGAGCTTCAGGGCCACCCATGTTCACCGTCGGTAACCTATTAATTGCGGGTCGAAGCAGCAGCAGCTGAACAACCTCCAGCGCGCCTGCAGCTGCTGCAGCAGCAGAGTGCCAGGACGAGGTACAGTATTGCAGCCCTTGACGTCACTCCAGCAGGATCAGTCTGCCCGGATGGGAGATTGCGCACAGCCCCCCCGAGAACAGATGCGTTGTGCAACACCAGGACAGACTTCGCTGAGGAACCGGGCATAACTCTGCCTCACAGCGCATCAGCTCAGCACTGCCAGTAAAAGTAAAGTAAAGTAAAATAAAAGTAAAGTAAAATAAAGTAAAGTAAAATAAATGAAATCGGTGCAAGTCTGCTCAGAAAACCCTATAATAATTTGTCTTCAAGCAAAAACATTTCAAAAGAGGGTACACTCACATGCAGTGTCAAAAAAGATAGACAAAAGGGCTGTTTCCCCTCCCAAGCCAGAAAGTTTGCACGGGGCAGAAGTAGAGGGTTTGAACCCCCCTTGGACTTGCTGTTTGGTGTTAGGACAGTGCAATTGGGCTTGGGCAAGAGAAATAAAGGTTACAAGAATCTCAGGGATCAATCACTATGGATAAACACATGGAGACATTTAGGTCTTTTCTGGAATCAGAGAATCAAGGAAAGTTCACGAGGAAGCCAAAAGGGGATGAAGTTTTGAGGAAAGGGAAAGAAATCAGAGCCCATGGTGCAATAGGCACCAAAGGAGCTGGACACAGACAGGAGCAAAGCAAGCCCTGAGGGCTCCCAGGCAGCTCCGTTTGCTGCTTGGAGCAAATGGTTCACTGCTGGACTCAGGCATGGGCTGTCACCTCCAAGGAGAATGCTGAGGGCTGGCGTTTATGCTAAGCCAAGAGAAAATGAGCAATGGGGAGGGAGCAATGGGCTCAAAGAGGGACCAGAGAACTGTAGTGGCAGCCTGCCGGGGCAGCTGATGGACACATCCAGGCGTCCTGGGTAGGGCCCAGCAGCAGTGATGCTTTTCTGGAAACAGGGACCAAAAGGTGTCCCAGCCATCAGAGCCCAGTGGGTGAAACAAACCCTCATAAAAATACAAGCCAGCAGAAAAGCTTCAGCAACCCAGAAGAAGAGGTACAGAAAGGAATTAAAATGCTGAAAAGTCACCTTGAGCAGAGGCTCCTGAGCCACACTGGAAGGCAGCTGCCACATGGGACAGGGCCAGCCCGAGAACTTGGCACTTTTCAACCCTCTTTGGAGCCCACTGAGACCCAGACAGGAGACGAAAAGTTTTCACAGCTCAATTATTGCAGCCTCCTCCTCCTTCATCCCCAGCTTTGAGGAGAAAACATGCCAGGAGCCTTCTTTGGCTGATTTCAAGGCCACGTGCCTGCAGACGAGCCACGTGGGCTGCTTCACGGGGCCATTGTGAGCAGCTGTGTGTTGATGGAGCTGCAGGATTTACCCTCTGAAAAGAGACCAAGACATGACCCAGGAGGAGCATAGCACAAAGTCCCAGGTCTAACACAGTGCACAGGAATGGAAGGTAAATGAGGCAAACTGATAGTGCTCGCTGGGCTGATCCCAAAATGATGCTATACATTAAAACTTAGAACAACTCACAAGACCTTCAGTCAGGAGCTGGGCTCTGTTCCTCCTGCTGTAACAAAACCTAGATATATTGCAGTGGTGGAACTGCTTGCTTCACTCCTTAGCAGTGCCAAAGACAGAAGATGATTTACAAGACACTAGGAACAGCATCAAGAAAACAAACAAGAGACTTCAACTAGTCCTTGAGAATGGTTTAGCCATAACTCAGGCTCAGAAAGCACTGAAAAGCCTACGGGAAACTAAAGAGTAAGATAAGGGAAATCTAAGCACTCTTATTTACAAGACCTTTTCCCACAGCTGCCACCAATCTCAACAGCTTTAACGAGCTCCATTAAAATTTATTTGGGAAGCTTACAAAGGGGGCGCTGGCCAGAGGGGTTGGATCTGAAGGACCCGCACCAGATGGGTTTGCTGCAGGGTACAGCCTGGGGTAACTGGGCTCAGAGAAGATTGCTCCATGTATCCCACACGCAGGGCAGGCCACTGGAGAGGATGCAGCACAGCGAGGGTTTGCAGGCTCCTTTCCATGCCTGGGTGGTGTCCTGCTGCGATACTAAACTTTGAATGGGAGCTGCCGTATCGAGAAATTTCACAGTAAGACAGGGGCTGCCAGTCTGAGCCTGAACCAAAGCAGTTCCAAAGATTTACCTTGGACATACTACTGCTGACAGGGGGAAAAGTGATGGGCAGGCAGTGAGCTCACTGAGCTGCACCGGCTGCTCCTCCGCCACCAGGCTGACCGGTGCCAGCATTGCACAACCCCTGGGGAGACGGGGTAAGAAGGGAAATTGTTGCAGTGGGCACCTGAATGCAATTGAGCCTCTTCGGCAGTAGAAATGGCTCTCGTTCCTGTGCCCTGACTCAGCCTCCCAATGTTGCAAAATCCCTGTTCGTATCATATGCAGGTGGTAGGGTTTCCAATTTAGAAGCTGCATTGGAACAAGAACAGAAGAGGCACTCAGGGGTGAGTGCTTAACCTGGCACAAGCCTGCATTCAGCAGAGCGAGATTGCTGCCGTACCCAAAAGAAGCTCCCATCAGAGGCGTTGAGCACCACTTCCCCCATTCTCTGCAGGGAAAAGTCCTGGGTCAGGATCCGTCTTATGTCTCTGGGGTGCATGTTTAGAGATAGCAGCCACTAAAAGCAACTCTAAGGATCATAAAACCTGCAGTGGTGCAGGCCCCAACCCAAAGGCAATGACACTGGTGCTTGCTCCAGACAGTCCAATTGCACACACCATTCTCAGGGCAGCTCCATGTGAGGTGGGGATGGGCTGCAGGGATGCCAGCTGCAGAATCCACATTAGGAGTTTGTCTCCTTTTGGGAGAAAATGGGCACAGTCTGAACCTGAAACCAGCTGAGAGGGAAAACAGGACAGACAGCAGATCACCGCTGAGACCTAGATGGCAAGGAAGCAGGGTGGACCCTGATAAGGGGAGATGCTGGTGCTATGTGGGAGGTGAATATAAGGAGACAAATATCAATTAACTTTATCTCCTTGCCTCAATAATCAGATATCGGCACATGAGCCAGTCACCCATGGCTCTCGGTAGTCAACAAGACACCTCCAGAAGGAGGATGGGCACTGAGAGCTCAACACAAGGAGTCAGACGGAGCCGCTTACCTCAGCCACTGGCCCCAGGAGATGCCTGTCTGCAGCTGAGCTGATGGGAAAGGAGGTGTCATTCAGTAATGACAGCATTAACACCTAGGAAGAGAAAGCAGCCAAAAAGCAGAGTTACATTAGGATTAGTATTGGCAGCATTGCTATGAAAGAATGCCCAGAGGAGGGAGAGGGTTTTTGAGCCCTGGCTGCAAAGGGGCCAAGGACTGGCAGCATTTTGAGCATGACCAGCTTGGTGTTGCAGAGCAGGGACCTTTGCCCCATCTCAGTAAAGACAGAGGGTCGCCGCTCAGCGGCACCCGTCCCCTTTGCTGAGGGCTCTGGGGAGCTTATCCCACCCACAAGCAGTGATGGGGTAAGCGAGCTGCAAGGCGTCTTCGGGCGAGATGCCTCGGCTCTAACGGCACATGCAGGCAGACGCCGCTGTGCAAAGTGAACTTTATTCCATTTGCAAAACGACACAAGCTCCACACGCTGCCACTCGGCTGGCTGCCGGCTGTGGCTGTTGGGTCAAGCTTTGTCGGAGGGATCTGACTCACTTCTTGCATCAGACTTGCAAGAAAATGAGTCAGGGATAATCTCTAATATCCCAATCGGCCTCCCTACATCTCCTGCCTACGTTCAGCTCTATTTAGGGGGCTCTTGGGGAGCTGAATTTGAGGCTCATTCAGTACAAATGCAGGTGGGAAATGAAAGTTATCACTCAAGGAGGTTACCAAAAGAAAAAGAGACTAAGAGAGATGTACCAAGGAAGCATGGAGGAGTTTGCACAGGGTTGTTGCTGCTCCTAGTTCCCTGGAAGGCAGAGGACTGCATGGCATTTAGATGGGAGCACTGGTGCTCAGGAAAGCATTGCAGGACAAATCTCTGCTGGGATTGCCAGACCTATGACAGATTCAGTGAGTCCAGCAAGGAAACAGGATCTGTCCCTGATGGAGAAGGAGGAAACTGGGAGTGTGAAAATGAAGGGAATAGCAGGAGCCTGGGGGCAAGCTGTGTGCGAAGCAGAGGGGAAGGACTGGGACTTGGAGCTGTACAGAGGGAGCCCCAGCCTGCACCCATGGAGCAGGGAGGGCAGGGAACAGTAAAAGAGCCTCGTTACCCAAATGATGCCTTTCCCTCATCTCTTAGGGAGGAATCAGAGACTAGGACGAGATTGAGGAACTGCCAATCTGGAACAGAGCAGTGGTGCCTGCAGTCAAGTACCCAGCTTCCAGAAGAGGCAAATTTGGATGCTTTAGAGGAAAATCTTCGATAGCATCCCAGTTCCAGGAAGAGTGCAATACGTTGGGTGTTTACTCGTGTTGGGATAGCTGCAGAACCATAGCAGGGCAGACAGGCTATTTATAAGCGTATCAGATATCAGCTAAGCTCTTTGCACTTTCTATGGAGCATATATCAAGATTAACGAGAAGAAACATGGGCTGAGGGCAGCAAACAAGCAGAGGTTGGAGAAGAGGTGTCCTTTAATACAATGCAGATGGGAAAGAACAGCAGCTGGCCCTGTGCCCAGTGCTACTTCTAAGACCTCTCAAAGCTGAGGAAGATCACTTTATTACCAACACTGTGAGAAAGAAGGGTTGAAAATGCTGGGTTTGATGGCTTTGCATTATTAAATGGAGAATTGTTTGCTCCTAAATATATATACATATATATATATGCACACACACAAATCTATTCATAGATATTTCATTAAGCTCTTCTAAGTACATGCTGTGTGTAACAAAATAATAAGCCAGATAAAGAGTTAACTCTCTATAGATCTCCAAACCTACTAGGAGGGAGCTAGAATACAGATTTAAGCAGACAGAAGATGATACTTGTTCCAATTAATGTTCCAGCTAGCATCTGCTCTTTTTAATTAGTTGAAGTCTGGTTTTGTCTGGAGACAGAATTGCTGAGCAGAAGCGTGCTGGCTTCTTTTCTGCTTAGTTGGCTATTCTGATCTCTCTTGGTCTTTGGAAACTTTTTCTACACTTCACAGAGGCTAAAAACTATTGTGCACTGATATTTGTGTGTGCCCACAGGCTCTCTATAAGTTTCACTGCAACCAGCTTCCATCTGGAGGGAAAACAGGCACAGGAAGAGTTTTTACAGGTGTCCTCCCCACCACACACACATTTGTGCATTGCTTCACTTATCTGAGACTCAGTTTTCTTCTGCAAGCAAGAATTCCTGTTGAGCAGATGCAGGTGGATGGAGAAGGGTTCCCTAGGACCTGTTAACCTTCCTGTTTTGCTCGAAGCTTGCTGATCCTTCACCTCACCCTTTGTAACATGACCTTTGAGGATCTGCATGTTTCAATTACGCACAGATGAATAATTTACAAGCCACGGCTGTTGGGATAAACAAGCCCTTCTGCTCTGTCCAAGCACTAGACAGCTTGTCTTAAATTTCCCTCACTTTGCTGAAACCTCCACGACTTCAGCAGCATTCAAAAACTTTTAAAGGAGAAGCTGGTGAGGGAAAAGCAGGATGGCATATCACAGCAGCAAACAGCACTCACAGCAAGTATTCCTCTTATCTCTGAGCAGGGCACTGACCTGTTGTACAAACTCCAGGTAGGAAAGCCACTGGCAAAGCAACCTCAGATATAATATTTACCTAAGAGGAGACATTTCAGTGGAAAACAAGCTACAGGATCTGCTGACACCCTGGTGGAGAGAACAGCGGGCATTCACGCAGGTGCAGTCAATGGAATAGGAACAGGATGTGGAAACTTTCTAGCATTTCCAAGTAACAAGGCTGTTGTTGCATGAGGGGCATGTTTGCGCTGTCTGTGATTGCAGCTGAGCAGCTACGAGAAGCTGTGGATCTGGGGCTTGACCTGCCAGAGCCCCACCGTGCGGCATCAGAGGAGTCACTTGGTTTCTCTGCCCCACTACTCCATCCTTAAAGCAGGGAGGCAAACAGGCAGGTCCTGCAAGGAAACAGCCAGGCTGGCACCACATGTTTAGGAACTGTTTTGATGGGTACCTGCTGACGCCTAGTCCTCTGGCAAGGGAAACAGATCCCATGAGCTGCCCTGGGGATATAAGCTGCAGTTTAGGACCACAGATAACAACTCCTGTCAAAGCTTCTCTGGAGAAGACGGACAGGACCAAAACAGCTCAGCAGCAAAGTGAATAACTGGGTTGTTTTTTCTCTTTAATCCTTTCCACATGAGCAGAAAGGGTTTGGAGCCATAAAGCATGTGCTCTCTCTTGCAGCTCTCAGAAATCAGCCCTTTACTTTACAGATCCTTTTTGGTCAGATCCGTATGCCTCTACTGAAGGAAGGGAGCCTGCACCACCACCTGTTCTGCTAACAAAAAGCCACAGTTTTGCTATCTCCCTAAGCAGAGACTGGCACTGACAGGGCCAATCCCACCTTCCCCCCGCCTTTGATCACGGTGATCAAAATAAAAGGATTGTTTCCTCAGGCAGGGTATTTTTCAGCTGGACAGTCACAGCAGCTGTACTTTTGCCATGAAGCAAGGGCCAGGAAAACAGCTGGAACTGTGCCGTAAGAGCTTAATGTAAAATCATGAAGTTGCAACCTCAGGTTCCTGGGTCATTTGTCCCTGCAAATAGCAAGAATTTATAGCCCTTGTTATAGCCCTGGTTAGGAAAGTCTCCTTGGCTTCAGCTCCGTGGCTCTCTTTCCAATGGGCCAAGCACAAACTCCTAGGCCCCAGACGTACTTAGTTTTGAGGGAAATCTGGAACCACTTTTCAATTTGGGATTAGGTCTAAACAGGTATTCGGAACTGGCCTTGAAATCACAACTATGTCATGTATTTATCATCCTTACCAACAGAAGGCTGTGGAGCCACTCAGGGGCCCAAGCTCAGCCTCCCAGATCTCCTCCCCGCCACCTGGAGAGTCTGTGAAACATCCATTCTCCGAGGTTTTCAAAACAGCTGTGCAAGGCCTTCAGCAGCCTGATGTGACTTTGAAGTTGGCCTTGCTTGGAGCAAGAGGTTCGGCCTGAGACCTCCAGTGGTCTCTCCCAAGTGGTATTGTTCTGTGGTTCTGTCATCTTCAGCTGCATTTGCATCATGCTCTGCTAGCCCACTATCAGCAGACAGATCAGCAGGTGTCCCCACACTGACTAATCCAGGCCAGAAGTCAGAGAGCCTGAATCAACTGACGCTTCAGCGTTGGCTGCATTAGTTCAGGAGACAGAGCAAAGCCCAGAGCTTATCTGCATGCGGTTGTCTAAGAAGAGTACCACTGACAGTCATTGCAAGGGAGGATCCTTGCCACCATGGCACGTGCTAGAATAAGCTCTACGTTGCAAAAGAAGCTGGCCCAGGTCTGGAGAAGGTCCTAAAATACAGACAGCAGGGTATTTTCTCCTCTTCTCAGCAGGAAAGAGTCCACAAGCTCAGCAGAAAAAAGAGAGCATGAAGTACAAATCATTGAGCACTTGCTACTTGCTGTCCAAGTCATTACACAAGTACCCTCACAGCAAAAGGATGGATGACAGGGGCTGTCCTGTCATTTCCACATGTAAAAGTATTTATCAGCTTTCAACCACCAGATTGAATCCAGAATAATTCTTGTTGCAAGAATATCACAAATTCATCTTGGGTGAGGCAGCCCTGGAAGACACTGGGTGTGAGAATCAGTGGTAGGACTCAAAGACCTGCGTGAGTCCTGCTCCATCAGCTTGTTTGCAATGATGAGAGCTGAGCTCACAGGTCTTCTTGAAGAGCACCCTCTGGGGACACAGAGGATGGGCCAGGTTTTTCTTGGTGCTCATCATGTCTGGAGACCTCACCTGTATGGTAGAAGTGGGAAATACAGATCACTGTGCCAAATCCCTGTCCATGGCAATACAAGGTTGCTGCCACCTCGTGGCTGGCTCTGACCATCCAAAGGTCACCGGGCATGTTGTTCCAGCTGGAAAATTTTACATTAAGATAAAAATCCCTCCTAGAAGTAAGCTTCGGCTGGGGGTAAACAGCAGTGCCTATAGATAGACCCCATGGAACCAGGGCGCCTGGGTATCACAGCTTTGCTGTGCACATGAGGTCTTTTGCTTACCTTCTGCACTAGTTGCTTATCCCTGTTTGGGATGGCTCCAGCCCAAGTCATAGTACCTCTTTTTCTGTCAGGCCACCACTTCCTTGTGCCCCACAACCAAAGGAGACAAGGAAACATCCACAGTTTTGTCAAGAGGCCCTGGGTTTGCCGTGCACATGGAGCAGTTGGTATGTGTAGCAGTTCAGCACGGCCATTACAACAGTCAGGTGCTGGGAAGGAAGAAAATCTGCAGAGAAGCAGAGACATGCTTTAGCCCTAATGCTTGATCAGGTGGGATGGATATGGTCTCCCGTACTGTTTCTTTATGGCATCTTTCATTGAGCTGCGGTGCTGATGCAGGGATGTGTACTGTAAATAAAGCACAGAGGAGAACCACCTGGTCAGTGTTCCTCCCTGAGTCAGTGTCTATACAGAGCTCAGCGGTGTGTACAGACCTTGCAAGAAGGGTGTGAGCAGCTGTAATTT
This sequence comes from Anas acuta, assembly GCF_963932015.1. Classification (NCBI taxonomy): domain Eukaryota; kingdom Metazoa; phylum Chordata; class Aves; order Anseriformes; family Anatidae; genus Anas; species Anas acuta. The sequence goes on along the minus strand of NC_088989.1, from coordinate 10,575,305 downwards.
CCCCATCTCTTCGCCACAACCAACCTGAAGCTACTCCCCTCTGAGCAGGGAAAATGCACAAGAACAGTCACCCTAAGAGACCCGCCAGCAGAAAAGCACCCAGAAGCTCTAAGACCACACTGAAGCAAAGTGCTGGTTTCATCACCTTCAGTGGAACTCTTACACTTTGTGCTGTGGACACTCACTTGTGGATCCCTCCTCCTACCCCGTGTGCTACCTTGGAAATAGGTTCTGATTTCTTCTTCTTCCTCTTGGGATGTTCTGGGTTCTGCAGCCACACAATTCAGCAGGAAACAGAGGAACAAAAGCTCCAGAGAATGAAAAAGCTGCCAAACCATTTAGTATTCCTGTGCCATTTGCTGTTTACTAAGGCTTTTCCCCTTGTGTGGTACGTATTGTGTCTCACTTTGAAGAAACTGAAGCAGAATACTTAAATAAATGAGTTCCCCTTGAGAAGACTCCAGGCAATGGGGAGATGGCTGCTCAGTGACCTGTGCAGTATCCTGGGTACACAGGGAGTTTCCTGTAAAGATAAGACTACAAAGGAATATTTATTTATCTAGATACTTATTTAGCTTTCATCTCTGGCAGCATTTCTCAATCAGCCATTTCAAAATGTTTTGCCAACACTAATTAACCCTCACAGCACCTCTGTGCTAGTAGAGAAGACAAGCAACACCTTCAAGAAATAAATGAAAGGAGCAAAGAAATAACCATATCTTGCAATCCTAATCCCAGGTCCTAACAAAATCATCCCCTGAAAGCCCCCAAAACATCCTTCTGTTGGAAACACAAGAGGCAATCTGCAATTCTTATCATGTAGCCTGTCTTCCTCAGATCTGCACCAGGGAAGCACTGTCCAGACATTTAATAAGACCCAAAAATGCAGTGCCCTGAAGCTACATTGCACAACCCGGAAATCCCTAACGAGCTACAGCACCAGTCAGCTGCACAGCCTATGCCACCAAGCAGGCTTTCCCATGATGTGCACATGATATTTATTCCATTCATTAACTAAGTTAATGGTGGCCAAGAATAGACCCCAGATGTCCTTCTGGCCTTAAAAACTTCTTTGCCCTTAAGGAAACAAAGAGCCCAAGTGGCTTATGGCATGTGCAGGATACAAAGAAGGAACCAAAACTATGAAGAGCTTGTGCATTTCCAAGAATTCACAAAATACATCTCCGATTTTAAATAATTTCCCCAAACAGGAACAGAGATAAGCGTTTAGGAAGGATGGCACAGAATTGAGCAATGGTTATATAAATGCATCATTCATTGATGTAGAGATTACGCCAGACAGAGCTGTAGCTGTTCCAATGTCTTAGTCCTGTTATCTATTTCTGTGATGGCTACTGCTGTTACTACTACTGCAAATTTGCAGTTCTGTAATAAACTGGTATTTCTGAACAAAGGCCATTTGATCAGAAAAGTGCGTCTTAAATACATCTCATTCCTGAATTATTTTTTTGGTATTGGAAATTACTTTACAGTCTCATTTTTGATACATACTCCCAAGTACATTTGGAAATTTTCCCCAAATATACCAAAGATAGCACTTTTCTGCATCACTGCTAAAAATCAAAGTAATCATGTGCAGAATAAAGAGAAATTTCTTTCTTTATAAGCATTTTCCTTCTGTTGCCTGAATCCAATCTTTCAATAATCAGCAATCATGGAAAAGAACAATAACAATCAAATGAGAGTTTGCACTTACAGAAAATCATGCTATTTATTGCATGACTTATTCAGAGGGAGAAAGCTGTTTGGAAACCTATCTGTAAATGAAGGAAACTGCTATTTCCGAAAGCTGAAATTATATTAATAGAAAATCTAAAGAGTCTAGAGAAGAACATGGTCCATTTGGAATAGACTCAGTCTTTTCAGAAAAAGGAAAAAGAAAATATGGTATTTAAAGATCTTTCCCTTCTTAAAATATATTACTTTTTTCAACTGATAAAGTATCAAATCATCTTTCAAATTACGTGACTTTATGGAATGATTATTTGGGTTTCTATAGCATTATTGACTTGGGGAGAATCCAGTAAATGTCAGTTCATTCACCCACACCACGTCAGCCCTGAACTGAGACTGTTCACACCTTGTGAACAGAAAGACCAAAGCAGAGAAAAAAAAATGGTTCAAAGTCACATGGTGACTAAAAATTACAGTCACTTCCACAGTCCAGGGCTCCAACTCCCATCTCCTCAGCCCACTGCTTTGCTTGTTGAGACGAGGTTAAATGCCTGATTTCAGGCCAGGTGGATCAAAATAAAGAAACCCAGCAAGGGGGGAGCCTTTTACACCTGAGAAGTTTTCTCTCTTTACCATCCAGATGGCTGGTTTGTACTTAAGGGAGCTGCCTGCTTGGCAGACACATAGCATCACCTGTGTCGGGAAGCCTCCCGGGAAGACCCACCTGGCTCAGCCCTGTGCCATCAGGGCAGGGACGCTTGTCCCTGCTGCAGGGAACCTGGGCCAAGGCATCCCTTCCGTGCATGGGCTGGGTGCCACCCGACAGCAGGCGCAGGGGTTCCCATGGTAGCACAAACAGAAGGACAACAGCCGGAGCTGAGCCGAGCTGTGCTGCGTCTGCTGCACCGCATCCACAGCCGTCCACAGAGAGGAGCCCGGTGGAGGTCTCCTTTGGGTGAGAAGCCATAAAAATAAAGGGGTGAGGGCAACTGCAGCATTTTCTTTGCTTGTCAGCATCGGATATAACTGTGTTCAGACAAGCAAAGGTACTGGGGTGTTTCAGTGGGAAATCACACGCACTAACGGCCTCCTCCTCTGCGTGCCAGCTGGGAAATGGGACACATCTGTCCCTGCAATAGCTGCCCCACAGCTCAGAACTTGAAGCAATTTCCCAGTGAGCACGAGCCTTCTCTGTGAGTGATGTTATCATTTAAATTATTTGAGTATATAGCACATATGCTTATCACATACTCTGGGAACGTGGTGGATGGATTTTATTGTATTATTTTTAGAATTGTTTGCATGTTTACTTTGGCTTTGTTTTTTTTTTTGTTTTTTTTTTTACACAGCAGATTGGTGCTTGGAAAAATCACTGAATAAACGTTTCAGTAGATTAAAGCCATGAATGCCTTATCTTCTGATTCACATACTACTGGACATTGATGTGTAACTACTGAAACATAAAAGTGTCAGAAACAATGAAATATATGCCAAATGATTCTAGCAACAAAGTATTTTTCATTAGCATTATAGAGCTTAATAATTATAATTAGCACAACTTGCGCTTCTGTAGCTTTTGGCATTATTTCTAAAGTGCTGTGCAAACAATCTATTAAAAAAAAACAAACACCAAAACCAATATCCTCAAAACAAAAATACTTCAAAAAATGAATATTTATAAGTTAATCTTAGCAACAGGGCTTTGTATACTTTGTTAAGTGTATTACAAAGCACTTTTTATCTCAGGGAGCTTCTCTGACAAATTATTTGCAATATATCAGTATCTTCTGTCTAGTCCTGCTTTTCAGTCCCATTCCCTGTAGCAAAAGTTGGAATCAACCACTTGAACAAAAAGATTTTGATGAGAAGGTTTTGGGATTACAGAAGCCAAGGTGTGCACTAAGAGGGCTGAATGTTTGCTAGAACTGCTCTGTGTATTTCACAAAGTGTATTCATCTGAACATTGCCTTCCTACACCTGGCCTGATGGGTTTTTCCTCTAAAACTCACAACATCAGCAAGGTTTATGTTGTGGCAGGACACAGATGGCGGACCCCTAGAGAAAAAAATCCCATGAAGTTACACCCAGGTTCAGAGAGACATGAAATCTAAGTGAACAGTCAAGGATGCTTTTGGAAAAGGTACTTCAGGATCTGAAAAGCAGAGAGAAAACATTTGGGGCACATTCAAACAGCTTAAATTCTACCTCAGTCTCTGTCTCTCATCAATGCTGAAAGTTTGACACCTCTGAAGAATAAGATACTAATTGGGCAGCTGCAGAAACACAGCCAGTAGAAAACACAAAGCACCAAGGACGTACGTGGAAATTAGGCCAGATGAGTTTAGCTCAAAATACATGAAAACTGGAGGCTGTTCAGAGCAAATAATGATGCTTTAAAATAGCCTTAAAACTAGTGCAAGCGGAAGAGGATATTTTCTGCTGTGTCTTATACCAGTGTGGATCAGGAATGGTCCCAGCAGCAGAATTACATCAATTGAACTAATACCTCCCTGGACCCAGCTTGCTGCCTTTGTTGATTACAGGGTAACTGTAACAATGATCTATCTGTTCTTTGTGAGTGAGATCATTACAATTATGTCTTTTCCCCTAGGACCTACAGCAAAGACTACAAAAGAGATTGGATTCAGAGAAACAAAACGCTAACCTTCAACAGTTTGCCAGCCTAAAATTAAACACGAATCAGTTCCCTACAGCATGTCTGTGTTGTCCAGCAGTCATTCAGCCTTATCACAAGAAACCCACAGTACTGGAGCAATTTCTGGTAAGAGCTTTAGGGAGTAAAAATGTTGCTTGTGAACCAGCATGGGCAGATGAAAGCATGGGTTTAGATCAGAACTGGAGCTGTGAATGGAACAAGAAAAGGCAAGGGACTCAAGCTGCTTATTGCCTCCAAATTGTTTTGTCTTTGCTTTCCTATCATTGCGTATGTAAGGAGGACTCTTGTTTTACACAGCCTTCACATCAGCCAAGGATCAGCATCTCCTGTTTGGTGTCAGAACACAAACATTTTCCAGTTTGCTGAAGCTTTTTTTAATTCCCCCAGATGCAAAAAGCTCAGTGGTTAAGATCCAGAAAGCCCCTAGGCCGTCACTGCATCACTTACTGGCAGGTCCCAATTGATTGATTTGTTTATGATTTTCTTTGGGCCAGGGTCAACGATGCCATCTCCACATGAAGAGTCAATCTCTGAAAGTCTCTCTTCCAAACCTGCAATGGAAACATACCTTGGGCTGTCAGGTAAGGTCATGATGCTCTGGCAGCTTTTTGTGGTTAGGTCAAAGGAGAGGTCTGTGTTCATACTCTTCTGCTCATGATCAGGTTAGACTAACTCCCAAAAGCTTCAGGAAAAGTTCTGCCTGAGGAAAACAATGAACAAATACTTCAATAAATGAGGTTTGGAAACAGGAAGATGGACTGTAAGGGAACACAGCTCTTGCTCTGCCATCAACAGCTCCTCAGAGAAGGGCACAGGAATTAGTCTGGTCTCTGATAGATCTCCTAGTCGAGCCAAGATCTGAGGTCCTTCCTGAGTTTTTATTGGTCTCTCAGACACTGATTTTACCTTGAGCATTTACCCAGGCTGACTTTATATCACAGTATTAAATCATGAACCAGAGTCTTCCTGCACAGGGGCAAAAAGCATTCTGCTCTTCAGACTTGGGCCTGGCTAAAGCTTTCCTGATTTACAGATAAACCAATTCTTTTGAGGCTTTGACAATTAACTAAAAGCTTATATTTATATTAACAGGTATGACCTATGTATAATACTTTTCCAATTACCTCTCCTGAGGACTAGGTACCTACCAGTTACAAGAGAGCTGGAGAACGTCCAAACAATTGACACTTGTTATATTGGGGCTTCTAATCTTGGAGTGGGATTGTTAAATGCTAATGTTAAATGTTAAAGTAGGCAGTCAGCTGTCACCACCAGCCAGAGGCATACATTGTCTTGGATCAGGAGATGTGCTGCTGTGGTCCAGCACAGCAGTGTCCCTTTGCACTAGGTCCTGACGTTCTGCCTTGCACTTTCTACATCTTTGTCTATTTCTTGCAGAATTCCCAGAAGAAAATGAAAACCCAATGAAAAATCCTTTTACAATTCCTCCAGATCTTGATGTTTTCTTAATAAGGGACAAGGAAAGAAAAAAGGCTAAGGAGGTATGTACACGTTTTACACCTGTGTATATAGAAGGGGCTCACTAGGGGAGGCAACCAACTAATACAAAATGAGACCAAAGTTTACTGCATGAGAGAAACAACACCTGCCATATTCAGCTGAGAGTCCCCCAGATCAGCTACAAGTCCACTGAGGTCCATGATGAAAGATTACGCTTACCAAGGGCAAACGTGAGCATAGGCTTGCTGGTCACTAGTGCACTAGCCTGGAGAGCTGGGTCCGTGGAACATCTTTCTTCCTTATTTCCACTGTGGATTTTCCCTAGGGCATGTGATCCAAGTGGAGTAGGAAGCATGGAGAGCTTATGGTGCCCCTGAGAGGCCCGAGAATTTAGACGATTGCAGAAGCCAGGCAGTAGTGTGGAAGCAAGAGGTTTTTGTTTCTAAATCACAAAGGGAAGGCTCCAGACAAGCTTAGCCAAGTCTCCTCACCTCACCAAATGATGACTGATAGTCTGTGTTCAGCTTAGGTTCAATGTCACAATGTAAATATGGGGAAAGGCCTAGTAGGAAGTGCACTAAGGATGTCTGCTGCCTGATGTCCTCAGCCTAACCCAGGCCCACACTGAGCAGGGAGCAATGAATTATAGACTTCAGCCCACAGCTTTGACTGTGGGCTGAAATCTGTAATTAATAAATAAGACATCCTCAATTCAAACCTGAGGGTTTACATGCCTGTGTGAAGGCTGGCTGAGGTGGTACTGACCGTGGGCTGTCCTGTTCCCTTTGACTAGGGGAAGGATGAACCTCTGATAATTTTCATTCTGTCCCAGGAATAAACCAGGAAGGAAAAATGAGGACATTGAGTGGGTACAAACTGTCACAGCTAGTGGCTGGATGCAGAACGCAAAATCAACAAACTAATGAGAACAGATACTAAGAAAAGAAACTAAGTGTTTTGGTTGCACCAAGAGGGGGTATCACTGAGATCAGTCAGATAAACCAGGCAAACAGGCATCAGCAGGGTATCAGTTGCTGCTAATTTCTAGACTGTGAATAACCACTGATGTCATAAAAAACCACAGCAGACAAAACACATTATCAAGCTGTCCGCATAACTGCCTCCTCCTCGTAGGAACGTGAAAAGATGAAGACCATGAAAATCCATGAGAAAATGACATACTCCACTAAAGTAAAAGCAAAGCAAAAAGGGTTCAGGAAAGCTCTGCAAAAGGAGGAGGAAGAAGAAAACAGCAAACAGGCAACAGATGAAGAGAGACTGAAAGCTCTTCAGGAGTGTCTTTCGTGGAAGATAGCCATTAAAAAAGGTAGGGAACAGTTACCGTCTTTGTAGCAGTGCTGCTCAGCTGGATAACAGACTACATCAAAAGTCACCCAGGGGATGGGACTAGCAGTTTGCTCTAGCTGACTTTAGTGAGCTCTTGCAGACACAGTAGTTATCTGCTGCATCTTTCTAGCCCTTGTGTGGCTAGGCTGTCTCCGTCTCGTGCATTTACATATGCAGCAGGTGTCACCACCACAGTAGCTGGGGTTCTGCCATCCCCTGTGGCCACAACAGTAGCTGGGAGTCCTGGGAAGCAGCACAGTAGTCAGCTGAGATTTTGGTGGACCTTGTGTCATGGAGACATTTCCACTAAAATCGACATTTAGGTTAGCTTAGTAGACATGACCCTAAATTCCTGCCTCTAATGTGGGGAATAGCTTTGCCAACTGAGCCTAACTGATGTCAAAATGGTAATAAAATAATTGGTATTGCTGCCTTCTGTGCCAACCACATCCATGCTCACAGCAGCCACCATATTCACTGTTCTTTGCATGACCATATCCCCCCCAAGTCTGATGAACTTCTTGTCTTTGTTTCAGATTACCCACTAGAAAAGGAGACCTTCCGCAACTACATAAATGACAGAAGAGAAGTATTTTTACTTGAGGTACTTGGCTTTCTTTAAGGACGTTGTTCTCTGATCACTTAATTATTCTTCCCTGTGTTGCTTTTTCCTCCCATTGCATAGATGTTACACTAGTAGAGCATACATGAGACCTCATGAACTGATTGTCCAAACCCTGTGTTAGAGGCTCTTAATCTATACATAGGCCAGCAACCCACAACTAAGAAGTGAACATAGGTCACTCACACCACCCAGTGGCAGCCATCCAACGATTTCCCCTTCATTTACAAGATGTGCAGATACACTGACCTTTTGGCTTTTGCTGTACCATACGTAGTTTATAGCTGGGAGCCTTTACGAAACCAAAATATGGGAGCCGTGCTGGAATATCCCCATTATTCACCCTTATTGCTTTACTAAAACACCACTGAATCAATCTTTATCAGCTAGGAGTTAATTCAGTGCTGGGACTTTTTGATTCTGCCTTCAGTTTCACCACTTATTTGTTGTGTTATCTCTGAAACACCTCCTGGCCTCTGTGTACCGAGTTTGCACTAAGACATATCTTGGTTTGAAATCCTTACCCTCTCTGCCAACAACTAGAAGGCAAAAAGGGAAGCAAGAACGAAGCCAAAACACCACACAATTAACACCAATGAACTGATTTGCCTTTATGGGTTCATTTCAGTATGCCATGGCAGTGAAGAGAGAGGAGATTCAAAGGTTGGAGAACATAGCAGAGAAAGAGGAAAAAAAGCTGGAAAAGGCTGAACACCGCCTGGAGAAGGATATTGCCACGTTTGATGAGTTCCTGAAGGAGAACCACAGAAATTCTGTTCACGCCCTGAAAATGTAAAGGACGTTGAGGGAACCACACATATACTCTTTTGCATAGGACAGCAAGTTTTTTGCTTGACCTCCCCTGAGGGTTTGGACTAGCATCCAACCTCAAATTCTGTGTGTCTGGGTTTTCCCAGAGTTACAGTCCCAGTAGCATTTTCTCCCCACACATTCAATGAAACATGAAGGAATCAATAGTAGGGGAATCATCTTATTGCAAACACCCTCGATTTGGCTGCAGTGAAGAACCTAAAATTGTCTCCACCGCTTCTGTTCTCACAACACCCTTATGACAGGCAGATTCTTCTTCCCAACCCGTCACAGCAGGAACAGTTCCCTACGAGAAGCAAGTTGGGCACTTTGGTCCATTACAGGTATCATAAAAGCAGAACAGCAAGTGATGCTCAGCAGCAGCCCAGTTAGGGACCCCTTGAACAGAAAGGGGACCCCACAAACCCTTTACCAAGGCAAGTGGGACCTTCAGGCAGGAGCCAAGTGTCACCTGTGGTACATCTGTACCATTAAAAATATATACATTTATAGGATTCCTCCCCATCTTTGATCTGTTTTATATGCATCACAGCTTACTACCTGCTTATCGCTAAATTGTTTCATGGCTTATTTTGTTGCATTCTAGCGCTGAAAAAGAATCTGCAGCAAAGACAAAGAAAATAACAGAGATCCTGATGATCAATTCCCAAATAAATAGTCTCCAAAGGTAAGAGCAGCACATTATTCTTGCTCAACCTTTAACAGCCCCTACAGCACTATACCCTTACAGTCCTTGGGGAGGGGAGGGAAGTTCAGAAAACAGTACTATTTCAAAAGTCAAAACATTTCAGTGATTTCTAGACAAAACATTAGAGCTTTTGTTTTCCAGATACTGATTTTGTTCTCTAAAACAATTTAACAGTTTAACAAGTTTAACAGTATTTTAAAAAAGAACTAATCTGAAACCAAAATGAAATGCCTAGTCTCAGATTAAAAACAAATAAAAACTACAGCAAGGCATTTTAATAGTGTCTTTAAAAATGATAATTCCCATGACAAGCGGAGCTGGCAAGATTTGTATTAATTTTTCAAGTAAAAATTCTATTATTTGGCATCAAAGCTATAAAATGTGGCTTGGGGGTTGATTCACTGACTGAAAGACTGAGTTTTTTTTAGAGGCAGCAGGAGCACTTGGTAATACATTAATTACTCACTTTGTTAAATGCTGCCATGCTCCCTCCTATGGGCAGCGTGCAGGGAGCAGGTATTTCTTTCCTGAGGTGACAGATACTTGGGGGAAAGTAAAAGAGCTGAACCAGTTATCACCTACCAGCCAAGGCACAATACCTCATCACATGCATCTTTTGAGCCCTTCTGAAGTAAAACAGATATCTAATGAAGGTAACTTGACTGCTTTATTTTAATATCCCTTCTTGGTGTTTGCTCACACTGAGCTCAGAGCCAGGTCAGGTCCTTTAATCTCACCACTTCCATCTTCCACACCAAAGGTGACACAGGCCACATCAAACCCCTGGAGATACCTGCAGAGCGTGGGTGCTCTCTGCTGGCTTCCCAAGGCGCAGGTGCTGAAGTTTGGGTTGGACAAGACAGCAAAATGGAAGCATTTCTTTTCTTCTAAATGTACATCTCTGCCTCTTCATCACAATTGACACCATCAGAGTGTATTTTAATATCCATCGGTGTATTTTGACACTGGCCAAGCTGCAGATGGCAGCTGGTCACCACTCCTATCAGAGATATGTGGGCAAGGGAGATCTCTGTTCACTCCCTTCTAGCTGCACAGGCCTTGCAGGGTTGACAGATGTAAAAACTGAGCTCCAAGACCTGCTGCTCAGATTTCAAGACTCTTCTGGAGATGTGGGCAAAATGCTGCAGCTTTGACATCAGGTAACTCTCTCTGGACATGTGCAATTAGACCTGAACTTGTCTGCCTGTTTTTCAGGCTGGCCAGATGCCAGTCAGCCAGACAAACTTTCCTAGTATTGTTCCTGTATTAGTAAGCCCAGTGCCACAGAAGAGGTCTGCCCACAGAGATGTGACCAGAGGGATTTCAGATGAGGAACTGCAGCGCAGGTTCACATTTGTCTGTGTGTGTCCACAAGGACATGTGCCTTCTTGTCCCTTTTCTGAGTGGAGCTGACTGTCAAGAGTTAGAAAGAACCTGCTCAAACAGGGGCTTTCCTTCTTGCTAACACACTTTGCCCACTTCTCTCACCCTAGTGAAATATCCAGATTTGAGAATACTCTGCAAGAGTACAAGATCTACAAGGACTTCCTCTATCAGCTATCTCCAAAAGAGTGGCAGGAGGAACGTGTAAAAAAGCACACAAAGCAGTTGAATACAGCCTCCAAAGCTAACCAAGAAAGCGCCTCTCCTCTCAACGCTGATGAAGAGGGTAAGTGCCATGGAAAAGCTCCCCACTCCTCAGCAGGCCAGCTCCATGCTCTAAATGTACACCTCTTCTGGTGTTCAGGCCCAGGCCTGACAGCTGGGTTAATGCTGCCTGTCTGTACACTACAGGTTATACAGATGCATCAAGTTCTCTGCTGTCTGCAGAAAGTTTGAATTTAAAGCTGTTATGTGAGATCAGGCCACAACTCAAAAGCCTCCTGAAGCCTTTCTCGACAAAAAAGAAGTAAGTACAAGACAACAAAAAACAACAGTCAAGTAATATGGAGAACACTCAACTGAGAATCAGGAAGATAAAACCTACTCCTCACCTTCGCTCTCAGCATGCATAGGTCTGGGTCTTATTGGAACAAATCAACATATCAGATGTTCCAAAGATGTGCAAGTCAATACTTGTACACCTACCCCAAAAAAGCTCCATCCCCAAATCCTCTGATAAGAGCCTGCACAGGGTTTGGGCCCTAAGGTGACCCTAGGAGGAATCATAGACCTTGGGCTGGAGCAAAGCTTCTCTGTGGCCTGTTTGTGGCTGGGTTACTGGTTCCCGCTGTTGGCCACATCAATCCCATCAATGAGGTCCACATTGCATTGACCACCTGCTTTCAATAAGAGACTTCCATAACACGGGCAAGCCCAGACTGAGCAGTGGAGAGCAGGTGAGAGTAAGAGACAAGAAGGGCCCACTCTTTTTTTTTTTTTTTTTTGGAAGGCAAATTGAACAGTTGCCTGGAAATGCAAAGCATGGGCTTGTGGTGATTCTATAGCCTCCTGAGGCCAAAAAACACCTGGTTAGCAGTAGAGTTTAAGCCAAGTCTCTACCTGCAGGGCCAGCTCCTCGGCCTCCCCTCAGAGCACTGCAGGTGCCAGGCCCTCCCAAGCGGGGCTGCTTTGTGCCACCCCTTGTGTTGCCACTGCAATTACTGGGCTGCTGCCATGTGGCAGAAACAATAAATACGCAAGTGGGTCTGGCACGAAAACCATGCAAACTGAGGTTTTTCACCCCTCCCATAGCCCCGGGGCAATAGGTGCGAATGAAGGCAATGAGCAGACTGCTGCCAGTGCCAGAGAGGCTCCTCTTGCCTTGCTTTTGCAGCTCAGGCTCATCCCTGGGGCTGAGCAGGGAAGAAAGAGACTGCAGTGCTGGTAAATGGCAGATGGCTGTGCAGAAGAAGCACTTAACAGCCTTCTCCAAGGGCAAGTAAAAACTGCAGACTCCTGTGGTGGCCACAGCATGTTGTTCGGGAGCAGTAGCACACTCCACACAAAGCTTTCTCTACATTTACTGTGCTGCTGTGTCTTTTTAACAAGTCTTTTGCCTCAGCCTTCTCATTACCCAAGAGCCCAGCTTCCCACCACATTTAAAGGCATTTGGATCAACACCCTCAGGTCAGGCTCCTCTGTTGAGTTCTCACCCTGCTGGCCAGCAGAGCCTGGAGCAGCTCAAAAAACATCTTGCCTGAGGACAGACACAGCTCCTACAGTGCATCTTGGTGTGGCCTCTAGCTCCTACTGATGCCCAAGCAGCCCACAGACAAATGGGGGGCAAACCTGCAAACATTCAAAGGACTATTCAGGAGCAAACAGCCAACACACAACGGAAAGGGAAGCTGTCAGCTACCTGCAGCTGAAACTAGAAGTTGTTTGAGGCGTCAGTGTTGGCTAGTTGCCATGTTCATGCTATACTAACAAGGTCTCCTTTGAGCTGTCATTTCTCTAAGAGCCTGATACACAAAATGCTTTTTCAGAAGTTCACGGGAGGAGCGAGAGAGCAAACCCTGCTCAGATGAAGAAGATGAGGTCAGAAGTCTTTATACTGAAACATTTACACTTTGTTCTGTGTCATTTATTGATGTTATTAATTTCTCTCACCTTCTAACCATTCATTATGGGGTTGAGGTGTTATTGTGGCCACTAATTGTAAATGTATGTTTATATATTCATAAACATTCATGTTTTTAGAAACCTTCATTATAAGTATCTTCATATAACTTTCCTCCGCTGCTTTCCAAAAACCCACCATCACTTCAAAGCTTGCCAACCCACAACAAGATGATATGACATGTCACAACAGGAGGTTTTGAGATTAGCAACGTTACCGTTTTATGTCCAAAACCGAAGTTTTCTCACTCAGATGTTTGCATCACTTTTTACTTCCCGAAATTCAACTTGGTGCAGCTACTGAGGTAGTGTCAAGCTAAACACCTGGCAGGAAAGTAGGAGACATTTGTACGTGGACAGCCAGGTACCTCTTTACATGCAAGAACAGTTTGACAGCTGGGGCTGAATAAGCTCTTCACTTGCTTTATTTCAGTTTGTGCCTGTTTTCTACCATCTGTGCAAAAACTGAAGTAAGAGCTTCCACTGTTTTACATCAGTTGAATGAAATTAAGGCAAAGCTAACAGCATCACCACCCCAAATCAGCCAGTGCAATAAGGCACACAGACTTTGTGTAAGTCTTGCCTCTCTCTTCAAGTAAGCCTTACCTCCCTCTTTTCTTGAGTTCATCACATTGGCTGAAGATCACAAATCACATAAACCTTCTCCATAACAAGGCAAGGCTTCAGAGACAGGCCTGGTCCTAGAGAAGAGACAGAAGGTTTCAGGAGTCAAAAATCAATGCCCAGAGTTGGGTGCAGAGCACTCAGCTTTCTGTAGCCACAGCCCCTCCAGCCCACACTGCCATAAGAAACCAGAGAGCCACTCTGCTGAGCAACAAAACTTCTTTAACCTAGGGCAGGGTCTACTTGGTAGTTTCCCCTAAGTAAATGCATTTTTTTCTTTAAAGGGAATATAGTCATGTCTGAGGATCATGCTTGGCTGTCCTGCTGGGGGGAGCCACAAATAACTCCAGTAGGCAAAGGCACTGGTGGGCATTTCCCTCTTTCCTCATTGTGCAGTTTGATCTGGAACAGAGAGAGAGGAGTCACAAAATCATTTTATTTGGATATTAAACTACTGTTATGTTCCAAAGTTTTAGGAAACTTCTCTCTCTCTGGGATTGAACTAGTTACAAACAGCATGTTGTTTAGGCAAAGTTTTTCCAGAAAAATAATACTTTTTTCAAGTCTTTTCAATTTTTTTTTTTCAACACAGTTGATAAAACAAACAAGCAACAACAACAAAAAACACAAGGAAACTTTAGGGCACCTTCTTCCAGTCTCAAATCAAAGCAGCAGAACTAGAACAAGCAGAGGGCAAAAACTCATCACATGTGCTTCCCTCTCCAGGAGCCTGAGCTATATTTTACTGATCCCCAACAACTGCTGTCTATTTTCACGGAGATGGAGGAAGAGAACTTGTCCTTCATCCAGAATTCCCAGGAGATGGAAGAAAGTTTGGATGAGCTCCAAAACACTTTCATCACCACACACCAAAGAACGTAAGTGTGATCCTGCAATTCTGTGAGTGATGGGAATGGGGTCCCTGTGCCCCGGCTTTCAAGCACAAGTGACCCCCCTCCATCTACTAGCACCTTCCCACCAGGCTGCCTAGTCCTCAAGGCACAGGCCGGAGAACTGATGCAATTAGCATTCTGTGGGGTACACACGCCAGGAAGTATCATGTAATTCTCATAAGAAAAGATCAAAGCAAGTAACAATGAACCTGGAGCGATCCAGACCAGCATCTGTTTTGACTCAATGCAAACCCTTCCCAGAGGAAGCCAGCAGGGAACCCGAGTGTAATTGCAGCACAGTATTTGTACGGCAGGTAGGCACACCTATTCCCATTTGCAGTGCACCTTAACCCCTTGTGAATGTTTTTAAATGCAGTCTACTTCCTGCATCAACTCATTAGAAATTCTCAAGTGTTATTTAGCTATGCTATTTCTCCATCCCCCACACCGACACAGGAACTGTTATTCCAGAAAACCCAAAGCTCTCTGCTCTCAGAGCTACAGTGCAAGCTGTCCAGAAATGGCATGTAGTGTTACCTCCATCTGCCGGCAGCAGGAGGGATGGTCCTGGGCTGGAAAGCAGAAGAGCAGCCAAGGGGTTCTGAGATGCCTTTTTCAAAATACCTCCCTTCTCTTCTGGCCTAGGGAGCAGGAGATAGGACAGCTGAAGCAGGATGTGGTCAACCTCAAATCCACCATCGCCAAAGAAGAAGAGAGGGCAGCAGATCTGAAGCACAGAGTTCAAGTCTTTTCTTCTGAAGAACACAACACTGATGTCCAGGTACTCCTTGAGATCAAGGCAAGGTGGGATAGCATGGCAACGAGCAGTTCCTCTCCACTGACTATAATCATCCTGGGTAAAAAGGGACAGAGGGCTGGGATCAGCACTTTTCTCAGCAGTGGAGCTGCAGCAAGGGCAGGTTTGGGGCACAGTGCAGGCAGCAAACTGGGACAAATGTGCCCACACCACGCAGCTGCCATGAGGGGGGAGGAAAACCCACAGAGGCACCCAGGCTGCTGCAACCTGGCCTGGGCCACAGCAAAGCTGGGATGAGGAGGCCAACATAAGAACAGCTCAATACAGCCATCCACCCCAGGCACTGCAAAGCAAATTGAGAAGCAAACAACTGAGTTTTGTTGAGGGAATTGAAATCTACTGGTTTCCTTTTCTATTCTTTTGAAGGGATGTGGTGTTTCTACTGGGCAGAAGCTCACTGGTGCATCTCACCTTATCTCCTCTTATCCCTAGGACAAAATGCTCACAAGCTTGAACAAAAAGGTGCAGGAGGTCTATAACCAGTGCATTGGAGACAATGAGGCAAACCTGACGACACTGCAGATGCTGGCAGCGATAGAAAAACGGCTCAACAATTTATTGGACAACCTGGAGAGAGTCCCACCAGAAAAGATAGCACAGATTGAGAAAGCCAAAGAAAAAGAAAGGAGGATAAGGTAAAACAAGACTCTCTGGAAACAGGTCCTCTATTTTTAAACATTGAGGGTCAAAAGCAAAACCACTGAAAGAACTAAATTTTTCAAATCAACCCTGGTAACTAACAGAAATATGACTGCCCAGATAACCAATAGATCCCATTTTACTCCTGTGTTGCTTCAAATTCATGGTACTGACAACTCTTCATCAGCAAACAGCAGCCACAGCTACGTTAGAAAAGACCTGGAAGGTGCCTGTGTTCTGAACTGAAAGGTAAAATCTAGAAAAAGATTAAAAAAAAAAAAAAAAAGTCTTCTGAGCAAATTTGATGAGAACTGTAATTTTAAGAAGACAATTTGCATTAACAGTTAAAGTAATTGGATAGAAAATTAATTCTCTGTATAAGTACATAAGAATTTTTGGCAGCTACACCAGTTTCTAAATGTTTCTCCTACAGAACTCTAAATTTAACTTGTGCTTTTTAATGGAAATAATAGCCAGTTAATACAATAAATTCAGGTTTTGAGACATTGCTATTGCTTCAGTTACCCACCTGAAAGTTCCCCTTGCAAACTGCAAAGAGAGCTGGAATAAATGGAGAGCTGACTGGATCTGGCCATTCCCAGGTGAACCAGATTAATCAGAAGATAAAGTAGTTTGAGCATTTAAAGCCAGAACAGTGACATTCTGCTCCTGCTTAGTTTCTTTCTCTGTATTTTTCTTCACCTTTGTAGTAGAAAGGGTGCAATACTTCTTCCTGATGTTCTGTGAATGATTTTGCACTCGTAACTGACAAACGAAACAAGACACACACATAGCGTGCTCTGGGGATGGAAGAGAGGAACCCAGGAAGGAATCTGACCAACCCCTACTCCTGCCTCCACACCCCCCATGCCAAAAAACACCATTCAAAGATCATTTAAAATCCAACATCATCTATACTCAACCCCCACACTCCATTGCTCTTACGCTGTTAGAGGACACATATATCAAAAGGGTACTCTGTGTAGCCACATCTCTGTGTAGCCATGCACGTTTAAATCCTTTTTTCATTCCCTTCAAAAGGTTCAGAGAGGAAAAGCTAAAGCAACAGAAGAAGCTGCAGGAGGAAAGATTGCAACGGGCCCTGGAAAGAGCACAGGCAACCGTAATAATAAAGGTCAGTGCAATAATCCATAGGAATATCTTGTCTCCATAGCCTGCCTCAGAGAAATTGGGGATACCCTCAAGCATTCAAGGGAAGAGCTGTTGCAAGGAGGCCTCCACAGCTGCATGGGGATGACACCCATGCTCAGGTGTAGGCCAGTTTACAGGATTCATATAATTTAAAACAACTGTGAGAAGGAAGCTGTGCAGAGTTATTCCAGTTCTGTGTCCTTCTACTGTCTTCCCATTCTTGTGCCTTGATCATGTGGTCCTCTCCATTGCTTGCCAATTTTCTCATTAAGCTCATTTCAACTTGATAATCTGGCAATATTAAAAAGAAAAAAAAATAAAAGAAAATAAAAGAAAAAAAAAAGAAAAAAGGCAGAAAAATCAGCAAAGGAGAAAGGAGGCAACAGTAGGACATCCTGCAGCAGCAGCAAGCCCCTAGACCAGCTCGGCTGTATCCTCAAGCCCTACTTTTTGGTGCATAGTCCTCATCACAACAATCCAAGACTTCCCTCCTTAGGGGTATGTGCAGAACCACAGGCCAGGGCTCCTGCTGCACACCAAGTGAGCACATTTCACAGGTCAACGTGACCGTGAGGGCAGCCCAGCTCTGCCACACACCAAGCTGGTGCCAGGACAGGTGACCAAGAACAGGCACCATGAGTCCCTGCTACTTTACCGAATATACAACAGTTCTGCAGGCTCCCTCAGATTCCAACTTCCCACCTTCTTGGAGCAGTACTAATAAGGCTTTAATCAGAAAACAGCTGCAGGAACATCTACAGTCTTTATAGAAGCTGAAGTACTAGCACATGAATCATCTTCAGGTGCTTGACGCTTACACTTTAATAGAAAAAACATGCTGAATAGACACATTCAAGCCTGCCTAGAAAGCAGCCAGCAAAGGGCCATGGCTCCAGGCAGCAGGAGAACCCCATGGTGTGAAGCAGCTGTAGCAGGAGCCACAGGGCTCATAGATGCTGCTCAGCACAACACCAATGTGCACGGCCTCTGCTTTCTCTGCAGCCTGGCAAGAAGCTGATGTTCCGCTCCAGCCCACCCACCAAGAAGGAAAAGAAGAAGCGCAGCCAAGAACAAATGGATAAGGAGAAGGAAGAACTACTCTATTATTTCACTTGACAGCACAGCCTTTGCTATACCACGTAGGGCTGATAATCATTCTAGAAAAAAAGGTTTTCCTAGATTTAGTCTGTTAAGAGTCTAAGCCATTTACTCAGTGAATGAACTTCAATGAAATTCCGTATCTTATACCACAAGATCCCAGGGAAAAGAGCTAGTGACAGGTAAATATTTTTTAGCCCCCGATTTTTTGCTTACGGAAATAAAATTTTCTCTCATTTCATTGCAGGCAACAATGTTTTTCTCATTCAGTTCTTGAAGCAGAAAGCTTTATTCCTAAAAAGCTGACTAGTGAGATTTATCACAATAACGATTTTTTTGTTATGGTAGAACTAAGTCAGGCACTTACCAGACATCTATTAAAGTCACAAACGTGGTGAATGACTATAAAAACAGAGGCTATCCCTTAGCCTAAAGGATGGGTTTTGTTATATATCAATAACTTGAGCAAATGAAAAAAGCTATACAGAAACCAAGCTATTGACCATTAGCTTTATGTCAGATGCATCCATACAAAGAACACCACCCAGTGACAAACTGACCATAAAAAAAAAGCTTTATTAACCCTTTTGCACCAGCAGTTCTTCGGGTATCCATTGCCAGCAATGGACTTCAAGCCAAGTGATCCAATTTTCGGCCCCCAGAGGTTAGCGCTTTACATTCATTTACAAAGCTGAATGAGGTACATTTTCAGAAGTATAAAGATTCATTTGCAAGTCCCATAAAAAGATGGTATGTTCCTTGGCCATTTTATTAGATTAAGAACTGGTATGGTCCTTGAAAACAGATTAACACAGGCAATGGGAGCTTGAGGAGTTTCAGCTTCCAGAGAGAGCACAGTGACCACTAGGAAAAATACCAGTAGTCCCTTCAGCATGATTCCTCCTCAACCCTTCTACCTCTCAGGAGTGGATTCTATGCTGTGGTCACAGCCATCAAGTATATCCCCTACCAATTAGCGTGGTTTCGAAACCCCACCTGAGAGGGTTATGATATTCCCTGGACATATGCTGTAAACTCAGGATGAGAGGAACAGAGAGACCTCAATGCTCAGATAGTTAAGCAAAAGATAGAAAAAATAAAGACCGGTTAAACCAGAAGATAAAATACTGCCTACAAACCAGGACCTGAAGTTAAATGTAACCTGTAAACTCCCCCCTGCCCCCTCCCATCAACCAGAAAAAAAGTATTGTTCTGGACACATACATAGTTCAAAAGGCACAGGAAGTAAAAGCATTTCTGAATGACCTCGTGTGAATTCAACATCAGTAAAACTGTAAAATAAATAAATATGTGCAAGATTAGAAAGATCACAACGTTCTTCTGCATGACATATCTTATTTCATAAAAAATATACACATACGTGCATACACACACCTCATTGAGAATAAAAAACAGTACATACACCCTTTTATCAAATTCCTATACATAAGTTTATAGGCATTCAGTACATTACCATAAGAAACATTTAAATTGCCACCTTAAAATGTAACCAAATGGTGGTTTTCCCCCCTATACAACCCTAAACTTACTTAACTGTCTGCAATCCAATCCAGGGAAGTACAGTACGTACAAACTCTTCCCCCCACCCCCCGGCAGAAACTGCAGCTTTTCAACTGGACAAATCTAGTAACAATTCTTTTCCCCTCCCAACATATTCTAACAACTGCATATTCTGTAAACCAGACGGAAGCTCCACATGCATGTGATACTCTGTGATATCAATAACAAAAAAGTGTTAACAGTGTTCCATGAAAAAAAAAAAAAAAAAAAAAAGGGAAAAAGTAAAAAAAAAAAATAAAATGAAAAAAAAAGGTAGTGGCCAGTTTACAGCTAACTTGGCAGCAGTTCATAGATGAGATATAATCAAGGTGCTTAAAATTTACGTGACGGTCAACATCTCTCCCAAAAAAGGGAACACAAAGATAAAACTAACCTCTCTCAGACACTGTTGGAGTCTTAGCTAATCACTTACAGTGAGTACAGTTCTATTGCAGTTCTTTTTTCAAGTTTTGCTGGAAGAATTCAGCAGATAATTTGGGATGCAGGAGCAAGGAAAGGGAGAAACTCAACATGAGCTACAAACTGATTCACAGCTAAGTTAACATTTAGAATCTAGCTTGCTAAAACAAAAACTTTAGAGCATTTCATTTTCATGGTGTAGGACATTAACTTTGTTACATGTGACAATTTATTCCAGTTTTCTGCCAAAACACAGGGGCCAAAACAATCTGTGTGTGCACATGTGAAATACTTGCAAATTTTAACTTTTAATTTCTCAATGCCACTGGTTCCAGCAGGAGACCAATGGAAGGGAAGTTTGAACTGTCATAGGCAGAGGTTTATAAATTTGTACTTGTTAGCTGTAGAATACTTGCTTTCCTGTGAAAACAGTAAATATTACCTCAGTTTGAAGTTTAATACAGTACTTCTCCCTGAAACAACACTGTACAGCAGCCTGCCTTGGTCTCTGTGACCGTTAGGCAGACAGGTTATACTACACAGGCACATCAAGTAGGATTTACATTTTTTTTTAAGGAAATCTTTCAGCTGTAACTGTCTTTAGCAAATTGCAAAGAGTGCAACCATAGTCCAGTACTCCTAGTTTTCATATTTTCCTTGGAAAAAGACCCACACAGTTATCTCACTTTGTTGAGACGTGATTGCCCAATTTGTTTTCAAGTAATAGTTCTTAATAATGGTCACTCCAGATCCTGTAAGTTTATTGTGCTTCCAGTGAACTGAGAGTTATCAGAACCTGCATCATCTTCAGTGGAATTGTGTGGCTCCTGTTAAAACAAACAGATAGCATGAAGAGTTCAGTGGTGCTCTAGACGTTCTTAATGCTTATCACTAAGACTACCTTGACATTTATCCAAGATCAGAGAAACACTTTTAACTGTTTAGAGGAAACCCAAAGTTCTCCTACTTTAGGGACCCACTCAGACAGTGCCACTCCATTTTTTCTTTGGAAAATTTCACACAAATATTACTAAGGGAGATAAAATTTAAAATCACTGACTATTTGCTTTCCCTCTGTTAACGCTCTACTACAGCCAATGATCCTAGTACTCCTGCACTTCTACATTTATCATAGTAAGGTGCTTCTCCCAAATACAAAAAGTTATTTTCTATCCAAGACACACACACACTTGGTAAGAATACTGCATGGCAGAGTTTATCAAAACTATAGCTCCACATGGTCAAATAGAAAATCTGGGGTATGTATATCTGTTAATCACTCATTGCTGCTTGGCTCTCAGCTGCTCATATTCACTGACAAGCAGCTTACCAGAACAGCAGATAACAAAATATTCATGCTAGCAGCAAGACACCGAGCCATGTGAAACTTTCTGCATTTGAACAACTGAATTTCCACTGACACTCAGTAGTTAACAAGCAGTCAAACCATGGATTGCAGAACTGAGCAGACTTTAACAGCCATTCTCACATAGACACCTCTTTGACGTGTAGGACCATGATCTTATTGCCCACTTCCCACCCTTCATGTAGCCTGTTACAGTTAAGAATATCAATTCTGATCCTCTTTCTTGACCTACTTAGTATCTGCAGAATGGGATCAGGAAAACAAGAATAAGGCACTAATAAATTAGTAATGTGTAGTTATTCATTGCTCAGTAGCAGAGGAAGAAAAACAAGTGGCTATGATGCATCACAGGTTGGTAACATACACAAGATAAAACTCGCAGTGCAGTTCTGAACTCCTAATGGAAAACGAGGTATTTCCATTAGGCAGAACATCAGGGTTCACAGTAAGCTATATTCACTTTCAAGCAAGCCAATAAAACCCAGCAGCTTAGACATGCTCTACCTGAAGTATGTGAACAGGTAAATCCACTGTAAGCTGAGAATGTGATGAGGAGGACTGAGAGCTCAGTTGAAAGGGTAAATCTCCCTCTCCTGAGGGATCATCCTGTGAAGGCAGAAACATGATGCAATTACAAGACTCTGAAGCATCTCAGCACAATACAGCAAATTTCAATCAACCTTAGAGTCTTAAAAGATCTGATAAAGCAACTACTCTGTACTAGTATAAAGCCTAGACCCACCAAGATATGAAGAAAGCTAACTACCACTTAAATCCAAACCTATAAAGACAGAGACAAAGAACTCTGCCCATAGCTTCCTCCATACCAAATCTTAAGTGGAACTTACCTTCCCTCTGGATAATACGCAGATATCCACCATACCAAAAATGTACTGCCCAACATGCTCCACCAACCAGCCCACATGGATTATTAAGTATTTAAAAAAAATAAATTCAAACCTTATTTCAGTAGTTTAGAGGAACACTAGTTTAAGCTAAAACTTCATTTTGCAGAAAACTTTTCGTGTCAGTTTTATTTACCTTGTATATGTGACAGAGCAATGCAAGAATTTTGGTGGAAGGTAGGGACAGGAGTGGAGGTGGGTTGTCAAAGGGAAAGACTTTTTTTTTTCAAAGAGGAAAAAGTTCAGCTTAAGTTGAATAGGATGCTCCCTACAGTTACAGTGCCCATATGGTCCAGACTGGACTGAATGTTAACACTAAACCAAATAAAAATATCTTATCCACTTGTGCAATGCATTGGGATTCTGGCTCCAGCTGTTGTATGACTGAACCAGCTGTTCTCAAGGCACTTCTACACCTCCCTAAAGCCACATTTCATGTAAACTTCCAGGAGAATATTTCTTAAGGGGCAGTCATACCTGAGCTCACAGTCAGTCAGATTTGTCTGTAAATGTGCTAGCTCAAGTAACAGAGACGAGCATGTTTGTCCTCATCAGCTCTTACCTGTAGAAGCTGAATTTGCACATACTGTGCTCCAGTGGCAGGGTCCCTTATTGTCAGCCCCCCATTTGGCAGAACAATGTTGCCACCCAGTCGACTGCCAGTATTGGATGTTGAGAAGTTTGTAGGGCTTACTTTACCACCCTTGCTTTTCCTCTGACCAGAGCCAGAAGCCCCTGAAAAAGACGGTTTAATATTTAGATAGCCAGAAGCAAGTTGCCAAAGTTTCTTGCTAGCATTTTTCAATTTTATGCAGTTAATTTACACTGCACCACTAATTAGCGCTACATAGCAAACGCCTGGAACAGTGCAATATAATTAAGCACCATCTCATAGCTAAAAAGGCCAGACAGCAATCAGCTGATGAACTCCACCTGCTGACTGAGCAGTTATCTTTCTACATGAATGCCATTAAAACCACATCACAAATTGCTAAGCTTAGGGCTCTCCCCTCTGGTAGAACAGAAATACCAGCACATTTGTTATAGTGAGGAATTAGGAACTAGAACTTTGTTTTCTATTTTTAATTTTGCAACTCATTTCCTGAGAAGTCATATACACAATTTTTCCAAACTGAAAAAAAAAAAGCATAGTGAAGCAATGAAGTTTGCATACTTCCATGTCTGCATGACCTAAATTTCACCCTGCTCCTTACAAGACTAAAATCTAACAGAGATGTTTGAGTATTTCTGGGTAACTGAAAAAATAAGTTCCTTAACACTGCATAAACATTGTTACCAAGCGAAAAACAGAAGCAAGAGAAATCCAGCTGATCTTTTCATTGTCTGTACAGAATAAATGAAAACCCACAGCGTAAGACCAAAAGCGACCTTAACTTTTTTCTACACGTTTTAATAAGAAAAAATAAAAAGCAAATGAAGAGACAGAAGGATCATCTTTTTAAACATCGCAGAACATAGGGTGCAAAGTTCTTTGTAAACTTACTGTGAATTTGATATTCCACAGAACGTCATTTTCTTAGTAACAGATGGTAAACCATAGGCATAATTATTTTAACTACCAATAAATGGACGGGTTATTTAAGAATGTACTCTGATACCTGCTCCCATTTCACTGCCAAAACCCCTAAATTCTTGTGTTTAACAAATTTAACAAAATGAGCATCTTCTCACCTGTGCTGCTCCCATTCCCTTTCTGTTTTCTTTTCTTGGCTAGCTGAATGGCTCTGTAGTCTGTTCTTGCAGACCCACTGCTCTCCTGAGGGGATAAAAAAAAAAAAAAAAGAGGGGGGGGGGCAAAGGGTACAAAGTGTTTTGAATGCAAGAACTAAGCAAGACAATGAGAACAGACTAATGAATTCCCAGTCATGGTTATCTTTTATATTGCAAACACTGAATTCCAGTTTCCCATGCTGTTCACATTAGGGTTTCAGTAACTTACCTGCATGTAGTTAATAACTGGAGTTCAACACAAAAGGAAGTTAGCTCCATATTTATAAGCTTTCAGATTTTAATATGGTAAACATCACAATAGAAAGAATACCTCATGCTGTAAATAAACAGGCTTCCAATAACATAAGAAAGCAGAAAGGAATGACTATTTGAAACAGCTATGGGAATGAGGACTAAGATGAAAATGTTTCAGTTACTCTCCTATCTTAAATCTTTTCCTGCATCTAATGTACGTGTAATGTACATGAGATCATCTTGTTCCTGGGTTTTCTTGTACATCCCATTTCATTCTCAGATGGATGGTTATTTTTTAAATCCATTATTTTGAAAGGTTTTCCCTCCACTCTCACCACCAGAATTCCAATTGTTCTTAACAGAACTTATCACCATGTTGATCGCACTTCTGACAACACACAATTCAACATAACATCTTACATTCTTCATCCAAAAAAAAAAAAAAAAAGTCGAAACACATCACCTGCAAACTCCAAGAAAAGAGTCTGCCTATAAGGTGTAAGTAGCAATGGATAAATTCAGGGTGTCTCACTCATCTAAAGGTAAACAAGTATAGCTACTGCATACCAAAAACGAGCTGCCAGTGACTGCGCTAAGATCCATTTCTTTCTGAGCACTGTAGCTTCCTGGAGGGTTGGAGAAAACAAATTGAGTCACTACTTTGCTGCCCTCTTGCTGACCAACAACGTCCGAGCTGGGAAGCAAATTCCGTTCAATTTTAGTTGGCGTTAGTAACTCAGGCACGTTGGTACCACCAAGGCTACTAGAAGGAGTCAAAGTGGCTGTGTCAATTGTTAAATTATTGCTGGATGTCAAACTGTGCACATCTTGACTGGAATTCCTCACTGACAGAGACGCTAGCGAACCCAAGGCTTCTGCATTGACAGTCTGTACATCATCCAAATTTAAAGTGCTTTGCTGTAGAACTGTTGTGCTGGTTCCCAGCAAGAGAGAACTGTCCAGGCTCTGCGGCATGTCACTGCTGGCCACCAGTATCAAGGGATCAACCGCCTGACTTAAAGAACTGTTACTGACAGGCAGGTTTCCTCCGAGAGTTGAGCCCACCGAAGCAACATCTATCGTGACTATTCCAGAGTTCACTAACGCCATATCTGTTGCAATTCCAGAATTGTTACTTGACACGTTGGAGAACAGGGACACCAGGTCTATGTTGCTGAGATCACTTTGTCCCGGACTAGTAAGTTCACTGCTGGGTGTGAGGGAGCTGGTTGCTTCAAGCTGAGTTAGGAGATCTGCAGCAGAATACAGTTTAAACATCTTTAATTGCTAGGACAAACAAAGAAGATAATGCTATGACTTATCAGGAGAACGAGCTATTAGGATACAAGAACATGGATAAGAAAGTGCACAAACAGACAATACTGTCATCTGCTCTTGGGGAACACAGTGAAGATAAAACAGCAACAGTATAGTAAAGGCAACTAATCTTTCTGGGCAGGGTTCAGGCCCCTTTTCATCAGACAACGGGGATGAAAGAATATGAAAGATCAAAGAAGGAAGCTTTTAGGAACTTTTAGGTGTTCAACTGCACCTTGCCACAGTTTGAAAAAAATTCGTTACCTGGACTGAAGTTGTGCTGTTTGACCATGTGTGTCTTCATACTGTGTTTGGAAGTGAACAATTTATTACAGCTTGATACAGGGCAACGCGTCTTTAATGAGTCCACATCCTGAAGATGTTTTTTGGAGTGAATATACAGACTACTACGTGCTGAGAATTTTGCGCAACAGCCTGCAAAAAGATACAGAAAGCTTTATAGATTCATCTAGCTTCATTTTGATGTTTCTTTTTACTGTCTTAACAAATCAAAACGGCTCTGCAGAACTCTATGTGTTGCTTTGCAGTGTCTGGACATATGTTCAGAGGAATCAGAAGACAGCCAAACATACATTTTCTTGTTTTACACTGAGGATATCTCAGTGGGTAGAATAGTTCAGCAATCTCTTTTCCGACAAGAAACGCTAAATCATTCAGTGTAAAGTACATCCCTTCCTTACTGCATCATCTTAAGTGAAAACTCTTCATGCTGGCTGCTGGAAAAAAAACATTAAAAGGAGAAACAATCACCAAGGGGAGCTGTTTTACTTTATGAGGAAGAATATTCAAGATCAGACACAAAACATTCACATTCCTGGAATCTTACTGAAGCAATGGATGTAGTGCTAAGAAACTCAGAGAGTCAGTTAGGTTCCCATGTGACCACAAACCACAACAGAAAACACTCACACTGCCTTTCCAGCAGCAGAGCCTATCACAGAGCAACCACTGAACACCCAAGATCACATCACAGCAGCAAAACGGAGCCTTGGAAGCGCTGGATGGTATTTTTCACTGCTTTTGATGAACAAAGCTTCTGACGAACCAATCTGAGCTGCAGAAACTGAGCATCAGAAGTAGGATTTTCCAGAGTAAAGCAGTTTTTTTTTTTTAGCATAAAAGGAAAAAAAAAATCAACCTAGAGCAAGCCCTGTTTTCTTGGCAATCCATAAATTTGAAAATGATCCCTCAGTTAAATTCAGTTACTTGTCTTCTGTTTTACCTCTTCAAACTGTGTTAGAAGACTCACTCTAAATTTCTCTGATCCTGTACCTAGCTTGTGTCTGGGGAAAAGCACACAACCTTTAGGCTATATGTACACCAATTATCAGTTAATGCAAAAGTTGAACTATACCTTCTACTGGACACTCAAATGGTTTTGTACCAAGGTGGGTTATGCTGTGGCCTTTCAAGTGTTCTGCTCTTGTGAAAGACTTCCCACAGCCTTCTACTGGACATGTAAATCTCCTGTCATCTTCATGTTTCCTACAAAGGAAGGAAACCACCAATGGCAAGATTAAACCCGCTGCTTAACTTCTGCAATAATAATGAAAAAATAATAAACAGCAAGTGACTGAGAAGAGCATAATCGGAAAAGGCTACCTTTTATGTCTCAGCAGCTTGGACATACTGGTGAAAGACCAGCCACAGCCTTCAAAGTCGCAAATAAAAGGCCTTTCACCTTAAGCAAAGAAAGGTTACATTAATAATATAATACCAAATTACACACTGCTATCAAGAAATCTCAAAAGCTGCTTAAATTCAAACAGATTAAGACAAGAAGACTTGACCACCCCCTCAGGCAAATGATTTCTGAGTAGCGATGCTACCTTCCCTCTCCTAAAGTCTGAATGTTGTTTAACACAAGGACTTTGCCTTTTCTCACATGTACATGGGAGCAAGGATTGTTATCAATCCATCTTGTGCTTGTCAAAACACATGGTCTTTCCTGGTTTTGTGCTCTTTTTTCGTTCAGCAATCACGGTCCATCCTGCCTTGTTTGTTTTCTAACACCAGACCTTCCCCAGTGTTCTCCTAATTTTCTCCCAAATACTCTTTCCAAATAACCCACAGCTATCTTGAAGTTGCTTCAATAACCAGTGAAGACATTGTTCAAAACAGAAACATGACTGAGGATTTTTTCCTGTTTCCATGACCTGTGAATATATGTTGATTACAGTATAATGAAGTACTTGTATTTTCCACCACTTCTATTAACCTTCACTCAACAAAGCAACACTTCTTGAAACACATTGTAAAGCCATGAAACCAGGAAAACAGAGGACAGTAGCAAGTACACAAAATTGTCTTAAAAATACTAAAATGTTGGATTTCAGCCTACCAGTAGTTCTTCCAAGTCAGGAGTGCTTGCTTGTGTTGAAATATATCTTTGTGCTATTCCAAGTCTTAGTACAGATGTTTTACATGTTCTGAGTATCTTTTTTAGCATCTTATTTTGAACAAGATTAGAATTTACACAGTGATCTGAATGTCTATGAACTTGGGAATAGAGCTATGATAATTTTTATGAACAAGCTCACATGCCAAAAGCTGTATCTCTTGCATGTCAATTGTTATCTCAGATTGGGGCAGTATGTCCCGTGGACTCCTAGAATCCCAAGAATCAAACATTTTCACTGCCTTTAAGTAACTCATGTCTTTCTTCCTCTCTTCAAGACTGTCGGTCTTTCCAGCAAACTGAAATTCATTGTTGACACTTTCCCTTCTACATACTTCCCCGAGGTGCAAATTGCCCCTATGAATACCTGTGTGACTCCTCATGTGGATCTTCAGTCGGCAGGCCTTGTCATACTGCTTGTTACAGCCAGGGAAGGAACAGGAAAACTGTTCTTGCTCTCTAAAGTGGGCTCGGTTGTGGGAGAATAACGCGCTCACTGTGATGAATGTCCTCTCACAGCCTGAGGAAAGAAGGGAGACAGCGAATCAGCTTGATACAGGAGTAGTTCAGGAAAGGTGTGCTGCTTTCTTGTGTTTTAGTTAGCGACCTTCATTGTCTTCCTGGATAGTACATCCAGATACAAAGAAAAAAACTATGATTGTGCTGTTTTTTATGTTGTTTGTATCAATTATAGCTACTTAGACAAGGTGAGTGACCAGAACACGTAGAGCCCGGCCTAGGGCACACAGCCAAAGACCTGTGCTTCAACCTCAGGCTACCACAGCCGTAAGGAAGGTGCAAAGCTCCCAGATAACCGGTGGGGGAACAGGAGCCTGCTGGAGACCCAGAAGGCGATCCCAAAACCGAACGGGGGCTGCAGAACAACCGGCGGGCGGGGCCGGGAGCCCCCATCCCTATCGGGTGCCAACCCCAGCGGGTGAATAAAGGCACGAAAAGCCAGGGGACGATCGCGGCGCTGCCTTACCGGGGAAATCGCAGCGGTAGGGCCGCTCGGGCTCCAGGTGGCTGCGGCGGCGGTGGGCGGCGAGGCGGGCGGCGCTGGGGAAGCGCTGCCCGCACGCCTCGCACTTGTGCGCCGCCTCCTGCTCGTGGGCGCGGCTGTGGGCCCGCAGGTTGTAGACGGTGGTGAAACGCTTGGAGCAGCCGGGAGCGGAGCAGACGAAGGGCCGCAGCTTGTCGTGCGAGTGCAGGTGGCGCCGCAGCTTGTAGGCGGTGGCGAACGACCAAGCGCAGCCCGGCACCTGGCAGCTGAAAGGCCGGGCAGCCGTCACCACCGCCGCCCCCCGGCCGTTCTCCTCCTCCTCTCCTCCTCCTCCTCCACCACCGTGAGCAGTCAGGCGGTGCAGCCGCAGCTGCTGCTTGCGGGGAAAGGCTTGGCCGCAGCGGGGCTCCGGGCATGGGAAAGCCGGCGGGGAGCGCGGCCGGGGCCCGCCCGGGGGCTCGGAGGAGGATGAGGAGGAGGCTGAGGTTGACGAGGCGGCCGCAGGAGGAGGAGGAGGAGGAGGAGGCAGCGCGGAGCCCGCGGCCTGCTGCTCGGCGCCGGGCCCCAGCGTCAGGACGCCGTTCTCGATGCGCACCACCAGGCTCTGGTTGTTGATGGTGATGGTGCCCGAGAAGGAGCCTTCCTCCTCCTCCTCATCATCCTCCTCCGCCACCTCACGGGCCGCCGGGGACGGAGGCTGCGGAGGAGCAGGAGGAGGTGGTGGTGGAGGAGGAGGAGGCGGCGGCGAAGAAGCGGGGGCCTCGCCCTCCTCCTCCTCCTGCTGCTGCTGCTCTCGCCCCGCTTCCCCACAGCCCGGGCCGGCCTCGGCGGCGCCGCGCACCACGTTGAAGACGAGCAGCAGCCCGTCGCTGTCGGGCGGCGGCGGCGGTTGCGGCCCCGCCGGCGGCGCGCAGGGGCCGGGCAGCGGGCTGGAGCCAGGCTCCGGCTTCTCCTCCAGCAGCAGCACCGGGAAGCTGACGTAGAGGCCGGGCGAGGAAGAGGAGGAGGAGGCTGAGGAGGAGGAGGCGGCGGCGGGCGGCGGTTGCCAGGCGGGCGGCGGGGCGGCGGGCGGCGCGGCGGGGCCGCCATGTTGGGCGCCGGGCCGGGCCCGGGCCGCCTCCGCGGCGGGCAGCCCCTGCGTTTCCATCTTGGGGGTCCCTGTAGCAGCGGCTGAAACCGGAGCCGCGGGGCGGGGCCGGCGCGGCCCGCGGGGAAACGCGGAGCGCGGAGCCGCGCGGAACGGAGCGGAGCGGGAGGCGGGGAAAAGGCGGAGAGCGGAGTTGCGGAGCGGAGCTGCTGCAGGAGTGGGGTTGGGGCTGTGCTGTCCTACAGAGGCACCGCTGGAGGTGTTTTATTGTTATTATTAATGTTAATTCAAGGGAGAAGGTGTGGCAGTGCAGAACCATGCAGCCATGGTGGGAGAGGTGGAATATGTGAGTGGTGTAGCAAAATGTGAATGTTTTGGCAAAATAGCCCATGCGCTGTTATTAGGATCATGAAAACAGCTTTATGAACCAGCCCTGAGGGATGCAAATTATTTCCCCCACGTTGAAATCCTGGCTGTGCTGCTCCCTCACCCCAGCCCCTCAGAGAGGGAACCCAAGGGAGGGAGTCCAGCAAGAAATCCTACAATAACTACCTAGAATCATTAAGGCTGGAAAAGGCCTTCACAACCACGTGGCCCAACCCTCACCCTGCTGCCAGTGTCACCAACAGAGGGACAGGCAGAAGCGAGTGGCTGAAGGTGGTGGAAGTCCTAAAAAAACAAACAAACAAACAAAAACAAACAAACAAACAAACAAAAAAAAAAAAAAAAAAAACACTACAAAGGTAGTTAGTGCATAAAGAGTGGTGTGCATTTTTTTTTTCCCCAGTTATTTGGAAGAGTTTCTCTTGCTCCAGTCTTAAGCAAAATGGAGAACTCTGTAGTTTGTTGTAGAAATAACCTAAGTCCCAGCAGATGGTGCTGTGATTCTTCCACTGGGCAAATTTCTCCTTTCCTTGGAGCAATTTTGCATCAGATCTCCAACAGCAAGGATGGGGAGCTGCTGTCCAGCCACACTTGGCTCTGGGGAAGCTGGCACTTGTTGCAATACCGCTGTAGGTGCCTCTACTCTGCACCTCCACAGCTGTCTGTGCAGAGGCTGAAGGCTCTGGGTGCCTGAGCTTAGCCTCCCCAAAATCCCTGTTAGCCCCGTGCTGACTGGGTCAGGGTCACTCCTCTTGCTGGCTGCCCCTGGCCATCCTGATCTCACCTCTGAGCAGCTCTCCTTCACGTTTTGTTTTTTTTCCCACTTTTTTTCCTAGGAAAAGAAAAATGTGCCCAGGACCTACTGCTCAAGCCATAGGTTCATCCCAAGTTGATGTCAAAGCTGAAGGATAAAACAAAAAAAAAGCCACAAATCTAATTTGCCATTGCCAGGAGAGACTTGACAAGATTCTAACTAGTATCTTGCTTAGGAGTGCAAGCAACAGATATCAGAAACTTTATGCAGTCAAAAGCCATTGTACTTAGACACACATCTTGCATGTTGTTCTTCCTCCCAAGGCTCTGATGTTCTCTTGCCTCTATCTGCAGCCACACAAAAGGTTTTCAGACAAGTGTCTGTGTTACGAGGAAAGCATAGAGGTACTGCAGCTCATAGGAAGGACACCAGCCTGTGGCAAGCTTGGAACCTCACTACAAAAATTCACTACTTCTATATCCACTGTCAGGATCGGATACAATGACTGCAGATGCGTGGTTTGAGAGACTGCTCTGCCTGCATTGAGCTTTTCCAGTGGTGAGGTCATCTACCTAGAAATGACATCTGCATCCTCACTGAACAAGGCAGAACAATTGCTCATTCATAATCCCAGTTTCTCTGCAAACAAGCAGAGAGCAGAAAAAAATAAGGAGGCTCAGCCGAGCTCAGAAAGGGAATCTTTGAGCACACAGAAGCCATAGGCCAGGCCAGGGCAAAATCACCTTCTGTTTCCTCCCAGCAGGCAGGAACAGGTTGCTGTTCCCCTCTGCTTTCCCAAAGGTACTGTAAACCTCAGTTCACATGTGTTGAGTAATTTGAAATATACCATTAAAGGACCACAAAGTAGACTAAGAGTATACACATAACTACATGTACTTTATAACTCAGAAATTATCATTGCCTTTCTGTAATCCCTTTGCCATATTCATACTAATTAATAGACAAATATTTCATAGCCTCATCTTCAGCTAGAAGCTCTTGCATATACCTTCAGGTGCCATGTCTCCCTACAGGTAGACCAGAGTTACAAACTCCCAGGGACTTGAGTGACATTAATATAGTCATACTTGCAAGGTTATGTCCTTTTGGCAGTAAAGTTGCAAGGAGGAAAACAGGGTTCCCTTGTTTTGTCTAGGATGTGAAGGTGAGCATGCTGGCAGGTGTCTCAGTACTAAATAACACAATGGTGAAAAACTCATGACGACTATGGAGCAGCTGTAGATTCTGTAATACAGAAAGCCATTATATTCTCTGCATGTTCCTTATAACAAAACAGTACCCCAGTTCTTTGGGGCTATGAAAACTAGAGTGGTTTTGTATGATAGTTACTGAGATGCCAACTTCAGGCCCAACCCAGTGTGGTTATTAATAATAGGTAACGCATAACATATGTCAAAGCAAAGGCTGTCAAATCTGGCTGTCAGCTACTCACATCTCAATCGTACAACTTGTCAATGTGTGCGTTTTTTCCATAATGTAAAGCAATTCCAATGAACTGCAGATTGCACTTCACAGAAGGTTCAGCTGCAAGCAGATGCCAGACTCTCACTATTCGTCTGGAGACACACACAGTATGTGAACAGAGTAAAGAACTGATTTCTGATTAAAAAAAAAAAAAAGTAAAAGGTTTTCTTTGCCTGACACCAGAGGCAATACAGGGGTGCAGAGATTGCACGCTTGTAAGTGCCACAGAATCTAACAATTATTTGCTTTCCTGAGGCCTGACAGTTCAAAGGACTGCAGCTCATCACTCACCTGCAGCAGGCAGCATGGGTTTACCTGTGTAACCCCCACCTTCCCACCATGGGGTGATGGATCCCGTGCCAAGCAAATCGAGTCCCAGGCCGGATCAGCGGTGCATGTCCAGAATTACGTGCACACTGAGGCAGGGACTTCTGGCACTCTGTGTTCCTGTCAGAATGAGGCCCGTAGGCAAGGGCCATACTTAACGTGAGGCTAATGATAGCTGAGAACTATTTTTGTACATGTACCAATATGTAAAACATTTCTCTGTGTGTGCATATATAGATATACATACATGCATCTGTCGATATGTATGCGTATAGAGAGTTCATTCACAGTTAGCCTCAGATTTCACTTCAGCCTCATAGCTGATTAGAACAAAATATACTTCAGTGAGCTACTGTTAACAAATATAATGGTAAGTTCAAGTGCAAAATAGCAAGTTTCTTTTGGTTGCATCCAGGCATATTGGGGTCTGTGTCTTCCTCTCTCTTTCTTGGAAGAAGAGAGGCCAAAAGACCTTTTTATCTCTCCCTTTATAACCATTTTCTGTGTGAAGGAAGCCCATATCATCCTGTCCTTGATGCTTTAGTTTATTTCTTATGAGAAAAAGTCAGCTGGCACTCAGGATCTAGATTTTATGAAGGTTTCCATCCATTTGGAAACTGCTCAAGTGCCATGCGCTTCTACAGAAGAAACCCATTGGTGTTAGGCAGCAAAGCACACGGCAGATTCAGCAGCAGGGCACCATCTCACACTGAGGCAGAATTTGACTCCCACTAATTTATTATGAGCTGTTCCATGTTTTTCTGGCCTTAGTCTAAGATGTTTGGAAGTGGTCTACTACTTACCACCCTCTGGTTCTCCTCCACCACCACCACCCCTCCCAACCTTCCTAAATAATTGGCACTAGATTCTGTTCTTTTTTCTCAGGTAACAATTTCAGGGAGAAACACATGCAGGCAAGCTGCACTGGCCATTTACAGTTTATCTGTCTGTTTCTGTTGCAATAACTAAATGTTTTTATGGTGATATAGAAAAGTTTGATTCCAGCACATGTAATATTAGTACATACTCCTACAGCCAAAGAATAAATCTGTTTTACAAATCAACATGTTGACTACTGGATTTCATGACTATTTGCTGATAGCAGCAGACTGAATTAGGACACAGTTCCAATTTCCAATTCAGAGTCTGATCTGCCAGAGCTAAGAAGTCTCCTCAAATTCTGAATTATCAGGAATATTTTTATATATATGGGACAAAATTCCAGTTTATTTTCTTAAAATGAACGATTTCTCATTGCAAATACTCCTCCATTTTGTTAGTGAAAAGGCTGTTCCTGACAACAGTGGACCTGTCACAGACCAATACAGGCCTGCACTATTAACAAGGAAAAAAATAACAACAACAAAAACTCACATGGAAGAGACAGTTGCAACACATTTATCATTTGCACAGGCAGGATATCAAGGAAGCAGCTTCAAATGTTTCTGCCAGGATAACAGTGCACTTGGAATACCACTAACTTTGCAGGGCTTGCTCTAAGATGTCTTCATCTGCCACCTTTTGAGGAAGAGTCACCTTCAACATGACATTCTCTTTCATTGCTTGGCAGATCGTTTCATAAGCGTAGTCATTACCTGACCAGCAGCGTCTTGCGACCTGTCAGACAAGAAAATCAATGAGTGTAAAAATCGTACATTTCTCATGCCACATCCCATCTTATGCGGTATTTGTGCAAACACTGGCACCCAATTTCATTACAATAAATCTTTCAGTTCTGCCAGTTTCTAGTTTCCTTACTAATTTTGGAAGTAATTTGTTAATAGGTACTTCATTTTCATGAGTATTTGGTTGGTTTTGAAACATTTTCATGCAGAAGCATATTGCTGGGCTGATAACATTGGTAGAGCCAACTTCCCAAAATTCTCTCTACAAAAACTTACGTACTCCATCCCAGTTTGGTAAAAACAAGCCTTTTATTTAGATACGAGTCTGATTTAAACAATCAATGCTTTTTCAGTTGGATAAATAAAAGGATAAATGACACTCAATGCATTTTCAAAATACAAAATCACGGAGCCAAATTCTCTGCCAGTATGTATGAGTAACACTCCACAGACAGGCAGTCTCTTTCAATAGCAAAGTTCTGCATTTAGGTCTGTGTACAAGAAAGGTACCCCAGATGAAAAAACATCATGTATTGGCACAAAGGAAAGAAGCACTTGCTTGTATCCAATGCACTACAAGTCTCTGCATTATGAATTGCATATCAGAGTGTGAAATGTTCAGGCTCAAATGTGTTCAAGCAAGAAAATCACTCGGTTCCAATTTAGCAAAATATTTACACATTTGATTAATGTAGGGCTAATAAGAAGTTGCCAGGATCATAGCAATAACAGCTAGAAATGACCTTTCAAGTCAGCAACTCAATTTCCCTGCCACTCACCTATGATTATTCCTGGCAGTATATGCCAGTGAATGTATATAGTGAGTTTTACTTACTCCATTGGAAACATCCCAGCTGAGCATCATCTTAGCTCGTTCTTCAGCCTCTGTGGACCCATCCAAAACCAGGCCAAATCCCCCATTGATCACTTCACCCCTAAAAATATAAACATAATAGAATTCAATCAAAAGAACTGGAGCCAATCCCACAAAATCTACAGGAGTTAATTTGTTCAGTTGCACTGGACGAAGGATGAAAAAAGAAATTACACTGAATAAGAGAAACTAACAGTGACCTCTTCAATACTTAAAAAAAAAAAAAAAAAAAAAAAAAAAAAAAAAAAAAAAAAAAAAAAAAAGGGGGGGGGGGGGGAGGGAGAGATAGTTTCCTGAGCTGCATAAAACCTATTCTACCTTTCATGTAAAGTTCTGCTAGCAGTGAGTATCTACTCCAAGCAGGTGTGCCAAAAACCAAGCTTATGCTGTGTTTCCTGGGGACCGCACTTTATACTGGCTCTAGAAGCAAGTAAAGAAAGGTTAGCACTTCTGATGGACTAGAGAGTTACCTATCTTAGGGTATTTTTGAAGGTTAAGCTGTTCGTGTTTGCTACGCTAGAGCCTGCCATAAACTTAGCATCATGAGGATTGTGTACTTACTGAAGCAGACAGATGGATCTATTTATATTCTCTCAAGACAAATGAGAGAGCATCTCTAATTAAAAAAGTGTTAACCACTGCTTAATGCACATCTGCCTTGATCATTTCAAAAGTTGTCATTCATTTTGTATGAGATATGTAGATGTTTAAAGACACCAGTGCCAACTTTTCAGGAAGCAGACTTATTGGCAGAAGAAGAACAGAAACATGCTCCAAACTAACAGACCATACTTGGGAGAAATACCAGTCTGGTTTTAAAAGGACAGGGAAAACACAGAGAAAAACATCTTGTCTCACTTCAAAATCTGGTCTGCTCAACTTCCTATTTTGTTGCATATGGTGAATAGTAGAGAATACAGTTTGAAAATTATCTATTGCTGTAAATCTGTAAGAGACTTCTAGCACTATAACCCGGCATCAGCAATGTGTGAGATGGGGCATGTTTTACAGCAAAGCAACATGTGGTGTGAGAGAATATTAACGAAGGTCCTGGAGGAAAGATTTGTCCTCAGTGTTTTATAGTTAATAGAATGAGTACATTCACAAAATTTACTTAGAATAACATCGGACATACCTACGAATCAGGCAGAAGTTAGGTATCCAGAAAAGAATCATTTCTTACATTTTCCAGCAGTAACTTTTGCTTCTCAGGAAATAGGAAAAATCAAGCTGCATTGGAGCCTCAACAAACTTGATCTGCTTTGTGAAACTAAAACTCACATTTTTCCCCTTTTCAATGTTATGTTGTTAATTATGTGATGTTAATTCCCTTTCACTGGTTATATACACTACCTGAGTGATAAGTAGGACCTTGTCACATAGCTGAGCAAGAGACTCAGAGCTCCAGGTGTCACAATGATTCTACCCATTATTGGAACTCCCTCCACTTTGCCATTGTTAGATATATTGCTATTACAAATACATTTTTTGTTGAAAAAAAAAAATTTTTCAACAAATGTTTGTCATAGCAGAATATCAGAAGATTAATCACTTTCTTATATTTAGCAGGAAAATCTGAAACAAAATCGTGTTTTAACTGAGATGTTTGAATATTCTATCCTCTGACATTCAAAATAAAACATTTCATTTTGATTGACACTCAACATGTTTCAGTTTGGAATTTAATTCCTAGGATTTTCTTACTGTGTGAAATCTTTCATTAACACTGCTCTAGGTCTCATTTTGGGATGAAAACAAGCATCCAAACATTTGTATTTCTTGCCAACTCTACTTTTTGAATGGCTCATGTTACTATCTTCTCCAAAAGAGGTGACCAGATTGGACTACAATATTACAAATGTCACCATATGAAGACCATGGCCAGTTACCACACTACACTCTGCTTCTGTTACGTACAGAGACCAAATTGACAGTAAAGAAAGACTAGCTCGAAAGTATAAGCTCAGAGTACACTTACAAACATCAGTTATGGCATCAGGATCATGGTATGATCACACCTCAAGGCAGCCTACTGATGATTTCAGACAATAAGAAGATGAGACTTCTGAATTGGTGCTTTGTAAATATTATTCACACTGACAGATGATGTTCTGTCAGTGGTAGAGATCCCCTCCATGCACAGCATCCCAGAGAGCATCCTTTGAAGCTCAAGCATCAGCAGTGAGTGTCTGATCTAGCTTGCACTCCATAAATTCAAAATCTCTCCATCAATTTCCATGGAGTTACCCCAGTGTAAATCAGAATTACTCATCAGAATCTGTCCTACTGTCTAAAAATCACTCATAAATTAGATGTCAACATTTGTTAGGATGGATTTTCTAGCAAAACCTCTCACTTTTAAAGGGGAACTCTCTGCCTTCATTAGCATTGGGTCATATTTTCAGGTAATTAAAGAAACATGTGGCATTTTGACCTAAGCTACCTCCTATAATTTCCAGATGTCTCCTTCTAAGGTGATCAAAGAAAACAAGGCCTCTCTCACAAACAAGATGTCACACTGTCAACAGCTCAGTTCAATTCTTAAATTACTTCTGCCTTTTTGTTACTATAGGTTACCCAGGCTCCATGCTAACATATATTCTCCTGCAAATAAAGAGGCAGCAAGAAATGAATAACATTCATTTGCTGTAATTATAGTCAAGACCATGTTAATCTTAAACCTCTACAACAGCACATGATGCAGATTCCAGCTAAATATTAATCCTGCTTTTTTCCGTTTGCCCACCAGGCTATTGTGCAGGATGTCAGAGCAGGTAAAATACATCCCTCTGGTCTCAGAAAGAAGACACAGCAGATCTATCAACAGATCCAGGCAAGCCCAGCCTCTGCAAGGAGGACAGGGAGCTTGGCACAGTGCAAATGCTATTTTCTGAACTCCCTGAACAAAAACAGTACAATGGCAACTTCATTTCCTTCTAATCATACGCATGTTTGTTTATAAATATATGTTTATTGCTTATAAATATAAGCTTTCACATGCTTCACATTTCCAAATCAGCTGACAAGAATATTTTATCAGGCACATGGAGATTTCTTTACAACAAAGTCAGCTGAATTTCTACCTCCCCAGAGAGAAAGCAAAACAGTCCTAAAAACTAGAAGCATCTGTCTTTCAGGCAAGGAAAGTCATTTATAATGGTTGGGGGATGGTTTTGCTTCTTTTCCCACCTTTAAATTATTCCTCTCTTTCTCCTGAGAAGGCAGAGGGGCACAGTGCTTTAACTAGCCCGGGTGGTGCCGTGATTAGTTAAACCAAGCAGAACCACCTGTCGTGCCACGGCTTTCGGGGCTCTGCAGACCGCGGCATCTAATGACATGACATTGTTACTGCATCTGAGTCCCAGCATGGAGGCTTATTAAAGCTCATGCAGAGACAGGACTAATTTTCAGGCACCGCATTCTTCACTGAAGCACAGTCATTTAATCACAGAGGGTTAGGACTACTCCTGAGAACAAGGTGAGCAGACACTGTGCCACAATGACAGGTCACTAAGCAGCCATAGGAGCTGGTGAAGAGGACAATCAAGCCCTGCTTTTCCATTGATATTTTGATTTCAGTGAATAGTCACATGCTAGCTTCCCAATTCATTACATAAATGACAGCACCTTTCCTCTGCCTGCAGGGACAACTTCTTTCCAATGATGCAGTTTCACTTCAGAAGCAACAATACAATGAAACTGTATTCCCAGTTTTTCCAGAAGTCAGGGCAGTCTCACCATTGATTCACTCTGTTTGAATTGCTCAGAGGGCTAGGAATGTGCAGGAGGGATTGGTTTTATAGAGGCCAGAAAGAGACAGGGAATAAGATCATCTTGATTAAGCATCATTAATGCACAGAACACTCATGGCATAAGCAATTACTTAAGCAATTCCAGTAATTATAATCACCATGAAAACATTCCAAGTATTTTGCACAACAGTTAGCGGAAAGTGTTTTTCTTCTCTTGTATTCCATAAGCAATGTTTTAGAAGGTTAAACTCAACTAAAGCCATTCAGACAGATCTAGTCTGCTACTATCTGGAGTCTGACTGCAATAACCAGAATAAGTGGATATTCTGGTATTTTCCATTCAGAATTATGGAAGTTGTGAATAAAATCCTGACCGTTGTGGTTGTTACAAATGAAATCAGTAAAGTCAGATTTTCACTCCATGTGTCTAAGCCCGCAGAAAACTTTCTTATCCCATTGTTCAGTTTTGCTCTTGCATACCTTCTATTCAGTAGCTACTTCACTGAAAAATCAAAGGAGGTGGAGTACAGGGGAGGGAATTCTCCATCTGACTTGAAGGGTTATTTTTCTAGCTCCAGCTCATCCAGATGAGTAATAACTAGGTATCATCAAGTGTCTCTGAGGAAAACATCTGCAACAAGTTCTTTAGTTTGCTGCTGTTGGCATATTCCAGAGCTGGATGAAACAGTGAAGTAAGAGATCACCAGAGTATTTAATAGAGGGTTGTCCTCCTTTTGACTGGCTACACGACAAAATTAAGACATGACTGTAAATGGCAGAGGTTTTGCTGGACTGTGCCATAAAGAACAAACAAGAGTTAAATACTCTGTAGTGTACCCAGGCTTTCCTTTACCCTTAGCCTGTGCCAAGCCAGAGTAGCCTTTTAGTAGCATATGAAGGAGATTAATTTCCCTCTCAATAAATGATAGTTCTTTCATTCTGCTTCTTAGTCGAAGCATTTATCCTAGTTCTGCATCTTACGTGAAGAAAGTGCTTAATCAAGTCCTTGCTTAGTTGTAGTCTTTTATGGTACCACGCAGAAACAAGGGGAGAAAGAAGAGTGGGGGGTTTGCTGGCACCTGAGCTGTTTTGTATCAACAACCCCTCGTTGCACTTTAGCACATGGGCATTTATATTGGGGTCCTAAGGTCACAGATTTAAATACAGCTTAAGGGGAAATCTAAACATAATCCATCCACTAACACTCTGGCTGTGCATGTGTGAAGACAACTTTGGAAACGGGATCTGTTCAAAAAAGACCATGGCAGACTGTCCTTGTTTTGCAAATTAAGTTCTCCAAACTGTGCTGTGGCCAATGTCCAAAACACTTTTTCTTGACATATGGACATTAATTAAGAGAGCCTCATACAACACCACACTTTACCTTATAATGCATCCTTCCAGCCCTTGTCTCCAAACCCATCCTTCCCATCATACTTCTCCAGTCATACGCACACCTCTAAAATTCACCTCCTGTCTCTTGTCCCCACACACATGCACAGCAGTGATAACTGGATTCAGAGTCCAGCTTTAGAAAATAAAAAAGTAAGTTCTTACCAGCCAACTCCACCACCGTTGTGCAGTGCAACCCAGGTTGCTCCTCTGAACGCATCTCCTACAAAGTTTTGTACTGCCATGTCTGTGAGGAGAGGAAAGGAGTTACCAGGGCTCTGACATGCTGCATTTGTTTTTGTTGTTGTTGTTGTGCTGCTCACTTCCTTCCACTGCCACCTTGATTATAGCTGATTGAAGGCAGTGTTGGAAGCAGGGCTTACACACAGCTTCTCTCACATATATAGTAAATATCTCATGTTGGGTGGGGGGCAAGAGTTCTCCCCATTCTTTCTTTCCTCCCTACACTGCAGGAACCAAATGCTGATTTCACACCGTGGTTTACAAGGAGTTTTATGTATTTGTGATCCAGTTCAAGAAACTGAAGAAAGTACCGCTCCTCAGCTGGAAGGTAGCTCCTGAGCGTGGAAAGAAATACAATCCTCTCCTTGGGAGTGCCTCAGTCATGGAACAGGCTGTACACATCCACACAGAAGATTTCAAAGTGAGGAGACACTTGGAAAATTACATACCTCGTAGCTCTCAGGAGAGCCTGAGCTAAAGTATTTTCAGATCAGACTGAGGAGTTAATTCAGCCCTGTGCAGAAAACCAGTCTAAAGCTAACAGGTTGCATTTTAGGAACAGTCACAATGAAAATGATATAAGCTGCCATTCTCTGGACACAGGAATTTCACCCTTAAAACTGGGACTGTTGAAATCACATGGGATGTTTCTTTTGTTTTAATAAATGAAGAAAAATAAATGTAGGAGCCAAATGTAATTTGACTAATGTTAAATGCACGATATCTGCTGAAGTGTTCACTACAACTTGCGCTAAAAGATACACCCAGAGAGGTGGAAAAAGGTACACACTGAGGATAAGAGTAAAAAAAAACACTTGTCCAGATTTAATTCAGGAGCAATAGATTATTTGCTAAGCTTTTAACAGCAAAAAATGGAACATAGCAAATGTCCCTAGTCACATTTGTAGACCTACAGTAGTTACACGTCTGATGGAAAAATGAGTTTACTTGAGCACTAATCTATGTTAAACCCTGTCAAAAGCCCCATTATGGCATCTTTTATCTGGCATTATGTCACTTTAATAACCCAATTATCATAATTACAGTGCTGTCAGGAGGAAATGGGAGAGATTCAAATCCCTATACTCTAAAAATGTACAGATTTCTTCCTCAGCCACTTGCATGATAAGAGTGGAGCTTAGATAAGGAGCACGGTAAATAGACCAACAACGTAATAACACTGTGCTCCTTGGTTTCAGTAAAGGTCACTAACTGTGCAAATGTCTGTGCTGAAATACTCTGCAGAGCAGCGATGACCCATTTGACAGGGATCAGACTGAGGTACTTACTGCAAAACAAAATGACACAGGCAAAGACTCAAAAATTCCTTTTGTGCCAGAGAGGAGCCAATTTCAATCGAACTAGCTCAAATTTGGCATTAAAACAACAGAAAAGGAGGGAGAGAAGAGAGAGGAAGACCTAAGATGCAAGGTGTTCTTTAATTACCTCCAGAGGCTCATCTGGAAAACAGTTAGACTTGGTTTTAAAGACCAGTGAAATCAGTGGTCAACAGGATTTGGATAAGCTCATGGAGAAGGCAAGTAGTTCATTTAATTCACAAAACTCGAAGAAAAACAGATAACATAGTAAGCAACCGGGTTAGCAGGCCTTGTTTCTATTTGCCCTCTTCTGAGAGCATTGCCTGGTGTTTACTTATATGGTTAGGCTCTTTGGTGGAGACTTCAATTTGGATTGCTGTTCTCTGTGCAGCTGCACCATTTTCTCACAGCTTGGCAGAAGCAAACATTATTTCAGGCCTCTATCCATCTGGCACATTAGAACCAGCCAACA
This sequence comes from Anas acuta, assembly GCF_963932015.1. Taxonomy (NCBI): domain Eukaryota; kingdom Metazoa; phylum Chordata; class Aves; order Anseriformes; family Anatidae; genus Anas; species Anas acuta. The sequence goes on along the minus strand of NC_088989.1, from coordinate 10,532,510 downwards.
TACTCAGAAAATGTTGAAGTGGGACTGATAGGTACTGCTAAAAGCCTCGTTTCATCAAGCAGTCCATTTAAGATAGCAGGGAACTTTTCTCCTTAACATTGAGCCATAATTTGTTTCTATTATGAATTCTCAGTCATAATGGGAGCCATTCAATATTCTCAGCTACCTCAATCATAATTTCTCTTTCTACAGCAGCTTGCATCCTCCTCTCTGAAGTCACTTCATGATTGTCAGTTCATGGCATGTGATAACACTACCGGGCTAAAATTATCGTCATCACTTCCACTTTACGGATGGAAAATTGAGGAAGATTTAGGTTAAAAACATTTAGTGCTTCACTCATTCTTCACATCTGCAGTCTGATATTTGTTGGATTTATTTTTTTTTTTCTAAAGCACCATTTCGCAATCTTAAGAGCAGATTCTGGTTAGCTCAGGTCAGGTTTCTTTTGAACAGAGTATACATAATTTGCCCACAGTCACACTGAGTGAGCAACAAGGTTTGGAATATAATCCAGAACTCCCGACTTCCATTTTTGTGCTTTCACTAGCAAAGTATGTATGTACCCTTATGCCCAGAAAAGTTCCTCTCAGAAACTCCAGACTTCTGAGTCCTTGATTTTGCTTTAAGCAAAATGCTACTATAGATCTGATTTTGTGCATCCCGAGGAAGTACTGCTGTAATTCTGGTCAGATCACCTCTTTGAAAGAGTGAGGTGCAAAATTAAAATCAAACACAAGATGCAGTCCTCTAAAACAGATTGCTCTCCATTTACAGTGAAGTAAATCTGGTGCATCTTCATTGAATTGTCATTGTTTCGAGCCTCTCCTATTTATCTAGCTCTACAGACATTTCTTTATCTCTTGACAGCTATGTCACATTCACAGAAAATCTGATTAATTGGGATTATAGGGTTGAACAAAAACATTTCAAAATGTTGCATAAAAAAATTCTCTTTTAAAGCAATTTTCTTGTTTGCCTGTACAGACAAGTCTCAGATGTTCTGCTGACCTGCACAAAAGGCTGATCCATCATAAATGTTTGACGTTTCTCTGTAAGGACTGTCAGTCCCGCTCACATCATGGTGATCTCGGCTGAGGACTACTGGAGCCTGCAAAATCCAAGGACAAGCAAATGGAGTCCTTCATGGACTGGAAATGTTACCACAGATCATATTTTGCTGAATTCACTTTATCTGAAGTCATCTCAAATCTCAGCTTTGTTCCATCTCCTAAACCCCCTAAATCTCCTCTCCCTGCTATTATTTATTAGCAAAGAGACATTGATATGCTGCTTGTTCATGAGAGTCATCCTCATTTCATAGCCAGCAAAAGGAGTTTGTTCTTTTTGTCAGTGCCATCCTCAAACAGGACAGGAAGAAGAAGAAAAGTAGTGTGGCAATTTCATCTGAAGCCTTTCTTTGCTGAAATTTCAAAGACACTTCAGAATGCAAAAAATCTTCCTTCACAAGTAGTTATTTCTCTGAACAACAAATAGCAAATATTACTGTTTTCATTCTTTTGGAAGACTTCAAGACTAAAAATAAGGCAACAATGAAAATTAGTGATCTCCTGCATCTCAAACAAGTCCATTCTTGATTTGGAATTTAACTAACAGTATGAATCTAGACCAGCTGCAGGTCTTGCACCAGGCTTCTGTAAGAATAATTCACTCTTTTGGCATGGTTTGGTCTAGAATTAGCTGGCTTTGTTTTATGCCGGCAGTGGATTGGAAAATAATTGAAAATAGAAATGAGTACCCAGCTTGCAAGAGGCGGAATGGAGATTTGAAGAAATGAAAAAAGTACATAAAATCTGAAGGGCCTGGGAGTCTGACCCTGTCAGTCACAGCTCCATGGGAGTGCTCTGCCTGGTCAGGTTTATTTTTTAAGACTAGCTTGCAGTGATGTTCGTTTTGAATCCCGAGAAGGTCAACAGCTCAACATTCGAAATATTTTAAAAAACATTTTCTGCGTAACAAAAACACAAGCCTTCCCTAGCTGGAATCCATTTTAAATTTTACTTGAATTTGCTCCTTTTAATATGGCAATTATTGTAGTTTGGCTATAAAAGAGATTGAGATGAGTAAACATGCCTAGGTCTGCTGCTGCTGTAATACACCCAGCAGGGACACTGATGAGGACTGTTTAAAAGCAGGTATCACAATCTTTCAAAAGTTAAGGAACAATTTTGAATTAAATCAGTAGATGTAATAATATGGCTGAAAGCAAGGGATTGAGGGTACGAAACACTGGGCAGTGGCATGGCCTCTTGTTATGTGTCATCTTGGGGCACTGCTAAGGAGTTTGAGACCCTGTCTTGTGTTTTCAGCAAGTCACAGTGTGGTGCCTGCAGTTGCTCAAACATAGAATAAAGCAAATTTCCAACATGAAATAAAGGGCAATGTATTTCAGTTTCTAAACCTGTCTCTTCCTTTACACAACACAATACTGGTTACATACAGAGGAGGACTGACCTTTAACATATTTTAACAGAATGGTCCCACGTAAATGGCAGGCATTTCTGCTCTTATTGATTGAAGCTTTCTTTTTCCCACCTGCCACCCTAGCCTCAGATACTAAACACAATTACTGGACCATATCAAGAGGAAAAAGGCAAACCTTAATCCTTCCTTCAGAAATCGCTCGATTAATAGCCACAGCTATAGACACACGACCCCTCTGATCAGAATATAAGATTCTAGCTTGAGAGCCGACAACCTGCAAAATAAAAAAGCCAGAGTGATAAGGTTCTCTGTGCAACTGGCTTATCTTCAGGTCCCAGATAGATATAGTCACAGGATTGCCTCCTTCTGTAGGAGAAAGTACAGATTATTCATTCATCAACATCCAGCTTCCAGAAAATATAAATTAAAGCCCTTCTTTGAACTGAGTTTTATCTCCACTTGCACAAACAGTGAGATGTATTTCTGTATTCAGCCACTACTGTCCAATAAATCCCGTTTTTAAAATCAACCTGATTGCTAAACTATAATCCCCCTATCAACAAACCCCTTATCGACATCTGAGAAGCAGAGGTTTGGAACTGGTGGTGGTGGGCTGGAAGGGAAGAGAAATACAGAGACAAAGAATGTCAAAGAACATCTGTCCTGCACTGCTATGCTCCTCTCCAGCCTTTACTCCACAGACCACTCTGGTTTCCAGATGAGGAGAGCACATGTAAGCCCTTCAGTATTACCAGTTAGCTTCACAGTGAGAGCCTGCCCTAAAAGAAAAACAAGGGATGTTTCATTGCCATCCTGCTTCCCATAATATAACATACCTGTTTTGAAAGGGGAACTGAGAACTGTAGGCTTAATGAGGTTGGGCCAAATGAAGGACATTTTGAATGGTGCTGAAAGGTAGTTACAAATCAGGTGGAGAAAGAATCACTAGCCTGTTTCACTCCAGATACAAGACTACAGCTTGCTGTATTATTTTAACATTTCCAGATGAAGAGGTGAAGGGAAAGAACTGCTTCAGCTCACCCTAAACCCCTGCTGTGGAGAGATGTTTAGTTATGAGCCCTGGTATTTACAGACAGTGTTTTCATTCATACACATTCCTACTTTTCACTCCAGCATTTGAAACTGTCCTGGACCAGGAATGATCATTTGTGCTGAAGGAGGTTGTGCACTTACCAAGCTGTGCCTGCCAGCTTCCCGAATCCAGCGGATGTTGTCATGGTACTGCTGCTTCACAGATGTGCTCACTTGCAAGAGAAAGCAAGAAAAAATAGGTTTTGAAAATGAATGCAATATGCTCTAAATTTAATTTAATTCATCTGACAGCACTAGCAAGTCAAATTCTGCTGTGAGATATAAGCACGCATATATAAAGTGCTGTAGAGTCCTCTTCACAGCCAATGCAGTAATTGGTAAAATATATTTAGAGAAAGGTATGAGATGCTGTGGAGCAGGCAGTTAGAATTATAGCTCCCATTCAGGTCTTTAGCAAACTAAATTAAACCTTGAAATATGGGCTGCACATACTGCTCATTTTCAGTGACCTGGCTTGCTGCCTACTAGATGACCAGACACTTTCTGAGCCTTTGCTAAATTAGTAACTTCAGCAAATTCCATGATATTGGGTACCACAGCCCAGTGTTGCATCAGGTAGTAAATAACTCTTCTGAGCATCTATCAGAAATTCTCAGAAGCAGCTGGTAATATATACTTGAGGATAAGTTACATCAGTGCTTGGGATATAGATTTATAGGATTGCAATTGCTCTGTACTGAATTGCTCGTGTGAACATTCTTATCCCAAGATAAACCTGAAGTCAGTCATGTATATCTTACAAACTGAGGTACGTTGCCTCACATTATTAGAGCACAAACTGCACAGAAAGACTTACGGGTTAGCAACTGTGTGTAAATCCACCCTAGACCTTGTCTAGACACGTATGTTATCTGAGAATTGAATACAACATCTTGAACTACTCTCCAGCTTCTCCTCTCATTTATACCTGTGCAATTCCATCTCAATCAACCAAACCAAAGAGGACAAAGAACAAGGATATTTGAAGTGAAAGACAGGCAAATATGGCACATATCAGTCAGATACATGGCAACATCAGTATAGCCAGCTGCCTCCAAAGGCATGGCACCATCTGTATCACATGAGTAACTAAAGGGAGGAGTGTAGAGCAGCACAGAAGCATTGTCTTATTATCTTAATTCGGGGGGCTTTCACAGTTATGACTTTCTACAAAGAGTGCATGTGAGCACAGCTGAGGTTACAGTGCTTAGGAAGTTACTCCCTAAAGGCGTAGTTACAGGCAAAGATTGGCCTAGAGTTATGTTGCATTACTTTGGCCTGAGAGACACAGGCAGCCACCAGGACTCAGCTGGCATGTGGCAGCATGCTAAGCCACAGTGACTTGCTTGTGCACCGGAGCTCCAAATCATAATCATTTCTGCAGATGCCAAGACAGCATGTCTCCTACCTCTTCCCAGCTCTCACCCATTTACAAGTCAGATTATAACGTACAAATGATTTGCATTTGCAAGTCAAACTGGAGTAACTGCACACTGCTAACTTGAAATTGGCCAGGTAACTGAGCAGAGTGTTTAGACTGCTATCTTTCCATTTAGGCAATATGACAGCATGTAAAACTAGAACTACTTTGGGTTAAACATATCGTTAAAGAGAAATACAAAATACATTTATTCTTGCAGAGGAAGGCCTTCCAAGACACAGCTTTAACAATCCTAAAAGGACCTGTCAGGGCTTTATGGGTTGCTTCCAAATGAGAGCTTCTAAACACTGTGATGAGGATTAACGTGTCAGCTCTTAGACTCATAGGGAGTGAAAGACAAAACATCTGCTTGTGCTGTCCTAGTCGGATTGTGCTGCCATTCAGAAGTTTCAAGGAAACATCTTCTAGAATGTAATGGGTAGTATTAATTTAGGTTATTACAGACATTTTGTGAGAGTTTACAGGTGTTACTCTAGAAAACCAAACAGTGAAAGAGTTCCTTTCTACCATTTTATAAACCATTGAGTTCCTTTCTACTATTTTTATAAAACATCTCAGAATACTTAACATGTTTCATACCTCGCTGTGCATGGACTTATAGAAAAGATCCATCTGTTAATTCTGTAGAACATCACCAGAGGGGTAGCCAGATGAGCAAACTGCCTACACGCACATATCTCCACACAGCATGTCTGTCTCTCCCAGACAGCTCCAGTAACAGTCATTCTCTGTCCTAAACTGCAGAGGTGACCACCAGTTTGGTTTTCATCTGTTAGCCCTGGGGAAGTGAAGAATCCTCCCTTTTATTTAGGCCTTCCTGCAACTGAAAATCTTACAGCTTTTTCTAGAAAGAGCTTAACTTTCTAGAAAGAGCTCCGTGTGTTCCATTTGCTAAACTGCTGCCAGCCTTCAATCCCACACCCCAAAAGGAATCCCTTCCTAAACAGGCAAGGCAACCATGTTACTTCTGGAATTTCATGGTCTCCTGTGCTTTTTTAGGCTTTTAAAAATACTAGAAGACATTGTGTATGCAGCAGAGGAACAGTCCTCATTAACACAGAGATTGCTTCCCTTTTGCTCTTGGGAGATTTGTGTTGTTGTTAACAGCTCAGCCTCCAAGCTGCCAGAGAGGTAGTAAATCCAAGTTACACTTCAGTCATCAGTGCTGCATCTCTTGCACAAATGCTAATTTAAAGCTGAGGTGCCTTGGCATTGGAAGCAAATAAAACTATATTGGATTTTTTCAGTTTGTGAGGTTTAAGCATAAAAATTCATCTCCCCAAAAGAGGAAGAATGCTTAACATTGAGTTCAAGGCCGGGTCAAAAGTTTAGAGTTGGAATACAATAGACTTCAGCTCTGTGGAGTTTTCTTTCAACCATCACAACCAATTCTTTTATAAAATTCAAATGCAGGCTCAGATTTTAGATACATATGCATATGAGTATATCCAGACCCTGGAATTTGGTCTAAGCTCACGTCCCACAGGGACTGAACAGCAAGTGTAACAGTTAAGAACATGAACCCATGAATGGCTGTTTATTTTCTGGCCAAATTCTGTTTTCATTTCTCTTTGAAATCCTATTCCCATTGTCCTGCCAAACACAACAGCAAATCAAATAATAGCATTGCTAGCATTTCCCTTAAGCCTGTTTTCACCTGTTGGGATTTTAAAATGCCATTTTAAAATTTGAATTAAGAATATACGTGCAAGAGTTCAATTTTTATTTTTTTATTTTATTTTTTTTAAATGTGGAAGAGAATTCTCTCCTCAGCTTTACAGTAGCATCTGTAAAAATACCCACATACTATTGTGCACACAGTAACCGATCCATTTCCGAGTCTTGCAATGCAAACCATCCAAAGGTCATGCATCAGTTCAGTCTTGAGAGGTGACTGGTGATTTCAGTACACAGCAGAAAAATAGCTACATTATTTTTTAAAGAAACTACAGCATTTTGATATGGAAGAGTGAGAGTGTAATTCCTAGATACTGGTGCAGTATACACAACCATGAATCCCAATTTGGTTTCACAAATGGCAGAATCAGCTGCCACTTTATTAACAAATAGCAAAAAAATTTCAGATCTCAAAATTGTAATCCCAAATAAATGACACTGGATGGAGCACCAAGCCCATGAAATCTGGCTTTCATGCCACTGATCTGCTTACTAACCTCTCACAAACCTCTGTAGATTCCCATATCTCATTCCCCTGAGAGACAGGGGCAAAACAATTTGATTCCTTTATGAAGCTCTTGGAGACCTAATGAAAGATACTGTTTGCCTTAAAGTTTCAAGGTGACAGAGTACAGGAAAATCTTTAACAAATGAAAATAAATACTCTTAGCCAAAACTGAAGCAATAGTTTTGGGATCAGTAACCTCACTACTTGGTGTTTTTACATCTTACCTACTGGTTACATTCCTTATACGAGTTTTGGGAAGAATGAGATCTCCTGCCCATATGGAACAAGCAAAAGACTGCTTTCTGTGGTTTCAGCCAAAAGCCATCACATGTTGTACAACTCAGTTCACTTTTGTCCTCAAAAACGTTCCCAGTGATGGGGGCATGGGATGTTGTCTTACCTCCCCGACGAATGGAGTCCTCCAGCACAGACATGGCAATTGAGTCAGTGGTAGCAAGATCCTGTGGGTCACCTGAGGTACAAACCCAGCGGAATGGCCCAAATCCCAGGGAAAATATGTCCCTGGGAAGAGAACATGTTTCATTAACAGATGGTTGAAATTCTTTCTTTATTTATCCTGGCTGCTAGCAGTGCTTTTCTTTCATTAGCTGGAGACGGAAGAATTTCAAACATTTTCAATGAACTAATCTAAACAGAAGCATCAGGAGCCATTAACTAATTAAACAGTGCCGTTTCCTGCAGCCAATGACTGGCGTGTAAAAAATACAGTCAGACAACAATTTTGATAGAAATGTTGGACAGTTCAATCAAACAGGTGCACCATCAGATGAATTGCAATTTTGTTTTCTGTTTCATAAAATTTACTATCTATACTATCAGACTATTGTAGGTTTGAGAAAGTGCCTGAGTCCAGACTCATCTGTTGTCCACATTGTTTACACACAAGAGTAAGACACTTCATTCGAGCTTCAGAGAATCTGGTGGGTGCCTACATTCAAGCTTTTATACACATAGTACAGGCAAGCTAAGCATGAGTCAGAAGGTGTCATAACCAAATCTTTCAGTGGATGTCCTGAGCTCAGGTCTTTCTATCTTTCTACAAGCTTGAGTGAGGAGTGCAGCTGGTGACACAGGCAGAAAAAAGTCTTATTTCAGACGTGTTTTGAGTTCGGTGCAGACATAGGCTCCAATGATTTGAAATTATGCTCTACTGCTCTGAAGAGACAAGCTCTTCAATTTAAGCTCTTAGAGGTGAATTTGCAGATAGTTACAGTCTGAGGCAGCAACTTGGCTATTTTCTTGAGTAGAGCTGCTTAAGGAAAATTGATGCAACAAAAGAGAAAATGCAACTATTCATGTAAAGGAATAAAGAGTTTTGTTTTGGCAATGTTTTAGCTTACTGTTCAGACATCTGGTATCTGTTTTCATAAGGCTTTTTAATCCAAAAAAGGATAAAGCTTTTACACCAAGTTAACAAGACTTGTCATGCCTTTCACCGCAAACTATTAGCAAAACACCTCTGCTATCAGAGTCTTATACTAGTCACACACGTCCTTCCAGGTCTGTCACTTCTTTTCCTTGTAGCTCTACTGAAACCAATAGAAAAAAAGCATGATGCTTGTAGAACATCCTCCTAAGCCATACTGGGCACTACTCCAAATTAGAAGAGAATTAGACTAACTCTGACATAACACCTGTAAGATCAAATTTCCTACTGCTGTAGCTGATTCCTTTTCATTGTACACACTACACTGCCAGATTTTCATTAAGTGAAGTCTCCAATAACCATAAAGCATTAAAGTACTTTAGTCCCAGATCTACCCAACGTACCCCATGATGTGCTGAACGTAGGAAGGATATCTGAATTCTGTTTTATTGCCTCCTTTTTTCTCAACATCAGCACCTATAAAAGGATTTTAGAGTCATCAGTAGCTTGATTTTGATGAAAAAATATAAAATATATAACCAGACTGCACCTGGGTTCCCATGAAGGCTTTCTCTTAGCCACAGAGGAAGTAAAGGACCCCAGAGAACAGTGATAGAACAAGAGGGACTAAAGAGTTGGCATAACGCTGTGACCAACCCTATCCAACCAAAGGATAGGGATGGAAAGAGGTATTAAGAATTGCCCGTTCCCATCTAAGAACTCCAGAATCTACTCACCAGCCCTTTGAGCTTCCAAGAGAAACGCATTGCCATAATCCCAAAAAAACATGCCCTTATCAGCTAGTCTGTTAATAGCAGCCACATGTCTCCTCAGACTGAAATAAAGAATGAAACCATTATTCCTGATTGATTAAATATCAAAAAGAATCATATCATGAGCTCACTAAAGGCAGGGAAGCAGTGTAGAGACAGATGGAACTAAAAAAATTAAATCAGACATAAACCCATAAGACATTTAAGATACTTTCAATCTCTGTAGCACCTGTTATCCCCAAATCTTGAACTGATGCATAGCCATTGCAATTAACAATTAACAGTGAAGGGTCATATCTTTCAGCAAAGAAGTGCAGCCAGCTCTGAGGACTGAAAGCAGTAACAGCTTTTACAAATATGCAAAAACAATTCAAAGACTTCAGAGAGAAAGCCTGCAAAGACAGAAAAAATTTAAATGGCCAGACATCACTGTTCTGGCCTCTCCCTTGGCCAGAACAGCCCAGATTTTCCCTTTGCTTGGGTATAGTGGACTATACTCAAGGATTGTCCTGATACCTTTGTCACTTAGCAATATCCAGTTCTTATCTCAATGTTTACTTGCATGTGGAGTTGTACATGCAAAGGTGTAACCTCTTAGAACTCTAAAAAGGTAAACCAATGCCTAGCAAACTAAATTGTGTCTGTTTAGGTCTTATCAGACTCTTCCAAGAAATTCACCTGTTACCTTTGTCTTAGTCCATATGATACAGACTTGGGAAACTGGAAAGGTTCTTGTAGGTTCCTAATCCAAAATCAAATAGACTACATAGCCATGTTCTAACTTCTACTAGAAAATAGCTCTCCAGTGAGAATATTTGAGGTGAACAATAACAGAGTCATCTTTGTTTGTATATAAATTATACTAAATTGTTCCCTTTGTAACATCCAATTCCAATTTCACTTGCAAACTTGTAAATCAGGAGTAGCTCCTTGAAATCAAAATGCTAAAGAGAACTTGGTTACAGTTGCAGAAAGCTGGGAGGACTGATTGGGAAAGTTTGTCCCCTTATTATATCATTACATAAAAAATGTATCACCAGCCACAGCTAGAAGTGTGGTAGGCTACATGGATTCCTGGCTTACGGTAGGCTACATGGATTCCTGGTTTACCAATTGCTGTTTTATGCCTTAGTCAGTGAACCTAAACCAATTGTTAGTCTACATGGATTTGTATTTATTGCCTTGGATGTTTAAAATCTAATGCAATTTAGGAATATTCAGACGTGAAATAAATCGTAAGTGTTCAGGCCTCTGGATTTTGTATGCTAGTGATGACTACTAAAATGGTGAGTAGGTGACATGTCTGCCAGACTTCGAGTGACAACCGTGTAAGTCCAAGTCAGCAGTTACTAGTGTTATTGCTACAATAGCTCTACCCCAGCTTTCTACTGAAGGGCAGTAACTCATACTTAAGTGAAACTTCTTGTGAAAAAGACAAAGATCCAATCACTCGCTGAGCAACAAAATTTAAAGGTTAGAATATGAATCATCAAAACATTTACCTCTCTTGTACCATGGTCCGGAACTTCCCTGGATTGGTGGACAGGAGCTGCTTTGCTTCCTCAAAGCCAAGCTGGACTGGATAATATCCCCCACTGAATGGGTTATGACATGAAGTTTGGTCAGACCCCAGATCAACTAGCAGCTCTCCTGTTGTGTCCAGCTCATACACTAGCCTCTCCCTAGAGGGAAGGAAAGACAATAAATGAAATGTTTGAACAAAAGCTGTTATCTCACATTGAAGCTCCTCTTTCAGGCAAACTCCTTCCATCACAAAAAGTTGTTTATGAAGGCATGCCATGGCAAGCTGGCTTTATTTTAGCAGTCAGGAAGTGGGAAACTAAAAGTTGCATGCAAATCTTCATCACCATATACTTCACATTTCCCTGCACAGGAATGCCAACAGGTAAGTCAAATGCCAGTGAGGTTTACCATTGAATAAAGTCACAAGAGTGCTAGAATTTACATCCATTATCTGATTATTTTTATTCAATCAATGCCTCAATATTTCTATTCCTCACTGAAGTCAAGGCTATTTGGCTAACCAAGTAGCAAAAGCTTAGGAGATGGAGAAATTCCCTCTTCATCCAAGGACGAATTTTACTGATTTCTTTCCCTAAGAAATTCACTGTTCCATAAAGATAGATGATGCATTTCCCATGCAACTGGAAAATGGGACACAAGGATGAAAATCCCTCTTTTGACAATACAGTTTCATAAATATCTAGAGTCATGAACTCAGCACTACATTTAATGCTGCTTCTCTTCCAAGTCTGGGAATTAATCCCAGGTTGACTTAACAAACAAGAACATTAATATATCCATATATGCTACTTACCACAGATCCACCACATTCCCATGGTAACCCAAACTAAGGGCAATTTTATTCTTTCTTGCATCTCTAGAATAGAATTTAAAAAGACAGGTTGAAGAAAAAGTACCTCGTAATTCTGACTTGCAACATACAAATTGCAAACAAAACTATAAGTCTGTATGTTGTTTCCAACACTCATCTGGGCAATAGAACTTCTGACCTTTAGGCAGGTTGATTCTTCAAGTGTAACATTATTTGTAATTGCTATATGCATGTTCATGAAAAAAATATAGACATTTAACATATGATATAAACTATATGAAGCACTGGTAACTGCAAGTTGTAAGCACTGGTAGTCACTAACAAGGAAAGCTGCTGTTTGGAAGGATAGATTCACATTCAAAAGCAGACCTAGGGTAAGAGGTGGTGTCCTTCAACCTCTCCCCCTATGCAATACTAAAATAGCACAATGCAGAAAGATGTAAAGCAAGGATTAGGGAGCAGAGATAAAGTAACTGAATGTTACAAATCATACCTCAGACGAGCAATGCAATGGTCCAGGTTGTTAGAGATTTCCATGAGCCAGCCTTGCTTGTAACGTTTCAAAAGCGCTGCTTCATCAACCTAAGACAAATAACAGAAGATCTTAAAACTCCTGTTTCTCCCATTGAGTCCCTTTTACTTTTTTTTTTTTTTAATAATAAAGTAACAAGTGAGTGAAAGGAATAGCCCTACATTGGCCTTAAGATGAAGTGATTGTTCAAATACTTATTTTCCATCTCTGATTTTTACCAATCCCATTCTCTATCAGTTAGGGTACAAGCTAGAAAAAAACCTGACCTATCACTTCTCAATCATATTTTACAAACCAGAAATTCTCATTAAAATTGTGCAAGAGGTAATATATTTACATCAATTTTAAGTGATCTTTAATGTTTGTTTTGATGATTTTCATTGAAAATTGTAAACTTTTTTTTTTCCCCTAATAACTCAGACTTTTCTGCCAGACTGCCCAGGACAAAAGAATGGTTTGCTTTTGACTCGCACTTTTGTACTTTGACTTCTGGTTGAAAATCTCAACCAAATATGGGAAAGAAAAGAAGAAAGTATTTTCTTGTCCCAGCTGGCTGGTGCCTCTGTGAAAAATGGAATGGATCAAAACAAAACTACGCCTTCAATCCCCTCTTGCTTTGAACTTTGAAGCTCCAAACAAGCTCAATCCCAAATTGGTACTCTTCTGGAACCAGTTTGTGTGTATGCACCAGAGACAACAGGATAAAAATATAAATGGATAGACAAACTGTGGAGGCTTTGGCACAGATTCCATATTAATGATTCAATGCACAAACTTAATGATGCATAAACATCATTAAGACATTTATAATGAGTTATCAGTGGCATAAAGCAAATGGCAAAATTAATTCAAGCAAATTTTCTGTGGTGGCAACTGATTTAGACACCCAGAGTGTTGTGTGTGCGCACAAGAATGCATAACCTGAGTATCTTACAATATTACATTAAAGCATTTTTTACTTCTCTATAATCCACCCCCATCATTTCCATTTAATTATTTCTCATTAACAAAGTATTTATATGTAAATTAAATAAGTTCTGTATTCAGGAGTTGCTTGAACACCAGGAAACCTTTTCTTCCCCAATTATTCTTAGCATGAGAAACCTTCCATCATTTCCCACATCAGTAATAAAGACTGTCCTTCCAAAACCCCAGATTATGATAATAGCAGTGTCACTACCAATAGAATTATTCAACAAAAAAGTCAGGTGCCGTGGGGGACAGCTGCTTTGGGAATTATTTAAATCAACACAGGGGAAAAGGATATTAAATGGCCCATATGAATTACAGGAATGGGGTTCATTTAAAGCTCTGCATAATACAGATCAGATCTATTTAAATCTGTTACCACACCTTATATACTTTATTTCAAACCTCTCTGACAGTCTTGGAAAGTCTTTCAGACTTGCTGGCACACTCAAAGCTAGCTTCCTTTGAACCATCTTTTCAAATATGGGATTTTTTTTTTTTTTAAACTCAGTTTTAAAAATTGCACAAACATGATGAGCTAATGTCACCTCCAGTGTAACCCTAGAGAGCTTAGCACAGCTCAGAGGAGATCATCTGGCCCTCCACACAGCTATTTCATAAAATTACAATCTGCTTCATGTCAAACAGAAGAGGTAAAAGACTTGCACCATTAATCCCTTCTGTCTGAGCTTCGGAAGCCCTGGCTGACAAAATGACATCTCTTGCACAATTCATCAATGCCATTTGCATAAATAGTTCCTTAAATAAATAATATGTACATATATATAGCTATCCACATGTGCTCCTGAGACTCATTTCCGACAAGGATCATCTCACAGGAGATAAAAACCAGGCGATATTCAGTCTCCTGAACAAAATCATCTGCAGCCGTGGAGATGAAAAGGACAAAGGACTGCTTTGAATAGCATTCACTGAAATCTCTCCTTTTGTATTCTAGCATTTGAAAGTTCATGATGACAGAGTCAAAGTCTGAACAAGATAATTTATTCAATAGTAATTTATTCAATAATAAATTTGATCTTCATTCAATCTACCTGATGAGATCTCAAACACACGCAAAATTCATGTTGTGCAAAAAAAAATATTTTTGCACCATCATTACAAAATAGATCAAATTCTAACTTTCCATGAGTAAGACTTCTGCTAGCCAGAGTGGGACAGATTTTCTGCATGCCATGTAGGCAGTCTGAGCCATTATGTTTTGAACTTACAATTATTACAGGTTAGGTTGCAATATTCTTATCCTTGGGATTGCAGCAAGTGGCATGTCCGTAGCAGAGGTCTGCCAGCTAATTCTTTTTATAAGCTACTTTGGCCGAGAAAGCTAAACTCCCACTCTAGTCTGCTCTGAAGTTATTTTCTGAAAATCTTCCTCTGAAGCAGTAGCAAGAGCTGATTACCTACCAATCAAAGAGCCCAATGCATTTTGGTCAGCTCTTATATCTGTTCCACTAAGAATGTTTCCCCAGTGTACTGAATTTAAAGGTTGTCAAGAAGAAAGAAATGCATGGAAGGGTTTATTACTTCTCAATAGTCACTATCGTTAAAGAAATTCGCTACCATTTTCACAGAATTGCAGAGCAACATTTTCAGTTAAAAACTACTGCAATGATTTTATAGTCCAGTCTTCTGATTTGTTGGAACAGAATTTCGTGATAAAAATAATAGCTGAAAATGCAAGTATTAGGAGACCCTAACATTACTTTCTTTATATAAAAATCTATTTTACTTGAAAACTATACATATGAATACTTATCAAGACTTTGTTCAGGTTCAGCATCAGATATATGATACTTAGAGATATCTATGTATCCAGTGGATCCTACCATACACTATTCTAATCACTCAAACATTAGCAATCTTTGAATTGCAGATCATTATTAGATTCTCTTTGTTTATGGAAGGAAACAGATGGGTTATTTTAACATATTTGGAACAGAAATATTACATCAGGATGGAAGACTCTCCAAAACAATATAAGCTGTGGGTGAGCTTCAGGGAACAGTGAAAATGATAGCACAGAACTTCTCCCCAACAGCATTTTCTCTTAGCAGAACTTACCTTTGTTGTCTACAAAGATAGACAGTCTACAACTGAAATTCAGTGCTTGTAATTACCCTCACCATTTTCATGCTGAAGCCAACTTTGAGTTTCCCAGTTTTACAAAATCTCGTTGACTTCAGAGAATCACAACACTAAGCAAATTTGTTAGTCCCAACCTGGATGACTGAATCATACCACCATAATTAACAGGTATTTTCACTGCACCTGATAAGGGTGCCAGAGGAATTAAAGGTTAATTGTAATATAACTATCACTTTTTTAACCCGATAGACTTTTTGGCAAAAGAAGATATAGTTCCCATTGGAATTGCCTGTGGAAGTTATATCCTTTCACACATTCAATGATGGTAGTTCAAGTGCTGAGTATGGCCTATCTAACAGAATCATTCTGCAGTATTTGTGAAGCAACTATAAGAAGTAACAGTTCATATCTTTACAGTACAACCCAGTGGGCAAACGGATAGAAGGTGGAATAGCAGTGAAAGATGCTCAGCAATGGAAAGACATACAGATCTTGGAAGGCAGTATCTTTTTTTGAGTTTGTCCTGACAGAGTTGATAGAGGAGCATATGTGATCAGGAGAATGAGGCTTCTAATGCAGCGCACGAAGACAAGATGACAACAAAAGAGAATTGCTCTCACCTCTGCGATGATTCCCACACACCCAGCAATGACCGCAGCCTTTGCTTGAGCCCCACTCATCCCTCCAAGACCAGAAGTAACAAACACCTTTCCGGATAGGTCTTCTGCCTTCAAGTAGCGACGGCCTGCATTCAGCACTGTGAGCTACACACAACACAATATAGCAGTTATCAGGAGGTATTTCTTCAAGGGCCACATCATATTTTTTCATTAAATTTTGGTCACATTTTCCCAATTAATTTCCATAGGTACCTGTAACACATGGATGTTTGCAAGCAGGACTGTTAAGGGGACTCACAGGCACTTATTTCCTACATCCAACTGACATTCTGTTCCTTTTGGTCAATTTATACTTCATTTACTGTAGCTAGATGTGATCTCAGATTGAGACCTTGACAATAGATTCCTTCAGGTCTGCTTTCTGGTTATGTCATGGACTGAGTAGAAAGACACTGCTTTTTTAAGGAGCAGGCAATGAGAATTTCTTTGATAATTGGAACATCCTCTCACAGCAGTCCACACCACTCCAGTCACCAGCCACTGCAGGAGATACCCTCCTCCAATAGCTATCAACAAATAAATCTTTCCTTGATTTCTTACCACAGTCCCATGGACTATTCCCTGAGGTCCGATGTAGCAGTAGCTTCCTGCAGTCATCTGGCCGTACCTGGCAATATCAAGGAAAACAATAAAACCAGAAGTTACTGAGGCCAGAAGGAGGGCTGTGTACCTCTAAATATATTTCTAGTATAACAAAAACAAAACGAACAAAAAGAAAGAAACATGTCAATCCCCTGTGTTTCTTTTTGATGCTGAAGGTCTGGCATTATTAAAATCCTAACCTAACTGACCTTCCTCATCTTCAATGCACAAACAGGCTTTCAGAAGATCATTTAACTCTTTAAATTATTGAGCTCCAAAATGTGTAGAACAAAAGAATTGAGTGTAATTTTTATTTTAGCTTTTAGCATAGCAACTAAGACTCAAAAAGGCTCCTTTTCCCATTTGAGCATATACCACTGGATTTTAGTGGCACTCCCACTTTTAAGTCACAATTGTTTTTTGAAGTTGTAACCCCAAAATCATTGTCCACATTCCTACAAAATCCCTGAGAAAGCAGCAGTGAACATACTCTGCTCATGCCTTTTCCTTTCCTCCAGCATTCTGGTCTATATACATCCAGCTCTCTCATAGCTTAAATTGGTTCTCTCCATCATACACAGCAGAATAACAATCCTGTGCTCATTGGCTAAATGAGCATTTAAAAAAACGGACAAACAAACATGTCAAATATATTAAAAAATATATAGCTTTCTACTTCAAAGCTCTTTCTTAGTGTAGAATTAAAGGAAAACTTCATAACTTATGTGTTTTGTTTTTTTTTTGGTTGGTTGGTTGGTTAGCTGTTTTTTTTGAAGATTGCTAAACAACCACTGCAAAGTGTAACTAGCCCAGCCTATAATTAGGTTATGATTATGGCTTCAGGGTGTAATTCAGCCAAGTCTTACACATAAACCTAATACTAATTCCTAGCAGACCTCAATGACAACCTTATATATGTGGTTGAACATAACTCAAACCCCTAAGCAGTTGCACTTAAGTGTGCATTAATGCTTTGCAACATCAGGAGTTTATGCGGTGCAGTTGAAATCCACCTGTATTGGAAATTTTAACCAGCCATTGCTCAATGCCTGAGTTAAATTTTAAATAAATATTTTGTATATTTTAGTAGTAAGGTATCTTCTTACATTGTTACTCCCAAAGCAAACATCTTCTCATATTCGTCTCTGGTAGAATAGTTGGGAATAACCTAAGAAAACAATCAAAAAGAAAATACAGATAAGCAAATTAAAGATTTAAGCAGATCTTTTTCACCACCTGAATTTTCCATGGTCAAACACACAAAAAAATAATGAAAAACAGAAGTAGTAATTCAGGGGGTTTATTCCATGCATTCTAGTATTACACAAAATATATCTGATCTTTCCATCAGCATGGCTGTCATACAAATCTTAAAGAAAGCAGTTGTCTAGCCACAAAACCAGCCTACAGAGAGATGAATATTGAATAGCTCAAGAGGACAGGCAATGGACCAGCAGGGACATTTGTCTAGCTTGCCTTCTGAGCAAAGCAGTCCAGGTATCTAAGCATTTGATATAGGTCATCTGTTTGACTGTCGAGGACTTTCATGCCTTCCAAAATGAGTCTAGATTAATTGTTTTGGTCAAGAATACGTATAGCTCAGGCTGAGTCAGAACATAAATCCTCTGACAAGGCAAGAATTGTTCTCTCCATCACTGCAGATCAGCCTGCTTGAGGTGAGAGTGACTGTACTGGAACAAATACTGCAGAATTTAGACCCCAGATTCTTTGGTGTGCTATTATAAGTTCAGGTAGCACAAACAATGTTTAATTCAGCAGAGACTTGAAAAATAAACCAAAGAGGAGGAAAAAAAAAAGAAAGAAAACAAGATGTTAACACCTACCATGCCATTAGTAATGATTAACCGAGGAGCATATCGATGGCTGGGAAAGAGTCCCAGAGGATGTCCACTGTACATTACTAATGTTTGCTCTTCAGTCATCTCTGACAAATACTGCATTACCAACCAGAACTGAAAGAGAAACGTATTCCGTCACTTTCCTTGCTTTCCATCTTGCATTATGTTTCTTCATGAAGCTGCTAAACAGAGTATGATGGCAGCCACAGAGATAATGAGGTGTATTCACATACAGAGTAACAGCCAGACATTTCAACACATTCTTGCTTTTAATAAAGTCCATTAAGAGACATCGCTCAGCAGGAAACATAAATCAACTGGCAAAGGTCTGAATAAGTTCCAGAGTAATTTCTGCAGTACAAACCCCAGAAATGCTTTGCTAGCTTCTCAGTGCATCATTTTTAAAGCCATTCTAATTTTATCTTGAGGTTAACCATTTGGACCTAGCAATTTTCTGGCAATCTTTCCAAAAGCAAGCTGTGAAATTTTCACTTAAAAAGAGATCAAAACACCCATGTATAATGTTGAGCCTAACCTGATATGGTTAAATTCAACATCTTCTGGTTCTTGTCATCTCTTCAAGAGATCATCATTACAGTATGCACTTAATGAAATAATTTCTCAAAAAATAGCTTTCACTATGGACAATGAAGAGAGTCCTAGAGACACCCTGGAATCTAAATAAATGCATCTCAAATCTAACTGCATAATTCAATAGTTACTCTTGATCTGTGCCAAGAAGTAGACTTGATCATCTAAACTGTTATAAATTTAACTCACATCCATTATCATCTACTACAAAGCCCATTATATTCCATGGGAATTTTAGTATGAGCAACCAGGTCCAAGAAGCAGCTGTTAACTGCTGTTAACACATTTAACTTTTGTGGCTGCCTTTCACCCATATTAAAGGGGTACAGATTTGAAGCTAGTCCCTTCTAACCCAGATAATTTCTAAGATGGGTTTAGCAAGTTAAGTTGGGCAGGAAAGAATTACTTTTATGTTTGTTTGTTTTTGTTTGTTTGCTTTTCATTTAGTATGTTTTATGAAAAGTTTTGAACTTGTTCCAGTACAGAACAGGTAACTAGCTGTGAAAACTTTAGCAGGCTGGGAAAAACTTGTAACAAAACCAGAAGCTGTGAGATACTTAGTTGTATCTTTCAGTCAATGCAGAAATATCTAATAAGTAGGAAGGAAAAGGAAGATGGAGTCTGTATTTCCTAGCCTGCAGGCTTGCAGACAAGTTAGTAAGGGGAAATTTACCTCTGGTCATATTTTTCTCTTTAAAAGTCATTCAGTAGAAATGCGTGTGGATGACCAGCCTGTGTGGATGATATAAACCAAACTCAGCCTTTTCCCTAGGAATTTTGCAATGACAGATTTTCAGAAAGGATGTTGTTTTCAAGCCTCAGAGAACAAAATGTTCCATCATAACGGAATCATTCATGTGATTTGCTACTCTAAGCAAGCAAAAACAGAAAGGTTTTGTTTGCTGTGCAACAACTGCAGGTCAGAGCTCTAACTTGGATGAGAACAAGAGAAGAGAAAATTTCTGACTTTGGCAGAGCTTCTACTTCACCTTGCAGCCCAACATCCGTCTTAGTGATGTCAGCCCAAGCAATGCCACTATATGAACTGCTGGCACTGGACATGCAAGAAATGCTGTAAAACTTTCATGCAATGCAATAACTGGCATAATTGACATTTATGAATTAACACAGTATAAAGAAATGGTGTGCATTGCCATAGTACCTTTACTGTAAAAAGGTACAGGTGATTATTCAACCTCAACAGCTACCTAAGACTTCCATTAAACTCCCATTTACCAGATCTGGAAACTGAACCATGATTTTTTCCTTAGCTACAGATAAAAATCACAAAGAAGAAAGACCACGTCTCTCAGTCCTGTGCTACAGTGAGGAATCCATTTCTTTTTTCCTTAATGATGAATTTCATTTACAGATTAGTTTTGCTTGAAATTTTTAATAAGCATAAAGCGAGATTCAGATAAAGTCACAAATTTCTTCTCAAAATGTTTTTCACATGCATTTTGCAGTACTTGGATTAAAGCAAGTGTATTTAGTGCCACTTTTGGATGGACAATTATACCTTAAACATCTCAGTTCAGATTTCAGACAGGACTTTACCCACCTGCCATTAGTATCAGAAGTCCAGAGTTAGGCCTGAAAATAAAGTGCACTATGACCAGCTAGCATGCAAATATTTTCAGCTCATCTGATTTTATTGGAAAAAGACTAAGGACTACACTTTCTTAAAGCCATACTGTTTTCTTTTTTTCTTTTTATTCCACTAT
Organism: Anas acuta; assembly: GCF_963932015.1. Classification (NCBI taxonomy): domain Eukaryota; kingdom Metazoa; phylum Chordata; class Aves; order Anseriformes; family Anatidae; genus Anas; species Anas acuta. The sequence goes on along the minus strand of NC_088989.1, from coordinate 10,511,788 downwards.
ATATTGTGCAAAAGTACTACAGAGAAGCAAGCAGAAGTTATACATTGTTTCCTAGAATTTATTCTGCCTCTAAAACTATCTGTGCAAAGTACAGGCACATACACATGCATTATAGAAAGACAAAGAACTTTTACATCATCTTACACAGCTTGATATGTTTAAAATACAGTATTTTTATTGGGCTGTCTGTGCTCTCCTTACTAAATAAAGCTCTCCCCATCTATGCAGTTCATAACTGGGCATTCCTCTATCCAGACAGGATGTTTTGGAGTATTGTGAGACAATGACTGCAAGAATTATCACAAACTCTGCCTAAGCAGAATGTGCCTGGGGGACAGTGAAATGGGTTTAGTGAAAGAAGCTGCAAAGCCAGCAGTGTCCTACCTGTGCCCAGTTGCTGAAGACCTGACCATTTCCTCCATAAGTGACAAGCTCCTGGGGAAACTGAGAAAGACAATTTAACAATAATAACACAATTATTTTTCTGAAATGTTTCACAGTATCTTCAAGTTATTTAAAAAAAAAAATCTCAGTAATAAATTCTTTCTATAGTTTATATAGCTTATTGCACCAACACTATTAAAAACAGGGAATACCATCCAAAAAGTTAACGGTTAAGCAATAAATAAATAAATAAATACTAAAAGTCTTTTTCAAAGTAAGCATCTATTATTGTTACAATGGCATTTTGGTGATACAGAATGCTTGAAAGTAATTCCTGGATTGTAGGTTCTTTAACAAACATACACGCCAGTAAAATCCCTTAAACTGAGCCTGAGTAAGCTTCCAGTTTGGTTGCCACTAGCTTTTACGGATGGAAGAGTCTAAGACCAGCAGGACATTGCTGAACGGTCTCTTCCCTGCCATTTGTAGAACAGATGCATTACACTGGACAGTGCTTGTAAGAAGGGACTTAGTCCGGTAACCCTCTAGTAAATCTGTCCTTGAGGCTAAATTTGCCAAGCTACAGGAAATATCAACACTATTTTTTCAACATATGTTGTAGAAGCAGTGCACTAAGAGCTGAACTCTGCCTATCTCACAGATAGCAACCAAGCTCCTGAAAATAGTGGGAGCTGGAGTGAGCCTTGTTAGTGCTGCAGAAGTCCTCATAGGTCTAAATTAGGACCCCCTACAGAGACTGAAGAACTATGCACAGCACAAAACAAAAGAACTTAGCAAATAAGAACCACATTCCAAGGTATCAAAACCACCACAGAAAAAAGGTAGAATTGCCTTTACTCCCTCACAAGGTTAGCCTCACAGAAATGATCATTCTAGCACATCACTCTGCAAAGAGACTGCCTTAGCACTACTAAAATGTGCCTGCCTAGCTAACACAGCAGCCAGCACCACAGAATCAGCAAAAGGCTTCTGTACAGCTGAAATCCTATTCAATCCACTGAAGGAGCATCATTTGCACAAGGATTAATTCTACCTATATGCTTACATTCTCCAATTTTTATGTTAGCAGGAAGGAACATGCAGATTTGTTTCTGTTCTATCAATCTAGCTTCCTTTATTATCACCGTAGCTTACCTGAGCCACTGAGGGATCCAGATTATTCATGATCATCAGCATAATGGCAGCAGCTGACTTGGTTTTGCAGGGATAGTCTTTGATGGGGTACGCTCTGAAATTGTATTCATCAGAGGTCAGGAAACAAACAAGGGACTCATAATGGTAGTAACAGCAACAAAACACACCACAGAAACATCCCTGCATGCCAACACATCCCTTTGAATTACAGGTTTTTACTCAAGAGGGATTAAGAAAATAACGGAAAAAGTGCAGAACTGATATGACGTGTATCTTAACAAGCAAACCAGGTTTCAACTTTTAATCAGAAATAAGCAAAGAAAAAAAAAAAAAAAAGATCACATTCAGCTTATCATTTGCTGAATTCATTAATCACAACTGTTTATTAACATGGCAGCCACAAGCACTCATTGCTTTTCTACATGAATTTTTTGGTTCACACTTGCACTGGCCTCTATAACCCAATTGCCAGGCCAAGCAGCTCAGTCCTGCAAAATACCACGGGAAAGAGCAATGGGAAAAATTGTCTTCAGGCTCACTAGCCCTTGTTATTTAAGATCCTATCTAAGAAAAAATGCCCAGCTTGAAATTTGGTTCCAAAGAAACTCTCAAACACAAAACTAGTTAGGAGAAATATGCAGTCCAGCTTTGCAATACCTTTCAGACTCTCTTCCAGTTGTTGTCCCCATAGCTGATTTCTGCAAGAGCTGACCCCAGTCTAGTGTGGACAGCACAGAAATATGTATGTCTGTGGAAATTAAAGTGCTTTCTAGTTGCTTGCTTTATTCAGATTTATGTACAGACATTAACCAGACCCCTGCTGGATGCAAAAAGGAATCAATCAGTCTAAAAAAAGCAGCTAGCCCCTGGCAGCCCTCTCCAAAACTGTTCTGCTTCACAAACATTAGCCCCATCAGCCCTATAATGAAGCGATGCTCCAAGATCAACAGGCACAGCATATTACAAACCAGGGTCAGATACAGGTTCCAAGGAAGGAGAAGAGAGAGAAAAAATAAAAAAGTACTGCCTCTCTTTTAAGCCCAGGAAGACTGGAAAATAACCAGCCTCTCACAGCAGGTCCCAGTGCCATCCACAGTGCTATCACTATTTAGAGTCAGTTCCACAGGTGAAAGCTGGTAAGCAAATGGTAGCCAAATGCAGTGTGAACCCCTTAGTTCTTACCTCATCTCAATATCTGGAAAGAATCTATACATGTAGATATGGCCATACAGCCTGAGTTCTTCAGCAAATTCCAGCACCAACTTCTTCTGTATTTCAGGTGGGAAATAGCGTAAGGCATTACGCAAAGCAAGCTGCCAGGAAGAGAAAAAAAAAAATAGGTAAAAGAGAAATGGAGGTAAGTGGGTGGCCCTGAATTTTAGTCAGCTGGAAAACTGCCCCAGCTATTACAGAGACGATTTAATTTAAAAGGCCAACCTCACACCAGGGGAGCTTCCATTCCTGCTTTCCCATTGAAATATTCCCATCTGCATCTTTCCTTGTAAACTCATTTGCTGCATGTATATAACTTTCCCCTTCCCTCCCACCCCCCAAGTCTTTATGGAAAGACCTCAAGGATTCGTTAAGTAGTGTTCAATCCTACAGACACTTGACACAGATGAATCCCTTCCTACAGTGCTAGGGGGCACTGAACTACCAAGAAAAACATTGTCCAGAAATCCTTATCCCGAGATCCTGAACTCTTAGAGGCACTGAAGACCTTACTATACTTTCTGTTAAGAAAGAAACCTTAGCCTTGAATTATGAGACAACAGATGAAGATATTCTTGGCCTAAGTTTTATTAAAGATTCACTACATTTAACATACTAATGTATTACAGAGAGTGGTGGTTTACATTATTTTATTGAAGCTACACGTATCACTTCTAAATTAGCTAAAGTGATTAGTAGGCATTGAATTAAATTCTGCAGATGATACTAAGTGGCTTATAGTCCCTATGGCCTTCAAAGACATCACCCATAGTTTGCAAAGTACAGTGTGTCTTTTTGGATGAAAGAAATCATAAATAAATCACCATCTTTAGTAACAGTCTGTTAGTTAAGTCATGTCTCTGTATTCCATGTCCCACTTGATTAAAACCATAATGAGAATAAAGACTTTGTAATCTTTAAAAAGCCAATTTCACGCAAAGATGCCAGAAGCTCTTATAAGTTCCCCAATAAATGAAAACACTATCCAAATGAATCTTAACTGAAGAGATTCACAACTCACATGGAATTTCACATCTTCATTAGGATGATTTTTAAGGAGCTTTGGAAAGGATAGGAAGGGATCAAATTTGGTTTCTGGTCTGATAACAGCCTAAAAACAACCTGGAAAGACCAGTTTTGGAGACTGCTGACTATAGCAAGGATAATTCATATTTGTAAAACCTGCTGTTGGAAGATCAGAGAGTTATGGAAGTATTTACTGGAAGAAGTGAAGGGGTTGCATATAGTACAGAAAATAAGTATCTAGAACAAAGGCGCATAGAGCCATGCAGCCCGGGTATCTTTACTCTCCTTATTCTTCTGGGAGGATAAAACATATTGGTATAAAATCTGAAAAGCTCTACAAAGCCACCTTCTCAGCTTATTGACAAACCTCCTCATTTAACATGACTATACTGTGTCTCTTTTGGCTAGAGTTCTCCAGTCCCTTCATCATCTGAGCATGTTGGTCTCACGTACCTTAGAGCAGATGAAGTACAATGCCCCAAATCTACAAACACCTCATACTAGGATGTTCTTCTTGGTGTACTTGCTTCTGAACAGGAACATGGGTCAGACCCTTTCAGACCAGGGATGCTAAGCCTGCAAATGGGCTTTGCTATTCTACACAGAGAATGACAAGGGGTAAAATGCACTTAAGACAAGCGAACACAAATTCCACCTCCATATACTGCCTTATTCTCCAGCTAGATAAGCAGTCATTTTTCAAAAACAGGCTATTAAACACAAAAATCCCAGCTATATACACACTGTGACAAAATACAAGGGGACTTTCGAAGTCTCAGAGGCAAGCAGCCATCACAGGAGGCTCTACATCTAAGAAATTCCTACAGTGAGAATGAAGTAAGCTGTACCCCATGCAACAACAAATCTAGTTCCACAAGAGGAAAAGAGTGATATGGTGAGGAAAAAAAAAAAAAAAAAAAAAAAAAAAAAAAAAAAAAAAAAGTTGTTGCATTTTTCTGCTACAAAAAACTATTAGGATGAAAGTGTTTTACTTGCATCCTGGCAAGGATCACCTAGCCTTTGATCAATATACTATTTTTATTATAATGAAACTGATGAGAAAATATTTTTATTTGCTCTAAAAATACAAGAAGGCGAAATCTGTTTGGATTTTCAAATAAATTCACTTAGAGTGAGCCCCTGTACTGTTAGTGTTCCATGCTAGCAGAAGCCTGAATTTTGATGATGCAAACATTAATGAAACATGAACTTCAATGTTACATGAAGGGTGAGAAGGGCTCCTGGGTTGCACAGACAATAGAGAGCTGATTTTATAAAAGAAGACTAAGACTGTGGCTTGTTTAGCTTAACAGAACAAAGCTGACGTTTGATTGCTGTCTTACTGCTGGATAAGTGTCAAAGCAGGAAGGAGCTTCAGGGAAATGCTGGGAGAAGAATAAATAGCTGTAAATTAGCCATGAAGAAATGTAGTCTTGAAATTCAAGGAATTTAAATAACGAATTCTGAAGCAGTCTCTCAATAGCAGTGCTGTGTCCCTTAAAATTGCTTAGATGGAGCCTGACTGCTTCATGAAAAAGCAATTGCCATGTGCATCAGGGAGAATTTTGCATATTCATGATTGAGTCATAAACTGGATAACCTGAGAAAGGCATTTAAGGAACAAATTTAAATAGACTGATCATCAGGCTTTCATGGTAAGTCAATACAAGGCCATTATTCCTTAAGTTTTATTAAAACACCATGCAAAACTCTATTTTGACCTCTAAGATTAATTTTACCCATAACTGACACATTCCGCTCTGATATTAGACAGCATGCATTTGATATTTAGGTGTTCCTGTTCATAGCTTCCTCAGACAGCAGCATGAGCTGCATTTGTCTGCTCAGTACCTCTGAAAAATCATGTTTGAGATCACTTATATCTCAAAAAATAAATAAATAAAAAACATCACATTTCTGAAACTGATACGTTGCTTTTAAAAACCTACTGTGAATTTTTTGAGCTACTGATTCAGTTCAGCTCAGTGCAGTGCAAACATCTGATGGAGAATCTCGTTCTTAGATCTATCAGGCAGCGCTAACATTTAATTTTGGTTCATAAGCTCTAATCACTAGTAGAGGGTCCTTTTTTGGTTCTCGTTGGCATTTACACAGCAAACCAAGATCTTGCTGCCATTTAGTCAAGATTTAGTGACTCTCGATGTCAACTAAGTACTCCAAAGAAACCATGAAATCCAGCTCCAGTTTATCAACTGTTTTGCTGTGGGATTCTCTTGAGGAACCAAGTATACCAGCTTGTTAGTCCATTGGTGTTTGTTAGAGAGCCACTGCCTCTCTCAGAATGGCGTTCAGTCTTCTTTTCTAACACCTTGATCAAGACTTCCAATTTAAGGATCATGAGACAAAAACAAACAAACCACTAAGATTTGCATTCACCCTATTTACTGGGGCAAAATATTTTGCCCCATTTACTGGGGCAAAAGGGAAGCATGAAGAGAAGAAATGAGAACCATTCTTAGTTCTGCTTTTTCCCCACTAGAGATGTTGCTTGTCATCCAATCTTCTGTGTGATGACATCCAGGTCCAAAATCATTTGTGGTATTATTATCTAAACAAATGTAAAAGCAAAATTGTGATTGCATGTATTCTCACTCATAGGCCGTAGCTCAGATCAGCTGTTAGGAAGTAAACACAGCAATTTCTGAGTAGCAGTTGCTATAAACGTCCCATTGGCTGGGAAAGTATGCCAAGATCTCTATCATTCAGACTTTCCAAAACAGAAGGCACCAGGCTAGCCTTCCCAATCCATATACAAACATCCAAAATCAGCCTAATTTCTAGGCATGTAAAGCAGCCATTAAGGACAAATGTCTTGCTTCTTCTCCAGAAAATTCAACGGGAACTTCATGTACCATACATCTTCACAGGCTCTGGTTTTCAGCTTTTTATACCAGGACGTCACAAAGCAGCAAAGACCAGCTGCTCCCTGAGGGACAGGGAGACAAGAAGAATAAAACAGCCAACAGGACAGGCACCTCACCCACCATGGCCCAGGCCCATAATGCCCAAGGGAGGTAAGCAGGGCAGCCCAGGGCTGGCAGCCTGGTTCAAACAGGAGTCTAGGTCATCGGGCAAGGCCATGGTGATGTGCAGATCTCAGTGAAATCAGGAATGCAGGTCTGGACCAGATGATGGTTACCAGAAGGAGATACAGCTCAGAGATTACCAGAAGGTCCATAACGACAAGGCAGGCTCAAGGTCAAGTCATCCTACAGGTTGGGGTCCAGATCAGTTAGGCCCCTGGCTAGGCACAAGCAGACCCCCATGACAGAGCTCTAACATAAGCCAAATCTCCAATGTAAGTAAAATTAAGCTTAAATGGAGCCCCTAAACCTATGGGCAGAGGGTGTGTGTGTGTGTGTGTATAGCTCTCAGGTGAGGCTGGTTAGAGCCATCACAGCTTGTTAATTCCCTCAGGGCCCTGGGACAGAAACACAGGTGATAATACAGTCAGCTAGCAGGTGATCGTGCTAGGGAGAAAGAAACTGTAATGTGATTTGGCTCAAAGTTAGGGGAACTGCTACATGGATGAAGACGTGACGTTTTTTCTGATTCTAAGCAACACCAAAAAGCGTACATTCTTCCTAAATGGCACTGACTTTACTGGAACGTCAATGAGTATCAAGCATGCAATGCCCTTGTTTTGCAAAGGACACAGCACACGTAAGATTTTAGGGATATTTGCTTTGCAGCATATTTACACAAAGATACAGATGCTGAGAAACAGAAAACCAGAGTTTCCTCTTGCGGAGGGAAAGGGAGAGGATGTGGATGTTACAGGCCTCAGGCAAAGAATGCAGAAGGAAGAGGACTCAGGAAACATATAAACAAAAATCAGTTCTGAGAAATAGCTTGATTTATCCAAAGAGATTAAAGTTGATATGATAGGAGGAATTGTATATCTTTCAGCAAGCCCCAAAACACGCAGAACTTTATAAATCTTGCCTATAGGATTTCTGTTACAGTCACAAAAGGAAGCCTCAAAAAATTAAAAAAAAAAAAAAAGGCACTACTACAGATCATTAGTGTAAAAAAGGGTAACATCAGAATGAAAGCATATGAAGAGAGGGACAGATCCTTACTGTGAGAAAATTAGCAGAGCATTATTAACTTCACTACTGTCAAAGCTTCCCATGAACACTTCAATTAGAAAATGAACGCGGTGTCATACATAATGACAAGCCTCACAATATGCTCAGCATTACACACTGCCAACAAAATCTGGAAGCCTGTCTCAAGACTTACGAACCACCTTGTAGACAGACAACCTTTTCCCAGCATGAAACACCTCTTAAAAAAGAGATTCGGCCTTTCAGATATAAAATAAATACCATCTGAGCCCCTAACCCTGTTAAGAGTTTAAGGTGGAGGATTAAGAGTAAAATAAATCAGAAAGGAAGCTTTTAAATTTTTAACAGGCTAATAAAAGACCCAGTCAGCATGACCTTTTATCACATGTGGTAGATAAGAAGGAGAGATGAGGGTAGGTTGTTAGACAGTAGACGGACCAAAAAAGCAGTCTACTGCTGTCTCCTTGAACACTTAAAGGAGGCAGGAAACAATTCCAGTTTCTGTATAGGAAACTTTGTCATTACCAATCTTTCCCCAGGTAAAGAGTAAGGTTTGGCATTGTTTTGTGAGATACCATCTTCCCCCTCCGATGTTGACTTCTCATGATAAAGCAAACTTCTCCTGGGGAAAGGAATAAAGTGGAGATGGCTGGCAATGTTCTACCATGCAGTGAAGATCACCCCCTGCTCCTTTATCTCCACAACTATCACCACAGCTTCCTTCCGCACACTCAGTAGCTACACTTCCACCTGACTGAGCTGTCCCAGGCACAAACTGGATGCCTCTGCCATGAATGCCCCTGACATTGAAGTAAATCCTTTTTGGATATCTCACAGCTGTTCTTCCTTCTACCCCTTGGCTGGGCTCTTCTCTGCTTGTGGAACTGGACTTCTGTCCAGAAAGAATTTCTGTGCTGATGCCAGTGAGGAACTCCCACGAGGGCAAGGAAGTTGCGTGTAACTTGCTAGTGGGGAATGAACTTCTGCATTCTGACCAGAAAGTCACATTGTAAGTTACATGTGATGAAGCAAAAGGCTTTCAAACTAAGAAACCAACCTTATCCCATCATGCACAAAATTCCTAAGGATGTCCACCCCCTTGAACATTAGTTTCTGCTGCTGTTTTTTTTTTTTTTTTTATTAAATATATATATTATTGTCTCTAGCATGAAATAATTCAACGATTACTTTAGAGTGTGCACAGACTATTTAAACAAAAAGCGGCAGAAAAAGAATTACACAACTAAAGACAAATAATTAACTCAATCCCTTACAAGCTTGTCTAAATGCCAGGATGCTTCAGACTGCTGGTTAAACTAACTTATCTTTGGATCCCTATGCAAACATACAGATACATAGTTTGAACCATGATGGTGATTTGCCACACTTCATGTTAACTGTATTTGAGGGGATAGTATTCACTCCCATACATATGCAGCGTTTTTGCAGCAGCATTCATAATTTCATCTCCAAGGAACAATGCTGGATTGACAGCATTGAAGTCTAAGGCCTCTTGTTTAGCTATTTAAAGTCATGCACAATGCTGCTGTGTGTCAAATTTCCCTCATATCAATCAACTTAGGGAGAAAGAGAAAGCAAGCACACAGAAAAGTTTCCAGTATTTTGTCTTACTATTCATTACTGAAAATATAACACCAAAGAAATATATCTGCTGGCACTCAGAAGAGCATTTGAGGCGATCAGGTCTGCTGCTCCTAGCTGCATTTATCTGAAAGGAAGAGAAGTGAGGCCTTGTGAAACCCCATGTTACCTTTTTCTCCTGAGCAGTGAGATTAGGGGTTCTCACAGGTGCATGGGGTATTCCTTTCCTCCGACCTCTGTTTTCAGGCAAAGGGTTTAGAGGAAGGCCACGACAGATTTCCTTCAGGCTGGTCATAGTTGCTGAAGAAATACAAGGAGGAAAGGCAAGGCAAGCCGGAGAGATGCAAGGAATGGAGACAAAGGGTGCAGGCAAACAAGATGCTAAGCGACTGAGATGTGCCACCACTCTGGGGCTATCTCCAAGAGGACAGCCCGTCCTCTGGCTTTTGCAATCAGGCCTGTGGAGCACAGAGGGCAGGCAGCACAGGTGACACACCTACCCCCTCTGTGCCATGCCATTGGCTCTCCTGTCCTCCTCCAAAATGAATGATTCACAGTTTTGCTGTTTGTTCTCTGGGTGCTTTGTCAGGTGGTGCTGTGCTAAGCCACCAGAGCAGTCACTTTCCACAATATCTGGCTCCCCCAGTACTCCAGCGAAAGTCATGGTCTGGAGCATGAACCTTGCTTGAGACTTCAAGGATTGTGCTTTTACACTTCTATAGTTTAGGAGCTGACTAAAGCAAATCATCATTGTTCACGTTATTGTTCATACACACCGTGCAGCTAAGATGTGCATTCACTGCCTGACACCTCTGGGTATGGGCTGTTCCTCAAATATCATCAGGCTGTCTTCTGGACAGCAGCAGCTGTCAATGACAACAGCAAAATGTCTCCCTTAGATTTTAGCTCCTCTTAGCTCACAGGCATGCCTGGGTTTTAGTAGTACTAAACTGAAAACATTAGCTCTGTTACTGCTTTCCTCAAGACAGGCAATAATAGGGAAGAGAAATTAAGGCTTTCAGTTTTAAGTCACTTTTATAACCCACAGTCAACAACAACTGGAAAGTCTTATGTTGTTGCCATCCAGACATCACTAGTAAATGAATATGCTTAACTTTGACTTTCCACTTAAAGAGCAACATGAACTTTGCTCCCCATTTTGAGTTGTTGTTTAAATTATACAGGAGCTTCTTGACCTTTATTACATCCACGGAACTACAACTCACGGCCAGGGAATTTTCTCAAGTGCCACAGTTTAAGCCTGATGAAATTATCTGGAAGAAACTTTTCAGTTTGTTACAAGCCTAATACCTAAGAATAAAAAAAATGCCATGTTATTTTTTTCACAAAGGCAGCAATCAACAAGCAATGGCGACAAAGCACAATTATTAAATGACAGCATCTCATTAATGTCACACTGCCTGTAGCTCTAGGACATACTGCATTTCCCCAGCTCCCACTGAAGATGCTTGAGTTGAAAGAACTCAGAACGTCCCAGGGGAGCTGAGCGCACCGCTCTCAAACCCTCAGAAGGATGCTGTCACTTATGACAGAGAATTATGTTTTGTAATTATACAGTATTTTAACTGTTTTCAAACAAAAGGCAAAGACAAAAAGGAGAGGAAAAATTTCCTACATATTTTAAAATTTTCTATTTGGTTTTCTTATTAAAAATGCACAACAGAAAAAAAAAAAAAAAAAAAAAAAAAGGAAGATAAGGGTAAAGTTAGAAAATTCTACTCCAATACATAGCTAAATAACTCTGCCTTACATAAACATTCCCACCCCAAAGGGAAATAAATCTTTCCTTATTCTTCTTTGTATGACCCACATTCTGCAAATCCCTCTAAGGTCTGATCCTGTGCACACATGGGCACGAGAATAACCTCGTCTACTCCCATTGAGCCTGCTTCCCTCCGTGACATCAAACAGAAGGTAGTGGTATGACACTGCCTTAACAGCTGAAGAAAGAGAGAATAGAGCTGGGGGGTGGTTTGGGGAGGGGTTGTCACTCCCTGAATTAAAATTATTTCTAGGGCTGTGCGCTTTTACCCCTGATGCTGGAGCCTCGCTGCGTGTTGGAGTTACCACCTCCAAAAAAATCTGGGGCTGGCAAATCCGACTTCAAGGTCATGCCCTGTGTGAAGGCAGATGTGTCAGGGGTGGTGCAGCCCCCCAGGGAAGCCCTAAGTCCCCTCGCTGGCTTTGCCCAGCTCGTGTCTGCCCTTGCCTATGGAAATAAACCCGATGCTCGCTCCCAATCGCCCACCTTGCGAGGGACAAATCCCCCCCCAAACCTTCCCCGCTGCCCCAAAGCCTTGGGGCTGCCTTTGGGGTGCCCTGGGGGGGCGGTGTGGGGCTGCTGTCATGTGCCGGCAGGGCTGGCAGAGGGTGCTGCAGGGACAAGGGACAGCAGGCAGCAGCCGGGGCGGGCTGATGGGGCTGCCCCCGCCCCGCACAGCCACGGCCGGACAGACGGACGGGCAGGCAGACAGACGGACAGGCAAGCAGGCAGGCAGGCTCCTGGAGGAGAAGATGCTGCCGGGGAACAACGCCTGCATCTGAGCGCACCGAGGACCAGCCCAGCCGACGCGAGGAGGTGCGGAACCGACCCATCCTCCTCCTCCTCCTCCTCCACCCTATAAAAAAAAAAAAAAAAAAAAGCACATATAAAGAGAACAGGAAGAAGATCACATGTTATAATAATCCCCTCTGCAGCCAGACAGGACCAGAGAGGCGAACTGCCCGCTCGGGACCGAGGGATGTGCTAGAGGCAGAGAGGAAACTTGAGGCTAACTCCCAGCCCCGGAGGGAGGGAACCCCAACCCTGAGCCTCGCTGCAGCCGGAGGGAGGCAGGAGCTGCCCTCCAGCCCCCCTTTTTTTCCCCGCACCTGAGCGCAGCCCCTGCCCCAGGCTCCCTCCGGCAGCCCCGACCCCGAGCAGGGGTCCCCCGGCCCCGGCGAGCCCCTCCCTGCTTTGGGGTTTTGCTCTTAGCCCCTGGCGCTCGCTGTGGGATCAGTGGCTTCCGTGCCAGCGGAGGGAGGAGGGCTAGGAAATAAAATCGAGCAACCCAAACTGAAAAGAGAGAAGAGCCAGGAAAGCACTTGCTTCTCATCAGCTCTCAGCGAGAAAAGCCAACTCTCTTCTTATGACCCTCTGCTGCAGGGAGCAAAGGGGAAGCGGGTTTTGGGGCAGAGCTCCCACCCAAGCGGGGTTCCCGCAGCCAGGACCCCATCGCCACCCCGGCTAGCTGCGGGGGCTGCCAGGGGGGGTAGGGAAGGTTGCCAGGGGGAAGGAAGCCAAAACGAAGCTCCAGCAAAAGCAAGGAGCAGCAAGGAAAGTTTCGGACTAGCATCCGCAAGAGAGCGGAGCGAAGAGAGCTCCCCCGCGTCGCACCAGCCCTCGATGGTGCATTCAGGGGGCTGCAGCAGGGATGTGAACATCCCCGGCCCGCTGCATGGAGAGGGGTGAAGACACGGAAAACCCTTGTTATTTATTTATTTATTGGAAGCGATGTACGGGTGACACCCAGAAGGCATCTGAGCCCTGAAAGAGAGAGAAAAAAAAAAAAAAAAAAAAAAAAAAGCCTCCAGACCCAAAGGAAAACAAGAAGAATGAGACAGCAGCCTTGACCCCTGCACTAAGAGGAAGGTGAGCAGAAAGAAAGAAAGAAAATACAGAAAAGCCATGCAAGCACCAAACCTGTAGTTTACTGCAGCTCTTTTTTGCTTCACCGAGGACAGATATTTTACTGACAGCCATGCAGCATAAAGGCATCGTGCTGATTGTGTTCTTGGAATATTTTATTTCTGGCCACGGAGGAGCAGGTAAGCAAAATAAATCAATATTACCATTCATGAAACAATTTATCCTAAGTTGAGCAAGGGGAAAAGGAATAGAAATCTAATCTGTAAAGTATGGTAATTTTTTTATGTCAACCTCATTTTAGATCGCATTTTTACAAGGAATCTGTGTTAGTCAATGTATACAAATGCCTCTTACTCCTTGTGATACACAGCTTTACAGCTCAGCTTCCCCCCAAAGACTTATAATAGGATGTACTGTTTCATACATTTTGAAAGGGAAAAGGTGTATTATTTTTGTGAATGGAAGAAAAATAAGGAGAAAGAAAGAGGTGGATAGATTGAGATATGCTGGATGTTTGTTTTGAGGAAGAACCACTGCCTTCCTGGGCAGGACAAGAGTGAAATGACAAGATCCTTGGACAGCACCACTGAAGGAATCTGAATTATTCTCTGCTAACTTCATTTTTCATCATTAAAAGTCAGAGACACTTCTTAGGAATTCCTGTTCATCCAAGAAAACCCACTCATTCAGTTTATTCACTGATTCAATAGTTAACATGCAGTGGACAAGATTAAATCAGTATTAGAGAAAAAACAAACAAACAAACAATCAAAAAAAACCAAAAACAACAGGGTAGGGCAGAAAGAGAAGTTGATAAGTTGTGTGTGTATATGTGGGTGTACAAATGAGCATACATAAGAGTGATATAGCTGTGCTGGTATTCACATAGGCTTCTACAAATGCCTGGATTATGATAGAGACTAATTCCTTAAGGGAAAGGAAGCAAAGCATTAGATTGCTTTCTTTCTGCTATGGTTTAACAAATCTTTAAGGTTAAAAGGGATGAATTATACAGATCAGCCCAGAAAAAATATAAACAAGCGTTGTTGACAAAACAGCAATATGTCCTTGGTGACTTTCTCATTGGGATACTGGCTTGGGATCTGTCTTTCTGCAGAGCAAAGCATACCAGTGGTTTAAATTTCACCTGCGTGCTCAGAGTATTAGGACTGGAGCAACGCTCCTCATGCAGTGATTATAAAGTGACTGAAGTGTTCAGATACCATGCAGGCTTCGGTAAAATCAAAGGCAGATCAGGAGGCTTCAGCTCAGATTATGGCTTAGTTAGAACCTTCTTAATAACACAGACATTAGATTTCCTAACTGCAGAAGTTATTTTCTTAAAAACTGAAAATAGCTCATAAATTTAAAGTCCTGCCAGATTATCCTGTGACTCACTTGGGAAAACATTTGGCTATCACAACATTACAGGGACCGATTGGAGGGAGGACACGGTATCCTAGTCCTCTTGGTGTTTTATCTTGGGCATTCACTAGTCTCCTGGGCTAGGACTCTCCCTGCAGGATACATATGTTGAAACATAGCACAGGAAGGTTACGGAGATGTCTTGTAATCTTGCTGATGCTGCTGCAGAAATCAGCCTGCTATAAACTAAACTTAATTTGCTCTGTATCCAATACATAAAGTGAAAATGAATCTTCAAGGAAAAGCAGCCCACAGCTGACCATGTGGAGCTAAACACTCTCAGAATAACATTGTAGGACACTGTGATTAACAGCAAAATAATTGACTATTGAAGGTGACGACACTAAGAATTCAAAGTCACTTTAAGTTAATATAGACTGCTTGGCCAAAAGGTTGCACAAACCACCCTTCTGTGAAAGCCTAAGGGCTACCTGTTCATTTTTAATTCTTTTTTCTTTTTAAGAAGTAAGGTAAAAATCTTGAACTGACCTTAAATCTTTCTGGGTCCTAACGGAGGCAGGGACAGTATTGCTTGGACTGTGGCTAGTTCTGGGAATATTTAGCCAATCCGTGTAAAAGGAAGCAGACAGGTGTACAGAGAAGTATGTCCATCATATTCTATTAGCCTACACAGGAAATTCCTTTTTCAGCACTATAGTTGGTCCGTCCTGGTCAGAAGTGAAACAACTTGCTGGGCAGTTGTGTGGGGAGTACCTGGAGTACAAAATTTGTGGCAAGTGGCATATTTGCCTTCTGCCACCTCTGTGCAGAGGAGACAGCCACAGTTGTCAGGATTGGCTCCTTAGATCTTTAAATACAATGCAAGGGGAAAAAATCTTAGCTGTTAGGCTGGAGGAGTCACCTAGGTTTTATATTGTCAGACGTGGACCTTCCCCTCATCTTATGCAGGTGTAGGGCCTTATTCCCTTCATATGAAGCCCACAGCAGCCTGAAAACTCTTGCATATGGGGCCAGCTGCTCACAGGGCTGACAGCAGCCAGGTCTCTCCCTTTGCTCCCGGCCAGCCGCAGCCCTCCCCAGGGAGCAGCACCCAGGGTGCTGGGCCAGCTCTCCTCCCGATGGCAGCCCTCCAAAAGGGGGCGTGGTGTGGTCAAAAATGGCCATTTCTTGCACCAAGCTTATGGTCAGCTGCAGGACCTCATTATCCACTGGGTTTGGTTTCCCCTGGGCTGGGATTGTTCAGCTCTTCTGCAATAAGGGTGCAGGTGCTGGTGCCCACTGCTGCTCCAGAAAGGATGCTGCAGGCAGACTGCAACTGCCTGCAGTGAAAGAGAGCCCAGATCTGGGATCTTATTCTCATTCTGCCCATGCCTCAGGCCATGGGAGCAGTTTAGTCTTGTAGCATATTCAGAACATCACCTTTAGGGTATTTATAGAAGGCTAGCTCATCAGCTTCAGTTGTGAGGCTACTCACAAATGGGTGACAACTTGCCACACTTGTTGCATGCTGGCCCCAGACAAACCAAAGGGTTGTAACACTTCTGTTGAAACCAGCGTTGAGGACCGAAGTCCTAGATTTGATTAATAAAACCTTGAGCAATTCATGTCCCCAGGATAGTAGGCTTTAGAATGGCATTTAAAAGTCTTTGCTTATTAAGAAAAAAATTAAGCAAATGTAGAACAAGTGAAATCCAGGTTGGACACAGATGGTAAAACTGCTCCATCAAAAACTTTGCAGAAGATTTTCTGCAAAGATCTTCTATTCAGAAGGGTGAAAGTTGCTCTCCTGTTTCACTGTAAGAGACTCAAATGCACAAAATTACAATTTTTGCATATGGAAAAGAAGTAAAACCCCCAATTCAAATCACACAGAAAATATTAGGCGTTTTTCTAGTCATGTCAGCGAGCTTTGACTCAGTTGCCATATGACCTTTCTTCTGCTGGATATCCATGGAGGGCAGAAAAATAAATAAATAAATAAAACATTAGATATGTTTTTAGTTAATATCCATAAGGTTACAAGACCCTGAAGGAAGACACCTCTGTTTGAAATGGTGTCCCAGCCATATCATCAGTGTGACCTCCCCTAAAATGTAAGTCTCCCCAGCCATCAGCTAACACCATTGTTAGAACACGTGCCAGCCAAGTGCCACTGACCTGCCGCTTTGTGGCACAGCTCAGAGGGAGCAGAAAGACAAATAGATTCATGATATCACTTCTGGAGCCAAGCTGTCCATCATGGAGTATAAGCTAATCAACTTCAATACCGGGCAGTGCCCGTGCACAATCAAACTGTTTCATTTTTTATTAATTATTCAGTGAGCCCTCTCGGGTTAAGTTGCTTGTTTGCCTGGCTGCTGTTTCTCTTCTGCAGCAGTACCCCCTCGCTGTCCAAATTCCACACTTGATGTTGTTTCCGCAGAATGGGTGAGTGATGGGAAGGCTGCACTATCCCTTCAGCCAAGCAATGTTCTGCCAATTGATTTCTTTAAATGCAAAGTTTTTAATCAACTACAGATTTTGTTTTCCACCATCCCTCCTTCTCTCAGACTCCCTTCTGATAATTTACATGTTGCTCTTCTCCCATTTTCCTTATGGCACAGCAGTTTGGACAGAAACTATTTATCAATGTTGCTGCATTAGCTGGCAAGGCAGATAAAGCTTCTTGTGACTGTTGTTCAGGAGAACAACCACCATTCTTCCTCCTTTTCCAGGTTCAGATAAAAACAGCTGAAAAACTTGGTGTGGGACTGATAGCCCATTAATGGGAAATGTAAAAAGCAGCCATTCCTTTTAAAAAATGTTTCCTTTTTTACTTTCTCACATTCTTGTCTGCAAAGCTTCCCCTGTGCAACTCCTTAAATTTAGAACTCCAGCATGCCATTTCCTCTGTGAAAGCATCAGTGGTGTGGTGCATCAATAAAGATGGACTTTCTTTTAATTACACTGTATATGAATCCATAACCCAATAGCATTTGTAACACGAAGCCACTCTTGTTCAGAACTAAGCAATCTGGACTCTTGTCAGAGCTAATGCTCATTCAAAGCTCAGCTATAAAGCTGGTCCCACTACAATTCTCTGGAGGCACAGATGACACCTCTCTGCAGCACGGAGCAAAAGCACTTACTATCCAATCTACTTTAAATGCAGAAATTGCTGCACTTTCCTTATTTCCAGTAATTTATACTGAACAGCTGAGACATGAGCAAGTCAGACCAGATAATGTGGGCATTTAAGTGCCACTTGCAAAGACTTTCTTGAGGCATTGCAGTTGCAGGACATTTTATTTTTGCTGACCTGCAAGGATGGATTTATCTTTATCTCAAGAACTGTGCATGACTCAGTGAAATTCACCCTCCAGGCAGAAAAATTTGGAATGTCAATAGTTCTGCAAAAAGGACAAAGCTCTAAAAAACTTTAGGTGAAACCTGAATCCTTTCCCATGAAAAGACTCAGAGAAATTGCAAGAAACCTTCCAGGTAAAATGTCTGAACCTCATGGTGTTCCCCTGTTACTCTACTAGCCTCAGATAAGAAGTTTATGTTCAGAAAGAAAATTACTTGACGTGTTTGTCAAGCAGTTAGGGTGGTAAGAGGGCTTGGTGGAGGATCTCCAGCAGTGCTAAGAATCAACTGCTCAGTTGCAGATGGGGAGCAAAGAACAGAACAAGCATCACCATCTTCTTTCCTTTCATTTCCAGCTGACTTCTGAAAGTCCTCATTTTCTTCATTCTCCTCATTCCCACCTCATGGTGGGACAGCTTTCATTCCTTCAATCCAGGAACAATTAGGTGCAGATCAGACACTGCTGCCCTCCAAGCTCTGCCAATCTCCTAGGATTTCATTGGAAGACCCAAATAAATCTTGGCCATCCCATCATAGCCAATGGTGGAAGACCACCTCCAACAGGAGGAAGCCTACTATGTCTCCTGACAACTGTCCTTCCCTGAGACTCCTGCTAAAACTGTCTGCAAGGCAAACACACATTAAATCCAAGTGCCCCTGAAGGTGGCTTCCATCTATTTCTAAGTAAAGAGCATTTTTGGATCATCCACTTCCATGCTACCTGAAATTTAACATCACCTTACACTGTATGTAAGCTAAAATAGCACACAC
Organism: Anas acuta; assembly: GCF_963932015.1. Taxonomy (NCBI): domain Eukaryota; kingdom Metazoa; phylum Chordata; class Aves; order Anseriformes; family Anatidae; genus Anas; species Anas acuta. The sequence continues at coordinate 10,493,167 of NC_088989.1, read as the reverse complement.
CGTTGGTCAATGGGATCCAGTGGATGTGCAGCAGCTTGATTATTTGTCCTAATCCTGGAATGCAAAATGCATGAGATGTTTTCCAAAACAATATCTATCCCTTTCTCTTCTGGCCTGTGTAGAGCTATCATTAAGTAACCAAAGACAGAAGTAACTTAGAGGCAAAACTGCAGGCTCGATGCATTTTTTTCACCTTAATTCTTTGGGAAAGAAGAACACCAGCTTCACCCAAATACACTTATGCTTGGGCTAATTTTGTAAGGCTGAATCAAAATGAATTTTTTTTTTGGCCTAACTTGATTTGAAAATTTATTTTGCCTGTGGAAAGACCAAATATAAACTGAGCGGGGATTTTAAAATTTGACCTAGAATCTTGAACTAATAGCTGACCTTTGAACTGCTCCTAGATTACCCAGGGTTTACGGTCATCCTATGTTTCATTGGAAGGGTCATTTCCTGTAGGACTTATATTGAGTCATCTGACTTGTGACCTCTTGGATTAGATTTGTGACCTTGCAAGGTCAGTCTTTAACTCATTCTGGACTGTTAAATTGCAAAGAGGACATTGTATGTCATTAGAGAAACAGTTTTCTCCAATTTGGTAATAAGGTTTTGGGAGTGACCTGTAAATCCAGTGTCACAAAACACTACTAATTTCCAAACAATATTAGGATTTTGTAGTTGTCCTTACCTTTCCTAATTTAGAAATAAGTAGATGCATACATTGAAGATACCAAAACTTTTTTTTTTGCTGTACCCGCAAACTTGGCAAACAGAATGTATTCCCCTATCTCCATGTCAATGTGTTAAAAAAAGAAAAAAGAAAAAAGAAGAAAAAAAAAAAGAAAAAAAAAAAAGACTTGATTTTCAGCTCTGATAAGTATTAGAAAATCCACCTCATCTCAATAGGAGTAGCAGAAATTCAGTGCCTTTTAAAATCAAGTCAATAACATATAAGTATAGAGATATAAGCTTTCTTCACGTGATTTTATGTGCAAACAATGTCTGCAATTTGTTGGACAGGAATCATCTCTTTTCTTAATGAATCTATAATGTACAGTACAGTTTAGCTTAGCTTTCTGATTACAGTAAAATAAACATATTGCACAGATTCAGCCCTCAGATATGCAGCTGTACAAAAGTAAGAGTAAGAAAACACAAGATTCCTGTAGTTAAATGTAAAACTTAATAGACTGATGCAACTGCATTTGCAACAGGTATCAAAGTTAGAGCTTCAAGTGCTTATGGGTAAAGGCTGAGTTTTCTGAAGATTTCAGTTTCTAAGTCAGGCACCTAAACCAATGACTAGATTTATTGAGAATCTCCCTCCAGACTTTGCGTGAATGAAGCTCTCCTTAGGACAAGCCCTCTTGGATGTCGGTCCCCAGAAGAGGACTCCAAACATTTGCACGGTCACCTGTCTTACAGCTTGAGAATTGTTTGAGGAGTTCTGCTTAGCTTTATTTCTTATGCCTGTCTTTCAGATCCCATGAGGCTACAAGCTTTCCGCTGTAATGGCCGTTCTTGCAACCCTCCGGTGGGAAACCTTGCAAGAGGGAGGACACCAGTCACCCTCACCACGTGCGGGCAGAACAGCACAGAACTGTACTGCTTCTACCCAGACCAAAACCTCCTCCACCTGGCCTCCCGTGGCTGTGGGCAGCCTCGCTGCACCAAATGCAATGCCAACCAGCCTGATAACTCCCATCTCCCTGCTGACATGACAGATGATTTCTTCGCAAATCCAGTCTCCTGGTGGCAGTCTGCCCAAGGGGTGCACAGGGAAGAAATCAGGCTGGACTTCGAAACGGAGTTCTACCTGACCCACGTCATCGCTGTGTTCAAGTCCCCGCGTCCAGCCGCGATGGTGCTGGAAAGATCCCAGGACTATGGGCAGACTTGGAGGCCCTACAAGTATTTCTCTGTCAACTGTACAGCGACTTTCGGGCTCCAGGATGATCTCACTGAGGAGGGCTCCATGTGTACTTCCAGATATTCAGATGCAGTGCCCTGCACCAGAGGAGAGGTAAGCGATAACTAAGGTTTGGACAAAGTTTAATGTCAGACAGTTAAAGACTGGCTGAGACTTGGAGAGTACAAGCTCAGAGAGACACTGTGCCTATAAATTAAGAAATGTAGCCCCTTCTCAAAGGCTTTATGTTAAGAAAATAAAGGGGAAGAAATAAAGAAATGATATATCAATGAAAACGAATGGAAATGTTTTAGCAAGTTTCTTTTATGAGAGCTGCAGAGGATAAGATTAACATTTTTGCCTATTTTTACATTGCAGATGCCAATAACTGAAGTAAAACACCACTAAAAACAGATGTAGAAAAAACACACATTTGTAGAGCCTTATTTATCCAAAATGTTTTCCTCCTTTATGATGACATGAACAGCACTTTCAAATTGTCTTTCACCATATAAAAGGTCCTGAATGTTTTAAATACTACCTTCCCTGAACATTTCATGCAATGACTCCTGCTGGGGATGTCCATTCTGGTTGTATCAAGACATAGGCTCCAAAAATGAAACCATTTAGAAACAGGAACTCTGACTGAGCAGCCAGATTCCACTGTTCAGCAGGGGGAAAGGGTCCTCCTTTGGTATAAATATTCTGATTAAATATGCAGAAGGCTTTCTTTTAAAATAAATGCACAATTGTTCTGATAAATTCCTCTGAGAAGAACATAAGTGTCTGCTTAGTAACCAGATTATTAGTTTAGTTATAACCTTTTGCATTTATTAATCTCAAAACAATTCAGATGGGAAAGAAGGTAAGTATCATTGGTGTCTTTTTTTTTTAGAGGAGACAGAAAAGCACACAGAGAGACTGTGAGACATTCCTGTAGTCCCGCCAGAGGCTGGAATCCTTTCACTTCCTTCTCTCTTCCTTAGAGAAGTCACAGTCCTCTTGGTTTCCCTGTCTGGAAGTGATCACACAGGTTTGGCAGTAATACTTGCTGTAAATTAAGCTCAGGTGTGAGGTAAATGATCCCAATAGCCTTCAGAAAAACACAGTGGTTTCAGCAATGCACTTCAAAATGCACTTGAGAAGAAAGAAATCAGTATCCTACACCTGAGACAGAAAAAGAGCAGCAAGGAGAGACTGAGTCAACCTTTGTGCAACAAGGCTGGGAAACATCTCTGAGTACTGGAAATCTGGAGCAAATCATCTAACTACTGTCTTCTTCCTGGAGTAGTAATTCTGCTAGTTAGTTATTAGGATACAATGAAGTCATATACATCCAATTGTCTTCTGTAGAGAGGTTAGAATTTGCCACGTCAATACATAATCTAGGCAACAATTGTGATTTTCCACTGTTTTGTGCCATCCAACGAAAAATCTGGAAGTACTTTGCAAGATCTATATAATGATCTTCAGCACGCATACAACAGTCCTGTTGCCATTTCACAGATGGGGAAGCTTCTATAGAAAGGTGGAAGTGGTTTGTGGTGAAACAGGACAGTTCTGGTAAAATAAGGAATAGAATTCAGGGTTTGAGGAAAATGGCTTGGCCTTAGACACAAAACAACTCTTCCTTTTCTATACAGTATCTCCTGTTACCCTGCACTATATAGGGTTTTGTGCTTGCTTAACCTTGGGGAATATCATTAAGACCGCGTGTTGCTGCTGAAACAAATCCAAGAGGTGGATGGCAGAAAATCAAATAATAAAACACACATCCAACAAAAGCCTTTGTCATTACAAGTGTCAAATAATTCTTTCTACTTGGGCAGCAACCACACCAAAACGAATATGCGTATCTTTAATCAATTCACGCTGTAGTAGTAGATGTTAGAAAATAATAGTAACAGTGAGAACAGTCATATATTTACAGGTCATGTCCTTGCAGATCCCAAATACTTTCATGAACTGTTACATGAATTGAATACATGCAGAGGTCACTTCCTCTATGGGATGGAGAGCTGAAGCTTTAAATCAGCACATGGGAATCTGTACAGCTACTTAACAGAGAACAAGCTAAACAGTTTCACAGCAAATAAACTCAAAAGGATTCTGGAGTTCTGAATAGACTTTACAGAGAACTCTTAACCAAGCTATCAAATACTGCTATGGCAAGGGTGCAAAAGCGTCAGACTTTTCAGGTCAGCAATATGACACAGCAGATTCTTTTGTGAATGAAAATAAAAGGCAGCAGAGAGTAGTTATTTAAAGTGATACCTGATCAGATTTGCCTGAGTGACATTGCTGCTCTTACTACAAGTCTCGTGGGAGCTTTGCCCACACATCCCAGAACTGCAGCTTTACAATTTATTTTAAAGATGTCACAAAAGTCACAAGGGTATCCCTTCAAGCACTAACTCCCAGCTGAGGTGGATGGAAGCTGAATCCCCATCAGTGCTTTGTGCAGTGTTCTCTCCTTTTGCACCCTCACTCTGACCTATCCAATTACTGATGGTGGCTAAGCCTTGGAGGGCTCAGGAGCTCACATCACAAGCTGACATTTCTGAAATGATCAAAACTGTTTCCAACCTAATTTCTAATTCATGCACTGAGATGAATGTCAGTTTTCTCTACTGAGGGACAGTCAGGTTTTTCTTGGGTGCTGTTCTATTCACTTTCAGAAGAGACGCAAAATTCCCTTTTAACAGGGCACAAAAGGAATCAAAAAGAGGAGATTGCTTACTAAGAACACTTAGGTTTAAAACCCATGGGAGACACATCATGGAACAAGATTTCTGGTCAGCTGGCTTCCAGACCTGAGAGTGTGGGTGGGTAAAGAGAAGGTGGCAGAGTTGCAGTAACCTACAGGCATCTATAAACTGACACGCGTGTCCCTGAGTCAGCACACTCTGGTGAGCCTTTAAGACCACTGGAAGAGTCTGGGAGCATAAAAAGAAACATGGCAATAGAAAAACTTTGAGAAGCTTAGAATGGAAGCAAAATCCCTTTGCGGGGGTGATATTACAATGTCACAAAAGAACCCAATATATCACTACGTTAAGCTGTATCCCCCTTTTTTGGTAAATCATCCTTTATCTTTCACCTCTTGTTAGGGTCACACATCTCTACTTCAGACGGGGTACAGCTGAGACAGACGGTGTCATACATTCAGGAACAAGTCCAGTAGAAATGCAAGGAGATGATTTTTAGTGTCCCTTTTGCAGTTTTCTTTTACTCCAGCATTAATTATATCCCTTGCTCCTGCACTTTTGGAGATAAAATCTCAGATCCTGGATCTCCCCATCTTAATTCTTCTGACAAAGAACTTAGGCTATTGATAGTTTCTGATTTTGGAGTCAGAGCAATTTATTCACTGCCAGTTGTCTACAAATCTTTTGCTTCACTTGTTTCATCTCTTCGAACAAGAGCTTCCATTGGCTGAATTCCCAGGACATCATTCTTGTCATTTGTCTCACCTTTTAGCCACAGCGAAACCTATACTATTAGCTCATTAGTTACGTTGGGCATCCAAACTTCCAGCTACAGTTCCAGCACTCCAGTTTTCAGCAAACTGTTTCTTCCTCAGTCTTTGTAACCATTAGAGATTAATAAGGAGCCTCTAATTCTCAAGCTTGTTCAGCAATGTTTAGCAATGTCTATTAGTTGTTATGTTTGCACCTGTACTCGCTAATTCTACATATTTTATAGATCAAATTTACACTGGTAAGTTAATCACCTGAAGTCATGTAATGTTGAAATCTAAAAGTGAATAGGGAGCCCGACACTCATTCATTCAAACTTTGCCAGTTCAACTTAGCAGTCCTGCAGTTTACTAGGAGAAGCACTAGACATGCAATTTCTTTAATCATTTGTTTATAATACCATATACAATATGTTTTGAATTGCAGCAAGGGAAGAAATAAACTACAAAGCATGTTCCAATCCCTGCAAGCATTTTGTTTTCTTTCATTGGTGTTGATCTGCAAGCCACCTGAGCATGATACATTGGTTTCTTGCCACTCTTTCCTAGAAGTCCTTGTTACTGAATATGCCAAAAACCTGTGTCTCCATAGGCCTTTGCCAGTTCCAATACAATTTTTCCTCTTTGTCTCCAAATTGTAGCTGAGTCAGGGCCAACCCAGACTGACAGCTGGCCCCAAACATCATGTCAAGGGTTTGAATCACGCCTCGATAAGTCAAGTTAATTAGGGGTACAGCAGTCAAAGTGGTTTTAAAAACCAAGCCGTTTTTTCTGTCTAGCAACCCACTTGCCTATCATAACCCAATAAGCTTGTTACAGGGTCTTTCCTTCCAAAGTGGTGGTGTGTTAGTTAAGTTAGCACAGTTCAGTCTCTAGTTTCTTGGGTTACAAATGAAGTAGAAGCCTAAAATGAACCTTCAGGTCAGCCATTGGAAATCTAACTCTAACCCAGACAAAAGGAGAAATTACCACCATGTTGCATCAGATGTTAGTGTGAGTTACAGTTCATACACCAGCTGGGGAAAACAGGGACCAAAATGTTTCAACCTGCATCCTGACAGCATGTGCAGTTAAGGAGTGCAGTCAACTATCTGACAAATTAAGAGCAGGTTTTTAATAAACTGGAATATTGGGAAACGAAAACAAATGTTCTCTTCCATCTATAGTGATGTTTGCATGAAAGGAAGACATTAGCATGCAAAGCTGGGTGTAACACTAACCTGCTTATAACCACAAGACCCTAAAGAAGACTCTACCGCTATTGGGTCTGGCTCGAGGAAGGTAGTTTTAAATCAAAAGCTGGTTCGTTTATGTGAATGTCTGCGTGACAGATGACACCAACGAAGTGTGATATAATAAACCCATTACTGGAATTCACTGGGGGCTGGAAGAATTGTGTATGGCTGAATTAGGTACTGGTTTCTATGGCAACAAGTTAAATGTGCCTTGTGCAGAAGACCTGTTCCTTCCCCGTTTTGTAGCCTGTGGTGACCTCTTTAGGGACAGAAGTCTCCAACAGCGTCTTTTATCAAAGATAGTGGACTTGCTTTGTAGCTGAGAGACTTTTAATCACTCTCCTGAACACACTCTGTGAGTGTCAGATCAAGACGTGGTGTGATGGGATGCAATTCTGTCTGCTTCAAAAGCCACCGGGCTGTTCAGACAGAAGCCACAGACAACCCTACTGAAGATCTTTGCCTCTGCACTGACACTGTGGATCTCTGCTGCCTTTCTCCATCTACAGGGACTCCTTGAGCAATGATTACTGCGATGGGGAACCACTTGTGCATTAAACCAGGCCAGGGATGGGGCTCTGTGTGGAATGTGTGTGATCCTGCTCTAACAATCCATGATTTTTGCTGTCTTTTCTCAGGTTTTTCTTTCAATGTATTCATACCAAACCTTTTGATAAACAAAGGAGGATCCCCCTCCCCTCCCACACATACCTCATTAAGTGGCAGCATCAATAATTCAAGAGGTCACCACTGAGGCTTCAGTGACATCTTAAAGGTCTGATCTCATACAGCAGTGGGGTCACTAAAAAGAAACATGCTCAGCATGTCACGAGGTTGAATTCCTAGTAGCTAAGGTGCAAGGGCAGGGTCTTGCACTGCAGTGAATTGTCCAACAGTCATCAGGGCTGTCCTCTAAAAGTTGTATGATGTTATTCTGACTTACAGATGGAAAAGATTCCAGGAGGGATTAGTCACTCCTGAAGGTAAGTGCCTGGTTGTTATGACTAGGGCCGTCTGTTCAGCATTTCGTTTAACTTGAACTGTAGAGGAGATAAAATGCAGAGGAAAGTTGAGAGGAAGCAGTTAACACCAGCAGTGTAAACAAACAGATAGCACTGCCAGGCCCTGCTTCCCTGGAGGAAGAATTAAGGGGCTCAAGTATTTGTGTCTGAAGGGAATTTGAACTGACATGAGACCAGTCCAGGATTCCCGTCCGTGACAAGTGAATTCAGGAGTGCACCAAGTGTCCTGCTCTGACCTGGTATGCAATGAGCCATTTCAGAGATATTTGGCACCTTATAAACCAGCTAGGAAGACAAAATAGTATTTTGAGCATTACTTCTGAATTTCCTGACATAATAGGCAGCAGATATCAAATCGATTTTTCTTCCTGCCCTGTTTTATGAAAGCTTAGTGAAAGTCTCAACTGTGAAAAAAGTTCTTGTCTAAAACATTACAGATCTTAGAGATTCATTGTTGTAATTTTTGAACTCCAGGCTAAAAATCACTTACTGTTTGCTCTTTTTGATGAGTGTTGTCCACACCTTACTCTCCTGGTGAGACTATATTCTTTACTAGATCTTTTCATGTGTAAGATTTCAGCGAAGACTTAAAGATATAAGTGGCTCCACTTATGAGAAATGGATGCTCTCCCATGAGGATGCAGCTCAGTAGACACTATGTGATACTAATGATAACTGGGTGTTTTAACTTTCCCTGACAATTCGGAGGAGTGAAATGAGACTCTTGTTCTCAGCCCAGGTCCCAGTAGGGCTGTCTGCGTCACAGAATTCCTCATGCCACCCTCTGCCATTTCAGAGCAAATATCATAACTCATCATGAAAAAGGACACTGCGCTGTGTGGGAGCAAGGAAGTGTTTTCAGATCCTCATGTAAGGTGATGCTGTGTAGAATGGAAGGAATTTTGTCCATTCTCTACATACGGACTGCAGACTGAATGGTTTTGTACCCAACAGTCTAGATTTTGCACTCCAAATACATTATTTGGCTTGGTACAAGATACTGCTCCTTCCTACAAACCTTGTTTTTTACACAGATGTAGAAATTTGTATCTGCAGATAACCTGAAGCTACAGGAAACATTTGGTTCAAGGAAGAAAAAAAAAAAGTCTGCATGGTTCTTCAGATTCGTCTGTCTCTAATCACAATTGTGCAGTCTTTCCCCATCATTGTATTGGCAGCGACGCCTAAATATTAATATTAATGCCACACTGACTGGATTACTGGAATAACCTCAAAGCAGATGCAAATTGAAGGGACATTGACCTGTCCTGTTTTGGAAAACACAGAATGGATTCAAGACACCACTGTATTGAAAGTAGTTGGTTTTACACAGATCAGATAACTTTAAAAAATCAAATGGACAAATAGATTATTTCTTTAACAAAATTTCATATTCCATGCTGGCTACTAACTTTTTTTTCTGCAGAAGACAGAAGAGCAGGGGATCTTGACTAAGAAACCCTATTCCATGAATCATCAGAATAAGCCTTCTGATAGCTAAGAGGGTACCCAGATTTCTTTGTGCTCTAGGCTATTTCAAAACAGGAAAAAAGGCTGCTTTTATAGTAAAGTCTACTGTTCCACAAGATGGAAGAATTTTAGTCAAGAGCTCCATCAAATAGATCAGAGGATATTTGCCACTGGGTAGGAAAAATTCTGAGACACAATTGTTTACTATTCCTTTATGAGCAAAATCAACTCACATGAAAATCTCTTAATGAAGAGGATTTAGGACTGATGAGAGTTTTTATTGCAGCTTCCTTCTGATGGGCCTAGTATAAGCACACAGACATTTCTGACCTCATTAACCTGATTGTGTGCAACATGATCAGCATAGCTTAAGGATGATTTGTAATACCAAATTCTTGTTCTGCACAAGGATCTTCTTTTGTAGGAGGCCATGCATTGGCTCTGCCCTCCATTTGTGACTCATATTCCTTGACCTTAGGCTATAAGCTTGCAAGGGGGAACCTTTGCTGTGTCCACATCTTTTCTGAATAATACTGGCTGGAAGATCAGGTTAAGAAAACAGAATTATCTGCATCAAGGATGGAGAGGCAAAACATGTGGCAAAAAATCAAAAATCTGAGGCACTGTCTCTGGAATGAAGATGATCTTTTGACTGGGGATAAAACATCACCCTCTGTGAAGCTGTGCCAACTTGCGTACGGCAAAACCAGCCAGCCCTTTAACAGTGGCTATCATTTTTAGCTTTGCACACTTACAGCATTCTCCAAACTTCTTTGCTCTTAGAAAGGTCAGGAGAGGACACGGTACTGACCATCTTTTTGAGGCGTAGCTGATTGACTTTTGAAAATGAGAATGACAAATATGCGCTTGATAGCAGATATGCTGATAAGCATGAATGCCCTACTCAGCATTCGGCTCCAGTGGCAGCTCCTGATTATAAGGGAAACTCAGGATCTAGGATGTATTTCCACAAAGGGTCGAGACTATAAAGGTGCTGAATACCCTTAACCTGCACACAGTTCTATGGAAACCGAAAGATTTCTAGGGTGTCCTTACATTACTCAGCCCTTAGCAGACTTAATCACCAGCAGATTTTCTTCTGTAGCTGTGCATATGCTATTTTTATGAAAACTACATCCTGATGCTTAGAGAAGTGACTGGGGGATAGCCTGTTACAACAAGAAAAGATCTTCCATAGAGCTTGACACCAGATAGAGACTTATATGAGAAATATCCTTGTGGTAATAATATCCCTGGGAAGCTGTTTTCAGAGCTTGCATCTTAATTATTAGAACATCTTTTTCATCACACTTTTTAAATCTCTTTGACATTAATGTAATGGAAAAGAGCAAATTTGCAAAACGTCTCTGGGAAATGAACAATTCACATGTTTTTCTTAAGCTAAGCAAAAGGCATAAGCCAAATGCCTATGTGTACAGAAGGAATCTCCTTCATGCGCTTCAGAAAGCAAAACACGACCTTGTGAAATAAACAAAGAACAGATAATACAGTGAAAATGAAGTGTCTCTTCCCACAGTGTATGACTCTAAGAGTTCATTAAGACAGATCTATTTCTAATCTAATCTTTCAAACATTTATATCAAAATGGTTGAGATTGCTAAACTTGTCTTTGACCTATTATTATTTTTTAAATTTTGAATGTATTGAACATCCATCTGTAGTGATTCTAAGAGAATTTACAGATATAAATTTATTAATCTTCCTCCCCTCCTGTTAAGTACTCAAGTACTTGTATCCTATTCTTAAAAAATGTAAGCAGGACATACAGTAGATGTACATGCTAAAGGAGTACTAAATACTGATTAAAACTATGTTACCTCCTCACAAAGTGCAGCTCACCTAAACCTATTTACATCGTCACAACATATCTGTTTAGACTCTGCTGACACAATCTTTGTTTAATTAAGTCCTTGATATCTTTGACTGGTATAAGGCTAGGGAAGACAAATTCTTTAATGGTTGTTGAATCCAAGAACATCTAAATGGCACTCCCAAAAGATTTCACTAGTGTTATGTCACCCAAATCAGATCTTTAACATTTAACAAATCTTGCTTTGGGAGAGATGAGGACAAACAAATCCAGCCTTATCGCTGAGCTTATTCCAGGCAGAAATGTGTCATGAATTAATCATACAAGCAAACTCTTGTATCTCAACTGGAATGGAGCACTCTTTTTGCTTAAAAGGATATTGCAATCCCTGTGGGACAGCTAAGCTATTAATATGTCTATTCACAAACAAAATTCAGAGTTCTAAGGAAATATGGAAATGCCAAAACAGCTCTCCTGAAGACATGCAAAGCCTGAAATGAAAATATCTGGAAAACAATAAATCCACAGGAAATCTGATCTTTTTTCCAAGTTGTAAAGCAAAGAAACAAAAAACAACCCAGCTTCATGAAAGCAAATGTCACCATGCTGAAGAAGAGCACCCAACAACTGTTCTTTTGCCCAAAGAACTCAGTGCTGTCTGGGTACCAGTTAAGACATGGCGAGGATGGATGATCGACTGGAGATCCCAAGATGTGGACATCTCTCTAAACTTATTATGTATGCAAAATGATTTTCTACTAGCACAATATACAACATTTCCTTCATATTAATTGTAACACAAAGCAAGGCTATTGCCAGCAAGTAGAAGTATAATGCTGGAGAAGCACAGCAAAAAAAAACACCACAAACAATCCTTTGGCCATTATCTGGTCATTTCTTTCAGAGGAGCCCAGTAAAAACTCTGGTTCTTCACCTCATTCACCCTTCCTTTCTGTCTCCTGTGAGGAAATGCATACCTGTTTACAACTGGGAGCTCTGGTGCCCAGATACATTAAGCCTCTTGCTCAGGCTTGTATAAGGATGTCACTGGCAGGACCAGTGCAGATCTTGCAGAAGCTAAAAACATATTGGTTACCTGTTTTCAGATCTCTTGTCCTGGAGCAAAAAACTCTAATATTTATGTTCTTGAGCCAGTGATCTCTTAGGTATCCTCTGTTGAGCCATCCTGAAAGGAGAGACCATTTTTTACTAAGCATATATATTAGAGAAGCCACAGACAAGAAAGTCAAGTGTGAGAATGCAGCTTATAAAAACTGGTAACTGAACAGATTGCTTTACCCCTTGGCTCCTCTGTTTCACACCAATTTAAAACAGCTTCACCAGGGCTTTTAGCTATTAATGTCCTAGTAGTTAGTTTTTAACCCTGGGAAGAGGGAGAAAAGGTTCTTAAAACTGGCTTCCAGTAAAAAGACCAGACCACCCGGGATTAGGGGGAACCGGACAGATGAGGTTGGTCTTTATCCTTTGAATCCATCACAAGGGGAATGCTAGGCACCAGGACAAAACCAGATGGGCCATTTGCTTATGGTTCCGTTGACTGGGGGAATGTACACATTGGTGTGGAAAGGCCCAGGCTATTTTGTCATGGCTTCATTGGTCAGGGGAATGTAGGCACCTGCACTGCACAGCCTGGGCAATCTGCCCATAGTTCTATCAAACAAGACACCTCTCATCACACCAAACAGGGCTATTTGTAGCTCTGTAAATAGCTGACAGTACAAGATAAGGGAATTAAGAGAAAAAAAAAAAAAAAAAAGAGAGAAAGAAAAAGAAAAAAGATCAGAACTAACCAAACAGAAAATGCTGCAGACAGGTGGGAAACGTACCGCTGCCTTCACTGTGTTACTGTCAGGTGCAGCTCTGTGTGAAGCCTGGAAACCGATGCTGTTAATTTAAGGGGTTTTATCTCTCCATGTGCCATCAACATGCAACAAAATTATCTTCCAGGTGTGTACCACAAGCTCTTTCCTGGATCCCGTGAGCAAAACGAAACAGAAGTATTTTACATGCTGCAAGTATTTAAATTGGTTGGTTCACCAACCAAGAAAGAAAGAAAAAAATAAATAAATAGAGAGAAAGAGGGAATCCCTATGGAAACAAAGCTTTCACTCCACTAACAGAGTTAGTCAGACAGAGACTGTCACCACTCATTAAGCTGGGCCAGAGAACCCTCAGGGCAAGTCCCTCTGCTATGATGGAGAAACTGAACCAGAGGAGAAAATAGCTCTTGGTTTGAAGTTAGCGTATCCATAACGGGCATCTAAGCCTGGGAATGAACGCATCCAGCCCTCTAGCTCACTGCTACGGACTGTGGCACAGCTCTCCATTGTCACCCTCTCCCCATAAAACCAACAGAGACAAACACACCCTGAGACATACAGAGGGGCAGAGTGGTACATGAGCTAAAATGCAGCAGACAGCCAGCAGACAGCAGGCAGGCACAAAGCCCTCCTATCCTGTGAGCTCGCTGCCATGTAGCTATTTCTCCTCTTCCAATGAATAAACCAGCTTGCTTTGTTTGAAAACAGGGTTATCTCAGTGCTTACTCACCCTAAGCCAAGTTGTGTTTTCTAGCCCATAGTCCAAGTGACCGTGCCAAAAGTGTGATCACAGTTCTCACTTCTGTCACAGATCCACTTCGTGCCTTAGTTTACCTAGCTCTAGAGCTCATACTAAAGCCATATTCCTAAAATGCTTCAAGAAATTTCAGTGTCAATACTGTATTTATACCAATAAACCCTGGGTTTCTCCAAGTGACATTCTGTTGTCACTTGGCTCAGAAACACAAGGAAGTAAACAGTGTTTGACAAGTTTCCATATATTTTCCAACCTGTAATAAGTGACTGGGCCCAGTAACCCCACTGACAGAAATGTAAACTAAAGTGTTTCCTGTTACACACTCAAGATGGAATGAAAGCAGGTATGCAGTCACGTGCTGTGTGTAATTTTTGTCTTTCAGGTGATTTATCGTGCCTTAACTCCGGCTAACAAGATCGAAGACCCCTACAGCCCTGAGGCTCAAGATCTCCTGAAACTCACCAACCTTCGCCTCCTTTTGTTAAAAAGACAGGAATGTCCGTGCCATGGCTCAGGATTGGTAGAGAAACCTCAGAGGTTTGCCCACTACGCTATTTATGACCTGATCATCCGAGGAAGCTGCTTTTGCAATGGGCATGCAGAAGAATGTGAGCTTGCCAACCGGACGGGAGACATGGAGAACGTGGTGAGTTGTAGGCATTCACTGATTTCCTAGAATCGTTACCTGCTTGTGCTTTGTCTCCATCCGACTGTGGATTGTGTGTATGGTCCTGTCCCATCTTCCTTAAGCCTGTCTAAAAAAAGACAGCACTCTTAATCCACTTCAGTGAAACCTAAAACACTCCGGGAAAAGATTTTCTATAATCCTTTATACAGTTCCAAGCTTTAATTGCATCACTAGAGATGAGATTTTCCAAAACCTCTGAATCTCCAAACACCTATAAACCGTGAGGGAACTTTGTAACAGAAACAGAGGTCCAAATACAGGGATTGAAATCTACCTGCACAGAATGAACCAATCTCTTTAATGCAAAGAGTGCCCTGACTTACCAGAATTTTATTATTAGATCTTGATTTTCAGATTTTCTGAGTTTGTGAGACATGAACAGCTCTGCCATACTTAGGGTTTCAGTCTCTACTTTTAGTTGTCAGCCTTGTATGTTTTTGTTAATTTCACTGCATGGCCAGAGGTGTTCAGGACCTGAAAATATTTTCTCTTCCCTCCCTTTTTACTATTTAACTTATTTGAAAATGTTAGAACTTAAAACAAAAAACAAAAGGAGCCAAACTTCATATGAATCATCTTCCATAGTACTATTACTGCCCCCTGTTCAGTGTTTTATATGCATGCTCAGATGTTGCTGTTCAGGGGTTATCACTGATGTCTACATTTTGATTTAGCTGCAAGTATTATGCAGAAGAATGGTAATACCAGTCACAGGGAAATGATGCTAACCCAATACCCAGGTACTTCTAAACATGTACATCACAGACAGACCTCAAGCCACTTTAAACTAGCCAATGATTCCACTGGTTCCAGTAGGCTGTCTATCCCTGTAATGCATTTTGAAAACCAAAATAACCTTAATTTTTTTAGTCCCTCATGCACTCTGACAAAATAGATGTAAGAAATACATCCTCAGGTAACTTCTGTCCATTTAGATGTGTGGCACTTGACATTTTGGTTTATTTTCTTCTGGAATGTATATTCATTGTTTTTCAGCTCTTCTAAGTTGAGACGTAGATATTGTACAAATAATTAGGACTGCATGATTTCACAATATTTGCAAAATCATTTCTGAATCTGTACCATCTGTGGTATAAATCTAATTTACAGTACTCTAGTACTGGGTGATGTCATGAGGCTCTGTTAACTACAAATATAGACCCACATAGGACATAACTGTGTGGAGAAAACCTGTTTAAAGAGTGCATCCTCTCCATTGCAAACTGTTAAATACACACATGGTGAAACCAAATAGATGAATAACAGGCTAAATGAATACAGCTGGTAGAAGAATAAACACTCTGTCCATCAGAAGAGGAAAACAAGATATTGTGTATGTTACTGACATAACCATTGTAAACTATGACTGGAGGTTTTTTTACACCGTTCACAAGGGAATAGAATCTTTGCGTGCCATCAATGACTTCATGGGGCAGAAGGTGAAGCAGTTTTGATGAAATGCACTTTATGAGTGAGTCATGTCTCAGGAGACCAGAGGGTGGATGCATCCCAGCATTCAACACAGGCACAGATATTATCAAGTCTTTGCCTAAGCAGGGATTCAAAGACAGCAGGAAGTAAGAAAAGCCTTCCAGAGCTTTAACTACTTCTTGAATCCTAGGTGAGGGCTGGAAAAGACTGTGATTGAGCTGCTTTAAGTCCTTGCATTAAGGTATGATCAAGCATACCTAATCTGTTCGCTAGCGAATGCCCATTGAAATAGTTATTGAAAATCTCTAATTAGGGAGATTTAACAGCAGCCTTCAGTAGTTGTTACCATTCCAACAGTTTGAAAGCCCTTCCATGGTGCCTGCCTCAATAAGGTGGTTCCTTCTTGTCCCTTTTCCTCCAGTGATCATGGAGAGCAGTCAATTCTCATTCTGCTGATAGATCTGGAAGGTTCCTACCAAGTCCTCTCCTGGTTTTTGCTTTTTTGTACTAACCAGAGAAGCATGAAACCTCAGTGGTCAAAACTGAAAATTCTAACACAAGTTCATACGAGCCTGAAGTAAAGATGGTCTTATTATTTTGCTGCTGTTTTCTATGCTCTGGTCATTAAATCTTAGCTCTTTTTCATATATACAGTGAAAACTGGCTAAAATGACGGTATTCAAGCAAGTGTATAACTCTGCATCTTACAATATGGTAACCTCCTTGCCTACATACAGAAGGAAAAGGTTTCTGTTGTTGAGTGGCAAACACCAATGATACATATCAAATTAGCCAAACTGCACTGCAACAAAACTCTTCTTCTGGTCATCTTCCAGTTCTCCTTTCTCAGCAGAGAGATGGAAGGTGCTCTTCTTTCACACAAGGACTAAAACAGAACAGAGGAAAAGGATGTTAAAAACAAACACTGCCTGTTCAGAAATAATCTGGTTCATTCCACTAGCCACATCTAATATTTAACAAGCACATGGGCAGAGAAAGTCTCAAGACACAGAGTTTATTATGTGGCTAGCGTGGGTGATAAAACAGCATGAATGCAGAGCAACTTCAAGTTTCCTGCGTTCTGTCATGTAATTAAATAAAATGATAGAAAAAATACAGACCTCCACAGAAAGGTCTAAGTAATAGGAGTCAATGTCTCTTAATATTTCAGAGCCCTCATGCAATGGTCTTTTCTGTACTTAACAAAAACAAAAGCAAGTCCATGTAGAAAACAACTGTAATTACTTGTCATGGGATAGGCCCAAAAACTGAGATCATTCTGCACTTAGGTCTTGGAAAAGATGTAATTGTTAATTTCTAAGTCTGCTTTTCTTACTCTTGAAAGAAATCTGTTCCATTTCTAATACTTGTTGCACTGCTATACTGTATGGAGACTAAATAATGGAGAAAACGAAAACAAATTTCTTGACAATTTTGAACTAACGCTTTTCAACTCCATTCTGGTGGGTCTTGACGATTTATTACTAGTAGATAATATATCAATCACCAGTTTATTTGTGGATCTGTCAATTCAGTCAGGACAACCCATTCAGCTTCTGGCTTTTCTACAGAGGCTGCCAATAAGAAATGTAGCTGTATGAGAAGTAATGTCACAGATGCCACGGTGTCACATCTAATGATACAAGACAAATGCAAATTATCATATTAACCCTCCAAATGGCATATAATTATTCCTACCTTGGAATCCTAGATAGTGTCATGTATATTGACTCTATTTGGCCATAAGTCACTAGTGAAAATACTGAGTAAATAAGGTGCAAAGGATACCATGGAAAAGTCTTTTGGCTTCTTAGTTGGACTGCAAACCACTAATAATTACTCTTTCAACATGGCTTTTTTTTTTTTTTTAATTAGTTTACAACCACCTCAGTGCAATTTATCTAGATCTTATTTCCCATATTAACTACTGAGAGAATCATGTCAGACAGGAGAAAAGCTTTGAGGAATGAAGATGGGAACAGTAAGCAGTAGTCAATAAACTTGTGGGCAAGCATATATTGAATTTGGGGTTTGTTGCTAGAGACAGTGATATTCTCTTTTCTACTTCCCTTCTTCAGACCAAAGACAAGAGACACAGAGATGCCATGCCCAACTTAAATAGTTTCTTATGATAACTATGGACAAAATTCTTCTTTCTTAATTTCATTGCCTGTAATATTCAAACTTTTTAAGGCAGCTCCTTTGTCAGTGAACAAAACTGTCTATTGACATTGTATTTTGGTGAAGAAACTGCAGAGGTGCATTTGCTTTTAAGTGTAGGGCATGAATATGCTCTTATGAGGGAAACAAATACTAGGACCTAGCCACCTGAACACATCTCGTCATCTTCCACCATTGGATGGAATGGAAAGTAATCCTGTCCAAGATGTTGCTGATGAAGAGTATACAAGGGTATGTGTTGTTTTATAGTACATGCTTCCTTTAATAAGCTCCAGCAAAGTTAGGAACCTTTCAGGTTTATAATCTGCTTTGATGACATATTTTAGCTGAATCCAGGGGGGCTTCCAGAACTTACAATGTTTACAAAGCAGAAAGCACACATGGACAATTCTGTCTGAATCTAGACCAAATTCCTTTCCATTTGCCAAACATTTCACAATTCTCTTTCTGGTGCATGGGAAATAAGCATGGACGGAGGAAAGCAAACGTAGATTAAAATGTTACTGACTAAAGCATTAGTTTTTTTTTTACTCGTTAATTTTTGGTACCTTCACTGCCAGGAAATTCTTACAAGTTGCCTCGGATGTTTCTTTTCCTTCTTCATCCTGTTTACAGAGACAAACTAGACTCCCTGTGGGTCTGATCCTCCACAATGAAGCAAATGGAAAGTTTTCCATTTACTTCAAAGGGAGCAGGATCTGGTCCTAAGTAAGATTCCTTGTTTGGCATAAAGCAGGTTACATAAGGTAAAACTTGTTTTTCTACAGTGATTTTCTAGGCAACTTGGCTGTCATCTCTCTTGCAAATATTATCTCTTCTTCAAATATCTTGTGCAGTTCTTGATAATCCCTCAACTAAGTTTTCACATTATCTGATCCACGCTGTGCCAGTCTGTATGATGTCCAGCACTCAGAGCTGCCAGGAAGTGCACTATGCTGCAGCTGGCAACTCAAAGAGCAGGTTTTGTTTAGAAAAAAGTTAGTCTGAGTATCAGCCATGTGAGCAGCATTGTGAATGTTAAAAAGAATCACAAAAGCTTCAGAATAAATTATAGAAACAGATGCCTATGCTGATATGGCCAACCCCCAAATCAGCAATTCCTTCTGAGATGTTAAAAAAATCGCATCCAAGTGAAAATACCATACAACATTTCTGGTTTTGATGGCTCTTCACCAGTAGACTCAAACTTGAACAAGATGGTCATGCCCACCCTGACAGCATCCCTGCTACTTTGCTGTTTCAGCTAGAATAGCAGGGACATGTGTAAGCACTACTTCACCCTGACATTCAGGTAAGGTTCAGGTAAGGACAGGTCTGCCCACCCCCTACCTTTCCACTTAGCACTGGCCACTGAGTTACAGCCAAGAGCAGGAGGAGTTTTGTGCTGCTCTGCAGCCCCATACATCTGCACTGGCTAACACGTCTTTTTGAGCTCTGAAATGAAATTAGTCTAAAGGCTATTTCATCTAATGAAAGACAATTAATTTGGCTACTCTGGTGTAAAATATATGATGTCGTACTGTACCTTGAATTCACTTGTAGCACATCAGGTGTGTAGACTGCACTTCTACTGATTATAATTGGTGTGTTTAACTTGACGTTCATGCAGGTTCTCCATAAGCACTACTAAAAACCTGTGGTTTGCCACCACAGCATCTGGCATTCAGACCATCAACATGAGGTTTTACGTATGGTTTAGAGAATAACCACAATTTTGATGGTATGATCCACATCGTGGTTCAGCCGGCAGGAATTCTGCAATTATAAAGTCAACAAGTTTTCCTTGCATTTTATTATTGTTGTGGAAATATCTTTTACTACTGCTAAAGTCCAAATCAGAAAAACATGCCTATTCAGGAGTGGTGTTTAAACAAATGTCTAAATGCTTTCCTGAGTCAGGGC
Source organism: Anas acuta (assembly GCF_963932015.1). Lineage (NCBI taxonomy): Eukaryota > Metazoa > Chordata > Aves > Anseriformes > Anatidae > Anas > Anas acuta. The sequence goes on along the minus strand of NC_088989.1, from coordinate 10,473,419 downwards.
TCAGGGCAGATTCACCCATGCAACACTCATACTACGTTTAGGAAACTGTCTCTTATTTTTTGGAATGGGGTAAACAATTTCTTATCTCACATTATTAGCCTTTAAACGGTGTTTTTCTTAAAAGCATGTCTATGAAAGAGCTATTTAAAAGTAGTTTAATTTTATTGCTTAATTGCTTTAATTAATGTTTTTGTTGTTGTTGTGTTTTTAATTGCTGAATTGATGTTCTCTGCCAATTTTATCTCTGTGAAGGAACCACAATAACCCTGCTAGTAGAACCATTTGACTGCAAACAGTTGTAAATATGCTTTAGGGCTGGTAAAATATGCCTTACAATTCCTTCAAGAACTGCTTTTCACAAGAAAGCTACGAGAGTCTGTGTATGTGTGAGAGGGAGAAAAATTTGCTTTATCTCAGAGATACCAGCCACCATTCTGCTACCAACACTTCTCTAATGTCCTGTAGTACAGCATGTTTCTGAGTGTCTTTCATTTAAGCTCCACAGAATGTACACTGTTCTGTCTCTAGGTTAAATTTGACACAGCCACCAATGCTAGGAAGTTGCTGTGATGTGACAGTCGTAGAAGCTGCTGCATTTGGCCTCATACATTAGGACCTTGTGTTTTTAAGCTCCCCTGGAATGAACAGTCCGCTATGTTGTTTCTGTCCTCAGCTCACCTACCTCTCACCACAACAAAAGTTTGCAGCCTTTTACCAAAGCTTTTCAGGGCTTTTCAGCCCATGCACTCAGCCCTAGAAACCTAGTAATTTCAACAAATTTTTCTAGAGTTGTACCTTGTGGGTATGTGAAATTTGCAGTTAAGTGATTTGGAGGCAGGTGCACACAGAGAGAAAATTTTCACAGGATCTTTAAAAAAAATCCATATTACTCTGCATAAAAGTTATAAAATCCTACATCCATTTCCTTGCCTTGTTTCACCCACTGGGCTAGAAGGGACTTGGGGATGAGCCTTATGCCCATTAGGGCTTCAGAGTCCTTCTCTTGCAACATACAAGTTTTCTGCTAAATTATGGACTTTCTCTCCCCTTTTCTCCATCCTGTCAGACAGATTCCTTATAAATTTGGCTGGTCCAGTGCTATGTCAGCCCTGCCCTCCCCCACTCTCCGAACTGTAGCCATCTGCAGAGGAGCTGTAGAAAACTATTTTTCTCTTGGCTTCATCTGTTCCATTACTCAACATAATTTCACTTGAATGGGAGCTATGCATGTTGCCAAATTTGCTTAATACTGAGGTAAAAATTCAGAGAAGAGTACACAGGCCCACACTTGGAGTGGATTTTGAATCTCACACCCCCAGAGCCACTATGGATTAACCAGCAGAAACTCATCTAGTCCAGACAGTGACTCAGGTATTCACTTATTAAAATATTAGCACTTGCTCCACTTTCTGCTTCCTGCTTTCATAAGACAGTCCCTCAGATACTGTGACCTGTTGTAACTCAGGGGCGGCATTTCAGCACGACAGCTGTTACTTGTATGCCGCTTGTTATAGACTGATAATGGAGTTGTTGGCACTGTAGGTAAAAATAAAAGGACACCAGCTCAAAAATGAAGAAAAATCAATCTAGCACTGAGGAAGAAAACAACAGGAAAACAGAGAAATGTGGCCTAAGGCACAGCCAGGCATGTGTGTAAAGACAGACGGAGGTGAATGCAGGCAGAGGATGGAGTTGTGTCTTGAAACTGCCACAGGCTGAGGTTGGCCTGCTATATTCCCTCACACGAAGCATGGATTTTGTACCTCTTCCGTTCTATTTATCCTGTTCTTTGTTACTGTTCAGATAGGGGCTTAGCGATGCCAGTCTGAATATGCAGCTAAACACTGCCACTGATTTTTTTTGTCACTATTACCTGGTTAGTCAATTTGGAACTGGTGGCAGCTTTCGCTCACTGCTGTACAGGCCGTATTTTCTCAGATGGCCTTGCCGCAACTGCCCCAGCTCTCCTTATCCCTGCCAAGTTCCCTCAGACTTAATTTACCAAAGCGACCGCGTACAAGCCAGAAATCCAATTCCCTCTGAAAACACCCATATGTGTAGTAGTTTTCAGACACACACACTTGTTAGACCTTTCCCCAGAAACCAGCAAGTGACATAGGAAAATAATGGCTTTTTTCATTCCTGATTAGAGCAGGAATTTGAACTATCAACCTACCCATGGCAGGCACTGTACTCCCAAGCCACTCATTCCCTTAAGTATTTGAAACCTTGAAAAAGTTGACGTAATTTTTTAATTTGGTCTCTTAGAAGTCAAATCTACTCTCCTCAGGACCTGATATTGAAAAATTTATTATAAATCTGCACAGATAAACTTCTTAATTAGAAGAGACAACGGAGTACATTTGAACTGTGAGGCAAACAAAGGGGAACAGGAGACACTAGTTTGTATTTAACCATTCAAACAACCCAGAAAAGGTCATTTTACTAAAAACAGGTAAGGGACCAGCCTCTGATGTCATTGCAAACTGCTGTATCCAAAATTGCTCTGGCGACATTACAAAAGTGAATACAGAGCCCAAAGACAAACATTTTCTCTGAATCAGCAACAGTTGCTCTGTTCTGGAAGGCTTCCAAATTTAACCTTCATTCATTAGAGAAAAAAAAATAAAAATAGACTGAGAATAGCCCAGGAGAAAGACTAGCAACCACAACATTTACTGAAAGGACAAAAGGTAAAAGAAACTGAACAGGGAGGCAGAAAAGCAAAATGCTTGAGGTGTTATTCTAAGCTGAACAGAGTTTAAAAAAATTAAAAAAAAAAGTGGGACAGAGATGGCAAATATGCACTTGTTCTCTCAGCTGCAGATCAGAATTTAGGTGAAATTTTGTACAGGCAAAGGTGAAAATGATGAAATTCATGGTTTAGTGTAGCAGGGTGAGCTAAGTGATTGAAATTGATCATTCAGGCATTAAAGTCTATGAAGCTATAACCTCCTTCGAGTCATGACTCAAAACTGCTCAGGTGGTAGATGTACAAATCACAGCCTTTGCCAGCAATACCAGACTGTTATAACAGCACAACTGTACAGTGAGTCAGATCATGGAATTAATCCAGATTAAGAATATTATTGCCAAAGTAAAAAAAAAAAAAAAAAAAAAAAAAGCATTTTTAATTTTTTTTAGTATGGTTAAGTTTCACAGTCCAATTTACACATGACTCAAGGCATGATGCAAAAGGTAGTAACATAGACAGAAGCAGTACTAAAAGCAGAAATATCTTAAATTGTGCTTGCTGACAAAGACTTCGTATCCTAAAACCACTGCTTGAGAACATAGCCACTATACCAAGACACAAAAGCAGAGTTTGCTTTCAAGTGGCTGCTAAATCCAATATGATTGTGATTGAGAGTGTAGTATAACATTTTGGTTCCTGTCCTGGACTAATAATATCTTCAGACTGCCAGCATATCAGCCTGTAAACTTTTAACCTTTGCAAAAGCTGATTAAAAAACTGGAAGTTTGACGTAGACAGAATATTAGTATTGAAAGCTACAGTTTTCATCTTTCAAAGCTCATAGCACGCATTAGTGACATGAATAACCTTGGCAGAAAACATTCTAGAAGCTAGACTGCAGGAATACAAACCATCACAGGTTATGAACATAGTACTTCTGACTGGTTTTATAAATGTGGTAGTTTACATAATCACACGGTCTGCCTGCGAGTGCACCTATTTCTTTGATCCATTTAGAACAGTAACTTTGGAAGGCACCATTCAGTTTCAAACACATTTGTCAGACCAACTGAGCTCTTAATACAATGATGATCCAATGAAGGGGAACGATCATTGGAGATAACTAGAGTTATCACAGTAATGAGGAGAAGCAGATGGAGGAAGATGTCATGAAAATAAATTCCTTATTATTTCTGAAGTACTCAATTATCGCAGCAATAAGCATTGTGGAAAGGCCCATATAGGCCTAAATTCTTTTATATCTACGGATCAGTAAGCGCTGAGTGATGTGGTGTCACATATTTCATGTTAAAGTGAAATATTAGAGATGTGAGACACAAATCCCCTGGGTCTTAATCTTTCTCCTGCTGTACCAACACATTTATATGTATTCACATAAATCTCTGTCATAAACTAATCAGGCTTGAGCTGAAAAATGGCTAGGCTTCTTAAGTGACTGCACGAATCTCAAATAAGTCTGTGTTGCTCATACCTCACTTTCAAATCCCCTCTATCTGGACCAGCTCCAAGCCTAGAAAGAAAAAATATTTTTGCTTTCTAACAGCCAAATATCATAAATCTCCCAATAACATGAATCCAGTAGTAATCAAACAATTATCAGTGTCCTGAAGGCTTTAATAGGGTTTTAATGGCTGTAACCAGCCCCACCTGGGACTCACACCCATGCCCTCTCTCCATAGGCCCAGAGGCTCCATTTAAGCTCAGCCCCGGGCCTGTACTTTTTGTTTAAGCAGTGCTGTAGGTGTTCTTGCCTGCATATCTGCCCCCTTGGAGGGATGTTAGCCTTGTGCTATAGGTGGTTTCCCTCCTGGTAGAGCTGTTACGTTTGTTGTAGCTTGTCTCCCTTTCTGCTTTCAGTGTGGGTTTTGGTCAGATGTTGTAGGCTTGGTTCTAGGCCTGTCTCTTGCTGTTCTTGAAATTAGGGCACAGTCTCTGCTATAGTCACTGTCAACCTATAGCTCCATATCCCTCAATGTCCTTGCTGTTCCATGATAGTCATCTATCATATCATCTGCCTTTACTTCTACCTTGCTTTCTAGAACCTAGAAAATGTGTGTCTCTCCCTTAAATCTGTATTTCTTTAACTATTTTATTTACTGTGGTTTGATCATCCAGTGAGATCCTGTGCATCCTGAGGTCTTCTGTTATGCAGAGAGAACAACCTGCTTTTTGGACCCACTTAAGAGCTCTTAATGTTTTTCAGCAGGGAATAACAAGTCGGAGACCAGCCTGCTCTTGTGGTGTGGAGTGTGACTCTCACATTCTTCCTTCCCTGAGCAGATATCTCATTTCCAATTTTATCTTACAGTTTCCTATATATCGTTTTTGTTCCTTCCTGCACTTCCATTCCTGGCTGCCTTTCCTATCTCTTCTTCTCTAACAGAACACATTGCTTCTCCTGTTACTTACTGCTGCCTCTTCTATCCTCATTTCACATCTTGGTCAGGTGTAACAGGTCTCTTCATAACTCAATTTCTCCTCCAGTCTTCCTGTCATTACCACTTGCTGAGTTGCTTCTTTGCTCTCTTCTTTTGATCCTCTTTCTGTACTTGTCACTTCATGTTGTGCTTTCCTCCTTAACTATTTTCTCATGTAAATGCAGCACGAGATCACAGAATCACAGAATTTCTAGGTTGGAAGAGACCTCAAGATCATCGAGTCCAACCTCTAACCTAACACGAACAGTCCCCACTAAACCATATCCCTAAGCTAGATGGGATGATTCTCACTGACTAAACATCTTCCACCCAGTCACAAGAAACACAGACACATTTGCTTTCTCTTCAATTATCCTTTACTGTTTTCTTAATGCTTATCAGTGCTTCTTCCCTGCTCGAAGCCAGTTATCCTTCCATGCATTTGGAAGTATATTTGCAGCTGTTCAATAGTAGAGATTGTAAGCAGGAAGCTTCCTTTATGCCTTTGTCTTATCTGCAACATGTCATCCCTAGATAGTCTCCACAAACTACAACTTGCAACAAAACAAGTCAGTGGACAACATCTATTTACCTTCAAAGAACAACTTAATTCTTTCTTCCTCATTGAACTTTCCTGTTTATTCTTAATAATTGTTCATGAGGGCTCATACCATCTGTGCTGTGCACTGTAAGCACAGGGTTCTGTGGAATAATGAATATTTGATCATGTCATTCAATGCTAAAACAAGATTGCATGGTTTAATTCTGCCATTTCCCAGCTGTATAGTCTCTATTCCTTTCATGTGATCTTTATTGTATAAAGAAAGTGTATATTTTGTATACCTGTAATCATTTTGAAAAAAAGACAATTTACAAATGTTGTGCTGAAATACACAGGCATTTCCTGTAAACTAAGAAATTTTTGGTTCTAGTCTGTTTTGGAATTAGTTGAAAAGTTCAGATAGTCTGAAGTTTGGGGTCACTACAAAAAAAATAATTCTGTAGTTCTGAGTCAGGCTCGCTTTTTCCTCAGTTCTGGTCCTTTTCTCTGTTCTATGGCTTCTGAAAAGGACTCGTTGCTTTTAAGTCACTGTGTTCAGAGGGGGAACTAAAAAGCCTGAAGAGCCAAATTCAAATGAAGAAAAGCCAAACACTGTTTCTTGTTGGTATTATTGTTTCTCTGTAATTTGTTGTCATATTTAGTACTTTGAACGTGGATGACTTTCTTGGACAAAGGTCTGGAGAGGCATCCCATAATGTGCTACATGCTGTATCCTCCTGAGGTTTACTGGTGCTGAGCCCTGACAGAGAAATGCATACCCTGAAGTCTGTGCTCAGTCTTCCGTGAGGAGGCAGCCAACCGCTCTGTGCAGCAGCAAATCTGCCAGCTGGCCAGAGAGGGGCAATGGCATCAGCTGCAGCCTATCCCCTTTGCTAGCTGCATGACATATCTGGTCTGGGAGGATTAAAAACCAGGGCAGCAGAGAGCAAATTGCTGCAGGGAGATGGCTTTGGGGGCAGGGGAGAGCATTCACTCTTTTGAACGTTTGTCTTGATTCCAGGCTACCTGCTATGAGGGACGGGGTTGAGGGAGAACAGCAAAGGGGAAGTCTGACTTTCAGGAAAGACTGTGGAGAAGCATAACTCACATTAGTGGTGAGATTAAAGGATTACATTCAATTCACACCACAGTCAAAATGAAATCTCGGCTTCTGCTTTTTGTGTAACGTGCAGTGGGCAGAGCTGTGATGGTGGTTACAGAGCTTAGCATCCTGAATCACGCATGAGGGAGAGAGTCTAGTCCCAGATTTCATTTGCTACTCTAGAACAAATGTCTCCCTCCATGTGAAATACATGCCACTAATTGACAACTGCTTTTGTGGTGGGCAAGGAACAAGATGTACGGTCCCAACTTTCCTCAAATAATTTCTCAGGGGCCTTTCTCTGAGGCATTGCAAACATATTGCAATCTTTTCTTAATAAATTAACAACAAAAAAAATGTGTAAAGCACTTCTTGGATATAGTTCAATTATAGAATCTCATGCACCTGTAGTGGACCTGGTTATTATTTTTGTGTATGAAACTAATTTCAATAGTACCTTTCCATTTGAAGGCTGGACTCACCCAGTTTTTGATATCAAGTTTCTAGTGTGAATACCTGATTTCAAAACTGATATGTATTAAAATATTTTCATGAGTAAAGTTAAATTATTGTATTCCACTGAAAGCAGGTAAGTATAGAGGAAGTAAGATCTTTCTTCAGATAACTTTTCAAGCAAATAGTCCCAGAGGAAACTACGCTATTCAGCCATCTCCAGTCAAGACTTTTTATCACTTCACTGTTTCCCCTTCAAATATTTGGTGAACTTCTATTTCCTTGCCTAGGTAGGTTCATATGTTTAGTTTCTGTAGATCAACTCTGTTCTTCATCCACACCAGTTTCTGTTGAACATCTTCTAGTTTCTCATTATCTGGTAACAATATGGTCAGAACTGAAAGCAGTAGCAGAGGTACAGTTTTCTCACAACCGAACAATAAATAACTATTTCCTATCTACTTAGAATCACAATGCTTTTTCTTACACAGCCCGAAGTTTAACTGGGTCATTCCTGATCATCTGTTCTTTGCATATTCATATGTAGGCTGGTAAATTGGTGCCTGTTGCACCTAGGTCTATTTCAGCATCTGTGCTGTCCTCATAGAACATGTGGTTTGGATTGTTTCTCTGTGGGTCTGCTGAGTGGTATTTTTCCAGATTTCACAATTATTTTTGCTCAATTTTTAACTGTGCTGGGAGGTCCCAGATAACTTGCTTGTTTTTCTAACAATTTATAATTTAGTAATTCATGATGATTTAATTACCATCTTCCAGATCACTGTTAGTACCAAATAAGACAGGGACCAACACCCTCTGTTAGGCTGTGTTCTGTTTTCCTATGACTCAGCTCTGCTAAGCAAGCCTGTATTTGACACTGGAGGTTTCTTAATGGAGTAAGGCAGCTGTGGAAGAGCTGTGCAGAAGTCCCAGATCTTCATGAGGCTGTTGGGCACTCCACCATGTTAATGCTTGTAACTGTTTGACTGTGTTCTCTTTCCCGACAGGTCCATGGGAAGTGTGTGTGCAGACACAACACAGCAGGGGACCACTGTGAGAAATGTGCACCACTATACAACGATCAGCCTTGGAAGCCAGGAGATGGAAAAACAGGGGCACCAAATGAATGCAGAAGTAAGTGGGAGGGGGTTTACTGATCCAGGGCTTCAGGGTGAGCACTGACAATGACAGCAGGCAAAGTTCTCTGGCTAAAATGTCATCAATTCACATTAATGATGCCATTACAGAAATGGTGGTAAATTGCTGGTCCTTGATGGAATATTTCAGTATGTTTATTGTTTTACTGCAGCTGATGCATTTGGGCTATTGGTAAGCGGAATTCATAAGGCAGAAATCTTTTTGTCCATGCCTATATCCCCTCCTGCATTTTAGCATTCTAGGGTTTTGTGTAAGGCTTACGATACCATCAGATTGGTTTGTGTTACTATGAGAACATGACACAATTTGCAACCACCCAAGCTTCTTGGGTGTTCTCTGTGTTGCAACTTTGAATTTTTTTAAATGAAAATCAAGGATTGCAAGCAGAGGAAATGTGTTGTTTTCAGATATTTCCTCTATGATTCACAGTAGGAAAATGATACTATTTAAATAGCATTTGTTGTGCCTATTGGATAAGCCTGAAGTATGTTTCCCTGTTTCCCATCAGAGTGTCGCTGTCACAACCATGCTGACAGCTGCCATTTTGATCTGAGTGTTTGGCTGGCATCAGGAAAACGCAGTGGTGGAGTCTGTGACAACTGCAAGCATAACACAGAGGGACATCGGTGTCAAAGGTGCAAACCAGGGTATTACCGAGATAAAGGGAAACCCATGTCTTCTAGCGAGGTCTGCAAACGTAAGTGATTACTGTTATGTCCAGTGAAGATGAATGAGTGGTGGAAGCCTGTTGAAACAATCAACAACTATGGAAGTATTACTGTCCTTTCTTTGTATTTTGTTTCTAGACTTCAGTTTTCTGATCAAAGGCCATTTTTCTGATTTGCTGTGTCTATTCCCCTATGGTGTCACAAAGTATTTTTTTCTGCTAACTATAATAGTTCTCCCAATGCATTACACCCTAGTGAAAGTGACATTCCTCTTGTGCTTGCATTTAAAATAATGCGATTCTATTTCTCACTTGAGGTGCATTTTATTTAACTTTTTCCTGCACCTCTCTTAAGGCTGGGTGCCTATGTGTAAGCTAGTGTTAAATTCCCTTTGATTATGCAACATCTGTGAACATAAATGTATATGATAATGGCTACAGGAGGTGTATATCCATATGGGAACAGATGAATCAGAGCTCACAGACTTATCTCTAAATTCTACAGCTGTATTATGGGGTGCTCTGCCCAAATTAATTGCCTCATTAACACTTCAGCAGGATGTGTTAGGAAGTAACTCACACGCATGTATAACCTCTGGATCAAGGTAGTTTGCACCCAGACAGTCTGGAACATAGCCAGAACAAGCCCAAATCTCCCTTACTATAGATGTTCTCTGAGTATTCTGCCAAGCTTCACACCTCTTATTCCATCTGGCATCTATTTGGGAGGATGCTATTTTCAACAATGTACGTGATTTTGATTCTCTCTTTGGATAGTCTTTCTTCCCTTCAACTCAGACATCGGTTGCCAGCATGGAGAACTGTGGCCTCCGTCATCCATACTCATGTCTGTTGGCAGCATATGCCTTTGAAGCTTTCCTAACACCTTGATGGTCTTCATCAAGATTTCTCTTAGACACTCCTCTCCCTGGGACTAATGGCCTGTGATATTGCTTAAACTTTGTGTGAACAGCACATCCTATGCTTCTGGTCTTCTGTATACTTTCCACTGGAATATCTTCCCAATTAGGGCCAGTAAGGACTGCTTCCACACAACTCTTTCTCTTTGATTTCATAATTTCCAAAGAAAACTGATAGACAGGGTTACGGTGAGTTTACCTAATTTACTCTGTATGCCATAGTGTTCTACAGTGGTTTCTCTTCAGTCCTGTTTTTATTCAGTGCAGATTTTCTACAGGGAAATGTTTGTAACGGGGATACATCTTTATGCCAGAAGATTAGTTTTCAGTCTTATAGTATCTGAAAGTATTTGTGTATGAACACTGGTATACAGCGGTCAGGTGAAGGTGTAATAACCAACATTGTGTGTAATATTAGATAACCAGTAACATAAAGGTGCACTGGAGAGAAGCAGAAAGAAAAAAAAAATGTTTGAAAATAGAGCCTACCTGTGAGGAAACCCTAGAACAGTCTGCCTGGGTGAAATCAGACCTTGACTCTACCTCTGCATCTTTTGTCTGGTCCCGTTACAAGCCTTGTAGTGCCTCCTGCCAATACTCTGCATAGCAAAAGAAAAACTATTCAGAGGGATAAGCAGAAATTTACCATGCTGAAAGAACTTTATTCCTATCATGCCAATCAAGCACAATAACATTCTTTTCACCTGGGAACATGCTGCTGCCAGCAGAAGTCCCCCAAATACAATTGTTTCCACTCTGCCTTGTGCAATCAAGCCTAGATTGCTGCCATTCCACTCTAGCTACCTAAAAGTTGTGTGTCTTTTCCAGCCTCCCTGTACAGGCAGTGGAGAAGTAGTAGCAGGGTGTCCAGGGGATGATTTATTGTGTTCCAACATAGACACCTGTGACAGATGAACTGAATTGCCCTCTAAAGTGCAATTCTATTTCTTTTCCCTGACTTAAGAGGTATTCTGGATCACTAGCCTGCATCAGAGTTTCTGTTGGTTGAGATGAATCTAACAGGTTTGACCAAGCATTAACACCAATAAGTAAACCTGACTTTATGTGTGCATAACTGAAGTCACCGAAACCTTTCACAGGCATGTTAAGTAGTGCATGAATGCTTGCCATATTAAGGTATAAGGGAAGGCCAGGCAGTTCACTCTCAAAAGCATCAACTTTTATAGCAGATTGGTGTGTGCATGATGCTTGTACTTGTGTGGAAAAAGAAGGGATATTCCAGATATAATTAAAAAGTTAAGCTTATGTGTAGTGAGGAGTGTGTGTATTGGGAGAGGGGTATTGTTCTGCTTTTTCTTATCTAAGGTGAGGAAGACAATTCCTACAATGCCCTTTGACAAATTAACAAGGTAGCATTTTGTACGATGAAAGAACTGATCCCCAAACACTTACACACTGCCTACATATCACATGAGAAAGTGTGCACTTTGTTATGCTGTACATCTGCAGATAATTTTCAGGGAATATTACCATGCTTTGGACATTATTATCAGTGATAGCAAAACTAGGAACCATAGTGCAGACAGGCAGAATTGTTTTGGTTAGAACAGACTCAGTTTGATAGAGGTGAGATTTGAGATTTCACCTTCAGAACCACCATCATGTCCTTATGCCTAGTGCTGATACTGGAGTCAAAGACTCCATGCAGATCGATAGACAGACCATCTTCTCCAATCTTTACATTGCAAGATCTGCATTGCTATTAAATGTAATCTGGTGTGGTATGAGTAAATTGTTCAGGTTGTATGACCCTAAAAAATGGTTATTTGTTAAAAAGTTACTGTTTTTTTTTGTTTGTTTTACCTTGTTAATAAGTACTAAAAGCAATAATCATATCGGGTAGATTTTTCTCAGCCTGCTGATCATAAATTGAAGAGCTGCCAACGCTGGACCAGAATGTGAAGATTTGCATGTACCACTTCACAGAATAACAGAATAGTTGAGGTTGGAAGGGACCTCATCAACTCGTTTTGAGAAAACCATGCAAGCAGCACCAGACAGACAACACTAAATAACCCACCCACTGGGCAAATGCTGAAAAGCAGTAATAAACTGCAAACAGCAGGCTGAATGGATTATTTTGGTGAGAGCAACCTGGTCATCAGCTTCCCATTTTGAAATCAGAGAAGAAAAATCTCCATGGGAGATCAAAACTTGACCCATGTGTACAGTGGATACTGAGCTGGGAAAGGAAATCTGATGAAAAAGCTGAATGAAATGCTGTGCTAATCCCTTTGAGAAAGCACGCTTGAAGAGTGCTCTGCCATCCAGAGCAAAGTCTAGGTTCAGCTGTGGCAGCCCCCTCAGGCTCCCAGAAAGTGAACAGGACGCTGCCCAGGCCCAGAAAGTCTTTAAGCATTAGTCATAATAATGAACAGCATTGTCTCTTAATCACTGCTAGGAAAAAAAAAAAAAAAGTTGTATAACAATTGGATGTCCTGGCACTATCCAAACCACCCTTTGCTGACCTCCAGTATAAGACTGCAAAGACATTCCCTTGAAAAAAAAATAATAATCTGTTGAAGTTTGACATGTAAGTGTGAATCTGCTATTCCTTTTCATCTGCAGAGACAGCCCGCCTCTGATCCCTTTGCTTCTCTTCTTCCAGCTGGGGATGAATGAGAGCCAGGTCATGTACAGAGACTTGTTTCAACACTGTTTAGATTTATTAAATTAAAAAAAAAAGAAGGCATGAGAAAAGTCACAGAGCCAAGCCTGGGACACCTGCTTGTTATTGGGGGTGACAACACAGGATTAAGCAGTTTGAATATAGATTTGTGTGAGAGCTTTGACTCATAAGCCTAATCGTTTCCTAACCAATGGTTAGAAAAGCTGCTGTATCCTTGGCTCTTTCCTGTGGCTTATTTGGAGGCTTAAAGGATCCTTCTGAAATGGCACCATCTTTTGTACTCACACTTTGCTTAGCTTAAAAAAAAAATGCAGGCATGTAGACCCATTAGAAAGGCTCTCCAGGAAAACAAGCTTTCTACTCTAAGCACAAGGGTTGAAAATTAAAATGTGACCAGATGCACATGCACACACATTCTGAAAAGCTCTGCTGCTCTTCCTTTTACTTCTGCACAGAGGGAGTAAACTTTTAATTGTGATATCACAAAGGCCTGATCACATCTTGGTTCAGTCTGTCTTAACCAGCCCTGACCACACACACAGCTGTCTATCTTATTGCCTTCAGTTAAGAAGCATCATTGGCTGAGTCAATCCCCACATCTGACATGCTTTAAAAATTGCTCTGACTTGGTCATATGCTCAAAAGATGCACGTGTATATATTTCAGATTCAAAAGGCGTTGTTGCCTGTTTTTCATCAAGTAGCTGGTCTGCTCACAACTATCTTCTGCAGTGTAACTGCACAGAAGTTTAAGGGGAGATGCCTCAAAGTCCACTGATCTACTTGGACCTCTTGCTATTTTTCTATAACGTGGTACCACATTGTTGCAACCCATATTGCATTTTACATCTGTGTATAATTACATGGAGAAGACAGCTGTGCTGAGGGCAGACAGATTTATCGAGGATTTGAGTGGAGACTGTTGTATGAACAATTTTTTTTTTATTCCTTGTCTCCCTCTTTTACAGTATGTTACATCCAGTAGAGTGACAAAAAAAAACTTAGGAGAGTAAAAGCCAAGAGGATGCTGCTAGTACACAGTGAAGTGTTGTTCATTACACTGCTGTCAAGGGGAGAACCCATACAAACCAGCCATCTCTGGGCCAGAACTGTCCGCACACCGTCCCTAACATAATTGATGATGCCTTTGACAAACAAGGCCATTGTCATGCTGGCTCGTGTTTTGTTAGACAGGGAGGTGGATAAAGAGAAGACTCAGGTTTGCCAAGAGGAAAGAAGCAAAACTCTGCCGGGGAAGGTTCTTTGTTAAATATTGGGAAATGTGAAAGGATGGGTTTTTGGAAACTTGCATTTTTGTTCTTTTAGTTATGAGGTTTATTTGCAAATCTATGATACCATTAAGCAGATAAAACCCAGTCGTCAACAACGGCCCCTTCAGCATGTGGCAAGTGAGCTCTTATTTGGGGAGTTTCCTTAGATGCATAACTGATTTTGGCCATAACACTCTGTAAGCCAGACAATGTACACACCCAAGCTGAAATGCTAAATAAACACAGACTGAGTAAAGCATTTGCAAGCCACTTGTATAACTCATCTGAAAGTGTTGTACATTTATTGATCTGGCTTGCTCTCTGATCCACCAGAAGGCTGTCCATGTTTCTAATTGGGAAATATGCCCCACAGTTCATTTGGGAACATCAGTTTTCATCAACTGCAGTCCTGAAATAAATTAAAAACCAAACCCAAAACCCAACAACAAACAAAACAACAATAAACCATGCTTTTTTCTACCTCCTTATCAGCTGTCAATGCTGTCATTCACTGTCCTGCAATACTTTCCCTTGGGGATAGGCTGGGAGAAGGCCTTGTCTTGAATCAGAATCTGGACTCAGTAATAGGGAGGCTAATGATGCTAAGGATATACCCATCTGTTATGTGACCCTCACAGATAAAACATGAAAACTGGAAGTAAAATAGGAATGAAGACAGATCCAGAAGTTGCAGAAACATGAGGAATTTCAGGTGAAAACTCCACAGGTAGATCATATCTACAGAGATACTAGAATGAAATCAGAAACCTGGATTCAAGCCAACACAGATGTTGGCAACCTCTGACTTCTTGTCAACCTCAGACAACTTGCATTAAAGAAAGAGTGTTTCTGCTCCTTATCCCCAAATCTATGGCATCCATTTTTTTTCAGTGGTGGATGGAACTAAATGTCTTCTTTTTTAGGATGATGTAGTCAGCCCTGCAAAAATCTGGGCAAAAGTAATTCAAGTTGAGCAGTGACAAATCAGAACTTGCCTTTGAAACTGTCAATGCTAATGAGCGCTTCGTTGTTACACCTGCTCTCCAGAACTGACAGCAAAATCCCTGGGTTTGCTCCCAAAGTCAAGACTGCTTTGTGGCAAACAGGCGAGCCTGCTGCCATCCGCCAACCAGCTCATTGTGTTGAGTACATTGCCCATGACAGCACGCTTATTTTCTGTCCTTAGGCTATTGTGCTAGTGTCCCTTGAAAACAACTGACTGAGATCTGTCTACAGCAGAGTGTAATAATATTATTAAAAATACTGGCATAAAGAACACAGGGCATGGTGAAAAAAATAACTATGTAGTAAGCAGATCATAAGAAAAATGCCTATTAAACAAAACTGCTCACCCTTTTTCTCATTCTGTTTTTGGAAGATATTTTTTCTTGAGCATCAGATGTGAGGTTCCAGATGAAAGTGAATCTGCACTTGCTACAGTTAACACTCTTTGTAGTCATATACTTCCCCTCCCCTTGGAAAATGACGTGTGGAATCAGAGCATTCATTTGTTCTAGTATCTGTGAGCTCATGAAGAAAAGTAGTTTGATTAGTAGCAATGATGGGCAAACTTCAAAAGCTTTGGAGATCATGTTTGGTTCAGATAACCATCCAAAAGGCTGGCCCCTGATCCAAGCTATCCAAACACCTTGGGTGTCCAACATTTAACCGAAAATCTCTGTTAAAGCAGGTCTTAGCCGTAACAGTTTTATTTCTCTCCTTTTCCAGATGGATGATGTAGTGATGCATTTACTCCTCAGTCTCTGCTACAAGCAAAAGCCAGGGCACAACGCTTTGTTAATATATAAGTTCAGCTTAGTTCTCCTTTTAATCTAATTTGTTTGAATATCAAAATGGGTGGGTATGTTTATTGTTTTTATTTTACCTATGCAGAGCTGTTGGCACAAGGCTTGACCATTTCAGCTTGTCTCTTCTCTGATAAGAAGTCAACTGAGCCTGGCTTTGTACCACTATAGATATGGATAATATAGATATGACTTTCCACCTCACTCCCTTATGCTGTCACCTTGGGAATATACTGGTGGCATGGGACTATGGCAATTTGTTGTATTTGAAGGCAGAATGGCCATCAGGAGCTGTAACTATACTGTTGTGTTGTCTTGAGTTGCCAAGGCTGGTGTCAAACAGGCAATAGAGTTGAAGATGTTTGGTTTTTATCTCTTGTATTGCCCTTCAGCTATATATGAAGCATGTTTAGTGAGTTTAGAGATCCTCTCCCATTCTGTCACCTTTTCTTTCAAAAAGTCTGCTTATGTATTTGTACAATAAATTTAATGAGTTTCCCCACACACGTACAGTACTGCATGGTGAGACATCCCTTAGATCTCACAGTGAAGGAAATTTGTGGACTTCTTGGAGGCAGAAATTGAAGAAATATTTCAGGTCATGTGAACCACCTGTGTAAGCCACAACTAGTCCCAGAAGAAACACTAGTTTGTTTCATAGGAAAGAATGCAGGCAGTAGTTATCATTTGAGACCATATCCATGATAGTGCATCTCTCTGTGAATCACCTGAAAGCTGCTTGAGAATTGAACACACAGTGGAGGCCCCCTGCCACTGCTTCAAAACCCTGTATGTTCAAGATTTGTGGAGCAGGAAAGAATTGACTTTCACACACATGGGTCTTAGTTGGATGTGTTTTGCTGTGCTTAATGAGTTATACAGAAAAAGAATATTGCAAGCATAGGCTGACAATGCAATGGTTACCTGCATCGTTTCAATATAAAACTGCTGAGTATCAGGAAGAGGGAAGGGGTCTATCAACCTTGCAAAAATGTCACTTAACCTGATGACCCCTGGGCACACAATCTCAGTCACCTCTTACCGTATTTCCATAGCTTGCTCCTGCCAGCCAATGGGTTCAGCCAACGCAACTTTCAGCAGAAGCTGGCGATGCCACCCCAAGACGGGATTCTGCTACTGCAAGCCAGGTGTGGCGGGCCCCAACTGCGATAGATGTCTCATGGGCTACTGGGGCTTTGGAGAGAATGGCTGTCGTCCTTGTGACTGTGCCAGAGACTGCGACCAGCATACTGGAAACTGTTTCAATGGGTAAAGAAGCCCTTTTTTGGGTTCGCTTTGAGATGGGATTCTATAAAAATGAAACGAAATTTAACTGAAATAGTGCAGTGATGACAGTAAATGGAGGATGCTGGAGAGGACCAGGGGATGCACATAGTTTGAAAAAGTGGCTGTAAGTCATAAAATGTATCTTGGATTCCATTTGGTGGCTGGCACACTTGTAAACCCATTGTATTATCCAAGGCAAACTAGAAATGATGACTTTTGCAGTAACAGGCAAGTCCACAGCACCAAAGTAGTCTGTACAGCATTTCTAAATGCACCTGTTTGCCTTGGAAATAAATGTAAGAGTCTGGAGTGCTTGCCTTTCCTCTGTGACCAGGGTAAAAAGATACAAGGTCTCCCTTTTTGTTTCTGGAAGGCAGGCATCTGCACCCCAAACATGCTTTAATCTCAGTACAGGAATCTCATGGCTTGCTTGCCGACTGGCTGCAGTTTTATTGGTCCTGCAGGTGTCCTTAGTTCCTAGTAATGCCAGCAAGTGACCACTAACTTTGAGTTACTTGGTTGTTCAGTAAAAATAAACAAAATAAAAAACCAACAAAACCAAAAATAACCTAAAAAAAAAAAAAAAGTAAGAAAGGCTCAATACACAGTTATTTCATAAAAATAGTAAGTCAGCATTGCTGAGGCCTAAATAAAAGCCTAGATCTTGTGGTTTCTCTGTATGGCATGAGGTTTTGCTCTTATTTACACTCCCAACCAGAAGAGAGAAAGTTTACCTGTCTGGATGCAGCTACATGCTATGACCACTTGCTTCCCACCCACCTTGTGTTCTAACCGAGTCTTCTCTTTTTATTCCCTTCCAGCTATGACAATGAGCCATTCTTTAATATCCCCATTGGGGGACGAATCCCTGACCTTGTGCAAACACCAATTAATGAGAGTGAGGATGAGTGGAAGTGGAATGACCACGAGCAGGGATTCTCTGCCCTGAGGCACCCAGGTACAGCCCAGAGTCTGGGAACAGCTGGAAGCTTCCCTCTGTGCCAGCTCTTTCTTCTCTTCACCCCTACTTAAATTCTCCTACTCATCTCTAGCTCCAATCTGTCCCCCATCTGCTGGCAATATCTGCTGATTTGAACTATCGTTGGTTATTATTATACCTACATTGTTATTTTCCAAACAAGGCTCTATTTTTTTCTAGCACTTTGTTTTTGGAAACTGATGAGACATAATTAAGATTGTGTGAAAAAACACGCCCCATTTGTGGTCCTAATTATAGTCACAATGCTTATGAATTTGCACAGCTTCTCAAGTATTCAGTTTCCCACAACTTCAGATGCCATTTGTAAAAATACCACGTCAGCTGTCACTGAAACGCAGCCACGTCTGGGGTGGCACGCAAATGGTTTTAAGAATAAGGAATTCCTCATGGCACAACAGCTCAAAAGAGAAAGCAAAGAGTTACTATGCTGTATCCAGCTAATGTCATAAAGTAAGCAAGCTTTTAGAACGAGGTGGAGTCTTTAATACTTGAACTGTTGTTGGTTTTGCTTGCCACATGTGAAAGTCAGCACTTACTAGCATCAACGACTTGGTAAGGCCCAGAGGTAACAGTGCCACCTGTTTCATATCAAGACTTCCCCTGAGAGGCATATTACCTTAATAACAGCAAAGTTCAGCATTTCTTAGCTTATGTGATTGAATAAAATGTATTTTTACTTACTTGATTTATACCTGGGTCCAACAAAACTCTATTAAATATCAGTTTATTATCTATATAATAGGCCCCATGAGGGCCTCATTTTACTCAACAGTACTGATAAGATGTCAGACAAATTATTGTATCATCTAACAAGTAACACATTTGCAAATAACTGAGTTCACTCTCAACCTTCAGATCCACCCATATTATAGAAGTTAGATACATCTAACTTTATAACTGAATAGCATGTGCTTTTCTTTCCTCTCTCATGTCCTGGCTCTTCTCCAACACCTTGTGTTCTGTGGTTTTCCTGCTAGAAAAGTGTGTGTGCAAAGAGAAGGTGCTTGGAAGTGTCACTGACTTCTGCCAAATGAAATATGCTTATGGTAAGTGAGTGATGTGCCCTCAAGGTATGATACTTTCACTATGTTGTTTATGCGTGTTATTAGCTGATAGCAGGGAAGGATTACAGAATTGGCAAAGTCATGAAATAAGAGGTAGGATTTCCTCTGCCTTTTTTGTCCAGTGACACATCCAACTTTTGATCAGAGCTGAGCAGTGAATAGCCTATTTCATACCAGGTTCCTTGGTGTCTCCTTTCCACTTTCATTTTTTGCAGCAGGAGTGCTACAATTTGAAGTCTGCAGAATGGTTGACCTCTAGATCAAGAATAAATGATAAAAGCCTTGCATATAACCTGCCATTGCTTTTGCACTCATTGTGCAGGCTCAAATGGCCATGCTTGCTTACCGAGAATGTATTTAATACCGTGGGTTATGAACACCTGGTTCATACCATCACATGAAGAAAGGAAGGCTTTGAGGTTTGATGTGCTTGTGTCATGACACAACAAAGCCTGCTTGTGGGGCCTATCTGGATGAGTCTACTCTGCCAAAAAGTTATGGATCCTACCAAGTTAAAGGAGCAGAAATTTATCATGGCAACCAGATGTTAGACCACAAAACAAAAATACTTTTTCTGGCTTGTTGTGCAATCATGGAATTTCACCATGTGACATGCCTACAGTCTGACAGGAAACTTCCTGACTTCCTTCCTGTGGAGGAGACAGTCCCTTCCCACAGGACACAAATTTTGAAAGGTCAGAGGTAAAGCTATACAAATTCAACACAGGTTTTCAAATTGTCAAATATAAGGCAAATAATCAGTGTGCTTCTATCAGACTGTTAACAGCTGATCTGTTTTTGCACCCTTCCTCTGCCTACACACAAGTGCTTTACTATGAGTTCCAGGTGTTTGACAGCAACCCATTAAAGAGCAGTTGATAAATAACATGGTGAAAGGATTAGGTAATTCAACAGAAAAAGCCAGTTTTCCTTCTCTAAACTCATTTAGAAGGAATTATGAATGCCATGGAACACAACTTCTGTAAAACTTCAGTGTTTTTCATGTCTTCTTCCAAGGTGTTAAATCGCTTAGAAATTCATTGTTGTCTTATCTTGATGTTTTCTGGCAGTGATAAAAGCAAGAATCCTATCAGCTCATGACAAAGGGACGCATGCAGAAGTTGTTGTGAAAGTGAAGAAGATCCTGAAATCAGGCAAAGTGAAAATTGCTCGGAGCAACAGAAGCATTTACCCCGAATCCTGGACCAACAGGGGATGTACCTGTCCCATTCTCAATCCTGGTAAGGACAAAATGCTTGTAGCACTTGTTCTGTGGGGTCACACTCAGGTGTTCATCAGTCTCGTCTATATCTGCACTGCTGCAAATCAGGAATAACTCCTTGGAAAGAAGAAAGTCACGTAGCGTGAGTGATAGAGATCAAAACCAACTGTGGTAAAGCAGTTCCAGGTAACATAAAGCAGAGTAAACCTATTTCTTTCTGTGGACTATTAAGAAAAATGCCAGCTGTAAGGCACTCCAGGTTTAAACACTCAAAGCCAAACCACGCTTCCTTGTGGTGGGTGTGCTAGGTGGAACCTTTATCTATTGGACAGTAGCTAGACTTAAACTATCTTCAACAGCTACTGTATGAGCAGTTCAGCTACTCCAGCCCACAGCTTGCTTCCCCTGTAAACAGTGGTGACAATTCTGAGTTTTCTGATAACAGTTCATTAAACATCTGTGAGACACAATGAGTGAATGATCACCTATTAGGGTGCCCCATCACTGCAGGTTAGCTCTCTGATCCTGCTGTGAATGCCTGATGGTTCTGTTTCCTGAGGTCTGAATTGCTGTAGTCTCCCAACTGCGAGAAGGGAGCGTGGATTGCTGTGGCAGAACACACAGCTGTCACACTGAAGAGCCATGCCAGCTGAGCTGCATAGGGCACGTAGATTAATCCAGCCCTTCAGGCTGCTCAACAGCCAGCCCGCATGCAGCCTCTCTCAGGCACTTCAGTAATTGTGTTTATTTTGTTTCTCTCCAGAACACTGACAATGTGGTCTTTCTGTTGCCAAGAGTTTCAACTCTGAGTTCCTTCTTGTCTTTACTCCAAAAAGTTTCGTTCCACAGATGGAACCCAAAGAACTGCTCTTTGGAAGTTAAGTGGGTGGATATAAAAAGGTTGTCTGCCTTCCATCAGGATGGATGTAGAAATCTCAGCTAAGATCAAACAGCCAGCACAAAATTTTACAATAACAAGTAAAATTAAACAAACAGAAAACAGCAAACAAAAAAAAACTATTCTTTGTGTATGACTTTAAAACACTTTTCTTCCCTGAACACCTCCACATAGAGGCTGCTGAAAATAAAAGATCATAAACTGCCAGTGTAAATCTAGTCGTGCATAGCATATTCTGGCACTGGCAAAACCAGAAAATACACATGTGCAGTCCATGTTCCACACATCTATTAATAATACTACAAAACCAAAATATCCAGCCCCACACGTAATTTGCAGTGGGTGCCTCTCATTTCCTCCAAGTTCTGATCACTGAGGGAATTGTAATTGTCACAGTTGATAAAATACAATGAGTGCTTATCTATCTAAGTCAGGGACAGGATTTTCAGTGGTACTTGTTCGTAGTCTGCACGTGCAGTTACCTACTTTTTTGTTCACAGACTTTGTTCTTTGAGGCCCATATACCTGTATCTTAAAGTTATAGGTCTAGAAGTCTGGCTTACTATTATCATATATATAAATTGAATTCTGCTACTCATTATACCTATACAGGCCAGAAGTAATGCTACTGAAGCACGCAGAGTTAGACTGGCTTAAAACAAAGGTCAGAAGTAAGACTCAAAACTGGTCACCTGCACACTGAGGCAGTGAATTCACAAGTGGTAAACCCACTGGAACTAAATCAATTTGTAATTGCAATTTCTGCACGTAATTGCATGACATTTAACCCGTGTGGCCAGGAGTCAGCACTGACAACATGCCCACAAAGGCATGTATATAGGTAAGACTGCACGTGCACAAGCTGGGATATAAAAACTGCAGGAAGCTAAATGCCACAATATCACATGCCAGATCATTAAGAAATTGTGAAATTCTGAAATTCTGTTTAGTCTTACTCTCTTCTTAGTTTACTTTTTTTTTTTTTTTTTTCCTCCTTTAAACTAGGTACTGACTACCTTATAGCAGGCCAGGAAGACTCTAGGACCAGCAAACTTCTTGTGAACATGAACAGCTTGGTTAAACCCTGGAAAGCACATTTGGGAAAACAAGTAGCAGATATTCTTCGAACTGGGTGCAAGTAATTTCTGCTTCAAAACTTACAGTGATGAACTTTGCCTTTTAATAACACTGCAGTGAAAGGTTTAGGTAGTTTGTATGTTTCCATTCATTGTGCTCCTAGCTGAAGTGACAAAGGCAGGCTCACCACCCTTTCTCCTTTCATTTCCCTGGACAGAAAACTTTGGGACATGACTTTTTTTTTCCAGCAATGCACAGCCTTATCACACAAAATGAACTAGTGCATCATATGTAGGTTGCAAGTCAGTTTTTAATTTGAGCCTGATTCCATGTATCCAGAGAATCATTTTACAAGGCCAAACTGAAGCTATGGATCAGTGTTTCCATACTTCAAGTCAGAGCCTGATACAAGCATGTATAAGCTGCTTACATAATGCATTCATTACTGGGGTGTAGTTTTCTTTATGTAAGTGACCACTAACAGGCAGCAATTTCTTTCAGCTTTACAAGTGGCATAATAGTAGACAAGTATGTCAAACATAATAATTACCTACAAGAGCTCAGATATTTTTATTTACCATCGAACTGTTGTTATGCCAATATAACATGCTGCTTTCTAGAGGACAATATTATCACACTGCTGAACAGAAACTAACATGGGACTTAGATCGGACAAGGCTCTATAGATGTACATTGCTATCATCAGTGCTTAGTGATGAGGCCTGCTGCAAAAAGCAACTTGATTCCAAATCCAACTTGTGCTCTCTAAGGTCATTTTGCTCTTTCCTGTAGTACTTGAGTCTGTAACACCACACAAAGGTTTCACAATGATTACCACCAAAAAGCCTTATGCTAGGAAAGAGCCAAAAGAATTGAAGAACGTCAGCTGCTCTACTGTTGAATTTGTAATTCTACAAAAGCTACAGAAGTAGGCGGAGGTAAATTGGTTGGCTGGACTGCGTTTTAGATGAGGTAGCTGTGAGAGAGATGTGGTACTGTTAGATGAGGTACTGTGAGAGCAACCTGGCTATTCGAGCTGTGCTCAAGACCACTGCCATTTGATTTGCACTTAGTGCTTTCATTCTGCTTTATTTGTCTTGGTCATACTCAAGGTTAAGATCTGAACCTAGGCTGCCTTCCCATCGCACCTGAGGATTGCTTCTCCCCCCAGAAATATAGGGGAGGTTAACAGCTGCCCTCTAGATAGTAGTTCTGTTCTGTAAAAGCATTCTTTCTAAATCTGTTTCACTGTTCTCCAAAGGAAAGGAGAGGTAGCTACTTAAATTGTTCCCTAACACAGCATTTTGAGGAAAGCGTAGTTCAAGACTCTGTCTGTGGGAGAGGGGACTCACGAGCAAATGAAGCTCATTGGAACGCCTTCCATCGTTAAGTAAAGCAAAAATTACAATGGATTAGTCTGTACTTTCAGGTGGTTACAAGTGCCACTTCCGTATATTTCTGCTCCATGTCTATTACTTGAGCTCTCAAGAAAGATGAGGTATCTTAATTTAGCACTCCTTGACTGGTGCATGGAGTATCTAGGAAAACCTTAAGCTAATGCACAAGGATGTCTGTTCCAGGCTACATTCAGGCCATCAGTTTGTTCTCTTTATCACTGAGAACCTGAACAAATGAGCTTCATTAATTCCATGTCAGTTTTCCTTTTAACTTTGTATTGGTTGAACAGCTGAAAAATCTTCAGGTCATTTGGAAGTGGGCGATAGGCAGATATTTACAAAATGAAAGCACCGCTTTTCTCCTAACTGTGCGTAGTGTTTCTTCCCCTTCCTTTTCAAGTGCTCCCCTTCTCCATTGCCACTGATATTCCTCTTCCCTTCTATTTATTTGTTGTTGCTAAACTGGTATCCAAGTATATGGCATCTCCAACAAGCCATTTAATTAATGCAATAAAACACATTTTAACAAGGATATTTGGCTTAATTTATATTAAGCTTATAGAAGTTAAAGCATAACAACTGCTTTCTTTATAGTCTTCAGGCTGTCTGCACAAAAAGATTGATGATCTTCCTTCCAAGTAGCAATAAAGATGTGCACATTAATTTATACTCTGTTCTCAAAGGGCCTCTCAGTATAAATGAAAATCAAGTGAAGGTTTATAACTAAGTTAAGGAACATGCTTTTCAACACAGACCATTTTACCTGTGGGGCATCCCATTTACCAGTGATCATATTCCACTTTGGTTTACAGTCAGTATTGTATTAAAGCAAACTTCCATGTTTCAATTTTTGTGCCAGATGGATGGTTTTGTGGAGAGAGTAAACAGCTGCATAGTTCCTTCTGTGGGCGAAAATTATTTGTTACAGGGTCATTCACAAGTATTTCCAGCAACTGCTAGGAGAAATACCATCTGTAACGCAAATATTCATACCCCAGCATGTTCTCTTAGGGCCTACTGTAATACAGCGATTAATAACTACCATACTGCAAACACTGCTGTGTGCAAAGATTGCCATCAATATATCACACACTTCAAATATCTCAAAACTGGGTGACATCCATACACAGTGAGGTGTGTGTAGGGGGTGACCCTAAAAACATTCGACCAATTTATTTTCCTAGTTTCCCATTTTTTTGGATCTCAAATTTATTTGCTCATAGCTGTATAGTTAAGTGTAATTTATTCCCTCTATTAGAAACAATGCACATTTTATTCCAACTACTAGTTCTCATTTAATGGCTTTGCTCTGTATAGTAACAGGTATTCCGTAAGTATGGAATTTAATTTCAAAGTACAAAATGAAAGCATATGATGGTGAGTCAACACTGCAAGTTGACTTTTTATGTCTCTGTCTGCTGATCTGGTATCTGAATTAACAGAGAAGAAAAATCAAAGAATGAAGTTCCAGCCCATACTATCACATGCAATCTATTTGTTCTGCAGTGTTAAAAATCCAAGTAGTCTATCTGAAAATAAGTATTGAAAATTAGTCAACATGAACTGCAGAAATCAAGTTAGATAGAACAGCTACTGATTAACATGCTAATGAGAAAGTTTAAGTGATCACTATGTGACTCAGGAAAGGAAAAAAAAAAAAAGTTATTTTCTTGCGTATTGGTATCTGAAAAGATGAGCATGAGACAGCAAGATGACAACTGTTTTCCTAGCAGGAGCCGTTACATATTTCTCAGAACAAGTACACACGGTCATGGCACAATAAATTAACAACAGCAAAAAAACCCTGCCACAGAAGATCTCTCTTTCCAAGAGGAATTGTTTTGTAGGTCTGTATTCAATATCAAGTATCTTGTGCCCATCTGTCATAGGTGGCACAACAATATAAATAGCACTAACATGGAGAAAAATATGTATTTGCCCAATACAGAAGTGGCTGGACAGCTTCTTTCAGTACTAGCGCCCACCTTAAAAGATGTCCCCATGAACAACCCTACAACACCCACATGGATAAGGTGTCTCAGGAGCAGCAGCAATCACATACCAAACAGTAGCAATAATGCATCACTTGGAAATCCTGCATAAGGATTAAATAAAAGCATTTACCCACAAGACAAATCTGGAAAGCTGTGGAAAATTTGTAATAGTGCAGGCAATTGCTTGAAGGGGAAGCACATTTAAGTTTCCACAGCAGCAAGCTTGGTATTGCTGGTCAAAACAGCTCTCTAGCAGCTGTACAGCATGTGCAGCCATTAACACATGGTCACTCTTGCAACACGTACCCCAAAGCATTAAATTAGTTAATTAAGTGGCCATTGTGAGTGCACAGCCTTAACTCCAATGTAGTAACATATCATTACTAATGCTTCTTCCTCTGCTGCTCCTGGCAAGCAGCTAAGGAAAATCTATCTACGCACAACCTTGTGCAGTGCTCTTTGGAAAACGGCTCATTGCTATGAAGAACAAGTTTTCTCTGTAGTGTTTACTGTGTCTCATGATTTTTCCATGCTGCTTGATGTAAGTTTTCTTTGAATTAATATAATTCATCTGATGTGCTCTCTGAAGAATCCCCCAAACCTGGAAGAGCTAGTGTGTTATTTGTTAAGTGTTACAGCACATTCTTTTTTGTACTTAAAACTTCAATTAAAAATACTCAAAACATTTACAATGATGTGAGGTTTGGGATCTATTTTTAAAATTTTAAACCACACAATCCTCAAACCACATGCACATTAATTCTTTTAAAATTAATAAACCACAAGCATTACAGACATCAGGCTCTTGCTTCAACAGTCAGGCATAGTCAGGCAAATGGAGAAAAGCATTTAGCCAATAAGGCAACCATGATGGTTTTTTCTACTAACTTGTGAAAAAATGTCCATTTTGTATTAAAAGGTACAGACTGAACACAGAACAAGTGCTGTTGATTTATGCTAATCCAATAGCTGATTGAAATTCAATGCTGCAAGACCTTACATGCAGGTACTTGCAGGTATTTAATTCCCCATTAAAACACATACATGAAGTTTTACAAGTTTGAAGTCTTACCAGGTTCTTAACCACTTCTTTGCACATAGTTGATTTCTGGGATGCAAGACATGAAAATAGAAAGGTATTTTTGGTACATGGAAGATGCCTTACCTATAAATGCTCAGAACTTAGAAGGCTGCTTGTGTTAGTCCCCATGCTTAAAACCAAACCCAACAAATTATCAGAGACTTACCTTTGCAATTCTTTGTTGTAGTTGAACTTATTCTTCAATATACTGTGCAACTGGACCTCTGAGGCCTAACCTTCTTTCTTCATACAGTAATGACATGATAAATACTGCCATCACACTTTTGTCTTGCAGCTTGTGATGGGAAAGCCATGATGTACTACTTTTAAATGCACAGGTCTGAGTCCTGAATTAAAATTTAGTTTTAGGAGATTGTCCTACATTGGCTTATGTTGTCAGGGCAGCACTACACCTGACATAAAGCTGTTACATGGTACCAGTGTTGGGGGACAACACACACAACAAATTCTGGTAGACCAGATTCTCAGGACAGTGGCTCTTCTGTATTTAAAAAAACTAAGCCTAGCTCCGAAAATACTAACTCAAATATATTCAAAATATGGCTCTTCATGAGAAAAATCACAAGCACTGAGGGTATTTCAACCTTTACCTGTACAGGTAACATCTGTTAACAACATGTGTACACATTCCCAATATAAAAACAATGGTTATAAACAGAAGTAATTCTGAACCAGAATTACTATATATACAGCGTTGGAAATGCAAACTACAAGCACCAAACCCAACTATCAAATTCTGCCAACCCTAGCTTGTCCCATGCAATGCAGTCCCAAATCAGAACAGTATCAGCTGTATCCAACCTAGGTCATTTTTAGGCTCTTTGTATCTCAATGAGAAAGAAGGGGCCAAAGAAGGGAACAAAGCACCTGTAAGAAGAAAGGTGACTGGCTGCAGTGGAAGGGGGATGAAAAGAAAGCAGTAATAATATTTGGAAGTATATGAGAAGGGGACAACATAAAAAGGAAAAGGAACAGCGTGGAAACAGCATGGTAACAGCAAGAAAAAGCACTGGAAACAGATGCAGAAATCCAATACCCCTCTCTCATACAGCACCCTGTGAAAGGAATAAGATTATTTTGAGAAGATGCTTTCACCTTCTTAGGAAGCATAAAGGACTTGCCACTTTCAGAAACAAACAAATCAACAGGACCTGTCATCAGATCTGGTACAGCAAATCCTATGACCCTTCAAAGCGTTGTGGCATCCGGGTTAATCTGCACTGTGCAATCATTACAAATCTTCCTGTGCTCTTTGTTTTGGCTATAACAGGGCCTTCGTGAATGGTCTGCGCGCTGATTCATCAAGACTAGTCTGTAATGTGTTATTTTTTATTTATTTTATTTATTTTTTTACTAAATACATTTGTTACTGATTTAGAGATTGTATCTCCATTCAGGCTCTGACTGCTGACCATAGCTTATGCTAAGAACATGGAATTCACTAGAGGAAACACAAAAAGAAATAAAGAAAAAGTCCAAGGATTCCTGAGGAAAGTAAAGTCAGCAGCAGACAGGAGAAAATCAGAGCCCTGTGTTAGGCAGCCACGGCTGTACATTCTACGTCTGACACTACTGGAGGAAACATGTCACCTCATGCTTATTTTCTCTGAATTGAAAAAAATTTTTTTTTTTTTGTATACCAAGAAGCAACAGATGCTGCAGTCCCCATAACAAGGAGGACAAAAGGCCTATTGTTTAATGATTTCAATTAAATTAGCAAATGGCAGAAAATTAAGCAGCATTCCAAGCATTTCAGTGTTGCGTGGGGCTACTTTCAGTGGATCTGAATGCCTGAAAAGGCCTTTCCAGCTTGAACCACTGGCTGATGCACAGCATACTCTAACCATAAGCCCTTGTGCTTCTGGCAGAGATAGGCACAAAACCAAAAGCAAGCTTTTACTGATGCTATTA
Source organism: Anas acuta (assembly GCF_963932015.1). NCBI lineage: Eukaryota > Metazoa > Chordata > Aves > Anseriformes > Anatidae > Anas > Anas acuta. The sequence continues at coordinate 10,444,768 of NC_088989.1, read as the reverse complement.
GCATGTTAACAGCAGCTGTCTGCACCGCTCAGTGTTAGTAAAAGCAGTTACATATTACATTCATTAATACTACAATATTTTAGCAGTCTTTGACATTATTTCTTGGTCTTCATAACATCAAGATATGTCAGTATTTGAGAGACAAGCTTCTCCTTGCATGCTTAGCTACAGAACTAGAACTCCAGTCATCTTACCCTAGCAGTCAAAATTAGTCTACAGTGAAGAGCACAAACCCACTAATATCTTACCATTTCAAGCCTACAGAACTTTGTGCTCTGGCTATGAATTTGATACCAAATTACATAGTTTGTATTTCAAATAGCCTAACACTTATAAATGAACACTACTAGGTACTGTTTGATATTACTGGGAAAGAATTATAACATTGGTATTGTAATTACTGCTGTACTTTTTGACCCTTCCTTTACTGGGGAGGACTTTTCTCTTAAGTTCTCAGTATTACTAGCAAACCATCAGCTCCAGACGGGTTACAAGCAGTTAAAAAAATAAAATAAAATAATAACTGCAGACAAGCTAGCACTGTTCTACAAAATTAAGTCATATTTAATGAATAGAGCTGATGAAAAATAAAGAACAAACTGCTGGTAGCTTCTCTACACTGTACGACAGTAACGGTTAGAATTTTAATGAGAAGTAAAACAAGTCTAGGAAGTATATACTATCCTTTTTTCTTCCCTAGGAATAAGAAAGTAGGTCCTACCTATTTAGATAACAACTTTCCTCAAAGAGATTCATTGACATGGGATCAGATAAGTGCCTTAGATGAACAGGAGACATTGCTGTAAGGTTTAACAAGGACGTTCTCAGTAAGAACTGGATAGAATCTAGATCTTGTTTCCAGCACAGCCCTGCCAGATTCCCAGATGTAACGATCCTTAAAATAAACTGTAAGATATACATCTCTCTCTTGATACCCTTGTGTACAGCATTCCTACCTAGTGCAGGGAAGAAGGCAAATAAAGGTCATTTTCACATCTGAAACAAGGTCATATCTCTAGGAAGATTACTAAGCACAAATTAATGCCAGGAAGTGGGCTGTATAACAAAAGAAAAAAAGATAATCAGCAAATAATTTTAAAATGTTCTGGAAATACAGTCGTAACTAATTTTAATCATTTTTCAGGAACTATATTTTAGAATATACAGTATATTAAAATATTTGCTAATAATAGGCAAGTGTTACAGAATCTTTATCAAAAGATGTGACACTTTCTCCATTATTTAAAGGTTAAGTCGATTGCAGGAACAATCCCATCCTAACAAGCAAGTTATCACAGATTATATATAAATTTGTGGCCTGCATCATACATGGGTTCCAAGTGACTGACAGCAGCCCTACCCAGCCTTCAGAATTACAGCTTGTTTCACCCGTGCACTAAGCCTGGAATTACAAGGACGTGAAGCATTACACACTAATATTGTACTTGTACAAGGCAGTATTTTAGGAGCAATGACAAAAATCAGTTAAATGGATAAAATCCAACTAGGATTACATTTGCACATAACTGTTTGCAAACTGCTAAACAGTTTGCATTAAAACCATGTTCTCTCATGTCTAGACATACTTTGTCTTGCTAACAGTTCCTTCCAGCTAAACTCTAATCAGCATTTCTCGATACTCAACAGTGTTTTTGTGAGTTTTTTTTTTTAAAGACAGAGAACAGAAAGGCACATAATTAAATAAAGATCAATTCTTTCATACTGAAATCTTTCCTTCCCTCCCAATGATTACTTTTGACCTGATACATAGGAGTACCTGGTAAAGCATTCCGATCACGGGAAAGTAACCCCATGCAAGCAATTTCTCAGAAACATTTAAATCTACAACTCACACCCAAGATTTTGTAGTTCACTGAGACAGACAGAGAACCTACGTATTATTTATACAGCAAATAAGAAACACATTAGAACAAGACAGCATTATACAGCTACAAGTTTTCTATCTAGACAACAAGACAACTTCTTATCTGTTTATTTCATGAGTTTGCCACACACTACGTGGGATCATTTTATCATCCAATTAAACTAGATGATAAACTAGTGAAAAAAAAAAGACGGGGCAGGTGAAAAAGACCAGAAATGTTTCCACTTCTAGAGGGCTTATCCAGAATACAAATGCAGTGAAATTATGACACTTTCTAATTTGACAGGGAGAGGGGGGAAAAGAAAATGAATTTCCACACAGATGGCTTGAAGATTATAGCTGAGTCCCTTTCTTAAAACATCTCAAACACATTACATAGAGGTTTTCAAAGCTTCTAGTATAAAGCCCTAACATATACACTGTATTTGTACCAAATCTAGCACAACAGGTTACCAAGCCACAGCAGGTTCAAACAGAAACAACTCCACCCTAAACAATCCTTCAAATACGTTAGATTATATGCTGTGATTTCCCTCTGTCCGTATAGCTTCAGGATCCTAACTACTGTGGCACCAGGATTCTTATGTTTTATGTTGTGTACACAGATGCTATAAAACACTTGTTACAGAGGACAAATCCAAAACCTGTAGAGCATTGAGGCAACGTGGGAAAGAAAAGCAGAGAAGAAAAAATCCAAGACAAACAAACAGGTCTTAGAACAGAGCACCCCTTCACAACCTGCTATTGCTCCGTCACAAATAACGCATTGGATTTCCATTTGAACAACCAAAAGCTCAGGTGCATGTGACTTTTTTTGTATTTGGTGCCCAGTGTTTATCTGATTGCCTAACATTTCATGTTCATGGTCCAACTGCCTATGTGCCAAGGTTTATCACTGCTGCTTTTGTGCTTATTTACTCAGGTTAACTTGGTATTTGTCTTCCTGTGCATGAAAGAGTCAGGCTGAGAAGCTCTGTCACATCTTGTCTCTTTTAAAAGCACAGATGCTGAGTACCTGCTATCCATCCCCCCAGAACTGCGTTGTCAGCGACTCAATTCCCTCTTTGCTTACAACTTTTTTTGAGGATCCAATGGCAATACTGAAATATGAGCAGTTCATGCAGACCTTAAAATTTAACAGAAATTCCCTTCAGACATACAGAAACATCACTCCTAACACTGAAATAACTTATGCAAACAAGTTACTAAAACATTGTGAGGAAGCAATGTTGCTGAGCACTCAAGACTGCTGCACACAGAGACTGGCAAGTGTTTAAACATTACTAGACTTACTGCATGCTTTTATGCTTTAGTTAATCAACACATGGAGAAAACCTGCAAGGAACACTTCCTGAAAGGCACTGGTAATATCATTCGCAGAGCCTTTATTTTGCTATGCAAGAAAAACAACATAGTATTCCCTTATCCATAGGTATTAAACTATAGTGGATTACTATTAAATTATTTGTACCTCTAAGCTAATTCTCACATAGTTTACTAGCTCTTCAGGTCCTCTATAGCGCTGGTTCATGATCCAGTAACTATGGCTACTACAAATGCTTTACAATTTTTATACCTTCTCACTTGGAGAGAAATAAAGCAGCAAATGATCTTCACAACACACAAATTGATTCTAAGTCTCATCCTTGCAGAAGAAGCTCTCCAAAATACAAGCAGCATTAGTTTAAAAACAAAACAAAAACAAGCAAACAAAAAAGAGCTTTCAGTGAAGGTAAAAAGTATTTGCTTTTTAATATGCACTTAAGTCACAGTATTTCTTTTGAGATCATTACACCAGGTAACATTTCCATTGTATTCTCGAAGTATTTTCTATAAGCCTGTCTAAACATTAAAGGAGTAGGCATTAACTAAGGGAAACAAAAAAACTGTGCTTTCAGAACAAAAATAAAGCCAGTGATCAACATTCTTTCTATTCATTTATATCAGTGGTTGCACAAGAGATTGTTTTTCAACATTTAAATGCCATCACAATAAGCAAACAAAATCAAAAGCAGCACATACTTCATTGTTTTTCTGGCAGTCCTTACCTGATGTCAGTAGTAAAATGCAACCCAAATCTAATCACACCATTTGAAATTATCTTACAAATTTTTGATTTAGGCTATTTTCCGCATCTCGTATTCTAGCAAAAAAAAATCATTAAGGAGAAACAATCATTTAATGCAATTTCTATTAACAGAACAGAAATACATTACAAAAGAGTAGCTACTGATCAGAGCATACTGAAATGAATACAGACCTGGTGCGCTACCAAAATTTTTGCTGACAGTTATGTATATTTAAAGAGATTATTCAAGTCAAAACTCAAGGAGAAACTGAGGTGTGAGAACAGCTGTTAAAGTATTAACTGTGTCCGGTAACAGTTCACACAGCACACACACATACTGGTTCTTTCTGCAGTATTTATTTGCGAGGCTGTAGCACTGAGATTTCTCCTCCTACAATAAATTACTTACTATGATACAGTGTATAGAACAATGGTAAAACATTTCTTGACGACTCAAAGGACAGACATACTGCAAAAGTCCACGCCTCTGAAAATGAGAAATGGAGACAACAGCCTCCTTGCCATCTTCATTAGCTAGATCCTTTCTCTTCTTTGGCAACAGAAGCCTCCACAGGAGTATCTTCTAAATCTTTGCTTGACTTCTCTTTCTCGTCATTTTCATCTTCTTGAGGGTAAAGATCTGGGTATTTCTGCATGCATTCCTGCATGGCACGGAATTGGTCCACACAGTCTGATCCCTTTATTTCTTCTGTGCTATAGTGGAAACAAGAAAAGGCTGACTTGAACTGCTCCCCACAAGGACCACTAGCCATTCCACCCAGACACGGGCAGTTCCAATTGATATCTCCATTGGGCAATATCAAGCCTGAACAAACAAAAGAGAGAAGAAAAGTTAAATGCTCCTTTCAAAAATTAATTTCATTCAATGAAAGCTGCTAAGCTGCAGGTGTAAGTGGAAGTATCAGGAATACTATACTAATTCTGTAGCTTCAAGAGCACAAAACACCTCATGTTTCCTGGCCCATTTGTTTCTCTCTGATCTTTATGATCCACTATTGGGCACAAGTGAGACTGTTTCTGTACCTATGCCTGAATTAAGGCTTTGTCTCTTGACTACAAACGACTTAGAATATGCTAAGGCAATTCCAAAAGGAATCAGAGTCAAGTCAATTCACTTGCCAGACTCTGTCAGGGAAGCATGCAAGCCTTAAAATCACATCATACAGGATACAAGAATCTAATTCCTGTATTAAAATTAGAATTCTTTTTAAATCAAGCTGAATGGATGCTTTTTTTTTTTCTTTTAGATGAACTCTTGAACACTAATCCAGAAGTTCTTTCCTCAAAATTTGAGCAGGAAATCCATAACAAAAAAAATAAAATCAGTTTCTTTTAAGACATGCAAAGACTAAGTCTCATACTGCAGAACAAAAAGAAAAGGAAGAGCGTGACAGTCTGTCTGATCCCAGAAATCAAACAGCAGTTTAGATGACAACTGAAAGTGAGTTAAGTTGCATTCTAGACACTAAATAGACTGGAGTAGCTGGAAAATTCTGCTCCAGAACCAATAAAGTCACCACAGAAATACTTCAGTGATGGAATAGCAAGGTGGAGATATAAAAGGGGAATACACTCTTTGATATAACAGCTGATTTGCATGATGGAGTTCAAACAGAAAGCCAGAGAATTCATTTGCTCTGTATGTTTTCGAAAAATCCTTTACACAGTCAGGTAGGAAAACTGAATATGATGGACCTGTTAAAGTGCACTGCTAAAGTTGCTATTAATAAGCAATACAACTTCATTCCCTTTCTCTGCTTTGTGAGAATGTACATGTAGTTATGTTCATCAGTGAAGAACAGAAAAAGTTCTTTAATCCAAGCGGGTTTATTCTTGACTTGAACAGTTTTCTCCCCTCCTCTCCAACAGAAGACTTCCCTAACTTCATCTCCAGACTGATTTCCTGCAGGAGCATAAAACTGAAGTTTGTTTTCCCTTTAGAGGAAGGTGAGCAACTACCATTATTAGATAAGTATGTATCAGTTCTGCTCTGAACAAGAAATTATATTTAGGGCCTGATGAAACTTAAGATTACCTAAAAAAGCCTACTTAATATCTTTGTCCTGTGAAATCATGAATTTCCAGATATGTTTATTGGTGTATTAACAAGAACAAAAGGAAAATTTTACTCAATACTTTGCTCTCAGTCAAACCAGTTCAGCAGAAAATTCACTAAGTCAAATGTCAGTGCTGATCTCCTTTTCCTTCAGGAGGTAAGTCTCCTTAGCATGACTTTGTCAACTACAGTATTGTCATTTTTCATAGATCAAGCTTTATTCAGCATGACAGTTTTGTAAAATATCTGCATTAATCACCGTACTGACAAGATACACCTAGTACAGCGCACTGTGGCACCTCTAGCTGTCTGGAGGAGAAACAGAACAGCTGAGACAAGGAGATTCATGGCTGGTGCCAGATTCCTTCTTGCCAAAGATGACAAAGGAAAAGAAGAGTTGTTGATCACGCAGTGTAGAAGAAAATTGGCTTGCTTTGTTAACTAGACTTTGAAGTCCTATATTCTTCTTAACATCAGCCAGACATTTTTTCAATACTCACAAAAAACAGAAAACACAAGAGGAGTTTTGAAAAGTTCTTGAAGATAACGCAGCAACAAAATTACTTATAAAATACTTCTCTTTAATAAATACAAATTATTTATTTTGGAATCAGAACTACTTGTGAGCATGCAAAAAACACAAACACTTCCTTGCTGATAATTGCAACAGGATGCATACTTAAGTGATTTAGCGTATCAGTTAGAGAGTAACACAGTTAAAATAGGAGCAGATTTTATCCATTACTCTTCCCAAGTCACAAGTCTATAATAGACAAGGTTACTATCTTTAATTCTCTGAATTAACACTTCTTTCAAATGCAGCCTGAATGTCACTGATTCAGTGGGATATAATGTATTTGAGCCTGCACTTGGGGGAAGAAAAAACACCTGTTTACATCATGGGGGAATCAAGACTTGGGTTAGCAATCAACCGCTGACCTCATGCAACCTAACTTCTCTTAGCTCGTGGGATGTGCTAATATCACGGATGAATGCAGAAACATCTGCATTACCTACTGAAATCTCATAGCTGATAGGACAGAAGTCAAAAAAAAACCACCAAAATACAGCTTTATTTTCTTCTCAAAGACTAATGTCTGTTAGTGCCAGAGGCTACGTATGAACAATGCAATAATAGAAAACAACATACTTATCTTAAGGATGGAAAAGGCTCCTACCAAAAAAAAAAAAAAAAGCAATGCTTCAAATAAATTAAAAAAATCAGTTGTATTAAAAGATACAGATTATTATACATCTATATAATCAATCTACTCTTTCTCAATATGACTGTTCTGTATATAGTACAGCAGAGAAGATAAAGAGACATAACCGTATTATGCCACAAAAAACACTGGAAACCAAGTCTTCTATTCAAAGTAGAAACTAAATTAGAAAAGCCTGCCTGTTACTTTATGTACAAAGCCCTTTCCAATCTTCTTTTAAATAAAAACCACACAAACCAGACCTTCTGCACTTCAACGTATTCTAGAACGTTTTGCCCATGTGTCTTTGCTGCCACAAATTTCTCTCCCATTAGATGCAGCTCATTCTGTGATGTGTGAATTGTTTTGATCTGCTGCATTGTAACCTGAGGCTGTTCAAGTGAGAAGCTTTCAGAGAACCCTTAAAACACAGCAGCAACTAACCACATACTAAGAATAAACTTATTACAGTTTTTAAACAGTTTCACATTCTGAATTATACAGACACACACTGTCACTGTAAGGTGTCCCTGATGTAACCAGCTTCTGGCTTTCTTTGTTCTCTTCTCTATACTTTAGGAAGAAGGTGATCTAGCATACCATAAATTCCAGATTGCTAGGAAAAAAACACAAACACTTCCACCTCTGTTCTTCACCACAGCTTTTCCATTCATAGCAAAATGCATATCAGAGGAATCAATTAATATGGCATTAAAAAAAGAAACAGCTCCTTTAATTTTTGCTAGTTTATAAACCAAATAAATGGCACAACCCTGTATACTCCTTGCATATGTACAAACAGAATAATTTGGGGTAGAAGGACAGAGACACAAAACAGAGGAGTCCCTCTTTGGAAGCACCAAGAGAATGGTATTTTATGTTTGCATTCTGAATCTTCATAGTATATCTCTGTTAGATCTGAGACAGGCAGCCTTTCCTCTTAAAATCCAGTGTCAAAAATAGACGCTTAGTTGCAGGACCAATATGCATTCTTATGCTGTTGCTAAATATCCAGCTTTTGTTAATAGAATATCTTAATTATGACCAAAGGAAGACCATAAATGGTTGTAGTAGGGAAGATGTACAAACTTTAAACTACCACATGTAGCATCAATGCAGCCTGCATGTTCTGATTGCTTACATTTATTTAGCTCAACAGCAAGCTTCTCTGTTTAGGCGTACAACACACAAGGTGATTTAACAACTAAGCAAACGATAAAACTTTCCAAAGGTTTCTATGTGCTACAGATGTAGTATCTAGGAAAAGTATCTTCCTTTGCTTTATTTTGCAAGCAGTCGCCAGTTTTTTTTTTTTTTAGCGGAAACAGAAAGCCACCAGCCAATGAAAAGCAATTGGGAACTTAATGCTGCCATTTAATCATTAGAGGCTGTTACCTCTTCACATAATAGACCAATAACAGATTATAGGCAGGTCTAGCATGGCATCAGCAAGTAAAGCACAACCTGCCTGAAAACGTAACAGGTAGAGGAATTCCTGACAGACACTAAGCTGCTTTTAAACATTTTTCTGAAATAAGACACAGCCACCTGATGACTTAAGGAAACATGAAGTTTCTATATTCTCTTCTCATTATTCTCATGTGGGTCATTATAAAACTAACAGATTCTGTTCACATGAAATAAAACATTTGTGTATATGTTTGCTGCTCATACAGTTCTAATGAAACCAGGATAAACAGCTAAAGTGCACGATTATTTTCACACAGATCCATGTATAAAAACAAAGTTATTTTAACGACGCAGAAAGATATGGTTCAAATTAAACTACATATCACATCAGTTAACAAAGCATCTCGTGTGCTACAGCTGCTAAACAGTGCTTAAATGCTGCCCTCTAAAGGTCACACAGCCACTTGCATATCTTCAGTTTCTAAAATTTCAGTCTCAGTTGAGCTATAAGCAATGAAATCGCACAAAGTGACAATTAAAAAAAAAAAAAACAAAACAACAATTTCATAGACACTGAGAACATTTTATTAACCTAGGGCAAAATTCAGTTAATCATCATGATAGGAACAAGATATTTCATTCACCCATTAGAAAAAAAATAAAATACGCCCTATAAAACCAAAATATTAAGAGTCAGTCTCTGAAATATTCTGATCTCTTAAGTCTCCTGAACTAATTCATTTACAGGTTCAATGTACTTTCTGTAAGATCTGCAATCTTCATTGAAAACTTGAGCTCACCTCTTCTCAAGACAATATGGTTACAGATGAAAACCAGTAATTTGAACTTACCTGTCATACGAAATAAAAACATTTTACATCTATTGATTTTTTATTGATTTTTACATCTATTGCCACTTGTATCATATAGGGTAAGTGATAAACATGTAATATTAAATGGGATAACAAACAGAATTTACACTTTTTAAGCCCTAACTATATTAATACAGGAAAGACATTTTTTTTCTGGATATCTCTGGTTACTAACTGAAATTATAAGAGATCAAGTGATGCACTTGAACAGATCACTTTGAAAGACCATTAAAAAATCAGAAAAAAAAAAGTTTGAGTGTTTTTTTACTGAACAGTTTTCTAAATTTACTAAATAGATTGCTTATTTACCAAACCAGTTGCCCCGCTATCAGTCTGTAAAAGTGAATCAATATTTTTGCTCCTACTTCATAAAAAATTTGGTGGTGTTTTCTTCTTTTTTTGGGGATTGTTAGATTATCATATATTTCATATGTCACTTCCTACTTCCAGCCTGCTTACTACTGACCTTGTTCTTCATAAGGGTCATCTGGGTCATCTGCAACCAGTTCAGCACTGCTTGGTGTCTCATGGTCCTCCTTGGTCACAAATATAATTTTGTCTTTTCCTGTCATACAGGAGACAAAAAGCAAAAGTTCAGAGAAAGCTGGGACAGAATGAGTCATTTACAAAGCTGGTGAACAGCACAAGATGAGATATTCAACATGATGCTCTGGTGGTAATATTGAATGAATTCTACTGTACTTATTTATCACCTTCAAATACAAGTTGTTGGTTCACAGGAACAAACACAGAAAAACAATCTGGAAAGTATTCACAGGGAAGGTGCTAAAAACTATAAAAAAGACCTTGAAATAAGACCAACAATAAAATCAATGGAAAATTAAAAAGATTAGGTAGTAATTTATCTATAAAAATGATGAAAGAAACTGAGCCTGTTCTCTTTGTACCACTCTCATGTACCTGTAGGAAATTTTTCTTTTCCTATTGACTAATGAGAATAGGACATAACCAGTTAAACTGATTTACAATAAACATTTGCATAAAGCACAGTTAGGCAATGCAAATAAATGTCTACAGAGATTGCGGCAAGTCCTCACTAAAGAGAAACAAGATAAAACAGGTGCTTATTTTTAGAGGAGACCAGAATCAACTATCAGGACTCAGAAGCAGTAGAAGATTGCACACTATTTCTGAGCTGTGACAGCATTTAACGTGCCTCAATTAATTTTATTTTAAACACCAGCATCCCCCTCCCCACCCTAATGGAGGTAGGGACTGACACAGTGTGGTGACAGGAACTGGGTGCAAGCAACCTGAGAAAGGAGGTGGAGAACATGAAATAGTTTGGGAAGTGTTCTTTTAAAGCACTCATTTAAATAGTGTTAGCATACATAATAACAGATCGCCCATTTGTTTGTTAGAATATACAGAAGCTATCTGAAATTCTTTTCCTCTACAGTTCCAGTTTTTGCAGCAACAAACCGCAATGGCTGGAGATCACAGCACAGCTCATTGAACTGTGAAGTTAAGAAGTTGTTTTGAAACAAGCTCAAGCTACTACTCTCCTAGAAGAACTTGCTCAGCTGAGGGTCGTTAGACAGAAAAAGGAGCAGTGAAAGCAAAACTATAATGAATTACAGGCAAGCATTCAGGAGGATACTCATTAAGATCAACAGCCTCCATTAGAGGCCAGCGGCATGTTTTGCAATTATTATGTGAATTAAGTACTGAAGAGTACCTTAACGGGGTTGAACCAACTACACCGAATGGTGCTGCACACATTACCAAGGGCAGAAAAGCCCCAGAGCACGCTTCCTGCTCCGGTGCCACTCCTGATTTAACAAAGAGGTTCTGAAGGGGCAAAAAGAGGCTTGGCTGGAAACCAGGGCAGAGTTTCCCAACAACTCTGCAAAACTATAAAAAATGTTCAGAGGCAGGAAGGTCACTACAAGGACGTGGTGTATTAGAAATTAGTCGCTCCTTGCATCTCAATGTGACCTCAACCAGCAGCTGCTCAGGGCTTCCCTTGGCTTTGCATTCAGACATGTCTCACACATTCAAACGTGTCTCAGAAGCAAATAATTTTAAGTTCTTTTTAGGAAGAAAGCAGTTTTTCCATTTTTTTTTTGGTCAATTCTGCGTTGTACTCCAGCTCGCTTTACACCACAGAACACCTCAGGATTTCTCATAGAGAACTAGAAACGTATGAACTCTAACCCCTATTACTCTAACTGCAACTTTGTACGATGCCGTAAGCCAACTTATGACCCAGAACGCTGTTAAATTAGGTTATAAGCATGAAGCAAAGAGGACCATAACTTCAGGCTGCCTCATCACAGCATTCAAACAGCATTCAGCGTGCATCACCAGCTTGCAGACCTAGAGAAAAACCGCTTTTCAAACTAGAAAACGCTTCTTTCTAGCGTAAAACCAGTCACGTTATCAAACGAGAAAGAAAGAAAAAAAAAAAAAAAGCACCAAAAATCCACCCCCCGGGGCAGGAGGCGGCCATGCCTCAGGAACCCCAAGACCCCTGCAGCAGCCCAGGCCTTCCCCTCCCAGCTCCCCCCCACAGCGGCCGCTTTCCCTCCCCAGCACTCGGGCCCTGCCCGGCCGGACCCAGCGCACCTTCTTGCCTGCAGTAGGACATGGCGGCACCGCGCACACCACGGCAACGGGCGGCGGCGGCGGCGCGCGGCTCCCCCCACCTCACACACACGCTCCCGCCTCCGGAAGCGGCCGCCCGCCGCTGAGGCGTCCCCTCGCCGCGGCGGGAACGGAGCGGCCAATCCAGGCAGGACTACATCTCCCAGAGTGCTTCGCGCGAAGGGGGGGGACACCATTTTCTTGCTCCCCGTGTGGTGGCTGGGGACTACATGTCCCGGCGTGCACCGCGGTGGGGGGGCTGAGGCGAGGCGTGAGGCGGGGTCGGGCTGAGGCGGGGTCGGGCGGAGCGCGGTGCTCGCGGCGGTTCCTGCGGCTCGTCCCGGGGCGCTGCCCGCTGAGGGAACGGCCCCAAGATGTCGAGGAACGTAAGTTTGGCCCTGCCGCCGCCCCTTCTCGCTCTATGGGGCTCCTTCGGCTGCCCCGGGGTGGCTCTCGGCCGGCCCCTGCAGCCCCCACACCGCAGGGGGTGTAACCGCCGCTGTCAGCCTTTAGCGCCGCAGCAGAGGGTGGTGATGTCAGATCTGCGTTGATAGCCTTCTTTGGTGCCCGGGCAGCTTTTATTTTAAAGTATGCTGGCGCTGGTCACTGGCGAAGTAAAGCGTGAGGTGTTATTTATAGCCGTGTTGTAGCTGGCGTGGAATCTGGGAGCATTACTCAATTTCTCATCGCCTGAGCACGGGGCGTGGGCACCGGGTTGGGAGCGCTGGGACAGAGCTAAGGAGGCTTGAAGGGATGGGCTAAACAGCTCTTAGAGCAATTGTTTTCTCCGTCAGGCTGGAGTTTGTTTATAGTGGGCAAGTTTAGGCCCAAAGCAAGAGGCACTACTTTGCAGAGTAGCAGCTTTAACAAAGCTACAAAACTCATTCTGGAACAGAACGCCTTCCCCTTTCACACCGACACTGCGGTTTTGGTTTATCTCCAACAGTTCTCTGACACAGGCAGCAAAAAAGAACATGTTAAAATCACAAGTGAGGCCAAACCGGGGTTCCTGGAGAGGCTCAGCGAGACCTCTGGAGGCATGTTGATGGGACTTGTGACGTTTCTTCTGTCTTTCTACCTTCTTTTTACCAACGAAGTAAGTGAAGTACTGTCAGTGTTTATAAGCAGCTTTAGCATGTCATAGCCAAGTTGACATTCAACTGGTTTGGCATGTATAGACTTGCTGAAATTGTCATGCTAAAGTTTTAATACTGCAACCGTGAAAATAGAATGATATGTCTGGAGAGTGTGCTGCTTATGCTTGGGATGTAACAGAAGTGTGAAATCACAGGGCCACAGGTGTTTTTTCTATAGAACAGTGTGACAGAGGCGTAGGATGTGTGTGGTGGGAGGTAAGATCCAAAACCTTTGAGATGGTGGGAAAACAGGCTATATATAGTGTTATTGAAAGAGGCTTCTATGAGACAGTCACATTCCATTCATCTCTCTTCTTGAGATAACACAGGGTCCTCATTTCTAGTGCTGTTACAATTTTATTAAATGAATTCATATTCCATGTTGCAAAAGTGAAGGTGTTAATTATTCTCAGTGTTACTTTGTCTTAGTTTTATATTTAAAAAGTAATTAAAGTAAATAAGGAATTCTTATGCCCTACCCTTGCAAACATGCATGAGTTTGGCAGTTTTGAAGTGAGGTATTAGACCTTCACTTAGGTGAATTTTCACCTAACACTTTCTTTTTTACCTCTACAAGAGGAAAAGCAACTACTGCCAGTTCCAGTGACTGTGCAGGAAAAAAGTAGTCAAGTAGTTGTACGGGCCTTTGGAAAAAGGATTATAACTAGCATAATTTTTGCAGTCATTCAAGAACGATAAGGTAAGAGATAAAGAGCAATAATTTTAGACCTTTGTAATAATAAACTATGTGTGTTTGTGTAGTTAAGTCAGTGTTAATTGTACTGTTGCATGGGTAAGAAGTATTGCAGCAAACTGTCAGATGTGGAGAAAGAGAGCGAAGGATTGCAAGCTGAGAGCTTGCCTTGAGTCTGAATGTAGAAGTCCCAAGGGTCTGCAAATTGCTTGTCTGCTAACCTTTTTCACAAAATACTGCAATATCGTTGTTTCTCTACAACTTGATTTTGTTTTTCTTGATTACAGGGACGAGCTTTGAGGACAGCCAAATCTCTTGATGAGGGACTTTCTCTTGTGATCCCTCTTGATAACATTCACAGTGTGTCTCAGCAGAATGAGGGGAGACTAGTACACTTAGCTGGTGCTCTGAGCACATCAAAGGTAAATACAACCAGTATCTTGAAGATAGGAGAATTTCAAGCTTGGAGGGAAGAAATTTTGCTGGCAATTAAAACTGTTTGTTATCCAGGCAGAAAACAAGTAGCTTCTTTCGGCTTCTGTAAGAACTACGTGCTACCATCCAAGCTATAGTTCTTGGCCAAAATCAGGGAGGTGCTGCACAGCACCAGTCTTCATTCTCCCAAGCAACATGCTTTGTTTACCCTTCCACTAACTTGAAGGATGATTTCGGTTTCCTTTTGCGTAAGGAAGCTGCTATACATTCATGGCATTGTAAAGTGTTTATGCTTTTACAGTACAGACGGGATAGAGATGCTACCTCTTGTGTTTAAGGTATTTAGTTCAGTTGTGAAGTTGTTAAAGATTTTTGAATGAAAGAGGCTGTGTGGTGGGAAGGCAGCACTGATGCATTGTGTTGCTCCTTTGGCCATGCAGAAGTAACAAACTGGAGGAGCTTTGGTCCTCTATTTCATCTTCTGGGACTTTTGCACATTGTCGCTTTGTTTAGAAGTACAGTTTTCTTTCAATTCATGTTTTCTAAATAACGAGCTTTACCTTTGCTCTAGCAAAGTAATAAAACTGTAGTAGTAATATAGTAATAAAAGCAATCAGTAATAAAAGTATAATGTTTGAATTTGTGAGGAACAGAATTTATACTGACTTGTGTTTTCTTTATATTTGACGTAGCCTTTGTTTGATCCCAGCTATGGGCTGACAATCCATGCTGTCAAGCTTAAGCGCACAGTGGAAATGTACCAGTGGGTAGAATATGAAGATTCTAGGTAAGTGAAAGAAACTTCTAAAAGTTGTTTATGAAGATGTTGTCTTAACAGAATCCCACTAACAAATACTCCTTTTCTTTCCCCGCTCACAAAGCCAAAAAAAAAAAAAACCCACCTACCAACCAACCACACAACAGAACTCTGTCAGGAGAGGTCTGGAATTCTTGGGGTGTTTTATGGAGTCCCTTTAATTTCCTTAGAGATGTCAGGTTTTGTAGATGGCTGATGTTGCGGAATTTGCATTTGATAAAATCAAAGATGTTTATAAAATGTTTCCACTTCCTGATTTATATAGTTTGTATGGGGTTTCTTGACCTCTGTGCTGTAGCTGTGGCTTTTTGTTTTCATTATTGTTGTCCTGTGCTGGGCCTCTTCAGAAACCGTTGATTTTTGGTCATATGTGTTTTCAACAAAGTTCAAAAATCTTAAACAATTTATGGAAAAAATACAAAACACTCCTGTTTTTCCCAAAGGAAAACAGTTGATTGCTACCCTTTCTAACGTTCCTAAAGCTTCTCTGAAGCTTTACTAAAGCCCATAATATTCCCTCTCTGCTAGTTGTTTAGCCAAATCAGTATTGTTGTCCCTGAATATTTGATCCTGATTTTTTTAAAATAAAATTTTATAATCCTTTTTTTCCCCTGTGATTACTAAACCTTTCCTTCTGTTCTTTAAAACTTGAGCATAAACCGTGAAACCAATTCTTTTATTTCTTTGCAGAGAGTATGAAGAAAATGGTGAGATTAAGAAAGAAACCAAGTATACATACAGTAAGTTGATTAACAAAAAGTCCATTTTATGCTCTTTGGATTTTTGTGTGTGTGTATTCTGATTTTGTTGTAAACCCTTTATTTTTTTTTTTTCACTAGAAAAGAAAGCTATTTGAAAAAATAGCAAAAATTCTGTTTCCTAAGAAGATGGCAGGGCCTCTCGAAGTAACTGAGGAGATACATGCTGTAAGAAAGCAACTTCTCAGTCTTGTCTTGGAAATCCCAGGGTTCGGAATAGCATCCAGGGATAGTGTGCTCCCATGATAGGACCCATAGGGCCCTCGGTGATGGGAGATGGGCAGAGCTGGGAGCACAGTGTGTTGAAAGCTATTTCTGAGATTGCTCTTCCAAAGTGCTGTAACTGGGCATATGTCAGGTGTGAGCAGAAGAGAACAGACAGGGAAGAATGGTGTAGCTCCAGTCTATAAAGGCAAAATGTTGAGAGTCTGTTTAGGTGTTGATACTAGCTAATGAAAACCACCACCACCTTCTGATGTGTGCTGTAGTTTTTGCCAAGTATTTTTTTGGTAGGAGCAGAAGTGGGAGGATCATTCTGATCTACCCAGTGGCAAAAAATTGAGTCATTGTGTATCTGGAGATGAGTCTCTCTGCTTCGTTTATTTCCAGTTAAAGCACGTGGATACGTAACGTGGGTGTGTGGTTTCTGGGTGTGATCACAAAAATTTCCCAGCTCACTGTAGCATGGGGCTCTGCAGCATGGAGATCTATAAGGAGCAAAGTTAGTGGTGAGTGTGAGCTATCAAAAATGGCCGTTTAAAAACAAAACAAACACAAACAAAAACTGTGGTCTCAAGATTGTTGGATTCTGTCCAGTAAAAGTTGGTATTTTTCTAGATGTGGTGGGTTGTCCTTGTCTGGCAGCCAAGGGCATATATAACTGATCACTCATTTACCCTGCAGCCAGATTTGGCTAAAAAGAAATCTACTCTGGGGATGTGGGGAGCCTGCTGTAGCCCAGATGAAGGCGGTGTTAGGCATTTTTGACAGTGGCAGCTACAGATTCCATCTTTATCTTGTTTGACTGTGCTGAAATCTGCTAGTTCCAGCAGAGCTCACAGCCTCTCCTTTCAAAACCAGTTTGATCCTGAAGAGTGGAGCCAGGGCTCAAAGTCTGATCAGGGAAGATGCCAACAGCAAAGCTCCCACTGAGTGAAGATGAGTTACAGTTTTATCTCTAAAATCTTCTTCTCTAAGCCCTTCCATTCATTGCTAATATGTTAGGAGGCTAGATTTAAGTGTCATTACAGACTATCACATTTTGTCTCTTGATGTAAAAAGTATTACTGTGAGTGTAATTATGTAATTTAGAACTGATTGATTGAGAGGTGTCTGCAGTAACTAAGATTTGAGTGGCAATTCTTTCTGTCTTATCAATCTTCATATCATTTTCTTCAGATACTGAATGGAAATCTGAAGTTGTGAACAGCAGGAATTTTGATCGAGAAATTGGACACAAAAACCCAAGGTAATTTATCACCTAGCACAGTCCCTCTAGATTCTGTTAACGTATGCAATCAAAGATGAGAGCTTTGCACCTAATCTTCATGACACATGGAAAATGTTTGCCTTTTTGTATTGGAGAGAATTTAATCATAGATAGATAGCAGTTTAAAGCTGCCTGGTGGAAGCAGCATTATGCTACTCATTAGCCATGGCTGGATATCAGGCTATTACTTTACCTCTGGACCATATGGTCTCCATGTGGGAGAACTTGAATGGGTTTCTTTCTGACTTTTATTGTCCTTTTGTGTAGTCTATTGCTAGTTCTTTCTTCTACCACAAATTGAGTGGGAATAGCTGGCATCCCATGAGCTTGCCATACCACTTGCATGCTGTTCCTCGAAGCTAGCATGTATGAGCTCGGGCATATTTGTGGCAATTATCTCTATATAATCAGTTTTGTATTTCTCTCATCTGCAACATTTTAATTACACTGCAGTGTGCTGTTTTTAATGCTAAGTTTTAACTTGCTTGTTATTCTTAGAGCACCTGCTAAGTTCCTTAGGATGCAGGGTACCATCTGGCAAAAAAAAAAAAAAGTGTAAGTGACAAATACAGCCAGAGAGATAGGAGAACCAGGATATGAATAAAACTTAGAACTCTGCCTAACCTCCAGAGCTTTGTTTTGGCCCTATGGGCACATCCAAATAAACTGTCCTTTATTTGGAAATACTGCGTTAGGAAGAAAAATGAAGACAAACATGTTTTTAATTATAAATCCCAAGTAAATAGACCTGTTTAGATGAGAATGGAAAAAGGATGCAGATGACATACCTGCTTTGTCTCTTGTCCCCACGCACACTTTTTTGTTAATGAACGTTCAGTGAGCATTCTCCAGTAAATGCAAATCTGCACTTGAGAGTAGGGAATATTTGATGAGTTCTATTGCAGTACATCATTTAAAAAGTGCTGCAACTAAGAACACTTCATCTCAGTGAAACAGCACTATATATGCAGACATGATAAACTTTAGAATACATACCTGGCATTAATGAGAGCATTTTGAGTGTGTCTTCTTTCTTTCATCCATCCATCTTACTGTTTATGCAGCTTAACAGATTTTATTTTCAAAAATGTCTATTTACTGCTGAGGAGAATCCAGTAGGGCCATTTATGAAAATGAAGTCAGGTCTGTAATTAAAGGTTTACAGAACTGGGAGTTTATTTAACTTGGCCATGATACAGAAGTACCTTTATCTGGAGAAGGTTTATCATCTATGTTTCTTAATTTAGCAAATAAGATCTAATAACTGTCAGCAGAAGCTAAATAAGTTCAGGCTAGAAATAAAGTGCATTTAGATGTGTAGTTAAACATTGCAAGTATTCATCTGGGAGTGTGATTAATCATTGTCACTTGAAACATAGGGTCAGTGCAGAAAAAAATGGTGAATTCCTATGGTGTGGGTGGAAGGTTAGGGCAGGTGATGAGACAGTCGTACCGTGCTTTAACTCACTCTAGTGGTTCCAACAACACAATCAAGTCAGGACACAGTTTCTTAATGGATTTGTTCTCATGTATGTCAGCTATTTAGCTCTTTGAGTTTCTCCTGGTGTTTGACACAGTACCTTTCATGTGCTTTATATTACATACTGCAAGTCAAGAATTTGTTCATAATTCTGGAACTAATCAGGAACTCTTTCTGTTCCCCAGTGCCATGGCTGTGGAGTCTTTCACTGCTGTTTCTCCTAATGTCCAGGTTGGAAGCTTTGTCCTTTCCAAAGGTAAGAATTGCTTTGTACTGACTTCATGTCTTCTGTTAGCAGCAGACTTCAGTTCTTTCTACAGTGGCAGTCATTTCAAATGAAGCCAGGAAGCCAGCCTGCAAACTGGCTGTTAGCCACCTGACCTGAGCTTGTTTCTTTATTCTGCTTAGGTCTTGTGGATAAGATTGATGACTTCAAGCAGTTGAGCTTGTCAAACCTTGAGGATCCACATGCTGATGTTACCCGGGGAGGAGATTATTTTTACCACAGCGAGAACCCCAGGCGTCCAGAAGTAAGATGAGAAAAAAAACTAAAGCAGAAATTGCTATAATGTGAAAAAGAAAGCTGGGGTATGTCCAATTTCTGTTTCAACATGTAGAAATTGGGGTACAGAGTACCACATAGGGCAATACTGCTAGTATAGTCCTTCAGCGAGAGTGATTGTCGTGAAGGAAGCTTCTGATTCTGCTTGCATCTTCTCTTTTTGTTTGCTTGCTTGTTTTTTGTCTATCATGCTTTTAGATAGAATGACATGGGATGGTGTTGGGAGGTAGGTTCAACCTGTGTCTTGCTGTACTGAACTGAGTACAAAGAAGTAGCTTGTTCTCAGCTCGTGCTGCCTGCCTTCCTCTGAAAAAAGATGAAATGACAAGGGATGAACATAGGATCTCTTTGGTGTTAATGTCTTCATGCAGCTAAAACAGAGGGGATATTGCAAAGCTGTGTTTGAGCAATCACATTTTGGTCTCAAAAAAGTGCAGCTTAGAATTTCTACAGGATATCCTCTGGCTTGACATAAATGCTTAAAAAAAGTGACGATACAGAAAGAGCGTTCCGATGCGCAGTTGTCTTCTCTGTGATTCTCCTTTGTAATGAAATCTTTCTCTGTTGATTTGAAATATTCTCCTTATTTGTAGGTGGGAGACCTTCGTGTCTCATTCTTCTATGCAGGTCTGAGTGGAGATGACCCCCATTTGGGCTCAGCTGATAAGGTGGGTCTTCAGCTGCTTGAGAATTTTTCAAATTCTGTCCCTAACTCAGTAACCAGTAAAATTATTTTTCTTTCTTCCAAGGTGACTGTGATTGCTCGCCAGAAAGGTGACCAACTTGTTCCATATCACACCAAGTCTGGAGTTGTCCTGCAGATTCTCTACCCTGGCGATCTGTCTGTGGAGGTAAGATACCACAGTGTACAAGTGAAGGGTTAAAACTGCTGATGGTACTGCAGAAGCAGCAATGGAATAAGCTCTCGTTCTCCCGCAGGCCTGTTCTAGAGGAAGAGATAGCTGTTGTAAACATTGGCTTTTCTCCATGGTTTATCTAGGGCAAAGCGTTACAGCCTGTGTTTGCCTTCCTGCTTTCTGCATGTTCTTTGTGTTGCAGCAAAATGCTGTGCTTCACCTGCTAGCAGTACATAATTTGACTATAGTTATTCCTACTTCTTTTTCCATTTTAAGAAGAAGCTGTAGCTAAACTGTAGTTAAAAAAAAAAAAAAAAAAAGTCCCCTTGTAACGGTGCTGAACATCATTTGCTCTAAGGACTGTTCCTGTGCCTTCTCATTTTGCATTTTATTTTTTCCTTGGTAGCTCCCCACTTACACACACACAAACACATGCTTTTGAAAAGGTCATATGCAAAAACAGTAAAAATCAGGCTTTAATTAAATAAACCGTAGGAGCTATCCTCTCTTCAGCCTCTCTAAACAGGGAGTTTAGGCTTGCTTGAAATGTTTATTGCTGTTCTGGCTGAGAAAGAACCTTCAGGCAGTGCATAATGCTCCAATAAATCCTGCATGCTCCAGCAATTTGGTGATTCATTTACTACTTTTAGTAGGTTGGTTTCCATTAATGATTGCTTTATGCCCTGCTGCAAAAATCCCAGATGTCAGGAATTTACAGGAGCTTCCAAAAGCAGTTAAAGTGTAGAGTTAAAGTGTAAGAGTTGAAAGAGTAGCAGTAGAATCAGCTCTCTGCTGTGAGCTCTGAATCTTCATTAAGTAGAATTTTAATTCCCTGGAAACGAACTCACTAAAAATGAATAAGTTCTAAAGTATTTGTACATACAAGTAGTCAATCAGTCATACGTGTGTCTTTTCCTATGAGTGTTGTATTATTTCTTAGCCATCTGCATGTGTAGTTTTCATTACAGAGGGAGAAGGGGCACAGAATCCATTTTGAAAAAATCTTTCTTGGAATTCTTGCAAATAGATGTTCTGCTTTGCTTGGTGAAATATACACATATCTTTTATCTTTTCTTCTCAGCATACTATTTTTTTTTTTTTCTTTCATGCACTTTTCCTTCATTGCATTTTCTCTCTTCCTGCAAAGATACCGAAACTAAATCTTTAATGTTACATGTACTTACTTGTGCTCTCTTTTTCACAGTAATGTTCAGTGTATCCATTTGCACCAAAATGTGTGTGCACTCTCTCTCTTTGGTTATAGAGAGTATCAGAGGGTGCTTATCGAGCTGTCTTGAATTGGAAAAGTAGAGGCTTCGCTTGTGCTGTGCTTTGAAATCTCTTGTAGTGTGCTGGGATATTACAGCCAAAAAAAAAGCCGTAAAGAATGAACTGCAACATATCTTCTGCCGGAGAACTTGTACCTCTAAAATACTCCGACTTGTTCAGAATTCACTGGGAAGAGTTGGATCAGAAAAGAAGTTGAGAAACAGACTGCATGTAATGGCATTTGTTTTCAGGAGGTGTTTCAGAAAGAGCACGAGAGTAACACCATGAAGACTTGGGCCCTCCGTGCAGCTGGCTGGCTGGCAATGTTTGTAGGCATCAACCTAATGACCCGAATTGTTTACACTTTGGGTAAGTTTGTGACAGAAAACTAAAATGACTTAGAAATAGGATCATAATCCACAGAGCATCGTCTTTTACTCAGATGTGTAATTAATTTGGAGGCCAGGAACAATCTTGTTTGATCTTAGATTGTATTCAGTGTGAAAGTCCCTGTAAACAATTGCGGATAAATAGGATCCCAGCACCAGATGGATTCTTTGTGAAAATAAATAAACAAACAGGTATCTCTCTGCCAGTCTCAGAAGATCCCAGCCTAGCACTTACCAAAATTAGAAGCCAAAGCACAAGCTGGGCTGGTTCTTTCAAGTCTTGCTGTGGCTGCTGCAATCCACTTACTTTCTACACCCATATACAGGTGGTCTCCCATCAAGTCTTAATTAGTAGTTTTATAATAACTTGTCTTTAGTTATTCTATGCTACTGTGAGCACAGCAAAGAAGTTTTGGTTTATCCTTTTAACTTAGAAGAATGTTGGAATAAACGCTCACTGAACAGGAGAATGGTGCCTCAAACTTGCATAAACCTCAGACATCAAAGCTATCATTTGCTTTGATAATCTTTGATACTCCTTTTTATTTATTTACTTATCCATATGCATACAACTGAAAGCTTTATTTTTGCCAGAAATTCCTATTTTGCTTGCATGTTACATACGTTGCCTTAGACTTGTTTCATAGCTGCAAGGCTATCTGTCTACGCTGCCTCTTGAGCGTTGGACAAGACCTCAGAGTTAATTTTGCATGACTTCCTGTCTGAAGAGATGAGGATACCATTGTCTTAGATGGCTAGCTGTTGCTTATCTATCAAATGCCTGGAGGATACTCTGCTGAAATGCCTCATCCAGTGTCCTTGGTAATAATTTGAGTCTTCCTTTTGATTGCAATTGTTTATGTGTGGATCCTAAGAATGAATAAGAGTTGTTTGTAAATGATAATCTTGTCAACTACTTTATCCCATTTAATTCTTCCTGCAGTGGACTGGTTTCCTGTTGTGAGAGATCTGGTTAACATTGGATTAAAAGCTTTTGCCTTCTGCGTAGCCAGTTCGTTGTCACTCTTGACCATCTCCATTGGCTGGCTCTTCTACCGCCCTCTCTGGGCTTTACTGATTGGATTGCTCTCTGTAGTTCCAATCGTGGTTGCAAAATCCCGTGTTCCACCAAAGAAGCATCAGTGAGAAAGAAGCTCTCATGTTCTGCACTGATTCCTGGCTAGAAACTCTTCAAGTGCATTTCTGTTCCGGTTACTGCAGCATGCTTACAGCACATTGGGGTTCAGCAGCGTGCACCAGCAGCTGGGGAGGGCCATTCATAAACATATTATCTATGGAAGAGATGACTGTAGCATGCTATTTGTAGGAAGTCAGTGATACTGACTTCAGGAAAAAAGTATTTTGGAGCATCTGTATTCATTCTAAGTCAGAGAAAAAGCAGATTATCTTTCACCATTTATTAATTCCCCCTGAACTGGCAAATCCTTACCAACAGGTATATTACCACTGTGTGTATTATGGAGAAAGTGCCAGCTTCATCACATGGACTGGGATCTGAAATCCTTGGGAAATAATGTGTTCGTACCTATCTCTGACAATCCATCCCTCTGCTACCTTTTCTGATTTGTACAGTCATGTGCTCTTCTTCGGCTAATGTATTTGGAAGTGCATTGTTAAAGGAAAAACAACTTTGACAATATATTTTTGTAAAATATATTCTTTTGGACTCAGTATTTTTAAAGTTAACTTGAAGTCTTGAGTGTCCAGGTTAGCCGTGCTCTAAGACAGGGAAGTTTTGCCAGAACGCAGTGATTTTCCTCAACTTCTTTTAAAAATCTCTGAAGCTGTTCTCAGTTCAACACCCAAAATGGTAATGTTACATAAAAACTTCAAATTGCACTTCTTTAAGGGGATACTCAGAGATCACTCACCTTTCACTTTAAAAATAAAACCTGTTGCCTTGAAACAAAACTGATTAATAATCAAATATATATTCGTCATAATATTTGGTGTGTTTTGCAATACATACTGTTTTTTTTCTTGAATTTCATTTAGCAAGGACAATGAAAATGCTCCATGAAATTAAGTCATGAAAACATTTCTGCCTGATTAGCTTTCATAGACTTAGTAGCTTAAACGTTGCGCTATTGTTGTATCATAAGAACACTTTTCTTGTAGAGTTGTGATGCTTACAGGTTCCTGTTGTAACTAGTACTTGAGACTGTATTCCCCATACCAAAAGAATTTAAGTTGAATATACGTTGAAGCAAATGTTTCCTATAAATGGTACTAAAATAGAGATCTGATTTATAAATCACAACCATTTTGAGAAGTAGGAATTACGTTATTAGCCTTAATTATTTTAATTTTTCTGGTATTTAATGTTGTCAATTCAATCTCCTGTCCCTGAAAGCAGTGGTAGCGAGTGGAAGGTTATAGGAAGTGCACGTAGTCTCATGCGTGTAGCTGACATGCATTGGTGATCCTGGGCAGTCTCTATCTGCTGCCCTCTGACTTTTACTGCATCTAATGAGAAATTGCACTTTGGGGAGAAAAAAAAAGCTGGACTGCTGTTTTACTGATGATGCAGGAAGCTAACCAGTATTACTATATTAGAGACAAAGATACAATTTTCTACAGAAGTGCTGAGCTTTTGTATGTTTAATAAAATACAATTTTCAGAAGGTTGGTCTGCGGGCTTCTTTTTTTGTTACCTTTAAGCATGGCACACCTTGTGTCCAGGTACGTGGAAGGTTAGTTTGTGGCTTCTAGGCGAGCTAGTTTTCTACTGCTGGTGAAGATGGGTGTTCAACTGGGTTTTGTATAACCTGCAACTATTTCCCCATCTTGGGAAAACTCTTTCATTTTTTGCATGCTTAGTTTAGGAGCTGGCTCCCTTTGCAACCAAGTAGCATCCTGCCTTCTGCAGTCATTTTGTCTCTCTTTCCCCGCTGACTGTATGTAGCGACTACTCACAACTTCATGTATTTAAGTATCCCGAATTAAGAAGTGCTGAGTCACATTGATACAAGTGATATCAGCTCTCAGTTTAAGCAGATGAAAAATTACTAATGCCAGGTGGAGCTGGACTTCAATCCTTGCATTCAAAGCACTTGTCTCAGGGTGAACCCTCCTCCATACCCACACAATGATTAACGCAAAACACACTATCGGCTTGAGTCCACTGCAGTGTTAATACTTTATGCAAGACAGAGACTTTTTCGTGAAGACTTATGAACAGTTTTTACCTACTAACCAAACCTACAGCTCATGTTTTTGTTTGTTTTAGAACTCAGCAGCAAAAACTAAAACTCAGAATGAGTATTGCAGTTCTGCAATTTCCTGGGACCTGATGTGTGATGTTTAGAAATAGCACTCTTACAGTGCTCTTTGTCTCACATAAGAATCCTTTCAGGTAAAACAGCTGCTGCCAGAAGGGAGGAATTAAAGACAGCACTAGTCTGTTTTAATACTTTATTTTATTCTACAAATACAGTACAAAAATAGATTTTTTAGAAACATAATTAAATGAAAAACATTTTCTTGCATTTTAAAGTCTTCCTCTGTAACAGCATCCAGCAATAAGTAGACCATATTTCTCTCTTTAAAAATATAGACTGTCAGTTTAATTTGGTTTTAAAGATACTGCAAAAGACAAATCAGAGTTTCTGTTTCTAAACTGCAGGAAAAGCTTGTATAGATTTAACATTCCTCTCAACGGTTTTTAAGAGCTTAAGTACTAGATAACATTTTAAAAAACCTCCCTGGTTTCACTGAATTTCTTTTCTGACAACACTGCCAGATTTACACATTTTTTTTCCAGAACAATACCAAACAGTCTTGATAAAACAAAACTGAAACACGTATACATTTTAAATGACTTAAGATGACGCATTTAACCTTAAGTTTGAAACAAGGACAGGGCTTCTTCCTTCTAATGCACAAGATTTCTGAAAGTAAAGGAAGGCTGAAGACCATAGGCTAAAAAGCCAAAG
This sequence comes from Anas acuta, assembly GCF_963932015.1. Classification (NCBI taxonomy): domain Eukaryota; kingdom Metazoa; phylum Chordata; class Aves; order Anseriformes; family Anatidae; genus Anas; species Anas acuta. The sequence goes on along the minus strand of NC_088989.1, from coordinate 10,418,805 downwards.
CTGAGTTTTCACAAAAGGCACATGCGTTCTTCAGAAAGTAAATTTTTGGATTCCTCTAAATCTTGATTGCATGTTTCATTACACCTTAGAGGAAGTATTTCCCCCTCTGTGATGATGAAATAGATGGTGAGACTAGAACTCTACCTCACTACTGATTTGGGTAAAGTATGAACTGAAAGTACTGAAGAGGACATTAGCCTTGGCCAGCTCACCACAGACTGTTAAACAGCAGCTGCATGCTTTAGTTCTGGACAAGTAGGTAAAATGGAAAGGAGAAAAATGGGAAGGGATAGTGCTAATGAAACGCCTCAGAAAATGGATTTATTACAGTGCTAAGTGATGCTAAGTGATACTTACAAAACAGAACAAAAAGAGACCAACTTCATTTAGAGATCTTAGAAGGTCCAACTCTGCATCTGCTTCTCCTAGGTTCAAGGATAAAGGGATGAACTTAATCATCCACAACAGCAAAAGACATTCCTGATGCAGAATTAGGTTGGTCCCTGATAGCTCAGAAACACAAGTGCACAGAAGAAGATCTTAACTGGCATAGGATACATTTGATGTGACAGTTATGTTCTTGCATCTGGAAATGGTAAAGAAATGCTTGTTTTGATCACAGTTTCTCAAAAGGAAACAACTGTGCTGCCTCTCCCTTTTTTTCTCGCTTGCTCTTTTTGGTTGTCTGCTCTTCCTTCTGCTTCTCTACCTGGCGATTTTGGGGCCAAGAAATTGCCACATCCCGTCCTGCAGTTCCTGAACTTGGACCTCCTTCTTCATCAGAGGAGAATCCTGCTCCTTTCTCTGTCTCAGGTGCAGATGGCTCAGTCTGAACAAAAAAAAAAGGCCATGAAAATGGAAAAGGAAGCTCTAGGAATCGCTTGTAACTAAAAAGGTTCATTTTCTGTCACAGTAGCTCTCAATGACATTACAAAAGTTGGCTGCTCTTGTCTGGGCTTCTCACCCAAAGCAGTGTGTTTCTATTTCTGAACATCAAGCATTCTTCCAACTCAAGCAAGTGTTTTAGGTCACAGAAGAATAAAAATTAACCATCTTTAAAAAGATCATGCTTTTCACCTTTCACAACAGGGAAAGGATTAAGAACTAATATCTGAGTTCATACAAAAGAGCAGCCCACTGACATTCTTATAGCTACATACTCGGCTTAGAGGAAGAAATTTAGGAAAGGAGTATATCAAAACAGAAGAGTAATATAAAAATAAGAGTGCTTTGTTAAATAGTAGTCTCTTGTAAAATAATACTTAATCTTTCATGACTGTTGGATTTTTGGTGTAGATTTTTTTTTAACTAGTTGTTAGTCAAATATTAACAGGAAAGAGAAAGATTTTTGAGCAATTACATTCTGAAGTTCTACACTCTACTGCTGGAAAAATAACACATTGGAAATACTGGAAGAAAATCGCTCTGTAGAGAAATATCTTCCTGAAAAAGAATACAGCAGAAATGCAGAATACCTTGATGGAATAGCGTTGCTTCAGTCTCTCTCTGATAAGAAGTCCTTTTGTCAGCAACTTCCAATTCCCCAGAGCTCTCTTCTCACGCTTCTGTGTGGTATTAATATTGACAAGAAAAAGAAACGCTATTTCAAGTTCCAATGTGTTTACATTAAAATATAAGTTTTAAGACTTTAAATGGCAGTTAAAAAAAAACACACATACCACCAACTTAAATGCATCACATTAAAAGATTATAGGCTGGTAGGATTCTTAGGAGTATGATGTATTGGTGTCCGCTTATCTGCTAAGCGTATTAATTACTGTCACTTTCTGATGTGTGCACTCACTGTGTAAAATACACTGGAGCCTCCTCAAAAAGTTTAACCTCATACATGTATTCCTCACATTTCCCAGGAGCCATGGAAAACTGTTCCAAAGTATGCACTATTTCAGATAAAAATACACCCTTGTATTGCTTCCCATTGCAGTGCAGACAGCAAGCCCCAAATAACGCATTTGGGGGATGCCATTAGCCTCTTACCATCATAGAACTGTGTCCACTGCTTACATAGCTGACCTTTTGTCTGCAGCTTAAATTAAACAGTAAGGAGGCTGCAAAAATAGTTCTCACCTCCTTCTCCTTCTTTTCTATTTCTGCTTGTTCATTCTCCCAGGCAGCAATGAGCACCTCTTTATATTCTTCACAAACAACGTAGCCATCAGTACTAGGAAGGAGAACAGAATCCTCTGTCAGCTACTAGAAGAAAAAAAAAAGGGAGCAAATGCCTGCTGACCCAGCCAAACTGAAAGTTGATGAATACTGACAGAACTGACTAAGCTGTCTCATAGGATCTAAGTGTGTAATTCATCAGCTATACTCCCCACACAAGTGCAGACCCTTTAAGCATATAAAGTCACTTCTGCTTGCCAGGGACATTAACTCTACTACCACAGCTAGCACAAAAGAGGAGGACATGTCCTCCTTAGCACAGGGGATACTGCTTCTGCAGAAAATCAAAATTCCTCAGCTGCAGCAAAGCACCTTTACGTACACTGGGTGCGAGTAGCCACCATGAAAATCAAATCCTGTGATTGCTTGAGCACAGTCAATGTCCAGCTTCCGTGCCAATCTGTTCAGGTTGGGGAGTCTGAGCTGCACACAGCCAACGGGTAACATGGATGGCAAGAAGAGATAGACGTTTCCATACTCATTCCGAGGAACCTGTTATTGCAGAATTAAAGAGAAATGACACTCCTGCCCTCTGGAGAGAGGCGAAAATCCCCGCTGCAATTCAAGGTCTCTCCTCTATTTCTGGCCTTCCACATTCATAGTACCATATTCATATTCACATATTCATATTCACATGAGAAGGCTCAAGCCTGTATTTTAGCTGCATGGTTATCTCCTAGTTATGTTCTCCAACCAGGCCTTGTTACTCTGCCTGTAATGCACAGAATTAGCAAAACAAAGATGGGGTAGGTAAGTTGGATCAACTGAATTAGAAAGTCAGCTGCCTTTCATTACTCAGCATTACTTGGACTCAGGAACGAAAGGCCTCAATAAAACTTTCACCATTTCTCTCTTGAGTACAGTTACCTCAGAACACTAAACCTCAGTTCAGATGTTACTGACTGATCTCACAACTCACATACAACTTCTGGAAAAATAAAGCCCACTGCTTCATACAAAACAATTCTTTTAACACCAACACTCTGCCCTCCTGGCTACCTTTCCATCCACTGCTATAGGCGGCTGGTACTCCTCTGTCTGCCAGCGACCAAACAGTGCCAGGTCCTCTTTGTCCCGGTTTGCAGGCTCTGCAAGGCGTGCCTTCCTTGCCTGGTTGGAATATCCCTTCACCATCTGTGCAAAGACAACAATCAAACTTATAACACCACAAAAACAAGCTGCCAGTGATTTCAGACTTTCCTGGGACAAAAGAAGAGGCATCAGAAAGAAATGCCTATTTTCTGTCTTCAGTATCTATTGCTTATAATGGTAACTCATGGTTCCTGTATGGTACAGGGAGCTAGATTCCCAAGTTGAAATGGAAGAGGATGAAAAGGGTGCAGTTCTGCTAGACACCCTTGGAGTGGGAAGAACAGACAGCTGGGCTTTGGATAGAATGTATGCCCAGTAGGTGGACAGATTCGCGGTGCTGCTACGACATGCAAGCAAGTAGGAAATCTACGTCTGCCAACAGAAAGAAGACAAAAACAAAATAAACCAAACCAAAACAAAGCTTCAACTTCAGAGGGCAGACATTGCACAGGAGGAAGCCAAACTCTTACCTTGTAAGGTACTTCTCCAATCCTCACTACTCGAGCCTGCTTTAGCCAAGTGTCCTTGGAGTGGAGCGTGTGTACACAATCTCTAAAAAGGTCCGAAGAAAACATTTATATTAGAGACTTTCAAACCATTACTCACATGCTAGGAATAGTAAAAAAGCTGTAACTAAGTGGTATGCAAATGCTGTCTGAATTGCTAAATGTCACATCCTATCCATGCATGTGGCCTGAGACTGTTGTTGATGCCACTGTGGTCTTAACACCAATTAACTCTTCAATTTGTTACAGAGACACACTCCACTCACCTGGAGTAGACAGCCTCTCCCCTGCAGTACCCTAGGATAGCAGCTGACTCAGGATAGATTGCCTGATACTTCAAGAGATGCCTCTTTAGTGCATAAAGAGGGTGGTTCTTGTACTCTCCAATTGCTGTTGGTAGAGGTTGATCTTGAAGCTTAACCTGAAACTGTAGGAATTGTGCAAAAAAGAGTGATTTTGCAGCTCTCTTGTATTAACCTTTTAAGAAATTAGTAATCATTATAGTCTGTATCAAAGGAAAAAAACACCAGGAATTTTATCAGGTGAACCAATGTACCAAAGCACTCTTGTTGCACGCAGACACTTAGATGTGCACCCAGATCTATGTATCCTAAAGACTCTCTCCAAGAAGTGTAATGCTAGTCTGTACAGAAACTCATGCTGGTATGTTTTCAGAATGAGCTGTCCAATACTTTTGCTATCTGTATTTCTCTTAACAGCCTCTATCTGACTATTATTTGAATCGTATCATTGTATATTCTACTTAAAACATAAATATTTCAAGTTCAATAGAAACTGTTACTAATGATTTTTACGTGAATGAGAATCCAAGGACTGAACTCATGGTATTAAAAGTCCTGAAAAAAATCATCATCATTTACCTCCTTTTCCTCCTTCTCGTCTCTTTCCACAAAGGGACTTCTATATGGCTGCAGCGTGTCCTCCCACCACTCAGGGTCCACACGGTTCTTCCTCGTTGTGGTCATCCACACTGGGTCATATCTTTGTGTCACGTCCTTGACGCTCCCATCGTTGTCAAATCCAACAACATAGTAAAGTGGCTTTGTGGAATATTTGAAGCACTGCTGGGGCTGACCAACACTGCCATGAACGCAGTCCACACACACCCACTTGTCCTCACGCTCAAGGTAAACCTCTAGCCACTGGTCTGTGCCAACGACTTTCCTTACCAGCTGCTGCCCATCATCCTCATCACTAGAAATGATTTTGTTCCTCTTTCTCGGTGCATGAGGCAATGCTGGAGCCGTGCTTTTGGCTGGTCTGGGCTCAACTCCAGAACAATTTTTGGATTGCTTTGATTCTGAAGTCTCAGTTTTGGGGCTTTTGATAGACGTTAGCTTTGATTTCTGGGAGCCCAATGACCTTCTCTGTTTTTTAGATACAGTTACGAAATCCTCATCAGAGAGATCACTCTCCTCCTCTGAAACCTCAAAGTCAGAAGCACTGTCCTCATCACTTCCACTCTCTTCTTTGTAACACACTTTGGAGGCCACTCGTCTCCTGCGATCGTTCTTGGGCTTGACGGGCACATCTTTTTCCCCTAAACCACTCTCCTCATTACCAATTTCCTTCTGCTCCTGGCTGCCTGAAGTCAGCTTCGACTTGTGTGTCCTTTTGGTCCGAGCAGTTCTGGGTTTCTCTGGCTCCTTGTTGTCTTCTTCACTCCCTGAGGATTTCTCATCCTTCTTGGCTTTTTTGCAGGGGCATTTTTTTGCCACGGCTTTGGGTGTTGTGCCAGAGCTTTCCCGCCCTTCAGAGGTACTGCTGAGTGACTGCCTCTTGGATGAGCCTTTTCCCTGCAAGAAAGAGGCTAGGTCACTTTTACCATAGTTAACAAAAAGCAGGGGAAAAAAAAAAAAAAAGATAACACTGAGATCAGCATGAGGTAAATAAAGACCAAAGGCATGGTCAATTTGCATATCTTAGGGACTTGAAAACTTGGATGAAGAGAGGTGTACTCCAGCAGCATTTCCTGTCTAAGTTTTAAAAAAAATGTTCATCAACTGAAAAATGAGAGAACATAAAAAATACTTTGCTTAAACATACAAAATAAGAGTTTTTTGTTTGGTTGGTTTTGTTTTTAGAAAGGATAAATCTAAAACTTAAGGGTTTGCGTCTCCTGTAGGACAGACAGAAGAACACTATTACCATCTTGGTTCATGCAGTAAGTGATTCACTTCAAGCTGCAACAGCCAGACAGCTTTTGCACTCCTTTTGGGGAGTGACTGATTACAGAATTCTACAAACCCTATGAAAATTACCTTTGCTGTTGTCTCCTTGAGAGGAACAGGCTGAAGAGACAGCACAAGGCGACACAGTAGTTGTAATGCTCGGAGAATAATTAAAAATATCTGCAAAAGGAAAAACAAAGCGTGTTTAACCTTTTTTTAAGGTACATGGAAAAAATCTCAAAACTCTTTGACAGCTCACAAACCATTTTCATTCCTAGCTTTTACCCAGCACTGTAGACACTGACAAAGACATGCAGGTAGCTCAGCTGCTATAGTATCAAAGCACTGGACAGTTTTCTTTGGCTCTTATTTATGGTACAACAGTGACAGAGGCACTGCTGTGAACTCACAGCTAAAGAACCAAGAGGCTAAATGACCCATCCTGCTGGAGCACGTGGTGAGTCACCATAGTCCCATCTACAGTATCAGCCTCTTGTTCTTGAGGCAAACTGAGTAAGATGACTCTAAATTCTCCTTCCCAAATGTGGCCAAGGCCAACAACATACCATAAGCTGAACCCAGCAGAAACACCAGCTATTCAGAAAATGGCATTACAGTCACAACCGAGTGCTAACAGCTGCGACCCAGCACCTGCTTTCCTGCATGGGACTTCTAAGTGCCTAAGCCAGGCTTGCTTTGTCTTTACCTCCTGTCCCAGGAAGTGGCATCTCTATTTACACAACAGGGATGCAAAGACCACAACAACTGCTTTGTGACACAGAAGCTGCAACATCCAATTTATCAGCAACAATGCAAAGCTGCAAGCCACACATCTGCAAAGCAGCAGCTCTTTCAGTTCTTAGGCACAGTTCATACTGAGGAACTTAATCACAGAATGACTCCAGACAAAAATACAACAGAAAGAAAAAAGCAGGGAATACACTAAATCACCAACCTGTTTTCTCCAAATTCACCCCTCAAACACCACCTTGTTTGCAATGATCTAGCATCCAAATTCAGCAACCAACCCTGCAGTTCCCAGTCACTTACATGAACCAACTCTTCATCGTCTCGTGCAGCATAGATGGCAAAGCGCCTCTCCAAGGTTGACTGAAGGGGCTCTCCTTTTTCAATGGAGAGCTCATCATTGACAGTGAAGGTTCCAATAAACCTAAAATGTTGAGACACCTACTTATTGTCTACCATTGTGAGTATATTCTTACACTTCATAGTTCATCCTTTCCTTCTTCACAAAGAACAGCTTCTCACTCTTGTATTTAAAATCACTGAAAATTTTTAATTACATTTACCCCTCTCCCTGAACCCTTATTCTACATTCTGTATGACAGCAGGACTAGCAGAGTATTTTACCATTTCACGAAGTTGGAAAGGTAGAGAATGTCCACTTGGCCTGCAGACACTTTTGTGAAGTGTGTGGGGATGATGGACAGACCAATGGCATGAAGATCTGGCTGGCTGCAGATCCTGTTCCTATAGAAACCATTCGCTAATAAACACAACAGGTGAACCTGAGAGAAGAAAGTTTCTATAGTGAGTTCAAACAAGGTTTTCTTTGCTGGAACTACTGTCCATGGTTAAAAATGAGGATACCTCTACTGCTCCTTTTGACAGAGACAGGCAACTACAAATAAGATGGGCACAGGACTGTCATCTAATCACCATCATAATAGAGTAAAGCCTTGAAGTTCCTGTCAGTGCCTCCTGCTCGCTTGACTGACAGTTTAACATGAATAGAATGAACAGATGCACACAATGGGGAAACACACCCCCTACTCACATCTGTTTTCACTTGGAAATTTACTAACACAGTCATGAATGTTTCTAACTTACAGTTCAAGAGAAGTCCAGTGAGCATCTGTCTGGACTACAGCCTTTTATTTTTTCTCTTCTAGCCATGACCCCAAATTATTTTGATCAAAAATTACTTTCTTCCTCATTACAGACCAGTTCAGAGATCTTACATTCATTTTTTCCTCTGCCAGGTTTCTTTGTGACCAATACCTTATGCGTGTCCTCACGAACCTCCTTGCTGAAACGTTTCATCATTCTCCGAAGATAGGTCTCAAACTCAGATTTCCTTTTTTCTCTGCATAAGATTACAGAAGAAATGGATGTTGTAGTTTTCTATGGATCTGCCTTTCTAGATTCATGACATGCGCTCCACTGCCTTCCCTGTTCTTACCTTCTCTCTCTTTTCTTACGTTGTTCTGGCGTTTCAATCTCTATCTCAACCGGATTGCTTGGCAGCGCCACCGAGGAATGAACAGCAGCTTCTTCTAACTTATCTGTGACAGGTTCCTGGAGTTCTGGAAAACCAAACCAAAACAAAACATTACTAAAAATACGCAAATATGGAATATTTGCCATAGGAAGGACTGACAATGGGTAAAAACCCACCCACTCCTCCTCATGTGTTCAAACAACCTACAAAGAGAATGTCCCCAGTAATTATCAGTTTCTGGATTTTCTGTAACACAGTGTCTACTCAGCTTTTTCTAGTAACTGGGGGATGATAGTCAACTGCCACTGAGGAATCAGCTCAGCACAGTCTAATGACAAGTGACTGCAACAAGCAAATTTAATCATGAGAAAGCTGAATGAGCAGATACCACCCAAAGAGTACTTGTACTGAAAAAAAAACAAATAAAGAAACAACAACAACAAAAACACAACTGACTTCACTTTAGAAGGCATAAATCTATAGCAGCAAATTATGAAGATTATGATCATCATGATTCTTACAGGTTGTTGGTAGAAATCTCATTGAACAGCTCAGTTGATTGCACCTCCATTTTTCTTTACAAGTCAAGAGTTTTGAATCTTCAGACCAATTCATTCTTTGCTTCTCTCAGTATTAGACAATACTAATAGCTAAGAAAGTGCTATACATGGTAGCATAACCCTAACAAACACCAAAAAATTGTCACATTCAAAGCTTTACCTTCAAGTCAGTTGTCTGGTTTTTTCCTACTTTGGAATCATTCTAGAAGTATTGTGAGATATGACCTTTTAATATAGAACATACATGGAACCTGGCACATGGAACATACTCTGTACACTTAGAGTATGTATTTACCTGAATCCAAATGGGAAATAGCTCAAAAATCAAATTACAAAAAGACACACTGTGTACAAGAATATTTACTGCTTGGAACAAGCATGCAATTGTTACCTTCCACATCCTCCCATTCATCTTCACTTTCATCATCGTCGTCATCGTCATCAGTATTGTCTTCATCCATCTCCTTTTTAACAGAAGATTCTCTCTTCAACTTTGTCTCCCTCTGAGGGGGCTTCAGTGAATCACTATTAAAATTACCAAAATGGTTTTAGCATCACAAAGTTCAGGTGCTTGTTTATTTAAAAAAATATATAGAAAGAAAACACTTAAAATGAGGAAATATATGAAGCATGACCTCTACATCAGTAACAACAGATGCAAAGGTTTTGAATATTTGACACGTAAACCACAGATGTCGTCTCAGAAAAGCAAGCAATCTTTGCCATAAATAACCACAAGCTCATCGGGCAACATTTTTTCAGTGCAAACTTAAATCTTAGTTCTGCAAGGTTGTTTAGGAAAAAAGATGCTTGAACCTAAAAAAAAGGTCCCATCCTTTTTAACAGCTTGTATAAATGAGTTTTTGGAGAATTCGTTCATTGAATAATTTGTCCTTACCAAACCTTCAAAATGTACTGGGATTGGAACCGTTTCTGTCTCACTATGCTAATACCAAAGGATCTGGTTGGCCAGTGAAGTGAGGCCAGTTTCATTTCTTCTTATTGATACATTCCCTATAGAAATCATGGCAAAACCATACTAATGTCGTATTTGGATTCCTAAAAGACACAGAGGAATTATATGTTTAAAAGTTTCTGCTCATCATCCTACACCTTAATCTCAGGGTCATATTTCTATTCGTGCTAGATTCCATAAAACCTCCCTCACTCTATGTAAAGAATAGAATAAAATAACATCATATATTGAAACCATTGTTTTGAAAAGGCTCAGATATTTGCTTCCCATACAGACGGTCTTCCTCAAGGCTGATTCTGCAATCAGACAGTATGTCTGTTAAAGTGTGTGGCACAAATGAACTAAACTCGACTTCTAGCCTAAAGCAATCTACTTACGTGCATATTTGCAGCAAAAGGTCCTAGAAAAAACAACAAACAACCAGATACAGAGAGCTCCTGTATACTCTAATGATAAATAATAAGTAAACGTACCTGCAGGTTTGCTCTTTGCTATGATTTCCTTTATTTTCTGTGATTTTTTTATTTTCTTTTGCTAGCAATTTTACCCCTTTTTGTTTTGAAGGTTTATTTGCTGACTTGGAAACTCCAGGATCAGAGTCTTCTTTCTTCTTTGTAGCTGGAACTTTGGGTTTGTTCTTCTTTATACTGGGCTTCTTCTCTTCAAAATCATCTGCATCGGATAGAAGAAAAGAAGCTATGTCAAAGGATCAAATCTCACCTCCATAGCAATCAGAAAAAAATACCTCCACAGACTTCGTTAGAAGCAAATTATCCACTAGTTACATAAGAAAGCAAACGCTCAACATGAAGAGCGCATCATCGTTTTGTAGGAAACAGGCAAGAACTGCACAACAGCTCCAGGAACGCACTCATCACAACGCAGTGAACAAGAAGTACACAGAGATCCCTGCGGTCCTACCAGTGGGCTCAGTTAAAAACAAGCCCCCTGCTTATCCAAGCAGCTTCTCCCCCCTCCAGCCCCACACAACGGCCCCTGTCCCCCCTCGCAGCCAGCCGAGCCCCAGGTCCTGGCGATGGCCGCCCGCTCGCACCCACCTTCCTCCTCCTCCTCCTCCTCTTCCTTCTCTTTCTTCACCTCATCCCGCGGCCCCCCGGGACGCTTCTTGCTGGCGGTCGCCGCCGGGATGGAGGCTTTGCGTTTCCTCGCCATGGCGCTACAGCGGCCGCAAACACCCGGCCCCCTTGTCTGCCCGCCCCACAGCCCGCCCCGGCGGAGAGGAAGGGGACGGGGAAGAGAAGGAAGGGGAAGGGCCATAGGGGCTCGCGGGAGAGTGTTTGAAAGATGGCGGATGAGGTGGATCAGGTGAGCGGCTCCCTCGGGCCGGGAGGCACCGGGGAGGTCTTCGCCGAGCCCTGGCTCCCGGCCCCTGAGCGCTGTGGTGGCGGCGGGGCCCTTCCCGGCGCCTCGCCGCCATTTGCTGGGCTCCTTCCCTGCTTCCCGCCTGCTCCCCGCGCCTGTGAGGAGAGCGAAGGGGGGCGTAAGATGGAGGCGGCCCGCCGAGGGGGTTCGGCTGCGCAGCTGAGGTGTGGAAGCCGTCGGCTGCGCCTCGCTGAGGGAGAAATGGGTGGCGTGCTGGGGGTGGGGGTGTAAAAAGGTGTTCACGCTTCTTAGACGTGGTCCTGAAAGTTTGCCTTCCTCACAAGAAAGAGACTTCAGCTCCCAGTGTGGCCGGGTCTCTAACCTGCGTTGGGGCTTGGCAGATCTGAGGTGTGGTGCTCGCCTCAGCTGGGGGTGTCCGTGTCACCCAGCTGGCTGATGTGGGCTTGTGAAATGAGTGTGGTTTTGTTTTTTTAGCCAGAGCAGTGTGGTGCTACAGATACAGTACTTTCTGTTACCATGCTCCTTTGTGCAGATTAGACTTTCTCTTTTAGTACTGACAATGCTTGTGGATTAAAAAATACAGCTCTTATGACAGTATGCATGAGGCACTTTTTGGTGCAAACTAACCAGACTAACAGACTAACTAGTCTGTTAACTAATTCTGTACAGGCTGCTGGACATCTGTAGAGTGTTAATATCATCTGCACTTAGAGTCACCAGGAAACAGAGTGTTTCAAAACAACCAGCTTCTGTGTCCTTACATGTTTGTTTTCTTTTTCAAATGCTGAGGAATCTAGAAGTTCACAGTCATCTTTATAAATAACTTTTCTTTATTGTGTTTTTTAGCAACAAACAACAAATACTGTAGAGGAGCCACTTGATCTCATCAGACTCAGTCTAGATGAGCGAATCTATGTTAAAATGAGGAATGACAGAGAACTGAGAGGCAGACTACACGTAAGTAAAACTCAGAACACTACTATGCTTACTCAGCCAAGCACTGGGCAACATTTTTTATTTGCAACACTTTATTATACAAGCTTACCTGTAACATTCTATTGATTGTTCAAACAATTAGTTTAAAAGCACAAGTAATTAATTGTATCTCATGATTAAAAGTGGAGAAGTGGCTGGAGAAGGCAGGTTAAAGGTTATCTTAGTAGCAAGGGTTGAACCCTTTCTTCTTTCAAAAAGTGTAATATGTTCAGGGGCAAAATTGAATTTGTTCAGTACTCTGCTCTAAAAAGCTCCTCTAGAGATTTAAAGATGCTTTTTTTTTTTTTTTTTTTGCCTGTGGTCTTCTAAATGATATCATGTAATTAATTCCTCTGCTTCTGACTTCTGTTTCCATGTGTGTAAAGTAAGTAACGATGCAGACATCTTCTTGTAAAGGGCTCTAAGGTCTATTTAGACAGAAATACCAGTCATTATCAAACAGCTTTCTTATAAGGCATGCCCGTGAGGGTATACTGGGATATGTACTCTCCTGGATTCTCTGCAAATTTCATTTAAGTGCTTTCTTCTGAGCGTAATATGTCTCTTTGTAGAAAGCCAGTCTGTCTCATTAGGTCTGTCATTCTTCCTGAATACAGTACAGTGTTGTGGAAGAGAGCCAGTTGCCCAATGTATTAATTAGGTCTCAAACTCATTTGGGAACACAAAGATGAGAACAGATCTGTGATGTGCTGGTGTAATTCTTAATGTGCTTTTGTAGAGTGGAGTTTGTGCTTATTTTAAGTTTTTCTAACACTGTATGAGTTACAGTTTTCGTGGCCATTTAATTTGCCCCAGACAAATTCTGGGAATGTAGACTGATGGAAGAAATTTGTTTTGACATACTGGTACATTTTGGTCAAAATCAGGCTAAAATAATTGTCTGAATGTCTTGCTAAAATTGTAATTTTATTGAGTTTGAATTTTTGAAGAAATAATTAACTTTATTCCTACAGGCATATGATCAACACTTAAATATGATTCTGGGTGATGTAGAAGAAACTGTAACAACAATAGAGATTGATGAAGAAACCTATGAAGAAATTTATAAAGTAAGGACTTCAGTGTATTTATCTCTACAGAAAACTTTTTTCAAGCTAAGCTATGTCGTATAGTTAAAATAGTGTATTAATAACTACTTTCTGGACTAAAATCTAGCAAGTTTCAGACAAGTTGTGGTGAAAGTCCAAAGGATGTGGAGAGACTTGCTGTTGATTCTTTTGATCTCGTCAGCGTGACAGAGTTATACATCTGAGCTGACATTTGTCGGAGTTGTTTCTGGTGTTTTGTTATGATTGAATTTGGTCTTTGGTGCTTAGCAGGTGTTCTGTAAACGATCTTTTTGTAAATTTAAACTCTTCTTTCCTTCTTCATAGTCTACCAAAAGGAATATTCCGATGCTCTTTGTCAGAGGTGACGGCGTTGTGCTTGTAGCTCCCCCGTTGAGGGTTGGCTGAAGCAACCAAGGATTTAACCTTGTGGGAAGGTTTCAGGCCCTTGGACAATGGTTTGTGTTTTGATCATGTGTCTCAAAACTGTGTACACATTTTTGTAGGATGTTTTTGCCTGTTATTTTTGGAAGGAGAACAAATTTATCTTGCAGAATGTGCATGTAGTCAGTTGAAGCAGTGTAAAACAACCACATTTCCCTGAATTAATGTAACTGCTGTAAATTGGCTGTCTTGTCACATCAGTAAAAAAAAATCCTTTTTTTTTTTTTTTTTTTTTTCAAATCTTGGGAATAGCGGTGTCTTTTTTTTGTTTCAAATAAACTTGGCTTATCTTTCAGATTTGACTTGTCATATTTTTGTTGAAGATATTTTTATGTAATAATATAGTCCTAATGCTATATTAGTTGTGGTATGTGGATTTACTTTCTGAGAAAGTAGTAATTTGAGTGTGTTGTGTTAATTTTTGTCCTTACTAATACTTAAGTCTTGCAGATTAACATTTATGGGGGGGACAGCATTACATTAATCTATGGTGCTATAATTTATGGCTTTTCTGTGTTCAAATTCTCTAGCCTTATCCTTGTGGCAGGGAAATTTTATGTGTGCGTATATATACCCACATGTGCATCTCCCACTTACGATACATGAAGAAGTTTTTATAGTGTTTCAGATACTTCTATTACAGCATTATTAACAGAACAATGGTTTGCAAACACGTAAGTAGGGAACAAAGATGCTCTCTCACATGCTCTTGAGTTTCTCTTGAGTTGCCTGTTGCATGCGTTCATTTTCCACCATCTGTGGCTTGCTTCAGTTCTTGAATACATGAAATTCTGCAAAATGCTTAAGATGCTCGTTGGTTATCTGCTGCGAAGGTGTACTGGAACCCTGAACAAAGTCCTTTTCTTAATACGTAGTTACTCAGGCTTGCGCTACTTGCAGATTATTCTCCTAGGGGGATAAAAAGGGCTTGAGTACAGTTACTCTATGCATTGTTTAAGTATGTTTGAAAGGCATACCTAGACAACTGGTCTACACTGGGACACTTTTTACAGACCTTGACTCATGACTTTATAAACTTGTCTAGGTTCTTAGGCGTTCTTTATGGTTGGCAAAAGCAGCTTGCTTTGTCCCTGTGTCCTACAAACAAAATATTCTTAACTTACAATGTCCATAACCTGTGACAAGGGTGAGGAATGCAAGATCTACCTTGGTAAGCTCCAAGCTGGATACTTTTTAAAGGAATGCTAACTTTTTTTTGGCAATAAATTATATATAGCCTCAAAATGTGAATGCATACTTCATACACTCAGAAATAAAGAGAGTAGGGACTAATACAAAAACTTCTGGCTTAAAGGCAGCATCTTTTGCTGCTCTCATGAAATGTTCTCTAGCATTGGAATAGATATAAAAAGTAGTAATGGTAGCTGAAGTAGTGAAGCTATTACTGAGAATTAGTGTTAATAGCAATTACGTTAAACTTTTTATCACATGTAGATTTACATGTATATTCCTTTTACTGCAGCCTAGAAAGGACAAGTCATTCCAGTTGTATACACATGCAAGAATCTGTTACCTTAAAGCTGTGCACAATGTTATTTTCATATATAGGTACCTTATATGCAAAAGAGAGGAAAAAGTACATCTACAATTTAAAATTCTTAACATTATTTGAACGATGAGAAGGTATGCAGTGGCTTTGTAGTTGGCTTCCTTCACTATATCATCCTTGTTTTGAAGTTGGTCAGGGCTGGTTTAAAAACAACTGTTGTCTGTGACCTGTATCTCATCCATCCCTAGCATGCCACCTCTGCAAGAGTTAGCTCAACTCCTGTTCCATGGGTGCAAAGCTCCTTGATGTTGGAAGAAACCTATGGATGCTGTAATAGTTCCCCTTTTGAATTGATACAAGGATGACTGTTCTGAGATCCTCTTTAATGTATTATCTTTTCTCCTATTACTCCAGAAAGCCAGAATAGATAGATACGGGGAGAGTAAGAATGGGTGAACATATAGTCTTCCAGTTTCCAGGGATCTACAAATCTGAGAAGGGACAGTTATCTTTCACAGAACCTGATGGAGTTTTCTTCAATTAATGAGTCTACATCCATCTAGCAGTCTTGTATTATTACAGGATGTCACGGGCTGAGTACATGTTCTCTGAAGAAATACTTCTAGTTTTGCCTTTGTATAGTTCAGACTTGGTTTTTAACTTGCCACCTGTTACTTTCATGTGATGCCTCTTTAATTCTGTGCAGCACTGCTGTCTTCTCAGTATTGAGATAGCAGATTACGTTTACTTTTTCGTCTTTTCTACTCCTAATTGTCCTTCAGTTTTCTCTTTCCTAGACTGCAAAGGGATTTCCTATTTAACTGTTTTGGGGGAAAGCTGCTCCATTCATTTTGTACTATGATTTTTTAACTGAAGAACTGATGTGATACACAAGGTACAGGTACATCAGGAACTTCTATGCTGATAAATTTTAGAGTAGATAACTGTTAACAGTTATGCATTTTGAGAATGCTAATGGAGATGTGCGGTGTAAAGTTATCTTTACTTGAACCATATATGCCTGCATAACGTGCTTATCTATCTAGTAATTCTTACTAGACATTATAAACTATCAGCAGAGCTGAAAAGTTAGATTTAGTAATACACAACTCACTGGAATCCCTATAGAAATCTTTTCAAAGTTTTCTCAACACCTTCTGCCTCCTTTGAATTTTTAAGTAACAGGTTATGCATAGTGGTTGCTCACTCAATTATTGTCTAATCGAGTCCTTGGTTATTTGTGGTCTGGTCATAATGATCTATTATTACATTGCTGAAATGTCCAGCAACATCTTTTACTGACCATTGAATTTGAAATGTGCTCTTCAGAGTGGAAGCTAGCTGAAGGTCCTCTGTGATGAATGCGGATTTAAAAAAATAAAGTTTTTCTACAATCTTGTCTTTCTGACTGTTGTTTTTATTCTTTTGTTGCATATCAACTGTAATCTTACCTGCATACTTGCACTTTATTTTTCAAACATGAGGAGAGCATACATAATGTATCATTAACTTTCCTAAAGTAACTTCTCAAGACTTCTCAAATGCCTTTTTCAGCTTGTCTCATGGCTTTAGATAGCCAGAATTTCATTATGTGACAACTTTTTAAAGATTCTCTCTTTTGTAGTAGCTTTTTATAAATAATAGTAACATGTCTAGTAACCTTCCAGTTGTTGCCTTTGGATTTCATCTTTTTTGAGAAGAGTAACTTCTCAATTTATTGTTTTTGCAGACAGTGCAGAAATTCTTTAAACATTTGACTCCGAGTGGCTCTTTTATTACAAACTATTTATTTTATAATTCCCATTCCAGAAGTGCTGTTATAGCCGGATTCTTTGCTGTCCTGTTAATTTTGTGAGCGTCAACTGCTTGTGAAATTCCTGTGCAGACTTCTTTGAATTTAACTCCTGTAGAACGCTAGGTGGTGGTGTTGTCTCAAACTTAAGCTTGGTTGGCTTTGCCTGATTTTGACGTATGTAGCCTGTGTCAACAGGCCCTGTGGTTGTACAATTACTCATTTGTTTTTAATTAGTATGGCACTTGCTGACAGTTTTAAATCAACTCTGCTGCTCACCCATAAGTCAAAATCAAAATATGTTTTGATGTTTATGTAGGCACGGAGCAAGTCCTCAGAAGAGTTGAAGTAAAACAGTATGTGTGTCTTGCATTGTGAGACTTCAAAATGCACCAACTCCAAGCTAGCAGTTTTGCTAGCAGCATTAGCTGAAGCAGTATGCCATCTAGAACAAACCGCTGTGGTTAACCACTTTGCTGCTGAGCACTGCTTGGAGATGAACAGCACCCTGTTGTGCATGGCATACAGTGCTGCTCCTACACCCCCCTGCTGCAAGTGCTAGCTGTACAGCTGGAGAACTTCCCTGCTGAATTAATGGCATGGTGAAACAACCTTTGCTTATGAATGTACGTACATCGGACTCTAGAGGTGAAAATGTCTCATTTTACTTCTAGTCACCAACACTTCTTCTGGAACCAGAGAAACATATTTTGATCCAGTCCACGTATCTAACAAAGACAGAACTTTGGTTTAATTCATGTTTTTTTTCAGGTTGTCCTTGTTTTCTTTTAGTTGAACAGAGTTTGTTTTCTGTTTCATTCCTTTTCCCTAGCACAGGACAAGCCTAGGATGTGGATAATAGGTTCCAGTAGGCCTTGAGCTGTGTGAGCAATGGCAAACCTCTGCAGGCACTCAGGGCTGGAAAAGCAGAATATTGATCATACTGGGAGTTCTCCAATGACATTGTATTCTCCTGTGTTTTGTTCTCGTTCTATAGGCATTAGGAATCTATAATTTGAACTATTTGAGAATAGCGTTTAAGCTTCTAAGCCCTTAGAATTCTTATTAGAACTGGAGCACAGGGAAGGGAGCGTGATTCAGTGCAAGATGACAAATGCTGTGCATTGTTTTTTGGACTGATGATGACATGTGCAGAAAATCCCATCAGGCTTATTAAGGTTTAAGGCATTCATGCCAAGATCATCGATGGGCTGAATACATCATTACTGAGGGTGTAGGACTCCCATGTTTCTAAACAGGAAGCTGCTTTCATATACTAAACAAAAAGAATGGGAAAGAAAAATAGAAAGTTCTGCAGAAAATTGAAGCACAGTGTCTAAGCCAGGCTTTTTTGGGGGGAAAAGAATGGGTGGAAGGAAGAGAATAGATGATGTGGGTTGGAGCGGAAAACGAGAACCACTGACGGAAAAAGATGTAGTCAGAAACCCTGTTTATGAGTGAATTTTTTCATTGTTACCCAAATTAGTTTGAATGGAAGAAAGGCCTACTCCCAAATTTTGGAAACTTAAGCCAAAAAGCCTATTTGGTTTTACAATGGTATTTGGTTTATGATGTGACTGCCTGCAACAGCAAGGGCCTAGGCCTGCTGACTGTCTGTGTGGGTAGACAAACTATTGCAGGAAGCTTTGAAAGACTTGGGTGATCATAACTGATCATGAGAGGTTTTTAGCAGTGTTTTCTACTGCATGGTACTTGGTAAACGTGGATATTTACTTAAGGTGCATATAGAAATCTTTGGAAGAGATCAGAATATTGCAATGCAAGCACTTTTTGAGAGTTGGGATGTTACTTCATCCAGAATATACGGTGGTCCTTAGTCTAACACCACTTTTTATATTCTGAAAGTAAGGGATAACATAAACCTTAAATATATAACTATAGTTAGATCATAAAATACCTTCTAATCCCTCAGATAATTGATGTATTTCTAGTTTCTCTTTGGTTTTAATGAAGAAAATTGCTCAAGGTTTTATAGAGCTAGTTTTTGAATTAATTGTCTGATAAAGACCTGTGCCTTCTGCATCTGTGCTGGCTAAACATGATGCTTTCTGATCAGTCTGTTGGTTCACATCACCCGAAGTCCCTGTCAGTACACAGTTCTGTACAGTAGATGATGTAGTGCTTTGCCCAGCCTGTTTCCAGATGATTTGATCAAGGAACTTTCACAAAACTTTTATGAAAGAAAATGTGTTCTTTTAAAGAAGAAGTTGCTGCTCTAGATTCAAGTCAAAGCTCCACTCCTGTCGTGAGGGAGCTGCAGGCCACCATGAGGCCTCCTCTCAGCCTCCCTTGCTCTGGGCTGAACAAACCAAAGGACCTCAGCCGCTCCTCACACATTTTCCCCTCAAGACCCTTCACCATCTTCATAGCCCTCCTTTGGACACACTCTAGTAGTTTTATGTCTGTCTTATATTACGGTGCTCAAGACTGCATGCAGTGCTGGAGGTAAGACTGCTCTGTAACACCCTGAGCCTGGCCTATCAGCCGATTGTTCACCCATCATATTATGTGTTGTCATAACTGAATGCATTACTGAATTCCTCCAAAGCCTCCAAATTTCATTGGTAGGGAAAAAATCAGAACCAATAAATAGTGGTCTAAGCCTTGATTTCCTTAAATTACATCCACAGCAGGTGACTGTGGCTTTGTCGCTCCTCGTATAATTGCTCTAAGTAGTGTTTGTGCCATAAGGTGATACAGCCTAGGTAGACCTAGCTACTTTTTTGTAGCAGCTATTTGTTAGCTCATCCTGTGCTGTAGGTGGTGTAGTAAAGCAGTGTGCCACAATGTTTTGTAACACCTATATTTAGTACTTCACTGTAAAAGCTGCCTCCCCTGACTGCCCAGATGTTGGTTGCATTCCAGTGGTTACCAGAAATCTGAGGAAGAAATGAGATACCAACAGATAACATCTGAGAGCTAATTTGATTTGTTCTACATTTGTAATGCATTCCTCCAAGCTAAATTCCTGTGGACTGAGGTGCTGCTTATATAAGGAAAGAGATGCAAAGCTCTGTTGCAGCCTGGGAAAATACACTATAGTTACATTGGGCATAATTTTATACATTTTCATACTAAACCTTCCAATCATTGTTGCTGTCTCTTGGTGTAATTCAGATATTCAGGGAGTTGTTTCTGTATCAAGGTTGTCCTATCCATAAAGCACTGGCCTTAATCTCAGTACCAGCTAACAGAGATTTTCCTCGTGATTGAATGTTGAGCCTTAAAACCAGCATTACTATATGGATGCAGTTTCCAGTTTCATAGCATGCTACGGATAACACAAGAGATGCTTATCCTCTGTTCTCAGTGCTAGACCCAGCTGTCATAGAGCTATTTTTTCTTCCTTGAGGCAGTGATGTTTATACAATGATTTTCCCATCATGTGCAGTTTCATGAGTTAAGGAGAAATATTTTACATGTGATGTTTCAGGTATTGAATATGAAGTTGTATAACTTTCCAGTACTTTTTCTCTGGATTCTTTCAGTACCATCATCCCACAGGAGGGTTCCCTTATTATGAAGGATTCTGATGTCTCTGGGATGAAACTTCCTGAATAGGTGTTTCTTCATCTTACTTTTAACGTTCTGGTACTGGTCTTGATGCACAACTCTCAAAACAGCACTGTTCTTTCAAATCAACACTACTGCACTGAGAAGAGAACATTATCAGTCACACAGACAAATAATAATAGCATCACTCTTATGACAGAGATCTGCTGGTACTGGATCCAGTGTCCCTTCTACTGTCTGGATTCTTTTGGCACGGCACTGTCACTTATAATCTAGTTTTCTTTTCTGAAAGGGATTAAATCCATTCACCTGATTCAAAATAAATGACTAGTTACAAAAAAAGCCATGTCTAAGGAAGTAAGCAAACACTGACCTAATCTCCGTGGTATTTTTCCTTGTTTTGTAGCCTAGAGCTGGTTAAGTTGTTTGTCAATGTCCAGAATATACTCTAGTATGTACTTCATTGTAAATGATGACAATTTTTCTCTTCTTTTCTCCTCTGATTTGTAATTGTTTTGTTGTTTTAATGGAAAACTAATAATAAATGTCAGTGAATGCTTGCCAAGCATCTGCATGGTTATGAAATTTCTGTAGACACTATATTCATCTCACAGGAGAAATGTCAGTACAGTTGGGATCTGTTGATATCTTCTAGCACATCAAGCAAATCTCTGAAACTTTTTAAACTATACTCAAACTGCAGCTGCAGCTTTGATCTGATGATAATCTCAACGTACAGGCAATAGAAATGTCAGGCACATGATCTGTGACATATTTATAGTAACCTAATAAAAGCACGGTACTGATCTACCATAGCGATTGAGAGAAATTATCTGTTCCTCTGATCCTGATACCAAACCGGAGATCAGCTGGGAGATCCACTGTTTGAAAGATCCTAGTGCAGGCAATTCAAAGAAGTGGCAGGCTTCTGTATTTCCTCCTCTACAGTGCACCATTTTGATGCAGGAAGCAGTAGGTGGATTCAACCAGCATCAGTATAAGATGCTTAGCAGCAGGAGGTTAATGGAATGATGGCTGCCAGGATGGTATAAGTATTAAAGAATATTTTACAATTTAAAGAGGGGAGGGGTGGAGAAAGATTTCCTCTCATGCTGCTTCAATCTCACCAGTTTAGGGCACTTTATTTTCTTATTTGTTTTTCATCTCAAAGGCTCTGTCCTGGTCCCTTGTAGCATGTAGGTTTAGATTTAATTTTCAATCCTCACTGTAGTTTCACGTTCCATTGAGATCTTAATGAGATGGTGTGTGATTGGGGAAATCAGATAAATCTGGTGTTGAAGTATGAGTGGAGGAAGATGCAATGCATAGCTGCTGACATCCTTGGAGCAAGAACTCTTAAAGCAATATATAATTTCCAATTTCTGGCAAGCTGTATTCAAAGTTCCTGAGCTCCTAAACCAGTACAGCAGACAATCAAGAAGAATAACTGAAGTTTGCCTTTGCAAATCAGTAAGTAATCTAAGTTACTTTAAACTGTGGAAAGACATGAATTAAAACACTTGTCTCGACAACAAGAAGAAGGAAAAAAAGCCCCCAAAGAAGCTACGCTTTCTCTTCACTCTTCAGGGTCTTATGCTCCAGAAAATTGCGTAGGAGAAAAAATGTCTGGAATTAGATATCCTGAAAACACATGTAATGTTTGCTTAACTTCATTTGGTTAGAAATTTTATCCTTGCCTGGTTTTGGAGCTCACAGAAAAGACCCTCAAACAGATGTACTGAGGTAAAAATTAATGCAAGCAGAAGTGTTACAAAGGAAAAGGCAGAGCTGGGATTTGTGACCCATTGCTGCCCATGGGGACTTGAATCTTCATGTGTATTAATAATTTTCTTTTTCAAAACCATCTGTTGTCATCAGGTATTTAATAAAGAAGTACGGCCGTGTAAGGAATGATTTAACTTTTGGCCTCTTTAAAACACACAGGTACATCTCTGAAGCGTTTGCTTTCTGTCAGGATGTATCTACCTCAGGAGCTCGTGTCTCCTTGTGATGAAAGAAAGGTGTTAGATGGTGAGTTGCAGAGCATCCTTTCAACTAATTGTCCACCCACTTGTTTACTTTAAAGTAAGCCTTTTCTGTGGCATTAGCAATTAGTCATTAACCCTTAGGGTTCTTATTTCTGATGAGAGTTTATGATGATTGCACATCCAAAGCCACAGAGTTCTATATGCAAAGAGGGCATCCAGATGTTTAAAAACTTTTTTTCTGAGTCTGGAGGTATAATGTATGTCTAATTTTCATAGTATTTTCTTTTTCTAGCTGTAGACAAACTCTCTTGATTCCTGCATTTCTCTGCTCAGGGATGTTCTGCTTTTGGAGGAGAATTGATTTTGTTTCCGCTCTTGAAACCAATCATTACAGCACTGCTTGAATTCTCATCTCCGGCATGCCTAGCTGATGCAAGTCTTCATAATCATAGAACCATTAAGGTTAGAAAAGACCATTAAGATCAGGTCCAACCACATGATGAGTTACTGTGTAGGTTTCTCTTTCTCCCCCTCCCACTCCCCCAAGCCACAGTGAACTCCAGCCAGCACCTCTGTCACTTTGAAATGCTTTCTGAAGTTTGGGTCTCCTTTCTTAGAAATGAAACCACATACTGACTGCTTAAGGACGTGATCTTCCTTGTAGTTAACTCTTTAGGGACATGTGACATTTGAAAGAAAATGATGAAAAGCTTTGCAGCAGCTTGTCAAAATAAAGTCTTTATTCGAGACCACCAAGGAAATTAACAGGATTTTTAAAAATTGCATTATAATTTTAAGATATTCCATACTTCATTTTTGGTCCCTTATGTATGTGTTCTTCTGACTTGGGTCTAATGCCTTTTAGAGCTGATCATTTTTGGCTGGGCTCTCTTTTCACACCATTACCTTTCTTTAAAAACATGGGGTCTCCCTCCAGCTTCTGCATGCAGTATACAATAGTTCTGGATCATCAGTCAGTCAGCAGATTCCCTCTTGCTCAGGAAGCCTGCCTCTGAGTTCCTATGAGTCCTTCTTGAATTTTGTAGGTATTCTGTTTTTAAATGTCTGCTTTATTTATGTTGTGCTTTTGCTCTCTAGTCCTTTTGCTCCTTAAAGCTTTAGATGTCTTCGGCCAAGCTGGAGGAATTCAATTGTCTCTAGGATGGAGATTTCCACTTGGCAAAATCCAGTGAGTTCTGACATCCTGCGTGGCAGTTATCAACAGTGGATTCCTGGATTCACAGTTCCATAATACTGGGGCACTGGGGGTCATTTGCAGGCTTTTCTTACTCATAAACCTTTCTTTCCCATCTGCCCAATATCCCTTCTATTTTCTGCACAACATTCCCAGTTTTGCTGACAGATTATTTGTGGGGACCTCACTGTGACTCAGTCTGTGAATCAAGTTAAGAAACAGGCATGGTGGGTGAGGGAGAATTTTCAGGAAATTTTCAGTTATTCAGAGATTGCTGATAACAGTAGGATACTATTGATACAAGTATGATAAAAGGAGGAATTGTTCGTGTTGTCTGAGCAACTTGGGGAACTGACACAGGTAAAAGAATTATACCTTCAACCTGCATCAGTTCTCAGGTCAGTTCACTGCTGGGAGCAGGAAACAAGAGCTGCTTTAGCCAGCACTTCAGCTGGGGAAAAATGTTCATTAAGTTCCTGCTTAAATTAACATCAGAGTCCCCTTAGTGAAGAGTTGAGGTTTCAGACTCCACTCTTTCATTTGGTAGTGCTGATAAGTAGGAATATATATGAGAGAATTCAGAAGTGAACATGGAGGGAGAGAACAGTGCTCTCAGAACAGAATTCCCAGGGAGTATATGGAGGGCATCCCCCCTCATTATACTTGGCCTATTAATAGTTTAGATATTAAAAACAAAACAAAACAAAACCAGAAACCAATAAAATAACAAAAACTCAAATAAACACATTTAAAAGAAGACGATGTTCAATTGAAAGCTAGGATTAATGTTCAAAAGTTTGTCTTTTTCTTATTTCATCAGAAGCGATGCACCCATGTCTTATACAGCAGAATTGTGAGAGTCCTATAAGGAGAGATTGTAAACAGAGCATGAAAATATTTGATGTACATGTCCAATTTGCCTTGAGCAGTGTTTTCTCTTCCACCAGACCCTGTTGCATAACTGTTCCCTTCAGTCTGGCTCGTGTGTTTATGAGCTGGATGGTTACATGATGAACTAATCAGCATGTTTTCTGTTTCTAAGGACTGGTAAATTTTAGTGAAATCTAGAGGTCTCTGTATGTAGGAATAACATTCATAGAAGCAAGGGTTAATTTTCATAGGATTGCTTCCCAGAGATTTCTCCAAATATTCTTAGTAGTTTTTTTGTGTTCTTTGAGCAGTAATTGGGACAAAGAGGCTTGTCATATAGATAGATAGATATAGATATATTTAACTGTTCTACCAGGGAGTTGTGTTGGGTGATAGCTAGTCCTTGGTATGTGTTTAAGAGCAACAGAAGCAATTACTGCAGGTCACACTGACCTTGGGCTAGGTTCCTTTTGATTTTATGTTGCTTATTAATTGCCCTTCTAACCCAACATCTTTTGTTTCCGATTGAAAGCCATTGTAGGAATGTAATAGCAAGGGAAAGAGGAATGCTTCATTCATAAATCTGAGAGCATTTACAAAGGAGGCTGTAAATTATTATCTAATTTATCTTTCATCTCAAGAAGAGAAGGAAGGACACTGTAATTAACGTTTTGTTCAAGACAGCATGCTGAGACAGTGGCAGGGTTGCAAATAGGGTACACTGCTGTTCTCTGTAAAAGATCTCAAATCCTAAGTAATGGGCCCAGTAATGCAGCCCGTACCATGAGTACATGGATCACTGTTTCCACTGTTTCCCCTGTTATGTCAGTAACATGGAAGGCGGTGGTGCACAGAGAGTTTGGCATTGCCAGACACTGTAAGGTATTGGAGGAGGAATTAAACTGAACCTACCAGGTAAAGTTTACTTTCCATCAATACATAATGCAAATGAAAGCACGTGATGTTACTAAAAAGTAAGATACTTTTAATATTAAGTGTTAATCTTAAAGATAAATAATAAAATAAAATAAAAAATACCTATCCTGAATAACTTAATCTCTTTCTCTGCAGAGAGCTGATAGTGGTTGACCATACTGCTGTAAAGTTCAAGTCAACAAAAGGTAATTCAAGAGATAGAATAGAATACTGGGCTGAGAAAAGATATGTGATCCCCATGTTTGGTCCGAGCTTTGGGAATCAAAAATTACAAGTTTATTCTAAACTTTTCTTACTCTGTTATCACAGCAAAATCACTTAGATGTCATTAGCACAAGTTAAAATTGTGTGATGACTTTTGCACTGGTAGCTTTGGATCTGCATTAGGCAGCAAACTGACTTAATTGAAACTCTTAGCATGCAAATTCTTTATATTTCTGCATTTTTAGTCTGTACTTTGCTATTTCACAAATGTTTTGAGAAGAACTTATTTATAACGTTTTTTAAATAGTGTTACTAATAAATTATTATTATAATTTTCTACTGGCAATCCAGAAAGGTAGGTTATGGTACAGGGTTTATTTATTAAGGTTATACCACCAAATCCTCCAAAGGTATTTAAGACATCCAGCTACAACTGCATTTATTCAAGCTTCATTTTTTAAAAAACTCCATGTTATGTATCAAAGGGTCTTATGATATGTTATCTACTGTGAAAATTCCCATGTTTATGTGAAATTTTGCAAGACATTTCTTGCTGCTTTTCTGGACACCTTTGCAACAAAGCATATACTCAATTTCTGTATGATTTTGGTAATGTCATTAGGTTTTGGTGATGTGGGAGGAAAATGCATTTATTTTGTACTTTTTAGTGATATGTAAATGTTAGCATGGGGCACACTTACATGTATATGTGAATGCAATTCATGAAAGAATCAGCAAGCTGATGGGTGAATACATACACAATCAGTTACGAACTTCAGAATAAGCAGAAGCTCTGTGGGAACCATGCTGGTTACAGAGGGGTAAGTAGTCTCACCCTCTTGAAATCCAAACCAAGCCCCTCCACTCAGTACTTACAGATAGCAAGCTGGGAGCCTCCACAGTAGTGGTGTGACAGGACAGCGCAGGAGGAAAGGTACAGGCCCTAGCATGCGATCCGTGTTAGCTGGGAGCCAGATGGAACACCTCTGTGGGCTGTACCTCAAGTTGCTGAACATGAAAGCTTCAGCAGTGTGAAACTCTGCGTGGGCTGTTTGGCCACAGGCTACATTCACCAGCCCGCATGTGCACTAGAATGTAATGCGTTCCAGCCTAATACAGATTGTGCTTCATTTTTGTTTGTTTTGTGTGTGTCTGGTTTTGTTTTTAAAACTGTTTAATATAATGGAACTTGTGATTATCTGACCCTGACAAGGACTCACTTAAAATGCATTAGTCAAGGCCAAAGGAATTACCATTTCACCCAAGGCTCACTCTAGCCCATATAAGCTTTCTCCTGTGCTGAGAAACTGACAACTCAACTGCAGACGAACCATCTTTACTGGAATGATGTTGCTCAGATTGATTCCAGGCATTCTCATTTTAGACTCAGGGTTGTACACTGACACCGTGTGCTCCCCTTGGGCACACTTTTACACTTTAAGTGAGAACTCCATGCATAGCTCTGACTTCTTCAGGCTGAATTTATAAATTAATGCACCTCTGGTTATCCTCTGTGGCTTCACTAAGGAGACTTGTATAAATTCTGAAAGAGTATTACTTTTTAGAGAAATAATCCAAGCAGTTCAGAAGTGCCTTCCAGCTTTACAAGGTAACTCCTTTAAAATATCCAGATAACCAGTGAATTCTGGTTTTACAAAATGCAATGTTAAATAATTTTC
This sequence comes from Anas acuta, assembly GCF_963932015.1. NCBI lineage: Eukaryota > Metazoa > Chordata > Aves > Anseriformes > Anatidae > Anas > Anas acuta. Next base: position 10,391,512 of record NC_088989.1, on the reverse strand, counting down.
AGCAAAGGTTCAGACCATGAAGTTTGTCTCTGGCAGGCTCAGGCTTCTTCCGTATATTGATCCTGGCTTCACCTTTCTCTCCAGCTCTCTGTAAAGAATCTGCCTCCACATTTGTTGAGAAATCCTTTTAAAGGTAGATGGGAATTCACTATTAGTGTTTGTTAGAATTAGTGTTTGATACTGAAAATTTCGACTGATTTCGGAAAAACATCCTGTCTCAGATGTAATGTTCCATTCAGATCTGTTGGGGACAGTGCATTGTTTGGATTTAGATGAATGTCAGCATTTGCTTAGCTCCTTGTCTTCCAGTTCAAGGAAACACAAGGAGGCTTTGTCTTTTCACTGTCCTCACAGAAAGCATCTGTAAAGGTGATGAGACATAAAGAGTGATCCTAATACAAAATACTCTTCATATGTGATTATGGGAACGAGCAGATGCAACGGAGGATGGAGGGCTGTATGCATGTAGCAGCTCTGCCTTGGCTAGCCTGGTGGCCTTAATGACTTGATGATGTGTTGCGGGGAGGGGGAGAATTTTTCCTGTTTTTCTCCTGGATCTTCTCCAATCAATAGATTTCCAATAGTTACACGATGGAATGACAAAAATGATCCTGTTTCCTAAGAAATGTCTCTGGTGGCTAACTTTTTAAAGGTCTGGGAGTTTCCCTATTGAATTTAATAGGGCCTTTGGCTCATAAACACATTAAACAAAGAAACAATAGATCCCTAGGGGAATTTTAAAATCTGAAGTGTAGGAACTTTAATAATATTATGAAGAACTAATATGTCTGATGTGGAAACTTAAATCTTAGGCAAGAATTTTGAAAAGAATGTTCGAAGTGAAGATTTAATTACATGATTTATTGTTAATCATTTATTATTATATATATGGTGCCAGGGGCATTCCTGGTGCTTTACAGATGATTACAGAATAGCAATTCTCAGATCAAAGGTCCTGATCATGCAATCTTTATTCATGTAAATATTGCCCATGGTGCCTGATCTTATTCCACATTAAAACTCAATAATCCCCCCCTCAAAACACCCCCATCATAAACAATTAAAAGAACTTCAGCAAGCAAACACTCATAAATTATCCTCCCCAGAACACTGAATGTTTTGGTGCCATATATTGTATGGATAGAAGATATCTATTGTGTTTTAGCAAAACTCACATTTTTCTGCAGCTTTAATTCTTAATTATGGTGTCAGCAAACATTAAGATTATTTTCATGATAGCGGTAGCTTATTTCTGGAACAAAAAGCATCCAGTTGCTTGGCCCCGTGTGTTTCAGACACTGTTGATTTAATGGAGCCAATTTACTTGCATTAATTGTTCCCTCATTGACCAGTATGGAAAGTTTCACCTTCAGAGGCAGATGCTGAATGTGAAATGCCCCTGTGAGCTATGAAGATGCTGAAATCTCTGTTTGCAGAAGGTTCTGCTTTTCTTTCTTTCTTCCTGTGACAGTTTGCACTCTACGGGAAATGCCACCAATCAGCAGTGCACTTAAATGGTTTTCTTATTCTTCAGCTGAAATGGCTGCTGTTTATCTACTAGGTTGCTGTAGGCAGCCGCAGAAGTGAACACAGCTTGTGCAGCAGTCTTTTGGCTTATGTCTTTGAGACATAACAGCTCTGGTGGAGAGAGATTGAAGCGATTGTGCACAGAAGGCAAAGGAAGTATTTTTCCCTCCATCTGTTGCAGGATTTAATATAGCTTTTTGCAGCATGTTGGCCTGTTCCTCTAAAAGCAGTGGCATGTAGCACACAGAAAGGTATTCTAGTTAGCAATGGGTGATGGTCTGCATACCGAAGATTCCAGTGGAGTGATCGGGATTCAGATTCCTATCTGAGTATCATCGGTCTAGACAGTGGGTAGGGAATATTGCTAAGGAGGCACTTTGGATGATACCCAACACTGAAAACACCCTCTTTATTTCTTTCAAGGTTGTGTTTAATCATTAAGATTTAAACGGCCTAAGGTGTGATATAATTCCTCAGGATGTTAATGAAGTCGTACTCTGCAGGAATGGGCATTGCTCTGGCCAGTAGTAGCATTGCACTGACCAATTTTGTGTTCACAGCTAATAACAGGGAAGCGCTTTTTCATGCAACTCCTAATTACCTTTAGAAACTTACTGCCATGAGATAGCATTGAGGTCAAAAGTCTAGGTAGGTTAAAAATGGGATTAAGGCAATTTATGGAGGGTAGGTCAATTGGTGACTCTTAAACACAATAGTTCTGGTGTGATCTCCCCGTCCTAAATTATTAGTTGCTGGAGAGTAGGAGGATGTCCCTGGGGAAGAATTGCTTTACATACACACCCTATTTCTTATGCTCTTACCTGACTGTAGAAAACAATGCACTGGGCTAAAGGCAGCTGTCAGCTGGCTCAGCATGATTTTTTTTACATTCTTACGTGTTCCAGGTTCTTGGAAACTTGTGATTTCAGACCCTAATAGCACTATTAATCCTCTTTATATTATATTCATAGCCACACAACCCTTTTCAAACACCCTAGCTCCTGTCTCCACATGCCTTGGGTTGAATTCTCCAGAAGGGCTGGTCTGTAGGTGCTACCAATTCCACACAAAATTCAGGTTCCCCCAAATCTATGACAAATCTCCAGAGGGACAGGAGATTCACTGCTGTCATGGATCCTCCAGAGGCTGCTCAGATTCAGCACCAAAGAAAAGTTATCTCACCAACCTTCCCAGCTGTCTGCTAGGTCTCTCCTAAGTCCTTTGGCAGCAGGCAGTTTTGAGGTATAAAGCTGAAGTATGGCTATGAAGTGATTTACAGTGAGGTACAATGGAAGGAATTGTGAACTGGAATTAGGATTATCTAGACACAGAATGTGAAGTTTCTGGCCAAACAATATAGTATCACTTTTGGAAGACTTCTAAACCATATAATATTGTATTAAGGATCAGCTTGATGGTCATAGGCAGGTTTGGCTGTGAACAGCAGAAGAGATATTTCTGTCTTCCCCCTTCTCTTGAGATGTTACAGTTCCTAGTCTAATGCATTAGCAAAATCTGCAGCTAATTTCAGTTCACATGAATAAAACAAGCTGTATTGTGTGATATCTGAATAGGGCTGCACATACCACTCAGTCCTGCCTGTTGTGGGACCAGTGAACTCTGGCACAAAAATGGGGTAAACAGATGGGAATGATAATAGCTGCAGCTCCCACAGCTACAAGCACCTCTGATCATAAGCCAAAGACCTTCTGGTTGAAAATAATTTGGGAGTGGGACAGGCTCATCCCATAGGTTGGATGCAGTCTGTAGGCTGTCACTTTCTCTGATCTAGACATCCGTAGTATTCAGGTCTAGCCGGAAGGCCCCTAAACATGCTAATTTTCGTTAATTATTCTTGTTCATATTCTGGTAGTGCTTAGAAGCCCTAGCTGAGATTGGGACTCCATTGTGGTAGGTGCGGTGCTAACATACACACCGTGTTCCCTTCTCAATCTGTCTTGAGTTCAGCAAGGAGTATCGAAAGGAAAATGGAAGTTAAAGGTAAGGGGTTACTGATTTGGGTTGTTGTAGCTCCACTGAACACAGTGGATGTCGTCAGGTTGAGGTTTTTCCCAAAGATTTGTTTTCCTGGAGACTGAAAGCATTCTCCTCACTTTTTGAAACAGCTCCAGATGCACTTTTTTATCTGCAATGCTATGCATGGATATAAAGCCTCACGACAGAGCCAGAAACTAGATAAGTGATCCTGGCTTGACTGGAACCTGTCTTCAACAGTATGTAGAAAGAGAAAGGGGGTGCATTTTATTCAGAGCTATGTTTTCTAAGTTTTCTATAAATGAATGTTTAAAAACAAGTGACCTCCTGGAGGCCTCAGGATTCAAAGAGTAACTCAGAAGTGTCCTACAGGGTAGTGTGACCCACAAAATATCTATTACTCATTCCTCTCTAACTCTGAAACTGCAGTGCCTTTGTGTGTGTCTCTTTCTTGTGTTTCCTCTTTTTTCACCTCTTAACTTGAAGGCAGTAACAGGACCTGTGGCTTTGCTCCATGCATGTCACTGCCTGCAAGAAGAGCATGCAAATGAATAATAGTATTTCTTCCTTGAAATTCTTTCCTTGAAGTGAAATTAATGAAGATCTTTGCTGGGAAATCCAATAATTCAGTTTTGTGGAGAAACAAAGGACGGATTTAGACTTTGATTGGTCCCTTTTGCAGTTGTTTCTACAGTAATGGTGGAGCAAAGATGGTCCTTAGAAAGCCTCAAGGAAAAGGAGTTTTTGCACACTTAAATTTTGCTCTTCCAGCAACTGATTAGAAGCCAGTAAAGCTAAAGACAGGACAGCACTGTGATCAAAATGTGAAAAAGGTCATAATAAGAATACCTTTCTAGCCTCAGATGCTGAAAGGGTCATCACTACCAATTTTTGCACCAAGAACTGGGAGCTTTGGGACAGGACTTTGTGAAGGCCCTCAGCTGAAAGAACAAAATCCGTTCACCACCGAGCAAGCTGCTGTGCTGCTTCTTCAAGGGTGGGAGGTAAACACACACACAGGCTCTAGAACAGCACAGGAGGTGCGTGGTAAAATGACGTGCTTATTCGATCTCATCATTAAGCAGTGTTCACCAGATCTTGGTGGTGTTATCATCAGACAAGTATTCTCTTGTAAAATTGATACCTCCCCGACTACTACTTAATAGTAATGTAATAGCTGTGTTGAAGTCATGGTGGTCTAAGGATAGAATGGAAGCTAGGCACTCAGAGAGAGATGATATCTTTTATTAGGTATTTGAATGCACATTCTGCCTTCCCTGAGAGACCTTAAAAGAGTCTAGTGGACAACTTTATAGCATAAGCTGATGAGTGAAAAGGATGTTTTCTCACCCTTAAACTTCTTCTCTTTGGGCGGGGTTCAATAATGATAAAGTAATGTAAAGAAGCTTGCACTGTTGTGTTCTGCAGTGTGTTTGCTGGGTGAATAAACAAAGGACTTCAATCTCCAGCACTGTTCCTGCTCCGGTGACTGCTTTGTAAATGCTGATGGATGGATCAGGGGAGGATATAAAGATAAAAGTCTGACACATCTTGCCAGAACTGAATTCATGTATGGATCGAAAGTGAAGTGTAACTACCACCCAGATCAAATTCTTTCAAGAGCCAGAGCTGTCTAGACCAACAGCAGATATTTATTTTTAGGGTTGATATTTGTGGGTTTTATTAGCAATGCTGCTTTCCCTGGGGTAAAAGCAGGGGAGAGAAGAACACCAAATCGTCTTGAGCTTCTATTGTTAAAGCAAGCTTTATTTTTTGTGGGGTTCCTGAAATATTCTGAAATATTCTCTGCTTTAAAATGCCTTGAGGAATCAGTGTAATAAAACTGGCATTTGAAAACCAAATGAGGTATTTAGAGAAAAGGGACTCTGTAACTTAGATAAAGAGTATCATAATGAAGTGTTTTTTTCTTGTTTTACTTCCGTTGAGACAGTTCTGGGCAGTTAATTTTACCACTAGTCGTGATGTGTAGATAATGAGGTTTGCAGGTTAGCTCAAATGTAGATATGGATCTGTTAACTACAGCAACACAGAAGGCAGATTTTGGGTCCATTCTACTAACGGTACCCCTTTTTTAGCAAATTGGGTAGCCACTGCTATGCTCTAATGTGCCTTACTTCTGTATTTGGGTTTGCACTCATGAAACACCTGCAGACAAACCTTTCAGGTGTAGGAAGCACTGACTTCTTCATTACGTTCAGCTGGGTTGTGGGCAATGAGCAGGAGGTGTGTCATGAGGTTTTCCAAGCAGCTTACTCAAACTGGAAAGCAGAAGAGATGAACTTGGATGTTTTGTCAAACGACTCTTCTCAAGGACATGGAGTGGGATCCTCACAACGTGATTTCACCACGGGAGAGTGGGTGCTAATACTCCTCTTTGCCAGTAAGGCCTTCTTAGACTTCCAAAATGTTCTAAAGGTCTCACAGAACACAATCTCTACACAAAATCAGGTTTTTATTTCTGCAGCATTTTGTCTGAGCAGCACCGTTCTGGCCAGCAAAGCTCAGTAACTGCCTATTCATGATGTAGGAACATCCCGGCGCTGGAAATCATTTGTGTTGCATCGCTGACCTCCAGCAGTTGCTCTGAAAAACTTTCCATCCAAAGCAGAGGTAAATGTGTCTCTAATACCCTCTTCAAAGTGAGTTTTTTGGGAGTTTGTGAATCAAAAAAGAGCAAGCAGCATGGAATTCCTGTTTGGTATCTGAGGCGGCTTATAAGTGGAAGAAGCAAGTTCATTTTTAGTTACAGGTGGGTGGTTGCTTTTCCCCCTCGTGCCAGCGACTTAGCACTACAGCTCCCTGGTGCTGCAAAATACCAACCAGCACAACCTTCCCTGCTCTCCAGACGTGCCTCCACTAGATGACAGTGTTGTACAAAGCTAGACTGAGAAGGCTCGTGCCCAGTCCTGCAGCCCTGGGTGCTTCGCTCTTGATACTGGGAGCACAAACAGGTCTCTGTCTCCTGTATGAAATAGGTGTTTGGTGGATCGGCTGTCTAACTGCACAGGGAGATGCTGTGAATGAGAAGACACCGAGAAGTGCTGTGAATGTGTCAGCTGGTTGTTCTGGGATTACAAACAGGATTCAGGATTCCCACATGTCAATGGAAATGTCTACATGGAGAGGACGGAGTTTCAACTTTGCTGTGATACCTGTAGCAGCAGTTCCGAGTGTACAGCTTGGAACAGCAGACTTCTCTGATTTCCCCCCATATATATATATATATATATATGCTATAGATATATATATACACACACATAATTATCATTGCTTACAGGTAGCTCAAAGACTGGAATGAAGTCTGTTGTTTTGAAAACACAGAAGTTTTCCTCCTGGGAGCATGAATTAGAATATTAAGCGGATGTGGCACCCCAGGTATTAGGGAGGAGTATTGCCCATGTTCTCACGTGGGGAATGGGATCCAGTGGCCAACACTGGAATATTGGCTGCTAGTCCAGTGAGGAGAAAAACAGATTAGAATTTATTTTGCATTTTTTTTCCCCCAGTTGTGTCAATTCCCTTTTCCTTTGACATGCTGTTTCTCTCGTTTCTGGACAGATAGTGGAGATTTTATATAGCAGCGAACAAAACAAATCAAGTTGATTGGGAGCTTCTACCTTCTGTCTCAGGGCTTAAGAACAAACATACGGATAATTTTCTGAAAGTCAACAAGTTTGTAGTGGATAAAAGAAAATACTTTCAGCCCCCCTAAAACAAAGGTCTTAATTACATGTATACTGTGTGGAAAATGTTGCAGAGGATATTCCGTGTTGCCAGGCTTGTTTCAAGACATTTGGGATAAATTACTCTATAAAAGAAAATTTTACAGCTGCTTTACGTTTTGTTTAAGCTTTTAAGAGTAAAGACTTTGTAAAAGCTGTCTTCCTGGAGCATACATGTGTGGAATGATGTGATTCTGTCTGACCCAAGTATTTTCTTCCCACCTCATGCCTGTTCTGTTGTTTGTATATTTGGAAGCTTAAGTACAGAGAGCCTGGATGACAACACAAACATAAATGCTTTGGCTGTGGTATGGGAAATGGCACCTGGTCCATTGATTGTGGCTTTGCAGAGTGCAGCTGAAGCATATATCAGGGTGATGCTGCTGCAGTCTGCAGTAACAGGTGCAGTGTATGGTTTGTGTGCCTTGGAAAGGGACCCTTCCACCTGCACTGTCACATTTCCCTCCTCTTTAAGTCTTTTCCCATATTCCCTATGGGCAGTTGGATGGTGGTTCAATGCAGTTTCCTGATGTGTTGATCAACACAAAGCCCAGAAAACACTTGTGGTATTCCTGTGCCATTCTCTGTGGCACAGCCATTCCCACTGCTTTTTATGGGGTTTCCTCCTGTGCTCCATCCTGGCCCTGTAAGGATGTCCCCTCCTCCTGATGTACCTCTTCTGTCCTACCCCATGGCTGTAGCTTCACAGGGAAAAAACACATTCTGTCCTGTACCACCCAGATTGCTTGGAAGACCTATACTTACCTCACACTTTTTATTTTTTTTTATGTTGCTAAATAAAGCCCTCAGTACTTACCAAGAATAAGTAGAATTTAATGGCAGGATTAGTACTGCAATGTTTATAAAGGTCAAGATAAGGAAGAGGTCCACAGCAGCACCCTCCCAACTTCAGGAGAACAAAATCACAGCAGAGAAGGTGCCAAAGCAGAACTGAGGCTTGGTTAGCCCTGAAATTCAAGGACATCTGGATCCAGATAAAAAGCTGTGGTCAGCTTTCTTCTCTAATATGAACTGAATTCAAACACCCTTGGACTTTGTGTTGAGCCAGTTCTGGAACCCATCCCCCTCTCTAATCTCTATTGATCTATGCCCCTTTTTGTGTGTAGCTAAATTAAGAGAATTTGGCGTTCTAACAAAGTGGCTAAGCCAAACACTCAAAACTTGAGAAATGCAAGAATTTAAGTTGTTGCTGCAAATTCATTATAGCCTTTGGGTGTATGCATTATGGCATTGTCTTTAATCGCAGGCTCACATACTATAAATGTATGCTCTGTTTAAAGTGCAGGACGGATACTGTTCACTTAGTGAACAACTATTAAATATTTTCTTTTATCTTCATTGTTCAGTGTGTACCCCATGGCTTATTTGCTGCACACTATTCAAAGCCTTTTCTCAATACAGAATTATTAACTTCCTTGGGAGCTTTCCTTCAGCAGTCATCGTTATTGTATCTGGGTGCTTCACAGACATGAAATAACCTATTTTCACAATGCCTCAATGAAGTGAGGGGATACTGCACCCCCACTTGCACAGATGGCAGGCGGAGATATGAAGATGAAGTGAAAACATTGCCAAAGATTTTTGACTGTCTGGGACTTGATTTTTTTTTTTTTTTTTTTTTTTGAGTTCACAGCACTGCAAAACATTTTCTATATTCAGAGCATAGGTCCTACCAGTTTCAGTTCTAGCTGTAAGTGCTCAGCAGTTTTGCGGATCAGACTCTAGGGTCTCCTGTTGGGTCCCTAAGAGGATGACTAACAAGCTGCAAAAATGTGGATTAATCAATTTGCTTGGCAACACACACAAACACTGTGCTGGAGGCTAGGGTAGCGACCAGTTCTGCAGGAGCAGCTTTCATCCATCTTGAACAGAGACCTAGACTTAGTAGCACCCAAAGAAGAGACTTGATTCCTTTGCTCACAGCTGAATCCTCAAGCCCCTTTCTGCAGCTGAACCCTGGAAATGAACCATCTGTCACCCTTGCACAGACTCTTTCACAGAGTCTAGCTTCGCCCTCTGGAAGCTTACTCTAGTGAGAAGGGTTTCTCCAGAAAGTGGTTCAAATCAGTAGCTTAGTTCGGTTAACCTGACCAGCAAGCCAGTGCAGCAAGTCCTTCCTTCACTAACTGTGGAGGGACCTGAAGAGGAATATCCTCACTAGACCCAAGTTACTCGGTGTAAATGACCTACCTGGGTTTCCAGCACTGCTATCTGCTCTGAAGCTCCACTCAGTGCATTGCTGGCCTCTCAGTCCCAACAGCTGTGTCTTCTCCCCCTTCCCTTTATCCCCAGTTCCTACACCAAAAGGTGTAGGAACTGGGGATAAAGGGAAGGGGGAGAAGCCCTGTGCTCCCTTTTTGCCCATCCTGCAGTCCTCACCTCACCAAACTCTCTTTCAGACAGTTTCTTTCTCTTCCTAGTAGGCTTGTGCTTTTTACCTTCTGCATGTAGACAGTTTAACTATTGGTACTACCAGCTTGGTAGCAAGGTGGGTATTAAAAGCTCAGGGCAGTCCTGGTCCTTCCCCTGCCTTTTAATGTTGGGATGTATCTCAAAGGGATGGGAGTAAGAGTGCACAGAATAAAAAACAGACAAATAAACAACCCCCCCAAAACAAAACACAAACACAACAACTCCAACAACATAGTCTTGAATGCTGCATGCTCAGCTTAGAGGTAAAATTTCCTTGTTGCACCCACCCGTTCCCATGTAGATACTGCCAGGGAATAGAGATCTGCAGTGAAAATGGATTTTTTTCCCCCTTCAAGAAATGCTGTTTAAAGTTTTTGAAACACAGTTTCTGAGTTTCACAGGAACAACACAGGACACACTCACAATGAAAACTCTCTTTTTCAGGATCTTTTGGGAAGTGTTGAGATTTCCAGATTTTGTTTTAAACATAGCCAAAGCAATGTATTTTTCTCCAGTTTCATTCTTGGAAAAGGCAGAGTGTTTTGGCTAAAATTTCCCTTAAAGTAAATAAATCAGCCAACGAGAGGCACTCAGCATGGAAAATTTCAGCCTGGATAGCTAAAGGTTGGCAATGTTTTCAGCAATTGAAAAGAGGATTTTATAATGAATGGGAAGTGTCAAGCAACCTTTGTAATAATTGATGCTACCAGCCCCTGCTTATAATAAGTACAATTATCAAATGTTTCAGTAAAATCATCTCTGTCCCAGAAAGAAGCTCCATATTAGTGCCAAATCCTTCAGGCTTAATACCTTTGTTACTAAATGAAGCCTCCATTGCCAACTCCTAAGTACTTAGAAAGGAATGTTCTACTTAATTCCCATTCATAGCTGTAATTCATGACTAGTCTGAACTTTCCGTGCACCTGTAAAGGCGCTGTTTGTGTGTGTTGTACTGCTGGCAACGGTGACCGTAGTAAAAGGTACAGAATAGATGCCACAACGAAAACGTTTTCCTAAGATAATAGGAATATTAGTCAATTAAAGCAATCCAATCTAGATCCAAATCAGTGGAGATGGTAGGAAGATGAGGTAAGTGGCACTGCCGCTACCTGCGTGGTGTTCTCCAAACAGCAAATGTCACTCTCCAGTCTTCAGTAACCCTAATCTGATGGGGAGAACACCAGCAGTGGCAATGAACATGGGGTATCGGTGGGTAAAGGTTACTGAAAGCTGAGCCTATCTTCCTTTTGAGGGTGTGTGTGTATATGTGTAGGCGATGAGTTCTGAGATTGGTTTTCAGATATAATTCGGAGACCAACTGCAAGGAAAACAAATTAGAGTGAGGAGCTGTATTCAGGTAAAACGCAGCTATCTCTTGAAAGGGAGACATCAAAATGGGGTCTTCTCTCCCAGCTGATTTCTGGGCAGAGTCACAATTACGGGCTTGGTAAAAGCAAACACATTTTTTTCTGCTCTTTGCCCTGTTCTTTCTTTAAAAACCAAAGCAGCATATAGAGAATTGGACAGAATTCCTCCTTTAGGATGCTTCTTATTAAGTTGTGATCGGTTCCACCGAGGTACCAGGAGGATTTATTTTCAAGGAGTTGGAACTGGATGACTGGCTTTGAAAGCCTGCTTTTGCCTGCAGAGTCTCTGCGGATGCTGGGAACAAAGAGACCTAGTCAGAGTCCAAAAGTTGCACAGTAGATTTGCAGAGGGAATTAAAAAGTTATTTGTCCAGCATTTATTTTTTAATCTTGCTTTTAGAAAAAAGAAATTAAGCGCAGTAAGGAACAGCTTACAAGAGAAACTCTGCCTCATTCATAGGTGTGATGCAGACCGTGTATCTTGACACCTCATCAGATCTTTAACTTAATTGCATTTCTGCAACTTGTGGCAACGTGCCGGATTGCTTATATCCCATCAGCTTCCAGCACTGAATATAGCAAGTAAATATGTAGGAAAAGTCAGCTGAGGAGGCTAAAGAAAGACAAAACAGAGACAGAACACTGCTGTCCTATGTTAAATTTAGGGGAAAAAATGTGGCAACAATCTAAGATTTAGAAATGTGCCACTTCACAGGTTTATTATTTTTATGGACTGGGTGTCCCCTCCAGTCGCTCTGCTTTGTCCAGGAATCGATCCTGCAGGCCACACAAACTCGCAGCATTAATAGCTCTCTGGGCACCCAAGCACCCCAGTTTTTCAACATCTTCTCTCTTTGATCTGTATTTGTCTAAGAAAACCCTTATAGTTCTGATGAAAGGCTGAATTTTTGAGTAGAAGATACTCTCCTTAAACGGAACTATCAAATTGCCAACAATGACCTGAACAAATATCCAAACCACTTCTAATGAATCCCAATGATTTGTTTCAGTGCATTTCCATTTGTTACCTTCAAAATTCATAACCCTATGAGAGTCCCCATAGAAGTGGAACTTTTAGTCTATATAAAGCTGATTATGATCAGCCTAGTTTTATGTCTTCCCATAATGCTTTCCTCTATCAATAGTTTAAGAAATGTACCTATTGATTTAAGTTACCAGGACACTTCTTTTTCTTTTTCTGAAAACAGATGCTGTTAAGTTTTGCTTCAAGCTTATTATAAGTAAGTGTAGATTCAAGTAACTTCTTCAGATTTAAGGGAGGGTCCTACTCCTCTGTAGACTCAGAACTGAAATTCATGGCAATCTTCAGGACATATTTGGAATTGATTTTTATCTGACCAGACCAAAATTTAGGGAAATTTTAGGTCTGGATATGGATTAATGATTCATATAAGATTTCTAAAATTATCACTAACCAAAGGACTGAGCAATACACCTGCTGTTTTTCTCTGTGATTATCTTTTTGTTGTTGTTGTTTCTTTCTTTTTCTCTCTCTTTATTTTATTTTATTTAATTATTTAAGATGGTAGAAGTGGGCAGCAGAGGCCCTGAGCAGGAGAATGATTTCAGGCACCAAGTGCAGTATTCTACTAAATCACCGTCTGTTTTCTTCACCATTTGCCAGCAGTTGGCAGAAATATTTCACATAAATGTTGCTTTAAACTGTTTTAAACTCCAGGAGTGGTGACTTTGTTGTCTCTGCCTACCAATTTCATGTGATCTTAACAAAATATTGACTTCAAACACAATCTTTGTCCCTGAGTTGTACTCCCATGACATTTTGTCCATGACTCCTGCATTGTAAGTATGCTGTCTCAGAGCACTGGATCCAGCCCCTTCTTATCGTGATAACAATGATAATTATTTAGTTCTAGGGAAATACTAGCTTAAAAATCAGTGTAATTTGCAGTACTTCGTAAGCCAAATAAGAGTCAAGAATGTCCCTCTGTAAAAATATTTAAAACATGCCACTTCAGATAGGTTGTCATGTTCCCGTTTAAAAGATTCCTTTTATCCTGCAGAGATCATACCTGGAATGACCACTTTTCACTCACTGATCTTCAAACACTTCATAAAGGAGGGAAAGATGGAGAGGTTCCTGACCCTTCATTTAATGCCCTTTCAATTTGACTATGCTGGCTGCCACTTAGCTTGCTAATAAAAAAGTCCAAGCACTACATTTTGTGCTAGAGGAGATTACATCTCCTTTTCATTGGTACAAAGCATTCAGGGCCAATTCTATTCTCCCCGAGTACAATGGTAACACTCCCAATGAGGGGCAATCAGTCCTGGGAGTCATTTACTTCACCAAATATCTCTTCAAATTGCTCTCTCATGTCTCCAAATATATCCCTCAGTTTCATCACGCTGTTTCATCTGTCGCCTCAGTACACAGGCTCCTGCAGGGGTAGTACCAGTTCCCTTCAGATACTTGTAATCCTGCTGCAGCACTGTGCAAACTGTGCTGTTTTTTTCCTCTTTCAGTAAGAGAAATGCATTTACAAGGTATGTTCTGTAGTCGTATCGACCTATTCTTTTTAAGGGATCTCTGCCTTCTTATCTTCTTCACTTGACTGTGTTCTGAAGCATCCTAGTGTTCTTAAATATACATTACATGTCCCCCATTTGATTGGCATAAGATATAAAGGTGCAGCTGTTGGTGAGGTGCTGGTGGGCAGGACCTCTTTTGCAATCCAGTTTCCATACAGAGTATTAGAAAAATTACTAGTATTTAAAGCAAACCTTTCATCCATGAGCAGGGGAAGGACGTGGCAATTACTAAATTTCTTCCCTCATTCATTTCTGTATTTTCCAAAAGGTAACATTATTCTTGTTCTTAAGGAATATCAGAAAATTATTTATAAATTCTTAATAAGGCAAGAGAGAAAGCACCTCATGTTCTTCCTCTTCTCTGAGTCAGCCCTCATGTGGTAGGTGGTGCAGATGCTACAGTTAAGCACATCCAAAGACAATCCAAGGCTTGCTTTCTTTTATTTTAAAGACAGACAAACAGCATCTTTTCTTCTTTTAAGTTAATTTTTGACTGCAACCCATATGACACTTTTAATGTTGAAATTTCTCCATGACCATAAAGAAGCCTGAAATTGTGATTCACTCTCAATATGTTGCTTGTCACTCTGATGCCTTCTAATATTGTCTTAGAGCCATCACCTGCAGGGTTTGGAGCTGGACATGGACACTGTCCTGTGTCATGTCGTGTTCTGTCCATGCCTGTTTTTACTTTAAATTGTATCCATGGTGTCAAATGTCATTTAGAAACATGCTGCCAGGAAAGGATTGAGAGTGATATTTAGCTTCCCTAACTAAGATTCTTTTAAAAAATCTACACTGGATAGGACACATCTTTTAGGGGAAAAGTGAAGATGGTGATATAGCTGAGATCTAATCCCTTGGAATAAGCGAGGAACAATAAGTAAAACTGAACAGTTTTCCAGGAAGAGCAAATTTGACAACTGAGTCCTTTAGCTAATAAGGGATACATGTGCATCATTTGCAGCTTACACTTGTGTACTCAGCCTGTCCACATTTGAGCTGCGTCTCAACAGAAATAATAATCCTGATGACTTTCTGAGACTTATGGCTTTGAGACGCGTTCTGTAAACAAAAGAAAAACATAGCCAGTCTAGAATGGTCTAAGCCGGATGAAATAAAACAAAGACATCATCAACAGAAAAGTACTTTAAAAAATGATTTTGAATAGACTGGAGTGTTATCCCAGATTTATGGTGATTGTGCCTCTTGAAGCAATCGCCAAGTTTATAGGCAGTTTGTGTGTGGTTTTTGAATGCTTGGCACCAAGTGACATTGAGAGAGTTTTTTTCACATGCTCTGCCTCTCCCGTTAATTCCAATTCCCAAGGGCTCCTCAAAGAATAATTTCAGATACTGTTAGCTAATATGTTCATCTGCATAATTTCATCTTTAAGATTTTCTCCCTGTTAAGCGTGTGATCAGTATGAATGTTTGGGGAGGTCATTATCTGAACTGTGATCTTAATGAAGAGGATGAGGTATTCATGTGTACATCTTGAAGAGCTCCAGCGAAGTGCCGAAGTGCCATGGTATTTAAGAACTGCCTAAGGCACACTTTGTGCCAAGAGACAAACTGAACACCACAGGAAGAGGGAGTAAATCAAGGGATCGACTGTTGCATACAATGCACGGATCAGGACAAAACAAAAGGTTACCTAAAGCACATTTATTGGATTTTGACATATGTCTTTAAATGACAGCAGTGTGCTTCCCCCATCAGAGGTATTACTCTAATTACCTTGGTTTTAAAGTTGAGCAGCATTTGGAGATAAGATGACACAACTTGAAGCCATCAAGCTGGGCACTAGCTAACCCATCCAGCTTTGCAGGCTCATCATTAAGGAGTTCATCAGGAGCTTCCTGGTGAGATTTTTTTCTTCCAAAAATGCTGATTTGTCAAAAAGATTTGTAAAAAAGAGCCTTGTTGGAGCAGGTGTGGAAATGAGCCCTGCCCCAGCAGTGCTGCAGAACTCACCTGCAACAGGACTGAGACAGGATTTACATCCAACTCTGTCTAATTAGCATTAGGGATTTCAGTTTGGGTTTTCATTGCCAGGCTGTAAATCAATGGTCTTGAATGTGCACACATACTCTAACTAGTTCTGGCCCAATTTGTTTTGAATTATTTAATACAAAATAGAAATTCCCAAATAGAAAGACTGAGTCAGAAACTGATTAAAAAAAGAATGGTCTGGGCATTTAACTGGGATGACCCAGGGACATGTGTTATGCCTGAGTCAAGCATAGCAAGGGCTTGAATTTGTCTTTTCCTCATTCCTCATGAGCACTGAGTGCTGAGCAGGTGGATGCTCTGAGATCGATGTTTTCCTTCCCCTCCTGGCCCCTAGCTTGGACTTTTGCAGCTTGTTTTTGAAGTCTGCAAAGAATAGGCTTTCTGAGGCAAAGCCAGATGCAGTGAGACCCTGACCCTGATCAGGACCTGTGGCTGAAAATGAAGCACATCACTGGCAAAGGGTATCATTGCCCTCTGGAATGGACAGTCTGCCAGCTTGATGATACCTCGTGTACTCTGTGGCTATGAAACAGGTGGAAATTTTCTAACCCTGCCAATTTTGATTCCTGCATTGTCAGTTCTCATGATGTCCTCGTGCTGCACATTTCAGGATGTTTAAACTGTTCTTAAAGCTCTAGTTCCTTAAGTCATGTGATTTTTTGAAACTCCTGTCTTTCATAAAAATAAGTTTCTAGGCCCTAGTTTGCAGAGAAAACATTTAGGACTTGAATCTCCTCAATGGTTCAGATACCAGAAGACTGAAAGGGGGAAGGAACAAATACAAAGTAAACAACCAGACCTAAGGGTTCCTGACTTTTAACCCACGTCATTTGTTTTGGCAGGCTGGAATTGATTGTACTGTAGGATAGGTTGTTAATTTGAACTTTCCTTTTGAAAAGCAAGAGGTTGAAGAGGCAAATGAGAAGGCCATCAGCAAGTGCCCTTAAAATTACATTCCAGTAAAGAAATGGAGAACGGTACTGGAGAAAGGGAGAAAGTTGTATACAGCACAGGGGAGACTTCAATGAAGCTGAAAGAATAACAACGTAAGAGGGCCAATTCTACCTTGATAAAAATGAGATAATTTGGAGTGAACAGCCTGGCATTCCTGTGCTGTTGGTGAAATTGCAGCTCTACCCATAGCTGTGTCCCATGGAATTATCAACGGTGTTTTGTAAGGTTCAGTATTTAGAGCATTTGGACTGGCACCCATAAATGGCACAAACTTCAGGATGACAATTATTCACAGAAGCATAAATTGCCTGCAACATTAATATAACACCAACTGAAACATCTTCACAATGTCATTAGGATGTGAAATGGATTGTAATGCCAGTCTGGGGGGAACTGAAGTGACGCTGTTCGAATGTGAAATTTTAGGGGGGAACAACACTGTGCTGGTCTAAGGTTATTGGTTACGGCATTTAAAATGTGAAATGCCATGAAAAGGCATTTCAAAGAGAGTTGGTTTGTGGAGACCAACAGCACTATAATATGTGGGGTATAACAGAAAAATGGTTTCAATGGAAGTTTGCAGGGAGAAGGAACAATGTCACTTTACATGGAAAAAATATTTCAGTGCAAGTCCACAGAGACCTGTAACAATACTGTTTGGGTGTGAGATTCTATGGGAAATGAATTTCAGTACCAGTGTGTCAGGCTGAATAAGGCCATTAGATTATGATGAGAAAATCATTTGATGGAAAGAAACAAACAATAGGCACAGAACAGTTCATCAGTAAGCTTTCATTTGAGGCAGCAAACAAAACCCAACCTTTCCTCTTCCTTAAGCAATGCCTGCTCAGGTTGGGCTCCCAAGGGAAAGTACAGGATTTTAAGCACTTGGTGACCCCACTTGGTATCTCTGGCTGGTGAAGGACCAGCCAGAGGATTGGACATTTGCCTCTTCCTCCCCTGGGCTCCCTGCTCCCCAGCCTCTTTCTGTTCTGGGGAGTGCATGGACCAGTTCAGAAATTCATGCCTCCTGCTTTGAAGCAGCTACCCATCTGTTTTGTTCTGCAAAGATCAGCACGAAGCGGCCCAAGCATGGGCCATGGAAACAAGCATCATGTCAGGGACATTGTTTTTTCGTACTCACTTTCTCTAGGTACAGTTGTAGCAGGCCCAGTGGGGTATATTTGATCCAGATTTGTTTCAACAGCCCCTGCTGTATCACACAAGTCTGTTACTCCCTCCCCGTGTCCAAACATAACCACGGTTTAGGGAAATGTGAGCTCAATCATCCTGGCTGTCTACAGCCTTGGGATTTCAACAGCTTATAAGATAGCTGAAGTTTGCATTCAAATCTAGATTTCACGGTTCCAGCCAACTACCTCAGCAGAAGAATGTACCAAAACAAGGTTCCCGTTTTAAAAAGAGAAGGACGATTTCCAGGCAAGTGATTCACCTCAAGTCCTGTAAGCACAAATTCTTGGAAGATAGCATGAAGTGACGTCTTTAGCAATTGAGGTTATGATGAGACACCTCAAACATTCTTCTGTGTTTCCTATGTATCATGGATATAGAAACAGCTTTTAGCTGCCAAGGTCATCAGCTCCCAAGAAATGCCATAGATGGTCGGAACAGGAGGTGTGAGTGCACTGATTCAGTCAGGGGCTTTGAGAATATGCTCTGCAAAGCCACATTTTGTGTAATTTATAGGCAGGACATTCCCGAATATAAGAAGCTGTTTGAAATTCTGGTGGTGCTTGTTATATTAGTACAAAGATAATAGTTACAAACAGGACTATAATGTAAAGCATTACTGACTTGGTAGACAAAGTACAACGTTTTCAGAAGTGACAGCTCTGTATGGGGCTGGTGTGCTCAGCAAATGATGGCTGGCTTCTCAGTGAAGCTCACTAAGCCCTCTTCTTCATGGCAATCCATTTGTTCAGCAGCTCCTTCCCTTGCCATTCCAGAGGGACACCTAAACTACTTCTCATTTGTCATGAGTTGTTGCATTAAATTATTCATATTCTGAATAAATGCGATGGCCTTCTTCCAAGTGCTCACAGCAAAAATAAAGAATCATTGTGCAGATTGTCCAGAAAGAGCTATTTGTCTGAAAGAGAGAAATCAACAACTCTGAGACAAGTCCCACACTTCACGTCTGTGCCACAGCCTGTGGCTCACATTTCTCCTGTGGCTCAGGAAGATGTGTGCTGCGAAGTACAAAGGCAGGTCCAATTCTGGAAGGATATCCAGAGTCAAAAATCACTTTGCATCCATCTCTAGTGCTCAGTAAACATTGATGTGAAATTTAGGGGAGGCACCGTGGCTCTAGTTTGTGTTTTTTTTCCTGTAACGATCTGCAGAAGCAGTAAATCATTTCAAGAAGCATGTAGTCATGGCAAATGACTCAGTTCTTTGTGCTGATAAAAGCAGAGGCTTCACTTCCTGTCTTACAGGTTAGCTGATTGATTTACATGTACAATATAACAGCTCCTTTTCCAGGCTTCCCAGTAGTTGTGTGCAAGTGGATGTGGAATGGGAACTGATGAAACCTGAAGATAGGGACCAGATTGTGATCTTAATTGCTTCTGAGAATGGAAACAAATCTGAAAACTTTTCAGATTTGCTAGATTGTAAAGGAGGAAAAGCCAATTTATAAAATCTTGTAACAATTCAGTGGAATTTTTTATCGTTGTTTGAATTAATCATCTGCCCGTCATTAATCTTAATCCTTGGGAGAAAATGAACAGCCTGTGTCCCATTATCTTCCAGCAGAGCTCCCTGGGCTTTCAAACTTTCTCTTGAAATGGGAGGAAATCTTATCTGTTGCATTTCTTCACAGCCACATTGGCAAACGATCTTGGGGATGTTCACAGCGTGGCTGGAAGCAACATAAAAGCAGAGCCCCTTATTATTATAGATGCCTTGGTTTTAGATGTATCCTCCCAAGATCTTGGAGCAGCAGCAGCTTATTCTTGCTTTGATCAGCCCTGAGCTGATTCTTGCTTCTTGTCTATGGGAAAGCAGCAACAAATCTACTTTCCCCGGGGAGGTATTTGGAGGATACTGCATGTGAGAACCCTGGGAGGTTTTCCTCCCCACGTACTCTGTGCCACTGGGCCTCATTTACACAAAGAGTCATTCTACACAGAGAAACTATACAGGCTTAACAAAGTAATTTCCCAAATCCCTATTGTAAATTGGCACATCTCTGTACATGGATGTACTTACACCCCTTTAGTTCAACTGAGTAACAAACCAGCTGCAGTTAGTAGGATCTTGCTGAAGGAAAAATACTTCATAAAAAACAGCGACATATTTTGTACACCAGTTGGGATTGTAATTCAGATTATCAGTCTGGCACATCTTCGCCCCAAATCTCTTTGTAATTAATGCAGTCAGCTTGAATTTACATCCACAGAAGGGCAGGAACAGAATTCAATTCCTTTAGAATTACTGTTTTGCTGTTGCTTGATTCCCTGGTCTTTGCAGTGTGTTAATATTAATCTCTTATCTTGAACTGTTTATTGCTCTTTATTTTAATAACTAATTAGCCTATCATTTTGAAATGCAGTGTATTGGGAAACAGTTTACGTGACCTTCTGTTACTACTGAGAAAAGCAAATGAAGCATCAATTATACTTGTTAGCCAATGAAGAGGGAATAGAATTAAATCCACTCAGGCTGTACCAAGGTAATGTAAAGTAAACATTAGGTAAAACTTTACACAGAGCACTTTAGCTGCGGATCAAGATGCCTAAGGAGGTAGTGGAACTGATGTAAAGATACCTGCAGGACTGACTGGATACCTGCATCTTGGGGAATACTGGAGATAAAGAAATCAGTTGTGCTGCACATGATGTAGCGCTTTTGACTAGACGGCAAGATCCTGTTTCATTTCAGCTTAAACGACCCTATGCCCCTTCCTCTGTAAATAATAAATAATTTTAAAAAATGGATCCCCCCCCCAAAAAAAAAAAGAAAAAAAGAAAAAGGAATGAATGTGCATAAGGGAAATCAGATGAAGAGCAGAAATCACCAGATTTTCTCAGTACTGGAAAGGTTCCATTTTCCTTTCCCCCAAAATACACACATCAGAGGAATGAGAGATCTACACTTTGATGTTAACTCAAATCTATACAGTCTAGAGCACACACAAATCCAGTAATCCTTTGAGCTTCTGAAGCACAGATTTCTTCTCATTTCCCAGTGGTAGAACAAAGACTCCCAATGTATGTCAGAGATCCATCAGAATGGACCCTGTAGATCAGACTTGTGCTCTTCACTGAGTACCACACGCAGGCCATCACATTGAGAGCACATGCAACCATTTCGTTCCTTAAAAAAAAAAAAAGAAAGAAAAAAAAAAAAAGAAAGAAAAAAAAAAGCTAGCATTATTTTATTATGCCAGAGTCTTACATAACTGCGTGGTGAAAATGAGAACACAGATCTGGGCCGCAAAACATTCCAGCAATTCTCATTGCAAAAGAAACATAAACTTCAGCATCCATCAAACAATTCTCCCTCCAAATGAATAGTGAACATACAAACCCACCATCTCAGCTTGAGTTCCTTTGCAAAAGAAAGCCCTCTGGAGTTATTAAAAATAATAATAAAGTAATCCAGGCTCCCAACAGACAGCGTTTGAACATCATGTCAAGTTCCTATAAAGTAGCAGCAACACCTCCTTTTACTAATTTCCCTAAATCCCTAGAGGCTTCCCACTGCCACAAACTAAGCTCACATTCCATTCTGTAAACCTAGCAAGAATTGCAGTCCCAGTGTCCCCTGTGCACAGCTCTTTGAGGTCGGATGCTTTGGATTGTCTGGTTGTTGCTCATCCCTCCTACTGCGGCGCCCAGTATTTCCCTGCCCCATTATTTTCCCTGTACCCCACAGACTGTTACAAATGACTATTCCCCTGCAGGGTGTCATGGAGAATGACTTTGTCGGGACAATGTAGGGTCACTGACAGCATCAGGAGCGTGTTGAGTGATCTCATAGGGAGGGAGCACTGTTCCACTGAAGGCAGCAGTCTTCTGCCTTTCATTTGAATTGAACGTTCGCTCTGATGGGCTGGAAAACCCATCCCAAGATCTGTGCTGTGCTTCACGCAGAATGTGGCCAACTGTATTCTGTTCGTCTCTGTGTGTGTAATTCTCCTTCCCTTTAATCCCAGTTTTACCTTCCCTCTGTGTTCAGAACTCCTTCTTTATTTTCTTGTTGCTCTCTTCCTTCCATATTCCTGAACAGCTTCTTCCCCCTCCATCCAGGAATGCCCCATCCCTGGAAGCGCTCGAGGCCAGGTTGGATGCGGCTGTGAATAACCTGATAACCTGGTCTATTGGCAGGGGGCTTGGAACCAGGTGATCATTAAAGGTCCCTTCCAACCCAGGCCATTCTGATCCTGCGATTCCTTCACCAGAAAGCACCGCGCTGCTTGGCTTGGCTCTGCTCACAGAAACCCACCACACAGCTGCTCGGTGTCAAAGACGAGTCCCCGTGCGCTGCTGAACCAAATCCAGAGAAAGCAGAGAAGTGTGGCTAGCACAGGGTGATGCCTGTCACTCCTCACCTCCAAGAGTCACTGATGGCCAGGTGGAGCAGGAGCTTCATCCTGGGGGCAGGTGGGCTTCAGGTGGTTTTCAGGGAGCACCAGGCAGCTCATTTGCAGAGTTTCTTTGTTAGGAAAGACTGGGATGATAGTCCTAGGATGCTAGGAAGGACTAAAGGCCAGACAGCCTTTCATTTTTCCTACGTAAGGACCTCATGGTCTTTGATTAGGTTAACAGACACAGACATAGCACTGTTTGTACTCTTCCTTTCAGTGAAAGTCAGAGAATAGTGGCAGTGTTGAGAATCAGAGAGCAGCACATTATGAGGTTAGGTTTGGGAGTACCCATTTTTTTATCAGCTTGGGAAATAAGGTGTGCTGACCAGAGCCAGAGACTGGCTGCATTTTTGATTGTGTTCTGCTCCACTTTCTCCACCAACATCTTCTGCAGAAATTTTTAACTTTGTTTTCATTCACTTTTTCCTTACTTATCTTTGTAAAAATCATTAAAATAAATCTCCCACTCCCCTCTTGAAGCATTGTCATGACATTAGATGAAAGACACAATATTAGCATGAAGTGTTGTGGTTATTACTGTTCATTCAGCGAGCGCATTGAAGGGAAGTTTGTTTAAACTAGTGCTGCTTTGCCTGATTAAATAGTCAGCCATGAATGAAGCCACTCAGAGATGCATCTTTGGCCTAGTGCCACAGTCACCAAGGGTAAGAGCAAGGGCAAGCAGGGCTCCTCTTTTCCCATGCTAAGGTACAGCACAGCAGTAAATACTCATCAGAAATGAACACTTTATTCACAGGCAGGTGGCAAATGTACATAAGAAACCCAGCTTCCAGAGCAACGTGGAATCAAAGCCCTTGGTGACAGGAAAATATTTAAATTGGGAGGTAAAAAATAAGCAGAAAATGTTACAGACATTAGTATTTAGAATTGATTAGTATTTAGAATTGAATTTTGACTATATAAATATAGTCAAAACCACAGTCACAGGATAAGTTTGCCCATGTTTTCATATAGAAAGCAATCTGCAAGTGAAGCAGAGGCAGGTAGTGTCCACACATGATTCCTCTTTCCTCACCTCGACAAGTATGTTTACTTACTGCTCTGATTATTTTTTCATGGGATCTGAAATGGCTGGGAGAGCATCAGGTGGTGCGCAGTCCTGGTGAGCCACTGGTGACATAGAGGCATGGTACAGGCAGGGCTTTTCAGACAAAGAGAGCCAAACCTTTCAGAAGCTGTAGAATACTTCTGCTTTGCTGAGATCATTGGCCCCATGAATGCTTTCTGTGGAGTGTCCAACAGACATCCACGGAAAGCTGGTTTTGAAGAATATGCCTGTAGCCCGGGCTAGGTTAGAGGAGGTGTGGATGGCACCAGCACAGTGCCAGCAGCCGTGAGGACTCTGCTAAGGGAGGTAATTCCTGCCTTTCTCCCCAGCACCTAGAACTTCGAGTGGGAACTGTCAGCAGGAAAGGCTTCTAGATAAAGCCTGATCCTTTCTGGGTGTTAGGTGGAAGCAATAAACCCTTGCCAATGCTCTGACCATCACTGCTCAGAGCCTACAGGCTCGCTGTGCTCCTACCACACAAAGCCCTGCTTTCTCAGCTGTAGCTGTCACTTCATTCTTCTGCTCCAGGCCTCTGGGCACTTAAATATAGTCACTGTACGAGTGTATGAGCAGTGAGGGGTGCCTACACGTCTCCTCCTCCCACCTCCTGTAGCCTTCTTGACACAGGGCAGGACACGCTTTCATCCTGTAGCCCCAAAGCTGATTTACCATGTGAAGCAGCTCCAGTTAGATTTCGTTCTTGGACAGATTCCCTGCCCTGACTTAGGTGCCCAGAATGCGTGTCAGAGGCTCAGCATATCCTACGTGGGCAGTGAGTTAATCTGACAGATATACTCATTCACGGTGACGTCCCGGGCAGCGCAGCGGCACAGAATGTTCAAGCAGCATGGGGAGGAGGTGGTGGGACGGACGGGTGCCACCACCACCCACCGGGGCCGGGCCAAACCCCCTGTCCCCAGCAAGTGCCCTGCCTTTGCCAGCCCTTCTCGGAAAAGAGGTGGGCTGCCTTTCCATTCAGTGTGTACCCCTCCAGATGCTCCCAGGAGGAGCTTGTTACACAGAGATACACGCACAGTAGGCTCCCTCAAGTGGAGTAAATTATGTGTTTGGAGAGAAAGGGGACAAAATAAATACATAAATAAATAAATAAATAAATAAATAAATAAATAAATAAAGCAAAGCAGTTAGCATGATGGAGCTGTCGCCTCACTGCTCTTTTTGGGATCACAAGTGTGCAATTAGCAAGGAGAACTAGGACATTTTTCTTTGCCCTAAGACACCTACTGCAAGCTCCTGATGGGAGCCTGGGCGTGTACCTTGTTTTCAGACACAAGGGGCTCCACTGCAGAAGGAAAGGCTGCGGGATCAGGTAATGGAGTTGCGGTTGGGCCACACTGACTGAGCTGGGAGACCTGGGAATCCTGCTCTCTCGAATGTGCAAAAGGAGTGGAAGTGCACACATGCCCGAAAATGTGGCTTCCAACGTAGGTGTGTGCAGCATGAACGAGCCTGTCTTTCTGCAGGTCCATGGTGCAGGCCTGCAGGTGTACACAGCATATATCCCATCCCCCTTGGCATCAGCAGGAGAGATGTTCTCTAAGATCCTTCAGGGCCTTCTTTGAGATATGCATTCATTTATAGAAATATTAGAACCTGGAACAATTAATTGGAAATGGAGCTTCGGAAATGCTGTGGCGCAGAAGTAGAAATACCAAGCTGAAAAAATGATGTCCAGTTTTGTTCTCAGGCACAGCTTTAACAGAAAGTGAAGCTTCTGTTGGGGTCAGAAGTTATTCACAAACATCTCAGGATGAAAGTAAGGCTGTTAGCACTCACCCCCACTAATACTGGGGTAACTCTGCAAGAGGATTCCTATCAATCACAGCTGTTTTCAGCAGCAGTCCCAGGCGTTCTGTATTCCTCCAGAAACCCAGACTGCTGGGTAGCACAAATGCCCTTGTTATGTTATGACATGCAAGATTGCTGTTGTCTATCAAGCAGATATGAGGAGATTTCTGTGTCCTGTCTGCAGACCGTAAATAGGGAGTAGACAGGAGAGTTTTCCTGGTGATGCTAAACTAAGAGACCTGGCCATCAGAAATGTATTGTATGCAGTTGTTCTGAACACACAATGGTAGAGTTGCCAGGCATCCTGATAAACTGGGACAGTTTTGATCTCTATTGATTTGTCCCACATTCCTGGTAAATCCTGAACATCTGAATTTGTTACGCACTGCATCTGACAGCCTACACAGAGCACAATTTCCTTTCATGAACCTGTGAGGCTGGGAGTCTGCTTCCCCTCTATTTCTCCTGCAGGAAAATCCAGCTACATTTAGGATTTTCCTCCGTTATCTGCGCATATGTGTAGAGAGACTGGATGCAAAACAAACTTCTGAAGTCAAAGCTAAGGATGCTAGGAGCAGTCCTTGTTCCAACAAAGCATTTCTGAGTTAATCAAGACTGGAGCAGGATCCTGAAAGGGGATCTGTGAACCAGTCAGACGTTTACTGACTTCTTAGACATGAGAAGGGGGAGTGAAAAGCTTTACCCCCAGAAATGAGCAATATGCAAGACAGCCAAGAAATTTTTGCTGGAAAGATTTAGCAAAAATTATGGTGTGTGCTTTTTTAAAAAAACAGTTATGAATTTTTAGAGCTGGTTATGTTTGTGAGACATCTGGCTAAGTGTAGTTTGTTGTGGATGGGCCTCTCTCGGGTCAGAGTCAAGGCCAAGTTCTTCTGAGCTTCTTTTTCAGGGAGATGGATACATTCCCAGGTGATCCTGCCTTCCCTCCTGTTCCCTCCTCCCATCTTTACCTGAATGTCATGACTTTTTGATGGTAGCCTTCTCCTCCTAGCCATATGCTCTGGGTCCTCCATCCTCACTATCGGAAGATCACTCAGGAGGTTGCTATTTAGATCCTGCAGTGACCCACTTTGCAGTTGGCATCAGTAGGTGGAAAGATACAATCACGGGTTGAGGATCAAACTTGCTATGGAAGGCTGGCGATAGCTGCAGCGGGAACAGGGAAGGTTTTTGTCACAGCTATGGAGAGGGTGCTCTCCCACACAGCAGTGGAAAGGGCACTTTTGTCCGAAGACTGCTCCCCTGATCCCCTTCCCTCACCAAAAAATCAGTTCCTGCCTGTGAACAGTTACTCTCAAATTAGGAAATGAGATAATTTGAGAAGGGGAAAGCCAGCTTGTTTCTTGACAAGTTTTCTGGGGGAATTAACTTATCTCATTGACCCTGCCGCCCAGCACAGACAGCATCATGCATAAGGCTCCAGAAAAAATGTGAGATTTACATTTACATTTTAGAAATAATAATGAGTTTGTGCTTATTTTTATTTATTGTCTTGTGACCTAGCCTCCAGAGTTACTAAATTGAAGCTGAACTTTGTAGTCAAGAGAGCTGAAATCTTGTCTTCTTTTTTTTTTTTTTAACAAAGCAGACATCCTCAGTTTATCACAGTAATTAAAAAAATAGACAAGAACTAGGGGGTTAGAAAAGTTATCAAATACTAAGGGGGGCACAGATAAAAGGCTGCATTCTGCAGCTATAACCACCATGTGGGAAAGATCGAGAAGATTATAGAAATTGTCTCATAGGGGCAATTTCTTGAATTTGGATGTTGTGGGACTGTTTCAAAGGCTTGTATAGAAATTGCAGGTCACAAAATGAGAGGTTGCTTTTCAAAAATTATTTCGAATTCATAGAAATGGCATTGTTCTGCTAAAAACAATAAGAAGTTTGATAGAATACTTCTGGCTCAATAACAGAGTGATTTGGCAATGAAAGTAGGTCAGTTCTAGGCTTCTTTTTCTATCCTTTCTTTTCTGGGAGCTGGAAAGAAAATGTATTTTTGATATTAGAAATACAAAATTGTGAAATCTTGTTCTGGCATAGGTCAGTAACTCTTGGTATTTATTGAACAAGCAATCTAATTCCAGTCTCCAGAGTTCATTGTAAGACTGCCACTTTAAACTTCACTGTAAAGCGAGCAATTAAAAATAATGCATTTTATACTGGTGAAAATTACAATTACTGGTATTTAGGAAAGATGCCATCTCAGATATTAATATGATGAGGCCTTATAAAAACTGGTTAGATAGATACCCTTGGAACTTTCCAGAAGGGACTTGTCTTTACTAGAAAAATAATAATAAAAAAAAGCAGATGGTTAAGATGAGCTAAAATCCTATTGAAGAGGACAGAAGGATTTTTCCTATTTGTGTGTTAACAAGCCAAGTACAAACGGTTGGAGACGAGGCTGTGTTTTGACTTGTTGATAGGTGGTAATTTCAAACTGCCTTCTCAGTAACATTTTTCCATGCGAGAGGACTACATACGCCTTTAGAGAGAAGAGTGAGTGTACAGGAGGGAATGCACACAATGTCTACGTACAGCTGCTGTAAACATCCAACACTGATGCTCAGAGCAAATGCTGGCCCCTCAGGGAGCACTGGGGAAGGAGCCGATGAAGTGCTCTGATTAAGGGGACTGACGTGGTTCTCTGAAAGTCCTCCTGGGCTGGCAAGAACTTGTGCTCAGCACCGTGGTGTGTGGGGCTGCCCAGCTGAGGGCTGGGAGCAGGGACAGGTAGCACAAGTGCCATGAGAATGAGACTGAGCTGCTACCAAACCTGAGCTGAGGCACTTCAGCTCACCGTGTTCCTCCACCATCCCATTTTCCAGGCTACTGGCAGCAGTGAATAAAGCACCCTCATGGTGAAGACGTTCTCCAAGTACCCCCGTGTTACATCCTGAGGTGCGGTACCCAAAGCTGTTAGCATAAATGATCCAATGCCAGTGTCTTCTAGATGCTGCTTGGCTCATCCTAGTGGGTTTTGGAGACGTCAGTCTACACACACCAGCAAACCACATCTTACGCGGCAGGTTTGGGTTTGTCACGTGTTGCTACATGTGTCGCTGCCCAAATGCTTTGATATGCTGAGTGTCCATGTGAGCATTCCTGCCTGCCTGTGTGGCTCCTGTGCCTGGGGACTTGGCTGGAGATCTAGAGGAAAGGACACGTTGCCCTTTCAGCTCCGTTCCTAATTGCCTCTTTGAAATAGGGAGGCATGTGCGCAGCCAACAGCTGTCCAGGCAGTAAAATATATTCCTTTATTCATTATAAGAACGGGTTTTCTGGACCAGGCTAAAAATCCATGTCATGCTGTATGTACCCTGTCCCTAACCCTGGCCAGTGGTGGATACAGAAGAGCAGGAGAGGTGAGGAGCGATCCCCTGCCTGCCAGCCCTCTGAGCCTGAGAGCTAGAGATCTCCTGAGAGCAAAGCAGGGTTCCACCAGGGAAAAGTTGGCCCTTCTCAATTTAGGGATTTCAGGAAGATAGCATCTTCTCGTTGTGGTAGATATTTATTCTGGATAGGTTGCAAAAGCTCCTGAATAAGCTGATGTGTAGGTAGGGAGGAAACACATGCTGCAGTGATAAAAATACCAAACTGCGGCCTTGGCATAGTACTGCAGGTAAATTGCAGAGAGGGTTTGCTTTGTCCCAGACAGCAAATTCTGGCTGACATCTCTGTCTACGTGGCGTTAGACTCTGGATCGGAAGGAGGACTTTGATGGATAGGCAATGTCCGGTTTGCTTGCACGCAGTCACAGCGACGACACGAACACCGGCTTGCCAGTCAGCAGCATCTCAAGCCCACTCTTGGTGAGAGCCATCACCGGTACCCGTACCCGTATCTGTAGGGCTGCACCGGCAGGGGCTGCCCAGAGCTCAGGATCCAGCCCTCACAACCCAAAGACTCAGAGGTTAAAGCAGAAAGCAATAAAGCAGATCTCCAGCTATAGCACCGTGCGTCACCAGCCCTTCTGCCCCAGCCGCTGAACTCACAGCTGCCCTCGCGCCAGCTGCTCCGGGGGGTTAAGGCAGAGCCGCGGCCGGCAGCGCACGCGTTTTGTGCCTGGAAGAGCTTTGGCTCACCCGGGCTGGGACTCGTGTGGCTGTGTGGGCTGACAAAGAGCACGTGGCCCTTCCCCCATCCGCCCGCTGCCAGAAAATGAATTTGTGAGACGCGAGCTGCTGCCTCCAATCTGCTGCCATGCGGGGGCCTGGCGCTGGCAGGCAGCGGGACACACGCACGCGCGCACACACGTGCACGCACACAAGTCCTGCGAGGCGCAGGTGCTCTGCCAACGTGCCATCTCATGGGGATGGAGGCGAGCAGATGGGGCTCCAGGGCCCTGCGTGTGGTTTGGGGAGCTCCTGTCAGCGAGGAGCTGCTCGTGGATGGACATCTGGGTGCCTCACGGGTACGGCCCAGCCTGAAGAAACTCCTTGAGACCAGCTGGGATCATTTATCCCGAGACCGTCTGGGGATCTCTGCTCACCAGAGGCACAAGCTAATGGAGGAGAGCCCAGCTGGAGTGGCAGGGTAGGGATGGTGGCCTGCTGGCCCTGAGCGTGTTTGCTGAACACACATCTGTCAGCACAAGGGCCACACCGGCCCTGAGGTGCCTGAACCATTATACAGCGTGGGTGGTACCAGGGCAGCACCACATTTCAAAGGTTTCATGGCACCTTGCTGTCCTCCTCCCGTCTTCTCACAGTGCCACCAGCCTTGGGGTTATGGAGGAGCTAAAAGTTCCCGTAGGGCCCCAGAGCCAGGGGATGTGGGCTGTGTGCGCTGCTTGTTTCATGGGCGGCCTGGTGGCAAGATAACAAGTCGAAGCACTTCCAGCTCCCAGAAAACATGCGGCGTGTTCCCCTGAAACCGAATGAGTGCAGTTCAGCTGGAGCCAAATCCTGAAGTCCTTCCTTCACACCTCCAGAGTCGGTCTTTAGATTTAAAAGTCCTCAGCTTTCATCTGGGGCTTGGCTGATACTGTTGGTAAGGACAATAGGGCTGGGGCCACTATTTAGCGTGACTCAGAGACAGCCACTCCCCAGCAAAGCACTATCAGAGCAATTCAGGAGGGGCTTCTGCTCCAGGCATGCATTTCAGGACAGATGATTTGAGTCTATGTGAAAACAACTGCTACACAAAGAGTTAATAGCAAGGGGTGTGGAGGGGGAGGGTGTGGGGAAAGTCAGGGTATCAGGTTTTCCTCCAAGGGGCTCTCAAATGATCCCCAGCCCTGCCAGAAGTCAAACATCTCCTCCCCAGGGAAGCCAAGGGTGTCTGTCTGTTTGACTCAGCTGCCAGAGTCATGTTGCAGAATTCGATCCCTGTGCCGGTGTCCCTTCTCCCCTCTTCTGATCGGCCTCTGCCCACTTCTCTTCTGAAGCCCGAAAGATTTCAAGACCATGAAAGTGCAAAGTGATCTCATCTGGCCCTGTGGGCAGTGCAGCAGGTTCTGCCTTCACGTCCGATACAGTTTCAGCCTTCATGCTGTCCTCTGCTGTAATGCTAGATGGGCTGAACAGATGGGGAGGTACCGTGGCAGGGCTCAGGGCTGACAGCTGCTTGGCAATTATAAATCTGGAATGCGATTTGAGGGGTCTAAGATACTTAGTGCCGGGGCCTTAGTGCAGGAACATATATCAAGTAGGTCAGGCTCTGCACCAGAGGAGGAGTGCAGGGAGTTGCTGTTGTGTGACAGGCAGCTCTGGTCCTTCCTTACTGGGTTTATGCTTTGATGTCAGGTTGATCATTGAGATTTTTAACTTCCCGTGTCATTTTTTTCCCCCCATTAATTCATATTTCTTTCCTGGGCATGATTTAGTAAGACCAAATGCTTGTGAAATGGGACTGGGAATTTCTCACTGATTTTACAAGTCTTGTCATTTTGTCCCTATCGATATTGGAGTGTAAACAGGCTACATCTGGCCTCTTTCTGAGGAAAGGGAACGTTTATATCCTGGTTTCTTATGTGAGAAAGCAGAGAGTTGTGGAGATTAATGAGTTTGTCCAAACCTTGGCCTCACTGGAAATTCACACGGAATTAAGCAAATTCCTGTCCTGCAGCACCCTCCTCCTCCCTGCAAGTACCCAGACTGTAGACTGGCTCAGGGCCTCCTTTAATTAACCCGAACCTGATTTTACACCACAGAGAAACCTCTTTGAAGGAAACTAATGGCATATCTGCGTGGCACCTGATTTGGCTCTATCCAGGCTAAGCCACAGTGTGGATGTGGCCCGGCAGGTGCCAGCTAGCTGAAGGATCTCTTCGTGGTTCTCCTTTGCATGGCGTAGATGCAGCGCGTGGCCATTCTGCAGGTGGGTGTAGGACGCATGCTGGGATCATGGGAACAGGAGAGGCTGGTTTGTGACTGTGGGGAAAAGGAATTTGAGCCCTCAAAGCCAAAAAGCTCTGCAAAATAAGCAAATCACCAGCTCTAGCACATTGAAGTCATGCTAGAGAAAATGATAGTCAAACGCTTTTCTGTATTTTCATGCAGCAGCTGAGATAATTTACTGCTACTTCCTTTATATGGCACAATTGTGTGATTAGGGCCTGGTATGTCTGTGGATGTTTTTGCTTTTTCTGTCCTGTTACCTAGGAGGGGTAATCAGGGGCTTACATATCACAACATGCTGTGTGCTCTTGACTTTTGCAGGTAAAGTTCATTTATGCAAACCCGACTGTATCTATATTTAGCTGACATGGAGTTTTCAGCTTCCATCCTTTTGAGCTCAGTGTTACTGTAACTGATCTCTGCCGTTTGGGACAGAGTGACATGGTCTGAAAAATGGCAGTGAACGCTAATTGAAAAAAAAAAAAGAAAGAAAAGAAGAAAAGAAACAGGACAAATTCAGCGAAAAGCAAGCTATATTGAATATATTGCTAAAGTCACTGGGATAAGGCCTGTTTGCAAAGAGGCCATAGCTCTGTCTTCTGACATTTTCTCACTTTGCAAAGCTCCTTTTATAACTTCAGTCTGATGGCTCAGGATTACTACGCTGGTTTCCAGCTTCCCCAGGCAGCCAGGAGGGATGGAGGATGATGCCCAGTAAAATATCCTGGTGTAGGCTTATGGCCAAAGACGTCTGAGAGGCCAAAATTAGAAGCCCATGTGGTTTGGATGTTTCCTTGTCGCTCTCTCCCTTGTACTGTGATATACTTCTGTTTCCAGAAAGTAGTGATAAATCAAAGATCCAAAGGATTTTCATTGCCATTCTCAGACAAAAAAGACTGGCAATACTCTAGAACCACTGCCTGTCGTGTACAGCAGAATTAGCTCTGTAAAAAACAGTGTGTGGAGCAGGAGCTCTTTCTGGGAATGTTTGTGACTGTCTTCTCTAAATCTTTCTCTTCCAAGGTCTCTGAGAAAAAGGGCATTTGCAGAGCATCTGGAGCTGGACATACTCATACTCTGATGTTTCCATCAGACGTGGAAGTAATCCCATTTTTACTGGAGCAATGTCCTTTCTGAAGCAGTGCTTTACAAAGTAGGGTTCCAATAATAAAACCGCCTGATTTCAGAACTTTTAACAACAAGCACCACGCTCAAATTTTCCTAATTTTTGCTTTTGCTTGTCAATATTTTACCCCTCAAATTGTGGTAATCATATAGAAGGTCTAGATCTCCTGAGTCAGTGGATAGTGTCTATTCTCCAAGTATCAGTCTTCAAAGGGGTCATGAGAGGAGACTATTGTGGTCTAATATTAGGGGGGAAAGGGGAAATTTGGCCTGTTGCCCTTATCCTACATGAATAGGTATTGCTGTCTCATAGTAATGGCATCTCTAGTGTTACCAATATGAAGCATTTAAATCTTACATGTTGGGCTTTCACAAATGCAGGAAAATGGGCATAAAATTACTAGTTTTTATTTTTTAAGAGTATATTTTATTATTAGTCTTATGAGAGCTTAATGTTAATTGCTTTCTCAAGCTTTTTCCCAGTCTTGCGGAGTGGAAAATTACTTTTTTAAAAAAAATAAAATATGATAGAAAAGGAAGAGAAAAGAAAGGGAAACTGGGATTCACTACCTTCCAAGAACTGTAGCTAAGAAATATCAACATACAAGCTGCATTTCTGTGTTATCTCTGGTCACGTTTTGTTTGGTAGCTGGTTCCAGCAGCGGGCGTGCAAAGTGCTTGCTCACCTTGGACCCTCAGCCTTAACTTTGTGTTTACGTATAGCAGGGGATTTCTTTAAAAGCTTGAATCTCAGGTCAGGTTTATGATAAAATGATGGGACAAATCCAAATTCTTTGGTGATGAGACACCAAATCTGGGCATTGACCTTTTATTTTGAGGTGGGCAGAAGAATAACATGTTTCACAAGAAATGCTGAGGCTTTTGCAACTTATGTGTACAAACCTTCGCCTGGCTGACCGTGCATGAACAAGAGCCAGTGCTGGGACGTTCAGCACCTTTGTGCAGTCACCATGCCAGGAGGGCACTGCAGACTAAATCTTTGCTGCATCCTCAGTGTGTGCAAGGGTCAATCTTGTAATATCCCCCTAGAACAGTGGCTGCAGTCCTCCAGATTGGGTGCTGAGTCCTGCCACTGTCCCATGTCACTGCCCTTTGCCCCCACGTCAGAACAGCCTTTGTGGTGTAAACGTCCAGGCAGATCTGAAAGTTCTGCAGGATTTTTTGCCATAAGGAACAGCAGATGGTGCCAAACCTTGCTGCTCATAGGCTTCCCATCTCTTGCTTGGATGCTCAGGAATCTCCTCTCGGAAAATCTGCATCAGCTGTGCCATGCCATGGTGATAACTCCTTGAACACTGAACCTACCTGACCCGACGGGTTTCCCTTGGGTGGCCAGCAGCAACATAATCTAAATGGCTGGTGGCTGAGTACTAATTCATGAAGCTAAGTAGCTGTGGATTGCAGGGTTTGAGGTCCAGGAAGATAAATAGCAAGTCCCTGACAGCGTGCAAGACGGTGCTTTACAGCAGGATATTTCCAGCATGTGTGTGAACTGCAGGAAACAGTAGCTGCTTACTCAGCCGTAGACACAGGATGGTTTGCTTTCCAGCATCATAGGAGAAGTTCATCTCAAATTAGCCTTCCTGAGTTAGCATAAGCACAGGGTGGCCAAATTCCAAGCCCTTAAGATGCTCCTTCCCTGCAGCACACCATACTCTTCCTCCCACCGTGCCAGCCTCCATCTCACTGCTCACAAAGCACAGGGAGACACAGGCTGTGCCAGCCTGCTTGTTGCTCGCTGATCTCAAGAGCTGAGCTGCTGCAAGGTAATGAGGAAGCAAGGGGGTGATGGTTAGGATTGGTAGAAATCTCTGTTTCACCACTTAACCCAGTAATTCTTTGCCTCCGACTCCATTCTTCATCATCCCTTATTCTTGCAGTGAAAGCATGAATCTGGTGATTCCTCCTCCTTGCACTGAGCAAGCACTACACTTGTTTGGGACCTCTAAGAGCTTCTACTGGTAATGGTCAGAAGTAGGTCATGTCACCCTCGGTGATGTTGAGTTCTCAGATTTACTTTTTATACCTTTGTTGTAAGCTGCCCTTCATCCTTTTGCCCCCTCTAATGATCAAATAATTTTCCTCCACTTTCAATGGATCACCACTTTCTTCTATCGCATCCAGAGGGACTGATCGTGCTCAGCACCCCCCTCCGCCATGGAAATCTGGAGCAGCTCCATTAACTGCCATGAATTTGCTCTCAATTTGCATTGATACAGCTGAAGCCAGCCTGGTCCATGGAGCTGCACTGCCGTTCCCATGGCAACAGGCAGCAGTTTGGGAAGCAGGACCCAGCAGGCAGGAGGGATGTCGAGGGTGTGATGGGGGGACTCCTGCAGCCAGCTCGCGGCCACGGGATGAGAATGGAGGCTATATTTGGAGCACGGGCCCGGGGCTCTATTTCTGACTCCACCAACGAACGAACCCTTGGGAAAAATACCTCCCACTGCCTTGGTTTACCTTCCAGTAAAATGGGGATAGCATTACACAGGAGTGTTTTGAAAATTGATTCAGCCTTCTAAAATGCTTTGAGAGAGATCCTCAGATGGAAGGCACGGTAGATCACACGCTATTAATAATCTCACTTTATGCCAGCATCAAATAGATGGGGCTGCGTTGTCGGAGAGTAAGTTCCTATACAAATGCAGGCATTTCCACGGTGCCACGGGGAACGCAGAGCATTGCACGGGAAGCAGGGAGGGGCTTGGGTTCAGGTGCGCTGCTGTATCTTGGGTTATTTCAGTCTGACCCAATGGAAGGTTTGGACACATTTTAGTCCCAGCTCAGGTTCAGAAGCAGCCAGTAAGTGACCTAATTGAATTCCAAATCCTCTTCTTAAATTGGATAGAGCTCTGAGTATTAACTGGGTCCTCTGAATCCTTGTCTAACACCAGGAAGGAAGCAGTAGGGTTGCAGAAGCATTAACAGCTGATGACTTAAATTCATTATGAGAACAGTATGAAAAGCAGTTCGGCAAGGGAGGCTGGTCAAGTTCAGGTCATGCCCAGGTGTGACCTCTTATCAGAGTCAAAATAAAAATGCCGCAGTCCGGGATTTTGATTTGAATATTCACAAGAGAAACAAAAGGACCTTATGACAGACCACAAGTTTAAAAAAAAATAAAAAAATCCACCTTGCCCTGCCCTGGGCATGCAAAACTGTTTCCATGGCTCTAGGAAGGCACAGCTGAAGGATTTCAGAGGATGTGCTTTCTTCTGTGTTTTAGTTACAACAAAGATTTGTGGTAACAAAGGAAATTGAAGTAACTGCAAAAAGGGACAAAAAAAAAAAAAAAAAAAAAAAAAGCAGTGGTTTCCAATGAGTAGATTTTGTAGATTCCTAAGTTTTATTATCAGAGAGGACCATTCTGACTTCCCACAGAGCTTCTGCCAGAGAGCTTTGCTGCTCTGCTTCTCCCACCAGTGCTACAAGCACTTTTAAATCATTTCCTACCATTGCTGAATGTAGCTGGGCTCTCTTTACCTGCAGTGTTGAAAGCTTTGTGGAAACTTGAAAATTTGCTTGTGTAGTGTTGTGTGATGGGGCATGTTATACTGACAGTGGTCTGAGTTACAAAGACTACAGAAGTTTTTTCATCCATTTTAAAAGAAATTATGAATTAAAAAAAAAATCATTTCTAATTTCATTCTGATGAAAAAAAAATCATACTCTCCTTATCTTTTTGACTGTTTGTTTATTAGCTTCCAGTCAAGAAAAGCAGGGGAGTGGAGCACCTACTTTCGTTTACTCACCAGCATAGGTTTTCCCCCAAAAAAAGATACAAAACCACTATTTTCCTGATTAAAATATAACTTAAGATTGGATTTTTGTTTAGTTAAAAAAAATTCATTTGGAAGTGCTTACTCAAAACAAGCACGTTAAAAAAAAAAAAAAAACAAAAAACAAAAAACACAAAACCACTTTTCCAACACATTTTTGACCAGCCATAGTTAGATGACAAGTGCTGGTGCCAGACCATTTGCTCTAGGCTTCCCATTGTTAACACTGCTGGAACTGTACGGGTAACAATGGAGGAAAATATGTAGTAAATTTTGGTAATGAGAAGGCGACATTCTCACACAGTCATTTTTTAACATTTAAAAGAACATTCAAAAGCACAATATATAAAGCAAATTCCAAAAAGATTTATCCTGGGAGAGAAGGCTGAATCAGAGCAGAAAGCCCTTTCATTCCACCAATATTAATTGAGAGAAACACATTTGGCATCGGCATTCAGAAGGTCTGAGTGCTGAAGAAGTAGTGCCACTTCTTTTTCCCAAGAGAAAACACTGTCAGAGCAGTGAGGCCAATTAGCTTTCCTGATTTAGAGGGTGAATATAGGGTTCTTAGAACTGTGAAGGATTCTTTTGGATCGTCTCTGTAGTTCCAAGCTGTGAAGCAGGGGGGAATGTTCTCCTTGTCACCTGGCCGTACCCACCTGTGGAGCACCCCGGGCTGTGGGGAAGGGGCTGCAGAGGTCCTGTGCGCTGATGGTCACACAGAGCGGGAGGGGAAGGGTTATTTGATGAGAGCATCCTGCCCCGCAGTGTAGTGGCTAAGTAAAGCAGGGTTAACGGAGCTAAATATGTGTAGCCTAGCTCTGCAGGATGATTAAAAGGAGGCTTGAAAACAGTCTGCAAGTGTATGCAAGGAAGCATCATCAGGAAGGGAAAGAGCTCTTGGTAAAAAGGAGAAGAGAATTCAGGGCTTGATAGTGGGCAAAGAAAGATATGTACTGGGCACCGATACATTGCTTTCTGGACATAAAGCCAGTATAATCAGGGAAAAGCACAAATCCTTATTGTGTAAGGTTGGATGAAACAGGTCAGCTGGTTCTTCCTCTCACGTGCAGGGAGACCCCATAAAGAAGAGCCTGCATCTGGTAAAAGCAATACCATGGATGATCTCAAATGCTTTTTCCCTCGGTATCTCCATCATTCAAACCCAAAATACAAGGAATGCCTCAGCTGCAAAGGTACATCTCCATAAATATAGTGGGGTTTGCAGGGTCTGATGCTCCAAGAGTCTTTACATTTCGTTTGCAGGGGCCATTGCACAGCGTGGGTGGCATCCTGGCAGTGGCTCACATGCAGCATCTGGAATCTGGCTTCTGTATCAAAGAGATGTAGTGCACCTGAGCATCGACCAAACCTGACGAGGCAGAACAGTGCCTGGGCTATATGGCCAAGGCTTCTGGGAGGGTTGGTACATTTGTATGGAACCATCTCTTGTTTCTTTCTACATTTTTTTTAGTGTCAGAAATGCCCTTGGTGGCATACAATTCCGAAGAAAACTCCTGAAGGGCTGTATTAGTGCGATAGGCTGTACCCTGCCCTTGTCTTGGTGGTGTTATCCTACAAGGAAGATTAAACAGAGACAGCATACCTCTCCCTAGCTGTCAAGTCCAATCATTTAATTCCACTTCCCTGTGGATTTGTAGGTGAGGAGGTGCTCCGGTAAGTCCTCTGCTGCTTTCAGCTGGAATCTTTTTGCACATCAGCTTCATCCGCAGAGCCTAGGGGCTGGTTTTCCTGGGCACGGCTCCTTGCAGCCTTTCTGGAAAGGTTCTCGTAGTGGCACTTGGGGAACGCAGAGCAAGAGCACCGTGAGCAACAGCAAAAAGCCCTTTCAGCATCAGGCGCTCAGATGAGGCACGGACATTCACGTATGGCTGCTTCAGCAGATCACTTATAATGACAGGTGTTGTTTATTTTTGGATTCTGAAAATGTTCCAGCACATTTGCTTTCAAATCCTGCCTCTGAATCCACAGGTGCAAAAAAAGAAGCCTACAGACGTGAAGGCACCAGCAAGTAAGGGCGGGCAGCAAGGGCAAGGCAGGAGCACCTGTAGGGAGACTGCCAGCACCCCCGAAATGTGCTGCTGGACAGCTGCTCACTGCAGCTGGCACTGGGAAACGAGTCACAGCATCTTTTAGCATGGCCCTGCTGCGGACCGTGGTGGTGTCAGACAAGGAATGGTACCCACCCCTTGGCAGCGGGAGGAGGCGCTCCTGGGACTGGAAATATTTCCCCTTGGCCCGTGGAGTTCCCTTGTGCCCAGAGTAATTAGCTGGGCCAGGAGCATTTAAAAGCAAGCACACATGACCGTGCCTCTGATAATGACCCTGGAAAAGTAACGGAATCTAATTATAATTAGAAAACAGCCCCAGCAACATCCCAGCATCACGACGACCATCCTGACTTTGCCACAACAAATGTAAAAATATATCAGCATATTTATAGCTTGGCATCCCTGACCATTTGCAGCCTGGTGCCGGGCCCCCTCCTGCCCTATTCTGTGTACCCTGTGTCACTTCACGAGGAGTAAATAACAGTGAGTGATGTTTACATGGTGTCCAACACCCTAAGATCTTAGCCTTTTTTCTCAAATCACTCAATCTGGCTATTATTAATCTGCTTAATCTTAAAGATCTGCAAATTGACGTATATTATTGCCAAACCCAAAGTCCCATAGGACACCACAGCAAGCCAGTCTGAGTGACAGCAGAAGCTTTAAAGGTGCTTTGGGCTAAAACTTCCAGATTTTAAAGATTCCCCTAGTGCTGCTCACCTTTTTAGTCAGGAAATTCCTCCTTTTCCATCCATTGCAGAGATTTATTAATGTAGTTTTAGGATCAGCATCTCTGAGATCACTTTGCGCAAGATGTGGTTTTAGCCTGGTGATGGAAAGAGTTTGTGGTGTAAGGGGGGTGTGAATTTGGTAGGGAAAGTTCTGCCTGAGGGGAAGGAAATTTGAATGAGTTGCTGTAGGAGCAGACAGTCCATCCTAGTTACCTCACCTTTACTTAGCCTGCTCTGTCATGTTGCCCTAAATGTTCAAAGAGTTGCTATGGCCCCTTTTTGAGGTGGCTGTGTTTTGGAGGGGGGAATGGATGATGGATAGAAACCCAGATTTGCACATAGTTCATGCAGGCTTTACTCCTGAGCAGAAGGCAGGTTCTGAAGCAATGCTTTCTCTGAGAGCTCAGTGGGGATTTGCTGGGTATTTCCACATTTAGGCCCCAGAGCATCCCCTGAGCTCATGGGTAGTTTGTTGATAGCTTACCTCCAGTTTTCACATGTCCTTGGCTATGCTATAATGTTCCCTTCAGCTCATAACAGTTTGCATCTGTGTTAGAAAAAGATCATAAAACTTTTTCTTTACATTGTTATAACAAATTAAACACAAATTCTAGCTAAAAACTTATAAGCATCTCAAGACCTTCAATGCTTTTCCTCTCCTGAATCTTTTCAGACCACTGATTATTAAACTAACTACATAGAAATAAAAGCTATGTCCTGTCACCCTTTCCTGTATGAGTGGCTCCCTGAGTCATTGCTGGAGGTTTGCTAATACTTTTTTTTTTCCTGTTCTTGGAAAAACTTCCTCTAAAGTCAGTGGTCAGATTCTTATCTTGGTTGCAGTGTCTTAGATCAAAAGCTGGCTCACGGAAGAAAACAGAAGCAACCTGAACTTCTTAATGGTATAATCGATATCTGAATCTGATCTAGTAAATATACCGCATTTCAGGTGTTTTTTTCTGACCTAGTAGGGGTTTGCCTTCATGTGAAGCAATTCCTGGCTATTTGCAAGCAGTTGTCTCTCTGAACACTGGTGTTGGAAAAGCCTGACTCACTCTTAATAACCTTAAAGCAGGTTAAGGGTGAATTGCACTGGTTCTGAATTAGGCATTTTTATTCCGAAATAGGAGTGACCACAGAGGGAATTAATCAGGATGAACTGTTCTGCTTTTAATCCATACTGCTTGAAACCAAATTAACCTCTCTGTGTGCACAGGCCTGAAGGATTTAGCTGAAATTGCTGAAAAGCCTCCAGATTTGCATGATAATTTCAAGGGCCCCACTCCTCTATCCCAAAATGCCAGTTTCCCCTCTTGCACTTAGTAGCTTTATCTTTGGTTGTTTTTTTTTGTTTTGTTTTGTTTTTTTGTTGTTTTGTTTTTATGTTAGAGGCCATTACAGTTCAAATGTGTCAGCTCAGGTTTAGGCTGTTGTTCCCAACTCACGTGCTGGAGCTGGCTCCAGACAGTAGGCACGGAGCTCTCGTGTCCTGCCCATTCATACATCACACTGGAGCCATGGTTTTGTGGTGGAGAACCAGCTAGAGAGCAGTAC
This sequence comes from Anas acuta, assembly GCF_963932015.1. Taxonomy (NCBI): domain Eukaryota; kingdom Metazoa; phylum Chordata; class Aves; order Anseriformes; family Anatidae; genus Anas; species Anas acuta. The sequence continues at coordinate 10,350,771 of NC_088989.1, read as the reverse complement.
ATAACCAAGGCTGACAGCAAACAGCTTTCAAGCACTGTTGGCAGGGAGATGTGAAGCATCAATCAATAACGGAAAAAGCCTGAAACCCTTAAGCAGGCAATCAACCATTCCACACAAGTAGGGGCAAATATGGCTAGACTTAGTCAGTGATTTGCTTTGCTCTGTTCAGTCTCATCCAACTTTCAGAATTGTTCCCAGTAGCCAGAAGTTAGCTTGGATGCAGCCATCACACACTGCTGCTTGTGCAGCCCTGGGTGAGTTGCTGAAGGAGTGAGGGAACGCAAAAGGCAGGAGTGTTTGGGATTTTAGTGTATTCTGTGTTTTCCATTTAAGACATTCCCCAGATTTTGAGGGTAGAGGTTATGCAAAGCTCAATAAGAAAAGTTCTTAATCTAAGCAATCAGGATCCATGCCAAACAGGAACAATTCTGGGAAATAACCATTTTATCTTTGGTACCTAACTGTATTATTTAGAAAAAAAAAAAAAAGTCTTTTATTATGATTAATTTATTGTGCTCAGGAAGTTTATGCAGCTGTCCCTGATGTGGGGTGCTTGTCTCTTGGTTTTTCAGGTCCTGTGAAGTCCAGCACTCAAAGAAAAATGTTTTTCAAGCAGAGCTTTTTTTATTTCTCCTTTGGGTACCTTAACTCAGTGGCAGAAATAACCAAAGGAACGTACTGTGAGAAATACAGAATCCTGTGAAGGGATTTGGAGGGATTTGGGAGGTTTAAAGATTTTTCATCATCATGATTTGGAATGATCAATTTTTTTTTTAAACGTATTTTCCCATGTTAAGCTCATGAAGAATATGAAAATCCTATTAGAAGGGTGAGGTAGATATTTGTGTCCCTACAGGATGCAACAATCCACCTCCTCTGAGAGGTGGGCTCTGACGGCTCTCATTGCTCTTGCTTCTTCCCTTCCACTGGAGTCCCTACCCTGCAGTGACATTGGCCAGCACTTCTGCGCCCTTGTCTCACTAAGGCACCAGCACCTTGCTCAGTCCAGCTCTGAAACCTGTGATGAAGCTGTTGGGGCTGGCCAGAAAGCGGCACAGATTGAAAGCGTTCAGCTCTGGACTCACCTCTTGTCTGTCCTCAAACTGTTCCTCTGTGACCACACTGCAGGAGGCATTCTCCTTTATTTCAAGCCCTCTTTTTATCTTGTGTAAACTAGTCAATTTTATTATCTATTTATTATTTGCTATACCCTATTATATTTGCTTCATCTACTACTCATTATTTACTATCTATTTTATTAATCTAAATTCCATTTGACTGGAAGGTGTATGAAATCCTTCAGGTTGTGTACCCAGGGCAGCTCAGCGTGTTTCCAAGCAGTCTTGCTGTGCAATGGGGATTGCCAGGACGGGATATTTGTTTGCCCCGGGCAGAAGGCTGAGCTGTAAGCTGAGTCTGCCCGGGTTTTGTTTGCTTGTATGTGGAAGGCACTGGAGAAACGGTCTTAAATGCCAGGTGTAGATTTTGGAGTTGTCTCCACCCATCTCCTGATGTTCTCCAGAGGTGAGAACTGTAAGGTAAAGTGGGGTTATATGCTCTTGTAACCCACAGACGGGGTGGTGAGGAGCAGAAACATTCAAGTGACCTGCCTTACCAGAGGGTGGGTCCCCAGCCCCTGGCAAGTGTGACCTTCACATTCCGGCCATGTTTCGTTTGTCCCCCTTTCATCTGTGAACGGCTACGAAAGCCTCCATAGGATTTTGGGGTTTATCATCCACAAATGGCACAGATTTTCCCCATAATGTCAGGTTGTATTGATACTGTGTTGGGATACGGAGGTGAAAACACTGTGTGAGAGACTCACGTGGGTTGAGTGAGGTGCTTTGAGCTCTGTAAACAAAAGGTGTGACACAAATGCCAGAACATAGCCAAAATCTCGTTTCGATCATCCCCAAAGATCCTTTAAGAGAGGAATGTGTGTATTGGGGTGACACAACAGCAAAAAAATTGTTTGAGGGAACCTGTTTATTTGAAAAACGTGCCTTGCTGCTCCAGCCTGAATTGTTTGTCTTCCTTGGAATGAAAGAATGTAGGACATGGAGGGGAGGCTTGCCAGAAAAGCCCTTTGGAATTGCAATGAAATGGCCGTGTTTGTGCTCAGAAGGGTCTCAGCCTTGTTGTGCTCACATCTGCTTTAAGTTATCCTGATGTTGTTTTTTTAATTTTTTTTTTTTTTTAATTGAGTTTAACATACTGAGAAATGCACAAAGCTCTCCGGCCCCCAGGCGCAAGAGGAAAAGCCTCAACAACATCCCCTGACCCTGCCACCACCATGTGCTTCCCAAAAAACATTCCCGAACAGGCGCTGGCGATGACAAACCAGCCTGGGAGCAACTGGATGGCGGGTGCCTAATTGCGCACCACGGAGCGAGGCGCCTTGGAAAGACGAGGGTGGGGAGCAGATAATGAGGGTGGGGTTTGCCAACAGTGGGCACTGGCCGCAGCTGGCAGGTTTGGGGAGCACAGATCAAGACAATTAGCACGTTTCGCTGCGTGATGGATGTCCGGCTGAGTCAGTCAGCTGCTAACCAGGACCAGAGGAAGCAGTCCTCACGCCCTTGGTCCTGCTTCTCAGCAAAGGTGGCTCTGAGCAAGCTCTGAGCTCCATCTATATGTCTTCAGGGCTATATTATTTTGGGAAGAAACCACCGCAGGCTTTCTGTGGTACCCAGGCAGCTGAGGATGGCCGCAAAGCAGCGTGCTGTGACCGTGCCTGCCTTCCGCGCGCCGCCTTCCCATGGGGCAGGAAGGGAACCAGCCATGAGCCATTCAGGCAGCTCTGCTCTGGCCTAAAAATACCAGAGGTTTTCACTGGGATGGTTTCTAGCCAGTTCAAAGAGGGAGAGCACAAAAGGGATTGGGCCCTGTGGGTGTTGGTTGGCCCAGACAACAATTCAGTTGGCAGGGGCTGGGGCTGCAGACAGCAGCTTTATCATGTGAGCCTGGAAGTTGACAAGGGCAGCCGTAGTGCCTGGCTGTCCTGGGGGAATCTCAGCATCTCCACCCTTTCCTTTTGCACATGAATGCCTGTGAATAGAGACCCTGGACCAAGCGCTGGTGCTTACCCTGGAAGAGAGCAGCGCAAGGGCTGTAGCTCCGTTTTCATGTGCAAACAGGGGGTTGTTTGCATGCCAGCAGGCACAGTGAGAGGCACCTACACAGGGGTCTGCTGTACAAGGGTCTGTGCTTTTCACTCTAAGGCAGATACTGTGCCTTCCCCTTCCAGCTTTGTGAAACCGGTCCACAGCTGCTTTGTTTTAAGGTGAACCAGTTCTGATGTTGGCTGCCTGCAAGCATCAGGTTGTAAAGCGCAGGGGGATAGCCCAGGCAGCTCAGCTACGATGCGACAGGCAGGGAGCAGAGGGCTGGAGGTGCGGTGTCACCAGCACATACAAAGCAGCACAGGGACAGTCACCCCCACAGGGACAGTCTCCCTGCCCAGTCACTGCCCAGGGGCTCAGGGGTCGGGGGTGCCCCGCTGGCACTGTGCATCTGCATCTGCGTCAGGGGCAGCCTTGTTGCTGTGTGTGTGGCTGTGCTTGCGTGTGTGCTTGCTGGAAACACGGAGAGTGCTTTAATCATGTCAAACTGCTGGGCTCCTGGACAGGACGGGGCACAGCTGTGCGTGTACTCATACAAGAGGACGATGTATGTGGTGTGGTATGGACGTACGTGAGCATCTCAGTGCACACAGTCTCCTCATTGTGTCCAAAATGCCCCTAAAGGTTCCTCCTGCCCGGTTTTGCACATTATTGGACTCGCCGATCTGTTCTCAGGTGCACTGAGTGGCTGCCAATGAAAGAGACCGTCTAGACATGATGTCAAGCTGACCAGCTTCAAATCTCACTCAGCCCTAGGGGGGTAATCACAAGCCTAGGAGAGGCCTTATCAATAAAACATTTTCCCTGCAGGAGGGTAAAGAAAATATGTAGCAGGTGATTCAAGCAATGGTTGCAGCCGCATAGGTTTGTGGGAGAGAGGGGGAGCTCTGTCCTTCTGTCCTGCCAGGCCAGCTCTCATTTTCTGTGTCAGCAAGGTGCCCGTTGCTTGCTGTACCTTCTTTCCTGGATTGTTCGTGGGGATTGTTTGTTTTAGATCAAAAAAAAAAAAAATCTCAATCTGTGATGGAGTTTTGTTTTTGCTTGTGGGCGAGGTTTGCTTCTCATTCGGGGAGGGCTGCAATTTAGCACTAAGCTCTTTTGGCAACTGAGGGACAAATTCAGTTAAAAAAAAAAAAAAAGCCACCACTCAATCAACAAATAATGCAGGAGGTTATGTAAGAGGAATAAATAACATGGACCCAGGGCTCCCCAGCCTCGGTGCATCTCCCCCTCCTTAGGTGATTAAAGGTTTCAGCACTCCCAGGGATGGGGCTGGCATTGCGTAAGAGCCTCTTTGCTTTGAAGCGTGTTCCCCTTTTTTAAATCTAAGAGACCCAGTGGATATATGGCCAGCCTGAGCTTTTTCAGCAGATGGCTGGGTTTGTTATCATTTTGTATGAATGATGATGATAATGCTGCAGGCTGAGCGGATTAATGCAAGAAATGGAAAGCACCAGCAGTTTTTTTCCCCCCATGGTGTTTTCCCACACTCTAGGGGCAAAACGCACAGCACCAAATCTTTGCAAAGTGTAAAGCGATGGGTCTGCACTGACAAGTGCCATGGGGCCGGCTGTGTGTTTCCATAGGATGGTGTTAAAGAAAAGAATAGGTTCCAGCCTCTTTCCCTTTCCCCTTTGTGGAGTGAAGTCAAGACAGAAATATACTGCTCTTTTGATTTTTAAAAGGGTTTTAACCATATACTGGCAACTCACACCCTGCATATCTTATATTTCATGGAAAAGTGAGGACAACCAGAGAACTAGTAGATAGAAAAAACATCAGCCCCAAGAGAGGAGGCGAGTTATATTCAGTTTATATTTTCTGATTGTATTAGTATCTTCCTTTGTTAACTGTCTGATACATAGCTGAACAAAAAGCTTTGCTTATTAAAGAATTCAGCAACCTACCATGGGCAGCCTGACTTCAAGATCCCGAAGTGGAACGCAGGTCTTTCCATAAGCAGAAAACTGCTGGAGCCTACTGGATTTGCATCTGTGGCTGAGTGCCTGTGCGGATTCTCTCATGGCTAATATGGTTTGAACCCTGCCACAACTTTCCCTTGGAGAGAACTAAAGGGGTCTCTCTCCTTTGCCATCTGCTTATTTGCACAAAAGTGTAAGAAGCTCCTGTCTTTGAGACCTTTGCAGGTCTTACTTTGACTAACAGGCTCAAGACCTAGAGTTTTTTTCTGTTTTCTTTTTTCTCTCTTTTTTTTTTTTTTCCCATTCAATCACTGAAATCTTTTTCCTACTACCATGATGGAACAAATGTAAAAGTGAAAATTTGTTTATCATGGGTCCAGTTACTGGAGCTGTATGAAAAGCAGCAGGTTTTGGGGTCTTGTGACAGAATGGTGGCAGCTGCCAATGCTTCGGGACTTCTGAGCTCTGCAACCAACTCGGAGAAGAGTGGACCAGCCATGCAGTGTACTTCTGGGACTGAAAACCGAGCTGAAGGGAGATGAAAGAGAAGATAAAGTATTGGGACTTTGTTATAAATGCTGGAGAAGAAAAAACGAAGGAATGAGATAGAGAAGCGAAACCACCACCCAGTTTTAAAGCAGGCCTCCCTGTGGGTGCTGCGTGCTGCAGTCCCGCTGAGCTGCAGCAAGGTCAGCGTGCCCTCGGAGGGCCCCTGCAGGAGCACACGTTGTTAGGGAGCTCTGCGTGCCGAGGTGGGAAAGGGCATCTGAGCTGATGCTGGGTTTCACTGCTGAGATCTGGAAAGTGAATCGTGAGCAGAGTTTGCTGGGAATGCTCTGACAAAATGTTTTCTTCATCAGAAAGCAATGATTAACTGAAAACAAACAAACTTTGTTTCATCTAAATGAATAGATTCCCGCTGAAATACAGGCTAAATTCCCCTGGATCCATGCCTGGTTGCTAGTGTGACTGGCAGAAAGCCGGGCAGGCACTGAGGGTCCACAGCTCCCGCGTAGCTCCCACATGCCAAAGTGGGGCTCCAGAGCTCCCAGCTGCACACCCAGGAGCCTGGGCAGCCTCATGAGTCCTGCCCGTGGCTGCATGGACCAGGGCTCTGATCTTCTTCCCCTCAGCAACCAAGGCGTTTCACTGATACCAAAGGCTGTGGTGCCTGAAAAATAACCTGAGCTGTTTCCAAAGTGTTAACTAATATGAAAAGCTTCTGGTGCGATGGGCGTTGGGCTGCCCCTCGTTCAGACACTGTCCTCCAGCAGAGAGGAGCTGGCTGGTTTATTTGAAACATCACGTCTTTTTCTTTACAAGGTGGAATTAGGCACAGGCACTTTGCAAAGAAAGATTTAATCCCATGGATGGCTCAGCTCCAGATGCAGAACATCTCCTCAGGAGAGGGAGTAGTTCTGCTGTGGGCAGCACCTCGATAACCTGTCATCACAGGCAGCACAAGTGCTTAGGAGGGCCACGAGAGCTCTGTCACACTCCCATCACATTTCTATAGGATAAGGAAAACTTGCAGAAGCCAAGCTTTCACCACAAGACTCAAGGATGTTGAAGGCAGCTGAACTCAGAGCGAGATCATTACAGGAGCAGAGCAGCGCTGCGGGTAGGATGGTTACTGGGAGAAAAGCCCAGCAGTGAGCAATGAGGCTGCTTTGCAGGATGACCACTGGTTCTTGATCTTCCCTGCATCTCTTGGATATATCCAAGGAACAAACAGCAATTTAACAAATTGATTGTATGTTAAGTAAAAACTTAGCAGGAAAGCACTGAAACTCTGATTCACAGAATCCAAGGGAATGGTTTCTTGTGTTTAGGTGGAGATGTGTTATTTAGTGGCTGCACAGAGCACATTAATACAAACTGCTCTATGGGAGCCATCCTTGTTGGCTAAAGGGGATCTCAGCAGCACCACCATTAACTCTTAAAAAGCTATTAAAGATCAGGTTTGTCATCAGAGATATTACATATGTTGTCATCTGTTGGAAAGGCAAAGCCATCGTGTTGTATTTAAGTTCTTCCCAGGGTTTTCATCTGCTGTTACACAGCTGAAACAAAATATACATAATTTGCTCTTTGTTACTGCTAAAATGTTCAACATATTTAAAACACTTTGAATTCCCATGCTGAAAGGTATTGTGAAAGCAGTGTTCATATTTATTATTAGAATGAGGTTAGCAAGCAATCTTGCCTGCAGAGACATCTGGCAACAAACACATCTGAACTGAGCGGAGGCCACTTACTAATAAGGTTTCTAAGTAGGGAAAGGGACAGGGTGTTCTCAAAGATCCCGTAGCTGGAATTAAAACAGGGAGATTGAGCTTATCTGCTATGATTTACATGGCTCTCTTCAGGACCTTTTCTGGACATTATTGCACATATAGCTGAAATCATGCAGTAATCTAATATAACGTTGGTTCCAACTTATAGAGCTAAAAATGAACTGCCTGTACACAGTCCAGAAGCGCTCTGGGAAGGCATTGCCAGCAGCCAGAGTATTTCTTTCCTTTCAGACATCAGGGTGGATAATCAGAATCAGTTTATTTTGCTCATTGTAGGAGTTACTCAGTTCTCTCTTAATTATAAGTTGCTGTGGGTGAGCTAAGTGCATATGAGCCAACAGTCAGCAAAGTTTGTTGCAAAGATTTTTTTCTGCCTTCTTATTTTGAATGCAGAGAGGAGGAAAAAAATACAAGGGTGACAGCTGAGGAGGGAAGTCAAATCAGTAACAGTGATTTGCTGCGGGAAATGAGGGCTGTATTTTTTTTTTTTAAGTGGATACCTGACACGATCTACATGTGCACAAGGAATGATGGGGATTATTAGAATTTACAGTCTAGGGATGACCCAAATTTGACATAGGTGCCTTTTGAAGATACTGAATGTGGCAGGAACCACAGAGTATTTAAATGGCTTGTGCTGGAGTACTGAATAATCTCCAACTTCAAATTCTGAGAGACCTGATACAAAAATTACATGGTTTTGTTTGTTTGTTTGTTTTTTAATTATTAATCCATCAAGTTAAAGGCAGTACTGTGTGATTATAGAATAGAAAACATAACACAAATACTTGAGATGGAAAGAGGAATCAATCTGCAAAATTATCAGTCAGACTGCGGTAGCTTGTAAGGCATTTAGAACAGTTTTTGAAGAAAACAGTAATTAAAGACAAGCAAGTAAAGGAAAAGTGGGATAAAATAAAAGCGTTTATCACAGATAAATCACGTCTGACTAACCTCATGATTTTACTTCGTCAGGTCTAGACAAAGGAGATGTGGTGGATCACATCTGTCTAGACTTCAGTGAAACAGCAGAGGTGTAAAGTCATGATGGTGAATTTTTAGCAGAGCTGGAGAAGCTGGGGAGTACAAAAGCGAAAAAATGGGAAAGGAGCCGGCTGAATGGGAGAGAACAGAGGGTAATGTTGAAAAGGCCTGGAGGGAAGTTACCAGTACAATTCTTCAAAGGAAAACTTAATGCCTATCTTAAGTTTCATGAATGACATGTATAAAAGTATCCCAGTGAAATCTGGTGAAAACACAAAGCTGGGCAGAATTGTCAATGCAGAAGAGAAACAGCAAATCAAATGGAAATGAAATGGTCTATTAGACTGGTCCCAGTAGAGAAGCTATCATTGAAAATGTTGAAATAACCTTTTCTTGTTATGCCTAAGAAGATGAGGCCAAGAGGGGATGTAATTGTTCTGGCAACGCAGGACCAGGGTATTAGAACCTATTCAACTTTGGCAAGGAAATAGAAGGGGATGAACTGGCCAAGAATATTGTTATATTCTACTGAAAATCTATGTTTAACCTGGAAACTAGAGAAGTTTTAAACTTTCAGAAGAGGGCCGTTCTGGAGGGGCTATTCAGTAAATCATCTATTTCCGAGATGATGTTTGATCATTTTCTCAAAGGATTTTTCTATGCTGCATGAGGACTGTTCCTGGCCAGTTGTCCCTATTGCCTCTCCTTGCCTCCCCTCCTAGGGAGACTGAAATTCTGAGCAACACTGGGTCACAGAGGGTGTGGGAACATCCCGCCTTCCCTGGGATGTGTGGGTTCATTTCTGGCATTGTAGATGTGAGTCACACGATATACCTGTGAGGAATGACAATGTGGTAGATGGAGCCCTGAGACACGGAGCCCGGATTTCATTCCCATCCTATTCTGACTTGCTTGCGTGCTGTCGGATTAACCGCTAAGGATTTAAGCAGCTGAATAAGAATTTGGGTGAACTGAAGACTCACTTCTGAGCCTGCTGCCATCAGCGAGTGGTCAACTAACATAAGGGATCAAATAAACCTCACTTCCTCATTATCTGAAAGTACCCAAGATACCCCCCACTCTTTCTAAATATGTTCCCACCTGAAGACCTCAAGGCCTAGTTTCCATCTCTGCTCGGTCGCACATTGGAGGGGAGGAGAGAAGCAAAGAGCTCCAGACACCACGGTGGGATGGGCATTCCCTGCCTTGAACCACTGGGACATCTTCCTCGTAAAGAGCTGGAAGAATAACGCTATAGCTGAATTCACAAGAGCTCCAGCATCTTGGGTTTCTGTGCCCAGCCACAAAGGCACTTACCTGGGATAGGGTCTCTTCTTGTTAAAGGATAAACTCATTTTCCAGGGAGGATTTACACATTTTGCGATTTCATTTTTGTGCAGACCAAAAAATAGTTGCTGAAACCTCACTTTTTTTGATTTTCTGGATTTCCACCAGCTTTACCTGAGGTCTCTTCAGAGGTCCTCCTCTCTATTAAGAATTAATAGCGTGTGTGAGGGCTGCCCTCTGAGCTGGTGAGGATCCCAGGGGAAGCAACTCACTTTGGTCTCCACCCGTGGGGTCAGGGAGGCTGAAGGAAGCAGCTGTTCTAGCTGTGGCTTTTCATTTCAGTCCCTGTGCTGGAAACAGAGAGTCTGCAATTTCCTCAGAGTCCAGCCAAATGCTGGACCTGAGTGACAAAACCCTGCAAGAACAGCAAGTTCGCGGAATGTTTTTGCAGCTGCCAGCTTTAACCCAGAGCAAATGACAGGGAGGCAGCTGCAAAGGCTTGGTACTGGGATACCCAGACCCTGGCATCCTTTCCTCTTCCAAACTGCATTGGCTTGCTGGTGTTGGCTCTGCTGGCTGCAGGTTTGCCTTGGCATGTGGCGAGTCCTGTCACACTGCGGCACGGGTAGTCCCTGCAAGGCTCCCAGGGCAGCAACCCATATCTGCCTCCTCCGTTTGTCCTCTGATCAGTGGCATCAGGATGCTCATGGTCATCACGTGGCTGGTCACGAGGCAGCTTGCTGCTCCTTCTCTAAAGGCTCCCTGTGTCTTTTAGGTGAGCCCCGTTATTTGGGATTACGTGCTGCCCAGTTTTCTGCATGAAATGTTGCTCCATCTCAAAGCGTAGATTTGCAAATGCCAGTGTATGCAGTGGCTGGCAAAGGCTCCCAGAAAACTTGTGATGTGTTAACCTGCTTCTGTACCTGGAGAGTGGCGAGAACAGAATGGGATTCATCTCAGGAGCTCTGCCAAATGCAACACAAAATGTTTACATAGGGACAGTGATACTAAGCTGAGAAGTATCAGGCTTTTTGATACTAATTGTGCTTCTCTAACCATCAGGCTACTCCTCAAGCCCTAGATGTATGGGGAATTTCAAGACAGGCCGTAGAAATAAATAGAAGGAATATCCTTTAGATCTTGATTATTGTGTGACTGCTCTTCTGAAATACTTAGGCCTAATGGGCAATTAAAAACACTGATTGTTCTGGCTCCAGTGTCTACCAGCTTGCTTAAGGTGTGATTCAGGACCTCAAGAGAAGACAGCTAAAATGGAAAAAGCAAGTACTTTTTTGTATGTGTGCTAAACAATGAAACAAGGGTATATGGACATGGATGAAGCCCATGCATGCATTTGAGAGAACAAATTCAGAGAGAATAACATTATGCAACATAATTGTGTCCTCCTAGAGCCAGGAAGATTCGTGCACTCTCTGAGTCACGATTAAGGAAGGCCACCCAAAAGCTCATGGCAAACTCTGCAAAACATCCTTCTGGAATGATCTTGTGTCCTGGGTTCTCTCTTCCTTTTTGAATTTTTTTTTTCTTTTTCTCCTATTTCTCTCGATTTCTTTCTTCATAGATTTATCTTTTTCAAGATAAATCACCAGGAAGTGCAGTCACGGTTTCATTCCTATAGTCTTTGCCGTTCCTGACTCCTCTTGATAAAAGCACAATTACACAGCTTTATCCAGAAGAGAGGACCTGGGCCCCTGCTGCACACTTTAACCAGTTGCTTGCTTATGGTGAGCAACGTTTTCAGAGAGGATTAGGATTCTGGGTGCCCAGACACTAATAAAAGCCCTTGCACAGCTACACAATGCTCCCAGAAATTGAATTCCTTTGCTGGGGGCTTCAGCTGGGACACCATAGATTAGCAAAGGGTTTTGAGAGGCTTTTCCCAGGAAGACTGGCAATAAATAATTAATCTGCTTTTCACAGCTGAGACCACAACATATATGCTTTTGCCAGTTATCTACAAGAGAAAAGTTGAAATTAAAAGAAAATAGCTTTCCCCAATTCACGAATAACCACATGGATCTGCTTCAGAGATTGTTTGGCTTTGTCTAAGAATTTTATTTGCTAGGAATATGCAAGCAGGACATCACATCAGTATTTTCTTAGGCTATACGTATATGAATGTGTGCACACAGAACAGAGGGAGTGTTGCCGAGAGGTCCACGCACAGCACTTCTGGATTGCAGCCGTAGTTCTGCCACCATCTTGCTGAAACACCTTACGAAACCCCACTTAATCTCTCTGCTTCTGTAACAAAAGACTTCAATTACAACCGAAGAAGAGCCCCACACTGTGTCGATGGTTGCGGAGTTTCACAAACGGTGGTTTGCAAAGAGCTCAGAGGGCCCGAGTGCCGGGGGCGTTGGGAGCGCTGGCCATTCGGTACGTATTAAGGAAGGCAGAGAAAGAAACTCCTGTGTGTGCTGTTCATTACTCCTGTGCTTGCTGTTCATTACTCCTGTCTTTACTGTTCATCCGAGGAGCTGAGATGAAGACAGGCAGAGCGGCCAGAGCTGCGCACTGACCCACGGATGTGCCGTGGCCTGTGAGGAAATGCTGGGAGCCCTGGGCTGCTTCGACCCGTGGAGGAGACAGGCTGGCTGTGCTCAGCTCCATTAAGGGATGTTCTGAGGGAGAGCACACATCAAATATCCTCATTAGCAAAATGACAGAAAATGCTGTTATGGCTTGAGGCTGCAGCAGGGAACATTTAGTATAAATATTAGGAAAAAACTTTATAATTCCAAGAAGAGTTACAGCAATTGGAACAAACTATCAGGGGACACTGTGGAATCACTTTTAAGCTTCCAGCCATCGCTCTGGGAAGATTAAATAAATCCCAGTCTATGGCAATAGTTGGGGTGGTCTGCATGATCCCCGGCACTCCCTTCAGCCTCAAACAATTCTCTGAATGGAAGGAATGGCTTGTTCGTAGAGCCCGCAGCTGGGATAATGCACTGACTGCTCTTTCAATTATACACGGCACTCCAGGGCAGGGCCCGTGGTTCTTTCTGCCTTTGGAAAGCACCCAGCACACATTAGGCAGCACCACAATATAAATAATAACAACCCACAGTCCCCCTCTCAGCAGCGGGACAGGCGTTTTCTTCAGATTCCCTCCTGTGCTGTGAGCTGCAAGGCCAGACAGTAGCCCACTCCAGCTGAGCAAGTCATTTAAGAGGCAGCCGAAGGGCAAAATCCCATGGCTACAGCACATGGCACGGGGACTTGATGTCAGTACGGCTCTACAAACTCTCCGTCCTCTTCACCCCATCCATCATCCGGTGGGCAACTGCCACCAGGCCTGGAGGAGGATGGCTCCACATGATGTTTTTTAGCATCATGCTAATTATTACTGCAGAGCTCTTATAGGTACCCCTGTCATGGTAATGCTGCCTCTTGCCCTACCAGAGCCGCCTTCCTGAGCAGTTCGAATTGCACTGAATAAATCTGAGTCCCCTTAAGGCACCTCCCTTCTCGTCAGACTGGGGGAGTTTGAAAAGAGTCAGGAGAGCATCTGAAGCCAGAGCTTCTCTCATTCACACCAAGGGAACAGAGCAGCCAGCTGAGCACCTGGGTGCCTGCCAAGAAAGAGCATCCCTGGGGTTCCCAGCTCTCTGCTGTAGTTGTTGCAAAGGTGGGAAGGTGGCTCCTGCTGCACCGTAAAGTCGCTTTGGCCCCATCAGCTTGGATTGATGCTCCTCATTCTCTCATTTCTGTCTGCAAAGGCACCGCTTTTCCTGCAGTAGGCAGTCTTCCAGCACGCTGCTACCCTCTTCATGCAAGGAAGGAAAGTAAGACTGGTAGCTGGTCTTGGCAGGGGAGGAAAGAAAGACTGAGAACATGCAGACACCCCCTGTGACTGCCAGCTACACCTCTGCTGGGTGTAGGTCCTAGGAATGCTAATCTGCGTTGTCTCCTGCTTAGTTTTCACTCTTTTGTTTTAACACTTGTGCAGAAAAAAAATCATTTGGGTTCGGAGACATGCAGAAGTCCCTCTGCAGTTCCTGAGTGGCTTTGTCAGGTGTTCAGCATGCCACATCTGTCCAGCTGAATCGCTCCAATGTGTGTTCCCAGGCTGGAAACAGAGTGGGGAGCTCTGCATTTTTTTGGCACCACACTCCTGCTGCAGAGTGTCTGCAGATTTATAGAGCTATAGCAATAGTATTGGCCACAAAACAATACTGGCTACAAGACACACTTACGATGATACCTAACAGCTTCAAGCCAGAGAGAACATTCCCAGGAACGTCAGGAGAATCTAATTTCCTACTTGGAGGGTGTTGAATGACTTACAGCTTCTGCCTTTGGTGCCAGAAGATAATTCTTAAAAACACACGTTTTCAAAGCACCGTGCAAACATCATTCCTCCTCCACCCCCTGCAGGGATGGATAACTGAGTGCAATGGCTTTATTTTCGATGGGAAGAAGATGATCTTCAAGAGGAAAAGGTGCAGAGACATGAACTGATTTTCTCAGTGACACCAAAATGATGCCTCGGCAGAACACAGAGAAGAGTGTAGCAATACTTCATTCCCAGCACTGCACTCAGACCGTCGGCTCTGAGTCTCCTCCTGATTTTTTCCCTGGTTAAAACAGGCAGCCTCTCTTGACTACCTTGATGAAACTACAAACCAGGAGGGACTTTCAGTAGCAGACATCTCCTACTTGACATGCCAGTAACAGACAGGTGATAACACTAATTAGGAAAAGCCAAAGAACCAGGATTTGGGTATGAATTCAGGTCCACAGCTGATTCAGAGTTAAAGCCAGGGTTTCTAGGATTTGAATTACACAGTGCTTTTTCACCAGAAGATACAAAACTGAACTGGAAATAATGTCCAAGCTCTTTTTGTTTCAGCTGTAACTTTAAACCATGAGGCTCCACAGAACGGCTAGCTGGGGATGAAGAGGTTTGCTGACATCCACCTCTGCCATCCCTCTGCACCTCTGGGGAAAGGTCAGAGCACACCTGATCAGCCCAGGAGACGAACACCTTGGCAGCCTCGTCAACCTGATGAGGTGCAGCTCTAAAAGGCCCTGCCCAGAGAAGCATTAGGTTTTCTGATCAAAGCTTTGAAATCTCCGTTTGTAGGTTTGGCTCGAAGGTAGATGCATCACTAAACAATGCAAGGTAGCTGTGTTGTGTGGGGTGAGTGATAATGAGAATTTGTTTTGTTTTATTTATTTATTTTAGTAGAAAAGCTGCAAATATAAGTTGTATCTTATAAGGGAAAGATGTCTCAGAGCCAGAGCAGAGCCTGGAAGCTGGCTGTGTATCACTAGTGAGTGTAAGTCGAGTTGCCTAGAAACTGGGAGACTTGATAGTCATGGTGAGGCCTCTAAAAGTTGTCTCTGACTGTTGCAGCCCACAGCAACTTCACTCTCTTTGAGCCTTAAAGGTGTTGTGGTCTGAAGTTTGGGTTTGAATTCATCACGTTTTGTGTTTTGTTGTTTTCTGGGCGTCATTAATGTAGGACTGTAGTTTTGCTGCATTTCATTGTTGTAGTGATAACTGATCTCAGCCCTTCTAGCCTTCAGATATTTTCTTTCCAGAAAGAAAAAAAAACAAACAACAACAACAACAACACCACAACCAACCCCCATGAAATCTTCCTACTAAAATCCTCCTGCAAAAGAGAGGGAGCAAACCATTTTGTGTTTGTGGCAGACCGGGTGAGAAGAAATAGGTTTTTGTTGCTGGAGAAGAGATTTTGTTGGGATTTCAGGGCAGTGCAATCCTGCAGCAAACTGCCTGGGAGTGCACAGAGCCTGCAAAGCTCTAAGGACAGTCAGAGAAGCCCTGATAAAGCAGGGCAAAGGTAGAGCTAATCCTATGGCATGGATGAGCTCATTTTTGGGGGTGGTTTTCTGTTTGCTTCTGGGCTCAGGATTTGAAGGTGAGTATTTCAGAAGTGCTCCTCTCTGATTTAGATCTGTTCCTACTGAAATCTGTCTATATCTCACCCCTGATCTCAGTGGGAGCAGAGTTAAACCAATTGTGCAAATCTCAGCTTTACCAGTCACTTCAAATGAGTGCTGTGATGCTGAAGGTTTTGGCTTGGGGTAGCTTTGTTCCCTCTGGATCAAGGAGGTATTGCCCAGAACAGCAGATTAGGCTTTTATTTTTTTCTTGTTAGACCTTTCTTATTCTTTTTGTGGCTCTGAAAGACTCTGTGACAGATGTTAGTGTTCATCTCCAGCTTATTAATATTCCTATACAATTCAGTAACACATTGCTGCTGCTACAGCACTGCCTGACAGCTTACACTCGCAGCACTGAGCCAAGATGTGTAGAAGTCCTGTCTGGCTCCGTTCCTTCCTTATGGCCCGATTCAGAGGGAGGCTGGCTTGGCGGGGGGAGGACGAATAATTATGCCAAGACAATGCGTTTGGCAAGAGACTTCTCTCTTCCTCCCATAACAACTCCATAAAATGTTTGTAAGCGAGCAGGAGCTAGTGTTTTTTTTCCTATTCAGGCATCTTCCTTGCTCTGGATCCTCTCCTGCAGCTGGGATTAGCAGCGTGCGCTTTTCTGCTTCTCGTCAGGAGCACCGAAGTCAGGACTGGTGTTTCCAAAATTAGGGGGGGGGGGTGTTTTGGAGGGGCAGGGCTCTGGCTGTAGAAGACCTGACAGAGCACAGCCAGCTGACTTGGATATTCACCTTATGCCAGGCAGAATAGAAATAGCTGAAGCATCTGGACGCTTTTCAGAAGTGTCATCCCTTTGAGCGACAGCTTGGAGCTGAATGCAGCAAGGGGAGCTGAGCGGGGAGGAAAGTCAGAGCGGTGCTGGGCGTAGGAGGGGAAAGGAAGCAGCAAGAGGCTCTGCTGGTGCAGGAGGCAGGCAGGGGAGGGGAGCGGAGGTGCCAATGAACTCTTCTGGACCAGTCTGAAAGCCACATCTGAGCCTCCCCTCCTGCTCTCTGGGTACCCAGTGCTAGGGAGCTGGCTTAGGGCCACCTGCTCTAATTCTGGAGCGGTTCTCATGTTTTCTCCCCTTGCTTTCACAAGTTTCTCAGGAGGGGCACAGAGGCGTATGTTAACCCGGGGACAGCTGCTGCTCGCCAGTCCCACCTGTGCATCTCATTAGCAGCCATCTCCAGCCTGCTGACCCTCTCAGCTGAGGAAATAGCAGTGGTCTGGTGATGTGACCCCACCTCTGAGCGCCTGGCCAGACAAGAAATGGAAACGTTGCCGCAGCTGAGGCCGTGCCTTACACTGATCTGTTTGTTTGTTTGGCTTTCCTAACTCCTGGGCAGCGCACTCAGGGTTAGCCGGTGGTTCAGATGAGCCCCAAAGAGGGAGAAAGACCTTGAGGGTTGACTTCCTTCCAAGCTGACCTGCCTGTTCCAAGAAACAGAAACTTTCCATGCTGTATAAAGCAACTGGCCCTCTGCTTGTTTACAGGGTCTCTCCTGTGTAACTCCACACATTGCATTTTACATGGCTTAAATGAAAAAAACATAACGGGCTTCATCTCTGAGCTGGATGAGAAGCTCTGTCCCAGCCCCTGCCATGCCCATCTGCATTGGGGATACTTTAGCAGACCTGTAAAGGGAACAGGGCAGGATCAGTACTGGCTTAAAGCAGAGGTTTTGAGGTGAATTTGAATTTGTAAATTCCAGTTTTAAGGTGAGCTCTGAGAGCAGGTCTTACTGTACCTGTGTGATGGATGATATTGTGAGCCCCTTTAACGTATCGTATGTACAACAAAGGGCAGGAATGGAAGGAGGGGATGAAGAAAAGATGTAGGAATGGGAAGAGGAGAGAAGGCTGGCTGTAAATAAATGAAAAAAGAAGTCTGTGAGAGATGAAGAGAGCTTGTTACTTAAAATGCTGTAGCTTCAAGCCTGCAGTGCCTACTTGAATTTTGCTGGGGAAAATGTTGCTGCTGAGACCTGTGATCCAAAAGGCATTTTATCTCTGCCAAATGGCTGCAGATTTTTACTTCTCATTGATGAATACCAACATTAAAATGAAGGTACCACTCAGCCTGAAAGCATTTGTCAGGGCAGGTTGATACATGAGGGATAGAAATCCACATAGACATACCGGTGGTAGGGGAGACTGCTGCCACGGTCACAGGTGGTGGCTGCCAGATCTGTGACATCTTTCCTGACCAACTAGCTCCTTTCTCATGGTATAAAACAGGAGAGCAGCCCGCCTGCCCTTGAGGCTGTAGCTCACTGGAAACACGACGGGTTGGACTGTAAAATCCTTTTGGTCATGGAGCAGGTGGCACTGTGGGGCAGACGGTTCCTTGTTCAAGCAGCCCAGAGGCTGCGGGCACCCAGCGCCTTCCACATTTTCTCACTAACTTGGAATCTGCATGGGGTGGGATGGGAGAAACTATAGGTCAGTGCTCTGACAGCTGCCTAATGGCCTGTGGAAATAGAGATGTTGGGCATGGTCCAGCTTCTGTGGGGTTATATGTCAGCCCTGCAGATCCTCCCATCACAACTGAGCAAATTGTTGCCCTTATTGGCAGCCTCAGCAGAACGGCCAGGGCTGAGGGAAGCCTTGAAGGCTAAAGTTCAGGTGGGCTGGCAGGGCAGAAGGTTTGTCGCTTCCTTTTCCATAAGTTATTTCTGTAGAAAGAAGACTGCTGTGTTGCTATTCTTGTGTCCCTTGGGAGTGTCCTGTCTGCTGGACTACAAGAGGTAGACAGGCAGCTTGGCCAATGTGCACTGTGTCTACTTTTTGGGATTAGGATAAGGAAAATACCTGAAACACAGTAAATATAATTCTAAGGTCCCAAGGCATGGGTGGGCAGCACCTTCTCTTGTTTTGTGGAGTGGTAATGTTTGATTATGGGTATAAAACAGGTGAGCATGTTCAGCGCAGCTTCTTGGGTGGTGGTGAAGATGAGAGAGGCTTCCAGTAGGCTCCCCAATCATCTGTTCACATCAAGTCCTTATAAGCTTGGTGTAATGCTTCCTCCTTTGCAGAGGGTGGTGTGGTGTTGGGTTTAATACAATCACATGCTTAACTTGCACATGGAATTACCAGGACCTGTGAGTAAATTGGATAATTCAGTATGTGCCACTAATTAAATGAATTTAAACTGTTTAATTAACTGTATGTAGCAGATGGTGCATGTGGTGCGTTTGACCTTTAGTCCAGGGGTTTCTACCATAGAGAACTGCAAAGTTGTGAGGTTAGAAAGCTGTGCTTTTGGTCATTAACATCACTGCAAGAGGAAAAAACAATGCATGGCGAAAACCTCCCAGTGTTGTGTACACGATGGCACCATTTTCAGTGAGAAAAGATGATTTCAAATGGTGGATGTGAAAAATGTTTTTCTGCCTTTATTTGCATGAAACTGGAGGAGAAACCACGCTGCTTTGTCTTTCATCAAGATGATATTTTTGTCACTGAAATCTCAAATGGTATCACGAATGCAGTACCAGTGGATTACCTGGGAATGTCGTCAGTACCGTGAGGTGTCTGGTTGTCAATAATAATCTACAAAGTGGTCTCAAATATAGCTTGGTTGCACAATCTTTAGGCTTCAAACTTGTAAAGATGTAATGCATAGATATTCATACATACAACTGCTGAGCTTGTGTATCTGGATGGGGGAGCAGTCTGCTGGGAATTGGAAAGTCTCCATTCAGCTCTTTTCCACTTTCTGGGTCTGAAACACCAACTTTTAGATTGTTGTTTACAAATTGTTTCTGCTGAACAGAGCGACTACTTTGAAAATATGTCAGTGTTCTGCTTCAGTGTTCTCAGAACAAAATACTGCCAAAATGCAGAAACATCTGACACTTCTGAAATTCAGTGATGAATTGGTCAAAATTCAGATGAAAGAACAAAGCTTCGTTTTTCTGTCATCCCCCTGAAAAATCCAGCAAGTTTTCAATATGGTTAAATAACCTGAAAAGGTAACTTTCAGAGTCAGCTATGCTTGGCTTCTTTTATTTATTTATTTATTTTTAAAAACTTGTTAATCAATTTTATAAAAGATGATTAAAAACAACCTTTTGAATTGTATTACTGGACTGTATTACCTGTTTTTTTGTTTCACTGGACCCAAACCAGCTATTTTGGCACCTGTACTGATTTTCAGTAGAAGTCTTTACAAGATTGGAAACTTAAATACCATGCAACGCTACTATTGTGGGTAATACCATTAAACCTGAGTAAGTTTTGTATATTTAGGCAGATTGAGGCAAGTGTTAGTAGACAAAGGAGGAGGGATCTACGTGTGATTATTTACAAAAGACCTAAAATCCGGCATTTCCTGCCAGTGTATCACTTTCATTTAGAGACATGCTGAAGACTAGCTATGGTCCAAATACTACTTTTATTCCAGCCAATATATGGGGGAAAAAAAAATGTCACTCTGAAAGAGCTTGGGCCCTAAAAGTAAATACCTGGTGCTCATATTCAAACCACACTTAATATGGTTCATTTTGTGCTTCCAAGCTCTAATATTATTTTACCTCCCTTCAAAAATATAACCCATCTGTGTTTTTTAAAGCCAGGTACTTATAAGCAACCTTACAGTAACAAACCTCTGTGTGCAACACCATTATTTAACAAAATACTGTCTGCCCTAGAACAGCCCCACAATAAAAAGTCAGTTCATCTGGAAAGTGTCAGTGCAGTGATGAAGTGCAAACACCTTAGGAAGGAAGCAAATAGTTTCTTTATGGCCAAAACCAACAACCTATTAGAAATAGTAATACCTTTTAAAAATAATTTTAATATGTTTTGGTGATGCTTGAAAAATTCCAAACAAACTGGGGAAAATGGGGGTGGTGCTGGGGAAGCTCATGAAATGCTGTCCTTCAGTGACTTCTCATTTTTTCCCTTTATCTCCTTCCTACTTTGATTGCTTAGCTCCTCAAATGTAGCACAGCATCGTTACAGAAGTGTTACCTGCTTGGTGTTAGTTCCAGCAGCACGTGCAAGCTTGTTCTAGGGCTCTGAATTCAGTGCATTTAACGTGAGTCTTCCCAAAATCACCGCTGGCCAGAAGTGCTTAGCGCAGTGGGTTTTGATAGCCATGCTGTCATGTAACCAAATCTGCACAAACCCAAACTGCAAACAGGGAACGCTGTGGCCATAGCTCCAAATGGTCAGAATTATTTGTGTTGGAAACTTCCCACACTGCGCACTTCTCTTCCTCAGCATAAATAACATCTTGAACCTCAGCTCTAAGCAGTATTTTATGATGTCAATCGTTCCTAACCATAGAAGTAAGGAGATGCCAAAACCTTACGCAGCAGAAGATCCTAATGTTCCCATCTAATGTGGCGCTTAGGCTGGAAATGCTGCACTCGTGGTCTGTTTCAAGCAGAGAGTCATTTCACAAAATAGGGACCAGATGAGAAAGATGTGCTCTGTGTCACTGACAAAATGCTGTCAGATGCCTCCTGGCTCTTGATGTGAGTTCATGTCAAAACAGTAAATATTCCTGCAGGAGGAAGGAGGCACAGAAGAGAACAGAAAGGGAGGGGAAGGTCCTATCGGTGTTTTTCTTTTAGCACAAAATGCAGGCAGTGCCTGCTAGCAACAACTTAGACAGAAGCAGCTGGGAGGTGTCCACAAAGACCTTGGTGGTGTTGCCAGCAGTTGTGCTGGAGAACTCGTTACAGGTTGCTGTAATCTCAGCTCCTTCCCTGCCAGTAAGCTCCACCACGGAGCTGCAGCTGTAATCGCTGCTCCAGAGTGGCTTCAGCAGCAGCTGAGACCTTCAGCCCTGGGGAGCCTGTGATCATGGTGCTGGTGGGGCAGAGATGGGTCAATGGTGGGGCTACTGGGCAGGGAAGGCAACCATCAGCTTTCCCTTTTTTCTAGAATTTCAATTTCCCATCAGCTTGAATTGGGTTAGGAAAGCTGAGCTGCCTGAGGCAGCTCACATTCCCTCACTGAGAAAGCTACGGTTGTGTTCCTTGCACTGTGGCCCATGTTTACTTTGTGCTCTGACTGTTGGCACAGAAGGCAGCAGGCCCCAACCATCATTTCAAGACAGAATTGTGTTTTTAAGAAAATTTCAGAAGTGGTCGTTATAAGGTTGAAGAAAACCAAGGAAAACTGCCAGTGATGGGAAGCAGCTGATCCCATGTCAAGATGTGCCAGTCTTCCAGGACCAGCTTACAGACTGATACCGCAGAGCCCCTCGTGTTAACACGGGGCTTGGGGAGGGGGCCCGTGAAGGAACGGGCCCAGCAGGGAGACAATGCTGAACCTCCAGAGCCGAGCTGCCAGCTGTTATTTTCAGCTCTTGCTGACCAAGCCGAGATCCGTGCTGGAGCCCTGTGAGGAGTGCTCTCCTCCCTCCTGCCCGTGCTGTGGCCTGACAGGAAATTCCCCGCTGCAGGGACCCGGGGACGGGTGGCTGCAGGAGCCAGCTGCACGGCCTGCCACAGGGCGGCCGCTTCCTGAGGGCTGGCTCCGCTCGTGCCACCGCCAACAGATTTATGGAGAAGGCAAACCTTGGCTCTTGGCAAAAGCTGCTCCTTTTTTTCTTACCCTTTTCTATGTTTAACCTGTCTACAGCGTGACCGGACCCATAGCCATCACCAGAGCTGCAATTCCTGCTTCTGCTGCTGCGACACGGCTCTCTGACCAGCAGGAAGGTGAATTAGGGTCCATCTAAACCAGTGTATTTAGGCTGCCTTGTTTAAAAGGCTGCCTAGCCTAGCTGGCAGCTACATGGGCACGCAAGCCATGCATGGTAGGGATGGCTGTGTATGTTTTCAGGCGAAATTGTAACCACATTACATGCTATGCAATTCTCGCTGAAATCTAGTCAAGTTTTAGTCTTTAAGTTGGAACAGAATGAATAGACCACTTCTTTGGGGAGTCTGGGCCAGCCAATGGCTTTTAAAAAAAAAAAAAAAGAAACAGAAAAACCACAGCCAACGAACTCTAAACCAACTCTGTTTTGTGTCCAAAGACCGAAGCATAATTTGAAGCGACTTGCTTAAAATCCTTCATGGTGTGGGTAGCTAAAGCCATTGGGTATTTTGTTTACTTGTCTATAGAACATGTTTCTGTTCAGTCCTGGCACCGTGCTCCGCTGCTTGTTTAAACATGCCTAGGAGGAGAGGCAGTGTGAAAACACTCTTTAAATCAATAAAAATAGTTGTAAGACTGAACAAACACTCCAGACTGGAACAGTTCACGATCTTCAGGATCAAGATGTGAATTGTTTTGGAAAGTTGTGGATCTCTGCACCTACTTTGATCAGGAAAATATGCATGGCTGTGGAGGGAAAACTGACCACCGCTCCTGCAGAATGCAGGTCTAAGGCTCGCATAGTACCTTGGACCCATTTTCATCAGATTCTGAACGGCTGCTGGACAGGTTAGCTGCAAAATTACTTCTGATGTGCTCCTACTGCACCCCCAGGAAAGGTCTGAGTGCTGTATGTCATCTTGCCCACCTGGGCAGAGGATAGGCCAGGTCAAGTCTTCGTGTGCAGCCTGAAGAAATAACACGATGGGAAATGAAACAAGGAGCAAACAAGGAAGAGTGTCTTACGTATCACTTGTGGGAATGGACATCAGAATGTTAAACCAAGACAGGCAGCTCAGTTTCTCCACGGCCATGCACTCCCTTTTGGCTTTTGCCTAAGTAAGGAGGAAATATAAATTCCTTGCACATAAGGAGCACCTTGTTCCAAGAACAAGAACAGCTTGGTCATCTGACGGTTTGCGCTGGAAGGTGTCCAACCCAATTGGTGCATCTCCCGCGGAGGATAGCACTGCTACAATGCAATGTGTTTTGGAAACAGCTCGTGATTAACAATGTTCGGTGGAGTGGAAGTAAAAATAATTAGAAGATATTTTAAAGTTCCCTTTGAATGTAATCTGTGGATGGTGATTTTTAAGCAACCTGTCAGCTTCAGCAGCCTCTGAGATGACTCACGCACAGATAAGTTCAAGGGTAGTGATATCACAGCAGCACCTGGCACTGCTGTTAGTGCGAGGAGGTGACTGCTAGGTCTTTAACGGGCATGTGCTTTCTTTCCCAGGAGCTGCAACTTGTCTTCGCAGTTTGTTTTTAAGTGCTTTCTTTGAGGTTGTTTGTGTTAGATCCTCAGGTGGTGAGAAGAAAAAATAATCTTATCTGTGCTGATTCATCACAGCTACAGATGTCCTGCAGCCTGTGGCTGGGGCTTTGCAAAAGCACCAGCCTGACTCGAGCGGTGTTTCTGTGCTGACTCAACGGGACCAGTGCTGAGTACAGTGTCTGTGCACATGTATGTGTGTGCACAAATGTAGGTATGTACAGACATGCACATATCTAGGGAGATCTGTCCTGGGTCTGAAGCCAGATTTTGGAAAAACTAAAGGCTTTGTCCCAGGGCAATCACAGAAACCAGGCTGTTTCTGTGAAATTCTGCGGGTACCACTATTGAACTGTTTGTTAGAGCCTGCGTGAGCTGGGCAGCACGCTTGGGCTGTGCAGATGCATTTAAACATGAACTTGCTCAAGGGAAGATGGTCTTATCATGAAATAGTGTCAGCAGACAGGCTGAGGCTGGCTGCTTTGGGGACAGCTGCTAGTGATACTGTGGTCATGTCACCAATGCCCAGCGTGAGAGCTGATCCTGGAGATACTGAGCTCTGTTGAGTTTATGCCTTTAGTTTGTGCAATCCCCCTCTTCACTCAGTTTTATTCGTACATCCCATCCTGTGGTAGCTGCCACATGATAAAGATGTAGCCTTCTGTAGTATCCCTGGGTGTTTGAAGTCATTCAGTGTCTGCTTTCATATTTATTACACTGATTATTGCTTCCTGGAATCACTCAGAGCCATGTGGACTGGAGTATCTGTAACACCAAGTCATGCTTAATCGTATAGACATCTCAGTCTACTACACAAGGCAGTGTATGGATTGTATCTTGTTTTGTGTACAGCACGCAGCACTGCAGTTATGGAAATAGGTTGGTTTATCTGCCTTTTTGGGACGGAATAGGTTAGTGTTTTTTCCTCTGCTTCTAATGCAGTGATTTTCAATGACTACACTTGTTCAAATCCAAAATTTCACAAGTGTATTTTAAGACTTAAGAAGATACCTCTTGATTTAGAGCATCTGAAAGGAAAGCAGAATGTGTCCAGGCTCTGTCAAGTTCCTGCACAGCCACGGTTCCAAGCACCTCCACAATTACCTTCTTATCAAGCAACTGGTTGATGGAGGCCTCAATGGTTCCTTGGGCAGTGGCTCCTTGTGCTTTTTGCTAGTGTGTGTTTTGAAGCCTACATAGCATCAATCCCTCTGTCCATCCTCTTAGAAGAATGTTACTGTGCCAGTGCTGACACATCCAATGCTGGTCAAATGTTGGTGATATTCAGAAAAGTAGACTTGTGTGATGTTGGAGTAGGATGTGAAAATGGGATTCCTGGCTTCCTCTCCATTTCTGGATATGCAAAATGCAAAACCTGCCTCTTGGAAGAAGTTTGGTTCTGTGAATATGACTTTTCTGGCAATTGAGAGATCTGTGTTAACTTCCATTTTCCAATCTCACCCTCTTGAGAAGACTAGAGCCTTTTCTTAGCTTAGCTAGAGATCTTTTGCTCGCCCTGTTCTTCCCCTGCCTCTGTTGCCTGTTCGGGCTGTAAGCATTCAAGGCACGGTTTGTCCACATGCTGTGTTTGTGTAACACACTGGCCCGTGGTTGCATGTCCACATCTGTGCCCGATCTGCAGAGGATATTGGTCTGTTATAACTCCCAGCTGGCTGGTCTGGCTTTCCACCTCGAGCTGTAGCGAATCCTGCTTTTATTGTTCTGCCGGTCCCTGGTTTCTGCCGAGATGGCATCTGCCACGTTCGTACAGAGAGGGGCAAAACCAGCCCCGATGTCTGAGAGAAATGCTATGGCAATAGAGGAGAAATGGGGGGAAAAGTAAAGAGTAAGAATCTGGCCTTTGAGGCTTGACTCTCTTCTGTAGGTCCTTGGTGGAAGCGTGCATCATCGGCTCTGCCAAGTGGTACTTTTCCAGCATTCTTTACTTTTTTTTTCTTCCCCCTTATCACCATTATGCTGCGTTTATAGGAATTCCCTCCCCTCGTCTCAGATGCTTCCAGACATCGGCTCATCCCCAGCCCCTTTTGATGGGCAGCTCCTTTTATGCTTGCTCTCTCAGGCTTAGCATTTCAACTGAGCAGAACGCCGGTGTTGGTTTTCTCACTGGGAGTGACTCAGTAAGGGATTTGTGCGTGGCCAGCAGCCAGGGAAGAAAACACACTGTCAATGTACATTCGTGCGGTGCCAAGCCCTTCCTGGGCACGGTAACTTTCCTCTCCTAGGGCTGCCGCCTGCCAGGAAGGGAAGACACGCTGAACGGAGGAGGAAGAGGCAAATGGCAGCAGCCTGTGCTAAAACTTGACCTGGCAAACTCAGATCAACTATGTGCCCTTCTGTTGGCACTAGGAAGGCATTTCTCCCGAAGGCAAATAAAGGTCTCTAGTGTTGTCTGGCGATTGTTCGCGTCCCACCCGGTAAATGCTGTGCCTGCAGATCTCAGGGCAGATTCCTTTCTTCTCTCACACGTATGCTTGCAGGGTCCTGGAGGTGTTTTAGGTGAAAAATAGGGAAAATTATGCAGATGAGAAGCTATCGTACTAAGCAGGGGGTCTAAGCAGAACAAAACATTTCACACATGCTTAGATTTACAGCAAAAATAATTACAAGTAGTCTTTTGTATCCAGCAAGTAGAGGAGTGGAAAAGAGAAGCAATTCTGCTGCCAAGGGATCAGAGTGCTGGAGAGTCCGAGCTGTCCACATAGCTGACAGGTATCTGGAGAGAGCAGGATGACCTGACCTTAACCACACAGCCTTCAGGACCCATCAGCAAGAGCAGGCAGAAGGGATGTGGCTGCCAGCTTTGTATCTGGGGAGAAGTCCCACGGGTGAGATGTGGGCAGACCAGCACAAAGCCAGCAGGCTGGTGATGGGCACGGGACTGAAAGGACAAAGGGAGCCAGATGTAAGCACCCCAAATTCCTATAGATCAAGAAAAGAGTAAATGGCAAATGGCAGCCTGTCGCTTGGTTCATGCAGCTGTGAATACTTGTCTCTGAAACCAGCCGTAAGATGGAAGTGTGGGAGAAACAAGCGGTTTCCAAAGCTGTTCTCCAACTCCTGCAGAGAGGAAATGCACAGGGTGTTTTAGAAGCTGGCTGAAGGAAATGTTCTTAGGTTTTTCCTGCCTTTTCCCCTAGTGGCTTCTCTTCTCAGCATCCAAGTCTGTAAGAAAAACTCAAATTCTAATGTAACAAAAATATAGTTCTTCGCTATTTTTAGAAGTTACATGGATTACGTAAACAAGTCGTCTAATAAACAGACTGTGGCCAGGGAGTTCAAACTGGCTTTGGATATTGAGCAGAAATAGATTTGGGCTTACCAACCTAAGATCCCTTAGAGCACATTTCTTTCAATCTATTTTCTCTTTTCCTGGAACTATTATGATTTCAGGATTTTGGGATCATGTATAAATAGATCTGGCCAGCGGACCTGGCCAGAGGTTTGGAAAGATCATACCATGCACTTTTTTTTTTTTTTTTTTTTTAGGAATGACTAAAATAAAGCATTAGAAGTTCTACTGATAATTGTACAACTTTTTTTTTTTTTCCTAAGTTTCCCAAAGGCTAAGCTAAGGTCCAATACTCATTGCAATGTCTAGTTGTCTAGTTTCCCCCTCTGAGGAGGAGAAAGCAAGCCTAAAAACACGTTGAGGGGTAAACAATTTGAATAAGAGAAGCAAGATGATTAAACAACAACAACAACAAAAAAAGGCAAAAGCAATACATAAGCTGCCTTTTAGCAAAGTGTTTCCTGGTTGTTTGCTTGATCTGTCTAAACTCAAGGATCTTTGATGTTTGAGGCATTTAAAGCCAGTCTGCACAAAGCTTTGGGGAGCTGGCAAATATTGCAGAGGGTTTACAGGGAGGATATTGTAGGAGCCAATGCAGGCTCCTCCATTTCTGATATAGCATCACCCTCATTGACCAGCTCGTTGGTACAGCAGAAGGCTGGAGTAAGCGGGATGTCCCCCTGCCGGGAGGCCTTTTACCTTACCTGATAAAAGCAGGGTCTTCTGAGACTGTTGGGCTTCCCACTCCTCTCAGCTTGCAGGACTGTAGGCTCTACCTGAATAGAGGTACTGGGCTTTAGAAGTCAGTAAAGTGTGCGCTGAACAAAAAGGATCCTGTGGTGGCTGCCATAAATATAACAGATTAGGAGGTCAGGGAAGATACTTCAGTGTTTTCTCTTGGTTGGTGCTGGAAGAGCTGGGTTTGCAACGGGATGTAGCTAAGTATACACACAGGCACTGCAAAGCTGGAAACAAGCCCTGACCCAAAGCTGGGAAGCCCAGGGTTGGATTCTGCTTTCCCACATCCTATAACGTGCTCTTTCCCACACAGTTATTGGCCAAAATGGGAATGGGAGCCAGTCAGTGCTCCGACTGCTGTCCCTCTCGCTGGGGTTTCTGTGGCAGACACAGCTCTGGATGCTGTCACAGTATCTGGCAGATGAGGTTTTCCAGGTGGGATTTTTAGACAAACATATGCTTCCTTTTTTTTTTTTTTTTTAAAAAAAAAAACTCTTTTTTTAAAAAAAAAACTCTTTTTAAAAAAAAAAAAAAAAAAGTTTTAAAGGAGTCTGAGGCTTCTTGGCAGATCTGTTAAATTTAAAGCACGTGTGACAGCAGAAACTTTTGTACCTAGGGTAGTAGTAGGTATAAGCAGACTCACTGGGAATGCTGCTGAGTTTGGAGCAGGCAGCAAGGTACAAGCTCAACTGACCCCTGGATGAGGAGGAGACTATTTATACATATGCAATGAAAGAGAATAGACTGTACTGTATGTAACAGATTTGCAAAGTGTTCGGGATATAAATATATTCATTCCTTTGGGTCCTTCTTCCCAATGACAGCTCCCTGACGAAAGCTGTGCCGTGTCAGGGCCTATAGATCAAAGTCATACCTAGAAAGGTTAGATCAAGGTTGTGTTTGGAGAGAAAGTTCCCTGCTTGGAGATTGTCAGGAAGGCCAGGTCAGGTCAAGGCTCCCTCTCTAAACAGTGCTTGGAAGTACCTGGACGAGGATGTGATGTGTGCATGCATTGGATTCACACAGAAAGATAGTGACCCTAAAAGCACTAATCCCTCTTTTTCCAGCTGCCCGCTCTGACCTGTCTAAGAGGGTCCCACTGACAGGTGAAATGAGTTCACCAAAGTCCACTCAGTATTTTCCCATCTCATCTGGCCAGCTGATGCACGTTTCCCCAAATGCAGACACATCCTGAATGGTGGACCAGCTTCTTTAAAGATGTTCTGCTGGTAGGAAAGGACCTGGGCTCTCTTTAACCAGCCATTTATTCTGAAGGCCTCCTCAAGTGAGGACTAACTTCTCCTTCATCCTTTCTGCATTCCCCACTGCTCAGCATAGTGTTTGGGGAGGAAACTCACTTATCATGCAGTGAACTCCAACTGACAAATCCTCCAAAGGACCCCATAATTGCCATAATACGGCATTTCCTAGATTTTTTTTCTTTAAACCCAAACCCACGTTAGCATTTTTCATGAAATACTTTTCTCTGTAGGCTTTTAGTTGAGAATGCAAGCAGTGGGAGCAATCTCAGCAGCACTTAGTTCTGGCACCCTTGGCTTCGGAGCAAGTGTCTTGCTGCAACATAGATCCCCTCTAGAGGGCATTGGTCACAGAGGCACATGCACAGACACGTCCGTGGGTGCGTCAGGCATGCAGAGACCCCTGCGTGGCCTTCAATGTTCTCCAGTGGTCGGCAGGAAGTCAAAAAAGAAGGGTTCAGTGGGTTGTGTGGGAAAAAAAGGTGCCAGGCAAGCTCCACTTCAGCTGTTAACAGGTACAGTAGTGATAATGCTAAAGGGCTTGGGACCTCTGGGCGCTCTCTGAGAAAGAAATCACAAACCCAGTTTTCAAACCTCATGTTTTACTCCTGCAGTGTGTGTGCAGAACGAGTTGGACAGATGTCCTCTGCATGCTCTTGTTTATGTCAAGCAGAGAAAGGAATCCCAGGGCAAGAGCTGTGGAGTCCTGCTGGAAATGGATAGCTCTTCTGTCTTCCTTACTTAGTCATGAGGAGATGTTGGATTTCTCAGGAACTCAGGGTCCTAAATTATTGAAAAAGTTTTGAAGACCTTGATATGTACTTGATCAATATTAATAAACCAGAGTGTGTTTATCTTCCTAATGACAGGATAATCCTTGGCCTCTGCTCGTGATAGTGAGCAGCATCATGATGTATTTATACAACACCAGCATAAACAGCATTTTCCAGAAAGCTTCACCACTTGAGCAAAAAATATTTTGGAAACAGAAGCTAAAGCGTTCAGAAACATCCTCTTGTTCATCTGAAACCTGTCTCTGGTCAGTTCGTGTCATGTCAGCACTGTCTAAATATCCTGTGGCCATAACGCTAATAGATAACAGCCTGGGACATCCGCATGAAGCTGCTGCAAATGACTACATTGGCCGACCTGAATGAGCAGTTCTCCATGGGTGAAGGTGGCTTTGGGCAAGCGTTGGGACTGCCATAGAAACATCTGTCCCACCCTTTGTGACTTGTCTGCACCTTGGGCTGTGAAAGCTTTCCTTCATGCCTTTGCATGTAGGAATCCTACATTTTCATTGCATACTTCTGGACTTTCCAGGCTTGCCACAGGGCTGGAAAATGATAATTTTAGGCAAATCTATTACTAAGAACTGATACTTTCTAATTTAGTACAGTGAATTGAACTGGACTGCTGGACAGCAAAGAACCAAAGAGAGAGAAATGCCAGTAGTTGCGATCACTTGTCCCAGCTCTATTTACTGCTCTCAGCTTATATCCAGATGGATCAATTTGGTCTTCAGGCCAAATCTATTCTTTGCATAGCCTAAATGAAGGCAAGGAAGTTGTGCCTTGGATGAATCTGATGTCTGGGTCCAGACTGTTCTGCAGCTGGCAAGGTGTTTGCCTTGTTTCTCTCACATTCCTGGATGCCACGTGTTTTTAATGGAGGAGGAAGGAAAAGGCTCGTGTCATCAGTGTGGGTGTGTTATGTACGCCTGGGAATCCTGGAGAGAAGACTTTGTGGAAAGGGAACAATTGTTTGCTGTTGGGGAATCGTGTCGTCATTTCAAACGGGGAAACCTGGGTGAGCACACACCTGCTAGCAGCTTGGTTGGTGACAGGAAGGAAGGACTACGCAATTTTGTTGTAATTTGGGGCACTTGGAGTGGATGAGGATTGGTGATGACAGCAGTTACACTTTCCTAGCAGATAAGTTAGTGTCAGAGCACTGGCAGAGGGCGCAAAGACAGTGCCTAGGCAGTTTCAATTCTTTGCATCTCTCTTGTGTCTTCTCCAAGTTTTCTTCAAAATATCAACCTGTCAGAAGGAAGGATCCTATGTAGCCCTGTCAGGAGGAAAAGCAGCTCTGCAACCTGCTGGAGTCCTGCTTGGAGTCCCCGCAGAACTCGCTTCAGACCTTACAGCCCTTTCTCAGGGGCCAGTCAGGAATGTATTTGGCCTCTGTTCCCCTGCTAACAATGGCTGTGCTCTGTTAAGTCTCTTTTGGGTGACAGCCATTCTCTAAAGAGAACATTTTCGTGATTAAGGCCAGCCTAATCTAGTCAGAGTTTGTTGCTTTAAAATACGCAGCACCGATCCCTCGCATGGCACAAATTGACACGGTGGTATCCAAGTCACACTGCCCAACTGGTCTATCTGCTTTAAGAGGCTGCCCCTTGGGCTTGGCTCCTTGATTTACAAGTGGTCTGTGGATTTTATTCCTGACTTTCAGGAGCTGGAAGGCTTTGATTTCGGCATCATCCAGCATTAGCAGCGGTTGTCTTTCCGTGACTGGGAAAACTTGCTGCTATACCAAGTTGCCACTCTCCTAGGAGAATTTGCCAATAGAAATAGTAAAAACCAGAGTGGGGAAGGCATCAGTCCCTCTACTAAAAACTCTAGATCACCTTTCCCATCTTTTCACTTTTGCTAGATTTAGGCTGTTTTTAGGCATTCAGGATTTCATTTCTAGTTGGCTTCCTGCAGCAGATATAGCCCCAAATAATTGAAGGTTATCTGTTATTTCACCCAGCTTTGGAACCAGCCCTAATCTGAGGACTAATCCGGTTCTTGGAAACCAGGCTGAACCATCTGGGGGGAAAAAGGGTGCTGGAGACGTACAACTCCAGAGCAGTACGTGGAGCTGGGAAAGGCTTTGGGGTTTCAAAGTGCCCGTGTGCTTGCAGGGAAAGGAGGAACAATACCCGGAGCTTGCGATGTGGGTCTGCCCTACCCTCGCCCATCTGGGGGAGGCAGAGTAATTCCCAGGGTGCAGAACGGTGATACTCACTGGGTTCAGATGGCTGCAGGAGCATCCGAACACCCTGCCCTTCAGCCCATCCTAGCACCTTCCTTCAGTCATGAATCTCCATTTCATTTTGGGAGAGTTTGCTCCTCCAGGCTGTTATTTTGGCTGTGTCTGAATTATTTTTGTTAGTTTTGTATCCAGCTTATTTGGGGCAAAAGGGGACAAAAGGCCAAGTCAGCCGCCAGGCTCCAACCCTATCAAGCTGCTTTTTGCTTTTAAGGAAATGAAGTCATATTTATGTGCAGAAGTAACCCAGAAATGTGCGCTCCTGCCAAGACGTTTGTTTACCCAAAGCTTAAGGAAGGTGATGTTTGTGTGCGCCCAAAGCTTGAGCAACCACCTTACATTAGAAGGAAGGTAGCTAACGTTTCAACCCTGATCCTAGAGAGGGAAAAGTTCATCACCAGCAAAACCAGTATTCCCGGCTATCCTGATGTGCCTGGGAGCTTTGTTGTTGTACGTAATATTTTGATTTTCTGTCATGCTGTCCATTTGAGATGGCAAAGGGATTTAAAAAATAAAAATAAAATAATAATAATAATAATAATAAAAAAAAAAAAAACAACCAACACCACCTTTTGAACTGTTTTGCTTCCATCTTGGCTAGCTTGCTTGGTATGACTATCTTTGTTTTTTTTTTTAAAAAAAAAAAAAAACAAAGATAAAAAAAAAAAAAAAGAGAGAAATCAAAACAAAGAGAGTGCCATGTAGAAGTTGCACCGGAAGCATGAGCAGGGCTGTTGACTTTCTGGCTCTGTCCTGTGTTGTATAACCACAAGAACATTGTTCCTTTTAACCACTGCTTCCCTTGATGTATGGGAGCAATGAAATAGGAAATAGGTTGCAGTGGCTGAACAGCCACTGACATCTTTTAGCGACTTCTGAAAACTTATTTGTTAGAAACCTGTTTTGCTTTATTTGGGTTATATTTCTTTATTAGTAAATAATAGGAAAATGACATCTACTCAGGATTATAGATGTTCTTGCTACAGGTTTATTAGTGTTTTACTACTGCTGTAATCAGTGCCCTGGAGACTGATGTGTTGCAAACAGTGTCTGTCTTGTATCACCATTAGCTGTACCGCTATTTTATTTCCTGGGTACTTCAAAACTGGAGTAAGAGATCAGTGATATTCTCCTTGTGTTACCACTGGTAGTTGTAATGTAGCATCAGACATAGAGCTAAATAGTTGAGGTGGCAGCTGATAAATGTGAAGCAGAGATGAACGGTTTTGTTTCACCGGTCCCATCGGATGTAGGAGACTCCACCATATTCTTTAATGAAACTGTAGAAGGAAACAATTCTTCAAAATGAGAAGAAATCCCTCGTGGGCATCCTTTGTTATTTGAAATCACCCTATGGGCTTGAGCAGTAAATAATCATGCGAGATCATCACCTGTTCAAGAACAAGCCAACATTTAGTACTGAGGTGAACAAAAATGCTGTGACTGTGAAAATAGCTTCCTCTGACCACCAGGACTTTGAAGACTAATTACACGGCAACCCTGAGGCTGAACTATAAGCTATATTCCCTTGGCGACCTCGGCTTCTCAAACTTCGCTCTCAGCATAAACAAGTTCAGGAAAACTTGCCCAACAGGAGTGTGTGCATTACTAAATCAGCATCTGCCCTTGCACCCGCTGCTTCCTTTTTGGTAAATTGAGGAACAAAGCACTCTGAAAAAGACGCCTTGCTGGAAGCTTAGTTGCCTGGAAAAGGCAACCTTCTGGACACTTGAGATGTGTAAACTGCTCCGTACTTGATAAATTTGGCAAATTCATTTCCAGCTCTTCCTAATGTCAGCCTGGTTTTCCTGGTTCAACTACACGGCCCCCAGTCTGCAGGTCCTGCAAAGGCAAAGCTGCCACTTAGGAAGTGGGGTTTGCTTCTGTAGAGGAAGTAGGAGTTGGTTTCATAACTTCAGTGTTCACCCACTGGTTAATTTAGTGGATGCACAGCTGGAAAACGCTAAGGCTGCCTTGTCAATGTGGCACGGGAATGCTATGGCCAAAATCTGTTGTTAAGACTTCAGAATTGTTTTCTTACTTCTCCTTCTTCCCTCCTCCACCCTGAAGGCTTAAAATGCTAAAATATTTCCATATTTTAAAAATGAGTATTTGAGTATTAATCATATATATATATATTTGTGTATAAAATCTTCATCTATGTACTGTAGAGCACGCCATGAAGAGTGGCCCTTAGAACGGGGCATGTTGAGCAGATAGACTTTTTACTCCAGCAAAAAGCTTTAATAGTAGCAAAATAGGCTTTGAATCAGAATAGGAAGCAAAAAGTTGAAATTTGAAGCATATAATAGAAAAAATATTTTGAGGAGATCTTCAAATAAGAAACATCCTAAAATGTCAACTTTTTCTATCAGCTAAAAGTTGCCCAATAAATCAAAGTAACCATTTTCACTTTGAATTGGCATTTTGAAATGAAAAACACTTCATCTTGAGATGTTGGCTTTACTCCAAAGTTCTCTCAATTGAAGAATTTAATAAAAATTGACATTTTCCTTTGGAAAAAAATTTAGTTCAACTTAACCTATGTTCTCCAAGGGATGTTCTCGGAGGGAACTTCTTTTATGATGAAAATTTCAACTAGTGTTAGGTAGGATACAGCAAACCACCTTTGCAGCTCGCTTTAGTTTCTGTGTAAACGTTTTTGTCTTCCTATAGCATTCTGGTTGCCTCAGCATTTGGAAATGATCTTGCTTCCACCCCAGTAAGTTAGAGAGGAGTAATATTCAGGTGCTTTCCTGCACCTTTTGCTCTTTTTCTTTCTTTCTTCATAAACTAAATCAAACTTCATTATAAGCTAAATGTCTGTGCTTTGTTTGTAAAAAGAGCTCTTACAAAGGCTTTAAAAAAGGAAAAAGGGAACAGAATCTCCAGATGATAAATACAAGTAGTGTCTAGTGGAAAAAGTCAAGGGGGGGAAGAGGAAATAGCTGTGAAAACACTTTTTGAACAAATAGCCGTGCTTTAACTTTGTATTGCAGGGTTGCCTGGATACACTGGAAGAGCAGGGATCCTTCTATATATATTAGTTAGTTTAGTGTTTACTGCTGGAACTTGGAATGTAACTCCAGGCACTATTTACAAATGTTTGGGATGAAGTAGTTCCAGAAAACCAAACAAAGAGGGGAGGGAGGGAAATCATCCCCAAATTCTTTGTTTCTGTTTTCTCGATCACGTTGCTATGCATAATCCGAAATGGTAGGTAGGTAGGAGCTTATATAAGCTGAGGTGGAAGGACGGGGAGATTTATGGTGGCTATTGTAAACCTGGAACAGATGTGCACAAAGATCTGTGGCAGACGAACCTGCACACGCAGCAGAGGTGGCTGAAAGCAGCAAAAGCTGAGGGCAGGCAGGGATCTGTACAGGACGGGTCCCGGTGTGGGTTTGTGGATGTGTTCTGTGCTGGGAGCCGGGTGCTTCCCATCTGATCCCACTGGGCTCTTCCCCCTGCCCCAAGCACACCGCTGCGCCTTGCCATGGTGTGGCACAAGTCACGTCTGTCAGATGTCACTCACTCTCACGGGGATGTGCTGTGAAGTTTGGTCACCGTCAGGTTTCAGGTGTGTGCTTGGGAGGTGTATTTCTATAGTGCCTGGTGCTTATGGCTGCAAGAGCTGCTGGAAAAGTTATGGCTTAGATCAACATGTGGGAAGTTTGTGGCAGTCCTTATTTCCTGGGAAGTTTGTTTTGGTTTCTGGTTCCAGGGAGCGTGAGTGCTCTGTGTCTCTGCAAAAGGATCTCCCAATCGATCAGGAATGCAGATTTTGAAATGTTTTGGAGGAAGGAGGGAACAGTCCTTGCCCAACTTGGATATGGGGTGCTGGTCCCCTCTGATGGGTGCTCTGTGGTTGTGTCTAACTGTGGAGGGGAAAGGAGGTATTTCTGAAAGGAGATATTCTTTTTGATCTTGGCATCATTTTTCTTGGCCTTGGAGTGGTTCCAGTTAATGTTTCGGTTCATCTGGTTTGTTGACTGATCTTCCTTGGTCTGAAAAGGGACACGTTCTTTCATCTAGCTCTGAAGTTCACACTTGAATTGAGATTTTTTCAGTGTTGATACACCTGAAAAACTTCGGGGTCATGTGGGAGCTCTGCAATTGGTTCTGTGCTATACATGTATGCCACAGCCGTGTGTAACTTCACAGTGGGCAGAGCCATAGAGCAGATGAATTCCTCGTGCTCCGAAGCTGCGGTTCCCTACCAGCTCAGCCAGGATGAATCACCATCAGCTTTTTTCCTGCAGTGGTTTCTGACATATGATGGAAGGTGCTAATTCTGCCCAGCGTGGTGCAATGATGCATGCTCACTGGCTGCTTTACTGCAGCCTTTTGTAAGGCTCTGGGAAATGCTGCTTCAAAAGCCTCCCCCACAGTTTTTTTGCAAGCAATTTCAGCCGAAGTATTAACAACCATATTTTACTTTTGACAGTCATTTCTACTATGCCGAGGCGTATCTTATGCTTCTCTGCCTTGACGAGTTGGTGAATGAATGGTGTCAAATGCATTCATAGAGATAGCCCACTTGGCATGGCCTAGCATTGTACAGGTAAATACATTTAGGTCTGAATGTAAGCATTGTAACGAGGTCTACCTCATGCCAGTAGAAATTCAGAGTTAAACCTGTTCATGGGGCACAAGTTTTAGTTGGATTTCAGTCCCCTTGCATTTATGGAAGATGAGTTTGCTGTTTGTATGGTTAGGGGGACTGCTCATGGCATAAGAGGTTTGTCACTGCCAGCCTGCTGGAATTAAACCCTTTAAAGGTCTGTCATGGACTCAGACTGCTCCCTGGGTAATGCAGCAGTGCTGCTGCCTCCAATTTTCTGCCTGTTCTGAGCGTAAAATTAAAGACTTCATTCTTCAGTCTGTCAAAAATGGTTTTCATCTATCCTTAGGCTAGAAAAATTGGTAGTCGATGATGAGCCAAAGAGTGAGATGTTTACCCCTGACAGGGAAGCACATGCTGTAAGAAGTAAATCTCATCAATGTTGTCTTTGTGGTCACAGCTGAAGCAGGAAGATGTACTTGTTTGTGTGCCTCACCTGCATACCTTCAGCACATCCGTGCCTGCCCACACTGCGGACTGCAGCCTCCTTTGGAGATGCCCAGGGTGCCAGGCTAGTGGCACAGAGATCACCGTGATCTCATTTACCCTGCACAGCTTCCCGCAGGATAGCTGCAGCCAAAGATCCTGGAGAGCTACAACAGCTTACACACCAGCTGACTCTGGACTTCTGGTGTACGCAGCATCAGTCAGAGGTAAAGTGGTAACATCTCGGTGGGCAGAGTTCAGCTATCAGACACCTGAAGGGTTGCTGGAATTATCCTGATAAAAATCAATTTTCAGTGGTAGCCCTTAATGCTGCAGAGCATGGAAATGGAGGTAGGGGATGGGATGGTTTTAACAGATCGATGCAAAGTGCAGCTTTCATATCACCAGATAGATGCATGTTAGCAGTGCTCT
Source organism: Anas acuta (assembly GCF_963932015.1). Classification (NCBI taxonomy): domain Eukaryota; kingdom Metazoa; phylum Chordata; class Aves; order Anseriformes; family Anatidae; genus Anas; species Anas acuta. The sequence goes on along the minus strand of NC_088989.1, from coordinate 10,313,284 downwards.
GCTGCTGCAGCGCACTGGTGCTGGTCTGCCAGGGACATGTGTTATGTCTGGAGTCTTGACTGGTACTGCACTGGTAATGAAGTGTGTCTTTTTATTTTCATTTCTATGTGGCTATTTGTGCCAGGACAGTACCTAACACTAGGAAAGATGAGCAAATAAAAAAAAAATAATTGCAGAAAGCATTACACTAATGTTCGTAAGGACATAGAGACATTACAGTTGTTTTTCATTCCATAATAACTCACTGTTTGGACAAAGGAGTTCAGAGCACTGGCACAGGCTTAAAAAGGCTATGAGTAGGTTAGGGAAATAATCAAAAAAAGGTGAGCTGGTAGGAGATGGAGCAAATAGGCTTCTGTTCGATGCTTGGGGAATGCTTGCTTTAGTCAGATTTTATTCTTTAATTTAATTCTCTGATCTGAACAGTTGTTTACCCTTTACTTTATCAACAGAAATGTTTGCCTCCTTCAAAGTTCATATCCCTTTGCAAGCAAAATCACCCAAAGAAAACTTCAGCCTCAGCCAGGCCAGAAGGAAATTTAAAAAAGAGAGGGAAGAAACTGAGATAGAGAATAGAAAAGGAATGTGTTTGGGGAAAGTCAGGAAAGTGTTCTGTGTTAGCCAGTGAATCTTAAACAATATTAACTTCTTAGCAACAATGATTCTGTTTTGTTTAACTAACAAAGGATATTGTAAGCAGATACATGCATCTGGGGCAGATAAGGTTTGAATTGGACAGTTCTTTTATTGGCCTGGCATTTGACAATTAACTCAAATTTAGCTATGGGACAAGAATTATGTATATTTGCTTCTGAGACAGGGGTCAGATGTAAGGCTCCCAGAACTTTTCCAGTTCCTTGCTAAATTTAAATCTTGATAGAATAGAGCCCAGCCTGTCCTCTGTATGTTTTCATGCCACTCCCAATGGAGCGGGGAAGCAAAGAGTAGAAAGAATTAAACCTGTCTCTTCCTCTCATTAGAAGTGTGACACTTGTGCTTGCATCTCTTTTCCGTCCGAGATCTCAAAGCACATGAGAGGAAGCTTGAGCATTCTCTTAATGTCGATGGAAAACCAAGGCATGGAGCAATTCAGTCACTGTTCAGCCCTACAATGTCAAAGCAAGTTGGTTTTTTGTACTCCACATAATGAATTGTAGGAACACGTCCTCTGTGAAGTCCTGCATTGAAGTATTTCAGCACCCTAGGAAGGATAAACAGCCAAAATACATTGAGTGACTGCTGGTCTGCAGTTATACAGGGGGCTGGCAAGGCTGGGAACAGACCCCAGGGAATCTTGGATCCCATCCCCACCTCTAATTGCAAGATGTGCCTCTGCTGCTCTGAGCAACTGCTTCCCTTGGTGAGGTAACTTCTTGTTTGAACCTTGGTATCAGGAAACGGCTAAAAGTCACGTATAGATCAATTGGCGGTTTTGTTTTCATCTCAGCTGGCTGAGGGCTCCCTTAGCTCTGCTGGCACTGGCCTGTCCCCGCTGTCACAGTTGCCCTCTTCACACTTAGCCTCGAGAGGCCAGAATTCACAGGCTGGGAGGCTGAACCTCTCTTGCTACTTTATTTCTGTCTCAGTTCAGACAGATTTTTGCTGCCAGTGAAAGCTTTTTCTAACAAAAAGGAAGAAAAAAGCCATTTCTCTGTGCTCACCAGTATAAAGGAGTGGAACTCATTTCATAGAAATCGGTGAAATTAAGTAAAGCTGAAGAGACAGAATACAGGGGTGTAAACTTAATTACTGAAGTGCTGTATTAAGTACCTGGATTAGGCACGAGAAAGATGTGCCTCTCGTGGGAAAATACTTCTTAGCCTGTCAGTCCTGGTGCTGAGAGTTCTCTAAATGGAGAATTTCTTTGGTACCTGTGTGAATGAGTGCCACACACCCAAATTTTACTGAGTCACATCTGGACCAACCTCAAAATTTCCAAAGCTGAGCTGAAGCAGCCAGCCTTTTCTTAGCTTCTCATCCCAATCCTGTAAAACTGCACTCCTCCCATAATCCCAGCACAGGTTTCCATGAAATCCTAGGTCCCAGCTTGTCTGATGGCGTTGGGCCATGCTTGAACCTTCAGCATGAGGTATTGGTCATGTTTTCTGCTGACATGAAAGCCAGATGGAGAGCTCTAGAAGATGTATTTGACTGAACTACTTCAGTTCCTGACTCACTAACAATGCACAAAGGCAGGCACTGTATATTCTCACTGCCTGCATGCATATAAACGGTTTATATTAACCTATTTCACAAGGGTTTTGTGAGGATTAGTTAATATTTGCAAGGCATTCATGGACGTGCAGCATATTAAATATTGTGAGCCAGTTCCTTCCTACTTAACTTGCTTGACCTGATGACTCTGAGAACCTTCGATTCTTGTTTTCCTCTCCAATCTACATATCGTAATCAAGCAACCTCTTTGGCTTCTCGTACCTTCAGCTGTTGGACAGGAATGGCAGAACTTCAACTCTTCTCTTCACAAAGATTTGCTCTTTTAAAAGAAGGGGAAAGGGGAGTCTGTGCAGAAGAAGGGGTGCGATGCTGCTTAGGCGCTGAAATGAGCAGAAAGCTGCTGTACAAAGGAAAATGGAAACAAGCCTTTTGTCAAAATGCATTTCTGAGCGTGAATGTAATCTTGAGCAGCTTTCCCAGCCTCTGTGTAGTGTTACGTTAGGGGCTTCTGTTTCAGACTAGTAGAAGGGCTGATCTCCTGTGGTTGGTATATAGTTGTTATCATAGAACCATAGAATCAGTAGGGTTGGAAAAGCCCTCCAAGATCATCTAGTCCAATCATCACCATACTACCAATGTCACCCACTAAACCATGTCCCTAAGCACCACGTCCAACCTTCCCTTAAATACCACCAGAGATGGTGACTCCACCACCTCCCTGGGCAACCCATCCCAATGCCTGACATCTCTTTCTGAGAAGAAATTTCTTCTGATTTCCAACCTGAACTTGTGTTGTGTTCCTTATAAATCTGTTGCATTTCCAGTATCTCGTGAAATACCTATTTTGATAACGTCATTGAAGAGACCTGCCCAGGAAAATGGCTTGAGCAGGCCTTTTATTTCCTCATACGCTATGTGATGCAGTGTCAAAGGGTGAATTTGCTCCCTGGTTTTGACCAAGATCAATTTGTGCACTTCTGTATAAAGATGTTTACCTCTCCTTGTAATTCTTTCTATATACAAAGCTAAATGCTTCCTCTAATTAAGCTTCTGTTATCGTTTGTAAGCTGGGGTCTGATTTTTTTTTTTCCTTCTTGGGGATGGAGTGGATGCCCAGGTCTGAGAGCTGCAGTCAGACCAGTCTCATAGGACAGGATCTGACAGAATCGGACAAGCCATTGGGTCCTTCCAGCCCTGTATTCCTGAAACACATACTGAGTAAGAGCTATAAAGGGCAAGGGAACTCTGCTGGTTGCAGGCAGGGTAAGTTACTGTTCGTAACACAGTGTACTAACTATGAGAGGTATGTCAGACCTTGCCGGTGTAAATTGGCACAAGCTTCAGTGGAGCTGCAGTGGTCTTCATCAGCTGAGGACTTGTTCTTCAGTGCTTAGGAAGTTAGTAATTTTACGCAATGACAACAACAACAAAAAAAAATACAGTGATGTCTTTATGGGCCATTAGCTTATTCCTGACTTGTTAGCCATCAGTGTTACTTCCCTGGGGAATGTGTTTCACATCAGCAGATTTCTATACTACACCATTTGCTGATACGACCTTCCTTTTTTCCCCTCCCAGACCTTGATTCCTCCTTTTTTTTTTTCTTTCCTTTTTTTCAAGATGAACCTCTTGAACTTTTTTGCAAATTCCCCTTTCATGGTAGTTTTTCTTAGCAAGCTCTTGCCAGCCTTTGTACTCCTCCCCCTGTCCATCTGGCTGTGCTACTCACATTTAGACCTTTATATCTTCCCGTATAAATCCTTCAACCTTTTGGGGTTTCCTTTCAGTCTGTGGGATTTTTGGCTGTATTTCTGACCCATAGCATCCTGGGAGTAAATTGAACATAAGACGTGTCCTGTCTCTGTAACAAGACTAACAGCTTTTCTATCCATTTTTTTTTTTTAAACATCATATTCTGCTCCAAGCTTTGATCTAACTTTCTACAGTCCATTTAATGTCAACAGTTTGCAGTGATTCTGCTGTTAAAATATGATTCTATTAAAATATCTTTCATGTTATTCCCCTTTTCCCAAACACTTCTGTTTGCATTCTTAGAGATTTTTTTTTCCATTTAGTCCCTAGGTTTATGAACTCCTTTTGAATTGTGTTCTCCCTGCCTTCCCTGGTGTTTGCAGCACCTCCTGATTTAGATTAAACATCTCTGAATTTAATTAGTGTGCTCTCTACTCTCATTCAGATCATTAAATTGGTCCACCAGGAGCAAAGCGAAGGATGAGCCCGGAGCAATATACACCTGTGCAGAGGATCAGACAAATGAACAGCAATAAGCATTAACAGAGAAATTGTTAATATCAATACACTACTTTCCTGGGGAGAGTGTTGATGGGATCTAAAGCCAGGCAAAATGATACATGAATGTTTAGTCTCAGGTGGCATCTTTTGCAGATAAATTTGGATTAAGCTGCAATAAATTCATGGTCCTGCCTGTTAAAGCTGTCAGCAAAGTGTGAGGAGTCCAGCCAAGATGTAACACAAGAATGGATTAGCATCTCTCAGTCTCCCTGGGATAACACAAACTATAATGTAGCTGCATTCCTGGGATAGAAGCAGGACATCTGAATGACGGAATGCAGATGTCACCAAAGCGTAAGCTTCAATTAAAGACAACTCCGATGCTCTGGAGCAACATACGTGGATGCACCGAAAACCCTCTGAGAATGACAAGAGAGAGAAACTGAAACATTTTTAGCTGAGTTTAGTTGTATATTCTGGCCTCTTGGGCCATGGCCAGACTGCTGCCAGTGCTAAGAGAGCTGTGTTTTGATTGAATTCTGTGACAATCAATAGATTACAAGGGCAAATTTTTATGTTCAGCAAAACAGCGAGTACCATTTGGAGATGGATTACCCTGTACCTTCTATCCACGTATGCCTGGTACATGTTTCATTATTAACATTCTTCACAGATGGATCAATAGACCTATCGATCTACTGAACAGGCTAAATTTTTTCTTTATCATAGTAATGAGAGCTCACTGATGTCTGAATGTCTTTGTTTTGCTGTGCAGTGTTTTTAACTTTAACTCCACTCAAGAGTTAAAACAGTAGCTAATCCAAGCTCGTCTGTTTTTCATTTGGAAGTTTTGGGCATCTATTTTGTGAATGAAAGCACATAGCCTAACAGATAACCTTATGTGCCTCCTGGGGACTACAGGGAGTTATCTCAAGTGCAGCATGAACACCTAGATGTCAGTAGACTATAAAAATCCAGGCCACAGAGAAACATTAATAGGATGCATATCATGGCCTTGACCTTCAAATATAGACAAGAGCAGCGAGTGAGAATATGAGGTCATGCTAGAAAACACCAGTGCACCAGTTTTGATAGCCACCATCCACTATACCGAAATCCCTGTTGATTTGCTGTTCTTTTTTTTCTTTTTTCCCCACCTGCTGTGGCTGAATTCAGATGGTGAAGCAGCAATCCCATGGCTCTGGGTCAGCAAAGGGGGGAAATGACTCGCTCTCTTGCGTGGGGCAGAGGAATGGTGGCCTTCTGAAGGACCTAGAGGCTTGCTGAGGTAGCCAGTTAAACAGGATTATTCAAGGTAATATCAGAGGTGATGTTATTGATACAAGTGGAAAAAAAATACACAGCCTGCTTTAATTTTTTTGTCTAGTGGGAATGATTGAGGACTGTTTTGTGTGCTTCTTCATGGAAGGCTGCAGTTAAGAAAGCCGCTGAGGGTTGCTGGAGGTTCAAGTGAGGGAAGCAAAGAATTTTTGCACTCTGTGGTTGTGTTGAGGGAAGGATTTGGCAGCAGACAGGCACACTGTAAAATTGCAAAGCGATGGAGACAGAGCTATAGTGGCAACATAGAATGAGTTGAAAACTTTTCTTTAGGCTCAGACTATAAAAAAAAAAAAAAAAAAAAAAAGGAAAGCAAGTTTGACATTTATGTCTCTTTCATTTTTCCTCTAAAATAGACTGCTTTTTCCTCCAGAGTTTCTGCAGATGTAGGCACGAGTAGCAAATGCTCCAGCTGCAGATTTAGAGGGCAAGCTGTCTAGGCAGTCATTATGATTCTTATTCTAGAACCAGCTCTACAAAGTACCCACCCTCAGAGAGAAATTGTTAGGTTTCAGCACATCTTGTTTTCTAATTTACTACCAGAGGAAACTTCCCAGGCTGGGAATTCGGTTTGCCGCACAACTGAGGAGGGGACTGAGAGCTAAGGGGGGGAAGCATGACGTGTGTAGACAAGATGAAGCAAGTTGCAGGCTTTCCACCTGCCCATTGTTAGCTTGCATACTTGAGCAAAACCAAACCACTACCAACATCTAGAGACTTGTATCCTGCAACACTCCTTTTCTGTCTTCCCTAGAGTTTTTGAGAGGCTGCACCTGACCTTTGTATGGGCTGACTCTAGATGTGCCAAGCAAGCAGTTCAGTAACAAGTTAAGTGGAAATAATTATTTTAATTAGTGTAATTGAATTACACCGAAGTATTTGTGGGGACTGCTGTTCTGCTTCAGATAAATTGTTCAAACTGTCCTGGCTATATGTCACTCCTAAACCAACACATTATGTAGGGGCTTAAGAAGGGAAAGGAGATTGGTTGGAAAAATGCTCGATTAACTTCAAATTTCATAACAGCATGAACACAGGATGGATTGCAATAGGTTTTAATTGGACAGCAGATTATTATTTTTTTTCTTTTGTAAGTTGTCATCACATGCACCTAGCTTTCTCAGGGAGTCATAAGGTTATAGGTATTTTCTTAACCTTTGTTTCTTGCTTGTCATCAACAGCTGAAGTCCCATCACCATCAACTGTGGGCAAAGCACAGCTGCCCTTTACATGGGACCTTACCTTTTAGCAGGAACAAATTGATCAGCTGTCTGAAATGCTGAAGGTCCTCAGTCAGCTTAAATTATAAATAGTGGAGATCAGAATGAAAGATGCCTGAAAATTTGGCTATTTTTCTTTTGCAGTTAAATTGTTGCATCTCAGAAGGTATTTGATTGCAAGTGATTACATCTGCTTTCAATTAGCAAAGGAAATAACAAGCAAATCATCAGTGTTTCCCTCCACAGCAGTCTTTTGAGGAAGCTTTCCATAAGCTATGTACTTGACAGCATATGTAGCACTAATACTTGGTATGACTGTTTCTTCTCCTGCAAGGAAATGTGATTGTCACTAAGGAAACCCACTGTATACAATTAATTTGTTGTAGCACAATCCATTTTGCTTCAACAGATCAGACTTGTCACTTGGTGGTGGTGGCTGAGATCAGTCAGCATCAACTGTGAGCACACCCAAAGCGAATTTCAGCATTGGTTTCGATTCCTTGGCTTCTGTCTGTGCGTTGTTTATGTTGGGACTGAATTTGACTCTCACGTGTGCTGTCCTTTTGTTCCTGTAAATCCTCGAACTGAGGTTATGACGGGTGATATAGCCAATGCCTCCTGACCTCAGTGATATCATAACAGGTTACTCGAATGCTACCTGAAAGTCTGTTTGTGATGGCCAGAGTAAATGTTTGGTGAAGATAAATACCTGGATGGTAAAACTAAATGCCCGTTGGTTATCTAAGGATGTGCAACAGGGAAAACACTAAAGGAGTTGTAAGAATGGTTTATTCACATGGGCATACAGTGTTTTATTAAACATGCTAAGTTTGGGGTATGATAGAGCCTTTCTTTTTATTACATCCTTAACAGTCAAGTGAACATGGATTTAGAAGAGTGGAATGTTTTAAGCAAACATTGCTGACCTAGATTTTCAAAATGGGTGAGCTTGAGGATACTGTCTTCATTTTATGCCTTGTTAACTTAGCCTGTTCTTAGGAGTTTCTATGGAAACTATTTCTTCTTTAGTGATAGACAGAAACTTTTGATGGTTCAAGTAAGAAGACAGTAGCATGAGGCAGTAGGGCAGAGAATGTAGGGCCCTAACGGAAAAAGACAATGAATGAACTTTGAACATAAACAAAGGAGTGATAGGAGACCATAAATGTCAGTGCACTGACAGCTAAATTGACTCAAGTTACTAACGGATGTGATAGTACAGACTTAACAGAACATGACCCTGTTCTGATGGTTAATGTAGTTAAGCTGGGCTCAGGATGGAATAACAGATCAGTCTGACTTTCTCCTTATATATGAAGAAGTAGGGCTCCAACCCAAAATTTCAAACGTTACTGCTGAAGGAGTATTCATGTTGCACCAAGCCTGCTTCTTCTTTGTGCATAAGGCATCTGAATGCATACTTATGTTAAATAGTGTGGTTTTTTTTTCTTTCTGATTGTGTAAGCACACAGTATTTTTACAGTTTCAGACTAAAACACTTCCATTTTGCTTTGAGACATTTGGATGCATTCCCTATAGTTTTACATCTTCTTAATGTGATCTCATAGTTTATAGGCCAAAAGTGATATAAAGCATTTAGATGCTTGTCACAACAAAATATTTCAGCAGAGCCAGACTGAAAATTATGCAGACAGCTGGGCATCAGTTAGAACAGAGTTGTGTAGGTGTGATTCTGGGTTTTACTATCATGAGATTCTGGACAAGCTATCTGATAAATTTCTGAAGCCTGTGTTTTCCAGTCTCTAAAGCAATATGATGATATCTAACTTTTTATTAAGTATTTATTACTTGCCAAACAGGAGGACTAGCAGCAAGTCAGAGGCCCTTGAATAGTACTATGGGTTAGAAGTAAATTAGCCCTATTCTTTTGCTTTCCATCATAAGAGTCTGTTATACCCTGAATATAGAATGCACTGTAAACAGAGCTGCATCAAACTGTTGAGAGGGGTGGCAGGATGTCAGAGCTTGTCTTTCTGCTCACAGGTTTAAGTTGTGGTCTTGTGGGTGGAACATGGGAGGTACAGAACAGCAGTGAGTCTGGCACAGCAGCCTCTGGAATACAAGCATCTATCCCAGGAGTCGCAGTTGGCAGTGTGAGGATGTGATGCTCATCCAGTTGAATTAAAAAGCTGGAATGTGAATCTGGCAAGCTTTGGATTGGTGTCCTAGAGTTTAAAAATGGCAACAGCCACCTGTCCTGTTACTGCACCCTGGGAGCCAGCAAATTGTAAGATGAACTGTAGGAGCTTTTAATCTGGTGCTGGTGGGACTTCGCTTGGAGCTCTTGCCTTGCGTTATTTAATGGATCATTCAGAGGTCATCTCTGCTTCCAGGGAGCTCTGCCCTCCACTGAAACAAAACCCACAAACCTGGAGACTACTATGCAAAATGTCAGCAGGGAAGAATTTGGAGCTGGATGCCTGTTCTGGTCTCTTCTGTCAGTACCAGACTGTGAGGTCTTTGCAGGAGCTTGGCAGGTGCCTTGCAAAATCAATAGCCCATTTATTCAGTTAAGCTGACAGTGGCTAGACTTTGTGCTTGTGTTGGTACATTCACTTATGAAGTTGTCTGGGGCTTACCAAAACCAGACAGTAATGGCACTGGGACCAGGCTGCCTGAGAGAGTGACACACAAAAAGCATACCTGGGGCCAGCTTGCTTTAGGGAGAAGTTTCTTGCAACCATTGACAGCTCATCTGGCCTCATACTGCAAGGGTTTTTCCCTTGCTTGTTCTTTGATCTAGTGCAGACAGGTTATTTCAGGGTATTCTAGTTATTTTTGAGCTTTCAAAGGATTGTGAGAGCACAGAACAGTACAGAGATAAAAATAACCTCCATTTATTTAATGTTATGGAGTGTATAAAACTGCAGTCACCTGGACTGTATGGGAAGGCCTCTGTTCATATTTTCATAATCGTGGGCCTGGTTATTTGTGAAACTCAGTTGCTGTGTGCAGCCTTGAGGATGAAATGCTGTTCCTCAATTCCTTAAGCTTAATTAAAATATTGTTAGGCTGATACATGGAAAACATTGCTGAAGCTGCTCTAGTACTGTAGCAACGTGATGTAAAAGGGAGACGTGAAGGTCGATAAAGGGGATTGCTGGGTCAGGAGTGCTACAAACGGCTTGGCAGTTGCTGTGCTCTGTGTATTTGTTGCCACATGTTTTCCCTATGTTCTGAATCAACCATTCCATACAAAATCCCTGAACTTGCTTCTTGTGTTTGAGCCTGAGCACAGCCTTGGCTTGACCACAGGCCAGCCGGCCTCCTCTGCCTGGTCCTTCACCTTCAGCGTCCTGCAGCTGATTGCACAAGGCAGACGTTCCCGGGGAACATCCCTTCTTCACATGGACGGGAACTGCCGTTACTCCGATTTCTTGGAAATCGGGCTTTAGGTGCACGAGGATTGTGAAACCGAGGCCGGAACATACTGTTTTACCAGATCTCCTCCTGGCAGCAGCCCCATCCATAGGCAGAAGAGCTCGTGCTGCGTTCTTCATCCTCCCAAATCCCCGTGGGTGGGGACAGTGGGATCTTTCAAGAGCGGGAATTGGTTAGCCCCAATTTCCCCACTTTGCTGGTGGTACAAACATCTACTACCCAAAGGCTATTTAGGAAGAAGCCTGTCATGATAATAAGTGAATATCAAAACCATCTTATGACCAAATATTATGAAATCAGCAGACCACAAGAAAAAAATAGCTGAAGTTGCTAGGGAAGATTCCTCCTTTGCTTTCATGTGACTGTATCTAATCCACCCTAGCCTGTCAAATTATTTGAAAGGATGTTATTACCTGAGTTCAGGACATAAATATTATAGCACCTCAGTACTTGCTAGCGTAGGTACAGTAAGGAAATCGTACACCAACAGGAGATTGGTGCTGGGAATGTAATTCACTGTTATAGCTCTTTAGGGATAGAGTTTACTGTAATGATCTTGTCTGAATTTTGAGAAGATTAAAATTAGGAAATCTTTAGGAACTAAATAAGGCTTTTTAAAATTATTAGTTCTGAGAAACAAGTACTTGCTATTAATGGGAACTGCCTAACTTCATTGCATCTGACAAGGAAAGAGTACCTGACCTTCTTTGTAAGACACCTAAAGCAGAGATTAGCCTTAATTATCCTCAATATTTGTCCTAGAAATTGTCGTGTTGGAAGCCCCAGGTACGCCCTAGGCTGTGGTGTTGGATGGGGTGTGGGGAGGAGTGCCCCGGAGGCACACTTCCCTTGGGCAGCCCTGGGAGGCAGTGTGTGCCCACGTCAGCCAAGACGCACCATGGGGTCAAAATCCCTCTTGTGCTTTCCCCTCCTTCCCTGAGATTAGTAATCAAGTGCTGAGCTTTACCACAAATAGCCTGTTACCGTCTTGCTTGGGTCAAGCGCAGGGCAGGGGCAGAGGCCGAGTTTGCCCTTCGCTCTCGTGTGCCACAGGGGACGAGGGCAGGTTCCTGCACCCGGCCCAACGTGGATGAGTAAGGAGAGAGGGAGTGGCAGGTTTCCCTGTACCCCATAATACCCACCTGCGTGAGTGGAGAGTCCAAGTGACAACTGAGCAGTTGCAGCCACCCCCAGATACCTCACTCCTTCCACAGAGCTCAGACAAAATGGTGAGGGCAGAAAATGGGTCAGAAGGAAGAAATATCTGGAGGAGGGAGGTGTTACCTGTGTGTGCGCTTTGCATGGCCCAGTGTAACCCCACTGATAACAGCGTAAGACAGATAGGCAGGGCCCTCTGAGATCTCAACTTTTGGACTTGGTGTTGTAATTCCCTATAAACACACTGAAACTTGCCTCTCTTTTTCAGGTCGTGGTGGTTTTAGAGCAGGGTTGTTCTCATCTGGCACCACCAAGGTTGGACTAGATGACCTTAGAGGTATTTCCCAACCTCAGTGATTCTCTGAAATGCTCACTTGGTGCTCAGAGTATGGAAGGTGGGGACAGACAACCTGAAGTGAATGTGTGACCACAGCGTAATGAGTTGTAATGAGGGTTATGTCATCATACTGGTTGTTAAGATTACGAAGATACACAGATTTGTTGTCTAAGAAGTCTTCAGTCACTGAAGAGTCTGGCTTGGTGCATTTAATTTCTGTGAGGTAGTGTCTCACCTGACCGTAGAACTGCCCTGGTTAAACATCTGTCTTCTCATGTTGCTGTAGATGTTTTGGAAATGTTCTCTCATAAGCCTTCACAAAAGCATCTTCCCTTTCGCGTCTGGAATTCAGCCCTGTCCTGATCAAGATGAATCCCATTCTCTGGAGCCAAGGAGGAAGAGTTTTATTATGACTTTATGTAACTTGAAATACTGAAAGGCTTGAAAACTGTCAGCATGGAAAACTTTGCAGCAGTATAAACCATCCAGGTTTCAGCGCAGAACAATTTATCCTTGTCATATGACTCTACAGGGCCAGCACACAAGGCACAGTTACTTCAGCTTTTTCATGATCTTTCTGGTCAATGTGATGAGTTAATTAAGAAATAAAATATCCCCTCAAAACCCAGGAAGAGGTATTTTAGACCAGCTTTGACACAAACTTAATCAGAGTTTACTGAAAGTCTTTTCAAATAGAATTGTAGCGTAGGGAAAGAGACAGGTGCCACTGCTCTGTAAGCAAACTAAGTTTAATTGAAGCCTGTAATGTCTTAAAATATTCAAGTTGTCCTTTTCAAACCTAGAAATCAAAATCCAGCTGTCAACTTGCGCTTGAACTATAAGCTTTCAAGGGCAGAGGGAATTTCTTTGTCTTCATAAAAGCAATCATCATGTGCACCGAAGCATAATGTTTTTGTTATTGGGCTACTCAATTTTTATTAAGATCCAGTAATTATACCAGGCTCCACTGTTTTCCTTTTAAAGAGTTTATTGTGCAATCTCTTCAAAACTTGCTTATACCTGCCAAGCTCACTGGGTAACTTTAATCAAGCTTTTTATGCCAAATTATTTTGCAAATCATCTCTGCATGAAAGATGTCATGAAGTCCACCTCTGCCAGGCCACCTAAGAGTTGCCCACAGCTTTAATTTTTGGGAAGAATGTATGGAGCATAAGATTTTTGGAAGAAATGGGGATTGTACAGTTTTGGGTTCAGGTATCCTAGGACGAACAGAGCTGAGGCTGGGATCAGGGTTCCACTCTTCCGAATAGCCACAGGTTATGACATATATTCTGTAAGTGTGACTGTTAGGAGAAATAAATACCATCTTGTAATTTTTTTGGTGAGGGAGATGAAAGCAAAAGGCCTAAGAAAGGTAAATTCTTTTTCACGTAGTGCAGGGAAATGGCAAAAAGCCCCAGGACTCTAAGATCTTCTTTCAGGTCACCAGTTGAAATCCATCCTGAACCAGCACTTTATCATAATTTCCCACAAAATATATCTGTTTACATACTACATTGCTGCACAGCCCTCAAAAGCCTGCTGGTGTTTATCGCTGTGAGCTCAAAAGTATTGCATCGATGCCCACTGCCTGTGAGAGCCCACCCCTTCAATGACCCCTCAGCAGCTGCCTCGTGGATGCCAGAGAACAGCTTCTCTCCATCAGCAGCATTGCTTCAAACTGGATAAATGTGAAGAGGAACGTGAGGGTCAACATGAGGAGTTACTCAGGAACAGGGACCATGCCTTAAATCCTCATTGTCCCTTGCTGTGCATTAGCTAACTCCTGGGACAAACCCCAAGTCCCTTCAGATCAGCCTGACGTGCGTGCGCTGGCAAAGCATCATGGATGCTTAGGCAACTGTTATCAGATCTCTGTTTATAAATATAAGATTTTGAATTTGGCTTGAGTGCTTAAGCTCACTAGCAGGCAGGCTCCCCACCACCACCAAACAAAAGCACAATAACAACCACCACGAACAATCACTGTTTCACCTCTCCCACATTAGCTATTAATAATGTTAATTTACTTCCTTTGAGGGATACCATATGGTCCCCTTCCTGATCCCTCTACAGGCATAAGAAAAAACTAAGGAAATTAGAGAGACTCCATAACACTGATGGCAACATCCAATGTCTTATCAGGCTTCCTGTTGTTGGGAGTATTGTTTTCCTTTAAAGATTAATATTTACAATGGTTACTTAGTTATCTTAGTTCATTTGGTGACCATTAAAGATTCCAGCCCTGAATGCGATGAATGAACCTCCTTTTATTTGTCCTTGATGACTTATTTGTCTTGTGCCTCGTCTGGCTGAAAATCAAGGAAAATAATTATTGGGTTGGGCTTTTACTGCCATTTCATATGAGGGCTCAAAGTGCATGTTTCTGTTTGTTTTAGAATGGGAGCCCTTACCCACTGCTTCTGCTGATGTATGCATATTTAGGAATATGTTTTGCGATTAGCCGTAAAGTTAACGTGGGTATTTTCCCGATTTTTTTATAAGCTGTATGCTTGGTTTTCGTACTCTTAAGGGAGAAAATGAGGGTATTTTGCATTTCATCCGTGACTGCAGCAGCTGCAGGCTCACTGAAGCAGTCGGTGAGAGGACGGTGCAAGCAGGCGCCGCGTGTCTGGCTGTTGGGCTTGGACTGGAGGAGTAACGGTCCAGGCCTGTCTCTAGCTTTCCCCTGTGCATCAGCATCAGCATCATCCCCTGCAAGAGGAAAGGAGATTTATTTATTTATTTATTTTTAATAAAAGCCCAAGCATACATCAGGAAATGGTCGTTCAGCATGGCACAGATTGGAGGCAGGGGTTAGGGTGGAGACCCCAGAGCTGCAGAAGCATTTCTAGGCCTCTTCTAAGCAGAAGGGATTTTGAAGTCACCTTGGGCTGTCCTCGTCTTTGCTAAAGAGGAGCACAAAAATATCCTCATATTCACAGGGGTATTGGACGCGGCCCTAGAGAACAGCAGCAGAGACAAACACGGCCCACATTGCAAACGACTGCATTTGAGACTCAGGCCCTGTGCAGCATTACAGCAGGGATGAGTGTGGGTACAGGAGCTGTTTTCAACCTGTCCTGTTTTTCTCTTCAGCATGGGTTAAGGATGCACCTTGCCTTTCCCAGAGGTGGAAGCTCCTGACAGCTCGTTGTCACCTTCCCAAAAAAAGGGATTTATTTCCATTTGTGCGCATGGAGGCCCCGCAAACGCACTTCTGCTGGTAACCCCCACACTGACCACCCCCCTGTGCAGCCTTTCTTCCCCAACCCATTGCCGTTTTCTCGGCTGAAGTCCCGTGGGCCAGGAGGACCAGCATTACGAGCAGGTCAGTCCGCAGCCTGCAGGGGCAGAGGGCTCGGCGGGTGTCGTGATGCTCATTTCGCAATGTCTGCGCGCTCGGCATGCGAACCACCAGACCCTCGCGAGCAAACCAAGCCCGTTCTCAGACACAGTTGGCTCCCAGAGAAGGGATAATTTATAACGGTGACATTTCCAAGGTTTCTCTCTTTTCCTTCTCCCCCTTTCCTCTCCAAGTGCTCCCCCTCCTCCCAAATGGTAAAAATGGGCCAGACCATCCCAGCTTTTATAGGGGGAGGTTGTTTTTCTCATTTCTTCGCAGACTGCTGTCTCATCCTGAAACTGCACATTTGATGTGCTTTTATAATGAACTCATTTACACTGTGACAGATGTTTTTGATATGATAAGAAACATGGCCCAGGGGCCAGTGGCGCTGTGGAGCCACTCATGTTTCTCACCTGAATTGCAAATGAGGTATCGCTTTCTTATCAGTTAAAAAACATGAGCAACTGCACGTATAAATAATATGCCACCAACTGCCAGCTGTTTGTGCCAATGACATTCTTCTGAAAAGAATAGATCCCCTCATCATCTGTTCTCTTCCCTCTTGCAGAAAATCTGGAGCTCTTCTGCAAGTGCAGCAGAAGAGATTTGTCTTTTGGCTTCAGATACAGCAGTGAAAATGTCTCTTTAAAATAATTCTGTATTAGCAAAAATAACTTCCATATTTGACACAGGTAATAGCTGATTTTTTGAGTGCTTCCTTGTCCTCTTTCTGCATATCTCTAGGCAAGAAAGAGTCAGTGCAGCTTTCTGTTTCCTAGGAATTCCGTTTTAAAGAATTCACCGTCTTTAAGTGGATTCAGGGTTTCCATTCTGAATGCTGTGGAAGAATGTTGCTCTGTTTAAAAATGCTTTTTTTTTTTTTTTCTAAATAAACATGAAAGATAACACTAAGTCATTTTTGTCTTGGTGAAAGGTTGGGCTTTTAGCTTCCCTGAATTCAGGGTGAAGTTAAAATGCCCCTGGAACCTCGGACACGGAAGCAAGCAGTTCTGCTTGCTTGGTAATCTTTATTAGTAAATTTTGCGGCGAACAGAACTTAAAAATACTGCAAGGTGAAATTGTTCAGGTGATTGATCAGCTTGATGTTTTCTTTGAGTAAAGTTGAAAAACGCTTTTCAGCGTTTTGCCAGCTACAGGCAGAGATGTATTTCTGTTGCAAATGACCTTCTGGGAGAGCTTGACTGCAGGGACATGATTCATTGGCAGCCTGCTGGTGACAGGCATGTTCCTATTGTTCTCAAACTCTGGTTTCACATTTCTCCTGTTAGATAAGCTGCAACCATTAACTACACAGTGAGCTACAAATAAAGTGTGATGTAAGAATTAAGCTTATTATCTGATTGGCAGCATGGGGCCACTCTTCCAGGTTAAGGGTTTGAGCAGATTTTTTTAACAAAATGATGCCTTTTCTTACAATTCAGAAAGCATTGTCCTCCCAAAAGATAAAATATGCTTTTGGAAGCTGCAGTGTATATATATAGTGTGAGCTATAAATAGTCTGGAGCTAGTTCTGCACAGTACCATGTGCAGAAATATTAAGGACAGATTCTGATCTTCAGGGCTATGCAGGAGGCTACTGAGAAACACCACATTAACGCCGTGGCTTTTGAATTTAATTTGGTGTTCAGATTCATATCAAGATCAGAATCTGGTCAGGGATTTTAAGTGTATTTTGAGGAACAAAGGAGTTTGGTGGCCTCTGCTTAATCTTAGTTTTAGTTGGAGATTACATATCAATTTCTAGAGCTATTGTTTGGGTCAAATACCAAGGCAAATGGATTCACTCTTAAATGAGGAATGGCTTGATTATCACGCTAGCTGAAAAATAGGTCCATCCACTCCCACTGTTCAGCTGCTGTAAATGGATGTATGTAAGGATTTAGAAATGGTTGCTATTCAGATCCTTATGAGGGTAAGATGACTTTCAGCAATTGAATGATTTATGATAATGTTGATATTCACACAGGCTATTCATATGGCAGGATAAAAGACCACAGTGGCTGGTCGGTCTCTTTCCTTGGGCACAGGCTGGTTACAGGCTGATGCTGGAAACAAGCTCACTGGCAGGAGCGTTATCTTCCCTGCTACAAAGGGGTGAGGGCCCAAAGGAGGGGGAGTGGAAAAATACCTTCTTGTATTGGCCTTGTGTTCTCCTTTCTGCTGTAAAATCATAGTGGGACAAAGCACGGCAGTTCTACTGAGGGTATACGAGGCAGGGTCAATGCCACGGTATTAACCTTACTTAGCAAATTAGTGATAAACATAACAGATCTTGTTTCCGCAAGGAATTTTACAGCACCTTCTGGTCATGCATTACAATCTGCTGCCCTCCCTTGTATCCTCACGTTTTGACAGGGAGGAGAAGGTCTGTTTGCACCACTTGTTTGTACCCCTTAATTTCGGTGCATTTTGGAGGCCTAATTCTGGGTACCTGAATCCTTCCTAACGTCAGGAAGAGTAGGTGCACCTAAGAGAAAGAAGCAGGCCACTTGTGCTGTGAGGCCTGAGGTAGAAGAGATGAATGCTCCTGGGCTTTGGTGGTACGTGGCCAATGGCCATGTGGTCAGCCCTGCTGAAGAATTTTTGGGGTTCAGTTCTTTGCAGCTTGCCACGCAGAGGGCTGCAGGATTCAGCAGAGTAGCTCATACCTGAAGGCATGCAGTTGGCTCCCAAGGATGGTGTTCCCTGTAAGATTCACACCCCTTTTAAAGGGAACAAACACATCAGCCTTTCCAGTCACCTTTCCAGTCACCTTTCCAGTCACTGCCAGAGCAGGCAGTTTATTTAACAAAGCTCTTAGTCACTCCTGGGGCAGGACTTGACTCCTAATTGCATTTGGTATCTGATACGCTGTCCCGACAGCTCTCAGGGGTTGTAGAAAGGGGGCAGAAGAGGCAAGAACAACTCATTTTGTACACTACTTACAGCTCATGAAGCACTGTAGAGGCGTCCTGCAAATGGGCAGCACTGAAATGCGCTGTGGTTGGGCCCATCGTTGGCACTGGGGATCAGAGCACGCCTCAGAGTTGCCTTCAAGGTGCTTTAATTCATACCTGACAGAAAGAAGGGACCTACAAGAATGCAAAAATCACTTTGTCCCTCTAAAACTGCAATGCCCCCCTTTTCATCCTTGCCATGCATACGCAACCAGGACTGCTGGGAACAGGTGCTGCCTTTCCACAGGTACACTGACACTTCCAGACCAGTGGCGTGTTATTAATTTCCAGTAATAAGCACAAGATCTGAAAGCAAACCAGTACAGCTCACTCAAATCCCACACTGTGAGCTCCTTCCACAGCCACCAGACACCAGCCAGGGGCAATGAGAGTCCCCGTTGCTCTTTCCCACTAGGTGACTGAGCCCATCCAGTCCGTGCCACCCTCTTGGCTTTCGCTCTGGCTGTCTGTGCCTGTGGGACATGGCCTAACCCCTGGCTGTATTGGTTGCCTCTTCTGCAGAGATGCATTTCATGAAACAATAGGAGCTGATCGCATACAACCCCAGCACTTCCTTCCACTTGTAAATGTTTTACATGGTCAGTGGATTGAAACAAGCTGTTCAGGCTGTTCTGCTCCTTAGCTGTAGCCCTCATGCTCAAGCTTACAGGTGAGCACCTTTCCCTCCTCAGTGGTAGCTCTGGTGCTGACTGTGGAAACATCTCCCCCTGTCTTCAGCTTGTTCCAGGCAGAGAAGGGAGCTTCAGTGACAGACGTAGCTCTGTTATTTATCTAGGCATGCCTCAGTCTTTTCCCAGAGACTTTATGAAATGAATCTCTGAATGATCAGTGGCATAAGCATGTGACTCCAAGCCACTGGACAGAAAACAATTTAAAAAAGCACGCACTAAAGAAGCAAGTCTGAAAGATTATGTGGTGTTAGAAAGCACTCAATTTAGAAAAGTGCCTAGCTCGCAAGTGAATACCATGTCATAAGGCAATATTGCAGCATTCCTCAAGGGTAATGGACAGAAATAAGTTCTGCTTTTGTTTGTGACAAATATGGATGATGCTGTGCTGAAAGTAAACACGTTCAGATGCAGGTTCAAATCCCTGTGCCCTGTTTTATTTTTTTCCCTGGCTGCTTGACCCCAGTATCAGTAGGCTATCTTGACTCATCCTCTTGTACAATTCTACTTTCAGGTTCCCTGGTCTTAGTTTGACGTTAATGCCTTTCAGCACCTTCACTGAAAATTGTCTCAATTCAGGCATCGGCATCCAAGTTTGCAGGATCATTGTCATTTCCCAGAGGTAGATAAAATGTTTCTATCTTTGAGACTGAAAATTTGGTGTCTCAAAATTGATCTGTTACCATCATATAACTAAGTTTATTTTGAGAAATGGTGGAATAAGACTCGCTCTCATGTTGATATCTAGTAGCACTTGTTTTCTATCTCTCTGTTTTCTGTCGAGCTGGTTTAGGGCATAATGTGCCACTGGAGGTCAAAAGGTAACAAACTGTGGTGAGTTATTCCTTTTGCATCCTTCCTTTTATTTTAGAAAGTTCATTCTCACCTTTCAATGACTACGTGGATTTTTCAGTTTTTACTGGTAGGATCTAGATCCGTTCTCTTTAGTGGGTACAAGATCCCATAGGAGACTCCTTGAACTTTGTTAACCATTCTTAATCAGAATTACAGCTTTTCAGTGAATTCTCTTTGATACTTCGCCAGATTCTCTCACCAACTGTTTCCCTCCCACCACTATACAGCTTATGCCACTATACAGCTTATAGTTCATGGGCACAGATTCAGAACAGATATGAGTAAAATGAGCAAAGATGGTTATCTTTCCTGTAATAAATTGAACAGAATTGGTCCCTTTTATGGGACTTAGTGTCATTTGATATACAGTCCTTGGCACTGGGAGCATTACCAAGAAACGCCAGGTCACTTCTCATTTATTTGCAAGAGCAATCGGAGTAGCCAGCAGAATTCACTTTAGACTTTCTATTCATTCCTTGCTTTGCTGCTGTTACATGATTGCACGGAAGATTTGTATGGTTTATAATTTTTTTCAAAAGCATTCTAATCTTTCCCATGCTGCTAAAATGAAATCCCAAATGTCTTTGGCAAGATGAAATCTATCACATTCTAAAACTTCCATGTACTGTTTGGTTTCTTTGGACAAGTACAAAGACCCCAAATATTAGCTGAATTGTTCTGTAAACTTTGAGAGAAGACCCTCTATTCTAATCTAGGAGAGCCTTTCTCATAACAGTACAGGTTTTCCTTTATGCAGGGTGCTTTTCACAAAGGTGCCTGTTTTCTGACCGTGAGGTAGAATTAGTATCTGCAGATTCAGAACCTGTCTGATGCTCCATCCTCTCTGGAGAAAAATAAAAATAAAAAAAAATAAAATGAAATTCTATTCCAGTTGAACTCAGTTGAACTAATACAAATATATTTAATAAATAATAATAAAAAGGGCAAACCTAACCACAACCAGACAAATCTCCTCACAAACCTGAAATCTCTTGTCTGTCTGAATCCTCCCTGGCTGAAATTGGATGGGTTTCTGGCAGAGACTTTCTAGAGTATGTTCAGCTCTGCAGCAGTAATCACACCAGCTTCTTCAGCCTGATTCCTTTGACATCTCTGCTAGTTTTCCATTTCATAAAGGCACAGAGGAAGCCAAACCTGACCTTGGTGCACTCTTATAAGCAGCATGTCAACAAAACAAAGGAAGAAAGAGAAAACCATTCCCAATTCAGTGGAGATCTGCAACACTTCTGTGAAAGTGCTGTGCATTAGCAGAGGAGTGATGGTCTCATGCAAATCACTGCAGGCTCCGACAGGAACTTGCTGCTGTTGTGTTCTGGCTCTCGACAAGTTTAATTCTAACAAAGCAGGAGTTGCTTTTCATCCTTTGCTGACCTTCACTACTAGGCTGTGGGGCTCTGCCCTCATATTTGAGGGAAAGAAGCCCTCATGTTGGCTTCAGTGGTTGTCTTTCATGATGAAACATCTTCAGCCTAATATCTTTTATTGGCAGCAACTGAAGTCAGATGCTTAAATCTCATACGGAGACTGAATATTTGCAGAAAGGGGTTCTGTCCAACTGCCTCGTGTATTCAGACATGCCTGAGTGACCCCAAACATATTTCTCCTCTGTCTTCTCTACTGATCTTAAGCAACTTGATCCCCTTCAGCTGCATGGACGGTGGTAGGTCCTTTCAGATGCTCATATTAACTGGTCCCCATTGGATGTGAGAGTTATTTTGTGTTTTTTTCAAGGCAGGTATGAAGGCTCGCTGCTCCCAGGTGCTGTCGGTACTCTAGCTCCCACTTTACATTCCTCACATTCCATCCTGGTGTGTCTAGGCAGATATCTCTTGGCTGTTTAAATTGAAAAATAGTAACATTGAAGTAAGTACACTGGGGTCAAACAGAAAGTCAAGCAACTGCTTTGAGCTTAGACTAAGAGAACGAAGTGAGAGATTCTATGGACAGCAAAGTTAAAGGAACTGGCCTTTAATGCAGTGCAGGAGCAGAATGAGCCCTACAGAGAGACAAATAGACTGAGCACAGACATGATGTGAAAATATGAGAAACAGCTAGTTGAAAAGTTCCCAATAATTTTAACCTCGAGGAATTCCGAAGCAGTATTAGCTGTAGCACATCCAAACTGCAAATGCTCTGAGAGTTTAGCATTTTTGGTAGCGTTTTAAAAATCCCTGTCTGCTTTGCCATTGTGTTTTCCCACCCTTTAACCAGAGAGCAAAGATGACGGAGCGGAGCTAGAAATCTGAATATTAAATACTTCACTAACCACACATTCTCCATGACCATAAAGAGAGGCAAACTGATGTGAAGAGAAGAGGCCATTAGAGTTCATCCAATAGCATGCATGTGTGAGGCAGTCAGGAGACACGGTGTAGTAAATGAAACCATGTTACTGTATAAGGAAAGATTTGGGTATAGTACCCATTACATCCGAATGGTCATATTGTGCAAGTATAGAAAACAAGGATCTTTCCAGACTTCACAGAGAAGCAAAATCTCTGCTTCATCTAGGCATAGCTGAACTGTGCAGCCAAGTGCATTAATGCCACACCAGGTCAGTCGGGTTATAATTGTCTCTAACCAGAACAGTCAAAAGTTACAGAGTTCACTTTCTGCTGGGTGAGTGACACCCAGAAATTCTTTCCAGACTTACAAACAAGCAAAGAGACAAGTTTGAACCTGAACTTCAGTGTAATCACGCCACTCAGCAGCATAAACAAACATGGCATCGATTGGAAAATTATTCTTCAGGCGTCAGTTTTGACTGATCCAGATGAGAAGTTTCCAAAGTTAGGGTCGTGCCCCGTGGAGTGCTGATGGAAGAGAGGTCACAAGCCCGGAAACGAGGTTGCGAGCTGAAAAGCTTGGGAACTGCTGATCTAGACAGATGAATGGTCATGTCAAGGGGGTCCCTTAGAATATCCTTTTTCCTCTCTCCTGCTTCACAGGCAGTGACTTGAGTGAGTTTTAAATCTGACAAGACTGGCCTGTTTATAGCATGCTGCTGTATTTTTAAAAGTAGATCTCTGGAAATGAGTCCAAGATGACCAGGGAGATGGAAGCAAGGGAGGCTCTTGAGGGAAGGATGTGGGACAAAGAAGTGGAGTAGAGGCAGGTCTGTGGGAAACAGGATCTGCCAAGTAAAACAAGATTCAACAGTGTTGAGTAGAAGAGATGGAAGCTTTTTAAGGTTGTAAGAAAGCTTGAGAGTCTAACTTGGAAGGTCAAATTAATCTCCCAAGAGGTTGGAGGGACATAGCTTTACTCCTCTGTGAGGAGTCTGGGCTGCTGAATTGTATTCCTTAACGTGAAAGCAAACCTAATTTTTGGTGCAATTAATGTTTGGCCAGAATAAGGTATGTACAGCTGATGCATATAGAGAAATAAGGCAGTGCATCTTTGAGTCTCTGAATGGCCTTCTTTACTATCCTTGTGTTTCAAAAACTACCAAAGCTAGGCCCTGAATTTATGTATGTTAAAAGAGAACCACTGTTACCGGGAACTTCTGCAGGCTACTTTGTAATATTCATAGTATGAAAAAGGTGGAAAATACAAGTAGACCAGAAAATTAGCATTGCTTATACTACTAATTCTGTTTTGTCACTGTTAAACATAAAAAAAGAATACAGCTTTAGCAGTGTTTGGTAAAAGTCTGTGAAGATTGAATATTGGTGATTCTTTGTGCCAGCAGCAGTAAGTGGTTGTTCGTGGTGTAGGTGCTCAGCCCGGGGACTCAGAGAACCACCCAGTGAGCATTGGGTTGCTGTTGAAACTCCAATGTTGGGGTCTCAGCAGTCTGAGTCCCCTTGCAGCCGTGCCTCTGAAGTTTGTGGGAACCCGCTGAACTCTCTCCTGAGCATCACAGAAAACAAACAGAGCACCTGCAAGTCATGCGGGCTTTTACAATACTGAATTAGCGTCAGTACGAGAGGAGTGTCAGCACCATGCAATGGATATCTTGAACAATGTCTATAGCACCCTATTTGCTATCCAAGGGCATGGAGGAGGAAAGCAATAGATTTGGGGCAATTAGGAGGGAGTATAGCAACAGCGCAGGTTCAATCCGGGACGGGAAATAGGTCTGGAGGTTAATAAGACAACACAGGTCATCATCATAAAGCAAATATCAGGTCTGTGTGGTGCAATACCTAGCTGTGGCTACGTGCTAGGAACAATGCGGAGGTAAAGTCAGTAATGTCGTGTGGTATTTATTTAGTAGCATTATGCTGAGAGGAATTAATGGCCAGGGAGGTCTTTGCATCCCGCTGCAGCTGGGGGGTTTCCTGGGTGCTGTCTTCCAGGCTCTGGGACGGAGCCGGTGGGTCCCATTCCAGCACTGAGTGCAGCGCTGTGAGCCGGTGCTGGAGGTACTAGGCCGCAGGGCAAGGCGGAGCCAAGTTTCCTGGTTATCCCAATTCCTGTTACAGGGACTAAAATATTGACCTGGAGCCACAGGTGCTGGAGAGAGAGGAAGCCAGGAGAAGGCATTGTGTCCGAGCCCCTGAGAGCAAGCAAAGGCAGGCCTTTGTGAGCCTTAACCCCACCGGTGGGGTAGGCTTAGGGATTTCTGAGCAAGGAAGCTGTCTGCTGATGATTGTTTCTAGCAAGATAAAGACTCTGTGAACCTTTTTGTGATTAAATGAACTTATGCCAAGCCTGTACCTGTTTTGAACCACTAATCCTGTACAGCGTCAAATAGCAGCTAATTGGTCAAGCGAGTGATGCCTAATCTTCAGGCCTTCGTGTCAAGGGCCATGGAAGCTTTGCTTTTTTCAGGATGCTCCAGACTGAATTTGTAGGTAAGACCCAATTAAGACTTATATATGCGTATCTCTCAAGTGCAGGAATAGTTTTACTAAAGCCATAGAGATCATTCATATATAAAGTTACAGGCGTGTTTCAGACATGACCAGATTGGTGCAGAACCAGCCCTTATCTCCTGTTCTGGTGATCCAGTCTGGACTGGTCTCTACAAGTTTCTCTTCAGAGTTTAAACCAAGCCTTTGGTTTGAGAAATGTGAGGTTTTATTTTCATAATTACCTTTAGTTTTGGAGCTGCCCTTGAGGCTATTTGGAATCCATTGAAACACGTTGAACTCTAAATCGGAGGTTTCTTTATTTCATGTCAAATGCGCAAATGCCAAATATTAGATTTTTTGCCCCAGTTGTGTGGATGTTTAACTTCCAAAGCATAGTATTTTCTTGTAAGAAACTGATAACTGGTATTTAATGCTGTACTCAGAATTTATCATTTCAGCTCGGCTGATTTTACACATCAAATCATATGACTTTAGTTTCCAAAGTATTTCCCCATATACCTTTTCCAGTCTGCAGAATAACTTATGAGGAAAATTATGCTGTCTGTAAACATTTCAAGATACATGGCATCCTCTTTGCAGGGGAAGTTTTCTAGAGGCCTGGCAGGAATTTTTGATTCTCATATGCAGTTTAAATATTCCAATTCTTAATTTTTTCTATTACTGCAGATTATAGAGTTCATCTCTGTAGTGCCACCCTTAAAATAAACTGTTCACATGTCATTTGTCGATAAATAACATAAGGGCTCATTCCTACCTTCCTAATGGAGCTCCTAGATACTGAAGGGAACTTTTCTTGGACAAAATATGTGTTCTGCCTACCCAAAATCTGTAAGTCTTTGGAATAAGTCCTTTACATGAAACGTAATGCTCCCATGTGAAAGAAGCCAGGTATGATAAAAAAAAAAAAAAAAAAAGAGAGATTAAAAAACATGGGAAAAAGAAAATAAACAAGAGGCTCTTCTTGCTGCAGGCTATTAGGGAGTATAGCTGTAGAAACAGACAGATGATTTCATCTAATGAAGCACCTTCGGAGTATGTGTTCTACCTGTAAACAGAAGACATTTTTTTTATATATTTCAGTATTAACAGGGCGTCTTCTAAGGAGCTGTGACCTTTAATCTCATTATGTATGGATTTGTGTATGTGAACGTGACATATGAATTTGTTACCAAGATACTATTTGAAGCAAACATCCTAAGGCCTTCCAAGTTGGCAAGCTGATGCAAATTTCTGAGTCACCTCAGCTGAAAACATTATTTTTTATTTCTACAACATTTTGGGATGCAAAGGGAACATCAGCCATCTTATCTGACTGATGCTATCAGGTGCTTTCCGTTAAATTTCCTAATATATATTCTAGAGACAGCCAAACACACACATAAGTCTGGATATGAATGGCACTGAAATTAAGCAGAATTTATTCTAATTTATCAGAAAGGTGGAGCAGCTCAGCTAACTACAGCAATTGATCTATAGCAGGATAAGGTCTCAACAAGTTCTTTCAGGCTTCAATTAGTTTGCATCATCTCATTCGTTGCATTCCTGATCTCTCTTCCTTCCTCTTCTCATGTTGTCATCTATTCTTAGTTTATACAAACACGTACTGCTACATAGAGACTTCTCTGCCACAGCTGGACCAGTGGTTGAACCAGGCAGACTCCTGGCAGATCCAAGCACGGACAAGAATCTCAACACAGAGACCATTTACAAAATGGTCTGGGTGGGGTCTAACATTATAGTTTCTCTTGAATTGTTTTTCCCTTATTTCTAATCCTATATAACAGTGACTATTAATTAACAATCTGTTAGCTATTTCTGAGAGCTATTCTGGAACATGGCCTTTAATAATAGGGAATTGAAAAACGGCAGGGGAGTGACTTCCAGCCCTGCATTCCTTCAAAGAATCCTTTAACAATGCACAGTATTTCTCGGTGCTGCACAATATCTATTTCTGAATTCCAGCTGCAGCTAAGACTTTCTTTTTGTTCCTGGTGGAGTTGCCGGCATTGTTTCATCTAATGGGGGAGTATATTCCAAGAAGAAAAGACCCACAAAAGTGTATTTGAAGTATTTTCACCTAATCTGAAGCATGATTTTTCAAGATCTTTCAGAGTGCCTGTAGCATAGACAGCTACACAGTTAATGACACTTTACTAACAACATACCAGATCCCTGTAGCTCTAATATAATAAATGGATTGTAGATCCCACTCTCAGCACAGATATAATTAGCAGGATTTATTTCATTCTCCTTATAAAGACTGAGTCAGTTCCCCCATGCTCTGAGCATGCTGAAATTCTCAGAGAAAATGCAGCTGAGTGCATTTATTATCACTGGAGTTAAGTATTTTTTTGTTGTTGATGCCAATGTCATCATAAATAATGAAACTTAAGAAATTTCATACCTTCGTGCCAGTGCATCCAAGCTTTATAAAGGCTGTCAGTGGCCAAGAAGTGCATTTTTAAAGTTTAGCATAAATTAAGGATTATTTACATAAATACCAATTTTTATAGGGCAAAAAATTTACTGTGAAGCACCTCACGTATATTTTCAGGCAATCAGAAAGTGAAATTTTGGTACGTGTTTACAAGAAGGGGAAACTAAACTTCAGGAAGTCACATGATTTCCAGTAACAGCCCATATATAGACATGTAGATGATGAAAGCATTAAAAAAACCTACCAGCAGGTATTATCTCTGTGTAGCCATGCTCCCATATGTATGGCATAAGGCTCCTTCCCCCCCCTGTTCCAAGAATTTATATCACCAGATATTTCGGAGAATTTACAGTTCCAAACTGAATGTGCGGTGGGTGATACAGCTTCTCTGGAAGCTCAGAGTGACAGTGTCCAGTGGAAAGAAAAGTACAACCCCTTGAGTACCTGACTGTCAATAGCTAAGTAAATAAATCCCAGGCAAATAGTAGTGGTACTAGAGGGAAGAATTTTATCCAAATCAGAAAGCAGAAGCCAAAAAAGGAGGGGTCTACTGCTAGCTAATAATTCATAGGTGGGCCTTTTCTACCAACTCTTCCCAAATGACTACAAGCTCTGCTTTTTCCATCTCCCATAGAGAATGTTATGGTTAAGAAGAGAGATCTTGAAGTGATGTGACATGACCATGTCATTGGATAAATAATGTAAAAATAAACTTCTTGTTAATTTTGTTTGCATGGGTTGAGGTCCTTGTTCACCTCCAATAAAACAAGCTAATTCCCCAGGTCTGGAGTATTCCCGGTGCCTCATCGGACTCTTCCAAGCTCTGAGTCAGATCTTTATTTCCCTTCCTTGCTCCTCAGATGTGTGTGTTCTCTATCCCTCTGGATACCCATGAATGCAGTATAGACAAGGTGTTTGCACAGCTCAGGGTAACTTATCCCTTTGCTGACTCCCTGGGCTATGGTTAAAGGAGAGTTCAGAAACTGGGAACAGAATTATTACATTAGATACAGTCCAAAAGTTCTATGTATTTTTCCTTCAGAGAAGGAAGCTGAGCTAAGTTGCAATAAAAGAAATTGTGGGATTTTCGGAAGAGAGTAGATGGCATAAGGAGAAAGCAATGTGTTGCAAGTGGGTAGATCCATCCCATGGGTACCATATGTTTTGAAATCCTTGCGGTTTGGATAGTGACCAGTTAGTTTCTTAGCCAGAGGCTGCCAGCTCCACCCCAGTGAGCAAGGAGTTCCTGCTGCCACAGAGCCCCAAAAGTGCCTTCGCACCCTGGAAGCCCCTCTGTCGCTTATCGACACAGCAAACAAACAAGGACCTCTGCAACAGGATGTTTGCAAAGAAAACTGGAACTCACTGCTTGCTGCCCGTACCCTGCTTTTCTGCAGGCAGCTACTTGAATATATTTCTGCATCGCCGAACTCGACCAAAATTCATGTTTGAAGTGCAGATTTCCTCCAGACAAACCTTGTGCTGCTGAACTCTGTGGAGGAGGGAGCCTGGCCTGTGTAGAGGTGTCAGCGCTGACTGCAGGATGCAGAATAGGATCTGTAATACAGAGGTCTGGAAGATAGAAACTTTGTGTGATGAGGCCTTTCTGTTCCTATAATTAAGATATTTGCACGGTTGAGCTCCTGCTTTCATAATCCACCCCTGTGATGACTACCAAAACCA
This sequence comes from Anas acuta, assembly GCF_963932015.1. NCBI lineage: Eukaryota > Metazoa > Chordata > Aves > Anseriformes > Anatidae > Anas > Anas acuta. Next base: position 10,284,590 of record NC_088989.1, on the reverse strand, counting down.
CTCCTTCAGAGAAGGTCTGCAGCCAGTTATCCAGATAATGAAGAAGGGCAGGGAGAGGGAGGGGGAAGATTAGCCACAGTTAATAGAAAACATATGTCAGTAAGCCTGTGACTATTCAGTGTGTTCATCTTTTAAAATGTGGTAAGTGCATTTCCTTAGAGCACAGGGATAACCTTAGGCACCAGGAAACAGCTCGCAGTTGTGTTGTGTCTGTCATAGCTGTGGTGCAGTCGAGGCTGTAAGGGGATGGCCAGTGGGTTGATCCAGTACCCAGATAATCCATCTGTGGATAATCAACCACTGACTACGTTCAGGATGTGATTTTGCTCTTTTCTTCATTAAAGCATCTGTTGTCAACAGGCATAATCAAAAGTGCTGCCACGTCGATGTTCTTGCGTATTCTAATTACGAACTGGACTTGGAGGCGGTCTTAAGATCAGTTAAATTATATAATGTAACATAGTGTATTTATTTTTTTTTTAATATAAAATGCATGGGTAATGTTGACCAGGAAGTGGAGAGACTGTACAGAATTCTGTACAGTGCATGGAAATACAGCTCATAGTCATCTTTTGAAGATTACTCAACTTCAGTGGAAAACACTTAGCTTCCTACAACTAGAGGCATTCCTCTGCTGCAACTGAATCTCACTTTTTATATTGTCTCTATTATTCTTTCTAGAGAATCTAGAAATAAGGATAAAATATCCTATAGTGGCCCCTACATCTCAAGAGTCCTTAATGCTATGAGTCGTTCATGATGGGTAGCTTTTTAAGTGTTTCTGGAGGAGCTTCACAGTTCTCTTTACAACTGTGTGTTGGCTTTAGGACTTTATTTTCCACAAGTTGAAGTCTCTCACACTTGAAGATGCAGACCCTTCAAGAAGCACTCAGCAGTACCTTCAGGATCAGTCCCTTCCTGCCTGACGCCAGTGGAAGTTTCACCCTTGATTTCAAAAGGCTCCTGATTAGGCCTGAGGACTGTGGTCCTTTCTTTCCTTCATCCCTTTGCACAGTTAATGCGCTTATACTTACATAAGGTGTGCCCAGCCTGTGCGAGGGGGGATTCATGCCACACGTGACAGGAGCTTTGTCCCAAAGTGCTGACGCCCTAAGTTTAGATTTGGCTCAATGAGGGCAAGTAATAAAGAAAATATATAATGGCAGTGAGATCAAGGGTTACTCGGGTTTAGTAGTTGAATGTCCTGATGGCCACGCTGATTGGAGTGACTCACCAGCTGCAAGCTGAAAGGAAGAAGTGGGGCATCAGAAGGATGTGGCTGTGTGGAGACCTGGTGAGCAGAGATTAGGAGGACAGTTCATGCCCAGAGAATAGCTTGTCCACTAATTTCATTGTTTTAAGCATTTAAGGCAGACAGGGCTAATCACTAACAAAGATGCCCAAGGGAGCAATGTTGTATCAGTTATCTTCCTGAGAGTTTGACTGTTTTGGTTCTATTTATTCTAGACAAAAGAGCTTATTTGTGATGTTTCATCTTTAGTCTGAATGTCTCTAATTTGGACATCCATTTAATTTGGAAGGTTTCCACCCGACACCAGTGAGACTGATTAAAGTCATGACTTATAACCAAACGTCTTTCTCGCTCCATGTTGCTGACCGCAGCTTTGGTTATGAATTGTGAAAGAATGTTAAAATCCAGTGTATTTTTCTCTTTGTGGGCTCTGTTTATTTTTATTTTTAACATTTTGATTGGGCAATGAAAAATGTCAGTGATGCCAGTTGCAAGTCTTTAGGTACAAATTTGCCTTTCAGCCATTGCATGGGAGTGATTATTTGCTTTTAAAAACTGACATCTGGGGATTTTTAGTTCCTTAAGTCTCTGGAAAAATATGGCATTGCACAAAAGCCTGCAGTTTGAAAGGTAGAAGCAGGGCCAATAAGGGGACAGCAACATTTTTTTTATGTCTCTAACTTCCAGAGAGCAGTAGCAACAAGCTGAGCAGAGGTTGAAGGAAGCAGCATTATTACTGCTGTTCCCCCTTGAATTCCTTTCATCAGTCCGGTGACTACATGTGTCCTGATGATACATTTCTGGGTCACATGTCCCTGAAAGATGGTCTATATGGAGACGCATAGCATGGAAAGTATGCTAACTAGAGACTAGTTATGTTGACAGGTTCCACAAGTGACGTAAATTTCTATATTCCTCACACGGACTTTATTAATAGCACAGGACTGAGTCAGGGAGAGCCAGTTATTATTCTTTATGTAAATAAATCAACAGAAATAAATACTCTCTTGTTCCTTATCGTATTAAACCTGCAAATAGCTTATTACCTTACAAGGCAGCTTAGGCAAGCACACCAGACCACAGGGAAACGCAGAGCAAGTGCAAGTCAGCACTGAGATTTCCCCAAGCCAGGCTACGTGGCCATAGGAGAGGAGCAAAGGCACAAGGCTGCAGCTCACAGAGTCCAGAACTGGAGAAAGGAGGCCCAGATAATTATTTCAAAAGCCAGTCTCAAGCGTAACCAAACTGAATTCTTGTTTTGTTTTTGGTCCAATGGAAACTTTGCAATGGAAAAGTCAGATAGATTTTTTTTCCTTGGCTCTGTCATCAGAGATGTTGCTGTTTTTCCCAGTCAACTTTCTCCAGTTTTTCCTAGTCAACTTTTCTCCTCTTTTTCCCAGTCAACTTTTCTCAGTGGGATCTGAATTACCCTTTCTGCAGGATACTGCTCCAGTTAGGAGGTCGGAGGGAGAAAATTCTGTAACCGTAGGGTGTTCGTACTCAGATTCTTTTCAGGATCATCAGCCACTTCCATGAGGGAGTAATTCTTTCTAGTAGTAGTAGCAAAATGTTGCCCTGGTGTATGAGTTAAATATAGCTGGAGGCACAAAGCGAAGAGTTAGAGATTGCATATCCAGTTCTCTGTGTTCCCACTAACAGGAAAAACAGAAATGCATCTAGAGAGGCTCAATCCAAGTATTAGTGTCTCCTTCCAAACACTGAATAAAAACACCTGGATGGAAAGGGCTTTTATTAGTTGGGGCTCATCTGTATTAATCACAACCAATTCATTTTCCCTTCAGCAATGTGGAGAAGTATGGAAAGGCCGTTGCAGTTTGACAGAGAATGAAGGTGTTGCTCACCTGTGATGAGTATGAACTAAACTCAGAATATCCAAATATTCAGAGCCTGGGCCATGCTCTGAGCTCATCTTTGATAAATTTAAAAAGGGGATGCATTTTTACAGGTTCACTCTAAGAAAGAAAGATTTGTCATGTGTAAAATTCAGAACATTCCTCTGTGCTCTTCCATTCATATGATGGAAATAAATTAGAAAAATGGTGTTTATGTATTAAGCAGGATATGGCAACAGGACTATTGCATTTATATCTGCTCTGTCAGCAAGGAATTCATCATAAATGCATCAGGCCAATGTGGTTTTCAGCCGTGCTTATGAGGATGATTTACCTCCTGTGCAATCAAAATAAAGACACATTAGTGGCTAGCAATATTTACAAAGTCTTCCAAGCTGACAAGTTTTAGCTGTAAGGGAGGAATGAATTTTAAATTCTACTCATTTCTTTTCCTCTATGTCTCAGTTAAACACTTCACATTAAATTCCTGAAAATTTTCCTGCTGCTGTTACTTGTAATGGTCCAGAAATGTCAGGGTATCCTTGAAGTGGAGCACTCTTCTCCAAGGCACTTTACATGGCTTAATTAGTGCAGCTATTTCTTTCCCCATGCATCCTCTGAGGGATTTCTTTATGCCAGATGCTTCCTAGGTATTGAGAATCAGAGCCAGAGGTCAACTGATGAGCTGCTGATTGCTCAGGCTGAATGTGATTTAATGCAACAGTTTGTATGAGCAGTTTGCAAAACCCCTCTGGGTAGTGTACGTGCAGGGGTGTTCTTGCATGCATGCATCCAAGTCTCTGTTCAGTGTCACAGATGTGCATTAAAGGACTTGGCATGGCTGAAGGTCGTCATCACAAGACCTCTGCAGCTATCTTTATAACATTTTCTTCACTCTGCTGTAGCAGGCAAGAAGCTTTAAAACTGATAAAAATTAGCTTTTTTTCTTTTTTCCTTTTTCCTAAGCAGCAATGAAGGATGTCCCTAGTGTTTTCAACCAGCTTTATCGTCTTGAATCCCAAACCTCGGCTGTATAATTGTTATAGTTGGGCAGTGTAGCAAATGTTAATCATTTTAAGGCCTGGAGCCAGTTCATGTCTCAAAGTCACTGGTTGAATGTTTTTTTGTCCTAAGCAGAAGTAGTTCTGATTCTGGCTAGTGATATGTCATTAATGTGAATCCTCTAAAATGTTTACCCATTAAAAGTGAGACTTAACCCTGAGATAACAGAAATAATTCAAACTAGCCTAAAAATAAAAATTCAGTTCAGAATATGGTGATATCTCTTACCAAATCTCTTCTGAACATAGCCATTATGTGAATGTCAGCTGCAGGACTGCATTTCATACTGGGATTTTCCACTTGGCCTTTATTCCTTACCAGTCTGATAATGGGATGAAAAGTGGACTTGAGGAATGCGGTTCAAAGGATTTGCACTATTGATCTCGTGTCCCAAGCCTGGCTATGTAATGCATAGGAAGGACTTTTGAAGATACCGTAAAATGGAGACAGCCCATGCAAGGCCATGAAACAAGATACAGAGCTTAAATGTGGGACAACTGAGGAGGAGGAGGCAGGCAAAAGGCAGTTAAGAGGTGGAATACAGTCAAAGGATGCTGTAAGAAACAATGACAGTCCTGACAACACTGCTATGGGCTTTCTTCCTCTGTCTGCCTGTGATGGTCTTGCCAAGTTAAATTTTTTAATGGGCTTATTTCTGTCCCTGAAAAGATGGGGATACATTTTTAAAGTCTGGATAACAATTCTGAACTCTAAATGAGTAAGAAATCACTCAAATTAATAAATAAATAAATAAATAAAATAAAATAAATAGCAATGGTAAAAAAATCTGTCTACATTGCTGCATCTTATTTTATGAGAAAGGATGGGAAGATGTAGATAGTATCTGAGTGCTACTGCAGTAGTGTACACTGAAATTCAGGCTCACATAGCTGAACAGAAATTGGTCCATGTTTATTGCTGTGTTTGGTGCAGACACTGAAATACAGAAGCTCTGTGAAGAACAGACATGTCTTGGGTGCTGTTAGTCGGTGTATTTTACACTGCACATAACAATGCAGTAAAACATTGTTACTGGCAAACATCATATTCAAAAAATATCCTCTTTCAAAGAAACTTAATCTTTCTTACATGGGTATTATAGACTACCCCTTTTTACCAAAGGAAACCTGATAGCCATGCGTTTCAATTTAGATTCAAGATACACATAGTCTCTCCATCTGCCTGCATTGTCTGTTCACAGCAGCTTTTCCTTTATCAGATCCCACATATACGTGCTGTAGGACCCCAAAAGTTGCAGTGCTTTTGAATCCTTTTTTATTTAGTCTGCTTCCTATCTGTGTTCTACACGTGTTCCTGTTGAGCTGCCTCAAACAGCTCATGTCACTTCTCTGCTGCTGTGCATTTAGGGATTTCAAAGTCCTTCCTGGCCCTAGTGAAGGTGAGAGACGTTTTGTGGCTTCGTCATCAGGTCAAACTCTGGAGGAAAAAGCAGGGAAGAACTTGTTCCACTGCCTTCATTGTATATATTGACAAATTAAGGTTTACACATGGCAACGTTTTGACCAAGTAATAAGGAAGTAACCTAGAAAACACCCAGGAAATTCTCCACGTGCAATAAAATAATAAAATTCAAGTCTGAGTCTTCATCCCATGAGCTGTCTGCAGGACCTCCCTACACTTCTTGGGTGTACGCAGAGCTGAATTTGTCCCATAATGCTATTTGCAAAGATTGATTTTTAAAATAGCCCTTTGGGTGAGTTTATGAGGAAAGGCAATTGCTCCTGTGCCGGGAGTTTTGTTTTGGACAGGCTCTGGGCTGCTGTCTGACGTGGCGCGTGGCGTTACGTGCAGCGCGGGTGAAGGCGGGTGCGGCTGCGGCCTGCGCTGCCTGGGCCTTGCCGCGGCTTGTTGGGAGGCTTGTTGCCATTCCTACCCGCTTCTCTCTGTGGTCTCCTTCTGACACAACACCAGCTGTAAGCCGTGGTTCTGTTATGTAATTCATTTAGGAGCGAAAACTCGCTCGTAAAGTTTATGGTCCCGCTCTCCCTGAGACAACCCAAGTGATGCGGCCGGATGGCGGGGAGAAGGGAAATTTCCCTAGGCAAAGGGAATACTTATCTGCCGGGGCCTGCTATTGAAAAACGGATCTCTGCTCACATAAGCAGGAAAAAGACATTGAGGCTTATTTGTATTTCTGCCCCTGAGCACAAAGGGGCTAGAAAGCAGGCGTCTCCCACCGATTGTGTGTTCCTCCTGTTTGGAGATGTAATCGGAGTCCACACACTGGGCCACAGCCTTTCCTCAGCTCCAGGGGTTGGGGCTGGGAAGGGTGTGCAGGGGCAGAGGACTGGCCCCGGCACAGCATCTCTCCTCCATCTGACGTGCAGCTCAGAGCTAGCAGCAATGTTCCTGGGGGAGGGAAGAAAACAGATTCACCCTGTTCACTCAATCCCAACTCACCAACGAGAGAAACAGGCTCTCTGTAAACAGTACAAATGAAACGGATGTTTCGCTCTGCTACTGATAAGTTTATCAGCAAAGCCAACGTGCACTTCAGACCCCTAGGAAAATATAGAAGTTGAGGGTCCTCAGCTAACCCCCAGCTTGCCACACCCTGGGTGTCAGTGTTTATGCTTTGGGACATGCCGGTCATGGCTCCAGTCACGGTGACACCAAGGCTGGGACGCTGGCACTGTGACCACAAGGCCCAATCTTACCTTAGCTGTTGTTAAGTGCTATTGCAGCGTATGGAAAGGGACTGCAAAGGTGCTAGGGAAGATGAGAACAGTTGCTTGTGGGGAGCATCGTGGCAAGGCCGTACTGGATTTGGGGTGTGATGTGAGGCAGTGGCCTCTCCAGCTGGTATTGTCCATGAATAGACCATTGTCCTTTGCAAGGAAGGAAAGAAAACCCTGCCTCGTCTGCAGGGGCACGGAGCCAGTATTGCCTCACCCAGGGCTCAGCCTCCAGCTTGGAGGTCTCACAGCTCCCAAATGCCTCACCCACGTTGCCTCAAACTCCTGCTCTAGCATCCTGTTACACACAGGGCGTTTTGACCAGCTGGATTTTGTTCCCTGCAAGTGAGTGGCTGGGAAGTAGGTGTGTTCCACGGAGCTTATAATAGAAAGCTTGCTTTAACCTCCATGATAGAGAGATTAGCACCATTCCAGAATGATATAGTACATGTTTTTTTAAGGGTCCAAAGGTAATTCCTGTTTACAGAACTACTATCTGCAGAGCTGAAAGAGCCTCGTAGCATTCATGCTAGGGCAGCGGCTGTCAGGTCACGGAGATTCCTTCCCCTTTGCTTCTTTTTCAGGTGGACTCTTGCCCTGCTGAGGGAGAACTTGAAATGCTCTATGGTTGGCTGACCTGGGCTGTTGTGGTTGTGCAAAATCACACTGCTCGTCTCTGCGATGAGAGAATGAGGAAATTCTTACACCTACTCCTGCTCTCCACCACGTGCCATCTCCTCTAGTTTATGAGGATGCCAGTCTTACCAAAGGTCATTTTGAAACCCCAGCAGAGCTTCTCTGAGGTGATTTTTTACATCTTGGAATTTTTGAAGTTTCTAAAAGAAACTCTTTGGCTGAGATCCACATGAAGTTTGCTAATCCTTATAAAAAAAAGTCATTGACAGTGAAGTTCTGTTTGCAACAATCTCAGACTTCCTTTGGTTGTTTGTCTCTGCAAATGCAGTCTCAAATACGTTGATCCACAGTGGTCCAGCCTGCTACTCCTGGTTGTATTCTCATGCCCAGCACTGTTGCCATTATCAGTGTGCAGACACCAAGAACTGGGCCTGTGGTTCTGCTCCCACCAAGCCTGCTTTTTCAAGAAGTATGAAAGACCAAAAGCACACTGAACAAAGACCATGTCCATCTGCTAATCAGCCTTTGAATTTTTAGTTTTTCTGAAAACCAGAAAGTACAAGATCTACCTTTCTGTGTAGATATATTCTTGCATCTATGAGGAGTTTCGTGTAAGTCAGTCATCTGAGCCTTGGTGAGCCAGTGGAAAGTCAGAAGTGGCATCAGCCTGGAGTTCCCTGTCCGCTTTACTGGTGCGGTCCTGGAGAGAAAACACGCAAAGGTCATAAACCCAATGAAGTAAATTCATCATTTCACTGATGGTTGGATTTACCCGACTCTGGTGTATTATTACTTGCCTTCCACATGTTAATTTTATTCACCACTTCTTGACCGATACCCTGTTGAAAATGTTTGTTTTTCATCCCTCACAACAGATGAAAATTTAAGGTGCATTTTGGAAAAGTAGCCCTTAATACACTTTTGTGTTTTCTTTAATAATTACATAGTCTGGCACTCACTGGCCCATGGTTTCCCCTCTAAGTTGGCACATATTTAGCTCATTATTAGCTATTACCTTCTAGAAAGATAGTTGCATTCATACAGGAAAAGGTATATGAACATGTAAATCTAGCACCTAGTATATTAACAGCAGATAATAATTCTAAGTAATTTTTAATAATTCCTAACTAGTTTCCTTCAGCTCTCCCTGAAGGAAAGAGAGGGACACGCTTAGCATACACAAAGCTGTTTTATTTACTCCAGAAAGATCGTGAGATCATGCTGCTAGTTGATGAGGCACCTTCCTTCCCCTCTCTACTTCTTGTTTTCTCTCTGTGTCTAGGCCCTCTGATCTCGGAAATGATTTACACGTCCTCTGCAAACTACAACTATCCTCTTCTCTCTGTCATGCTCTTTCTTTGCACAATGCTTCTGCTGCGCTTCATCCCGTTGACTTCAGCACTCTCCCACCAACGCACAAAACTGATGATGGTGCAGATCACTGCTGCTTTTGTTGGTACCTACAATAATACCATACAGCTGCTGCCTGCTGTCCTGGGATTTTCCAAGCGCTCCTGCGGCTGAGCAGGTTGCAGACTGATTGAGACATGTTTGGTGGTTCAGCCAGGTTTGCCACAAGGGGGGGTGAAGAACAGAAACCAGCTGTGGAAATTTACTGACTCTCTGAAGATCTCATGACTTCTTGCTAAATCTGAAAATTCCCAGTAAAACAAGAACAATTTTGTTTCTAAACCTCCTGTGCTGCCTTTCATCATTCTGTGATTACCTGCACATTGCACGGTCAGTGCCATTTTTTGTCAGTTATAGAAAACAGTCCATCATTTGCTGAAAGGGCAGAAGGTAAAGAATGCATTGGTAAAGACACTAGTTGCTGGTTCAAAGAACTTCCACACAGATGGTGAATTAAATATATATATATTCAACAAATTAGCAAACAGTGTGCCAACTTTTCTGAAATATATGCACATTAGGAGTATGAGTGGGAGCAAATAAGGTTGTGAGGAATCTTTCTGCAGCTTCTGTTTTCAAACAGTGATCTTGCAAAGAAGTCTTTTTCTTGCCTCTTTTTTAAAGGTAAATATGTGCGAATCTCTTTAAATCATCTGAAGTGGATCATGGTTATGACTAAGAGATAAGGAGGGATTTGTCTGTCTGACAAACTTCCCCTCTGTTTTCAGAGTAGACTGGTATTTTCAGAAGCAGCGAAATACCGCTCAGTGCAAAAAGCAGGGCATATTGTAAATTGGAGATCTGCCAGCTCATGGGCTGAGCAAAAACTGTTGAAATGCAAGATGCTTCAAGGCTCCGCTCTGTTTCCTGCACTAGAAAAGCCCCTGGTGATGTCTCTAAGTAAAGGTTTCAGTCTCCAGTCCACAGGAGATCAATGTAATGCCTACTATAAAGTCAATAGGAATTTTCCATTAGTACAGTCAATTGTTCTTAGTCATCTTTATACTAGACCATATCATCTGCTCATCAGAATTAATCGTGTTTATTTAAAAAAATTGAGGGAGGGAGAGTGGAAGAAACCAGGAGCATTAGAAACAGAGAAAAATGCCTTGAGTCTGGCTTATGCCTCTAGGCAGGGCATAAAATGAATCTGAAATAATGTAATTTCTAAGCAAGCCGTGGCTAGAAGTAGAAACAGCAACAGTGACAAGAGATGACCAACGCAGTCACTGGCACCACTGGTGGTGACAGCCAGCAGAGCCTGCAAAGCTCATTCTGGGCATGTTGCAAGGCCCTGATACCACCAATAATGCTGCAGAGTCCTGTTTTGCTGTAATGTTATTGATAAGGCTTCGTAAAGAAAAGCAACTAGCTCACACAGCCGTACTGAAGACATGCAGACCAGGGGATTTGCCTACTTAGGACTGCTTTTAGACTTGGGGATGAAAGGGGAAAGCAGCTGTATGTATTCCATAGGGCACCCACTGTAGCGAAGCCCTTTTTCTCAGCCTTTATTGAAATACCAACGTATTGGAATACCAAGTCAAATACTAAAAAACCTGTAGCAATTTAAGGTGGGAGCAGGACATTTGCAGGTAGATAATTAGCTAATTAGATAATGATAATCTCTTGCTATGCATAGCCAAAAACTTTGTACAGTACAGCATTTAGGTCAAGATACAACGTATTGAATACTGACATACTGAAATTTCTCTGGATCTGTCTAGGAAAGGGTAAAGACGATGATCCCAAAGACTCCCAGAAAAATTATTTAAAAAAATTAAGATCAGAAAATGAAACCCATAGAGAAAAGCAGACACACTGAAAGCAGCAAGACTGCAGCCCTGTACGTCATATAAAATGAATGCAATTCACCATGCTGAATTGTTCATGCTCAGACCATATATGTTCAGTTCTTGACAAAGTAATCTCTTTGCAAAGCTACATAATGCAGCAGAGTCAGCTATGAATGACTTATAAACAAAGAAGCTATTCAGCTGTCAAAGCAATTTTCAGCTATATTAAAACAGAATAGGATGGGATGGATTCTGCAGAGCTCTCTGCTGTGTGCTGTCCCGTGAAGGCAGCGGCATCGCATGTGTGTAAACCACGCGGGGAGAGGGAGTGCGTGCGTGCACGGGCGGCCGCCCACGCAAACACATGCACACACACGTGCGCGGGATAATCGCCTGTTGCCTTTCTGAGCTCACGTTATACATTGCAAAATGCTTATTTAAATTGCATTTTTGCTCTGCACTTAGGGATGTCACCGAGTTCTGGCCATGGCGATGACGTGCTCGGTTTCCATAGAAACCAATGTACTTTGGAGGGGGAAAAGCAGAAGGAGACTGAGAAAAACAGAAAAAATTGAGCAGAAAAATTGAGCAGAATAAGGGAAGTGTGTGGTGTGAACAGATCGTTTGGGTACTGGGGCTGCTAACAAAGTGACTTACCTTGTCAGCAGGGAGACACCTTATTCATGGGTATGTCACTTCAGAATATTCCCAGCAGTTCAAATTTATGCCAATTAAATGAACACACCATCCTATTGCTCCATATATACTAACCACCATTAGGTGGACTGAATCTGGATTAGAGAGGCCAGGCTTCCAGTGTGATTTCTGCTGACACACAACTTTTGCTGTTTGCTCTGTCTCTGGTGTCATTAGCAGGTGTTTCCTATCTTCATCCCCAGACTGGGGAAGGAGGCAGGGCCTGGGAAACTACAGATTTCAACTAAGGTTCAATGAAATACCTGTCAAGTCTCCCATAAAAAAGCTGTGTATGATCTGTACCTCCCAAGGGGTAGGCGGGGCAGGGAGAGGCATGCTGGAGCTATTTTATGATTTTTTCCTTCTCAAAACAGCCAACTTGCCATTGAATCATTTAATCACTAATTAAAAATCCTGGATAAAACAAGCTATCTACAGCTTTCTGGCAAACATCCCACTGACTTTGGTAGGGCCAAGATTTTACCCTTTCCTTGACTGTAGAGCTTGTTTGTTGTCACTTCTTTTTCTTTAGCTGTTCTATGTGTTTTATGCCAGGTTTTTTTCTTTTAGCTACTTAATTTATTTTTCTCAAATGTTATCTCATTTTAGCTCCAGAATGAAGACCTTTAATATGATCACCTCTACAGGTAGTCCATGGCCAGGCTAGCTGTGTTTTGCCCACATCCTTTCAGCTGTGGTCTAGGGGAGGACAAGGAGTATATGCAAGGGCAGTAGGAATTCCGGCAGCTAAAGCCTTCATCAAGCACCTCAGTGATCATGCACCTAGATTTGCAGGTCCTTGTTGCCAGAGCTATTTGCTGCTCCTGGGAGTCCCTCAGCTGGTATCTGACCTGCTGGAAAAATGATGGACTGCTGCAGCCTGGAGCACCCAGCCATTTCATCTACCAGGGCTGAGTGCTGGGAGTAGAAACAGAGTCTTATATATAAGAATGCTGTTGGTTACCAAGTGAAATTCCTGTTATGTCTGTGAATATACTTTGGTTCATACTTTTACTGTCTTACCTTTTTGTATTTACCAGTCACATATTCTGTAATTTTGCTTTCAGAGCTTGCATTAGAAGAGACCTATTCCATTTCTGCCTGGGGCTGAATAACTCTAAGATGCACCCATGCTGTCACCCCCGCTGGCTGCTTGCTTTAAGGTAGGGATGTGCCAACAAACCCTGCTTCGAGGAGGCTTTCTGGCAGAGTGCAGTTGAGTTTCTGCCGTGTTCTTCATGAGAAGCTACTGTTGGTCACACAGGGCTCATGTACAAGGGACTTGAGCCAACTCAAGTTGCCAGGACCTACTACTGCATTCTTCAAAGCTTAGGGCACCAGAGTACAAAAAGGCAGCCAACACCCTAATCCCTTACCAACACATTGGGTGACAAAACCCACAGCAGTTACCTGTTATGTTGACGCGATTCAAGCCCATACTCGTCAATTTATCTTTATTCACCCAAATCCATATCTAACCCCCAGTGCTGACAGGTAAGAGTCTTGTTTGATGGCTCATCAACAAATTATAACAGTAAAACAAAATTAAGTGAAGGAAGATATCACTTGGTGATTAGCTCTTACCTTGCTTGTTTTCCTTAGGTCTAAACTTTGAATTTTACAAGTTATATGTTAAATGCTCTGATTTACTTTCTGGTACACAGACAGAAAGAAGCAGATTGTAATCCATGTGTTTTGTAGGTAATATAGAATTTTTTCCTCTGGGGAATCCATCAGTGTGGATGCTTACTATGTATTTATGAGACCCCTTGCAGATCTTTAGGGTAGGTTCTCAAAGGTTCATTCTCTTGGACTTCTTATTGTTAACATTTATTCTTCTTTTAAAATGGCAAGCTCTCATAACTATGCAGAGGGCTTAGTTCAAACTTCAGGCAACTCTCACATCACTTTATTTGCAATTGGGCTTCATGCAGGACTCAGCAAGATTTCATTCAGCCCTTTCTATAGTGTTGGTTGCAATGCTGTGGAGGTGAAGGTGAGCAGGGAAAATTGCTTTTGGCTTGAATGTTCTGTATTAGTTAGTCAGTGTTGTGTTTTGCTTGTTCCAGAGGCTGGTTATTATCTTTGATAGTATGTCACCCTGTGCAGCAATGCTGAGCACAAGAGAGAGCATCTCTTACATGTGCTACCACTGATTCACTGCATGTATTTCCTACGAGAATACCTCAGTCACGTCAAAACTGCTCATTTCTAGATAGCAACTAATATGTAAACACTAGATATCATGTGACAAGTTTGAAGGCCAGATCAAGAAGGTAATGTTCAAGGGTGATGTCTGCACAAAAAAATAAACTTCTGGAAGCCACTGTAACTTCATGCATGAATGAGGAGGATTTGCATGACTCAGGACTGTCTTTTTTCCTGTTATTCAAGTACTGGGATGAACAAGCAAGGTTAAAAACAAAGCAAGCAAGCAAGCAAACAACCAAAAAAATAATAATAAGTCTAATAATAAGTCTGTGCAACCCAAGTGTACTGCTTATCATTGTGTTACACCAAAACAAAATTTGTAATGTACTTTGCCTTGAACAATGGGATTTTCCAGAGTCATCAGTGTAGTGTTGGTTTTCATCCTCTCTAGTATTGCTGTTCCTGACTTCTCAGCCTCTGGAATTTTCATCCTAATTTTCCTCTTTTGCTTTTAATGAAATAGCAAACTTAGCTTTATTATCTCCAAGAATTCTCCCACACAAGGGGATTTAAAATTTCTAAATGAAAGTCAGCAGGAGAAGATGATAGTTGGTCTAATTTCCTCAGAAATTTTATACCTGAAGTATTTATAATAATAAGGCTTTGTTGCTGGAACCTTTGAATACCAAGAATCTGAAAGAGGTATCTGAACCAGCAGGTTCTGAGAATATTTCCTAGATAGAAACCCAGGAGGAAGAAGAGGAGTAGGGGAACAAAAGCCATGTAATCGTATAACTGAGCATGTAATTTTCAGCAAAAGAATTTCTTTTTGAGTTTAGTATTTTTTCTTTTGATAAATTCTTCCTGTAGAAAGTGAAGTTTTTCAGTCTCTGTACTGTTCCAAAATTTAGGCTTTTAGTTTTCTTGATGTGGTTATTTTTTTTGACATCACTTAGTGGTGATGAGTTTGTGTTCACGTCGTGTGATTGGATGGCTTGGTCATGCTTAATGACTTCAGCCTTATAAGCTACATTTGACTCAGAAAAGTATCATTTGCTTGTTGGAAGGAGAGCCTGCCTCATTAATCAGTCAGTGAAATTTACTTCTCATCAAAAGGTTTTGTCATGGTAGGATTCAACAAGACTTAAATGGTACATGATACTTCTTCATGTTTGCTTTACAGGGCTGAATCCCGCACATAGCATGGCTTTTTGGAGTATGACAGCCATGAGCAAATTTTCAGTCACACAGTGATTCTCAAAAATAACTGAAATTGGATGCGAGGGAAGATCTGTCTGATGATGATCCAACATAGTCATAAATATTTTCTCATTTTTTCTTTAGTGTTTGTCAGCCCTTCATACTTTCACTCTATTCTCTTTTATAGCTTCTTGGCTTTGTGTTTTGGTTATGCCTGTTCTGGTTCTCAAAACTAGTTTTAGAATTTACGGGAGATGGTCTTGAGTATTGATGAATCCATGTAAACTAATGCAGACATATAAAGTGTTAGCTTTTTTTACAGGGGTTGTTTTCTCTCACTAAGTAAGAGAGATCTGGATAGATTGGAGGTATGCTTTATGATCAGTCAATCTGTATAGTTGAGCCAAGCTACCTTATAGAATGATTCATGCTGTGATGTGCCACTTGAAACTTGGCCTGAGTTCTTGCTGGATGATGGTTGCCTTTACATTATGATGGTGAGATGTTTCCCTACTCCTAAAATAATCTGGGGTATATTCATTGATTGCTTTTTTTTGTTGTTGAAAAGTTAGTTTTCCACCAGGTAGCTCCTTCTTCAAAATCCTTGTGCCATCTCCCACAGTATTACCTCACAAGTATCTGGCAGTTAGATTAAAATCAGGTTGCAGTATAGTTTGTTTTGTATGAACATTTGTAAGTCAGCTGTTTACAGGAGTTTCCCCGAGCATACAAAACCTGTGAGTTGCATATCATTTGTCATCAGGAGTTTGTTGTTGTTAAAGAATTGCCAGACAGAGCCTTGTTCTCTTTCCATAATACTAAAATTAATCTTGGTTATAATGGAATCCTGGTACAAAATGCATCCTTTTGCATTGGCAAATCAAGTGCTTGGCATCAGCAATATTTACATTTACATTGTTTTTGAACTGCAGTGTGTGCTGGAAGGTAGGGTGAAATATTTCCTAGATGGCCAGATTATTTCTAAGAAAAGATGTATCCTGGAGCAGAAATTTAGAAACCTTCTGTTTCAGAGGAGGCTTCATGGTCAACACAGTTACAGTGGGGTTTTACTAGATGTCCATGGCCCCTCTTGCATTGCCTTCACATGGGTTATACCTTGATTTCAGAGCTTTCCAAATTCCTATTGTACAGGCAGCTGCATGAGCTACCTTTCTTTGTGCTCCTGCTTTGACTTGTTAATATCCATCCAAGTTCTTAAGAGATTTGTTCTCTGTGCAAAAGAAAAAGTGACTGAAGTCTCTTCTGGTTATCTCATTGCACTCTGATGCTCACGATCTTATCTCAAATTGCTAAATAAATATAAATAATATTTATATATCATATTTCTTCATAAGTATATGTTGTTTCCACTCTTCCTGCATTCCTGGGGTTTGAGCAAGGGGAGATCAGAAAACACTGAGAGAATGTTAGGATACGTGGAAAAACTTGCAGAGACCTTGATTCCAGGAAGGAGATACACACATACTGATAAACAATTCCTTATCTAAGAAATACTCCAGAAAGTGTTTCTTAAATAAGAGTGCTTCTCTGAAACTGAGCATTTGGTTGTGTGGTGGTTTTTCAGTATTTCAACACCCTGCTGATAGTGTTGTGAAATTCTTGCTGGGCCTTAGCCAATTAACTGAATAAACTTTTATTTGCTTAATGATTTTATAACTCTTTTATAGGAGATAAACTTGCCATTTTTTCATTTGATTTCTCTCCTGCATTTTGTGTAAGAATACTATCTAATCTCACAGAAATTACAAGTCTTTGAGACTTAAATTCTTGCAAAGTTATTAAATACATCAATCAGAACACGTTTGGACACTTAACAAAGTTCTCATTATGTTTTTCTGTGATATTTTTAGTATTATTACAGATAACTACTGTTGTATTATTAAATACATTGAATTCTCTTATACGCTGTAGTGTAATTTTCCACTTCACTTCCCCTATATTTACACATACTCATACACCTTCCAATTAAGGTCGTCTTTCAGTGCTCTGCAGTGTCACACTTTAGAGAAGAACTGAGATCTTCCAAATCTGAATCCCATAAACTGTCTGCAGAACAGTCCTTCTTTCTAATGGCCATCCAGCCCCTAGAATTCAGCACAAAGGTTATGATCAGAAGTATGATAATATCACCAAAGACATCAAATTAATGAGTAGGTCTTTGTAGTTACAAAAGGATTGAATAGGAACAAAAATATTCCCTACAAACTGCAGATTTTATCACTCTATTATTGTTGGTAGTATATTTCATATTTTCAAGCATTCAAGTAATGTATACATAATTAGAAGCATGAGAAAAGGTATAGAAATCATATCTGGAGGCTACCTTAGCGGAGAGAGAATAGGAGAATTCTCATTCAGTATAGATAAAATAAATTTCTGTCCACGGGGCATAGGCATTGAGAGGAAAATAACTTATATGAAACCAAGGGCTGTAACAGCCTAATTTTGTTCTCTGGACCCAGGTAAATTTCATCCTAACACAATAAATAAATACATAATATAAAGTGAAGTGCCATTTCCTGATTCATTATCTTGTTAGACTCCAAATAAACATATATCATGCTGGAATTGCAATAACACAGACTTAGTACATATAGAGGGAATTGCATCCAGCTACTA
Organism: Anas acuta; assembly: GCF_963932015.1. Lineage (NCBI taxonomy): Eukaryota > Metazoa > Chordata > Aves > Anseriformes > Anatidae > Anas > Anas acuta. Next base: position 10,267,198 of record NC_088989.1, on the reverse strand, counting down.
AATATGAAGAAAATGTACCAAAAGCAAATGATTTAGAGGAGAATGAAATTCTCCTTTAGACTCAGTGATGATTCTGTTATGTTCTCCCAGGGAAGATGGCCCTTCTCTTCTGTAAACATTTTTTATTATTTTCTTTCTTAAGCAAAAAAATGAAAAAAAAATCTATTTGTATGTAGAAACAAATTTATGATATTTTACTACATGCTATCATCATTCTATAAGCTGAAAAGCAACAAATCAGAATGTTCAGCAAAATAATTTAGGCCACTATGCAATAATATATAAGCACATTAGCTACATATGTATGGGTAATAGTATAAAGCTGTTTTCTCTGTTCTTTGTATTCTGCATCACCTGAAAATTTTTCTTGATGCTCAGAAGCTGCCTGGAGCCCATATATGTCAAGTGTTGTAGGAATGGAAGAAGGAATAACAGTAGCAACAAATGATGTAATTATTGATACAATTATTGTTGCTGTTATTATTATGAATGTTTGCTGTAACACCTACTGTGGCTGGTGATTTTTGGACACTTCAGTGCTTTCTCTTCACTCCAGAGAGTCCATAATCCAAGGACAGAAGTTGGGGAAGAAAACATCAATAAGAAATTTATGGAAAACTTACCCCCAAATCAGCAAGGTCCCTTATAGCAATGGAAGCACGCCCTTAGCAGGGTTTATATGGAGGCGACTTATAAGATGAGCCATGGGTGACTGGACAGGGTTTAGGGTTTGGACCATGGTGTGGTGGCCTTGGAGCACAGGTGGAGGAGGTTGTGGGCACCAGTGAAACACAAGGCTGGAGACAGGTGGCTTGAAGCATCTTAGGGCACGACCGTGCCAGCATAGAGCACGTGAGTGCATGGAACAAGCACCAGGGCTTTGAGGGTGGTGCTGGAAGTCAGAATTTGCTCCATGAAGGTTGGGAGGCTGGTTGAGGAATTAAAAAATTTAGCATGGGAAGTTCTTAGTGAGCCTTTGTCTGTAGAGAAATGCTCTGAGGAGACAGTAGTGAGACAACATTGGTGTAAATCCATGTGGTTGTATAGATTTCAGTGCTGCCCAGCTGAGAATTTGGCTAGCAGCTTACAAATCCCCTGCGTTTCACATATTTGAGTACAAAACAACTTTTCTTTCAGACTATAGTGTAATCATGAGTCATTAGCCTCTGCTTGATGACGATCCAGCTACTTTGTCAAAGCACTGAAATAAAACTGTGCATCTCAGGTGACTTAGCTGTGCAACATGGAAAAACAAATACCCTCTGTGTCATGGACAGTGCCTTGTACATCCATGGGGAGATGTTTGGTGCCACAGCCTGAGCTTCTCCCCAGAAAGGGCAGATCCGTAAAACAGCTTCTCACCAGACCTTCAATTCCATTTAAGTCCCCCAGATAGATTCAGGGTGATTTTCACACATGATGGCCACATCTAGAAAGAATGACTGTGACATCCATGTTGAGTTACGGGAGGGCTCACACACTGAAGATGAAGACAAGAAATAAATGGCCAATACCTCTTTAAGAATCCACAAGAGCAAAGCAATAAAAAAAGAAATACAATAACTCCGATAATAAAAACATTATCTTATAGATTTCATACAAACTTTGCCTTAGGGAGGCCACCTGGTTTGTGCTTTACTGACACAGCTGTTCGGACTTTTTTCCTTTGCTACATAAAAACTAGAGGAATCTGAACAGCTGTTTGGGTTAATTTTTTTTAATGCCTTCAGTAAGTAAAAATAAGGGCAAGTGACATGAATAAGTGATGTGAGATTGCCCCCAAAGATGCTTTAAAAACTTTCCAGAATATTTCCTGAACCTTATCCACAGCGAATAAAGTTCTGTTGTCCAGAAGGAGCTGAGCCAGACGGGACATTTCCACTCGTGGCTGACCAGGTATAGCATTACCTGTCCCGCATCTCTTCATGTAGTAAAGACTCACTTAGATTGGGGCAAATTGGCAAATTTAGTTATACTGAAATCAGCCCAAGGTAACCCCACTGACTTCACTGGAGTCACTTAGAATTTCCATAACTAAAACTAAAAACCAAAAACTAATTTTGCTTAAAACCATCCATAATTTGTTCCGTTTCCCGTCCAGGGAATTATTCCTCATTTTGAAGGGAGACAGTGAACAGAATTGGTCAGGAAGCCTGGACAGACATCATTTCCCAAAGAAAAATGACATTTTTGCTATTTCCAAAATCACAGTGTTGCGGGGGGGAAGAGCTGGTGCCGATTAGTGCTGCCCCTCCTGACACGGAGCACACTAATAATGTCCCAGCAGGTCAAAAACGGGTCCGGTTTAAGTGGGTGATGGAATGAAGTAAGTGGGAGTCGCTTTGCTTTTTGTTGCCCAGTGCTTCACACACCTCTAGCGGCAACCCTCTTTGTTGCCAAGACAACCCTGAAGAAATACGAAATCCAGAACAATACCCTGTGCACGAGAAGCCTCGTATTCTTTAGTGCACACGTTCATTTTGAATGTCAAGAGAAACACTGCCCTCCAGATCATCCCAGGTAAGTCCAGGTAAAGGTATAGGTGATGTCTGTGAGATGATAATGACTTGCATTTATAGATTGTCTTTTGTCCTAACGGCTCCCAAAGCTTGAGGGGATGGCACTGAGAGCCTGATCGATGTTATTTCTGCAGTGCAGCGTTACCTGCAGCTGCCCAGGCAGTACCAGGAGGGTTCCTGAGGGCTGCTGTGAAAATAAGCCAGGGCTGGGGCACTGACAGCTCTCCCCAGCCTGTGCTGCATGTGGAGGTGTCTGCAGTGAGCACTGAACACCAGGCTGTGATGATCTGCCTTTGCAGTGGTTTCTAAAGGTTTCTCAGGCAGCTGAATGCAAGTTAATGCAGCCATAAAGGTCTTTTCATTACTAACAGGGACTGGACCTAGCTGTGCTTGGTCTCCGGGTCAAAGGAAATATACGCGTGACTTAAGCCTCTTTACTTAAGGTCTTGGCTCAGTGCTGGACAGTGGAAGGTCTAGAGCTTTGGTGTTGTTTTTTTTTTAATGCTTATTTATTTAACCCCAATGAATGTAAATTGGATAAAGGTCCAAGAGGTCACAACAAACACCTCCATAGACTCTTAGGTATCCTCTTGCAAAGACTAATGTCAGGAAATTTTCTGTTTCTAAGAGATATGCTATGTACAGTTTGCAAATATAAGCCTCACCTTTCCAAATTATCTCCAGATCATCTTTGAGCCTCCCATTTTATTCTGGAACACTGTTTTTGCCACATTTGAAGCTCATTTTGACCTCCTCACTAGGAATGGCTATGCTAGGAGGAAGTAATCTCCAGTCAGTCAAAGCTCTTTGATAAATAGAGCAGCAGCAGTTGGAGCAGGGAGCACTGGATTCTGCATAGACAGAGACTTGGGGTTTTTAAGTTGAGACTGGCACTAGCTTAGTCCTATAGGCTGAGCTCCAAAACTGTGCCGTACATGAACCGTAGCACAGTAAGTCAGGGTATCACTTTCAGAGCACGCTCCTGATCCAGGCTAAACCTCAGATGTAAATTAGCATTTTAGGAGGAGAGGATCAAACTACCCAATTCTGAAATGGGAGTGTTGCATACTTGACCATCACGGTGAGGAGCTCCAAAGCAGAACTGGTTCTGCTTTGCTGAGTCCATCAGCATGCCCAGAGCTTCAGTCTTCTTTTATGTCATGGTCTCTCCCTGGCTGTGGGAGGAGTCCTGAAAATGAGATGTGGGGCTGTACTTCAAGCAACAACCCTGGAAGCAATAGTTCTGCTCTTGTCTGTCTGCGTGAAGTACAAACTCTACAACATACTGAGACCCATCTCACCCTCGTCCTACTGGAAGCCACATCCTGCTGGTTTCGGGTGAGGCATCCCTGAGCTCAGGCCACTGCCTGCTCCCGTTTTAACACCTTATAAACAAATTGAAAACTTGCAGCTCAGGAACAAAGGAGGCATGTGAAAGAACTGCAGTTTCACGAACTGTTCAGTGGGAGTTGGAGCTATTATAGAACATCCCGTTCCAAAAGGAAACAAATGACAGTCTGACGCTGCCGGGGAATAGTGACGTATGTGGCTGTGGTGTGAGTCAGTCCGTGCGAGATTCAGATACGGACCTAGGGGGAAAACATTTGTGGCAGCAGGACCAATCACATGCTCATAGATGGAATTACCTCAGCTCATTTTTCATTTGGGTATTAATATATTTGCTGCACTTCTTGAGCAAAAGGCAAATAGCAGCCCAGACAAAAAGGCACGTGTAGGGGCCGTTCTATCTGTCTCTTCTTGCAGCCTCCTGCTTCCCACCCACACTCCTGCACAGACAGAGATAAAGTATCATGAGCCTTTTGGTGTATCACTGTTTTGTTCAGTAAAATGGAATGTGTTGTTGTTGTTGTTGTTGTTGTTATTTGTGTTCTCTGGAATCCCAGAGCATTCCCATTGCAAAGGCACAGGCCCATGAATGGAACAACTAAGTGAATTAGTGGGGAAACATTTTGTTTATCTCTAAGTGGTGTCTTGCTTTTTAATAACTTACAGCTCAGTTGAATGCTTGTGTTCATTTAAAAATGAAAACTGAAGCCTAAGGATCCTTTTAAGGCCCTAAAGGAGTCTGTAGAGCTAATTCTCTGGTATGTGGGGGATGTGTAACGATGCATAAATTGTGAAATGAATTGGCTGTTTACTGGAAAGTTACAGTGATCTCGTGGATAATGTCAGTCTGAGATAAGAACCCCTCAAGAAACCTTGAGGACAAGGAGGCTTTAGTAGTAATACTACCTTGAGGTGTTCTCATCCCCGACTTTTTTCCCATCATTTTGCTCCAGCACAGCCCTCTTCCAGTTATGCTCAAATACCTCTTCGTGTGACTCTCCAGCAAACCATATCAGGAACTGATGGGAATTAAAAACCATGACAAAACACCCTGTAAAATAGGAAGGATCTTGTTTTCTTTTTCTCTCTCTCTCTTTTTCCCCAAACAATTCATTTCATTTAGCTCAGTTCCTTGATCAGCATGGCCCCAAGGAACAACTGCACAGGCCAACTGCTGAAAGGCCCAAATGTTTTGTGGCAGAGAGAGGGGAAACGCTGGCTGGGGCTGATGGTGGGAACTCCGTGACAGTGCTGCCACCAAAATCTGCAAATCGGTAAACCGTAGCGGGTGAAACGTTACTTCATTCAGCAGCAAAACAGAACAGCTGCTGTGTGTTTCCAGAAAGAACAAATAAGGGGGATGTTGTTTGGCCACAGACTGTGTCTGTGCCAGGGTTGGAGGACACAGTGGGGGAAGGATTTGGGTTCAGGCAAGTGAAGTCTTGTGGGCAAAAAAGGCCTCAGAAAGCCATAGCAGCCATCAGGTATTTCCCAGCTCTGATGATGGAATCTCAAAAACATATTTTACTTTTTCATGGAGGTTCAGTCAAATCTAAAGCAGAACTGCAGGTTGGAGGTGTGTTCTAACCCACAAACAGGACCAAAAAATGGGCCTGGATCAGTGTTTCAGAACAAAAGCAGAAGTCTCCTCAAAGGAACTGAGAAGTTTGGTTTGTGCCTCTCTATCTGTAATTGCCTCATTTCTTTACTTATGTTTTAAAGCAATGTTAGACTGAGGGAGCTCACCCAGCACACTTCATCACCAGACATGGAGAAGGCTTTGCTGGTGTAGCACGAAGCAAGTCTATGGGTGTGCAAACCACTTTGGCCAGCTCTGATGTCCGGCAGCACTAGCAGAAGCAAATGGGTAAAAAAATACCTCATTACAAATTTTGCCTGTAGCAAAGATCTGTCAAAGCAGGGTGGCTGCTTCTGCAGCTGAGGCCTGAAGCCTGTGCAGCTCATATCTCCCCAAAACGGCAAGCCCAGAGCCGGCACAGGCTCCCCAGCTCATCATTATCTGCAGCATCCTTCCTTCCCCCTCCTCTGCCCTGGCATGGGCACCCTCCCCTCTTATCACTGAGGTGGCAATATTTTGTTTGCACAGCTGACAGCTCTCAAACTGCCTCTACGTGACCGTCAAGGTCACAAAGTCATTTGATCCCTTGACCGAAATACCTGTAGTAGCCTCTGGTCCGAGCTACACGATGCACTGCTGCCGGAGTAGCTTGCAAGACGCTGAAGGGACAGCTTTCTGGCGGCACTACAAAGCAGCTTTCCTGGAAAAGGCAACGGTTTGCCAGTATTGCAGACTGGTAATTTCATGCCCATAAAGAGCTCTTATTGTAGTCTTGAAATCCAGCCGCACCCTCTCTGTCCTGGCCTCAGGTGTCGTGCCAGCCCCACGGCAGGACAAGGTGTCAGCAGCGTGTGCCGGCACCGCGGGCCGCCTGCCTCAGGCAGCGAGCAAGGCCCTGGAGTGCCACAGCCCTGGGGAGGCCAGGAGAGGGGCTGCCCGCTAGCAGGTGTGAAAAACAGCCCCGCTGCTCCTCCTGCAGCTCGCTTTCCATCAACTCCTCGCCCTCTCTGCCGAGCAGTCCGGGCCCTTGTACCCGGCACAAAGCTCCAAACAACCCCCGGCGTGCTGGGCCCCACTGAGGGGCTGATGTCACCGTCCCGCAGCCCGCCGGCATGAGTCACGCCGAGCTGCCGCCAGGCACGGGGAACACAGAGGGCTCTTCATGGGCCCCGAGAAGGGCAGGAGCCGCGTGGGAGGGCGTTGCTGCAGGAGGGGATGAGGCCAAGGTGCCGCAATGACCCTGGGTGCTGGGGAAGGGGGTGGGGGGTGGCCACACCTCGGCCTCCAGCACCCAGGGTTGGAAGGAGGTCACCTCCTGTTTGGATTTCTTCCCTTGGGTTGTTTTGGACAATTCTGCACTTGTTTCAAGAAAGGATCGGGGTGGGGTAGGAATGGTTTTATTTCAGAGGAATTCCTGTGACTTGAGCTGCCTGAATTAGTCAGGAGCAGGGGAGGGTGGTACGTGTCCAGAAACGGTGCACAGGCAGGGAGCCCAGGCTCCCTGACAGCACGAACAACCGTGGCTGAGGCACGTCCCAGCATTTAGGCACCTTCCTGGGGTGTCCCGCTGCCCCTGGCCCGCGGATGGCTGTTCTGTGTCAGCGAAGTGTTGCAGCATTGACGGGCACCAGGGCGGCGTTTTTAGCAAGGACAAGGTGACGCAAATTACACGAGTGAGCGCGAGTAGAGTCGAAGCTGCTGTCACCAGGGAAGGGAGGCATCTCCCAGTGCCTGCCAGCAGTGCTAAGATGGAGGGGCTGGGGGGCACTGATACTGCCTGCCTCCTGGGGAGGGGGCTCTCAGCATCGCTTCTCTGTCTGCAAAGTCCAGTTCCTAAAAGCGATGGCACCTGTGACATGCTGACATGAATAGTAGTTTCTGAGCATTTCCAAAAACCTCTGAGCTTGCCTAAGAAAAAAGCATCAAGTACTGATGATGACAGAGTGTATTATATCTAATTATATGAACCCTGGAATCGGCTATTTCCCCTTTCTTCCATCATTCTGATATAATTGGAAGCAGGAAGACACTCACAAAAGAAATACTGTTTCTGTGAGCCAATCCAGCCCATTTTTGCAGATTTTTGCTGAAGGTTCAGAACCAGCAAATTGAAATAATCCTACAGACTTTGGCTTGCTTACATAAAGTCCTAACCGGCCACTGCAACTGATTTTTCTAAATGGTTCTTTTATGTCCGCAAGGAAACAAACAAAACCTCCAGATTTAAATATCACTGAACTGTAGGACTTTGGAAATCCAGATTCAGCTGTGGATCAGCTGTGGAGCATGAAGTTAAGATTTTATGTGAGCGCACATGCTGGGAATCGGGATGAATAGCAAACATGCAAATGCAGTATTTAATTAGGAGTCACATGGAATCAAAACAGACAGCTAGTTACATTAATAGAGAAGCAGACAGAAGCACTGAGCATGTTTGCCTATAGATGTGAGGTCACACTTGAATAAGTTGATATGGTTGTCAGGATTTTATGAAAATGCTCACAAATTGCCAAGTTTCGTGAATTTTCTCATGGCCAGGGATCCACGCTTTGTTTACTATTTGCTATTCACTACTGTCACTCTCCGCTAATACAGGCAGGAAAACAACGTCAGGTGACTGGTGCGATCAAACACCTAATGAATAGGCAGTGCTGAATAGTGGGAGCAAAGGGACGCTGAAAGCCTTAGAGTTAGAAAGTGATGGGCCATGATGTTTTGCGGATAACAACTGAAGTTTGAAAAATACCAGCTTCGGTATTTGAATGATTTGCTAACTAAGATAGGGATGTGTGCTAAATTTGCAATTAATATTATTTTAAAGAATAGATCAAACAGCTCTAGCAGATTTCCTCTAACTGACAAGTTCCATTAAACAAGAAAGCTCATTCTTAGTAGGAGATTTTAATATAACACTGAGAACAGAGAACAAAACAATGAATGGAAACATATCAGCAGTCAATTTCCTGCGAATTCAAGCCTGCATTATACTTTGTTCTTTGCTACAGCCACAGCTCTGTAATTATCAAGCGTATTCATGGGACTTTTTCCTATTGACACTCAGCATGAGTGTGGCTGGAAAGAGATTAAGCTTTTGTGGCAGCCATTTGAATTTGTCTAACTAAAAACAACCTGCAAGGCTGTGGGGAACCGTGTGTCTCGGGGGATTTGTGATGGTCTGCAGAACCTATGGGTCACAGGTTCAAACCATGCACGTTGGTAGCGCCGGGCTTGTAGCTCCGTAACGACTGCTCATCTGCTGGCTGCGGGTCGTGCTTGCTGCCAGACCTGGCACGGTCCCGAAGCTAGCACTGATGATGGAGCAGATGCTTGGGGTTGTTTCTCTGCTGTATGACAGATGGACTTGTTGGGAATGGACGGGATTGATGGGCAAACCACTGCCCACCACCTTTTCCTTGGAAAAGGAGCTTTGTTGTGCCAGGACATCATCTAGCAGTTCCCATAGAGCTGCTTCTCAGCTAATACAGCAAGGTCACAGCAGGCCAGGTTATCCCTTACCCATACAGTCAGTGGAGGTTTTTTTTGCTATTAACCATTGGCTTTGTGTTTTTCATGTGCCCGGTGGCTGGGAATCCCCTGCAGCAGGGGAAATGAGCTTTCTGAGAACTGGCCTCTGGTCAGCTTTCCATGCAGGCTTGCCTCTCCTCACACGCAGTGCAGAGGGAAGGCGATGGGGAGTTGGGAGCAGGGCCTGGGGGCTGCTGGTTATGTCTGTGAGGAAGGCTTAGGGGTGGGCACAGAGCGATCCTGCAGAGCTGCAGGAGAGCGAGCTGGCAGCTGGGAGCACCTCCAGCCTGAGGATGTCCAGAAGGTTCACGTTTATTCAGGTAAACAGTTTTCATATACATGTATGTTAACATAGCATTTTCTTAGACAGTGCTGTGTCTATGGACAGTGCTGTGCCCATGCACAGCTCCACCATTTGGGCAGGAGGCATTTCTGCCAGGCATTTCTGCATCTCTTTGCCATGCAGTGCAAGTATGGATGGAAATTCAGCTGCTCAGCATGCAGCGCCTGTTCATTCCACAGAATTGAGTGCACACCATGTCTTTTTACACAGTTCTCTGTTTCTGTGTAAACAACCATTTTAGCCAAAGATGGAAAACCAAAATCCTGTTTACTTAGGCTCTCTCACAGTCCCAAAGAGCAGGAGCCTTAGTGTTGGTGTACTGGCCCCGCTCCAACTCAGGTAATTGCTGTGCATTCTGCCCTACTTACACACCCCCTGTAGTTTCAATTAGAGCAATTGTTTTCATTTTTCTTTCCTGCCCTGTCAAGTATTAATACAGTTGCTGTTAAGCTGCTCGTGTGGTCCCTTGCTTAGGTGTTGTGTTTCCATGGTAAAGGCAGGCATCCTTGTATGCATACCTGGACTGACCCCTCACTGGCGGAGCCTAATGTAATGCTGTAATGGAGCTGTGCTGATCTGCACTACGTGAAGGTATGGCCTTGCTACCTAGAGACCACTTTCTTCTTTTTATGTAAATGCTCTATAAGAGCATGTATGATTTATTTATTTTTCTACTCACTCTTCAGCCAGGTTTGCAAATAACCTGAGGTTCGTGGAGTCGCTCACACTTACGCTCACGGTGGTAGTGTGTAGAGAATACAGCATGCAACTTGTGTATGCGCTGCTCTCCAGCTGTTCAAGAAATGGATCTACAGGGATATCTGAACTCTTTCACTTTTGGATGTAGTCTGGTAGAGTTCACAATGTGTGATGCTTTATGTTGTGAATTGGAAAATGTGTTCTCTGGAAAAAAAAATAATCAAAGTTTACTAAGAGAATGAAGCACATGGAAGGATGCCTGAAAGCTATGCAGCTACAGGAGATTACATGCTTGTAGCCTAAGCCTCCTGGTATATTGAGTATTAATGTTCAAAGTTGGGGCCTGCAGCACTCACTATGCTGTTTAGCTTATTGAGACAGTTTTCCTTTCATCTGGTAAAGAACTTGGCTTGAAATGGCATGGATTTGGGCTGGTGAGCTATGTGACACACAGTGGAGTGAGTTCTGCTGTCCGATTCTCCAGTCTGTCATGTGGCCCATCAGATAGGCACATGCTGAAGGGATTGGTGTTTGGGTGTGTGGAGCCACGTAGCTCGTGGCTCAGGCTACTCAGTTGCTTGAGGCGATGGTAGCTCAGTTCTCAGCAGCAAAAAGGAGCTGGGACCAGATTTTTTGGGGGGAATATCTGGCTAATTCACACACAATGCCTACCCATATGTGTCTGGCACTGTATAAGACACTGTGATATACTACAGGGCCTCCTTCTGTCCCACATAAGCTCCATCCTCCTGTAGGTCTTGCACTTTACCTGCCATCCACATGCAGGTGTCTCAGGTGGTCACAGTTATTTAAAATAGCTCTAGATGTCTGTATATAGACACATCAAGCCCACCCACTGGTGAAGTGATTCAGCTGAACAAATAATGATAAAGTTTGCCTTCAAAATGAGATGTTGGTAAACTGAAAGATCCTTTGTAAAATGAGTCGTGTTTTCATTCCAAAGTAAAGGTAAGGCTGCACCCCCAGCACTGACAGGAGATGGGCTGGCACCTTTGCTCACAGCTGAGCCTTCTCCTGGCTGGGGAAACCTTTGAATGGGATGGATGGATGCCTGTGTCTGCCAGATGTGGGTCAGCATGTCGTGCAGGTGGCATCATGCTATAGGCAACACTGAGGCAGATGTGTTTTAGGTTGTTGTACATCCTGCCCTGGATGCTGTTCTCAAAGTGGTACAAGCTACAGTAACGCAATTCCCACCGACCCTCTTAATTAAGGTAGTGAGCCATCTGGTCCAGCATGACCTGGTGGGTGTATGGAAGTGATACAAGCAGTCCCTGTATACCTCCTGGACCCATGGCAAGTGCAGATCAGCTGAGCTCAGGGGTCAGAGACCAACCTGTGCCTCATTTCAGCTGAACTCTGAATTGTCTTGGTTTCAGATAAGCCATCCTGACTTCACCTGTTCTCTCACAAACTGTTTTTTTCTTAATAATGCCTTTTTATCCACATGGGGGAACGTTTTGTCTCTTTAACACCTTCTCCACATTTGTTTCTGAATTTCTAGAGTGAAGGTGGCACTGTAGGTTCAGAACAGCAGGCAGCGTGACCCCGGAGCTGACTGCCACCCTCCCTTATGCACTAGCTGTTTGCAGAGTCAGTGCAATTCTTTATATACAATTTTTCCCCCCTTCATGCTAATCGAAAGGGTTCAGTTGTTTTTCCAAAGCAGTCTGTGTCAGCTGTCACACGCACGCACACGCACGCACACACAAAAGCCCCAGCTTTTATACCCCCAGCCATGAGTGGCAGGTCACAGGTTCCCTGCAGAAGTGACGGGGAAGGTAAACAGCTCCGAGCACGCCGTGTTTACCATTGCCATTCCACAGCACAGCAAAAGCCGTCCCCAGCCTTCCCTGCTCTCATGCAGCAAATCACACACTGCTTTGTAAATAGCAGTTCATAAAAACAAACCAAATGATCATTCCTTACCAGGCTTATATTACAGCCCGCCCAGGGCCTTTCCCTTGCTTGAAAGGCCTGTAGGAATTCACCCACTGTGAGCTAAATCAGGGGCGGTTTTAACTCTTGGGCTTGGTTTGAAAACAGATCACCTCTGAAGGAATACACCTTTAGCACTGTGCTAAAAGAAAAGTTCTGGGGAGACCGACGCACAAAACACCGGAAGATTTTATTTGTGCTCTTCCGTATGAAGGCGGTTATTATCCTACCAATTGTTTCTGTAGCCACTGTTTACACAAGCAAAAGATGGCACACAGGAGCACGCACCAGCAGTCTGCGTCTTCTGCTGCAGCCCCGCAGTGCTGAAAGCAAGGCTGGGGAGCCTGGGCCCTGCCTGGGTGCCAGGCGGTGGCTCACTCTGTGCTCAGAAGGGGTGAGAGGAGCCACCTGCAGTGGGGAAGAGCACTGGGGACATGCCACATTGAAATGGCCGCCCCTGTGGCATCAGGGACCAGGTGAGGACCACCTTCCACATGGCATTGCCATTTCCCCAGCCATGCACGGAGGAGCGCCGTGTTTTGCTGTCTGACAGCAGAGGCAGCTGCAGGCTCGCGGTGGTTTCTTCAGGCCACAGCACGGGAACAGTAAGAGCAGCAGCGCCCATCGCTGCCTGACGCGCTCCTCTCATGTTTGCAAAGGGTGTAATTGCTGTATCCCGCCCAGCTTTTGTGCAGGCTGTAGAGGAGAGCAAGCAGATGGAAATCGGGCTTAAGCTACCCTCACCTCCTTGAAATCACTCTTCAGAGAATTATTTACCAGGTAGTGGTAACGTGCTCAGGACCATAACGAATTAAAAGATTGCTGACAGAGCCCTGACCCCAGCCGTGCACAGAGGGAAAAGGGACGGTTCTGAAATCCATCTGATGGCTAACCAGTTGCCAAGGTAGAGGTATTAACAGAACGGATGAGACCGTCCCTTCTTAACTCAAATCCTGCCGGCCACATTTCACACCATCTGGAGTTTGTGCAGAGCCTGGTTTGGGAATCCAGCCAATAAAGAATTACAATAATCTAATCTTGCCACGATAAAAGTGTGAATAACCATTTCAGAGTCTGCCTGGAAAATTACCACAACCTGTCAATGCGCCTTAGGTGGTGGCGAGAGAGGATCTGATGACACACTGAAAAGCGCTTCTTAGAAGATAAACAGGAGTTGGCTCGTACCAGTGCCTGAACTGAAAACAGGCAGGTTTTCATCAGCCCAAACAAAAGGCAGAAGGAGAACATAATTGCTGGGCTTGGGAGAGGTAACAGCCCCCATCTATATTGAGCCCCACTCAGCACTTTTGGGGAGGGCCAGCTATGTTTTTGCAGCAATTGCTCTAGAGCCGTGGTACCAGTTAAGCCTCTGCAGCAGTCTCTGCTGGAAACCTTTGGTTTCACACTTTTAATTGCTCCTCAGATGGGATGAGTGTTGGTCTGGCCTCTGTTTTCCAGCCTTGTGGTGTTCCTAGTGGCAGATTTTTTCTCCTGCCATGAAAAAGGATTGCCACATCGTTTTCCCCATACTGTTTGCATTTGGTGAGATGGATGATTTCACTGTGATAGCCACTAAAATTTTATATGACATCTTTGGGGATTCATTGGCACCTGGGAGGTGAGACATTTGTTTTAGTGTTTTTTGTGGGTTGAATTAAATTTGATTCTTAGCATCACCCTAGAAAGAATCCCATAACTCACTAATGTGAGCATGTGCTTTGCCACCTCTGAATCTCTCCTCATGTCTCTTCTGTCAGTCTGGCTGCTACGAAAAGTCAAGGATAACCACGGAAACCTGTCTCAAACTGCCTGAATAAGAAATCTGCACTTCACAATGCTTACAGAAAAATTCTACCTCTCTTTCCAAGGAATCTTTCCCAGAATAGACACCATTTGAGGCAAAAAGGAGCGACTCTCACTGACACACAGGAGCCTTTATGCTGCCCTGCAGCACAGAAGAACGATGTTCTGAGGCCCTTTTACACCAACCTACGGGTCAAAAAATGGTCAGCAACCTGCCCAAACATCCAGTTATCAAAAGCTCCGTTACTAAGAAAGTGTTTCATTTTCTTTGTAATTCCCCAGCAGCCCACAGCTGCTGCTGGATGCTTACTGTAAAAGGGTCCCAAAGCAGGGCTCACCGTTGCTCTCTGTTTAGGTTAAGGGTTTTTCCCTGTTGTTACTGGCATTGAGCTGCATGGATTTTTCCAAGGCAGGTTGCTCTGCACACATGGAGAAATGATGCAAGCTGTGGATTGATGGAGAGACTTAGACCCTCTAAGCGCAGGAAAGGGACCATTTGGGGGTAAATCACTCAGTTCCAGCCCACGTAACCAGAGGCCTGGTTTTTCCTTTCTGCCTGGATTTGGTGTTTCAGCTGCCTGGAAGCTGTGGGGTGAGGTACAAGGACACTGATAGGAGTAAATTACTGACCTCAGTGATTTAAGAATTATTCTGCACCTCTCCCATTTTTACTTCCATTCCCATGGCCTATCAGAGCCGTCTTTTAGGTAGTAAGTTTGCTAGGGCAGGGACTCAACCTTTACAAACCTCACTGTCTGGTTCAAACCAGAACTAACTCCACTTTTTCTAGTTCAGATCAGTGGAATTACATCCCTAAATCACAGGGAATAGGGATGAGAATAGCCCCGTAGCATGCACTCTCTGCAGTACCTCGCACAAAAGCAAGAGTTATAAAATAATTCAGCTTCTCGTGGTGTTTATCATCGTCATGTACTGAAGGGCTGATCGTTTAAATCCATTTTAAAACATGGCCTTCAGAGGACACAGCCCCAGAATTACTGGCCAAGGCTCTTAAAAAATGTCATCATTTGATACCCAAAAGCCCAGAGGCAAACAGCTTGGCTCCTTTATGTAAGAGTGTGCGGAGCAAGCACCATCATTTAAATCGCCCATCTTGGATTGCTCAGTGCATCAGAAAAGGGCAGTTTACGTGCATTGCCTGGAGACAGAAGATGAGCCCTGATGTGCCATTCAAAACCATTGGTCTGGCCTTTCTGGACCCAGCTGTAGGCAAGAGCTGGGGTGAAACATGTCGTGGGAAGGCAGATAACACAAACATGAAAGCAGCACAAAATACGAGAGCCTATAAATAGCAGGAAATAAAGAACAATACTGTGATAAAATCCATAAGACAATAAAGACCAATGTGGCAGAGACTGTTTCCCCCCCACCCTTCTCCAGAGTTTCTCTTATTTCCCAAAGCTGCAGCGATCATCTGGCTGCTGTGTGATGAAGTCCTGTCGGCTAAGCACCATCTCAAGGGCTTGAAGCCTTACACAAAATATTTCAAAATGCTGTTTCTTTCTCTTTCTTGATGTCCTGCCATGGCTATTGTGGTATTTTAAACCATTCCCAACTCACCAGCTCGTCAGAGCAAGGAGAAAAGAGGGAAGAGGAAGGGAGAAAAAAAGTCTTATGGAGATTTAGAGTCATTAACAGCCTTTATAGGGTTTCAGACATTTTTGTGGTAATTCTTTGGAAAGGACATGTCCACGATGAGCTGGGGTTTATTTTGCCACTGGCACAAGAAGTGAGACTGTTTCCAAGAAAATGTTTGCTGTTTACCAAGAAGAGGGCAAACCTAACTAGAAAATGGCAATGGATGTGAACTAGGAAACTGGTTTAAAGTTAGGGTAATTACCAGCTCCTAACCTGGTCCCTTTGAACTGGATTGAGAACCAAACAAGTCTCTGGCATCTCCTCTGTGGAGGTAATCTATGGCTGTGCAGTGGTCACTGCAAAGCTCCCTCCCTTCTCTGGCAGCAGCAACTGAGGGCGGTTAATTATCCTGAGAGATATCCATCACAGAGGAACATGTCCTGTCAGGAGGTAACTGCTCTGTGGGCCTAAAATGTCATGAGAACAGCTCACAATCACACATCTTGCTGTTGTGGAGTGTAAACAGCTCTGGGGATGAGATTTTGCTGTGTATTTCTGCAGGACGCTCCAATTTCTGTATTAAATCTTCCAACGGTGTAGCACTACCTTATGTGGAAGGAGCTAGAGTGATTCATGGCAGTGGAGTATTGAGGCCTTGTAGTAGGAAACAAGAGGATTATATTGGCCTCAGTTCATGTAAGAGCTGGGACTGGAGCTCTGGAGTTACTGGACAGGCCTCTAAATTGCTTTTGTTAGCTTAAAAGAGGGAGTTGGACTGAGGAAAACCTCCAAGAATATCCGCTTTAATGGCAAATCCCCTCGTTTTTTTCCATGACTGGTTATAAGGTGCCTGCCTGCTAATGAACACAGCTTTTTGTGCTCAAATAATGGAGTTGCTCCCTCCTGGCCAACCCAATCCTCTTATGGGATCCCACGAGGGAGATGCAAGGACAAGGTCAGGGGTGATGCAAGAAAGACATGCGTTACGGAGGTGACTGCTTTGGTTCACAGAGATCAGAAATGACAGCAAGGTCTGAGCAAGTCTATCTGAAAGGTTGACTGGCCATCACCAGGGCTTCATTGCGAGGTATGGCTAACAAATGGGGGATCCGTGTCCCTCCATAACTGGGGGCTGGATTCCTGCAGCCCTGCTGGCACTGGAGGACAGGCAGGAAGGTGTCCATGGGAGTGTGTCCTGCATTATGCTCTTCAACTTTGTGTCCCCTCATGCTCCATCATGTTGTTTTCAACTGTTTTGTGGAGGCAGACAACCTTGGAAGATCTCCTTTCAATCCCATGGGCTGCTTCTTCCTCCTGCGGCAATACTTTGATCCTAACTAATATTTACAGTTTTCTCCTGTAGGGTAGTGGGGCAGATATTTCTGTTCCACTTCTTGTTTTTGGGCAGATAAAATTTTGAGCAGGGAAATAAAGCCAATCATCTAATTCATATCTTCTGACTCTGACTCAGTGCTTTAACTCATGACAACCCTCTCTCCAGGACTACTGCAGTGTTTGTAAGGGGTCCTGGTGTCTAGACATTTGACTTCATCTGGTTTATGAAATTTTGCTTGTTCTGCCTTTCCTGATGATTAGCCCATAAAGCAGCTTGAGTGCTTTTCTGTATCCCACACTTCTTTCTGCTTCTTTTTTTTTTTTTTTTTTTAATGTTTCCAGAAGGACTTGTTCCTTAGAACAGATGAACCACATACTGAGAAAATGAACAGGCCAGATTGTCTAGTGCTGAGCACCCACCATTGAGGACAGATTTTCCGGAGAGCTCAGTTTCCAAGAGGCATCTAAATAAGTGACAGATAGTAAAAAGTGGAAATGTGCCCACTTATTTCGGTGCTCAACTAGTGCTAGAGCTGCTTCAAAAAACTTGCTCTCCTGTGGCTGTTCCCCTTTCTCTTACTCTACTTGACCTCCAAATCTCCTTCTTATGTACCCTGTTTATGTCCTCCTTCCATGCTTACCCTCCTGGCATGCTCCATTCCAGAGGTCTGGGCTGTCCTCCTGCTTGTTGCCATGTCCTTCTGCCATCATCAAAAGGTCAGCGTGTTCATACACTCACATTTCCTCCAAGGGGCCCATCAGGGCTAGTGCCCCCAAATGCAGAACATATGTGCAACATAAATTAATTGTTAAGACCAATGCTGATTGAAGTTTGGTAATTCAGCCTGCAGGATATAGCATATGTTTGAAGTGTATTGTCCAAGTTTAGATTTTGAACTCCCAAGGGCAGGGACCACTCCTTTTTCTATGTTTACATAGCATCAATAAGACCAACAGTGCTTGGGTCTGAAATACATTAACCTTAGCCAATACATTGTTAAGTTTAATAATGACTAGTTAACATTAAAGCACAATGGATAAAATATATAGACAAAGACATATTTTGGCAGAGATTTTGTCCTGTTTTTGATGCCAGATTCCTACCCAAGTAAATTGTTGCTGGTCATCTGAATCATGGACATTGTCTTGAAAATTCACCCTTCGTATTGCGCCATCCTGGTTTTCCCTTGCTCATCAATTGACAGTAAGCCATGGACCAGTATTCAGGATAACTTAGCCAAAGTCCACCAAAGTGAGAAGTCTGGAATAAGAAGGCACCTAAATGAGATGCCAGACACTAAGCTCTGGGAATCACAGAGCCAGGGTGTAAATGGGCAAAGGAAAATAAAGATTTTTTATACAGGAACTTAATGTCATTTCTTATTATTTATCTCATTAATTTGTAGTCCTCAAAAACCACACTCAAAGGTTACTGTGTGCAGGCCCTCCAGCGGGAGGATAAGAGAACTATAGGAATAAATCCAGAGCCTATCTGAGCTGACAGGCTGTTTTTCAGCGCGAGTTATGCAACATGTTAGTACCTCTAGGTATAGGACCAGTGGGATTTAAACTTGTACAGCAGATGGTCCGTGCATCATTGCTGGAATGCGCCTGCTGACCCTAGGGCAGAGCCTGAATGGACTTCAAAAGAGAGACTGAGCATGCTTCAAAGTGTTATTGTTTAAATGTTCCACTAAATGGGGACTCCGGAACAACATATCTAGCAGAGGTCAGTCTGAAAAATGTCAACACACATAATGAGAAAACAGCATGTTTTGTGAGAAAGAATATTTCATAGGAGTATTCTGACTATTTTGAGTTGTAAAAACACTTTTATCATGTGTGTCAGCAGGTTGTCATAATCTAAGTGTCTTTCCTCGTGAGCTGGAAGCTGCATTTGCTTTTGTTGGAAAGAGCAGGGCTTGTACACGAAGGTTGTAAAGCGCGTTGGAAAGCGGGGTTTGTCAACAGGCAGGTACGCTGGGAGAACCATCAGCAGAAGTTATGGCACAGGTGTGTTGCAATTCAGCATTGACTTAGCCTTGACAGCCTCCCACCCACTCATTCCCAAGGTGAAGTTTGTAAGGACCCAGTGTTTGGTTTAAGAGCATGATCCTGTATTTTATAATTGTGTACTGTACTCTGTTCTGTTCCTTCCAAAGCCTGTAATGCCCGCTCATAGCATATTCTTTCACTGCTGTAATCCACAAGTTTTGGCTTCTCTTAGCTCTATTCAGTGGGAATTTCAGTAGGAAAAGGATTGGGCTCGTGTTCAAATCAATAGGACTAATACCATGAAGGAAGATTTCTCACATAAGGCAAGCTTAACAAGATCACGCCTTCAGTGAGAAACTCAAGATTTTGCCTTTGATTTCCTCGTTTAGCTGGACTGCATTTTGGGCATTGTAAATAGCAATGGTCCAGTAGCTTTTGTTTGACAAAAGGCTTCTGTGTTGGCCACTTGCAATTCAACATGGGTGGCTGAAAAATAATTTCCTTTGCTGGAAGCTAACAGCAACAACCTGAACTTTCACAGCACCTTGTCCTGCTGGGGCATGCCTCTATCTTGATGGAGACATGTTACAATAACACGCAGATTAAAAGCTAACCCTCCCTGCAGACGTAATACTCGTCCAGTGCCAGGAAGAGCAAACAAGACCCATGTTAAGTAAAGGGAATACTTGTTTGTTTCACATATCGATATTCAATGAGATCAGCTGACTTGGAGGCTGAGGTGAAAAGAATGCCACCAAGCAAGGTAAAAAACTAAACAGCTCTGGAAACATAAGAAAGTGAGGTGTCCTTAAATCAAGAAGATAACTTGGGTCTGTTTGTAGAGTCTCTGTATCATGGTAACGTGTTGTAACTGACACAAAATGTGAATAGCAATCACTTTAAGTGGGTCAAAAATAGCATCCACACCCTCCCTGGAGCCCTGGTTGTTACGCTCAGTATCACTAGTCAGCTGTTAGCTGTGGGCCAGATTAAGAAAACCTGCAGAAACGTACCTAACCAAGTATGAATTCAGCAAAGCATTCAGGCTTATGCTTATCTTCAGTGTATGCTTAGCCTTAGCTAGTATAGAAACTCTTTGTTAAGTAAGACTTTTAGACCTGCAAATAACTGGTAAAAAAAAAAATCATTCAGAGTTTCACCTTCTTTATTCTGTTTGCTGAGCACTACAAATAGCTGATACCAACGTGTAAATTGTTGCAAATATTCAGTAGTCGAAATTCAAAGTGTGTCAGTAAGTTAAAGGTAACCTGTTATCTCAGTGTTCCCAAAGCAGGGGAGTTGCACCACATTTCTGATTAACATAATTGATTTTAGGAATCCTGGTTCCCTGGAAATATTGTCTAGATCACTCCAAAGCAGATGCATTCTGCAAACTGTCCAAACTTTAGCTTGTTAAACTGTTCATGGAGAATAAAAAGCATGAGTCAAGACGAAGTGAATTTGTTTAAAAATCTGGACAAAACTTTGCACAACAGGGAAATAAACTCAAGTAAACCAAAGGAAAAGATATTGCATCCATTACTCAGTTCGCATTTTTTACTCGAGTATAATAGGACTATAAACATTTTCTGTCAACAGCTTACAAAGAAACTTGTTCTAAAAGTGATGCATGGTGAGAACTTGCATCTAAATTGGGTACATCTAAATTAGACTCTGAATACAGAACATTCCCAAAGGTGGCTTTTGGTTAGAGCTAGTCAAATAACAGAGAAAAGAATTCACGAGTATTGAAAGAAAAAACACCCCCAAACCTCATAGGAGTCCTCCCCGCTTATGTTCATTGTGCAGGAGTATTTGGGGGACAGCAGGTTTATTTGGGAGGCTACAGGCAAGTGGCCCCCAGTTCTTACAGAAAACACTTGGTATTCTCCTGTTGGCGTAAAAAATGTGGCCAAGTGTTTTGCTGAACAAGGAAGGACTTATAAATGCACTGGGTGAGGCCTACAACATTGCAGTTCTCGGCTTCAGTAGGTGGCAGAGATTCTTTAAATTCTCTTGCTCATTTACATTAAACAAACAAACAGAATTCCCAAACCACAAAGCCCACAAATTATGTATGTAGCTAGTCTATGTAATCACAAGTTCCCTTTATGGTTACTTTTATCTTCCCCCTCTCTCAAGCTTTCCTCTGCCTGTATTGCTGCTGGTCTTTATGAAGCCCCGCATTCTACAAACATTTATGCGCATGATTTACTTTATGCTTTTAAGCAGTTGCAGAGAGTTCAATAGGTGTTAAATAGATAATGAACTAGAACACAATAGAAGTGCATATCTGCACAGATCAGACTGAACCAAGTGAAGTTACAGCTGTACAGAAAGTTCAGCAGATGGGTAAGAGTTTGCAGGGCCTTAGCTCATATGATCTACCACAACTGGCATTGGTGCCTGTGCAGCAACTGGCACAACAGAGCTCCACATCTGACTGGGATCCCTGGATCCCCATCTTCTGTAAGTAATGAACCACTATAAGGGATACGATTAGGCACCAAACATCAAGTACCCGAAGTTCAGGAAGACTTTAGCACAAGGTTTTGTGAATACATCTGCTGACGTTCGCATCTGTAGATTGTTCATTTAATCCCTGCCTGTTTTGGGAATGCTAAAAGATTCCCACCACCCATCAGCTGCTACCTGACCTCTTTAAAATAAACTTGTCTTAATGGACATGTGTCTGGATCACCAAAGAGGCTATCAAATTTGGCACCGTGCTGCAGTGGGGAAGCCAAGTGCGGGTGGTAGCTATTGCTCTACATTCTTACTCAGATACCCTATCATCAGGTCAAGGTTGTGGCATGGTGATGTAAGGCAATGAGCCCCCCCGTCCGCACGTGGCCCATCCAGTGGCTAAATCATTGTTATTCCAGACATCTGTTGCACGCCCACCCTCATTATATGGGGATACACTTAATATCTAATAAAGAAAAGGTGAGTGACTGTAAGCATGTTGTCAAGGCTTTAGCGGATATTCCGCAGCTACAGCAGCAAGCCAGGCTGAGAGGCACAGCCAGCAGCTGGCAAGGCATGTTTTATGTAGCCTTGTGAACACGGACTATGCAAATGTATTCAAAGGATGTTCCAGAGGCAAATTGGTTGCAGCTAAATTTGCCCTCATGCTCTTGAGTCTGCTTATTAAAGCCCTTAGCTTGAAAATTAGCTGGAACTGATGAGTTGAGTTGGAGCTGACTTAAGGATCTTTGCATATTAAGAAAACCACAACTCGATTTAAATGTGCATACATCTATGTGGCATGGAAATTCATCTCTCAGTGCCTCTTCCTGCGACTCCAAAAATGAGGGTTTCACAGTGCTTAATCAGTAGAGAGCTCCTGTAGGGGGCTGTGGAACTGAATTTTTGAGCTAAGGAAGGGTGAAAAAAATGCATCTTTCATCGTTGTTTTTGATTTTATACCTGCATTTAATTTTTCCTGCGGAGGCATTCCCTGGCAGTGACCTCACACCTTCCCTCACCTGTTACATATTCCATTACCAAAGGTGAATAATCATGACAAATATGAAGAATGAGAGAACTATGTGCTTGCTTATTCAGATAATGAGTGTAAAGGATGAAATCACCTCAGTCCTGAATTAAAAACAACCACTTCAGGATCCTGTTATGGTGGCAAAAGATACTGGAAGAAGGAGGGGTGTGTCGTGTCAATGGCAGCGATACTTTTGCTTCCTCAGACTTTTTCCCCTTATAAGGGCACCTGGTGAAACCTTTCTTTCCCTCGAGTATTGACTTTACACTAGGAAAGAAAACTGTGCCTTGAGCAGTGGTTTAAGCCAGTTTGTCCCAGACAACTGGTGGAGCAGGCCTGCTCCGCCACGGGGCCTGTTCGCTGACTGACCGCACCTTTGCCTCATTTGCGGCCTGCCTCTGTCACCCCACGCCAGACATCAGCTTGGATCAGGCTTGCCCTTATGGCAGCTACACTGCCTCTGACCCCTGCATGGGTGTACAAAGGTGGGAAAAGGGTGGGCCGTTTCCTGCTCTTAAACAACTGTGCACTGTGAGCTCAGGGACAATTGAGCCTCTGGTGTTTATACTGTCTTTGTCTGGACAGACTGTAGGGACACAGTCCCAGTGAAGTCACTAGGAGATTTTCTTGCTGATTTTCATGGTACTGGCATTTTCACCCTTGATGTGTATTTTAGGCATCCTCTTCTTGAAGCTGTATCTCAAGCGTCTTAAAACTGTATTGTGGTTATATTTGTCTTTTTTTTTTTTTTTTTTTCCTAAGGAAACATAAATTGGACAGTCTTATAAAATGTCCTCTTGCTGCCCTACGTAATGGAAAATGTCACCTCTCTGTAACACATTAAGTGATCCCTTTCCATAGTCCACTCAAGTATCCTCAAAGAATTTGATACCAAGGATGTTCCAAGGCATTAGCCTCCCTTGCAGGCTTCCAGGATCTGAGCTCTCAGCTCAATGAAAAGCTCAAAATATTGCTGAGACAGTCAGAGATGGTCAGTATCTTGCACTTCAACAGAACCCAGCCATGTTTTGCACACACCAGCTATAATATAACCAATTTGTGCCAAATCAGAGAATTTCTCTTTTTCAGTCTCCAGCTTTTCTAATTGTGTTACAATAATTGATCGCCAGCGGTGATGAAACACAGGAAGCTTCTTATTAAGTAACTTTTCAATAATCCTAAAGAAACAATTTTCTCCCACTGGCAGGGCACAGTTTGTGTGTCTTCAGAAACATCTTCATAAATAACACAAGACATTGAAAATGCCTTTCCAGGCCTGTAGTCTAGAATACAACTCATACTATAGTTGCACTGATATTCTGTCAACATGCTAACTGTTTATGGATTCCTCTTTGCCTTATTGCTGATGGTGTCTTAGATCTGCTAACATAGGAGAAGGTCCTGTAGAGGTGAGACCATCTTGTACTCAAGAGATACTAAGGGATTGACCTATCTAGATATCTTGCTTGACTTTGCATTTAATTTGTACATCATCCTGAGTCTGCTTGCAATTCTTCAGCCTGAAAAACATCCGGGAAAAGTGCTTAGGAAAAACTGCAGATTTAAAATAAAAACAAAAATAAGCCCTACCAAACAAACAAAAGCCTGTATTTGTCCGTAGAGCTTAGTGACTAAAAGATGATGGTGTAGAAGGTTCCTGGGTTTATCCATCCTCAAACATCCTTTTCTTCCTCAGTGGCAATTATACTCCTCAGAAAGAATCAGAACTGGTCAGATCTAGCCCTGGCATCTTTCAGTAGATAATTCCTAAAATAAAGAGGCTTTTCCAAGCCTGGTGGTTTCAGATGTTATGATCAATGTTTATTCATTTGTCCTCTCTTTCCATGGAACTGGCAATAGCTGCTATTTCTGTATCCAATACCGCTGTTATGTCTGTTGCTCTAATCTAGCTACTTATATGGTCTCCACCATCGTAATGTTTGAGCACATCCCAAGAAATAAAAAAAGAAAAGAAGAAAAATCCTAGAACAATAACAAACTCTCTTTCTTCCTTCATAGCCTGATTTTAAGTCATGAGTCTTCATACTTGCATGTGTGTGAGGAACTCACTGGGTAAAAGCTGAGTTGAAAAAATGGGTTCTACCTTCAGCTGTGAAAATAGTGTGGGAAAGGCTGGCTCAGTAGTGTTTTCCATGATTCCTGGAATCTGGCAAGCCATAAAAGTTATGAGGGGCAGAGGGTAGAACTGGTTTTTTTCTTTTGACAGGGAAAACTATTATATCTGCCTGGAGACAAGTTGCCCTGACCGGCTCCTGGTGGAGGTGTTCCTTCTGTTTATTCTGACCACATTTGGATCAAGATCAGAGTTTCTGTGTGTCTCTTTTCCATGTTTGCTCGAGGATTGTTGCCTACTATTCCTGTGGCACTGAAATTACCCAAGATGAAATTTTCCTCAACTTCAGTCTGTTTTAGATAGCTTACTCTCTAGAAAGTTGTGACTAGCTTTTAATGGCTTGTTGGGAGCCCGGTCTTATCTGCTCACCTATTACCCAGTTTCGGTGCTCTGGACTTGCAGATTATGGCAAGGAGAGGCTGCTGAGCCTTCAGGTCCATCAGCTTTGGGCCTGATCTGTGGGGAGGAAAGCAAATCCTTGTTCATTAGATGGGCTAGGTCTGTGGTGAAGATTTAAGAGCGATAAATCCTACCTGAATAAAAACAAGCTAAAGCTCTCACCATGTACTTTGAATCTAAGAGCAGCAAATGGAAGAATTACCAATGTATAAAAATACAAGTAAACACATGCCAACATTAATTGGAGGAACATGTCCTTCTCCCTGACCTTAGCCCATGTGACTGTACCTCTGCTGTAAGGGACGTGAACACTTGCTTTCCCCTCTGTAAGGAGTAGACAGAAACCTCATTTCCAGCTGTGGCATTATACTGCACGTGAGTAACTGATTGAGTACATTCTTGACACACCTTTTTTAAACCTGGATCAATGAAAAGAAGTATCATTATGTCTCATATTTGGTCTGGAAACTAAGCAATTTGCGTACTTGCAGGAATGAGGTACAGTCGTCTCCAAAGCTTTTGTTGGCAAAAGGACAGGCAGCTGTCAGCGCTTCAGACTAGAAGTAGATGCAGCTCATTAGGACAGTTGGATATCATCAGATTAGCTGGGCTTGGAGATAGGGTGAGACAGGAAAACACATGACAAGAACTGGCACCTCAAACTCTCTCCCTCCAGAAATACTACCTCAAAACCAAGGAATGTTGTGGTCGATTGTAGCCAATATCAATAGAGTATATCCTAATTTATGGGCAGACTTGCCAAGTATTTCAGCATGGGTTTCAGTGCCCCTCGTACACATAAAAGTTATGGCATCAGTTCTGGATTAGTTACTGGGACTCTGGTAATGATGTTCCTGGCATAGCACTCCTTGCAAACACATACTTTGGAGGAGTTCCCACACATTTTTTTATTGTCCACTAGAGCTGTGGTGGCAAGCTGTGTGAAATCTATCCAGAAAACTTGAAAAAAATCAAAACTAAAGGGGGAAAAAAAATCAAACCCAGGCAAAGATGGCAAAGCCTTGCTGGTGTAGACCTAAAACAAGGTCAGAAATCAAAAGGATATGGGCTGACAGTATAAAAGTCACAAAGGAGGGAGTTTTAGACTTTCGTTTCATGCCCTTAGACTTCTTGAAGTATTATGTTCAGTTCTGGTACCAGAAATGCTTGCTGACTGGAAACAATTCAAAGGTGAATGGCAACAAAAGCAACAAAAACAACAAAAGAATACCTGAGTTGCAGCAGGGACCAATTTTGAAGAAAAATTAAATTGGTTTGGCTCATTGACAGACAAAGGTAGCCAAGCTCCCTGACAGTACTCCATGTGTATTTGAAAAATATAAACAGCAGCAGGCAGATGAAGTGTTTGTCAGCGTGCATTGCCACGGTTTGGTTTTGTGTTCAAAACCTCTTTGTTCTAAGCACACTTCTCTTTTCAGAGCTTGCACTTCAGTTTTGCAACCCAAGCAGCAGGAATACCTTGTGTTTCTGCAGGACTTTTCATCACATGACGCCCAAATGATTAACAAAATTTAATTAACGGAGCCTCAATTTATATATATATATATGTATCTATTTATCTATATATACTATACACTACATATATATACTGAAGTATGTAATGCATATATTCCAAAATGCAGTAAGCTGTAGGGTTAAGTAAAAGAGGACCTGGATTCTCCCTCCAGTGGGGGAGATTCTTCTCTCTTTACATTACCACAGAGTTGCAGAGGATGTGGTATCCACGCTTGGTTTATTTTGGGGGACGCTGAGAGCAAAGGAAAGAAAGGTTCCCCAGACATCAAGAGTGCATGGCAACAAGCAGCACTGCAACTAGAAATCTTATCAAACTGGAACACAGGGAGGAATAAAAAAGACAGAGTTGCAATTTCTTTTCCTGAAGGGTATTTGGCTTGATCATCCTAACTGCTGACTTCGTTCTTAACCATTGTGGGGATGTGCAGACAGGAGTTTGATGTTGTTTCTCAGCTGAGCAGCACCTCTGCTTACTCAGTACTGATTTAAGGTTGCTATCGCAACATTAAAACCACTTCCTGTAAAGTCTAGATGTGCTTTGTAGGCCTCCCAGGCCTACATAGTTAGCAGAAGTTATGAAACTTCATGGAGGAAATACAATGTGAAGTACTAAGTGGTGTGGAAATCGTAAATGGGGATGTAACTTCAACAACTTCGTAGTTAATACTAAGGGAAAATAGGAGGGTGAAGGTTTTAGATTTTAAAAATCTCTTTATTTTTGAAACGACTTTTATTTTGTTAATAGTCACTGCTGAAAGAGGAGAATGCTGGATAACGAAAAGAAACAATTTTGTTTAAATTTGAACAACTCTGTTAAAAACATATTTTTGTGGATGAGCCTGTGTGACATTGTTTTAAGCCTTATACTTGTACTCACCATTCACTTAGCTTTCATTTGGCTGTCCCTGACAAAATCTTGGATGCCAGAACACATACAAAACCTGATGGGTGATTTGCAAAATCTTCTGGTATTGGAAGTTTTTCTAGTGATGAGATATTTTATTAATTATTTCTATTTTATCTGATTACTGAGTATTGTCACATGAATCCTGACGGTTTTGCAGCAAGGAAGATCTATACTCCTTAAATTATAATTCCTGGGGTAAAGCTAAAATGCATTGTAAAAATTAGCATTCATTCGTTATTATTCAGACAATTTTCAGTTTCAAACATAACTTCCATGAGAGTTTAGTTGAGAATAAATGAGGAATTCATATCTGGGCTATTTTCTAATAAAATCCCCAACCATTTCTGTAAAGTCTGATTTACTACTCAATTGTATTGGTGTGGTCCTGGGAAGGCGAGTTCAAGATTTGACTAATACTTCCTACTGAATTCTGTGAATCAGGGGTTGCTTGAGTAGTATTCCTGCTGAAAAACATTTGAGGTGCTTTTGATGTAGAGCTTTTGCTTCATCGCCTGATCCTTGGCTGTAAAAAAATAATACAGCAATTTCTCCTGGTTTCTCATCATATTCTCAGAACAATTCAGATTTTAGTATTTGCCAAGAGAATCATGAAAACCTTGGCCAGGATTTTGTGGCCATGCTTCTGCAAGCAGTGGTAATGAAATTATTCCTGGAGTATTGCATCTAGTTAAGCCATCACCTTGCTAGAAAGTATCAGCAAACTGAAAG
The DNA here is from genome assembly GCF_963932015.1 of Anas acuta. Taxonomy (NCBI): domain Eukaryota; kingdom Metazoa; phylum Chordata; class Aves; order Anseriformes; family Anatidae; genus Anas; species Anas acuta. Next base: position 10,239,291 of record NC_088989.1, on the reverse strand, counting down.
AGAAAACATCAGATAGCTTCAGACTCAACCATGATGAAAGATTAGAAGTCTTCTGGCTTTGAAACCAAAAGACAATTGGTTGTTTGTGTGAAGGGTTTTCTTGGTGTTTTTGTTTGTTTGTTTGTTTTGTTTTGTTTTTTTGACATCAGCATAAGCACTAAGGTCAGCATGGTCTTTTGTACAGAAACATGTGAAAGATCTCATTCACTTTATAGCCATAGCTGAGTCAGGGGAAGTATTTACACTACATTTATCCCAAAATCGGGATATAGCATGGCCAAAAAGGTGTATTTTGTAGCTGGATTTCAGTCAGGTCTGGGTCCCACACAAGCCAGTACCTTAAACCACTTCTTGACACCAACTTTCCCTTGGCACACTTTTTTGTGCAGCACACCAAAGAGGGCAGCTGTCTTTTCCTGGTGCAACAACAGTTGCATGAAGGTGTTGGGCTAATAGTGTGACATTGGTGAAAAGAAATTGTGCTTCTGACTATTAAAATGGAAATTTCTGCAGTGTGACCTACAGGCTGGGATGCAGGTACTCACAACAGCCCCGCTGCTAACAGCTGGGCTACCTTTAAAACTAGATTGTGCAAAATTAGAGCACATGCAGTATGCAGGAGCCCAGCACAGGTAGGGAAGCACCTGACCTGCCAGAGGGTGGGGGTCTGCAGAGAGCTCCACTGGTCCTGTGCTTCTCTTCCATCTCTGATTTCTGCCCTGCCGAAAGCTAGAGTGCGTTGCTGTCCTGTCATGTGATTTGTTTTATAACCCAAAGGGGACAGCTGAGTTCCTTCTACAGCAACAATATTTTTTGTGATGCCAATGCCATGACCTTTATTCATGAAAAACAAAGTACAAATGGGGAAAGCAGGGTGGAGCTCCATCAGAAATGTGATGTAAACAGCTACAAAGATGTGGCTGTGCTCCTCCAAAGCCATTTCCCACCAGGTAAGAATCTGAGCAACAAGGATTGCAAACACAGCAGAGATCCTATCTGACATTTTGTTAAGCTAATTGCCTACACCTAAAAGCAAGGTCTAATAAAAATTGCCAAACTGAACTCTCGGTCTGATTAGACAACAACAACAATAGCTTCCAGAGGATTTAATGGAGACAAATTCCCATTCCAGGTACGTGCTGACGTTTGAAAAATGCCAGCCTCTTTTCTAGCATTCAGAAAAGTAACAGGAACCATTCAGCAGGAGAAGAGCTCCCGTTTTGTTGTGGAAACACATTCTCCGCAGTACCCTTGAAATTTCATCCTGAGGCAAGTTTGAAATAATTCATGCTTTTGCTCTTGCAAAAATATCTTCATGTTTGGAGCAAACAGCTGTGGTGCTGGTGGAGAACAGCAGAAGTATGACCAGGATTCAAACCTGCATCTTACTGGGAGAAATGGGAGCTTTGTCTCCCAGCTGGGAAGTGAAATTCAGGCAGCAAAATTTGCAAAGCTGCCAGAGCTGCGGGTTGGTGTGAATTCACCTTGCTGAGTTCTTGCTGAACTTAAGCCAGGTGGAGTGGGTGTGTGGCAGCGTCCGCTGCTCCGGCTGGAGGTGGTGTCTGTCCCCTGAGCGTCAGCCTGCCAGCAGACGTCCCTCCATAAACGCCATCCCCCCTGCATGGCTTGGCAGGACCGCCGGGGGAATTGGATGGAAAACCTCCCAGGGACCCACCACACCCTGTGCTGTGTGGCTCCGCTCTGTGATTTATGGGGCTCTGTCATCAGGCAATCCCAGGGCCTCGCTGCTCCGGATGACGCCCGGTCACGCTACAACCCACCCCGGGCCGTGCAGCTCCCCTGCCAGCTCTGCCGTGAGCAGAGGGAGTCCCCAATCCGCCTCAGCTGTTCCTCTGGGATGTGCTCCCTGAGGAAATGTGGGAGCCCGGGGGCAAGTTTCACACTTGCATCCATGAATTTAAGCAGCCCAACAGGCAAACGCATGGGGGTAAAAGAAAACGTAAGGTCTTTGGCTGACACAGATAGTAAGGGAAAATTGCTCCATGCTACAGGCATCCTGTGACCGACTGAGCACAAAATATTAACTGTTTGTGGCCCATTTAGCAATCACCAAGTGATAAGATTGGGCTTCGATGCAAATAAGAGCTGCCTAGCATTGGCCAAAGAGGTGCAAATCCGTGTTTCTAGTGCATCGTGCTGAGCCCACTTCCCCCAATCCCTACATCCTCTGTGTACAAGCACCAGGATGGCTGTGGCACAGGGGGACAGGCAGCAGCCCTGCTCTGCCACACCGCAGTGTGGGGCTGGTGGTGCCTGTTGGGCTGCAGCCAGCTCACGCTTTGCTTTCTGGTGTCATGGGACCAGTGCGTGGGCACCCGGCAGGGAAAACGCACCTGGCAGAGTGCGCGGTGCTCGTGAGCTGTCAGGCTGCGAGCATCCCGGTGGGATCTCCCGTGTGGTTGGATCCCAGTGAGGCAAACCCCCCGATGTCACTTGAGTGCTGTGTTTGATGTAACAGCTGCGGAGCTAAGTGGGGTGAAAGGGCTGGGGTGCACCCCACAAACCTGAGCCCAAGGTAACGGAGCCCTGCATCGCGCCTGGAGACAGAGGGATGCCTCACGAGCTCGTTTGGTGTATGGCTTTATGATAACACAGCCCTGTGATTACGTGCTACTCCGTGTAGATGGGAATTTTGAAGGAACTGTTAGCACATTTTATGAACTGCATCTGAGGTGAAGATTGGACTCTTTTTTTAAGGCACAGTAAGCATCTCACAACTTGCAGAAAGCATGGTGCTTCTAAAACCAGAAAAGAGCCCAATGCAAAGTGGAGGCTGCTCCCAAATCATGGTTTGTGTCCCTCAGTCCTGTCAGCTGTCCTCATTTCTGGCTGGGTTATACAGAGGAAAGACTTCGTGGGGATATGTGGGGCCTCCAAGGTGAAGGCTGGAACTACAAGGTGTGTATCCATGCATTGTGTGAGGCTGATGCTGCTGGTTATTTGGGGAAGATTTTTCTCCCATAACATTTGAGTTTGCCTGCTCTGAGACATACTGCTCCCAGGGGAGCTCTGCCCCTCACCAGCAACCCCTTCTCCCTAAGGCTCCACAGCAAAAGCTTGGCAAAGGTCAGAGAACAAGTCCTGCTCACTCCAGTTTCTCTTTCTCCTAACCGGGTCAACCTTTCAGAAGGTGGGAAGGAAATGTCTCATAAATACCATTGTCAAGGCCACTTCTAGACAGCACGACACACCATTGGCATATAGGGACATGCAAGAAAACTCCCGAAAATTCTGCCTTTCCTAACAACACTGTGCTGTGAGTCACACTGACGTTGAGCCAGGGCAGGAGCAATCTGCCCAGGAAGCAGCCAGGGAAACTTTCCGAAGCCTGCGTCTGCCCAGGTTGGGAGCTAGAGTCAGGTATCCTGAATGAGAAGCGCAGGGACGTCACGGTGAATATTGCTGAATTTATTTTAGGCAGTGGAGATTCTGGCTGAAAGATCACTTGAGAGCATGCCAAAGGCCCAGAAAAGGTAACTGCTTAGGAAGGCTCAAGGTCACCCAAGCCTGTGAGCCGCTGGCCCCTCTGCAGTGACACTGCTGCCCTCCGCAGCAGCGTGCTGCCGCGGCGGTGAAAGCCGAGGCATCCTCCTTGGAGCACGCGAGCAATGCTTGAAGTGTCTGTGCCCAGGCTGGGCCAAAGAACAGCGGGCACGAGCGTGCCAGGAGCTGTCTGACACCATAAGTGGGTAGTACAGTGGATGCTGCTGCCTCGCTCTGCTGGTTAAAGGCAGAGCTCCCTAAGCCGGCTCTGCCTCCCCTGCCCCAGCCACCAGATGCAAGCAATTTGTTTTGCATTTGGACTGGTAGTCTGGAAAACCAAAGTGCTGTGTTTTTAAGTTTATATTACATGTTTGCTTTCCAGTTCTGTTAATTAAAATCATGTAACTGAACGAGCAGTTGCTGGATAGCTCGCAGGGTTTATTTTAAATTTTCTCTCTATTTTTTTTCTGTTGATGCTCCAGCATTTGATGCTCTTTCTCTCTCTGCTTGCAGTACATTAATTCACCTAGCTAGAAACTCTATCTGTCTCAACTGGTAAAAGTGTGCATTTGGGAATGGTTTTGTTTCTTACAGTATTTTCTGTTAGTGTTTGCCTACAGCAGCCAATGTAATTTGTTAGAATAAAGTAGGTACTTTAAAATCATTTTTTATACACTCTTTCATAAGTGTTTCACCATCACTTTGAGAGGGAAGGGAGCAGAGGGACCCATAAGCAAATAAAAAGAAATACCAGCTTGTATGAGTATACTCCAGTGATCCCACTTCCTCCTCTTTGCTGAGTTTAATCCATCAGCTCGTCTGATCAGTCACGTAAGCAGAGGGCTCGGCTGCATCAGCGAGCTCACCACCAGGAATTTCAGGGCTACCTTCCACTGCTATGCCCACTGTCACCCAGGATGTGGCCGGGCCAACCCTGCCCAGCATGGTGAGGGGCTCCAAGTGGGAATGGAAGTGGTTTTGCATGGCAGCCTCAGACCCTGCTGACCTTTTACTGCTTTCGGTGTGTCTGCCACAACTTCTTCCCCATCTCCTAGCCTGTGACCTCCAGCTTTTGTATCGCCTCCGCAGTGTCACCATCCCAGCTCTGCAGGATCAGTCCTGCACACGAGGCCAAGGAAATCTCTGTGCAGGCAGAATATTTAGCCGGAGCACGACGGGCATGTTATTAGCAGGGAAAGAGGCATGTTCAAAATGTGCTGGGGCATTTGAAGGGACGGGGAGCTGAGCACACAGTCGCCGCACGGCTGAGGAAGTGGGGAGGGAAGGCAGCCCAGCACAGCCCTGCTGCACCAGGCAGGCACTCCAGGCCAAGGGGGCCGAGCAGGAGGAGGAAAAGGGAGGCAGCAGAGCCCAAAATGTTGATCAGCTCAATCACTGCAGCCTTGTTCTGTTACAAGGCAAACAGCAGCACCTCTGAGCACACCTTGTGCTGCTGGTGTAGCGCTAATAGAGGACTTTCTCCACTGGGGGAATGCTGCTTAAAGTGCCCAGACTCAAGGCTTCGCTCTCAGGACTAAAAACTTGAAGTGTGGACATGTGCAAGGACGTGCCAATGTAAGCATGATTTACTTTGGTCTGCAGACAAAGCTCCGAGGAGCTCAGTGAAGCACCTGCATGCTTCTGTCATGCAAGAGTGAGTATCACCTTAACTCAGCAGTGCCTTTCTATGCAAATCGCTGCCCGTTCTGCATTGTGTGAAGTACTGACTCCAGAATTAGATCCAACAAGATGACATTTTTTTTGCAGCAAGTACAAGCTTTAGCCTTTTCAGGGCTTGTATCTTGGTTATTAATAGTATTGTTTGCCTTCTTTTGGAAAATTGAATTCATGTGATAAAGAGGAACTTTATATATCAAATTCTGATGCACAACTTCTGGTATGAGTGCTCTTGTAAAATACAGAAGTGGAAAATGTAGGTTCTCTGGTAGAAGATTTTTCTTTTCTTTTCTTTTCTTTTCTTTTCTTTTCTTTTCTTTTCTTTTCTTTTCTTTTCTTTTCTTTTCTTTTCTTTTCTTTTCTTTTCTTTTCTTTTCTTTTCTTTTCTTTTCTTTTCTTTTTTCTTCTTCTCTTCTCTTCTCTTCTCTTCTCTTCTCTTCTCTTCTCTTCTCTTCTCTTCTCTTCTCTTCTCTTCTCTTCTCTTCTCTTCTCTTCTCTTCTCTTCTCTACTCTACTCTACTCTACTCTACTCTATTCTACTCTTCTTTTTTTGCACATTTTATATGATTAAGCCAGCAGAGAACAATGCCAATATTAAAAAAAAATCCATTACCTGTTGATCTTGTCCCATTAAAGTAAGCGGCAAATTTAGGTAGGCATTGCAAGGATTGATAAGAGCTGTTATGCAGCTGTTAGTTCAGGAAAAAAAAAAAAAAAAAAAAAAAAAAAAAAAAAAAAAGTGAAAAGATATAAGCAGTACATCTACTAGTATACATCTAGTACTAGGCAAGTAGATTAAAAAAGAAGAATTTCCTGGGAAGTGCAATGACAGGATTTGCTTATGCTGCATTAAATGAAAAGATGGGCAAAAAATTGGATTTTTGGACAGCACAAGTGCTACAGTGTTTTTCTCAGGGAACAGTCATCTACTGGAAAAGAATGGACAAACAGGACAAACAAATCTTTTGTGTCCTTAGTTGTGATCCTGTTTAAAAGTTACAAGACCTCAATTTTTAGCATATGGAATGCAGTTGTGAAAGAAAATGGGTTTCCTGAATTTTCGGTGATTGACTAAAATCCACACACGTACTGGTTATTTTAATTTAAGGAAAAAGGATTTTGTTTCTTTATCCTGTTACATAACACTGGATCTATTCTCCCTTGAATACACAAGTATGTTTATCATTAATCTTAAAGGGAAACAGTCATCCTTCAAAATCCTTTCTGAATTTTTATCTGTTTTTTTAAAGTTAGATCCCAAATGACTGGTTATGAATTAAAGATGAAAGCACATTGTTTATTTGTTTTAATTAGATTACTTTAACCTCATTTTATGCATAGCTCTTTGACTGCCTTTCCCCAATGACAACAGCAAAGAAAAAAATTGTTTTTGGCATGACTTAAAAAATACAAAACATACGGTTCATGATGCATCCAGCAGGAGACAGAGTATCTGTTATTGCTTCTTAGCTCATTTTTATGAAACTGACTGGCTTTCAGTTTGGAGACATTATTTAATAATACCTATAGTTTTTATTCCATACTACGTTCCTCTAAGGGATTTGAAATTGCTCAAGAGCTCTTGAAAATCTTAGTGTAAACCTTTGGTTACATGAGAGCTTTTTATTTCCAGGTAGCTGACTGTCAGTTAACCTGAGACACTCAACTTCTTCCACAAACACGTGTGAGTGCTTCAGTCCAGGCTGTTTGGTTCCTCTGGGTCTGCCCCTCACTGGAGGAATCAGCTCCTGTAAAGCAACAGGCATTTCTAAACTTTCCCGCTGCTCGGAGAGGGCCCACTCTAGCCTTTGAGACGTGCAAAATGCCTCAAATTAATATGTAATTAGCTTGATGTAGGGAAACGATCAGTGGAAGCAATCCCATAATGGCTGGGCAGTTTGTAATATAAACAAAATAGGCCACCAGCAGTAGTATTAAAATCACATTTTAAATAGAATTTGAAGCCAATGGGGCTACTTTTCAAGAATTCCTGTGGTTTTTAGATGTCTTTGGGTTTGACTGATAAACTGGGTGGATTGATTCCATCACCGGCAGGTTCACGTGATGGGAAGTATACCAAAATCGCAGGTCATGTTTTGATTTCTGTTTGGTATTTTATTTGTATATGATTTAAATGGATAAACTAACAAAAAATTAACTGTCCAGGCCATAATTTCATCTAAAATAAACACAGACTAAAACTACAGCAACTTAGTGGATTGCACGGATTAGTGAAATATCCTGGTACGTAATAGCAATAGCGACAGTTCTGTCCCCTGATTTAGTAATGCTTAAAATCTGCAATCCAGAGTCACTGCATGATGTTTAAATCCCTCACAAAATCTGCCTCCTTTTTTCAGGCTCATGGTCCTTTCCCATACAGGGGAACCCCAAAGGCTGCCCCTGTATAGCTTTATATAGGAAATCTGTGTTTGGAGACTTGTTACTGCAGTCAGCTTATTCAGAGCATCTTTTTGCTATTCTCACCTACACCCTTCTTTACAGATAGTGCTCTGCACTTGCCCCTTAAATTTCTGCTGGACTTTGCATCTGGAATAAAATTTGATTTTTTATTTTAATATTTGTATGCAAAATCTTCCCAATCCCTGCAAAACTGGCTCCTTGTTCTTGCCTTGCTGTGGTCCTGAGCGTATTTCCTTTAGCAGGCACAGGTTGAGAAGAAACAAGTTTTTGTCCTGAAAAAGCAAGAAATATTAAACCCACTTTGATTTGAAAATGAAGGAGAGTTTGCTGATGAGCATATTTTAGATCCTGGTGGAGCATATTTTAGATCCTGGTGTGATATTCCTCCCTCCAGCTGCCTCACCTGACAGAAATCTGCTCCACCTCTGCTGCAGACTTGTGTTAATACGCATCCATCTGCGAAATTAGGCACTCACATCACTGCCCCTTGAGACCTCCTTTGCAGGGTGCAGATACAGCAAATCTCTTCTGACTTCCGTGCCTTCTCGGTAGATTTCCACACGTTATAGCCAAGCTGGGGATTTGGCCCAGTGTCTTTTTTAAAACCTGTGACCCAGACGTGGAGATTAAAGACGAGTTATGTTATTGGATTAAACAGATACAAGAGGCGCTCACGGTATCAGCATCCAACACCTTAAAACTCCAGAAAGCAGATCAGCGTGTGAATGGGGAATATGGGCTCCAGAAAGAGGCAGAACACAAAGGAAGACTAACCTGTGCCTTGGCTAAATGTGCAAAAACCTGCAGCTCTGGCTGATGTGCAAAGCAGTCATGGGAACATTATATTGTGGCTTTCTACTCTATCTTAATACTGGATACGTTTTGGATCTGGTATAGGAGTCATATGAACTACACCTACCTGTAACCACAGCGATTTTGGCCTCTCTTACTTAAGTTTGGGTTAATGCTCTCATGGTGGGTTTTTAAGGGGTTAGGCTTGATTCCGCTATTAATGGCACCACCACACATCGAAATCAATGGAACTGCAGGACTAAAATTAGTAACAGATTAAAGCCAGACCTACAGTAAAAGGATAGCAATTTAAGGCACCACTTATATTCTTAATATTATACACATGCTTCTGCTTTGTAATTTGGGCTCTAACTTGTGATTTTGGTTACATAAGAGCTGGAGGAGCCAGAGGCACTTGAGCTGCTATACGCCGCTGCAGCTGAAGGCAGTGTGCCCCCAAATATTCATCAGGCACATTTTCAGAAGTCGTGCTGTCTCATAATGAAACAGCAGGCAGCAATGCACATATTTATGGCACAAAAGGACTAATTATTATTATTATTCCACTTAGTTCCAGGTACTGTTTACATGCTTCTGACTTCAAAACAGCATTGGCTGTGGTTTTCTTCCCCAAAACACTTTTTTTTTTTTCAAACGCAGAGAGAAACCATGTGCTGTGTGTGGCTGACTTTTCTTTTACAGAGCACGGAACAACAGAACAAGAGAGGGCCAGAGACAGAAAATACAGGCTTTGATTCCTCTAGAGAACTTGAGCAAAATGTTCCGCTGCTGTCAGTGGTACAGCTGTGCTGGCAGGATCCTCAGCACCATGTAGCTCCAGCCACTACTTTTCATTTCACTGGTGTGACTGCCGGTTCCTGGTCAGCCTCGAGGCATCCTCACCGCAACTCAACAAGTGTCTGCGCCGGTGAGAAATGTTTTGCCTTGCTCCCTGGTGCGGCCACAGCCGCCTGTGTTTGTGGTCCCTCGTGCAGCCTCACAAAATGCTGGCTGCCTTCAGCAAACGATGCCTAGGAATCCAGAGCTGCAATACACCAGAAACCTGAATCAGAAGGCGTAGGTGGCAGCATGCACTACATCGTGTAATTAGTTTAAACCAGTCTGTTTAGAGGAGATAGCTCTTCGATTAGCTGCACATATCAGATACCTGTATCTCTTTTTTCAGATTAGGGACCAAATCAACTTGGATACTGCACCGGAGTCAGGCAAAATGAGTGTGCCTGTGGCACACGGTACCTAGCGTCCTGCACTGCTAGCAATGAGCACTCAGAGGGAATGCGGTTCTCTGTGTTTTTGCATGAGCCAGCCAAGGAAAAAAGCCTTTTCTAGAGACCTCCCTGGAGACTGCCCTGATGGAATTTGGCCCCTCAGCAGCCTGTGTGTAGGCGGTGGGTTTCACAGCCGTGTCGTTCTGTGACTGCCAGCCTAGTGTGTGGTGTGGGCAGGTGGGGTCTGGTGGCAGGGAAAGCCTTGGGGAGCTGGGATGCGGGGAGTATGTGCTCCTCTGTGAGCTCCCAGTGCTCACGGTGAGCACCCGGGGACTTCTGCAAAATGCTGACGCCCTCGGATCTCCTTTTTCCAGCTGCTCTGCCCCTGTAACTAACCGGTATTTCACGGTACGGCGTATCTCACCAAGTCTCCTGCAGGGGCTGAAGGAAAATGCCTAGCGAGCCCACACGCTGCTGAATCCTTGTATGAACACAACTGCGGGAGATGAGGGTAGGGGACACACACCCCAATCGTGTCCCCGTTCGCCGGCAGGAGCAAGGCACCGGCTTTCGGTGCAGCGCAAGCCAAGGCAGGACAAACCGCTGCCCTGCTCGCCCCCAGGCTCACTCCGTTGTGCTGCCGGGAGCCGGGCTGCCGGGGGCTGCGTTTTTTGGGAGGCGACGGCAGCCGAGAGCCGGGAGCCAGGCACCTGCCGGGCCCCGCCGCTTGCCGCCGCCTCCAGCCCCACCGAGAACCCCCAAACCTGCCGGAGAGGCACCGGGACCGGCGGCCGAGCTCCCCCGCGCTTCATCCCGGAGTATGTGATGTCCAAACCGGCAGCCGGGGAGCCGGGCGAAGGGCCGGCCAGCCCCGGTGACACCTCGGGCGGATGCTTTGTCTGCGAGAAGGGCGCTCTTTGTGCGGCAGCGAGCAGCCCAGCCGGGGGGAGCGGGGCGCGGGGCTGCGGGCGGCTCCCCCGGCCCGGGGCCGGCTCCGGGCGGCCCGGGGAGAAGCGGGGGGACTCCGAGCCGACCCCCCCCGTCTCCCTGCCCCGCTCCCCCTGCCTCCAAACCCCTCCCCGCGGCCGGTTGCCAGCCCGAGCTCCACCGCCTGCTCTGCTGCATGGCCCCTCCTTCCCCCACACCCCTTCCTTTAGGCTCCCCCCTCCCCAGCAAAGAAGAGGCCGTGCCGGTGTTTTTCCACTCAGCAGGATGGGTGATGCTCAAAGCTCCCTCATTAGACAACAGACACGAGAGGTCAGGAAGAAAGCGCTTATAAATCACCGGCGCCCCCCGCCCGGCGCTGCTAGTCGCGCCGCACCGTTCCGCCGCACGGCCGCAGGGGCGCAGCGGCGCGCAGGCTCCGCGCCCAGCGGACCGCAGGTACCGGCGCCTCCCGGGCGGGAGGGAGGGCGGTGGGGCCGGAGCCGAGCCGAGGGAACAAAGGGGAGCCGAGCCGAGCCTTGCCGAGCCGTGCCGTGCCGAGCCGGGCAGCGCCCAGCCTTTGTCCGCGCCTCCCCTGCCTCCCCGGGCGCGCGTTCCCTTCCCCCTCCATTTATTATTTGCTCCTTTCCAGCTGTCTCCTCACCCGGCTTTTTTTTTTTTTTTCCTCTTTTTTTTTTTTTTTTTCCCTCTCCCCCCTCCTCCTTACGTTAACTTTTTTTCCGAGATAACAGTTCGCAGCCTGCAATTAACCACTTGCTGGCGGCCCTCCAGAACATCCGCGGAGCACGCTCCTCTCATCTCTGCTATTTTTTGCCCGTTTGCGCTCTCCTTCCCTCCCCCTCCCACCGTATTTTTTCTGGCTGCCTTGCGCTAACCTCAAGTGAAGAGGTTGGTACGGGCACAGCTCCATCTGATGCTCATGGGCCTACCTGGTGGGTAATACAGCTGCTGTGCTTCCTTTGCTTATTTATATATTTTTTTCGTTGATCCTTGGTGAAGCTGAAATCAAAGTTGTGATGGGCTTTAGGGAAGGGACTGCCTGGGGCGCGTTGGGGAGCTCAGCATGGTGCAAAGGGGCAAGAGTGCTGGGGGGACCGGGGTCCACATCTCACCCGCTGGCTTTAAGGTCGTGAATGCCCGTCTCCATCTGAGCCTGTACCAGGCAGCGTGTGGGAGGATATGCAGGGTTTCCATATAAGAACATGGGAGAATTTATTTCACACAGGCGAAGAAATGTGCAGAGTGTGTATTTGTGAAACAGAAGGCGAGCTGTGTTTTCCTTAGGCAGCTCCGGTAGTGGCAAAACTTTGTATTTATAAATTGAAGAAGCTGATTTATACGGTTTAATAAGAGGTATGTTTAAAGGAAATCATTGATGAAAAAGTAGTGGGAGAAGATCCAGGGAAACATGAAGAAACACAACCTCACACATATTCCAGCATGGTTTGTACCAAGGTGTAAAGATGGAGTTTTTAGTTCCCATTTTTTTAACCGTATTGGGAAAGGCATTAAGAAAATGTTCTGAGAGGAGCTAGTTACGTTGATAGTGCTATTTTGGTAACTGCAATATTTTTTCACTTGCATGTCAAAATGTCTCGAGTTTTGGACGTGCAAAAAAGCAAGGCAGCCCCGTCCATGAGACATGTCAGTGTAATTCAGTGCTTGGATGACAGTTGCTACCGGTTTAGATTTTATGGGTTCAGGAGTAAAACGGTTCATTAAAACCTGCTGCTGTGGAATTTGGAGAGGAGAGGCTTTGGCAAAAAAAAACCTGGATGTTTTGGATGGCCGGGTGTTTACTTCTAGGTTTGGATTTGGGTGAGCTGACTGCTTTTTGGCATTGTCTACCCTTGCATGAGTATTACGGAGAGATTGCCCTGAAGGCTGTCCCAGAAGTACGCTGCTGGGATTGTCCAGAGGGTGGTTTTTTTAAGAAAAATGTGTAAGCAGCTGAGCAGCCAGCAACAGGATGGTGTCACTCACCCAGAGCAAGGAGTAAAATTGAGGCTGAAGCACGAGCGTGGCGAGGGGTTGTTTTTGTTGCCCTTGTTAGACCGACACTGGAAACTTTATTTTCGGCACTTTCAGAGATAGCATCTTTGTATTTCCTCTTCAACTGTCTCTTCCTTTTCTCTGCTTTGCATTTGTGTTGTTGGTTTGTTTTTTTCTCTTCATTTGCGTGCATCTCACCTTCTCTTTTCCTTCCCCTTCTCACCTTTCCCATGGTTTGCGATGCTTTGAGACAGCACCCGCTGGAGGGCGACAGACACCTTTCCTCCCGGTGGGGTCCCCGTGTTGCCCCGTGTGTGGGCAGGGACCCAAGCCCACAGCCCGAGAGACGAAAGGCCGCTTCTCGCTGTCATTTATTAACCTGCATTTTTTTTATTGTGCGGTCCCAGGGTTATTTTCTATCACACCTTGCAAAAAGCAGGAGATTGCAGATGGCACTGTGATATTTGGAGGTACTGGGAAGGTGGTTGCGTGCTTGGGGGTGCTAGATCAATATCCTGGGTCTCTTTGTTTGTTTGGGGAGTTTGGGCTAGAGTCCGGTATAAATTTAGAATAATTCAAATGCTGCTGATTTTTATTTCATTTTACTTTTCTGTAATTAAGAGCAAAATGTTGTTGGTAGTCACTAAGATGTAGCTCTGGGGGGGGGTTGCCTTGATGTTTCTTACATGGCAGAAGTGAAATGACTGGGCAGTGGCAGGAGGCTTCAGTGCATTTGAAATCTTGTGTGAAAAGAGGTGCAACAACGCTGGGGAAGATAGGAAGGCACTTTCAGTCGGTGTGTCCTTTCTGCACGGTGCTTCTGAAAGCCCCTGTGCCTGAGCATAGCTCTATTTGTAAAACCTCAGGGATGAACTTGTCTTTCAGCTTCTCGTTGCAAATATTTCAGTGAGTTTTCCCTTAAATCAATACTCTGCATAGCCAAGACTGAGCAACATCTTGGTGGCTTCCAGCCAAGTCCTGTTGGCTGGCTGTTTCCAAAGAGACTCTCAGGCACAAGCCTTTCAGTAGGTCTCCAGGGCAGTGATGCTCCCAGGATTTTCCTCAATGCACCTCAAGACTCACCAGCAAACCCCTGTTATTTTATTTTTGTCCTTTTTAGCTTTTACCAGTGCCCCAGGGTTTGGATACAAACTGCCAGTTCCACCAGTAAGGGGAGTCTCTCTACACTGGTGCCTTACCCAAGCATTTAATCACGCTGGCAAATGACTGAAAAGATTATGCTGATTTGTTTCTTTTAAATTTAACCGTATTACAACACATAAAAATGGATGGGAAGCCATGGTAGTTAAAGCCTTTTGCAAGTAATGCTTGTTTGATTGGTCATACTAATAAATTGTAGATCGTTTAAGTGCAGCTTTGAATAGATTAACTACTAGGATTAGTGCCTTTGACTTCTCATCACTAACTTCACTTATGTGAAAGGGGGACTGCTTGCAGGACTGGGTCTCTGGCATTTGGAAGAAAAGCATGAGGATGAAAATTCAGTAATTTAACAATTGTTGAATTTCTCCCATAAATGCATACTTACTTGAATCCTCAGCTGTTGTAGTGCCATGGATTTAATTGATTTGTGCTAGCCGAGTATCATCCCAAGGCATGTAAACTCTAGGCAATACTCTTTAAATTACTTACAGAGTAGCTAATATTGATATAAGATAATGTAGTAGGAATTAAATGAGACTGCTGTTGTGCATTATCCTTCCCCTTGTCTGCCACAGCTAGCCATTGGAAGGGCTGCTACCATGCTGCCGGTCTGTGATTCTGAAACTGCAGTGGAGTCAGCATCTGCTGCATTTCTTTCCGTCTCTTTTTTTGGTGTGTCTACATTCACACAAACAAAAAGCAGATTGGTACCAGCCCTAAACCCTGCCCCAAGAGCATCCACAAATCCCTCCAGCTCAGCTGGTGGATGGGGAGTGTGAATCAAGTCCATGTTCTTGCCAGCCAGCTGTGGGTGGGCAGCAGCAGGCGGATGGCATGAGGCTGCACAAGGGTGGTTGGTAAAACCCATGTGCTGCTGGGCAGGCTCGTTCATTTTAGCAGTTACTGGATTTCCTGTTGTGGTTCTTTGTTGCCCAGAATGGTCACAGCCTCAGAGAACGCCTTCACTGCCATGGCTGCAGGACTTGGGTTTGAATGCAGCTGGTGCTAGAGTGCTGGCATGGAAAAATGATTACGCAGTGCCAAAGTGCAGCAGGAACGCTCTGCTTTAGGGTGTTGGGTAAGGTAGGCTGCCCACAGGTTGGAGGGCAACCCATACGTAGAGCTACAGGGCTATCAGCGAGCTGGAATGCAGTTAAAAGTTCTTCCTTTTTCTTCAGGTCACGTGGCATTTGCATTTTATTTCACTGCTGCAGTTTCCTTACTCCTGAAACATATAGGCTTTTTTTTTCTGTTTTCACTGAATGAGATAAGAAATAATCTTGTATGCCTTTGTACTGCCTTCTGTGTCTTGATGTTCTTCAAAACTATAAGCTCACACAGATGAAATTCAGAAAACACTATGCATGATAATGTTAAAACATGCCTGACTTTTTGTGGACCCATTTTTTTTCTTTAAAATATTTTTTTTGCCTTTTCTTTTTCTTTTTTTTTTCCAAACAGGAAGAGAATATCCACTCAGGAGAGACTCTTCTTCATGTAAGTGTTATTTATGCTTGTTTATGAAATTACAAAAGGGTTATAAAGATGATTAAAACGTTCCAATACTGAACATTTGCCATCTGTTCGTAGAAACCAAGTATAGAGCATGTAAAAATAGGCTGTAGATATACAGTAATAATGCTCAGCAACTGTTATCTTAAATCTATCTATCTGTGCAGTTCTTCTGTGCATAACACTGCAGAATTTAGAAACCATTGCAAAGCACTTTGCAGACATTTAAGCAGCATGCCTGTAAAGTTGGTGTGTAAATCCTGGAGGGACAGTATTAAAGTGGTTTGCCCACAGCAGAGGGGAACCACGGGTGAGGGCTCATTTTAGCATCCCAGAGTCCCTGGTCCCCAAACCCCGTGACAAGAACCAGCTTCTCCCCCTTGGATTGTACAAAATCCAAGTTCTGTCTGTAGAGCCATTTGTTGGTGTGCACGTGTGCTAGAGCGTGCATGTATACGTGTGGGTAAGAGAGAGCGTGTGTACGCCCATTTGGCCTCAAATAACACAGCGGTATTTCAGGCCTTTTCTACAACCTGTGGTGATACCCTTTAAAATTAGACTCAATGCCTCTCTCCGTTGGTGAATACTGTTGCAAATGTATTGTGAAAGCATTTGGCTCCAGGCTGAACGCTTGGTCTGCATGAGCCCAGTACAGTATTCTTCATGGGACAAAGAAAGCTGCACGTTGTAAAAATCCAACAGTTTTTCTCCACATCACCTACTGACATGGTTTGCTTGCAGATCTCTGATTTGAAAACTGAGTGGGATAGTAAGCTCTGCTCTGATTAGGAAATAAATCTGATTAAATGTTTTAAGGGGCTGCATAGATGAAGATTCTCGTTGCCTTAACGCAAACTTAGCTTAGCAAGGAAAATGACTGCATTGTTCCCAATGCAGGGCCCGCTTTGCATAACTCCGAAGCATGTACTGTGTCAAGTGGCATGGCAAGCCCACGAGCGCTCACGTCAGGCTGATTTCCCATAAATCAACATTTTTTTGGAAAAATAACATATATCTCTGAATTGCAGCACTCCATTATGCTTGCGTAGCAACTGCTGGTTAATGAGTAGCAAAACGCCGTGTGGTAACAAATGTTTTTTTGCTATTGTTGAGCTGGAATGTTAGTTCAGCTTCTAGATAAAAGTGGCTTGCGCAAGGCGCCCTGGTAAACCATGATTTCTGTGGCTTGTATGGTAGTTCTGTAGGCAACCGTGGTCTGCTGTTCCCCTGCCCTGTGCTTCCCTTCATTTTCCATGTCAACCGGGAGGTGGGGTTAGGTAAAGGCAGGGAATTGGCGGCCCTTTGAACCCAGCCAAGCACGAGCATGAGGCCCGTTGCCAGTCAAGCATCTGCGGCAAACACTCTTTATTCCCGTTGTGTTTCTAGCAGAAACGTTGTAAGACACTTCATTTAATAGCTTTAAACCGCAAGTGTTCTTTGGCTGGTTTTATGGATGTCATAGAGCAAGCTCTCTGAAGAACAGACAGTAGTAAGAGAAAGAAACCCCCACAAAGGATTAAAGAGTCATCCTTTCCTCTAGCTGGAATCCTAGCTGAGACTAGATCAGGAGTCCGTAGCCTTGAGAAGGTACATCACCATTATTAAAAGGCAACAGAGAGGGAAAAATTCGAGAAGGCTTTTGATTATTGCCGTTTTCATGATGAGTATTTCATTCCAGTATGGGAAATTCAAAATGTGCTTCCCAGAGATTTTAAATGGGAAACAGTGAGGGGGAAAAAAATCACCTTTAAAAGAAGAAGCTCCCAAATAGAGAAGAACCCAAACAGATGAACCCTACAGAAGTGACTGTATGGTGTCTGGAAACCACAGAATAAGCGTGCAGCCCAGTGCAGCACAGGTCTGAAGAGTTTTCTCTGGAGATTTCACTATCACAAGCAAATAATCAGGAGCCTCCTAAGTCTGATATATGTGCTCCAAAATGAATAAATAATGAAAGGTTTGTGGTTCATAGGCCATTTGCGGTGCAGCCTTCCATCACCTGCTGTGGCTTTTCAACAGCTAACGGCGAGCTTTAAGCATCAGAGCCTCCCTCTTCTGGTTCTGTGCATGAAATATGACAACTTTGACTCGATAACTCTACTCGTGCCTGTCTATGCATTGGCTCCCTTTGGCTTCTTCAACTGTGTGGGTTTCCAAGAGTTAAGCTCCAGGGACGGGGCTAGCGAGGCTGTTGTGAGGCAGCAGGATCCTGAGGCATCAGGACAGGCACCCTGGCCTCTGCCCGCTGAGGTGGCAAACGCTCGGTGGGGATTAACCCCCTGGGCCTGCACATTGGACTGGGCACTGTGACAGGAGGTGGCCGCTGTGAGAAAGGACTCTTTGTGACAATAACCAGCCTTATGTAGTTTAATGATAAGAGAGGGACCATCTTATTGTAGTCACTTTGCGACAAATACTACCACAATTCATTACTTTCCATCAGTGCCTCATCCTATGGAGGAATCACCACTGCCCATCTACATTGAGGAGGGGACAGAAGTCCCGATTGGTGAGTGCAGTTGGGATGGGTTATTTTTAAGGGGGGGTATATCGTACTTGGGTTTTATATTCCTCACATGTGTATACCCGTTTGTCAATGAACATTCTAAGGCTTGTTGCAAATGTTTTTTTTTGTTCGTTTATTTGCTTTTTTTTAATTTTAATTTCTTAATACAAGTGCATTTTAGAGCTCCTGAGAATTGATATATGCTGCTAGTGTTGGTTTCCAGCTAATCATGAAGCAAAGTATGTAATTTATGCAGCAACTTCCGTGCAGGATCTCTTACCAAAGGGCCATGAGTATCAGAAGAGGTAGTTCCTGGTTCAGCCTTTGACCTCGGTGTTGAGATACTCAGAATATTCTGCCAGTTGGGTCAGCAGTTTTTGCCCTGCTGACACTGTCCTGCCCAGCAGCATGACGCTGCATACACGGCTGAATGGCCAGGAGAGAGTTTTAGAGGTTTGCTGTTACCTGTGCTGCCCATCCCCAGTTCTGAGCTCTGCTGCAGGTCTATTGTCACTGCATGGATCTATAGACTCGCTTTTGTTCTTGTTTTATTTTGTGGTGTTGGTGTTTTGTTTTTGTTTTCTTTTAAATAGATAAGCAGTCTTTCAGATTACCCATAAAGAAAGAGACTAACAGATCAGTAAGTGTGTCTGTGGTGATCTCTTTGGACTATAGAAGGCTGTGACTGCATCATTTCCAGAGCCACTTATTCAGCCAGTTCTTGGATGCATTCAGTAAGTGTGCCTTGGCTACCACCTGCAGAGTCTGCACAGTTGAGCAGATGTGTCTCTTCAAATAACTTTTTCTTACTATACATCTTGAATTTTTCCACCCCTAAATTTATGCAATACTCCTTGTCCTACTATCTTTTGAGCTAGATTAATTACCTGCCTCTACACATACTACCTTAGAGGTATTTATAGCTGGATCTCAGCCCAGGAGTTTTCTTATTTATAGACTATATTAATTTATCTCTCTTACTCTCTCCTTAGATCATTTTTATTGTCCTTATTTGTATTTCCTTTATTTTTCTATCTTCTTAGTAATCTCTGAAGACCTGAACAGCTCACACGGTGGTTGTTTTGACATAGCATTATGCTTTAGATTTCCATATCATCCCTTCATATGTACACATCCAGAAATATCTTAGCTTTTTACCCTTTCCTGCATCACTCAGAAGCATAACACATAGAAACTGAATTATGTGGCTAGTCTTACCTGCAGTCACCTTTAGGTCTTTCTTGGGTTCACAGCTTTGCAGCCTGCTGTTCTCAGGCAACGTCACTTCTCTCCTGAGATGTAGGGCTTTATACTTCTTAGCAGGAAATCCCCATCCCATTGCATGCCACTTACTGATATTATGTAGGACTGATTTAAGATAGTACGCCTACATGATTTTAATGCCCTGGAATTTTTTCATTTACAGAGAAGTTGTTGCTGTTTTATCATATATAGAGCAAAGAAGTACTTAAAATTTTGTATTTTGACACCTATTACATTTGTTTTCTATATATTACTCCAAACTCCTTTCCCACTTCCATCATTGTTTGCATACTTTCCCCTAGTTTTCTTTCCTCTATTTATAATTGTAATGTTAAAACTGACAGGCTTAGCTCTCTCCTTTTCTTCATGTTTTGCCTTTTCTTGTTATGTAGTTAGTATATTGTTGCTGTATTCCTTCTATGCATGGTACAATCTGGTCTATCCCACATTACAGATAATGTGTTCCTTACCTCCTCGAAGGCTGTAGTCACATGAACATCTGTCCCCCTTGTAGAACCATTAGAGCTAAATTCTGTCCTGGACCCTGGTATTTTCATCTTGTCTCTTTCTGCACTGAGGAAACCTTGACTGCTGAGATGGTGGTATCTACACAAAGAAAAAAACTATACAGTCGATTACAAAAGCAACCAACCAAAAAAAAAGAAAAAAAAAGAAAAAGAAAAACAAAACAAAACAAAACAACCGTGAGAGTTTTAGAATATATTTTTTTAGTGCTGACATGAAGGAGGTTGGATCAGGCTCTGAGATTCAGCAGTAGCTGTGAAATGCCCAGATTGGGTTGGGAAGGGCATCATGTTCATTTATTTTAAATAAACTTCTGGACTGTCAACACAGCAAGTTGTAGTTGAGAGAGGACGAGTGGAAAAAGTAAACGATACAGAGATGAGAGGAAACCACAAGCTCTAAGTTTGATATTTGAATGCCCAAAATGGGTCAGGGCTTTTATAACAGTTGGGTGCAGTTATCAATCATCAAGCTGGGAGGTCAGCTGCAAAACTCTGGTCTGCGCCAGAGTCTCAGTTCTGGTCCTACTTTCCATTCAGCTTACCAGAGTGATCCAGAGTGAGGTTATCTGCACCTGCATAGAGCAGAATAGGATCTAAAAGAAATCCTTTCTGAACGTAGGCTGGAGAAACATTAAAATGTTTCCTCATCTAAAACACATTTTGGATGTGCTCTGGATGGTGTATGGAGTGCACGCAATTCTGTCCCAAGCCTGACTGATAGCAGTAGATCGCTTTGTAGCTTCTGTATCTATGAAAAAAATAGAGAAATCAGTAGGTTCTTTCAGAGTCTAAATTTAACAACCCTAATTATTTTAAGCAATTTAAAAAGGAACATAAATCTCACTTGTTTATTACAGCTGCTTCATGAAAACAGCAGCTACAAATAATAGCCTATAATGAAAATCTTGCTAACACTGTCATGAATTAACCAACAAAAGAACTGCTGTATGGGATCTGGCCAAAAGCAGCATTTCCTTCTCTGGAGGGAGGGAATTTGCGTCGAGGAGAAGGTGGTTATTACCTAAATGCTGTTTTTATCTCCTTGGGTGAAATGAAGACATTGACATTTCTGCCTAGATGAATAAGACTTTTGATTGGAAAATAGTCTGAGCTCTACATACTTTCTATGTACTTTAGCACTTCCTCAAGTACATTCCTAGAGGAAGGTAGGTAAGCTAGATGCAAACAAACATGCAAATAAAAATATTTATGAAGAGAGAGAGAATATTTTCTGAGCAGTAGCAAGGAATCTACAGAATAACAATAAAAGGGCACAGTTCAGTTTCTGGCAGACTGCTCAGACACCGTTTCAGCTGTCTTCCCCACAATTAAGCAGTTCAGGAGGTTCAAGGTGAAGAAATAGGCAGAGCAAGCCACTGTTCACCATCACCAGTCATGCTAAGGTCATGGCTGTATTCCCCAGTCACTGTTTGGAACCTCTTGAGTTAAGCACTGAAGAAAACACCCCAGGCCAGACGGTCCAAAATTACATTTTATAAAACAAAAAAAAGCAGGAACACAATATTTGTACTGGCAATCATTGTATTTTGGGCCGTACAGAACATCACTGAGGGAATAATTGCCTCCTCGGGGATCAGGGAGCAGTAGAGCTGTAGGTTGAGATGTTTGTTTATGTTATTCCTTCCAAGTCACATTTTGAGATGTTAATGTTGTTTAATACTGCCTGTCAAATTAGCTGCAAAGACATACAAATTCAGGATCTAATTCCCCACTGATTTACTCCAGCGCAGCTTTGTTGAGTCCAGCGGCATTGCTATTGCTGTATCCTTGTGTAAACAGGGTCAGAGCCAGACACCTTGTTCAGGGATCGGTCCTGCTGACCTTGAAACCTGTGGCACTGCTGCTGTAGATCTGAGGCCCTGCGTAGGCAAAATCCCAGTGGCCTGCTGCTGGTCTTACTGCTCCACTCTTGCTAATGAATAGCACCGTCTTAGTGGACTGTACAAGTGTATACAAGTGTTACACAGAACTTGTCTATATAGGATTGTTTCCTCCATTAAATTTTCTCAGTGTGAAGGGAAACTGCATTAGCACTCTGAAGCCATATTCTTTCTGTGGTAATCACAGGTCGTGCTGTAGCCCAGGCTCATTTGAGTGGCCTTGATAAAGGAAGAAGAATTTTCCTGCACACAGTTTTCTTCTGCTGCTGCACAGACCCTGCTTTTAAGCATCTCTGATGGCTCATTAATGGTAAAAACTTTCTTGGATTTCCAGTCTACTCCTGCTTTTGGGCAGACTCACTGAAAGACAGATGCTTTGTTAGTTTTGTTTCCTCCCTTAGTAAGAAACTTGAAGCTGCCTTTTAAGCGGAGTAAGCATAGGAAACACAGCTTTCTCAGGCAGGGAGAGCATTCAACACCTTAAAGAGAACTGCCTTTGTGTCCATCTAGGAGGTTGCCTTCCCATGTTAGGGAAGAGAACCATTTCTGTCATACACACTTCTGGGTTTGCTCTTTCATGGGGTGCTGGCAAGTGGAAAGCTTGATTTTTGCCAGGTGCTGAGTGCCTTCTGCAAGGTATTGAGTGCCCTCCTATCCTTTGCAGCCAAAAAGGAATTGATTGCTCTTGGAATCAGGCAAATTTGGACCCAGAAGACCACAGGTAGTATTTACCAGTTATTTATGTGCATTTGCATGCCAGAGGTTGTCTGAATTGATTTTCCTAGAATAAAAGAGACTTCAGGATTAATGGTACTTGGCCTGCTGCTAAAATCATTATTTTATATTTTGAAAGTAATAATAATACAATAATAAGCATGACTTTTATTGCCTTGCCATAGGGAAATTACCCTCTTCCCCCACACCCACCTCCCAAATCCCCAAATTAACTACAGCCCAAGTAACTAGTAGCTCTTTAGAGCCATTGCAAATGTGTGAGTGATATACCCTGAATGAGCACCACACGCCAGTGGCACAGTGAGTCACAGGACACATTGTGGAAAGCAATAATTGCTTGGCATGCATCGTAACATTCATTAGTTTTTTTTTGTTTGGTTTTCTTTAAGGAATATGTTTTTACTCTGACAATAAAATCAGTGTTGTCTGATATGCTGACACCAGAGTTTGTTGCTTATTTTTTACTTAACCAGGAGCTTACCCACTTGTCACTCACTGCACACACCTTCTGCATCTGTTTCTTTCCAGCTACTTGTATATATGCAGTATCAGTATAAGAAGACTGAGCTTTCCATTCAGTATTGTCTTTTCACTTTGCGTTAATCCTCTTCTCCCCTTAAATCCTCATCTTCTTTCTTTGTCTGATAGGGTAATTCGGACTGGTTATAAGGGGAAAAAAAGTTCACCCTGAGAGGAGTGAAGCACTGGGACAGGTTGCTCAGAGACTGTACAGTCTCCACTCTTGGAGATTTCAGAGCTTGTCCAAACAAGGCCATCAGCAAACCAGTCTGATTTTGATGTTGGCCCTGCTTTGAGCAAGAGGCTGCACTACAGAAGTCCCTTCAACCTAAATTATTTTATGGTTCTGTTTAATGCCCAGTTCCTGTTCTGATTCAGCAAAGGCAATGTGGTATCATTAACTCCTTGCTCCCTGTTGGAGTCCACTGTCATTCATCTCAGCATAGAGCAGGAGTGACCTCATGAAGGTCAATGAAGTTACAGAAGTTTTACTCATGGAGGATCAAAATCAAATTGTAAATGGTAACCTCAGACGAGAGGAGTACGTGAAATTTGTGTATCTCTGCATTTAGTTAGAATTTTTATCACCACCTTCAGGAATTGCACTTGAGATCTCTTTAAATCTTCATTAGGTGCCAATTGAAGTTACCAGTTAAAGAGTTTCATACATAATTATATCAGGATGATAGATATTTTAAAAGTAGAGATCATCTTTTTTTCCCTTTCCGCTACAAATCTCTTTCTATAGCAGCGCAGCCTCAAGCAGTCTTGAAGAGAGCTCTGGGGTATTTAGGATTTAGCGAGTCACCAACTGGCCTCGCTGTGCCGTTACGTGCTGCTCTCCTCGTGTGGCTGGAGCCACGTGAGGGTCTTAATGCTGCACAAAGCATCTGCTTCTCAGCTGAACGCCTTCCCAGCCCTGCAGCTGTCTGCCAAAGAGCTGGGGATGTGCAGAGGGGCGTCTGTGAGCTCTACAGGACAGCAAATTCTCATGTGCTGGTCCATATGCAAGCAAAAAAAAGCCTTTTGTCAGAATAACTTTATTTTAATGGTGCTTAAAGAAAGCAAAAGCATGCTGAGATTCACCATATCTGTTCTAGGGAATTTTCAATACTGATCTGCTTCCTACATAAAAAATGTAAGAGACCTCCAATTGCTAGGAAAAAGAAATACGGCAATAGTTTTATGGGGTTGCTCTTTCCATATAATTCACCCACACAATTTGAATTTCTCTGTATCTTTATAATCAATAAGTATGTTGCTTATGCAAACAACTTATTTCCCCTCAGGCTTTGTCAAAAATGAAGCTGACAAATAAGGTTACCTTAGTGGATGGAAAAAAAGTCTGAATACAGGCAATCAAAAGAATTTTTTGTCCCTTGTTATGCAAGGCAGGATTTGAAAAGCAAGATTTAACAGGACAGACTTGCTTTCATATACTTTTTCTAGTTATTGCTGCCTTCCCTCCTTTGTGACTACATCAATTCTCTCTCCCTGTACAGATCCTCCTTTAACTGATGTAGCAGGTTGCTCCTTCAAATGTGAAAAAGGTGTTGTGCCATGTAGAGGGACTATAGTAGCGTAAGATACTGTTAATTACTCAGTGGGGTTCGGGATTCTTTCTCTTCCACTCTTGCTACAGTAAATACAAACTACAGATTGCAAGTCCGACTCAATAGACAGGATGATGCTCACATGAGGAATATAAAGTGATACATGTGAGTGAATCACTTGCATTTCTGCTTCTACAAAACTATCAGAATTTCACATAGCTCTTACCTGGTTACAAAAATCTAGACAGGTAAACTGAAGGAAGTTCTCTTGCTTTCTATCATCAGCTTACATATGGAGTGTTTTTATGGCTCTCTCAGCTGTTCGTCACGTACCCATCATTTATGCTGGAACTGCAAACAGTTTTGCACCTGTCTATTTATAGCTCTTTTGCGCATGAAAAAAAAAAAAAAGTAATGAAAAACAATTGTAGTCGTGTTGAAAACAGCTTTGGATATTAAAGGTTAACATGCCACATTCGTATCTAGTTGTAAGCATTTTCACCTACATGAAATTGCACTAAGAAAGTATTCATCCTCGATGGTTCGGCTTTATGAACTGTGTCTGAACTGGTAAACAGGAGTAGGGTAAGTTTACAGTAGTCAGGTTAGGACTATAAAAGCAACCTGCAATGAAAGCCATCAGCTGGTATTTGTTTGAAAAGATAAGAAAGAGAGAAAAGCGCTCATGATGTTCATATAATGTCATGCTGTATTTGGGGATGCTTACCTGCAAAAGCCAGCAGAAAAGCAAGTGCCTGTAGCCCATGGGAGTGACACTGGTGTGAAGGTAGGACTGCAGATATTCATTTTATACTAGAGTCAGCCTTGCTCTTACGAAATTCCCTGCACGGGCAGCAATGCCAGTGTGAATTCAGTGGGGCTTTTGTCCAAGTAGCGTGTGGGATCAGGATGTTGTTTGTGCTTGGTGTGGGCTCGGCACTTTGCAGCCCATGGTATGCAGAAGTGGTTTATATGTTCCTTTCCTTAGAGAAGTGGAGCATTTGTTCTGGTGCTGTCTGGCTTTCATATCTCTTGACATAAAAACAATTGCAGCTCTCTGTACTGATGTCAAAGGGCATCTGTGGCTAAGCAGAGCTGAAAGTACACCTCAGATTAGAATTCGGCCCGAATCGTGGGATGTTTCCAAGCATTCAGTGATCAATACAAAATTCTTACTTCAAACTGGGACCATCAAAACAGATGGGGAATGATCAAGAATTTGTGATTTTTCATGAAATCATGCCCATGGAGAGGCCTGTAGAAGCTATTGATCTCCCTCCTGACGTGCCTTCCATGAGCACAGCCATGGTGTGGGGGCTGCCAGCTGCCTTCAGGGGACAGAGCTGTGGCTGGAGCCTGTGCCAAGGCTGTTCTGGGATTCCACAAAAAAAAAAAGCCAGCATCCAGCCTTGCAAGCAAGCACCTGGCACCAGCTGCACAAAAACAAATAAACACCACAATGTCTACACAGCTTTTTTTTTTTTTTTTTTTTTTTTTTTTTTGTGAAAGTCACCAGTTCACGGACCTGTTTTGCAAATTTTTGTTCACTCTCTGAGCTCGTTCATCAGCTTTGTCACTTCTGCTTTTAGCATATCCTCCACAGAAATCCCCCCCCCCCCTCTGTTAGGTCTGCTGTATCAGTAGTTTCAGATTCATTTCCTGTGTGAAACTTCATGTGCTTAAAGTTTCTGTTCCATTTTTTTTTTCCTTGAAGAGAAGAAAAACAACAACAATGAATTAAACCTTGGTGTGCTTAGGAAATCTCTCACAGCTGATGTCTGTGTGCAGTGGTGCTCAGGTTGGGCACCACATCCACCTGAGTACTGCAGCTCCCCCTCAGCCTGCGTCAAAGTCTTCAGCCTTTTTTTGTCACTGTCTCGTATTTTTGCTGATAATTGCTGCCAGCACAGAAATCGAGACTGAAATCAAAAGTAGCTCACTCTTATCATAAAGTTTTATAGCTCGTGGACCTGTCCTCAGGGCTTTGTAACCTTGTCAGGCTTTACAGGCCTGTGGTGGGCCTAGCACCGTGGATCGCGTGTGGGTAATGGCTGTGTTCCTGCTACAAGCCGGCCCGCCATTTTCCACCCACGGCGCTGTGTTGCACACAGCTCTTCCTTTCTTTAATGTGCTCTGTCAAAAATCTGAAAAACCAGGTATTGTGCAGACGGGTACAGGAGCAAAAAAGAAGGAGGATTATTCTCCCCCACCGATGGTACTGACACCTAGATTTGTGAGAACAAGGTGCTGTATGACCTGTTTTAACAGCTGCCACAGGTGGGATAGAGTTCTGCCCTTGGTTTTTGTTTAAATTGAGATGAATGGACAGAAACAATAAAAAGTAGCTCTGTCTTTGTATTGACGTGACCTAGGCAGATATGGCAACAGCCTGGATACAAAGCAGATCAAAGCCTTTAGTGGGTATGGAAAACTTGGCTTGTTTTTCCAAAAGTATGTACTCCTGTATATATGTCTGTTTTCTTCCTATTTAGAAAATATACTGGAAAAGCGCAGCAATCTTCAGAAGATTGCTTAAGACAAATCACTGAGCACTAGCATTGGTATACCCAGTAAATTTAGGACTAAATATAGTAATAAGAAAAAAAAAAAAAAAGAAAGAAAAAAAGAACAGGTGAGGCTGGAATGATTTATTCCCAAGGGGAAAAAAAAAAGAAAAAAACACTTTGAAACAATTAATTCATACAATTAATATCTCATTTGCTTCATTGAATGGCTACTTTATTGTTTCTCTACCATGCACTGAGGCACGGCTCTGTTACGATAGCACAGAGAAGGCTCTCAGACATTAACATGCACTGTAAGTATCTTGCAGATGTGTCACATAGAATCAACACATTATTAACCACATGCAAAAAATTCAATAGGCGCAGCACACAACACTGACTATTCAAGTTCATAAGCTTTGTGAGCCTTAAGATTTTTGTCTTTTTTTTTTTTATAGCAGGATGAGAGATGTCTTTTCATAGTTTCTGATGTGGTTCATTAGGGACAGTAGAACTGGTTTAATTGACACTGAGACTTGAGAATTGCAGTCCACTGAGCAGCAGACCTTTAGAATCAAAAATAAGATACAAGAATGCTTGTTCCTTTAGTCAAAAGTTAGGTAACTGCAAGATGCAAGCTGGTTGAAAAGGTGAGGATGTGCACAGCTCATTGAGTCACCTTTGACAATGCCCTCATTTGGAAATCTATCACTTTGCCCCACCACTTGAATACACTCCTGCATTTTGCTAAGAGCCCTTTCTTAAAGATGAAGGCTTCGAGAGGTGGTATCATGCAGTGAATTAATGTTTTTTCACTTTGACAACAGGAGAGCTGGTAAAGCAGAGAGAGTACGCAGGGAAAGCAGCAGGGAGCTGGTGCTTCTTTGCAGCCTATTGACAGTCAGGAGGCTGTTAGCTGGCACCCGGAGGCATTAAATTAGGTCAGCAGTTGGCTTCATGTGAACAAAACCAAGTGGTAACTGGATGTTCTCCCACACATAATTACCAGTACCGTGTACCAGGGATGAGCACTCCATTCGTTCTTTCTCCCTCCGCCAACCCTTTCTCTGTGGTCCTTTTTGCAAGAGTTGCCCTTGGGCTTTTGTCTGTGAGGGGAGGACAGAGCAGGAGGACAGCAGTTTTCTGGTGCAGGACACTTGGTTTCTCACAAGGATACAGGAGACACTGCCCACTGAAAAATTTTGGTAGGGTGCAACTCTGACCAGCGTAATCCAGTTTGCCTCGCTGCGTCCCTTGCTCTTCTTTGCTGACCTCTGCGGAGGCCAGGGCTGACCTGGGACCTCTCCCTGGAGAATCGGGCTCTGTTTTCCATCACTCTGGGGCTGGGAAGCATCACCTCCACCTCAGCCCTACTGTTTAGGAACAGGATCTTGTTCCCACTGAAGTGTGACTACAGTGGATCATCATTCTCCTTTCCACCCCACACAACAGGAGGGGAGTTTTTAATTTCCTCCCATTGGGCACATCTCCTGGGCTGGCTGTAGCTGTTTTATTTTTTCAGATGAACGAGTATAACAAAATGAGCATCTAGAGTATTACATGACTGCAAATTTTCTGCTGCTGAAATCTGAGCAAAGATTCAGGATTTCATAACAGTTCAGAGCTGTAACATGGTACCTACTCGAGGCATGTGAAGAACCTGAGTGGAAACACCACAGAGAAAAAAAATATGTGGGAAAAAAAGATACCTTTTGTCCAGACCACAACTGATGAAAAAGAAATTGCATTAAGCCCTGGGCTTTCCTTTCAGAATAGACTGTAGCTTTATGAAGGAGTGCATTTTCCTCCAAGAATGTTTTCTGCAGTGGATTTTCCAGTCAATTTTAGAAGGTTAAAAAATGGTGTGAAGGGAGATGGCAGAAGTTGGAGAGAAAACTGAGAAAGACGAAAGGACAAAGAAAGAAGAAAGGACTGAGAAGAAGAATGGATAGATATTTAAATAAATACACACACCCAGGGAAAAAACAGAGGGATCCATTAAAGACAAAGAGAATATGGTTAGATGGAGTTCAGGCATTGTTAAGAAGAGAGTTAGAATATGCCATAAAAGAAGGGATATTTTTTTTCAGAAGACTTAGATATTTTGTTCGATGAAGCAGAAGGAACTGAGATATGAGTTAAGGACAATTAAGGAAGTCAGGTGCTCTTTGGATACTGGTGTGGCCTCAAGGGCTGCCAAACATAAGGGGTTTTTCTTCTGCAGATCAGAAAGACTTGCACTAAAGGCATAAGTTTGATCAAGGGGCTGTTTATTTTAATCATGTATTGATTGGCTTAACCGCACTGCTCCTTGAGGGAGGGAAAGTTGTCAACATAAAGAATTACAGCTTTCAAAGTTCCAAGTAATCCTAGGAAATGAGCCAAATATAATAAATGCAGTTTTATTTGGGACCTGATCCTACTACTGTTGAAATCAATACCAGCTTTTCCATAGATTTCAGTGAGAGTTGAAGCTGCTTTTTCAAAAAACAATTCCTCTGATCCAGCGATCAGTGTAGCTGATTTTGAAATAGTCATGAATATGAATATGAAACTCAAAGAAAAGAGAAGAAAAAAGGCACCAACCCACAGATCTAGAAAATCTCTATTTTAAAGGGAGGTTGATTTTGTTTTGCAAGATATGAAAGAAAAAAATGGCAGAAAAATAAAAGAAATTATAATTTTTAAAAAGGTAGTGAGCTTAAGCAGGGTTAGAAAAATTAATTGCAATGTAATAAACAGATGTCCTTCAAAAGCCATTGCGATTTTGTGCCAAGGAGAAAGCACTGAGGAGCTCAAGATACAGAGTCTTATGCACAGGCTGAACTTAGTAGAAAAGGATCCTTGAAAGCAAAAGCAGTGTGTGTGCACATCATGGTACAAGAATAGTCCAGAAAATCAGCAGTACAGATGTGCAGTCATTCCTCAGGCAGAATTCCCATGAAGGCCGGAGACACTCTGAGTATGTACTTTGCTTTTAGTTTTGTAATGGAGGAAGAAGGTATACAATAAACATTCAATTACGATTCTAGTCACAAATTCAGTATATCCAATCCCTATTCAAAGTTTACATGTAGTGACCAAAAAAGAAGTAGCTCATTTTCTGCGGTTTATGATCTTCAGATATGAGACAGGACATGCATTTTAGCATGCACAAATATTTACATATGTCTATCTGTGTGTACAGGCAGACTTTGATTTCTGTGTATCCATCAGAGTTTGGAAAACCACTTTTTTAAGACTTGATTTTTAAAGATTATTGAGTGAGGTAACATTGAGTGAGGTAACATCTGCGATGAATTTGTCCCTGGGGCTCCTCCTGGAAGGTGTTACCCTACGTTGGTCTCCTGTCTCTGGCTATACGAAGCCTGGAGTGGATCATAACTGTAATTCCAGAGCAGAAATTGAACAGTGTATTTTCAGATGTGTAATCCATGGGTTGTCTATCAAAAAAAAAGTCAGCGGTTCAGCAGTAATGTGAGTTATGTCAGTCTGCACAAATGTCCGCACTGGTGGCCTTCCCCCATCTGCATCTCATCATCTCAGGCCTCTGCCCAGTGCCTCCCCTTTCCCCTACCCCTCAGTTTTTGCATGTTATGAAGGATTACATTTCAATGCCAGTGTTTTTTAAAGGGTATAGGTTATCTGAGGTGCAGGCTGTACGTGCAAAGATATGATAGTTGTGTCACAGGAGATGACCCAAGCCGGGTTAGCTGCGAAACCTCTCTGCTTATGGCTAATCTTTTGGTATTTTCAGCTCACCACCAGGGAATGTCATAGAGGGCAGCAGTTTGGGTTGTCACAGGGGGTGCTCTGCGTGAGGAAATTCGTGTGCCAGGCACACAGGACAGACACGTGGTTCTCCTGCAGAAGGAGAGGAGCCCTTGTATCACAAGCAGGTGCTTGAGGCATGCAATGAGACCACGCTGGCTCCTTTGTTGTATTTTTCCACATTTTAGCAGCATCATTTTGACAATCCATAACTTCATCCTCAGTTAAATAGGGTTTGTACCAGGGTAAATGAGAGCAGATTCTGGGCCTGGCTCAATCCGGACCCTTTCTCCCCTTGCTTTTGGGTCAGGCTGAAGCTGTTCAGCTGCACTCAGCCTAGTAGCATGCAGCAAAGGGCAGGGTTGACTGCTGCTTTTTATTTATCCATATTAAGTTCATCAGATGAATCCAGAGCTTCCTGGGGCCATCCGAAGCTTCCTGGAGCGGGTACTCTCCCAGGCAGCCGTGTCTCCTGGAGGCAGCTGTGTGTCTCTGGGAGGCAGACATGCGCCCCAGACTTGAATCGCTCCTTTTGGACTATGTGGTTGTAAGAGCATTTTCTTACAATATATTTCCTTGGGGGAATCAGATGGACTTAGATCTCGGATACCATCCCCACTAAGTGATACAGTAAAAATAACCTATTATTCTCTGGTTCTGACCTGGGCGGTGACAACATATTGTTTCAGCATCTCTGTCAGACTATTTCCCTTAAGAGCCATTTTAACCTCACCCAGTGGGACATAACTAAAGGAAATGAAACTCCAACCCCATTAAGGAAAAAAGACAATGCCTTTCACTAAACAAACTTGATTTTCTTGGCTTTTCTTTGCCAAGGAGAATCGCCCGTACCCCCCACCCTTGCAGCCTTTGTAGACAGTTCCTGTAATTGGGAATGTCTGGGTGGACACCAATGGTTGGCAGCAAAGGGGGATAAATCCGACATCCCTTGAACGTGACATGGGCTGGGACTGCAGTCCCAGGTGGCCGCTTAGCGTCAATTCCTATGGTACTGGTCGACGGTACGTGCCTGCCAGCCACAGCTGCCGGCCCTCGAAACACAATCAGGGGTTTAGCAAGACTAGATCGGAGATACACAGCAAAGCTGGGCTGTTGCTAATTTTGTGCAGGTGTTAGATCGCTACTGTACTGTGGCCCACTATCTAGAGCTGGTGACTTGCAACAAAATCGTAGTGGTCTGTCTCCTGGCACTCATCGGGTGAAGCACTGACCCCAAAAGCAATCGTGGGCTTGAGGATGTGCCATTTGCATGCTAAGAGAGGGATCACTTTCTGTCTTTGCATGCCAGCTAAGGTTGGAACAAAATTTACATGCAGTAATCAGGTTTTCAAGCATATCCATTAATTTGGGGTGTCTTAAGACAAATTAGAAATCCCTTTTTAAAATGCAGTCCCACGCAGTTACAAAGTAGGTGTCTGGGGAGGCACCATCTCACACGTGGTGTGCAGGTAATTAGGACAAACCATGGGGTGATTGGCTTGTCCCAGGGAGAATTAGGGTACACAGAATGTGAAAAACTGCACATTCTGGGTAGCACTGAGTGACACCTGGGTCAAAGTCAATCTGCAGTGGAAAAGATTAGAGCCAGCAAAAAATAAATGAACAGCTCTGTATTGCAGGATAAAAGTAGACTGCAAATATTGCAGTCCTGGAGCAGGTTTTCATCTTGGAGGCAGCTAATGTCTGTAGTTCCCCTTGTTTTTTTTGACATATAGGTTCTCCACATACCCAGTGCTCTGTTTTGGGGTATTTCCAGTAGCAGTCCCCATGGGGAGCAGTTAAGTTCCTCTTTCAAACCTTAATCCTGCAGGGTTCTATAAATGTATGTATGTATCTCTGTGCCCTGATAAGCAAGTGTATGGCTGTCCCAGCAGTTCACCAAATAAATGAAAAACCAGAGAGTGCCCAAAGCAGTAGATGTGAGTTGTGCCCTCTTTTGCACCCTTCCTTCCCCTGCTGATGAGCATTTCGGTAACCCCTGTGAAGAACAACTTCCATGAGAGACCGTCCGAATGCCCTCCATTCCTGAGCCCAGAATAGCCTGTTGCCTGATGGTTATGACATTCTCCTGCAAGATGAAAGATAAGGATTTGAGCAGCACAAATAGCAAAAGAAAGTGAAATCAGGCCTTCCCCATGCCAGGTTGACATTGCGTTGGGAGCAGGATGTCAGTCACCTTGTAGGCACCTCTATAAAGAGAAGTACTTACACTTTTCTTTTTTACTTTTTTTTTTTTCTCCCACAATCGATGGCTGTGGGAGAAAATGGATGGATGATACAGGGTGGTACCTTTCTGGGGCATGTAGTGAGATGCCAGTGTCCCAGGGAGGATGAAGCTGTTGCAAATCCCTCCCAGAGGCACCTGGTATGTCTCCATGCACAATACTAGAAGCACAAGTTAGCTGTTGTGGGTTAATTCCCCAAAGCAGGTAGGTACCTAAAGGCTCTTGCAGAGCTGCCCTTACCGCTTTCATTCAGTCACTGCACTAGTTGGTCTCATACCACATCTCGTAACAGCAGGCAGTAGGAGATGTTTCAGAGGAATAAGTTGTCCTGCCCCACACCCCTACAGTGGGTGATGGGGACCCACCACCCTCAGATTAATTTTCTCCTTCTGTGAGCTCTCTCTGCTGTTGACTAGGAGGTATTGCAGTTGCCTGTAACACCTCTGTGCAGCCAGCAGTGGCCCTTTTTTTTTTTTTTAAAAAAAAAAAAAAAAGTAGAAAGTCATAATGATTAGCACTGGGAAGATTAAAGTTCCTTTTTAGATCATGGCCCGATAGCAACTGCTGTCGCAGTAACTCCTTTGCAAAGACCACGAGTATATCAGGAGGGCGAATATCAAGCTTCTGTGGTTTGCCAAAATGTTAGCCTTCTGAATCTTTCCATGGTGGATGGAAAGATTTACGGGTACAGTGATGCATATCTATCTCAGAATCATGTTTGGATTAAAAACTTCCTGCAGAGCTAATGTCAACTCAGGTTTCAGGTCACTGCCACGAGCTAAATCAGGTTAGAGATCAAAACCAGCAAGGAGGTAGGAGGCTTGCAGCTATCAACTGGGATAATCTGAGGCATGATTTTTTATGACTGCACCCATAATGACATGTACAAGCCGGGAATGGCTGTGGTCTGGAATAAACTTGTTGGTTTGCCTGGATCTGGTGAAAATTTCACATGCGTTTCAGCATCAAAATACCATGCAAAAATAACTGGTTAGATCCAGCTAAAGTCACTTGAGTTATATGGGGAATTAATTAGCTTTATATGTCTGAATTCTGCTTTAACATAAAGATTACTCACTGTTCCTAAATTGTTTTCATTAGGCAATCCACATAAAAAGACACTTGTTAGATGTAATAATCCTAGCTGTTATTATTTTACACAGTCTATGTTTTTTTGTACATTATATATATATTATAAAGCAAGGTATGGTTTAATGTGGTTTGGGTTTTGCATCAGGTGACTTATGCCACTGGATTTTTAATTAACTAAGGAGCAATCATTCATGGCAAACTGTACAATTGCAGAGGTGCAATAATTGAATCTAAAGGTTTATTTTTGTCCATTTATTGATGTCAAGGGAAAACAGTACTGTTATGAAAATGGAATAAACTGAAAAGATTCCTTCAGCTGCTGCAGGTTGATTAGGACAAATGACTTTCCATTCCAGTTTTTATGAATGTACAGTTTTCTGAAAGGTTTATAATACCACAGGGAAAGGAAATCGCAGGCAATAAATGATGCAGGATGGCTCATAGTTGTTGGGAAACAGACGAAAATGGTTTTATCTGAAAATGTGCGATGTACTGTTCTGCTGTATTTCACTTCAACTCTTGAGAAGGAATCAGACGCAGTGATTTGTACCTTGTTATGGGCATGGAAACAGCCTGAGACATTTACCTGAGTTGCAGATAGAATCTGTAATAGAGTCAGGGCTCAGTAAGCCCTCTCACCGACACAGCGTGCAGTCTCACTCACCTTTTGCCTGTGGCCAGCAGGTAGGCAGCAGCACCAAGTCCTTGCTGTCCCCTGCATTGCACTGACAGCAAGGAGGTGACCACAGAGTCCCATGGTGGTTTGTCCACCCTGGTCAGCGAAGGCAGCAGATGTATTTTCATATCTGAGTTTGATAAACAGCACTGTCTTTTATGGAACTGAGTTTTGTTAAGTAGTTCTTGCAGTGTTAGAGAGCTTTACCAGTAAAGACCGTTTAATAAACCCACTTTTTTTTTTTTTTTTTTTTTTAATGCAGAAAGCAGAAATATGGCAACAAAGGAAAAGCTTCAGTGTTTGAAAGATTTCCACAAGGACATCCTCAAACCTTCCCCTGGCAAGAGCCCGGGGACACGGCCTGAGGACGAGGCAGAAGGAAAGCCGCCCCAGCGGGAGAAGTGGGCGAGCAAGATTGACTTTCTGCTGTCCGTGGCTGGTGGATTTATTGGTTTAGGCAATGTCTGGCGGTTCCCGTATCTCTGCTACAAAAATGGCGGAGGTGAGTCTTTATTTCTTTCTCATGAATCAGTTTCTCTGCCTCATACTTACTGTTTCCAGCGCCTTCCTTCTGTTTTTTAAAAAAGAAATGAAAAACCTGTTTTCTGCATTTTTCACCAGTATTTGGGAGAGATTATTTTATTACTTAATAGCTTCTGTTAAAACTTAGCTATGGAAAAACAACAACAGCAATTTAAAATTTTATACTACTGAATCTTTTATGTTCTTTTATTCTGGTCTAATTGAGTCTGAGTTTTAACCAAAAGATATGCTGTTATTATAGACCAGTAGCCTAAGTCATGCACTGCAAAACCGGAGTAACTCGAAGTAAGGGAGTTACTCTAAGTTAATAATAAGACAAAACATCAAACAATGGTTTCTGTTAGATTTCAGAATAAAAGCATTCTCAGTCACGTGAAATTATTGTGTGCCTAACCCCATTGTTATTGCAGATTTTCATCTTAAAAAGGTAAGACAATGCCCTTTCATTTGTGTACATCCACTTCACTTACAGTGTTTGAATATGAGAAAAAGTACCTCCAAATTAAGATTATTAAATACTGATATTAAAGTAGCATATATGTTTCTTTGTTTCGGTATGTCTGATAACAAGTTTTCAAAACTATCCTGTGTAGAGCCACTCACTTCATCTCAATTTTCTACTATTATGTCTCTCAACAGGTGCATTTCTTATACCTTATTTCATTTTCCTGTTTGGGGGAGGTCTTCCCGTGTTTTTCCTGGAGGTGGTGCTAGGACAGTATACCTCTGAAGGTGGAATTACATGCTGGGAAAAGATCTGCCCTATTTTCACTGGTTAGTACTTTTCGTTGTCCCTTACTGCTTAAAGACACCTCTGTAAACCTGGTAACAGTAGTGCAATGTCCCTTATACCTATTCATTCAGCTATTTGCTGTAGTAATTGAAAGTATAATATTGTTTCCTGGAAAAGTAGAAGTCAGAGAGTCTGAAGGACAAAGTGAGGTATTGATTTTGATGCTATCATCTTGTTAACTGGCAGAGCTGTCAATAAGCAAGAAAGAAATTGCATTTTATGCCTTAAAAAGGCAACTGCACATTTGGTTCATAGGTACTAGAGAATCTGTTGTTTTGGAAGGCTAGAGCCTTTTACATGCCTTTTTCAGAAACCATCTTCAAAATATTATTCTGGTCAGGAAATCAAAATACTTCTGCCATATGAAAGCTTATCACTGACGTCATCCATTTATGACTGATATAACCAAAACCTGCACAGTATTTTGTGTAGAATTTAGGAACGGGACTTTCCTCATAACTGAGTTGGTGCTGGCAAACGGTCGTGTTTGTCTCCTGTTACTCAAGGGCCTTTGCCAGCAAAAAGTTACTCAAAACTCACAGCAATTATGTGTATGCCACTCTGAAAGTTAACCAGAATGAAACATCATGGACAGGTTAGCAACATTACTGAGGACGCTGCCTTGTGTTTAGATTACCCTCAACAGCCTGATAATACAGACAAAACTATAAGGAATATTTGCATTAAATAGTGGGGCACTCTTCTTTTACAAATCCCATTTGGAAAGGGTGAGGATTTCTTACTGAAATGTCTCTAGCTCTGCCACTATGGCTGTTACAGATTTCTCTCTCCCCTTACATCACCCCAGGCAGCAGGAGGGGTTTTCTCCAGGGTTCACACTCCCACCTAATACTCAGAACGCTACTGAACTTGATGTAATTATGCTGCTTTAGTTCCATTTTCTTCCTCCTCCTCCCACTTTCGTGAAACCTTTTCTTTGGAGGAGGAGGAAAGAATGTTCCTTGTTTAAATAGCAATCTCCCAGGCATCCATAAAGAGAAATTGTCACTCTAATAATGTGACTAACTGTATACCCTGAATGAAATGCAGCTGCATAGAATAAATACCACTTGCTCTGGTTGTTTTCACCTGTCATAAAGATAATCGCTGGTGGTAATGACTCCTGTTACAGTAAGGTTTCAAACTGTAAAATATGAGGCAAGTGCTAGGGTAGCCATCAGAATGATGTTAAAGGGAACCTCATGGGCTTTTCATCCCCTTGAGAGTCTGCTCAATGTTTTTGAAGGAAAACTTTTTTTTTCCCCCCTGTTATTCCTAAATAGCGAACTACATAAACATTTTGGACATTAACATTTTATATACTAAAAGATTTTCAGAAAATGAGACTTTCCAGAGTCCTTTCATTTTGTATTTACAAAAATAGTGACTGTTTCTGACTTAGCTCCATGTAGCATGGATCTGCCAGTGGGGCATAACTGCCTAGGCAGGAGAGATACAGTTGTGGTATTTAATTAAAGCCTCCACCGGAACAGCATTCCACCACCTCCCTAAATTGTATAGGACTCAGCCTTATCTGCCCGTAACCCTGCTTTTAAAAACAAACAGGGAACATTTTTTATCGTCAAATATTGATAGCAGAGTTAAACATTGATCTAATTAACCATAACAGCTACAAATATCATGCTTCCTTTGCACAAGTGAAATTGGGGCAGAAACAGCAGCTTTTATGTTGATAGCTCTGGAATTTTCCTTTTTAACACATTCAAGAGTTGTCCTTTTTTTCACGTACACAGAGCCGAACCTGTCGATAAGCATGAGTGGTGCAGCCAAGCTGCCTCCAGGGAAGCTGCGTGGGGGGACAGTGCGTCGAGAGTGGGGTTGCCCAAGCAGGTACCCAAGGTGTGAGATGGTGTAGCTCCCAAATAAGCAAAGTGTGATGCCTTGACCTCCTTCTAATAAAGCCTGAAATACCCTTGTTAGAGTAAAGTTGGGCAGCCCTCCCCTTCAGTCCCAGCAAGCTGTAGCCTGAAGCTCAAACTTGAACGCCAGTACTAGTCAAAGGCAGTGGCAGGGCTGTGCTTATGGGTGATGGAATTGAGTTCAGTATCCAACAGATATGTGGTAGAGTGGGATGCAAGTCCACAACATGGCAGGAAACAGCAATGGCACCAGATACTTGAAATCACAAGGCATCCTAAGAAAGAGTGGCTGTCACGTCTGTGCATATTTCTTTTTTCTTCCCCTCTCCAGGAATTGGTTATGCTTCCATAGTGATTGTGTCCCTTCTGAACGTGTACTACATTGTGATCCTGGCCTGGGGACTCTACTACCTGTTCCAGTCGTTCCAGAGTGTCCTGCCGTGGGCACACTGCCACCAGAAGTGGAACACGCCAACCTGCGTGGAAGACACTCTCAGGAAGAACAAAACACTCTGGATATCACTGAATGCCACTAACTTCACCTCTCCTGTCACGGAGTTCTGGGAGTAAGTACCCCCATCTTCATGGCACCCCTGGGATGCTTTGGAGGTATGCTGAAGGTCATGCCTGAGATTTTGCAGAAGTCCCATGAGGAATGTTAGATAGGAGATGAAAATCGCTCCAGGTGTCGCTTGTTTCACCACCCTTTGCTATCAGTTCTTGCCCATCCTGAGACAGGCATGTAAGTCTGGGAGCAGTGGAGGAAGTCATTAGATGTATAACTGCATTCAGCCTAGAGAGTACAGGGAAACCTAAAAACCCTGTGCAGTTTCTGGTTTGGAGGAAATCTTGTTCCTTTTTTAGTAGGGATTTACAATAGAAACAGTGATAAATCACCACTTCTGTGGCTGCCTCTTCCCCAGCTGTTGTCATTTGCAATGCACTTTGTGAAGCTGCTAACATCTCTCTTATCAGTTTGACAAAGAGGCAAGGCATTGACCTCATCAATAAAACTGACAGAGGTGTTGAACATTGTCCTGTATTGTAGGTTTCTCAGGTCATCTTTGTTACATCATTTTCCTCTGCAGTCTCAGAGGATATTCTGTTTTACTAGATTGTCTGGATTTTGTCAGGGTTAAGCTTCTTATTACCATTTATTTTTCAAGTTTAGAATTATATTGCATAACCTATTTCTGAACAGGCATAACCTCGAATCTCTGTGTGTTTATGTAGTTGTCAAAACATAGCAGGAGAGTAAGGCACCTATAGGAGAGCTTAAATCCAAAGGATCTGCATATAGCTTAGGAGGAAGATCTTTTTTATTTCTTGGCTTGAAGCAATGGTCAATTACATGTAGAATAAGTTTCTAACCAACCAGACTTTCAGCATGTTTAAAGTCCAGTCTGGTTCCCTGATCAACTTGTACCTACTTCTCTATTTTTAAAAAGCAGCTTCAGCCAATAGTCCCAGCAGGAATTATGTTCATGCCAAAGATATTTGGCATGTGTTAGGTTTAGAAAAAGTTATTATGAACTGGGCTAAAATTTGTATCACAAGAGCCAAAATACAATGTGCAGAAAGATCTCGGATGAGCTGTTTGTGGAAATGCACTGGTGACCAGTGTGAGTGACGGGGTGCAGGTTGTAAGAGCAGTTGTTTTCACCATGCCACAAGCACTGTGTTTCCATGCTGAGCAACTGATAATTTCCCAGGTGATTTCCTCCCTTGTTAAGTATGGAGTAAGTTGGAAAAGATTGGGGTATTTTGGGGAACTTGAAGGCAATTTATGGTAGAGGAGGAAGCAGTTCGCACTCCTTTGGACTCTCCCACAATGACTTTGAGACTGAGGGCCTGAATCCAAATGAGAGCTGCTTTGGTAGGGTGTCTAAAGGTCTGGGTAACCACACAGCAGATACATGATGGAGGGCCTTGTGCCAGGGCAGCCTGTTTGTGGGTTGGGGAGCACATTTGGTGTGGAGTTTTTAGTTACGTTTCTTCTATCTAAATCAAGTTTCTGTCCTCAAAAATCCTCTGCAAGCTGAACCAAATCCTCCTGTAGGCACAGCCTTATGTGTAGAGTCAGACTGGAGGTTCCCGAGGCTGGAGGAGAAATCCTTGGTCCTCACAACACTTTCCCCTTCCCTCCATCTTCCATAAATTCGTGTCCCCTCACTGTTTCTTTAGCACAGTCAGAGCAAAGGTTGCTCAGCCATTAGCACTCATGGAGGCAGCTCTCCTTGCACTTTGCAGCCACTTTAACTTTTGTCCTCAAATAGCAGTTTTAAACATCGTGAACTTAACTCTTCCCTGGATTCATGCCAGGGAGGAGTTTGGCTCCATACTACTACTAATACAGACATACTGTCCATAGCTCACTGTTTCATCACGACTGAGCTGTCCTTAACAGACCAAGCTGCCATCAGGACTCATGGCACTTAGAGAAGTATTAAAAATAGCTGTTCTCTCTGCATAAACAACCATTGGTGTCTTAACGTAGGGACAGAGATCATGCAGCAGTGCTGTAATTAAAGTAACGTAGATTTTACATGGCACAAGCAGTTTTTCCCCAGCCATGCTGCTCTTCTTTATCGTCCTGAAATTAAAAATAATCTCAAGAACTTTATGAGTACTTTGCTGTCATAGACAATGCCAGCTGCCAGCCAGCCAGCTACCCTCATCGAAAGGACAGGTCAATAAATAGCCTTTAACTGAAGATATCCATCTGCTTTGTGGCACAATTAATTCCAATTTAATTCAGGGGGTTGAGTATTTGGTTTCTGAAACCCAATGCCATTTTTATTGTGGGAGATTTATGGAGTATCCTCATCACTACTGCTTTGTAAGGCTAACTCTGCAGAGATATAATTGACCACATTGATGCATTAAAACTCTTCGTGTTGAAAAACACGTGTCCTTCTCAGCCTGGCTGGACATATAGTACAGCCTGACATTTCAGTTCATTTGAATTAATGTTCTGTGCAAATCACATGCTTGCCTGAGCAGCAATAAAAGGGGGTTAAGCAAATCTGGCTTTGTATCAGGGACTTACCTCTTGGTATCACATGCTTCAGGTCTTATTTCTGAAGACTTCATTTTAAAGCCCCAAACCTTAAAGGCTTACACACGTATTAATACATAAAGGATAAGTGTTATGGGGTAATTATGGTTGAACAAAACCTCTGATTGTCTGGTGCTGGCCAAGTGTTTATAAATATTGGGTAATCAGCAGACTTTATTCGTCCAAATCCCAAGAAAGACCATCACATGCTAATGGCATGTAATCCTGAAGGGAGCAACACAAAAACTAAACAAAATCTAGGGCAGCTGTCTCTGCCTTTGGGGCAAATTGAGAATTTTAAAAACCGTTTGATATTCTCCCTGCTTCAGCATTAGTTATTCTTGTCTGTCCAGCGTGAAAGGGTGCTTTGCTTTTCCTGGTATGAAAGGTCCTGTCTGCATTCACATAATTAATGAGCTGGAATATCCTTCAAGGATTGCATAACTCTCCTCATTTTATTTTTGTTTATGTTCTAGAGCCAGTTACGGCTCCTATTACATTTCCATATTGCACATCCCTAAAACATACTAGTGTATGAACAAGGTTCGAGAATTCATGGCTGCAACGAACTTGGCCCCAGCCTGTTGCCCCATTGATTATACATGACTGACAGTGACAGCATCATAACTATAAATTATAATTGGCAACAATTTCATGCAGAAATGGCGTGAAGTTAGTTGAGCGAGCGTGGCTAAATCTGAGCAGAGGTAGGCTGGGTAACAAAATTGAAGAGCTATCAGCACAGCCCAGCTCCTGCTCCTTCCCAAACTTGAATTTTCAGGGTATCACAAATCCAGATTGAGCACTTCTGCTGCAAAAATATGTCAGTTTAAATTTCATGAAAAAAAAAAAATAATAATTATCCAGGCCCCACTGGTAATTCTGAACAGATTTCTTAAGGTATTTGGCCTCTGTAAGACAAGATAACCCAAGACAGAGAAAGCCAGCATGCCATTTAGTGCTGCCACACCACAGAGCAGCACCATAACTGGCTCTCAGTAACCCACTGGGCTGCCCGCTGAGAAAGCTGGACAGGACTGCTGGCCATACTCTAGGTGAGATGACCTTTTGATTTTAGTTCCCTAATAAAAAGCAACAAAATCTTATCTGAATGCATTTGTAGATATCCTTATTCCAAAATGTATTTGCAGTTAATTATTCATTGCTTCCTGAGAACTAGCTCTATAGGCTCCTTTTTACATTTGAATTTGCCTCATAGATGGGAAAATGGCCATTTATTTTTTAAAAAGTCACAGAAGGTTACAGCTGATGTTTGTCTTACAAGTGTATTTTCTTCTTTTGTATACGCACAGCAGGTTTTTCCCTGATTTCCTTAGGCTCAGGTGAACCAGGACTGCAACTTTATGCCAAATATTCATTACTGAAGGGTTTTTCGTAACTGTTGAATAGCTCTGCTGATTAGGGCAGACTTACCCTGTCTGGTGCCATTAGTCCTTTTCCATAACAAAGTGCACACACGTTCAGAGAGAATAAAGCATTTGATGTGAGAACACATTCACACAGGTAATCTGAGTGAATTTGGCAAACAGAGACACAAAAACAGATGGATGAAGGTTTGAGTCCTATTAAACTGGTCAGTTCAGGTTTTTTTCCAAAAACTAATTGCAAATTTTCCAACAGTGATTCCATTCACTATTATTTCCTTGGTAGCTGAAAAAAAAAAGAAAAAAAAGAAAAAAAAAAAAACACTTTAATTAATTCAGGGGAAAAACAAACCACAGTGCTTTGTCTTGTGCTGGATGCACATATGGAGCTGTGCAGACCACGCTTGTGAGCCTCATCCTGGTACAGTTCTGCAGACTGCTGTGTCTTTGGTGAAGGAGAATTGCAGATTTTAATAGTTGTCTGAAAACAATATTTACTTAACAACGTTAGGTAGCAAGTTAATGTATCTAGTCGTGGGCCAAGGAATTTCTGTCATGATTGAGGTCAAGATTCTTCTTGACTGCAAAAACCTTGCAGAAAGACTTCAGATTTGAGTAGGTTTTTTTTCAGAGGACTAAGTTTGCTCTTTCATATAAACAAATAAAATAAGTAGCAGGTATGACGAGATATGTCTGGTGTGTGAGGACAGTTTATGTTGCAGGAAAGTTAAAAAAAAACAAAACAGTTTTAAATCAGACTTTAATGATGACCCATGGCAATGACCAAAAGAGAGAAACCTTAACAAATTTTCTTCTCAGGAACACATAGCATTTAGATGCTCTCTTGAGACCCATCTTACGAAAGGAATCACTTTGTATTTATTAACCTAAGTGACAGAATAGGTTACCAAATTCCTTGTGCTGGCTTAACAAGGCCCTAGTGGCGAGGGTGCTGAGCGTGGATGGGCAGCGTTTGTGTGCGGGGCCACGGGGTGGTGATGGGGTAACTGCTCCAGCTCCGTGCTGCGAAGCTGCTCAGCTTCCCCGTGCTGCTGCTTCTCTGCCCTCCTCGTGGCAGTCACAGTGATGAACTGAAAAGAAGAAGAAACCTGGACACAGGCTAATCACACATCTGTGGTGGAGCTGGGGTTCCATCATGGCAATGCCAGGGCAAGTTTGTCTCACATCTTTAAAGGTATCAATGCAAAAGCAGCAGCACTTTGAGTGTTCAGAGGGCTGGGATCTATCCACATGTCTGCTGCCCCTTAGGGTACCGTCCCGTACTCTCAGACATCACAGCGAGGCTCAGCATTAACTCTGCTCATGCATCTCTCTCTTGTTTTGTTTTCTTTTGTATACTCAGGCGCAATGTACTGAGCTTGTCCTCAGGAATTGAAGATATTGGTATTATCAAGTGGGATCTAGCACTGTGTCTCCTCCTCGTCTGGGTGATATGCTTCTTCTGCATTTGGAAAGGAGTCAAATCCACTGGGAAAGTAAGTGCTTTTTACCTTTTTTTTGATCATTCTAGTTAGCAGATGTCAGGAATACTAAGAAATGCTGTTCTTAAAGATATTCTTAATTTTCTTCCAAAAAATATGTATTTTTGCTCTGATCATCTCCCTTTGGAAAGTCATTGTCAGTGCCCAAAATGCCTGTGAGTCAAGTAGCCCTTACTGGAATGGCATCAAGAAGCAGATCCTAGCATGTTTTGAGTACCACTTTGCCTCTCTGAGGACGAGCATCCCACTGGTGCATGTAATGATCTTGGAAGGGCTTAGGCTAACAAAGTGTAGTGCTCTACACTCTCTGCTCGTGCTCTCACACCAGCCAAGTTCATTCTCAGCGTTACGGGGTGGATGTTAACATAGCTGTGGTAGGGATGTTTAAGTCAGTGGAAGATGCTGGATGCATAGCATTTTTGAAATGCCACTCACTTACTGAAGTGTTCTGCGCAGACTTAGAAGACTAAACTTAGGTACTTGTTTAGAAACTCTGTCCTTAACAGAGATCCTGGATATTTATTTTTTTTTGATTTAGGTTTACCATGTGCTATTTAGAGTCATATTTTTCTCCAAAGGATAACAGTGAAATCATTCCTGAACCTCATCTTACACCACCACAAGAAACAAATTATAGCACATCTTGGCAAGTCACTAAACAATTTCAAGCATGATGTTATCCCCTTGCATGCAGTAGTGCTTTTAAACCTAGCTTCATGAAAAAAGGCTTTTGAAGCCATTGCATATGTGTCTCTCTTAACTTTCAAACCTGTTGGTTGGGGCAGTGTTTCAGGTAAATCTAACAGAGATAGACAGGCCTCAAGATAGGAAGTTCCGCAGTTTCTGGTCAGCTAAGTAGGAGGGAGCAACTTCGTTAGTGTCCCAGCTGAGAGAAAGCCAGAGTGTGAACTCATCTTTTACTAGACCCCAGAGAAGTCAGGAGGAGAGAGCAAATGTGAACGCCTCAGCTGGAGAAAAAGCACCATTTAGC
The DNA here is from genome assembly GCF_963932015.1 of Anas acuta. Taxonomy (NCBI): domain Eukaryota; kingdom Metazoa; phylum Chordata; class Aves; order Anseriformes; family Anatidae; genus Anas; species Anas acuta. Next base: position 10,194,607 of record NC_088989.1, on the reverse strand, counting down.
AGTTTTACCTTGTTATATGCTGCAGAATCAACCAGGAGACAAAACTCTTCAGGAAACCAGTCCTCATTAGTTCCACTATTGACTAAACTACTTGTTTTACTGTCGTTCCTATCTTGCTTTCTGTGATTTTATCATGGAGCCTCGTTAAAATCATGCTGGTGCCTTATTCTGGATTCCCGCCAGTTCTGCCCCAAAGAAAAGCTCCCACACCTCTAAAGTATACGTTGACAAAAATGTTTGCTTCTCTGTTCCCACTGATTGATGTGACCCGATGAGGTGGTGGTGTAAGTCGCGTAGGAAAGGTGAACACAATGAATCTCCCACCAAAGCAGAGTGGAAGCACACATTGCTGCACTAGTTTTGTGAGCCTGGTTTCTGCTCAGTAAAGGTTAAGGTGCCTCTGACAGATTTTCCAAGTTCCTCATGGCACGTTTTTTTCAGGTTGCGGTGAATGTAACAGGTTGAAAACAGGTCTGTTAAAAGCAGTTAAAGTCTTTCTGTAAGGCAAGGCGGGCAGTAGGAATTCACTGCCTCCTTTCCACGGGGTCTGAGCTCATAGGGTGTGGAGCCAAAGCCCAGCAAAACCATTGGAAAATCTCTGGTTGACTCCATTAACTTTGGGGTCAAACAAAAGTAAACTGTAAACTCTAATGGAGGGCTTGAATTATTTGAGAAGTCTAGTTTACTTTAGTAGATCATTGTTTATAGCACTTCCCTGCTTTCGAGTGTGTTAATGGCTTTTTGGAGAGCAGGAAAAAAAAAAAAAGACAGTTTTTAAATCTCGTAGTAGCATGTTGGACAAATAAACACAGAATCATGAAGAAAAATAATAGTTGTGCTTATGCTTTGAATAATTTGCTTGATCTCAAAAAATTCCTCCGGTGTTACACAAGAATCCTTACCTGGAGGGCAAAGGCCAGTTTGTAAATGCTGCGTACCCTTGTGAATACGTATGGGCATATTTTTCTTGTAAGGAACTCTGATTTATCATAGGCCTGGATTATATTAAGAAATTAGAAGGCACAGAATACCCCCTTTTATTCATCATTTTTTGGTGAAACTGGGCTGATGTGTAATGCATATTATTTGTGAGTGGAAAATATAGAAAGATTTCAAAGGGACGATTAAAAAGGGCCTATATAAAAAGGTTACCTTTCATTTTACAGAATCAGTCTGGCTCCATGAATTATTATGGCAATGCAGGCTTTGAGTTCTCCTGGTTACTCTCAGAGGACACACTTAAAAAGAAAAATGGTGCATCCCGGGAGCTTTGCTGTAGCTAAACAAATTCTGGAAAACAAAAATACATTTTAACTCAAGGCAGCAAACTGTAATTACCTGGGGTGATCATCTGACTCCATGAAAAAAGTCCTTTCTTGGACTGTAGTGGATCCTGACTGTAACACAGCGGTTATATAAAAAATGAGAGAAGCACTGATGAGCAAAGAAAACAAGATGTTAGAGGTCAAAAAGTGTAAGTCTAAAGATAGAACTGTCCAAATGTGAACTAAATCAGCCCTCATGCTAGAGATTAAAGCAAAGGACTCTTTCATCAAATGAATGAGAAGATAACAAGAAGAAAAGAAGCAGACTGTTATTCAAAGAAAGAGGGAATAGAGGTTAAAGATAATGAAGACATATTCTCAAAACTGGATGAATAGATCCTTAGTTTACAATAATGATGTTGCTGAATAGGCAACAAGGGCAAGAATAAAGTTATGGGACTGGAAATTACCACTGTTGAGGCTGATGCCAACCTGAAGTGCTTAATGTGCTCAAGCTGATGGGAAGGGAGATGCGGGAGCATGGACCAAATTACCTTCATCTCTGAATGAGGTCCCTCATGAAATTGCCTGTAGGGGTGGTAGCAAGGTGGAAAGTTAGATGCAGAGTGCCACAGCTGAAGAAAAACAGAAGTAGTCCCCACATTGATGACCCCTCCCCATGCAGCAGAATTTCTGGCTGTCCCAGGGTGGGTACTGGGAAAGTCCCAGCACTGTTTGCAGATAGGCTTACAAACTACTTTGCAGTTTTGAGGTTCAAATAAAGAATGAGGTGATGCTTCAGACACCTTCAGCCAGGGAATCTCTTCAGCTTCACAGGCAAGGTGCACTTGCAGTGTGAGGAGAACAAATAGGGTAAAGACAGAATTTTTAGTGAACATTGTGAGATATAAAATCCCAGAGGGCGTCAGGATGAATGAACAAACCTGCATTTTCTCCATGCCTAAAGCAATACACTGCTTTGGCTCAGTAGGAACCAAGGGAAAAACTGCAGGTGGGAGAAGCCATTAAATTCAGCATAGCTCCCAAGGCACAGAAAGTCAGGTCAGGTCCCTTTTAGGAATGAGTGGGCTTTGAATTACTGTCACTGGATCTCTTTTGATTCTGGAGGTGTAGCACTGACTGCCACAGACTAAACGTACAATTTCTTTGTGTTTCCAGGTAGTGTACATCACTGCCACATTCCCATTCGTCATGCTCCTTGTTCTGCTCATCCGTGGTGTGACCCTGCCTGGAGCTGCAGAAGGCATCAAGTTTTATCTTTATCCTGATATGTCACGGTTAGCTGACCCACAGGTACGGAACCAGGAGTGGGGAGCGGGATGATTTCCTGTACAAAGGGGGATGGTGGAGGGTGATGGTGGTGATGTAATGGCAACAGATTTTTTCCACGGTCTTTAGAGGTCCAAATATAGCATGAATATTAATGCTGGGTTATATTTTCCAGAGATCTGCTTGAGAAGGTCACTGTTATATGTGTTAATGCATCTTTTCACGTGTATGTATGTGTGTGTATGCGTGTGTATTTTTTTTTGTGTCAAAGGATTCTGAGGCTGTAGACTCTATCCTGTTATACAATCTCAGCTTTCTTGTTGGTAAGGTAAGGGAGATGCATTTTTTTAATGAGGATAGTCTTTAGTTTCAAAGGAGAGAAACGTGAGCTTCACAGATGGAACAACAAACAACAACTGTGAGTACCAGTGTCACCAAGTTCCCACTCCTCAGTAGGAGGAGATTGGGAAAGAAGTGAATGAAATAATAGAAAAATTACAACCCATGCTAAAGTGGAAACAAATGCTTTTGGAGGGGCAGGAAATACAGTTTGCTTAGCCTTGGGTAGTGGGAGATGGGCTTACTCTTTCTTTATAGGCTATGATTAGGTAAAGATTCCTGTCCATGTTCACAGAGTGCAAATATGGGACATTTCAGCAGCCTAGCATTGCTTTAGCCAATAGTGATATGTGAGAAATGCAAACCAACCAACCAAAAAAAAAAAAACAACAGGGATCCTTAAAAATAATGAAATAATGATCACAGTGAGACAGAATAATATCTTTTTTTGCAATTTCTTACTACTGAGTATTTGCTTAAAATAAAAATTCATTGGTATCTAAATAACTGAAGTAGGAAAAGTGTAATTGAAAGAAACATTGTGGAAGCCTTGTTTATTCTCATCTTGCCCTCTATACATGATACCCTCTTTATAGGAAACATTATATTTTATGAATGCATCATATTTTATGGGACTCTATCACTTTTACGATCTACTATTAGCCCTAAGCCCAGAGTATTAGCTGATAGTATAAAGGAGATTTGTGTGAGCTGGCAGGCCCCCTCCTACAGTCTAGCAAAAGCAACATCTCCAAGGAGATACCAGTCAGGAAGGTGCTGGAAAGTGATGGTGGGAGGGAGGAGGGTCTACAGTCTTGATTCTTGGTTATTCAGATTCCTTGGTGGTTTCTAATGATGTTAGCAAGCTTGCATTAGCAGAAAGAAGTGAACAGGTGGAATTTAGTGGATGCATTTTGCTTTCTTTTCTATGTTTTTACTAAGCTAGAAGTTCATAGTGTAATGTTATTTCATTCTGTATATGTTTTTTTAAAATATAATCAAGAGAAAGAATCATGAGACCAAGGTCAGATACACATCTTATAAAGTGCATTGTATTCTGCTTGTTTTCCCCACACCCCTATGGCTCTTTATCTTGCATTTAAACAGTTACAAAAACAACCAGAAAGTTAAGAAAATAAACAAACTAAGTAAAAGAAAGTGTTTCTTAGGCTGTTCACATCCTCAGTTTAGTGGCTGTTAGCTGATTCCAACTGAAATGAGCAAAAACAGAAATGAACAATTTTATAAATACTCCTGCATTTCCTATTGCACTGAAGCAGTTATTGTTGCGCCAACAGGAAGGATCATCTGAGTGACTAAGGGACTAGAAATACTGAGCATCTCTGGGGAGGGAATACAGGAACTGTTGAAGAATTGATGTTCTTGTGGGCTCTTGATGCTAACAATTCTCTTTTCCCTTCGAAAGCCATATTTGCAAATGTGATGTTCTCTTTCCCTCCCTCCCTGATCCTGTAGCTATCACCCTCAATGGAAGCAATTGTTTTGTTGATATTGCATAGTTTGAACTCTGTGTTTGTCTTGAGTGCTGGAGTGCAACCATGCTGATAGTAACAGTCTTTCTGTTTTTCCCTTTAGGTCTGGATAGATGCAGGGACACAAATCTTCTTCTCATATGCAATCTGCTTAGGAGCAATGACTTCCCTGGGGAGCTACAACAAATACAAATACAACTGCTATAGGCAAGTTTCCATCCAAGGGGGTTTAGTGTTTTAGCTAAATGATGTAAATAAAGTAGGGACAATGGGTTAATTTTTTTTTAATTAACTTGCTCCATGACATATGTGTGACTTAGGGACTGTTTGCTGCTGGGATGCCTGAACAGTGGTACCAGTTTTGTGTCTGGCTTCGCAATTTTTTCCGTCCTGGGCTTCATGGCACAAGAGCAAGGGGTGAACATTGCTGATGTGGCAGAGTCAGGTACGATGGTATTGGTGGCAGTGGTGGTGGGCACTGCCGCCTAGCGTGTGAGCAAAGTTCTGCAGACTCAATCAGCTAACATCTAAGCAATAAAAACAGAACAAGATTTCCCATAATCTCCAGAAAAATAAGCACATTGTTGATTTGGGCTTTCATCTAGAGCAGTGATGGTTAGCGGGGTTGTATTACTTACTCTCTCTTGATTAACAGGGCAGTGAATACATTTCATAGTGTGCTAATCCATTTGGGTTGAGATCAGAGTTATGATAACCACACCATTATCTAGGGTCCATTATCTATGACTTGAAAATTTATTCCGCCCTTCTTCTCACACTACCTTTATTTTCATTCAATGCAAATAGCCAGTATTTATGTATTTTTTTATAGCTTAGTTTTGCTTGCTCACAGCAGAGCGCTGCAGTGGGAATATTATTTTGGCCTTTGGAAGGGACATACATGCATATATTCCTAAATCTCATTGAAAGGTGGAGGAGCTAGAGAACTCCTGGCCTCTGTGGACCATTTCATCCACAGTAACTCTAGCTGTTGCAGTCCTGCACTTGTCCTCTGTAGCTTCAGGATGAGGTTTTTATAATTGTAAGAAGTCCATTTTGAAACTGGATATACACTTTTATTATTCCCTTATTTCAGAAGTGTTCTTCCCATTCATGTTCAGCTATGCACATGTAGCTGAAAAAGGCTAAATCCCCATAGTATGTGAATGCATCTCAGACAGAATAGATATTTTTCTTTTGTGGATGTCTCGTCCATGAGGGCAAGTGTAGCAATGTATTTTCACATAGAACAGGCAGGTTAGATGGGAATTACCACTCAAAAAAAATGAATCAGGCCTCAAAAGCTGTTAGGCAGTCTTAAGGCTAATGAGATTCAAATAATAATCACGTCATTTGAATGCACTTTTGGCATTTCTTTCTGATTTTTTGAACAATTTTAATTCACCTGCATATTATTTCAAAGCTTTTCTCTGGGAACTTGCTCTTAAAAAGGAAAAGTCTATATATAACTTCTAATCATATGACTCTGGGAGTTAAGTCTTTAAGAAAAATATCTCACTTCACAAAGGCTAATGAAAAACCAATGACATTGGTGGCACCGCTGGATTCTTGGGTGGCTGCAATTGGCATACCTCTCACAAGTGCAATTAGTTAACGCTCTTGGCCACAATGCTTATTTTGATCAGACGTTGATTGCTTTGTTTGAAAACAGGATGCAAGGAATAATCTCATTGAATGAATCATAAATAGCTCCATTTTTTCATATCTAGGTGGATCAATTCCAACAGTAGCATTTTTAAGTATTTACACATTGTGTTGTTTTTTTCTGGTCAATATTTATTCTAATTTTGATTAATTACGTCTCTGATAAACAGTCAACTATGTTCCTGTTGCTTGGCATTTTTAAGAATTAAACAATTTTATAGTAACACTGCATTATTAAGTAGTGTTTAAATGCAAATTAACTAATGAATTTAGTGTTTACATAGCATTTTTTCATTAACAGCTGAAAAAGTATTTTTCAAAGGAGATTGATATCATAATCCCAGTTTCATAGCTGGGGCAACGAGGGCACTGATTAGCTTCCACACTTAGCTTTCAGTTTCTTGCATATTTTGTTGTCAATTCCTTCAGATTTTCTAGTTTATTTCACTTAAGCCCTATTGCTAGTGGCCAGACTTTGCAACCATCTCAGCAGTTCAGTGGGTTGCCCATCATCATTGGCTGGTCTTTGGCTAAATTTTTAGATTTTTTTTTTAAATTTTACTTGACAGTAAGCATTACCCAAATTATCCAAACCACTTCCCATGGCCTTCCTCACTGCCTCCCTCAGCAGAGGTCAAGTGCAGAGCCACTGCAGACCACTTGGTCCTGCTGGGACAGGCATCCGAGGAACCCATGTGGGGACATGGAGAAAACTCTCAGTGCTGCCCAATCCAGCAGCAGGAGCTGATTTTTTAGCGCAGACATCGAGCAGGTGTTTGAGCCTCTTTTTTTGGCCTTTTCTTTCTGTTTTCTCATGACACAAAGTCAAAACCACTCCCCTGGTTCAGAATAAAGGCAAGCAAAAGCACTGCTGCTTGGCCGTAGGACTGAGGAGAGGAGATTGTCCCCAGGACCAGTGCCTACTGCTTCCCTTTGTCTCTGCCCAGAGAGTTAAATCCCTCCTGATCTATGCGTCACACTAGTTATTCCCTTGTGTGCCCTCCTGCAAGCCAGGGGAACATCAATAAATTTGCTAGAAGAATCTCATGGCCACATTTTTTTTAACCTGTGCCAAATTCAGCCTTCTAATAATGTTCCCGGGCCACCCTCCAGTCAGCAAGGGGTAGCTCCTGCTGGTTTCCACTGGCTTTACTAGGCTTACACAAGAGTTAAATTAGATCCCATTTGAATTTCAAGTGAAATCAGATTTCTAATAAATAGCACTTGATTTTTTTCCAAAATAATTTTAAAGGGAGAAAGCAAAGTAGTGTAGGCACAAAAAAAGTCCTAGTGAGTCCAATTTAATCTGCACTGAATTTCTGTTTGACTGGAAGAAATACTTTACCACATGAACAGTGTTAAAACAGCAGAAGATCTGCCTTTTTAAAAATCCCATTTGCAACAACTTTAGCTTAAGCAGGGCCTGCCTACAGTGCTTTGGCCTTCCTCATACCCTGCCCAGCTTCTGCCTCTGCAGTTTTCGGCTCCTGGGGTGCATCCCCTGCCGTGCCTAGGCAGCAAGTGGGATGGGATCGTGGCAGTCCTAATTGGCTTTTATCAGCAGCCACAAGCGTTCACTTTTGAAAAACATCCTTCAGAGCCACATAGTTTCAAATTAAATATGATTTAAAATTATTTCTGTTCATTCAAGGGGATGCCAGGAACATTTGCTTTCACATAGACTTTTTTCTCTTTATATTTCAACATTTAGTTTCAAAGGAAAGTCAAAGCTAGAACAGGGATTAGGAAGGACACTTGTTACTTGACAGTAGCACAGTGCAAGGACACTTTCAGTGGCCAAAGCATAGAGAATTGCAGCAAGTTTTGAGGAGAGCAGTTTTACATCTGTCTCATCAATTGCACAGATGGCAAGTGCCATCTGGTAGCAGTTCTCCCTGAGGGAGGACCTACTGTACCCACTGAATCAGGGGGAAAAAGCAAACCCCTCACAAATTTGAGACATTCACCAATTTTTGGTATCTTCTGTCATATAAAATCTTAGTTGTGTTTCATTTTAAATAAAATTAGTTGCTCGATTGTTGGCTAATTTGTATTTATTTCTATTCAAATATTTTCAGTGACTTAAAGATTTCTTTAGTTTGAAAAAAAAATATCATCTTTTTTTACTTCTTTCTCTTGCTTCTTTTTCCATATTTCTTGTTGGAAAGGAAAAGTGGGAGGTAGGAAGAGCAGCATTAGAGATTTTTCTGTAAAGATCAGAGATGAGATTCTTGGCCCCGCACTGCAGCACTTAAAAATAATTCCTCTTCCCATTGAAAATTACTTGAATCCACTTCAAAATCCTGGAAAATGCCGATCCTCAAGGCTCCTTAAAGCAAACAAATAGCTGAGCCAGGCATTCCCGGGTTTAATCTGAATTTAAATCTGCCCTCAAATTCACAAAATTTCTACGGCCACTTTGAGAGCCTGCCGTAAATGCCAGCTTGCCCGTGTTCCTGTCTCCCACTTGGAGAGGGCTCCTTCTCTCTCGCTAGAAGCTCTCAGAAGCGCTAGCTGATAGCACTTGGCTCCAGGCACAGCGCCTTTGCAGGTCAGCGTGCGAGAGCTCTGCACGTGTGCTGGGTGTGTGGGTATGAGTGAGAAGCCATCCGGCCCACAGCGCACACAGGACCCAGTCTAGCCATGAGCACTCACCCAAAACCTTTTGTTTCCAGAGCAGAAAAGCCAGGCTACAGGTCCCAGCCCACTGGTGGTCCCAGACTGCTGCAGTTGTGGCTGATGTTGGCCACACTCAGTGTCACTGTGGCAGGTTTAAGTAGGCTGGCCGGATAGGGGCATACGATGTGCCAGTGTGGGGAAGAGATTTCACACAGAGAGATTTTACACACCAGCAATTCCTAACAGCAGGAGGCTTTTTTAATTATTATTTTTATTATTATTTTTATTCAGGGACCACAGCTGATATAACTAGGACTAGCCTTCAGGGCAGCAGTGAGGGTTTGCAGAAGGAAAGGAGCCATCTCCAGGAGTGCAACCCCCCCTCTAAAAAAGCCTTGCTGGGTTTGGAGTTTGCATCCAGAGAGAGGCAGTGGTTGCTTTAGTGAAGATCCCAGGGAACTTTTGGAGCAGAGTCCCTTCCTTGCATGCAAAAGGGTTTCATCATCATCATCTTCATCGTGACTGCGTGGGCTAGCAGTGGGATTCTGCCATTCCCCTGGGTCACCCCTTCTCCCCCTACCCCAAAACCATCCTGTATCACATGGGCAGGTGTAGGACCACCTCCATTACTGGCATGTTTGAGACAGATGTTAAAACTGGTGATCAGTTAGCAATGGCCTCGGGGGTTTGCCTGTGGTTTCTGCTGTAGTCATGCGTGCTTCGTTTTCAGATAAAAGAGCCAAACTGTTTCACTTCTGGTATTTCCAGCCGCGTTTGGATTTATCTGAACGGAACCAGGCATTCCTGCATTTGAGGGTGGCTACCTTTACCAAAGAGCTGGTATTTACTATTTCTCTTCCCTTCCCCTCCCCCTTTCCTATTTTCTCTTTCTCTAGGTCCAGGCCTGGCCTTCATTGCTTACCCCAAAGCTGTGTCCATGATGCCGCTGCCCACCTTTTGGGCAATCCTTTTTTTTATTATGCTTCTGTTGCTTGGACTGGATAGCCAGGTTAGTCCGATGGGTAAGAGATGCGGGGCTGGTGGTCTTGGTGCTTGACTGGGCAAATCTGGTTAGGGAGACATGAATCCTAGAAGTGAATACCTCTAACTCCTGCCTAAGAGGAATTCATCTGTGTTGCTCTTTGATGTGGGGGCTGCATTTTGTGAATGTGTGACTTGATTGATAATCAGCATGATGTTGCTGACCAAGTCTTTGTCATCAGGAGCTAATGGAGTCCAAGGGACTAGGGCAGTTCTCCCTAACCTAAATACCAGTCTCAGTCTGGCCCCCAAATAACACCATTTCAGTTATGGTGCAGTACTTTCCTACTTTGGAGAAAGCCCTGTGCTCAGAGGTGCCAAGGAGCTTGGGAATCCTGCTGACTTCCATCAGTGGGCATTTGGTGCCTCTGAATGGGACAGAAACCATCTCAGAAAGTTTCCAGCTGTACTAATTACATAGCACCCACTGCTATTAATTAGTGAATGTGAAAAAATAAGAAAGTTTAGTTCAAGAAGTTATGTGCTTTTTCCCACTGGTTGCTTATAGGAATGTCGGACTAAATTTCACAGAAGGACCTGTAAATCATTTCTAGAAAGGCCACTTACAAGGAAATGCATGTGGCAAAGGATTATGCAGTAACTACACATTCAAAACTGCTGAAGTTTTCAGGGCAACAGGCAGCTTTCTGCACTCAAATGGAAAATAGCTTTGATTATAAACACCCACTTGCTAAAGGTGAAGTTTTTATTTACCCTAAATCCTTTCTTGAACAAAGAGAAATATATAAATGGATTTTTACTCAGTTGTTTTCTTACATTTTTGATACTCCATTTGCCCTAAATTGCTTTTTATGTCTTATCTTTGAACTCTAGTGAGCAACTTTCAATCATTCCAAAGTGAATTTAAAAGTTCCCAGTGCTGTGGTTCAACAAGTCTGTGCTTATGCAAATTGGAAGCTGTCTAGTAATTTTAAAAAGCTCAGTGCGTAGAATGATTAAAACTAACCAGAGTACTTAATTTCTCTCCTCCACCCCCCTGGTTCTTTTTGGAGTGCAGTTGAGCAGGTTTCTGGAATGCCAGAGAAGGTTAAGATCAAATCAGCCCAAAGGGTTGCATTTAAAAGGAAAACCAGTTTTCAGAAGTCACAATAACAAGACAGGAGGCAACAAAGTTTGCTGGAGTATTTGCTGGACAGTCTGTATCTCCAAAAAGGTGTTTCAGCCTGTGGTCAAAGAGGGTAGAGTTGTTAAAGGGCACTTCTGGGCACTGTAAAAGCAATATAGATACAGGGTAAGAAAAAGTTATTGCTATTTCATAGACTTCCCATGGTAAATCGTTGTAAGACAGTGGATCCACTTAGAGTGAAGATCACTTCTACAGAGCCAGCCTAGGTTCTCCATGGTATCCTCATGTCTTCAGTAAACTTTGTGCTTTTGTACCTTGCCAAATGGAAAGTGGAGAATAGCTGAATGATCTTTTCTTCAGGTTTGATTGCTGGGAGTTCAGCAGACTTTTCTCAGTGGGTTTTCAGTACACTTTGAACTTTTTTTTCAAATTTGATTAGCTCAGGTTGTACACCTTACGTGAAGTTTTCAAATGGCAAGTTAGCACAAATACAATTATCATGAAGCTAGTTAAAGTAAGATTTTAGTTAACCTATTAAGGGCTTCATTTTTGGTATACCAATGCAAATAGTTTACCAAGGCTTTGTATGGGAACTGTATCAAGAGATCCCTTATTGTTGACAAAGTACCCCAGAGCCTCAGCCAGAGGAACTCCGCTCACCGATTCAGAACAGACAAGTTCAGTCAAGAAGGGCTGCTATTTCACATCAAAGTCTGCTTTCCCTCAGCTGCATTTTCTCTAGCTAACCCAAGAATAGAATTATATCCAATTGTGGAATTAACCTAAATAGTACCTGCGAGGTTTTCTGGCACATCAAAAAAAGACTGAGAGGTGCTCTTCTAGCTTGTGCAGCTTAGGCTTTTTGAGTGTTTTCTCTCTGCCTCCTTTCTAGCATACATCAAGTATTCATCTGGAACAGCTACAACATAAAAGCCACATAAGTGCCTTCCTGTCATCAAATTAAGTTCCTTTATCCTTGTGGCTTGCATTTACAAAGCCCTTTTAGTAGTTTGCAAGGATGCTAGGAAATGAACATCAATTCTGAAAGCTTATTCAAAACTGAAAACTACCCCCAGACTTTAACCTTTGGGTTAAAAGGAATAGCTTCTGATTCATTTATTCAGAGCAGCATTTTGCCTCAGAGTACAGTTACAAATGCTGTGCAGCATTTGTTTAATTGCGAGCTAGGATAAAATGCTTGGCAGATAATTTTCAATTCATATTTCTTTATTGTTTTCCCCTTTAGTTTGTTGAAGTTGAAGGACAGATCACGTCATTAGTTGATCTGCACCCATCCTTCCTAAGGAAGGGTTACCGACGGGAAATCTTCATCGCTATAGTATGTTTCCTTAGCTATCTTCTGGGACTAACTATGGTGACTGAGGTAAGTAACAGCAATGCTGGAAATTGCCTCCTTTTTTAGCCATTTTTTAGACCTGTTTTAGTTATGAATCAGACTACACAGAATTACCCACTCAGAGGAACTGTGCTCTTCAGATCTACAGAGCATCTTTCATCCCAAGATCTGACAGCATTTTGAAAGGGAGCTACATATCCTCCCTTTTCAGTCTGAGGAACAGAGAAATGAATTCTCATTAATTTCATTCTGATCTAAGTACTAATCAACATGAGTACGAATATTAACTGGCTCTGAATGATGAAACACATATAGGGAACCTTCAGTAAAGCAGATTAAGAATCCATCCAGTACAGATTTTGTCTTAGCTACACAGATTTGAATCGAGTAAATATCCCTAGATTTATTCTGGTATAAATCAGACAGGAATGTGTTCTAGAAGCTGCACTGTTGTGTTATTTTCAAAATAAAATTAAAGCAACATGTTAAAAACAACTGGAAGAGGATGACTGTAAGTATTGATATAGCACCTTTAACAAAGGTGCCTAACAAACTTATTTTTTTCAAGTAAAAATGCCGGTATGCACATTCAATGAAGTGAGAGCAAATTGCCTAGCAGTAGAGTGTAAATAAATAGAATTAGAAAGATCCCAATGAAATATATTCTTCTACTCAGTTCGTAAATGAGGACCCTCCTGATAAGGTGACTGACATTTTTAGTATTTTGGAGATGCTACTGTTAAAAGACCTGCTGTTTCTTTACATCATTTGTTTCTATAAATGCCTGTCCTAAAATACTTTTAAGAAGGAAAGACTTAAGTGTCTCAGTAGATTATACTAAATGGCTTAATTCTGTTTAATCATCATCTTGTTTAGAATGTTTCCTATAGTAAACAAGCATACTCCCTGGGGAAGGTAATGCCAGGTATTTAATTTACTTACATGCTTGATATTTCTGCTTGTTAGGCAGCAGTCACTAAGGTATGCTGGTAGATTTTACTGAGAGATGGGCCTGAAGCATTCAGGTCTTTTTCCCGATGGATCCTAATAAATTGTGTCTCTTTTACAGGGTGGCATGTATGTTTTTCAACTCTTTGACTACTATGCAGCTAGTGGTGTATGCCTTTTGTGGGTTGCATTCTTTGAATGTATTGCTGTAGCCTGGGTTTATGGTAAGTGAGAACCCTTTCATCTGATACTTTTGGACGAGTTAGTGACAATTTTGCTAGCCAAACGTTTAATCATCAGCCATCCCTGAATCATCTTCCCAGCAGCAGAGACATGCCATTAATATGAATTTGCACTGACCACTTGGAGACAAAATTGCATCTGGGACGAAGCCAGCCTCCAGTGTTTTTCCACACAAAAATGAGTGTTTTTCTATTGCTAATTAATAAAAGCACAATTAAGCATTTACATGTGTTAAGTTTAGAGATGAGAGTTGAAAGTCTGGCCAGCCATGAAAATTTGTGCTTGTCTCAGAGAATTTCCTTTCAAAGCTGCCATGTTTGCAAGGGCCAAGTCAACCAAATAGAAAATACAAAAAGAAAGCTGACAGAAGAGTGTATTCTGTCCTGTTGTTTTTAGGTGCTACTGAGTACCAAAGTTTGACAGTAGTTTCCATTGCTGCCTGAGATGGTAGCTTAGGAACAATCAGAAAATGTTTGCTGTTTATCACTGGTCATTTCCCTGACTCTTCCTGTACTCCATCTTCTTAAAAAAGCAAAAACAAACCAAGCCTTCATTTTACATCAGTCAAATTTCTGTAGAAGCAGGATGTCCAATTGCAATTTTGTCCCTCATGTCATGATCCCTCTGGCAAGTTCAGTGAGACTTTGGGGAGAGAAATGTGTGCATGACAGGGGCAGGAGGGATTAGCATTGTGCTCCTGCATCTAAATAATGAGCTTGTGAAAGGAGAGGCTCCCCCAGCCTTTGAGCTTCTGAAGGAAAAAATCTTGAATTTCACATCCATGACAATTTGGGCGATACATCTGCCCTTTAAATACTCCTTGGGGTGCCTAGGAAGGCAGCTGTAATTCTGCAGTTCTTATGTGGCTTTTATAAGCTCGACTGATAACTATGCTCACTATCTCTTACAGGCGCTGATAATATTTATGATGCCATTGAGGATATGATTGGATACAGACCTGGTCCCTGGATGAAGTGGAGCTGGATTGTGATCACACCAGTTCTTTGTGTGGTGAGTTTTTGAAACAGGCTGTTTCAAGTCTTCCATGTGGCAGCTTGGAGCCTCTTCTTAATGCTTCCCTTTAAGTGAAGGCTGTTCCATTCAGAGACCAATTTGCAAAGAGCTGCTGGAGGCTTGATATATTCTCAGATGTTAGCTGTTAATGTGACAGCTCTCTGCTGTGCTCACACAAATTGTAGTTATCTACATTTGAGTGGATTTTTCTTAAGATTGACAAAGTATTACATTTGTGACACACAGAACTCACTCCAAAGAGCAGTCTTATTTAAGTAATAGAACCACTAGGCCATTTTAACAAAAAGTCCTGAGGCAGGACTGCCAGTCTGAGGCAAACACTCGCTGTGGAGTATTTCCTTTGCTGGGAAGGACATTTCAGTAAGCTCCTTGCCATGTACAGCGTTTGAGCTCTGAAAAAGGACACACAATGTACTGCAGCTGTTCAACACCATCATTTAACACCCTATTGTCAAGCAACAGTTTATTTACCTGCAGATGTAGATGCTTTTTTAATAATTTAAATTGAAGAATAATGCCCCTATGGTTAAAACACATATTGTATCTGTCAGCTCTGTCTTTTTCTGCCTGTCTTCCTTAGGGCCAGTGGTAGCATCAGAGCCGTGATGCTTTGAACGTTTTTCGAGCCTCACTTGATTTTCTTTTCTCATCCACAGGGGTGCTTTATCTTTTCTTTGGCCAAGTACAAGCCACTGACCTACAACAAGGTCTACACATACCCTGACTGGGCAATCGGCCTGGGCTGGGTTCTTGCCCTCTCCTCCATGATCTGCATCCCTATGGTGATGGTCATCCGCATCATACAGTCAGATGGGTCGCTCATTGAGGTAAGAGAAACCAGCAGCCCCTCCTTACACCTCAGAGAAAGCCTTGCATGTGGGAGAGTGAATTCAGGGCCGAGTCACATTTGGGGGGCTGGGCAGGCTCTTTGCATTTGATTTCTCCAAGCGATTTCAGAAGATTTAACATAAACTGGGAAAAGAGAAGTAACATGAAGTAGCCCTCACCTCTCCTTACTGCAAGAGATAGGGCTGCTTGTAGAGAAAACAGACCACGACATTCTGTCCTTCCTCACCAGTTGGATAAGTTAGACTATAATGTAACCAAACATACAGCCTCTGTGCACAGCTGTCTGTAGTGGAGAACGGGAGCTTCAGCTTGCTCTGTTTTACGCAAAATAAGCACAGAGCTTGGAAAACTGCCACCTTGTTCAGGTAGGGCAAAGTTGGATGCCTCCCCTGCAGTGCATGCAAATAAGACTGTTAAAGATCACCTGTCCCTTTGGCAAAAGGTAGGAACAGAGCAAATGCAGCCTTCTGGCCTCAGACAAACACCAGGTGATTTTACTTGCCTCCTACTTCTGCAGTTTCCAGCTTGGTGAATTGTTGTCTCCGTGTGCAGACAAGCACTCAGTCTGAGGTGCTTCCAAGAGCCAGGTCTGTCTTCTCCAGCCCACGGGGAAAAGGAAGCACCATCCCCATAACTGAGAAAACAGAGAGCGAGAGACTTGGATCCAACCCAGATGCCTAGGAGCTCACTGAATTTTAGGGAAATTTGGATCCACCTGTGGATTGTGTGGCTCTCAGGCATGGCCTTTGCTTTAGGGCACTGAATTAAAGACAAACTCTCCTGACAGCATGCTTCACATTTAAACTTATTATTATTATTCCTAATGAGTCAAAGTGAAACATTGAACCTAGATTTTCCTGAGCTTTGGAAAACTTGGGTTCAGATTCAGACTTGTCTGTGCAGATTTTCTTGGGTTCAGCTTTACAGGCAATCTTCGTTTCGTATTTCAGCACTGGTTCTCCTGGTTTGTTCTTCCAATGGAAAGTTTTTAGAGACTGTGCAAGCATGAAACTTAGCACTTCTCTTCTAAGTTTTTCAGATTAGTTTTGTTTTTGCTTAATGAGACGGTCTTAAATGCTGCCCCGGGTATTCTTTGAAGAGAAAGTGGGACACTTTGGGTTAGAAAAAAAGATAGAATAGAGTAAGAAAAGAACATTTCCCAGGGCACAAAAACTTGAATTTGTTTTCCTCCAAGTGCTAATGGTCTTTTTCAGCCGTGCCCAGAGCATTTTCATGAGTGTTTATTTTCCTGCCTACATTGTCACCATCTGTTGAAAGACAAGGCTAAAAGTAGCCAAAACATTTCTCAAAGACCATGTTAGGAAAGAGAAGAGAGTAAACACTGGTCAGATGCCATTTAGTTCTTTCTTTGTGAACCAAGATGGAAGAACAAAGTTGCCACTTGGCAATGAGTGGCTGGCCTAAAAGGCAGAGTTTTTTTCTAAATGAGGAAGGAGAACAGACAAAACTTGAGCAGCAGCTGCAGCACTGAAAGCCCGAAATGCTAGATGATGCCGTGAATGCCCTCTGTCTGACATGCCAAAATTCAAACGTGGTGCTACACAGCCCCGTTCTCCTCGCTCTTGCAGAGCCACGTGGCATCTGCACATATCCAGCGGCCACCAGCCCCATCCTTCAATTGCCACGTCCTCCGTTCTGCACAGGAGTCTCTGGGCACTGCTCAGTCTTTCAACCTTTGCTTTTTCCCCTTTCTTTCAGAGGATAAAAGCAGTGGCTGCCCCCAAGGAAGTGAATCGGTGGTCCAAAGAAACAGAGAGTGGCACCCCCTTCTGCCCCAATGGAACTTCGAATGGCGGATTGATCAAGCCAACTCATATCATTGTGGAAACCATGATGTGAGCTCTCTCTGTGAGAGGATAAACCTGCTTTAACTGCCGTTTACTAACCATAGATTCTCATAGGACCAGGTTTACAGAGCTTTATATTTGCACTAGGATTTATTTTTATTTCTCACAGAGAAAGTTATTTTTTGTGTGTGTTTTTTTTTTAATATTTTGTAAGGTAATCACAGCAGATGTCTCTCTGTAGAGGGAGAGCTTTCATATCAGACTAGACATATTACAGGAATTTACTATTATTGTTTTTTTTAAATATATATATCTTTATCTCTAAATATTATACATCTTACCACTTGAATTGATTGTCTTGCCAGCAATATATTCAAGTCTCAGAAAGCAATTTTAGGTGCTGGTATGGTTGGGAGCAGGGTAACCTACAGAACACACAAAAGGCGCTCTGTTGAGAGAAAAAAAAAAAAAAATGACACTGTTTCAAGAGAATTTTCAAAGGTGTAGTATTTCCACCCTCTGGTTCAATTGTGGTAAACGACAGGCTTCAGGGTCACATGAGGAAAAGGGTACAGTTATGTTTAGCACAGTCCCTGAACAAAGATACAGCCAGGCAGCTGGAGCAGAGAGTTTGAGAGGGAGGCAGAGAAGCTGGGTGTGAAAAGCCTCGCAGCCGTTCCTCCAAGCACGGCGCTGGGACCCTGTCACACAAGCAAGAGGAGGACTTCAGGAAGGTGTTTGCAGGACTTGTCATGGTTCACTTCTTTTTTAGTGTTGGTTTTGTGGTTTGTTTTTTTTTTTAAACTTAGGTGAAATGCCTGCTGTTTGTGCATGAGCGAGCAGGTTGAATACTTGCTCCTTTTTTTTTCCAGCAAAGGAGATTTTAGCTGAGGTGTCGCTGGTGTAAACTTGAATTCTGCAGCCTGCCCCTGGGCAGCACGGGCGAGTGCCGAGGCACTGAGCAGAGAAAAGCAGCACCTGTGGTTTTGGTGCTTCAGACATTTGCTTGCCCATTTGTTTGCGTGTTAACTATTGGACTTTGGTTTGGGGCAGAAAAATAAAATAAAAAAATCCCTTGTGGACTCTGACTGTCCAAAGGTGGACGCAAACCAGGTCATCCCCAACACAAGGAACAAAACCGCTCACCTACACCTGGTGTAAGCAGTATTTATAACAGACACGTTGTTAATAATAATAGTAATGAAGATAATAATATTGCTCAGCAAACAGGTGCTTTTCACCCACATATCTCAAAAATGCTTTGCCAAGTTTGGTAACCAGAATTCACTTTATTTATTTATTTTGGGGAGTTGGTTACTGGTGGGTGAACAGACAGAAGGACTGAGTCCCTTGTCCCACGTTACTAAAAAGCAGCAGTGGACCTAGGTTACCCAGTCTCCTTGCCCATCACTAGGTTAGGCCATAAGGGTTGCAAACATATTTACGAGGCCTATGAATCTGTCTGCTGAATAATCTGCTTATGGGATATTGAGCTAAAGCAAAGGAAACATATAATACTGAAATGTTTTGTATTTATTTGGTCTGAAGGAACTGCAAACCATTCCAGGTTAGAGTAGGGAATAAAGAGAAACCACTACGAGGAGTGTGGGAATGGGGCTGCAGCCGGGTTGCTGGGTACAGCTTCATGTGGGCCAGGTGGATGTTTCCATGGAGAATTGCTCCATGAAGACTGGAGCATTTTGTCCAAAATGTGGACAAAAGGGTTTTTTTTTTTTTGTTGTTCTTTTTTAAACTTGAGCAGGTTGTGCTGGGAACAGGTTCTCTGGCAAAAGAGTTCTTTTCTTATTATGATGCCACAGTTAAGCTATCCGAAGGTATCTAGAGGAAATGCTTGATGAAAGCAGAGCTTGTATATGCTTATTTTGCTGTCAGCTTAATCTGTCAGGGCAGATTTTGGCATTTAAACAGGAACATATCCAGTTCTTAACATTCCTACACAGTAGTTTTGTTTAACTTTTTCATGTCCCGTGGACTAACTGGCCACAGCAGCACAAACACTTGTTGATTAACACGTTGGCATTACTATAAAAAGAGTGATTGAAAATTAAGAGATGGACCAAAAAAAAAAAATTTAAAAATCTTTCTAGTTTGAATTTGTATGTATTTTTACATCACATGGCTGAGTTGCAGCAACAAAACCGGCCATGTCATGGTTTTTTGTTTTCTTTTTCTGGTTGCTGTATTCTGAGAGTTATAAATGAACCTTTTCCACAGCTGGAGATGGCAGACATCTAATTTCACCTGCCGGGCCAGTGGCAATTGCCAACTTAAGGCCTTGAGAAAATCCCTGGAGGAATTCTGTGAGCCAGGGGGATTCTGGCTGGAATTTGCCATCAAACGTGCACAAAATAAATAAACATGCATACAGCTGATTTTTTTTTTTTAAGCCTTTAACAATCAAAAGCAAGGAGATGGAATCAAAGATAACTCTCTTACTGGGTTTCAACTTGGACCCTTATTTTTGAGTTACAGTTAGTGTCTGCAACAAACAGGCATGCTTGCCTGGGTTAAGATGGGAGCAGCAGGTTTGGGGGGGTCTAAATTAATGGTTGCTGTGAGTGCAGATGAAACACTGATGCTTAATTTATATTTTATTTTCGTGATATGTTGTCATAAGACTGTATTTGAGATTTGTTTGCACATCATCAGTTTCATAACAGAGCTGAGACAAGCTTTAGTTAGGGAAAAAAAAAATGGTTTGGCTACATCAGAACTGTGTGTGGTGAGTCAGCTGGGTGCTTAGCCATCTCCCGCCTTGTGGAGAGCATCTTTGCATTAAAAACCAGAGGGCTAATACTACACCTTTAAAAGTACAACTACCAGAGAACCAGAACCCAGCCCCATTTCGATACAAACTGTGCCATTCAAATCAGTCGCTTCCATGTACCAAGTGACAATGTCTTGCACGTACGCAACAACCTCATCGAAGCGTTCTTGATGTAAACTTCTCTGGCCCTGCTGTGCTCTTCAGCATGACTGCAAGGGAGGGCTGGGGCTCACAAAGAGCCAAGAAATGTTTCTGGAAAATAGTGCCCTTCACCCCTTTTCTTTCCCCTCCAAAAAGAATGATTTTTGTTTTATCTGGGGTTTGAGTTCCAATGAGCACATTTGCATTTTAAAGTGTTTTTTCCTAACATTTTTATCAGATTTCTGAACTTTTCTTGTTGATAAATTTGCATTTCAACATGATCTTCTGCCAAAATTATTAAAAAACAATTTTTAAGAAAGTCTGTGTTTCCTACCTATTTATGATTGCAAATACAACTGATTTCTTTTTCCTAATTTACTTGTTAAACATTTGTGACTTATTTTACCTATTTTATGTAAATGAGGAACTCTATATTAAAATATCATGACTAGTCAGAGATGAACTGGTTTGGATCTGGGGAAAAATTAGGGCAGTTTTTGGCATGAAATCTTTAGGACCAGATAGCTGAGCTGAAGATCACAGGAAAACAAAACAAAAGCACACCTTTTCCTATTTCATGCACTTTTGTATTAGTCGGTTCTTCTAGGACTGGAAACAGCAGATTTTCAGCAGTATTTATTTCCAGCTGAGCTGAAATCAAGAGAAGTTCAAAAGGCAAAGGGGAAAATTAACCCCACAAGATTCTCTGGCCTGTTCCGTATCTTCCTCAGTTTTCCAAACTTTGTCACCTGTGACTAGTTATGATCTCACTGAATGGGCATCTATTGTAAGGGACTTTACCAGTAGTCTGTATTTTGGTATTTAAACAGTATGATTTCATAAACAGAACTGGTTTTTATGGTTGTTGTTGTTATTGTTCTCATTTTCCTTTTCATCTGTAGCTTTCCTTTTCATCTGGTCCAAACAGATCCACACACTTAGCAAAGCCCTCTTTAAAGTGTGAGATAGTAGGTCCACAATGGATTTGTTCTTGTGTTGTAACAGAAAATATCAAAGCGTCGCAGCTGTATTTACCATCTAAAACAATGCTGGTGTTCAGCCTTCAGCAGCAGCATAGCTCGGGAGTGGAGGGAGGTAGGAATGGTCTGCTGAAATAGGTCCCGGAGCAGCAGGACTGATTTTCACTGCTCTTCCTGGGGAGAGGAGGAAAGAGAAAAAGAAGGTGCAGCCTTAGGGTTGCTGTAACACACACACACACACAAAAAAAAAACACATCAGCAGAACCTTTTGTGCCACTGTCAGGATAGCAATTTCTGCAGCTATTTTTACTCTACTGTGCATCCTGCCTTCTCAACTGCAGATAGTCCTGGTTCCTCTTCCCTGCCTCGGCGTTAGAACAGTTTGAGTAGATCTGAAGACACCTGGACATTTCCATTCATTAGGCCTTTTACAAGTCTCCTCCCAGGCTGCTTTCATTTGCTAAGGAGACTCAGTTTTGGTGAGGTTGTGCTTGTCACACTTGGGTTCAAAGCTCCCACTTCGCATCAATGGCAAAACTCCATTGGTGGGAGAACAATTTGAATGTTTTGAATACCTGTTTATTAGCTTCCACTTCTTGTGGTCACTGCAGGATCACGTGTGGAGGCATAGTGTATATAAAATGTTAAATAAGCTGTGTATTGAATGGAGTGGACAAGTTAGCTAAGCAGCTCGAGTATACTTGGAAGAAAGATGACCCTGACATCATTTCCAGATGATTCAATGCAAGTTGTTCATTTTCAGTAAAATGAAAAATAAATCTGTGCTTACGCAGACTAGTAGATGAAATCTTCCATCCTTATAAGCACGCACACAAGTAGGGGCATTGCTTTCATTCCTAGGCTGCAAACTATGCACGTAAGTCCAGAGCTGCTGCGACTAAGCACTGAGAAGGTTTAGGCACCACTTTCCTAGGACGAGCCGACCTGCCAGGGCACCCGAATGGACTCCACTGAATTGGGGTACAAAATCCTGGACCATGGGCCCTCTGAGGAAGCCTTGAGGGCTGGGCTCAAAATCTCTCCTGGCTCCTTATTAGCACCGCATGGCTCCTCCTGCAGGAGGTCTGGTGTGCTGTTGCCTCAGGCGGCTGCCTTGGACTTGTTTCCTCCAAAATCATCATCCAAAGCTTTGTGGTTAGAATTAACGTGTAGTTGTGTATTTGTATATTTGCATGAGCAAAGGTCAGGAACTGTCAGAACCTAGTAGCTCCTTTTATTTCTTGTAATCAAAGATAAGCTTAAGAAAGAAAGTATTCAGTCAATTGTGACCCCTGACACCTAAGAAACCAATAACCTAGTGCAAAAGAAGCCCCTCTGCCCCCAAGCTCCATACTTTGGTCACAAAAACAAACAAACAAACAAACCAAAAACAAACAGACAAACAAAAAAACTATTGGTATCAACAGTTAATTTGCGTTTACTGAAAAATTTGCTCAAGAAATCCTTCCAGAATAAGCAGCACTAGCCCCAGCTGGAAAACTGCCAGTTCAAACCCTGCCCTTCCACCAGAGCAGGGCTCTTTTCTACCACCTTCCCCCATATCTCCCCCTCCCCCCCCCCCCCCCGAAAAAAAAAAAAAAAAAGTTCATTTTTTGTACAATGATTCTCTGATTTAAAAAAAAATAATAATCTGAATGTTTCTATTCAAAAAATAAGCAGAAAAAGTCATTTTTGTGTGCTTTTTTCCAAGTGCCAGTGTGTGAACTGTTTTCAGTTTACCCACATCCTAAAAAGCAAAAAAAAAAAAAAGAGGGAAGAATTTTGCAGGTTGAAAACGTTAAGATAACAAACCATTCCCCCATCCCTGACAAAGGTGGAAAAGTTTGATTGCAGGATTCACAAGTGGAAAAGAGCCTGGCCCTGCTGGTAGTGCTGGGCTATTGAATGACAGCCCAGACACGTCCTTTTTTGTATTGCGGCTTTGCCCTAATTTGAAATAAACTGTAAAACTGTCAGGATATAATTGCTACACACTTTACGCAGTTCTGGGCTTTAAGAGCAAAGCAAATTAAAAACAGTCTAAAAAGGGGTGAGTTTCTGGAGGTTTCCTCCCTGTGTATCAGCTCTGTGCTGCACAGTGGGACGGTGCCGCTTGCTTTCCATGTGCAGCACCGGGGAGACATTGGCAGCCTTATGCCAAGGAGCTCTCAGTGGCCAGAGTTGAGAAATCAGGAAAAAAAGAAAAAAGCAGGGGGAAATATGTATAAAAAGTGAAACTTGATTGTGCTAAGGAGCTGTGCATGTGTCCTTTGTGTGCGTGCATATACAGGGGAAGGCTTCGGGCTTGTAGCATAGTACGTGTTAGCATGATACATATTGGTTCTAAACCTCTTGCATCTGCTTCTGCAGTTGAGATGTTAAAAAGGTTTTATTTCTTTTTTCAATATTTAAAGGAAAAAATAAAATTAAAAAAAAAAAAAAAAAGAGAACAGTGGCAAAATCATGTTGAGAGGCTAAAAAAACACCTGAGGGGGCACACTGAGTTAGTTTGTCATCTGCTCCTGTCCTGGAAGCTAGCGACGGTCTCTCAGCATTGCAGCATCCCAGTACTGTTCCGAAGTGCTCGTTGTTCAATAGGATGTTGTTTTTCTCCAGTGTAATGTTGTGATTGTTACCTGATAACGTTGCCAGGGACTTCACATTGTGAGAGGTGGTCCATCTTGTTTGATGTATTTGGCTAAAAAACAGTGGTGGTTTTTTTATTATTTAAATTCCTAGCAACTGTGACTACAGTAACGTGATGAGTAGCACATAAAGTGAGGAGGAGTCTTTGATGCTGTCCTCCTCAAAAATGTCATCTGAACTTTTTTTAAAAAAAATGAAAAATATTTTTAAAACATTTTAAAACATTTTTTTGTGTTTCAAGACAGAATATTTGTATTAGAAAAAATATCCTGGAGTGTAATTAAATCCTAAAAAACCCTATCCTTTGTGTATATGGTAAATGTTTGTATTTTGCAGTTTCTGTTTTGCTTTTTAGATAAATGAAATGTATATGGATATTTTTAAGTCATCTTTGCTTTTTTAGATGAGTTTGTAATCACCTTATAACAGAAAATAAAACTTTCCTTTATAAACCAGCCACGCTCTCAGGTGTTTTCAATAATTGAATATCTCACCTCGTCCTTTAAACCTATTTACTTTTTGTATGCTTGTTTTGGTTTTGTCACAAATATTCCACACATAGCTATGAGGAGGGGAAAAAAATGTGGGTGTGTTTTATGTACATAGATATGAATATATATATATATATACATGCACACACCCACCCTTGGACCAACTCCCTAAGCTGATGTCATGGCTCATTTTCTCCTCATTCCCCACAGGCGTACTTCAGTCTGGGTTCAAACTTGCACATTTGGCTAGCTAAACCCAGCCCCATAGAGGCTGGCTGTTTATTCAGTGTTACTTTTGTCACGCAGCCACGTATCTGGCTGACCATGCCAAAGGGTCCATGCTGTTCCCGGACCACTTTGTTTCACTGTTGCCCACTCCATCGCCTGATGTCTTCACCAGCATTTTGGTTTCCCCAGCCCAGTGTGCCCACAGGGTGTGTGCTGGCTCTCACAAAGCAGTGAGAAGGTAGGGAAATCGTGCCTGTTCGCTTCCTTATTTTTTTATTTTTATTTCCTCCAGTTTTCTTCCTGTATTTTGCTGGCCACAAACCACCCCTGCAGCTACCAGGGCACAAGAAGATGACTGCAGCTCTACTGCTAACACTGGGGAGCACCGGTCTTTGGGCCGTGGGCTGAGCAGCCTTACCTCAGCCTGTCCTGGGGCATGGCCTGCTATTCGGGGCTTCAAAGGCAGCAGAAAAACCCAATGGGAAGCATTTAAAACAAAACAAAACAAAACAAAACAAAACAAAACAAAAAAGGCATCTATTTATTTATTTATTTTCTTGGTGTATGGGACTTGTCATTTAAAGGCTCTGACAGCCTGTTCAGTCAGGCAGCTGAAAGCTAAACCAGACGGGCCTTTCCCTAAGTCACGGTAAGGAAAAGAAAGAAAAACAACTCACTTAGATGGGTACTATTTTTGAAAAGCAAAACTGCTCAGTGTTTGTGCACCAAGCCCTAACCACTGCTCCACTGAGGCTGCAGCCACCCCGTGCCCCTCATGGGGCAGTGCCACGCGCTTGTCATGGGCTGAGGGCTGGACCCTGGCCAGCAGAACCCCCCCCCCAAACCAGGCTTCCCTGGTGCATTTTGAAGCAGAAAGCTTTTTTGGTTGTTTCGAGGGGGACTGTTTATTTGTCTTAGGTTTCGGCTTGGGTTGTTTATTTTGGCCGGGTGAGATCTGAGGACTTGGCCTGGGCCTCCTCCTCCCACCAGCGAAGCCTGCAATGCCTGGGCCGAGCAGCCTGATACCAGCACAGACAGCAACTTCAACACGTCTCAGATATAAAATATAACATAAAATAAAACCAATGAAGCCATGCAGCATCGCACACAACTGCTGAAGGGCTTCGTGTACCCGCCATGGGCAGCTGCGACCTGCCCAGGCCTGTGCCAGTTCCCTCGTCTGAGGCCTGCAGGCCGTGGGTGATGGCTGGCAGCAGACACTGTGTGGGCAGCACCGTGTGGGCAGCACCGTGCTGACCTTTGGCTTGCTGGAGGCGGTGGCCGAGCGCTGCAGCCCCGCAGGTCACGTTGCACAGGCGCTCGTTCAACCCAACATCACCCCGGCGCCTGGCTTGGCACCGAGCGGCTTTGGCAAGGCCCCGGTGCCAAACATGTGAAGGGCCCTGCTCGGCAGCCCGCGCCCCAGGAGGGCAGCCAGAGATGACCGATAAGGCTTGTTTACGTGGCAATGATTCCCCAGCTCTAACCAGGAGCGTTTCCATGCTCGACCTCCAAAAATTCCTGCGCTACCCACTTGGCGATGAAAGGTTGCAAAACCCAGTGCACCCTTTCCTTGCCAGCGAGCAGCAGTTCCTGATGGCTTTATGTGGGAAGCACCAGAGCCTGCACTGACAACTCTGGACACGTAGCAGTGTCCTTAATCCCCCTGAGCAAAGGGAAGAAAACCTTACTGTAAGGACACACGCAATCACATTCTGCCTTTGTGGCAGTTTTTTCTCAGGACGCCAGGTTCCAGAGGCTGGATAATTTGGCTACCACAGTGCAGCACCCCAAGGCACCCCGCTGTGCCTGCGGGATCCAAGCACCCACCAGGCCACCTGCCA
Source organism: Anas acuta (assembly GCF_963932015.1). Lineage (NCBI taxonomy): Eukaryota > Metazoa > Chordata > Aves > Anseriformes > Anatidae > Anas > Anas acuta. The sequence goes on along the minus strand of NC_088989.1, from coordinate 10,168,450 downwards.
GCACTGCAGCCTCCAGTGATTTCTCAAACCATCCCCAGGGGTTACCGTAGCTCTGCAAATGCTGCCATAGGCAGTAGGTGCATTGCTGCACCAGTATCTTGTCCTGACGCAGCCAAGGTTTACCCCAAGGAGGTTTCCAGTGTGGCCAAGTGAAGCTGCAGTCACAGAACCATGTGTGTGGACATCTCCAGCTCTGAATGCAGAGACAAACAGAATGTTGTCCCTATGTCCACAGGGAATGAAGTGACTGGTCCCAAGTCCTGCTGCTGAATGGCGGTGAGTGGCAACCCCAAGCCTACACCAGGAGCCCTACAAGCAGTGCCCACCCCTTGCCCTTCCAGGTGTCTCCTAACATAAGGTCTTTGGCAAGTTAAAACAGGGCTGGAGGCAGAGTATTGTCCTGCTTCTGTCCTCTAGCAGAGACAAGAACCAAAACTAATGCATTTCAGTTGCTTTTATTTAATTAAAAAAAAAAAAAAAGTCAAAGTCATTGCAATCCCATTTAAATACAGAGATTTACAAATACGTCCAAAACAGGACTAAAATATTCTTTGAAATGCTGTATTTTTAAATATTGTGCTTTCATAGATACATAAGAAAATTAGCATATAAAAATACTTTACAAGGAATACACTCTAATATATGGATAAAAATACACATTTAAGTAATGCATTTCATCTTCATATCATTCAAAATGCATAGGAAGGGATACAAGGACCAAGTTTTTCTTCCTTTTTTAAAGCCTTTAATAAAAGTCTTCATTAAAAACCTATGAGAAGCCCCAGCGAGCTTCCACTGTTCAGAATATTGCATATAAAAACACTTTCGGCTGCACTGTCAATGCTCCACAGTATCAATTATGGCACATTATCTAGTTGTGGCAGCAATGGTATGGGATATTGCATACTTGAAGAGAAAATGGCTACAACGACAAGTAGCTGGATGGGGTTGGACACGTCTCAAAGAAACACCCCAATACATCGGGCTATCGCGCAGGGACGGAGCAGGGATGGATGCGGGGGTGAGTCCTGGCTCAGCAAAACAAGGAACATGCCGCGTACACCCCTACGGCACCCCGAACACAGCACCAGCACGAAGGTGGTGATGAAGGAACAAAAAGTGTGAGCAGGGAACAGGGGCAGTGGTCACTGGGGCTGTGGGTCCCCAACCACGCGAGCTCCTCATCTCTGCCATGCCTGAGCCTTCCCAGGGAGTGCGATGCCAGGATCACACCCGCGCCGGGACATTAACATCGTCATAAAGTGCTAGTACATGAAACACAGAGCGTCTGCCACGGGAGGAGCTCGTGGGGCCGGGAGGGGAGGAAGAAGAGCCCACAGCCGCATTTTGACTCCGTCCTGGCAGGCAGATGAAGAAGCCGATGCAAATATCTCAGCTGCCTCCTCCCCATGGGCTGGGGGCACTCAGCAGGGAGGGACAACCCGGGGGGCACCATGCTTGTGAAGCCACGGAGAAGCCAGCGACAGGCAAAGGGGGCAGACCAAGGGCAAGCAGCCGAACCCACATGGGCACACACACTGCCAGCACAGGTGGGGACACGGATGCACAATCTCCATCTAACAAAGAGCTTCTCATGCCACTGCCTGGCAGAAGACAACAAGGTTTTATTAATTCAGCACATCAGGGGCAGCCCTGGGGTGATTGCTTTTCTGCTATTTACTTGGGGGCACAGCTTGCAAGCAACAGGTCTCCGTAACGCCCATCTGAACGAGGTGGCCAGGGATTTGGGTAGGTATTCAGGGCCTCCAGCCTTGGCACAGCGCTGTGCTCTGTATAACTACTGCAGCACAGGTAACTGCACTGCTCATGGGAAGCGATGGTGAGAGGAGTTGCCTCAGCGCAGGGCAGAGAGTGGTGGGGTGAGCCAGCCCTGGTGGGAGAGGATGGAAGGGGCTGGCAGGAGGCAGCTGCAAATCCTGATTTCTGAACAAGAACCGCACCTTGCCACCAGCAAGCACGTTTTGAAATGTCTTTTAAACAGGGCCCTCCACGGCCCCGCACCAAAGTGAAAGGGGCTGCGGAAATCAATTTATCAGGAGTGTTTAAAGGGTGGAGCTGGGTACAACAGAAAAGAAAAGGCGTTTCAGTCTCGCTGTATGTGATTAACAGAACAAACAAGAAAAATAATAGCACCATGTGTGTTTGTAGGATGGCCAAGGCCTTCAGGGCGACAGCCTGGGCACAGGGGATGCCCTGCCGTGGGGGATGGCGAGGGATGCTCCTTCCTCCCTGCGCTGCCCACGGCCCGAGATGCACGTCCAGATCCGGCCTTCCCAGCAATTTTTGGCGGTCTACAGGCGACAGCTCACCGCAGACCCACCTCCCCACTTGCAGGTTATGGTACACACAGCGTTTACAAATACCAGTGCAAAAAAAGAGGAAAAACACCCCAAATACCACAACGGCTTGGCAGAGGCCCCCGGCGCCGGCCGCTCAGAGTGTCTGGACGCTCGCCTTGAGCTCGGTGCCACGGGCTGCATGTGCTGGCAGCTCTCCGTTCCCCTCCAGGGGAGCGTTGGCAGCCAGCGCCAAGGGGTTTCGGCTGATCACCAGGTCCAGCTTGTCTCCAGCCTCTGAGATCAGGGGGACGGCCAGACAGCAGTCAAAGTCTCTGGTTCGGATGCGGTTTACCTGCCGGGATGGATTTAGGATGTGCCATGGGGAGGAACAACAGAAACACCGTGTTTGTTAGTCAGAAAACGCAAGGCTGGTGTTAAACCCACACCTGTGAACCACGCAACGCCCAGGGGGACTCTGAGTGAGGGGTCACAGCAGAGCTGAGCACGGGCCTCCCATCAAGCTGGGCACGTCCTTGCTTAGCTGAGAAATAACTCAGTATCTGGTAGAGGAAGGGGGAAAAAATCTGGAACAGGAATAAATCCTGAGCCCTGGAGTCTAGGACAGTGTTGTGACTATTAAACTCTACAGGGCTCAAAATCAATTCTCCAATTCAAGTTGGAGAGAGAAATGTTGCAACTTTCCACATTTTTTTTGCCATCATGGCTTTTACTGGATTTAAATCTGTGATGTGTGGTATTCAGTGCCTAGAAAACAAACACAACACAGACTCTGAGGCTTCAGTCAACCATTTTCCAGCTCAGCCACCAGCAAATCAGGACTATACTGAACAGTTCCTGCTTCTCCTCTCCCCATTTACACCCTTCATTTTGGAGGAGTCTGAATGCATTTCACATGGGCTCAGAAGAAGGCTGCCGAGGCTGCAAATCCTCTCTGCAGGATTCAGCAGTGAAAGCACTGTTCCTTTTGCCTCTTGCAGATCTTCAAGCACATTTCTAGGCTGGGTCACCTGCAAGAGCCACCCCAGCTGTCCTGCCTACAGCTACTGGAGCGCCTGGGCTTGGTGCCACAACAGCCCCAGGATGGAGAGGGCTGGCAAATGGCATGGGGAGGGGAGGCAGGGAAGGGAGAAAGGAATTTCCCACCCACCTTTGGAGTGAACATAACCCCTGAGGCCAGGCATTGCTTCTCTCTCTGGATAAGGGCTGGATGAGGCCACGCAACCTTTGCATCCAAAACCCTTTCCCAGGATTAATGCGTGCCCACGGAGCTGGGCTCTGTGACGGCAGCAGTGTCCCCTGCCCTATCTGGCATCCACGCAGCTGAACCCAACACCGCTCCTTACGGAGAAGTAATTGCCTAGCAACAGTTTCCAGATCGTGCAGGGACAAGGAGAGAGAAGCCATGAGTTTGCTCTGCCTTTGCTCCATGCTGGCCAGGCGGCTCCAGAGCAAAAATGAAGTTAGTGCAATGCCACGCTCTGGCTAATCCATCCAGCCGAGAGGCAGAGGGTCCTTGGCGGGGAACTGGGTGCTTTGCTGGCCTTCAGAGCTGGAGCTTGCTTGCAGACATCTTCATGCCCATCACCAGCAGCACTGAGGAGCATCTCTGCCACAGGTGTCAACGCGATGGCAAATCTTCTCACAGGTGGAAGCCATGCGGCACGGCGTATCAAAGGGGGGGTCTCAAAAAGTCTCCACTCCACTCTGTTTAGGATTTCGGGCACACCTCCCGGAGCACTTGGCACTCGCAAAGAGCGACACATCCAACATTCAACAGCAAGGCAGCCTAGAGCCTAATTAGCTTCTTGTTCATTCTTGCACCATCTTTTATTTGAAGCCGAGAAAGAATAATTGTATAGCAGCCAACTGGCTGGAGACCATAACAAGCTTAAACAAGGTTCCCCACAGCCCTGCCAGTTCTCCAGTTACCTGCTGTACATAATATATTGGCTCTGACTCTACTGCTAACAGCCCCCGCCTAGAAATTAGTAAAACTAAACATCTTTCTGAGTGTTTCCAAATATGGTCACAATATCTGCATTTCCAAATGGTGGCAACTTTTCCAGCGGGGTTGCACTTTCTCAGTTGCTATCTGAGTTGCCCCAAAGCAAAACTTGTGATTTTTCATCCATATAAAGGTCCTTTCCAAGCTCCAAAACTCACCGTGCTCTTCTTGTCCCTCTGGTAGGCAGATATGCCCAAGTTATGTTAATTACAGACTGTGCTTTTGACCAGAGTTTTTATTCTCTTTCTGCATCGGTTGTTTCAGATCAAATATCTTTTGAAGAAAAATATCCGTGAAAAACAATTTGCTTGAAGGATGGTTTGTTCCTAGAAGGCTGTTAGTTGTCAAAGGCATGCACCGAACTTCATGAACACTGCTCAATTCCACAAGGGGAGATTCACTAGAACGCATGTTGGCAAAACAGTCTAGTTCATCCAAAAATCACCCTCTTACACGACAGGAAAAGGACCAAGGGTGAGGAAGGAAAGCAACACAGCTTTTTGGTTGTTTTGGTCGTAAGCTGCCCGAGCTCAAAATGGCCATTGCTGGGACAGGCTCTGTATGGAGGTGCTCCCTGGGATGGGTGTACTCTAGGGGAGCCAGCTTTGCTACCTCGTGGTTTGTTATTGTAAAACACAGGTCTCAGTGAGAGCATGGTGGTAGGTGCTCACCTAGTTGGCTAACTATTACCTTTCATTAAAGTTAGTGCTGCCATGGGTGGGTCTCACTTCTCTCTTCCTCTCAGCCACTCATTCACTCCGTCCCAGCCTCCAGAACTGCATTTTGCATTTATTACCTGAAGCACTCTGTCATATGGCTTGAGGCCACACTGATCTGCTGGCCCATCCGGACGGACCATATTTACATAGACACCTTTTTCTAACAGGCCGTCCGACACACTGAATCCGAAGTCTTCGCTCTCTGCGTCTTTGTGGAGTGTCATCTGGAGGGACAGAAGCAGAAAGCACACGTTTTAATGCTGCAGAGGCCAGAGGAGATGTACAGGGTTGGCAGGACAGTAAGAGCACAGGTAACGTGTGTGGGCCTCGAGCAATTCTGCTGCGAGTCTCCTGGGTGGATTTTAAGAACTCAGCTAATGCAGATTGAGGGACAGCTGATTCCCCCCACCATAACTCCCTTTGCCTCCCAAAGCTGGGAACTCATTAGGCTCTGGCTCCATCACCGTGCTATGGGCTGGGGAAGCCTCACAGCTGTGCAGTCCTTGGGAAGGACGGAGCCCAGGCTGATGCACAGGAGCAGCCCACCTGGCCTCCAACTCATCTCCAAGCACAGCCAGCACCAGATGCTCCAGCAGAAAGAACAGCCACCCCCTAACATGCCTAATTACACAGCTCTCCTCCTTCAGGAATGAAGAAGTTTTATTTAAAGGTGCATTTGCCATGCCCTGAAGGACAAGAGCAGATCAAACGTGAAACAGTTGTTTTTCCTAGCTGCCCTAAGTGCAGGTTTTGCTCTAAAGTCACACTAGGAAAGAAAAAGGCAATCAGATTTTTTGAAACCTCTCCAGATCCCTTCCCTACTTGCGTTCTGCATCAACAGTTTCTACAGTTAATTAATTACTCCTTCTAATTGCCATCGCCTTGCACCACACTTAAACCTAAACTTGACTGAATTCAAACAAGTATCTCATCACTGAAGTCCTACCATTTGCATCACTTTTGGAAAGGCTGGGGATGAAGAGGAGCGGGAGGGAAAATACATTATTTCTTAGGAAAAGTGGCCTACGGAGTGGTGCGTGCTACTGGCAAAGTGTCAGCTGGTCTACACGGGGCCATACATGGAGCTCTCTCACCTGTATCTGTAGCACCAATTAATGAACCACAGAAAACAGGGACCTGGAAACCTCATAAAATAAAGGCAAACCGCAAAGCACGGGTTTGAACCCCACCAAAGCATGGCAGCTAAGTCCTATTACGCTCCTGAAGAGGCCCCTTCCTCTTCATCTGACTCTCTGAAAACCTCTGCCGCACACCTTGGTCAGGGACAGCTTTGGCAAGGAACATTTACCAACAGTCCCTTTGAACAAAGGATGTTTCCTACAGGGTTGCAAAACACCCAGCAGCTTTTACCATCGAGGGGGGCCACAGCCAGACCAACCCTTGGCTACACAGACCTTGTGAAACTCGAGGGGGGTAGGGGACATGATTTCCTGCATCTCCTTCTCCATTTTCTTCTTGTCCAGGTTCCTCTCGTTCTTCTTGGCAGGGGAGCTGCTGCCCTCGGTCTGTCCGTCATCACAGCGGGTGTTGGCTTTCCTCAACGGGCTGAGTCCCGACGGGTTGACAGAGTCCAGGAGCAGCTTGCTGCCCTCCAGGCCCAGGTTGTGGACGCTCCCCGTCATGATGGACGCCTGCAGGGAAAAGGCACAAAGTCACTCAGCTGAGCTGGCAGCGGGAAGGGACGGACTGTGTGGCAACAGAAATAGCAGAAAGGACAACAGGGGGGCACTCTGGTTCTCGTTAATCAGAAAGGTAAGGACCAAGAAGCTCTTTCATTTGGCTGTAAGAGCCATTTCCAGATGGAAGGAAGCATCTGTAGAGCATCTCCTATCCAGCTCCCCATGGCAGGGTGTCAGAACTAGGTGGTCTTTAAGGTCCCTTCCAACCTGAGCCATTATATGGTCTTTTTGATGTCCCCTTGTATACAAACAGGACCAGGCAGACCTCATCTGGGGATCTTCTGGGATTTGAGATGGATGAACATCCTGATCCTGGGGCTCCCAGAGGGACTGGTGTCAGCCTGGATCTCCAGCCTATGTCTGTGTGCTGCAGCTCCCCGTCAGCATCACCCCGTGCTGGCAAAGCCCCAGGAAGGCAGAGCTTTGGGCTCTGCAGAGCCCAATTCAGCAGAGAAATGAGGATTTTATCTGTCAGTAAATGGGAGCCTTCACTGAGTAAAACTGAGTTAAAAATATGAAATTAAGTAGTATTTAAGCCTGGTCATCCTCGATAACATCCATTAAATGATGCCCCTAAGTAGATACTACTCCATTTGGCAATGCTTTACACTAATGAGATTGCATTGATCAAAGCTAACGAAGGAGTCAAGAATCCAGAGTGGAACCTCAGCTGGCTCCAGGTCCCAGAGCCCACTTACACGGCATAATGAAAGCCGTCATCGTTTCAAAGTTCAGGCTCCAAGGGCCTGCAGCCCCATTAAATGTCAAAAGGTAGAAGAAAGAGAAAGAAAGGTAGGGAGCAGATAGCAAAATTCAGCAGCGCTAAGTATGGCAAGTCAAAGAGCAATTGCTCCTGTGCACAGGGGAAATACCATCCAACTAAACCTCTAATCACGGCCCGCTGGCTCTTTGCTCCGAGCTGGAACAAAGGCAAATAAAGCAGATTCAGGTGGCAGTAATGAAAATGCCAACACTACCCTTTTAGCTTGTGAATTTCCCAGCACTTGCCAGGTCCTCCTGAAAAAAAATATGACTTAATCACCTTGAGTTTGGACAAAACTCAAATACCTGCTACCCACTGGAAGGATGCTGAGTTACCACATAGTTGGATTAACAAACGCTGCGTTGTGCAGCCAGCCAGGGTACATTCGTTCATTGACCTCAGGCAGCCCCAGCTCCCCAGGACACCGTGCCACACTGACACTGGCACTGCAGGGCCAGGGAGCAGAGCAGAAACATTCCCACTCTCACTGCTGACTTGGGTCAGGACTTCTTTTACCCGAGACCTTCAGGGTCCCAACCTAACACGGGATGTCTCTAGCAATTCAGCTACACAATCCCATTCTCACTGCAACCATCACCAGTGGGAAAGTTGGTTTGGGGAATTTTTGGTAAGAGTCCCATGCTGCAGCAGAACGGCGGCAGCTCAGCACTTGGCAGAGGCAAGACAAATCCCAAATCTACCTTCCCTAACATTTGGGCATCCCTGTCATCCACCCTAGGTGTTCAAAAGGCATCAGGCAGGTATCTCATGAGTGCCAGACAACTGAATTTTAGCCTGGGCCTTCTTGCATGACTCTTTTTCTTCAAATGTAGAACATGAAGGATCAGATTTACAGAGAGACCTGTCATCAAATCCCAGAGCTCGGGAGCTGGGGCTTGGAAACCTGCAATACAGCAAGAGCCCAGAGAACACCACACCTCCCACACCACGCCTCGTGGAGGACAGTCAAACAGACAGAGGAGAACAGGTTACTGGTACGTTGGATTCAGTAAAAGGTGAGCTGAAAGCCATCAGACTTCTGCTACAAACACCGCACTTCTCTTTGTCCCCAGAACTTTCTAAAACACTCTAAAAATGTGCTAAATACACCAAATCCCCAGAGCTGTTCATCTTTGTAAAATTTCTTTGCATTTTTCAAAGCACTGCTGTAATTGCCAAAGCTCCAAACAGCATGACTCAAAAGCCCACACATCCCTGCACCATGAGTCTCTGGAAAAGGCATGGGCAGAAAGATTATTTTCTCTATCCTGGCATTTCACAGTAGCCAAACAAATCCCTTTTTTTCACATTAAGATCAGCCATTACACAGAAGGGAAACATCTCTGCATCATTTCAGAGCAGTACTTTTCCTTAAGCAGCCACCAGCGGTTCAGAGAGGCCGATAGCAGCTGCCTCAGCTCATTTCTAAATACATCCAGACCAGGACATAATTGATCAAGGGAAGAAGTTACAGCTTGTGTTTTTTTTTCAGGTTTTGTCTTTTTGTGTATTTAAGTCAGCCTTCTTAAACAGTTAAGACTACCAATAACATCACTTCATGCTTCAGCACAATGTATGTCACTGAGATTTCTCCCCCTCTTAAAACTGCTAATGATGAAGCAGGAAAGAATTAGTAAGTCCCTCATCACTTGTATTTTCACAGAGAGACCAAACCAGGATTTTCTTTTTTCACCTCCAAATATTCAGAAGCTGCCTTTTCGCTCAGAAGCCCAAGCAATATGCAGTAGTGCATAAAAAAGCAGACTACAGAGAGACAAGGGAGACCTACCCCACAGGATTTGGGGTTGTACCCCTCTGTAATGGGCATCCTCTGCTGGCTGAAGCAAGCACACAGACCACAGATGCCCAGAGAGCATCTCCAACCTCAAATCTGTGTTATGACGCTGGAGCAGCCAACGCAGTCCAGCAGCTGGCATCTCTCCAGGCACCTCATCAGACCTTGCATGGGGACGCCGTTCCTGCATGACGTGCCAGAGCAGCACCCACCAGTTTCCAGTCTCCTCCCTGCCTTAGGGAACTACCTTGGCCACTGACCACATTTTAGGGCTGATGGAGGACACAGCCTAGTGAGCATTCCCCAGTCCGCTGTACCCAGAAAGCTGGGGCAGAGAGGAGCTCCCTGGGTCCCGCTCCTCCATGAAGGCTGTGGTAGGAGCCGGGGGGCCTATGGCTGGGTCCTGCTGGGCAGGTTTAGTGCCCGCTGCTCTGCAGTCTCAGGGGAGGTTTTTATTTGCATCCCACAGCTTAGAAATGCAGGCTCCCCGTCCTATAACCGGACACAATAACATGACCTACAAAGCATTTTGGATAAAGAAAAGAGAAAGTGGCTTGTGAAGAGAGGAAACACCTTTATTTCTGCAGGAAGCAATCACTTTCTCAGATTTTTCCAGAGGAAGGCTGGCTGAAAAGCTTCCAATTACCCATTTTACTGAAACGGTTTCCGGCAGAGCAACAGCTGAATGCAAGACACACGTTGAGCCTGTCTGTACTTTAAGTAAGCCAAGGCTCCAGCCCCAATGGGCTTTTGGGGGCTCATTTTGCTTGGCCTCTGAGTGCGTTTGACAGACACTATCTCCCCAAGTCGAAGGCTTACCGTTTGATAAGGAAGGTTTGCCAACAGTCACGTGCAGATTGTTGGCCAGCAACAGCTTGCAAGAAGAGCGTGGAGTTACTGGTGGGTAATTCCTCAGCTCAGGGGAAAAGTGCACGCAAGTAACTGCCTAATGAGATGTAGTTATCCATTAGCACAGCCCCTGAAATGGATTAAACTCGAACCCTTCCTCACACCACTGGCAGCAAAGGGATGCTATGGGCGAGTAACATGTGGGGGAAACAGCTCAGCATTTAAGTCAAGAGCAAAACAGATCAGCAGAAAATTCAGAAAGTGATTTACCTCAATCTCCCTCAAAAGTTCAGACTGGCCGCATGTTTCCAAATCCTCCAAAGCTTCTCCAAAAACACGCCAAAAACTATCCTCGTGAGTGGTCTCAAGGCCATTTTGGCGGTTGGGGTATCTGTTGTAACGTAGGAACCAAACATTGTCAGCACTCTTCTGCAGCGCGATGAAAGCCGCGAGGCTACAGCAAGTGTCTCACCAGTAAAAGCAGAGACTTGAAGAGTCTTCATATACAAAAGCAAACAATATGAACTTTTCAGACAAGAGTCCGAATACGAGACCTCCATGCATTTACTAACGGGGCAAGCGTCCTTCAAAGGAAGAATTAAGTTGGTGTAGTAATGTCAAAGTTCAAAGGGTAAATTAAAAAGTGCCTGTAGGAAGATTGTAGGTTTAGGAAGACGTTTTGGTGAAATAGAGAAGTGAAAGAAAAAAGGATGCGTTATGGGTAAACCAGGAGCCTCAGAGACTGTTAGTACAAAGGCTGATGGGATAGAGCTCAGATCTGAGACACAGAACACCTGAGAAGAGAGAGAAAAACACAGAGGGTAACAGACATGGTGAGAAAATGATAAATACATTAGGTATCTATGAGAGTAATAATGCAAAGGTGTATATAAAAATGATTGCCCTAGGCTGGACAAGTAAACACATACTACAGCAAGCAATATCGACAGTGTCAGCGTATAACCCATCAAAACCGAGGTTCATTTGCTTGGGGATGGCCAAGGAGGTGAGCTCAGGAGATTTCTGTGCTACACGAGTCATTGAACCCACAGCTGTGGACAGACTGTTACCAGCTCTGTCTACAGCAGAGAACGAGGACAGTGATAACCTCTCAGGCTGGTGCAAACACGTGTTAATGTGCGCACTGCGCGTGTTCCGCTGGGGAGTCAGCGATTTCCCACCCAGTGGTTTCGGTGTCTCTTATCTCTGACCACAAAGTCAGGTTCAATTCTTGGACTTCTAAAGCAAACAGCAATTAAACATGCTGAAGTCCTGCAAACAAACTAGAGAAGTAGGTGACACTCTTGTCCAGCCACTGCTTACCGAACACCAGGCGCTGTGAAACCTGGATGATCAGTGTGCAGTGTAACGGGAGCCTCTTAAAGGAAACTCTGTGGTGTTAAATCAAAATCACAATATATCCACTAATGTATCACAGGGAGATATCCCAGGGGGACAGTGACATTAGAACAGCCTTAATGCATCTTCCATGCATCTTACGCAGAGCTGCACGGACAGGGCTCCACCTCTGCAGCATCTGGCAGCTCCCTGCATGGCACAGCAGGCATCAGAGCTAACAGGAGGGGACACTTACCCAGCAGGGCCACTTAGCAAAGTCAAAACATTTTACGTGAGTACAAGTCAAAGTGAGCTTAGCTTCAATTAGACATGTAATAACTCCTTGGGATAGTAACAGAACTCTTTTTCCAGATCTGTATTAATAGCAAAGTCTTTGGCAATGCTTTTCATCCAGTGGTTTCAATAGGATTTTATAGCAGGCAGAACCTCAAACACACATACTTTTGTTCCTTGTGGGATCCTGGCCTGCCTGGAGAGTGGTATCTGACACGGCTTATTTTATTTTAAATTAACCCCCTACCTTTCATCAGAATCAGCTTGTAAAGCAGCAGCCTTTCACACCAGGCAGAGAGGTCAAAAAAACACCCAGCAAGACTTTACAAAAACAAACCCAAATTTCCCCCCATAAGGAATTTTCAATTCTTTCCCCTTACTCATTTCCTTCCTCTGCTCCCAGGTTTCCTAAGAGGCAAATGTCCCTTCCAGTTACAAGTTTCTTGCCTCTCAGCTCAGCAATACAACAAACACGCCCAGGACTCAGATGAATCAGTACAGGTTCTCACACCACCAGGTCAGCAGGATTTTCCAGGCTAAAGGCAGCTGGGGTTAGAGACATTTTGTTTTTCTCCCTAATAATAAGGGCTCAGCAGCATGAACCGTTTCACTTGCACTTTGATATCAGGGCTCGGAGCCCTCATTAGGGACACGCAGGGCTTCGAGGGCTCAGATTTGCTAACTTCAGCTGCCAGCGGCCTCGCTGGGAAGGCCGAGAGATCAACGACCTCTGCGAGCCGGCTCTCGCTGAGAGGCAAAACAAGAACAAAGTCTCAGCCGCTGCCAGCCTTCCTGCCAGTTTGATCATCTTTAAATAGGTGGAAATGGCCATGAGATGTTCTAAGGGTTTTGTTTTGACAAACAAAAATTAAGGAAAAATAATTAATAACGAAAAAAAGAACCGACAGTAACAACACGACACACACGACTATGGGGACTCTGGAGGATGTCGAGGGGAGGGTTAGTTACGAAGCAACGAGGCTTGGCTACCGTGTGTGGGTCAGTGGCCAGGGCAGATCCAGCAGGGTTTTCACCAAAAGAGAGGGGCAGCTGTAGCCTCTTCTGTGTGCTTGGGTGGCCCTGCAGGATTTCTGTGGCTGAGGTGGGGGATTAGCTCGACCGTGCTCACTTGGCATGGTTTTGTTTGTGTGTTGGAAGGGCCGAGGTGTGATGGAAAAAGAGCTCCAGCCACACCTTTGGGAGATTTTAAGTTGAACATGCAACCTCATACCGGTCCTACAAGAGTTTTGGTTGGTCTTTTTGGCTTTGTGACAGTATTGTGAAGATGCATCCTCACTCATCGTGTCTGGCCAACACAACAGAGGACAGCCCTGGCCATGACTACTTATTACACCTGAACTATGAACGTACTGCAGCCTTTACGTGGTAGTAGTAGAAGACATGGTAAGAACCTGTGGTCCATGCAGCTGAGACTGCCCTAACTCCAGATATAAATGTCACCTGGCCATGGTGGATGTGCTGCAGAGCTATGCCCAGGGCAAGCTGGCAACGTGGAGGTGGTTTGACAGAGCAGATCAGCACCCCAGCACCCCACCCCAGAGCTGCCTGACGCCAAGATGGGGGCATCACTGGCCCTCCCCACCTCTGGCTGATCCAATCCATCACATTCAGTGTCCTTGCACCCTCATGTTTCCCCCCTGCCTCCTCCCTCCCCTCCGCACCTGCTGGGCTTGTCCCAGTCGTCTTCACTGAAGCTTCCATCCATGTAGGGGTAGTTTTTCCTGGGGTCCCCAGGAGGGGTGCTGCTCTTTTGCCTGCTGTGTCTCCATTCGTGTGGATGAAGGGCAATGCCCGCAGCCTGAGGTATGTACGTACCTAGGGAAGGCAAGCAGCAGGGGAAAAAGAGGTTAAGATCTGGTGAGAAAACTGAAGCGGATAAATCACACTGAGCCAGGACAGTTTCCTTTCCCAAAACCCAAACCTGAGGCCATCTGGATTACACTCAGCTTCTAGTTCAGTCTTTCACAAGGGGACATTCTTCCCATCTCTTCTTGCTTTAACCAAACCAACTTCTCATGATCAAATGGACCATTAATATGAAACCAGACAAGTTTCACTAAGTTTGCCCCCAAGGACTTTCCCATACTGCAAATCCCAGATGCAAATCCAACATTGTCACAAGACCTCCAAGTCTCACGAGGAGCTGCCTGGACAGAAACCTTCCAAAACAGAGCATTCATCAGCAACGTCAGTGCCATCCGCAATGGAAATAAATCTCCCAAGTCCCCTGCCTACCTCCTGCCCATTCAACATTTCAGAGAAATCCCCACAGCCCTTCCAAGAACCATCATGCACTTCCATCACACGCTGTGCCAAACGAACAGGAAGAGGTAACGGAGAAACACGTAATTAAGGGAGACTTGACCTCCCAAACAGCTAAGGGCATTGGAAATACCCGAAGACATTGCCAACAGTTTCTTTGAAAATGCCAAGGCCTGTTATTTCACTTAGCTGAGTGTTTCCTCTGTGTGTTTTTAAAGGTTAGACTGCTCTGGAGAGAGCCCCAGAAAAGGGCCTGCCAACATTTTACAGCAGTCAGGAGCAGTTGCTGTTTGCCAGACAGGAGAACAAGGTCCCTGGGTGCAGGGCCCTGCAGTCGGCAGGTGGGTGGCTGGGGCTGGGCACAGGGGGCCAGGGACCGCAGGGACACGTGTGTGGAGCTGTCACTTGGGTGCCACCGCTTCCAGCGCCTCCTTCCCGAGAGAAGGGCTGGATCCCTGGGATTCAGAGCCACCTGGTGGCATGTTCCCACCAGGCCCAGCACAGCTCCCTCGCTCGAACACTTCCCCGATTGGTTTCCTAAAGCTGTGGATGCAATTAAAACCCATGAGGCTGCAGAGACCAATCTGGGGGGTTCCATTCAGAAAGTAAAGCCCAATCTCCAGACGCAGTGCTGCCACACAGCAAAGTGCAGTTACCAGGAAAGATCAGACAGCCCCTGAAGCAAAGCTGATGGCTATGGATATGGGGTAACGGCATCAGCCCCACTCCTGGGAACTCTGTGTTCAATCACTCGATCTCAGTTTACAGGTAAAAGCAATTGCTTTGCTAAATCCAGTGTCTGACTTGGGTTAGCATCCAATTAGATGGAGAAGGATGGCAGCATTAGGCAGGCCAGGGGATTCCTTGTTAAGAGAGTTTCCTGTCGCAAATGCACTGCCAAATTAAGACTTCAGACCAAGGAGGATGCAGGCATGATGGAGGTGAGACGTTGGCACCATGCTGTCCTTTGAGCTTTTCTAAGTCAGACTGCACAGGCAGACACCTTGCTCAGTGCACTGAAAGTACTTTGCAAGCCTGCTCCTGGAGCACTCCTCCTTGTTTTCATGGAATATTCAGGACAGCAGTCTTTTCACCAATTTCCTTTTGTGGAGTTGATTCAGGGTTTTGTTTTGTTTCAACATGGGCTAATAGTAGCTTACATCACTAAATCTGAACTGGAATAACTATGTTCCAGTGCTTTTCTCCAAGAGAAAATCGATTCCCACGACTACAGCATCCTCCATCCCAATTCCATATGTCCGCCAGAAACCACAGCTGAATAAACCTGGCCTCCAAGACGCATGTTCATCTGATCACTCACTAGAGAATTAAAGATCCTTTCTTGCAGCATTACCTTAATTATTTTGTTAAGTGAGTGCTTCTAGTCACAAGACGTTCTTGTGGATTTTAAAACATCCTGAAGAGGATTAATACATTCTACATAGCCTCTCTGGAGAATTAAATGTTAGATATGGGCCAAATATTTTGTAAGACATATGGACAGAGAATACTTCCCTGGATTACGTGAATTATGAAGTGTTATAATGGTTTTGAAAATGCTGTGAACAGTACAATGTCATATAAGCCAGAAGAAACATGCCAATAAAAACCTAAAATATATATATATAACTCAGAGCACCACATGAGCACATTTTAAAATACATTTTGTTCCTTGCTGAAAGCGAGAAGCTGTGCAAGTGCAGTCAGACCACGGTCTTTGGCTCACATTCAGTCTCTAGACAGGCTTGGATGATCAGTCTGTCTTCGCCTTGGGCCAGAGACCCGTGAGAAAAGACACCCTGTCTTACCTTGGCTTCCATACCCAGCATCAATGCCGGAGCCATCCCATGACTCCATAGCACTGTCCACACTAGGAATTGTGGTTGAGTATATCTCAGAGAGCTTGCTTGTTTTCTGGGAGTCCGTCAGTTCATCTTCAGGGTCGCTCACTTCATTTATACTTCCAGACTTCTTGGGATAGGGTTCTGAAATCAGAATAAGCTGCTTCAGTAGGCACAAAGAACAAGCCTCAGGGAAAGGCTTAAGTAGACGTGGGAGCAATCCCAGGTAGTGTTCATGTCTTAAGAACCTCTTCAGCTCTTCAAAAGTAACTGGGAAAGGCCTATGCATCACAACTAAAAGCCATACTCTTATACCAAGCTGAAGGAAAAAAAATAAAAAAATAAAAAAAACTCAGAGTTTTTAGCTCCTTCAATTCCACGGAGCCTCAGTTTTTCTAAGTTTCAGCAAGATTCCCATGACAACACAACCAGGTCCCAAATTACCACAGCTGAATTTGCAACGCTCTGTCAAAACTGTACAACTTCGGATCAATTCAGGGCTGATCACTACCCCCCCCAAGATTCTCCCATGCAGTCTCAAGACAATGGTGGAACTCCTAGATCTGATATTTTGAGGCTGAATTTCCCCTGATTAGTGATTGGAAAATTGAAAGCTGAATGCAGATGATGAAAGTCAGGCCCTCCCTTTTTTTATTTTAGCAATAATAGGCCTTTATTATCATTACACAAATTCCCTTTCAGGCAAAAGCTATACGAGGAATGATTTCTCAGCACAAGCATTCTTGTACTGAATATTTTAAAGTCCTCATTGATTAGATATCCTGTTAGCCATCCACACCCTGGATCTCCAGCTTGCAGAGCATTAGCTGGGATAAAGAAGCCCTTTGAAAGTCTGCGTTTTGTCAATGAGGACAGATTATCTTACCAAACAAAGGCCACTGTTCTAAAAGTCCCAATTTTCCAACCATTCAGAAGATTGCTCATCACGATTAACTCAAGATTACCTTGAAATTTCAATTACACCTGCTTCATTCTCAGAATGATTAACAAGTCTCCAACTGGCACTTGCACGTCAATTATTTCAGCAAGTGGCTGTGACGGTGCTAAGTGTCAGCAGGGGAAAAAAAGAGTATTTCAGAGCAAGGATCAAGACATCTGCCTTCAGGAAATGAGTCTGAGGCTTCTTGAAGACGGATCAGTTCCCAAATTCTACTTCTAATTTGGTAGGTTGCTTCTTCCCGCCTAGGCTTCCTCTATAGCTGCATTGCCATACGTTTACCAAACTGCTTTGAGATCTACAGAAAAGTTATGATTAAGAGTGATACTATTTTTCCAGAAGCAATACAGACATCCCATGGGCCACTTGCATCTCCCCCACCCCAAACCAGGCTCCCCAACTCACTTTCCGTCTGTTTCTTGATCTTCAGAGTTACTGTCTCCCCCGCCATCTGCAGCAGGTGGATGGCTTCGCTCAGCGGTTTGCCCTTGAGGCTCACGTTATTAATTGCTAATATTCGGTCACCGACATGGATGGCTCCAGTTCTGGAGAGAAAGGGTGCTGTTAGAAAGTTCAGAGAGGCAACCTGCCTCAGGCCATTATGTTGCTGCTTGAAGCAATAGCAAATTAACTCAGCACTTTAAACATGTCTCGGTCTCCCCTTGGCATGCTGTACACTCCTGATCATCCCCTGTGTATGTACGTACATATGTGCACATGAACATATGCACACCTTGGGTCCCAGGCCCCTCAGCAGCTGAGATTTCAGGCCAACTTACATTTGAAACTCTTCAAAGCCGTGAGGATTTATACGGTAAAAGCACAAGCACTTCCAGTGGGAGATGTGTGATGAACCTACAGGTCATCACACGTGGAACTGATGGACAGAATTATGAGACAAAGCTAAACAAAACCCCAGCCCAACACAGACTGTGCAGGCAAACATGAGCTGAGCCGGTTGTAAATCAGCTTACGATATCTTTTAAGTCTCCCCCCATGCAGCTAGAACACTGTGACACATCCCAGCACTGACTTTTGCTCTCGGATAAATAAATCCTTAGGTTCAGCAACAGCCAGGAATGAACTAACAAGTCACGGCAGTTCTCCTCCTCCTCCATCCTTCTCTCAGCATCTGCCCACAAACATGGGCTCACTTTACCTCTCCTGTGTTTGCTGCTCTGCTCGGAAAGAGTAGGCAGGGCAGGACATGCTCATTGCCAGATCTGGCAGCCAACACAGGACCTTTCACTCGCTGCTGGCTGGGCTGTGCTCACCACACACACACTCCAGCTCCCCAGTGCCAGCACATGAGAGCAGCAATCCTCTCCTCCAGCCCTGCTACGAGGTTTAGCTAACAGGGACCTCACATGATCAAGCCAGGAGAAGATGCAAATCTGCATGGTCATATCTTTTTGCCCACAGCAACGTGCCTCTCTCCAAGGTTGTATCTAGTCCAAACTGGACTGCTGCTCCTGCAGAAACAGGATTTGATATACTATCACAGGCGAAACAGCTACTTGTCTTTCCCCCAAATGTGGAACTATAGCAGGAATGCTGCTGTGAAACATCTACAGTATGTAAATCTAACCAGGAAATGTAGCCAAAGAGCAGACAGAACTGATCAGCCTGCTGCTGCTGCTAAGATATTTGGACAGGTTGTCACGATGGTCCTGACCAGCCACTAGATGTCCGTCTTGTCCCATCCAAATCAGCCCTAAAAAGCCCTCAGGGAAAATTTGAGTCTTCAAATAAATTATAGATCGCACTGCAACCAGAATACGTCTTAAAAGTTTCATCTACATACTCAAAAAAAATCAAGCTTAACTGCTGACACTTTAAATGTGATCCTTTGCTGGCTGCAGTGGCTTAGATTTGAGGTTCTCCTGCTGCAGCACCGAGGCAGGAACTGATCTTTCATGGGGATGCATCTCTTCCCCACCATGCCAGCCCAACCGACCACCTCAGAACAACACAACTGCTCTGCAGAAACTGAGACTCCCTCAGCAGGGAAAAGAGAAGCAGTTGAAGGTAAGTACTGTTCAGCCAAGTGTTCTTCCGGGGAGAGAAATTAAATCAAAGCGCAGTCCCGTGAGCTGTCCACCTCCAGGCACTCCTCTGGGGACAAGCACACCGAAGCCAAACAGGAGGGACAGAGAAACCTATTTCTAGCAGATGATCCCTGTGCCTCTCCATCATCATTCAAACATCCTTAGGAGCTGCACGCCCCATGCCCCTTCTTGCCCGACTGACACCAGAAAAGCAGAACTGAGCAACAGTAAGTTTGAGGGATTAAATGGGGCTGCAACCGCTCTCCAGAAAGTGCTAGAGGAGAAGTGACTGCATGCACATGGCAGGGATTTGCCTGGGGCATGGGCAGTTCCAGCATCCCTTTTTCCCCTTGTAAACATGGGCTGGTGCTGAGCGCTCCTGGACAAAACCTTCTTGCAGCCACCCACATCTATTTGACCAGGTGGCAGTAGAGGAGACTGTTAAGCCCTTAAAAGCACTTCAAAACGTCAGCAATTGCTGAAAATTGCTCCCAGAGAACCATTAAACCTCGACCAGAATTGAACAGTATTGGCCCTTTCCCCAGGAAGGAGGAAAACAAGTCCCATGGTCAAGGGTAAAGCCACAGGCACTGAAGGAGAGGAAACAGAGACTGTGGGAGCGAACCATCACTCGACACCAACCCAATATCCTGAGCTGCCTCTGTACTGCCCTATAGGACGGGACACGTACAAGGGGAAAAATGCTCAAGGTCAAGATAAAACCCAAGTCATCTGCATCTGAGGCTTTTCAGCTTAGACAGCCTGTCACCCGCTGTGACAGACGTGTGACAGCTCCTAGAGGACACCCTGCCTTCCCCAGCACCAAACGAGCTGCCAGAGCTGCAGTGCAGACTTTCATCTGTGCCTCTACAGGTGCAGCTGGTGTGTGACCCTGATCAGATGCCAGGACCCAGCCCACCCCATGTTGTTGCTGCTGAAATGTGTGCTTTGCTCCAGGAAAAGCCAGGCGCAGCTTTGTGTTTAACTCCTGACCTTCAGAAACCTGTCGCGCCCTTCAGAGCACAGGTAGAAGGGTGCCTGTGGCACAGAGATGGGTAGTGTTGACAGGGAAGGGACAAACTATTATAAAACAAAGAACACCCCTCTTCCCTTGACAAGGTCAAGCCACTCCTTTCTGCTACTCCCAGGAGAAAAATGTGCACCATCTCAGCAGAAAAATATGCACGTTCCTGCAGGCAGGCTTCATCCCAGTGCTCCTCACCCTCCCTTCAAGAAGCCAAGGTTACCTGGAGAAATCCCCATGCTGCTTTGTCCCCGCACTGCTCCCCCGTGCAGGCACTGTTATTCCTTAGCCTGCTACAGTGAACGTGCTGAATGGCTCTGTTGCTCTTCTCAAAAGGCTTTTCATTCCTTGCTGCGTGCCAGTTCCTGATCAAAATTCAATAGCACCGCAGCACTTGCCTGCACTACTTTTCTCCGCAGAGCAGTCACTGATGTGCATCCAAGTTCGAAGGAGGAACAGCCACAGCACTGCAAAGGGAACTGAGAGCAGCAAGGGTACAAAACCACCTACTGATGCCTTACATCATCTGGGTTTCTTGTCCTGAACCTCTCTCACGCTGGGCTGCAGGTACAGTGCAGGACTGCTATGCAGAAAAGCCTCGGATACCCCAGGGCTGGTGTTTTCTAGTGAAAAAAGACTGAATCCTACAGAGCTGGGCAGTGACACAAAATCCCCAAAGAACCACTAATGACTGAGCTCATCCCTCTTCCTTACTTCTTACTCGGTTTTCTGTACCAAAGGAAAGCAGTGGAACTGTGCAGCACTGCACTTGCTAAGAGCTCGAGGAACCCGAGGCAGAAAGACGCACTGAGCTGTTACCGTTCAGCTCACAGGGAGCTTGGCCTTGAACCAGAAAGAAGCAAAAGGGCAGATCTGAAGTCAAACTTTGCCAAGGTCTAGCACTTCACACCTATTTGTTCAGAGCGTTTTTGCTGCCTGTTAGGCAGCACAGGATAAAGCAGCCCCATGAGAAGCATGAGTCAGGGCTGCTGAAGTGATCTATTTACACGTCACAGCTACCGTACAGACAGAATAATTAAGATACAGCGCATGACTCAGTTCCACCTTATATTCTCAGCAGTGTCCTGATCCTTTAAATCCCACGCATGCACATACATTCAGACTCAGGCACACACACACAGCCAACCTCCCCGGCTGCTGAAGGTAAATCTGCACCTACATTTATGCAGTATAAATGTCTGCTGCTCTCAGGCACACCAGCCCTGCACTGAGATACCTCCGCGTGTAACAGAACAAGCAACCAGCAAAGACAGGTCGGAAGATCCCCAAAATCTGTGGTTTCAGTAGGACCCAGTACTGCCATGGCCATAAGCTGTGGTTTAGCAGCAGGTGAACCCTGGCCAGAAGGATACGGTGCTTTCCTGGGCAGGCTGGGCATTCCCCACGCAAAATGTAGCATGGGAAATCAGATTAGGAAGCTCCTCAGTGGAAGAGAGGCAGATAAACACATTTTCCCAGCTGCTGCATTCAACCAACGCACTGGATCTGACTCTGCCACAAGTGCCCTGCTTTGAGCCTCTCTCACTGCCCTAACAGCACGGTCCTGACCAGCCCACATGTCCTGAATGTGGGTCTGAAAAGCCAGGCCAGCAGGGCTGCTCCTGCTTCACAGTGCATGGTACCTTCATAGCACCTTTCCTTTTTAGCAGACTAAATGGCTAAAACACCTCAGAAGAGTTGCAAAGAAGGCTTTGTAAACTTTAAGACCCCTTCCCACATCAGTTCAACCCCTCTATTCCCAAACCTCACCTTTCTGCCAGCCCTCTTTTTGTCAAGCCTGAAATGACGATGGGATCGAAAGGTTCCTCTGTCCCAGAGATGGTTATTCCCAAGGGCCCGCCGTATCGCTTCAGTTCCACCGTGTAGATAATAGCACCGGTCGTCTCCTGCTCATCTGGAAGAGAAAACAGGAACGCTGAGGTTTTTTCATTTGCCATAAGAAAGAGGTCATAAGAAAGACTTGCAGCACTTAGAAGCAAAAGCCTTCAGCCTTCAGCTATGCTCATACTGAACAGGGTTTTAACCTTCCAGACTCCATTTAAGGGCAGAATAACAAAAATAAACTATAATCAATTGGAAAGTGGTGACCAGACAGGCAGAAGCCCTTATCTTTGTTGGTTTGCACTACCTATTGGGAAATGTCATTAAAGTGGACAGGCACCAGTTTGCATCAGGATTTCTGTACCAGAGTTATCTTCATCCTTTCTAATCTTCAATTTGACCAGGTCTTCACATTGCCTCAAAATCTGCACAGCATCCTCCATTGAGCAATTGTCGAGTCGGATGTTATCAATGGCTAACAGCTTGTCTCCCGGCTCCAAGGTGCCAGTTCTACGGGGAAAGAAGAAGAAAACTAAAGTGCATTTGTATTTGCCTTTCAAATCCTGCAATGCATTCAGTTCTGCAGTGGTGATGACAATATTAGCTTTTTCTTCCCCTTGATCTTTTCTGGGAAACAAGCGTGAACAGAGGCTGGGGCAATTATAACTTACAGAGAGGAAGTTTGTGTAAACGTGCATCAACCCAGAACAAGGCAGGCAGATTACTTTGCCGCTCTCACCTACTTAGATATACAGCCTGGGTAACCTACGGCACTCAAAACTGCTTGATATTTAACTGACAAATATTCTACCTTTTCTTAGAAACCAGCCCTCCAGCAGCACTAAATCCCCCTGAACGCCTTGCTATGAGGCGTTGGGATCAGAGGTGCAGTCAGTGAAGGCTGAGTTATTTGCACAGTTCTCCACCAGCACCCACAATTCAATCACTCCACTCACCTGGGCAGGAGCTGAGACGTAGCAAACTACCCGATGAGCCATTGCACCTTATGGGATAGAGATGTATATATATGGTACCCTTTAGCACATGGTCTTAGATGCTAAACATTCATCTGCAGGGTCTGCAGACCTCTGAATCTGCCTTGGCCATCTTCTCCATTAGCTCAACTCTTATTTGCTTCAGTAAAGACAGTTTTTATTCCAAACCCTACAGTGGTCTAAGAAAGCCTCTCAGGCTGACGTCTGCTTGAATGCTGGCAAAATCCAGACCCAAGTGCTACTGCTGGGGCATCTTTCTGCCTCTCCTTACTGGAGTGGGTATTTTGCCTTGGGTTTAGCAGGCAGGAATTTCTGTACTCACCTATGTGCTACACTCCCCTTCTTGATGTCAGAGATGATCAAAGGCTCCCCAGGCTTTCTGCTCGCAGCTGTAAAAGAGACAAATGGGTACAACACTCAGTCTGCTACCCAGGAGGGGAGTGGTTAATGGGGAAAAGGAGCTCGGAGGAAAGGGAATTTATATTCCTTTGACAAAACGGTGCTTCACACTTGAACTCTGGAAGCCACAACTGGGAAAAAAAAAAAAAAAAAAAAGCAGCAAATCCCTGCAAATGTTTGTTGGTTGTCCTTTAAGGGGAGGCTGCGAGGTGTCCAGCAGCAGGAGGTGAGACTGCCCAGCACTGCTGACACCCCCTGGCTATGGCAGGGGGCAGGAATTAGCACTGCTGCCTGGGGAGCACCCAGCTCAGAGTTGTGGCTAATATAAGCCCTTCTCTGGTTTTGAAGTAAAGTGGCCCGGGAAATTTTCCAGGCGGAAAATAACTGTGGAAAAATTAGGAAAAACAAAACAAAACAAATGTTTTCCAGTTGTTTCAGCTCCCCAGACAAATTTGTCATACAAGTGGGTAACTCAGGGCTGCTCTCAGCTCTGGAGCTGGGGGAGTCCAGTCTTCCTCTCCCTCCCCAGCCTGAGAACTTTTTCAGCCCATGCGAGATGTAAGGATGCATCTCTGGGAGCATTTGCATTTTCAAATTTGCTTGCAAGACCTGCTGCTGTCTTGAGAAACCCAAGAGAGATTTCTGACTTGACTCCCTCCTGACCTCCCTGCCATCCGCATGACGAAGAGACACCGAGAGCATCCCCTCCACCCCGCATCACCCCTCCTGCCTCGCTATGGGAATGGCATCATCTCATTTAAAGCTGACGGAGCTGCTGTGCCAAAACTGCGTGGGAAGAAAGAAACCCGCAGCATCTGAATGGATTGGGTGCAAGTCAGAGATTACAGCTCCTGAAAGGTGCCTGGCATCAAAAAACTGAGATCTACCTGCCTGGGCAGGAGCCAGAGAGCGCCCCACAAAGTCAGACATAAAGGAACAAGCCCTTTCTCTTACCAACATCTCTGCTCTAGCTTTTTTTGTTGTTTACATTCATTTATGAGATTTAAAAACATACATGCTTTGACCATCACCTTTAAGGATATCCTCTCGCAGATATAACCAAAACTGCACCGAACAGCACGAAAAGCCAGCCAATTTCAGCTGCAACACGGCTGAGTATAGAAGTCGGGTCAGACAGTGAAGAGCAGACCGTGATGGATTTTATAATAGTCACAGCAATGCGACTGCTGGATGATACAGGGCTGGGAAGAATTATTTTCCCCATGTCTTACTGGAGTGTGGTGCCGGGCAGGTTTCATCTAGAAACTCACGTTCAGCTTGTGGCTGGGGGTCATAGAGAAGCAGGGGGGTTGTGAAGGTTCACCAAGGTTGCCTGTACTCAACCTGCCTGTGGCACAGAGCAGTTACATCGAAGGCAGATTGCGAGGTGGGAGGGAAGCACAGGGTGCAGACAGAGGCTGATATGGCAAAAATCAACGCAGAAACACCCGCGCTGACTGAGAAGGGCACACAGCATGGACTAACAGCCCAGGGGATGGAGATGTACGGCCCCCTTATTGCTGCTGCTGTTCTCTCTCTGAACACAGGACGTGTCTTTGCAGCCCAGAGGTGCACACGGTGCTGGGCCAAGTGGCAGCGATGGGAGATCCCGAGAGCTCACTCCTCCACCCTGCCCCAAAGGTGCCGAGCCCTGGCACGCAGCGCTGCGTGCTTAATCGCTGCCTAGCCTGGTTCTGTCAAAGAGATCCAGGTTAGCACAAATGCTTTTCACCGTGAGGCTTGTTTATTAGGTTCAAAGCAGAGGCGGCATGACAGAAGAGGGTTAGGGAGAGAGCCGCAGTCCTGGTGGAGGGCTGGGGGCCGCCACCTCTAAACCTGACCCAGGCACTGCTGGGGAGATGTGTCCGGAGACTGCCAAGACTCAAAAGAGCAAAGAGAGGGGGAAGGAGAACAAGGATAGAAAGCACCATGCCTAGAGCTCTGCAGCACGTATTTATCTCAGCACCTGCCTTACAGACCCTGAGACACCCTGGTCCTGGCAAGACCCCGTCCTTCTGCAGCCCTGCAGTAGGTGTCAGCACTGAAGGCAGCACAGCTCTTCCCGTATCCAAAGGGAATGCTTTGTCCATTAGGAAACAAAACAAGTTTTAAGGAAAAATTGTTGTGGGTTTGGGGTTGGTTGGCCTTTTTTTTTGTTGTTGTTTTTTGGAAGTCATATTTTCCTGATAGATTTTCTTGAGACCTCAGTTAAATGGAAGAGGAGAATAATGGCATATCCTTGTCCCTACCATCATATCATCCAAACTGTGCTTTAATATGTGGCAGCCCTCTCTTTTAAATAACCACTTAGTATGAAATTGAAAGGCTGTATAAAACAGTCATTATTAGTCAGTACCTACAAGGCTGAAGGGTAAGTTAAAGAGACTTAATGAATAATCATTCTCTCAAGAGGCGTAAGATACAAAGTTAAGATAATGAAATTTCAAAGCACTGAGCATCACTTGCTGTTCAATTTAAAAACCAGTAGTTACTAACTCCAGTCATTCGCCTTTGGCATCCCACTGCCCTTCCTCATGCCCCAGTGCCCAGCTGGGATTTCTGCTTTCCACCCCTCAGCTGGGAGCAGGCTGGCTCCAGCCACGCTGGGATGCACATTGCCAACAACCCCGGGCTTCTGGAGCAGGGCAACGACCTGCCTGTGCAGCAGCTGCCCTCTCTACATGGGAGAAAGCTGCAATTTCACTGAAGCTGTGACTCACTCTAGGGGCAGAGGCATTGGGTTTGTAGATTCCTGGAGAGATTCTGGATAAACCTTTTCCAATTCACTTGCAATTAAAACATAAATAAAAAATCAAAACAAACAAACAAAAACCCCACAACTTTAAAGTATATTATTACTCAGAGTTGTGGTGTTTGGAGTTAGGACACGTGCACAGGTGAGTAAAGCCTCTTTATCCATTCATTTCTGCTGTCCAGGTGGTTATTTCTCTTCAAAGAGCATTGCTTTGTTAATTCTGTTTGCTGGAGGAAGACACGGTTTGGACATCCAGCCTTGCCTCCAGGTCTTGCTTTCCCATCTGTAAAGCAGAGACAGCAGCACAGGCAGCCGAGGGAAGAGAGGGATTGAGAGAGGCAGGAGCTGGAGTACAGAAAGTCACACCTCCTCCTGCAGGCACTCTGGTTGTAGCCTCCATCTGCCTTGTGGTGAAAGCAAGCTCTTTTTCAGATGGATTTGTCTTTTTGGTGGGTTTACCAGTACAGAAGGTAGTTTCAATCTGCTCCAGTGACCCAGAGAAAGCTCCATAAATAAACAGTTGGTGAATGCAGAAGCGTAGGGTGGGGGAGAAACTCACCATGAAAACACTGCCTGGCGGTGGTGACAGGGCAGTGATAAAAAGGTGAATTGATCAATACTGTTATTTACTTTTTATAAATTGCTTTCAGTCTCTCGCCACCTCTGCTGGGATTCTGGCTCACTCGGCATTTACTCTCTGATGGATGACAAGGCCAGAAACACATGTCCTTTCTGTGGTTTTAATAGAATGCATAGTGACTCGCATCGGTAAATTATTCCCCTCCAAGGAGCGCAAGCACATATCTCACACGCATCAGCGCCTCAAACGGTTATGAATGCCCTTCGTTATCGATCATGCTGAAGCAGCACTCTGCCAATGTGTAATTAAAGAACTTGTAATAATGCCATACAAACACATTTAAGAAAGCAAATGCTTATAAAGGGTGGAAAAACAAACAAAATCAGAAACCCAATAATCTCAGGATAGCTACGGAATGAGAAGAGGAATAAAAGCAAATCAGAATTGATTACAAGGAGCAGCAGTGAAAATCCAGTCCCCAGAACCCAACTTTTCCCTTTTCCCGTCATTAGTTTTAGCAGCAGGTGCATAAATTATCAGCATCTCCAGCAGAGTATTTATACCACCGCAGATCTATTTCCTTTCAAAATCTCCAGGTAGCAAAGCCTGGGCAGAACATCTCACTTCGGTAACTGCATCACAGTGAATCAGCTGCAAATCTCTTCAGGTTGCAGTGTTAGCGTGGGGTAAGACAGGAGACTCCAGGGACACGCTGCCGCTCACAGACGCGCTCTGCCAGGCTGGTGGCAGGTCCTGGGTTAATCCAGCACCAGCAAAGCCGGGTTGGGTCAGCTCACAGATCCATCTTGTCACTAGGACAGTGATTACCCTGCTTAAGAGACTTAATCGAAGTTATCTATCCATCCAAATTCTGGCTTTATCACCCCCAAGCAGATATAGTACCTGCTCCTTATCTGCAGCACTTCACTGCAAGGGCACAGGAATTGATTTGTTAAGTTATAGAAAGGTAATTTGATAAACATGCTATATAAAGCATTAATGCATAGCTAAAATGAACGGTAATTTCAATATCTAAGCAGCAACAACAGCCCTGCACCCTGCAGTGAATTTCGCAAGTAGCCCTTGAAAAGGATATTTGAGACAAACAAAAAAAAGGAAAACAGAAAAGCAATCTTCTCAACCATCATTCTCCAGAGGCTAATGGCAAATGAGCATCTTATTTTAAGAGGTCAGGTATTGAGCATACAAGAAAACATGACATTTAGCTTCTCGCTGTCGGAGATTTTAATTTGTAGGAGGTTTACAGAAAAATCTACAAAGGTGTAACTGCATCATTAGAACTGAATGCAACCAGGAAGATCAGAGCACTTATGCCATGTGTTCTGCTAATGGAGACAAGCGGTTCAGGCTAACAAGAGCCAAATCTTCACATCATTGTGTCAAAAATCTCACTTTGCACTTCTTTGCATCCCCAGCACTCAGAGCACCTCCGAGGTCTCTGCAAACAACTGAGCTTCGCCACCCACACATCCCTTTGAGCCCTGCGGAGGCAGAAAGGAGCGTGCACTTTGCTTTTCAATAAGAGCAGCAGTTTTAAAAACAAACGCAGCCGTCTCCCTGTGACAGACACCGAGGCACTGGAGTTTGGAGAAAATGAGACTGATTTTGCTGGCTTCTTGTCCCTTCACCCCTGCACGAAACACAAGGAAGCGGTGCAAACAAGGCAGCTTTGCTGCTTTGCGTTGCTCACTTTCATTTAGCAAAGGTAGGAGGTCGAAGTAAGGTTTAAGGGCATCAAGGTGGCATTGAAATACAAAGCAGAGTCAGTAAGAGATTCATCCCTTGGATTTCCCATTCATCCCCACCAGGGGCTCACTCAGCCCCAACCCTTCTCTTCCTAGCAAATGCAGACACCCTGAAGAAGACAAGAGGCCTCAGCAAGCACCTACCCCTAACCAGGAGCAAGCACTGAGCCTTTCAGCATGTTCATACCAAAAACAGCAGTTCCTGCCCTCTTCATACAGAAACCTCTTGGGTTTCCATCCTTTTTATGAGGTTTTCCAACAGATTTATGATTCCTCGGGCAGCCAGCTCCATTATATGAATTCTTTCAGTGTATCCATCAAGACTCCTGCTTGCCCCCACCTTTATTTAGCCCATCTCCCGATTAGCTTTGAGAGTCACAGCACAGTAAGAACTTGACCACTTTTATTCCTGTAGCACTTCTCCGATCAGGCTGTAACACTTTTTGCCCATGTAAGAAGGCAGCGGCAAACCCTCCTACACAGAGGAACGGTCTATAGATGAGCCAAATGGAAGCCAAGACGTAAAACTCAGTGAAAGCAACTCATCTTTCACCTACAGTGTGCCGCTAAGTTTTAGAACTAACCCAAGTCTGAAGCCATGACAGCAAAGGTCTTGTACTGATTCCCCCAGGTTGTCATCTATTTAATCTGGCCCAGTTTCTGCTACTTTCAACAGTAGCTATATGCCTTTCCTTGTCAGAAGGAAGCTATAAAGCTTGGATCTATACAAGCATTCAAATCAGGACTGGGAGGAACTGAGCAAAACAGAGAAGGGTTATTTTTACTTCTTATTTCTTGCTGCTTGCATCACGCTCCTGCATGCACATCATGTCTCTGCAGGAGGTACTTACCATATGTCTGCTTGCTTTGGTTTAAATGTTTGAAACTGGTGTATTTATCTGCCTGGTCAGACACAGAGTGACAAAATGATGATATAATTCGCTAAGGGTCTTGTGGAAATAGGCTTATGTGGACTAATATATGAAAACAGAATTAGGATGCAACTAGCATTTCATCCTTGCCACCACATTTTCTGGATCTCTATCTTTTGCTCCGTTTGTGAATACAATTTGTGTTTTGACTCAGTGAAGGATTGAGGTATATCTTAAGTTTATGCATATGCGTTTCTTAAACAGTGGCCTGTAAACACAGGCAACAATCAAAAAGATCAAATGTATTATATTATTAAAAAACTGCTTTGCAATTGACAATGGGCATCGAACTATTTAAAATCCAGGGTTCAGTTTCTTTTTATTTAGCAATGATATCCAAAAAGTGTGTGAAATCAATTTTTTAAACACATTTCAAACGAAAACATTTCCAACATTAAAATACGTTTGAAGTGTAAATGCCCATCCAAAGCAGATCCCATTGCAGTGAGACTCCACAAATAAAAACTAATATTCTTGCTTTCAACCTCTGGGTTCATTTTGCTCTCCAGCCCCAGATCAAATCTAAGCTTTGAAGCTTAAAAGGAGTGAAATCCTGGCCACGCTCAAGCCAGCAGCTTGCTCCCAGATCCATCACCCCGGGTTTCTACCTGAGACTGCAATGTTAACGCAGCAGGTGAGGGACCCAGCGTGAGCTGTGCCTCACTGGGCTGCTGCCCCATGCCCCTGCTCTCCCACCAGTGAACGGCATTACAGACACCCCACTGCTTTTGGAAGGCACTTTGATGTCTTCAAACAGTAATTGCTAGCAGTCCAAATGTTAGATGTTGTGCTGCTGTTTCTCAGCAATATCTCATGGCACAAATAGGGGAAACTGGGAAGAGGGAGAATAACATGGGGTGCAAAGTCATCACCCTGCGGATGTTCAAGTCTCTCCTAAGACACACACCCCTTAGACCAAAGCACCTTGAATGAACTCACAAACTAATGCTGTAAACACCAAGAAGTAATTGCAAATAGTTTATCTATTTCAATGAAGCCTACTTTGAAAGTGTCCTTAGTGACTCCATCCCCCAGACGCAGCTGAGTCCACGCTCCTGACAGCTGAGACAAAAGATCCCCTTACTGCAGTTTCACAAGCTGCTTTGTTCCATCTGAGATGTGGTGGCTGCCTCTGGGCATGGCCAGCCTGAGATGATTCAACTCAGGTTACCCAGCAGTGGAAGAGGGATGAATGATGTGAGACCAGTTCACACTTGTATAAAGGAAAAGTTCACCGGTGCAAGGCGTAAGACCACCCCAATATGCCAAAATTTTGGGATGGATCTGCCTATATCATCTCCTCACAGTGCTCCCTCCAAAGAGGCCCAAAGGTCTTCAAATGCAAAATAAGGTCCAGAACAGAGATGAAGATAATTAATCAAGAGTGAGCAGAAGACAGAGAAGAAAAAGGTTGATGTCTCGTTCTCTTGGTACCCACCAAGTCCTGGCAGGCCGGTCTCCCCTCCACAGCTGGGGTTAGTCAATGCAACCACCCCCTGTGTTGCAACAAACCCTGCCCAGCACCTGTCCCTAAAGTGACCCCCTGTTCTTCTGAGTCCCATCAGCCTCTTACTCCTCCTCCTCCTCCTTCCTCTCCTGGCCGTTTCCCCTCTCTACCCTCTGGCTGCAAATTCACCTTGCACTTTTTTTCCTCCCTCCACCTCTCCCTGCAAGGCTCCCACCAGACCCAAGCAATTCCATTTTGAAAGGAACATAACACAACTATGAGCAAGGAAATAAAAATAATATTACTAATAACCTAACATAATATTAGTCTGCAGCGCACACCAACTGCTCAGCTGCTCCTCGGGGATGCATCCTTTGCCCTGACCCTTCAGCAGCTGTTTTTTCTGCGGTCTCTAGCTCTTGGAGGCAAGAACTACGCATCCAATTTAATTGGGAATAAATCACCAGCCCTGTGAGTGCTACCAGGGAACCCCACATAACCTTTTCTCTCTCTGCTGGGCCCCTCTGATGTGCCAGGTTAGAAAGCAGTGGCTCTTGCAACTGCTAGCAAAAGTCTGAGCAATACTTACAGCTGATTGTAATTCCAAGCTCTACACCTCTTTTCTTGGGCAATTTAACGTGGAAAGTGCCACTGCTGGGTATGACAGACTCTATAAAGCCAAAAACAGACAAAAAGAAAACAGGAGAAAGGAGAGAGTTTTCATCGGCATGGATGGTTTCTCTGGAACCAAGAAAAGCAAGCCCATCAAGCTCAGCTTTATTGGTTCAAATAAGGTTGTTCTCTGAGGCCCCAAGGACTTCAGGTTAAGATTTGGATTCTCATTAAAAATGCATGCTCTGAACATCAAGCGAAGTGCTCACATCACATTGTACTTCGGAGTTGAAGCAGCTTTGTAAATGTAAAAGAAAAAGACTTTTTTTTTCCTTCCAAATACAAAGCTGCACTTTAGCTCCAGCCAATTGCTTCAGCTCTCTCCTTTCCTCAAGGCCATAGATTAATACAAATATTACACATATTAATCATCAAATGTTTAAAGAGCAGGTGGCTCCTTCATCTACTCACTAGGCTTACCTCAGCCAAGTGGTGAAAAGAAGGCTTTTATTGAAGGATCAGAGGAAGGACCCTCTGTCTTAATGAACATTAGAGAACAACAAAAAAATGGGATAGGCCCTCCTCACAGGGTCTTTTCAGCCGTGTCTGAGCTCTAGCAAAAACCTGATGTATTTTTGTGAACACACTCCCTCCTACAGGGTAGCAAAGGCACCGGCAGAGTCTGGCAGGTGGTAAGGAGCAGCAAGTCCTTTGGCAACTTACCTGCAACATCAAATTCAATTTCCAGCACCACTTTGTTTGTGAGCGCAGCATCCCGCAAAAGCTGATTAGCTTCCTCCATAGTCCCATCCTCAGTCGCAATGCCGTTGATAGAAAGGACTCGGTCTCCTACTTGCAGCAACCCACACCTGCAGTCCGTATTGGGAAAAGAGGGGAAGGGGTCAAGGAGGCAGGGAAGAAGGAGGAAAGGAGGAAAGAAACAACCCCACAGCCAACCATGAGTTACTTTTACCAGACAAATCTGTTAGAAGACACACAGAGTACCGACAGATCCTGCAGAAGTGGCCTCAAAGAGACGATAATTCATTCTGCAATGTGTGTCCCAGGGCCAGGAGCCCCTGAGAGGTCACAAGGCAGCAAACCCTTGTGGTTTGCTCAAGCTCAAACATATTTCACTCTCAAATACAATTTATATATATTTATTTTATTTCCTGCAACTTGCAGGGAAAAAAAAAGAAACCCATCCCCTCCTAAAAGTCAATACCATGGCCAAGACATGCGAGTGATGAATTGCAAGGACATGAGCCCTCCTACCCTATTTAACAGTACACATCTCTCTCCGTGTGCCTGCATCCACTGGAAACCAAACTAATGGCACTGAAAATTGCACAGAGTCCTCTGCTTAATACATGGCTAATACTGAAGCTACAATCCAATGAACTCACTGAAACGTCTCGGCAAATTGGATAATCATTTATCCCTTGTAATTGCATTTCTGGAAGCCAAATGTACATTGATACTGTTTAACTGCCCTGAAAGGCCAATATTATTCTGATGTGATAGCCCGCCAATATAACCACAACTGGCACTTTGGGCTTTTTGGTTTAGACCCACTTTCACAAAGAGCATAGATCTGCAGGTTTTTTCACTTTGGAAGTAGAATAATGACAGCAGGGCTATGTTGGAGATGTACTGCTACAGCATGGTTTGCCTCTTGAGACTCTTCTGTATTTATAAGAAATGTTTGTTCACACACGAACCACTACATTCATTATCCATCCTTTGTTCTTCTTTTTTCTTCTTTTTTTTTTTTTTTTGTTTAATGGACTGTGATCCCAGCAAGACAATCCTGCACATTACCTCCCACAGCTAATCTGCGCAAACCCATGGCTCTACAAAGACAAGAGTGTAGTGTTCCACATCGCTGGCCATGGGCAATAGGTTGCCCATCCTCCTCCTTCTCCACACTCTTCATCAGTTGCTTGCTATAACCACATCTGTTCCATTTCCCACTCAGCACCTGTCTGTAAGGCCATTCACTCGAGCAGAGCATGGGAGAGCACTCAACCATCACTAACGTAAGCTACGGTGTGGCTTCCAAAACAGACTCAGAGTTATGGGAACAAGTCTAAGGTTCACCTCTATGTTTGGAGTTGTTTTCCCACAAAGCTATCAGCTAGCCTGTTTTAAGCCTCCGCCAGACAATCTTTACTCCCCTGCTGTTAAACGATCAACTACATCCTCTGCCCTGACCTTTCTAGAAGCCAGCTTCCACGGATATTTCATGCAAGACAGCTTTTTTTTTTTTTCTTTACGTTTTGTTTTGTTTTTTACTAATCCTTCCAGCCTCTCTTCATCACTCACACCTGATTCAGTTGTAAGAACATGGTACTGTGGCTTCTGGACACAAAGATAACATTAAAGGCAATGAGTACCGGTTGTATTGGTCACCTCCAAACAGCAGGAAAGTCCAAGAAAACACACACACATCCAAATCTGAGAAAAGTGCACAAGCACAACAGTTTTTGTCTGTGGCCCATAAAAAGCTGAGGTATGACAAAGTTTGGAGAGAGCCTAGGGAGGTTATTTTACCAGTAGGAAGTGATTTAACTTGCCTGAGATCACGTCATTCATGGAAAAGAGCTGGCTATTTTAAGAGATGTAAATTCAGAAGTGTTTTCTCAAGGAGACTGGGATTATAACAGACAGCTCTATGGAGTATAAATGAATACACCCCTGTGAATAAATTACATTGTTTAATTACAGTCCCTTACTGGACTTGTGGCTATATGCAGCTACATAACTACGTTTGGAAATATCAACTTTTAAATATGAAGATGGCAGGGAGTACAACAGGGAGGTCTCCTCCAGCACTGAGAGCTTTATTGCTACGGTCACTGTGCACCTTTTGGAAAGGAGGGGTCAACGCAGAGATCACTTCAGCATTTCGAGGTAGCACAAGGACACAGCCTGTGTCAGTACTGCTGTTTCAGCCACAAGGATTAGGAGACCATGGGATTCTTTCACACAGCCAACATTTGCCACCTTTCCCAGAGTTGCCTCCTCACAAAACAACCATTTCCTGTGCTTCTTCATTCAGGGTAAACTTGCCATGGTGTTTTACAGCCAATAGCTCTGTTAGGTCAGAAGCATTTTATTTCGTTTAATATTAGCCTCAGTTGATCATGGCAGTTTAAACCCCAGTCTTGAAGGTTTTAAAAGTTTGTGGAGTGAAGCCACAACCTCCTACCTCCAACCACAAGGGTGAGGAGACCTGATGTGCCTCATTAACTCTTCAGAATGATTTCACCATCAGTTTCCAACTGCCACGTGCCCTTGCAATGGGAGCAGGGCCCTGGGAGCCAAGGCTCCTGCGGACCTCTCACTGACGCTGCTATGGGATCCTGCATGAAGTTTTTAGAGGGCTTTCCCAGAGAGTGCATGCATCTCCGAGATGCACAGTCTAACATTAGAGCTCACAAAGTACCTTGAGATCACGGGAGGAGAAGTGCTTAAAAATCAAAGAACAAGAATTCAAGCATCTCAAAGAGTGAAAGAGCCCTATGGGTGTGTTGGAGTCCATGACAGGAAGGTTTCCTTCAGGTTGCAGAGATCTGCATTTTGTTGTGACTCATTCCTTGGGCTTAAAGAAGCAGTGGAACAGTGGAGGTGTCCTGCTAGACACAGAGCAGTGCAAACTCAAGCCTTGGACTGGGGATGTGCTGAATATCTCACTCATCGTCATCAGCATCTGTGCAGTCACTCCAGCTGTGGAGCGAGCAGCAGCAGCTGTGACCACAGCCACATTGCTGGCTGCAAAACCCAACGTGTCATGCCCTTACACACCCTGAGTTGACCTGCATGGCTCAAATGCACACAGCTGTGTGTGTACATCGCTGGGTGGGTGACAGCCCCCAAAAGATCAAAGCTGTGCTGACAACATCACACAGCTGCTGAACTTCCCTCTTGCAAACTCTTCATCCTCAAAAGCCAGAAACATGATGATCTATGTCTGAGCAGAGCCAGAAAACACGTAACACAGCAGGAAGCATTGATTTTGGATACTGGGATGGAGAAGCCAGATACTCTCCCACTGCTGTCAGTGACAAAAAAGCCGCTTGTTTCAAGGCAGCCAAGAAGGGACGTCAGGCTTCTTCCCAGTAGACCCTCTCTGCTGATAACAGGGGCTGAAGCACTGTCTCATTTTGAGCCTAAAGGCTTCATCTTGCATCCAGGAAACAAAACAAGGGGTGGGGTGGGAATGTCTGTTACAGACTATTGTCTGTAAAACAAATCACAAGTCAGGGAGATGTCAGCTTTTGTTTGAAACTGCCTGTTGCAAGCTAAAACGAAGCAGATAATAAATGTGAAACAAACTACTTCCCTGAAAAGAGGGTAACACTGTCCTCACCAGTACTGCTCAAATTTGCTAACCACCTGAGAGGCAGCTCCTCCAGGCAAGACAGATGGGCAAAGCAATTGCGGATCATGTCCTGTGCACAGAAAATCAAGATTCACAGGCTTTGCACAAGAGTGTGTGAACGGGCATGACAGATGCAAGTGACCCGGTCCCTCTACCCCTGCTGCTCACCCACATTTGCAAAGAGCAACAACTGCAGCTCAAGAAAGCAGAGTCCAGCAGCCTCAACCGAGAGCCTAACTTGGGAAAGGGGAGAAAAATGGCTCCAATGTCTTGAGCTGTGGTTACAGCAGAACCTGTTAAGGCAGGGGAAAAGGTATCTAGCAAAGACTGGGCAAACAAGCTCTGTGGGATAGTAAGAAACAAAAAGTGAAATGGAAACACCAAACTGCCTTTTTCACCTCCCTGTAAACCCAGTACACTTATCACTTCAAGATAGGGAGCAAAACCAATGTTTCCCTGCCAGCTAGGAAGAGCAGCGCAATCTAGGAAAGAAAGAAATACACTGGAGAGATTTAATCCCCAAATCAAATCCACACTGCAAGCACAGAGAGGATTGCTCCCTGCCATCAGAAAGCAGAGGGCGGCAGCCAAGAGAGCGCGAATCCTGCTGGCTGGGAGCAGCAAGGGAGAGCAGCGTGTGTGACATGTTAGAGCCAGGCGAGTCCGCACCACCAGTCTTTGCTTTCACTCCAGGCTTGGCAAGAGGATAAAGCAAAGCCAGGCAGATTTCAGCACATCTCCCTCCTCCCGGGGGACAGCAGGCTTTGTTGCTGCCTGATTTATAAAAGGACGTTGTTGCTCTGCAGTGTGAGCCAAGTTCACCCTGGTAATGGAGGATTGAAAAAGAACAAAATGCCACCACTTTGGTTTCTAAACTTTGTTTGAAAACAAACAAAAGCATAAAAGGCTTTTGAAATTGCTCTTAACCTGCCTTGCTTGGGACAACACATTTTCCTATTCCAGTCCCTTTCCCTAGTCCTCCCAGCCTGGCCTCGCACACAGCCCAGTGCCAGGCACTCATGCTCCTCCCTGCCTCTGCATCGGCCACCTGGAGACACACAGAGAGACCAGACGGCACAGCGAGAGCTTGCATTTGCAAAAGGAAACACCAGTCCCATGCTGGGACTTGATCCGTTCAGCACAAGAAGCATCATTACAGGGCATCTACTCTGTAGTGCGCAGGCACTTGAGCAGACTTTAAACCCAGCCAGCGAAGGTTTTGGAAGAAGTTTAAGCAGAGCTCCCATGCTGAGGCTAGGCCACTGCAGAAGTCATTGCTCTCCGTTTCCCCAGGGGTCACACAGAGCAGTTAATGCTGCTCCTCCATTCTGCTCTTTTCCCAGCATTATTGAGCCAAAAGCAGAAGTGCTTAAATGCACCTCAACCTGCCCCTCAAACAGAGCCCTCCTCAGTGCTTCAAAACTTTTAGGCCAATTTATAGAGCTGGGCTCTGCTACAATGAAACCAGGCAGAAAACACTTTCTGGGGGCCATTTGTGTATGTTTATCCCCTTTCTGCAACCAGACAAAAGCTTTATCTTTCAATGAGAAAGAAAAGGAAAAAGAGTAAGAAAAAGCAAAAGAAATAAAAGGAATGGGAATGGCGCTCTCACACAGACACACGCTCCCTTCCTCCTCCTCCCAGAACAGCTGTAGCCTGGTGCCAAGACGTTCACCTGGGATGCGAGGGAGGCCGCGGTCAGCCGACGAGTGCAGAAATGGCAGTGACAGTAAACCATGCCCAGTGAAGAATGGGAGATATTACAAGGATGATAGTAAATATCTAAATGAGCCTCTGAGGAGAGAAAACAAACCAAACCATGAAATGGTCAGCAGCAGCACCATCAGCATCCAAGGGCAAGGTCTCTAACCTCTCTGCCGGGCTGTCAGGCTCAATGAAACGGACGAGAGGTGGGGAGGACAGGGTTTCGGTAGCGAAGATGCCTCCCTGGAGCTGAAGTCCGAAGCCATTCAAAGGGTCTCCCCTGAGCACCACCTCCGTCGTCTCCGTGTGGACTATCTGCCCACCAGGACCCACTGTGCTGGAGGCCAGCGACACTGTGAGGAAGAGAGAGGCAGAAGGTCAGGGCAGCCACAGTCAGCATCACAGACCTTGGCCTGGCTGTGAGGCCGGTGACTGAAGCTGAGGGAGGCTGTGGCAGCGCTGGGATGAGCTGTCCCACCCAGCTAACAGCCAGCAAGGGCAGTAAGGACAGTGAGGAGAGCACGTGCACCCATTCATCCCATCCCCAGCCCCTCACCACTCTTACGTGAGCTCTTGTGCTCCTTCTTCTTCTGCCTCCTCCTCAGCATGGTGGTGCGGGGGCTCATGGGGTGGGAGCTGCGAGGTAGCGTGTTGGAGTTCTGGCAGGGGAAGCCCTGCGCATTCATGGTGGGAGACGAGAAGTTGGCAGCCACCAGAGCTGGGGAAATACAAAGAGTGTTAAAGCAAACACACAGAAATGCATTTCTGGGTTCACCCAATAGGTATTCACCCAACTCCTAATAGTTTTGGATTAGTTCCTTCTTCCCAGGGCTGAAGCTGAGGAGAGCCCACATCCTGGGCTTGTAGCTCCAGGAGAGCTATCAGGGAGGGCTTGGGCTCAAGATGGACATTGCTCTCTGGCTTGCAGACTCCAGTGACTGGTCATTGAGGCTACCAGGTGAAAAACGTGTCACTGATGCAGGGCAGCCAACAGCTGGTTGGCACAATGGCACTAAAGAACC
Source organism: Anas acuta (assembly GCF_963932015.1). NCBI lineage: Eukaryota > Metazoa > Chordata > Aves > Anseriformes > Anatidae > Anas > Anas acuta. The sequence goes on along the minus strand of NC_088989.1, from coordinate 10,130,074 downwards.
TTAAATGCATAGGAAGAGAAACCAGAGCTTGAACTTGCTGAGCAACTGGGCTCCCCTGCTTGCTTCCCAATACACAGCACAATGTTTCCTGCCTACCTCACTGCCCTAAGACCAGAAACCTGGGGCTGAACAGAATCTGCTTCCTGCAAGAGATGTGTTTGCAAACAGATTTGGAAGCATCCATAGTCCTTCTTCTATCACGCAGTGCAGTGCTAGGGCCGAGCTGGATGCCTTGGTGTACCACGTTCCTACACATCACCAGGGCTGCCCTCCTTGTCCCACAGCAACTCAGTTTTTTCCCTGGCCCATATGAAAGAAGGGCACAGGGGTGTGGGATAAGGGGATGGGAGCACTGGTCTGCCCAGCACACTGCTCTCACTGCAGTTACCAGCTCAGTGCACACAGAGCAGGAGGCACCAAATACTGATTTTGCACCTCAGCATTGGGCCTGTAGAAAAAGACCCAGGTGACCCTGGAGGAAATAAATGACAGCCCAGGCTATGGAGTTAGAGAGGCACAACACGAACGCATGCAGGAATGGGGACAACACCGTGCTCTGGGCTTACATTTGCAGTAATCCTGTCCAGACGTCTGGTTCCAGGTGGGCGTCTTGCAGTGCCCGGGGTGGTGGGTGTGACAGTAGTTGACGCAGGGGTCCCAGCAGTGGTGGTGGTCGCTCTTCTGCACCTTGACTGATGTCACCCAGGGGAGCAGAAATCAGCACAGGCAGGGAGGAGAAGTGAGAGAAAGAAAAAGTAAGAAGCATAAGGCAGGAGATTGTAGGACAGAGCCTCATACCGGCTCTGACCACGCCAGAGTGCAACTGTGGCGTGTCAAGAACCAGCAGCAAAAACGCATCCCCGTGTAACCTCATGACACTTGATGCAAAGTGGCAGATATCCACCCATTCCCCTTAAAAAACTCCGTGTCCTGAGCCAACGGCCTGACTAAGCTGTGCTGGCAGCACACAGATGTCACTACCATTTGCAGTCTGTTGTGCAACGTGCAGAAGCTGCCTCCAGCCACGAGTTTCCCACAGAGACCATCAGCGTTATCCGACAGCACTGGGGAAACCTCCTCGTGCTGTTTCCCACCTTGCTGCCCTCCCAGGACAGCACTCGATGCCTTCCACACGTGCCTAGGAGCGCTCCGAGCACTTCTCTTGGCTTCAGCGTTTGGATGTTCAGTGGCTGCTCTTGGCTAGCAATCTGTCGCAGGGTGCACATATGGAAAGGGCGGACTGCAGCTTACCAGAACAAAAGGGATTTTACACGCTGCTGCTTACAGGCAATTACACAGGGCCACCAACACAGGAAGAGATGCCAACGCTATGGCAAACGGCAAATTAAAACATGGCACCAACGTGGCAGGCTCTATTCAAGGCCACACAACAGCTTTAGCTGCAGTGTGGCATCCATCACCTAGAAATCCCTTGTCCCAGGAACTGTAGCTTTGCAGCATCAGGTCCCGATGCCACAAATCCCCTCTGATGTGCCTCAAACACACCCCCAGGCACAGATCCCTGTTCTCCTCTCACTGATGCTCCTTTTGCTCCTGGGCAGCACAGGGCAGATTCAGTTGGCCTTGCCCAGCAGCAGTGAGTTCTCTCTCCTGAACCCCTGCACCACGCTGTCTGGATCAATTTTCTTCTGTGAGGAATCGCCAGCTAATGAGCAAGATTGCAAGTGTCTCTTCTGTTCAGCTGAGCACGAACAGCATCCCACAGCAGAGCATCACAGCTCTTAACCTTGCAACCGCTGGCACTCTCCCAGCTGAGACCTCCTCCGGGCTCTGTGCTCTCCACACAGGTGCTGGCACTACCAGAGCTTTCTGAGCGTGCAAACCTGGGAGAGGGACTCAGTTTATCCAGTGTGTCCACCCAGAGATCTCTTATAAAGGTCAGCTGTTAGCATCTTTTAACACTGAAAATCCATTTTTCTTATCTGAATCCTTTAGGTCAGGTTTTCTGACCAACATCCTTACTATTTCAAAGTATTTGCTAAACATTTACTGAGTTTAGCACCTACTCTATAAAGCTCTTAAAATGTCCATTTCCAGCTCTGGGGTTTCAATTTTGTGGACTCAAAAGGAAATTCAGAGTCAGCAGGCTTTTAAAAACAAAAATCCAAAAAGCGAGTGTGGCTGCATCTAGACAAAAACAGAATTCCTAATAAAATGAAACACTTTGAACACAACTGACAGAGCTTATGGGCGTATATACAAAACCATTTAATCCATTTATAGTAATTAAGCCTCTCCCATTTGTCTCTAAGTTCTTAGCCCATATCTGACACAACAGAAAAAGGCCTACGAAACTCAGATGTCAGTGCAGTGGGGGAAGAAAAGAGGTTTGGGACAATAATGGGATAAAAACCTACAACAGCCTTCCCCAAGCTTTCTGCACATCATCGGTGCCTGAGGAAAGCCACCCATCCCAGCACTGCTCGCAGGCACCATCCGCTCCCACTGATCTTGTGAGCAGGGCATAATCCTCCCACAAACTCTCCAAATGCCCCCAGCACTGCAGAGAAAGCAAACTCTGTTTGACAAATCCTGTGCTTCAGCATTAGACTGCAAGGACCATGTTTTTTTCATGGCAGCTGCAGCTCCAGAGCTGCAGCTCTGGGCTTCACTTTCCTGCCAACCAAGACAGTTTACTTTTGCATGGCCCATCTTTCCTTACTGCCCTTGTTTGTTTCCCTAAACTCAGAAAGAGCAGCCTGTGGAGTTGGCTTTCAGTGTCTGGAGCAGAAGGTAGGGTCTCTCCCAGGTCCTAATGCAGATCATCAGCTTTGGTGTGGTTCCTTGGCTCCTCACCATGGGCTGCATGACGCTGTGGCTGGTTACACCCCTGAAGAGCACTGCTTCATGAGCTGCTCCTCTTGTCCAAAGCGCTCTCTTTCCTGTCCCCACCACCTTTTCCATCCCCATCAGCACTGATGAAGGTTTAAGCCCAAGCATTGGTGCTCACCTCTGCCTCCTAACAGCCATGTCGATGAACTGTATCCTCCCCTTTGATCCCTCATGTGTTAGAGTTGAACAAAAAGCAGGGACAATTGTTACACCCCTTATTTATTCATACTGGTGTGTTGCAATTATTCTCACAAGTTTGCCTGCTGCATTTCTGGCACAGCAAACTGGCCTGATGTGTGGAGGTACAGGTAAAAATGCTCTGAGCACACAGATCTGTCCTTCCACAGATCTCCCTCCTCCTGAGCCGCTGCTGAATGCATATATTCATTCTGTATTCTGAAAGGAGATTAGGACCAGGGCACTAATGGAAGAAGGAGAATAGTTCATTTTAACAGCCATTGAAAAAAGATTATAGCTTTCCATTTTTTCTTGGGCACAAAGGTCAAGTCATCTGTCCCCTTTGTTAAATGGCTTTAATTCTGCACAAATTGGACTGGACGTGTATGAGATTTATTTCTAGACATGAAGATGTTATTAGAGTTTATGTTTCACTGCATCACGTTAAAGAAGACAACACAGATAATTTCTTCCTTTCACCAAACCTTCTTTTCCCCAGAAGAGAATAGGGAAACGAATTGGGCCTGAGGCTCCTGTGCACCAAGATTATTAAACTGCAGAAGAAGTGACTCAAAATGGATGCAAAAGGTACTGAACCAGCTGGAACAGCTGAGTTACGAGACGCCCAATGTAGATTCTAACAAAACTGCAGGCAGCAGTTGCAACAAATCTTATAGTGAGGCTGATTTCACAAATATGTATATATGAGAGCCTGACTCAGCCTCCCACATGGAAGAAAAAACTAGAGGTAAGCAACAAAAATGCTCATAGGACAAATTCCTAACATTTGAAATTTACAGGTATTTACAGTTTGATGAGCAAGATTTTTTTCTAGTATTTATTTAGAGAGAAAAAAATAACAAACAGCAGCCACTCTGGATGCCTTCGCTTTGCCCCTGGCTGCTCACACACAGCTGTCATTCAAACAGGCTGGGACAAAAAATGAACACTTATGCTTCAGCTTTATTTCCTAAGGAAGTCCAGCAGAACCCTGCCTAGCTGCTGACATGTCCTTTACAAAGCCTTACCAGGCACCAGCCGATGAAAGCTGAGTTTGGAAATACATTTGCCAGCACCAAAGTCGTCTTCCTCCCTCTCCATTAAAGTCTCTTATCCAAAGTACTAAGAGGCAGCACTGGGATTCCCAACTCCCATTTTTCCATTCAAGCACAGATGTTACCTTTTTTTTTTTCCCCAATTCAAATCCTTGAGGAACTTCATCTCATCACGTGCATTTCATCAAAACAGTCTGTTGTGAGCATTCAAAAGCAGTGAGAACCACAGTAGGGACTTTGAGTGAGTTTTGAGGGCAACCAACAATGTCTGCCCAGAGGACATACCTGTTTCTGGAGGCTTCAAAGGCAGCCTGCTTTGGTGAACAGGTAGTATCTCCAGCTTGACATTTTCTGAAGTGGCAGCTAAAAGCTGAGTTGCCTCTAATAAGGAGCAGTGCTCTGTGCTCGTGCCATCAATGGAGAGAATATGGTCACCAACATGCAACGCGCCACATCTGCAAAGGAAACAGCAAGAAAGGCAGTTATACACATGGCCAAACTCCATGTCCTTTTGGCTGGAAGCAGAAACAGACAAAATCCAGCTGTTTTGCTTCAAATGATTTCTTTCCATATCTCATTTTTGACTTTCAACTTGAACATTAGGTTCAAGCATTGACAAAAACATCAACTTAGCTGGTCAAGTCAGGCTGCTGGTGTCTTGGGAAAGATCTTTCAAGTTTTTACTAGTGCACAGTCATAGCCACTCTGGACGGCTGGGTGTTCACCCAGCAGCGTGGTGGGTCCTACCAGGCAGCAGTTCAGAGATATGATTACTAGGGTGACAAGCTGACTTGTGCGTCAGGAAAAGACTCCAGCCAGAAATTTCCACAATAGGTGCCTGCCATTCCACAGCTCCAGGGCACTCAGACCTGAGGTTTTTAAAACAGAGCTCAGCTTTCACGTGCACCGAATTACATTTGTTCCTGGTGAGGAGTGTCCACTGGTCAGATATTTTTAGTATGCTTAGTGATAAGAACATGTGGGCAGGGCCATTTCAAGGAGAGGCAGGGAAGTATGGTAAATAACTAACAAGATGACAAAAAAAAGCAGTGGAGAAGGGAAAAGGAGAAGCAGAGCAGCCTGTTCAGATCTTTACCTGTCCACCACACTGGCCGGCTTGATCTTATCAATGACAATGACCTGCTTGTTCCGATGCGTGGTTGTCGTCAGTGTGATTCCCAGTGTAGATCCTGGAGTCTTTGCTATTTCAACCAGTAGAGGACCCGAAGCATTTGCTACAGTATCTGCAAAACAAGAGGGTATCTGAAGACACTTCTCCTGAAGACACTAAATGCAGAAGCAGACGAGATTGGACAATTGTGCTGACCTGACCTGAGCATAAGTAAATCTGTAGTTGGGACTTCCTACACCCCCACAACTTAGCATCGCATGGTTAATTAACAAAGAAAGCCTTCCAGTACCTAAAGAGGACCTACAGGAAATCTGGGCAGGGACTCTTTGTCAGGGAGTGTAGTGATAGGACAAGGATTAATGGTTTTAAACTATAAGGGTAGATTTAGATTAGATATTAGGAAGAAATTCTTTACTATAAGGGTGGTGAGGCACCAAAGAAGCTGTGGATTCCCCATCCCTGGAAGCATTTAAGGCCAGGCTGGATGGGGCTTTAAGCAACCTGATCTGGTGGAAAGTGTCCCTGCCCATGGCATGGTGGTTGGAATCTGATGATCCCTGGGGTCCCTTCCAACCAAAACCATGCTATGATTCTGTGATTCTAGGATATTACAACAATTCACACATGGAAACAACTCTCCTGCCTCTCCTTTTTGGGGTTAAATAACAAGACCAAGGAAGAGAATGCTCAAAGTCCATGCAGCAGTCGCATCAACTTAAAAGAAAAGCACAAAAGAAAATCAGAAGGACATCACCGTTTAAGGTTTCTTCACAAACGAACCCAAAAAAAGGCACAGAGAAATAGGATTATGCTTTCTGAGGTATTCAGAAGTCTTGCATGCTGCTTACCACCAGCACAAGCCAGCAACTCCAGCACCAGCTCAGGAATATTGCTGCAGCTGCTTATTTCATTTCCACTAGTGTGGCTCTGGGAGCAGAAATGCAGAGCTCCCTACCCGCATGCTTACAGAAGCCTTCTCTCCCCCATCAGACAATACAGTGGTAGCTCATGTTTAAACGATTCATTTCTGCAATAAGCTTAATGCATGCTGTAAGTGAGACTACGAAACTCCTACAAAACTGCACCTGTTAGCATCTGCTTCCAAGGAGTGGCTGGCAGAGCTCTCGGAGAGCCTGATGCCTCCTCAGCCTTTAATTATTCATGGGCAGGCTTTCCTCTTCCAAAGCTATGCTCCACTGAAAATGCTGATGCTACTCAGCTCCAAAATGTGATGCATGGCCCATTCTTGTTCTTTGATAAATGGGAACATTGATGCAGATCTTGGGAGCTAAGCTGCAGGAAGGTCCTTTGTGAGATTTGTTAAGATGCTAAGTCCCTGGAGACTTATTTTTCCCTTGTGTAGGGATCAGCCAGGGGATGTTCAGGCTCTGATCTACTCACAGCACCCTTTTTCCTGGGGGAGAAAGGAGCAGGACCAAGCCACATTTAAGATTACGCAAGGCTTCAAATAAAACACTGCTTATTCTCTGCTGGAAAGGACCACTGGAGAGACCTGCAGGCCCTGGCAAAAAGCACAGCTCAATCCAAAGTGCACAGAGCATCCAGGCGAAGCCTGTGGGAAGTGCACTTAAGCTTCATTAGCAAAGGAAGCACCAAGAGACCAAGGATCTCCTCCAACAGCATCAGCTATACGTTAGTTTTTCAGCCCATGAGTGTCCAGCACACATGCTCCAAAAAGGGATTTACTCATCACATGTATATATTCCTCCAGCCAAAGGGAAGGAGATAGTAAAAATGGCCACGGAAACAGCTTATTGGGGTGTTAGATCTCTGTTTCTTCACAAGAAAAACACCCGCTCCTCTCGGTTTCACCAGTGTCCAAGCTTCTCATCTTTGCCAAGTGTTTCCCAGGAAAGTCTCGGCACAGTGGTGAGAGGAAAGGGCCATGGGCACCTTCTCCCATGGCAGGACCCAGCTTTCAGTAACACTCCAGGAAATCAGAGTCATTCCTCCAGCCCATGGTCCTTCCTACCCCTGTGCACTACAGCCACCCTGCTGCCCCTTTAACTCTCACCTCCAGTGGCATAGACCAGGATTGTTCCAAATACATTTTACAGAGGTATTGGTCAAGGAAATACCAACCAAGCCTCTATTAATTATTCTACGGAAAGTTTTGGCTCAAATCAAAGGTCAAGAGCCTGCAGTTTAGCAATATTTGTGAGGCATGATTAACACGGGGCTATTACACCCAAGCTAATTTGAACAGAAATGCTGAGAGGACAAGGCAGGCCCCGCAGCAACCTTCCTGCAGGGAGGCAATCCCCTTGCTGCTTCGGCACCACAAGGTGTGCCTGCTCCACCAGGCACATCCACAGCCTCCCCCTGCATCTGTGGAAAAGACACCCACAGCTCCCCTGGGTTTCAGAGCAAATCTCACCTACTAAAACAAGATCCTTTCTCATAAGCCAAGAGTCTGAGCAGTTCTTTGGAGACTCAGCACTGACGAGGTGTTCAGCTGACACACTGACACATACCAAGGGCCAAACGTCACGCTAGTGCAGGACAGGCATCACTGAGGCCAGCAACACCGAGCTGAATTCACACACTGCAGCTCGCATCATTTCTCTAGGGCTTTGTTACCAAGGAACAGAAGAAAAAACATACACATGTGCTGTTTTGTGTGTCCATGCTCACTGTCATGGAAGGGTTTGAAGGTGTTTGGCGAGCCATGATCTGCGCCGTTTTACAGATTGGGAAACTGAGGCACAACTGTCATGCAACTTTTCGTAAACATATGGTTTTTAGTGGATAGCCAGAAAGCTTGTTCAATGGGAAACAGAAAGGGATCCCACCTAATTCCTCTTTGCTGGATAAAGACCTACACCTCCTGACACTGCAGAGGTGAAAGCATGTGCACGATCCTCATCCACCTTCAGAAAAATGTTTTTAGTAATCAAGTAAACCTTTGTCCTCCACCTTTTTGAAGACATTTTCCTTTTAGGTGGCATTGATTAAATGAATAGGATAAATAAATTGCATAGGACCCTGTTAAAATTCAGTATCAGCAGCTCTGGTCCAAAGTTAGTCCCAGAAGCCCAGCTAACATCTGCCCCCAAATCCTGCCTGCATCTCTCCTTCTGAACCCAAACTCCACCCATTTCAAAATGCACAGGGGGAAATTCAGCAGCCACCGGGTGACTTACTGCAGATGTAATGAACCCTAACCCTTTCCAACAAAACAGAAAGAGGAAAGCTGATCAAAACTTGCTCAAGTACAGCAAATCCCACTGCCCTGTCCACTTGGCTGACTGACCCCTGGTCCCTGGAGGACACAAAGGGCTGTGCAAAACCCACTCACACCCATACGCTTGAGGAGTACTCATCCTTACTATGGTGGATACAAGGGAGGCAGAGCCTGCTCCATGCGGTCAGACACCCCAGTGCTGAAGGTACAGGAGAGCTGGTTTCCCCACCGATTAAAGGCTGGGGATCGGCAGCTGTTTTCTTTGTGATCGTTCTCTCAAAAGCTTATTTTTAAGGAAATAATTAGAGAGGAAGGAGAGGACCCAGCAAATCTCTGCTCATTCATCATCTCTAGCAGAGAGCTTCCCCCTCCATGACTCAACCCTCCCGGCTTGCAGCCCAGTGCCTTGTGTCACGGCACACACAGCTTATTTACAGAATAACTATTCAAATGCCACCAGTTTCTGGCTGATCAGTTTATTTGTTGGATTTTTTGTGCGTGTTATTTTTACCCTTTTTTAAAAAGGCCCACAAGATAGAGCGTCGCCACAGGAAAGCATCTGTTTATTGCAATGTTTATCTGGCATCAGCAAAAGGCAGAGACTTTCCCCATGCCCAAGGGAGGTGCATGCCCAGTTTGTGCTCCTTTTAAATGGAAATTAATTTAATTCCTTCAGTGGCCTTGAGAAATCTCAGCCAATTTGACTGAAAGCCTGCTGCAGCCCCATCCTACGCTGGCCTCCCTGGTGGAAGCCAGCAGCCGGGGGATGCTTGGCGGCGGTGGCGAGCAGCTGCTGCAGCCCTTGCACCAAGAGCTCCACGCAGCTCATCCTCAGCACACAATTTGGGCTGGGAAACTGCATGGCCAGCTGGGGACTCCATGATTCAACACTCCCCTGCAGCAGCTTTGGTCTCTCACCAAGGACAGATGTGGCAAAACAACTTTCCTTCCTTGAGGGTCAGCCCACACCTCTCCACTGGTGGCACCCCCGGCTCTTTCAATGAGTCAAGCAAACGGCGTGGCCACGTGCTCCCCAAGCCCCTTCAGCAAGAGCTAGTTTTCAAAATGGGAACAGGGCTGCCAAGTGGAAAGCCTCACCCCACCACCATGTTTTAAAAGAGTGCCAGCACAGTTGTTACTTTTCTCCCCAAATCACAGAGCACACCTTGGGAGGCGGTGGGCTGGGTGAGGGAGGAATGCCAAAGACCATTAGTATGACTAAGGGCTTGGTTGGCAATAACCTGGGCACAAGGATCTGCTTTACCGTGTGTTCTCTTCATCCCATTTAACTGCAGGTCCCCAGCATCCTCATGGCCTCCCTTACCATGCACAGATCCAGGTACTGCTTTCCCTCAGCTCTCCTCAAAGCTCAGGTCCCAGACACCTGCTGCACCCACCACAGCTTGTTCATCTGTTTGGCTAAATGTGGTGCTCCCTCCAAGCTCCTGGTGGCCCCACACTGCTTCCAGCACCTGCTTTTCCCTTCTCTCATCATCTTCCCTTGGTTGCTAAAGAGAATGTCTGTAATATTTGTGATTTGGGGATGAGGCACTCATCCTGCTGCAGTTATTAGCTGTTGCCTTGGCAAAACTGTCTGCAGAGATTGTTTTAAGCTACATGTTCTGCATCAACTTGCCTTTAAAGAAAGCATCCCCTTTATGGGGATGGGGAGGAGCAGTCTATGAAGAAATTAACTGAAAAGGGGCTTGTTTTATACCTTCTTGGGATGTACCTAGTGATGGCCCACTGTATAGCAACAGAAGAGGGAGAAGCACTGCACAGAACCTGATATTGCTTGTGTTCAGCTTCAGGTGGGAGAGTTTCTCAAGAAATACTGAACACTTTCATGACTATCTTTTGCTCCAAGGCAGGATATAAAACAGTCAGCTTTCTGCAACATTTGCACCAGGAGACCATACAAAGAAGAAAACCTACCACAGCCCATTTCCCACACACCACTAAACGTTTGCTTCTGTTCAGACCGCAAAGCTCTGTGCAAAATCCCTCCCCAGCCCTGCCTGTCCCACATCCTGGGCAGGACAGCCCTTACTGACCTCTGCAAAGCTACCACAATCAAAATCTTTGAAAAAGGTAGACAATGCGGTTTGGGTAGTTTCTGATTTCCGTAATTTAAGAGTTTCCTCTTTTTCTTGAATGCCAGCCAACCTCTAAAGAGCAGCTGCTACTGTAACATGGCAGAAGCCAGGCAGCAGGCAGGTAACTGCAGAGCCATCCAGTTTTCCTTCCAGCTGTCCCAGCAGGGTACGTGTCTGTGTGACACAGCTGCCCAGCTCCTGGCAGCCTCTCTCCCCAGGGGAGACAGCTCCGTACGCCCATGCCTGTGGAGTTTGTACTGAATGGAAGGGTAGTTTGTGGGAAGGAGACAGAGAAGGAAGCAGAAAGTCCTCAAGGGTTGCAGAAGGAGTTCACTTATTCTGAAGCAACCCTCTTGCAACAAGTTCTGGTGTTCTCAGCTCTCTTTGCTTGTCAGTGGGGTGGAATTAAACTCTCACAGCTACAGATCCTTTTGATTTCCTTCCTCACTGGTAAATCAGAAAATAACCTGATCTGACTCCTATTTCTCACTGGATCCCAGGCTCAGATGTGCTAGACTGGTTTGCGGGATTTGCAGAAGAGACTTCAAACTGGTCCAGCTTGTGGCTCCTGTGCAAGCAGAAGCCCCTCTGGAGACACATATACAACACCAAAATCAAACACACAGCTCAGTGCGCTTCCAGAGCCAGCACAGCTTCAGACTCTGTAGTAACCTTAAACTCATTAACAACACTCCCTGCAGTAACAGCTGTGTGTCACAAAGCCAGCTCAAAATGACTTTACAGTAGCTAATAATAAATCCTTTCCCTGAGCTTGAAACTGAAAATCAAATGGAAAGGAAAAACAAAACAAAACACTCAAAGTTGGTATCTACTGTGTACATCATTTTTAGAAATACCCATCCTCTGCCCTCCAGTAAGTTCTGTCTTTTTGGGGTCAATCAGTTGGACATTCCTCGTTTATTGCAGAAGCAGATCTGAACTGAAAGTTCTAAGAAAGGGAATAGCTCTAGAATTAAACAGGGTCAAAATTCAGAACCAAAGCCACTGCCACTTCAAGTCAATGCCTGCTTGCAGCTCATTGCCCTGCTCACATTTAATACCGGTATTTGCAAGGCTGGCAGAGTACCAACATTCCAACCCCCTTCAACTCTGACTTCTCCCATGTCCTCTTTGTCTACATTAGAAATTCCTCCTTTTCCCCTTCTAAAATCAGTCGACACTCCTGTCAAGACATGTCACTGGATAAGGACACTTCAAATACCTCCAACTAAGCCGCCTTTGAACTCTATCCCCTACGCCCATGCTGGCAGCACAGTGCTCAGCAACTTTTGTGCTGAAACTGAGTATCCCAGTTGCTGCCCCCAGTCTTGCATACTTTCCAGGCTGTCAGAGAAAATGCCACCCCAGCCATTTTGGCCTTACCCATGATGGTCACATCATACTCTATCTGGAAGAGTGCCTCCTGGCTGCACTGCCGCAGGATATTGAGGGCGTCAGCGTGGGTCATGCTGTGCAGAGGAATCCCATCAACGCTCAGCAGCCTGTCCCCAATTTTCAAAGACCCTTCCCTGTAGGAACCAACAGGCAAAAGTTACTTTTTTTTTCATTTATATATTTTTATATGCTTGTGTAGTTATATATAAAGTAAATTACTTTGATCCTGTAAGAGTTGAACACTCCCTGGGACAATAGCTTTGGTTATTTATAGTGTCAGGCCCATCACATTAAATTAGCAGCCTGAGAATAGATAGGCTGCCTCCTGCTTTCTAATATAGCATCAGCTCTTCATCTGCACAGGGTTAATTAGGTGGCTGCCTCTGGAAGAGGAGTTTCTGGTGTTTAGGTCATAAACCTCATTGTATCTGGTGCTAATAGGCCATCCTATGAACACCAGATCCAATCTGCCTGCACACCACAGACCCCACACCACCTCTGTAGCACCACAGCACCAGCAAGAGAGGCCTTGGGGTGTCACCAGCAAGGAGGACAAAAAGGACACATGTCCAAAAATGTGGTGAAAGCTGCCCGTCTGTCTTGTGAAAGCAGATATTGGAGGAGCATTACCTGTCTGCTGGGCCACCTGGCCTCACGTAAGTGAGCACCAGCGGTCTGGACTTGTGCCAGTCTTCATGGGCTCCCCCTGTAAGCAAACCGGGAAAGCCGTCAGTCACTGGAGGTTTCGAAGTCTGAATTAGAGTGCTGCGAAAGTAGAGACATTTATCACACAACAGCTGACACAGCTTGAAAGCAATGCAAAGAGTGCCCTAGATTAGGCAGCCGGCAGTCCTTGAAGGCTGCACGAGATGCTCTCCAGGGCACACTTTTGTTTCTCATCTGAGGTTTATGACATTCCCTATCTTTTCTCTTCCTGCTTCCCATGTCACCTCTGCCAGTGCTTGTCCCCGAATCATTTCTCACCGAAGAAGCCACTAACCTCGTAGCACAAAGCCAAAGCTGTTGCCTTCCTTGTAGAGGGACACCTCGATGGTCTTGGGAATAATGCCAGCACTGCTCTCCGGCACTAAACGAAGAGAGAGAAGCTTGGTTATCCCACACAAGTCTTTTCCATGCCACTCTACAAAATAATATCACATAACAGCATTAAAACAAAAATCCCTATCTCCAGATTGTATTGTGCCTGTTTGGAGGCAAAAAAAGTATGAGCCAGACACATGTACCTTCACTAGAGCCAAGGATCATGTTTTGGGATGACTGGACCAGTTCAGCGTTGTACATCTCACCTCAAATTTGTCTTGGATAATACTCTGACATTCAAGTAAAACCCTCTCGTTTATCAACCAGCTTTAATGTGTTCAGTATTACTCAAAAGCCAGAAGCTTCTGGTGCAGATGGAAACTTATTTTTAAAAAAAAAAAAAGAGCAGCAGCAGCAGTGTAAGGACAGCCACTGGCTGACCTTAAAGAAAATGAAAATCCCAAATCCTCAGCGCAAAAGGTTGAGGTTTTTTTTCCCTTTCCTCCCACATTTTGACTTTAAAAAAAGATTAAGTGAATCCTTTAAACTGATCCTAGGGCAATTCAGTAATGTTATGTTAAATACACAGTACTGTTTAATGTACAAAAGTAAAGAGGAAAAGAAAGAAAACTGTTGCTGTCTCTTGCGGTCCCCTGTTATTTAATGATTTATTGAAGTACTGCTGTGAATATGAGACAATTTCCCAGTCTTCTCTGATGGTACAAGGCATTTTAGCCTAGTCTGCTCCAAAAAGATCAATTCCTAATCTTCAAAAGAGAGAAAAGACCAGGAGCTCGACTTCAGCCTGGCAAGTTGGAGTGAAAGACACCCCGAGCACATCCAGCCAGCCTTTCCCTTTGGCTCGGGAGGGGTCTTTGAAACCACTTTCCCCTCTGTCCTCACAAACCACACTGATTCTCACTGCCAAGCTTCCCAAGGACTTGCAACATGCCCCAGTTAGGGTTAAACTAATCCAGAAGATGCAGAGCTGAGGCACGGTACCCCCTTGCAGGCAGGCAGCCCCGGGGACAAGGCCAAATAAACCCCCAAAGCAGCCCCCGCACATCCTGCACAGGATGCTGACAGGGATGCAGCCTCGAAATACTTCAGAAGGGAAAAGCTTGGGGCACAGGCAAATGGGTGATACATACCAAGAAAAGAGCATAAAGCATCCCCAAATGAGTTAGGAAGCTGTCCAATTTCTGTCCTAAGCAGCCAAGCATGAAGTTCTGCAGCAGCCTTTGGTAAGAGCAGTGGGAGCAGGGAAACCTAAGCTGGTGCTAATGCAGGGCTCGCTTTATTCATGAAAGCGATGATGTGACACAGTGGCCTGAAAACTAGACTTAGACTCGCAAGGTCTCTTCCAAAGCAGGAAATTACAAACTGGGGAGAAAAACTGAAAGCCACAAGCGCAAGCTATTGAATTGCACTATCCTTCTGGTTTTTGCCTGGGGAGAGAAAGAGGCGAGTGCACACAGCAAGAGCAAACCTTCAGCACAGATAAAAGCACACGAGCAACCAACAATGAACTGGAGCCAGGCAGTAACGGACGAGTCCCTGTACTCTGCAGTGCTTCTTTGTTTGGATGAGTCATAAACAACATCAATAATCTCATCTGTCAGAAGTCACTATTTCAGTGGGTTCTTCCTGCTCATTCAGAACTGGAGACATTTTGCGTCGCTGCTATTGATTGAGCCATGCGGTATTGGCACTGCTCCTTAGCTGCTAAGGACAGCTTATCAGATTCCTAATAGCCAGCCTCACAGCTACGCAGAAAGGTTATTAAGAGTTGCCATCTCTGCATGGAAAAACTGAACCATGGGGTTCTGTGGTTTGGGTAAATTTATGTATTTATTTATTTAATTTATCTGTGGTTTGGGTTTGGGTAAATTTATTTATTTATTTACTTTTACCAGGGCTGTATGCAAAAGCTAACTAACATTTCCAGCAAAACAGAGGGGGATGAAGAACACAGATTCAAATAATTCAGATTTGTTTTTTACTTCTTAGGACTTTATATGGTCATCTATATATTCAGTATCTTTCATGTAAAGGCAGCAGCTACAGCAAAGCTATAAAGTTTAAGATGGGTTGCTAGCTGGGGTAAAATGTTTCGATTTCATTAGTTGTGCTTTTGCCTTTTTTATTTTTAGTTTTTCTATTTCTTCTGCCCAGTCATCCTCTGATTGACCCTCTGAGTAACTGAGTGAGTAATAACCAGGGAGATCATTTTCACAGTGATGACTGTGATGAAAAACTGTACTGAGGTATTTATTTGTTACAATCAGACCAAAGAAACCAGGGCAAAAGCACAGTCTCCCACATCAGGTCACAAGCCCTGTTTATGAGATCTGGGCCTGCCGGCCTCTGCCAGGGGCCCCTTAGCTCGAAGGCAGATTGCTTCAGCTTCCCTTCTGAAAACACCCAACATTTCAAAGCATCTTGAGGAGTAACTGCACTTGCTGCAGTTCAGAAAAGAGGATCTGGCAATATATGCTTAAAACTGAATAAAATCTCCCATAGCCACGCTCCAAAAGGGAAAAAGAAAAACAAGCTGAAGGAGCATCAGGAGGCAGATTGGCCTGTGCTACCAAGTCACTTGGAGGCAAGACAGATCTAATCAGCCATCTCCTGCCGGTGTGCATGAACGGGCACCCACTGTGCTGGAAAAAGCACTCTGCTCTGACCGCACGCAGCTCTGCAACATCCACCGCGAGCAGATGAAGGCAGAACATCACAGTGCCCCCGGACATCGCCTCGGCCACGATGGCTCAAGCACGAGCAAGCCCATCTGCACCCCGGGACAAAGCGTGGCCAAGAAAAGCGAGCAGCATCGTCAGAGGCACCCACCGGCTGGCGGCAGCTCATACTCTACTTCTAGCACTACCCTTTCGCCCACGTTTTTCAGCAGGCTGATGATCTCGTCGTGCCGCAGCTTGGTCAGGTTAATGCCGTTCACCGACTTGATGTAATCCCCGACGTTCAGCTGGTCACTTCTGCAAAAAAGGAAAGAGAGAGCAGTGGTAGGACACAGCCTGTGTTATGTGTGCCTGATGAACCTTTGGTAACTGCCAAGATTTTGTGAACAAGCCACCAACATCAGGCTGATCTTAGCTGCCTTATTGCATGTGCCTGCTTCCAGAGAGAAATGCTAAAATCCAAGCCATCTATCTTTCCCACTGGCAAGCATTCAGAGCTGTACATACAGTAACAATTGCTGTACATGCATTCACAACCTCTCTTTTTGTTGCTCAATTCCCGTTCACATAGACCAATCAGTCAAAGAGAAGCATACCAAGAGCTGTCTGAAATAAAAATCCAACAGGAGAAAAGAAAACATCTTGCCTTTTGCCTGTTTTCTACAAAATTGTTCAATTACCCTTTCCCTTCATCTGCTTCTTGGAGCCTTTCTTCTCCCCTTCCTTTTCTGAGCCAGTCATGTTACTTACACACTCAGTATTCAGAACAGATACAATATTAAACCACTTGGCTTGATCAAGATGTATTGTACCATGCAGCTCTCCTGACAAGGCTGCCTAATTTCACAGAATCCCAAATATCCCTACAGAAAATTTCAGAGCATAATTGCACAGAGCATGGGAAATAACTCAAAATAGAAGACATTCGACTTACTGAAGCAACAACTTTGCATTCTGAGACACGTGGAAAAAAAAAAGAAGCCGAGTGCCAATTATTTTAATTATAACCATACTCGTTCAGAAGCTAGAACATGCAACTACTCCCCTCCAGCTTTCCCATGCTCTCTGTGCCCCATCTCCCTTTCTCACCTTGCTGCCAGTCCTCCCGGCCTCAGATTGGAGACCCTTGGCTTTCCATCTTTGTCCGTGCCACCCGAAATGGTTAGCCCAAGGGTGCTTCCTTCCTTCTTAATCAGCTCCACGATGGTGACCCCTCTGAACTCTTCTGAAAGATCAGGAATAAAGGCAAGCCCCTCAGTGGAAGGCACATTCCTCCCAGTCCCAAGGAGAGCCTTTTCCTACAGGTGGTGGGAGAGCAGAGCTGCGATGATTTATACCGTTAGCAGGAAGAGAAAACTTTTCTTTGAATTGGAATTGTGAAAGAGAAGTGTGCCTGGTGGACCTGCAGGAGTGGTGGGAAAGCATTGCATGCGGGTCTGGCAGGCAACACCAGGCAGGGCAAGGCAGGGGAGTGAGGGCTTGTGAGAGGACGAAAACGCTGTGTTTCCAGGGTGCTGGGAGCTGGGCAGAGCCCCAGGGAGATTACCTCAGGAGCTATGTTTTATACGGACTGGGGTAGGTGTTTGGAGGGCTGCGTGGCAGTCACAGTTCCCAGGCAGGAGGATGCTGTGGAGCTGCAGTAGCTGCCTGGATGGACAGAATAGGGTGGATCTTAAATACTGTGATTTAAAAAACATCCTGAGATGTCAATGAAGTTGGGAGGTAAAGAACATAACGTAGGGAGGGGATCCTGCCGTCAGCAGGGGAAGGAGTGGGAGGCACAAACTTAATTCATTCACAGCAGCGTCTGCACGATCTCCATCTGGTCCATGTCAAACTTCTTCCATGCTACCCACATCTACACCTCGAATCAAGCCTGACCTTATGCCAGCTTTGATCCCAATACAGCTCACCTCTGGGCTTTACAAAAACAGTGTCCCTAAACTATTTGAATGTAAGGAATTAACGTGGAGGAGGGGAATGAGCTTGTGGGGGAGCCAGCAGCAGCCCAAGGAGAGACCAAGAGCTCCGCTGACTTGGCAGAAGGCAGCTCCACGTTAATCCACACGACGGCACTCGCACTCTGCTCAGAGGACAACTAGCCCCGGGACAAATGAGATGACTTTCATGCCTTGCCAGAGCCTCCTCTAAGAAGCTTTTGCAGAATTTGTCTACAACATGATCCGTCCACCTCCACTCTCGCTGGGTACTGAAAACCCTCACAGATTTACAGCAGAACGTCAGCCTCCTTCACGCAGGGCAACCTTCTCCAAAGCCGTGCAGGAGGAGGCAGTGATGGGCACTGGCAGCAAGTGGACACAAGCAGTGCCATGGCTGTGGAACAAGACTCATGCTGCAAATGACCTACGAGTGCTCATTCGCACAGCAAGCCCCACGAGGCTTAAAGGGAATGCTGTGCTTCAAGAGGGAACATTAAAAACCTCCTGCATGCTATGATTTCCACAGCAAGGCGGGTTGTTGTAAATAACACACTGACACAGCAGATCTGTGCTTGTGCTTCCCCTCTCTGTCCTCTTTTACTGGGAGAAAACGCGTGTCGTTTGGCACCACGGTGCCTCACCATTAGCACAGTGCTCCTTGTGTAATGCCATCGTGACTCGAGAAATTGCACCTCACTACATCCTGCCACGCGCTACCTGGTTTGTGAAGCACTTCCAAGAACAACCCGTGCACTTGATTAACACAAGTGGAGAACCTCTTTGCAATCTAGCACCGGTCTGGAAGGCTTTCAGGCACCGCTGGGTCTCTTTTTAACGTGGTAACGGCAGCTTGTTGCAAAACAACAGGTCCATAATGCTCCTGCTCTTTAAGCTCAACCAGCTTTGACCCCTTGCCAACTCAGTAACTTAGTTCTCCATTCACCAGCCCAGGATCCCAGGGGTTGCCAGAAACTTTGTGGGGCTCCCCACCGTGCTGGAAGGAACGCGAGCCATCCGGCACCATCCTGCAGATTTCCTCTCAACTGCAGACGTGACTGATCAACACAGATGGTGCCGCGAGGGGAGATTATTAGCTCTTCAATGGGGTTTAATTTTGATCCTTGAAAAGTGTTTAAAATGAGAACTCCCAGAGTGCAATTACCCATTGTTGTGGGTTCAAGGAGAAATCACTGCTCTGGAAAAAAGCAGGTTCCTGGGATCAATCTATCAAGGTAAGCAATAAGGGACGTCAGCCAAAGCCTCCATAAATCTGCTGCTGCTATCGGAGACTCACACAGATGTGAAAGTGAGCTGGTTAAGCTGGATCTGGTCCTTCACGACACGGCCTTTAAGTGCCATATGAGTAATCTCGCGTTTCTTCTATTGGCACTTACGCCTAGATTTTGCTGTTCAAATGGCAAAAGGGCCCTGTTCCCTCCCCAGGCTCTGCAACATGCAAAACCAAACCTGAGTCATTAATGGTCAGAAGACAAAATCAAGCCCTGTGCTTTATTAGGAAGGAGACGAGCTGCCAGCCTCCCCCTGCCCTGCAAGCCTGATGTGGCAGCACTCCCTCCCTCTCTCCTTTGCCATTATTTTCCTCTTTGCAGGTGTCAGCTGAGGGCAGGAACTGATCCTTCCCCAGCTCACTGTGACCACCATTAATGGCTCCTCACTGGACCACAGTTGCACCAGGCCCATACCACTCACTGCACTGGCTACTGCCATCCATTTCTGCCCTCCAGTAAAAGCCTTGCTGTTAGATACACCAAAAAGGGGAGTTACTCTTTTGGGGTAAAGCCAGGTAAAGCGTAATGCATGCCCCGAAGTGTTGGAGGGGTCGGTCCCCTCCTTTACCTGGGATGCTTTGCCTCCTGGAGACCAGGGCTGCGTCCATCCCGCCGGAGTCCTTGCTCCCCTTCGAGTAAGGGCCATCATCTGGGGGCAGAGCAAACACCGAAGCTGAAATTAGTGTCAAAAGCAACAGACAACAGCAAAAGCACAGCACTGCAAAACGTTCGTCCTTGTTGACACTGGAAGTAGGATCAGGACCTCATCACAGACTGTGGGGGAGAAAAATCACTGCCAGCCCTGGCTTCTCGCTGCGTCACGGGGGCTCTCCAGCCTTTTAGGGAGGGAGGGAAAGAAACGAGGCAGCAGTGGTGCAATAACATTATCTGATTTATTCCTCTGGGAGCTAATCCGTTAGGAGAGAGCGAAATTTCCTTGCTCCTGTAATTATGTGGAACAGCTGAGGACAGGGAGAGCTGTGGCATTAGTCTCACAAGTTTTAAGCCTGTCATTATGCTTGTGAAGAAACTTATGGTCTCTGGAAATGGAGTTATACATCTGGACACTAACAGGGCTCTAAATCACTATACTTGAACGAAATTGCCTATTCTTATAGATCCCATTATTTCAAAGTCACATTTTCCTGCTGCTGTTCCAGCCTCTGTACAGTACAGAGAGCACCTTCTCTTAAGTGACTTAAAAAAAAAAAAAAGGCAGAAGAAGGAGAAAATAGAGTTATACACTGTAAATGCAGTGTGGCATGATTTGAAATTTAAATATAAAATATTTCAATATCTCTGTATTCTCCTGTTGGAAGACACCTATCTTGCAGAGAGGTTATTTGCAGAGAGGGGAGCATGCTTCTCCACATTTAATTGGCATATATCTACAACGTCTGTTTTTCTGGCATTTCCTAAAAAGCTGGGGCTTCGTCAGGCAATAATTTCCAGTAACTACGCAGTATCAGATAATTCCCCTTCTCAGTGCCCACATTCCTGGATTGCCCTTCCCAATCCTCCAGTAGCTGTGCAGGTTTACAAATTGTCCGTGGCAGTTTAAATACAGATTACCAAAAAACCCAGCCACGTGCTCCTGTCCACAGCCCTCCAGTAACTCCTATTTCAGTTACTGAGGAGTTTTTGTCTCGTTGTGTACAAGGGGAATAACAACTTCTGTTCCTTGGTCTGTACACAGAGCAACCAGAACAGCCCTCTGTCCCCACAAACAGACCAATGATGGTGTAAACTGAAGCATGTGGGTTACACTGAAATGCCAAGAGCTGGAGTTTACTCAAGGGCTTGAGCATTTTTAAGAAGTGAAATGAAACAAGTTTCCATGTAAGGTAGTTTCCAAAAAGGCAAAACACACACATATATTTTAATTCTTGATGCCCCAGCCGAAGGAACTTCACAAGTTGACAAAACTCAGTGAAACATTCTGGCTGACCCAAATCTGTATTTCTAAGCATAAAAAACTTCAGCTGAAAAATAAGCACCCTTCAGTTTTTCAACCCAAGTTGAGCAGCCCATAGGGGGATAACATGGATGTTCAGACCTTAGATCTTTCTCCCATGTCAGTTTGAAGGCTTTTCCACCACCATTAAACTGAGGATTTTTAATAAAGCAAGAATCAGCACTTGGCACTAGACCATCACCAAGCAGTGCCAAGTCCAACAAACACTGAACCGTGGTACCCAAGCAGCCAGGACCTCTGCAAAATGAGGGGAGAACAAGGCTCTGCCTTTCAAAAGGAGGAGAAAACATTGCCCTGACCGTGGAGATCTCTCAGCATGACACAGTGCTGACAGCGAAACCAGCAGCTATGGCTTGGCTATAACAGCAGGAGCCAAGTCAAGGCACTGACTTCAGATGGGTGCTGGTGCAGCCTGGCATCAGCTCTAGGAGCAGAAAGCCTGAAAATTAAATTTGCATTGTAACGGCAATGGCCTTTTGGGTGATGTGGAAGTCAGGGACAAGGTTAATCTGGGCTTAATGACTCTGGAAAGTTTAATTTACTCATGGCAGTTTGGCTCCAGCATGCGAGTTTTTAAAAACAAAGCAAAGCCACCTGCCAGCTCCTCTTCTGTAGATGTTCAATAACGATAAAGATTCAGAGCTTTTACTCTCTACCTGTGTTGGCCACGTTCATTTTAATTTCTCTCTCCAGCAGGTTTTACTAATGTCCTGCCTTACCCTTGCTGTCACCCCATGCCTTGCACAACTGCAGAGTCAGAAAAGCGGGATGCTTTGGGAGTACACAGCAGGCATCCCCCAGAGGAGCAGCAGGACGCCGATCCCACTGCTGCCTGCACACTCCGCTCAGCCCAGCGGCCATCACCTCCCTTCATTTCTCTCCCAAGTGCAGGAGCATGTTGGAGGAGGAACCTCAAAACAGCAGCTCAGGATACCCAGCACGAGGTTGCTTTTTCAGCACCGGAGCTGGGTCTGCAAAAGGCACCTGCAAAATTCCCTGGGAGCCTCGCTTTCCATGCGAGAGCACTGCCCTGGGTAGCACACCTGAGGCAGCAATGCTCCAAGGATGATGGGAACCCTGCACTCCCGGGGAACCACGCAAGATGGTTCGGAGCCAGCTCCATAATCTGTTGGCAGAGGGAAGCAGTCAACCATCTGCTTCGCATAAACACACCGCCCTGGACCAGACAGCCACCGGCGCTCCTCTGCGCTTCGCTTCCCCATCGCAACCCCAATCCCTATCGATACAAAACCCCGTTTTGCTGTCTCCCTCCCGGCCCAGGCACAGGCAGGCAGACGTGGCTGCCATTTCAGCAAGCCAGCAGCTCGCCCATGAGCCACCCGCTCCCCCTGGCAGCCCAGAGCTGGGACCCACGCTGCCAGCAATTCGCACCGAGCCCCCCACGTCCTCGGCCGCCGGCTGGGCTGGCAAATAATTAGCACCACGGCTCCCCTTCCCTTATCACTTCTCCCTTCCAAATCCAGTTGATTATGCTAAAAATATTTGTGTTTTTTTTCACTCATTATCTGGCTAAAATGTTTGAAGAGGAGAGGAAGCTGCCACATGCCACCTGCCGAAGTGCGAATTGGCATTTGCTCGCATTAGCATCCCCACCGCGCGGCTCTTTGTTCATTTTCAGCCCATTTCCTGCTCTGCCACTCAAGCTGGTATTAATGGGGACACTTTGGGGGGGATTACTTTGGGTTTTAAAAGAAGGAATTCCAGCTCTTTTTGCTCTCTCCCTGTCATTTCCCCTGCCTAGCACAGCTCCGCCTCGGAGGGAAGGCAGCAGCCTCTCTGCTCAGCCGGCCCAAAGGCAGCGCCAACCAAAGCACTGCAAATTCATGAATCTCTCCAATCCCTAAAATTGGAAAATAATGTATTTTTTTAAGCCTGTTCAGATTCCTTTTTTTTTTTTTTTTTTTTTTTTGCAAGCAATCCATGCTGGAGCCATTAGAGGTACATTTTTCGACCTTTTTCTCTCCCACCATGCAGGCCAAGTTTTTTCCAAAGAAAATATTCTGTAATTAGTGTTTTCAAGCAGCGGTGTTGGTGCCAGCCCTACACCTGTCAGAAAAGCTCACCAGGTACATAAGACTCTCAATAAAACCGAGTGCACAACACTTTCCATGCATTGATCCCATAAGGGTCTGTGTCAATATGGAAAAGTTCCCCTAAGTTCTTTTTTTGTCATTTCAGTGACTTCCTACCAGCAGGGAGAGAAGAGCTCCTTGTCCCTGTCCCTACACACAGCCCTGAGCTTTCCTTCCCTGCAGCAAGTGTTGTAGAGTCAGAACGTATCTCATATAGTGCCAAAAAAAAGAGGATATAATCCCACCTCGGTCCCTCAAAAACAAACTTGATAGGTGAAGCAGAGAAGGAGAAACATCCCCTGGCTTTAGCTGAAGTTGCAGCTTTCCCTAGTTAAATTCCCAGTGAGATGTGAGTGCAGGCACCAGGATCCTCTGTCATCAGACACATCTTAAGCCAACCTCTGCAAAAAAATAAGCTTCCTCGGAAAGAGCACTGATTTAGGAGTTCATTATCCCTGCCTGTGGGGGGAAAAAGGAAGGGTTTTTCATTTAGAAGAGTTATTAGTCTGTGTTATTAACACAGATCACTTCTTAATGAATATCGTCACTGGCTAAACAAGGCTCTGGGACAATTAGGCTTCCTGTCTGCCACTTGTTCGGATTCCTCGATCGTTTGAAGACAGTTCCCGCAGAGAAAGTGCATTAATCTTGTGGGAAGACCAAGAAGTAAAACTTCCCATTTGTTTAATGGAAAAAAGACAGTTGGAGACAGTTATTTCACCATAAGGTAATTGCACTCCTTGTTTAGAGAAATGAACACTAAAACAGCGTTCAGAACCAAGTGCTATTCATGCTGACGCAAGCCAGTATTTTTTGCTAGAATAAAAGCCCAGGGCTGAAAGCAGGAACCCAAACAACCAAAACTAAGTGGGATTTGATCCATTTTGAGGAGTTATTTCTGCAAGTCAGAGGAGGAATTCAGCTGCAGACAGATAAGGAGCAGTGAGGGGCGCATGAGAGGGGGTCAGGTAGCTGGTGACACCTCCAGCTGCAGCCTCCTGGCTGCTGCTCTCCAAGGCACGGGGTTTTTAAGTAAGCTGAGTGCCTGAAGATATATTTGAAAAATAATTAGAATCATCTATCCGTACCTTTAGGCACCTTTGGGTTTGGTTTGAAGGCTCTATGCAACCAAAGCTCCCTCTCAGGGGATGTTGGGTTCTTTCAGCATCGCTGTGCGGGTGGGGATGGCTGCGTTACGTCTGTGTGAGAGCAGCACGGCAGTGGCTGTCCATCTCCCTAGTGCTTAGCACTTACCACAAGAGGAAAGCAGGCACAAAGAGGCAAGGGCATGAAAATAAAAAGCCCATTTTCAATGCTGTTACAAATAGGTTGCACAAAGGTAGTTAATTATAGTGTCCAAGGCAGCCCAAGAGCTCCCACCATGCCTCTGCTTCAGCCAGGAGTCTGATTCCACAACAGATCCCACCCTCCTTGGAGGGTGGCTGAGATTTTCTTCTGCTCAATTAAGTCCAAAACTCCTTAGGCCCTTGGAAAAGTCCTACATGAGTTCATGTAAACAGAACCCAAACACATGTTAGAAAAAAAAGAAAAAAAAAAAAGAAAAAACAAACCTGCTAGGGATCTCCAGACTGCGTTTCCTAGAATACTGCAAGAGTTGAACTAGAGTTCGTGCTTCTGCCCTACATAAAACCAGCCCAAGCATCCAGCAACAAATATTCTCAATCCTTAGGCAAGGCAGCTCATGCTCCTGCAATGTGCTTAAAAACAAGAGAGAAGTCACTAAAGCTTTGGGATTGCGCAGCACAAATTCATTTTGATGACAATGACTGTTGTGCTGACTGCTTCCAAAAGACTAATAATAAATTAACTCAACCTCTTAAAAGACACACTATTTTATTCCCCTTTATTCTGCAGGATTTGGGAGTACAGCAGCTGAAAAACCCAGTGCCCATCACAGATCTCATCTCCACCTCCATCACAGAGAAACTGCAACACAGCTCAGCCCCAGGAGCTGCTCAGCCCCAGGTGGGGGTTTGAAATGTTTCTTCCCTTCTCTGCACCAGGCAGATTGTCCAAGAAGTGTCCCCTGCTCGGTGAGCTCAGACTGAAATAGACTGAGCTATTTTGGGAGCTGTCCCTCCCTAATTTCATAAATCTACGCACCGCCGCACCTGTGGCACAAATAGCAGGGGCTGCCTGGTGCTGAGAATTGCCTCGTAATTTTCCCTTCAGTGGCAATAAAGCCCCTTACGGCACACACTCGTGAGTTATGCAGAAGACAAACGAGGGCTTGGGGAAACGTTTCCTCTTTGACTTTTCTTACCACAAATTATCTGAGAGCGCAGCCAAAGAGGACGGTCGCACCATATACAATACCTGTGCTTGCTGGAACTAAGTCCTTGCCCCGAATAAGACAACTGACCTTCCTCCCATTTTCCCAGCCATTCTGGTGAAGAGAAAAAAAAATGTCCCAAGAGTGTCACCAAAAGGCTACCGGTCCCTGTGCCAGCCCCACTGCAGTGACGCTTTGCTCCCTTCCCTGGGGTGGGAGCGTGCCCGCAAGCAGAGGCTGCTGTGGCATCTCCTCCTCCCACCTGTGCAGCCTTTGCTCCTGGCATCAGAGCCAGGAGAACCTGTCCAAACCCTGAGGTTATTCCAGGAGAAAGCCGTAAGTCTGAATCCCCCCTCCCTGATACACACAGCATGAATTCCATCTCCCCACGCCCTCTGCGTCTCCCCTTCTTTTCTTCTGAAGGCTGCATTCATTTATCTACCAGCCCTTCTAAGGCACGTATAATTTCATAACCACCTGCTGCTTTATTCTCAGGAAACGGATCTGTAAAAGATACAATAGCCTATTGTTCAACAAACTCCGTGCTTTGTTCCTCTTTTTTTTTTTTTTTCTTTTTAATAAGAAACCAAAATTACTTTTAAAGGAACAATTTGTTTCAAGCAACCATTTCCAAGCAGAAGTGATGTAGATAATTATTTGCATAGCAGTAGCCGTTATGAGACCAGGCTATGGGCCACAACATGCCTCTGTTACCAAGCAGGTTGACTTCCAGGAGATATCAGGGTGTGCTTCTTCCCCCTTGCAAGCCCTCAGCATGTGCC
Organism: Anas acuta; assembly: GCF_963932015.1. NCBI lineage: Eukaryota > Metazoa > Chordata > Aves > Anseriformes > Anatidae > Anas > Anas acuta. The sequence goes on along the minus strand of NC_088989.1, from coordinate 10,104,049 downwards.
TAACCCTGATGGATGAAGCCTCCTGCGTCCCATAAGGAAGTGAGAACAGAATTTTAACATTTAATAAATCAGGAGATCTAATTTGTGTGTGTGTGTGTGCACATGCACAAAGCCCGTTTCAGTTGGCTCTGCAGTGAAGCCAGGCTTTGGAAAGATTTAACTCAACTTTCACAGGGTATCAGATACCTCCCAAGGGCTGATCCGAGCCCCATCTGATAAGAACAAATACTGGACCCAGCTGGCAATGCCAAGATGAAGTACTCCTCCTGCTTTCTTTAAATACACAGCATTCCATAAAAAAGCATTAAAAGGGGAGAAATGGGAAAGATGTGATTTAAGAACCTGCAGCCAACCTGCCATTACAGCCTTGTTTTCTTATAGCAGAGACATTGCACAGTGCACTGTCTGCCACCCGTTCGTGCTTTGGAAGCCATCACAGAGCAACTTCATCGAATCAGTGTATCAGCAGGAGGGTGCAACAGAGGACCTGGAAGCAGCTGGTAATTTCCACTCAAGCTATACTGAAAGAAAAAGGAAAATACTTGAAAAAGTGACTCGAAAAATTTTGTTAAACACATATCCTTTTTCTTTTTTTTTCTTGATATTCTATGAAAATTAACTTTGCAGCCTGTCTGTCCTTCCATCCATCTACTGTCCTTTTGCACCTTTGGAAGCCAGTGGCCAATATCCTTCGACCTGGTAGGGAGGGAGAGCCGTCTGAAAGGGGATTAGAGTCCCGTAACTTTCATTACAACTGTGTAGAGTTGAAAAGTCCCAAAAAAGCAAAGCAAAGAGAGCTGCTGCGCAAATAGCTCTAGACCAGCCTCTCCACCCACCTTCTTTTACATGGTAAGGATAAGAGTAAGGGATATGGGATGCAGAACTGTTGAAAATTAGGGTTCATTTGTTCTTCTGCTCGCAGTGATTATATTGTTGTTCTGAAGTAGGCTGGGGTTTCTTTTCTTTCTCTAATTTAAAAATATCAAGGACAACTCTTTCCCCATCCTGGTGAGGACACGCTCCGTGCATTATTCAGGTTCACTAAGAGCTCCTTGAAGGACAGCATGGGCTGGGTCCTTAGCACAAACAGCTTTCCCCATACGAACCCAGAACATCTTCACCTTCAACCATCTCTTCCAAAACATCCTCAAAAAAGTCCGTAAGAAAAGGTCCATTTCAAAAAAGGTCCCTTTTCACCCAGTGAGCCCTCTTCACTTCCATTTTCTTAAGCACTCCCCAACAAAATTTGCATTTCTATTGTACAAGAACTGAAATAGAGAAAGGGAGAGAGAGACTTCCCAAAGTCTCTTACCCTCCCAGGCAATTTTATAGGCAGCTTCATCCTTTTACGTTTATGAACGAGGTGCTGGCAGGGGAAACTACGCACCTCCTCACCCCTTGCAGGTCCCATCCACATGTGCGCACTCAGTATGTGCAATAATTTTGTGCAAGAGGGATAAGAATAGTGCAGAAACCAACTCAATGAGATTATTATTTCTCAATGGTTCTACTGCCTGAAATGATGTTATTAAAGTTACATTTTCCAGTCAATTTTGCAATTTCTTTTGTTAAGCAGTATAGACTGTACTGGGGAGAGCCCAACAATAAGCTAGGAAGATGAAATATTGCTGATCTCCTGATTGTGTTATCTGAAGAAACTACCTTTCCAAAGTAAAAAATTAAAGAGGAATAAGATACATTTTCAGACTGATCTTTTGTGCAAGTTATCCAAGTGAGCAATTGTAATAGGGTGAGAAATGACCAATAAAGGCTGAAGCCGTTCCCAAGGAAGAATGCCTCTCTAGACACAACTGGGTTTATTAATCCAGGCAGCAGGCAGCAGTAAATCCTAGCTGGCAAGGGAATACAATTCTCCCTATTAACTCCAAGCAAGCTTCCAAACTTTTTCTTGAATATGGAGATGGATAAGAAACGCAGCCGGCTGAATCCAAACCCTGGGGAGTTCCCTTCTTTCGAGCAACAAATACCCTACTAAATGACTGTGGAGAGAAATCAAATAAAAAAAGACAGCTCTATTGTGGCTTTTCAAGCAGATGGAATTAAATACTGTCAGTTTATTAGACCATAGCACTCAAATAATTGGTGCCATCTAAACCTAGCGGCCACTACTACCTGCTTGTTTAAAAGCCCTGGAGTTTGTCAAAAAGCAGAGCCAGGCTTTGTTTTAATGAAAAACATCACACAGCTGCTTTCACTGCACAGGGTTTGGCACTGAGCTGCCTCCCAGCTGGGAAGGTTTGTCTAAAGGCACACGCAGGCAGGTAAGCTTTTATCTTGAATACATCAATAGTTAAAATTTATAAATGTCCATGGGGCAAAATGTTTTGTTTTCTGAGCAACAAATATTTACTCTTTAGGAAGAAAACCAAACCAACCAACCCTAAAACCTGGTTAGGCCAGATCTGGCTTACCTAACGCTGGGTGTGCATGCGGGGAGGTGCAGGGAGGAGATGGGGAGGCAGGAGCCAGGTGCCACCAGCAGTGCCGAGCACGCAGCATCCTTGTGTCATGGCCAGGGTGTGAGAGCACGGCACAAGTCAGCAGCGTGGGGAGGGCAGGATGGGGGAGTCAGGACTTCTACCTTTTGAAATGGAGATCAACTTGCTGCAGTGATGGCGATAAGAAATTCTTTGACAAGCTCTGTTTTGGTCCCTGTGATCTCTGCATTAAAAGCGGTACCTGTTGTCTTCCATCCTCCAAGGTCTCATCAAAGACCAGTTGAATCATGAGGTTAACTTCCTGGTGGAAAGAAAACTGTTTCTAACTCCTGTCTCCCACATCTTTCTGGCCCCAAAGTCTCCCAGGAAGGGAGGTAGGGAGCTTCAGGACCACGAAGTAATGCTGCACTGAAGAGAAGAGGGAGAAGCAGTCTGACCTCTGTGCCCACTCATGGGGTAAGAGCACATAACTCCTTAATGGAGAGACAGGAGAGCCAAAAATTGGGAAAGAAAGCTGTAGAAATTCAGCCTAGATGAGGGAATGTGTGTGTGTGTCCTCCCTTTGCACCCCATGAAAAAAATTAACCTCCTGGACACTGTGTTACTGAGCGCCTTATGACGGATGGGAATCTATCTAAAAATCATTCGGCACCCCTGTGACAAGGGATTTGGAGCATGATTCACAGTAACGAGCCTAAGCTCTTTGACCTGTACAATGCAGGGGTGAGACTGGGCTGTGAATGGCTCATTTGGGCTGAGAACAATCTGGTCTTAAAAAAAAAAAGAAAATAGAAGATGGCCATTTGGGCTGAGGCTAGCTGAAAAGCGAAAACACAGTTCAGTAAAAGGTCATTTTCATCCACAGCTCTTATCCGTGACTCTGGCCAGATCAGATCTTGAAATCCCACCCCCACCTGAAGGAGGATACGTCAGTGTTTCTCCAGCAGAGCCAAAAATCAGTGAGTGCCCAGGTTCCCTGTGCTACCTTTCTCTGCTCTGAGAGGAGAACCACAATACCCCTCCCCAACAGATACCCAGAGAAGTAGGAAAGAGACAGCATGAGCTTTGGAATAAACAATTTCACTGGGTATCCCTGAGCTTGTAAATAAGTCAGTTGAGACAAGAGCATTTTCCTCTAGGCTTTGCTACAGCTGGGTAACTTCTCCCAGTTTGGCAGGGATGTGGCAATAGCAAACTCCTTGTAGCAGGCAGTAGACAGGGCAGAGGAAAACCCACTGGATTCTGGAGAGATCCTCAGATGGACATCAGCAGCCCACGCACCAGCAAGATTTAACAAGGGGTGTGCAAGGATAGCCCCTCACGTTGGCTGTGAGGAAGGTCACCCTGCCCCGTCCAGGCTGCCATCCCTCTCTGCCCCCAGCTACAAACCTGCACTTGTGCAAGGAAAGGACCAGGAGATGAAATGAAGAACCAAATCTAAGAGACTTGCTGTGCCAGGTCAAGAGGTGGTGGAGACTGCTGCAGGTGCATGCGTGGTTTGAATCAATCTCAGGGACAACACCAAGTAGAAATTTTGTGCAAATCCCAAAAAAACAAAACAAAGCAAAAACAGAACAAATAGAAAAAACAAACAGGCAAATGAGGCAACAGAAGAGATGCACTTTGATGCAGCAACATTTAATAAAAGCTTGAGCAAGGGGTCTAGGGGTGAACTGAGAAAACAGATTTATTTAAGACCTAAAGGATGCCATCGGCACTAGCATGAAAAAGTCAAACTATGAGAGGCAGGTATCAAAGCTGCCCATAACCTTATTTGCTACTGCCCTGATCTCACCACCTCAGCAAGGCTATGGCTTCAAAAGCAGCAGTGAAAAATCAGAGCGGTCTGGTGAACCAGGACAACCCTGGTTCTTTTTGAGGACCCCAAAAACAGCCAGGACCGCTGGCAGATAGCATCCTAAGAGAAGGCACGCAATGCAGTAGGCTGCAAATCAGGTGCTTCGTCCTGGATTTGCACAGCATTCTGATGCAAAGTGTTTAAAAACCGGTGGGAGTCAAGAAGTAAGCAGCAGCAGGCAGTGTTAACTGTTTGAAAGGAAAGATTTCTGGCAGACTCATTTCAGACTCGTTTCCAGCTTATCCCTAAAGCTCTGCTAAACCTTACTAAGACTTAAGTCCCGTAAATGTGATTCTCCCCTCAGTGTTTAGCCGAGTAGCAATGTTTCAGAAAAGGTAAATAGCAAGTCGTGGGAGTTGGATTATTCATTCACGTGGTGAGAGCCGTTCTATATGAACATATACAGATGTTCCCACTTCAGGACTGATCTAAACATATGTAGATTTCAGACCCTGACACACAAACCATCCATTATGCAGTGGCCCATGTGCACGCCTGGGCTGCTTTTATCTTCAGCTGTGTCAGGAGGCTTCACAGGAGCTGTGCGAGAGATGGAAGAAGCTTACAGTTAAAAGACTAAAGGAAGTTTAAGGAAGAGCCTTGCTTAAAATGAAAGGAGGGAAGGAGAAAGCGAGAAATCAAAGAGCCAGGGACTATCAGATTTAGCAGGACAACAAGATGAAATAAGGAAGTTTCAAAGCTCAAAGATATTTGATGTTGGAAATGGTGTGGTCTGACCCCATCAACCCAGCTGTTAAAAATTTACCTGAAGTGCCCATTAAATCTTTTTTCCAGCAAGCCCTGCTCCTGCTTTTACCCCTCTTCTTGCTCCCCCTGCCTTGCCCTGGCTCACATCCCATCCTCCAAACAGGCGGATGTCCAGAGAGCAGCACACCACCACTGCGATGAAAGCGAGCATCTGCTTAGTATGAAAAATGGACAAGACCCCGCTCCAGAGGAGTTATTAATGCACTCCAGCTGTTTTATAGCTGCTTTCATCCAAATGGTTGTCTGCTTTCCAGTTGCTTCACATCGTACGGGTAGCACAAAGCAGGGGGAGAACACAGACTCAGCTACAGCCAGCACAGAAATTCCCGAAAGGCATGGAAAATCCTGCTGGAAATCAGAACACATTGCTGCAAGCTGGGCTCCGCCACCCTCTGAAAAGCTCACAAGAGATACTCTCCTGAGCACCTTTCTGAGCAAACAGGGACAGCCTCAGGATTTTCATGCTGAAATCCTGCTCTTCGAAGAATCTGAGCCGCACAGTCCTGAGCATTAATTTTCCCTTTGGGTTTTTTGGATGTTTAAAATCCAAAACTGCCCCAGCCAAAGGGGCTGGAGGAGCACAGATCCGAGAAGATGTCAGTAAGACGTCTCTGAAAAGGCACAGCTGGGAGTTGTGCAGCTCACGGAGGGTAGGAAGTGGCAAGGAGATCAGGGAAAACGTAGGTGTAACTAAAAACCGCAGAGTATCGAGGAGAGAGGAGACTCATGTCAGGAGCACAGCCCATTAAGTGTAATGCTTCACATTATGCTTCCCAAATATGCACTTAATTTTGATTCAACAAGCCACTTGTGCTAATAAAAATTAAAACCAGCAGGTTCTGTCGAGTGTGTAATAGACGTGTGGAAGAGCAGCGTGCTCAGGTATTCCTAAAATTAACTACAAGTACAAAGCCCAACTACTTTCCTAACCCCAGGGAAGCCTGGGCATGCTGCATAAATCACCATCCATCACTGGAAGCCAGCACAGCCCCTCACCACGGGGTCAGGCGTCTCCCCTTCCCTCTGTGCTGACCTCCAGAAGGGGCCTGGATGTCTCCAGGAGCAGATATTGCCAAGTGCTTACCTCCTGCCACCACCTGCTGGAACCAAAGGCAGCTGCCCAGCAGTATCCATGCCCTGCACGAGGATCAGTGCCAGCAGGTCTGTACGGGTGTAAAAACGGTGTGAGAGGGCTGAGTGGGTGTGCAGGGAGACAAAAGATTGGGCTCCGTGAACATTAGGCACAGCAGCTCCATTTAATGATTAAACACACGCGATTGTTTGCTTATAAAATGCAGTGGCACATAAATCTGCTCGGAGCTAATTGCCTATTATAGCTCATGGTACTGCTCGAGCTGGCTGCTGAATGATAAAGGGACTCAGACGGCAGAGGAAGCCAGCAGAGCTTTGCAGCTCACCGTACCCACAGCCTGGGAAGTGCTTGGTTCTCCAGCCTCTGCAGGGTGAGCACCCGTCCCCCCGCCAAGCCAGGGTGGACAGGAGGTCGGGGGTATTGAAGCACAAGGAATAAGGGGGGCTGCTCTGATTTCTTTTTTTGAAGTTGTTATTGTTAATAATAAAGCTTCTTTCCCTCGTTTTGTGTCTCTTTGCCAGCCTCACCAGCAGCTACCCAGACTTGGAGCTGGCCGACATTCACCTCCACCCTGCAGCAGCCCCGAGGAGTGGGGAACACAGAAGAAAAGAGCCACGTGCGGCACAGCGAGGGCAGGTGAGGAAGCAACAGACCATGGGGCGAAACGTGGGTTTGGAGCAAAACCAGATGTGCCTCCTTGCTCAGAGCCCTTCCACCTTCACTTTAATTTTAACTCCCCAGGTGCAAGGTCTACAAGGTGACCTTGGTCCAGATCTACACGTACCTCAGCAACTCCCCACTGATTTCCCTGGATTTCAGGCATATCCCTGTGGCTCTGCCCCAGGACCACCACCTCGTCCATTGCTACCCCCATACACACGCTTTGTCCCTCTGCTTGGCTTTGCTGGGTGCTGCAGGGTAGTCAGCAGAGGCTGGACCTGCAGGGAATCTGCCCTGAGCCCCCCTGCCCCCTGGGCGGCAGGGTTGAGATACACGAGCAGCACAGCGCGGCGTTTCATGGCAGGAAGGAACACGATCTGTTTACACAGCAGGTTATACGGGAAATGCATTACATTATTAAAAAAAATAATCTTGCAAAATGTGTACATTCTTCTTATGCCAAGAGTTTAATCCTACCCAAACAGCAGTGCATTCCACAAAGACGTTACCCCCTATAAATCACCGGGGCAGGAGCTGGCCATGTCCCTCAGATTTCGGGCTGAACCACCCACTGCGGCTCACAGGACAACGAAAGGGCATGGGAGGGGGAGCAGGACTGGGACTGGGACTCCTCAGGCGCTGGGAATGCCACAGCACAAGACCCCCAAAACAGCAGCAGACGCAGGATCAGGGACCCACATCCCTCCTCTGGGAAGGAGGAGGGTGCAACAAGGCAGGCTGATGCACCAAATCCCATTTGCATCCCTACGCCAGGGCAGCAAGGAGCCAGATCTCGCTCTTAGTGGCACCAGTTCCTGTCTGCCAGCACAAAAGCATTCAGGTTCTTTTTGCACACCACCTCTGCTCTCCCTAGCATCACCAGCTCTTAGCTTATAGCTTCGTTGGGCTATACCAAGAGAGCAATCATTACATACCGAGATTGGAAGCTGGAGAGTAGCTGGGTAGAAACCCACAGCTCCTTCCACCTCTCTGACGTGATTTCCTGAACTTGCACAGTAAGAAGCAGATCAGTCGGAGGATGACTAAGTTGGCTCATCTCCTCATACCCCGGCTATGCTAAACAACTTACAAGGCCGTTTTGGGACTGCTGTGCGGAGCAGTTTAACAATGATCTAACAAAAAAAATAAGATATTCCATCCTTTCATGGCTTCCAGGTGTTGGGACCAATTTACTTCACAGTAATTTTCATTTCTGGGCCTTTTTTCCCTCCTCCCCACAAAAACCTGCAGCTGCCAAACGGTGCTGGCAACTCCAGCAGCTAGGAAACGAATTTCCCTGTGAAGCAAATTCTTCCAGGATGAATTGAATGAAGGCAGAGCTCATAATTGCACATTACTGAAAACATTTCTGATAAAAAACTGGGGAGATATTTTTATCCGCATCTCCAGTTGAAAATTGCTGGGAAAGATGCTTTTGAAAAGCCATCATCCCCAAGCATGTAATTATCAGATCCTTGAACAAAAACACATGGCCAAAGAAAAAAAATTATTTCATTGAAATAAAGAATTGGAGACGGCGATTGTTGGGAATGGAAGGAGAGAAAATCATGTAACATCCTGTGTGCTCCTGCATGTCTCTGAAGTTACCAGACTGATTTGAAAATCCACAGATTAATAAATGTGACAGCTGAGAACATCAAGCTCGGTTAGTAATTTCTCTTGTTACGAACAGAATAATAATACTATTAAAAACCCCTCAGAAGCAGGCTGGCAGTCAGGCTGTCACAGCAGCAGCATTTCCCGACTCCCACGTAAGCACGCCTGTCTCGAAGCAGCACCCTGCCACCGCGAGCAGACAGCCACACAATGACCCGGGGCTCCTGTCCCAGCGAGGCTTAAGACCATGCACACCCTGATGGGATTACTCACACGCTAAAAATTATGCGGTATCCGAACTGACAGCTGGAAAGAGCCTTAAATGTTCTTATGCCTGCTGGCACTCAATCGCCAATTGATGAACATCGCTAAATATTTATTTGTGCTCTACTTTCCGGTTCTGCAGCAGCACCTCTTCCTGGTTGTTATTACTTCTTTGTTCCTTTTGTTCGCGACACCAAGCCACGGTTAAACATGAAACACAGGCACCTTTCCCTCCAACCTGCCCGGTGCCGCCTTCTGATCCTCCACGTAAAACTGCACATCACCTACTTAAGGAAGAAAATCCTATCACCAGCAATAGACACTGGCATCCACGAGCAAATACGAATTTTAATAGTCCATTTTCAAAAGAAATCAAATCCTCCATGCCCTGACACATATGAACACTTCAGCACTGTGGTTATCCTTGGCATATGTGGATTAAATAAGTGTAACAAACATCATAAAGAGTAACGAACCTGGCCAGAAAGCCCAAAGGCAGACATAACGCAGCACAGGGGGTCGGTCCCTTACCACAGGTCACTCGAAGCTGGAGCACGCCTCTTCCAGCTGCAATGAGACCTCCTTCAGCAGGCTGGCAGGGAGCTAAGCGAGGACTCCAAGTCAGGGCTGGAGAGAAAAGCTCAAGAGCAGTTGCTCAGCTGACACTAAGGGCTGACATTTTTATTAGATCTGTCCGGCTTTTGCATTAAAAGCATCCTTCTGCCTACAAGTGTGTGCTAATGAGCTGTGCCTGAGCACAATCTTTTAAGAGTGAGACCTCTGTGACCTCCGTACACAGAAGGGAGGGAACTGAAAGAAAAAAAAATAGATAACTCATTTCTACAGGCCAGGTGAAGTTTTAGGACATCACTTTTGTCTACTGTCTTCCACAAAAAGCAATTTGGTGGAAAGGCCCATCTCTAGAAAAGAGCAAGAACCCATTGTAACTGCATAGGTCAGTTCATTTACATTTAACATAGTTTAAAAAAAAAAAAATAAGACTTGAGAGAGCTGGCCACCGAGTCCTAAAGCCATCAGCAGGTATTCTTAAGCCTCTGTGGAGGATGGGTAAGGTATCACAGGACTGTATAAGACCAAAATGCAATGCTGAACTCAAACAAAACTAAACAGAAGTAATATCAGTGTAAGGGCAAGAGAACGACAAATCCATCCCCTTATCCTCAGTTCCTGGAATTGCCCATTGATGTGCGAGCTGCTAAAAGAGAACGGGGAGGACTAACTGCAAACCCGAAGCTACCACAGATAAGTCAACAAGAAGCCCACGCAACTTCTTTCTGTGGCAGAGCAGCATTTCTGGGTAGACAGAAAAGGCAAGTTGTTCTATCTCAAGTTCAGAAACGCTTCTGACACCATTTCATGTGCTATTTTTATAGGCATGTTTGGGAAGCAGGATACAGATGATTATGAAGTGTATGCAAAACTGATTGGGGAACCACACACTGAGAAAATTCATCAGTGGTGCACAATCAGAAGGGACGGATGTATTGAGTGAAGGTCTGTGGGGGCGCACCCCCACTCTGGTAAGGCTCCAGATATTCATAAAAAAACCTGGATGACTGCTGAGAGATAGCTCCTAGTAAGTTCATTGACAGGCACCAGCTAAGAGGGACTGGAATTAGGCTGGAAAACAAAATTTGAAACCAGAATGATTCATACATGTTTGAGAAAACAAACATACAATTCAGCAGAGGTGCACACAAGTTACCAGAACTGGGCAGGAATAACCAAATGAACAAAGGATGGGGGAAAACATCTAAGTGACAGTTCTGCAGGTGGACTTTTCAGATACTGTGGATCACAAACGAAAGAAAATTTCACAGTGCCATGCCATAGACAAGAAATCAAGGACCCAGGTGGTACACAGAGATGGGCATAGCCTGCAAGCTCTGTAAAATCCTTTCATTTCACCCAGCACTGATAAAAAGCCTCAGCTTGAATGCAGCACCCAGACTGGGGTACCACTGTTCAAGACAGACGTGGTCCAGCTGGAGTTCCTTCAGACTGAGGCAGGGCAGTGGGGTCAGACACGGAGAAGACCACAGCCTCTGAGGGTTGGGGAGGAAGGAGTTGTCTGCCCTAAGGAGAAGCGAGGAGGGAGCTTTGAGAAGAGTGATGCACAGAGGGAAGGAGCAATCTGTCACCTGTGTTAGGATAAGAAGCAGCAGCACCAAAACTGCAGATAAGGCAGAAAAGAAAATTGCAGAAATGCAGAAAGCCTTTCCTTAGTATTTAAGTCTAGTGAAAGAATTGGAGCTGTCAGATTGTTTCCAGCACGGATGCACTCACACACAAGGTGGATGGATGATAACGTAGGTATGGCTACATAATAGTTCAGTGCAGAAGGGCCCACACAAACTCAGTGACTTTTCAAACCTTCTGTCCAGTTTTGGCTCAAGGAAATTAAGATCACTGCGATTCAGCTCCAGACCCCAGGACGTCTGTCTTGGTACGTGCACACCATCTTCCTTTTCTCGTAATCTTTCATTTTGCTGCCACTGAGGCAAAGCTGACAGGGGATGTAAGCAGCTTGATGAGCAGGAGTTTTATTAAATAGCACTATTGCGATAAATTCTTTAATAAGAAAGATAAAATCTTTCCTCCTAGAAGGTTTATAGATAAAGATTACCTCCTGTCTTATTCTAGTGCCTCACATCAGTTCTCTGTCCCTTTCAGATATTGTTTCTCTGTTTCTCCCCCTGCCTATTTGGGAAGTTGGGAAGATCTGGGGCTATTGCAGAGAAAGCACAGCACTGAACAGGGGAGCTGATTCCCTGAAAATCAGCAGGCAGAAGGAGGCAAAGACCTATTAACCAGTCATTTTTCCTGGCCATTCCCACCCTGTAAATAAAGAATGAAGCTCAGGAAGAAGGCATGGGAAACTCTCACTGCTCTGCTTCCATCTCAATTACACTAAAAGCACAGCTTCTAACAGAAGGAAAAAAAAATACACTGAAGGGAAAAGCACAGAAGAACATACTGATCTGCTGACTTCCTTTCTTTTGCCTTCTATACAAACTGGGTTTTAAAATTTAAAAAACAAGGGGGGAGGGGGAGTGTTCAGAAATTCCCTGTGCTGCAGTCATTTGAGCATTTAACGTGGGCTGGTTTGTGTTGGGATCCTCAGCTGGTCACCTGCAGCAGCAGCAGGAAGAGACTCAGTGAGCTCTGTCACTCTGCCCACTCCTGCAGTGATCCTGCAGCAAGGACTCACTGAACATGAAGTTTACTAGAGCAAAACACAGAGCATCTTCCTGGACTTCAGAAAAGCCATAAAGCACTTCGGGGAAGTGATTGCAAGAAGGATTTGATTGCCATGTCTCTGTTGGAAACACGCTATTGCAGAGCCACACACGAGCTTACTCTAACCAGAAAATTCACCCCACCTTTCCACGACCCCTTGCATTTTCTGACTCTTCCCCTCTGAGAGACAGACAAAAGATCTGTGTTATGAAAACGTCCCACAAGAGAATGTTTCAGAGTGGCTGGTGGAGAGCTAAGAAATGAGAACCCCAATAACGGTGGGCCCAAGTCTGTAAGCACTCCTGAACTCCTGGATGCCTCTGTCAAAAAATCCATCCAGTTTCTGATCTTGCCTATCACACTTAAAATGCTAACGTAAGTGATAGAAACCAGCTCACTTTATTGCTTCCATCTCAGATGATTTCTAGATGAGGAGTCTCATGGAAAAGCCAGGAAAAAAAAAACACCACAACCTTGAGACAGCTGAGTGACCAAGAGAGCCCATCAAGCCTCAGCAAAACCAACCCCAATGCATTGCAATCAGTCCCCCTCAAAGCTTTTCTCTGGGCACTGAAATGACAGAAAAGGAGGAAGGGCAGACACCAGACAAGGTGGGCACCCTTCCCTCCATCCCTCTTTGCTCCGTGGCAGGTGCAAAGGACGGCCTCATCTGCGGGATGCTGAGGGAACCAGCATCTGGCTGCTGAGAGCATGGGCTTGGTCCTCAGGAGTGCCACCAGCTCAAGCCGTAAGGCTCTGAAGAAGGCTTCCCCACCAGCTCAGTGACTGCACCATGTCCTTATTGGTGGCAGAACTACACACAACATTGACCCAAGGTCCTACAACAAAGGTTTGGGGCTGAGCGCAAGAATATTTCTCAATCCATCACCCACCGCCCAAACAACATCACAATTTGCAGCAACACTGCGACCACTGGGACTTGAATGAATGAAGCACCAGATGCCTCTGGTGACAAGGAACTGGACAAAAGGTTCTACTCCACGGCTGGAGGCATCCAGGAGATTCCTCCAGTGCAGTCGGTGCCAGCCACCTCTGAGCTTGGGGCCCATTTTATGGCTCAGCCCCAAGAGTAACAGGAGCTCCTGCCAAGCTGTTTTTTGATCTTTCCACGAAACGGCTGCATTCCTGCCCCGTTAAATCACGTGCCTGGACTTCTGCTGCCTACTGAGGCTCATCGCCAGGGTTCAGGCAGCTTTGAAACAAGCCCCAGCCCCCAGACAACTCATTGCTGTGCCACTTCGGTGAGTGGACACTGCATCTAGTCAACACCCATGGAATTAGGCAACACAGCCAGGCTAAGCTGCTTTGCACCTGGGTGACTTTACTTCTCAGATTTAGGGAAAAAAAATTCTGAAGTTAGGTTCATGCTTCAGGGCATCTAGTATTTGTACACCAAGGAGAGTACAAAGTCAGCCCTACACTGCTTTAGGCAATGTAAAATGATTATAAAATGCCACTGTACTTCCAGCTCCAGTATCTTTGCTTGCAGAAGGGAAACGCTTGCATCAGAGCAGAAGAGCATGCTCCATGCAGTACATTTAGCTGCAACAAGCCGAGCTACAGCATGCAACAAAGTACTGGAACACTGCACCCAGCTGGAAATACCCAGCCCGTCCATCTGGAGAGCCTGGGGCCAGGCTGTGGTGGCTGTGCCCTCTGCAGAGGTGCCTTTCTACACTTACATACCCACTCCTGCGCAGAGACGAAAGCGATTTCTGACACTCCACTGTAGTACAGTAACTCACTCCAGGTTTCTAAGACAGGGGTTAGCATCTTGTTGCAATGGCAGATTTCTGGCACACGCTGCAATATCTGATAGCACAGCAGTGGATGACACTGGAGGTAGGGGTGCCGGCAGTGATCTGGCCGTGTCAGCAGAGCCCCTCAGCCCTCTCCCCCCCAGCAGCCCTCCTCTCACCACAACTGGATGCCCAGCTCGCTCACACACTGATCTCCTAAATCAGGCGAGCCACCTTTAGCTTTTGGTAAAGAAAAAATAAAGGCAGCTGCACAGGCTCCGCAGCGCTGCCCTGAGAACAGACCCGGGGGCTGCCAGCTCCCAGCCCCAGGGTGGGTGGCCTGGAGGGGGCTCTCAGGACAAAAATCCTTTCCGGAGAAGCAGGGACAGGTTTTCAAAATTCAAGCAATTTATTCCCAGCTTGTATGCAAAGCTTTGGATTGGTAACGCACACACACACCCCGCCGAAAGGAGCGCGTGGAATTGTTAGCGATATTTAAGGGGGTGAAAGGAAACCAGAGCAAACAAAAGTAAACTGTTGGAAGAGGAGGAAAAGCAAATAATATATACATATAGGTTCACTCACCAAAGTCTGACTGCAAGTCCTTTTTCAGCCCACACAGCATGCCTGCTGTCGCCTAGGAAATCATCCAGCGCCCCCCAGCCCGGGAACCAAAGGAAGAAAAAGAAAGAAACCGTCCTGGCCGCTCCAGTTTGCAGGCACCCGAAGCCGCTGCGATCCTTTAGAAAGAAAGGTCTTTAGTGGGGGCTCTCCGGTCGTTTCGATAGGAAAATGAAGGCGGTGGAGCTGGAAATCCCGGCTCGGAGCGACCGGCCGGCGAGGCTGCAGCTGGAGAGGAGGCGACTGAGAGCGACGGGGGGCGGCAAGAGGGCGACCCCTCACGGCTCCCCAGGACCCTTCACGGCTCCTCTCGGCTCCCCACGACCCCTCACGGTCCCTCAAGACCGCTCACGGCTCCTCACAGCCCCTCAAGGTCCCTCACAGCGCCTCACGGTCCCTCACGGCCCCTCACGCCCGGGGCGGGGACGGCCCCCGGGGGAGCTGCCGGCCCGCCTCTGTCCTTCATGGGGATTTCAGGCAGCGGGAGAGTTTCACAAGGGGGAAATCGGACGAATTCAGCTGAAGCACAAGGGGAAATCAGGCAGCCGGTGTTGGGGGGAGCAATGCTGGGAGCCCCCGGGCTGCGGCAGCGGGGCTGAACGCAAGGAGCGGCTGCGGCTGCCGCGCTGCCTGACACACTTTCCCCCACCCCCTCTCGGCAAGTGCAGGCAGAGCCTCCAGCACCTCTCAAGGCAATGTCAGGCTGCTCCTGGTGCCTGAGCTGCCTCCCCGAGCTGCAGCCTTGTAGCATGCTTACAGGGCTTTAAATCTTTCTTGGGAACCGCCACCGGCCAAAGGCACCCGAGGCCGCTGCAGGGGCTGGGTGGTGGTGTGGTGGGACATGGGCATGGTGTACTGGGTGCGATGCTTCCCACGTCGCCCCAAGGAGTTCTTCTCCTCCTGGTCCTGCACTGAGGTGGAGAAAGGGTGCTGGACCAGAGAGAAATTGCTGCAATCAGCCAGCACTCGCTACGTTTGCTGCTGAAATTAAAAGTGAAGCTGCGCTGACCTGCAGGCCCTGCTCTGGTGTGCTGCGAGATACAACAAACGCCCTGTGTGTGTACTGACCAGCCCACGCCTCATGTCCAAAAGGCAGCTTTCACCATAGCTGCTGGATCCCCTTGGGAACCAGCATCACCTACAGCAGCAGGATTATATCCACAAACAGTGAAGAGCGAGCAAAATTTGGGGTTTGTGAAGAGCCCATGCAAAGCTCAGTGTGGGCTGAGGCATGGCAGCACAAAGGCTATCTATGGTTTCGTAGGAGGGTCCAGTTGTTTGGGACTGCCGTGATGTTTGGTTAAAAGTGGCAAAGAGCTTACAAGTTTTGAGGGAAGCTCCCACACAGGCAGCAAGCTGAAGTCTTGTTCCCTTAGGAAACCAAAATGGGATAGCTCAACAGGACCCGAACACATCCAGCAGAAAGTTTTGCAGACCTGGGAACCCCAACTAACTGTGGATGGTCCGCATGGAGGAGGGAACTGGGTGCCAGCCTAATACCAGAGTTTTTGCCTAGATTAAAATGCAGCAACATCTTTATTTTGGGCCAAACTCAGCTGTTTCATGCACAGACAACTTATACAAAAGCAATAAAATTACTAAGTAAGAAAAACCTACTTACAAAAGAGATATTTTGGTCCATAATTTGTTTTTAAGAAGTTGTTCAGTCTGACAATAGATTTAATTAGTAATTGAGCTGAAATTTGTAATTAGAAGTCTTTTCACACAGCTATTAATGCTTTTGCTGCAAAGAAATCTCATCTTAAAGGAAAAAAAAAGAATCTCCAGTTGCACCACAAATACAAGAAGCTGCTGCTAATTTGGGAGCAGCACATTGCTTGGGATGCCATGAAATGGACGTCTCCAATAGGATGTTTTAAAGAAATGCTAAAAACAATCATTTATGCTCATGCCACCATGAAGATTTTCCCAGAATATCTGCTGCATTGAGAAGGGGCATGAGAGGACAGGGCTGCTACACAGTTGGAGCTGCTTGGTTTCGTGGGTGAGAACTGGACGGAGCTGCCCCACTCCTCTGCTGCCAGGGGAGGACGAAGAGGCATTTTGGCACTTCAGACCCAGAACTGTTTGTAGCATTTGCTGAGCTGGCTGGCAAGAGCACAGCCTGCCAGAGGCCTGGAGAGGAGAGGATAAAGATGTTTACTCTATGGTTTCTGGCCAAAACCCATCAACATGATGCTTGCTTCATGTTTCAGGTGGCAGTATATTAAAACCAGTTGAAGCGAATAGCTTGAGTCTCTCATGGGAGGGAAAAGGGCACACCGTACACACTGACAAAATTAGGCAGCCAGAAAAGACACATTATGACATCAAAATATATAGGTGTCATAAAAGTGTGAGGCATCAACCTAAATCATGGCTTGACAAACTTGAGTAACCATAAGTAGAGCTTTGACTTTTCATGAACACTCTGTACACTCTCCTCTACCTCCTGTGTGCCCTGAACTAGCAGCTACCTAAAAATGTTCTTGCAATATCAACTGCTAAACAAGCCTCATCTAAAATAATGTCTATTTACCCACACACTGAGCCCACTGGAAATAGTGGATTTGGTGGGTAGAGGGGTGTTAAAAAAAAAAAATAATTTTTTTTAAGGACCTTTCCACATTACACACACATACCAGCACCTGGTTTATCGTTTCTTGTACCCAACGCATACTGCACTGCTCTTGGACTTAATATCCTTCCCCAGAGCAAACTTTCAATCCTCCCAGAACCTCAGCAGGAGTGAAGCCGCAAATCTCACGTGGTCTAAATTGGTTGGGATGACATTTGCAAAACTGACTTTTATGCAAACAAGATAGAGAGGACAGCAGAGGAAAGATCACAGGCTATTCAGAATATTAATTATTTAGTCTGCTGCTCGATGGATACTTGTTCCTGCGACTTAAACCATTACTTATTTAATCACTTCCAAAAGCATCTTTGTCAGAAGTCACAGGACTGGGGAACACTACAGCAAGATCCCGAAATGGGTCATTTAGCACCGAACATGCTCTGAGCCCGGGAGAACACGGAGAGGATCTTACATCACTCCACATTAGGAAGTCTCAGGAGATTCTCTGAAGACAGCTGAATGAACGTAATGAACAGTCAGCCACAGAGAAACGAGGAGGCAAAACACCCAACCACGCGCACTTACGGCACGCAGAGAAATGCCGAAGTTCTAACCACACACAAAAATCACATTAATAGCAACAGAAATTGCTTTGGGTTAGGGAAGGTTCATAACAGACTGATGCAGATGCTTTCTATTTCTTTAAAATTCAGATCTTAAATTGAGATTTTTTCATTGCTAGCTCCTTCTCCCCAGCTACCTCTTCCATTTAGGAATAGACCCCTGCATATCAGGGGCTGCCTGGGGCTGCACACCCCCCTGCCTGCTCACCTCCCCCTCAAGGCTTGGTTCTGGCGCAGCAGACCCAGTGCTCCCAGATGGCTTTCCAGGAAAGCTGTTCTTTTACTGGGAACTCCAACCCGGCTCTGCACAAAACCAGGAGGTCTGGGGAGCCTACACCCCTCCTCGACTGAACTGGGCTTTCAGCTGATGTGGAAGAGGAGGAGGAGGGAGAAGAGGAAGGCCCATTACTCTCTTGCTGGAAGAGGTTTCACAGATGATTACCCAGCTTTCCACTGGCCCCACATTTGCTCCATTTCATCCTCTCCAGTTTTTCTTAGCTGTACTTATTCAGAAACCCTGGACAACTGCATGCCAGCCTGAGGCTTGCAGCAGGGCTTTGGCCTAAGCAGATGCCCTGTTTTTAGCACACAGACCCAAAATGCAACGCACTCCTTTATTTACATATTCTTATGGGAAGGGGAGAATGGAGTTTATAAAAAAATCTTTGAAGAAATCTCCTATGTAAACCATTTAATAACGGAGCCAGAGGAAGAACTCTTTGATTATCCTTTCCTTTAAGTGCAAATTCCAGCAGCCAGTCCTAAACATTAACTTATTAGAGGTAATGAACACCACAAGATAAATTTACCCATCCGGTAGGCAATTAGAGCTCCCCGCTGCATGTACACACAGAGCACCAAGACGGAGAACATTGCTAAAGGTACTTCCAAGGCCCTCATCCATCCCGTTCACCTCTAGAGCACACTAAAACCGTCACCGCACATTTTTCTGCTTAACCATTTCAGGAGACATCTGCATCTATCATTGCCTGGCTGCACTGAGGGGAATTGGGGGAGAAGCTGGTGGTGAGTACAGGATGCCTCACGGAGCTCTGTAATGGGCAGAAGGCAGTGCTGCAGTGACCTTTCCTTGTGATACTGTCAATTTGGTGCTCCCCAATTACGCATTTTGCCTGTGCACCAGCATCTGTAACCAGACTGAAATGCGTGTTAAGGCAGCAGGCTTCTAGGTCAGGAAGTTTCAAAATGTAATTATTGGGTTTTCCAGTCTTAAAAACTGAAACTCTTCCCAATGACCAATGTCCCCAGGCAACCTCAGCAGCTCTCCCTCCCTCCTAATAGAGCAGGGGAATATTTCCTTCTATACCCCATGTAGATGCAAGCCCAGGCACTTGGATTTCTACTTGCTAAAATTACAAAGTGTTTTCTTAGGGGAAAACATCCCATCCTCAGTCTGTGCCTAGGACAACACTGATCACCTACCTCCAAATCAGTCTGTTCTTCTCCTTTGGACCCCCAGAAATAAATTAGAACCTGCAATGGCTCAGCCCTTTCCTTTTTCAAGTGTCTACCAGAGAACTGACTTACCTAGAAGATTTTTAGCCTAAAAGGAGGAGAGAAAGCATCTTGAGTTAATGGGAGTCACGAGCCCTTGCCAGAACCACACCCCCACCAAGGCATGGCCTCACACCACCCAAAGCATTTTCTAGCTTTGTGGGTTTAACCTTAACGGCTCACCTACCTCCTCTGGGCAATTCCTGCTTACCCCCTCCTTTAGCTAACACTTCAGTCGGTGAGCTGAAGTTGTACACACAGGTCCAAAACCCAGTAAAAGAAGCTCAGACTTGTAATGCTCGGTCTGGGTGGGGAGCAGGCAGTGCTCTGAGCTCTGGGGAGTGACTGCATTTATGGGTCCTTCCCGTAAAGCCTTACTTCTTGCTAGGCAAAAGTACTGCCCTGCTTCTTTCCCCCACTTCTTTCTCCTTATATATGCCATGCAATTTTTTTGTTACGTCACAGAGCATTAGAGGAAATCCCACCATTTACCCCAACCTGTGGATTTCTAGATTTGGGTAATCAGAATAGGAACAATTCAGGGTAGGAGACTCCAGTACTGCTAAGAGAAACAGCAGAAGACAAATAGGCTGCAGCAAAATGCAAGATCCCCTATTCCTCAGCCAGCCCTAATGATGCCGAAGAGCTCATTCAGGGACCTTGTTAGCAGAGGTCAGCCCAACAAAAGTGAATGTCAGCTTTCTGACATTTTTTAAGCTAAATGAAGATCAGCTGGAGAACACGCAGCAATAAGCAATGCAGCAGGAAGGTAACGACCCATCGGCAGCCACCAGCAAGGTGGGATTTTATGACCTGGCAGGTCTGAGGGTTCTCTGAAAGCAGCACATACAGCATTCAGAAGCAGATTTTTTGCTTTCACCCAGCCAAAGCATCTCTCTCCACCTCTGTGGCTGTCCTGGACAGAACAAGCACTTTCACAGGGCAAAACAAACACATCCATATAGCAATGGTCCTAATTAGCTTTACTTTTCTTGTGCTTCTTTTATTTTTCCTTCCAAATCATTTCATAGCAATGTAGCTAGCAGATATAAAACAGCCTTGGGACACAAGTCAGATCCTCTTGAGCACATATTGAACCAGTTCAGCAGAGAACTGGGCGTGAATGGAGGAACCACACAGAAACAGAGACCAAAAGCTGCACCACGTTGCAGAAAGAAACCAAAATGCTTAGCAGCTCCCACCTTCTGGGCTAGTAGTGATCAGTGCTCCAGCATGATAGCAACTCATTTACAGCTATGAATCCAGAGGGAAAATAAGTGTCCAAGTTCTTCAGTGATGGAACTGGTTCTCAATTTAAGGCCATTAAATCACTCCAATTTACAGTGGATGCATGGCAGCTGCGCTTGGCATCTCAGTATTAGCACCAGCACTCACCTGGCAGGGCCTGTTCACAACTGCTCCTCTTAGGCAGAAATGCTGCTTCTTTTTCATATTTGGGTAATATTGCCAAAAACAAGAATAGCAGTGGGCCTGTATTAGCAGCAGCCAGCATCCACCCTCCTTCCCCAGCCTAGGCAGGCAGTTCAGATTAAAAAAGCTCCATCACACAGACAATAATCATTAGAAGGAGAGGGGAAGCATATCCCACTATGGACTTCTGTTCTCCCCTCTCCTCATTCTTCCCCAAAATTCAGGACAGCAAGTCTTGCATCCTTCCAGCAGCAGTAATATGGGCCCTGGCACATCTCACCCCAAAGAAGAGATGCAGCACTATAGCTTACTGGGGCCTGAAGGACAGGTCTGAACGTTTAGTCACATCCAGCTCCACTCCTCTCTTGAGGGAAGGAAAACTTCTGCATCTTCCCTTTAGAGATTTATCTTGGCATCCATATTTTCAGACAACACTGCCAACGCAGATGGAAAAATAAGCAAGTGGGTCATCAGTCTTTGCAGTTGTCACCCGGTTTCTTTTCAATGAGTAGCAGTGTAACAATGCATTAACAATAAATGAAATGCTGTGTTAACACTAATTTGCATAGTACGGAGCCACAGTATTTTGCTTCCTCTATTCTCCTTCCAAACTCTCCTGACCTGCATATGAATCAAGATGAAATTTAATTGCTGGGGCATTCAGCAGAATCACTGAATTCCTGCTTAATGAGGCTTCATTTGTACTCTGTAGCATCAGATACCTTCTCTCCAAGGTGCTGCGTTAACTAGTTCAGATGTAAAATATTTTTCAAGGCTCATTTTCATATTCATTTTGACAGTCAAAGAAACAGCAGGAAAAGCATCAACTGCAAAAAGCCGACGTTAGTATCAGTAGCATGATAAGGCTAGCAAGATCCCAAGAGCACCAAGCCATATTCCTTACACACACACACACAAAAACAACTAATGACTTTTCTATCTGCTGCTATGCACCACCTTACAGCATCTACGCTGAGCAACTCTTCTAGAAAAGACAAGGCAAAGCTAGGTGGGACGTGGCCAAGGTCTGCCTGGGAGCCAGCCAACAACCAGGAACACCACCAATCATTTTGGTGACTCACAAAAAGCGCAGCCCACAGCGCACCCAGAAGCCAGAGCCTCCGGGTGGCTCTGCATTCAGACAGCTCATTGAGCTTACCTCATTCAAAAGTCCTTGGCTGTGGTCAGAGGGCTCATTTCCTCGTCAGGTGCCTCAGCCTACGTAGCTGAACGGTTGCCTGAAAAAACAGCTTTCTTCTCTTTTTTTTTTGCTTCTGTGTAGCACAGCCACCAGCAGCAGCGCAGGCAGGGCTGCCCTGCAGTTGTGCATAGGAACCAACGCCTCGAGCCCCCTGAATTGCAGCTGACCACATTTCCTTGAGACGACTCAAAAGGCCCTACAGTGATGTGCAGCATCCCAACATGGGGTGAAAGCAGGCCAGGCTCCCTCGGTGCTGCAGGAAGGCTCCCGGCTCCAGCCAGGTGCCCCAGCAGCAATACAGCTTGCAGCAGACGCCTTTGGACAGAGTCGATGAGCAGCATATTTTGGGGTGAGGCACATCCATCTGCTGGTTTGGCTCCAGCACCAAATTATGAAGTTTTACCTCCCAAGCTGGGACAAAGCGGAGCCACACACAGCCACAGGTAACCCCCAGGTGCTGGGACCACTTATATATAAGGAGGTATTTGGGCTTTGGAGCACGTGGAGCTCCCCGAGGGACTGCAAATTGTTTATTATTGCAGGCTTGTGAGATGGGATCAGCCTCCCTTCTCCCATCCTGACTCCACAGGAACAGTTACAGCACGCTGGTAGCAGTAGGTGAAGGTTTATCCTTTTTCTTAGGAGTTACAGAAACCTATAAAAGTCCTGTTTACAGCTCACCACCCTCACAGGTCCGAGCAACAACTGTGAATTTGTGCTGGCTGCAATAGGCAGAAGAGGGACCACAGTCAGTCTGCCATTTGCATCATAAGGGAAAAGAGTGGGGAATAGGGTACGGCGCAAAGTCGGCCCTAATTATCCCAGGGTAGCTAATTATAAAGGATGTAAATTGACAGAAATAAAACCACATGGTCAATAATAGTGTTTTTTAAAAGCTGGAAATTTTAGCCCATTATCTTTCCAGCTGAAAAGCTTTAATTGAAAATGGCTAATCTTCCAGTGGGTTCAGGAAGGGTTTACAAGCTAATTGCTCTCTTTTCTTTAGGATTAACACTGCGTTCTGTGAATAGGGGTGGAGGGCAGCAGATGTGCAGCCTTTACTCCCTTTAATCCAAATGCCCCCACTGCCACAGATGCTCCCAACGCTGTGCAGTGGCATAATGGAATCGCTTTCTCGCACATAAAGTGGTTGTTCTGAAATGAAATTACAGCCATCTATTAGGAAGGGAACAATAAATTTCCTCCACCACACATCCCCATCGCGAAAGACAGAGCATTAGCCTATAAAATCCCTGATGGAAGTAAATCTTGTGGGAGAGAGAGCGGTGAACAGATGAATTTACCATTCTCCTTTCATAACTGGTGCCGGGTGTCATTTGGACGTGGGCAGAAAAGGCATTATATGGCAGAAATCGGCTCCCACAAACTTCTGGGTGGCCGGGACCTGGCTGCTGCTCCCTAGGCATGGAGATTTACATCAGCAGGGGGGGAAGAACAACTGCCTTCCACTGAAGCTGGAGGAGAGAAATTACTTTTGTTTTGTTGACCGCAACGGCAGCTACAACCTACTGGTCCCATAGGCTGCAAGCAAAGTTGGTTGGTGATCTGAGCTCCTGGGGTAGGTGGGATTTGAGTTAGTTGAGAAAAAGGGATCGGGTGATCTCTGGGAGAGATGCACAGGAGGAAGGAGGGAGTGGAGGACCCCTAACAGTGAAGGCGGAGTGACCCCTAATTCTCAGAAAGAGTAGGGAAGGAAAAATGGATTCAAAGACATCTGAAAATGAATTAAATCAAGTTGTGGCCATTCAGCTCCTGTTGTTACAAGGTAAGGAGAACTCAGCTCTCCCTCTGCACCCACCCTGCACAGAAAATGAGGCACACAATGCCTCCCTGAAAGATCCTGACTCCCAGCTGGAAAGGGACAACACCCCTGTCAGCAAAGCATTTTTCCCTTTCCCGTTATCAGATGGCAGGAAAGCCGCACGGTGCCTCCCAGCAGCCTGCCAGCCCGCCCCACCCCAACTGCGCCTCTGAAAAGCAACGGAGCACCTGGGGTCAAAAGCAACGGGGAGAAAAAGACAAAGCACCTGGTGTTTGGATTGGAAGGAAAGCAAAGTCGATGTCTTGCAACACGAAAGCTCAGCAGCGCTGTCCAGAACCAGAGCAGCACCTTCCAGGGAGGTGCTCCAGGAGGGACCCATCCCCACCAGGACAAGCTGTGTCACAAACAGGAGAGCATCGCCTGGGCTTCCTCGGGATGGCCAGGAAAGGCATCTCTCCCTAGGGAACAATTCATCTCAATTCCTCTGAATCAAGTTCCTAACTTCAGCAATCTGTAAACTACCGAGGAGATTCGTCTCTTGAGAGAACAGCAGCTACGGCTCATTAATTGCTTCCCCTGTTCCTCCTCCTCCTCAAACCTACAATTTCCTGCTGACTCACCATCAAAGGGAACACCCCAAAACCCAGCAAGAAAGCCCTGCAAACGCCACCCATACAACAGTCAAACCCACAGCAGCAGAAGACACGAGAGCTGGCGGGACAGATACCAGACACAGAAACATCAAAAGCTCAACAAGTTTTAAAAATACAATATATGTAAAGTTCCACTGAATACGGTGCCTTTTCAAACCCTTGCTGGAACAGTCACTAAGCTGCTGTCCTAAATCAAGTCTTTTATTAGCTGGAGAAATTGAATATTTAGTACTCAAACAAAGATGAATTGTTGCCAGTCAAGGCACGATACCGCATCCAGCAGCGATCTCTATCTGTCATGCAGAATATTTCCCGACTGCGGGAGGAAACCTCTACAGCAAGCAGACGGCCGACACGCAGATGATGGGCACATGACGGGATCAAAATCGAGATGGATGCTGAGATAGCAAAGGCCTGGGTTAGGAGGAGATATCTGCAAAACTCCATTAACACAGTGACCCAGTTTAAGCCGAGGATGCCTCCCTGCTTGTACCTTTTGATGACACAGGAGAAGAGGCAGCAAGCATGCACTCTGCTACCTCGACAGCTGTTTGCACGCTGAAACTCAGCAGTCACCTGTGGCAGCAAGGCATAAAAGTTAGCTGATCATTCATTACTGCCATAAGGCTCAGAGCAATATTTAGAGCAGGGCTGTTCCCTCGATATGTTATTACCCTGTGCTTTCCTGGCCATTGGTTCTGCTGCTTGAGGGAGCTGCTGCAGCAGTTCATGCTCCGGAGCTGCAGCTCCTGCTCCAGCGGCGCGGTTCTGCGCCAGGGCCACTGGCAACAACGCCGAGAGCCCCCGCCGCAGCCCTTACTACTCTGTGCAGACAAACAGCAGAAGCCAGGCCAGAATCAACACTCCATGAATTGCTGCCAAGAGGCTACGTTTTGTACGCTTGGCAAAAAGAAGGTTTGACTGCCCCCTTTGAAAAAAAAAAAAGAGAGAGAGAGACACAGAGAGAGAAAATTATTTTCTGAGAGCTTTGGGAAGAGCTCTGAAGACCTGGTTTTGCTATCTCCCACCTTATTCTAGTTGACATCCCTGACACGCAGTAATAACCAGACCCGCTGCAGAATGGGAACTGGCATCACAAGTTTAAAAGGGCTCCCTAGAAAGTTTTTTTGTAACTGCAATATTTTCTCCAATTACTTACAGAATGGTAATTTAAGAATATTTATTCTCTAAAATATATTGCGCTGTAAAGCCCTTTCACTCGGCTATTAATTCGTTGCTAAGGAGCAGCGCAGGGCTTAATAGGACGTGGAGGTTTGAGTGAAAATTATGGGCTTGCTCTCTCTGTAGCTGTGAACCGATGCATGTACATTGAAGGGCAGGGGGAGACAACAAGAAAATAGGCTCGAGAGAAATGATCAGCCAGAGCAGTAGGGCTTACAGGTGCTCTGAACCAACAAGAAGCCCCTGAGGTTGGTGAAGGGGATGTTAAGGCCTCCTTGCAAGATTTCAGGAGCACCCCAGCAGTAACCACACACCCCTGGAGAGCATCATGTGGGAGGCAGACAGCGGGCTGGGCATAACTGGGGAACAATTACCTGGATTTTCTGTGATTTTCAGGGGTAATTAAGAACTGGATTCCTTTAGAAACAGCATCTATCTGAAGCCTGCAGGCTTGTTTTTTTAGGCAGCGGTTGTGCCATTGCGAGGGATATTTGTGATGTGAATCGCAGCCACGTTAAATACACTGCTAATACACAAAGTACACCACAGCCTCCGTTATCCCTGGAACAACTCATTCCGCATGTGAAGCTCCTGGGCCAGAGGAAAATGGGGCTGGAGGAGGAGGAGGAGGAGGGTGCAAGTGCTCTTCACAGGTTGGTCTTGTTGCTGCCACCCCAGCGCTCTCCCAAGGGCTCTCTCACCTCTCCCAGTGTTGCCACAAAGAAACCCCACACTGACAAAGGCCCAAATCCTCCCCTTGCTCGGGAGGCTGCTGGCAACACAAGTGTTCGGTGGGACCCCAAGGGCTGGGGGGGCCAGTGGGTGCCCCGGGGCAGGCCTGCTGCCTGCAGCCCCCGTGGCAGGACGGACAGACGGACGGACGGACGGCTTGGCCAGGATTCGCCTCTCTGCAGAGGGCAACCCAAACACGCCAGCCGCCCTCGCTCCGTGGAAGAAGGCATTTGGCAGGATTTGACAGTTGAGTGAGAGAGCATAATTCCAGATGAAACAGGCCAGATTGGAGGATTTCTGCATAATTAGGAGCATAATGCTGGATAAGAGCCTCCTAAATACCCGCAGTTAACAGAGGGCAGCGTGCTCAGAGGAAGCCCGTCTCATCATAAGGGACTAAAGCTGGCGCTAAGCGGATGCAGATCTTCATTTTCCTTAATACCCGAGCAGCCCCACGGCACTGAAGTCCTTCCCAGGACGTGCCAAGCCCTCAGCAGATCTCCTCGACCAGATGCCCTGGCTCGGAGGCACCCGATGTTCCCAGAGCAGCACCGCAGCTGTGCACGGACCCAGGCTCCGGGGAAGTTTCTATAGAAACAGGAATCAGATATAATTTAGGTGTTTATGTGGCACAGCTGACTTATACCAGCTCAGCCACTTTTAAGGCTGAGGAAAAGAGCCTATAAAAGTAAGGTGGGATTCCCTCTTGCTCGTCCTCGCTCTTCTACAAGGAGAGAACAATTCCCTTCCCAAGCAAAAAAAACCAGAACAGGGGTCTAGCAGAAACCCCAGGGCTTGTGACTTTCCCAAGCCCTTCCCTCCACTAAGACAATATTGCCACCCATTTGCTGTCTCAGCTTCCCTCAGCACCCCTTTGCCTTCCTTAAAATAAAAAAGGGACTGCCTAAGGGCTAAACTTTGGCTTTTTGCAGATGAGGAGTTTCACGTTCTCTGGTTTTGAAGCAGCAAATTCTCAAAGCAAGTTGCAGATGACAGCTCCTAAGGGACGGTGCCACCAAACTTTCCTGCCCCCTCCCTGGAAACACTCGCTGGAAGGCAGCTGAAACTTTGAACGGAACAAAATAAAAAATGTTGAAAGGGATGGGCAAGGAAGGGAAAGCATAGGGATCGAGGAGACAGCAGATTAATAGCCTGGCATTTATGGCAGTTTAATAATAGAGCTGTCACAATAGGAGAGATTTACTAATTGCAGAGTCATTTGCTATGGATTCCCATCAAGCTGCCATTTAAACCGCTGTGTGGTTTTAAGATGCCTTTTGAAACAGGGGGAGTGGGGAGAAGAGACAACGCCCACAGTACTTATGCAGCTAAATTTAGGAAAGCATTGTGCTCTCGTGCAGATGAACGAGCAGACGAGGACAGCAAGGAGGGAGCCAGAGTTACCACGAGCCCAGAGGGGCCAGAGGCAGGTGCAGGCCTGTGTCTTCTTGCAGAATTCGTCAGCACCAGCTTTAGGAGCAAAGAGTCACGTTAAAACACTGATCTGAGAGTCCTGATCACTTGGGGTTGTCAGCAGGGAGAAGCGAGTGGGTGCTCCTTCTCACTGAGCTCACAGTTTGCTGCAGGTTTGTCATTCATGATTTCTCAGCACGCGAACTGTGCATCACGCAGTGCCTCAACCCGGCTTTGCTGCAGGAGCCTGCTGAGGGCACGAGGCAGCAAAGGAGAGCCCTGAGTGTCCCCTCCACCCTGCAGCTCCTCCCCGTCACGTCCGCAGGGCCACCGGTGCCAGCCCAGGAGGGATTCACAGAGCTCCTGGACCCAGGGCACTGGGGCTGTTTGAGAACTGTGAGAGCTGCAGGAGGCAGGGGAGATGTGCCCCCCCCCAGCCCAGCGCTGCCAGCCCACCCAGCCGGCAGCCCCAGGGGAGGCCGTGCCTTCTGCACCATGTAGGCTCTCACGGCTCAGCCGAGACGCTGGTGAAAAAGATGTTTTAATCCTCTTTTTCATTAGGGAACAAGGAAGTTAGGCCAGGGCTTTGCCTTTGCAGATGATCAACAATTAGCAGCCTACACGAGCGCACGGCTGGGGCTTTCTAGGCATTGCAGTTCTGCTGTCATTTAATAACCAGCAGTGACTCAGAGCTGCTCGCCTCCCACATGCTGTGGCCCAGAACTCTGCATCTTTTTCATCCCTTTTCACCCCAGTGGTACAGAAGATAAGAGTCTATTAAACGAGGCTGCTTTAGCAGTGCATCTGCAGCCAATCTGACCCGCCAAGAGCATGATTTGATCAGGTATTATGTTCCCAAGGCTGTTGTTCAAATGCATTTGCGAAGAGGATGCTGCAGGTGGGACTTCCCATATCAGTGCTGAGGACAGGAGGCAGCACCAGGTCCCAGCCAGCCTCAGCACCCTACCCTTGTACAGCTGCTCTTACATGGTTTTAGTCTACCAGGACCACGTTCAGATATAGACGAGGTGTGTTACATGGTGTTTTCTTCCCAGAGGCACAATCAGTCCCTGCTTTTAGTGGGGTAAGACAGCAGAAGCGTAAGTGATTGTATTTTAGGGGATGCTTTACCATGGGCATGCTCAAGTAGGATTCAGGTATAATGAACATACACTATAAAAAGGGTCTTCACTGAGGCAAATGTTGTGCTAGGGACGAGTTCAGGTCTAAGCAACTTCAGAAATGTTACTCTACATCTTAGATGAGGCTCTTCAGTCATGTTAAGCCAAGCCAAGCCTGCCAATATATATGTTCCCTACACGTTCCCATCGAGATGAAGGTGAAGTTTACCCCCAGCTCCCTTGATAACTGAATACCTCCCAAGAGAAGTGTCTATGTCTCTTGGGAAGACACAGAAGGAAAAGGATTCCCCGGTCACTTCATTCATGGTACCTTGTGAAATCTCTCTTCAGAGACCACCAGAAGTGAGCACCATTTGTTGTTGCTTCTGCACAGCATCCCCAAGAGCTACCCCAGTGCCCAGGGCTTGGGATCCTTCTCATATCACTCAGCTTGCAGTCCAAGGCCAGTGTCCCTTCACCAGTCCCTCCTGCATTGCCAAAAGCCCCGCTGCCACCCACCAGCGATGAAGAAGAGTGCCTGCTTGTTTCGGCAAGCACACACCATCACCCCTGGCCCTGGCTGGCACTGCTGGGAGCTGGCTCTGCTCCAGGAGCTATTGAGGCAGCCCTGCGTGCCTGCACTAGCACGTCCTACCCTGAGCACCGTCTTTGTGTGCTACCAGGCACCCCCTCTGCACAGATTGCAAAGCCCAAGGAGTTAGTCACCCCGTCAGCAAACCCCAAAACAAACACCACTAACCAGTGAAATCAGCTTTTTTTTTGCCTGGGAAAATGCTGGGCTGAGGCAGGGCCGAAAGAGGATTAAAGCAGTGCTTGAATTAAACAAGTGAGAGGGTGAGAGGGGAAACCCATTTCAAAGCAACTCCGAAGACTGATAAGAGAGGCATGGGGGAAATACAAAGGCTGACAAGAAAGATACAGAAAATGGCTGCACTCAGAGATGCACAGTCTGGGAGGCTCTGGCAGTTCACTTTTACTCTATTGTTTGGTTTTGGCCTGGATTCTCTCCCCTCACCCCTTTGTCTTACCTTCCTTGGATACAGAAGAAGCCTGTCCTGCCTGTGCCCAAAGCTGGCGGCCTTGGCTCCTCTGCCTGCTGCCCTTCACCATGCAGGGGACAGCTCTGTCTGCCCTCGAAGGCAAAGCAGAGATAGCCTCAGGCTATTTTGTATTTTTTATTTCAAATTATTTCATCACTCTGAAGGACTGACTTCAACACCTAGGCCACTTTTGCAGCTTGGTACCCAGCTCTGGGTTCGCCTCTAGCCCAGGAGTTGCGCAGCCATGGCTTGGGGACCTCAGTGCCTCCCATGTGGCCACCCACATGTATTAGCAGGTCGTGATCTGCTGGAATTAGAGAAGGAGTCTGTCCCACGCCAGGACAGTCTGCATGGAGCCAGAGCACCTCAGAGAGAGGCAAGAAGCCCATCACTCAGCAAGGAGGACTTCCAAAAAGCACCTGCACTGTGTTACACTTCAGCATCCAGACAGGTTCCCAGAGGCAATGGCTGAATTCATCCAGGTAAGTGCTTTCCCCTGGAACTGAAAGAGATGATGCACAACTGTCTGCTCCCATCATCTAAACCTAACATTTGTTTAAAAGCCTCAGACCCTATTTCTGCATTACCTGGAAGCACCAGGAGCAACCATCAGCAGACCAGGAGGCAGTCTCCCACCATGATCCTTCTAGCTCCTTCCATGCAACACGACGATGGATCCTTCCAAAACATGCCAGTACCAGCAGCCTGCTGAGCATCTGCTAGGAAGACGTGTTCATTAGCAGTGACATCTCCCCTATTCTAAATCCAAACAGGACCTGTGATCTGCATTTATGCCATTTACCATGGTTAGAGCAGACGCTGCTTGAGAAGCCTGCCCCCATGCATCATTATCAGCGCTGCTCGAGCCACCGCTCAGCTGCTAATTAGAACTGAAAGCACCAAGTGATTGTTAACATCAATATTAATATGAAGCCTTTACTAATGCCACAGTGGGATGCCCACAAGAGCAGCACGGGTGCAGATGACCTTTCAAAGCACTTGGAGAAGGGTCCCAAGCCGTGTTCTTGCCTTATTTTTATATTCCCCCAGGTACCCGTGGTGCTAAAGGCCAGGCTGAGGGCTGGAAGCAGCCCGGGCACTGCCACGTCTCAGACTGCTCCCAGCAGCAGGGGACAGGATGGCTCCTGCTGCCCCTCAGTGGTCCATGGGCTGGAGGAGCTCAGGAGCCACGAGCCAGCTCTGCCCTCTTACAGCCTGGCTTCAGACCTCTCCCTGCTCTGTATCCAGAGTGGGGCTTTTCTCCCAAACGGTCCCAGCCTTTAGCAGACGTGATAAGCACCATTTATTTATTGCGCCCTCATTTCATCACCTATAAAATCCCATTTTCCCTTCCCAGAAGGGAGCAGCAGTTGTTTCAGAGGCTGCTGGACCAAAACCTGAATGCACAGCAATTCTGCTAAGGCAGCAGGGCGCAGAGGCACAGAGCTCAGCTCTCCTGCAAGCTGCGCTTTGCCTGCAGTGCGCGCAGCTCCAGCAGGGAGCAGCATGTACTTGCGATTGAGGGCCCTCCAGCTCCTTGTAAAATGGCTAACGCAGGGCTGGGGGAGGAGAAGAGGGATGGAGAGGGATGCAGATTAGTATTTTCCTTCTCTCACACACACGCAGGGTCACAGCATCGCCCTGCAAGACAGAGGGCGCTGCTGCAGTGCCAGCAGGTTGTCTCTTGTCCCTGTGGGTGACCTGCAGAGCAAACAGCTGCTGGGCAATCAGAAACACAGACAGGAAACCCAGGGAGAGCCAGGCTCCTGAGATGACTTCAGCCTGGTTGCACCAAGCTCTCCAAGAGTCTCACGTTGGGTATTTAAGCCAGGAGGGCCTGGCTTGCCCTTCGCAATAATTGGTTCCCAAACAGTCCAACACAAGCACAGGAGAGCCCTTATCCTCCTCAGCCTTGTGACAGGCTGATCCTGGCTTGACATTTGTCCTTGCTGCTCCCCTCGTGCAAAGTCAGGAGTCACAAAATTCATATCCTAATTTAAGTCTTATAAAGCTTAAATCAAGAAAAAAATGCTATACATCAGCCCCTAAGGTCAGGCCTTCGGGAAGACACAGAGCATCCTGGGAAGGGATGGGGAAAGGGATAAGACAGTTTGCACAAGAGCTTCCTGCACCATGTTATTGATGATATTGGGATTAAGATTACACTGCAATACTTGCAGCTGAGCCTCACGCCCAGGTCTGCCTGGCCAAATGCCCACTAGATCTCTACGCATTCGTGTTCTGGTGACGGACACACAAAATGCCCTCATGCAGTGGCAGCAGAAAAGCTTTACAGCTGGTTGGGACCGCAGCAGAAAGCCCCGTGGTGGGCTTGTGCACGTGGATGTGTGCATGGTGCAGCGGGGGTAAGAGAACAACACCGTGCAAAGCTTATTTATCATCAGGACAATGCTATCAAGAATATTTCATTGTTAGATGATGGGAAATGAAAAATGACCATTACCTTGTAAAGGCCCTTGTAGCTCCAGCTGAGCGTGGAAAGGAGAATAGAGAAGAAAGCTGCAACACGCCTGTCCACGAGCTTGGGGACGGCCCACGAAATCCCCACCTTAGGCACAGGAACGTGGGGAAAACTGCTAACACATTTAAGCACTCATAAAATACACACACACACACATATACACTGCTATCAACAGAAGTTGGGCACACACCGTCTCTGTCGCATTATGGCACAATGCATGATACAGTTTGGATAAAATGGTAAAGACTTGAGTGAGGGTTTTTAAGTTCTGCTGGGGATGAGGACAGTGGGGATGCCCTCTCCAACGTGAAGAAGATAAAACAAGGCAGCAGAAATATCTCAGGGGAAAAAAAATAAATAAATACAAGGGCCACCATGTCTGCAGGGATGGTTTCTAGGTGGGATGTTTCCAGGGGCTAATCCTGAGGGCTCAACGGAGAGCTCAGCCATCTTCAGGCTTTGTTCAGCTAAGAACAAAAGAGGAGCTCCATGCCAAACAATTTTTCTCAGCTCTGCTATTTTCACAGCTAATGCATAGGCTTTTTTTCTGTTCTATTCACTCATCCTACAGAGTTCTGTAAACTCCCCCTTGCCCCTTTCCTTCCACCCAGATACACTGGGGGGAGATGGAGCAAGAACTCCACCTGGCAGTTTATTCACACACACACACACACGCTATTAGCATCGAGTCTCGGGTCTGTCAGTCTCAATGAGCAGTGATGGATGGAGCCTTCTAAGCAACGGGTTTTGTCAGGAGAAAAAAAGGAGGAAAGCTGCAACGCTGCCCAAACCACTGCAGTGGCTGATGTAGACTGGAGAGTCCTCCGTCTTCCTTCAGTCCCCCTCCTCCCAAAGCCAGCCTCATACAAAGTCTTTCCTCTACATTTTCTGATTTCAGGTACTGGATTTAAAAAAATAAAATAAAAAAAAAAAAGGTAAAACCAACTACCTGTGCCATCTCACTCCATCAAAACCTCCCTCCCACAGCAATCAATGGACAGGCCGGCTGGCGCTTACGGGAGCGCCTTCCAGATCAAAGCACGCAAAGACTGCTTCGACAGGCCTGCTTTCTGGAAGGCTTGTCTCTGTATTTGTCTCTGTACCTCCCCATTAACTCCAAGCCCAACACAGGTCAACAGCAGATGAAAGCCAGACGTTTAGCAAACACACCGAACTGCCATGAGTCTTCGTTCCCAGCCTCTCACCCAGTCCTTACTGCGGCCGCCTCAAACCAAGCCTCCTTCTCTTGCACCCCAAGAGCTGGGATGCCAACGGGTCAAGGGCAACGGTGCCAGCTCCTGTTGGGCCTCCCACACGTTAGATGTCCTGCATCCTTCCTCCTGTGGCACACAAGGTCAGCGAGTTGTACAAGGCACTTCAGCTCACACACAGAGGCTGTATGGTTATTATTTACGTGAACACCCCCAGCAGCAGCTCACAGGATGGAGCACCAAGGGGGCAAGCTGCTGCTGGCAGCCCCATCACCTCCCTCTGAGTTACCCATTGCAGGGGGACAGCTTAGCCCCTGTCCGTCCCAAGCCAGCATTAACCCGTGCCAACGGAGACATTTTGAGTGCAGTGTGTGATGGTGCTTTTAATTATCCCCTACCAGCAGCAGCCTAATGGGAAAATCGAATCAGATTTATCCTCCACCTACATTGGGTAACTCTGGCCTCAAAGCAGAAACAGGGGGGGATGAAAATCCATCAAGGAATCCCTTTATGGCTTGAAAAGGACACGACCCATGGAGATTTTCAGAATCAATTCTGCTTCTGTGGAGCCCCATAAAGGGGGGATTTCAATCAGAGCTCTGTGCCTCTTGCTGGCGGTCATTCCCCCATGGAGGGATGTGTTTCCTTCGTGTCTCACACCCACCCAGAAAGCCCCCCCCTCTCCCAGGGGCTCTGTGTGTCCCCAGAGCATCGCTCTCCTCCTTGATGGCACTAGCTGCCAGCACTTTAAACCCTCTTAAGCACAGATCAGGTCCGCAGCCCAATGATTTCAGACCTCCAGGGGCAATTTGCACGAGGAGTTGAGCTGCTGAGCAATATGGGTGCAGGAAGGTGAGTGCTCAGGTGGAACCCTGCAACCCCACCGCGAGGAGTGAACCACGGGCAGGTAGGAAGCAAGCAAGCACTGCTGGAGCTTGCTGCAGGAGGTTATAGGCACAAGGAGGTTATAATGTTCTGCCACAACGTTATCCGGGAGCTGTTCGGGACATCTAACGGCCACAGGAAAGCAGGAGGAAGCAATTAGCTGGATAACGAGCCTCTGCATACAGCCTGGGAGAGGAACAGCAAAGGGGGAGGTGGTGATTTTCAGAAGATACAGAGGGAAGAAAATAATTTTCGAAAAGAACAAAGAAGACACACACACACACAATGGCTTTGGCCAGGTTCCCTGGGAAGTACGTAGGCTCTTAAATCCCACACACTTCAGGAGAAGTAGAAAATCTGCTATCTTTAGGGGATCTAAATTTGGACAAGCTGTGGTGGGTTTCTAAAGGCTATTAGAAAGGCTGTTTCTATCGTACCACCACTCTAAATTTGGATTCTTTGTCTTTTTGGAGGTGTCTGCCGTTCCTAACAAGATTAGGCAAAATGCTTAGCAGACTTCATGCAAATCTTCAGCTCAGGTTCAGCAACAAGATGCCTGTGAGAACGACGATCCCAGCCTCTGAGCTCTTTGCAAACCCAAAATTCCCTGATACTGGCAAGGGACCATCTCCTGTCCCTGTCCCTGTCCCTGTCCCTGTCCCTGGAGGAAGGGGCTGGCCGCAGCAGTCCTTGGGCTCAGGCTCGTTGCCCTTGAGCCAGCTGCCCTGTCAGGAGGAAGGTATGAGCATGGAAAGCCCGTGTAATTTAAGTTAGCAGTAAAGCATCCAGCTGAAGATTACTCAGTACATTGACACATAATTATGGCAAGTCGTTCCCGCGTTTGGAAGTTAAAACACAAGGATAATAACTGAGGATCTCCAGAACAGAGAGGTCTGGTTTGGCTTCCTGCACAACATGTGGATGCTGTCCATAAGGACGAGGGCAGAAAAAAGAAATGCCAAAGGACAGAGGGACGTTAAGAAGTATCTAGCAAGGGGCAGCACTTTCCAGTTATTTTGTTAAAACTTGTGTATTTCATATCACCTGTAAGCGTGATTCTCAAGGCTGTTTTTCCTCAGCCTTAAGACCTACAGGAACCAAAGGCTCACAGCAGAAGAGCCAACAAGACCCAACCCACGCCACGGCGGACGCTCAGCATCACACTGACTCACCCGCAGGCTAAATACCAGGAGCAGTTTGTGACCCCAGTCCAGCGGGACACACGGTCCTGCTGTTCCAGGAAAAAACAAAAGTACAGTAATCTCATTACATTTTAGGGATGATTCAAGACCTCACAACAGTCTGTAGCTCCCCAACAATGTGATGACTTCAGAAGAAGCCATCGGGTGCCACCGTGCCCATGGCACAGCTCCGTCCCCAGCCCACACCACGGAGGCAGGCTTCAGACTTAAATTTTTTGCTTGGAACAGGCAAACCCAAGACCTGCTTATAGGAATAAGCCTCCAAAAGGAAACCAGCCTTTTTATTAAAAGCACGTAACTAGGAGAGAGAAACCCATCGCCTCCTGTTCCCCTTCCCAGCCTGCCTGAGCAGCACACTGACACGGACAGGGGACACAGAAGTTTCTGTTTCATTAATGAAATAACCAGCTGCAGACCTCCAACAAGCATCTCACAACCCACCCCGGTCCCTTATATGGAGCTTTAAAACCAAAGGGAAAAAAAAAAAAAAAGAGTGAGAGAAAGGTTAATTAAGCCACAGCACAAACGAAGCCTCCCATCAGGCGTACAATTACCTCGGAGTGCCCTCCACCGGAGGAAGGTCTGCAAGAAGTGCATGCTCTTTTTTCTCAGTCCCAGCGGAGGTGGCAGCATCACAAAGGCCAGGTCCGCTCTGCCGCTCGTTCACAACTGCTCGGGCATCGCCGACCTCCTTCCAGACGAGGATCTCCTTCCAGCCAAGGATCTCCTTCCAGCCAGGGACCTCCTTCCAGCCCAGGACCTGCCCCCAGCCCTCAGCACTACCTGGCTGCAGCCCTAGGGCAGTGCCCCTGGTCCGCTCCGCTCATCCCCGGTGCGGAGTCTGGGGCTTCTCTCTCGCATTCCCACTCCCTCTCCAAATAAGCAATTAGCATGAATAATTACAGCTCTGCTGATAATACCCAGCCACCTTTGAGCAAGAGGGAAAGACTGTAATTAACTCTTTCTTAGGGATCAGAGGAGGCTGAAATAGCACAAGCCTAATTATCTTCTTCTGGGACACCTCCTGGCTGCCGAGGAGCTTTGGAAAGAGCAGGTGCCAGAAGTCAGGCACCGTCCTTTCAGAAACCTCCCCACCAACCCCATTTTACACCCATTTTAAGAGGTCATTGGATGTGCCAATTCACACGGAGAGCAGGATGATCCCCCATGGCCATTCCCCATTATGTCCTTAGCTGGCAATGAGCCCCCATCCACCTGCAGCATGACCCCGTGATGAATCCCTGGTCTCTGAGCACTGTTTAGCCGTTCCTCCTTGGGGAACGCGCTGTGGTCATGTGTGGATCCCCCTATGTGCGACACAGAGCTGTGCCAACAGGGAGATGTCACCACCAACCCTGCCCAGGACTCAGGAGACCTGCAGCAGGCACCAATTTCCCCCCTGCTACGGGATCTTGCCTTAAACCCAGCATGAAGGCGCTCCCACCCCAGAGCCTTCTTCCAGCCCCAGCCCCCAAGCCACAAAAAGCCATAAATAACGCAAGTGACAACTCAAGATCAAATCGGATGCTGGAGTGAACCAGTTTAACGTGCCCTTGCACTGAATTGGTTTTGTCCCCTTCCCAGGGCCAGCAGATGGGACAGACACACGGGCACGTCTTGGTGCCAGCCCCTCCTAAGAAGCCCCCCCAGCTGCACCACCCAAAAAAAGGGTTCTGGTGAGCTCAGAGCCTGAGCCAAGGGACGGGGGTCCCCTGCAATCACTGCTCCGCTTTTCTAGAGACACCGCAAGGGGGGAGGGCGTGCTACATGGCTGCTCCAACATGCTCTCTTCTCTTTATCAGAAATAGTGATTAATAGAGTTATTATCCACTCCTGTCATGCTTTATTGCCACGGCGGTGGCTGGAGATGCTCTTAGGGCGCTGCAGCGTAACAGTCGGGTGCGCTGCCCTCCCAGCACTCCGGTCTCTTATTAAAAGAGCAGGGGGGTTGTGAACGTCTCCTCTTGTACTCTATTGACCTGAAATGTTTAAGAGTGGAAAAAAAATCACGTGTTTATGAACCCCTTATCACTCGCCTTAGAAAACCCACTGAAATTTTTATAAGTCTTCAAGCACTTCAGCATTAATTTTCATATTGCAACGACTCCACGCGATAATTCTTTTATTTATGAAGCCAAGGTGCTCAGGGCACTGTACAATGTAATAAAGCAAATTAAAATGCAATAAAATATTTATTTAGATAATAATTTGAGAGATCTAACAATTTTGTAAGTAGGACTTGACCAAGATGTTGTACATCACGCGTATTTAAAATTTCCCCATTTCATATGCTCTTTTGTTGCAGAACTATCTTTTTTTTTTGCTAATTCCTTGAAAAACGAGAAGGTAAACATCCTCATATACAGACTGAATCCCACTGATTATTACATTCATTAATTTCCCTGCAACATGAATTGTTCCATGGGCATTAACTGTATTAGGCGATGGTAACAGGCAAAGCCAGTATGTCAGGACCCAAATGGTAGCTGTTAATAAGTAATATGGCCAATACTGCTCAGTGGTTATGGTAATGAAGTCTTAAAATGCTGTTTTGCTGCGAAAAAACTACACCCGTGGTACCTATACCAGCTGTGTGGGCCAGTGTAATTTCAAGAGTGGGGTGAGTTTGGAAATGGCAAGCAAGGATTTTGCACAGATTTGCACCAAAATGAAGCCACGGAGATCAAGCAAAACATCCCCAGTGGATGTGGCTGGGATGAGCCATCTGAAAAATTACAGCTTATGGGGAAACTGCAGCACAGAGAGCACTGGGGGAGTAAATCGCTCTGCAGGCAGGGACCGAGCTTTACGAACGAAGACCTGGGGCTCAGGACCGGGGCTCCACGGCTCTGTCACCCTGCTCAAAGTCAGCAGGATGCCGTTTGATCAGCACTTAGGGTTACTGCTGAACAGCGAGTTGTGAGCCATGCAGCCTGTTGTAGTCTGCTCTACGCTCAGTACTGGCTGCCTTGGGGCATTATTTGCTAAAACTTCCAATGCTTTCAATTAACACGTAGCAAAACCATTAGTCACGATGTCTTCGTGACAAATAATTGCTCTCCCTGGCTCCTTTCCTCACCACCGTGAGTTTCTGTTTAATTTACAGATGCCAAGAAAACAGAGAGAGATCCAGCCTAAGACTTCACCGGCTTCCTAAGCATAAATTAATCTGCTTTTCCAACACCTCTGGTGGTGAGTTGGCACTTTGCTATTTCACGGACCCGAAGGAGGGGTCCAGAGGCAGACAGAGTTGCAGTGGGGTGCAGGAGGGACCCAGGCCCTTTGAGGCACATCTGTGGGGTCAAAGCACGAACATTGGCCCCGCTGTGTGGGGCTGCTCCTCGGCACAGCCCCCGTGCTGCCCCCAGCTGTGCGGGGCACCCGCAGCGGGCATGAGATGAAAGGAGGAGGATGCAAACATCAGAGGAACTGAGGAGACCATGTTTTAAAGAAAACACGGCTAATTCCTTGCTAATTATTCAGACCTAAGGCTTTGCCTTATCCAACAGCAGGGGCTTTGTGCAGGAAGCACAGCCGAGGATGCTCGGGGAGGGAGGAAGGACCTGCAAACCCCCCGGCCCTGGCTGCACATGGGGAAGGTGATGGTTTGGGGGCTGCCAGCACTCAGCTCACCCCTTTGGAAATGGCCTCTGAGAGCAACAGCCCCAAAACCAAAGGGCTGAGGGAGTTGCGCCCGGGTGATTGCAGAAACGTGAGCTGAAAGCTGTTCAAAGGCATCCGAAAGGGAAAGGCAAGAGGGCTGCCAAGCCTGACTCCTGAGATAAAGTCTCCGCACTGACAAGTTCGCCTCGGATTTGGGATTATTGTGCCTGACGGCATCTGGAGCCGAAGCCGGCCCCATCTGATGCCTCCCCACCACCGGCCTCGGAGTGAGTGGCCGCGGTGGTGTGACGGGGTGCTTGGGGCTGGCTGTCCTCACGTCCCCTCAGTGCCACCACCCCGTGCCTCAGCCAGGGGTGACAGCCACCCGTGGGGACAGCCCTGTCCCTGCCAGGCCACTACATCGGGGCCAGCAGCACCGGCTGGGCTCTCCCCGTGCCGCAGCCCCGACCTCCTCACTCTGCGCTTCGAGGAGCTCGCAGGGAAAAGTGTGAATCTCAGCAGAAATGGGGGTTGCGCTATTATAGCCCGGTGCCGAGGGAGAGGATTAAATAATTAATCACAAAAGCAACTGAATGTTAACAAGGCGAGCGGGATCAAACCGCATGCAAGATGCAAAGCCCGCCCCCAGCCCTCTTCGGGGTGCTGACGAGCCTCATTTTAATAACGCAGCTAGGAGGGCTGAGGGGATGTGGCACAAATACCCGGACCCCAGCCCTCACCGACTTGTGCTGGGGATCAGCCTGACATCTCCTTCGCCAGCAGGCAGGGCTGGGATCAGCTCAGAGCCGTGTTTTGCTGGGAGAGCCGAGTGTGCCGGGCTTTGGGTGGGCTTTGCAAG
Source organism: Anas acuta (assembly GCF_963932015.1). Lineage (NCBI taxonomy): Eukaryota > Metazoa > Chordata > Aves > Anseriformes > Anatidae > Anas > Anas acuta. The sequence goes on along the minus strand of NC_088989.1, from coordinate 10,064,153 downwards.
CCCAAGCACGTAGGCAGGGGGCTTCTGCATGAAGCCCCTGTCAGACTACACGATTTAGGGTGCCAATCCTAAATCACAGAGCCTGACTGTGCAGTGTCCAGTGAATGGGACTACAGCCTGTGCACAGGACAGGAAGAAAACACATGGACGTGCCTCTCCTGGATGCTCCACCCAGCCAGCCCAGCCTGGATGCTGCATCCACCCCCCTGTTACGGAGCTCTTAAGTGCTAACATTTACATCACAGTCCCTTGACCTGTTTTTCACCAGGCTTTTTCCATCCTATGGTGAGAAATGGTTGTGCCTACTAGGGTGAGTAAGACCATTTAGACTCCATTGTTCCAATAACTACAAACAAAAAACAAACACATCTCTAATAATTTTTTATAGCATCATGGCATACAGAAGAGCTCTGCATATTTAAACTAATAGGAACAGCATCTCTCCCATGCTGCAATTTGAATTTGAAGGTACATAAGGACCCTGCTTAATGGCACACAGGAATATTTAAGATTTAAGGGTACCTGCCCACTCAGTGCAGCTCACCACACACAGGGATCCATCCTCTCCAGGAGTTTGTTTTGGCTCTGGTATTTTTACCCTGTGAAGTCTGAATAGGCTAACTCCCATGCAGCTGAATGTGGGAAGATGATTCAAATAAGACCACGAGATGAGCTTTTCTAAAGCATCTGCATGATTGTAGGGCAGCAGCCTCACAAAAAGACCCATGGGCTGAAGTCAGTGTGATGCTTCTGAAAACTCCCTGTATAAAACACAAAGCCCTCGCTCTTCCACCATTAACGTTATCATCACAAAACTTGGTTCAATTAAGAAAGCCATAACCTAAAACAATGCTCACAGTATTGCATTTACAGTCTCCAAGCATTATTTTATAATACCAAGGGTACCTGCACACCTGCACCATCTCCAATCCACAAACCTTTAATTCTGTGTGTTTTGTCAGGAAAAAACAGTCCATGAAATCACCTCCTCTGTCTGCCTCTCTGCCTAAGACTGGAAGAGAGCAAAGCGAATTCTGAAGGCTTCCCCATCGAGGTACGAAAGCCACAAGACACCCACAGGGTCAAGATTTTCCTGGGATGAGAACGCTGCGAACAACAGGATGCTGCAGGACGTGGCTGCAGCCCCGACAGGCGGTGTCAGAGCACGGGTTGGGGCAGGGAGCTGGGGCACAGTCAGCAATTCAGCAATCCAGAATCAACTCAGGTCCTCGCTGGCTTCAAGAGGCTTTGCTGCAACACTTTAATGACACATGGGCTGAATATTTTGCATTTCTGTGCATAAAACCTCACTCAGCTGGAATGAGGTTGCATCCCCTGTGGTACATCATTTACATTAAAATCCCCCCCCTGCTTCTCAACATGACTTTCATGTCCCCCCACCATTTAAGATAGCAGAGGAATATATATGTGAGGATAGACGGGAGGGGGAAACATCTTTTTTTAACATTCATTGAGCTGGAAGTGGGGAAGATGCCAGCATACGAAGGGTTCAACTGATGTGGAAATGCAGATCCTTTGAAAAGAAGGAATTGAACACCAAAACTGGTTCAGTGCAGCTAAATTGGTCCCCTAAGGGCCAGTGGTAAGAGAAACCTTCAGTCCAAATAAGAACAAGTGAAATATTCAGCAAACAGCATTTGATGCTTACGTGCGAGGGAAAAAAGGGGTGAAAATGTTGGAAAATGAAAGCATCACGCTACCGAGCTCAAAGAGAAGAGACAAATTAAGTGGGTTTTGGGCGACTTCTCTAGGTGTTGTGAGGATCTGGTGACCCAGCACTGGTAACTCCGACATCCCCCAAGAACGTGGCTAAAACCTAAAGGCAGTGCTGGAGGTTGCCCCACGTCACACAATCCCACTGGTTGTGTTGGGCTCCCTCCAGGCTCTGAGCCACTGAGCCAAGTGACACCACCTCAGTCAGACACACAGACAAAGCCTGGACTTACTCAGCTAAAGCTCAGTTCTTAATTATTTTCCAAGAAAAATAGATAAAAAATATGACAATCTTTTTAATTTACCCTGTGAGGGGTGCTAGAGTTGATTTTTGTTGCTCAAATCCATCAGGTTTGTCCCCTTTCAATATTTCTTCGGTTTTTGTTCTTCCCAGAAAGAATTGTATAAACGCAGGTTCTCTAGTACCTGAATTTCTTGAGTCATTTTAATATCTATTATTACGATTGTTGCTTGAAGACAAAACTGTAAGCAATAGCTGCTTCCAGGGCACAGAGGGAGTTCATCAGAAAATACAAGAATAGATTCAAAGGAAGAAAACGCATAAGAAATGAAGTGCTCGGGGAAGCAGTGCTTGTTTTATGGGAGGAACACAGACACCGTAACGCTGTTTAAATTCCTTGCTTTCTGAAAATGCCTCGTTTTTATGAACGTTCAGCTACGTATCGTAGAAACAAAAAGGAGTTATTTCTTCCTGCTTTACCAACCTGGGATGAGTTTGTCAAAGAGAAAACCTTGCCAGTATCCCTGGGATATAAGAACATAGCTGTTGCTGATACACGGGGACAGTAGCTGAGAAGTCTGGTATTTTATTTTCCAGCTGGGATCACTGAGCAGACAGTGAAGGAACTAACACTCAGCCTTGGAGCCCTCACTTGCAGGCAGAGGAAGAATTACTCGAAGGGAGACTTGTGCTATTGGATTTGTGTCTCTCTGAACAGCTCTTGTTGCACTGGCAGCAGATCTGAGTGGGAAAGTCTTTTTTTGTCTTGCAAAAATTGAACGACTTGTCTGGTGATACAGAGGTTATACATATCACAGCTGAAAACGTGAAAGAACTGAGAGGTCAGTTCCAGCCCCGGGTCTAAATCAGGCACCAGGGATCTGAGCTGGGGGCTCTGGTTGTGTGAACACCCTGACCACCCGGTCACTGCCTGTGTCTCAGGAAAACATCCTTCTCGTCAGTCTGACTGTGGTTAGAAAGCTCAAACCGGACTTGAGAAAAGTCTGTGGGAGAAGACCACATCTTCTCATAGGAAAAGCTGTGCCCCTGGTAACTTCATGTATAGGTCGAGGCATCTTGGTCAACCCCCCCCACAGAAATGTCTCAGCAAGTGGTTTTTAATTGCTTTCACTCCCTTACAATGTGTTTTTTGCAGTGGATGCTGATCTACCAGAGGCAGCACAGTCACAGCAGTGGCAGTAGTACGGAGCACACCGCTGCAAAATCCTGGCCAAATGTCCAAAGCACTGGTTTTCTGCTCAGGCATGTCATCTGGGTGGAAAAAAGAAGTGTGCACGAGGAGAAAACATTATCTCATGCTGTTCCCTTACCGTTCAATGCACTCGGATGAGAAGGGACATACTGGTCATGAACACAGACAATTTATTTGAAAAGGCAGTTGGTTTCCTCTTGCTTTTGCATTTCCTGAAATAGATTGTAAAAAAGGGGATGCAGGCAGATGTGTGGCCATTTCCTAAGAAGCACAACGCTTCCCTGTGCCTTCCCACTCTGTTATCAGCCCTGAATTACACGTTGCTGTTGATTTCCATGGCTTTGTGTGATTAATCTGGCTATACTCTGCAAAGCAAAGAGAGCAAGAGGGAGAGTGAGAAAAGGAAATCACTCACGAAAAACTAGGTTACAATAACCCTCGGGGTCTGAGTGAAACCAAGAAGAGGAGAAAAGTTCAGCACTGGGCTGCAGCCCGGCAAGGACACAACCCTGGCTCCAGCACACACAGTGTGTTTAGAAACAAGTTTTTATGAAGCCTTATTAAAAGAAAACAATGGAAACCGGATGTTTTTTAGGGATGAAGACCCAAGGACAAGGATATCTTACCTCCTTGCAGCCAGCAGGATGCAGCTAGCTCATACAACAGAGAAGAAAGCAGAAGGAGCCTGCCCCAATCCTGTCCCATCCCATTCTACAAGGAGATGGGTCGCTCCTCCTGCCATGAGCCCAGATACCACAGCAGGGAGGGAGAGGGAAGCTGGAGAAGCACCTCTCGTCAGCAGTTAATTGCTGCAGGAGTGCAACTGCTAAGCACCAAATTCCTTGGAAATAATTAGAAAATGCTGGAGGCTAATTTTAGCCTACAGCAAGAGCCAGTCTTGCTTAGCTTTGCTATTTGTATCTGCAACTCATAAAAGCATCTTTTTCTTTTTCGGTCCAGATCACAAAAAATATCAATTAAAATCCAGCTCTGTACCTAGCTAACACGTAGCCGTGGTGTAACCTCAGGACCCCACCAGAGCCAGAAAGATGAAACCACACTTCACATTATTGTCTTCCTATTCTTCTGCAGTGCACTGTTAAAATATTTTGTTAGTTAATAAAAGCACTTCATTTTATCCACCAGCACTCACAGTAACTCCACTGAAGGATGAAATGGAAACCTCGTTCCTTGCCAAGTATTTACATCCAGACAGGACAGGATGCCCAGATCTGCCAGCAAGGACATGAAATGTCTCCTACTCACTTCAGTCTGCAGGTGCTTTCCTAGCACCTGATTTTGAATATAAGAAAAATATATATTTTTTTTTAGGTGACTATATCAGAAAGAGGTGAAGAAAGGAAATTCATTTTTAGCAATGTGAGGTTCTGATTTTGTCTAGTTGCTTCTGACATTGCACTGGAGGGCAGCCTGGTGGGCGCCCTGACCTGGGAGGCTTTCACTGGGAGGGAGAAAGGCACTATGCAAAATTTACCAGGTGCACATGTGGTGACTTGAGACTTCCAATTGTCAAATTTGGGGAGATTCTCATGATTAAAGCAGAAGTACTCCCTGCCACACGTATGTCCCATCAACTCCAAAATAAATGCAGAGGTGTGATTTGGCACATCCCTGTGAGCACACAACATCAGATGCCTGTGCAGGAGGGAAGCAGTGACACAGACAAAAAGCTCTGCTCGAGCAGAGGAATACAAGATGAAGGTGTTTCCTCACCTGTTTCAAGTGTTTTTTGCTGACTTAGAAGTAGGCAGAAGTCTCACAGCTGTATGTAAGGAACGGAGTCAGTAGCAAAGTAGCTCAATCACTAAACAAGGAGAAACACCTTTCTTTAGAGCTACAGCTTTAACAGTCAAACCCGCTCTGATTATACGTCTACAATGGAGTGAGAGAAACCTCAGTCAGTCTGTAAGCAGAAAAAAACAGTTTCTGAAATAACACCTCCCTCTGCAGGGAGCCCATCAGCTGGAGCCATGGAAGATGCTCCTGACGGCACCAGCACAGCCTCTGCACCCTCCTTAAAACATCCTCCTGTCCAGCTCTGCCTTAGTTTGCAAGACTTCTGGTCGTGCACAGCACAGGAGCAAAAGCTGGTGGTGGAGCAGGAGTCAGGAATCACATCCATCCTCCCAGTGCCTCCCTGTAGGACAGAGCAGCACCACGACATCTCCAGCACCAACCCACAGCATCCCCTCACTGATCCCATCCCAGGGCCCTCTGCATTAGCCCTGCTGTGCCCTGGCACCTGCTCTGCCCTTCCTGGGCTTTTCCTGGGCAGAGCCACAGCTGGGGCAGATGCTGCAGAGCAATACGTGTCCATTAAAACTCCCAGCAGGCACCAATTGTTAAATCTTGATAACAGAAACGGATGGCACAGGACTAAGGGTCCCCAACCAAATGTTCTAGGTGTAATAACCCTGGTGGGGAAAAAAATGGTTTTATAAGCAGAAAAGGATGAAGCTTTTGTTACCATTTGTGTCATGCAGCCATGCAGCAAACCCCATGTGTGTGTCTGCGAAAGGGCAGAGCGCTCGGCACATGCTCTTCACTGGTGTGCTTCCCTCTGTGTGCTCAGCATCCCTGCACGCAGCTGTTGACATCCAGTTTTAGGACAATTTGGCATTGCTATAAGACAAAGACTATTGAAAGGGGGAGTAAAAGCTGGTGACTTTGGCAGTGACAAAGCAAAGCTACCAAAAGCAAAGCCACCAACAGAGCCTGGGACTTGCTATCCTGCACAGAGGCTCTGCTGCAGGGATTCATTGCCTGCCTCTGGGCTGCAAGGGGGCTTTTTCATTCAATTACCCCCCTAAGAGACCAATCTCCTCCCTGCCACCGGAGCCTGGAGAAAGATGAGGGGCGAGCTGAGGCCGAAGGAGCCACGTGGAGCTCAGAGCAGGTGACGGTCACCTGGGATGCTGCAATGCTGGGCGGAAAAATGGGCTTCATTGGGAGACATAAATAAACCATGCCTGATCAGGAGTTACTCATGAATTATGGAGAGGCTGAAGCGTAGCCACGCTGACAGAAGAGGAATCACAGCCCTCCCCAGCTCGGCGGCTTGGGCTCGGGGAGCTTTCCTGTGCTTACCACTGCCCGGCTTTCATTGCTGCACAAGCAATGAGCCCATAAATATTCACCATGGCAGCCTCCGAGATGTCTTCCACTGGGAAACACGCAGAGGAGGATAAATCCCAGGAGGCAGCGACCATCCTGAAGAGCCGGTGGCCAAGCAACAGCTACGGCAGGGCGTACACCTTGGGTTTCTGAGCCCACGGCCTCAACCTCTGCATCATGGCTGCATTTTGGGCAGAAGTCTGGCTTTTTGTGTGCTGTTTGCGTATCTGATAAATAAAAACAGTGGTTTTGGTGGTTTTTTTTCACTGGTTACTGCAGGTCTGGAGGATGGATGCAGCAATAAGGATTCCTACCTGCTCCAATGCCTGCTCCACAGGACTTCTCACCCAGCACCTTGCTGTGCTCTGGGCTTGGCACCACACCACGAACAGGAAACAGCATCTGCACGTTTGCCCATTTTTCACCCATCCCTCCCCCTTTTTTTTCTGTTCAACAAGAGATCCCAACATTTCTTGGTTTTCAGCAGTAAGCAAATCTTGTGGTGACAGAAACCCAGCCATAGAAACATTCCCTGCTAGGAAGCACAGCCAGGATGCTTTATGGCGCGGCACTGCCGCACGGCAAAAATGGGGAAATAAAACCTAAAATCCTGCTATGCTGAACAGGACACGGTCACTTCTGTCCAAAGAACATGTCAGGATGCCCACAAGCACAAATATGGTGTCTTGGGGAATCTGGATCTCAGTATAAAAGCTGCTTTGCCAACCCCTGATTTTATTGCAAGTCTCGTGTTGACAGTTTTTCTGAACACCTTCTTCTTATTTGTTCATGGGGTTTGGGGGTGGATTTTCTTTGCTTACCCATCTCGCAGCTCCCATTCAAACACAAGAAAAGGAAGAACAATAAGAAAAGGAAGAACAAATAGTAAAAGGAAGAATCTAATCCAAACAGCAAAGAAAAAGGGTAGTAAACTTCCCTTGTTGAAGCTTCAAAGGCTGAAAAATGCAGAAGTAAGTAAAAAGAAAGCAGAACACAATATTTTCTTTTACAAATTTGGATGTCTGGCACGTTCCAAATGACAGCTTTTCACAAAGTAACAGTGAAATGACTTTTGTTTCTCCAACGTCATTCACACCACACACCGGGAGGAATTACAGCGGGCAAATATAAACACATTTTAAGCTCAAGCATCCCAAGCCAAGCTTCTCCTTCTCCTGCAGCAGCCAGCCCCAAGCCCCTCAGTATGTGCTGCTGGCAGGGCAGGCAGCTCCCAGTCCCACCACGGGAAGCAGAAGGAACAGTGAAGGCACCACTGAATTACTCTCATTTGCTGCTTTCCAGGCTGACACGTGTATCTGGTTAAAGATTTAGGATCCCCACCAGTTCCGTTTACTTATTTATAACATACAGCTGATTTGCTGCAGTAACTGGGGACGATGAGGGAGCCAAATCCACTCTCCAAAGGGCCCAATCTGAGCTGAACGCCAGGCACGGCTGTACAGAAACGGGAGCAGGATGCGTGGTGGTAACACAGCTCTGGGACAAACAACCCTGCTGACAGACGTTTGTGTTGTGGCACCCATCACATTTGCTCATGCCACTTGGCTTTTCCCAAAGGAAAATCCCACTAACACCAAGGAGAGTTTAATTCTTGTAGCAGACAAGTGGCTGTTTGTTCCCTGGGGGCTGTTGGGACCTTCTGCAGGGGATGAAGGGCCCCTGAAGGACTGCAGGGAAGTTTCGTTTTGAGCAATTAAGGATAAGAAATTAAGCAGAATTTTTTACTTGCTAGCACAACTCCCACCAGCTCCCATCCTTGCTTGCTCCCCAGTCGTGATGGGCTCATCCTGGCAGCACAGTGCCCAGGCATCATTGAGTCCTGCTTGAGCTTCTGGGGCTGTTCTGTAAGCAGCTGTCCCAAAATTTACAAGACGAGTAACAACCTCGCTCGCTGGCTGTTCATTTCAAAGCCCTAGTCCCAAAAGCCAGTTCCAGCTCAGCTTAATCCTTGATCAAAGCAGTACAATTTAGCATTGGATTAGCGATTCTCTTACTTAAATCTGCCACCAAGAAATGCAGGTGAGCTAAGCCAATTCTAAATATTGCAACGAAAGCCACTAAAACTTCATCAGGTAGCGGAGGGATAACGCCTTTCTAGCCTTCGTTGCCATGTCAGGCTACATTTCCACAGTGGTGTGCAGGCAGAAATGAACGTGCTCCACTCGTGGCTTGAGTCAGAGCAGGCAGAGCTGTCTTTCCTAACTTCCCTTGAAAGCTGCATAAGAAAAAAAAGAAAAAAAAAAAACTCATTGCCAAGCACTTTAGGATGCTTGAGCAAAAAAGAGTGCCAGGGGAAAAGAACTGGAAAAAAATAAGAAGGAACCAGCTCTTCTCCTGGCACCCCACCACTGAAAAGGACCCGAGGGCTGCGTTTGATCCAAGCCCTTCCAGGCAGCTCTGGGAGGTGGGAATCCTGCCCGTGCCAGCCCGTGTGAATGGGAATATCAAACTCCTGCCCGTGCAGCGAGATGCTGACAAATCAGTCACTCTGCTCCAAACCAGGAAGGAGGAGAATCATCAGTGTACACTGCCCAAAGCAGACGATGCCAAAGACAAATCCACACGCTTGAAATAAGCTGAGCTCCGAGGCTGACACAGCAGGGAGGGACCCCAGGGTGCACGCACCCTTGGGAGCAGCAGGACACGCGACAGGCCCCCTGCTGATGCCCGCAGCCGTTCCCTTTGCCACCCCAAGCCACGTGCACAGCCGTCCCCACGCTCGTGCTCTCAGGTCTGCCCCTCAGAGCTGCACCCCTGATCTGAGCAAACATTTTCTGCCCCAGAAATGCACACGCTGTGTTTGGGCCCTTCCCTTTCTGCCTAAGTTTTGTACCTGCCGCTGTCCTGATGGAGCTCCCGAGTGTCAGCGCACAGATCCCTGTGCCAGAAACTGCGTGTGAGGCAAACAGCCACGCTTATAGCATCAGTGAAGCCTGAAATCAATCACACCCGAGTTACGCCGAGCCTCTAAAAGCTGCTGATCTTCAGCGGTCCCTATAAAGCTGCTGGTTGTCCTCCTTCACACCCCAGGGCTTTGATCTGCTGCAGGAGTGCCCCGAAGCACCAGCGGGGGCTCACGCCTGAGAGCCAAGCTCCCAGGGGCTGGAAATCGCTCTGTGCCCCAGGAAAATGCAAACCTTTCCAAAACAAAAAGCAAAACGAGGGGTCTGCACAGCAGCCACCCAGTGCCACATGAGCAGCAGCTCTGCAGCCGCAGCAGCCTCCGGTGGGAGGCTGGCAGACACGGGTAGTGCTCACCGAGTGGGGCCGAGGGGTCGGTGTCCGGCACAGGAGACCTCTCCACTTCTCACCGCATGCAAGGTTTGGAGCAGAGAAACTCTGCCCTGCCTCGGGCTGACTCATGCAGAGATCTACTTAACATATCGCTGCTTCTTGTTTCCCAAATCAGCTTGAACTCAATTTTTGGGCACCACCATGCCCCATTATCTCCGTTATTACCCCGTTTTCTTGTCCTTCCAACCCGCTCCCTGCTGGAAGGAGCACGTGGGGACAGACCCCAGGACTGATGGACACTGCTGCGGGGTCCACAAGCACCCCACCGCCTCTCCCAGGGAAGGAACAGCTCCACACGTGCACCTAAACCTGCTTTACTGTAGCAACAACCGTGGCAGACGGGTAGAATAAAAATCTAGAGAATACCTCTGAAAAACACACGACATGCAAAAAAGTAAAATAATCCTATTTCCCCCCAGCCCCTGCCAATGCACGCTGAGGGTGAGCAAGCAAACACAGACCGTGGAGTTTTTTTTTTTTCCTCCTGTCCAGCTAAGGGAAAGCAAGCATTGCAGTGGGGTCCCTCCGAGCTCCCTGCTGTCACCCTACCTTTGTTCCTTCGTCTCAGCACCCCGAGCCGGCACTTGAGCGAGACAGCGAACATCTTCCCCGACCGCAGCCGCCAGCGCTCGCTCACATGGCTCTGTGCAGCTTCTCCCCCCGCACCTCTGCCTGGCTCTGCGAGGGGCTGCCGGCTCTAAATTAATTTCTGATCACTGTGAAATGGAGCCGTACTTTCTGTAGTTGCAGAGGGACTGCGAGGGAAGAGGATCTGGGGGGAGGATGGCACAGACGGAGCTGAAGGGGGCACAGACCCCTTCCGACAAGACCTTGAGCGTGGGGCTGCTTTGTCTTGTTATCTTGTCTAGATCAATAAAATCACCAATTAATGTATATAAATCTATCTCCAGCCTCCTGCTGTTAAGGGCTGGGAATCCGGCACTCCATTAACATATTAATTTGCGAAATAACATCACTCCTTAATACGTATGGGTGCGTGCTTGCTCTGTACCAGGAAGCTAATCCAGAGCTTACGGAGGACACAAAAGCCCTGACTGCCAAGGGACCAGACCACCAGAAACCCAGCTCCAGTGCACGTGCTGCTGGGCTACATGCCAGCAATGGCCCCAATGGCACAAAGAAACTTTTCTGCAGAAGTTTTTGTGCCTGCAGCAACCCCAAAGCAATGCCTCGCAGGCCTGAGAGAGAAGCCCTGGCCTTGGGGACACAGAAACCACCTGGTGAGCACCAGCCCCCTGGACAATGTGCCTGATGTATCCCCAGTGCCACCTCCTGCCTGCAGAAGGGGACATGAAGAAACAAACCTGTGGATCAGGAGGTGACAAGACATTCCTCGCCCTCTCTCTGGGGATTTGGACGACAGCAGAAGTGGGTTCCCCACAGCTTCTTACCAGTCAGAGTGAGCCAAAAGGTCCCTTCCAGGAACTCACGGGGAAACTCTGGGTTTACAGAAGAAATCCCCATTACCAAACCAGCTCCTGAGGGTCAAAGGGTGCCCACAATAGATGGAAATTTGGGAATTTACTGTCACAACATCTCTGAGCACCTTGTCTGGCAAGCATTTCTGCCGATCCCACAGTTGACTTAGGAGATCACAATTTCTTCCTGTAGACCAACTACTGCAACCAACAAGACAGCGCATCTGTGTAGGAGTCCCTTTAGAGACACGACACGGAACATTTCACCTCCAGCACCTGATCTTAGCTGTGCTCTGCCTCTGAGCCTTTGCACCTAATTACCACGGTCACCATCCCACTGTAGGACACACAGTTTGGTAAATTCAAACTCAAACAAGTCTGGAACCCAAAGCAAAGCATAACACGGGCTGACCCAGAAAGTTTTGTGGCAAGCAGAGAGCTAAGAGGGAGCAGCTCGGAAGGCACGGCAGCGTTAGTGGCACAGCACAACCAGCAGTCCCAGAGGAGCTCACGCTGAATTTCAAATCCAAGAATTCCAATTACAGACCCTCTAAACTCAATAAGCCTTCAGTGCTTCAGAGATCAATCTTTATGTAACAGCATGAGAGATTTTCTTCTCGACTCGATCTTGTTTTCTTTAAAATAACAGAGTCGAGAGCATTGACAGGTGTGTACGTATATAAGTATGGATCAATTGAGATGTAATGTATTTGTCTAAAGCCTCGTAGAGAAGACGAACAGCCTGAGCACGTTCACAGCACACAAGAAGCACGCTGCTCGCTCTGCTCTCCCTGGGAGCATTGCCACGCCAGGCACGGGGGGGTGACGACAGGGCCAGGCGATCGCCCTGCCTCTGCCACAGCTGCAAGAGCAAGCTCAATAAGATGCACATGAGATTTTCCCCCCCCTTAAAACAACCAGACTGGGGTCTAAAAGTGCTGGCTTCTCACCCCAAAACACCCCAGCGCCCTGTCTTGCCTCTTTTCCTTCCCAATCTCTGCTCCTCTCTGCAGACGTGGGTCCCTCGTTTCCGCCACCATCTCCTCTTCGTGCAGAGAAGCCACCTGCACTGACCGTTTCAGCCAAGCAGGGAAGGACTTTAAGCCCTGCTGGGTTTCTGGTACAGGCCTGGAAATCCCACACGGAGCCCCAGATGTTCTGTTTTTTAGGCAGACTGAGAGCTAACCCCCAGGTCTCTGCCCACTGCTGCTTGCTCGTCTCAAGTTGCTTTTCCTTCCCTCACCTCTGTGAAGCAGATGTGTCTCCAATGAACTTTGCTGGAGCCGTGACAGAGGAATTTATGAGGTTTCCCCAACCGAAATATCATTTTGCACAAGACTTCACCTCTTTTAATGCTGCTGAAGTGCCAGTCTACGAACAAGACAAGGCGAACTGTGCCATTCCTTCCTCTCTCTGGGGTCACTGCTGGAATTTAAGCACATTCAGACATAAACCTGAATATTGAGGTTTGCCCTCCCCTGAGAGGCTCGGAGAGCTTGGTTAGCCAGGAATTACACCTGCATGCCCCAAGCCAATTGGTTTCACCTCAGAGGAAATCCCAGTCCCAAACGGAAGGCAGCTGCTCCTCTTTGATACCCAAACAAGCCCGCTTCCAGCTCCACCGCACATAAATCCCAGCCTCAGTTCAGCTAAGGAAATGGCTGTGGGGACACCGGTCATCAAAAGCACACAATAAAGGGAGTGAGAAATGCAGCAATTAAACCAAGAGGATAAAAAAGCATGTGTACAATGGGAAATCTATTACCATTTATCAAGTCTGGTATTTGAAGTGGCTCTGCCAAGCCTTCGAATCCATTGCAAATAATGCAAGAGGATAATGAAAATAGCTGTACACTGAGCATCACAAAAATAAAGCAAAATGCAGCATGATTAATGAATATACAGCATTCAGAATGTATGTAGGCACTTCTCTGCTTATCTGGCAATTAGCACCTTTTTTTTTATAGCGGTAAATTGTGGAGGAATGGTGAGGACAAAAGCAGTCTTCCCTTCATGTAAACATTTAAAAAATATCTTTCAGAACAAAATTAAAAGCGCAGTAACTATTCTAAGTAGAGCTTACATTACACTAGTCCATTCCCTCCTTGAGGTTGCTATACAGCTTGTTTCCTTCCTCAGGATTAATAATGCAAAATCCTGTGTGTCTAATCCATATCCTGAAAATTACACACTGCGCTAACACATTTTAAAAGGCAGCATTTCTCCTGCAAACAGGTACGTTTATGGATGAATGCATTAACGTTACAAATACTGATAGCACTGCCATTGTGAATTTCTTCATATTATGCTCCAACCTTATTTTTATTTTGATTCTGTTTGACTACAGGTGCTGTCAATGGGAAGACCCATGAACCCCTGAAACTGGGGTTGGGAAGAAACCTGAAGATTTCTGCGAAAAGCAGCTTTTTTTTTTTTTTTTTTTTTTTTTTTTTCCTTTTCATTAGATATTCGCACAGTGTCTGCAAAAAGTAAAACCAGACATTACCAGATAGTGGGCTACCAGCCATTTTGTCATCACTACAGACAGACAGGATTGAGCTGGTTCACCAGTGTACACCTGCCATTAAGAAAAGAAAGCAAAATAAAGACAGTTCGCTGCAGGTGGGTGAGCTCAATAAATAGCACACCAGTAATTCCTGCTTGGAATCATTTCAGGTATCACCAGAAACAGGTAAGAAGCAACCTGCCTTCTTCTCGTGCAGCACTTTGTTAAAATCTTGCCCTTGGTACACAGATTTTGTCGTATAGCTCTGCCTGGTAAAAACACATCAAACGCTGAAGCTATCTCACCCAACTGCTCATTCAATAGGACACGTTGAGATAAGGCACTGCAATTAGCAGGCAGCAGACCTCCCCTAAGAGGCTGGGAGCTCTTTGGGAAGCAAACACCGGCCGAAGGCGGCACTGAAGCATTTGGAGACAAACAGTCTGCCTTCGATGGGTCAATGCGGAGACACTGGATCCGATACAGCAATGTCTTGAACCAAACACGGGGCGAGGCGATCGATAAAAATCAGATATCCCATGGACTCCTGGCGATGACTGAGCCTTGTGTGGGCGATGAAACTCTCCTGCCTGCTGTAGGATTACCCCCAGCCCAGATATTAAGCAGCAGCACCAGGGTAGCCAGCAGCCACCTACATCCCCCCCCACAGCCACTGAGCAGACCCCAGGCTCCCCTCTTCTCGCTGCCTCTTAAATCAAATGTGCTGGGGGGCACAGGGACAGCTCACCAAAGCTGAACTCGCTTCTCCTCGCGGGCTGACACCGTCAGCACCAAAGGTCTGGGAGAAGACAGCGACACGCTGACACCTGTACTGCTTTAACCGATGATCCTAAATAAATGGACCCGGTGACAGCATGAATGATCAACAGTTTCGCTGAAATCACGCTGGATTAGTAGACAATTCCCAAGAGGAAATGGTCTAAATTACGCTTTACGAGTACATCGCCTGGTCCTAATTAGCGTGGCTGCAGCCTTCCCTGTGCGGTGCCACAGCCTCCAACCGAGCACCAACGGGGGGGACGTCTGACACGGTGCTATTAGGTTTAATTACCCTGACAATGACTTAGGGAAGTGACAGTCTGTCATGAAACGGATTTCAGCCAGGCAGACAAACAGGTTTCAGTCATTAACCTTCACCCCCAGGATTTCCAAAGCCTGTCTTATTTTCTGCATCCGCGGGTGACTTCTCTGACACATGCTCTGAACACCCCGTGCAGCTTTTTACAAATTCTCCAGCTTCACAGCGGGACTCACCGTGAGAAATGATGCTGTTAACTCTCAGCTATGTGCAGTCATTTCCCCGAATTTGACCAGGCCCTTGACCTCTGCAGCATCAGCTGCAAGGAGCCAGCGAGGGGCTCTTGGGAGAAGTGTCCAGTCCTCACCATGCTCCCACAGTTTCAACCCAAACCACCGCGACACCAATGCCTTGTATCTAGATTAAACTGAGACTAGAATTCAGTGAGGATGATTTAAAGAGCAGTGAAGACCAGGGGTGAAAGCTCTGTGCTGCCACTGCCTTCCTAGATGTCCTCTCCATAATTCACAGCCCGGATGGCAGGAAGGCTGAATGTGTACAATTTTACGGGCACTTTTCAGCAATTCAAGTGGGAGAACAGGATTATGTCCCAAGGCTAAGAGGAAAGCTAATTTAAACATTTACATCTATGTTCCTTTTCTGAGCTTCTAACTTGAGCCCTGTTAGTATTACCCAGACATCTCCTCCTACTATCATTAATTTATCAGCTGACAAGTCCTCAACAACCCACCTGTAAAAGCATTCTCATACCCTTCCCGAGCAGTGTTTCAGTGGTGATGTGCAGTGTTATCAGCATCCACAGCAAACCAAAAGCTCAGGTGCTTGCTGCTTGGCCCGTCTTTTCTTTTTTCCTGCTTCCACGCAACACAGAGCGTAAGAGAAGCCAGGTACCTACTTGGAAATGCTACTGGTAAATAACAGCAGTTATTTAACTGCAAGAAAAAGCTGCATACATTTGGCAACAGATACAAATGGGGCTTGGAGAGTTGTATTGTCCCAAAGAGTGGAAACAAAGCAGCACGGCCTGTTTCCCATGGCAAGAAACGTGGCCTTGCAGGTGGAACACCGCTGCCAGGATTCAGCCAAAGACCATACTCTGTTTTTTTCCTGGAAACGTTGAAAACGTTCTTTAATAATTAAACGCTACAGTATGCTTGTTCATTCTGCATACCCACGGACAAGGCATCAGTCTTTCCAAGGAGACAGCTGAGTCTCCTGAAGCAAGAAATTAAAACAGCCTTATCTCCTGTGCTGTACCGCCACTCGCTCTGACTGCCAATTTAGTCAGAAGAGCAAAAGCCTCTCGCAAGCGCCGGCTGCAGATGCCAGCCCAGACGGGGGTCAGGCTGCCTCCATGTATGTGCTCCCACCAGCCTCCTCGCTGCATTTTCCACCGCTGCCGTGCTAATGAAGCAATTAGTTAGTAACAGCTCGAGACAAGTTAGCATGCCAAAGGCCAGAAGTCGTTTCCCTTTTAAGCAGGTGCTCATTACCCAGTTTAAGTGCCAGCTGCACTTTTGCTGTGAGAGCTGTTAGAGGAAAACACACAAATCTAAGCGTTACTTACAGAGCATCACTGCTCTTCCTCACCCCAGAAAGGAGGCTAGGAAGGCTCTGCGCTGTCTGCAACTTGCAGCTGAGCTTTGAAATTAAACAGCAGCACTTCGGGCACGTTGTGCTGGGGAACTTAAAAGGATCACGCAGAATCAGTACTGTTCCCACGAGGAAATTCACGTAGTGCGTTTGTGCTGGAAGACTTGCTGTTGCTGGTATTTACCACCTAGTAAATCACTACTTTGTTTTTTTAAGCAAAAGGTTGAGAGTTCTGGGTTAAACTATTATTAATCAATGGCAGAGTGCTCAAGAGGTCATAAAGACCTATGAAATTGAAAGTTATTGGTATGATTAAACACCACTGTATCATGGTTGCTTACTGAGACCCCACCTGGGGGCTCACTTTGCTCACACTGTACCAACAGTCCTGTGTCACGGCAAGTGTGGTTTGAGTAGAAAAGACAGAGGCCAAAATTAAATTAAATCCTAATTAAATGCATACATCCATTTGAAACCTCATCATTAATTTTTCCTCCTTTAAGCATTTCTCCATTCTGGAAAGGCCTGAGTCTCCTGCCCTGTCTGCCAGTAGGCGCAGGTCTGCCAGCGCCTGTGGTTAGCAGGCCCTGAGCCGCACGACTGCAGAGGTGACCCCGCGCTCACTCTTCCAAGAATTGACAGCACCCATAATTAACTAGAGACTTGTTTGGCAATACCTAAATTGCAGTAATTACCATCGTGATGGCGTAATTAAAAATGGATGAAATCTCACTGACAGGTGGTAGTTGGAAAAGCACTTACCATCACTTGCATGCTTTCCACGGAGGGGGTTACTTTACTTTTGCCATCCGAGGGATATTTCAAGAACTCCAGCTCCCACCTCCACCATCTACAGACCTCATTTATCATCCCTCCTGCTGAAGTACCTTCCTACCCCGAATACCTTAGGTCTCCCTCACCCAGGGATGGTTACATTCATTTCTTTAATTAGCAATGTCAAACTCACTCCCTGCCCACTGCAACAGCCACTATTTCACTCTACACGTTATGTTGACCTCTGAAAACTGCCTCAAAGCCACATTTTATAGCCAGGGATCCTGAAGCTCTCACTCCCTGTTTGCATTTCCTTTTTAATGGGTTGGTCCCTTCCTTTCGCTCCATGGTCAGCATTGATGCACCGCACAGGTGAGACTTCAGACTGCTCAGAGGAAAGATGGAACTTGGAGACGTATAAAACTCCCATCCTGCTTGAATTTACTTGTTCATTTATATTATTAAATGGCAAAGTGGTGCCAAAACCAGTGCTGCAGAGTGTTTTGAGAATCTGCGCTTCCCTAAGGAATCAGGTGTTCAGCCTCCAGGTTTACCTGTGCTTGTTTCAACTCAAAATCCCACTGGAAAAAGCACGAAACCACCCAGCTCCGACAACGTGATGAGCAAGCAGGGTTTGGACATCATCTCTAACCACACGAGCACTCACGTACACGCTTTTGAAGAAAAAAGCCGTCTGTCCCATTATGTATTTTCACTCTTATCCACTTCCTTGGCATTTTTCATAGGTGACCCTGAGCTGGAAGAAGCAGATTTAATCTGAGCACTTCAGTCCTCTGAAAGCCCAAACCTGTTTCTGAGGCTGTGATTTAGCCTCTCCCTGGAACTTTGCATAATATGATAGGTGATCAAGAGGCACGTGGAAATTTATGGAAAGCTTAACGGTGTGGAAGTATATTTATCAGGGCAAGATTACTGAGATTTAAGGAATTCATCTACTTTTCTTCTTCTTTTTGCAAATATTAGCCCTCAGCAAAGACATGAAAACATTTGTCTTTATTCTAAAGAGGGTATTATCAGCTAATTAATTTCTAGCACCAAACAGTCCAGATGAAGAAGGGTTTAATTGCTGAAAATGTTGAAACAGAGTATTTTCAGAGCGAAAGTTATGTTTGGTTACAATGGTTTGATTCTGTTTGATCAAAAGCTTTCTCTGTACAATTTGCTGGAAGTCAGACATCCCATAACCAGCCGGGAGCTCTCCGTCACCTCTGAATCTCCTGTGTGTGCCGGCAATCCCCTTCCACAGCCAGTGCAGGACGTGCAAGCGGGGTGCCCAGGAGGAGCAATAAATAATGCAGCTCCCTGACCCCTTGAGCAAAGAGGGAGATGGGGGGTGCTGGGGCTCGGAAAGGGCACGGGGCTGCACTCAGGAAATACGGCTTTCCTCTTCTGCCGGTCACCACAAGGGAAATCACTTAGAAAGGTTGAAAAAGGGCAAATCTTTTTAGCTCAATAGACTGGTTTATGTCCTGCGATATGAGCATAACTGCTGATAATTGCTTCATTTACAGTACGCTGACTACCATCGGGCACAGGCATAAAGACAATGCTGAGGGTCTCCAGCCTGCTGCCTTCCTCGGGAGCCTTTGCCTCCAGCTGTGTGCGTCCCTTTCCCTGTGCTATTAACCCTGACTTCTTCAGAGCCCCACGTGAATTCCTGTTCCTAGCTTCTCCCCTTCCCACCAGCAACAATCCCACTCCCATTAAGCAGAGCACGCCCTGGTGCCAAGTCCCAGGGCTGGGGCAGGACCCGCAGCAGGTCCAACCTCAGCATGGCCAGGACCAGGCAGCGCAGCGCACGGACACAGCCCGGTGCTGATGCCAAAAAAATCTTTCCCCCTCTCCCACCTCTGCCCCTTCCCTCACATCCAGCCCGATCCAAACCACCTCCTGTGTTCCCATATAAACACAGCAAGCGTTTATTTAGAGGTTCCACATGACGCTATTTCAGCTACCATCACTTTTACCAAGCAGCATCCTCACACTCGGGGGTACACGGAGCTCTGCGAACGGCTGCATTTGGAGAAGGGAAGCGGGGATGCACAAATCTCCTCTTCTAGCATCTGAATTTATTGCTGGAAACGAAGCTATCAGCTTTGCAGTGATTTACCGCTGTACAACGAGACCCATGAGATATAAACAGAGGAGACAACCCTGCAGGACAATAAATTGCCACAAACCAAACTGTCATCCTGAAATGCAGAAAAGCCATGTGAAAACAGCCCCGCTGACGGGACGCAGAGGGCCTTTTGGCAGCTGCTCTTCCTCTGGCATGAAGCACAGGTGCCTCTTCCAGAGCAGGCAAGAGGGAGATGCCTGGGCCTGGCCTCCACGTCACCAGGATGAGGGGCTGGGACACCTCCTGGCTTCGACCCACGGTGGCCAGAGCTCCAACCCCAAATCCTGAGGCCGGGACACTTTCCAAAGGCTATCAAGGTTCGTCAGCCCCAAAGGCACCTCCAGCACCCAAACCCTTTGCAGAGCCCAGCCGTGTAGTTTCATACACGTTGGTATGGTCCCACAGCAGGACAGGGACCTGTGAAGATGTTTACCTCACCCCAAAGATCAAATGGGGCAGGACTGGAGCCCATCAGCAATCAGCACAGCTCCTCATCTCCACTGCCTGCCAGGGCTGCGTCCCTGCAGGTCCTCACGTCCCTCCAAGCCCTACTTCTGAACTTCAAAGCCACAAGAAACGCGGGAGCAGTGCTGGGGAGCTCAGCCAGTGGCTTTATGAGGACAGCTCGGTTTTAATTACGTGCCTGGGGGATTTCTGGTGGGAGGATGAAGCAACTACGACTGGCATCACTTAGCAATGGAAGGGTGGGATTCAACACACAGATCTGAAAAGCTGAGCAACGTCCCTTTGGATGTATTTATTTAACTTACAAATGGAGTAACTATTTCTAAGGCGAATGGTACTGGGTGGAACCTCAGAAGAATAAATGTACCTCAGCTTTTGGAGTGGCCAGAGCACAAATAAATAAACAGAAAATCTGCTCCAGTATAGATTTTAGTTCCCCACAGCAGTATGCTTTACTGGGATGTGGATTTATACGCAGAACCCTAGGCTGGTACAAAGCTATGATGGATGCACGCACACCTGGGTCCCCTACAGTTCCCCCTCCCATACCAAATTTCTGTCTCTGCTGAGGGCAACGTGAGACTTCCCGAACAGCCCCTTTGCTGAAGCTGCCTTTCTGCTCAGACACCACAACGCCAGGCAACGCAGCGCTCGCTTTGAAACGGGGGGAACAAAACCAAGAAACCCTGAGAGCCTGTCCATGGGGAAATCCAGGGAGATAAAGCGAGAGGCAAAGAGGAATCCTTATGAAAATGCATGAGATGTGCAAAACTGACAGGCCAATTAAAGGAGCCTAAAGACGATCAGAGATTACCCCAACGCCACTGCCACGTCCCATTGCTCTCCGCGCTCCCTTTGTTCCCCCCATCCCTCCTGCTCACCCCTCCGACCAGCGACAACCGCACGAGTTACAGGCTCCTTGCCTTTGGGCTCTGGGCACGCTGCTTTCTTGCCCCTCGTGGGCCAGCTGGTGACACTTCTGCTTTCCGTGCTCCGCTCCTGAAGATCGCACACCAGTGCCGAGAGCCTGCGGGGAGCGGGGGCTGGCTGACGCGTCTGTAAACACCGTGCTAATCTGTTTAAGATATTAGCCTCCCATCTATGTGTTTTTAATAATAAAGGCAACATTTAGATGCTGCCAAGGTATCAGAGAGACAGCAGCAGACGCAGCAGAGCCACCTCTGCCATATAAACAATGGGAAATGCTCTCTTATCTTTCCATACCACTGGGCCTCCAGGCTGCAAAATAAATGATTGCATTCATTTACATTTTATTGTGGAGATATAACGGGCTGGAATAACTGCCGGCAGAGAACCTGACTGCAGGAATGCACTATTTTTCTCCCTGTTTGCCTTAACAGACTTTTTTTTTTTCTGGCAATCCATCTCTATCGCTGTTATCTAGGTGGCAGAAGGGACATTAGCCCACTGCCTGCCTTGCATTTAGGTAAAAAACAAAGCCATCAGCTCCGCTTCTTGCAAGGCCTCACACAAATGAGCCATTAGAGAAGAGACTGTGAAGGTGGGTCCCTCCACCTGAATCGTATCCAGGCAGTAGAGCTGGGACATTCACTTCCCCAAAACCCTAAACCCTTCCCCAAAACCGTCCTTTGGGACATTCAGGACAGGAGTCAGCCCACTTGGGACACCTCAGCCAGTCACCTCTACTTCCCTTGCAGTCAATGGAGAGGAACAGGCTCTCTGGTCAATCACACATCCCTCGGGTTAGAGATGCCTATTTTGGGTCAAGAAGCACCCATTTTTCTCCTTTCCCTGCTCAGCAGCCTTGACACAAAGCTCGGAGGGAGACGCCTACCTGATACCGAGACAGACCCAGGCCACCCAACTGGTGTTGCCCATGCAGGTTGCCCATTAACCACGGGTTCAAAAGAGCGCTGCCATTCTTTTGATAAACAAGAAAGAACTAAAGCACACTTCATCTTTCAGGTCAACACCCAAACACTGAGCAGTTGGTTAGAAGGATGTGGATTGAACGTAAACCTCAATGCTCCCTGTCAGCAGGAGAGCTGCTCAGTGAGAATTTCTGCAGCTGACATCTGTCTATTAAAAAGAGAAACTAAAATACACACGGGGTTAAACACAGTAATAACTTAATTTAGGCCTAGCTAATGATTTCCACTGTTTGCTTGTTTTCTGATACTTATTTTCATTTTTTAAATTTCTCTTCTCATCTGTTGATTGATTACAACTAAAGATGATGTGAAAAATGTCACAAGAAGCTTAAGCAAAAATGACTGCTAATAATAGTTCACTGGAAGAAACGGAGGCAAACACACATCTCAGACTCTTGAACTACCTGATGAGGTTAGACAGGAGAAAGTCTGGGCAACTGGAAACAAAATGAGTAAATGAAATCTGATCAAATCACATCCTGCTACAAGCGAAAATGACCCGGTCAAGGACAGTTACCCTATTCTGTCCTTGTGTACCCTGCAAAAAGCAGGGAGACCTCAGAGACACCAAAGGAGGAGATGACTTGACCCCACTGGGATAACGTGCAGCCAATGCAACCCTGAGCAAGTGCCCTGGTTTTCTCCAGCTGTCAGTGAAAGCAGCCAGCTGCCCGGGATGCTGGCACAACGGGGCCACCAGGCACTCCAGGCCAGGCTCCATTAAAGCAGCTCAAAGAATTCGGTGGATGAGAATGAAAAAGAATGAGCCTGTAAAATGTTCAAACACTGTAACACCACTACAGCAAACAAACCATCAAATGTGACAATGAAAGAACGGTGACCTACATTAGGCGTGAGTGTAGCTTCATCTTAAGGGTGGTTTCGTAAGCGCTCCCTATCCCTTTGATGCCAGCAGCGCAGAGCAAAGGCAGCAGAGCCTGATGACCAAGGGCACAGCCCTTTACATTTTCCCCTGCTGGGTCACAGCCACATGCAGGGAGTTCAAGCACACCATGCCATGCCAGTGAATGCTGGAAATGCCCCTTTTCCAGCTTTTGGGCTCCTCTTGTGTGGCTTTTGTCCAGATAGGCTAAAACCAGAATCATTTTCAGTGATATTGCAGCCAAAGTATAGTTTGCTTGGAAGGTAAGGAGTGATATAACAGGACCAGGGTCCAGACCAGCTTTGCCTGTAGCCCACTTTTGTAGACACAAACATCCCTCTGAGAAACAGCAACCCAAATGCGCCCATTCCCCACTGCTTTTCTGTTGCACAAATACATAGAGCAAACACCCACATTTTATATAACAAACATAAATCTCAATGGGCTGCACACTTTCCCTGCACTTTTAGGAACATCATCCCACCAGAGAAGACTCTTTGCTGTCCCCACTGTGTGGCTGCACCAAGTGCCACCCTGGCAGCCAAGGGAAGGTTTACGAAAGGGACCCAGCCACCCCGGCTCCCTGCCCTCACCGCTTCTCCCACAAATATTTTTAAGCCCTTGAAAAGTGTGACAGCCACGGCTGGCTGTAGGAAGCTCTCCTGTCATGTAAGCAATGGATATCAAACACAGGCACGTTATCTCCGGGCGAGCAGGAGCATTCCTGTTTCCTTACCACCAGTACAGAGGTGCAGGCGGCACAAACCACCCGGGGCACAGAGCTCCTGGCTTTCCCCTTCCTCCTCCACCCTCAGCTCCTCTCTCCACCTCCTCCTCCTCCTCGACGACTTCTTGATGATCTTCAAGACCTTGTTCACTTGATTCATTTGGTCGTGCGGCCGCGGAGAGGGGCAGGGAATCCTCCTCTCCTGTGTCTCAGCAGCTCCGGCTCCTCGGGAAGGAGGGACAGCCAGAAAGCAGGCAGGTCACTGGGAGGCAAAAAGCGCTCCTGTGTGTGCGTGCCTCTGTGTCAAAGCTTCTTTCCGCCCAAAGAGAGAGTTTTGGGTGGCGACGGGAGGGGGGAAGGAGGGAGAAGGATTTCTTTTGCCTCTGTCCATCCAGAGCTCTGCGGATGAGAGCAGGCATTTCTTCTCCCTGATGATTGGGAAAGCTCATAACTCACAGGGGCAGCAGATCCTGTACGGGGTTTTCAATTTCTGCTTTTGACAATACATGCATTCTGGCAGATTTCAAATGCTCCTCAGGCAAGAGTCAGCATCAGCTCAGAAGCAGCAGTGACTCTTAAAGAAAAAAAAGAATAATTCTGGCTTCGTTTCAAAGATTAGAAATAGCGAATGCAGACAGCAAATAGGAGCTGCATGTATAGGAACTGCTAAAGATCTGTACGCTCTGTAGGAAAGAAACTTGACCTTCCCGGTCTTCAATAATTACTCACATTTATCCAGCACCTTTCAGCAATCACTTTCTCACTGATGTCTTTGCAAAGAAGCTAGTCATTCCCCCAGTTTGCAGGCACAGAGGTGAAGCAGCTTCATTTCTGCACAGCTTCTGAATACATCCCTGCAAACAGCCTCTCTCCCTGCTGTGAAAGTTCAGTCTCTAAACTTCTGAAACAGTTTACAGTCTCTAAAGATTTTAAATGACCCCCTGATGTTTTTAAACAGACTTTAATGGACAGTAACATGTATGTCCACCCAGGACACACCTCCAGGAAAGGAGGTCTCTGGGGGCAGTGACTGTCAGCTCTGGAGGAGCCCCTTTCAGGGTGGGCAGTGGGGTTAGGGGAACAGAGAGACAATTCTGGTTTAAGGGGTGAAAATCCTTCAAAGCCACATTTGGGATGGACATGGCTCTGGCAGGCAGCAGGCCCAGGAGCCCGTTAATGTGCCTAAAGCTCCATTTAGAGCGATACAATTGAGAACAAACCCTGCGGTAGGCTAGTAATGGATGTACAAATTAAATTATCACGCACTTCATTTAAGGCATTATAAATAGAGCTATCACTCCCGCCACAGAACAAGACACAGCCCGTGCCCACCGCCCCACAGAAGGGCGGTGTGGGGCAGTGTGTGACCCCCTGCCAGGCCCCTGCCAGCCCCTTGGGCCTCAGCTCCCGCACCCACACGCGGCCACCTCAGCGCTGCCACAGGGCAGGCCCCAACGGCGCGCTTTGGTGGATGTCATCTCCTCAGCTCATTAGGGTGTGGATTTTAATGAGACACGGCCCCAGACAAGCAGCTCTGTGCAAACTGCAGCACCCTAGGAAATCGTGCTGCTCCCACATGTCCTGCTGGGGCAGAATACTCCTTGATCACTGAACATGGAGCTCGGACCTCCCTGGTGGGGCCAGGCGGCCATGCTGCACCCCTTCATTTGTGCCCCGTGCCCATGGAGGAACCCATCCTTATCCACACAGGGCAGGGGCAGAGTTGACCCCCGATGTTGCCCCCCTTTGCTCAGGCTCCCTCACACAACCCTGGGCACAGCAGGAGGGGTGGCACAATGGCACAATGCTGCCGCCCCCAGGCCTCCCCCCTCCACCTCAGTCCCGCCTCAGCCTCTCTCCGTTTCCTCTCCTTCCCTTCGGCGGGTGGCTGCAATCTTTCACGTATTCCTCATCAGTGAGATTTATGAGCACAATTCCATTTTATTTTGATGGTTAATACTAGCGCTAATGCCGCTGTCATGTCTACATAATTAATAATGAGACTAATAATGCCAAACCAATCTAAGAGTCACTTTATTGGTCTTCAATGTCATTAGTTAGAGCTGACACAACCAATTCAAGTTGTTGTCTGTACTGAGCCACCATTACCACCTCCATAAAACCTGGATCGGGGGCTGCACAGCAGCCTGAGCTCTCAACAGAGTAAGCAATCCTAGAGAGGGTCAGCTGGGGGTGATTTCCTTCTGATGCTTTAATTAATATTTCCGAGAGCTGCAGCAATACAGGAAAGCAAGATGGCATTGAGCAACTTAAGGGTTTTGCCGGGATGAGCTCTTGGGGACCAAGAAGACCTCAAAGCCACAGCTTGCACGTGCCCCATGGCTGCAGAAGCTACTTGCACTCAGGCCAGTCCACATTTTCCTCCCTGCTGCAGCATTGTGCAGGACAAACAGAGAAGGAAAATCGTCTTAGACACGATGTCGCTGTCTGCCCTACTGTACAAACACCTACAGAGCTGCTGCTCTCTGCAGCTCTCCACATTATCAACACAGAGTCTGGCTGGGCACTATAGATTTCTGCTTTACGGCCAGCCCGATAGCTAATCCCGTAGATTGCACTCCTACTGCTTTCAAATTTTATTCTACAGTCAGGGCAGCAAGTTGCTCCCTTTTCATCTGAAGGCTGAAACCACCGCCTCCAAATGCTGAGGATTTAAGGGGTGAAAATCCTTCAAAGCCGGGCAGTACTGTCAGGATGGAAGCGCTTTGGTTAGCATTCAGGTAATAAGGCGCTCTTTCATGTCCTATTCCCACTTTGCTTCACCCTCTGCCTCTCACAAACGAGCTGAAGCTGTTTGATTTGAGCCAAGATTTGGGTGGGATTTAGCAAAGTTCAATACTAACAGTTTAATTTTGGTAAGTTAATCCAAACTATTTACTTTTCCCTCCTTTCCCAATCACAGCCCTAGAGTTGAAGTATAGCAGCCATTAAGCGCTTTCCAAAGCAAGCCACGCAAGTTTCAAATTGGTCTCAATTTAGCAGTTTTATTTTTGTGCTAAATGATAGGGAACGGCATTAGCACAAGGGTCATTACGTGAGTCAGCAGCACGCAACGGCTGCCTCTCGCCCAGCAAGAAGTGAGAACAGCCTCGTGCTCTGCTTCAGCCTGGGCAATCCTTCTCTCTCCAGGCTCCTGGTTAATTCTACCCAGGCTGCAGAGCCATCCTACGTGCCATGGAAGAGGCTGGTCCCCAGCCAGCAGCATCACTGGGTGTTTCTCAGTGTTGGAGCACCCTATGTGATCTCAAACAGGAAAGCAGACAGCGCCGTTATCCTTCATTGGATCAGCCACAGGCACACTGACCCTCTGCCACAAACCCAGACGGGTGGTAGGCTTTCAGCAGGATGACCCTAAGGATTGAGGGATGCAGAAAAATATAGAAAGATATCCCCATCTGCCTCTGCCAGCCCCCCTGAGTCACAGCTGCCAGCCATAAGTGTGCCCAAAGCTCCTAGCCTGTGTTTTATGGGCAAACCTGTAGGCATCGTCCTCCGGAGGTAATGCCAGGAGGCAAGTTCCTGTGCCCAACAAGTCGACCTGGGTATCACCGACTGCTGTAGCTCTGTTCCCAACAAGCACGTGCAACACGTGGGGCTGCTGGGGCACAGGGAGACACCGCACACACACCGTGCCCTTGGGCACCACTGAGCAAACTCCCCCAAAGCAAGGGGACGCAGCCTCCTCCAGGCACTACTTCCCGAGTACGCCCTTGCCTGATCCTGCTCTACCACCGTATATTCTGCTGGTTGCGTAAGTCCAGGTTTCTGCTGGACACAGTGAGGCTAGAGACAGCACCAAATGCCATCTCGCTTGCTGCAGTTATTAATCACACCCTGCAGGACTGCAGCAGGCTTCATGTTAGAAAGTTTTCAAATGTTTTAACACCAGTCTGGGGCGCTGATCCCTCTGCAGGTTTCTACTGGCTCCCTGGCATTTAACTCCCTCCCCTTTGATATTTTCTCGCTGTTTCAAAGACCACGAGAACCTTTGGAGACAACAACCAATTGGTGTCTTGGAACTGCTGCATTTCAAGAGAATCAGTTTGGGCTTTTGGCACTATTATGAAATAAAAAACTTGACAGTAAATCCAAGGCAGCACAGAGAGCAGATCACGTTGGAGATCTGCCACCTGTGGGCAGCATCTTACAGCCAGACTGCAGCTACAGAAGGGGAAGTTGGGGATTTCAAAAGCTTCGAGCAATGGAAGAGCACAGGCCTGGCAGAGCAGTTAAGGATTCAGGCAGCTACTTTCAGCCACTCACACTAAGCTCATGCTTATTTCTAGGGAACGTGGTCGCAGAATTAAAAGTGCTCCAAAAAAAGGCGCAGACAGCTCTAAAAAATTTGAAAGCATCACACGCAGATTTGTGGCATGATGGGCCATGCCACTCAACACTGAGCCAACCCCTTGCGGGGGCTGCAGGGTTCCTGCCTCACCCACCCAGCAGAAAACAGGGAGAGGAGCACATTCCCCCACCAACAATCCCGAGGGACCAAATGCATTCAAGACCGCAAAGCAGCCAGAGGTCACAGTGATGAGCTGCAACACAAGGAACTAAGCTTTTTGGGAGGAAAAGCAATTTCATTCGCTCCTTTGAATTATGGATTCCTGCAGGCAGAGCTCAGCACTGATGAGAGCTGCGAGATCCAGGCTGTCCCCAAGTTTCTTGCTGCCTTTCCCCTCTCCCACTAATTTCCACCCAGGATCTTGGCTTGCGTGCCAGAACTTCCCAGCTGGCTTCTGACTCCCCATTAATCAGGGGGGCTCCTGAGCCCTGAAGCTGCCATCCCCAGGGAGATGCAGCCAGACACTGCTCCTGAACACCCCCACCTTTTTAATGTTTTCACGAGACACCACTTGGAAATGAAGTCATGGGCTTACTTCAGCTGTTCAGAAGCTCCGCTCTTCTTGTCTGGTACTAAGGGAAACAAAAGACTCTTTCAGAGATGGAACTGCGAAGTGAAACACAACCAGTGCTTCTGGGTGAAGAAGCTGAGTTACCTCACCAACATCCTGGACAGATAAGAAGCAGAAGGAACAACATTTCTGGAGCAAACTTCCCTCTTTCCTCTATTTCTTTCTGCAGTACCTACCCCAGGTCAAACTCAAAATCAAACCCCAGTGTGATTTTGACTTGCTCTCAGTCATCAACCTGCTTTTGCTTCCACGTGGAAGCCATGTGTCAGCAGGTTGGGTAAGGAAGGACACTTCCTATAATGCACTGTCAGTACAGATTATTTCATTCCCTTAAGCTCCTTGGGGGTGTAATTTGCAGATAGCCCACATGAAGCAGATGCCTGAGCCCTTAGGCTCGCAGAGGTAGGTATTACTGAGTCCTGTCACCAGCGACGGTGAAGGTTAGCATATGCTCTCCAGACATTTAGGTTCACTCCCATAATCACCAGAGATATACCCAGGTGAAGTTGGAGCTCTTACTGAAAAACCAGTGTGTGGCAGCCCTGAACAAATGGCAGTTCTTGCCAAAGAACTTAATTACAGTAAGAGCTCCCTGGATTTTATCAGGACTGGGTTTTAGTACCGAGGTTTCCTCTGTGCCCCCAGAGAAGTGTTCACATTTCTATGCTGTCTCCTGGGCCTGCATTTTCCCAAAACACGCCAGCTCTGAAAGCCCAGTATCAGCCCCTGGTGGATATAAAGAAAGGGGCAAAGAGAAGAGGGGGAATGGGAATAAGGAATTGGATGAGTAGAGAGGAGGGACAGCAATAAAGGAGTTTTCTGATGAAATACATTCTGTTCCAAAGCACTTGCAGGTACTAAAAAAAGTCAATAGGAGCAGCTCCATTTTTATGGGCACCCAGCGGAGCTTTGCCTGTGTCCTGGCCATCCTGCCTGGCTCTGCTGTGTTTCTCCAAGGTTTCCGAGTCCACAGAAGTCACAGCACAGAGGCTGCTCAGAAACAAACTGGTTTCAGGGTCAGTCAGAGCAATCTCAAACAGGGAAGAGAGAGATAAGGAGGGATGGGTCAGCTGTCTCACGGATCAGGCGGCACAGGATCCAATGGGCGCTGCAGGCTGAATCAGGAGGGTGTGCAGTTGTGTCTCCACTTCATATGCTGCGAGCACAAGGACATGTCACAGTGGCCAAGCTAATTGTGGGGCTAAAGAGCCTGCTCAGCCTTGTGTGGCACTTACAAATTCATTCACGGCCTGGAGCACGGGGATCCATGGAGCCACAGAGGCTGCAAGCCCCCAAAACAGCAAACTGAGCCCAATGTGAATTTTCTCAGTCTTGTACCACCTCCTGCCAAGGAGCTAGAGAGAAGCTGACAAGAATAATGCCAAGTTCATCCCAAATCTCTTAGAATAGCAAGCAATCTACTATCCTGGAAACACGTTTCTGTGTTTTCATGATGGATTCTGTGAAATTTTGCTTCTTTGGAACATTTTTAAGCTCAGATGTGCTCTGATTCAGAATTAATTTTGCTCCCACAAACCTCAAAAGTGATTATGGAAATCAACCTCTCGGTGTTCTTCAATGCAAATAAACTTCTTTCCAAACATTTCCTAAATGTCACTTATTTTCTTCACAAGTACCCACAGCAGTGACCGTCGCAGGAGAACAGGCAGCACTGCATCCATTTGGAGACAATCTGATGAACGCACTTGTCCTGACGAAGGAGAAAGCTTTCAACTTTTGAAAAAAAAAGAATAGAGCCTGTGGCAGTTTAGACTCATTATCACCAACAAACAGCCCCAAATGGCATATTTCAAGGTTTCTGTCTGACTCAGCTGTCAAAACCTGTCATCCTAATCAAGGCTTGTAAGAGCATTTACACATAGAGGAGCTTCATCCGAGTCAATGGTCCAGCTCTCGGTAATTAAGTAGAACCACTCACGCTGTAAAAAACACCAGCATCATCTTATTTAAGGAAAGATGTGCAGGGTGAGTCAGACCTGTGCATGGAAATATCGTTGCCAAAAACTTCATTCATTATAAATTGTTCTGCAAAAGGATGAGGAGAAAAAAAAAGGGGTAAGTGAACAGGGACAAAGAAATCTGAAGTTTGAGCTGAACCCAGAAGTTAATTTAACAACTGGGAGAGTCTAAGGAAGAGAGTCTAAGGAAGAAATGGAAAAGACAAAAGGAACTGTATTTTAAATTGTTATTTTCTTTTTCACATGCTTTGGAAAACAAATGCAGTATAATGACTTAATCAAGGGTGCTTTTTTCTTTCTTTCTTTCTTGTTTGAAGAAAAATATCTAAGGTATTTTGAGCTTTTGGGTGGCCAAAAGATTTATTTAAACAGTTTCAGACCTACAACATTCTCCTGCCATGGAAAGAGGAGGATGTTCTCGTATCTCTCCATTGCACAAGCGCCAGCACAAGCCAGGAAATGAGACAGGGCTCCTGTTCCCTTGGGGCTGGTGTGGCAAAACCAGCCCCAGCTGCCAAGCACTTTTCCTTGGACACGACACCTCCATTTGCTACACCCCTCTCTACACCAGAGCTGCACTGTGCCAGGCTGTGGAGGGGCTTATTCAAGCCATGTTTACTAAATGCTCATCAAAGAATTAAAAATATCTCCGTTATCCTCAGCTGAAAAGTAACCTGTGGGTTGCAGGGAACGGCTGTGCTGTGACCCCGGCTAACATCTGATGGACAGAGCCCTGGAAGGCACTGGCAGAAATCCCCGAGGCCCACACGCGCCCCATCACACCACGGCACCACACGCCTGTGCTACCAGCGAGGCATTAATTCCTGGTGGAACAACAAGCCTGTCAAGTAATTGTGACAAAAAGCATTAATGGCCTTGCCTTTTCTCATGCCAAAGCGATCTTAATGCATATAACCACCGCGAGTGATCGACACGGCTATACACAAGCAAAAACCCCAGTCAAGTGAATATCGCTCGGCTGCTCCAGAACTTCTGACAGCATCCCATTATGTCAGATTGCATCGGGTAAGGTCATATAATCCATCAAAACTTGACTTAATGAGGCAATTAAAAACAAATGCATTGCACGGACAAACTCCTTGCTATGTAGTCCTTCCCTGATTCCACTTGGCTTCACATTTTCTTAGGGGTGAGGAGTTTGAGACGAACTAAAAGGAGTTGTTTATTTAACTCCCCTTCAAGCACATGAAGTGGAAACCCGAAGGGGCTGATGTTAGTGATACTCTCCTCCCAACAACAGCTTCATAGCTACGTACCTGAGCAAGGCTGATACAGTTCTGAACAGACAGATGCACACAAGAAAATGAAAGGCGTTTTGACCTTTTTGGGGGTGGGGAGAAGTAACATTAAGAGCAGGATGACAGCAGAAGGGCTGAAATAAAGCAATAAACTCCTGGAGCATCACCACGGGCTGGTAACTGCGAACTCACATGGCTCCCAGCCACAGCAGGTCTGCAAAACCAGGGCTTTGCCATTTCTTCCAGTACAGACAGTGCACGGCTCTCCTCAGTCGGAGGGATCCTCCCGCGCTTGTAGAGGGGACAAAGCTGCATGTTAGAGGCAGTTTGGCTGCTTGGAGAAAGAGAGAGAACCTCTCCCCCTCACATAACAGCCCGTATGAGTCAGTACCTCGGCAGGCAATTTCTTTTTGCTGTAAAGCACGGGTTATTAGTCACTGCGAGAGACAAGGCATCAAGCTGGTTGGGCTGACTACCCGGGATTCATTGTGCTTTTTCACATTTAAAAAAAACACAAAAGGTAGATCTGGCTCGGGTGCCCCAGCAGGACGTGGCACACCCATGTGCAAGCAGCCCTCGCTGCGGGGCCGTTCGCAGCCACGAGCAGCAGCACCAGGGCTCAGCGTGACACCCAACTCACCACAAGCAATTGTTCAGGCAATTACCACGGGAAGATTAATTTGGTGCAGAGATGCCTCCGGGTTTATCCATCACTTCAGTGGGGCACTGAAACAGGGGAGCCTGCCGGGGCACACGTTCCTCTTGCAGCTGCATTGGCCATTTCTGCACTGCCAGATAATCGCTGGTGAGAGCTCCTGTGCTGATTTTCCTAGGCCATGTGCTGGTATCAGAGGTGACACCAACACACTGCTCTTCTGGGGATGTTCGGGAGCAAAACTCATCGAGAGATCCCCAGCTCCTTCCTCATCTTCAGCAGCTTGAAAGCAGCAAACCCGGCTCTTCCAGCAGCCAAAACAAACCAGACACAGGCTGCAGAGCGAGCCCAGGGCACGCACAGCGTGAATGCAGCACTGACAACTCTGTGCCAGCAGGTTCTGTACAAAGCTATAATGGACATCCCCTCCCTGAAATATGAGTCAGGCAAATCTGTGCTGATACAGGCCTGGAACAAAGCACTTCCCCGTTTTTACAGCCAAGGCATCTTCTAATGTTTGCAGCTAGCACCAATCATTCCCCTTTCTGAACCTGAGGCCACTCAGGTGGCCACCGGGAGGTCAGCGCGAGGGGTTGCTTTGGCAAAAAAAATGACCAGGGAGGTGGAGCACATCGCTTCATCCCAAACAAAGCACTTCAAGGTGGGACGGTGATGGCTTTATTAAGCCTGTGGACAGCACAGGAAGATTTGCATGAGGCAGGAGGAGCTGAGACACCACGCACTCAGTCAGACACGCACAAATTAGGCCAGGGCAGCTGCACCACAGCGTGCAGGGGCTGCCAGCAGGACAAGCAGTGGAAGAAACACATTACTTTCACAGCAATGAGTTGCTGGCTTCCGAGCAAAGCAGTTGTTGCATTTAATTTGCCCAAGCAAATGAAAACTCCATAACTTCAAATGAGCAAGAATCCCTGAGTCCTCAAATATCTTCCCAGCTATTGAATTGGGTGACCTGAAAACTACCGCTTGCTCAACGGAGAAATGGGATTTTTATAAATATGTGTATCAGCAAATGAATATTTAATGCTTTCTGTACGTATCAGTGTTTGGGGCTTGCAATATTTAAGCAATAAGACTTGTCAGAGATTGTAGTAGCCATGAGATAATTACATCCCTGGGGTATTTCGATGCACAAAGAGCAGACAAGTGCTTGTGCTAGCTCAAGAGTGCGATTATGTCATGATTATAATATCATATGGAAATAGGTTATTGAGAATAATAATAAAAAATCCCTACGTGATGACCACTCCATAGCTTTCGTGGCTCAAAATGAGATAATACTTTGTTCTTTCACTATCAAAATAATAATTACACCCCTGTGCTAGCAATGTTGTCATCACGGCTGACAGGATATTTTCATCAGCTGCTGCTTTCTGCAGCTACTATTTAGCACACAAGAAATTCTCAGCCTAAAAGGTGTTTTCTTGTATTTGCCCCTGCATCTAGGGTCAGCGGTGCTCCTATCAGAAGGCAGCCATTTCAGAAGTGTTCCTTTTAGTCCTTTCAGAGATTTCTGCATAAAAATAAACATCCCCTGTCAGCGAAATGCTAACATATGGGTTTTAGGAAGAATTCAGCCATGCTTAAATACTTTGATGAATCAAGACCTAAGACATTTCTTAGATACTGTAAGCCTAATTCTGCCCTCCTTTTATACCGGTGTCAATCTAGACTAACCTCATTCCCTTCAACACGCTTAAATCCAGACTGACATCAGCTCGGCCAGCCCAGCCTCCTGCTGCCGATGCAGCTCCCACTCACTCTTCCTTTACTTCTTTTTCACTGCAAAACCCGGCTGGAATTTGTAGCTAGGGCAAGCATCTCCCTTGAAACTCCCAGTGTGGCAAAGTCCCACCTTGCAGGTGTAGGGGCTGACCAGGGCTGCACGTGGAAAATAGAAACTATCACCTGTGTGCAGATTTGCCAACGCCATGGTTTATTGGGAAATATTCCACATTTTTAGGACCAGCATCTAGGCAAATCAGGAGGAGGCTTATTTTATGCAAAGGGGAAGCACCAGCAGCGGTACTGATGCCAAAGTTTTGCCCGTTTTCACAGTGGATCTGGAGGGAAGGGTCCTTGCACGGGTGGTAACACAGCCTCTGCTCCTCCTTTTGCTAGCCCAGGTCTTTCAGGAACGCAATTGGCTGTCCCATGCTGGAGGGAACAATACGACCAGCACCACTGCCGTGCCACAAGCAGCAGGGAAGGCTGTTAAGAGGAACAGAGCTGTGATTTCCCCGAGTGTTTCTCCCTGCCCTTATAAATAAATGACTTATTGGCTGTTTGACCAGGAAATTGGTACTCCCCATCCCTTTCGGGGTGATTTTTGCCAACCCTCTGACGAGACATAAGTCACACCCTGAGCAGGGGAGGAAAGATTTACGCAAGCTGTGCAGAAAAAAGCAAACAAACAAACCATTTACAGCTTGCTATAGCAGCAAAACAGATTGCAAGTAGCCAAAGAGAACAGCCAGTGTCACCCCTGAGATGATTTTGAGACTACTGTACTGTTTTTCAAAAGCAAGAGACTGGGACAAGCCCTGCTAGAAGACGAGGCTGTAATCTCAATGGGTTTCCACCCAAATAAATAAAGCTAATGCAAAGGACCAGGCAGAATCCAGGAAATTTTGCAAATGGACTGAGACAGACTGCTTTGCTCCTCTCAGGTTTGCCCTGCTCCTTTACCTTTGATTAAGCATCAATCTTCCAAGAGCATCTTGTGCACAGAATAATAATTATAAAACAAAAAAAAAAAAACTGCCACAACGCTGAGCAGGAGCAGTGCATTTTGTCCACAGCTTAAGAAAACACCGCTGAAAAAACACCAATGCTACTGCAGAAAAGTGTTCTCTCTCTCTGAAAACTGTTTTGTATGGGGAAGACAAAAGAAGACCCTGTTTCTCAGGAAAAAAAAAAAAAAACACATAAAAATCTTCCAATTCCCCCCAACATGTGCCGGCTTCTGATGTCAGAGCAAACGAGTTGGGGGGGCTAATCCTGCAAGATGCTGCAGCATACCAAGCACTGCGTGTTAAGACCTCGTGCCCCTAATTTATGATTAATTAGGACAGTGAAGTATTCTGCTCTCTCCAGTGAAGTGAAGAGAGTCCAGA
This sequence comes from Anas acuta, assembly GCF_963932015.1. Taxonomy (NCBI): domain Eukaryota; kingdom Metazoa; phylum Chordata; class Aves; order Anseriformes; family Anatidae; genus Anas; species Anas acuta. The sequence continues at coordinate 10,029,045 of NC_088989.1, read as the reverse complement.
TGAGATGCGGCTGAACAACTGATATGCTCAACGCACTGGAAAAATGTGCCTTGTGTGGAGTGGGCTCAGATCAGAATTTAGCAAGGCACCGCGGTGCCAGGACCCGGGGAATTTGATCCGCAGGCAGACACGCTGGCCCCGAGCAGCTCGGCGGCTGCCAGCAACCACTTCTCTGTGCTCAGAAAGCCATGTGGAAGTACTGACACTGCCTGCACCCCGTCCCTGGCCGCTCCAGACAGATTGCACAATAAAAAAAAAAAAAACATGTAGAAAAAAAGAAGTGAGTGCAAGAATATTAAAGCTATAAACTGCACAATGATAGCGTTATGAAGTGTGCATTGAAGAGTGTTTGTAGTACATTAATTCACCATGAGTGCATAAAAATGAAGGTAGAGATTTTAATTATGTGATACACACTATTTTTAACTCAGGGTCACTTCTCCCTTCCCTTCAGTGGTTTAATGATGATAACCGAACAGGCAGCCCTTCCATGTGCTGCTGAAACCACACTGCCACGGGTCTCAGCGCCCGGCTCACCGCACCCCAACCTAAGCCTTCTCTGAGTACAAAGTCCCTTGTTCTTCCTCATAGCCATGCCTTTCCTACAGGATTAATCACTGCAGCATCAGAGTGCTTCACAAATATTAAGGAATTTATCTCCACAACCCTCCTCTCCTCTCCTGCATCGGGGTCCTGCTGCACACAGCAACAAATGGCCAGAGGAGAGGCTTCGCTCCAGCATCCTGCTCCAACTGGCAAAGAAAGAAATTAATGGGAGTGTTTAACCTTGCCCTTGCAGCCCTGGGAGGAGAAGCGTTCTTGTTCTGGTCAGCAGCTTATAAATCAGCAAAAAGCTGCCGCCCAGGGAACGGAGCAGGTTCAGAGACCAGGCGGCGCAGAGACCACACACTCTAAGAAACCTCGGCTCGGCGCGTGCAACTCCCTGCGTTTTTTCCTCCGATGAAATATAGGCCAGCATGCTCCCCTTCCTCCCTTCCTCAAGAGGCACAAAACATTAATTCAGTCACTTCATTAATTCAGACTTTACACATCAAAGTGAATTGCTCTGGGTTGGTTTCTGGATGGGATGAAGCTGCTCCAAACACCAGAGCCCGGTGGGAGAGGACATCCGAGCCCCGGTGCGAGCGCCAACACCCACATGGGCAGCGCCTGCTCGAACATGGCAAAGGCTGCTCAGCTGCAGGCCAGCATCTCGGGGATGCTGAGCAGGGGTGACATTAAAGAGAACTACCCACTAAAAAGAGAGCAAATACAACTTTATTTCATTCTCTTCTCCGTTTTATGGCTCACTTTTTTATAATGCCGAGTAATAACAGGCTACAGGCTGCTCGTGCCCTGCCATACAGAGAAGGAGTATCTGTGAGGTCCTGCAGATGTCCACCACGCTATCTAGCCTCCCACATACATGGAAATAGTGGAACAAATGCACACACCCCGTTATCCCTTCCCCTTCACAAATCATACCTCCCCACATGCTGGGAGATCCAAGGAAAAGCTTGACTGCTGCCAAGCTGGCCCTGTGGGACGGGGGAGACAAATGCAAATGAAAATATTAGAGAAGGCATGCAGGCAGATCTGGAAATCGGTGATATTCAAGCACAGGAGATTCATTTATCATAGAAGGAATTTCAAACATGAACAAATGCAGCTCATTCATCACACCTCTGTACCATCACCAGGCTCCTTGGCCATGCGCCGCAGTGCTCTGCACTCCTAAGGAGCAGGACTGCACGAGCTGTTTCCCCCAGGACCACTTGTGTTTCCAAAAGGCCTCTTGAATTTTGTAGCTCTCCTTCCCCTGCTTTCTGTCATCTGGGATATGCAAAGCTTCTGTTGGCAACATGGCACTCAGGCTCTCTGAGCACAAAGCTTTCCAATAGCTAAAATCCAGCTCCTGGAAACCACTCCAGCCTAAGGCCAGAGATCCAAATCCAAACATATATTCAAATCCTCACTTCTGTCCAGAATGCTGTGCCATGTGAGGAAGAAAATGGGACCACTTCATAACCGTATGTTGTCCCACCTAAAGATGAAACCCTCCTGAATTCATGATTAGACCAACAGCAAAAAACAGTAGGGGACCAAACAGAGGTACTCCCGGAATAATCTCATGGACTGTGCGCTTACCTGTGCCCTGGCCAGTTCAGTACAGTGAAATGAACCTGGATTTCATGCACATAAATACAAAGCTCTTATGACAAGTTTTCAGGCTTTTCAGCCTCCCCCTCCGTCTTACTTTGACCAGGAATTTCTCCCAGGATCATAGAAACACTCCTGAGCAGCTTCCTCCCAGGTTTTATCACATCACCACTGTGCACTCTGCAATTCACTCTCACTGAATATACTCAGTGGTAAAAATACAAGTGATATGGTGCAAAAATCCATTGGAAAGAAGAGCTGAGGGACAGAAAGCAGAAAGAAAACTGTAAAACACACAAATGACCCTATTGAGGAAAGCTGACCATGAAACTGGAAATAAAAATAAGCTACAAAGACTATGCTGAAACGATCCCTTTCTTCCAAGCTCCTTCATATCAGGATTTCCCAACTGCTTGCAGGGAACAAGAAGCCCTAGGCTGGAGAGCTGAGCTGAGGCTTGAAAGAGAGAGAGCATCTTACATGGCAAGGGAGGAATTAAAAAACAAATTAAAAAATAAATAAATAGAAAAAAAAGGAAGTAAGGGGAAAAAACTAGGTTGGAAAGAAGTAATTAAGCATTTCCCATCAAATCTGACATTTGGCATCTGCTCAGGTGTCTGCCTTGTTTCCACTTATTACGTACAGCATCGTGTGATTTAGCCTTTAGCTAAATAACTCGCAGAGCCCAAGCTCAGAGAGGTGGGGAGGATGGGGGTGGGCCAGAGTCAGAGAGTAATTTACTCAGTTTACTTTTAGAAGCAATGCAGGGTGTCCGGCTGCATAGCCCCACGTGTCACACATTGGTACCAGACAAGCAGAACAAACACAACTGAACTGGATTAAGCCCTGACTAAACAGCATGGCTAGAAGGAAGCACACCAGTGGGTGCTCCATGGCACTGCTGAGGTTATTCTGCAATACAAGGCTCAGAAAGGTCCTTCTGTTACAGGAGGTGGTTGTGCTTCTATGAAATGGGAAAACAGGCGTTTTAGGTGCAAAAGCAGCAACACAGCCATGTCATGACCTCCTAAGGCACTCAGATGAAGAACAGCTAGCAGTTAAACAAAAGATTGCAATTAAGGCTCTTGGCACGAGGAACGGCGCTGAGCCCTTGGGAGTCACCTTCCCCAGCAGTTCTGCAGGAGACACGTCCAGAGCCCAGAGCCCAGGTGTAAATTGGCTGGCGGTCCCTGTGCTCCTGATTTGTGTCACAGAGGTGTGGGACCGTGAAGCCCTTTCCCTCCTCAGCCACGCCTGTGGCTCCTTTCTCTGCTTCGGCTGCCTGGGCACTGTGTGGGGGCAATGAGGCACCCTACAGCCTGCAAACCCCTTCCTGGGCAGCCGACACGCGGGGTGCGTGTCCCCCAGCACAGGGAAACAGCCAATTAAAGCAGTTTGCCTTCATCTTCCCCTCCTTCCCTGCTCACACTGACAGATCTCTGCCATCCATATTTATGACTCCATTTATCCACGAACACTCAGGACTGGCACTAAAGCATTTTCTTCTGTGGCCAACGACTACGTAAAAGGGGCCAGCTGCACAGCCAAGGTAGATCCGAGGCACAAGTGCCCAAAACAAAGATGCATCTCACAACAACAGTATTCACCAGTGACTGCGATGTGAAAGAGAAAGGCAGAAACCCTGATGAAAGGGAGAAGTGCAGGATTTGCTCCGAGGTGCTTGCTGCAGGCTAACTGACAACGTCTGCCCCAAGCCCTCCTGAAAGTGTCTTTCATCTGGGTTTCTCTTAAATGTGCCTCTCTATTTACATACATCCAACCAATTCAATCAAAACTGAACTTCAAATTGGTCCTCGAGGGAATCCTTGAAAACACTTCTTATGCAGAAATGAATATTAGAAGGAAAACTGGGCTGGAGAACTCTCTCCCAGCAGCTCTCACAAGTATTACATAAATGGCATGCAACAAGACCTACCTTGGCTTCGGGCAGGACCGTAGCTCAGCACTCAGCGAAGGAAAGGCAAGAGCTTTGATTTCCTGAAGATCCACTGAGGTGGCAAGTGGAAATGGCCACCTTCATTACTAGTGAGTGCCTCGTCCAGAAGGGTCCGTACAAGACACCTCTCCTGGCTCTCAAGATAACTCTCTCACTTCACAAAGAGCTTCAGGACAGAAGTTTTGAAGGGCCACAGAAGTACTGAGAGAGGAGGCCCAGCAGTGAGTTAAAACCCACCTCTTTTCTTCACCAAACTTTGCTCTTCCCAAGTAGCACCAACCATCCCCAATCTTCTCAAAGCAAATCATGGCATTTTCTCTCCATCCATGGGATGCTAAGTTGCACAAGAGCCATCCTCTCTTGACTGCTCCTTTTTCTTCCTTTGAACACTGAACACCCTGCATTTACAACATCCTCCAGAAAGGAACTCTACAAGTTTGCTGCAAACCACTTCTTGTTTGTAGATTTTGGCCCATTACCCTCACAAAACACGTATGGGTACAGGTAGGATATTCTGAACTGGCCTTAAACAGGACTGGTTAGGAAACAGCAGTCAGAGTCAAGTGAAAGTCTGCAATGTTGAAATTGTAAAGTAAAGGAACTGCATTTAATGAAGTTTCTTTCTCTTTCACTGTTGCCATTAAAGAGTTATTACATTTCTTTAAAATTTAGGCTGACACAAATCAGCTGACTCTGCTGCATAAAAACCGTATCAGATGATGGAATTTGGGGACTGAAACCTTATAATGCAAAATTTCTGGTCATTAGCTAAATGGAAGCATATTGAACTCCTTAATCACCAAGGATAAGTGCAACAAAGCCAACAAATTGAAACAGATCTCATCAGTTGGATCCAAACAAAATACAATCAAACAAACCCAGTACATCTGTAATGACAGCTGCTATGGGGATCTAAGCAAATAATATTAGAATGGCAAAATGTTTGGAGCTACACATCACTGAGAATTCCTGCTCCCTTTAATAGGCATTAAAAATAAATAAATTGAAAAGTGCTCTCAGAATTTCCTTACAGCATCCCTACCCTGATCTTAGCCACATATTTGCTACCAAGTACTCCAGATAGAGCCACCCCTCTGCTTATTGCCACTCACACGTACCTAGATCTTCTTGGTACACTGCTTATGCCAATAGATATTCAAGCCATATTTTTATCTTCTCCTGTATTACTCCAGAATTCAAAGGGAAACCAGCAACTTAGCAGGATCAGGGCAGGAATAAAGCCCTTCACTGCTGCATGGAAGAGGCTGAATCACTCCCAATACCTGCATTTATCAGACCAGTATCTTTTCAAGTCAGTACAAAGCAAATGTCTTGTTCCCTTCATTTTCAGGAGTGTATCAGCTGCTGAAGTAGAATAGGAAGCACATGCACAGCCCCACTGCAGTGCTGCCAGGGTGCATGAGCACAGAGCACTGCTCTCACACTGCCAAAGCAGAGAGGAGCACTCACCTCATGAGTGCCAGAACCCATGCGAGGCAGGCAATGGTTTTATTAATTTTCTATCTGTGCTCAAGGAAAAGCTGACAAAAGTCCGTCTACTGATCACAGCAGTGCCAGCGTTATTTCCCCAGAAGTATGACACCAGTTTGCCTTTGTAACCCTACAAGAAAAGAAATTATGTTCCACGTGGAGTCCCTCATGTTGGACTAGGACTGTTGATAAAAGCACTAGTGGCTGTCCCAATCTACTTACAAGTGAGTTGAGATTGTCGGGTAAGCTGCCAAGACACCACCACAATTTGACAGCAACCTGTGAGCTGTAGGTGAAGACAGCAGTCTCGGTATAACCACGAGGAACAGACTTGGCAGTGCCATCAGTTGTTGGCCATCAGTAACCCAACGATAACACGGGGCTCATTGGCAAGCAGGATGTATTTGGGCTGTAACAAAAAGAGGCTCTTGGGCCTATAGAGGTCAATTATATAATTACACTTGCTAAAAGAAGCATTTACTCTTTCACTTGTTCTTCTTTTGTGTTCACGTTTTCTTCAGGTTCAGTTCTTCTGTTTCCATTATGGACTGATCCCCCCCTTAACTTTCACCAGCAACCAAGGAAAAGGGAACAGAAAAAATGTCAGGAAATTGAAACCCCATAACCGGGCATTTGCTTACATGCCTTAAATCACTCTCCAAACCACACTCCCCCCAATTACCCAACGAGAAATTCCAGAGAGACGAAGTACCCAAGCTGCTTATATGAGCAACAGGTTGTGTGGTGTAAACATCTCCCCACTGACAGACGCTCCAACAGGTTGGCAATTATGGCTGTATTTATCAGGAGCAGGGTGTGTTTTCCTGCTTTGTTTTGGCTGTTGCTCGTTTGTTTGTTCGTTTGCTATTCGAGCAGGGATTTGGAGTAATGAGTCTTTTCTCGGAATGTCTCTTTGGCTGCCATCGATCGTTATTCTTTTTAACAAGCCAGAGGCAAGGTAGGTACCTTCTGCAGCCAGGGCCCAAACTAAGAATGAGATCAAGGCGCCCGCATCACTGATTGAGCAGTAGGACCCCTAAAAGTCCTGTTACCTCTTACAACAGCTGTGTCCTGAAGTCTGCCCCATTTCTGCAGCTACTGACCTGGTTAGGACTCCAATTAGGACCAGACTCAACCCAACTGTGCAACCTATATATAAGCCTTCTGTGTCATTCCAGAAACCTTGGTTTCAATCCATATAAGCTGTGATTATGGGAGCCTGTCAGACACTGCTTCTTGTGTCTGATACCATCTGGTAAATCTACCCAGTGGTGTTGTTAAATCAGCTGGGGGATTGCAGAGCACACTCACCTCAGTGATTCCTGGATGCAGCAGAGCAGAACGTGAGTCTTGCAGCTGGCCTGAAGGAAATCAGTGCGTAATGTAGCTGACATCTCTCTGCACTCAGCATCACCTCCCTCCCCTTCTTGGTGGCCTTTCCTTCTACCCATGCCCAGCCCACCAGCACACTGCCACACTGCTTCCCAGTCACCTCAGATCAGGAAAGGCTCCCGTGTTGAACTTTAAAAGGGGAATGTTGCTAATGAGACATCCTCCCAAAGAAGTTTCCTTCACGACACATCGCATGTCCTTCCTCCTGCAAGTGGAAAGCTTCGAGCTGAAAATCCACCTCTTATCTCATTTGGTCTTTGCACTCTCTGCCTGTATCTCTGTAGGAATTTAATACCAAGCCTCAAGCATTTCCTGATCATCTTGCTTGCAGGGTAGAGGATATCCTTGGCACTTTAAGGTGAAGTGGCCAGACACTTCGGCTTACCTCTGTAATGGAAGTTATTCTTAGCTTTCCAATGAGCCGTTCACAAGACACGACGCTCCCTTGGACTGCTCTGTTCCAGGCAGCAACTCCTACAGAGCTGTCGTAGCATTCAGACAGATGCCATTGCACCAAGGACAAAGGACAACCAATCTCATCCTTACGTATTTATAGTATGCTCCCAAAAAGATATCGAGGAATTTATTTTGCCTCCTTGCTTCTAAAAAATCGTAACTGATCAGAGCAGCTTCTCAGAGATAAACCAGCTGATCAGCCAGCCTCGGAAATACAGTGCCCTGGACACAGGGGCATTTCAGTGCTCATCCTCAACACAGCTCCCCAGGTATTCAATTCAGGGTGTTGATAATCAGTTATCTTCCAAACCATGAGAAAATTAACTCCAAACCACCTCATCCCCAATACCCCGGTTCTTGTCTTAAACAATACACCGAGCAGTGCTGCAGGGAAGCTTTAAAGTGATTCCGTTTCAAAACTAAGTCATTCCCCCAAAAACACACATCTTAGGAAATACAAAAAGCCTGTGTGAAGGTCTAAAGGAGACAGCGGTCATATTATTTTATTCAGTCCCATTTCTGTCTGAACACAGCTCAGAGAGCACAGCACCAGCCGCAATCTCACATGGCAGTGAGTGAGAGAGGGGATTGCTTCTGCTCTCTCTTTGGACAGCTTTGTGGGGGTAGAGCCGTACACAAGTACAGACAATTAGCAGTATCTTTTACTTTTAGGAGGCACAGGAATATAAAAAATAAAGACATCTATTAGAGGGTCATTAAGACCAACTTGGAAAGAGAGATTAAAAAAAAAAAAGATTACATTGGGGCATTATTTTTGACAGTTTCCCTTTCCATTTGTTCTTTGTCACTCTGTACAAATCTCTGGTACAAAGCCTCCCTGCTCTCCCATCCCCTTTTTCTGGCAGAACCTCGTACCCAGCACATGCACTATGCTGCCACTACTCTGCAGCCAGGTGGGCCCATCACCATTTCATGTCTGGAAACCTTTTCTCTTTGAGGATGCCTACATTTCAATTTAAGACTTTGTTGTCAAATACATCAAATTCAGCTCTTGGGGGTAGAAACGAGAAAAGCAGCAACGTGCAAGCCTCGGTCCATGCACTCCTCCCTCCGTTACCCACCTGTGTGCCAAGACAGCTCCCCCTCCCCAGCACCCTGCTTGCTGGGGACAGAGCCCTCCTGGCCCACCCTGGAAGTCCCAATTCCTACAGGTTTCAGATTCAGTCGCTGCTCTGGCCCCACAGATGACCCCCTGTTACTGGGAGAGTTACACACCACGGCTCTCGTTCCACCCTCTCCCATCGCTGCAATCTCCCCGCGGCTGTTCCTCAGCCCGTTATATTCCTCTCCTCCGAGTAAAGTTACCCTACTGCTATTACCTCAATACGGAGACCCTCTGACTTCTGTATTATACTTACATTGTGGCTATTATTTGTATGTTTATGCTTTCCTGTGGGGATAGTTACCTGATACTATTATCTGTGTAGTTAGTTATATCTTCCTAAGGGTATACTTACTTCCCTGGCTGTATTTAAATCGTCTTCCGCGGCTGTAGTTACATTGTCAGATTCACATAAATAGTGCAGTTATGCTGTACAGTCAGCGGGCAACGCTTGCAGTGCTGCTATTATTTATACAGCTCTAGGATCCCACTGGTATAAATACCTCACTCACAGACTGAATTGCTTTGCTCCACGTATAAATAAGCGGTGGGAAGGTGGCTCTCCATCGCACGACGCCTACATCGGAGTAATGAGCAGTGCAGCGACGGCAGAGAGCAGCAAACCAGACCCCGTGCACACACCTCCGCAAGGGTACGTTGGCTTTAGAGCTCCTCAGCTAACTCAAAATGTCATTATCCAGACAGAAAATTCCTCATTTCGGTATCATAATTCTCCAGGTGAACGGCGGTGCCTGCCTAAAGGGCTCGTACATCACGGCAGCGTCTGGATGCCGAGTCTCGTAAGGCAAAACACTAAACACGGCCTAACTAGGAACAACGAGTGTGGTGTGCCAGCCAGCCAACACCACCCACAGGGCAGGGGAAAAAGAAACGGGGAACAGAAAGCTAATTATTTGCTGCTGAAGGATGAGGAGTTTCAGTGCTGCTGAGCTAACGCTTCGTTAACAAAAATGATTATGTCGTGTAGCAAGTTAATGCAGAACAGATCAAATCAAAGGTCCGTCTAGCTCAGCATCCCTTCTGAGACATCAGCCACACAACAGCGCACACGAAAATAATACCTCTAGGTACTGCCACAGGCAGAAAGCCATCAGCCCTTGCTCAGCCTCACGATCTCATCACCCAGCACACCTTCTCCAGGTCTCCCTCAGCAGGCTGCAAAGTCTCGGCCAAGTCACCAGCCTGTCCTGCCCTCGGTCCCTCTCCACTCTCCCTCCAGCCCAGCGTGTCCTCATATATCCACCCGGATCAGCATCTTCTCTGCAGGGCTATCAAGGTGGACATCTAGGGTGGGAGGACTGAGTCAGACTCCACCAGCAACCGCGATCCCATCGTTTTCTGCAGGCATCAAACTCCTCTTGTCTACCACGGGAAAGATTATATTGAGCAACACCTGCTGCTCTGTCAGGAGCGGTTTCTGCTAATACATATCACTGTCCCTTCTGAAAACCTTCAGATCCACGTGTGTCCTAGGAATTGGCAGAAGGGATTACTGTAGCAAGCACAGCCAGCATCTCTGCAGAGATTTGATAGTTTGACAGGGAAGCTCCTGCAGGAAGCATCTCAGTGAAAAAATACAGGAGTTCAATGTGATGGGGCTTAGGAGAGAGACACTTTGACGTTCTGCTTAAAAATTAGGGTTTGGGGATTGCATCCCTGGAGCAGAAGGGACAATGGGCCTTCCACCAGCCTGTGAAAGCATTCACCACCCGTGGGGCACCAGCGAGAGCTTAAATATGATTCCTTACTCAGATGGTGGTGGGAGAAAATCCCCCACTGCTTATATGTGAGCAATGCAGGCACTAGCCAAACATTGACACACTTTCTCCTGGTGTCAGTGCATCTTCCTGCTGGGAGATCCCCGGGGACAGACACTGCACGCTGGAGCAGGTGAGAGGTTTCGGCACGCAGGATTTCCCCCTTGTGACGCCTTCTGCCTACGTGAGATTTTCCACCAGAGGTTCTCAGAGCAAAGCAACAAATCTCTATAAAATTAAATAAGGAAACTGTAAAATTAAATCTTCATAAAACAGGGGGCCTCAACAAACCTTCATCAAATTACAAAGAAGCCATAAATTATGATATACTTTAAATATAAAGTAAGACATCAGCACAAGTGATTAGTCCAGGCTCATCAGGTTTAACTCACAATTCAGATGATTTTTAGCTCCAGTATTTAATTTTAAGCACTAAATGGGGATTTTACTGTTTTACCAGCAGAAGAGAGATGTCTGACTTTTAAAGGAACAGGTTTAGTCTTTGTCTGTCGCACTGCACCCCCAAAATCTGACTGAGAAAGTTGAACTAAAAGAAAAAGCTGGGCCAAAATTCCATCCACCGCCCTTCCCTTCTTTCTTTTTTTTTTTTTTAAGTGTTAAAATGTTCCCCTCTCTTCAGAGCTATCAGCCCATGCAGAAGTTCTGGAAATATCACACAAAAATATCTTTCACAGCCAACCGAGCTGCGGCCACCAGGTACTGAGTCCTCAACTCTTTCAGGTCACAGCAGCTGAGGCCAGAAGGCACCATCTGATAACCGGTGACAGCCCTCGTCCAACCCAGCCCTTTACCTTGTGCCCGGTTATCTCTGTACTCAGCTCAGCAGTGCACAATCTGATGAAAAATAACTTCCAGGAAGGCATTCAGTTAGGACTTGAAGGTAACCCCGCTGTATTCCTCACCTCCTTGGTCTCAGTGGTTATTTAAAGTTACTCTTCCAAACATTTATCTCCCTCCTGCTTTTGATTCCCCTGGCTCCATCTTCCAGCCATTAGTTCCTGTAAAGCGTTTCTCGGCCAGATTCAAGAGTTTTTTAATGTCCAGTATTTTTCCATAATAGAAGAGTTTATTTATATACTGTAACTAAGCCACTGCAAAATCATTCTGATACTTGAACGGTACCCAACCATCTAGATGCTATTCTGTCCTTGGTAGAAAAGTTTGAAGCTCAGCCGTTGCAAGGGATAAAAAATATAAAAATAAATGGCCTCGTCCTGCACATTGGCCACAGGCGAAGCTACTGGCCAACATAACCCATCTAAAACCAGGAAGAGAAAATCTCTCCATCTGTCTTACATGTTCATGACAAATGGCCAGACGAGAGATTTATCTATAGATAAGGAAGAGCTAGAAAGCCCTGAATCCTTCACACACAGTGACCTCTTCTTTCACAGAGTCAGATAAAACATTCTCTTGTCCCAGCAGAAGACCCATCAGGTTGGTATCACTGAATACAAGCTGAACGGTGCCAGATTCCCCCATTTGGGATGGGAGGTGATGAAACCTCTGTCATACACAAAGGCTGAGCGTGGCTGCTGGAGGACAACAGACCGTGCAGCCTTTCGACCACCTTCTTTGGGGTCAGTGGATGACTCCGCACCAGCTGCAGAAGCAGGATTAGAAATGCAATGAGAAACTTGGGGCCAACCACAGGTTCCTCTCTCTCCAACCCACATTTGCTTTTTGCTACTTGTATGCTTCAAAACAAGCCGAGAACAGAAACAAGCCAAAACCTAGCCAAATTTAAACCTAGCCAAAATTAAGTGATGCGCCCTTTGCACCTATAGGTACTGAAGCCCTACAGCCTCCCAGGCCACGGAAAGAGAGCTGCAGCCCCCTTGGCTTACCAGCAAATGAGGCTGGCCTGCCAGCCAAGTGTTTAACCTCACTGACCATGCAGCAAGGCCTGCCCCAAGAGCCCAGCAGGGCTCTGAGCTTTGCAGCACCAGCAGGGCTCCCCTGGGAGCCCCCAGGTTGCCCCTTGCAGCGCCCCTCACCCCGTGTCAGCCGGCTGCTAAAATCTCTTGCCCTGCACGCAGTCCTGCTAAGTGGCTGATTTTGCACAAATTGAATTTGGCAAAGATGTAAAATGTCACAGAGTGAGATGCTGGGATAGCAGATTTAGCAAAAATCAGGGAAATAAAGATCACTTTCCAGCTAACGGGGAAGAATTAAGCTTTGAGACCTGGATGCAATTTGAAGTGTATGATAATGCAAGCTAGTCAAAGCCTATTCCGACTGTAACACCGTGCTGTAACTGTTAAAGGTGTCCCATTAGAAAAAGAGAAATTGGCACAGTACGGGTCACTTCGTAATTGTTCTGGCAGCTCTAATACAGCTTGGCTTGCACAGCTTTCTCAGCTTTGTATGTGGCCTCTGCCAGCTCCAGCCCAAAGCCAGGCCTCTCGTTAGGACAGAGCATGTGAGTAAAACTGGAAAGACCCCCAGCCCTCCACACCAGCATGGAGATTTCCCATTTCTCCTTTGGGGAAGTTCTGTGCTTCCTTGGTTTTGGGCTGACCCCATGGGGCTCACGGGCAGCGTGGGTCAGTGCTTCAGGCAGTGGGGAAACGATCAGGAATGTAACACAACCCCCTTGTTTTCTATAAAATGTCTTTCATTTAACTGAGCAGTGGAAAGGGAGCTTCACAAATCATCTCAAGCCTGGAAAAACAAAGATTCATCTCTTGCAAAATGAAGCTCCCTCTGCAGAGGTCCAAAGGCAGGGACACGAGACCAATGCCACCGTGGGCCAGGCTCTGCAGCACACACGTCTTTTTGTGGATGGGACAGAAGTCCTGTAAAAACCCCACAGCACGCAGCTCTCCCAGGGTGTCGGAGATCTCCTCACCTCAACCACAGCAGTTGTTTGCCACAACAGTTCAGTTCAAACACATGAAGGCTGCTGTTGGTCTGCTCCTCGCACAGCCATCGCCACCTCCGACAGTCTGTGACAGCGTGAGAACCGGGGTGTCACACGCGGTGACAGCGGGCAGCAGATGCTGACAAATAACCCAGAAGACAAACAAGCCCGGGGGAAGCTATCGTGAGATGCTTCCTACTGAAAACCTGGTGATTTGGGGAAAAGGGGTCTCTGGGTTTTGTGCAGTGCAGAGGAAACTGTTCCTGGCTGCAGGACACGAATGTTCTTACATACGAGATGTAGATGCCGCGGATAAGGCTGACATCTGCACTCCCGTGACGCCCGAGGCCATTCTGACATTGACTAAGGCGGAATGACGGTGTCCCCCCCAGGCAGAAATTATTGCAGGCAACTTCTTCTGGATATTCATTGGTGCTGCCCGGCTCGGAGTGAACTCACGGCTTGTCTCTTGGCTTGCCTTTGTTTCTTTCTCTGGTGCTGACTGGACGTGCCTTTCCCCATGTGAGAGTTTATATTTGCGAGCTTCAGCTCTCAGTTTTGGGGAAAAAAAAATCCCTACAAGCCTCTTAAAATTCATTCCTTTTGGATGAAACGCAGAACTCAGAAGACTGTCAGTGCTTAACCTGTCAAATTAAAAATCTGAGAGTATTCCCAGAGCGGCCAAGCCTCATGATTTCTCTGGGAATCTCACAACATTTGGTATTTCTTTTAAATAAGCAGTTCCTGAAGGCAAGTAATTACATGAGAATCTCAGTTTTCATTTGTGAAAAAAGCCATGCTTTTAAACTTCACAATTGCCAATGAAAATGCTCTGAAAACATAAACTGACTGTTCCTTAAAGGCTAAGAAATCATAATTCACATCAAGGAGCCCAAATGTTTTATTTATCAAGAAAAATGATAATTCAACATCTAGACTCGGATTTTGAGGTTAGGGACAGCAAATGTGGATGAAGAGAATTAATTTGGGAGAATATCTCAGGACTAGAAAATGAAAGGGGAAGGAGGAGTCAAAGAGGGCTCCATTTTGCACGTGAGCGAACAGCCTCCAAAGCCCAATCTGAGCTATTTTCCCCAGCTCCAAAGGTAACAACAAACACAGGAGAAGATCGGGGAGACACAAGGCAGCGCAGAATGTCACCGAGGGCAGAGTAGAGGTGCTGAGGCACACTGTGTGCCCCTTCCTCTGCTTTGGGGCCCGGCCTGGGATGAGGCTGAGCCTCCGCTGACTTTGGACATCGCCATCCTCTGGGTCCCCACTCTCGTTTTTCAAAAAGAGCCTGCCATGCTAGCCATCCAGAGGTCCTTATCCCTTCCGTAATTACCGGTCACAGTGTCCCAGCCGACATCCTCCAGTCCATTTTCACTAACAGCCAGAGGATAAAACATGTCAAAAGCTCTGAAACGACGTTGGTGCCTGCAGCCCTTTGGCACTCAGTGCCACCCAGGCTCATAAATCGCTGCCACGCTTCTGCAAATATTGCCTTTAAGTCAGGATTTACGGTGAGGTCGCAAGCACAGCAGTAACCCTTAAAAACCATCCATTTCTTCCCCACCACCTGCCACAATCCCAGCGCTCGCCCCACGGACGATGCCAATGCCGAATCAGCAGGAGGGAGCTCTTCAAGCATCCGTCCTCTCCCGGTAACACAAGGAGGGTATTTTCAGCTTAAAAAGATGCTACTGCGAGTGTGTAGGCTGCCACCCTGTCAGCCTGAAAAGAGCTCTCCAAGTAATGAATGAGTGCTGTTGTTCCTACCAAAACAGGGTATCCCTCATCCTGACAGCACACGTCTGACTTCCCCACGGCGACACAAGGCGCGGAGGCAGCCGTGCAATGCAGAGCCATTTTGCAGTGGGGATGCTAAGGGGGTTATATTTTCATTTATTTAAGCAAACTCTGTTTCTTTATTGCTCATTTAATGCACAAATATTTCGCCATTACCCAGGCACATTCGCTTTATACCCCCCTGCTTTGCTCGTCACAAAAAAAAAAAATAAGGCTTAGCTTTCCTGGCTCCTTTCACCCTGAAGAATTTGAAATCCACAACAGCTACAGAGCAGTAGAAAGAAAGCAGCTTCAGTAACTGCTTTTCAAGGTGAGAAGTTAAGGGCAAAATTAAGATACCAAGTCTCATTGAGATCTGAGGCCCCTCTGCACTTGATCCAGCTGGAATTAGCCAGAGGTGGCAGCAGCAGCATCTGCAAAGCAATCAAGTTGCACCTCGCTTTCCCTAGGACCCAAAATCACACAATTTTCTGTAATGTCAAGGGCCAGCTTTCTGGGAAGGTGTTTGGAAGAATACTCACCAAACTATTACACAGTTGGCTGCCAGAAGTAAAGGAGATAAAAAATAAATGAGTAAAAGTTTCTCTGCAGGAGGGTGAGAGCACAGACCCCATCTCCTGTGCTGCAAAAACTTGCCTGAAATGGAGATGTGCTGCCCCAGGTGGGAACTTGGTCAAGCCTCACGTGGTCCTTGGAGTAATGGCAGGAACGAGCCAAGGGAGTCTTCAAAAATTCCCCTGCAACCCAGCTGATTGTGCTGCTTTATCTTTTTTTACCTTGTGTGTTGGTCCTGATTGCCCTTCAGCAGACGCCGTGACTGACAGGCGCGCTTCAGCTTCTCCTGCCGCCCTACCTGGGACCATGAAATTGTGAAAAAATTGCAAAGAGAATGATGCAATAAATACCCTTCTATCTGATCCACCACGGCTCTCACGTGGCAGCTGCTGCTTTCCAGGCTCCTCTTCGTCCTTCTGGCAAGAAAATGTTAAAGAAGCAACCTGGAAATTAAAAGGCAGCCAAGAGAGACTTTGCACAGCTGGGAAGGAGACCACAGCAAACACAATCCCAAGCAAACCAGGCAGCAATACTAGCACAAAAAATATAAATATGTATCTCAGCTGGCTCTTCTGGGCTCCTCTGATCGCACTGTTTTGGTCCTTCAGCATCCACACCACCAGCAGCAGAGCAGGTGCCAGCACAGACTGGGGACAAGAGTGCCACCGTGGCCCCTTGGCGAGGGAATCCAACCCCCTGAGCACTCTTGTTTCTTAAAGAAATGGAAATGTGTCATCTGCCCTTCCTGCCTGGATGGCACCACGTTCGGAACATGAGGCTGTTGTGTTTACTCAGCACCGTATGATTACAGGATTGCTCAGCCACGAGGTGGGCGGAGGGAGCCGGAGCACGGGGAGGAGAGGAAGGAGGCGGAATTACATTTGTTTTCACAATGCCTCTCGGACAGAAACTCATTAAGGTTTAACTCGCATCCCTCCGAGCAATCATAGCACATAAACGTAATGTAATATACAGCGCAAAGGAAGTTCTTTGGGGGAAAATAGCCTGGATGTAGTCCAAAGCGGGTGGCACCATGCCCACAGCTCCCGTGCAGCTCCTTCGCACCGGCCGTGCTGCACCATCCCGCCCCGCTTCCAGGAGCAGATGCCAGGGCCTTGTCCCCAAAAAATCCCCATTTTGACCTCGCTCTTGGTCATTTCATACTGGCTGAGCAGACAGCCCTTTGCAGGCACGGAATAAAGGCTGGGGTGATAAAAGCAGGACCCCTCGCAGCAGTCAGAGTGCGAGGAGGAAAGGGGAGCCCAGGCAGAGCTGAAACACCGATATCATGTGTCACTCACCACGTCAGCAGCAAAACCTCCCTCTGAAACAGCTCTGCTTCCTATGTAAAAATCAGATGCCAGGCAAGCTTGCCTCAGGCTCAGCGGGATGTGAACTTGTCAGGTGTGGAGGCAGGAGGGGGATTCTCACCTGGGTGGGTTTAGGTATTGCACAGGGAGAGGACGTCGGGGTGCAGGGAGGAGAGCAGGCACCAGGAGCTCTGCCTGCCAAGCTGAACCTTGGGCATCTCAATCAAGCCAACAGCCCCCAGAGGTGCCGTTCTGCTTTCTTCCGACCTTGGAAGGAGCTGAGGTGTGAGGACAGGTTCCTTTGTGACATTAAAGGAACAGCCCCGGAGTACAGGTGCTCCATGCGGTGTTTTTTCCATTCTTGCTGCTGAAACCCAGGGACAGCAGAACAAAACCTTGATGGGGGAAGTAGAGTTTGTTTTGGTGGGTGGGAATTTTTTTATTAATTTACTTATTCCTCCCTGACATTAAGCCCAAGTCTTGCAGGGCACAATTTTAATAAATCCTTGTCTGTCTCTGGTGAAAAAGGAATTGTCATAGTTGGCAGGGATGGTCTCTTGGCCCTGCACAGGCTGAGCCCCAGATTAACTGATGATGGAAACCAGCACGTGTTTGTTCTCCTCCCTCTTTCTCCCCTTCTAAGAGGGATTTTCTCTATCAGACCCCATGATATACTTTTAGGAACAAACCCAGGGGTGTGGGGGCACTGCCAGTCCGGGACACCAGCAATGTGGGGCAGTCCCTCACCTACATCGCTGCAGGTTGGGTGCCAAGGTGTCTGTAAAACCACCCTGCCTGGCTGCCAAGGTATTTGTGAACCCACCCATCGTGCCGGGGGGGCAAAGAAAACAGCTTCCCCTACAAGAAAGTCTCGTGTTTTTTTTTTTTCCTAGCTCTCTCCTAACCTCCACCTCCCCAGCTGCTGTTTAACCTGCTCCTTCTCGCCCCTTCCACCACGGATGGTGCCAGAGCCCCTCATCCACCATCTGTGAACCAGACCCGAGGTGCCTGTAAGATTACGGAGCCACAAGCTGGAGGCGATGAAAATCAGAGGCAGCTTCAAAATACAACTGGAAGATTTCCTTCTGAATGTGCTTATAGCAGCACTATTGAGCTCTAAAAGCGCGCACACAAAGGCAGGCTTCATCATTTAGTGAATATAGATGCTTTAGCCACTGCTAAGTAAAAACATCAAAGGGTACCCTGAGCAGAGCAAACAATCTCTCTGCTCCTTCAGCCTGCAACGAGCGCTCCTTCCCAGCTCCTGCCCCGCCACGGAGAGCGGCTGCCACGACCACGGCAGCAAACATGAAAGTCACCGGGGAAACATCCTTAAAACTGCACCTTTACAAATAACGCCTCGCTCATTAACATAGGGCAGAATAAAACATCAGGAGCCTTCCGTTTAATCCTCATTTATTATGGATGGAAAACCTGTGCCTTGTAGTACGAAGAGGCTTCGTTCCTAGGGGCACTTCCCTTTTGTTGCACACACACACACACACCTTGCTCTAACAAAACAGTGGAGGCTCTTCAGCCCCCTCAGACAACATCACTGCTCAGAAGGGGAAGCTTCAAGCAGAGCTTTTCCTTTAACACAGCCACAGAAAAACAGCTTTCACGTTGTCGGTGCGGCTGATCAAGCCTTTCCAGCCACCTCATCGGCAGGAGCTGCTGAAATGCGGCCCCACGAGGGGCTGGTGGCACGGAGCATCCCCGCTGGAGGGGGTCTCCCAGGATCACACACAATTTGGAAGCTGTGCACCGTGCTGAGCCTGGCCAGATGTGTTGAGGAAGGTTAGCTGACAGGGCAGAGCACCTCCATCCCCAGCCTGGGGGGCAGAATTAGGGGCTGTATGCAGGTCACCTCCTGCTCCACCTCTGCGACGGAGCAAACAGACAGGAGAGGTCCCGCAGCCCCAGAGAGCGGACACCTCAACTGCTCGTTGCTCTGCTGAGCTTCCTGCACTTTGTTTCCTCTTAAATCTCCCCATTTCTGGCTGCTGACACTTGCTGTTTCTTCAACGCTGCCTTTAAAGCATTTCAGCTTGTTGGACGGCACAAGGAAATGGGGAAACAATTACCTTCAGTTTTAAGGGAAAAGAACTTAACTACAGCAGTGCAAAAGCACTTGCTGGGCTCTGCACAAATTGTGGTGCCAGTTTGGCTCACATTTTCTTCTAATCTTTCATTTCAGGCAGCTGAACCTCACTGGCTTGGCCTCAAGCTCCTAGCAGAAGCAAGCTGGCCTCCTGCACAGCTAATACCTCTTCTCTCCCTTTCCTTCTCACCCTGAAGTAGAAAACTTCTGTCATTATCCTGAAATCAGCAGCACTGAAGAAAAAAAAAAAATAAGCAGCCTTTCAAGTCAGGCAGTCTGCTGCTATTCACGTCCTTCCATGAACTCAGCCTACTTCCACCTCTAATTTCCCACAAAGACTGCAACACGTGAACCGTGTGCTGACTTGGCAAACCCCAGGCTGAAACGGGAACGTTTCAGAATAAATTACGCTGAAAGCAACCAGGTAGACAAAGAATTCGAGGAACGACCTAGGAGACTGAGAACTAACAGGCCTGCTATGCCGGGACGCCGTGGTCCGTAATTTAAAGCAGCACGATGCCCCACGAGTATCCCAGCACAGGGCTGTGCCAATTCTTCATTTACCAGGCTTTGGGGCTGCTTTCCCCGTGAGTGCTGCGTGTTGTACCCGCAGATCCTAAGCACCGTCCCTGTAACACACAGGAGACAGATGCAACGGGAGGAGAAGAGCAAAAATGTAATCGGTTTGTTGGCAACAGCGAAACAAAAATCAATGTTGTACTATTCCCTCCCAGAGTGCAATGTATTACTTGCCGCTCTCCTGGTCTGTTCTCCCATTTCTGCTTGTTCCCCGCGAGCGACAATTACCGGCACATCAGCTCCTCAGTTAACAGGAGCCTTTAGAAAGCCAGCAGCCAAGGGGGGAGCGCAGGGTGCAGATCTTTCCACTCCTTTCTCTTGGTTCTGAGCTAACAAACAGATGACATGAGGAAAAGGCAGTGCCAGGTGCCTGCTCAGCTCCCCGGCTTTGGTCTTAACCAAAGGAGACAAAAAAAAGTGTTAGGGAAACAGAGCTGTCCTTGAATTGATTTGTGGTTAGCTTCTGAACAAGCTCCATTTTCCAGGCTCCTGGTTGAACTCCGAGTTGTCTGGAAGGAAGGAAAAATCTGCTCCCACAAACACTTAGCAGATGGCTTTCGATTTTTCCCAGGTGCTAAGCACGCACCGTACCCATTACAGTCTGCTCAAATCGTAGGAGTGCAGAGCTGGACCATAAATTCTGCCTCCCAGGTTCCTTCACATCCAGCTTAGTTATGCCTCAGCTTATTTTGTTGCGATATTGACCTTAAACAATAATTGAAGAAATAAATCAGTACGGCTCAGGAGCGCCTTTAATCTCATTCCTGTGCTTGGACCAAGCTGGACACCCCCGAGCTCTCCTTGGTGGGAGCAGCTCCGCCTCGTTAAATGATTCTGGGAAAGAACCAGCTGAGAGGAGCTTGCCCAAACCTCCTCTCCTAGTGCCACAGCAGGCTTGCTTTTTGCTCTACAAACTTGTGCTGCTGTTCCTTCAACTCCCGCAGAAACATCAATCAGCAGAGCTGGCGTGGGCTCAGTGGGAGCTTTGAGATGTTTTAGGAACACCAAGAGCTGAGAGTCTGCGGGACTGGCAAGAAGGAGGGAGTGGGCAGGTTATAGATAGCTTGAGAGGAGTTTCTCTGCCTGGAGGGAGAGGATAAACAGCCACGAACACACCTGACTGCTAGCGTTTGACCCCACAGCAAGCTCACGCAGACACAGGACCCAACCTGCTTCCCCAGGGAAATCCCTCACGCCGCCCCCTGAGAGATTCAGCCCCCCGTTTCTGCAGCAGGCACCAAGTGCCACCGAGGACTTAAGCGATGCTGCACCCGATCCATTTGCACGAGGCTGAAGTTTTTTCCTCCCCCATATTTTGATCTAAGGAACGAGCATCCGTGTGTACACGTACACGATGTACACGGCTGCAGCCACTACAGATGTGCAGGCACACGAGCTCTGCTCATCTCCGTCGCTCTCCGCAGCTTTGGGAACACATTCATCAGCACCACCCCGCTGCCATTAACGTGCATCTGGAGAGGCACACGGACAATTTAACAGAGCGGTGAAATGCCATAAAAATCCAGAACAGGAAGGAAAAAAACACCACTTAAAAGTATTAAATAATAAAAAGTATTAGCTCCATTAGCAACATCATTACGATACTCGGAGAGCATACCTGGCCACCTGCACACCCATTACATTTTGCAGACACACAGCAACCCAAGGATTTAATCAGACACAGCCTGGAAAGTGCCGTTTCCCCAAACAAGCTGGTGTGTCCTGTGGGATCAGAAAGGTCTCCCTTGTCCCCACTGCAGGAAGCAGCACACTGATGCCCTCCATCTCCATCCCACTGGTCTGCAGAGATGGTGAGCCCTTAGGGCTCCAACCCTCCAGGACATGCTCCTGTTGCACACAAACACCACCTGGGGTGGCCCCAGGTTCATGCACAGGCAGACCCCGAGCCTGAGGCTGCAGGCAGCTCGTACCGAGCTGGGTCACACTGAGCAGCCTGACCCTTTTTGGGCACACAGAGCCGGTCCTAGTCCATAAACGTCTTCCCTCTGCAACCTGAAACCAAGATCGGTTTCAGAAGGTTGGCTCAAATCAAATCAAACTCGTTTTTGATACAGTTGCTGGCAGAGGGAAGCAATCAGCTTTGATTTCCAGCAGGGAGAGAAGCGCGTTCCTCCCCCCGCACCGCTACCTGCAGCTTCTCTGCCAACAGACCCAGAGCGGCCACTCGTTAGGATACACGGGGTGTTTGCTGTGCAATTTACTGCTGCTTTCTTTTTCTTTCCTCCTACTCTTCCTAATGTTCCAAAATCAGCCACCTAGGCTAAGAACACAAGTTGCATAAAGAATCCACGGGACTTGCTGCTGAACTCATTTCAGTTGTTTTTTTTTTTTTTAAATGCCATCCAAAATGCGTGGTGCATGAGATTTGAACTAGCAACTAAAATGACGTCCTCTAACAATGTCTGCAGATACAACAAGACAGAGACCAAGGCTGGGTTTTGGAGCTGAAGAACCTCAGCACTTCTCCTCTGAGCTGCTCGTGAGTCCCAGGACAAGATTTATCTGAACTGGTGGGCACGTCTTTCAAAGCAGCCTCGTTATCCTAGAGCACAAATCTGACTGGGAACTCTTAGGACTACGTCCTCTCACGTCACTGTACCAAAACCAGAGAAACTGAGACAGGCACAAATTAAAGATTTGTTCAGCATGGTCTGAAGTGAACAGGATAAATGCCCTCAGATGCATCTCATCTGCTTGTCTGCAGCAGCCACACCACCTACCTCCATGCATGCAAAGGGTTTTTTCCACTGGCGTTTGTTTTTACCTTTTTTATGATGTACATCTCTGCATATCCTGATACCGGCTGCTGCTTTGCAAAGGCACAGAGCTTTGTTTGATTTGAGCTTTTGACGTGCAAAAATAACCAGACCTTGACTAATTACTTGCCTCTGCCCCCCGCCAGGCAGCTCCCAACACACCCCAGCCTGGCTTGCGGAGTGACCGTGTTGCTCCCCCTGTTCCCAAATTACCTGGAGCATGAAAGCTGACATCAGCCAAGACCAAACCCTCCTTTGACGCTGACTTCTGACCCAACTTGCACGGAAATAAGACACCTTCACTGTATCCTTCTGGCTTCCATCAGAGGTTGGCGTGGCCATCTACAGGTGCCTTCGCTGGCTGTTGCTTCCCAGCCGCTGAGTGGCAATCCCAGAGCAAAGTTTACACTAATTCAGTAATCACCCTGTATTTATTGAAAGGCTTCTAATCCTGCAAGCAAAGACATTCAAGAGGCTTAAGGAAGGGAAAAGCTGCTGACAGGGGGGCATGCAAAGAGTCACTCATAATGGCATCTTAAGTGGGTCTGTAATCAACGAGAGACACATGGCACGGGGAGTCAGATTAAACGCGGCCGTCTTGCTAAAATGATTTGAACCGTGATGTGGGCATGAAAACGAGGAAGGCAAATAAAAGCCTGTTAAAAAGGGGGATAAAGAGGGAGACAGGTCTGCGTTATGATTTTATTCAGGTCACCCATGTACGTTTCAAGGCTGAGAGTCAAGCTGTCGGTTTTCTGGAGGTTCTTCAAATGTTTTGACTAAATGGGAATTTTCTTGTCATCTGCCAACGCGTCTCTGCTTCGCTCCCTGCCTCTCACATGAGCTCTGTAGGTTTTCATACATATATATGCATCTGCACATGCCCAAGCACGCATTCACACAGATGTATCCACGTATTCTTGGCATACAGCACAGTTACTTCAATCCAAAAAAAAAAAAAAAAATTGTATTTTGGGCACAAAGTAGCTGCAGACCACGGCCTGGAAATGCACTTTTCCCTCTCTGTCCTATCAAGGTGCCTTACATTTGATATCATGAAATCACAAGACATCGTTGCCTCTAGAGCTGACAAGAGAGCAGCCTTCACAGTCCATTTAACCTCTCTGTTCGAACGGCAAATCAATTTTTTGTGATGCAGACGTCTGTCCCAGTAGGGACTAAACCAACACTCACCAAATTATTCTTCGCAGATTACAGCAGAGCTATCAGATGGTGAAGACTTCTCTCCCGGTGACTCAGGCTTTGTTCGAGTCACTGATGGAAAGATGAAAGCCTTCCCACTTCACGAGACAAAAATGAGAAAATCATCCCCTTGTGAAGAGCAGAGCACACACACACACAGATCTCTGCTGGTTCCCAGGGCACACACCACGCGTGTGAACCAGCTGCGAGCTGCACACGCACATCACTCCTCAGGTTGCTCCTAGCAGGAGTAAACCCATGGGAGGTTTATTCGGGTTTACAGAGCTCAGCATAGAGCAGAATTGGTGTAGCCTTGCTGCACTGCACCTGGAGGATGAAAACCAAAGCAATGATTTTTTTTAATACCCTGGGGGCAGAGAGCACCTACAGGTGGTGGCTGAGCTGGGATGAAGGCTCATTTGTCAGAGCCTTAAGCAGCAAGAACTATTTCAGCCCCCTAAGGAAACACACCCAGAGTAATGCACTAAATTGCTCAAGGCCACGGAGCCATGAGTTAGCGGTATTACACCTTGTAAGCCACCAAATCCCAGAGGCCACAGCCTTATCGTACAAGCACACACCACCAGCAGACAGTTTTCACACCCAGGTTGGTGCCAGCTAATTCTGGTGCTGAGCTCGGGGTGGAATCTGAGCAGACAAGTTCACAAAGTGCAGGGTGAACGGCAGCACGAGAGGCTCTAAGCTGCACCGCATCCACAGCTGGGTCCCCTCGCTCAGAGCAATGCAAAACTTTGTGCTTAAATTTGGGGGAAGGCAGGAGAAATGAAAAGAAGAAAACGTGTCCTGGTGAAACTTGTATGATGTCTTAATTTGAAATTAAGGTGCCATAGTGTGATCTGAACTTATTCAAGGGAAGCAGAGGGGAAAAAGGAAGACAGAGAATCGTAGCCAGAGATATCCATAATGCAACCTAAGATTAGGGCAATATCCCTAACAACAAACCCAACCAGCCTGCAGTGACCACCTTCCCATCCCAGGCCCTAGAGGTCACCCAACAAAGCAGTCTGGATGTTCCCAGCTCATCAGACATGGCTCAGGTGAACAGGAAGGGCTGCTCAGACACCGGCTGCATTTACATCCTACGTGTTCCTGATAGGATTTTGAAATGACAAAAGGGAGAGCACGATGGAGAGAGGGTTTTCAAACTTGAACATAAGAAGAGGGGAGATGCTCAGGACAGTATTTCCCAAGCCAGTGCTGACCCCTACCCAGCAGTGGAAGCACCTCCAGACCTCTCCCAGTCTCTGCTCTGCCTCCCAGTCAGGAATTACCCGAATCACTCCATGTGCAGCGATGGGAGGAGATCGTTCTGCAGTTGTGAGCCAAAGGGAGCTGCTCTGTCTGCTTGCAGAGGAGATAACGGGTAATCTACAAACAAATGTCTGCATTAGTATGTGCCCCAAATTTTTAACTCATGTCTTACTTCTGAGGCTGGTTTTCTTGCATTTCTCTAGCACACCCCTTATCTCCATAGTCTCTGCAGCACCACGTCCCTCCACCTCACAATCTGAAATTAATTTCTCCTTCAGGGTTCCCACGAGACAAGGGAGCTGCTGGTTGTCATCCGCACATTGCAGACAGGTAACACACACAGAGGCTAAGACCTGGGTTCAGCCTTACAACTTCCCACATCTTACATTTCTTACGGGCTACATCCCCAGAGATGTAGATCCAGCCAGGAACAGCCTCTGGATGCAAAATCTCAGTTGGGGCTGAGGCTTCTTTGGTGATTTATTCAAGGACAGAGAGAACTTGCGAAAAGGGAGAAAATTAAACCAAAATCTCTCAAATCCCAAGCAAGCAACTTCTCTAGTGGAGCCTTATGATTATATTTAACAGAGCCAGTGCATCTTTAACGAGACAGCAATCATTAGAGTACTCCTGCCTCCTGGTAGCACTAACAGAGCCTGGACCCAGCCTGCTCCTCCGTTATCACCCTCAAATGAAACATGCTCTGGTGTTAAACATTGCGTTACACCACTTCCCACAGGTGATGTGAATTGTGCCCAGGGTCGGTCTTACCTACAAAGGAGATGTGGAGCAGAGCACACCAACCCCAACTTACCCAGGTGAACCCATGGTGAACCAGCAGATCAGAGCTTTCATCCCCAAGAGGGCTCAGTGGAAATCGCTCAATAGCACCAGGACCGCTCAGCCACGCTCTGCCATTTGTCAGCCAGCACACATACGCTTTCCAAGGCTAGTTTATTCTGCCTTTTTTTCCTCTTAATTTAAGCTTTTGCAATTGATTTAATAATAGAAATGTTAGTACCAGCTAACGCAGCGTAAGAAAACGTTTGGGACCAGGACTTCATTGGTAGGCAGAGAACAAGCATGGACAGGAGCTGAAACGCGTCCCTTTGGTATCTAGAAGTGATTAGTCTGTCATTGGGAAGGCAGAACAGATGTTTTCACCATCTCTTGATAGAAAATGTTATAGACTCACTCAAACATCAAAGGTCTAGGTCAAACGAGATAATTACAGTAAATCACTCAGTCCTGGAAAGCTACAGATCCCCCCCAAACCTCTTCTGTAGACTTTTTTCCTCTCCCAGAAGTTTAAGTATCTCAAAGGTGCTCTTCAAAGACCACAGCATCTGTTTTGTGCTGGAAGACTGGGGACGGGATTTGCTGAGACAGCCTTCAGCTAAAGGTAGCGCTTGCTTTATTTTTTTGCTCCAGTTTCCTATCATACACACTTGGGTTTAAAAAAAAAATAGGTTTAAAGAAAACAAAAATTACATTGATGCTCTCGACACTGGATGTGAAACACCTCCCTCCAGTGGAGAGATTGAGGCTTGCTCAATTTATTTATTTTTTATGTGTCATATACCCTCTCCCGCTATTTTAGCTCAAACAACACATGCTTGTTTGCCTGGGGAAGATCTGTGCTGTAAAAAGGAACTGCAAAGTGAGTGCCCTATTATTGAAAGGGCAAAGTGGTCACAAGTTTATTTCACAAATGAGAAAGCTAAAATAAAAAGCTACCTAAACAACCCAAGAACTTCATTGCATCTTCATTGTAGTAGATGAAGTAACTCCAACGAGTGCCTTCTGATCTGTGCTGGCATGTGAGAATAAGATGTTTGCACATTTTCAAGATGAAAACTGAGCACGTCCTTTCAAAAGGTCCGGAACTATTAAATATTTCAATTTGGCCTTTTTCCTCCTAAGGAGGAAATTCTCCTTCAGGCATGGAAGGGCAGATGCCAGAGCACTCCAGCAGGCTGTTCTCCTGCAGTGTCTTTACCCGGTGCAAAGGTTGTGAGCTCTCCTCAAGGAGTCTCTGTTCACGCTTACTCCCAAAACAGCCAGTTCAGAAAACTCAAGCAGCCAGCCCTAACGTTAAAAACTGCACAGTCCTTACACTGAAGGGCCAAATAGCTAAAATGTTGGAAGCGAGGAGAAATTAAACAACAGCTCATCTTACGAAGACTATTTTTCCCAAGACCATTGCTGCTGTCAAGCCAAATGGCAGGAACCTTTCTGGAAGGTGTCGACATCACCTGACATGAAAATGGGTCAGACCTTCGGTGGAGTCTATGGAAACAAGATTCCAGCTAATGTTAAATGTATAAGCCCCTCTGGGGTTCCACGATCATGAATAAATGCATCAGTCCTACACACGGTCTATGAAACATGGATCTAGACCTACATACAGGTGTTCGTCTATCGCTTTCAGAGAAGTCTGCAAGCAGAGAAACCTTCTTCCTCCATCACTTTGAATTCCAAAGGTCACTGGGGCCCCTTCATATTGTTATGCCCATGCCCCCGGTGCATCACACCATCAGCTCGAGTGCTTGGCCTGCCAATTGCTCCCCAGGGGTTCCTATGGAAATGCATTCTCCATCGCAGAAGCAGTCCCAGGCTCTTCCCCCACTGATTATTCTTCTTGATAGCCTTCCTGGCAGTTGGTAGCATCCTGATTACTGTCAGAGCAACTGGTACGGAAACACGGGATTTATTATGGCTTCAGGTGGGAACGAAAGACAAACTGTTACTTGGGATCTGCTTCTCGTACGGTCTGACTAAATTCAGCCTGGCAACCCATGGAGGCAAGGCTCGAGATCTCATTACCAGCACCTTGGGCTAACGAGGCCCGCTGCTCCTCAGTCAAATAATGAGCCTTTGCAGTTTATTTTAAATTAGCATTAAGCACGCTTTGAAGTTTCCCAAATTTTGTGCTTTCTTTTCATGGTGACCAGATCTGTTTTAAAAAAAAAAAAATCAGACAAAAATGGGGCTGAACGGAAAAGCTCAGCAGAGGTTACAACAGCTCAGTGACCGCCACCAAGTTCAGAGGAGGAACAGAAAATGCAGGGCTGTCCATGGGTGAGGCATCCATACAAAATAAGAGGGTGACAGTCTCCTTTCCCACTAAAACGTGGTCCATTCCCAGCTGCTGTTTTCCCCAGTGCCCCTGGGGAAATGGCACGAGTATTCCCCACCGGACGGTGCTGTGTTGGCAGCCCATGTCCCTGTCATCTCTCCCGAGCACTAGACGCTGGGTCTGGTGCCCAGGAGGAGGTACAGGCACTACCACAAGAGTCAGCACAGCTTGGGCTGGACTTTCCTCGCCCCACCAAGCCACCTGGCCTGCAGCTTGTCCGCTGCCTGGGACTGATCCACATTTAGAGAAAGAGGAAATGCAAGAAGAGCATTGAGACCTTGTTCAAAAGGAACAACACAAACCCCAAATCCAATATTGAGAAACCAAATGTCCATCGTCTGAAAGAAACGTGCTCTGGGAAGGAGATGTCTGTGGCACCAGCCTTGAACGTCTTCCCTGGTGTGGGTTTGTCCCCCAGCCCCACCTTTATTTCAAGGGGGATTTTTCATTCAGCACAGCCTTTAAGCAAAGGTGCTCTGTGCGATCTGCCCTTTGCTTGTACAAACTAATAGAGCATTTGTGTGCTTGACATTTCACGTGGCATTACTACCGTAGTCCCCATTCCCAGCGACAAAGTCGAAAGGGCAATTGATGCAGGCGAGGAGCAGGAAGCGTTGTTCCGATGGTTTAGTCCTTCCAGCTGCCAAAACGTGCGTTGCTGAGTAAAATGATTGCAAATTAAGCCAAACTAATGAACTGGTAGAAGAATGAACTTACATCTCTGCTGCCCACATCCTTGAGTTCTAAAAAAATCTCCTGGCTGAGTCAGAAAATCGACCAAACTCATCCCAATTAATAATCTCTCTGAAACAATGTGAATGGCGCAGGTGCCCTGTGCGCCACAAGTGAAGGCATCCAGAGAACATACAGCACTATCTGGAACAGAAACACCACAAATAAAGATGTAAAGAAAGATAACAGAGCATGAACCACCGCTCACAGAAGTCAGTGCGAGTTTTTCCAGAGATTTCTGGGGGCTTTTGATGGAGCACCAAATGACGAAGGTTCAGTTTAGTTACAGGTGTGACCTCTAAGAAAAATTAAGCAAAGAAAATCTGAACATCTCCCACAGGTTTTTTTATGGCCACACAGAGGAAAGCGGGGCTGGGACAGAAGATGTGTTTGTTTCAGTGACTGATGATCTAACACACCATGAAATTCAGCTTGTTTTGAGCTATAGTTGCCACGTCCAGCTCTCACCACATCTCCCACCCAGTACCCACCACACCTGGTGAGACATCACCACCATAGAAACCCAAACCCAAACCCCAACAGCTTTAGCATTCCTTATTTTTTTCTCTCCTAATGATTCTCTCATCCTATTTGCTCCATTTAAAGTCTCAACGTGATTTTTCCTGAGCTGACAGCATGCAAAAAGCTCGGGCTGCTACCGGAGGCGGGGGGAGGGAAATCAAACAACTTCCTTTCTGCTTCATGCATCATTGCCGACCATTATGCTTAAAAAAAATCAGAGCCACACTAGCTTTGGCATTGATGATATATGCAGCAGAAGAGGAGCCAACCTACTCTTCCTCGTTTCCGAGACACCAGCCCCACGGCACTGATGAGCCTGGATAACGGGGCCTGTAATTCCGCCTCAAACGCCAGCTCAATCTTTGAAGTTCAAAACCAGCTTAGGGGATTGGCTCTCTTTTCTCGTCGAGCTGTGCTTCCTCTTTCTCTGCATTCCCTGGGACCATCTAGGAAAGGAAATGCAGATTTACGGTGCACAATCTCCCTGGCTAATCCTTTACTGCTCATCGGGATGGGTTTTCCACTCCACTTTTCCTCCCTGGCCACCAAGACTCCGAAGCAACCACGCACACAACGGCGGCTCTGCCACGTGGCACTGCGGGGCTGGTAGGAGAGGTCAGAGAAGAGCGATGTTCCGTGGCTGTGGGTTGAATATCACACAAAAAAATCAATGATGTTGAACTGAAATGGCCAAATCCTCCTGGCAGAGCTTAATAAAATAACAGCTCAGAGCTCACATGCTTCACCCATCTCCAAAGAGCATGGCAGAGCCAGGACATCTTTGTGCTGGGGGCAGGCCACGCAAGGGGAGCACACGGAGACGCAAGGTCCCTCGCCGCTGGAGCAGGTCAGTCCTCTGTTAAAATCAAACATTGTCCAGCAAGGACCTTCAGGAGCCACAGCAGGTTGTGATGTGGCACGTCTCAGGCCGCCCGACGAAGTGGGCAACAAGAACAGCCCTTACCTGAAGGGTAACGGGGAGAAAGTCGCGAAGCACAGCGCCAATTCCAGCCCGCAGCAAAACGGTGGCAGCGACAGAGCTCTTAGCAAGCTCCTTCTCCTGGCATGGAAGCAAACGCAGACCCCCTTGGGAGAAAAGGGGATAAAATCGTCTAGAGATTGAGGAGCAAATGGACAAAACGCCCCTCTCCTTTCTTTGGGAAGCCAGTGATTGCAGCTTCAGGCTATGGAAATACAAACTGGCTATTAAAGGAAAAGGCAGTAATGGCCAGATGACGATTTGCCACAGTTTCCAGAGCCTGCAGGGAGGATGATGTTTTGTGTTAGGTGATGCACAAGAACAAGGAGACGATGACAGAGGCAGAAAAAATATCACCCAGCTCTTCAGCTATCCTGGAGCTTCAGTGCAAGAGTCAAAGCAATTATTTCCACAGCTTCACAAACCTTTGCACCTCTCTGTTAATGTGTCAGACTTTGTTACGTTAATTGTACCTTATTCTGCCCTGGGGAACAAAAAATAGTCATTTGTTTAGAGAATAAACAAGAATACACTTCCATTTCCCTCTTTTACTCCTCATCCTTCTGTTCTGCTGCCTGCGTTTTATTCTCTGAGCAAATGTGCTCCTGCAGCGACATCCCCTACTCCATATGCCCTCTTCCCTCCAGAGACCCCGCAGCAGCAGGGCAAGATCCATTATCTTCACAAGCACCCTGTAGTTTTATGGGAGATGATGCCAAAACATGCCCTACAAGGAGAAACAACACTCCTACCCATCGTAGGGAAGTGATGCACAAGACAGCTAACCGACCTGTCCACGGTCACCCTGCTGTCACCACGCTTTATGGGGATATAAGATGGGTATAAGGTGGGTATAAGGTGGGTATAAGGGCCAGAGAGCCTGTGCGCTGGCTTTGTACATTTTAAAGTGTATCAGTCCTTGACTCCTTTCCAGCCCCTTTTCCTTCCATTCTCTGCTTTCAGCCCCGAGCAGCCTGGACGGGCCACAGACACAGGTAGGAGCCGTAACAAAAATCCATTCTCGCCTTCCTGCACACCCTTGTTTCTTCTGCAGAGTCCTCTCTTCACAGAATCACAGAATTTCTAGGTTGGAAGAGACCTCAAGATCATCGAGTCCAACCTCTAACCTAACACTAACAGTCCCCACTAAACCATATCCCTAAGCTCTTATTGCTCCTGTCCCTCTTGCCCTCAGGTACAGCCTTGCTCTGTGCAGGATATTCCCTCTATTTGTGGTCTGAGCCATTCCCTTCCTTCTCCCTGCCCTTCCCTCAAGCCCAAGCCTTTTTCTCAGTACCAGCTCTAACGCCGGAGCTTTCCAGGTGTGAATGCTCAGGCGAGAGCAAATTTTACACTCGGCTACTCAAATATTTGCAGGCTACAGACGTGTGGCCGTACAGCTATCCATCTGCAAACACCACGCTCAACACGGACGGGGAAGGCGCAGCACCGCCAGCTGACGGACGCGGCCACAACGGGAACCACCAACAGCTTCCAGGAGCTGCTCAATTAAAATCTTCAGGCCAGGAATTGCAGACTGACAAAGGTTTGCTGCGAAATGTGAGCACTGAATAAATATGTGAGTTTTGCAATTTCTTTGTACAGAAAAAAAAAAAAAAAGGAAAGAAAACGCACAGAATAAATTTTGTGTTACAATTCTTTTCTCCTTTTTCCCTCCCACATCTTCTCTCCTCTCCTCTCCCTTGTTGAGATACATAATTTGTGGGTTTGGTCCCTCCACCCTTCCAGAGTTCTCCCAGAGTCCTGAAATGAGTTTCTTGCTGAGTTCCTACAGCACAATTTCATTTAAAGAATGTCACAGAGATTGAACTGAGCCATCTGGATCCTAAGAGAAAAAGAAAATGATTTCTTTTATGCTTCTGCCCATGGTTCGCGGGTCGCCAAATTGAGATTATTCAGGCACAAAAGCATTTAGGGATTTGTTATTTTTAGAAGCCGACGCAGAGATTTCTTTTTTAGGATAATTAACGAGCTAATATTAAAACAAACAAACAAAAAGAAGAGCAGAAGTCCAGCTGCAACTTCAATATAGACCGAGATGTTCCTCCAAGAGGAAACATCCATGCCCAGAGGATGTCCCCAGCATCTTTCACTCTTGCTCCACAACCATTGTCACCCACCGATTCCCCAACACCACCTCTGGCTGCTCCCATGTCCAGTTACAAGACCAGGCCTTTAAAAACCAGAACCAGTGTCCAAAACCAGGACAGTCACTATGCTTCGGCTCAGTCGGAGCAGGAAGGAAGCCCGTTGGAGCCGCTGCATCACCAGTGCAGAGGAAGTGGAAAAGCCACTGCTGGGATTAACAAACCCATTGCCCACAGCACCCATGCTTTCCTCGAGGGCACCCACAAACGACTGCCCACACCCAGCCCCACACCAGCCCCCTGTGCAAGACAAGGGCTCGCCCTGGGCTTGGCCACTGCAGCTGGATGCAGACGTTTGATGCGCTGGAAAGCTTCATGCTTTGCAATAGAGACAGAAATGAGAGCGAAGGGCGGACACGTGGCCCTGCTCAGAGCCCCTCCTGGATGCGATCGCAGCTGTCAGGAAGCATCAGAGCAGGAGGGCAGCGAGGCTGGGAGCATCCCAACACTCCCCTCCGTGCAGGGAGCCCCAGCAGGATGCGAGGCTATGGCTTGGAGATGTTCGGCCATGGATCCAGTGCCTGGTAAGTAGCTCTCACAAGGAGAAATCCCAGCTCACGAGCCAAATAGTGGAAAAGAGGGAAAAAAGGCACAGAAGAGGAAAAGGCAGAGAACAAAGGCAACCCGTTATCAGCGTTACTGAGCAATGCCCTCAAACAGAATGAGGACGGTAACAAACTGCAACGGCTACCTCCGCGCTGTCATAAACCAGGGCTGCGATGCTCTGCAGCGGTATAAACCACTGCTCTTTGAAGGGATTTTTAGTTCTTGCATGAGAAGGAGAATTTTTGTAAGCGCAAAACAGCAAAATGTGCCATTACTATGACAATTTGTAGGGAAGACACACGGAGATTTGCACGCACACACGTGAAGGCAGCGTGCAGGAATACCTGGGGACAGATCACAACCCTGTCAGGAAACCCAAGGTTTGCAGATACAGAAAATGGGAGGGAAATAAAACTGGAATCCGGCCCAGAAAGGACACAGCATTCAGCTGAACAGAACAAGACAGACAGACACGTTCAACCTATTTGGAAAAAATACAAAACAGCATTGCAAAGGTAAGGATGTCTCCTTACACACTTCTAGAGGCTGGAAGTTCTGCTGAATGGCGCTAGCGAAATCTCCACGCAGCATCAGAGCTCGAAAACCTTCAGCAGAGATCAGTGATGGGAAAGGTATTTAGTAAAACTCCAAATGTTCTAACAGTGCTTTGAAAAGCATTGACTTTCTTACAGCTCTGTGAAAATACTCACGGCCAGTCAAGCTCACACGCTTCAATTAGCACTTTGTTCACTCCTTAATGACTGATAAATAGTAATTAATGAGTTCCACTCCATGTATTTCCTCCTACCACTCTCATTATTATTATTTATACGTTATGCCCATTAAAGGCAGCTAACGGAGCGCTTGTAAAGCACAGCCCCTCTTCAACAGATAGCTGGGAAGTGATAAAACATAAATATGTATTAGCGCCCTAATGGAAACGGATGACAGCGATGCTCACAGCCGAGGAGAGGCTGCGCTTCAGAGGGGGACACACAAACCAGATCGTGGCTGCTGTGTGCATGTGGGATGTGGTTTTGTGCTCCCAGGCTGAGCAAACGCGTGCCGAAACAGTGCTGAGCTGTTACAGGGCTTTGAGGAGCAAAGCTGAGCATCCATAAATCTGCTCCTTAGCTGCACTTGCTCGAGTCCTGGTGCTCGGGATCGGTCAGGTGGCGTTAATTTGGTGATGCTGTCGGACACAAGCCATCTGGGACTGCCTGGCTGAAACGGAGACTTCCCAAGCAGCAGTGTTAAATACACACAGCACCCAAGAGAGAAGGGAATTTAACCCCGCAGTCTGCACGGGCTCCTGTCCTGGAGGATGCTCGCTGTGAGTGAAGTCGCAGGCAGATGTTCCCAGAGGTCAGGAAGGATTTTACCCAAAAAGTGGGAAGGTAAGTGGGCTGGGATCTATTTTTTGCTCTGCAAACACACTGCTGGTGTGACTGCCGCCTCTGGTTCCCATCCCAATGGCACAAACCACAAAACCCATGTGGAAACGTTTCCACTAGAGGAGACCACCCCCTGACTTCAATGGCACCAATCTCACACCTTTCAGGTCAAAAAAAGTCACGCTGAATATTTGCAAAACACAAATTTTTTTTTAAACATGAAAATTAGAAGAGGTATTTGACATGTTAGCAAGATAGGTTAGCAAGAGCCCAGATACACGAATATTCACACTGCTATTGAAAAGTGAATGGCCGGATCCCAGCAGTTGAGGAATGGATTTGGGTACATTTACGTTCCCCCCACACACACACACAGCAGGTTCAAACACACCCAGCAACCTGCCCAGAGATGGGAGAACACCATCCACTCCTGGAGGAAATTTCTAATCACAGCTGCTATTAAGACATCCCTAAGCTGGCACCTTTCAGAAGCAATAAATTCATGTGCAAATTGCATAATGGGGAAAGATTAAATGAACGGAGACAGAGAAAGAGAAGTCAATGTGAGAAGGGCAGCAGTCAAAGCTTTCAGAAAATCCCAATAAATAACGATCTCGTGTCTCAGTTTTAACATCAGCCGGGCAGCAACACACCCCTGGTCACTGAGGCACCCTCCTGGTGCTAACCTGTGTTTCCTTTGCTCCCCTGGCCCAAGACAAAGTCCCCAGGTCACACAAAACATTAGACAAAGGATAACCAAAGCACAGCCCAGCTCTGCTGGAGCAGGACACGAGGAGCAGCCCAGCAGGATGCTCCTAAAACCAAATCAAACCTTTTAATATTCTTGAAACAGCTTCTTGCTTTTACTCTTTGTTTTGCCCACATCTCAAACGTGGCCAAAATCCAAGTTCCATCTTCACAACTCGGTGAGTGCATCTGCACCACCTGCTCCTCTGCGCCCAGCTCCCTGTCTACAAGAAGGGATTTGGAAGCAAGGCAGGTGGGACATGTCCTTTAAGGGTGCCATTTCCCTGCCCCCTAATAATGATAACCAAGCCCTTGGTGCACAGGGTAAGGCTGGCACCTAGCGGCAAACTGGAAGCCTGCAATTAATTCTCTCCATCAAGACAGCAAAACCAAATGCCATCCCCATCCTTCCCTTCTCCCTGCTTACCTGCACGTGAAAAAGACAGTACGGTCTTCTGGCGTTAATTCTGCAAAGAACACTGATCTACCAATACTGTCTAGTCTTAAAAATGTAGATTCATCTTTGAGACCAAAAGGCATCCCTCCTTCAGCTGGGGACGAGGACAGATCTCCCAGGTGCCCCTTGGAGAAGGCCAGGTGCCACACACAGGTGCCACTGTTCTCCAGCCCCTTGCAGAAGCAAATTGACCCTGCCTTCAGTACAGGGACACAAAGATGCAGTTCAGTGCCCCCTAATTTTACAGGCAGCTCTGTCTGGAAGCACCCCCAAAATCATCCCCCTGACCCTTCCAGGTCACACAGTGGTTATGACACCAGCGGTCTGCAGGTGTTAGGAATGGCAGGAAGCACATTGCAGGATATCAGACTTCTATTGTTATTATTTTAAAACTTATAAGCCCCAGAGAGCATCTGTGAGCATCTGTGAGCAGGTCCGATAGCCCAGACGTCTCCTAACTCTGGCCCTTGGCAGGATGTGGAAGACCTGGCCTGAGAGCACAGAGGGAAGAACCCAAAGGACAAATGATATATTCAGACCCTGAAGGGTCAAAATCCGCAGGGGAAGCACCAGAGCAGGCAGCTCCACTGAAGCATGACACCAAAGAGAAGCACCAAGGCCACATACTGCCCAGGGCTCATTTTGGTGCCGTCAGAGGGGTTTCCATCTCAGAGACTGCAGAAGCGATTCCCCTGCCTTGCCAGATGCATAGGACAGGGTCTGCAAAATGTGCTGCCAGCACAGGGAAAAAAGCAGATGAGAAGTACCCACACCAGGAAGATTAGCTCCTGGGACTGGTGAAAGAAGAGCCGGGAGCTCAGAGACCTCCCGCGTGGGATGAAGATGGATTTGGGGGCAAGGACGCCCACTGGCCGCACAGCGCAGCCGAGCTACCTGGGAGCTGATGAGCTCTCTGCAGACGCAAGCAAGAAATGATGAGGCTGTCTGAAGGGAAGAGGCTATCTGATTTGTGGACGGCTCCGACCAACCTCTCCCTGCTTTTTCGCTGTCATTCAGAGCTGCGGTAATGGCAGGGCTGCCTGCAGCACAGCAACCACCCACACAAAGTTAATGGAGAAGACTCCGAGCACCCCAACACCCACAGGGTGAGGCTCAGCACCTCCAAGAATCAGGCCCTAAACTGAGGTGTGATCCTAATAAATGCAATCACAAAGACTTTTGGCAGGAACGATGTAAACCAGCAAGTGCACCCATCCTGCTGGGATGCAGGAGGCTTCTGTCAGCATCATTTCAGACTGAAACACAGAGCACAGGGGCTTGGGGAACAACTGCACTGCTAAACATGCCTTAAATGCAAATCCACTAAAAAAAATGCACAGACACATGGAGCATCACTTCTGCAAAGGGTCACCAGACACCAAGGTCTGATGACTGCTCAGGGAGGTCTGTGAAACAAGCAGCAGCATTTTAAGGAAATCACCTTTTCTTGAAAAAGTTCCAGAATTAACTTTGTTGACAATTTCTCAATTTCAAATCTCAAAGCCTAAAGGTAGTGTTTCATTGGGTCTTTTCAATTTTCTTTTTTTTTTCCTTTTAATAGTTCATTTTTCAGCAAGTCATTGGCAATTTTTTCCAGAACAATGGTCAGATGTGAGATTTCAAATGCATGTATTTCTTTTCCAAATCCAAAAAAGTAACTGCCAAGAACTGAAAAGCATGCAGTACCCTCAAATTAGCTTTGTTTTTTTTTTTTTTTTTTATTTTCCATTAAAATCTTTGATTGGATCTGCAAACCCCTTTTTCACTGGAAAAGTCCTTCGACAAAGCATTTTCACTCTTTGCATGCCCACACGCAGCATGCTCATCCAGTCCCCAATGTTCCCTCACGTCCCCGCACTGCTCTTTTTCTTCAGCAATATTCCTGCACTAGATCTCCTAAGGATTTTCATTTTTAATTATCAGACACAGTTCCAGCCCCATAAGAGCCTCATCACTTCGTTACCCTGATGCAGAGAACAGGAGGGTAACTGCGACCAGTCCCAAAGCTGCCAGCCCCGTGCGTTCCCATCGCTCAGCCACACCAACAGCCCCGCGCTGAGATCCTCAGCATCCCTGGGGAACGAGGGCATTTTCCAAGAAACACCAGGGATTCAGTGCAGTTTCAGAGACTTTCTAAATCTGCTTTTCGTGTTTCTGGAGGCTCGTTGTGGTGGAGATGATGTGAACGCACACGCTGGTGAAGGGGTTAATAGGGACCCCATGGCAGCACAGAGCAGAGGTTTGTTAATGAGAACGGGAGCAATCTTCATGGCAATAAATCCTGGAGAAATGGAAGGACAGGCAGAGAAATGAAACAATCTTCCCACTTCTCCAGAGCCAATTCCTCCCGCAATCCAGATGCGTTTTGTTTCTCTGACCCCGCTACCCCCTTCCCCATCACCACTCACATCCCACCAGGTTTCTGGAGGCAACTCCAACGCTCTCGGGGTCAAGTGCCACCTTTGCTTTGCTTTACAGAGAAAATAATGCAACACACAGGGCCTCAAACCCGCCCCCAACAATGCAGATTCGCTCATGTTTGGGCCCGATGGGTTTTGGCAGCAGAGTCAGGTGGTATTTCTGAGCCTCAGCGGTGGTCACATCGGATGAATAAAGCCTCCTGCTCTGAGGCACACAAACCCAGAGCTAACGCAGGCAGCACGGACACATGTCACACAGCTGGGCCTCTCTAAGGCTGGCCAAAAATTTTCCAGCAACATTACATTTGACAGGTCTTTCCTAAAAAAAAAAAAAAAAAAAAAATGGTTTTGTTCATTTATAACAAAAAAAAAAAAATCAAACTCATGTTCAGGTTCACAGAAGAAAAGAAAAGAGAAACGCACCACTTCTTTGGAAAACATCAACCAAGACGTATTTCCCCCCATCTTCCACTTGCCATTTGCTGTTGGAAAAGAGAATTTCCATCCTGCTCTAGTCATTTTGTCCCTGTCAGGTCAAATCGGATCAGCTCAATGAGCACTGCTTTTATTTGCGGTCATATTTGAAACAGATAAATCAGGGCAGACATCAATGGAAAAAGCCCAATCAAGGGAGCAGCTAAGAAGGAAAGTGTATGGTATTGCAGGGCAGCAGCCTTTGAACAGATCTGCAGGTTCCTCGTTTCCTTGCAGAACAGGGGGTGTCTCTGTACAGGGGGGCATCTGACCAGCCTTGGTGGGGAGAGCTTCAGCTGTGCACCACGGAAAGGAGGAGCAGCAGAGACTGCAGGAAGAGTTCACCAGCACAATTCAGGGGACCGTACCTTTAGAGGGAAGCAGAGCCCCACCTGGGCATGCTCTTTGCCACTTGGGAGGATCCTGTGCTGTTCCTGAACCCTACAGGAGACCTCAGAGACCAGAACCCATGATATGAGTAAAGGTCCCCACCCTCCCGGCAGTGCCTGGCACTGGTACCAGTTACTACCTGCAACAGGACTTGGACCCATCAGGGGCCTTCACTAATCACCACGAGCAACTACTGCAGTACAGGTGCCACCTCCACACCTGAGCAATCCCTGCAGTTGCTCCAGCACAGGCTGGATACAGCAGGCTACGTACAGCGAGGCTTGAAGGGCTGCACCCCTCCCTGCAGAAAGCACACGGTAATGGAGCGAGGTTCCTGTGGCTCTGCGTGTGATGGGGTGATGAGGAGAGCAAGAACTGGTTCTGCTTGGTGACCGTGGTTTATTATCAAATAGCCTCTTGTCTCTAGTGATTCTGTCCTCAATTAAATTAAAAGACAATGGAGTGAAAAACACACAGCTAAAAAGCACTTCTCCAGCGAACAATAGAGACAGTCTGCAGAACTCAATAGTGTTCAGTATCATGAAGTGAAAAGCTTAGTGAGATGCTTTCAGAAGTCTCAGTGTTTCAGAGAGCAGATTTATAGCTGCTTCCCTCCTCCCTGGAACAGGAGAATCACTTCAGGCTCTCAGTGCTCAGGCTGCAGAGCGCTCGGTGGTCACTAGCTGAGATGAGGCTGACGTTCCTTCTGCAGTATGTAAAAACAAGTATTAGGTGCTTACACAGCTCAGAAAGAAACAGTTTTCAAGCTCTTCCAGACATTGTCCACCGTGAGCCCTCTCTGCCCTGGCATATCACCTCCTGTGTGCATTAAAAGCACAAACACATCGTCTAACCCAATGTGACTTCAGAGGGCCAAGCTGTGTGCTATTTCTGGAAACACGCCTTGAGCAACACTTTCATTAATCTACAGCTGTTTGAGCAAATTATTAAGGCTACAAAGCTACCGATCTTTTCCCCTTAAATCAGATGTAATTTTAAGTGAGTATTTCTTGTGGGCTTTAAAAGTCTGCTCCTACAGCAGGCAATGTGTAACAACCACTCCAAATACAATTTTATGGTTGGATTTTAAACATGAGTAAACAACGCAGACATCCCACATGCAACATAACTGGAGCGTTGGCTCTAGACACTCAGAGGACGGTCTGCTCTGTACTTCTGCATTTCATAAACAGCCACTGCAAAGGAGTCCAGCCACCTCTAAAATCCACCAGGCTCACCTCCAGACTCCCACCTTGCACTGACTATACCGACGTTCGTATCTTCGTATCCACGAGATGAGGCACTGACGGCACAGCAATCCTTCGTTGCGGAGCTGTGTCATATGCTGCTACTGCTTCTTTGCCAGGCACAGCAGGAACATCTCCTTGGGGCAAAAAGCAGCCCTATATTTTTATGTACCACTTGGCACGACGGAGACTTAATTTGTTTGAAATTTCTGGGCATCATGACTGTAGAAGGGATTATATTAAAAAAAAAAAAAAATAGAAGTATGGACTGGAGATTCCTTGACAGTGGCAGTGCTGTCAAGGCTGGTAAGTGACACCTGGGGAAACCAGGAACCTGCCCCTAAAAAAGAAAGCCTCCAGTATCTCAGCTGAGGAAACCACAGCTCCTGGAAAATAAGCAAGCCCTCGCTTCTCTACAGTTCACCAGTTCTGAAGCTCTCTGAGTCACCATAACCTTAGGAGCTGAATATCAAAGCCTTCTTTTGGTAAGCCTCCTACCACCTGCTGCAGCAGGTGCGAGAAAAAAAGGAGAGCCGAAAGGATGGGAAGCTCCGGGAGAAGTTCAAGGCCAGGAAGCGCCACCAGGTCCATTCTGGGAATCTTTCAGTCCTTGCATCTCTGCTGCAACCTCACCTGCTCCTTGCACCACCCAGATCTCGTTGAGTTATACCACCTGGGTTTCACCCAGAGGACAATATTCCCTCCTTCCAGCCGTATCACACCCCTCCCACCTCATTCCTCTTTCCTTCCCCGCTTCTCTCCCAGTCCTTGCCTCCCCGGGCTGCCTTTAATCTCTGCCATGCAGCGTCACGCACAGGCACTAATCCTTGCTCTCCGCTATCAGACACAGTGGGTGTAATCCTTCTCTCCACATTTCAAAGGAGCTGCCATCTCCCTCCTGCCCCCCTCCTCCCACAGCCACGCACTCGCCTCTGTTAATGCCAAAGGGCTCGGGGAGATGGGTGCACGACTCGGACGGGCACGTGGCCTGCCTACCCTGCCCAGCACCCTTGTTACAGTTCACTGCAACCCCACGGATGGGTTCAGTGCATGCTAAATTCATTGTCAACATCTACAGAGTAAAGCTGAGGCTCCCTGTGAACTATGCTGGCTCAAAAAAAAAAAAAAAGAAATAAATTAAAATCTCTATAACCAGGGTCCCAGACCGACTGCTGGGTGCTACAGCTGCTGCTCTGCCGAGGCCAACCTTGCTGCTCTACCTCCAGCAGCTCCCAGGGGCAACATCACATCCCCTGGCTTTCTGTAGGGCTGCATTTTTGCTCTTCTGTTCTTTTTTCTTTTCCCTTACCCCAGGTTGCTCCATCAGATCTTCCTCGCTGCATCATTTCAGCTCACCAAGCTGCACAGCTCCATCTTGCCCAGCGATTCTGCAGCGTCTCTGCTGAGCACCCCCAGCAGCCTTACATGATGTGGATGGTGTCAGCAAAGGGACTTTTGGGGAAAAACTCTCTCTCCCTGCTCTTTTGCAAGCCCAGCTGACTAATGAGGGATATTATACTCTCAGCAAGGGCTACGTGCTTTCTGTTTCCTATCTGATCCGACTGCTTGCTGCTTAATGAGCTGGATGAAAAATATGCCAATGGAGACCTCGATCCAAGCTTCGCTGAGTTTAGTGGAGTCCTACCAGAAGAGACTTTGGCCAATAGCTAGCAAATATCTTAACAGCCCAGAAGAAGAAGGTATTTATTCTGATCCCAGCTATGCTAGCTTAAATCCAGCTTGTTTCCACCGGATGACTTCTGTAAGGCAGAGGGGGAAAGAATACTCTTAGTGTTTTCTACACTCGGTTTCAATCAGGCAAGGGAGAAGGTGTGGCCCTCCTCACAAAGGATGGTGGTCTCACAACCTCGTAAGGTGGTCTCACAACCTCGTAACCCTTCAAGCTCCCCAGTAGCCGTGCCTGAAGCAGTGACCACATCCGAGTCCCCAGCCTTGTGTGCTACCATGGGAGCAGTCCCCAGTGCCTCCACTGGATCATCTCTGGCACTGCTGAACACAGAACCCAAACAGCTTCTCTTCTCATTACCACCTTGCCTGGGTTCAAAACCACGCATTTCCCCAGCCAGCCTCCCTGCAAAGAATCTGGGCAAGGTGAGATGTTAGGAGAGGCCTGTGTTTCTGCTCCTCCTGTCCCACTGAGCTGCTCGGCCCAAGCTCAGCGAACCACTGATAGAGGCCAATATCCGTATCATCCTATCAAATTAGCTCCAGTTCTGTCAGATGGGGCTTTCCTTGCTGGGTTGGTAGGATCAAGCCATCCCATTCAAGTTTCAGACCCGTTTAACAGCTTACTTTTCCCCCTACATCACCACAGACAAAGGCCAAACGTTTGCAGCAGCACCTTGCTGGAGGAGCAAGAGCTTTGCTGACAACTCGTGTTTTCACACTTGATTTAGAGCATTGTACAGCACCTGGCTGCTCTGAATGAGGGAAACAAGCAGCAATTAGAAGCTAATGAAACCCTTTAAGACAAGAGGGAATGAAGACACAAGCAGAATGCCCTCACAGGTACCACACAACAGGCAATCACAGAGCCAACACCCTCATACAATGGCTTGCCATCGCTCCCCGCTTGCTGGCTGCTGGTGGTGGGAGGAGTGGCTCCAAGGTTTCTCTATAGTCCAGGTGGAGCTCAGAATTTGCCATTATCCTGAATCTTCACCTCTCAGCCCTTCAGCATTGCAAATCAGAGACACAGGCCTTTCAGCTAAGGATGTATTCATTGCTTTTGCTTTCTCCTCTTCAATACCAGCGGGAAGGATTACAGCAAGGCTGCCTTGCACCACCTGCGCCTGAATCCGTGTGCCTGAGGAATGAAAGCCCAGCTCCAGGACCCACACTTTCACCTTAGTCATTCTCCCTTTTCTCCTCCATCCACCTGTGCCTCCTCACTGAAGAAACGGCTGCAATAAACCTAGAGCAAAAAGGAAAGTGGAAAGTCAAAGCAACTTTCCAGTCCCAGCGCTAGTTTCTTCACTCCAAGGCTCGGGATGTAAAACTGCAACCTGCTCCTTCTCTGCACGGCTTCACACATGGCCAAGACAGAGTGCATCATCCCCCTCCTCTCTTCCACAGAAACACCTTCACAGGCACCTGATTTCAAAGCAAGGCTCCCTATCTGGTACCAGGCACATTTCCACCTTGCTTCCCAGGCAGAGCCAGAAGGGCACGTGGGCTCCCAACGCATCCCTTGCCTGCAATGGGATCCATTAATAAAGAAAATAGGATTAGCAGTACTTCAGTGTCTGCTGGGCTTGTCTGAACCCTTGCCCACCCCTCAGGATTGCTCTGTCCAAGCCCTTAATCTCAGCTTTCTAGAGACTCCCTCTCTGCTGGAGGGAGGGGATTTCAGCAGAAATTTTCCCCAGCAAAGCAAGCACGCCACTTACTTCTTGCCTAGTAGGACCAGTGTCTGCTAATGAGGTACCGTTGTTCCAGACAAATACTGCCAGCCTCTCGAAAATGTGATTTTGATCCCTCCTGAGCCTGTACATGCAGCTCTGAAATTGCACGCATGCCTACGCTGAATTCTGACTTGTCCATTTTAGGGGACCCAAAAAAAAGGGGGGAGAGGGGATGTTCCTTCTTCAGCGCTCTGGCTTTTTCAAACCTAATTTCTCTCTCTAGTACATTTCTCAAAAAGCCTGACACATCCTCCACACGTCCCTAATAGACAGCCACTTTATATGTCCTGGGGAAATGTTCCTCCAATTTCCCGAAGTATAGTCATCAGCAGCGATGCTCTCTAAAACACATCAGACAGGCACAACATACTGTCCACGGCACTTTTACGAATTACAGTCTCGCTGGGGAATGGCACTTAATGCATTTCATTCCACTAGGACAGTTAGCTCGCGACTAAGAAGCCCTAGCTGTATTACCAATATGATTAGTAAAAGGGTATTAATATTTAAAGTGGCCATTAGCACCACCAGTGCGGGAAGGAACGTAGGTAATAGTACAAGGATTGCAAGAAGTGGTTTGAAGGAGGCTACTCGTGGCTAAATATCACCAGACAACTCCAAGGAGGACTCGAGCAGTGGAGAACTGTAATTAGATGTAAGCCCACCCACCTGGTTAAACTGGGATTGTTTCAAAAAGTCTGATTTTAGCTCCAATTTTTCACAAGGAGCTTTGAGGGAAAGGGGAAAAAGAAGTCCTACAGTCTTAAAATGAACAAACAAAACCCTGCTGGAGCTGCCAGTGTGAGAAGAAATAGCATTTGGCAAATGCTTGTCTATCATGATCCTCTCCTCCTCGCACAGATGGGGGTGAGCAGACAGCAGGGGATACGGCCCCCACCTGTAGCACGGTGCTCGTGCAGCCACCATCCTCTTCCCCGCTCCCCTGTAAAGCGCTGCACAACCTGAAGGCCTGCAAGACTTATTTTTTTTATATTCATTTTTTAATCTTAATATTCCTGTGGCCATGCTCAGGGACCACGTAAGCCTGTCCTGAGTAAGTGTCTCATTAACTCTCCCGCTAGTCCAAAGGGAAGCGAGAAGTGAACCACGTCACGTGCCAGCTCACGCTCGTCTTGGCCATTATTTATTCAGTTATCAGGTTATCTGCTATATATTATTTATGTGCCATGAATATTTACTAGCGATGGGGAGGAAATAAATTACCTGCTGTCTGCATCTATCTGCCTTTGTTAAACCTTCCCCTCGCCCCCTGGCAGTGAATGCTTCCCCACCCTGGCACCGCGATTCATCAGCCCCCAGAGACTTCATCAGCCCGCGCTCCCTAATTGCCCTAATGAGCAGTACCCAGACACAGCCCTGCTTTTCCTGGAATCGTTTTTTGGGACTTTCTCATGAGGGTGCAGGTCACAAGCAGCAACACAAGCCAGCTCAGATACGTCTG
This sequence comes from Anas acuta, assembly GCF_963932015.1. Taxonomy (NCBI): domain Eukaryota; kingdom Metazoa; phylum Chordata; class Aves; order Anseriformes; family Anatidae; genus Anas; species Anas acuta. The sequence goes on along the minus strand of NC_088989.1, from coordinate 9,984,096 downwards.
GAGGAGGTGCCCTTCGTTTCCCACCTCTTTTGGCCAAAACCCACCACTAAGCAGGGAAAGCGATGTGCAGACCCTGCAGGAAGTGGCTCCAACATCCCCCAGCCTTGGCCCCAACCCCAGCACTTTATAACTGCACCCCCACAATGACACCCAGGACAGTCTCCATCTACCAAGGAAAATACAGCGATAACTGGGAATTTATGGCTCTCCTTCCAACACAACGGGAATCGCAGTCTTGGGTAGGATCACAACACCCAGGACAAGCATTTCACTGCTAATTAAAGCCCACTTGATCACCTGAATTATTGCATTCAGCTACAAATCACCTTACAGACCCCTGATGGTTAAAATCCTGCTTGGCAGCCAGGGGCAAGCAGCACGCAAAGCTCCTGCTTAAGGGCGTGCACATTTCCCTGCTTTGTCAGAGCTCCTAAGCCCTGCCCAGCACCTCGAAACCAGACTGCCACAATTCAGGAGGAGCCATCAAAAGCTGCCCAGAAAGGAGAGCAAAGAGGTTTTGTTTGCTTAATTAAAGCTGGCTTTGTAATGGAAATTATCATGGTTCATATCAAACAGCAATTAAGAAAGCAGGACATGACTGCTGGCGGTGCTCAAACCACGAGCCAAGCCTTGCCTGGACTCCAGCAAACCCAAATAATGATGAGTGAGCCCAGGATGCAGTTCGCTGCTCAGCGGTGTCAACCTGATTCTATCCCAAGCATCACTACAGTTACATTTTCTCTTTGGGCCTAAATTTGTGCGATACAAGATTGTCTCTAGTTTTTCCATAGTAAAAACAGAAGATCTTGAAAACACAACCCAAGTGTGTAGATAAGTTTTGAAACTGCCCAGTGACTAAAGGAGGATTTTTTTTTTCCCTTAAAATTTCTCCATTTTTAATCCCACTTCTTGAGTTTTTAATGCTCCAGCCACGAACTTTGAGCTGGCAGCCCAGGGGTGAGGAGGAGGATGAACAGGGAGATGAAGGGCAGGAGGTGCAAGGGACCCTTTGCTGAAAGCAAGACCACTGCTCCCTGCTAGCTCCATTAGCACAGCTTTCAGCCTAAACTAAGGTAAGTGCCAGAGCCAGGCTGAAGCCCCAGAGCTAAGCTGATTTACACCAGGTAAAATCCAGCTGTGGATGCCCGTGTACCTGCCCACAAAATTCACATCAGCCCCTCACAACTCACTGGGCTTCGAGCTGTGCTGCAGCACTCCCTTTTCCATTGTACGGCTGTCATCTGTTGCTTAAATCTCCACCACGTTTGAATGGACTGGGACAACATTTTTCAGGTCAGGTACTTGCCTTGGGCTACGCGTACACCACCACGTATAGATGTGTGTGGATGTATGGCTGGGGGAAGGGGTGAGACTTCATATGAAGCAGCTCAGCTGTTGCTGCAGTCAGTGATGGTCAGAAATCTGAGGGTATGCATGAGGAGATGGAATAATCCACGCTCTCCCTCTCTCCTATGAGGGAACTAATTGTGGAGCCGAATTTTGCTCTCCCCCCAGCACAACCTGCTGCATGTCTCCATCAACAGCACCATCAGCACCTCTCCACCGCTACAGGAACGCTTCATTGCTGCTCAACAAGAGGAAATTACTGTCATTTAAACAGAAACGGATGGGGGATGGAATGGAAAGGGGGGGGGTGTGAGAGAGAGAGAGGCTGATATAATGAAAAATGTGAAAACTTCTCAATAGCAAGAAATCCTTTAAAAATCATTACATATAATTGCTTAAAAAAAAATCATCATCATTATAATTGAGGGAATCAAAGCATCTCTCTTCCACAGAATCAATCGTTGACCCAAGGCACACGCTCACCTAACAAGCTGGTCTTTTTGCAGGCGGGGAAGAGGAAAGCAATTACTTCCACAGCCAGCTCGCCCATCACGGGAGGATCCCCACCGGGAGCCGGATCGTGTTCACAGCTCGTTGGGAAAGGGTCCAACTCGCCGTGCAATTATGCCTGAAAGGGTGGAGGTGTTCTGCTAACGATGTTCTCATGCCAGAGACCTTGTATCTTTCACTGAGGGACATATGGCAAGGATGAGAATCCAAGTGCCTCCGATATAGATTTAATTGACTCCATAAAGTTTAAACAAGGATTTAAATCCTTTCCAGGCCATCGCTACTCCCCTTCTCATTTTCCTTTCATGCAGTCTCCAGGACATGCAGCAGCACCCAACAATAAGCTTACATCACATTAAATTGCAGCCCAAACAAACAAAAAAATCATTTGTTCCTATTCATTTGTGTCTGCTGGCACAAAGAGCCACCCTGCCATCCCCGTGCACAGTCACACACACAGAATGGAGCAGGCTTCAGACACGGATATTGAAAAGAGATAAGACAAAATGCATAAAGAATTAGAAAAAGCAGCTGATAGCTTTTGATGTGACTGGACTGGAAATTGTAATCTCAGCCTCTTGAGATGCCCTGGGTGCAGCAGGCACCCACCTGTGTGTTCCTAAAGTCGGGAAGCAACAGGAGCCATCGCTCCTGGGGGGCAGTGAGAGCTGGACCAGACACGGGGATGCAGCTGAAAGTAAACACAAGTGAAAGCCGACCCCTTTCCACTCTGGACCAGGTGGTTCTTATCTCCGTGTCCATCACGGGGATGGAAGAGGTGGGAACATTTATCCTCCCCCTGCTGCACCAAGGGCTGGGTCCCTCCTGGCACCTCTCCTGGCAGCACCATGCACACCCTGCTGCGCACAGGGCAGTACCGCAGGGTGCCAACGTCGTGAATCACACTCATTGTGGAGTCTCCTTGTCTTCATTTCAGGAGCCGCGGTGGCACACAAAAGCAGCCATAAAAGATACCAAGTGCAAGCGGAGATTACGTTAGGAAAAAAAAAAAAAACTGGCATTCAAAATAACCAACGATAAACACCCCGAAAGCAGGAGACAAACAGCAAACGGGGAAAACACGTTCATGCAAACTGAAGTAAAGACTCCCCGTGGACTGCAGAAGGCAACGAAAGAAATAAAAGGCTGCCTTTGAACCTTGTTTTCTCTTTTTAAGCTGCTGCTGATCTTTTTCCCCTCGAGTTTCAAACCAATACTCAGCAACACACACACGCAAGACACTAAGTTGAGCATTCAGGACAGATAACCAACAGGTGAGCTAAGAAGGGTGGTCACGTGCCATGTTGCTTATAAAAAGCATATAAGATTATAGCTTAAACATATAAGATTACAGCTTATAAAAAAGGTTTCCCGGTTCTAAACAGGGGCTGGAGCAAACGCCAGGTCAGGGAAGAGGCCCCCGCATCCCACCTCTGGAAAACGTAGGCACTGAAGGACAAACTCGTTTCCCTCAGAGCTCCTTTCCAGTGTCTTTTCAGTGACAGAAATATGAGTCTCAGCCTGGAAAACGATGGACTCACCGGGAATTGTTGTGACTCATTAGTCTCACAGTGCTCTCCTGTAAGGAAATGCACCCAGGCAATACAAGAGGAAAGAAGACAGGCAGGCGCTGAAATGCTCACCTAAGGACGCTTCTGAGGAAGTGACAGGATTTCTACATGGCAGAGAGCAGAACTGAGTTTATCCTTTTCTCTGTTTCTGATGGAAAACCATTTTGCTTAAAGCCTCTGTACCTCCCCAGGCCCTCAATCAAACATCACAAGGTGGGACCCCAGACCACACCAGGTGCTCAGATGAAGACTAAAAAGGTCAGCTGTGACCCCTGGTACCTCTGCAGTCAACCAAAAGGCAGAAAAACAAAGAAGAGGTTTAAAATAATTAGTGGTTCTCCTTTGATGTAACAAAGGGACAGGAGAAGAGTGTCTGTGTGTGTGCTCTGCCTCTGGGGAAGCTCAGCAGCCTCAGCTGGAGGTTCAGCCCTGGGGTTCGCCACCCCACCCTGCCCTGCCTTCCCGTCCCACAGCACTGGCTGCACCACTCGAGCATCTCCCTGCACACAAGCTCTGCCCAGCACTCCTCCTCGGTGACAACACGTGCAGGTCTGTGCTCCATTTCCATCAGAAATCCTAATTATTAACCGCGTCAGGCCTAAGTTCCGCAAATCTAAAGGAAGGTGCCTCGCATTCTTCATCCTCCCTTCCCGTGTCAGAAATATAAAGTGAGGAATGGAGGCAACCCCGGCACATTTTTCAGACCCTTCAAAACCTGCCCGGGAAGCTCATCCATCATTCACTCGAAGCGACCAAAGCAGAAGTGTCGGAAGCGAAGCAGCGCAGGGCAGCCCTGCCTCCTCCTCCCCAAAGCACCGCGCTTCCAACAGCCTCCCTGTTAAATCCCCGCTGCTCCACGTGCAGGGTTAACCAAGTGGCCTGCCTCCACCACCTGCCCATCTGGGAACCTGATAGAAGAAAACCTCTTCTCTAGGCAGGGGCGTCCTATTCCAGCTGCCTAATTTCTCCCCACAAGAAAGCCATAAGAGGGTGCACAGCGCTAACTGATGTGAGAGACTGGAGACACCAAGCAAGGGCAGCAGCTCCGTTCCCCATTGAATAAATCTGAGGGACTCTGAGCATAACATCCCACAAACCAAGGGAATGTGGCCCTGCTCCACTCCTCTGGATGCAGAGGAGGATAACTGCAGCAAGGCTGCCCTGGAAAAGGGCAAAAAGAGGGCAAAAATAAGCAGAGACACATTCATTGAAATCATTGAAACACATGAGTGGCACATCCTGATGCTCCCTTCTGATATAGATATAAAAATACACATTTCTTCAAGCAAGATGCAAAAACAAAAAAAATCAGAGCCCAGGTAAGAGGAGATCCCTCACTCAGCACCATCCCACACGGTGCAGCTCAGCCAGCTACCCTCTGCTCCGATGTGCATCCAAAGGAAGGCACCGCTTCAGGAGAAGTGAAGCAAAGACCACGCTCTTTGTTGCCAACACATTTTGCACATTCTCATTTTAAACACACGCACACAAAAAGCTTCGAGAGGAGCTGCAGCACTGAAGGAGCCTCCCCCCAGTAACTCCATTATCCCCAAAGTCATTTTGCAATAGAAGATTTTTAGTCATTACTGCTTTCTTTTTGGAAGGATCGAATTCTCAACTAAATGTTATTTTTATGGAAAAAATAATTGCATCATTATTATTTCCACTTAAATACATTCTTGCAGAGCTTCAGGGCAGCTCCAGTTTCCTTCTCTCCTATCCTCATCTTCCAGGGACAGGGTAACCTTGTAGGCAGGACCTGCGTTATTGTGCTGCGTGCTGAGGCAGAGCATCATTTTCTTCCTCATTTTGTTTTGCTTTTCATCAGAATGTTCTGCGGAAAAAAAAACATTTTATTTTAATTGCTTCTGCTAGGTCACAGACAGAGGCAGCTTCTCTGTGCACTGATAAGGAACAATCAGAAACCTGGGAGGGACGCTCTGTGACAAAATCAAAGTCCTGAATGTTTGACATTTTCCAGATTCACTGAAAAAAAAAAAAAAAAAAAAAAGGAAATGGGCCACAAACGTACGTCTTTTGGCTAATATATGACGAACTGTGCAATAGCAAGAATCCGGAGTAATGTTTTGCTTCCTTTGAAAAACCATTTCTCCTAGACAAGGAATTTTGATGAAAACATTTTTAGCAGACAAATGGCCTTTCTGCGAGCTACGAGCCATGCAGCACATTAAAGGGGGCTGACTCCTGGCTTTCTCACTGGGGCTTTCTACAATTTTCTTTCGCTTTCATTTCAAATAAAGGTCAACACGTATAGAGAAATATTGGAGCTGCTCTCTGCATGTGGGAAAACGGAAAAGAAAAAAAAAGCCTTACAGCTGTCACGGCTCTGGCAGAACAATCGATGAATTAAACGCTGTCTGTGTCTGACAAGCGCCTCCTGGTCCCGCTCCGCACTCTGGGCTCCTGTGGGATGCCCACAAAGTTTGCTGCAAGAAATAACAACCCTGCCCTGACAAGGCAAACCCTCCACTCCTGATATCTCTGGCAGAGCCATAGCCAGCAGCAGGGAGTCCCCTGCTGCCAACAAACACCCCACACTTGCCACCGGGATGTCCCACTCTGGGTATGTCCCAGCCCCGCGGTGCTGGAACCAAAATGTGGGCAGCACTGGCCCCCAAACCACATTTCCCCGCTGCCAGAGAAGGGCACAGACAACCCCACATCCCTGTAGGAACTGGGAAATCTCAGCCAGCTCAACGCCCTCCTCAGCCTGCGCCTGCCAGGGAGCACCTTGTAGGAAGATGCCGCCGAGAGGCACGAGGAGGATTTGCGTTTTGGGTGACAAGCAGACAGATTTGATTCAGCCTCAGGCAGCTACAAGCTCAAATATCCCTGAATGAAGACATCAGCAGCCTCATGGAGCCGGATGAGCTGTCGCCAGGTGGATCGTTACCCGCACCTCCTTAACGAGCGGAGAAGCAAAGGCTCGAGGTGGCAGAGTACGGAGGACCGAGCCGTGCCTCTGTTCTGTGAGCTCAGCTTTAGACAAAATCCAATAATTAATTTCCACCCTGCAAACAAAGCTCCTTGCCATTCCATCCCACTAAGCTCAATACCACTTTCCATTTCATTTCCTCTGTGCCCAGGATGTCCCTCGCTTGCTTCGCCCCGCAGTTAATTACTGTCACACAGCCCCCAGTCCTGCAGGGCTGATTTTTTTTTTTTCCAGCCACAATTCACAGCAAGTGCAGTGCAGCCAGCTCCCCCAGGTCCCATTCTCACCCCTCAGACATTGATGTGTGTGTCAAAACCCTCTGAGGACGTCTCCAAGCACGGAGCAAGGACATTTACCCGGAAAACCCCCGGAGAAGCCACAGCTCCCCCATCCCTATCCTCCCCAGCCACGAATTCCCCAGCAGACAAAGCACGGGCTGGGAACACGCTGCATGCTTCTGGCAAGGGCTAGGCGAGGACACCGCTGCCTGCCTATTGTCAGCAGAAGCACGCTCAGGTCACGATGAATTTTCCTCCTTTTGGCACCCGTGTTGATGAGTGCTGCAGCTGCATGTGCAGCACCACCAGTGCCCGGCTCCACTGCCAAGCCCGAGTCAGACGCAGTGGTTGTGGCTGTAGCCCCCAGGGGAAGAGCACTGACAGGGGCACAGCCTCACTGCTACAGGGACTTTCCATCCCCTCCAGCCCAGCCATGTTCCCGTTCCCCAGGTCTCTGAGAAGAGACAACTTCGGTCCTGCAGCAGCCCCAGGATTTGATGCCCTGGCACAAGGGGACAACTCGCTCCCGGCACGGCCTCAGCTGGCGCCCCTGGCCACAGCTCTGCAGCCACGCGTGTGCCAGCTGCTGCCTGGCAGCACAGCACAGCCCCTGCAAACCCTTCTGCTGGAGGTCTCAGTTGCTACAGGCGCGCTCAGGAGCTCTGAGGTGGAGGACAATTCATCAGGCGGATGGGTTAATTCAGCCACGGAGAGATGCAGACCTGCAGGGCACGGATGGGCAGCGAATACATTGCCCAACGGGGGCAAACTCCTCACCTTTTCCGTGCGAGGCAGCCTCCAAGACATAGCCGTGCTGCCTCTGGATACGAAAATCAAACCAACCAGATGGCTACGCTGTCAAATTTGCCACCAGAGGGAGTTACAGCAATAGAACAAAACACACTTAATTGACAACACGAAAATGAAGCAAAGAGCTGAAGATCCTGAATTCAAGAAAAGCACCTTTTTTCCTCCACACCAGTCCTTCCAAGCCCGTGGGCAGCAGCAGGATGAACGTCCTGGCCCAGCAGCTGCACAGATCTGCAGGGACCAGAGACCCACATGGCCAGGAGGTGGTACACGCTGCCACAGCAGTCCTGTGCAGGACCAGAGCACCACGAACCAGCTGGGCTGCAAGCAAAACCCCACAGGGGCAAGCCTCGGTAACCTGGTGCCAGCATCATGTTAAATTTGAGGAGCTTCTCTCTAGGGATCCTTTTAGTAAGAGAGCTCACCACGTGCCCAAACACCACGTGGATGCCTCCAGGAAGGCGCTGAGTTCTCCTGTTTTGGTGCCACGCAGTTCTGCCCGAGTGCTTCATCCTCATCCGGAGTCCCCCGTTCCTCCTCGGACTCCTGCACTGCTGTCCCAGAGGGATTCCTTCAACCGTGCCCAGCACAGCAGAAATCTGATCACAGGGGCCTTGGGATACTGCTGCGATACGGCTCATAAATAATAATTAGTGGAGGAAGCACAGGGCAGAACAGCAGGAATGGGGTTTTCCCATCACCAACTCCATGAAACTGTGCTCAGCAGTCACATATAAGGCTGCTCTGCAACATCAGACTAAGACCTACCCCAGGAGAAATGCTGGTTTGGGGTATAAAGACAGGGTCAGCTACCGTCCTCATCAGATACAGCTGGAAAAAGCTGGGCTGGGCGTGAAGGGAAGGTGGCCTGCGGGAGTATTCTGGGTCTTAGAAGGTGAAATGCTTGGGAAAAAAAACAAACAAACACACACAGAGATGACATTTTGGTTGCTTATTTCCATTTCTAAGGGAAACCAAATGTATTGTACTAACAATTGCAGAAGCACATTATTCACGTATTTATTTCAGGTTGAATAATGACAAGGGCACGGATGCAGGGCTGTAAGCAGACCCCAGATAATTCTCCTTGTGGAACACCAGCACCACCAGACAACCAACCCAGCTGCAGCCCTGCTCGAGACAGGGTGGCCACAAACACCCCAGCAACCGCAGAGCCACGTTCATTCATTGCCAACGTCCTCACAAAGCAAAGCTCAGCTCTCAGAGCCACCCGGCGATCTCCAGCGGAGCTGCCGACTCACGTCAGGCTGTTGGGGTTTGATGCGTCGGCAGGACACTTCTCCCAGGTCAAGAGGCAGTCGCTCATCGAAATAATTGAGTGCCTCTGCGACTGCCAGGGTCAGACACTTGCTGGAGAAGGGGCACAGGCAGGGTCAGGTCCCCTCTGCGCCTGGCCTGGAGCTGGAGCAATGGTGCCAGCAGTCGGGACACCCCAAGCCAGCCTGCGTGCCCCCACAAACGGCCTCTGCCCCGCGAGCAGCACCATCTCCTGGCTCAGCTCAAGTCCTAACACACTGTGAAAGCTCCCTCCCAAGTCCAGCTCGCGCTGGAGTCAACAACCCTAAACACCCGCCACATGGAAATTCTCTTCTCAAGCCCCAGGTAATAATTCCAGCATTTCCAAAATAAAATATCAGACTAATGACATAAATCACAGGGAGGAAAACTGAATCCCAAGGATTCCAGTTCTGTGCCCCAGCAATAAAACCTTTATCTTCCAAGCTTGGTTTTCACCTGACAATGTCCTGAGCCAAACAGAACCCAACTGCTTCTTGCGTAGCTCCCAAGAAGGAGGGCACACGGGTGTCTGGCCACCAACCTGCCTGCTGACATCCATTCTGCACAGAAAACACAAAGCAGGGAGCAGGGAGATGCAGGATAGCAGGGAAGGAAGCACGGTGAAGCACATCATGTGTGTGGTGGAACTGAACCAAACCTTTGCCCAGCACGGAGACATTCTGCAATTATTTAGCACAACAAACCAAAGCACACAACATACCCTCTGGGTAAAATCCAGAAGAAACGCGCTCATCTCCAAATGTCATCAGCTGGAAGAATATTTGCATCCCTACCCTGTATCTTTATCAGCAAAAGGACCTTAAATCAAATTAAAAAGACCTCTTGCCCTACTGTAGCAGTGCAGGGAATTAAAAGGAACCCCATGTGCTGTGCGCGCCCTCAGATGTTCTTTGATGTGCTCATTAGCAGCAGCAGCTCCGAGTTCAGAAAGCTTTCCCAGAGAGAAAACGACTCCGCGGGACTGCCAAGAGCAGGGTTTGTTTTCTTTGGGACCTGCTGCACTCGGGGACAGGCTCTGGTGGTGCACGAGCCTCAGCAGCGTCCAACTGCCTCTCCAGCTCCAGCAGCAGGCAGCAGCAGGCCCCTTTCCAGGAAAATCAGAGGCGCAGGCACGCTGCAGCAGATTAGCAGCAGGACGAGGAATCAAGCTCGCATCCCCTGACTCATCTTCCACATCCTTCACCAGAACCTGAGCTCCTCGCTGTGCTTTTTTGGAGGCCTGGGCTCCAACAGCAGCTGCTGGGAAGGAACAAGTGTATGTCACTGCCACTGTGAGAGCTGCAGGGCTCAGCAGCCCTCGCTAGCAAGAGGTGGAACATCTCCATGGGCTTCCCTCCACGGAGGGGACGGAGACACCCCTGCCTCATCCTTCGGCCCACCTAGGGCTGAGCTCTCCAGCTGCTCGTCCCCCTGGCACTGCAGGACCCCAGCTCTTCGCTGCTGGAGCAAACGTCTGGATTCAGACGAGCCAACCCCACTCATGGTGTCAACAAAACCTGATTTCTTGCACTGCTGGTGCACCACGGGGACACAGCATCTCCCTTGGTGACCCACCTGAGGCAGCAGCCCGTGGCCACGCTGGCCACGCATTAGCCAGCCACGTTGCTGGCTCCATACAGAACCCCCCTGGGCAGCAGTCACCCAGCCTGACCCGCACCAGTCCCATACACCTGCCACCTCTTCCCCTGTATTTCTGGCACCTCCTCATTCCCGACACCTTAACGCTTTCCTCCTCCTACCAGCAAACACCACAAAGACATTTAAAACCCTCCCCAAATCTCTGCAGCAGAGGAGCGCTGCAGTATTAACAAGGAAGTGAGAAAACCTCTACCAGCACTGCCTGAAAACCTGCGAGGCACCCCCTGGAAGCTGTTAGCAATCCATTTTCTTGAAGGACCGAGCCCGTCCCCGGGGATTCGCGGAGGAGAGGCTCCCGCACGGGTTGTGCTTCAGAAGTCTCGCGCAGAGAGGGGGCTGCTTGTCGCTCAGCCCCTGGGGACGCATCAAGCTCCTGACATATGGGGATGCAACACATTTAAAGCAATCTGCTGTCTTACGCTCTGCCATCTGAATTACAGCGCTGCCTGCCAGGCTGAGGCTCAGCAAACACCTCTCCTGCACCTTATGGCGCCGCTCCCCGACTCCTCTCGGTAACCAACTTGATTTAGCAGCAGCTCAGGACCCTGCTGCACGTAGTAAGAAACTAATCTCTTACCTGCAGCCCGCGGATAGCCTTCAAAGCCCCTTGACACAAGGCACAGAGATGCCCGACAGCAGTAATTGCCCTTGGTAAATCAAAGGGCCTCAGGACTTTGCCAGGCGCATCGCTTTTAGCAGCCATCTGCATTTCGGATTTGTTGGAAGCCTGGAGTTGTTTCACATGGCTACTCAACCACGCGTCTTCAGGCCATTTTGGGATATTTGCGTTCAAAGTAGCACGGAGTAAAATAAGCTCTGATTAACACTGCAATTTTTGGATGATCCTGGTGTCTTGAGCACGCCAGCTGCTCCCGAAGTGACGGAGAGAAATGGGAATGTGCTTCTGCTGGTGGGGGAGGTGGCACTTCAGTGTAAGCGAGCCTTACATCTACAGAGATGTCCAAGGAGGAATTCAGCTCGTTGCAGATGAACGAGGGCCCAAGGGTCAGCGAACTCAGGTTTTAATCTCTACTTCAACACTGCCATTTAGTATGATTGGAGATAAATAGAAAATGTAAACATGTAGAAGAGAAGCAACGATCCCTTCTGCCTTCTGAAGCTAAACACGGCAGGGCATGGCATGGTATAAAAGGTCAGACCAGACAGTGAGGGAGGCCATCAGGTAGATGGACAAACAGACCGAGCATTTGGTTGCTCTGGATGAAAAGCATCAGGCAGCATCTTTACCCATGGTGAACGCTAAAACAATAAGCACCGTGATGCATTACCTGCCCTGAACAGAGGATCAGAGCTACCAACCCGTGAGTACAGAAAACCTGGCTGCCTTTTCAGGAGAACTTCATTTGCAAAGTATCTGAGGAAGGCTGGCAGCTTCTCCAGAAAACTTTCCCCAAGTGTTGGTTTGCATCTTTCTCAGGTTTTTCCGCTAACCAGATGTGCATCACGTTTGTATTTGTTTCCCAAAACCCTTCTTGCAGACTAACAGTGTTAGTGGAAGCACTTGAAGAAAATATAGCTTAGAAATCTGCAATGCTGGAGTTCTCATTTTAATACCCCAGAGCATCCACACCCCACATCTGAGCTGGCCACAGCACAGAAAATACCACGCCATCCCTAATCACCATTCACAATTTGGATCCACAAACTAAAGAAGCCACATCGAAAATAAGGCTAACTGAAGAGACAGTGCAGCCTTCAGCAGAAGTAGGTGGAAAAAAAAAAAAAAAGAAAAAAAAAGATAAATTACTGGCTAAAAGCTAGCAAAACCCATCTACAACAGACCATTGTGCCCATCAAAGGCAGAGATAAATCAATGAACTGTTGATCCACCACCTTGGTTCTCACAATTACTCCTCACAATACGTTCAGCTTCTTGCTTCAAAGCACCCTCGGAGCTACAGCTCCCGCCCCGAGCTCCCCAGAGATCATCTGCTGCTGGATGGCTCAGCTGGATTATAAACCAGTTTCACCATTATCAAATCATAACAGCGGGTTACTCAGCCCAGCAAGGAAACATCAGGCTCCTTTGTTTGGTTTTGCCACACTTGAAGGGAAAAGGCACTGAAGTGTTCTCAAGAAGCACTCAGCGGAGGGAGGGATACATTAAACTGTAAATAGAAATGGAAATGTGAGAGCAGAGCCCTCAGTCACTGCGGCTCTCACGGAGGTTTAGCAGCCAGCGGCTGGATCAGGCAAACGTTTTGGCAAAGGAGTTGTGCAAAATAGCGGGGGAATGGGGCGCCAGGTGAGCCGCCTTGCTCTTCCCTATCAGAGAGCTTTAGCAGGGGAAGTTCAGAACTAAAACAAGCGATGCTTGCACAAGGAGAAACCAAACCAGCAGCGAGGCAGACTTCCCAACTTGAACTGCACTGCCCGAGGTTCCCAAATTTGCTGGTTGCTGCTGAGTTTCTGCTGGGCCCTTCTAGGAGGCTGGGGAAGTTGCTCAGCTCCTCGGCTTGAATCCTGCCCGTGAGATCGAGGTCCCTGCTAGTGCCAGCGCCTGGCTCACCACCATGCCAGGAGGGGAATTATGTCAAGAGGGGAGAGAAACCTCCCTTCCTTGCTGCCAGGCACTCAGCCTGCAGCTCTCCCTCATCATGGATCTTTCACATCACCCTGACTCACCTGAGACCCCCCAAAACTCGGATATCACTGCTCGGAGTCTTCTCAAGGGGTCTCACGCATCACGGGGACAATCAACACCACAGAACTTAGTCAGCAAACTGCAAAATCCATCTGCCATCTATTGCTTGTGTCAGTTCAGCAAGAGACAGAACTGTACCCCAGCCGTATCCCAGCCCATCCCCTGCTCACTTGGGCTCTGCCCTGACGACCTGCTCCAGCAGCAGGAGTTGAAGCAGCACCAGCCTCACACCCCCTGCTGCAAACCTCTCCCCTCCCGAGAGGCCTGCCCCTGCCTTCCTCTGCACAGCTGCACCAAGGCTTCCCTAAAACCTTCCCTGGCCTCCAAACGACTCCGTGGCATTTGGGGAGATCTGGTTACATGCTCCATGCCCTGCACCCAAACCCAGCGCTTCTCCCTACAAGTCACCAGCTGCCAGACCCCCTCCAGCAGCAGCTGCACGTGAACATCCCCCCCCAGAAGCTCTCGGACCCATCCCACAGCTTGTACAGGACACCAACTGCTCCGCAGCAGCCTGTATGGGAACATGTTGTATCCACGGCCTCCTTACATAGCTTAAAGGATCAGCTGTGTCACCTTCCTGAGTTATAGGATCAGGTCTGGTGCTAAATGTGAATCGAAGTGTGCAGCCCAAGCTCGCTTCCGAGCTTAACCACGTGTTGCCTGGCAGGCCAAAGGATGGGTAACGGGGAGGTACAGTGCAGGGCAGAAATAAAGAGAGGAGAAGCGATGAAATACAGCCCCCCTGGAGCTCAATTACTTCTGACTCATCCTCCCAAACGAGCTCTTTGCCTTCATAAATCAGAGGGAACAGCAACACTCACGCTGCCGGGAGAGGGTAATTATTCTTGCGCAGCGCGAGGGGAAAACACACATGCTAATAGTGCCAGCTCATGAGGCCCTGCTCGTGCTGGCAGCCAGAGAAACCCAAAGAGACAGGCTTTGGGAGGCACTGGGGGCCCGCTGTGGCCATACAGCAGCCTGATGGAGGGACCTGAGCTTCTTGCTCAGCAGGGAATTCGTGTGCCCCCGACTCGGGATGCTCCAAAGTCAGGTGTCTTTATTTTCTAGGGATTTTCCTTCAAAGCAGAGTCTCTAGGAAGTCTTAAGGGCTTTTCTAAGGTGTGTAGATTCAGAAAATACTGCTGGCCCACAAACAGCTCCGAAGAGAGAACATGGTTTTACTCTTGCAGTGTGCTATCAAGCATGCAAGGGCGTTTTGTTCAAGGCTTTCTCCTGCAGTAGCCCGTACTCAGCACCAGGCTAGGGGGGTATTTGGTGGTATTGCAAATCTTATCTTCCTGAGCTCTTTTATCCCGGATTTATTCATTCTCAGATTTAGTTGCTGGTAGATCAAACTCTCACTATCAGCTTTTTTTTTTCATTGTGATCTTTTCCATTAGGAATAGCTCAAAAAAGCCAAGAGCAGACAATTTGAACAATTAAAAGGCAAATCCTTATATTCATACAAATTTGGCCTGGTGAAGAAATTTGCGTCGTGGTTTTTCCTCAGAGAGCAAACACAACTTTCTTTAGGAACATGGCAACTGCAGCACTGCCAGCAGCTAGCCCAGCTGTCAGCCAAGCCTGGGAGGTGTTTTACAGCAGCAGCTCCCAGGAGCTAAATGAATAAAATAATGAGAAAAATGAGATAAATGAGAAAGAAGAAGAGGGAGAGCTAAGGGTGCATTTCTAACAGCCACCAATATTTGAGGTTAGCCAAAATCACAATCACCTGGGCACAGATCCCTCATCTCTTGCCAGAGCCTACGTGCCACGGGGGGAGCCCCCACCCAGATGCACGGTGTTGGGGGCACCAGGAGGCAGGACAGGGTATAGCCCCATCAGTAATTAGTCGGGTGATACGAGGGGATTTTGCATAGTAATCAGGTGGAATTCGGAGGTGAGAGATGGAGAAGCAAACAGAACAGCATGCACTGGGAGCTGCCTGGTAACACAGAAGCACAGCAGCAACCTCAGGGATAATTCATGAAACGCAGCCAATTCGATCAGGAATAAAAGAAACTTCAAAAAGGCCTGACGTGGTCTGCAGCCCTGCTGCTGGCAAGCACCCAGATCCCCCAAATGCTTCATTTTGACAAGGTAACATTTGCCCTGACTGAGGGGAAAGATCCCATCTGGATGCAAGCACTAAGATCATCTCCAAGCTATCTGCCCAGTTAGAAAACTAAATTAATTTTAATAGTGTTCTCCCGTCCAGAGCTCCCTTTAACCTTTTGCTTTTTATTAACAGAGATAAAACCCAGACACACTTCCAAGAGCAGAATCTCATCAACTTTGCCTCTTTGGTGCCAGCGCTGCCCTGACGCAGGTGGTGATGAGAAGCAAAGGCAGCAGAGCCCCAAATCTCCCAGTGCTGCTCTGAAGAGCTCTCGACCAGGTTAAGGAGAGCAGAGCTCAGTGAGACACCCGGCTCCTCCCAGGACCTGGGTGCTGCTCAGGGCTGCGGTGCCCCCAGCCTCGAACCAAGCCAAGGGAACGGGGAGCAGTGCCAGAGGACTGGCTGAGCAGCAGCCATCCCAGTCTCACTGCCAGGGGAGCGGTGTGAATTACCATCCTAGCGTGGTGCAGAGAAATAAAATCAATTTATCTCCATTTGCACTCTCACCCTCCTCTCTCTCAGCAGCGCCGCGTTCTCCCTGGCCCCCTCTGTGCCAATCCACCAGCCAATTAACCTTTCATTAGAGGCTTCCCAGACGTTTGCCAAAAGGCCGTGACACCCGTGATTAGCACTCCATTCCACATGCATCGCAACAACTGCACGCCCTGGCCCACGCTGCCCCCAGCAGCCCAGCTTTCAGCCTTCCCCTTCATCCCGTGCCCCTCGGAGGTGTGCCTCCAGAAGTCGCTCCCTTCACCACCTTTCTTACGACTTTTCAAAACCTCTGCAGTATTATTTCTCAGCCTGAGTCCCAGTCTTCAATAAAACTCTTGCTGTAGAAATTATCCAGCACTTCTGCTTTTAATCCTGCTCCGAGCTTCCTTCCAGCTCTCCTGGTTCGTTCCTGCGCCAGGAGACAGAAGCAGCAGGTGGTTAACCCTGGGCTTACCCAGCTGCACCATGTTGCCTTCCCACTGCCTTGGCTAATAACTCCTAATGTGCAATTTGGTTTTGCTCACTGCTGAGCACCGAGCTAGCACTTCCACAGAGCTCTGCATTATAACCAGGACCTCGAGCCCCGTGAGTACACCGCAGGCATCTCGCAGCTCCTCACCTCGTGTACAGGCAGAATTGTTTCTGTGTGCCTTGCTTCACATTTTCCTACCCTGAAATTCATCCGTTGTTTTATCATCCCGCCGCCCCATTTCAGAACATCATCCTGCACATCTTCGCACTTCACCCTCGTCTTCACCACCCTAAACAGTTTGCTGTTCTGCCAGAACTCATTTCTCTTCCATTTGTTCCTTTGTCAAGCCTCTGCTGCATCTCTGAAGCAGCGCAGGTCTCAGCACAGACCCCGCAGTACTCTGCCGGTGACTTTCTTCTGAAAGAAAAGACGATTTACTTCCACGCTCCTTTCTTCTTCTTTTAACCTATTATTTTTATTCATGTACGGATCTTCCTTCTTTTTCCACAGCAGATTTGTTTCTTTAAAAGTCTTCTGTGAGGGACCTTGATAACTGCCTTTGAAAATCCAAGCAGATACCAACAGAGCCCTGCTCCACACACTCGTAAACTCCTTCAAAGCAGCATTTTGCCCTGTGCTCTCCCACAGAAGCATTTGCAGTTGTCTTTTCACTTGAAAGCAGATTCTGAGTTTCATGGGATGCTTTTGAGGGCAAAGCTTTTCTTGCTGCAGGTATTTTTAAAATTTACACAGAAGGAAAAATTAAGTCCCCACGTGCATCTTGTGTAATCTCACCAACACCTCCTGCACTCAGCTTCCCTTTAAGTAAGACAAAAAGATATTTGCCCAAATATAACTAGCAGTACTAACACAAACCTTTCATCTCAGGTCTTTTTCCTCCACCCCTTCAGAGAGTACAGCTCCCGAATACACAGACCCCTTCCTGCAGCAGCCTCACGCTACCTCCTGTCCTTCACCAAGCCTTTAAAGTGCATTTGTGCCCTTCTCTCCAGGTTGCTGTGACCAGTTTGTGGTCGTGAACTAGGATTTCAAAGTACCCTGAAGGAGAAGGGCCTGCTGTTTGTGCTGCTCCTGCAGTGAGGAACCACGGGTGCACATCAGGAATCCTGCCTTCAAAGGTGTTTAAACAGATTTTTAAGATCAAAGAAAACTTTAGTGGCCACAAAATGCTGGACACCTGATCTGTTTGTTTTCCCTCTCACCCACACCTCCCTGACAATTACCGTACAGTCAGACCCTTCTGCAGAAATCACCATTTTCCCCCTAGAGCCACATAAAAGCATGAAAAGCTCTATTCCAGACCAATTTGCAAGAAAACACTGAACTATGCAATGCACAGAAGGGACAACATCTTCTCAGAAAGGTTTACAACACCGGGCAGGCACCTTTATACTAAACACATGCACAGAGCTGATGGGGGGGAGCACATTTTGCAGAGTAAATACCAAACAGAAACGGGGGGCTTCAATCTGAGAATAACAGCAGCAGCCCTTAGACAAATCTGAGCATCAGGAACACATTGAGCGTGTCCTCCAACATGCATCCAACATCTGGACCCCGTAAGCTGCACCTCTCCTGTCTGGCTGAGCCACCCAAAATCAAGGGCTTGGGAGAGGGTTCTGACCATGGGAGCCATGAGCTCAGGAGCTCTGCGATGCTGCTTCCACAGACTTGATGTCCAATGCAAGTGGTTTGATGTTTTTAGAAGTCAGATCTCATGTATAACACACAATGTGAATAACACGCAAACTGGCTGCTATGTTAAAATTACACCTCCTCCCCTCATGTAATGCTGACAGCTCCCACTGGCTGCAATCCCTGGACCAGTCTAAACTTGCAGAAAGGCCCCCACAGGTCACTGTGCTGAGGAAGAGGAAGGACGTGCCTTAAAGATGCTCCCAAGTCAGGGGCTAGGGCTGAGAAGAGCTCCCAGAAGAGCAGCTCCCCTGGCCCAGGCATCAGACCCATCCCTGCCATGTGCCATGGGAGCTGCCGGTCAGGGAGACCACCAGCAGGCTGAAATGTGCTGTTGCCCAAAATTCCCCGGCCCCTGCTGTCACCAAAGGGCCACAGGAGCTTCCAGCAGACACCTCCTTCCAGGGGACCACAGCGCTTCCCAAACTTCTGTGCCATCAGAGGACCAGGCACTCAAGACACTGCCCAGCAAACAGGCACCTCCACGCTTACCTTGCAAATGAAAATTTAATATTGTCTCGTGGCTTATTTTCCAAGAGCTTCCAGACCACCAATGGTCGTAACTCGCTAATAGCTGGGCAGTGGGAAATTGTTACAGCAAATAAACACGAGGGTTGGGTAATACCGCCCTTTATTGCCTCCCTCGGGGAAGATAACACAGGGAAGGAAATGAGGCTTCCAGTATTGACAGATTTCTTTACCGAACTTCTATTTTTGACAATTTCCCACTTGGCGTGTTGCCATAAATGCAGTATTGAATAATTACAGCGCTCCCCCTGCTTCTCTCCTCCCCTCTTCAGCTGATCGCCCGAACTCTAAAAGCCAACATAAAATCTGCGTTTTCAGCTAAGGTGTCCTAAACCTGCCCTTTGGACTCTGCTCTCACTGAGCATTGGGACAATTTGCATGGTCAGAGTCAGTGACAGCGTGCCTGCGTCCCTGCAGCTCGGAGAAGGCAGACTTGTGTGTGCTGCCCTGCAACCAGCAGCACTGCCAGGAGGGCAGAAAAATCCCAGGCAGAGCAAAACCTGCACACGTCAGTGAAGGGAGAGCTGGAGGCTTCCCCCAGCCGTTAGGAAGGAGAAATGAAGAATCTCTTCTTAACCTCTCATCTGAACACATTCCTTGAAATTCATTTCCAATGAGTGACCTTTAACGTGGATGGCATTTCACCCCCCTTCTATTTTTAATATCATCACTCTCAGGCAGCTGATGTATTTCACGTGCTTCCATCAACAACAAAAAATACAAAAAAAGAAAAAGAAAAGATATAGATGGCATAATGTTGACATTTGATGTTGGTATTTAGCCATAATGTCAAGTTTGCTAACTTCACAATTTGTCAGCAATAATCAGACACGGGGATCTTTCTACATTAGGACGAAAAAGCCTCTTTGAATCATGTTATTTAAGAGCGTGTGAGTACACATGGCTCTTCAAGGCAGGAGGGAGAACCTTACCTGGTATGTTTAGGGCAGGAGAGAGGACCTTCCCTTGCACAAGTGTTTGCAAAGCTTTGGGATGGGGCTGAAAAAAGCATGCAAGGTATAGAGATTTAATTCCCAGATAAGGACTGTGAAAGCCTCACCCTTAGGACTTCAGAAACCCACACTACATCCTTTAGGTCTCATCCTTTAGGTCTGCGGTATCCAAAGCTCTGCAGCAAGGGTAGGAGCACACCTGAACACCCCCCAGAAGTGGTGATTCCAGCCCTTCCCGCGAGAAGCGATGCTTCCCAGGCTGCAAATGCAGATTACAATGAATGGAGCTGATGGCAATTGAGTGAGAGAAGGGCAGTTCATCTCCCAGCCCATGAAATTGCAGACTGCCAGCAGAAGCTATTTCCTCCAATTCAGAATATTCCCTCCCTTTTCCCCCTTCAACAATGGGCCCAGAAAAAGCCAGGGACATCTGTCAAACCCAGCTGGCTCACTTGGAAAACGACTGCGCGGCTGTTTGGGAGGAAAGCGATAGAGTCAAGAGAGAAGGGCCAGGCATTTCTGCACGCTGGAAGCCGCTCATCTCCGCGGTGACAACTTGAACTCGCTCCCAGCTCTGCTGCAGGCACCGCCAGAAGCCGCTGCTCCACCACGGGCCCTGGGCTGCCACTTGCAAGGGACCACGCTCGGGGACAGCAAGAGCGGGTGGCTCGGCTGCTGCATCCTCAAGCTGGGCAACATTCAGGGACTGAGCATTCAGGGACTCTGCCTGCAAAAGCAAAAGACTACAGGTCCTGGGCTCAGCTGTAAGTCAAATGTAATTCTGCCCTTTAAAAGAAGAAAGGGGGCGAGATAAAAAGGAAGCATCGCTCCACACTGAAAAGCATAATTTCCAGGGGATTAAACTATTGTGCTATTTGCTCTCGTCTATTTTAGCTGCTGCTCAAGATGTTAACCTCCTGACTCCCAATGAAGCAATGAAAACAATTATCGAGCTGGCAATGAGATTTTCAGCTGGGAAGAAACGTGTGTTAAGGCAGGAGCGAGGAGCCCCGCTATGAACACTGCTCCCAGGGCCGGCAGCGCTCTGTACCTGCAGCACAGCACTGATGGGGAAGATGGGGAAGAGGATGAGATGTGCCCTCTGATCCCAGGGGCAGGCCGGTCACAGTGGTGCAGTACAGACACGGCACCACGCAGCCGAAGTGCCTGGTGCTCCAGCAGGTGAATGAAGGGCTCTGAGCTGAAGGAGCCCGCAGCCTTACTGGCCCTTCACAAGTGCTCACGCTGTCAGCCGGTGACACCAGGTAACCACACTGCTCGCAATTCCACTGAGAATTATGTGAATTTAGCACTTGCAAAAGATCAACCCAGCAGGGCAATCACTGTGTTACCTGTTGGGTGCCTCCCCTGTCCTTCATCTTCCCCTGGTACCAGGGCAAAGAATCACGTCACTGATCACACAATACAAACACCACAAAGCGTGCTGCAACAGAGCCTACTTCTTCCATGCTTCTCTCCCAGCTACGGCCACCAAAAGCAGGAGGGACCCACCACACAAGTCCCTTGGGACCACCACAGAAGAGCGCTGTGAAGCCTCCCATCCTCTTCTAGCACCAAATTACTCACGGAGACCCCAAAAGACACCCATGAGCTGAGGCCACGCGGTTCAACCCCTGGACGTGAGCTTCTCCAAAGCACAGGCAGCTCGGGCCTGCAGGGTTAGGTCAAATCCAATTCAAAGAAACATTTATTTTCTACGGAAACTAAAGATTCACTGCTCAGAACTGCATTAAACTGAGAAGATGAGAATTCCATTAACTAATCTAATTTAACCTGATCTGTTTGAATTTCATTAGGCACGGCCGCACTGGAGACTCCGTAATGAGGCTCCCATACATCGGGATCCTGCCTGCCTCTAACTCCATCTCCCACCCCGACACGGACAGCTGTGATCGTGCTAATTAGCTGCAGAACCTGTGATGTACTTCAGCTGAGCTCGGGGTGAAGAGAGAAAGGTTAAAATGAAACCAAATGAATGAGAAAACATCGGTGCACTTGCACACGACTTACAGGACAGGAGTAACGCACCCTGCGCGTGCAGGCGTCTTCTCTCAGTTGGGATGGAGGAGGGCAGAGCTTCAGAACAAAGCATCCCTCAGTAACATCAGTTAATTACCTTGATAAATTAAAGGATGAGACTGAAGGCAAAAGAGTTTCGTATTTAAATAACCCCTCTCTTATTTAAATAACCCCTTGCCTGCCCAGGCCTCTCATCTACCCCCACTGGAGCCCACCGAGCCTCCCCAGCCCAGATCTTTAACTCGGGCAAGGTCTGGAGCACGGCGACACCCGCAGCTCAGGCACACACCTCTGAAAAGTTCAGCCATCCCAGCCAGGCTCTTCGTTTGTCCACAGAGGGTGCAGAGCAATTAGAGAAGCTTTAACGACCTGAGGCTCAGCCAGGGCACTGCGGTGCTTTTCCAGCATTTGTGCAGGAGCACATTCTGCCATGGAAAAGGAGGGTTTAGGCATAGAAAAGTTTCATGACCTTCTCCTGGCCTCTTCCACAGACTCTAAGAGCACCTGGAGCAGGCTGTGGGACACAGAAAGGGCTTGAAACATCAGAAACTTTTGAGAAACATACTCACACGCAATATAGCGCACCCAAACAGCACTGGGGAGACCTTATTTATGGCTAGAAAGAAGAAAAGCTGGGTCAAATGAATCCAATGTCTCCCAAAACAGTGGCTCCCCCTTAAATACAGGGCAGTTCATGGTTTCACTCCAGGCCTTCCCATTCCACACAACGTCACGTTGATATTGATTTCCGAATTACTTTCCAATTACAAGTGCTAGCAATAAAATTAACGGCATGAATTTCAAGCATTACACTTCTCTTGCAATTTCAATTATCAACTAAAGACCATGGCAGAAGCATTAAGCCTCGAAACGTTAACAGTGGTTATTACTTTGCTACTGTGGGGTGGGTTTTAGTTTTGGGTGGGCTTTTTTTGTGTTTGTTATTTATTTTGGGGAGGAAAAATTATGCTGGCTACCCTGCAAGCTGTAGTTCAAGTGCCATTACATGCGCTGGGGATGCCTAGAAGATAGGAACCTGTTTTCGGTCAGGTGAGCAGTGAGCTCTGACAGTGAGCAGAACGCACCAGCCAGTGGATAAAGCACCGTGGGCTGGCTGAAGGAGCTTTACGATGAGCAGCAGCCTTCTGCTTTCAGCATCCTTGTGGAACTGGAAGAAGCCACCCACCGCAATCTAGAGGTTTTGGGGAAATGAGGTGTTGAGGGAAGCAAGCAAGTTTTACAACCAGCCTGCTGGGCCAAAACCTTGCTTTGGGGGATGCCCAGCAGCTTTCAGCCTGCCTGCCTCCATCTCCCTAATTAATGCAGCAGATACGAAGCCCAAGGGGAAGCAATCGCAGCAGGGGTTTATCCACGTCCCCCTTTATCTTCCCAGAGCAGGTTGGGAGCTCCCTCAGGTAGTAAAGCCAAGACACGGCTCTGCTTACCGACAGGGCACGCATCTATGCGAGAGGATGGCCGTGGTCAGCAGAGGGTTATGTGTGTGTGTTTATCGGCAGCCAGCTGCTTAAAGCTGGAGCCAGAAGGATTTCCACAGTCCTGCTCCACTGCACTCGAGTCATGTAAAGCTCTGCTTGGCAGCTGCCTTCCCTGGCAAAGCCGGTCTCTGGAAGTTGGCCTCCGTCGCTCCACTGATTTCCCGTTCCTCCAACCCAACTAAGCTGATAAGCTGCGCTGAGCACCTCTTCTCAAATCACTCCAAATCTCACAGAGGGGTAAAACCGAGTTCCAAAGTTATCCCAGTGACTTCGATTTCCTTTCTCTTGCACTATTTCATTGAGTAATCACTTGCACAGAAATCCAGAGCCCGTTCCTCCTGATCCAGGCACAGCACAGATCTAACACAAGCACCAGCCTGGCACAGCCATCCCACACACACAGCAGTGGGGAACATGAGTTGTACTTGTAGGGCTGCAGCTGCTCCCTAGGGGCACGAGCAGTTGTAGCCCCAGCACTGTAAGACAGCGCCTCTCCTCTGAGCTCTGCCACAGCCTGGAAGCGACCCCAAACACATACCAGGGGGCTACGCATTATGTAGGTGAAGTTAAAGAAAGTATCTAGTCTTAAGAGTGGATTCTGAACATGAAATACCCACTGTAACTGCAGCCACCAAGCCCTCAGAGCTAGCAAGCAAGGCATTTCACCAGCTAGACTAGAACCCTGAATGATCAGGACATGCTGCAGCCCCTGCTGAGGCCAGGAAGCTTTATGATTTTGCGTGAGACACTGTGTCCTGCAACAAGGTCACCTTGAGGCGAGGAGCTGGGCAATAACGGGGCTGAGAGGCAGCAGGCACAGGACAGGACCTGGGCTGCCTCCTGCCCTCCCTTGCTCCAGGAGGGAGGAACCAGCCCGTGCCAGGACCCCCTCTCCCTTTCTGTGCTCTCTCGGGGAACTTGGTTTGGCTCCAACCCACAAAACCTCAGCTGTTTCGTGGTGATAAATCCAGCTCAGAACTAGCACTTCAGAACTCACTGACGTCAGGTCTCGAGGGTAAGCTGTAAGTTTCCAAAGGGCAGCAGAGCACATCGCACACACACAGCCACACAGCAATGTAAGGAGCAGTGAGCTTCCAAGCAAAACCAGGGTGTTGGATCTCAGTTTGAACCAAACCTGCATCCCCCTCTCACCTCCTTGGGTTTCTCATTTTGCCCACTCCACGACCTGGTTGTTGCAATTTTTGCATCTTCACAGGGCAGTTTTGCCCCTTTAGCTAAAAAAAGGTACCCTAGTGATTTAGGGTATACACAAGGACACAGCATTCAAACCCAACAAAGCCACCCTTCGTAACTTGGGGCTGAAGGATGGGAGGGAGGCCAAAAGCACAGGTGGGTTTCAGGAGGACATCACCCAACTCACAGCCAGCTCTCAAGGTGTAGGAAATGGCCTGGAGCAGGAGGCAGGAGCAGGGGGAAGGCTGCAGACAGGGAACCAAGACTCAACGCACACATTGACCCTATCCTCTTCTCCAGACACCCTTTTGCACCAGCAGGTGTAGGTCAGTAGGATATACAGATAGATATGGTCTAACCCAGGCCAGCAAGTTTTTCCCATCAGCCAAGACCGTTTGCTAATTCAAGCTTAACCCAGCACATTTCAGTTCTGAGGTGAAGACAGCAAATGAGCATTTGAACCCTTACCTGGCTGATAAGCGAGCTGCAAGACCGACTGAAATCAAATTTAAATCATCCCAAAGAACATTAGAGCTACTATACAAGTCTCCCCTGTAGCAGAGCATAGCAGGGGACAGCGATTTGATTTATCTCGCAGACATTAATGCGCCAATTAGCTCTGGTTCTCTGGGGAGAAGTCAGCCCATAATTTACATATTTTGGTCATATAGCAGGGAGGGGAAAAAATTACGAAAACACGTGAAGCATTTGGATGTGCTCAGCTACCAAAGATTTCATAATGAACAGTCGTGACATTAGATTAGTGTTTCCCGATGCAAAGAGGATTTTGTTTCAACTAGGAGCGTAACGAGGAATTATAGCAGCTGTGCCTGTCATTATTCTGCTTAGCCCGTTAATGGAATTGGTTTGCTAGAACCAAATTGGTTCAAAAGATTAATTAAAAACAGGTGGTTCTGCGCAGCAACTTCTCCACACCGGAGAACTTGGGGTGGCCAAACCACCTCTGCTTTCCTTAATGATTGCAGGAGTTGTCTGCTTCTCTCTGGGGGGCAATAAGACAGCAACACAGCTCAATTCAGAGCACTGCCTGTGTTGCAAGGCCCACCTGGGGAGAAAAAAAAGCATCTGATAACTTGTGAGGCTGGCCCTTGTAGTGTTTCCCAGGGGATGGTGTTCCCTGGAAGCGCCCTCCATTTCCCTGTACATCTCAGGAGGCATCATCTCTGCACGAGACATCCCCAAGGGACTTAGAAACAACTTGTCAGTAAACAAGGGCTGAAGCTCACTAACCTAAAAGCCAGAAGTTGCTTTGAAGCGGAGCCCTCTGAGGAGCCAAGTTCTGCATTTGGAGGTTTTTTTGTCACCATCTCTGCTGGCCACATGCGACTCAGATCAAAGAGCCCAGCCCATGTCAGCACCGTGCTGGCTATGTGCCTTCTGAGGGCAAGGAATGTTTCAATATGTATGCAGCAAAACCCAGTCATGGAGCAAAAGTCTTAATTCAGGAACAAAACAACAACTGTGGATCTAAGAACAGACTGGCCATCTGAGAATCATCCTGAAAATCCATGGTAAAAATGCACAAAGCTTATTTAACTGAACATTTGGGTTTGCTTTTAAGGAGTTTTGGTTTGTCCTTGAAACCTTCCTGCTGTACAAACCCAAGACAAACATTGTCCAGAATTAGAAGGAAAAGATACACTGAATGTTTGTGAAGGCACAAAGCCCCTTACCACACCAACACCCCCCCAGCCATCCTCGCAGCAGACAGGACACACGTGTTGTGCCTGAAGCAAAGACACCTTTGATAAACAACACCGCATTTTATGACAAAGTACCAGAAGTATTTCTGGCACATTAGGGACTTGGGATTCAGCTGGAAGGGAGTTCCCAGGCAATGAAAAAATTTATGAGTATTTGTGTCTCAATATTCCTTACCAGTAATTCTATCTTTGGACAGCAGCTCCCAGGGACTTTCCCTGCAAACTCAGAGAAAACCGATACAGCACCGAAAGCAGGCTCCCAGGATTTCTGGCCCACGAGCTGACACCATTCAATTCAAATGCTTTCAGAGGGACTGAGAGCTGGAAGTATTTTCAACTTGTTAAATCAAGGCTGCTGGAGCTTACTCTGCAGAGCCCATCCAAACTGCGTGGGCACGAATCAGAATGGGAAAGAATCAGAAAAACAGCGTTTGTGGAGTCTGCTCCAAACTAAGCTCTCAGTGCAACTGGCCATTGGGTAAGGAAGAACAATTTTGGGGCCATTTTCCTAAGGGAACAAAGATTTGTAGCATGTGCACGGACAGAGAGACAGCTCCAGTACAAACAGCAGGAGAGGATGCCCAGCGGGGTGGCCACTATTAAAGCAAGCAACCAGAGGCTTCTGTACACACTGGCAGATAGGAAGCAGGCCATGAACTGAATGCCATTAGTTTTCGTTTGCTTCCCTTTCACAAAAGAAAGGTGTCCATCTGTACCAGTGCCCCCCTAAACCCAGTGACCTCTCAGCTGCACCCAGCTCCAGGCACGCTGGATGGAGAAGCAGAGATACGGGGCCCCTCCGAGAGGCAGCACAGCAGCATAAACAAGAAATCCTGTGCAAAGGCAAAGCTGCGGCTCAACAAGCCCTTTCTGAGGTATGGGGGGATCAGACTAACACAAACCTTCGGAAAGCAGCCCCAGGTGGTTTGCTCACAGAACTGCTCCCTGCCTGACCTGGAAGAAGTTTCACAGAGGGTCCCTGCAGCTCTGAGGGCTTCACAGCCCCCCGTTATTTCCCTGCACAGCCTTGTTACCTGCACACACAGTATCCTAGTGAGATCCTATATCCTATACACCCCTATAGTGCAGGTCTGCTACCGGCCCCCTTCTGTTGGCAGCAGAGAGGCTGTGACACAGCTGGGTGCAGGAGAGGGCACTCACCTGGCACATGCATCTGCAGGCTGTCTGCTCGCTGCTCTGGTCTCCTTACACCAGACAGAAATATTCAGCTGCTCCCCTAGCTCTTCATTTGGTTACATCCTTTCTTTCTTCTACTCCCCTCTCAATTTTGGAAATAACACAAAGTCATTTGTAAAAAAATTAAAAAAAAATACAGTTGTGCAAGTTAGAGTTTTAAAGTATTCTCAGCCACAGTGAATTATAAAATACCAGTGCAGCACAGCTCTAAGCAGGAATTCACACAGAGGTTGTAGAAAACCCAGACAACATCATCAAGTTATCCGTATTTGAAAGCAGCAGGCTGAGCATGTTCCTGCAGCAGCAGGCACCACGCGGCCAAATCAGAGCTTCACAAAAGAGCAGCTGAGAGTCGTACAGCCAGGGAGGTTTCATTCATATGTGAGTCTCTTTGGAGAGAGCATCAAAAACCTCTCGCCTGTGATTTTTCAAACACTGCTCGCTCACAAGCAGTCGGGATTACCGCAGGGCCAGACTTACCAGGGGAGCAGGCTCCAGCTCAGCACTTGTCACGTCCCCTCTCATTTTAACTCTCAGAGAAGAGAGAAATGGAAAGCAAGCAGCACACCTGAACAGCTGTTTGTATTGTTTCTAATTTGTGGTGGTTCCTCTTTTGGCAAACACCTACCGGGTTACCTCCCAGCTGATCCCCATGCTTGCTCCTGCTGCGATTGATATCGAGGCCCAAGCAATGGCAGTGTTTGGAGGAGGGGTGAAGAAGTCAGAGATGCATGCACATTCCTAAACTCGTTGCTAGAACCAGGTATTACCAGGTGCCTAAAATGTCACCCACAAGCCAGACAACAGTCCACAAAGCTACTCCATGGCTCTGTTTTCTCCACGGGCCAGCAGGGCAGTCGCCAGCCACTGCAGAGGGAAAGGCTTTGGGGACAGCAGCATCATGCTGGTTCTCTGCCATTGCTGACAGGTAAATATAACCCACAGTGCAACTTAATCCCTTTCTGGTCTTTAAGAAATAACATTGTAAACACAGGAATGCCCTGCTTTGCTTTCGCTTTATGCCAACAGCTGTGAATTGATGCAGAAAACACCAATTAATTTTGGAAAACAAGAAACCAGCCAACAGAAAGCACCCCTGGCAGAGGGGAACACGCCAAAAAAGAGCCCACCCGCAGTCCATGCAGTGCCTGTACCTCAATTTGTACCACACTCAGTCTCCACAAAACGCAAGAGCATCCTGCAGCCAGCAGGCCTGGGAGGGCAGGACCAGCACTCGGCACAAGCCTGCCCTGCTGTCCTTCAGGTTTTAAAAGCATTCCGGCTTCTGAATCTCGGAGCACAGAAAAAGGAAGGAAATTGCTGCCCAGCAACATCAGAGGTTTGTGCTGGGAATACATATTTGCTCCTATTCCAAGGGGAATAAAGATGTCAAGCTAAAAAATATATATTATTAGTGAGAGATTAGAGTGATTTTGCGATCAAGGACAGAGCACTGCGACTAAGTACATTTCACAGTCCACCAAGCAGCAAAATATGAAGACGTCTGCCACATGGGCTCTGCACGGGTGAGGAAGGTAGCCTGAAAACCCTGAAGTTTAATGGAATAAAACTGCCTCCAAAACCCACTCAGCTGCTCTCGCATGACCCTTCAGCAGAAGACACCTGGGTTGTCCCAGGCTAGGAAGAACGGTGGAGGAGAGGGAAGAGAAAGCCCGGGAGCCCCTGCCAAGGTGGGCGCTGGAAGTGCTGGACCCCAGGGCAGGCTGACTGCCCTGCAGAAGGGCCACCTCCACCCAAACACCTGGCAGCAACAGGCCCTGGGCTTCACACTGATATTTAGAGACCCCAAGAAGGTGCAGTCCTGAGCAGCAGGGCACGAAGAGCCCCACCAGATCCCTGGGGGCTTCCCTCTTTGTTCACAGCGCTGTCGCCCAGCGTTACATCTGCAGATGGCACCTTCGCTCGTGGAGGGAGCGCTCTGCAGAACCGAGCAGATCTTGTTACGAGGGCTGGAAGCAGAGCGTGAAACTCGGAGGCTATTAATGTTTTCTTAATGCGTGAACCGAGCTGGAAAGAGAGCACGAGAAAGGAAATTAAAAGCTTGTGTGGATGCAGATGGTGCCTCCCCTGCCCACCCCCTGTAACCCGGACTTTTGGGGAGGTTGGCGGCAAGGAATGGGAGAAGGGGGCGCCCTCCTTGGCTTTGCCTTCACTGAGATCACAGCAGAGCCCGTGCAACACTGGAAACAAAGAGCAGGATGCTACAAACCCGTTCTGGCTGCTCTCCCATGTGAGCACAGAAGCTTTGCTCCCTGGGATAACAAGGCTCCCTGCCGGAGATCAAGAGCAGCCTTTGGGGTGCAGGATCTGGCTGTAGCAGGAAGGATCACAGCCCGACAGACCTCCAGCTCCAGCCTGAGAACGAGAGGAAGCTCTGCACAGCTAAGCAGAAGCTAATATCCAGCGTGTAACTGGCCTAAGAACGACATATTTTAAACACCTGGAAACAAGCAGCACAGCAGCAATACTCTATCAGTGAGTCTGCACAAGCTCCCACTGAATATGAGCATCCTTTATAAGGAACCTTGCCCAAGCCCCCACATACAGATTGCCACTTCGGTTTTTCACAGCACAGCTGGATGCCAAAGGAGGTGAAAAAATCCCTCCTTTTTTTTCCTTCCCCTATTTTTAGCAGTTTATTTTTCATCCTGGCCAGCAGTGCCCCAGTGCCATTCTCACAAGCACCCAAACGCAGCTGTGGAGGAGCTATCTGGCAGCGGGGCAGAGCTGCTGGGATGGGGTTATCAGAAATGCAAAGCATGGCCCAGCACTGCAAAGCTCTGCTCTGGGACAAGGATCAGAGGCAGAGGCGGTGAATTGTGAGCAAACTCCTTTTAGGGGCTAATGGGAACATGAGATGGGATTTCCTGAACACCCTCAGGGCTTGTCTTTATATAAAAGCTGCATGCGTTTAATTACAATCAGTTACATTAGCTACATCAGTCGATTTAATTAAATTGCAAGGACACTCATAAGTTGATTTAACTCCGTCTCAAATGGATTTAGCAAAAAGTTGGCAAGAAACTAAATCAACATAAACCAAGATTAAATCAACTGAAGAGCATCTACACAGGATTTTGCAGCAATTTAACAAAATGGATTTGAAGACCCATTCTGAACGAAACGGGGTAACCCAGGCACAAAGCACCATGAACTTTTGGGAAGAAAGCAAAGCGTATAGTGCCTCAACTGCCCTAAGAGAAGCTGAGAAGTCCCCTCCTTTTCTCTGCTTCCTGTATTTGGTATTTTTTTATGTGCACACAGATGTATTTATTGTCCACAGTTTGTTTTATTCGTACTTCTCAGCAGTGTTTTGCCCAACAGCAGCGCAAGCTGTGCTCCACGCTGCTGCAGCCTGAACAGGGAGAGCTCTGGTAATCGTTAGGACAATTTAAAGGAAACCACAGATTGGTGAACATTAAATAACCTACCTCAAATTAACTCCCAACTCTAAACACACACCTCATTCTGATTGGAAGCTTTTGGTGCTGTGAAATTTTCAGCACAAAGCAGGACACAGACGGGCAGCAGGTAACAGAGGGGCCTGTCGCAGGCAAGTTGTACCGTGCTGCTCCTGAGGGCAGCAGCTCCAGCAGATGCGATGAAGTCAGCACAGTTTTCACCTAAAACATCTCATTTTGTACCAAGAAATGGAATGATAGGAGGGTAGAAATACAGTGTTGGTTTTGTATGCGGGAAAGCAGCACCTGGTGGTGGCTCCAGCCAAACCAAGCAGCCAGGGGAACCCATCCCAGCCTCCAACCCAGAGATGCTCAGAAGCAAAGCCTGGTAAGGATCCGGGAGCTCACCCTCCTTAATCAAACTGCTCACTTCAGCTCTGCTGGTGCTGACCTCTCCCCCAGCCCACGCTGACCTCTTGCTCTCACGGCACAACCTGTTCTTTTTCTTATAGCTGCATTTAAACATGGGAGAAGCCACACTTGCCCTCACAAAGCAAGCACCTCTTCCAGAAGACAGGGAGAGTCTTAACTGCTGGCTTCCCCAGCAAACCCAAATGCAGGTTAAGGCCACTTTTTATGCTGCTATAAACCAGGTTTGCAGCGTGGTGACTTCGCAGGAGCGAAGCTGCCCCGGTTCCCTTAGTGCTATGACAGCCACTGCAGTAGTACTCCAAGCAATGACGTGGCTGCCATCAAGTTTAAAGACTGCCTTCAACCCCCTCCAGCGAGGAGCCAGTTTTTAAGTCTAAGAACTGCAGAAGGGGAGAAAGGAGAAATCCCAACAGCCTCACAACAGCAGGCTGAGGAAGAGGGAGTTCCTACACCCACCTGTAGCTGCTCCAGCCAAAACCCATCCCCAGATCATAAAGGAAGCAAAGCCACCATGCACCCAAACCCCAGAAGCTGCAAAGAAGGTCTCCGCTGTACCCACAGGGCAGCACTACAGTCTGCTGGCCATCAGAAACCAGACCCTGTTACAGCTTTGCAGCCTGGGCAAGTGTCTCCAGCTCTCCACACCCTACCTGTGAGGTGCATCCTACTGCTTTGTAAAATTGTCAATAACAGGATACAGTAGAAATGCTGTGAAGCAAGCAATGTTAGGAATTAGACTCTGCATGCTGGTTAGATTCAATTCAGTTTAAACAAGTTCCTAAATTCTGATAAACACAAATTAAAAAGCACGCTTCCAAGTTTAAAACAACTCATGGGAAAGTAATTTATACTTATTTAAAATAAAACAAATACCTGGAAACTTTGAGAGGAATTTACCCCAAAATATTTCTGCCTGTGCCCAGGAGTCAGGTGAGATCAGGTGTGCAGGAAAGCAGCAGCAGTGCCCGCGGGTTTGAAACACACACTGCATGGCTCGGGAGCCAGCTGCTTTGTGGAGCCACGTGCTCAGGAATGAAAGACATCCTTTCCAAGGAGCTTAGCTCCAGTGGCATTGCTCGCTTCGCAGCACCCTCCTCGCTTTCCTAATGTGTAGGCTCTTCTCCTGTGCTGGAAAGGAGCACTGACTACCATGGTGAAAGAAGTAGTTCAGTAGGGAAAGCCAAGGGCTCAGCAGCTGTTGCTGCCAGCAGGTGATAGAAGGGATGTACAAAACGGGGGCCCAGCCATGAATGGGCTGAGGTACCAACAGTTGTGAGCCTCTCAGGCAGGTCTGGGCTGCCCTGATGCTGCATGGCCATCAGCTGAAGCCATTGCATTGATTTCCATGGCAGATTTACCAGGCTCTGAGGGATGAACGCTGCTCTTGGCTTTCATGCAGCTGGTGGCTTTCTCCTGCATTTGGAGCAAAAGAAACCTACCTTCCTTTTACAGGTAGGCACAATAGGGAAGGAGAAAAAATAACAAGATATTGTGCACGGAAGCAAGCTGTTGCCATGTATAGCAATGCCATTTCTCCTTCTGTTACTACAAACACCTCCTGCCCTGAAACAGCAGGGGACAGGGCACAGAACCCAAGCAGGCTGGTAGCAGCTGGGTGGTGCCACAAACCAGCACACAGGCACCAAAAACAGGAACAAGGGACCAAGGACACAGCTTCAGAAGTGGGAGAGGAGGCCACCAAGAATCCCAGACACAGCATTTCAGAGCATCCCTGCAGGTTTTCAGACACCAGGTAGCCTTCCCACAGAGCTGCAGGAGGGCACATCAGCCCTGCTTCCAGGTCAGCCACTAACAGGAGACACAGATCCTTGTGTTAGACCCAGCAGCATTAGGAAATCCATGCTGGTTGGCTCCACATTGTGCATTTCTGTGCAGCCTGGAGCCACGCAGCACAGCAGCTCAGGCACTGCGTGGGTACCTGGTGTCTGCAGTCAGTGTTCAGGGCACATCTCTCCTCCGTTATGCGAGGATCTCTTGGGACAATCAGAAGACGCTGGCTCTTTGGCACACCACCACAGGACTCAGGGCTTCAGCTGTCCCTAGGGAAAGGGCTTTTGTTCTGAGATACTCTGCCCTCTGGGAGGTCTTGTCCTTTCAGAGGGCAGTAAGCTCCACAGCCCCACTACATGGATCACGATGTATTTTCCTTTACCTACCTCAAATGTCACCTTTCCACTGCATTTTTACATCCCCTCAGTTGTTCCTCTATTGCCAAATGAGAAAGAGCATTGGGCCTTTCCCAGACTGGTCATTATGGCATGTATTTTACTGCTGTCCTTTCTCACTCAAATCCTTTCTAGGGCTGACAAGCCGTGGTGCAGCCACCAGAGCAAGGTACCAGTACGGATTTCAATCCATTCTTTCCCTACCACAAGCCACCTGGCTACATACAGCACAGAATGAGCTAGAGCAGAGCTCCTTGGCACACCAGCGCCCTGCCTGTGTCCATTATGGTGAATTATGCTCAGGAGATGCTCTATATGTTTTCCCCAGGCAAATCCATTATGTCTATACGGGCCAGATCCACGCAGCTGGAGCTGCATTTACAGCTTCCACGAGGTGCTACAGACTGCGGGCTTCCACACCTCAAACTCCTAAGCATGACTAAGAGAAGTTCTTAAAGAAAAGAGGGGTAAAATACAAGACAGGCAAAAGAAAAAGTAAGACCTTTTCCACCCCCCAGATGGGGAACTGCTCCCCTGGTCTGCATAAGAAGCTGCCACCCCCAGCCCACACCGTGCATGAGCCACCCATGCAGGATGGATGCCCAGAAGAGCGCTGATCAATCCTTACCGGGAACAGCCAGCTCGCCCCCTCACCAGCCAGCCGCACACATTGCTTGCCCTTGCTGCCAAAGCTCTGAAGGATTCACTAGAGACCACACTAATCAATTTTTATTTCTAATTAAACCAATACCTGCAGTATGCTGGAGGAAGCGCGGGCAGAAGGGACTGCCCTACATCATGATCTTCTGGAAGGAGGCGGCGGGGGAGGATTTACACCACGTGGTTGGTCTTTGGGGTAAGCCAGAGATGAAAAAGGCAGCCCACCAGTCAGCCAAGACACCACTCCAGCACAGGCATGCTTCACCCTACAGCCAGGCTGGGGTGAGGGGGGACACCCTCCAGAACCCCAATTTCCCTCCAGAACCCCAATTTCCCTCCAGCAATGAGGAAGGGAGGCGCACAGGCAAAGCACAGCAAACAAATCCCATCCTACAGCATCTTCGCTCGGAGCTTGCCAACATGGAGATCCTCCAACCGTCTGCCTCAAATGAAGTGTTGGGGAAAAATAAAGGAACCTGAGAAGTAAATATTGCTGACAGGGAACGAGAGCTGCAGCAGGCACGCATCTGCTGCGCTGAAAGAAGGCTGGCGCGTGAGGTCTCCAAATTTCACACAAAAAAACAAAAGGGGGAGAGTGTTACTGGAGGGGTGGGAGAACAGCAGGTCCAGGCAGGCTCGGCCTGGATGCCTGATGGTGCCAGGTACAAGAGCAACGCCAGGGGTACATCAGAGCATGGCCAAGGCAGAGCTGAGCAGAGGGAACACCACAGCCAGGCAGCAGGCTGGGCAGACACCCTGATGCCTCCCCCTCTCCTCACACCTGAGCTGCAGTTGCATTTCTAAATGCTGGCTTAAGAATTTTAAAATTCTTATTTGGGCAAAGAAGAAGGGATGGTTGGTCCACTTTGGAGGATATAACAACTCAGCAATCAGCTTGGGAAAGTTAGACGTTATCAAGCTGCAATAAACAGTTCTAAAAGGCACCCTCACCGTCTTTCTCTCATGAGATAAAGCCAGAAGTCTGTATTTCAACTCCTGTTCATTCCTTCTTGCATTCCTCCTGGCCTTCTGCCTTCTATTGCCTCATTTCTTCAAGCCCCAGCCTTGAAGCTCTTAGAGAGCAAGATGACCTCTTCTTCCTGGCCACAGCATCCTTCAAGGCTGTTGGAGACTAACTTAAGGGCTCAGCAGACAAGAAGCCATAAAAATGAGAAAGAACTCCCCACAAGAGGTCCATAAAGACCTCAAGGAAAACATTAAGGAAGTCACAGTCTTCAGCAACTCCAGTGTTAAGAGCAAAAGTAGGTAAATTTTCAAGCCCGTGGTGGACTGCCTGCCAAGTACTTGGCTAGGTACAGCAGTGAGAGCACCTCCTTGCAGCTGGTCAGGCTGGCCAACAGATCGCTCACATCACAGCAGCCCTGGGCAGCAAGGGCTCGATCCACGCAGCAGGCACTGCTCTGCAGCAGCGGTGTCTCTGGCAGTCACAGAGGTGAGAAGTGGTGCTGCGCTTGCCCAGATAAAGTGGTGTGGACGTGGATTACTGAAATACCCACAGGAAGGCTGTGGGTACCAGCACACAGAATGGAGGAGCATCCCGATAGCTATTTGAAACTCCAAGCCAGGAGTCCTCGCGCCCTGCAGTCCCCTAAAACCAGCTCAAAACCGTCTCGAACCACCACTCCCTATTTCTGCACCGAAACCTGACCACCAGATGCGAGCAGCTGGCCGCAAACTCTCACAATAGGGGAAAAAACTACCTTGAGAGGTTTTTTGGTGCTTAAATTGTGTTTCGCTCCCCACCAGAACACAAGCAAACAACCCTGAGAGCCGAACGAGCTGTTGCTAAGCTGCTTGCAAGGATTTGTTCCAAGCTTTGCGGGACAGCTCAGTGCTCAGGTGTGAGCGCCTCCTGGTCGCGTGTTCGCAATGCAGAGATCTGTGCTGCTGGAAGCTGCATCCACTGCAGAGGCAGCACTTGGGAGCAGTTTGGAGATGCTTTACTATTCTCTTTCTTCTTTTTTTTTTATTTTTTTTGGTGGGGTTTCTGTTTTGCCTGAGACAGCCTATGCATACAGACACAGCGAAACGACTGCTTCAAAAGGCTTCTTGCTGTAGTATTCAGGGTGGAGGTAAAGGGAGCTGGGGACCTGCAGAACAAACACACCTACCTAGCCTCACATCCTGTCCCTAGGTTCAACTTCTGAGCACAAGCCCTTTTCCAGAGCTCCCAATTCCCACTGACAACCTATCTCCTCTAAGAGCACTTCGTCATTCTTCCTCCAGATGCCCCAGCTCTCTCATTTTTACCTGGAACAGTTTCTGGTCATATGCAAGGGCAGCTGCCCCAGCTCCTCCATTCCTCTCCTTTCCACAGCCTCTCCCTCTTCACCAGCGCTGGATTTTATCCTTCTTGTTTAAACAGCTGCAACACCCAAGCAAGAATCGACATCCCTGCAGGAATCCCACTGCTAGGGTCCCATTCCCTCCTCCCAAAGGCTGGGGAAGCACAGGGCATTTCCCCCTCAACGCTACAGCCCAAGGAGCAGCTGCAGTTTTTGAGCAGGGGTTGCACGCAGGGAGATATCCAGGAGCAAAGGCATTCCTGCGCGTGCAGCAGGATCAAACAGTTTCGCCTCTTGAGCTAGAAATTGCGGTGACAACCGTCACTGCTGCTGGAAAAGAGGATTTCAGGATCACTGCTGGAGAGCTGCCTGCGCCCACACAGGTAACGCAGGGCCCTCGCCAGCACTGCATCTTTGGAATAAAGCTGGCAGGAGACCCACGCTGCTCACACAAATGCTTTAACATGAGCAAACGTCAGGGTTTGCACCCCGCCATCCAGCACTGAAAGGAAAGCAACAGGCTCCCAGATGACTTGATGGCCTGGGAAGAAGGAACACGTTCAGCTCCACAGGGAATTTGCAGGACTGCAGCCCAAATAATGCAGGTTTTTAGATCTGAAACACTTCTGCCAGAAGACAAAACTAAAAGCCCCTTGTTCTGTGCCACAGACACTCATGTTCCAGAGGCTTTATTGAAGCAGGAACTCAGCTAGTGGTGCCTACAGGCTTCTGGATGCTCTCTCCTTCAGGAGCATTGCTTCCCCTTCCCCACTTCAGCTTCACCCCTAACCACAGGTTCTCAAAACTGAACTTGAGTCTATAACACTAAGGCAGTGGAAATTCCCTAGAGAAGGGGGTTGCTAGCACTGGAAACAGCTGATAAAGCAGACAGGCTGTCCAAGCTAGTAGTAGGGGCTCATTTCAGCTCCTGGAGTAATTCCACATCATGGGGACTTCAGGGCAAGCTGGGGGAGAAGCTGGAGCAGCATTTGCAGAAATGCCCAGGAAGCTTTAAACACCGAGGAAAAAAAGCCCAAAAGCCATATTCCTGGTCATCCAGCTCAAACCCTTCCCTTGGTGAGGCTGCCTGGCTGGGACAGGCTGAAGCGAGCAGGACACTGAGCTCCCAGCTCTCTGGGAGGCGCAGCACAGCAGCTTGCAGGGAAGTGGTGAACAGCAACAGACGCTCACTGCTAAAAGCCACGAAGAACCAAGGACAGACCACCCCGGCAGCATCTTCACTGCTGCTCCTTCTGTCCACAGGGACAAGAGCATAGAGATAGAGGGACCCAGCATTGCTTTGCACGTTGTCATTGCCCTCCATTTAATCACAGTGCAGCCAATAAATTTGCTACTGATGGCAGCGAGATTGCCCATACATCAGGCACAGCAGACAAGGAGACAGTCTTTCACTCAAGTGACAGCCATCTTCCGTAAATGCAGGCGTCTGCAGGCAGGGATTTTAGCAGACACATCCACATGCAATGGAAAAAACCTACTGATTCTTACTCCCAGCCATGCAGTACTTGGACAGCTTCAGGAAACCTGTCCTCGTGGAGCTCAGTTCCTGTTGGGGCAGGCATTTCTTCAATACCTCCCATTTTGTACCAGTGGCACGTAGCAGCTACTGCATCCTCCTGGGAACAAATGAGTTGACTTTTTTCCAAGGAAGGCATTTTTGTTGAGAAACATTTCCTCTCAAAAAGAACAAAAAGCAGAACTGTCTCTGCTTTCTATTTGGCAATTCAAAAAACATACTGAAAGCCAAGTTTCTCCCATAGAAATTAATATTAAAAGCACTTTTTTTTTTGGTATCAACACACAACAGAACAGTGCATGAGTATGGCTAGCAGGAATCAGGATTAAATGCGTTCTTAACTAGACCATTGGTGGGGTAAGATGGGAAATTGATCATTTATACCATCACAAATAGCGCAACGGAAATACTAAGATCTTCTATAACAAATTGTTTCACTTTAAGAAAACAGTAATAGGAAAAAAAACTCAACAGCCAAGCCAATAAGAAAATCACTACACTGCTCCCACATCTTGATTTGGAAGGGAGTCCCAGGATTCCCAAAGAGAAGGGCAGGGAGGCGCAGACAGCTTGGGTTTTAGTTTAAGTCATTAAAGTTTCAAGATTTGTCTCCACTTGATCAGTGCACAGCTAAGCAATACAGATGTACTTTCTCCTTTCAACCCTCCCACCCCACACACTAGTGAATGCCAGGGAGAAAACTGGAAGTCCTGATTCATAGTTGTGCATAGAGCTTGGTCCTTGTACCCTTGACCTCATCCACTTGTTGCTTTTCCCATAAAGTCATGGGTGCATTTTCTTGAAGGTGTCTCAAGACATCCTCACGCCTGTGCTTTCCCACTGCTATTTTTGTAACAGCTGACAGCATGGTGCCAACTTGAACATGCCATGAGCATATTCCCCTTCCCTTCAACAGGCCATTAACAAAGGGGTTAACCCATAGCAGACCCATGAGAGATACCCCGGAGCCCAGTAAGTCACTCCATAGCAAGCCCAAGACCTGTTCTCCTGCCACCACCAGTTTCCTCCATCCCTTATTTCAATAATTTGCCTTCCCTAACTCTTCAAAGGAGGTAAAAGAAATTAAAGCGAGAGTGAGCTCACGCTGGGGGAGAATGCTTCTGGTAATTTATAATCTCAGTTTTGTTGTTAGCGAATTTGCCAATATTTTATATATAACCTTATCTCAGCACCTCCACAGCAGAGCTTCATAAAAACACTGAAAGATAACAATCGTAAAATTTTGAAAACATAAATTACAGACCCATAATGGGAGGTTTAAGTCTCCTATTCACTTGGAAAAAGAAGAGAAGCTGTAAATTAGAAGAAATACAAGCTCCAGAAGAAAACCTCTGCACTGGATCTTGCTTTATAAACCCAGAATAAATTTCCATTTTAGACAGGGGCAGATCTGTTTACTTATTTTCCTGAATAACACATGCCACAGAATAGATCGATCTAGAGCCTGATCTATTATTTCTTCATGTGCCTTTCAAGGATGGCAAGGGGAACGTAATTAAAATTAACTCCAAGGCCAAGCTATAAAGCACCAACGTACCAATGCACTGGAAGCTGCACCACAGGCATTTTGCCAAGAGCAGGGATAGCCACTTCACAACAGCTCCCGGCAACAAATACAAGGATCCATGGTCCTCAGCCTCATTCTGCTGAACCCCATTAGGAATCCCCTTCTCATCTCTACCTGGACCTCTAAAGCCAAGGGCTCCAAAGCCATCACTCCTTAGCTCACGCAGAAGTTAGCTGTCTTGAAACACAAACAGTCTTAAAGCAGAGGAATAGTTTCACCTGCCAGTGAGTAGAAAGAAAAAGTCATTATTTCACAGTGATCAGAGGTGTCTGAGGTGCTTCAGAGAGCAGACAGAAAGGCACAATCCCTGTAGACCTTACAATCCAATTAACTTAATTAACCATGTTATTTCCCTAGTTCCTGGTAACTCCTTAAATCAATGAACTAAGACTTAATGGTGAAGTACGTAACTAGGAGCTTTATTGATCATATCTGCACACAACACCAAGCAGACTCCCAAAGTCATGGCTTGGCATAAAACCTATACAAGATGCTTTGGTAGCAGACCATCACTTGATTTTCCTGAAGACAGGAAAGCGATCAGGATGTGAGGACTGAAATTTTAATAGCAGGAGAGTAAATAAGCATGAGCCTGGTGTTAATCTACACTGCAGCAGCAAAATAATCATTACATTATTCTTCATTTTTAAATCCAAGTTTTGCTTTGCTCATCACCTCTCATTAAGAGGGGTCCTGGAGCATTCCGTGAATTAATAAGGACCCACCGTTGCCTGTTCCTCCCACACCTCCTGCAGACACCTGAAGCCTGGCACCTGCAAGCAGCTCCTCAGCCGGGCAGGGAGGAGCAGAGGCCAGGCACCAGTCTGCAGAAAAGAAAAGCTGCAGGGATACACCTACAGGATAATTCAGAGATAATTCAGACTTCACCACAACAAAAGCTCCCTAACAGCAGCCCCACTGCCCAGCACCAGCCACCCCATCCATCACTGCCAGGTCTCCTCAGCAAGAGCACAGCATCTGAGAGAGGCAGGCCAGTGACATGACGCAGAGAAATCCACCTGAAAAGCAGGTGCAGGGCGTGACAGAGGACAACGTGAAAGAGACAGCAAGCAGGGAGGCACAGGTTTGGCACAGCCATGGACAACTCACCCATGGCCAGTTTGAGAGCCCAGAACTGGGCAGAACTGCTTGTAGGGATAACGGAGAGAATAAATCACATCAAATGTATATAAACTGCAACGTAACCTGGAGCTGTGGGCCCATGGGGAAAGAGCAAAGGTGCAAAAGTGTGTTAGTGTGTTAGAAACTACCCCAAGTACATCCTGATGTGAGGAAAAAATCAGTATGAACATCACATCCCTCCCAGCAGATAACACGCACGTACAACAATTTCAGCTGCATTGTTATTCCTTTTTTTTGTAACAAGGATATTGGGACTAATAATGATCAGACACAATTTGAATTACACCACATATAAAAGCCAAAATGTTTTAACAAAACATACTTTCCCTTCACCCATAAAGATGATCCTGTGCAGAACAGCGATCACACAGGGGGCAGAGCAATGGCAGGCATGAGGGGCCCCCTTCATGCCCTTTCCCCAGCTTTCCCCCAAGATGATCCACCACCAGCTCCTCATGATGCTGGGAGGAGGCTGTTCCTTTTCCAATAGGTCAGTGACTCATCAAGTTAACTCACTTCCCTCCACTACAAATCAATCAGCTCCTGAAATTGGATTATTCTGGGTGATTGGGGTTTTAACATCTCTCTTGGAGGGAAAGCAGCCCCCAGGGGTCCCTGCCAGTGCTGGGTCACCACCTCGGGCCTGGAGGACAGACGTGCTCTTAGTGGGAAGCAGCCACCTCCTGGGAAGAGGACATCTTTCCACAAAGGAGCTTGTGACATTCAGCAAATCTTTGTGTCCATCTCTGTCTGCAGAGAAATGGGCACAGCAGAGCCCAGTACATGTGCCTGGTCACAGTACAGTCCAACAAACCACCTCCATTCTCTTACTTACCTGCATAAATGGGTTCTGCTCCTTCCCAAGTCGTTCTTCTGTTGATTTAATTTGCCTGAGGTTTGATGAGTCCAAGGCCGAGCCACCCCTCTGTACGCGGTGCCTCACACACAGCTAACGGTGACTTCGGGCCTACTTCGGGCCTGTGGGAAGCAACACTGCCCTGCAGCCACCTCACCACAGATCCAGGTCCACACCAACACACCTGCACACATCTGTATGTGCAGAAAGTTCCTCTGCTGTTTTAAAATACTGCCGAGGCCACCACAGGGTTGCTTTGTCAGCAGCTCTCCCTCACACCCTGCTGAAAACATCCTCCCTTCCACACAGGGTGGGGTTGAGGCACACCTGTCAAGGGGAAACCTGAACTCAAGGGCTGTCCCCACAGGACAATTTCATGTTTCTCTCTTCGAGCTGAAGGCTGGATTCCTGCAGGGAGCTCACAGCACAGGGCAACAAGAGACAAAACCACCCCTCCGCTGCCCCTTTGCGCCCCACAGAGGCCCAGCACCAGCGCCACAGCCCACATTTAAACATCACAGTGGGATTTCGCAGAAGGGAAGAGAGGCACAGAAAAACAGCACCTGGAGGACCAAATGCTCACAAGGGTGACCAGCAGCAAGGCAAGGAAGCGTGGTCAGGAATCTGCACCCTGCTGGGAAGCCCCTGGCAGCAGTCAGGGAAGCAGACAGGCAGCAGAGGACGGCGCTCCCTGGCCCAGAGCCACCTTTTCTCTTAATTATTTAGCTGCAGAAACTGGATCACATTCATCACAGCATTGCCTGTCACCGAATTACTCCTTAGCAGCCCTAAAGCACAGGGGCTGACAGGGACAGGGCAGTTGGAGCAGCACAGGGTTCACAGAGTTGGAGGCACGAGGGCACTGTGCTGCCTGCCCCCAGGCAAGGGGACATCACAGCCAGCAAGCCTTACCTGGCCCCAGGCCCTGGAGACCAGCGGTCACAGCCTGGTTTGATGAGTTTTGCTTTCCAGCCCCCAGCCCCCTCATTAAGAAGCCCCCCTGTGAGCACAATGACAGTAAAGGACTACAAGAACACAAGGAATGTGCTAAAAAAAGCCAATTATGGTGGCTATCCCAAATAGATCAACCCAGAAACCATCTCCATGCACAACCAAACACCCTAGGCAGCTGGCAGCAAGAGGGAAGCAAGATAAATACAATTTATACTGCAAGACAGACAGACCGGCTTTGTGCTAGGTTTGAAGCACAGTCTCCAGTGGCCGGGCAAGCAGCATGAGTGGCAGGATGAGTCCTGAGGCTCCTCAGAGGCACTGGCCTGACAGTGCAGCGAGACTCATATGGCCCAAGCAGCATCTCTCCTGCATCAGATGGAGATAAGATACCTGGGTTGGTTGCAGCACAAACCACTACTCTGCAGGGAACTTTGCACCCACTCAAACAGAGTTTGAGTACTCAAACAGAGTTTGAGTACTGCAGCTATGCTCTGCAATAGATTTGCAATACTGTGCTAGAATTGATGTCTTCTACATCATTTTGGTCATTTTCCCAAGTATTTGGCACAGCTTCTGTAACTCCAAGCATAAAGATACTAAGCAGAGAAACAAAAATTCCCTCCTACCTGAGAAATCAAGCAGTAACTGTTCCAGGCCACGTGCTCTGCAGAGAGCAAAGCCAACCTTGGGACAAGAACCCTACAGCCCAGTCCCCAGCCAAATCTGTTGAGGACCACAGCAGCTATTTAATGCAACAACAAGTCCAGATGGGATGTAAAGGACACAGTAAGTAGGAGCATGGCCACAGCATCGACACCTCGTACCATGAGACTGGCAGCCTGGCTGGACTTGGCTTTCCTTGGAAGGCACCAGGATGCAGCACACCAGCCTCCAACCCCACGTGGGGATGCAGCCCAAAGAGGTTATTTGCTGGCACCTCCCAACCCACCAAAAAGAAGTCTCCAGAACTTCTGGCTTCTGCGTGAATGAACAGTTTAAGCCTTCTCATTAGTCAAAAGCTGTTTGGAAGTGTTAATTAAATAAAGAACTTGGTGTTCTAGCCTGTTCTTCTCATTCACTGTTCAGCAACTGGTACTGA
Organism: Anas acuta; assembly: GCF_963932015.1. Taxonomy (NCBI): domain Eukaryota; kingdom Metazoa; phylum Chordata; class Aves; order Anseriformes; family Anatidae; genus Anas; species Anas acuta. The sequence goes on along the minus strand of NC_088989.1, from coordinate 9,940,881 downwards.
TCTCTGCATTGCAGAGTTAAAGCTGCTCCTGACTTGCTGCTAAACAGCTCTGCCACTGGTCTTCTGCTCATTTTTCCTGGAGCTGAGCATTAAGATTTGTTGCTCTCCACTCCCCATTCCCTCTAATCAAATGAGAAAAACTTCCTTCATTTTCTTTTTTTTTTAAAGGAAAAAAACTCATGCACTTCCCAAGGGAGAAGAGGACTGAGAGCACTGCAGTGCTGCTCCCAGCTTCACGCAGATCTACCTGCCTGCTCATCATGAGGAAGGGAGGTTCACAAGTTTTAGTATTTTCTTTTGTTGGGAGATGACCACGCCTCCAGACCTCAGGTGAAAATAAGCAGAAGAACATTTAATCTAGATATGAAAAAAATACTGTTCAGGATTAGCACACAGCACCAAGGCAAGCTGCTACAAATATTTAGCTAAGTTTGCCCCACTCTGACAGCCCCAAATTTCCTTGAATCTCTAGTAGCCAAAAGCAGTTGATCTGGGCAAGCTGTTTTCATAAGTCAGCCCCACACCTGGAAAAGGCACAGAAGGGTCTGAATCCGCAGCATTAAAGCGCATTGGTACCAAGAGAGAAGAGAGAAACTCAGCATCACTGATTTCTGTGAAACTGTCTTGCTGCCTGATGTTCGCATTACCTTATTTTTCTGTTTCTTTCTTCCCATTTTGTCTGTTGGTAAAGCTTCAAGACCTCTGCTACAGGGGGGTGGAAATGATGAGCACCCCCCAAGTCTAAGCACTGATCCTGGGGTGACTGCTCCCATCACCAAAGCGAGACCACATGCAAGACACAGGCACCCTGTGCTGCACTCTGTATGATCCCCTAAAATTTGCTCCACCAACAGATTATTTTTATTTTTTAAATGGAAGACAGGAGTCATAAAAAATTCTAAGACCAACGTCAGCCTCATCCCACAGGGCCCAGTCCCAAGCTTGACACCATCCTCACATCTTACAGCAGCTCCCCTTCTGGGCTGCGTGAAGCCACACTCAGGTGGCAGCCAGGAGCTTTATTTCTCTGCATAGATGAAGAGAAGTGTCACCAAGATAACTAGCACCATCACACCTGCACCTGTAATCCAAATAAATATTCACAATAGCCTCCAACTCTGGCAACAATGCAGCAGCCAAGGTTAATACAATTGCCAAAACGAAAGCTCAGTGATGCCTTGTTCGCAGTGCAAATAAAGTTGTTAAACATAAAACACGCATTACTTCACAGACCAACATTCAACAACCTGAAGAGTTTAGAACTGCATTTATTTTGCAGCTTCAGCAAGAGGTTTCTGCATGTCAGATGGGAACAGTTTAACTGGCAGGGTCACTGACACCCCTCCTTAAACACACAGATAAGACATGGACCTAACCACATCCTGATGCACAGCGTTTCCTTGATCTCAGACAGCAAGTGGTAGCCCCTTTTCCTTAAATCCAGAGTGGTCTCCAGGCAAAATACCTGAAGCTGTCAGAGGAAAGCGTGTTTGAATGAGTTAATTTCCCAGAGGAAGGCTGCAATGCCAGCACTCAATGGAATCAGCAAATTTTGCAGGAGCCCAAAAAAACAATTCCGCCTCAAAAGTGGAAGCCAGTAATTACTAGGTGCCAAGTTCATCTAACATTAATGAGGGGGGAATGTTGGTAGCAGGGAAATCACCATAATTCTATAATTTATTTGTTTGGGTTATTTTATTTGAATTTCTGCATCTTCCAAACACAAATAAATATATGGGAGAAAACAGGAAAGGTAATTCATGCCCTTGAATGGAAACAGGATAAAAAGCAAAGCAAATCACCTGCCTCCTAGATGTGCCATACATCTCCTTTTAACTTGAGCAATCTTCACCTCAGCATGACTCAAGAGCATCAGGGGAACCTCTGGGCCAGCAGCTGCAAGCAGCTCAAGCTGGGAACGGTTTCAAACACCAGGGCCACTTCCTGGGAAAGGCCCATGTGCTTTTCCACTAAGCTTGGCACGAGCCCACAGCAACACCAACAGGCCTGGAGAACAACAGGCATGGCCTGAGTCCAGGCAGACCTGGCAACTCCTCTCAGTCTGCGATGCTCCTGGCTCCCCCGAGTCACGGCTTCCATCAAGGGCTTCAGTTTCCTGAAAGGTTCCCTCACACCTCCCCTTCCAAAGGGAGAAGGTGCCAAACCTCTGCAGCTGATGCACTTGCTCAGCACTGAGCATCACCACTCAACGCTGCTAATAAAGCGACCCCTTTGCAAGGAGCCCGATGGAGCATAATGGCTTAAGGGACAGAGCAGGATGCACAATGCCCCTACAGTTTCATGCAGCTGAACTCTGCAAGTAGGCTCGCATTCAGGTTGTAAGATCTAGCAGACCACTTAAAAATAAAACAAGCACACAAAAAAAATAATCTGTCTTTAACCAAATTCCAACAGGGCTTTGAAATCGTTCTGTAAAACCCCAGCGGCTTCATCCCTACTCAGTTGTGCAGGACTTTTCAGTCAGAGCTGGGTTTTACAACTGCTGAAGTGCAGGATCAAAAGCAGCAGCGTGAATTCAGCACAGCGCGACGGTGCGACAGCCCGCGAGGAGGGAGCAGGCAAGCACAGCACTCGGGTGCATTGCTCCCTCGCTTGACGGGCACCAAATCCACATCAACATATTAATGAACGAAAAAGACCCCATCAAAGTCTAGCAGGATTTGCTCTGGCTGTCCCATCAGTTTGATGAATGAACGTTATCCCTTAAGCATTACCACCGCAGCAGCCTTCAAGCAATCCTAATTCCCCACCATACTTCACTTGAGGGTCAGAACCTCTCTTCTTACATTTTATTTAAAAGCAGTGGCCTGGATAATTAGTATTACCAAAAAACAGCAGTCCATAAATTCCCTGGCAGCGTGTGTGCAGGTCCTCGTTTCCGACAGAGCTCGGATGCACGGTAAAAGCATCACAGGCAGGAACATGTTCATACATCGCATTCAGCACAGACCTAACAGCCCTTCAGCTGCACAACAGTCAAATTGCACGCTAAGTGACAGCCACGGAGCTGGATTTCTTCACTGAAAATTAAGTGCCTGCACAATAGATCATGTTATTGTAGGTTTGGACAAAAGGACTCCGCAGGGCTAGGTATTAAAGCTGAACAGACTCCACCTGGCACTGAAAGATGGTTCTAAGACAACTTGATAAATTCAGAAACTCCTTTCTGAATGACTGAGTTACTTCTGATGTGGCAAGCACAAGAGCAAACACCTCATTTTAAGCAGCGGAGTATTCCGACTGATTTCAAATTACACACACCACAGTCTGCAAGATCAAAACGTTCATGGATAAGTGAACAAAAGACGATTCACATGATTTTTACTGATAGTCTGCTTTAGTTATTCTACACATTACATGCGCATCTCGAACACCACGGAGCCGTGTGAAAGATCACCTCATTTTCTGCTAATCGTGCAGAAATGCACAATTTCTATCTTCATCTTTCTGGGACGTTTCTCCTTATGCCTGTGATTAAATAAAAATCTAAAAAAATAAACCCCTCTCCAGTGATAATCAGTTTCACAGCCATGGAGCTAAACATCCCGGTACACTGCTCCGAGGACAGAGCACAAATCTGATGTTTAGAGCCCAGCTGTTATAAACCTCCCGGAGACAGATCGCTGTGATATTTTTACCTTCCCGTTATAAAAAATTAAACAGCTCTGCCAAAACCATGAAATATCACCCCCCTCCTAAATTTTCCCCGGGGGCCCCCTCCTGCCAAACTGCACCCGCAGCGAGATGAGGCAGGTGAAAGAGAAATCTCTCAGCCCTTTTCACTCCGCCGCCTTCACCCCACAAATCAGCCCGCGCCGCCCAGGATCGCCCCTTCCCCACACACCACGGGACACCTCTGCCCGTGGTGCCACGGCTGCACAGCAGCACGGTGCCCCTATATGCTCCTACAGCTGTTTCCAAGGTAACCAGCACAGAGCCATATACAAGGGAAAGGAGAAAACAGCAGCCATGCAGCCCTGCAATATTCCCACTTTTCGGAGCAGGTCGGAGTTGCCGCTTTGCCTGCCTCCCTCCCAGCTGCCCTATATGATTCATGCAGGGGGTGGGTAACTCGCTTCAGGTTTTGTAATCCCAGTACATCAGTCTTTCTTCAGGAAATATATATATATTTTTTAAAGGGTAAGGCATCATATTGGGGTTTTTAAGGTGCAAGTCAAATTTTCCGGTTCTACTGCAGAAAGCCATCTGGGGGAGGCCAGAAAATTATATCAACAACCTAAATTTACACCCAAATCCCGTTTACCCCCCTGGTCAAAGTAGAAAAGTGCCTCAGGTTTAGCAGAGGGTGCCTGCCCACCTCCAAGCCCCGTGTTACAGGAGGCTATGCACCTAGGTAGCGCCCACATCCCTCAGCTAGGAGGGCCATCTCTCTGCAGCTTCCTCGCCCACTCAGATATGCCAAAATCCCCACAGATTTTCCCACCTGCCCACATTCGTGCGCTCTCCCACAGCAGAAGTTAGCCTTTGCTAGCAAAAGCCTGGGAGCAGCAAGGATACGGTTCACATCTCGCGGTCCTCACAAAGAGGAGAGCAGCAGAAGGGGAAAAGCCAGGATGGGGAGGGCCCTGGCACAGCCAGCAAGTCACCTCAAGAAGAAAAGACAGCTGTCAAGGAGCAAAAACCAGCACCAGATCCAGCTGCAGGGCTCTGTGAAGGCAGAGCTGCCTGGCTGTGCGCTCTGACCTCTGCTCCCATACCCAACAACAACTCCATGGTTACAGAGCCCGACAGAATCAGCCCCCTGAGCTGCGAGTAACAGGGCTGTGACTGAGACAGGCTGGAGGGAGCACATTTTCCATCAAGAATTTCCGAGCCATTAACATTGATTTCTTTTTTCTTCCCCAACATTAATCAGAAGAGCAGCACATCCCATGCACACCCCTCATCTGATGAGGAACACAGATGTGTTAAAGAGCACAGCATTTCTGTACCCTGCTCAGGAGTCACCCTTTTTCCCCATGGAAAGGAAGTTTTAAGGCAAAACACGCATAAGAAAATCACCGTGGGTGGTGTTTTTAAATGGCAATCATCCTCCAGCACAGCTCACGTACATCTCGCATTTTCCTATGTGACTTACCATGGCTGACCTTTTGGATACCAACTGTGATTAATGAAGCTTCCAACCCAGCACTGAATGGCTGCAAATTGCAAGAGATGCTCAGCGCATTAACATTCAGTACCCAAAACGTACCACTCTCCTCATCACAGATGTGCTCCCACTGAACACCAGGACGTTTGCTCTGGGAGTTTACGTGCTGCAGCCCTCAGAGAGAACGGACACATCAATAGGACAGAGAACACGCATGGGGAAAAGCAAGCTCCCAGCTTAAATGCTGGAAACAAAATTAATCAAGGCTGCATAGGCACTGAGATGCCAATAAGGCAGACGTAAATTGGTTTGGATAAGGAGAAATTCTGACTTCCAGGTTGTCGTAGACTGTTTGGAGGTTGGTTTGGGAAATCTAAGCCCAGATGGAACCCTGCAGAGATGTCCTGGTGCTGTTAAATACAACACAATGAAAAACTGTCTCTGGAGCCCAGTTAAAGCCCATCCCGTGCCTGCTAACACAGTGCTACAAGAGCATTACTGAGTAACTTCTCCGTTACCCCAGCTGAGCTGCGTTCTGCAATACGAGCACGGGACTGGTTGCCTTGGGGAGAGAGGAAAGAAGTTCCCTGCAAACTCGGCGCATCCTTTAGCAGACACACACCTCCTCCCCTACACAAGATTTACTCCTCCAGAAAAAAAACTGTGCTTAACTAAGCAGGAACGTGCAAGACAAACTGCTTGAGCCACCCAGAGAAATAAATGCAACGCCACTGGGAAAAGCGCCCAATAATCCCCTGAAGGGATGCGAGGTGGAGACCAGTACACCAGGCACAGACTTGCTGCAGTGCTGGGATGAGGTCAGAGTGAGGGAGGATGAGGAGGAAATACTTTACGTAGACCCAGCACATACACATGGAGTCCCACGGAAAGTAACACGGTGAACCCCACTGGGATGGGCAGCCAGGGCTCTCTGCCCTAAGTGTTCTTTAGGGCCCCCAAAGCCATCCGTGGTCCAGCAGTGCAGGAGCATCCCCCTCAGCTGCAGCAGGGCAGCGTTACAAAGCACTGCACCACGCCAGGGCAGCACTCACACAGGCAGGTCTCGGCGTGGGGAATGGGATTGATTTTCCCTTACACAAGACAACACCTCCGATTTCTGGCAGCGCTGCCTCTTGGTGGGTGGAAGCCGTGGTCCCAGAGGGGCCAAACATCAGAAATAAATGGTGCTCTCCCAAGCAGCAGCATCAGAAACACGGAGCAGCTGAAGGACTGAGTCCTGGTGCCTCACAAGGCACCTAGCAGCATGATTTCTCTCCTCACTTACTAACCAACAGGACCAGAGAATTCCCTGACTTGTGCATTACTCACACCAAATGGTGCAACGGGCTGCTGCTTCTGATATTTGGTAAGCCTGCTTGCCACAGCAGGCAGCCAGGGAAAGGATGCAAAGGAAAAAACTCAACTCGCTGTTAACCACTTGCAGCAAAGCAGCTGAGGTCAAAAAAAACGAGGTTAATAAATCCCCCTTTGCTTCTGCCCATAGCAGCTCAGCTCCTGCACCTGAGCCTTATGAGCGCACAACATCGGGGCACTTCATTCCCCAGGATAAACTTTCCCCACCGCTCCCACCCTGCCCACCTCCAAAGCCCGGAGCCGGTGCGCCAGGCTCCCTGTCGCTGTGCCACCTCGTGGATGCCTTCTCCCGACTTCCAGGAGCTCGGGTCCAGCGTTAATTTAACATCACGCTCCTGAGCACGTAAACAAAATCATCCCCGCTCCCTGCGAGCGACAGCAAGCAGCACAATAGGAGCTGCTCCCGCATCGCATCCTCGGCGCGGCTGACGAGCCCTTCCAGCCCCATTTTGGAGCCGGGGGCTGGGGAGAGGTGCCGGCTGCATGCAGGAGCAGCAGCAGCTTTAGGAAGTTGGAGCTCCCAGCCCTCCGAGCATCCACCGGGGACGGGGCAGCCGGGTCCCCATCCTGCAGGTGGTGGGAGCAAGCCCAAGGTCTCACCCCCCCACACTCTCAGGGATGGAAGGACACCTTGGTGCGGCGAAGTTTAACGGCGATAAAAACACCCCCTCCGAAATAATAATAATAATAAAAAAAAGGATAACGGGGAGAAGCGCAGACGAGAGCATCCCCATCCATCCTCCTCCCCCCGGCCGCTCTCACCGTCCTCTTGCATCCGCTGCAGGCACAGGGCGAGGCTCTTCCTCCAGCCCGGCATGGCGCTGGGGCAGCGCTGCCGCCCCCCGGGGCACCGGGCACGGCTTGGGGGGGCTGATAAACCCGGGGGGGGGGGCAGCGGGAGCGGCGCTGCCGAGCGCCGCCGGGTCCCGGCGCTTTATGGCCGGGCGGGGCGTGCGGCGGGGCTCGGGTCCGCCTCCCCTGTGCCCGCCCCAAAGCTGGGGGCGGGGAGGTGACCCCCCCTTTAGTCCCCCCACCCCTTCCTTATCCCCTTTACATCCCCCCCGGGATCGGTAAACGGTCCTGAGGGGGATGCCCGGGGGAGGCGTCTCCACCTCCTGTAGCTGCCCCGGTACAGGTGCGCCCCGGGGGGGTCCCCCCGGTTTGTGCCGAACTTGGGGCTCCCGCAAGCGAAGTTGCCCAGAGGCCGGGCTGCCGCCCTACGGCTTCGTCATGGCTGCTTACAAGTCCGAGGGGGGGGCACTGAGAAGCATCTCTGGCATTTCGTAATGTTCCAGAGGTTTCGGTGCCGGTAGGCGAGCACAAAGGAGATGTTTATTGCATGTGCCAGGGGAGCCGGGGCTTTAATTTCCTGGGGGCAACATATCTCTGCGATGACTAGCAGCTTTTTTTTTTTGTTCTTCATCAGGCCTTTTGTTATCTGGCTGGTAGGTCTCACTCCGCATCTCTGCCTCCCTTTGTGATAACATTATGTGCAGTGTCTGCTCTAACCCGAAACATTCGGGACCAAGTTCTCCCTGGGACAGCATGAGCTAATGCCCATGTCAGAAGGCTGCCGACGTGGACCAGACGCAGCCGCTGCAACGCCAAAGGAATACGTCCATCCAGATACATCCGTATGGACTTCAGCTTCATTTCAGAGCAGTGTTTCTATCCTTACCTGAAGGAAAGCTGTTGTCACAGGCTAACCCAGGGATGGGGCACATGCCAAGCTGAGTGGCACGAGGCTAGAGACCCCTACAGTGCCTGCAGAAAGCCCCAGTGCTTCACCCCAAAGGTGCTACGGGGAGAGCCTGCTTGAAACTACCTCCATCCTGCAGCTCTGTTTGTCCTACAAGCAAACCAGCTTCAGCAGAAAGGAGCTGGAAGCAGACACCTACCAAAGTCACTGACTTCAGGGGGCTCTGAGGAGATGAGGATCCTAACTGAGGTACTTGAGTTAAATACCTATAGTTAGACCAGCCGAGCATTTTCTATTCCTCCCCTCCCAGGTGCTTGAGAAGCAATACAAGAGCTGGACTGGAGAGGATCTGTTTTGAAGTTACTGTCAGTACTGTTCTCCCTGCGGGGTCAGGCTCAGATAACCATAACCCCATGAGGACAGCCCTCTTCCTTAAGCATAAGAGTTCCCAGTGCTGCAGACAGCAGTGCGCAATGGCTGAGTGCTGCTCAAGAGGCTCCCATCACAGCAGAGCAAAACCATACAAGCTCCTGCATTCCATATTTCTTACCAGGGCATTACCCATCAGTTTAAAGGACAGCAATTGGAGTGATGGCACCTGAAGGCTTATTCCTGCCAGCTGGCGCAATCACTTCTGAGAGATTTCCTGAGGAGCATCAGCAGCAGGAGCAGATAGCTCAGACTCTGCCTGTCTCCTACCAGCAGCACAGAAACAAGAAATCACATGAAAATTTACAGAAACAAAAGCATCTTTGCCCACAGTTGCCATTAGAGTAGAAAACTAAGTAGGGATTGGCTTCCCATTCAGCTGGAACTTCTTAAAAAGCTCCTTTCGTTAGATTAAATATGACACTTCCCCACAGCCTGCTCCTCGGGGGAGAACACAGCCCCCTGCAAGTGGATTGCAAACGTACCTGGGGTACCTTTGGGACTAGCAACAGCTCACAGCTCTATGGCTGGACTCAAGCAGGGCACATCACATGAACCTCCAGGAAGTCTGTGACACTCACAGAAGATTTCAGCTGACAACAAAAGTCAGAAGTTTGTTAGAGAAGAGGGAGGAGACAGCAGTTTTTCACAGCTAAAACCCAGCACAAGTGCTGCTGAGATGTCTGCCTGACTCAGCCCCCACAGGCCCACCACCTGCCCCTTCTGGGCCTGAGTTTCCTCAGCTGTAAGTTGTAATTGCTTGATGATATTCAGATTCTGTGTGTTAGAAAAGCATTCCCGGAAAAGTGAATGTTATTGATCTAACGTTGCTCTCAGTAAAAGTAATGAGAGTCTGAGGAAAACATGGTATGTGAAGGGGCTTTTAAATGTAAGGTCAAATTGATACTTTTTGTGCCTAAAAATTCATCTGTTTTTACCATTTACACTGGTTGGTCTCATAAAAAACTCCCTCCCTTAATCTCTTTAGACCATCACGGTACAACGGTACTACTTTTAGAGAACATTTTAGTGCCACAGAAATAATTAAACCTAAAAACAGCAAGCACAGTGCTAGCTGAAAATATAGCCCAGGGCTTTTAACAATTGAATTTGTCACATACGTTTTGTAGAAAGACCCCAAGTTGGTATGGTGAGATTCTCTAAAGCACTCCACATTAGCCTAACTTCAGTACCCAAATGGGAAATTGTGCTGGAGAAACAAAAACATAGCTAAAAATATTGGTGATGCGTTCATAAGCACAGCCAATATCAAACATGCTATTTGGAGGGAAGGTCCTTCGGAAGGGTGTCATGCAGCGGTATTTTGAGCTGCAGAAAATCTGTAGGAAACCTCAGAAGTGCCTGAGCAAAGGCTCAGGTCTGTCACCAAACACACAAACCAGGCTTTTCAAAGCAGCTGGATCTGCCACCACTGTGTCACACCCTGTATGCACAGGGTGCTGAGCAGGCAGCGGTACCACACATTGGGTGAAAGGAGGCTCCCAAGCATGAGATAAATCCTGTTTTCCTCCAAGTTTTTTTTGCATCCATCTTGTCCTTAATCTGTACTTCTTCAGATTTCTCCAGCAAATTCTCCCATCACGTGGTCCCTCATGTTGGAGGCCACTCACTTCATTACCCCACAAGGAGAATAAGCTGACTGCATGCAACCAGGAAAATGAGTAAAATAAGACAGCTTTCACTACAAAACCCACAACAAGTGATTTACAGTGCCCCCTTTTACCATTTCCAAGTTAAGGAGGAGCTGCCACTTGGGAGGCCCCTAGAAGTGGTGCTGCTGTCCTTCCATCATTTCCAGAAGTGCCACTAGTGAGGGGCTTCCCCCAAGGCCACCCTGTTTCACCACTGACCCAGAGGCATCACAAAGCCCCCTGGGGGAACAGAAAGGACACTTGAAGCATCTCTGGGATCAGCTGTTGCAAGCCCACCTGTGCAAGCTGGTGGCTCTGCCTCCTGTACTGACTTACTGCTATTGCCTGGCAGCATTCAATATTAAGATCAAGCTAGAAATTACTTTGACCTCTGTAATCTGGCACAGAGGAAATCTATTTAGATATCTAAACTAATCTTCTCCTTTCTTTCTCCACCTCTTCTGCACTTAATTTATTAAGATACATTTTCTTTCTCTACCAAGGTCAGGCTTCGAATGCCGATGCAGTGCACCCTGTATCCTTGCAGCTGGGGGTGGGACAGGCAGGGGACCATGGACAGCCTATTTCCATCCCACCGTGACAGGTAAGTAGCACAGCTACTCTAACAAAGAGCCAGTCTCTATTTCCACCTCCCAGGAACACGGAATGGGACGGGGGTTACAAGGCATAAACGTCTATCACAACACAGCGCTGGGAGGAGTTCATTTCCCTGATGACTGCTACAACACTCACCTGCACGCAGCAGTTCTGTAACCCACGGGCAGCAGCAAACGGTATCAAGATCACGGAATTTAGAAATAATCCAGTCATGCTAGAAGGTTAAAGGCAGTTTTAAAATGGATTATCTTCATTTTGCTATCACCACCAGAGGCTGATCAATATCAAATTCACCTATTAATCCCACTTGGTTCTGTTATGCCTTCAACATAAGCAGTGCGAGCAGTTTATTCAGCTTGAAGTCTGCTTCTCATTGAGGAGGTACACCTTCATACTCCAGACTGCTGCAGAAGTGCTCATGTCCAACTAGGTTTTGAAGGCTGGAAGTAATCTGTCATTTCAATTTTTCTAGGCAATACTCATCCCTCTGAAAGGCTAAATATCTCTTAGAGAAGCAGATAACATCTTTAGATTCCATTGACACGAGAATTGATCCCTTTTATGAGCACCAGAGCACAGCAGTGACTGTCTCCTCATGTTCCTACACTCAGCAGTGCTCCCGTCCCAGAGGTGTGCTTGGAGATCAGCTCTGACGCTGGATCCTCACCTCCTTCCTTGGAAGTTACAGCATAAGCACAAAGGGGCTCAGACCAGTCCCTCACCTCCTTCCATAGGCACCTCTTTTCGGCAAGAGGCCTGCAAAGAAAGCATTCAGGAGGCTCAGAAGCGGTGGGGCTGCCTGCCAGCAGCACCCCCGGCGGTGTGAGGTGCCTCGGCCTGGCTCTGCTCCTCCTGTGGCACCAGCAGGGCCCTCCCTCTGGGGCTGCGGCCTGCCTATGCTGACCTGATGCTGATGCCAAAGCTTCGGGCCTTGCCTCCCTCTGAGCGTTTTTTAGATGCTGTTTAGAGCAAATCACAAACACCAGACACCTTTTGTGCCAAGAACACTAGGACTGGATGCCCACATCGTGTTCCCAACCTAATGTTGCTGCTGAGGCCCTGTGTGGAGGCCCTCCATGTTTACCTCCCAGAGACATGAAAGCAGGGAGGGGTGTGAGGGCTGTGAGGCACACAGAGCTCCCCCGCAGCAGCTGCATGTTGACTTCCTGGCTGCTGAGGCAGGTTTCAGAAACCCAATACACCGAGGTGACCGTGTGTGTTGTGTGTTATTCTCTGTAGCTTCCAACTCCAAGCAGTTTGGCACAGGGCCTGAAGTGCTAGCAGCTGATACAGTTACTTAACACTATTAATATTTGCTCACAGCTGGACAGCGTGAGAGACAACAGCCATTTGGTCCTATCCTGTGTGAAAACCTCCTTGGGATGGCCAGCTGACAGCTTTGTCTGGGTTACAGTGAAGACATTGTGTGATCTGGACTGCTGTTGAGGAAGATCAGAGAGTTAAAAGCAAGCCTGAACTCAGTCACAGCAGGCTAAGAGCCACTGAAGATGGTGTTGCTGAAAACATGTTCTTTCCCCTTTCAAAACTGCCTTTAATTTTCGTCTTTCCCTTTTTTGCTTCTATTAGTTTCTCCCTTGCATGCACCGTCATTCCCCCACACACAGCACACACACACTCAGTGCTGCACACCACACAGCATCACTAATAAATCACCCATTTGCACCACATCCAGATGCTCACCTTCATGGAGTCACATAATCCTCTCAAGGTAGAGCTGTGCTTATCACCATTTACCATCACAGAAATCCCCATATCATCCCACCACCGTACAAAGGTTTTCATTCCAGACATTTGCTTAGCAGCAAGTTCACAATTTGCCTCTGGCTACATAAAGTTTCATCTCTGTTCCTCACTGCAGAGGTGCCTCAGAGAGGCTTTACAAATCATTTCAGCACGAAAGTTATCAATCATGGGGTAGCCAGCCCTGCCCCACTGAGCACCCCAGGTACCAGGGACCTCAGCTGGGGAAATCTTTCAGTTAGGACACACTTAGTGTCTTAACACCCACAGAAGTACTACGTAGCAGATATACTTCTGTGCCATCTACTAAGCAGGACTTGCCCAGAACTTGATTTATAATTACACTGGAAGTGAAGGGAGGACAAGAACAACTGGGCCATTGCTCAGCACAGCCAAACTCAGGGCAGCAGCTGGCAGATTTGACTTCGACTTGTTTGGTCCTGCACCATCCAGACCCCACTAATTAGGAGCTGTGCTAAATGAGTTTGAGGTGAGCTGTAGTTGTGCATCAGTGGCAGGTGTTTCTGGATGTGAGAACAGGCTTGGCCCCAGCTTACAATCTCATGCTCCTTCCTGAGTCTTCCTTAAATCAGAGCTGGCATTAAGCACTCACCTATCCCACCAAAAACCACTCCAAGCTACTGCAGTTGATACTAAGCAAGGAAACACCATCCATCCATCTGTCAATAAGGAACATCCACATTTGCATCTCACAAAGACTACTTTCAATATTGCCACTAGATAAAATTCAATGTTCCTTTTTTTTTTTTGTCAGTGAACAGAAATATTTAGAAAAGTGAAGAGGATGCAGAAAGCAATGCTACAGCTCCATTAATGTATGTTAAGAGTCCTTATATGACTGTTTTGCTTCGTCCTCCTCCTCATTGTGAGCCAGCTCCGGCTATCAGTAACACATTAATGACTGCAATCCATTTTAGAGCAGGAAAGGAGGCAAGACAGTTGTAAATCATTGTGACTGGCTGTTAATCTTAGTGGAAGTACTCCATATTTCTGGGTACATTCAAAGGGAATGGAAAAAGACAATAATGTCCCTTTTTGTGTTTTGCCATAAATTTACAGGAAACAAAGCATCTATTAACTATTCTGGCTGATCGCGTCAGGTTTAGGTCAGGCTGACAGCTGGATTTGATAATCTCGAAGGTCTTTTCCAACCTACATGACTCCGTGATTCTATGATCTCTCCCACGCTACTTAGCAAGGAAACAAGTACTTTGGGCACAAGAAAAAGCAAAGCCCCCTTCACCTCCAGGCAGCGTAGGCTCCCTCCTCTGGTGTTTTATGAAATACTGAAATATACGCTTTGTACAGCTCCCTGGTATAGCTGAGGAGTTGCTTGGCACTTGTCAAGGCTTTAATAGAGCAATCATTGGACTTATGCCTGATGTAGTTATTCATTTTGAAATATTATTCTCATTCTACTTGTCTATATTTGACTAATGGCAACAGTGCCACACACATTTCCATGCCCTCTATGTACAGAAACTCAGTATTTCTTTTCTCAATTATTTCTAAAATAACATCTATAATCACTGAGCTCTCTTTTGTGACACATATAGCAACACTTCAGTGCCTTCTGGGCTTCTATTTTAGGTAACCTTTGTATCAGGAGGGGTGTGTATGTGTGCGCGCACGCCTCAGTGCCCCTCCAAAGGGAACAGCCCTTTTGGAGAATTTCTTACCTACATGCTTTTATCCCCAGCAAGGCCACTGCCAGCTCTGTATTTGACAGGGTGGTCAAATGCTGCTCTGCTCAGGCTCCTTACCATACAAGCACTTGTCCAACTTTTATTTCAGAGCTGGCTAAAGCAGAAGCCAAAACTTGAGTCCCGCTAACCCACAGGGAATTGGAACTGACAACCTGAAATCCAAGGTCAGCCCCTCTTGCAGGTCTGGGTTCTCCCCTTGGCCTGTTCCTCACACTGCTTTTCATGTATGAGACTGGAAGGATGGGGAGAGGAAGCCAATTTATCCCTCAAATGCTGGCGAGATGACAGGGAACCGCAGGGGGGAGATGATTATTTACGTAAGGTAACCTCTGCTAAGTGCTGATAGCACCGCGGAGATGAGCTACGTGGCTGTAACAACAGTCTCCTACTGCCATCTACTGTGTTGAGACATCCAGCTAGCAGCACAAGGGACTCACCTCTGTGACATTGCTGTGCCATCCACAGCTGTCCCTTTCTTCCCTAGACAAAGACCTCTTTTCCTGCCCTTTGAGCGTCTCCTCAAACTTGTGTGATGCTCAACTACTTTGAGCAGACAGACAACATGCCTCTTCCTCCTCATGATCTGTGGCTAACTCAGGGAATGACTGATGGCGAAAACACACTTTATTTTCAACAGATTTATCTGCAATAAAAAGGAATCCAAACAAGAATGGATCAAGGTTTTTAGCCACAGTTGAAAAAAAGTCCTACAATTTTAGGATATCTAACAGCAGCTTTTCACCATGAGGATATCAGAGAAGGAATACTTAAAAAGAAAAAAAAAATGCTTTGTTTGTATAAATAAAAAACTCACAGCTGTCACTTAGCCATCTAGGCAGACATATGGTGGATGACTGCTAGGTAACCAACGCACATATGCTAGGGAAACTCCATACCCAATTATGCTGATTTAACTCTCTCCAAAGCATCAAGGTAAGAGTGATCATATGCCAGAGAAGTATATGATCGTATGTCCAAAATATGTTGATTTGATCATTCCTGTGCATCAGGAAATCACACGCAGAGCCAGTCTGCTCAGTTTTGCCAGCCCATCTCCAGCTCAGTGTCAAGAGCTAGACCCTCCATGCCCACAAAGGAGGCAGAAGGGGAGTCTCCATGTCTGCATCTCAAAGTACAATTCAAGGATCATCAATAATAAACAGGACAAAGATTTGCTTTCTACTCATTTTAAAACAGGCACATGCTTTGGCTTTTCTAGCCTGAGAAGACAAATGAGAAACCTCAGGCTAGTTTTCTGTGGTTTTAAGGAAAAAAACATGCTGCTTTGCTCTGAGCTGAAATCTTACTCGTTACTCACTTCAATGACACCATTCAGTATGTGTTTAAAAAGCACCAACAGCAATTCAGTGATATTGTGCTAGGACTAGTAAATATCAGTTATCCCCCCCTCCTCCAAAATAGTCTAACAATGTGCTACAGGACCCAGGTTCCTGCCACCACGTCAGGAAACCTGAATTTGCTGCCGTGAGCCTGCTGGTTTAAAATAACTCAACTCAAACCGTGCCTATAAACAGAATCATTTCACAGGCAGTGAGGGTGATATAAACATGGCTCACATCATCACCCTGACACGAAATGAACATAAATAACAAGGTTTCAGCTCAAAGCTAGAAAGCAGCCTCTTCAGAAAGTCACAGTTGTAATGAGCATCTGCCCATTTACCTGACACAATCAATAGCCCAGTGATTTCTTTAAAAGCAGAAAAACAAAGCATGAAGTGGGTACGTAAGCTTCAAGGTTCCCGACTATTATGCTCTGATAGCTGCCTTTTAATAGACATGTAACTTTATCACTGTAAAAGGATGGATTTGCTAGGCCAGGTTCAGAGTAAAAGCACGGCTGTACACAGAGCAAGCATGAAGTCACCACCAGCATCCTCATGTAGATGGGAACAGTGCTTTCACAGGGCAGATTTCAAGGAGAAAACACACTTTCAGGGAGAAAAAAAAATACATTGTGGTTTTGTCGTTTTAAATAACTTGTCAAATGTTTTTAGGTAGATCCTGAGGCTGTGTAGAAAAAGGATCATTGAGCCCAATCCCTTCCCATGAGGATTCATTCCCAGATCACAGCCTCCCCTTCACTGCCACATTCCCCTCTTGCCTTACCTCCATCCTGCATTCTCTGCAGACAAAGAGCAAGGCTCTTCCTCCAGCCCGGCATCCCAGACCGAGAGAGAAAGAAACAAGCTCGCAGCCTCTCCAAAGGGATCACAGATGTGCAGCTGCAAGGGAAAACCCAGCTTCTTTATAGGGCTACACCTTGACAGAGAGGCAAGTTCGTCTGTGCTTGCAAAGAGAGGAAAACTTCGCTTCATGTGAAAGCCTGATTGGGAACCATCCAGGCTGCATCTTGCTGCAGGGATGGAGCCACTTCACATGTCCACGGCAGAAGAAACAGATGGTGAGAGAGGAGCGGACAGATGAATGGGTACATCTCAAGGAGCTGAGCAATTGCTTAAAGGGCAAGTTTGTCTTTTATGCCAGCTGCACAGAAACTACAGACATCAAAATATTCATAATGCAGTGTATTCCAGTAGGTTTCGTTTCTTTTCCAGGGGATGGAGGTATCCATCCTGCCAACTCCTAATGCAACTGATGAGCCAAACACTTTTCTTAGGAAATTCCTTGTTTCTTACATTTCCAGTTCAGAAAATGTAAGCATTTATATCTCTTGGTACAGGAAATACTGAGAAACATGTTTACCTTTGGAGCTAGTACTCAAATGTGTTATTACACACATTTTCAAAACTTGCTAAGATGCATATAAAAATTGTGGTCATCAGTAACAGTTTTCTAAATTAATTTCAGTTTCTATAACTATGTCCCTCCTACAGATTCTGCGGTAAAATGGCATTTTGCCTATTTCTAATCTAAATTGTTGCATGCTCTTAAGGAATCCCTACTTTCTGTCTATATTTGAGAAAAATTACAATTTATACCCAAGTAGAGCAAAACAGACACTCCCCTTCTCATAACACTTGAAAAGAGAAGGAAGGAAGATGCTGTTGATGTTAGACGTGATTGAGTGCATTATAAAACTGTACATAAAATAACAGTTCCCTTAGAATAGGAAAATGCTACTTTAGATCTCATTTCAATTTAGCATTAACAAGTCAGATTTGTCTTCTGTGCCCATTTTGTAGCTTGCAAGTAAAAATAAGCTAGCACAAAAATAGGCTGGCATTGCAGCTTGTGACCCAAGAGGCAAAGAACTGGAGAGCAACACGCTTACCAGGAAGATGTTAGAGACACTGTTATGCACCATTTCTGGCTTTGACTTTCTATCCAGGATCACACACACACACAAAATAAAAATAAAAATAAAGTATTTAATCAAAGGATTAAAATCCTTCTCCTAACCTGCACAGCTAATGACTTACCAAGTTATTTGAATATTAATAAAGATCTCAAAAAAAATAATAATAAAAAATACCCATGTTGCCCATCTAGACTTTGACCAGGAAGGTAGTTTTCTTGTGGTTTGTGTTTTTTTTTTTTTTTGGTTCCCTCCCAGCCCCTGTTTTGCTGCACTAATTCAACATTTTTGTAAATGCAATGCTAAAATACAAAAAAAAAAAAAAAAAAAGAATACAAAAATCTAGGTTGTACTTCAGGTCTCTTTAGACAGAGTTCAGTAAAAGAAAAAAAGATGTGCTGTGACTTCATCTTGGGAAGAGAGGCAGTCTTTGCTGCGAAGGAAGGAAGCACTTGGGATCCCTCATGTTACAGGACTTAGTTTACAAATAGCTTTGCTTATGCCACGATCACTTCTGGTCTCACAAACTAAGTCTTTACCAAATTCAAACTGTATATTCTTGGT
This sequence comes from Anas acuta, assembly GCF_963932015.1. NCBI lineage: Eukaryota > Metazoa > Chordata > Aves > Anseriformes > Anatidae > Anas > Anas acuta. Next base: position 9,922,647 of record NC_088989.1, on the reverse strand, counting down.
TGGCTAGAGAATTAAACTATGACGAGAAAAAAAAAAAAAAAAAACTTACCCTATTTTAAGAAGGTGTTTGTTGACATAGTGCACGTTCCATCATACGATAACTTCTGAGATGAAGAGCCTGGGGGAGAAAAAAATTTCTTCATCTCAGAGAAACACTGTTAAGTGCCTTATGTCAAGTGGCTATGAAAGTATGTGAGGACGCAGTGCCCTAGCAGCAAGGCTTATCTCACAAATATCCAGCTGTTATTTGTCCAGAGTTCTATTTCATCTTAAGTAAAATGGGTTTTATCCTACCCCGGAGCTTTGATGTTCTTAGTATCTATGATAAGAGGAAGTCTCAGAACAGCAAATCTGCCAAACATCAATATCATTTGGTTTTGGGCTCCTATTTTGTCCAGTTTTGGACTGAGGGAGATGTAGGTAAAGTCCACATCCAAGCTTTCAACTGATTCATTTAGAGTTCATGCAACATCTCTCACTAATCCTACAAGATGCTGAAATGCCACTGTTTCATACAAAATCCCCTTAGAACAGACTACTGTCATCCCCCGTCTTTCTCAAAAGTAATAAACAAGCTTTTCTGTTGATGCAGCTTTGTGGAAGTAAGCACAATTAGGCCTCATGCTAAAATGAGCAGCATACTAATGAGAAGCGCTGAATCAATTATTCCCCAGGAATTCAAGGCTATCAGCAGTCTTAGATCAGACATGGCATTTTTTTATAGCTTTCACAGACTCCCAACAAGAAAAAAGCATCACACAGCTACTCTGAATCTGTATTATACACCCAAAAATACATTCCCCTTCCCCGCCTTCCTCACCTCATTTCTTTAAGTTAAGCTGATTTTGCTTCACAACTTGGATGTGTTCTTATTCCAGCTCCTCCTCTCTCATTTGCATTTTATTAATGCCTATGGGCTGGATTAGAGAAAATATCCCCACAACAGCCTTCCACAGGTTAGAGTAGTATGTGTGAAAACTTGTCAGTTCTTAGCAAATACAGACTGCTGGACTGATGTTGACAAAGAGCTTTGAAAGCAACCCATCGGGACACACATTGAGCTGAGCTGTGTGCCTGGGGCAGTAGGGCAGCACACAGAGAGGCTGTGCCTTTCTTCCTGCCCCCAGGTCTTGTGGATTGAGATTGTTAATTGTGATTGCTAATTGAGAAAGAATGAGAGCTAAAGATTCTTGCTTCCAGTGTAGCAGCTTGGATAGATGCAGCATTTGAATCATTTTCCCTTTCAGTCAGAAAATATAAAGAAGTGCTGAAGTACCCACACAGCTGCGTAGTATTACATTCCTAGAACTGGTCATTTAGGGTTCCCATCCTACAGCCTCCACTACTAAGCTTAGGAAGTAGTCATTACATTCAACAAGCCAAGTTTACAAGAGATCAAGATTTCTTGACATGTTTTTACACCTGCAGTTACAAGAAGCGATACGGGACCAAGCCTGACTATCAGCTCTTCAGGAACACTTCATGTTATGAGAATCAAGATAAAAATCCTCTTGAATTGCTCCTTGAAGTGCTCTACACCTACAACATAAGCAACCCAGAGGGGTGAGCAAGTGAGTCCTACCACTACAACAGAGTATGAGCAACATGGAGAAGAATCAGTGTACTTCAGGGGGGGATGTGCCCTCACACATACACCACCACCTCCCCTCCCAGATAAAAGTTGGGAACTGTTAGGGCAGAATCAACCCTGTGTTGGGCTTGGGCTGTTTTTTGTTTTGTCACTAGGTGATGTTTGAACAGGCCACTTAACATATGATTTGTTGAAGTGAGATTTAATTAGAACAGCACAGATGTTTTCGTTCCTTTGTCCTACTTTTCAGTAATGCTCATGTCTCTTCTTCCACTGCAAACTAAAACAGCAAACCTTATGGCTCTATCATGACCTACACTTTTTCGTATCTGCTGTCTCCCATTGTTTTTGAAAAAGCCAGAAGGAGGTCAGCTTCTCCAAGGCCACAAATTGCTTTTTTTCCAACTGCACCCTTACTGCTCCCCATACAGGTGTAACTTACTTAGCTACTGAGCATCTACGTCAGTAATTTGCAATTCTGTGTCTATAAACTATACTACATGGGCCTGCTCCAGCGTCCTAAAGACAAAAGCAACACATCCCCAAAAATCAAAAGAACCGCACCTGACACTTCTATCAGCTGTCACACCGTGAAGTAACAACATCGGAGCACTTTATATTTTTCTACTTTACTAAAGACAAGTGAAAGGCAGCTTCCTCTTGTAACTTCGGATAATCATGATTTTCTGAATCACTCTGAATTAATACATATCAGCCAGCCCTTTTGCCTTCACGGAGAGGAGAAAACATTCAATAGGAGTAGAGGGAATGGCCTCACGTTGCACCAGGGGAGGTTCAGGTTGGAAATGAGGGGACATTTCTTCTCAGAAAGAGCAGCCAGGCGTTGGGATGGGTTGCCCAGGGACATGGTGGTGTCCCCATCCCTGGTGGTGTTTGAGGAAAGGCTGGACGTGGTGCTTGGGGACATGGTTTAGTGGGTGACACTGGTTTTAGTGGGGGACCCACACTAGCAGAGGGCCAAGGACAGCCCCAGCGCCTCATCCCTAACGCTCCAACAAGGCAGCGGGCACAGGGCTAAAGCAGCCACATGTTGCAGGGCACGGCTGTCTGCAGCTCCAAGCAGAGCCTCGTGGCTCATCTTAGCACCACCCAAGGCAGAACAGAGGCGGTTTTGCTGTTAACACCAAGCTGCGACCCAATTATCCCTCCCTCAGCCCCACACGCCGACCTCCCCAACATGGCGGCGGGGAGGCGCCGCCCGCCCTGGCCGCGCTGTCGTAAGGGCGCCGCGCTTGGCGGCAGTGCCGTGAGGCGCGGCGGGCGGCGGGGCTGCGCCGCCATGGACCGGAGGAAGAAGCCCCTGGACGTGGCCGCCTCCTCGGTGAGCGGGCGGGGGCGGCCGGGAGGCGGCCAGGGGAACCTCCGGGCTCTGAGGAGCCTGTCTTTGGGTGTTAAAGCTGTGTGCGAGCGGCTGGGTGCTCGCTGCGTGGTGCCGGCCCCGGGCCCTCTGCACCGCGGGCCTCGCAGGGCCTGGAGGCGCCTCACGGCCCCTCACAGCCCGGGGGGGCGATAACGGGGGCGGGGGGGACGTGGGATTCGTCCTCGGCCTGCCCTGAGCTGGGGAAGGCTCGGTCAGGAGCCGGGGGGAGGTGAGGTGCTGGGCGCTGGGGACCTGGGGGTGCCCCGCCTGGTGCGGCCGCTGCGCCCAAGTTCTGTTTAAAACAATCAGTTGGGTGCTCGTGTAACTGTGGGAGGATCGTTTTTTTCACTGGAAATGCGCTTACTGCTTCGTATGGTAACTGCAGTGTGTGTGTAAGGTGTGTCTGTGTTGTTTGCTGACTTGTCTTTTTTGCTGCTGATGTAGCTGGTGGATCTCAAAGCAGAACTCTTCCGAAAGCAAGAGGAATTCAAGAAGGAAAAGCTGTTGAAAGATGCTGGCGTCTTTGCAAAGCCCAAACCCCTTAATAAGGTAGAAATTTTTCCATTGCTCTTTTTGTTATTCTTTCTCCTTAAACTAAAGCAGTTCATATGTATTGAAGTCTAAATACACAAGTATTCAGAGCTGTGTTACTATTCAAATGTTAAATCTTCATCACAAGAATATTTACATTTCTATCAGTGCATTTCCAGCTGATATTCTTGTGCACAGCAGAAAACTCATGCGTATGCCTATCTAAATCATCTCTTAATCTTCAATCCCTAGGGAGCTTTTGTAGTTACAGCAAAAGATGTTTGTTTGTTTTTCACTCTAGTAATTTACATCTTCCATCCTTCAGGGAAGCACGAGAGACTCTTTCAGAATCACTGAACTTTCTCAATAAATGCTCTGCTTCGTGCTCCTCTGTATCACAGTGTATAACAATGAATGCACACTTCTTCATTTTATTCTTCACTGCATGTTTTCTATTCATTCCATTGTTTTCTAGTAGTAAAGTTGCCATACTTGAAGGACGTGAAGCATTCAGTGTTACTCTGTAAACAAGCAATCTGATTATTCTGTTATCTTTATGTTAGATATAAAACAGAAACAGTACATAGCTCTCTTACTAGTTAAGTAGTCAGAAAGATTGTTCGTATTAATTATTTTTCTGTAACACCTTTGATAGAGTTGGTTTTGTCTGATTTCTGAGTGACTTTGTTTGCTTCTCAGCCTGTCCTTACGTACCATATTGTATGGCAATCTGTGTAATTTAGGACAGACTTGCTGTATTGTACAGCACAGCAGGTGTAATCTCAACTCAAACATGATTAAGAGGTTATTTACCAGCCCTTCGTGACTGATTTGCACAGTTTGGTTTATGGAATTGAAATCTTTTTCCATCTTTCTTTGGTGTTTTATTTGTTGTTGCAAACTTGCACTCCCCAGAAACCAAGTATCTGGAGCAAACAAAACACAGGAGTTGCAAATCGAGCTGAGAAAGATGTTGAGCAGAAGGCAGAAGAGGATCAAACGTTAGATAAATCAAGGTAACTCTTGTGCTCTGTAAGAAAGGAATGCTTTGTAGAATTTGTTTTTCAATGTTTAGAAAAGCATAATGAAGAAGTTACACGGATATTAGACCAACAGTTCTCATTAGACCAACAGGGAATCCAGGGCAGTGATGCACCAGAATTCATGTTATGGAGTGTACCTTGGACTTGACAGGAAATGGCTCACTCTTTTTTTTTTTTTTTCAAGATTTGACTGATAGTCTAAATGGGTTAGTTATACAATAAATTAAGCAGTGCAAATGTAATTTGTAACCCATTTGCTGTTTTTCTCTAAGCATTTCCTAGCTCTTCCAAATTGTTTTCTACCATTCCAGAAATCAGTTAAGGTTTTCTCCTCAGCTTCTAAAAATAAGTGTATCTCCATGTTATTCCTTCCCTTTTCCTCCCTTCTGTCCTTCCAAAACAGTTCTTCACCGTCTCATTCCTGCAAACAGTGGTCTAATTTCCAGTATTTATCTGACAGACTGCCATAGCTTCATAGAGGTGGAATACTAGTGGCTTGATATTCCTGTCTACTTGATAAATTACACTAAAGGTTACCTCCATAATTTTATTGAGATTATTTGCAGTATAGATTCTGGAACTGGATATCTGTGTATCTTCAGAAACTTCTGTTAAGGTTCAAAATAAAAAACAGGCATAGCTCAGCTTCTCCTAAATATTTCTAGCGCTCCTGGTACTTCTCTGTCCCATTTACCTAAGGATGAATTGGTCATTTTGAGCTGTGTTTGGAATTGATGGGAATACAAACATTTAGGGTATTTTTTTTTTTCTTGCTCAGGAAGAAACTAGAAGAGAAAGCCAAGCTGTATGAGAAGATGGCAAAAGGCGACTTCCCAGGTGAACAATCTGAAATAATTATTTATATGACATAATGTAAATATTAGTTTTAAAATTTAAATTGCTAAACTTATTTTATAAAAAATAAATTATATATGTAATAGAGAGACAGATATAAATTTGTTTCAAAAGTAATGGTTGGCATTTCTGACTATCTAGTGATTTACAGCAGCTACGCTGAATTCACTGCTTACATGGGGAAACTTTTTGGATCTGTTATACAGAGTGATTAACAGGGGTTATTCTGCTATGAAAGGGGGGAAAAATACAAGTACTAGAGAATATAAAATTTCTTTTTGAAGGGCAGTCTGTCTTAGTAAATCACCATAAGCTTGTTTCAGTGCGTCAGTCATTAAATGGGTGGAACATACTCTGTTTTTTCAATACAGAATCTTAGAAAAACAAAATTAATTTATTCTCCATTATGCAGTCTTTGTGTTTTGTTGCTGATTTTCTATCTTTCATTCTAATTCTTGGACTTCGTGAAGAGCAGAGGAGCAGTAGGGGAGTCTGGCTGGTTCTTGTATGAACGTTAGTCATGCAGCTAATAGGGTTAGAGAATTATAATCTGTCCCTTTCTTTTTCACACATTCAATCCCTTGCAAGAAGTAATTATGAAAATAGAATCAAAATCTCCTTGCAATTAATCTCTCATGTTTTCTTTACTAGTGTCCATCTTTCCCAAATTTGATCTCACCACTTTTCTCCACTTTTTAAAAGTACAAGACCGCTTGCTGCCAGCACGCTAAATTCTGAGCGTCAAATAAGTATTTGAACTGTTGTGTAACAAACCCTGGACTTCTGAAATAACTAATGAATAGAGGATATTTTAGTGCAAAGACTGCAACCTTCTTTGGAATCTACAGGAACAATTAATTGCTTTAGAAAAAGCCTGAAAGCTATATTCAGAAATAGAGGAGCCGGTTTTTAGCTCCAAGTTTGTTTGGCCCCAAATGAGATTTAAGTATTCCCCAGAAGTACGGTCAGGGGCATTGCTGTCAGCTGAGAAGTTGATTGCAACTATTATGTATTGATTTTGTGTTCAGTTCTGTTCTTTTCAAGGCTGTTCTCTAAGAATCGATTTTCTGTCTTAGATGAAGAAACTGAAGATTTGTACCTAGTGGATTTCACTCAGAAGATCATAGACAAACAGCGAGAAGTACAGGAACTGTACCAGAACGAAGCTGCTAAAAAGACTTTAGAAAAAGAGGCAGATGAGGAGGAAACTGAACCAGAAATGGAAATACCACCACCAGAGGACCCAGACGAAGAATGGTTGGTACTACTGAGTGGGGTGATGCATGGGAAAGTAACTCTGTTCCCCCAGAATATCTGGAGTGACACTTATTTTTTTTTGGTTAATGTTACACATTGAGAAGAGGTGGTAATGTTCTTTTATTTCATGTCTCGTTAGAAGACAGTCCTTAGTGTTATTTTCCATATAGGTAACGCTGCAATAGAATCCTCCTACAAGATTTTGCGAAGTATCAGGCACGGAAATGTACTATAAATGAGACACATTGCAATATCCTCTCATTTTCTTGCATAGTTTATGGGAGTTCTGATTGCAGTATTGATAGGATTTTATACACTTTGGTGTCTTGCACAGAAGTCTACTTTAGCAAAATGTTTTTATGTTACATCTGTCTTCTCTAGTTGTGTGGGATTTACAAAATGAGCGCTCATTTTTGTTGTGTAACCTCCTCGTAAGAGGGAAACTTTGACTGGGGGGAAAAACACATGATTTTCCAGCATTTCTTCCACTGTTTTACTACAAAATTGCAAATAGCCTGCAGCAATTTTCTGTGACATTTCAATAACTAGTTTTTCAACCAAGATATTAGGATTAATTATGAAACCAGTCTGACTAAACATTTTCTTAGCCAGATTGTGAAAAATGCTTATGGAATGGAGATTTTAATTCTGGTAATCAGTTTAAAACAGCAATTAGCAAAATGAAAAAGAGCACACCAGTTTTCCAGTTTATTAGGCCACGATAAGATTAGCAATGTAATTTTTCAGAATAAATTGAGAAAATGAATCCAGGCAAGGGACCAGAAAATTGCTAGGCTGGAAAGGCAGATACACCTATTACTGGTATCGTACTGAAATTCAAGATGAAACTAGCAGTGATCCAAGGATGGGCTCAAACTACTTCTTGATCTCATCACAGTAAGTTTCGGAAATTTAAACCAGTCAATTTTACTGTTCATATTGTGCTTTTCTGTCATTGCCTACATCTCAGTTAAATGACATACATTATTAATACATCATTCTTCTCAGTGAGGCCATTTCCTAATGAAGATATTTGGGTGCTGACATAGCTGCAGGCTAATTTGCATTAATTATATCTTTACTATAGAGAATGCAAGTAATTTTTGTTGTTGTTTTTTTCGGATGTTACGTTATAATAAAAAGGGGCACTGAGTATATACTAAGCTCTGGATATCCATAGAAATTATATAAAAGAGCTAAATAACTAAAAGCACAGATCTTTAAAAGTTTGTTTCTGAATTAGATTGCCAATCATACATTTTCAGCTGTAATGTTAAGTCTTTAAATTGGGATAATAGAGGCTGCTTGATGCCAGAGAACTTTCTAGATTTATTGGACAATATGTACAGCTCTCTATCAGCTTTTTTGACAACTGTAAATTAAGTGTTCAGGACTATAAAGAATTGTATAAGAAACCCAATATGTGCTTCAAAGGAACACTTTGAATTTTAGTCAGCTTTTGTTGTACAAGCTGAATGAACGCTATCAGCCAATTCTAAATGAGCTTTGGACTGATAATTGAAGTATATTGTAGCAATTTCATATCTGCAAGAAGTCAATGCTGCATTATTATTTTCACCCTGGGAAGCAAGTACTGGAATCGCTTTTATTTTGGTGTGAAAATTGATATAGTAACTTTTGAACGTTTCTTTACACCACCTTAATATCAAGGCAAACAGCTGGCCCAAAGTGGGGTTGAGTAAATACCTGTGATAAAACTGTCGTATGCCCTGTTCAGAATGTAGCCTTGGGAGTCTGCTAATTGAAAGGTGGAAGGAACTGTCATACGTGGAGAGACTGAGAGATGATGAATACTTTTTGGAAAGTGTCACTGCTTCTGTCTTCTGGTTAAGAGTTCTGTAAGTCTGAAAATAAAAGTTCTGTGTGAAAATTCCTTTTCTTTCATTACAGGGTTGATTATGTCGATTTCTTAGGCCGATCTAGACGCTGTATGAAGAAGGATTTGCCAAGTCTTCTTAAAATGGATCAAGAGCTTCAAGGGAAAAGGTTTGGTTTCTTTCATGGAATTACATGTTCCTTGCAGTATTAACATAGTTATTTTTAATGAGAAGGAAGAGAGGTTTATGTTTTGTTATCCCAATCCAGAATCACTGAAGCTACTTCTTTCTCTCTGTTTACTTTAGGCCAGCTTCTACTGATTACTTCATCGTGCCTTAACAAATAGCCAGAGTAGTTACAGTGAAATTGTGCATGACAGTGGTTTTATCAAATTTTCTATTATAAATTTATACAGTATTCCAAGGCTTCTGTTTATTTCACCATGGTAGCTGGCAATTGAAATATGTGGTCAGTATACTGTTTTTTAAATTCCAAGAGAACAGAGGCTACGGATATGAAATAAAAGCATAAATGAAATTTTTAATAAACTACCAAGGCACAATATTTGATGGAAATGCTGACTAAATCTAAGACCTCACTTACAGACTACAGCTTGTAGAGAGGAGTTTTAATAAACTGATTTAGCAATCTCTTGGATATCTGATGCATCTTTTAAAACTGGTCTTTTTATACGAAGTGTATTTTATACCTTCCAGAAAATGCCAGAGAAGTGACTCTTGGTTCTCTTTAATCTGGAAACTGTTCATAATCTTTTAGCAAAACCAACAGCATCATGATATACAAATGTTACATCTCCATTTGTTTGTTTTTTCTCTTCTGTTACTTAGGTGTTTAACAGCTTTTCTGTTAAAATTATTACGGCAGCACTGAGAATTGTTTTCAGAAAATAATCTAAAGGTACCTTAATGGAGCCTTTACTGTTGCTGAAGTGAAAATTCTTTTATGCTGGCAACTTATTAGTGTTTTCTCTCTATTTTAAAAGTAAGATGGAGAATATGGGTGCTTTGAAATTGCAGTCTCTGGATTTATATCAATGAGTCTGTCAGTAAAACCTGCTTTAGTTAAAAAAATAAAAAAATCCTGCTGCCTCCCTTGAGAAAACAAAAATATTTCCTACATTGGGTACCAAAGGCCATGGACTTCTGGGGTAAATGGCTAGCTTATTGCTCCTTCAAATACCACTCATTTTCTTATGTTAAATCTGAAATAATGCTTTATGTGGTTGCTAGCATCCCAACAGATGCAAAAAAAAAAAGTGAACGTGTCATTTCTCGTTCTGTGCTTTGGTAAAGATTTCATAACACCTTCAGGAAAGGATACAATTTGTTTAAGTATCTTACTAAAATGTTCTACTAGTACCTTCTTTTAGAAGTGGCTTTGTTTGTCTTTACCTTGTACCATATTCATCAGTGTTGCATCTCTAGGTGATGCCTACAGTGATCTGTTTTATAAAAACTGCAATAGAGGATTAGACACAATCATGATTTCATCGTTTGATACTATAGAGCCAATAACTTCTGCCCTATAATAATCCCTCTTTTTTTTTTTCATTAGACTAGACCCTGATGGGAATACTCTGTTATCTGAAGATATGAAGAGAGAACTTCAGAGGCAGCAGTGGGAAAAAGAAGAAGAAGAAGCCCTCAGAAAACCCATGGGACCCATACATTATGAGGACATTAGAGAAAATGGTATACTTCCATATTTTATATCATTTATCTTCATGTAGATACTGGTTTTAGAGGAAGCAAGGGGAAGTTGTTTTTTGTTGCCTGTATTGCCAACTTTAGGTATGTGTTAAATCACATTTGCAATAACTATTCAAACTATCAGGACATTCATCTAGATTTATCTTTCATCAAATTGCACTTTTCTCAAATCAAATTTGAAAAATACATTACATCACCCAGTTTTCTCCTTTAGGATACTTCACGCATCATCTAAACAAGCCTGTTATAGCCATAAAAATAGCGTGGTGTATGTTGCAATTCAGTGCCTGAAAGCAGGGCACGTGGTGCTTGTAGTTACTGTTGATTGTAAACTGAGTGTAACTTGAACTTCATGAACTTTTTATTTTCAGAGGCCAGGCAGCTTGGTGTTGGTTACTTTGCCTTTTCTCGTGACCAAGAGCTTAGACATAAACAACGGGCAACACTGGACATGCTGAGAGAGCAGGTATGAGTTTAAAAAGCAAATTGCAGTGTAAAAGCATCATAATTTCAGTAGTCACCATCTTTGGTTTGTTGTATAAGTCTTACACTCAGCAATGCCTGCATCTAACTCCAAAAAAAAAAAAAAATTGCCCTCTTCCCTTTTGAATCATGGTACCTGATGATTGCTTTTGTTGTTTAGTGAAGGAGGACATGTAGTTGATTATGCTAACACGGGAAGATTAATTCATGTTTTTTCTTTACTGTTTAGACACTTGATCAAAGAAATAAACGTGAACAGATAAAAGAAAAAAGAAAGGCAGCTCTAGAAGCCAGGCTGTCTAAACTTCGAGCACGGAAGGTTAAGAAATTAAGGGAAGATGGGTTAGAGGAAGAGGCAGCAAAACTGGAGAACGGAGGTATGATCGGTTGCCTTTTTTCAGTTGCTATTTCATCTTGTATCAGTGAGTGGGCAGGCGTCCTGTAATTGATGTAGGCTTGGGCTTTTAATATATTGCTATTACGTATTTTATATATACAAATAGTATAAATTAAAATAGCAGGAGTTCATATAACTAAGTGTAGATATAAAATCGTGCCAGAGAGAGCTTAATAATGCTGGAAGAAATGTCGTGCATAGATGTAGTCCTTTTAGGATTCATGTCTGACAGCAGGAATTGTGCGAGTTGAGCTGCTGAAATTGTACTGGCTGGTTTTTAAGATGAGCAAGATAAAAATATTAGCGAGTTGATTTTGGTATCGTATAATATACGCTCTTGCAGTTGTGCAGACTGTAAATTGGACATACAACTGGCTTTTAGGATTTGGGATGATGAATTTGAGTTCTCTGTGCTGTCTCCTGTCTGACACTACTAGATACTTATATTGTCTATCTCCCACTGTAAATTGTAGCTGATATTTAACTTGTCAGAATTCTAAGCAAGCGATTAACTGTGAAGTGTTCTGGAAATGACGAAGAGCAGTGTGCCACTGCTGTTACTATTGTTCAGAAGAAGAATGTGAATTGTTTTCTCCAGGATTACCGAAGTGGAGATGCGTGCTAATGTTCTTATTTTTAACAATTTTCTAGTTTCAGTATACTACTCAGCACATTCATTTTGGGGTTCTTAGGCAACAGATTTTTCAGCAGTTTCTTTGATACAACTAGAAAACCAATGAAGTGTCTCTTGGTAGATGGGTTTCCTGATTATCTGGATTATCCCTTATCTTTTCTGAATGAATATGAATTAATTAAAAAAAATCCCTATTCAGATGCATTTCATTGTTGAATGAAACTAGATAACTACTATAAGCTTTATTATTGCAAATAACTATTGCTACTTACTCTTCCTATGAAATTCATATGGGAGATTTTAGACTGTTACTAACAAAAACTTGCTCTTTCTGCAAAGTAGAGGTGAAAGATGCTACTGGTCCAGAACAAGCTGAACAGGAGGCTCCGAGAGTTACCTCAGCAAGTAGAAAGGTTGAGGTTGTCATCCAGGAGAGAAGAGATACAAAGCCTGGCGTGCCTTATGTCCGTGAGTGGGATAAAGGCAAAGGTAAGGAAATAGAGATTGAGAAGCACTGTTTGGAAGCGGTGTGCATATTGCTGATTTCATTTCTGCTTTGAGACAAAGTATGGTAAATCTGGGAAGCAACAAAAATGAAAACTGAACAGAAGAACAGATTTTTACTGTTCTTAGAGAGTAGGTTTGTGGGATCTTGAATCATCTTTCTGTTGCAATGCTTCAGAGCTATCCTTAATCAGAAGTCAGCAGCTGTTAGAATAATTAGAATATCTACCACTTCTGTTGAAATAAAGAAGTTACTGGTTTTCCCCCACGCACACTAGAGGTATTACAATAATCTCCTTTTTCTAATAATTAAGATTTTAGTGCTGTGATTGGTTTGTATTTCAATTCAGCCCTAACTAATCAGCAGTCTTTCAAAACATATGGCTGTTAAAGGCTCTGAAAGTGACTAGGATGAATTATACAGAGGGTAGTGCTTATCTTTAATGCTCATTAGTTTAGTTTCTGCTCTGTAGAAAAAAGTAGACTATGAGCTTAGCCAGCAATATAGTACTAGGTGAGAAGTAACTTCAGATGGCTTTAAGTAGCTGCATCTTCTGTGTTCCGTTCTTTAACTGATCTTCAGACACTGGAAACTGTATTTAAACTACTACTTTCCCTGTTTCTAACAGAACTGATGTTTGGGCAATGGTCAAAGAAGCAGGAAGAACTCAGAGATGAACGAGATCCAGAATTCGCACCACCTTCTGATTATTTTGTGGGACAAAAGAAAGATGATGATTACAGAAGCCAGAACTTGAACAGTCCTGAAACCACCTTTGAAAAATCAGAACCAGAAGCTTCACAAAACCAGCAGAAGCCATCAGTGCAGGCCAACACCAGCAGCACTGCAGTTGTGCCACCGTCAGTGCAAGCTTACAGCAATGATGTTCAAGATAAATCAGCATCAGCGGAGGCCTCTGGCAGCGACAATGAAGATGGGTCAACATCAGAGACTGATAGCAGCGATGATCAGGAGGGGCTGCCGTCAGCGCATGCTTATACCTGCGGTGCTCAAAACATGCCACCACCAATGCACGCTTACGGCTATGGTGCTCAACGTGTGCTGCCACCAGGGCAGCCTTATGGCTATGGCATTCATGATATGCCATTTCCGATGCAGACTTACGGCTACGGTGCTCAGCACATGCTGCCACCAATGCATGGTTATGGTTATGGTGCTCCAGATGTGCCATTTTCAATGCAGGCCTATGGCTACGGCACGCAGGACGTGCTGCCACCAGGGCACACCTGCGACTGCAGCACCCAAAATTTGCAGCCACCAGGGCACACTTGTGACTGCAGCACCCAGAATTTGCAGCCACCAGGGCACACCTGCGACTGCAGCACCCAAAATTTGCAGCCACCAGGGCACACTTGCGACTGCAGCACCCAAAATTTGCAGCCACCAGGGCACACCTGTGACTGCAGCACCCAAAATTTGCAGCCACCAGGGCAGAGCTGCGACTGCAGTGCTCAAGATGTGCCACCACCGGGGCAGGCCTTTGACTGCAGTGCTCAAGACGTGCCGCCACCTGGGCAGTCATACAGTGGTGACGCTCAAAATCAAGCACCACTTTACCAAAGTTTAGATGATATGCTGTCTTACTACAGACAAGTGACTTGAACTGAGCAAAATAATAAACAAGAATCATAATTTAAGGAATTTAAGTCAAATTATCTGTCAGCAAGAATATTTTCCTACATCTGGGAAAAATAGGTATCTGTAAGTAGATTGAAATAAATCTCATGGAGACCTAAGCTATGTTACATCACAGCTGTACTTTTTCCCTGTTGATTCTCTTTCTTTTTTTTTTCCTCTATTAAAATTCTCTAGCACTGCTAGAATCTAGTTCAGTATACATTCTTATTCTTTGCCACTAATGCGTGAACTTTGAAGTATAGCTTTGGGGTTGTAGGTACTACAAGTTCCCTAATATCTGTAGAAACGCTATGGAAATGGCAGGCCTGCTGCTGCTAAATGCAAAAACATTTTAAGAAATGTGTTACCTACTTAATCTCCTGACTTCAGAGACGGGAAGTGCAGAATGTTATCTAGTGACAGTTGTGGCAAGTACTCCACATGGTCATAATGCCTTCTGCATTCCTGAGGTCTGTATATAACTTGTAATTCTGTGAAGCAGATCAGAGTTGGAGAGAGGCACTGCAGAAATCAATAAATAATGATGGTAAGACTAAGAATAAATGCTTCAGTGAAGTAGAAGCCTTGACACCTGAAATTGCTGTCTTACTGGTTTAGAAAATGCTCTTAGAATTGTTCGAGTACATTCTTCTCACATCATATATGCGTCTTTATTTTATTTAATACTTTTTTTTTCCCCTAAAAGCTGTTAATTGTGGTGATTTATGTATAAAAGCAGGCTGACCTCTACCAAACAAGTTTTTTTTTTTTTATTTCAGAATCTCAGGAAATGACAGTAATACGTACTTACCATTTAGAAGATTATGATTTCTGAAAGCAGTTTAGGTACATCCTATTTGTATTTTAAAAGCTCATAGAAGCTAGAAAAGTGTGCTAGAATGGGCAATTCTGTAGATTGTGTAAATTTAAATGGCAGTGATGTTCTGAAATTAATGGGCATTTGAACCAAAGAGCGAATTGCAGAGACACAGAGAACATGCTACTCTTAGGTGTGTCAGTGGGATCTCAGGCTGTTCTGCAAAGCCTGGTGAACAGCAATGTCACTACCACAGCAAAAAGCAGTGCTCAAGGTCACTGAGCAAACTTGTCAGCATGCAGAACACATTCACTGTCCACAAACTATGTTTTAACCTCAGCTACTAAACGCACTTCCATCTCTCTTCTTCCTATATCGCTTACAGCAGAAATAACACCCTACAAAAGCACCAGTGGTACCATTTTAAAGGCACAAAATACAACAGTATTTTTATTGCTACCAAATGGTTAAGAGACTGGAGCTTTATGATAACTTTAGGTTTCTGTTTCTCTATAAAGACCTAAAATTAAAGGATGGTATGACAGTATTAATGGCAACATCCACAGTATCTCTTTTTTGCTGCTGCTGACCTGAACTCAGCTGGTGAGCATGGCATTAGGGTTTATAAGTCTTCTTTTCCTTGAATCTCTTCAGGATGAATAAAGAATCTGAACATAAATAATGATTTTTATACTAATAACTTAGAGGAAGAGGTTACAGATTTGTCTGTTTTTACCAAATGTGACAGCATCAAAGCACAGGTTTTTTTCCTTGCTGTTTGGTACAACCCCAGGTTAGTCAATATCCACGAGGTGGCACTCTAATCTTACAAATTTGCCACAGGAAACTGCCAGTATAAACCCGTTCACTGCTATTTATTTCATAATGTTAAAAAACTCTGATGACCCCAATTCCAGGAGAAATTTTTCAAACCTTGTGTCACCCCACATTTAATTTTGAGTTTAAAAGGGCTGCACTGTGCTTTAGCAGTTTTCTTCCATAAAGATAAGAACCTGTCAGAACACAGTTTCAAGAAGCAAATTGCCTTGGTTTTCTTGTACATTGATTGAAGGCAATAATAGAAGCAAGAGGTGGAAGGAAAAGCTGTAATTTTTTAAGTCATTGAGTCTGTGCAATCCTGTTAGATGTGTACATAATTGTAGGATCGCATGGCAGAATTAACCCCGTTTGAATAGAAGTGAAGCATTTTAGGGATGTTTTGGGTTGTGTACTTAATGTCTCTCTGCCTGGAATCACAATACACGGCAATTATTCATGAATTAAGCCTCGGAATGGTGTTCTGAAGTCGGATTGTAACATTGTCCCTGTTTTGCAGGGGGAAAAAAAAAAAAGCAGAAACAAGGTTACAAAGCAAGTTTGTAGCACTGCAAAAGTTCAAACCCAGTTCTCCAGTCTGGCTGACTTACCCTAGAGATGTTTTGTATTTAAGACCTCACATGAATCAGAAAGTGAGTATGATTCAGAGTATGATTTTCTCGGAGCTGAACTAACCCCAAAGAGTGGGCAAAGCATTTAAAATATTAGAGCATAACTGGAATTCATTATGGCAATCGTATCCCTTTGGATTTCCCTATAAACAATATTTATATCTATTCTGCTACTACTTTAATCATCGGTATTCATTTCCTGCTGCGCTCTGGGCTTTGTATTTTCTGTGCCCTTCAGAGTGGGGGTAGTGTTATGTATGTGTGTGATGTAAGAGCTGTGCTGCCTTTGCATGAGTTTAACACTGAGCTGGAGCTGCACTAAGGAACGAATGCCATTTTTAACAGTATTATGTAAAAACTTATGATCAAAGTGTTCTTTTGTCAGCTTTATTTCTATGGCCTAATATTAAACAGGAGGACTCTTGCCAGGAAGGCAGTTCAATGTCTACATTTTTAATGTAGACTTCCCCAGGAGGTACCAGTGGTGGCTCGTGTTGCCTTTGGTGCATTCCACAGAGCCAGGGCCAGGGCCTGGCTCTTGGGCAACATATCTAAGGCATCTTTGTCCCACATCTTTGTGTAAGTATTGTTTTAATACGCAAGTTATCTTTGTCCAAAATGCAAGAAGTGTTCAGGCATGCTTGAATTTCAACCTTCACCTGCCCTGGCTGGCTGGCAGGACTCAATCTGATCTCCAGAGAATCCCCTTTAGAGCAGACAATTTTGTTGAAATGTGTAAAATTTACATCCTACCTTGTCCTGTAAGACCCAATGTACTGACTTTTCATCTTAAAAGCTGTTAAAGATGTTAAAAACAGGCAAGAACAAATGTAAAAATGTACCAAGAGCATACAAATTATTACATTTATTTTCCCCTCTGTCAAAGATACGGCCTCAAGTGGGCCATAGAAATTTGAACTTTCATAAAGATTCTATTGAAGTTTAACAGTTCTAGCTGGAAGTTTACTTTGTAATTAAGAAAGTGCTCTGCTTGTTCTCTAATTAAACGAAATAAAATTCCTTTTTCACAGTGGGAGAAGTAAATACTATTCTCAGTAAGTATCTAAGGGAAAAATAACTCATACTTCTTCTGGAAAGTTTAAAAGGAGTTTGGCCCTATCTAAGGAGAGGGATCTAGGAGATGGAGGAGGTCGCCCTGGTGCTGAGCTGCCAGCCCAGCACTAACGCCTGTCATGATTTCAACTGATACGCAGAGGTGCCAGATCATGGTCAGCCATCACCACCCCCACAGTGATTGTGGTGCTTTGACCTTTAAGTGCAAAGTGTCTGAAACCTGATAGATATTTATGGTAACGTGGGCTTTTGCTGATAGAAGTCCTGTATGGCTATAATGAATGGTGCAGTTCCCTGGCCTTCCAGCTCAGATTGCAGCTGTGACCAGAATTCAGAGAATGGTCCTTCTGCTTGTATCACTCAAAGAGGCTTCCAGCCTGTATGCAGCGGTGCTAACAAACACCATTCAGTGCTTATCCCGGATCTTTTGCTGTCTACTGCAGGGTGTTCCTGCCCGATACCTTTCTTAAAAGCATCTTGGTCACAGACCAATGTCTGTTTGCTTCACAATGGTTTGCGTTCAGCTCGCCTTCTGACTGGAACAGGAATTAAGTATTTAAAACTCTCACTCCACTCTCACTTCACATAATTTCTCTAGTTTAAGTGAGCCATTCAGCGCATTTTATCCTTGCTGAAGCTTTTAATAAAGCATGTTAAACACTAAGGGCTCATTTGGAAACCTTTTCATTCCCTTTCTTATCATTTGTTGCTCTTCACTGGGTTAATGGAAGCAGCTGCTGCAGCGCTAGGTATGAAGGTATCTGTGAATTGCACTCTTCTACCACTGGCTTCCGCAGACAGAGCTGGTGCTCAGTCAGAGTTTTTATTCAAGCCCTTTTAATGTAGTCACCCTGGTAGTATTGTACACTCCACATCTCATTACAGAGGTCAGAGGTTTCCAGAAGGACTGAGAGCTGTGATCTGGTATTTGCTGTCTTGCAAAGCTCCACTATAATAGGAATACCTGGGAGGCAATCAAGAATACTGCATATGATTGTTAGTGTTTGAAGAAGAAAAGGGTGTTTTTCTGCACAGAAATAATTACCTAATTATTTATCCCAGCCATAGAAAATACCAAGAAAGGAGAAGGAACACTGCCCTTCAACAAGAACGTGTTTGTGTATCTTTTTTGAGACAGAGGCACTAGCCTTTGTCAGAATATTTTTTCTTTTTTTAAGGCAAAAATATATAGACTGATGATGGGCATTTTTTGTGGAAAAAAAAAATCTGTATTTTGGGTGAAAATCTTACAAGGTTGCTTACAATGGCTCATAGCAATGTCTACTTCAGAGCCACTTATGCTTTAAGGGGAGCGTACACAATACCACAAATCCAAGCTACAATACCACACGAGTCCTCATAAAATAATTATCTTCTGTCAATTATCTTCTATTAATGGAAATTCTGGGTAGTGTTGAAGATGCCTCAAACTAGGTATGAATTGAGCTATGTAAATATTGATACCTTCTCGTGATTAGAGGGGAGTTTGCAGTCATTTTCTTCATGTATGGTTGGAAATCTTCAATGTTGCAACTTTCCACCTTCAAGCAAGATCTGAAGCAAGTTTATTAACCCTGATAACTCAGCTTTGTTCTTTGCTTGCTCAGCCTCCCCAAGCACTTTGAATTTGCAGTTTCATTCATCTGTGCTTCCCAGCCTGAAATGGCACACAGTGTACTTCCATGGCATAGCTGGCAGCATTTTGCTGATGTGTGAGCTGTTTCTTTGAGCTTCCTGAAGTCAAAGTGCCCGTTTCTTTGAAAATATCGTGAAAAACCATGCCTAATATCTTTCAGCACTCTTTTCTAAGACCTCATCCACGTGCTGGAGAGCATTCCACTTGCACAGATGAAGGGTTCCGAAGGTTTCTTGAGGGGGGAGGCCCAGCTCCTTGCTGCCCCAGGCAGCCTGTCCAGTGGTTCGGGCTGAGGGCCCCCAGACAAAAAACCTGGCCCACCAAGCAGGAGGTCCATCGGTGAGGAGGATGGGGGTACCACATCCTGAGGGGTCTCCACCCAGCCTGGGGACCTCCAGCAGCACCTTGTGTGTGTCCACAGAGCTCAGGGCTCTTCCCTAGGAGCCCAGCCAGCCCATATCTGTGGGCTCTTCCACAGCACTGCCCCCCACCACCGGCCCACCCCGCACAGAGACCTTCTGTTCCACCATCACCTTTCGCTCAGGAAGGGTGCAGCCTGCGTTAATTCTTTCCCACTTCTCTCCTACCTCAACAAAGTGTCATCCCTTCCCCAAAGTTTCCATACCCAGGGTATCTTCGCTGCTATCACTTCTAGTGCTGTAAGCACCATGCCCCCTCCTCCTACTCCCTCCCCCAAGGGCATTGCTGTGAGCATAAAGGAGCTCTTGCAGGAGTTCAGGGAAAAGAAGGAGTAGGTGACTATTTGTAGCACAACAGCAAGGGGCTTGGCAGTGCAGTATACCCAAGCAGCAACTACAAAACTGGCTTATTTTGGACAGTGGTTGTCCCCAAGTTAACCACTTCTCTGGTGATGGCAGTATAGCCCATCTTTTCATTTAGAGAGACTTTCCAGCTCTTATGCGAGCATGTGCTGATCTAGCCACACCTTGTGCAGTTGCAAGTAAGCTTGAGCCTCCAGGTTGAAATCTGTAGAAGTTTAATACTCAGGCCCTGGCTCTCATTGTAAAAAAAAAAATGCAGAAGTTTAAACTAATTCTCATAAATGGCTACCAAACCAGCAGATGCAGTCAACCTACAGAAGGTCACAAGTAGTCTTCAAGAAGTTTCATTTCCAGTATAATCCAGCAAAGCCAATCTTAAAACAAAGCCTACAGGTAAAGAGAAAATATCACCTCTTAACAAAAAAGTTTTATTCTGACTAAACAAAATGTACAATGTTACCTAAGCACTAGCGAGTTTTCTTGATGTTCAGAATGTTGCAGGTCCATTGAATAACTCCATCACATCTTACATTGTAGTTCGATCGAGCTACTTTTTGCCAGACTTCTTTATTCCACCACTGGCTGCCAAAAGAAACAACACAACTGGTTAAACAACTGACAGAGATCTTAGCTACAAGTTTAGTTCTTTGTCAAATCAAATCCCTGCTAGACTGCCTGTACAACTCAGATCCCCACCAGAGAGTTGGTTTTGCTTTCGCATGTGTTTGTGATCTTACAGACTTTATGCTAAATGAGTAACTTAACATCAGAAACCAAGTCTCCCCTGGAACCAAATGTGCCTCCTAAACCTACAACAGAACTAAATATTTCAACCATTCCTGTGCTCCTCCCTGCACACTGTGCGTTGTTTATTTCTTATACAGCAGTTATATAGTCTGGTCAAATCAAATTTAAAGCTAAAGGAATAAAAGCATCAGTATTTCTAAAACAACGAGAGCCCCCAGTTGGGATTGAAGCTCTACTGGAATTACAAGAGCCTCTGTTCTTTGCACTCTCCATTACTGAAGAGCATAAAGCAGGATCAAGGAATGACACATATTAACACAGCAACAAATGCAGCACTTTTTCTGTCAAATGCCATGTTTTACAGCATGTGTAATCTATGACCAGTGAAAAGGAGAAAAGCACAGGAGGGCTACAGAATTCATGGCTGCAAGGGCTGATAGTCAACAGCAGACTTTGCGCTGTGTTCCAAGAGCGTTGCCTTGCTGTAATAACACAATAATCACTGTCTGCTTTCACTCTCATTGGTCACGGACCAGATGACTGAAATTCATCTAGAAGAAGACAGAGTAATAATGGCAAGTGAGAACAATCAAGAAATACAGACATACTTGCAGCGGAAGCGTACTACACAGAACAAGTTTAGGATGGTAAGGACACAGAAGGGAGGTTCAGGGATTTTTTTTTGCATCAGCATGTAATGCCAAAGACATTCTGTAAGTCCCACACCCAGCACATTTTTTTGTAAGCAGATAAATCAGAGGAGCTAGATTAATTTCAGATAAACAGACAAGAAATATCGCACGTTAGTGGAACTGGATTGCATTCCACTCCAAGAACATCAACTCAAATATGAAATTGCAGAACTGCTGGCTAGGATTTGTAACTTATCATTACAGCCACCGTGTCAGAGGACTGTTTTCATGTTACTCTTCTGTGCTTGTGATCTGCCAGCTTCACTGCCAGCACAGCTCCCAGATACAGGAAGGGTTCTGGGAAGAAACTAGAGAACTAAGGACCAGCAAGTCTGACTTTGGTCTCTGGCAAGATAATAGAGTCCATAATAAAGCAAATGGATAAACAGCTTCATGAAAGTTAACAGGACTTCTGTAAATGGTAAATCCTTACTCGCTGTCCTGCTGGAACTCTCTAAGGGTATCATTTAGTGCACAGATAAAATGAATCCAAGGGATTTCGAATTTCCAAACAGCATCTGACAAGATTCCATGCAAGCATAGTTAGTGAAATTGAATTTGCTGTGGGATTGCTGGGAAGGTCCTTCTAACGCCTCTCAATATTTATTTTTTTCTAAAGAATGAGAAGCAAAGAGTAAAGTTTAACACTCTTTATAGAATGGAGAAGGGATTAGCCATGTTAATGGAACACAGGACAAAAGCACCTCCAAGGAATAGGCAGGATGTACCCTTCAACATCCCTAGTGCAATCACTACAAACGCTGGAGGAATACAGGGTGAGTGGACAGCCTCACACCGACAGAACTCCAGTACCACTGTCTGAAACAACGACTGGGCTGGATGCACCATCAAAACACACTGCAAAACCTCTCCCATGGCACAGCATGCTGCACAGTCACTTAAGCAAAAGCACCAAATCCAGACTTATTTCCAGTCATAGAGTGTTGGTTTTTTGTTGTTGTTTTCCCCGCCAGGAATCTCCTGCTCTTGAAATTCATTCTTCAAGAAAACAATTACTGCACTTGTTAAACTTCCAGAACTGTGGCAAAGCCTATGTGTTTCTTAATGTTCCTGGAAAGAAAAGGGTGGTCTGCTAAAATAAGAGCCCAAATCTCTCTACACCATCCCACGAGAACAGCTTAGCATGCCCGGTACACTTACACCTCCTAAAACAGAAACTGCATCAGTAATTTGGAGGTGAAATTTCACAGTAAAATAAATAAATAAAATTAGCATCTCTTTGTTATTTATCATCTGCAACTGCCATCATCCTACCAGTGCATGTTGAATAACTGAAAGGTACAAGCAAAACCATTAGACTTTTGAAGGCAGCAAGCCCCTTTTTTTCCTATCAGTATGGCACCTCACTTACCGAGGGGCCCTTTTCCAGCAGCCTTTGCTTTCATCTCCTCAAGTTTCTTTTGCTCCTCCTTCTGCTTTTGTTTAAACGCCAGATCTGTCTAAAGAAAAGAACAACAGAGTGTGTTAGCATCTCCTCCCCTGAAACTTTTTAAAAACAACTGATAAGCAATGAGAAAGAAATGTTCTAACATGTACAGTCTTCACAGACAACAAGGCTGAAAGGGACGGTAGGATTTTTCCTTGAAACTCAGGATTTTGAGATTCCTCACCAGTCCAGTCCATGGCTCAGCTTCCTTAAAACTGGGACATTTTCCTCTTCTTCACGCTGAAACTCCCCTTGCTACAATGTGAGCTTTTTACTTCCCTTTTTCCCCCCAAGAGAACAAAATATTGTTTCTCTCTCTGGGTTTTCCAGGATTTTTTTTTATGTTTTTACTAGTAAATCACTCCCTACCATGCTATAAAGAGAAAAAAAGTGAATCAATGCAATGCCCACACATACTACTGCTGTGCTGAGATGAAAGGAGATGTTATTATATCACATTTGCCACACGATATTTTCTTTATATGGCCTGTGTGATTTTTGTTTTGCAACACCTGGTTTTGAGGGTACACATTTAGTGTATGTTCTGTCTCAAACCCTTTCAGGTGGACCTGAAGTTTAGCCACTCCTTGTATTTTACAAGTCAATTGTTCTTTCCAAAGAAAGGGCCGTAGCATACATGCTTAGTTAAATAAATCCCTTTGCTTTCCTTCAAGCTTTCTCCAATTTAAGATTACTTTGATCACTTGCCCTTTTGACAGTCTGTGGCCCCTCCAAATTTTGTTTTCTACAAAGACAAGAGAAGAACTGTCAGTAAGTTAGTCAGCCGGCCAACCACAGCGATAATCAAAATGTTAGCCTGATGTAAGACAAACTCTTGCTTAGCCCCAGACAATTTATCCTTGTAGTCAGACACTGAAGGGTCAGTAACAGGTTTTAGTGTGCCAGAGCAGCCACCTGCCCGTTCACCTCCATCACTTCCCTAGGCCCTGTTCCTACCCACACTTTGACAGTTATCAAGAGCCCGATACCTGCTGTCCTCCCCATACACAGAGCTCTGCAGAACACGAACTCATTTGCAGAACACATTTGTCTGGCAGCTTTACTACAATACACAATATCAGCTTTTACACTGTTGTAACTTGGACACTTGAAAGCCCTTAATTGGCTGTGGCATTTCTCTGATGACAAAACTTATTTATAAAATCACCAATTCATCTTTCAGAGAGGCATCACGTTTACCTTTTTCCAGTCACGGCTGCCACAACCCTCAGAAGCAGAAACAGATAAGGGGAAGGGGATGGAGATGGGGACGGTGAAGGGGATGCCCCCCCCGGCGCCCTACCTCATCCAGGTCCTTGGACTGCTTCTTCGGCTGCTTCAGCGGCTTCTTCTTGCCGCCTGCAAAGACAGAGAGCTCCGTGAGGCGCGGCTCGGCGCGGCGCGGTGCCGGCGGCCCCGGGGCCCGGCCTTACCCTCCCGGCCCGACATGGCGCCCGCCCCGCTCCGCTCCGCGCCGCTCCGCGCCTCAGCCGCCCGCTTCCGCCCGGCCCCGCGCCTCAGCCGCCGCCGCCGCCGTCACCGCCCGGAGCTCGGAGATTTCCGCTTCCGGGCCGGGCCCGGGGCAGGTAGGGCAGGGCCCGGGGATGCGGAGCTGAGGCGGGCGGGGAGGGGGGGGGGCACCGGGAGGGCCTCGGTGAGGTGAGGAGGGGGCGTGCGGGGGGTCCCTGTGGTTGTGGTGTGCTGTGTCGGGAGGTGTACGGCGGGGCTGTGTAACGGGGCGGGTGGGGGCAGACCCCAAATGTCTCCCTCTGGGACCGTCCCTTCCTTGGGGCACGGCTGTGGTGTCGTTGCCACCTGAAGGCACACAATCAGGACGGCTCGGGGCGGAGGGGACCCTAAGGAGCACCCGGTTCCAGCCCCCTGCCACACGCAGGGCCCCACCCGCTAGGGCAGGGTGCTCAGAGCCCCCCCCCCCTGACCTGGCCTGCAGCACCTCAGGGATGGGGCAGCCTGTGCCAGGGCCTCGCCGCCCCCTGGGTGGAAAAGAAAATTCATATGTACAACTTCTTAAATTAACAAAAAACATGTACCAAGTATCAAGCTCTCTCGTGCCATTCATTTGTTGTTTTTTAGTGTTGTTTTGGTCAAAACCTCGTATAATCGTACCCAAACTCCATAAAAAGCCTTAGTTGAAAGTTTGCCCGTTTATCGTTTTTAGAGGAATGTGCCAAGTAGAAAATTAAAATCTTTACGTATCAATGCAGACATTAAGCAGGAATAAGCAGTCTGCTTTTGCAGGGTAAGCAAGAACGTTAAAGCTATTTAAAATGTCTGCATTTGCTGCTTGGTGGTTGTATGGTCTTTTGGCTCTTCCTTGTATTTTAGTTTTGTAGGTAGTCAATTAGAAAAAAAATTATGTACACGTTAGCACTTCTGTGTTTTCTCTCTGCTTTCAACTCTTCAATGCTTCATATATCTGTGGAGTATAAAATACAGGGAATGATTGAACCTCTTTTCTTCACCTTTTTGAGTTCTTTATTTTTTTAACCCCTCTAAATTTTTTTTTCTGTTCTTTTCCAGAGCTGTTAGCACAAGTGACACAGTACACCAAGCTCAAACGTGAAAACACAGAACAAAATTTCCAATGGCAGTCACTTCTGCACTGAAGCATTAAATTACTCTGAAGCTACTCCTGCTGATACTGGATCTGTAACATGTGATTGCTATTCATGCAACGAGCAAATCAGTAATCAAAAAACATGGCAAAAGTACTTAATAACAGCAGAAAAGCAGGAATCTCTGGCAGGACTGTCCTTTGAAAACTGTGGAACATGTCCTAGGTGAGTAACAGCATGAAACTAGTGATGGTTTGGTCATTCTAGAATTTTATTCATGTTCTGATGCATACATGTAGTTTTAAGAGGTGTTTACCAGCCTTATTTTAATAAAATTTTTCTTCATCCTTGTAGCACTTTTCTTCAGTGAGCAAATTCAAGACATGGGGCCAATGAAATATAAATCAAGTGTATCCTCGGTGTCCTGTGGCCTGCAATATCACCATTTTATGATAAAGTGCTGCCAAAAAATGAATTTACACGTGGTGCGAACTTACTGTTCCTCGGGACCTAAGCAGCCTGAAGCCAAGTCAGCAATAGAAACAGCCAGGGGTCTTCTCAGCCGGCTGACAGAAACTGGGACTGTTATGGGGAAAAGCTCCCTTCAAAAAATATCTGCAACAGGCAAGAGTTGGTGGGACAAATATGAAGAGTTTGTTGGCATTAATGAAGTTCGAGAGGCTCAGGGAAAAGTGACGGAGGTAAATGTGGACAAAACATTAAAAATAAATAAATTTTAAAATTAAAAGTTTAAAAATTATGAGTTAAGCAATATGAAGCATGAACACTGCGAGGCAAAAAAGGAGCCTCCAAAGAGAACTATGACTTTCTGCTTTAACTAGCTGTGAGGATACTATGATTGTGTTCTAGTCTAGTCGTCTTATTAAATGTAGCATATCCCCTAGATTGTAATGGAGTGCTTTTGTTTGTTTGTTTTTGTTTTTTTCCTCCCTGAAATTCATATAACTATCAATTTAGATGTGCCTGGTAATAAGCCTCTAAAATAAATAATCTCTCTTCTCAGGCTGAAAATGTCTTTATGATAGCTCGAGGCATAGTACGAGAGGCTCGTGAAAACGTAGAAGCCCAACAGACTAAGCTGAAGGAGATTCGGGACCGCTTAGACAGGGTCTCTCGGGATGACACCCAGTACTTAGAGCTGGCTACTCTGGAACACAGGTTGCTGCAGGTAACTTGTTGGTATTTGAGTGATGGCAAATACAATGAAAACTTGTGTGCGTTGCTTTTATTGGTAGAGACTGGTGTTGTAGATGCATCTTACTGTTGAAGAACAGTGGTCTAAGCTAGTCTTTATTATACTTGTTTTAATTAAAGTAATTATTGTAGATGATTTGATATGCAATGGAAATCATATGCTGGTGTTAAAACAAGGTAGTAAATTTGGAGACAAAAGCTGAAAGAATGAACCTAGCAAACTAATTGTTTGAGTGATGACAGGTGCATGCCAACAAAAAGCTAAGATTCGAGGAATTAACCTTCCATGTGATGAGGAAAGTTCACTTCTGGCTGTTAACCCATCAAAACTCTCTCATCTGTCTTCCATCTGGCTGCAACACCCAGTCAGTTTTCTAAGGCTTTTGTCAGAGAGCAAAAGAGCCAGGCTGCTCCACGAGGGAGGATGAGCAAGAAGATGAGGTCAACCACAGCACAGGCAGGGGCGGTATCCTGTACCCACAGGGTGCAGTCCTGCAGCACCTCACCTGGATGAACCATGGTGATAAGAACATGTTCTTCAACAGTCCATCAGTCACAGATAAAGGCAGGGTAGCAGCCAAAGTCAGCCCAGAAATCTAAATGAAACTGCAAGGACAGCAGGAAAAAAGGCACGCCTATGGCAAAGCTCAGGCAAGGAGTGGGTACACGAACCTGAGCTTAAATGGAGCTCCTGGATCAATGCACAGAGCAACAGAAAAGAACTAAAGAGAGCTGTCCAAATAATACTTCAAGTCTGTGCAGATGAAATCTCAAGAATAGAGCTCTGCATGACTACGAAGGAAGGTAGAGCTAAAATTACCACTGTCTGTAAGGTGGTATCTCTGTGTTACAAGAGGAATGTGTGCTTAGAAGAATGGGATAATTTGGGGAATGCACTTAGCTGACAGACAGGTTCGCTACTATAAAAAACAGCAGAATTTTACTTCAGGAAAATAACCATAATACTTTACAGTGTTTTGCTGAAATATAGTGGCTTACAAAAGGAATTGCCATGCTGAAGCTGGCAAAGGCAGAAAAGGAAGATGCACACGTGAGCAGAGAAAGAAAGAGAAAGCAGAAGAATGAGAAGTATGTATGTTCATGAAATTAACCTATCCAGGACACCTTTTTTAGTCCTATTTTCAGTTCCCATTTTAGGTGTCTTAGAATTGAAAGAGAGAAGCATGGTAAAGGTAGTGTTTGGCAAAGTAGGCAGAGCCAAAAAACTGTACCTGGTGAGGAGAGAAAAGCTTTGCCTGTGTGTACCACTTTCCTGTCATCAGCATATGACAGATTGTTGTGTAGATGATCTTCAGTTGCAATTCTTGATGACCTTTTCTATTTCTTAGGTTTGAGTTGAAATGATGTCTCGCTGACTGAAGTAGGATTAATAAAGAAAATAAAAAGGGAAAATTATGAAACAGAACTAATGCTTCATTTCCCTTTTTTTCATCATTTTCATTTTTCACGCTTTTTTCAGCTTCATGTTATAGCTTCTTCAAATCAAAATGTGTTTCTTGCAGGAAGAGAAGAGGTATCGAGCTGCCTACTTAAACGCAGAAGAATCTGAGCGAGAAAAGTTCTCTCTCTTCTCTGCAGCTGTAAGGGAAAGCCACGAGAAAGAGCGAACAAGAGCTGAAAAAACAAAGAACTGGTCTATTATTGGCTCTGTACTGGGAGCCATTATAGGTGTTCTTGGTTCTACTTATGTTAATCGAGTAAGGCTGCAAGAATTGAAAGTCTTGGTGCTTGAAGCACAGAAGGGCCCAATAAACCTGCAAGAAGCCATCAAAGAACAGGCCTCCAGCCATTACTTGCAGCAGAAGGATCTCAGTGACGTCATAGCAGACCTGAAAAACATGCTGCAAGCAAGGACATCACAGGAAATAAAAGAAGGTGCTTTGTTAGCAAGAGGAGACAGGAATGACTCCATAAAACTAGATTCTATTTTAATTCCTTTAAAGGAGCAGCTAAACTACACTAAACAAGTCAGTTCATGTCTTGGGAGTTTACAACAGCAGTTTAACAGTCTGCAGGAAAGTATAGCACAAATAATTTCTGACGTGCAGAGCGTTAAACTTGCAGTTCATTCTAGACCTCTGGAAAGAGTAATGCCGAGATCTTCAGCAGAGGGTAAGGGACAGGCTTCTGCTGTGAGAGATGTGATCATAGAATTGTGTGACACAGAGCGGAGACTGGAATCACAAATCAAGAGAAATTCTATTTACAGCACTGCAATCACATGTACTGTGTTTGCTGTTACTCTGCCAGTACTCTATATGATACTTAAAGGAAACTGATCTCTAACTAATTGCTGTAATTTACTAGATTAATAAAAGTAAACTTGCGCTCTAAGTACTTAGAGTACAAGTCCGCATAAATTTGCACTAGTGTTTCTCATTATGCTTTCTGCTGTACAGCTGGAAAACTTGTAAAGGCTGTCCATCTGCTGCTGCAGGCTCCGTGTTAAGCCTTTCACTTGCAGTGTGTCTTTTAATTCCTCAAGTGAAGGAAATTGTATTGCTTCATCTGTTGACTTCATTCACGGTTTCGTTCTTCTACAGTCTCGTACTGCATATCATGCCAATCAGTGACCTTCATTCCGGAGCTGTATTTGTGATTTTTCAGTTCAAATGATTCTTTTAATCTAGCATTGATCAAAGTGCTTCATGTGTAATCCTTTATAATTTAACCCCTGATTTATTCATAATTTTGCAGTTTGTTTATACACAAAACATTAGGAGTCATTTTACTAATCAGGTAAATACGTATGCCCTTGCCTGTTTTTTGTTTTTTTTTTTAATTATTCTAGATACAGTGCGATAGTTTGCTATATAACAGGGGCCATATGAACCAAGGAAGATTTAAGTTATCATGGTACAAAGTATAGCTTCACGAGTCTGTACAGCCAGATGGTACATTTAAAACATGATTAAATTACACGTGGTAGCTTTCTCCTAGAACTGTTTATAATGAAGCGTCCAAAAACATTTCTGGAGCTTTAGCCATGTTAGTTACAGTTCCATGCCATCGAAGGCTAATAGACAGGGAAAGAGAAAAAGGATTCAGATATAGAGATATGTTAAGTATGGTGATGTTCATTCTGCAGGTGCAAGCCAATTGTCCTTTCCCTACAGCCTCCTTAACCTGTCATTCACTAGCCATTTTGTGGTTGTAGTAGTCATCTATTGAGCAATCGCTTTCTTATTCCTACTAGTATCTTTTATTGGAACTGTCTTCAGTTTTTATTCTTTCAGTTTTGTCCTGCCTGGAAATTAAAATGCTGATCTACAGCGGGTGTTTGTAAGATGGTACTTTAATGATAACAGTGCTATGCAAGCTACTCCAAAATAATATGTGGGAAGAAGTGAAAAGTTCAGCTGCCTTATTTTCTGGGAAGGGATGAAGAATGGCAGAACGAAGAAAAATGCTGTCTTAACAGCTAAACATTAGCATCTCTATGGACAAACAAAAAGTTTTTAGTTTCACTGTGATAAGAAATAGTTTTCTCCCTATGATGGCAGCAGATAAGCAAACCAAACTTGGAACTCCTGCTCTGCTGGGCATTTCTGTGAAACCTTGGCGAAGGTCTGCCAACCTCACCCCATGCTCCAATGCCTTTGTGTAAGCGTTTCACAATGACGAAGTTGTTTAATATACACTCTGTGTGTTTGTTGTTGTTTTTTTTCGGTCAGTCCGTTTTTTTGCCCAGTAACCATATGAAAAGAGTTTGAGGTTTTGATTGTAAGCTTCTAAGATTGTAAGATCTTTGGGACAGGGACGTTTGCTCGATGAGGCACCTACTTCATTTGGTATCGTTAGTGCTATTAGAATATGACTGAATAAACACCATTAGGAAAGACCTGTGATGATTCACTGCTTGTAAGAGATGAAATATGCAAAAGGTGGTTTTGGGAAGGACTGCTGCTGATTTATATATTGATTACTTGGTGTGTAAAGTGAACAAGCATTTGTCAGGGAAGCTGTTTCATCTGATGGCTTGAGACCTGAGATAAAAATTCTCATCCGTTTACCCGCATCAAGAAGTGCATACAGATTAATGCAATTTTTCAAATCTAGTATTACATTTTCTCATGTTGTGAATGTTTCTACGGGTTCTACTTCTTGCAGGAAAGTGATGAAAATCAGAGAAGTGTGTAATCAAAGGGGAAAGGATGGTACATTGGTTCTATTTGTAGTTTCCAACAGTAGTTGCTGAATTGTATTCTTTTTTTTTTTTCCCTGGTTTAACTACCTAACGTCAGGCCCCCTTACTAGGTAAATGGCTGAATTTTAAATATTCATCACTGAAAAGCATGGGTTATATATGTGAGCACGATTATAAAATGCTGAATGTTAGGTGGCAAAACATGAAAGTAAAGGCAACACTGCTCACTGAAATGTGTGTATTTTTGAGTAACATCAGAAAATGAGTAGCGGTCTGAGGTTAAACATATATGACAAATAAAGAACAGGAAAATCAAGAGTTGCTTATTGTTTTAAAGCAATCTGCTTTTTTTCCATTGAAAGAAGGTATGATTGTAGGTAGCTTTAACCTGGAGCTACAGGAAGGAAAAGCCTGTCAATGAGATCAGTAGCAAATAGATCTGTGATGAGGGAGAGCTTAAAATACAAAGCCTGAAATTTGAGAAGAGCTGGATGGTGTGATATACACCAAGATGAAAATAACTGGATTTCATCCTCCATGGGGGGTTTGGAAGATTCAGGAATAGGTTCTCTGTGCGGTGTCGTACAGCTGGCAGGATTCATTGTTACATTCGATTACTGTGGTTGTGCTCTGCCTTAGTAAATCCTCATGCGAAGTGACAGCAGAATCATTTCAATTAGGAAAAAAACAACAACAACTTGTAATAACAATTAGGAGGACAGATGTGTATGTTCCCTCAATCCTGCATTAATCATCACTTTGTTGTGGCAATGGCATGCAGTTTGGTACTCCACCATATGCGTACCCCGGAGCCAGAAGGTGTGGCTGCAGCACCAACAGCTGTACCTGGAGCTAGCTGAAGGCAAGATCCAGGAAGACACTGCGACATGGACTGTACTCCTAATCTGTTCCCTACTTTATGCTAAATCTCTGTCATGGCAACACAGGTGGTAAATACACAAGTTTGAACAAAGCCAGCACAGCTGCACACTGCAGTGTTTTATCTGAGTGCTCCCATTAGTTCAGGTACATTTGCAGTACTGACAGTGCCTTGCTCTATAGACAGTGTGACATCTCCTGATGATTCATGCAAGGCCAAGTGAATGGTTCGTTGTTGTCCTCTTCTTAGGCTACGCTAGTTTTTTTGTTTTGTTTTTTTTTTTTTTTTTTAAAAAGTGCTGTGCAGATTTATTCACAAAGTTTACAATGGGTAGTTGAGTTTTGCTTTTGGAATGAGGTCTTTGAGCTGAAGCTTTCCTCATGCAGGAGAATTCTGCTTATTAAGCACTTCAGACACATTCTTGCTCTCTCTAAGCAAAATCCTCTCTGGGTAGGATGGCTCAGCCAGCCCCCTTTCCCAAATGTTCATCAGCTCAGAGGGATGGTGATTGCAATATTGCAATATGATAGATAATACTGCAATATTGCAGTACTTTTTGCAGGTGCTAATGAGGCCAGGGATTGACGTATGCATTATGTGTAGATCAGAGAAAGCCAGTGCTGTCTGAGGTTATTTCCACTCTTAACCAAACACAGAAGCTGAGTTGAGCAGGAACGTGGTAACAGCGACAGGAAGCTTGCTGGTGGACAATAACTACAGAAAAATGAGCGGCAGTGGTCTGAGCTTGGCTCCTGCCAAGCGCTTTTGAGTTCTTGTTGCTCTATGAGAAACCACTGTTAACTCAAAAGCAAACAGCCTAATGGCTATGGGGAGGAGAAAAAAAAAAAAGGCATAAGGCATTCAATGAGGTCAGTCAGTACAGACTTCTAACAGTAAGTGCATTCTGAAGAGAAAACTTGCCATTCCGTCCAGTCGGGAAAGAAATATCAAATGTTGCTTATGAGTTCAAAACAAAAGAGACTATCTGTGGTATTGCAATCAGGGCGTGTATATATATATTTATTAATACGTAAGTTTTGAACATCCTGACAGCCTGAGATCCTGGCTGGAGATTGCAGGTGCTCCTGTTAATTTGATGGTAACTATGTTTAGCAAAGACAGTTTCTTCCACAGAGTTTTTCAAGAAATCCTTCCCTTGCTGTGGAGCTGAGGAGTTAGAAATGTCCTGTTTAATTCAGGAACGGGATTGAGATTTGCAGTAGGAGGGAGGTTTGTGAGCTACTGAAGGAGAAACAATGCTGGGTTTGTCCGTAATATATTTAGATATGTGTTTTATTGCCAGATTTTTGCTAGCAAGTTTCATATTCATGACCTGCCTTGCAAAACATGGAGGAGTGCAGGCAGTCTCTGGTGTTTGACATTTGGTGGGTAGCAAAACAAGGTGTGGGCTTAAATACAGCAAAAGACATCTGGGCCACAGTTTTTGTTTTTATGGAAAGTTAAGTGTTCAGGTAATTGGTTGTGGCAAGAGTTTGGAGTTTCCATCGTGGGAAGTTAAGGATAATGTAGACAAACGTTTCTAGGTTTAATGTAGATATAAGTGGATCCTGCCCTGGGACAGTATGGATTCAGTCAAATGCTTCCAGCCTTCTTTGTTCTAGGAATCATTGCTTTTATTATTTATAATTTATTTCAGTAAATGGAAGGGAGTGGGAGAGTCCATGGACAACTTGATGTCATAGGCATCCTAGTGCAGGTTATCCTGTAGCAGAAGTTATAACAGAATAATAAAGCATTCAGCTAAGAAAATAATCACCCATTTCCTGTGGGTCGTGTGGTGTTAGGCACCAGGAGAGAGGGAAAATGCATATTGCAGCTGTACGTACATGCATGAAGAATGACCCTACAAGTATCACATGAGTAACAATTTTTCAGAATCAAATTTGTAAGGTGCCTACTCAAATAACTTTGAAATACTATACAAGGATTTTTTTAAAAAGCTGTTTTTAATAGAACTTTGTATGCTTCTGCAATAAGCCTTTGTTTTTAAATGGCTGCAGCCTATGCTGGCCTTTCTGTGAGTTTGCCAGAGGCAAGTTAGCCCATTAAAGATTATTCTATTTAAATATCGGCATATCCTAAGCTCTCAGGAACTGCCCTCTGCATCAACACGTGTATATATATTCATAAATATATACATGTAAATGTGTGTTGATTCCTTGAGCTGATCACCCAGTGCTCTCTATCAGTTTGGTACACCTGATCTGCTTCAGGAAAACCTCTAGTTCTTGCTGTTCACGGTGGAGAGTGTGACAACTTGTGACACTGGACATATCACATGTAAATATTTTTGCCACAGGTCTGAGATAAATGGATGACCACAAGCATCCCCAGGTTCTTTTGCTGTGTTCTGCAGAGGGGAGGGGGAAAACAAACAAACAAAAAAAACACAAAGCTGTGCAAACAGGTGGTGCTAAGAGAGTCTCTCACTAGGTTCCTGCAGGTTCTGGGCTGTTGGGCACCAGATCTTAATGCTCTTTCCAAATGTCCTGGCAAACTGAAAACTGGAAAGGAGCGGAGTCAGCTTTAAAGTAGGGCAGATGTGGTCAACCTTCTGTCGGTCCCTAAAGTCACTGTTCTTGATGCGGTTTATGGCCAGAAGCTATAGACAGTACTCAGATATCCCTCGTGATTTTCTTAATCAGTCTCATCCCCTGCTTGGATGGGAGGAAGAGGAAGAAGAAAATCAAAAGGAGTATAAGCAGCTGCTAGTCTTGTGATTACCATAATAGTTACGTAAGAAACTTAGCTAACCTGCTTAGAAGCAGACGTGAACAAGGGCTTTTACAGAGGAGAATCCTTTGTGGATTTAAATATGTAAAAACGCCTCTGAACAAATGGAAATAAACTGTTTAAGTCAAATTTGTCCCATAATGTAATGTTTGTTGTGTCGTGCTGATTTCAGCTGTGCAACGCTTGAGAACTAGCTTCTTCTCTCGTTTAGTTGACAACAGGACAAGATTTTATGCAGAGCAATCGAAACTCCTCCCTGCTGAGGGAGATTGTAGGGCTGTGGTGGTTTTAGGATGTGCTGGTGGCTTCTGAGGGCTGGGAGTGCAGGAACAGGAGTGGGAAGGCTGTGCTCTGACTGCCCTGCAGCACACGGCAGCTTTCTGCCCTGCTCCCTCAGCCAGCCCTGCCGTGGGACGGGAGGAAAAGCTGCTCTTTTCCAGTCTGCTCTCTTGGTATTTGTGGTGGTTTTCGCTGCTTTTTTAAACAAAGCTTGCAGATGTTTACCAGGCTGAAGGGGCTGCAGGTCGGGACTGGCTCTGGAGGAAATGTACAAAGGGGATTAGTGTTTGGAGGCAGGAATGGGTTGGAGCAAAGGGAAAAAAAAATAAATAGTTTTTTACAATCTTAGTCACCAAAGCTGGATTTCATTGGAAGCGATTTGAGTGCAGTTAAAATGTCTGATTTGTGAGATGGGGATAGTGAGCTCTAACCCCAACAGGCTGTAGTTTGCGATAAGGGTATGCGTTCCTCAGCACAAGGCAGGATCACGTATTTTTTACCTCAAAAAAATGGATTTTGGGGGTGCGAACAAGAGAGGCTGGTGGAGCAAAACAAAGAGGGCAGGCATTTAGCGACCCCGCAGTCCCTGGGCCTCCCACCAGCAGCCTTCTTCCACAGCGTCCCTGTGAGGGGCAGGCTGGATGTGAGGGAAAGGCTCTGCCCTGAGGGGTGGTCGGGCACCAGGATCGAGAGGCGTTTGGACAACGCTTTCAGACACGCGATCTACTTATTTATTTGAGTATTTATTTATTTATGCATTTATTTATTCATTTATCCAGTTGCACTCGCCTCTCCCACCCCCTCAGCCACCCCGTGAGGCGCACACTGAGGAGGCACCGCCGGCCACCCCCCCCCCCCAGGCTCCGCTGAGGGGAGCGGGCAGACCCCAAGCCACGCCCCCCGCGCCGCCGACAGCCAATGGGAGCCCGCCGCCGTCCGCTGGGGCGGGAAAGGGAGAGGGGAACCGGAGAGGGGCGTGGCCACCGCGCACGGCCGGCTGCTATTGGCGGAGCGCGGCGGGGGAGGCGGGGCCAGGCGGAGGGGGCGTGGCCAGAGCTCCGCGGCTCGGGGCGGGCGGCGGGGAGCGGCGCGGCTGGAGCGGGGCGGCAGGTGAGGGGCGGCGGGGCCGCGGTGGGGGGGGGGGGGGCACCGGTATCGCTGCCGGTGCTGCCGCTGCAGCTGCAGCGCCCAGGCTCGGGGAGAGCCACCGGGAGCGTCGGCGGGGGTCAGCGGCCGGCGGCAGGTGCGGCCCGGGGGCCGCGCTTTGTCTCGGCGCAGGGGATGGGCGCGGCCGGGCGGGGGCGCGGGACCGTGGGGGGGCACCGGGGGAACCGGGAGGGGACAGGGGGGGATCGGGGTGAGGGCACGGAGCCCCCCCGGCATCCTCCCGCCGCACACAGCGCTGTAACGGGTGGCCGCCCCCGCCCCGGTTTCATCCCCGGTTTCCCTCCGGTGAACCGGGAGCAGCACCGGGAGCCGCCGGCTGCTCCGGGCGCCCCTACGAGAGAAAGGAGCCGCGAGCCGGCGGGCTCGGGGTGTTCCCGGCGGGTGCTGGCCGCGCTTTGCTCGTTTCTTTGCTCGCTTCTTGCACCGAGGCTGCGGGAGCCCCGGTGGGGGGGCTGCGATGCAGAAGGAGCGGTCCCGGTGCTGCTCCCGTCGCGTCCCGCTGCGTGTCGGTGGCCGGGAGCTAGAGGTATGGCACCGCTGCGGGACGAAGGCGCTGCCGTGGGGTCATTGTGCGGAGCCCCTCGTGGGCAGCCGGCGTCCCGCTGCCGGTGCCGTGCCCCGTTTGCAGCCTTCACGGGGTTGCTTTGGTTGGGGACCTCCAGCGGAGTCCCAGGAGAAGCAATCACACAAGTTAGCAGCCTGCATGGAAACCCAGCGTGGGGCTGGGCAGGCTGCCTCCACGCTCACCCTCATTTTCATGGAGCCCTTTTGGGGTCTGCACGCCGGGGATTTGCCCAAAACAGAAATCTGGCTAGAAACCATATAGCCTGGTCGCATATGGAATTTTCTCTTTAAATTTTTTCCGACATGTGAGAAGGGTTAGGTTAGTAATGCGATTAACAATATTTAATAAGATTAAAATTACCGGCATAACTCTCTGGAGCAAGGTGGGTGCGGACTGTCAGCGGCTGACGCTCCCATCTCTGCTTTCTCCCACCTCAAGTGCTGCGAGGAGTCCGAGCTCCTAGCCCTGACTCCCTTTTTGGGAAAAAAAAAACAAAACATTTCTGCCCTCATCTGCTGACAGCTCAGGTGTGCCCCCACCGTGGGTTGGTCTCAGATAAGAGCAGAGGGAAGAGGAGCGCACCGAGCTGCCTTTGTGCTCGGCAGGGCTGTTCCTGCAAGTGCTGTGGCTGCTGGCACGCTCCGGCTTTCCTGGCAGCCTCGGCGGGGACCGCAAGGACTGAGCGAGCCTGGAAAAGTTGCTGCCGCTGCTGATGGTGGCCCCGTGTCCCTGGGGAGAGGCTGCTGGCCAGAGCAGCGTGCTGCGAACAAAGCAAAACCCACGCGGGATGCCTGCATGGTGGGTGCTATCCGGCTCTGTGCTAGGAGGGAAGCGATCCGGTCCCGCTTGCAGCCCTCCAGCGCTGCTGCCGGCTTCCTGGGGAGGCTGGGTGAGCAGCAGGCAGGCTCGGTGTCCTCTTCAGGAGCTGCAATGCTTTATGCTTCGGTGTGACTTGGCGAGGGGAGGTTCAGAGGGAGGTGAAGCAGCCACCTCCCACAAAGGCTTGGTATTTTCCGTGGTAAAAGCCCTACCTCCGAACCAGCGAGATTCACGTTATTTTTATTCTGTCATCTTCCCCTACATCCCGGTCCTTCCTGCTTCTCAAAGCAAACCCCTCAGGACTTCGGTTTCTCCTCCTCCCTGGCAGCCCCTCCATCTGTTATTTTTTTTTTGTTGGTTTTGTTTTGTTTCTAGCTCTCGGGTTTTTCCCAAGAAAAACTTCAAATTGGCTGTGGCGGCCAAGTTCTGAGCCGAACCCTCCCAGCCTCGTATGAGGGCATCCTGGAGGAAGATGATAGGGCTTTGATCCATCCTAGCTCGCAGGCTGGTAGCAGGCAGAGGAGGCATGAGCCTGCCTGCTTTCTGGGAGGAATTAGCCCTCTAGATATGAGCTAAGCAGGGCTTGGACGGGTGCCCCTCGCTCCTCTGCATCTTCAGCAAAGTGTCCCTGTGCCTGGTGGAGCCCTAGGCTTGGGGCTTGCTTACCTGCATCTCTCTCAGGTGTCTGGCTGCAGGATTGTTGGGTGGATTCATCTTTTGCTGCTTTTGCTTTTGTCACAACGTGCCTGCTGGTCTCTCGTTGTGCTGGTGTCATTATCTTATCCTGTTGTTTCGGTGGTCTGATGGTTGTGGTGATGTCTCCACAGGAGCCTTCTCTGAGTGTTGGCCGTTCTGGTCTTGGTGCTGGAGGGGAGTTATTAGGAAGAGCCTGCACACCCTTCTCAGGGGCGAGCATCCAAGATGTGTGCAGACCCTGTGACAGGACAGGGTTGTTCTGGCAGGCGGCTGGGTTTGGGTGGGAAACTGCAATTTTGAGGACTGCAGAGCCAGCAGCGTGGTGCAAGCCACGCGGCCTGCCTTCCCTCACCATCCCACACCCAGCGAGCCCCCAAACACCACCCACGGGGATTTCGGGGTGCTCTCTCTCCCCAGAACCATACAGGAGATTGGCTTTTGTGCTACCACCGAGTGTGCCATGGCGATACCCGGGACGTGCAGCCCCGAGCGGGACGTTGCGGCCTGTGCCGACACGCGCCCTGCTGATGGAGGACCGCGGGGCTTGGCGCCGGCTCCTCAACGTGCTGCTTCTCCCCTTCTGCTGGAGTAATAAACACACAGGACTCGTTTTCATTGCTTTTTCACTGCTAATATATATATATGTATTTTTAGCCAAGCGTTAACTAAGACATCTGAGTTATTTTTGAGGTTGCAGGAAGCAATTTAGGTCTCCCTTTCATTAACTACAAGTCAGCGCTGCCTCCCGAGGCTTATGGAAAAAAGGCCAAAAAAAAATAAATGGTATCAGTTGAGGTGGATTGTTTCTTCTTCCATTTGGCACAAATTAAAGTCATTATAATACTGAATCACTTTAATTGTTTGTTGTTTTTTTTTTTAATAGCCTGCTTTTAAGGTTAGGATTTCACTTTCAAATCCTGCCTGCCACCCCCGAAAAGGAAAGAAAAAGGGGTTGGAAAATGGAGCACAAAGAGCTTTTGTGTTAGCGTGATCTGGTAGGAAGATTTTAAAAGTCAGTAAAAATGTGAGATGAATCTTCAAATGATAGGGATCCTAAGGAAATTCCCAGATGCCAGATTTTAATTGCATGTGAACTTTCCTTATTTGCTTGCAGTATAAACACTGCAAGTACTGTAAAGAGCGCTTCTTCTGCGCCTGGCAAATGAGTGAGTTTTCGCGTTGCTTTTGGCTTTGAAGTTTAGCTGTGGAACAGCACAGAGCTGTGGGCTGAGCTTCCCCAGCCTCTGCTCTGTGCCAGGGCTTCTGCTTTCAAACCCCCCTCAGCCCCAGAGCTGTTCTCGTTGAGAAAATGAGAGCTCATCGCCCGAAGTGTCTGGGTGTTACCATTTTATCTTGGAGCTTGTATCTGTTCCCATCCTGTCTCATGTGGAAGGTCTTTTGTCCGTGTCACGGGCTGTTTTTAAGGCTGGGGCCGTAGGTGTGGTGACTTTGTGGTGGTGGTGGCTTGGCTGAGCTGCTTTGGTGCTGGGGACCAGGGGCTGGGAGCTGTGCGACCGCTCACTCCAGGTGCCCACCTAGAGTTTGGGGCAAGCTATTGGGATTAATATCATTAACCAAATGGGTTTGCCACTAGTGAGCGTATCTGCAGGTCCAAAGAATTTCAAGTTGTTGCTATTTTCATTCTCTTGTAGTTTTCCTTCATTCTGAATCTGAGGGCACTGCTGCCTTTGGAGCTTTAGGGTTTTGGGGAACAAGTGTGTCAGTTCATCCCAGCGTAACGTTGCAGTGATGGGACTCAGCTGGCCGCTGGAGCTGTCAGGAGCAGATCACGGTCTGTCTTGGGTCCCGTCCTTCCCCGCAGCTCGGCCGTGCAGGAGGGCAGTGGTGCCTGGCGCCGTGCGGGTGGGGAAGCTGGCTGTGTTCAGGAGTTTGTGCTGATGGAACGAGCTTCCTGGCTGAATTGCATGTAGTGCTATAAATAGGGCGGGTATATTTGACATCTTAACCCCGCTGTAATCTTTCTGTAAATTACTATGTAGAAGTAGCAGTTCCAGCTTAAGATTTCTGCCAATTCCGAAATGATTTTTGTTTCAAAGTCTCTTCCCGAAGCTCTTCTGTCCCACACTGGGTTGCACTCTGTGACCTCCCTGCTCTCAGCGTGGAGTCACCGTAAACCAGAGCACAGCCAGATCCCCTCTCTGGCCCTGGCTCCTGGAGAACTTTTGCTCTCCAAATCCCTCTGTTGCTTACCATGGCCATCCCCGTATTTCACATGAGGAGTTTCTGGGCTCTGATTTCTGTAAAGAAGCGCCAGCCTCTGAGAACAGCTGGCCAAGCAAATGCAGGAGAATATGCTCCTGACAGAGCTCCATGAGGGCTCTGTGCTCAGCTGCAAGTCCTTCAGACAGGAATTGGAGGTGCAGGATCAAGGCTTGGAGATGCTCCTGTAGCTGCCGGCCCAGACCTTGTCAGAAATGACCTCCTTCCTGGAGCTGGTGTAGGGTTTTGGGTGGCTTGGGGTTAATGGCCTTGAAACAACTCTTCCTAACACTTTCAGCTTTAATCCCAACATTTTTTATATCAGGCTTACCCCCTGGAAGTGCTGGAGAGAGCAGTTCTGCTTGTGAATCACCTAACAGTGAATTTTCATATGGGGAGGGTTCAGTAACTCTTCTGGCACCATCTGCTGCCCTCCCCACACCGGAGCCGTGAGCTCTTCTCGCTTGTCCCATGCTGTCTCCTACCTCTTAGCATTGCCAAAAATTGTGTGTGCCGGGGAGCTGAAGTGCAAAAGCAGTTCCCGGGCTTCTGAATCCCGCAGTCAATGTGTTGATCCCCATTTGCATGCTGTTCGACTTCCTGCATACAGATTGCAGTCCATTACTGATTGATTCTGCCCGACAGAATGGTGAAACAGGCGTGCGGCGGAATTAATTGTACCGGAGCGATGCGTGCCGCTGTGGGAAACAGGAGCAGCAACCAGGGGCTCTGTTTATTCACCAGCTCTTTTTGGGTAATTTAGCATTTTGAGAGAAATTGCTGAAATGAGACTGCAGAAATGCTGAAGGACCTAGGGAGACTAAGCTGTTCGTGAATTTATATCCTTAGCTTAGCCGAGGTGCATCTTGGCTTCATGTCAGCCTGCCACTGTTAAGAGAGATTTAAGGCAAAGATCCCAAGGACTTTTTGCTTTCGTCCTGCGTGTCCGTGCAGCTTTCTCCTGGCTGCAGGTGAGGTGCATTTCTCCTGCATGTCTGTGATTTCTGGGGGGCTGCTTTCACAGTAACGAGTGGCACTGACTCTCTTAGCGTTTGTTTCTTGATCCAGACTTTTCCTTTCTTTTGAGGATACCTAACCAGAAAAAGTTCTTGTTGTGACAGCCTACAGAGGAGCGTGTGCAATTAAAAAACATCCCTGGGTACCTCCTACCCGCTTGTGCTCTCGGCAGTGCGGACGAAGCTTGAGTTGGCAAGAGGGCAGGCAGGTCCCCCAGGGACACCGCGTGCCGGGCTCCTTCTTGGAGCCAGCATCCTGGTGCCAGAGCTCCTGGCCGTGCTCTGCTTCCAGTGACACTGTGATCATGCAGAGCTGCTGAACGAGGAGCAGCAGGGCAAGCAGCTGCCCTGCACACGCCGTTCTCCTTCCCTGCACCCCCACGAAAGCAGCTCCCCGCGGCCCCAGGGATGGGGAGCAGGGGCGGCGCGTGCCGGCAGGGCGGCTGTGGCAGCAGCTGCCCTGGAGCAGATGAAAGAGCTGTTTTAGCCCGTCGGGCTTCCTCCAGGCCTGGGACAGTCAAGTCTCTGTCCTCGTAGTGCCCGAGTCACCGCGGCCCCTGCCTTCTCAGCACAACCCATCTGCCAGCGGGGTGAAAGCCCGTGTCAGGAACCGCAGCGAGGAGCTGGGCAGGCTCCTGGAGGGGTGCTGACAGGCACGCTTTCTTGCTCGCTGCACGTTAAACTGCTCCTGTGTGCTGCAGTGACAGTGCTAAGTTCTGGATACTTGAACCTCGTAGATGTGTGGTCTCTCCATGGCACACAGAGGCCTTGCAGGTGACTTGTGTTTTGCTGCAGTACTGATGTCTGGATGCGGCATGGCAAAGCTTTCCTTAACAGCCCAGGAAAGACCCCTGTTCCATAACTC
This sequence comes from Anas acuta, assembly GCF_963932015.1. NCBI lineage: Eukaryota > Metazoa > Chordata > Aves > Anseriformes > Anatidae > Anas > Anas acuta. Next base: position 9,880,900 of record NC_088989.1, on the reverse strand, counting down.
TTGTTCCATAATTAGGATTTCCTGCACTGTGGAGAGCTGTCTCTGAATAAAGGTTGTAAAGAGTGGAAAACGTAGGCGAGCTGATGGCTGTGTTGCAGGCTTATGTTATTTTGAGTCAACCATTCAAATCCATCCCCAGCATCCTCCCATCACAGACCATCTATCACAACAGCCCTTGCAGTGGATTAATGAATGCCAAGCTCATTAGCTACAGACAAATAACATCCAAATAACATTTACCTTCCAGATAATGACGATGGTGGGCTTCCCGCTGGGGGATCTTGTACGCTGGCATTCTGCTCGTGCGGCCCCAAGAAACGTGGAGGTTTCTGGTTAAGTAGCAGTGGGGTTTGGGGTTGTGCTGCTGATGGAAGGTTTGCATCGCTGTCTGGTGCAGGTGGTTAGCAGCAACGTGTGAGCCCCGGGATGCTGCTGCGCTGGGCAAAGCTGTTGCAGGAGAATTACCCACTTGTGGTTCTGAGGTTGCCTCCTCTTCCTTTGCCTCTGTTGCCTCCTGAAGTTTTGGAAGCCGTTGGGTATGCGTCTGATTACCTCCCTCCTGGTGCTGTCAACACAGCGTAATCCGAATGGGTGCTGCGGTAATTATCACAGCACTGTGTTCTCTGGGGACTGATGGATCGGCCAAACACAACCGACACCTGGCCATCCAGCTCCGGGACTGCAGTTCCACTCATGGTGGAACTTACCCCAAAATGCAGCGTGCTTCTTTTGAGCAGGTAGAAATCACGTGCACGGAGTGATTTGATTCACGAGGGAAATGATTTCAGCTGGTAGAAACACACAAAGCATCCTTGTTACTCCACTGTATAACAAAGAATACATCTTAAAAAGCTTTTTTTGCTACAGAGAAAGCCTTAAACTTTCAGTGCTTATGAAGCTGTTATCTCTGCAGCAGGCACTGTCCTCTGTGATACCACTTTACTTGCGGGTAAGACTGAGGTAGAACTAATAATGTACAATTCAGTCCTGATTTCCTTATCACCTCGTGACCTGTAGGTCTATAGATCTGTCTTGTGTTTGTCTTCAGGCTGGTCTTGTGTATATGCCTGAAACATGTTGTCCTTTTGGCCTGCTTGGGGCAGAAGGCTGGAAAGCTGAGGTAGAAGAATTGTTCTTTTGGGATCTTCAAGGCAAGAAAAAAGTGTTACAGGACTTGTCTTCTAAGGGAGCAAAACAATTTGTTTGAAATGAAGGTTCATTGTGTACATGTGTTAATTCCCTTTGTTTTTTTGTGGGATGTAAAGGTCACTTTGTCTCTATCTAAACTACGAGAAAATCAATAGTCTGATCAATTTCTAAAGTAGCTTTAGTCAAAATGACTACCGTGGTGTGGCCTGGCCTTTGATGTGTGAAGGTGTCCCAAAAAGCTGCTAGAAAAGTCAATGCGGAGCATCGCTGCAAATAACCTGACCGAATTTGCAGGGGAATTTTCTGCCCCATTCACTGTGTCCACAGGGCTTTTTCCCTGCCGAGTGCCCAGCACGGCTTCCTCCTGGCGTTCCCACTGAAAGAATAGATCACTGGGAGCAACAAAAGCGGTCGCACGGTTCGCTTGAGCAGTCATGCATAAACGCAGGCGGATTTTTCTGCCGTGAACACCAATGGGTAGCCTTCCCTGCCACCAGCTTTCCATAGGCTGCGTGTCGCTGCGACGAGGAGCGATGCTGAGGATCCGTGCGGGAGGACAGCGTCCCTGGCAGGCACCAGCTGCTGGCGTTCCCCGTGGCTGGGCTGGGGCGTTCACAGCAGTAAGTCTGTTTCTTGCTTTGAAAATACCGAGTTCAGGGCTGATAAAAAGCCACGTGTCTCACTGTTGCCTCAGAGATGTTTTATTGTGAGAGGTGGAAGGGGCACAGCCCTTTGTGCTGCCCCCCCCGGCCAGCACCCAAGGCTCAGCCGTGGTCCTGCCAGCACCCAGGGTGTAAGCGCCCTGCCTCGTGCTCCGTTCCAGCTTGGAGGCACGTTGGGCATGCAGCACAACACGAGGGCGGTCGCTAAGTGGGAATGCTGCTCGGAGGTGGAAATTCAATGGGCATCTGTTCATTTAATAAATGGGGATGGGAAAAACAGAAGGGTTTGCATGTCTGTTTTCTCCTGGAACAGCAGCAGCAAGGGTGCTAAGTCCTCGTGGCGTGGAGGTCGGGGAGGGCGTTGGCTGACATCCACAAAGGCTTAATGCTTTTTGTGCCGTGATCTCGAATAGCTCGTGTCTCTGGGGAGATTTATGAGGGGTAGTTACCGCTTCTGAGAGATACAGAGGGTTGTGCTAATTATCAGAGAGAGCGGCTGGGAAGAGCCAGGTGAGAACAACGGCAGCAGGTGACTGCGTTTGTGTAATGTGCTTCTGAAGGTGTTTGACTTGGAGCCGTACAATGGTTTAAATAATTGATCTGTGCCAACATCAACAGCGTGCCTCATGATTATGTAAAGGGCAAAAATAAGGCTGCCTCTGAAATCATGGGTTACTGGGGATGTGTCAAAAAGGGAAATATTCCTGGGGGTGTCCTCAGCAAGTATTAGTGCTGCACTCTGTGCTGTTCAGGACTTTGTCAGTTTTCTGGAAATAAATCTAAAGCCGCTGCTAGTGTTGGTTCAGTAGAGAAGCAGACAATGCTGATGGTGAATTCAGAACTGTGGCTGGAAACGACAGGTCTGTGGGTATTTTCTCGCTCGAAGATCCTGAGTAGTATGTAAGTGTTAGGCGAACGGGGACCGGGTGGTGAAATTCTCCTTAGAGCTTTTGCAGAAATGCTTACATGGTGTCTAAGAAAGACATGTGCTCCTTACGCTCAGCTAATTGACTGTTAGCTCACTGATACAATCTTTGCAGACTGTGATTTCTGTAGCTCCTCCGTTATGCTGCAGAACAGGTTTAGTGAAATAACATCCATTTGATACAGGCAAGCAGAGGCTTCGGCGCGCCGGCGATGCTGCGCGCTCCCCGGCTGTGTTTCACCAGAGCTGTGGCTCTGGAGAAGACGGCAGGGGGTGGAGGTGACAATCACACTGGTGTTCTGAAGAGAGGGAAAAAAAAAAAAAAAAAGTCCCAAGTTATTCAAGAGCCAAAGAAAGGTGCTTTATAGGGAGGGACCTGGTGGGGCTCGTCTGGTGGTTGCCAAAACCTCCTGAGAGGTGACTTGCTTAAAGCGCGTGCGTAACTGACTCCGAGGAACTTTAATCCAGCAGAGAAGAAATTAATGGCTCGTGGCAGAAGGCAAACAAATGAGAAATTAGGCTGGCCTCGTTGCCAGAAAGAATGATGGAGCTGTTGGAGCACGCTGCTAGGAAGGCGGTGACCTTATGGGTGTTGTGGGGGTGCAGGTGGTACAGCTGAATGGTGTGCGCCTCGTGCGGAGTGGTCTTAACCTTGAATGACACAGCCCAGACCGGTCCTGTAGCAGTGATTTCTGTTCTGTGCTTCAGAATAACCTCAAGGCTAACACAGCAGGGTTCCTCATCCCTGTTTCTTAACTCCCAAACCTTGTGTCCCAGCACTTTATGCAGTGGGACTGGTACATCCTGCACGTGAAGAGCCTAACTCGAGGTTTGCCCTTCAGCATCCTGAGGATAAAATCCTCTTGATGTTCCTCATGGAATTTCTGTTAGGCTGATCTCCCTACCTAACCTATCTGGTGGTGCTTGCTTTACTGACTGCAAATTTTCTACGAAAGTACAGTTCTTATTAAGCATTTGGTATGCAAACCACCATCTGCATCGAGGAGCACTGTTAAATTCCAGCTGCACGTAAGCCATTTGAGATACTTTCTTTCATTAATCTCCTCTGTTGAATGTCAAAAATCTCATATAAGTAAATCTGATAAACGTCGTAGTTTAGTCTACGATTCTTTCATAATAACTTGTGATTGTTTACAGGCTGAAAACTAGTTTATAGTTTGTCAAAGGCGGTTAAGTCATTGAGTTCATGTTGTCTGATCCTTTGGGAAATGCAAGCCAGTGGATTTCCCTGAATTTAAGCTGACCATCGAAACTGAGAGTGAATGTTAATAAAGAGCAGAGGTGTGTGTGTGGTGGGGGACTTGCTGTACCAAGTGCATTTTAAGACACCTCTGAGAAAAGAGGTTTAAAAACCAGACCTTGGTCTGTCCATTCCAGGAACCACAATTAGCCAATTATTAACTTTGTTCCGAATGGGTTAACTAATGTGGCACTTGCTCTGTTTGGCCTCTGACTGCCTGTATAATAGCCAAGATCAGCAATCTCCGTCCTGCGCCGGACTGCAGGCTGCTAATTAACACGTTGGTTTCATATTGCTGCTGCCCATGTTTGCACTGAAGAACTCTGGATTTTTGGGGCCATACATGTGGGTGGGAATATCCAGATCATACTGGGACTCTGGTCACTCATGTGCAATGCCCTGCTCTCTGTTTTTTTTTTCCCCAGACATCTGATCAGGCTTGCAGCAGTGCCTCTTTGCAGGATCTTTAACCAAAAGGTCAAAATAAGCTTGGGGCTCCGTGTCCCACCCCACCACTGCCTGCTGTGTGTCTCAGCGCACATACACATCCCTCCCTCAATTAACCACACGTAGGAGATGCTGGTTTCCCTTAAAGGAAGCTGCTGCCTGTAGGCTGGGAGCTGGTGGTTCCCCATGGGGTGGAAATACCCCTTCACCTGGGCTCAGAGGGGAGGCTGGCTGGATGATGCCGTGGCAGCCGAAGACCTGGGTGTGCTGTGGAGCTCAGGCCTGACCCACGGGGTTTTTTTGGCACTTATCCTGTGCTCCCACCGCCCCTCGGTGTGCTGGGGCTGGCCTGGAAACCCCCCGCGGGGAGGCCATGGCTGGGAGTGGGAGGCGATGAAATGCGGATATTTACCCCAGCTGTCAGCGTGTGTTTGGAGAAGATGCCTTTGTTTTAGTAAACGGGGTTTGTTCTAAAGGTATTGGTGGGTTTGTGCCTGCTTTTCTTTTAGTTTCGCTGTCTCAGCCCTGCCTTGGCTACTCCCTTCCCGTACTCGCCAAAAGCAACTGAAAAAGAGGTATTGGAGCAGCCCATCTCGTTGTTCGCGTGCAATCTAGCAACCTTTGGTGCTGGAAGTTGGACTCTGTCTGCTGCTCTGTCTGGTAACAGTAGCCCCTGTTGTTTCCTCGCGCTGCTTTTGAAAAATACTGTTTTGGTTTCTCTGGGAGAGAGATGGTTGGCCCATAAATGTATGCCAACCCACCTAATTATTCTTTTCGAAAATCCTTCATTGGGTCTTTTCTGTTAAATAGTTCAAAAAAAAAAAAAAAAAAATCCCACCTCTCCCTTGCCCCTGGAAACAGCAGCGTCCTTGTTCTGCTGAGCTCACTGCTGGCCATACTGATCAGTGCCATTTCCTTTGTCTTCGTTTATTTTAGAATTAAGCTATAAGCTGTTTAAGACTGGGCTATTTTTGTTCTGTACTTGTGCAGGGTCTGTTACATGAGGATCCTAAATGCTAAAGTAACTGCTCTTCTTAAAGGCAGAAGTACTGTGCACGTCAGGAGCGGGATGGGCATTGCTCTGAAAGCGAAGTGCTGTGTTTTTGCTCCGATAAAATGTTTTGGCAAGCCCATCCCTGGTCAGAGGAATGCCTAGGTCAGGGCCAGAACCATGGCCATCTTCCGCCCCCGAGCTGGATTGGCTTTTGTCAGCCAGATGCCTTCTGATCTCCACCTTCTCCCTCCGTCCCTCTTCTGACAGTAGCCATGTGCTCAGCAGGGGCTCTGCAGCCCTGTTTGCTTTAGCTGGGGAGATGTTTGCCTTTCCTGCAGAACTGCAGCTGCCGGGGAAACCTGGGGCGGCTGTGTTGATTTATTAGGGCACAGTGTGCCTCAGGAATGCCTCTGCTAAGGAGCTGGGAGTGATGGAAGGGATCCTGCCCGGAGCGGCGTGAAGCCTTCTCGTTTCTCTTTACACAGACTCGAAGCAGGAATTCCCCAAAGCAAGGTAAGAAAAATGGCTCACTCAGCTGACGGCTTCAGGGAGCTCCTGTTAGGCTGCCCTGGTGCAGAGTCAGGGAGGTGGATGATAGCTGGAATTTTAGGAGTGCAATTTTTAAGTGATTTTTTTTTTGGTGGGAGATGACACCGAATTGCCCGAGCGGAGGGTTTGTGTGCTTTTGGTTTGTGTTAAGAGCTGGCATTCCGGAGTTACTGACTAGGGCTTTTTTCTGGGACTTGGCTGTGGGCCATCTGAATGTTTTGCACTTGAAAGAAGAAAGTTTCAACCTCTTTGGGTTCGCAGACTTCTAAACGTTTTCTATTAGAGATATGGCAATGGATTTGCTTTTTTTAATTACCTTTACAGACAACCGAAGTCTGCAAGCCACAAGTTTAAAAACCACTGAGGCAAGTGCATATTCTGTAGCGAGTTCATTGGAATACCCTTTCCTCTCCGTAATTTGTCCCACAAATTTGTCCCATTTGTCCTGCATGCACCCCATATTTTCCTTTCTTGTCTGGCATATGCGCTGTATGTGTCTGAACTTTTTCTTTCTTCTGTGATTTTTGGTGGCTGCTACCCCAGCTGATCTGAAAGCAAGACTGCGGAAACTGTTGGGTGTTTGCACAGGGCAGCGTGGGCAGCCGGTCGCTTTGTGTCGATCCAGTATTTGGTAGCTGCAGAGTAGGCTGTGTTTATGGGGCATCAGCGCTGGGAAGGAATTTCCTTTCCTAGCTGAGGTAGAAAGAGTGTCCACGTCCAGCTTTCTTCCTTTGCTTTAGCATTCCTTGAGGTTGTTTCCTATTTTACAAATGCATCTTTTGAGAACTGCCAGGAAAATGTCTCTCTTAAATGGAAATGGAAATTTCTGAGCTCACAGGGATGAAAACCTTTGGGTCTGTGCTCACTGAGTGAAAAGAGGATTACCAACCAGCCATTCTTCAGCGTGCAAAGCGGTGGAGCAAAGTCTGCAGAGACTCTCCGAAAGTTATTGGCTTTCCTCAGGAAGGGAGCTTGTGAATAGAATTAAATGAGCTCGGTCCCATCCTTCTCGGCTTCCCTTCTGCAAGTGGAGAGAGCAGTGTAAGTTTTAATTCAGTAGACACTTGAATAAAATGGGAAACTTTTTGAAGTAGGTGTCATGGAAACAGGTCTAGAGCCAGAATTCCTGTGTTCCCGGAGATAAGAGAACTAATGGTTTTGTGGCTGCATTTCGGCCTGACAGAGAGCAGGGTGAGGAGAGGCAACACTGCTTTTTCCAGAACTATTTGAAGAGTCCCGAAATGAGGGTGGTTTGCTGGAGCAGATGCAGATGGCACCTTTTCACTGGGGACTGAAAAACCTGCCAAGGTGTAAACTGCATCTTAATTGAAAGATGTGAGAGGAGGCCTGCACTTCTCTCCTTCCTAATTACCGCAGCTCAGCTGCTGCTGTCTCTTAGGCTTACACATCTGAAAGGTGACAATGACAATGTCTTGAATGGCAAAGCAATAGTACGGAGGCTCCCCGTCTTAAAAAAAAAAAAAAAAAATGTATTCTGGAACAAAGAAGTTATTCAACCAATAGCCAAGATTATCCTCATGAAAAATCTTCCTGGAAACTGCTCTTCATGAAAGCAGTGCAATTTTTGTAGGTGTTGGTGGCTTGTCTCCTGAGTGACTACAGGTAAAGCAGCAGCCAGCTTCACCCTTTCACCCACCGATGGCACAGGGAATGTCCACCCCAGCAGTGGGACTTCCATTTCTGCTCTTGCTGCATCTCTGTGCTGGGTTGTCCTGGTACCTGCTACCTCTTCAAGAAGCTGGAAGACTCCGCTCCCTGGTGTTGTAGCAGAAATCTCTGCTAACGTTTTTCACAGCTGTTCCTTTCAGTGCCAAGGCCAGAAACCAGACTCTCAGATGCTCATCGATCATGGCACTTAAAATGGGACAAGGTGGTTAGTTTGGGTAAGAGCTCCTCTTAGAGAAACAGGGATTTCAGGGGGTGATGATAGTGCTGTAGCTCTGATCACATTGCAACAGTGAAGAAAGAGGCAGCAGCAGCTCCCAGTCAGGTTGTGGAGGGCAGTTTGGGACTCGGTGTTTCTTGCTGAAATGTCTCCTAGCTCGTGGTCTCTGGTGGCAGTTTTGCTGGTTAGCTATTAACTTGTTCAATCTCCCCTCGCGCATGGCCCTACCCTGTTCCACTGTGTTCCAGTAAAGCTGGTTTAAGAAACAGCTTTGTTAAAGTTTCTCTTCCTGCCTCTCCTCTCGTCCTGTCAATCTCAGGAGAACATGCTGGCACTGGTGCCTTTGCAGGATCATTTTTAGGGCCCTTTTGGCTCTGACCCTTTCCCTTTGAGCAGCCCTTGGGGAGCCCCATCCTGGGGCGGGACAGGCTCTGGTGGGATTGCTGTCTGCTGGGAAAACAGCAGGGGAAAGGCAAAACAGCGCTGAAAACCCTGCTTTTTTTAGCTGAGAGAATGTCCTTCTTCAAACACAGCTCTTCCTGCTCGTGCCTGTACATAGCCCCTTCCTGCTCACCAGCAGTGTTTTCTCTCGCTGCCTCGGGGCGGCATTCAGGTTAGTGCAGATCGGAAGGAGCGACTTTATTAAGAGATTCCTCTGCGGTGGTATTTACCCAGTTTCTGCAGAGGACTCTTTTTTTTCAGTACTTGGCTACCTGCTTCTGTTTCCCCTTGCGAGACGTTTGTTAGAGCGTGCTGCTTGCAACTGTACTGGAGCCTACAGCTCTTCCATTCCCCCTCGCAATTGCCAGCTCCCTAACCAGCCTTTTCACAAACAGGGAATAAAAGTTGAAGCGAGGGGATGCCTGCCCGTTTGTATCAGCCTGGGAAATGGTAGATTTTTCTCTTGAGGCCTTTGCCTCAGGCATCTTGCCAGAAGGCATCTAGACTCTATTCACTTCCAACATATGCAGTCCCCAAGCCAGAAATGTGCAGAAAGCTCGTGAACTGATCAGCTGAAGGCCAGACAGTGTGACCTGGTGCCTCCGAAAGTCGATGAATTGCAGAGCTGTGACTTCTGGATGCTTGGGAAGTGCGTGCAGACTGTGGCACCCGCTGCATGGTGTGAACCTCAAGAACCTCAGGAAGATCAACTCAGAGATGGACCTAATCTGTACTTACTGTCGGAAATTATCCCAAAATCTGAGTCGGAAGAATTAGAATGTGCCTAAATGTTTTGGCTAACACAAAGAAGTAATTACTTTCTTCGCAGACCCTGTGTATGGGTTTCTTTTCTTCAGACCGCGAGGAATTCAAAGCAAACTTTAGTTTGGAGCTAAAAGGCGTGTTTTTAGCGAAGGCGCTGCGAGCAGCATTGGGATGGGCTCCCAAAAGAACAGAGATGGGTACGGCTCGGGTTCTTGTGCCTGCGTGCATAGCAGGCAGTCCCGTACCAGCCCTGGTTCAGTCTTCTACAAGTGACCTCTGTCCCTGGCCGGGAACATAAAGAGCCTCAGTGAGCTTTGGCTGAACTGGGCTTTTGCCTGTCTGCTGCGGGGAGAGAGTAACCTCAGTGTTCCTGCCTCCCTCCCCCTGGCTGCTCGCTTGATTTAGCTGCCAGAAAAAGACATCTGAAAAGTATACATTGCTCTCCTGTGTCCTAACTTCTGTAAAGTACGGGTTATGGTTGGTTCCCGTGTACGGTGCTCAGTAATTTTACAGAAGAGCAAACGGCACCGCTACAGCTATCTACACAACGCTCGGTACAGTGAGGTCTTAGTTTGTGCCAGGACTCCTGAGTGCTATTCTGGGCGTTATTAAGGGGATTATATTACATAGAGAGCTCAGATGGCTCTGAGCCGCACTCAGGGTGTTAACTGTTTCTATTAAGCTTTGCATTTAGAGATCTTGTGGCAGAGGAGGGCGATGCTGGACGTGTAGGCGTTCCTGCAGCTCAATAATCTGTGTGTTGTATGGCCAGGGAGGGTTTTCATTTGCTTTGCACAAGGGGTAACCAGACTTCCAGAACTTGCTAACTTCTGGATGCTCCGTGTGTTAATCTTCTCAGTGTGCTGGCTGTGCAGCTGCAGGTGCTATGGAAGAGATGCTTTCTGGTGCAGATGTGTAAGGTGCAACAGAATCCTTACAACATGCCGTAAATGTCTCAAAAGGGATAAAGCAAGCCATATGTAGCATGTTATCTGGCAGAGCCTGTGCCTGCTGTGCACTGAGCACCCATCTCTGTGGGAAACAAATGGATGGGGGGAAGTATCCCCTGTGCCACGCAGTAGTTCATACTCAAGCTGATGGTCCAAGGGGTTGAGTTTATGAACATCCCTTCCTTAGAAAGCCAGCAGCTGATGTCTTTACCTTGCAGAGGCTTCGCTCTCCAAAGATGTGCCCCTAGCACAAGGCAGGCACGCAATGGCCTTGGTGCTCCTGTGCTGTCCCAGCTGCTTTCTTGTCTGGGACTGCTGACCCTGGGATCTGGGTGTGTTTCCTGCTGGTGCCGTGTGTTAGAATGCACGGGGAAAACCATGCTGGTGGAACCCATCAAAATAAACAAGAGTGGGTGTCGGTGGTGGTCGGAGCAGCTCGGATCAGACATGGTTATTGGGTTAGATATGGTAGTGACAGGGAGAAGGGGGCTCGGAAGGGGCTGCAGTGGGAATCAGTACCCAAAATGAATATTGCATGAGTGGTGCATGGATGGGTAAATACTGTCCTTCAAATCAGATCCTGTTCCTGAGCCCTTCTCTGGGATTTCCCTGTCATGCAGACCGGTGTCCAGCACCAGACCAGGCACTGTGCTGCGGGCAAGCTCCCACCCAGCTGCTGGGCAGAGCCGTGCTCACACTGGGCTCTTACTGGGAGCCACCGGGCACCATGGCTGTTGCCGTGGGACCCCCTGGCAGGCAGGATGGCTTCCGTGAAAGACAGCAGCAGGCCCAGGGTCCGCGGGCAGGATGCGGCTCCCCGGGGAGCAGGGCCGGGCCATGATTCACCACAGCTGGCTGCAGCTCGGCCTCCTCCGCTCCCCCTGCCCCGGGTGCCAGGGAGTGACAGCTCGCGGGCAGGCGGCCAAGCTCTGAAAGGAGGAGTGTGTGAGGCCTTCAGCTTTCTCATGCTTTATCAGGCTGCAAAGAATAGCTCGATATTCAGCCGGCGTTGGTGCGGGTCAGGAGAATGGAAATGCGAACTTAACTCCTGACACGCCGGGGGACGGCTGAGGCCCTGGCCTGACCAGAGGAGCGAGGGCTGCTCCCCAGGGCTTCTGTGTGGCGTGAAAGGACACAAACGCCTTACAAGCTGTGCCTTGGCTCTCCTCACACCCCAGCTTGCCCAGACCCCAGGGGCTGGCATTGAGGGGGACGTGGCGGCTGGGGGAGCGGGATGGGGACAGTCCTGGGGATGATGGAGCCAGCAGCGAGGCAGCCACCGGCTCTGTGGAGTGCTGCCCGCCAGCGCGGAGGGAGTTAAGCGCTGCCGGCGGCTGGGGGTGAGCCCACCTCGGGGTGCCGAGCTCCAGCTCCATTCCCACGGCCAGGACGGGGCCGGCAGGGGGGGACCCTGCCAGTGGCGGAGGCTGGGAGGCAGCACCCGGCCCCTCCAGCCCCATGCTGCGCCGGGGAGCGAGCGGGGCTGCAGGGCAGGGCCGGCGCTGTCGCCATTCGGCTGCTGTCCCCTGGGTGAGATGGTGGATTTATTGCCCCCCTTCAGGCAGACGGAGGGGGCTTGCAGGCAGCCAGGTCCCTGCCTAGGCAACGGAAATAAATTATTCCTCAGCTGGGTGTGAGGTTGCAATCGAGTCCCAGCAGTGTTGTTTCCTACAGGGCGTGCAAGTTTCTCAGAGGCGTGTGGTAGCAGGGCCCTTCGTCCCTCATCCTCACCCTGCCTTTTGTCACATCATTTTGAGCTCTTTGAAGCCCTGAGGAGCAAAAAAGGCTGGGAAGAGATTGAGGGGTCAGGGAAAGGAGCTAACGTGAATGGGAGTGCATACTGCAGCTCCCTCGCTCCCCAGTCCCCTTTCAGTGGTGCTGGGGGAGCAGGAAGGCGCTGACACAGAGCTGGGCACGGCTGTGTGTGTGGTGCCCCCAACCAGCACCAGGTTCCTCACAGGGGCAGGAGCGGCTCGGAGCACTCATTCAGCCCCTGGCAATGCTCCAGAGTCCTCCCCAAGGACGAAGGGTGCAGTCCCTGTTCTCACCAGCCGCTGAGCCCAAGGCCAGGCACGTCAGTGTGAGCAAGTGGGGCTCAGCAGCAGCGTGAAGGAAAGATGAGCTGTGGGCTCAGAGCTGAGTTCTGCTGGGCGCTGATGCCATATAGTGTGGCAGATGTGCTGCTGGAGGCTGGGTTTTTGTCTGTACGTCAGCTGCCTGGCTCAGCTCCCACCCCGGATCCTCTTTGCAGAAGCTGTGGTCCTTGGGCGAGCAGTGCTGGCCCTATATCTGGAGGGCAGAGGCTCTGAGGAGCAGCGTTGTCTGTGTGGGGCAAAGGCTTTGGGATTCAGCACCTAGGTGCAAACATGAGCAATGAGAAGCATCCGCATGGATATTCTGCAAACACCCAAGCACAGAGAGATTCCTCCTGCTGGATCTTGCTGATTGTTGACACCGGAATCCTAATAAACCCTGGTAGGCAGCAGCCCTTGTTCAGCTGCCCACACCCAGGCACGTAGCAGCGGCTGCGCTCTGCGCTGCAGCTCCGTGCTCTGTCCTTTGCTCCCCCCACAGTGGGAGATGTGGGATCCCCGTGCAAGGCAGCCCTGGGGGGAAGCACAAAGAGAAGCTCTTGGCGGTAGCTTGGGACCCAGGTGCAGTGAACGCACCAGCGAGCGCTGGCTTTGGGGACGGAGGGGTGTGTTCCCATTGTGCGCGTTCCCATTGCTCCTGTCAAGCCTCCTCTCATTATTCCTGCCTTTAGCTGTCTCGGCCCGAAGGCAAAGCGTACAGAAGGCTCTGTAGGCTTGCCCTTGAGAGACGTGCGGTCCTTGGAGAATGGCTGTTGAAGGGAAGCACGGCAGTGGGCTGAATTGAGGCTGTTTCAGGCTGCACAGCTCTGAGCTAATCTCCCAGAGGCAGAGACATTACTCACCAATCAGGAATGTGTCTGTATTTTTCCTAATGAGAACAAAACATTTTATCCCTGTTCATTAGCAGAGAGTTAGGGTGTACTGTTGCTATGCCAACAGACTCCTCTCCCCTGCAGACACACTGGGGGTGTCCTCCGAGCCATGGTTAGAAGGGTGAACGGGAAGGCTCGTTCTGGCAAGAAAAAGATCCCATTGTTTTCCCCGGGGCTGCCTGGACTTTGTGCAGCTGGCCAGACCTTGCCTTCTTGGGGGGGAGGGAGCCGCAGCGGGAGTCAAGTGCAACAGAGATTTAATTTATTGGAAAAATAGTCTTTGCATTTCACGTTGTGTTGTTTTTTTTTTCCAGCTTGAGGCACACTCCTCAGGAAGAGAAATGAAGGTGTCTCAGCGTTCCCAAGATCCCAGATGGTAAGCAAAATGCGCCGGGAGTCAGCACTGGGACACCCACGGACTGCTGCAGCCTGCTGGGCCCCTCCGTGTTCCTGATCATCTGTTTGTGCTGCCAGCGTAATGCCCGGCAGCCTCTCGGTGCTGCTGCGGATGAATCCACCTGATGAATGGTACCGCCTGTGATTAGTGGACAAGGGGGTTCACCAGGCACGTGGGCTGCTGGAAAGAGTGAGTGGTGCTATGGGAGAACACGCACTTGTTCCCTTTAGGTAGGGAGCTCCTGTGAAGGACAAAAGTTGGCTGTTGAGCAGAAATGGTGATCCGTCCAGTTCTGCCCTCAGCAGACATATTTCCTCCAAAGGTTGCCTGTCCATCTTCTTGTCTTTGTCTCGGCTCTGCCTCCCTCCCCTGCCATCCCCCACCCCTTTCCTGAGGGATTATCAGGATGTGCAAACTGCAGCGGTGCTGCACCTCTGGTGCTGTCACTGAAATGTGAAACAACACCTACAATTAAATTTTTCTATGCAAGCTAATGAGTTTAACCTACAGACAGAAACAAACAAATATTCTACTTTCTGATAGTGATCTATGGCCAGAAATGAACAAGTGAGTGTGACCAAACCTGCAGACAGCCTCCCAGAGCAGGGTGATGTTCATATCTGGCTGTCAGTCACCATACAGTGTCGTGAGCTGCTTTGTGCTGGCTGAGCGCGGTGGTGTTGACAGCTGTAGACCCTTGAAGAAACGTCTCCCTGAAACTGAGTTCTCCTGTCAGACTGCAGCCTGTTAAACAGGATAGCTGCAACTCCTACTTCAGTTCGCCTGGCAAAGCGCTCTGTGAGTAAATGTGTGGAATTTGAATACAGGAATTTGAATATCAAATGTAGGGTGGTACAGCAGAGATCCCAGACTGCATGAGCTGCAGGAGATCTGCAGATCTACATGGACTTGTTGGAGAGTGAAACCCTGGCACCTGGACACTCGGTGCTGCCTCAGATGAGTCACTGACTATTGCGCTAGAGAGATGGATATCACTTAAGAGCACAGGGAGTACAGGAGCCCTTCATCAGAAAGTAGTCTGCTTGTTAGACCTGCAGCTGTAGTAGCAGGAGGGTTCAACAAGAATAAAAGCAATGAACAAAGCCAGACAGCAACCCCTAACCTGGGCTTCTGTGTGTGAGCAGCCTGTTTGGTTTCAGTTTGGTAGTAGAGCTAGATTAAAATCTTGAATGTTAAAGAGCAAGCTTTGGGAAAATCTGTTTTGATCTGTAGCCTCCATGAATAAATCCCGAGTACGTACAACACGTGTACAGATCGGTGAGTCTGGTTCCCTCAGCTTTTCATTGGCTCTGGGTGGTTCAAGTAAAACCACTAAATCAAAGCTGTTTGAAATAGGGAAGGAGTAAGTACTTGAGATGATTTGAATTCAGGCCAGTCTCTTCTGGGTCCATGCTTTCAGGGTACGTAAAAAATAAAAGACCATGGGGAGGACAGAGGTCTGTGTACTGTGCACTACATGCGTGTTGTATTCCTTGAGATATCCAGCTGATTCTGTGCAGATCCTATTGAAACAGTGCCCCAGCAGAACTGCACTGGAGGAAATGGTTTTTAGTCCATTTAAGTGCAAAAGATCATGGCTGAACAAACTGACTTCTGAAATGTGAGTTACGGTTATTATCCAAGTCGCGCTCTGCTTCATTCTTGTGCAGTGGGAGTAGTGATTCTGTGTTACCTAGGAGAGCGTTACTTGGGCCCTCCTCTTCTCTCCCCTCCTTTTCAAACAGTGTAAGGGGGGATTTTATGCCCTATTTTCTGTCCCACCTCTTTTTTTCCTTATGTTAAGAACAAACATACAATTTCTATGCCGTGTACAAAGCAAAAATCAGGAGAAACCCTCTGGTTTCGAGGGCAGGGGGCATGTTTTTCCGTATGAAACTGCTGCTATATTTTGTCTGTAGAAGCTTTTCTCATTGCTTTTTATGCTTGGCAAGCAGTTCTGTGTGGTGTGCTCTCTGCAGAGCACTCAGATTGGTGAGATTTGGGGTATTTCTAGGCCATGGAATTCCTTCATCTCTGTAACGCCTCTGCATAACTACCCCAAACTCCTGCTTCAGTTCAAAATGTGACGTTTCAATGAAAGACAAGTCCAAAGAGTTTTCTGGTCTTGCATCTTGTTGTTCTGCTGTTCTGTTTCCAGGATGTCTCCTGTTCCATGCTGAGCTGCCCTTTACTAGCTATTTATGCTCTATTTGTTTAATTATTTAACCTTATAACAACTAGATTTTTGTTTTGGTAGTATCTGAGCTCGTTGGAAAATTAATGCAGAACCTATATATATATATCCATAGTGGGATGAAGGACAAAATTCCAAATATGTTTCTACATTTTGCCTCTTAAAGTACCACAGGTAATACCTGTAGTCAGTTGAATGCCTATGTGAAAATAAACCATTTTATTTTGTTCCAGATACATTTTTAATGTAATTTCCAGGGCTAGCATGGCTTGATGTCACAGAGTTGTGGGCAGTCCTCCTGCACTGTTTTCTAGAAGCTCAGCTTCCAGGAAGAGCTAGTGCCTTGTCTATCTGATGCACTGGAAGAGATGGGAAGAGCTGGGCTCAGCTGGGTCAGAGGAATTTTTGAGCCCTCTGTGCTGTTTGATATCCACCGCCTTGAGAGGAGGCTTCTTCCCTTCTATCAGAACCAGTTATGGGTTATTTGTGGAGTGAGGTGAGGTGTTCCTTCCAACTCTTGGTAGAGAATGGTTTAAAGCTCTAAATTGTGAGGTAGACTGATTTAAAACAAAACAAAACAAACAAAAAATGCTGTTAGCACTAAGTGTTGTAATGCTAAATAATATATCTGCTGTCTTTTGAATTGTTTGGTTTTAATGGCTTTGCTTATTTTTCTCTAATTCTAGTTATATTTCTTAAAAAAAAAAAAAAAAAAAAAAGCTTGTTTTTCCTCTTAATAGAGAAACTGGCAAAGGACAAAAAAGCCAGATATTTCAGCCTGACAGGAGAGTCTAGGTTGCCTAGCAAGCGAAGCATGCATGCATAGTGAATTCTTATTCACTATAATAATCAAGAATGTTGGAAGCAATTAGGAAGGATCACTGCGTCTGTGGAAAAAAAGTCACTGAGGATTTTGCAGGGGTCACAATAAGAACAATAATTCTAAAAATAAATATATGACTCTGTATAACAACAAGGTCCAGTAAGGATATCGTTATTTTATATAGCATCAGGAAATCACTAAATAATGTGTCTATAATTGAGGAAAAAGATTGAAATATTCATAAAGAACACATGACAGAATAGAGCTCTGGCATACAGCCTTTGTTGTAAGAGATATCCTTCATCGGGTAGGCTAAATCAAGCATAAGAATGTTATTTGTACTTTCAAAGTACTAATGGGGAGAGAATTTCTGAAAAACACCACCTATTCTGGAGGAATAAAGTGTAATTGGATGCTGGGGCTTGAAAATAATTTTGAGCAATTTTTATAGGGTGTATATTTTAACAGAACTGACTAACTAGCAATTCACTACAGGAGGTAGAGAGTCCCTGCAATATTTACTAATCATCTCACTAATTTCTCCAGCTCATATAGAATTTGTTTTCTGCAGCTTTGTGAAAATCATTGTGTTTTATGAAGGGTATTTTCTGTTATTGGAAATGGAACAGCAGCAGCAAGGAGCAAAGGCGAGGAGTATCTTCTATACAAAGAAAATGGAATAAACTGAGACTCTTCCACCTGAAAAGAGAGGAGTGATAGTTACCATCAAAATCCTAAATGACATGGAAAGGTTAGAGGGGCAGCAACTGGTTTTTTGTCTTTTCATATGGAAGAGTCATAAGTATGAATAGGTATTGAATGGGGCCAGCATGTAGTAAGCCTAAAAACAAGTAATGACTTAGTCCTTGATGTGTGCAGTTAACCTGGGAAGCTCCTTGCCACAGGATGTTGTGAATGCCTAACATCTGTGTATTTGAGGACACAGGGCAGTTCCACAGAAGAAGGAGCTATTGAAGGTTCCTAAATGCATAGAAACCACCTCTGTCCCGAGAAATCCCTGAGCTGCACATCACTGAAGCCTGGGAGAGCGTTCAGGGAGGCAAAGTGCTGCTCTGTGCTTGCTTCCTTCTTACGGTTTCAGGCCATCACCAGTGCCAGAACAACTGCAAGCTGGTCTGTCGGAGCTGGGCGGGATGGAGGGAAATAAAAATAAACCTTGTAAAAACAGAGACTGGCACAGCTTGTGGCCCAAGTTTCTTCTGTGCCGCTTGCGATGTGCTGTACGCACCTCAGACTTGCTAAAAGCATCGCCTGTGGGCTGTTCAAGCCTGCAGACTGTTGACTTGAGCTTCAAGAGAGGTGGAGAGTATATTTTGGGGAGCTGTGCAGATGGGAAGGGGGGTGTGAAGACGCATATTCTAAGCAGGGAAGCTGACATTTTCCTTTCCTCGTGGCATATGCTGGTCCTTGCTGTTCTGGGATGTTAAATGTTTTACTGAGTTACAGGGATTGTTACTGCTGAGAGCCTAAATCTTATTTCTGTGGATATCCCCCTGTAAGGAGTGTTACAGTCCTTGCCTAGCAGTGGACTGTAACTTAATTTGAGCTAAAATGGGTGATATGCAGATCCATAAACAATACAATCTCTGTTCCAAATGCTTTCAAACTAAAAATGTCACGGTCTACGTGAGGTTCAGGCTCTTTAGAAGTTCTCGAAACACTGGTCTTATTTGAGGTCCTGTCTAAACATTTAAAAATAACTAGAAAACAGGGCTCAATTCTAGGTGCTTCTCCCTTGCAAGTCAGGTCTTACGCTTGGTTTTAGACACTTACCCAAATCTGCAGAGAGCACAGTACAGGATGGCAGCCCTAGCTGTTCCTTTGAACTTTTCTCTTTGGGAAGGATGAGAGCCATGTCCTTTTGTCCATAGGGATGTGGTTTCTATTGCTGCTGAATATTGCTAATTTTTTTTTCCTGTAATGCACTGCAGCTGTGAGGAGTGAAGGGGTGCGTGGGCTGAGACCCGAAGCCAGGTGGAGTACACACAGGGTTTAGGACAAGGGTTGTGTTGGGAAAGAGTGGGACTAGGCGGTGTGGGCTTAAATTTGGAATAAAACCCAACATCTCTCATCACAGCTGCTTTGTTTAGTTCCTCTCCACTAATCTGAATCTAATGGCAGTTCGTTACTTCTGGCTTGGACTCCTATAGCTCTGGTGACAGATCTGCACTGACTACAAAGACTTCAGGTCTGTGATGAACTTGATGGATATGGCTTTTCATGCAGATCTGGGAAGTTGTATCATGTTTCCCAGTAACTGAAAATTTGATATGCGTTTATAAATCAAATGTTGCTGTATAAGTATACCTACACTCTTTCCATTATGTGTGTTTATTCTTCAGGTTTTTCACAGTAGTCTTGCCTCAGTTGTGAAATACAGAGCAGTGTTATTGCTAGATCATGGTTGTATGCTGAAGGTGCAGGGCGACTGCTTTGTCTCTGATAGAATAACAGTGATATTTGGGCATTAAGATGGGCTTGTAGCCAGAGAAAGGCTTTTCCCAGCATTGTGGCAATTGAGCACTGTCAGAATTCAGTGTCTTGAATTCTGTCCCTCCTCCACAGGGTTCCTGATGGGTGCTGGGCAGGTTGTGTCTCAACCTGTGCCTATAAAATGGGCATGAAAATGCTTTCTTCCCCACCAGCTGATGAAATGCATTAATTATTGAGTCCCACTGTGCTTAGGGCTGCAGGAAAATACGTTGCTCTGTGTGGCTTGGCTGCCTTGTTGTCAGCAGGGCTGGAAGCGGTGCTGTGACAGCTCCAAAGCAGGAGGTATCGAGGTCGGTGGTTCAGTGGTAGCTGTTCCTCCTGTGCACTGAAGGAGATGCTCCTGGAGGAATGCTGTAGGATAGTTGAATGGCACAAAGCTGTGTGAAGAGAGGTTCAAAAACATTGGAACAAGCTTCCTAGCAAGGTGTTTGGTGCCCTGTGCCTGTCAGTGTTCAGGAGGCATTTGGATAATGCCCTTAATGTGCTTTAACTTTTGGCTAGCCTTGAAGTGGTCAGGCAGTTGGACTCGATCTTCTTTGCAGGTCCCTTCCAACTGAACCGTTCTGTAACGCAACTTCAGGTTCAGCATGATGCACGTGTTTGAGAGGGTAACTTTATTCTAGAGCTTTTTAATTTTAAAATGGGTGTTTGATTTTGTTCTTTAGCATAAACTTCTTTAGCATAACTGTAGCATAAACTTCTGTTTCCATTGGTTATTTGTCTTTCTTGATGCATCCTTGTCTGAAGACTACGTTAAGTTTTGTTCCCTTTTTGTAGCTTCTTGCGCTATCATCTTGACATGTTGTGCCTATTTAGTCAGCTGTTTGCAGAAAGGTGTCTCTGTCCCAAAAGAGAAGTCTCAACATTATTGAGTAGCAAAGGGCTCAGCCTGTACACCTTCTGGAGAGCAGCTTTCCTGTTTTACTCTCAATTTCTCAGTTTTTATCGGTAGCTTTGTTCCAGCAATCATTCTCTGTCAGCCTGTTCTGCAAGTGCTGCACTTGTCTGCCGTTCTGCTGGTAGTCCATCAACATGAGATTTGCTCTGAACCTGATCTCTAGCCTGTGTGATCTTTTCCATTCCTAGCTATTCCATGATTTCAGCTAATGTATTTCCCAGTAAGCCCTGTGAAGGTTTAATTTAATGTGTTTTTATGATGCTGGGCTTGTCAGCCCCAGTGTGGCCTACTGGGTTGGCATTTAGAGGACAATTGTTGTTTGTCCCACTCCTGTGCTGACCACAGGCGATGGTTTATCCCTTCAGTACAAACGTGGGTAATTTTTTTGTGTTCCTCTCACCAGCCTCTCTGCTCTGTCTAGCTGCTTCCTCCAGCAGAAGAGCAGCCACTCAGATGCAAAACTCACTGCTGTTCCTAACAGACTACTGTAAATCTGGTTTTCCTGTCTCCTGGGCACTTTTGCCCAGGGGTCACTCTGGCAAGGTAGCAGTCTCTTGAAATGCCGACAGTCAGCCAGTTATACTGGCTGTAATTCCTGCTCGTAGCAGTTTGCATTTCCAGACTAGCAGTGCAGTTTATGCAACAGACCTGTTAGTGCATCTCTGTGGCCTTAGGGTGAAGGTCTGGGCTTCCCTGAAAGGCAAAGGGAAGAGCCAGTCGGTCCTGTCCAGCCAGTGGCTCTCAGACTGCGAAGGTAGGTGGATTGCAAACCAGCTGGAGAACAGTCTCAGCCAAAAAGCCTTTAAAATTCATGGCTGCCACGAAGAGGTAACCAGTTCTGAACCATGGCGCTCTTCGGGCAGCACCAAAAATCTTTTCTCAGCCCTGAATGGGATCAGGAGCTCGAATATGTTCCTAGAAAATATTAGGATCTCCTCAGTCTGAATGCAGATAGCAACAGCAGCTCATGTTGCAAAGCCATGGTGAATTTTGTCTTGTAATAAAATTCCTTGTTGTGGATAAGGTGTGATTACATGTCTGCGTGACTCGCTGTTAACAAAGTGACTGGAGAGCTCTTGCTCCAGATGGCTTATTTCTCCAAGTATCAAATCTTGCAGCATCCCAGCCTTCTGCTGCCTTTACCACTTAATTTCTGTGCTGCACACTTCCAATCCTCCAGGCTGTGGGCCCACAGAAGTATGAATGAAAAACATCAGGTGATGGCCTGTGCCCTGCAGCCCTATCTGTATGCTGTCTGCTGGTCTGAATTTTATCCTTGAACCAAGAACTGCCACGTCTGGACAAAGTCTGGGATGCAGGGCTGCGATTGCAGGGCAGAAGAGCACATTGCGTCCCTGCTGCCAGCCTGTGGCTCCTTGACCACAAACACCTTGAGAGCTCTTCAGGCACGGTTCCTGCACCACCGCTCTGTCTTGGGCTCCGTCTGGGAGTGCTGAATAGCCAAGACCCCATCCTGTGCGGGAAGGGCATTGCTTGGGGCTCTTGAGGCTGGTGCAAAGTTGATCCTGGCTCTTACATCTGCACCCAAGTCATTCACTCTTCTGCGGTAGCGCAGTGGAAGCTTGGGAGCTTCTGTGTTTTCTATGTGCTGTAAGCAGCTTGAGGAGGTCCCCAGGCTTTCTGAACTATCCGGCGTGCTACTTTCTAGTTTGGGCCTTATGAAAGCTTTGGTATTGGATTGTGGAGGTGGGAGAAAATGGCTGGGTGCCCCAATTTGGATCGTTATCTAGCAGACCTGTGTAACCTAATTATCGAGCCTAATAGTTCATAGCTGACTGCTGATAGTCTTCCAGGCTTAGGTACTAATTTATGGAAGATGAATTGATCAAAGCTTCACTTCTGATAATGTTTTAAAATGAGTTGAGTAATACAAGATAGAATGTTACCCAGCTTGGTTTGAAGGCAAACCACAAGCAGATTGTGGCAGTGATGTGGAATTCTGTTGATTTTGCTGTCTCTCCTGGGTGGGAGGGAGTAGATGCTACTCATGTGGTTGCATTGCATTAAGTTTATTTGCATATTACTGACGGTATTCATGGCTGTAACCAGAACTGCTGACAGTGCTGGAGTAATGGGGGAAGGCTGTCAAACTGCTGTCAGGCTGTATGGTTCTACAGTGGGGAGGGCAGAAAAATGAATTTTATGTGCAAAGAAGGAAAACACAGAGAAGAACTCCTTCCTGCCCTCCAAGGGTGTGTTAATTCTTTACAGAGCTGCTGTGCTAAACAAAGGAGGACTTCGGGGGTGCCAAGGAAACGCCGTTCTTTAACAGGCCGCAGCACCCTGTGCTGATCAGTGTTTGCAGAGTGAAAGGGGTTGTTCGAGGCAGGCTGCAGGGCTTAAGGGCTCTGATTTGCATCCCGACAGCTGGGTGGTGGAGCTCGGGATGTGGTGCTGTGTGTCTGCTTGTGGTCTGTACCGCTGCTGGCTGAACTCCTCCTGCGGCTGGTCCCTGGTCTCTCTTCCACTCTGCAGTCCTGTCAGGCTGATGGTGAGCAGCACGGTTTCCCCTTGGGGTGCAAGTGCAGAGCCAGCATCCTTTCACACGACTGAAATCAAGGCAAGGTGTCCTAAAGTGAAGAACAACAGCAAAGCCCACCTGTGATGGACGTTTGGAGCTGCCTGCTTGCCCCGTGAAGGAGGGGATGGGGAAGATCACCTGTCTGTTCACAGCTCCTCCTGAGCTCTAGGACTGGAAGGGGTTGGGAGCTGCCACAACTTGTACTGGAAGCACTGGGGATGTGCTGGAGAACTGCTAGACCTCACTGCGGTGGGTTGGTGTTCTGGAGATGGTGACCAGTCGGCTCAACTGGAGGCACTGCAAGTCCCCTGCAGGAAGCAGGTTTTAAAGACATTTGAAGTTCCTTTTCTCTCTTGCTAGGTTATCCCAAGGCCAGGCTGTCCACAGAAGGACTTGCTTCGAGAGCGTGGCCCTCATCCCTGGGACAGGAGAGCTTGGCGAGGGGTCTCGGTGCTGTCTGGGCAGCACGTGCTGCACGCAGTAGGTTTTGCTCTCCCTGCTGGGGGCATGCTGCCAGGCATGACTGCACTGAGAGCAGGCGCTGCCCTAGCTGCTTCTGGTGGGAATAGTGGGCATTTCTGCCCCGTGGATATCACCACGGAGTAGCTAAGGCAGGACTCAAGCTTTCCTGGCAGCCCCGTGGAGCCGAAGCTGAGAACAGGAGGGGTTTGGGCCGAGGCTGGGGAGAGGTGCCTGTAATGACAGGGAGGGCAGCGCGGTTGGGAAGGCGTGCCGTGTTTGAGGTGGAGGCCGGTAAAACATGAATCACGCCTGTTTGAAGTAGTGATGAAATCCCTGATGAGGGATTTCTGTAATACCTGGCCAAACAGTCTGCTGTGCTTTAGTTTCCTTTCTCCCTGGGCAGAACGGTCGGCCCTGACCTACTTTTACCAATAGCAGTTCTGTTAAACCCCGGCGCTTAGCTCTGCGTACGGCGCGCACGGCCCCTGTTTTCTTCCGCCGGCTTCTGAGTTGAGAAGTTTCCACTGAGTGTTTAGCAAAACAGGGCAGAGCTGTTCCTGGCGGAGGCTGCTGGTGCTCCGGACCCACCTCTGCCACCTCTGTGCCCCGTGGCTTGGAGCCTCTGCTTCTCCTTCCCAGCCTGCTGAAGGTGATGCTCGCCTGCCTGGCAGCCGTGCCGTGCCTTAGCTTTGTGCTGCGCTGTCAGGAGTCAGCGAGATGCTATCTACATGCTAATAAGGCAGATAATGCCTTTAGAAATAGTCGATGAGGTTAGGCTTCCGGCTTCCTAAATATGCGATTAGGAAGGGCTGAAGTTACATTCCTAATATTTAAAAGTAAATAAAATCTATAAATGTACCATTAAAATAAGAAGTTTAAATATAACTGTCCTCCTGGGGCAACTCGCGGAGCTGTGTCTAGCTCGGTATCCTGTCTTTGACAATAGCCAGAAGCAGATGCTTAATGAGTACTGTAAGGAACAGGGCATGTGTAGCGTGATTTATTTATTTTTTTTCTCTTCTCCTCCCCCCATTTGATGCTCCCTGCTTATGACCGTCACCAGTTTAGGGCCCTCCTTGGCTAGGAGTCGTATCTGATCATCTGATCCCGACTACATCTATTCTCCATTAATTTTTATAATCTCTTTTAACTTGTTTGTGTTTCTGGTCTCCATGACATCCTACAGCAGCGAGCTCCGCAATTTAATTGTGCATTTTAAATGTTATATAAAATACATTGCATCCAGTGAAAATTATCCTTGGACTGGCTTAGAAAAGTCATCTGTACGTTTATGGGTGCTCTTTTTTTCTGCATTGTAAGACGTGGTCGTTAATTACTCCACGCTTCTCATCTTGACACTGTTTGTTGTTTCAGATCTCTTGCGTTTTCACTATCTTCCCCCGGTTGCCTCTTTGTCCATCTGAAGCCCAGCTCTGCTCCGTCTCTCCTTATATGGAAGCTGTTCTATGCTTTTGATCATCTTTGTTGTCCTTTTTGTCATTCTGTCTCCTTTTTCAGATGTGGGAAGCAGAACTGCCTGCAGCGTTCAACAACAAGATGGTGGTGTGTTTGCTTTCCTGATCACGCCAAAGGTTGCATTTGCCCTTTTTGCTTGATACTAAATACCAAACTGACCTACCAAGTTTCCAAAAATCTCCTGAGCGTTAACACCTAATTCAGGTCCTCATATATTTATCTAATTAGTACATTTTTTGATGGTTTTAGTATTTATTGGCAATGAAGATACTGTGTGGTTATGACTGAGTGATTTCTGTAACTTTTTGATGTCTTTTCTGTATTTGATTGTGCAGAACAATTTTTTTCTTAGTAAACTTTGCCACTTCCAGACATACTCCTCTTTGCAGATCATCTTCTGTGAATATACTGAGCAGTACAGGTTGCAGAATGAATTCTTGGCAGATCTCACTGATAACCTTCCTCTCTTGGGAAACTCTTCCACTTATGGTTTCCTCTCTTAACTACTTATTAAATCATGATAGGGACTGTAACCATAATTCCACAAAAGCTTAACTTTTTTTTTCCAATAGCCTTATCTGACAGTTCTTTCAAAGTCAGTTTGGTTCCCATTAAACAGATTAAGAGCTGGCTCTTGGATCTCAATTAACTGGAAATGGGAAATCTGCTCTTGGAATTTTCTGGGTACTCCAAGGCTTTCCCTCTGCGCCAACATTAGCCTTAATTTTGATCAAGAGATGGGGTCCTGAACTTCTGTAGGCAAGCTTGTTCCTATGGAGGTGATGGGTTTAGATTTATCTGTGTTTTTGTAGAAATGGTAGGTTTGCTCAGCAGGGTGAATTAGACGGGTAACTTGAAGTGATCTATGCTTTCCCAGAAGGACTTTATCACAACTAAATTAAACTTATTTACGTTCTCTGCACATCAGAGGCTAGAGAACTGTGTTGTGTTTTTTTTTCTCAACTTAGTTGCCCAGAAGAATATTTCAGTCTCGGTTGGTATTTGACAGGAGGTAAATTTGGCACATGATGTGGCAGCTGGGAGAGTGAGAGGTTGTTGGGTGGGTAAATGGAGGCCTGGGGGGTCAGATGGGGTAGCGTGTCCAGGTCAGTTGCCATGAAAAGAGGATGCTCATCTGGGTCAGGTACTTTTTATTTATTTATTTATTTATTTAAAGATGCTGGCAAAAGGGCTCACAGAGTTATGAGAGAAATTAATTCCTTCTGCCTGAAGAAGCTCATGTCACCTCGTGTATCCATCCGGAGGATTGCACATCTGCAGTCTGCGTTTGGGAAGGCCCAAAGCTGGAAGAATTGCTGTGTGCTTGTCTGCCCTTCCACTTCTCCTTAGCCATCTATTCTTGTCTGTTGTTGGAGACAGGGTTTCTGTGTAGGTGGACTTCTGTCTGACTTAGAATAGCTGTTGTTATCTCCTTGCCCAAGGAGGATTAAGAAGCAGGATTAGTTTTCAAACTGTTCATGCAAAAAGTGAGTAGAAGCTTCTTTGACTGACGGTCCTGTGACAAGCAATGTCAGACGAAATGACAAGGCACTTTACTCAGGGTAAATAACCTTTGGGGAACAGCGTGCTGGGTTAAGGTGGTGGTTTCTGTAATTTAAAAACCCTAAGGAAAAAAATCTGCTTTCATTGAGATGCATTAGTTTAGTCAGGAGCTTGTGGGCTAGAAGAAAAAATTGCCTAGTGATCTTTGGCTCGATCGTGCAGCGAGCTGGAGCAGATCCTAAAGCACCCTAATCTTCACATGTACAAAGCGGGCAGAAAGTTACCCTCGTGTTGTGCTAAGATAATAGGAAACTGACAACTGCCTTGATTTTCCTATTTTTGAAAATGTGTTTAGAATGTGGTTTTTGAGTTTACTTTTTGTTAGTGCTTGAGAAGATGGCTAAGTGAAAAGAAGCCCCTCAGTTTACAATTACATGATAGCTATGAAGAAAACTTATTTTAATTGCAGGCAGCTGGTGGCTGCTTTTTATTCCTTTTAAATGTTTGTGTAGTTTGTCTTAATTCATAAAAGAGAGCTTATTTTTACCCTGTATTAATCATTAACTCTTCATTAACCGTTTGTACTGGAATCCTAAACTTCTTTATAGGATGTTTTAGTATATGTAAGAGGAAAGATTGGATGTGCTGGAGGTGTTTAGGGGAAATACCTGTCCACTACCACCGGTTCATTCCAGTATGGCTAAAACTAATACTTGATACAGCCATGGCTCCGGGAGCACTTTCTGCAGTTTTTCCAGACTCCTAGCAGTGCACAAGCATCATTAAAATGTCAGTAGGATCAAAAGTTGAGAAGATAGTGTGCAGCATGGTTTTAGTACATCATCTTCAGCTTCCAGAAAATGTACCTGTTTTCAAACAGTCAGCGATAACTATCAAGGGTTTTAGAAAACCTCATTTGTTCAAGTGTTTATTTACTAATGCTGTTAATTCTGTAGCCTGAAAGTACGAGTTTTCTACCACAGGCCTGCCGTGCTGCCTTCCCTTGCCACTTCGGATTTTATATTTTGCCTTTAGATTTTTTTTTAAAGTTATTTTAACCTCAACTTTGGTGTTACTCACAGCTGGTCTAACAGAGCTCCCTTGTCTGGGTCAGCCCTGCTCCAACAGGATGTCTTGGACATGGGATTCTCCTTGGTGTCGATTTTATTTGGAAAACAGAGGTTTGTGTTCATCTCTGCAAGTGTTCTTAAACAGCAGAGCAGGGAGCTGGTCTGGTTGTGGTAAATAAGACTCCAAAATAGATGTATTTATTTAATGGGAATGTCGTCTTCCATGTCAGAAAACAGCAAGTCTCTGTTGAGCACGTGAAACTTAGAAGGGGGACTGTAATTCAGGGCTTTTGTGCAGAAAACACAGCTCTGGTGTTCTCCCTGACGCTGGATGATTTGAGTGTGCTGGAGCCCCGGGGTCATCACGCAGCTCAAAAAATTATGCTGTTAATTTTTACGTCTTTGTGTTCTGGCTGTGGGCTGGCTCTGCAGACTGTATGGTGGAAATTGCAGGTGCAAGCATCAGGGACCTTCTTTTTTCCAAGGACGATTCTGCTGGGATTGGTAGCAAGTATGGGACACAACCTGGAGGATGGAACTTCATCTGACTCACCCTCCATGTCGGGGGGATAGGATGTGGTGTCAGGGAAATGATTGGTGAGGACTGAAGTAACTTTTGTGTTGATACGCTGGTAAAAACGTGTCCAAGTGAGCTGTGGGTTTGTTTCTTTAATAAATGAGTAAAGTCTTTGAGAGGGATATGTGAAGTCAGAGAGGTAAAAATAGTGCTACAGAAGAAGCTGTCTGACTCCAATTTCCAAGTGACAGAATAGTGCCATTGCTCCCATGTTACTGGGTGTTGTTTTGTGGATGCGATATAAATATTCTGTGGCAGAACTGACTAATCCTCCGGCCCTTCTGTTGTGATCCAGATTAAATAAATGAAACTCAGAAGTATCATTTAGATATTAATATTTTACAGTGCATTAGAGCCAATGTTCAGAGTATTGTCTGGAGCATTCTCCTATTTAAGGGGAATTCATCAAAAAAGATGGAATATTTAAAAAAAAAAATCTTTAAGCCGTGGCAGTTGCCTTCAGAATTAATTAAAGGCTACACACTTTTGGTGCAATCTGTCTATAACAGCTGTGTTGTGCGCTAGCAGTGAGCACGGGAAGCAGAACGGTTCAGTAAATCCACCAAGAGCTCAGTAGTGTAGCCTGTCAGGAAACCATCAGCTTTAAATGTAGGTTATCCTCCCTCTTCCTGTCCTCCCGGAGATGTTGTGATGGGCTTAACTGCAGACCAAGAAATAGAGAGGCAGCAATGCTCGTGCTTGGGAAATAATTTGGAAAATTGAATCAAAAGACATCGCTGGCTTTTTCCTCTCGATTTTCGGGAAGGACAGGAATGTTTCTAACTACTGATAGCTCCACACGCACGTTTGTTTCTAAAGCTTGTGTTTGTTCACCTAGCAGTAATTGCGAGTTCATTTGTCAGTGGCTCTTCAGCAAGGAACAAAGAGCGCTGTATTGGGTGTTTGCACATCGCTCACAGTGATGAGAAGTGGCTTGCAGAACGTGCTGTTCCACCCACTTTTTGTCTTCTCAGCTGCCCTCTGTTCTCCTCGAGCCATCGGGATTGGACAGTAGCTTCTTACCTGAAATATTTATGGTAGGAATAAAATTACTTAATAAAATTACTTCTCGGGGGATATTGGCAAGTGCAATAATAGCTTCAGGCCAGAGCTCTGACCATAGCAGGATCTGCTTTTGATTATGGTCTGCTGGAATGTAGGGCTAGCTGCTTTTCCATCTCTTCACCAGTACAGGTGCTCCAATAGGTCAAATGCTTCCTGTGAAATGTTAGGGATAGATTCATCTGTGGATCACAGAGCTTGGAAAAAGATCCGTGTTGCTAGAGCGGTGTCACACACCAGGTTCAAGCACTGCTATGAGCATTTGTTCTGCCCTGCTAGTTGTCAGCAGTGGGCAGATCAGAGCCTTGCAGCTTGCAGGCATGAGCTCTAGCCAGAAAGGCAGTATTTCAGAATTCCGAAATTTCTAAGACATGATGAATTCACTGTGTAATTGCTGGCATAGGAAGGTTGCATTAGGCAGAAAGAAGATTACAGATTCTTGTAAGTGGTGTAGTGTAATGATGGCTTTGATCTGGAAACAGCTGAGAATCACAAGACTCTCCTCTGTGTGTCCGTGTGGCTCTGTCACAACACAGGCAAGCTCCTGCTGGTGGCTGGCCATCAGCCTATTGTTTTGTTCCCAGGCATCTTAGGCTTTGAACCTGAGGAGACTCGAGACAGAGCTGCACGGCGAGCCGTGGTGACATCTGCATGATGGCCGTGCTGAGGTAGCACAGCAGTCATATGGTTAAGGAGCTCCTTGAATAAAGTATTCTCCAATAAAAATGGGAAGAATGCATAAAATAATTCAAGTGTTGCATTTGAGGCAGCACATCCAACTGGTGTGAGCTGGAGGTGATATAGTTAAGCGAGAGCTCCATCCTTCACTCTGTGTGTCTGCTGGCTGGCTTTGCAGATATCCCTCAGCACATCCGAGATAAAATCAGCCGCGTGATGAGGACCTCTGTCAGGCCCTGCAGCTCTCTCACCACCCTGGGAAGAGGCGCCAGGGCTGCTTCAGGGCTGTGAGCCACGCTGGGTGAAGCAGAGGGCGTTAGCAGCGCTCAGAGCAGAACACAAGGTGTCCATTAGCAGGGCAAACAAAAGCCCCAGTGTGCACATAACCCGAACACCGTGCTGGTACCGTGCGTGTCGCAGGCTGCATGCTCTGGGGGAGAGCTGCCAGCCTGGGGCCAGAAACCCCACGTGTGGCTATGTCCTGACAGCGCTGCCTCCTTACCTACAGCAACCGTGTGAAGTGGAGCTTGTCCGGAGCTTCACAAAGCCTATATTTAATAATGCGTTGTGTTTATAATACCTTCCATCCGCTGGATTTCCCAAGGGGACTAATCCTCTCAGCCGGTCTTTTGGTAGAGCAGAGATGCCTGTTTTACTGACAAAGGAGCTGGAAAGCAGCACTGTTGTTTTTTTTTTGGTTGGTTGGTTGTTTTTTTTTGCAGTTACTGTTTTCACCATTGCTCTGTGTTTTCTGCCTGCTGGGTGTTGTACGGAACAAGTGAACGGCACAGTTGGTGTGTTTGTGACCAGTCAGGTAAAGGAGTACCCCAGCATTTACAGCTGGGCTCGGTCTCTTGAACTGCTGCAGATCGTTTCCTTTCACCTCTCTGCTTTTAAGCATCTCTGGGCTAATTGCACTTTGAGCTTACTGAGAGGACCCAAGAGGGATAGTAGGAGGGAAGTGACTAATTTTCTTTGCTTTAACTACAAATTTAACATTGTCCCTGAGGAGCTGAGTGGCCAAAACGAGCACAGGGATTACAGGGCAGTTGTGGAGGAGCTGGGGACATGGTGGACTGGTTTTTAAGAGGGATTGAAGATACTCGGAAGAGAAGCACCAGAGGTCTGACTTCCCAGGTCTGTGCAATGCCCACACTGCCCCATGCACTGGTGACAGAGCCACATGCCCAGAGGAGGCTGTTGATAGCCGTAAGTGTGATGAGAGAGAGAAGAAGGATTAACTATTTTGTTTTCTCTAAATATAAACTTCATGTTAGATCAAACAGAGAACAAAGGAGTTGTTGGTTTTCTCTGTATCGGATCCCAGCTACAGCTTATTTAAACAATGGTCCTGCAGGTTGTGTTTGCCTTGGACGGCGGTTTGTTTTCCTGTGGTGCTGCTCGTTAACAATGCCTACGGTGTGCGGGATGGCGTAGGAATGTGGTCCTGCCCTGGAGAACTTCCAGTACGGCATCGTTGGGAAGAGTTGAGAAGGAGTCTGGTTAAATATCCTGCGATTTCTGATGGTGAAAGAGTGGTGGCTTCAGTTCAGTGTCTGAAGCACGTTCTGTGACAGCACAGATAGGACCCTCCTCCTCGGGTTACCTCCCTGGACTGATGAGTCTGTGCTTTGTGCTGGTTGTTCGGTGGGTTTAGTACATGTTCTGGCCTTCTGGTTTCAGAGGAGTTCTAACAGCTTTTCCTCTCTTGCAGAGCATTTACCATGCCTCTGGGAACGTTCTTCCTTCCTGTTCTCTGTTTCCTGGGAGCAGCGATCCCGAGGGGGCTGCAGTACGTCACGTTCTCGCGCAATGCTACGAAATTCCTCCACCTGTCCATGGACTTGGAGTCTGGCTCCATTTACCTGGGGGCCACCAACTTTCTCTTCCAGCTGACATCTGACCTGCTGATGCAGAACGTGGTTCAAACCGGGCCGGTTCTGGACAGTAAAGACTGCCTCCCCCCAGTCTCGAGGCTGGAGTGCCCTCAGGCCCACTACACGGACAATCACAACAAGCTGCTGCTGGTGAACGCGGTGCAGAAGGAGCTCATTGTGTGCGGCAGCGTGCACCAGGGGATCTGCGAGAAGAGGAGCCTCGCGTCCATCGACCACGTCCTCTTCCGACCGGAGAGCCCTGGCGACACTCAGTACGTTGCTGCCAACGACCCCAATATCACCACCGTGGGACTCGTGGCCTACTCGAAGGATGAGGTCCCCTTGCTCTTTGTGGGACGAGGGTACACGAGCCGAGGAGTCGGAGGAGGGATTCCTCCCATCACTACCCGAAACCTCAGGGCCCACGGTGGGGATGTCCAAGCAACAGACTCTCACTCCATTTTCTCCTATGAAGAAACAGCTAAACTGGCCGTGGGCCGGCTCTCCGAGTACAACCACCATTTCATCAAGTCCTTCACGTATCGCTCTAGCGTCTATTTCCTCTTCTACCGTCGGGACCTCAAGTCTCAGTCGCGCGAGTACAAGACCTACATCTCGCGGATCTGCCTGGATGACTCCCATTATTACTCGTACGTGGAGCTGCCCCTGCTCTGCCAGAGCAAAGCCAACACCTACAGCCTCCTGCAGGCAGCCTACGTCACCCGGCCGGGGACGGACCTGGCCCAGGGGCAGCTGGACACTGACGGAGAAGTGCTCTTTGCAGCCTTCTCTGCCTGGCAGGCTTCTTCTGGCAAACTGAGCGAGGAGTCCGCGCTCTGCGTCTACGCGATGGAGGAGGTGGATCGCCTGACCAACTGGACCAGGGATGTGTGCTACATGAGGGACGGGAAGTCAGAAGAAGGCACAGAGGTGGCATATATCGAATACGATGTCAGTTCCAACTGCGTCCAGCTGCCAGCGGTAAGTTGCTTTGCACCTTTGCCAGGGTAAAGAAAAGTTTGCAGTGCATTCTTTGGGTCACTTTGTGTTCCTGGAGTAAGTCCATTTCCCACAGACCTCTGATGAAATCTGCAGGGGTTAAAACCCTCTGGGCTTGCTGTTTCCTTGCTGCTGCAGCAAGGCAATGCAAGAACTGTTGCTTCCAATTCAGGTCTGTCTCGTCCCTGCTGCAGGGGCACGTGGGCAGGGTTGCTGGCAAAGGGAGGCACACTGTGCGTGGCAATGGGGAAGGCATCTGGTGTGTGCTGAAGCTACAGTTCAAGTTGTTCTTAATATCTTCATGTCCTGGTCTTCTGTGCTGCAGGGAAAGAAAGGAGAGAATGTGTGTGTGCACTTGTGGGTTAGGGAGGGGAGTTAAAGGGGTGTGCTGTTGCTTAGGGTGAGGTGCATCTTGCAACAGCTTCTTACAAAGGGCATAAGTAAAAGAAAGAGCCAACAGAATCCTGGCTTCCTAGAGACTGCATTAGCCCCACAAAATGTTGTGCCCAAGGAAAGCTTTTTCCAGACCTGGTTCTTCTCCAGAGCAGTAAGAAAACGATTATCCTCTGCACAGGCAAAACTTTTAAATTCTGTGGCAAAGGCATGACGGGATGTTGCAGGATAAAAATGTGAACTGAAACTTGGCCATGACCCTCAATCCTTGCAGTTTGTCAGCCACGCTGGCTGGTGCTGTGACACTGGGGACAGTGACACAGACATAAACCAGCAGTGTTCTCTGGGGGCAGTGTCCCGGCGTGAGGCTCTGTGCTGGTGAGTAACCTGTTTTCACCGAGGGCGTTGCTGGTCCCTAGCAGAACAGCATGTTTTCTTGTCTTCCTTCTCCAGAACAGGCTGTCCAGATACCTTCCTCTTCCCAGCATCCCGCAAAGTGGTACCGCAGAGTCATGGAAATCTCTGGAATTGGATGTGCGGTCCAAAACCAGTTTTGAAATTATGGTTTTCCGTTTGGCAGCTAAAGCAGACTGTAGAATACTTGTGGGACAGCAGGAGGGTAAAGAGCAGACTTGGAGCAGGACAAATGTAAGGTCAGGAGGGATATGGAAGAGCTGGGAAGCAAGAGGCTGCCTGGGACTCGATGTCCTGCTTTCACTGTCTCCTAGCCGTGTCCCATCTGTCCCCTGCGGGCCAGCATGGAAGGAATTGTCATGGGTTTAGGGCACATTGGCAGAGTTCACATCAAAGTGGGGCGAGCAGCTTAGGAAATCCTTCATTCAGCTGGACGTGGAGTCCCCCTGCACTGTACGATCTGGTGGGGAAGTGGGTGCACGGGGTGGGAGAAAAAGCCAGTCCTTGCTGCGTGATTCCTGGCGCGCGATCGCAGGGTCCCAGCTGCACAGCTTGGCGCTAGCGGGCTGACTAAACTATAGCGTCTTATTAACAAGTGTGGCCAATGATATGTAAATGCCCTAACAAACTTTATCCCTCCCCATTCAGTACCCGGTAGCGGTTGTCGTTCAGATTGCATCTAACAACACGCGAGGGGCTGTGCCAGCTCCAGCCCGCTCCATTCAGGGCTGAGTGGAAGCGGCTGTCAATGAGCATTTTATGCAGGAGCGGTTTTAACTCACTTTCAATAGCGGCAGCTTGTGCTTTATATGAGAATAATGCTAATTAATTTCACGTTTTTCTGCCTCCAAACCAGCCTGTGCACAAGGTGTGCCCTTTTCCCCAGTTAGCACTGCCTCCTTGTTTTTAGGGCAACGGGAGAGGCTGACGCTGAGTTTTACAGTACAATATCTTCAACTGGAAAAATGCTCTTTTTTATAAGAACTTCAGACCCAGCTCATTTGTTCTAGTTTGCTGGTGATCTGAAAGTATATACAGTTTTCCATTAGTCTCAGGATGCAGGAGACTGTGTAGATGCTGTTAGTGCCTCGATAACTGGGCGTGCGAAACAGGTTCCTGCAAGGCTTGACAAGGCTCCTATCTTCTCTGGGTGTAGTTTTCAAGATATGCAACTTGTCCTTTCGCACTGAGCTTTCAGCCCTCGTCATGCATCAATACAGGTTTGTCCCATCATCGCTTCTCACGCGTGAGCTGTAGGAAGCACACACCAAACTTCACGACAGCAGCTTCAGTCTGGGCACTCGAGACGTGCTGCGTCACAGTGGGATGCTGGGCGATCCCTGCAGTGTCTTTTCTGCTGCACTGCCAAGATGTTATTCGCTGAAAACAATTCATAGAGCTTCTATGTAAATTTATATAAGCACTTTATACAATTATCATGGTCTTAATCCCGTGGCATGGAACAAGTTTCAGCGCTTGACTGTGATTAACTGCGCTGCCGATGGTCCCAGCGAGGCCGTGGGCAGGCTGTGCCAGCACGGGGAAAGCTCACACAAGTCACGTTGTTCTATAGCAGATAACTGCTACGTGTGAAGTGACTTGCCCTTGGCATCACACGTGGGCAGCAGCAGTGCTGAGCACAAACAGGCTGCAACTATTTCTGTCTTGTGTCCGATTTTTTAAGCACACTTTGTAAAATCAGCCTCAAGTAGTGGGGTTGCTAGGCTCCAGCGTTTGTCTAAATTGATACAAAGCTTTCAGAAGATATCTAGAATCCCATTCAGAATAAAGGCTTGATGCTTTTGAGTGTGTAAATTTGGCTGTGACTCCCTTCCTATTAGAACTTACAGGGACTGGACAACTGGAGAAATAAAGTCTTGAAAGTAGCAGGAGGTGATTGGAAGGAGTTTAAGAATTGAGCAACAGTGATGGTGAGAAAAATATATCTCACTAAAATAGTGAGGAGGGGAAAAAGTAACAACTATTAAAAGTCATAACCTCCTCTGAGGCTTTAAGTCAGAGCCTCACACCTAGTATGCAGAAAATTGGTTGAATTAATGTTTGAAAGGGAAGCAATAAAACATCAGAACCCGAGTGGTGCTGGTCGAACTAGCATGGTTTCCTGGGTGGCACTGCTGTGTCACACCTCTGCTTACCTGTTACGATAGAAATGCACTTGGAAATGAACACAAGCCAACAGGCTACGTATCTTACTGTGGAATTTCCATAGACTTTGTCAAAAGCTTGTGATCATTTTTATTTCCTCCTGGAAGCAGTCAAGTTTTTAGAAATACAGGAATAAACCAAAATTGGAGGAGAACAGAATGACCCACGGTGGGGCCAGCTCCTCTGCCTGGTGCCAAGAGGGTTTGTTATTTAGGGCAAAAAAGAAGCATAATGGAATATCTTCTTTCTGCACATACAAATAGTAAACAAGCTGGCACATACAACCAGTAAATAAGTTGGCAGCTCTTATTCTCTTTCCTTTAGAATTCAGTACCAGACGGTTTGGTCAGGCTGGGAGGGAGCTAGCTGGAACAGAAGGCTGACTGTTTTTGCACAGTGCAGTGGAGTTAATTTTCAGTAATCTAACATAGCTCCGAAGAATTGAAGCAGTGTGCAGAGATGACTTGTTTTGTCTTTCTGTGGGTCTGTATCTAGCTGCATGCAGCCTGCAGGTTTTATGTGCAAGAGCTTTGGAGCAGGCTGTGCTCCTGCCTGTATTTATGTATGTCCTGGTACCTGGGGATTCTACTTCAGAATTGTATCTATTTTTTTTGTACTGATTTCCCTGTTCTCTTCTCCCCCCAAAAGGACACCCTGTATGCATACCCCTGTGGCTCTGACCACACTCCCAGCCCCATGGCCAGCCGGGTACCCTTGGAAGCAGCCCCCCTCCTGGAGAAAACAGATGCCCGACTGACAGCTGTGGCAGTGAACGTGGAAGATGGCCACACCATCGCTTTCCTGGGAGACAGCAGAGGGAGACTGCACAAGGTACGATCTGGATACAACAGGAAGCAAAGAGGATAAAAACCCAATCAGGGATGCTCAGGCAGAGGGGGCAGGGAAGGCAGCTTCACTTGTCCACCAATTCCTTGCCTACTAAAAGTCATTACAATCAGCTGGTCTTTTCTCACGCTGTCTGCGCTGACCATAGGGAATGTGAATGCCCCAAACCAGTTGTCATGCTGCCTTCAATTATGTCTGCACTGAGCCAGCATCAGGGCTGGTGCATCTGATGTGGCTGCTGCAAGTATTGCTGGGC
Organism: Anas acuta; assembly: GCF_963932015.1. Lineage (NCBI taxonomy): Eukaryota > Metazoa > Chordata > Aves > Anseriformes > Anatidae > Anas > Anas acuta. The sequence goes on along the minus strand of NC_088989.1, from coordinate 9,844,739 downwards.
GCATGCTTCGTGCTGCTGAAATCATGGTGCTGAGATTTTGGTGGGAGGTTGAAATTCTTGCACACAATCCTGGTTCCTACTGATGTTACTCCTATTCTGATACTTTGCCTGCATACCACTGTGACTCTCTTGCAGGTGTACTTAGGAGCAATGGGAGATGCACATATATACGCTTCTTTACCTATCCAATTAAACAGCGTGGTGAGTGGAGACCTGCTGTTTGACCAGCTGCAGGAGAACCTCTTCGTCATGACCCAGTCAATGGTAAGAGCAATTAAATCCCTTCCATGGAAGCCTTGAAAGAATTTGAGGTCTAGACAAACTGCCAAAGAGAGTGATGGAGGGGGCAGAGGAATGGTGTGTATAGCTAGATGTGTGCTGGGTAGCAGCTGCCTGCCGGTTCAGCTTACTAGGCCAGGGCCTGACCTTCTGCAAAAGCTGTAGGAAGTGTGGAGGAAGTCCTGTTACCTTAAACCACGGCCCGTTTGCACATGTGTTTCCATAAATTGGTCAGGCTGACTTGTATCGGTTGTATCAGCAGTGATGGTGTGCTGAGTCTCGCAGATGAGCTCAAGCTGTGTAAGGAACCATACAAGGCACCTTTCCATCTTCTGTAGTTCTCTTTGTGCCTGGTGGCAGCAGGAGAAGAGGCATTGTGATTCCTCAGGCTGCTGGTACACACTGGTATCTGCTGAGCAGAAAATCCTGCTATGGATACTGTATTTGAGAGGATTTGTACAACACTCAGATCAGCTTCTTGAGCAAGAAAGAAAAGGATCCTCCTAGCAAAAGGAAAGCAACCCTTGAGTTACTCTGTCTGAAGGAAAGAACAAATTAAAAAATGAGAGCGTGCTGGAAAACCACTGCTTCCCTTTACCCACCCCCGCCATGTGCATTTTCAGATACTCAAATTTTGCAACACTTCAAAGGAGGAGTTGAAATCTGTGGGTGGAAGAAGATTAGGGAAATCTGAAGTATATCCTTAAAAGTAATTATTCTGTCAGTTACAAAAAAATGCAAATTACATGATATACTTAGCAAAAGCAATAGGTTAAGGATTAAGAGAGATTTTAAAGTAACTGAGAGCATGCTAGCTGAAGTGTAGTATCTGATTAAAGAGAAAGCAAGAGGCTGAAATCAGCAAGAATAGTAGTTAAATCAGAAGCGTGCTGCAAGTCTAGCTTACCCCAGGCAGCACAAGGTTTTGTTCCACATCAGTCAGGCATCTTGTCCACTTCCAGTCAGAGTGATAGATCTGCCAGGTAGAGCTGGGCAATAGGGCAGGTGCTATCAGAGGCCTTTATAGAGATGACTACATAAAGTCATCTGTTGCAAGAATTGTCATGGGTAATGCTACAGCAATGCACTGTGTGTTTCATTGTCTCTGTAGAGAATGATGTTCACGTGTATTTTGTCAATGTGTAAAATAGGAATCCAGATGGGCTCTGGAAATGTCTTCCTTTTTTCTTTAGTTTTATGCAGTGTTGAAAATTAGCATGAGTTTCAGTGAGTATGTCAACAGTGGGACTTGCTAACTAGGCAGAAGAAGCCGTAGACCTGGGGCTTGCTTTTTCTGTGCTGTGTTTTCATAGATTTCTTTCTCTGACAGGTGGTAAAGGTTCCCATACTGGAGTGTTCCCTCTACTTGGACTGTGAATCCTGTCTGGCACTGAAAGATCCTTACTGTGGCTGGTGTGTCCTTCAGGGACGGTAAGATAGCTCCCTGGTCACCTGCGAGGTTTTTGGAGGAATAGTGTTTAGGAATTATCTCCACTTACTCTCTTCCTTATGTCTGTGTCTCAATCTGCATCTGCATGCTTTTGTTTTACTTTTATCCCTTTCATGGGATATGTTTGGCCCACAAATTCACCTTCTGCCTCCCTAAAACACCACTACAAGTCACAGTTGCACATAGGTGTCTGTCAGTTGCTTTTTGGGCTTTGGTCACAGCTCACGATGCTCCCGTCTAGTGGATTTCAGCCTGGTTTTAGTCTGACTGCAGCTCATACTGCCTTATTTCACTTAGCTCTTCTGGTGTCACGTTTGTGTTTGGTACTTTTTTTACTTCTTGCTCCCCTACTGATACTGCTTAACGAGACGTAGTTTATTCCAGCACGTCTGTCTGCTTGCTGGCTCTGTCTCCCTGCAGAACGCCTCAGGAACTGGTTTATGGCCCTTGAAGCCCAACAAGTGCCTACCCATCTGTACGTGCTGGCAGCAGTTCCACCTTCATTATGGGAGGTGGTGGGAGGCTGCAAGTTCCGTGGCTTGTGTAGCAGCTTTCCTGAGACCCTAGCAAGGCTTCAGAGAGCCAGCATCAGCTTGGCAGTTGAACATGTGTCCTGCTAGGGCTGTGCAGATCTCTCACAGGGCTTCTTGCTATTTCTCTGCAGGTGCAGCCGTCGCTCTGAGTGCTTGCGGTCCAGGCTGAGTGAGCAGTGGCTCTGGAGCTTTAACTCTACACAGCAGTGTCTCTCTGTCCAGTCACTAACTCCAGCCAATATCAGCAGAGAGGAAAAGAGAAATGTGAGCAATGATGGTTCTCTGTGACATATGAGTGTTTAGAAAGTCCTCTGCAAACTCTGAGAGGCCAGAAGTCTTCCTGTTGCTTCCAGTAGGGTACTGAGTCCCTGTGCCTCGCACATCTGCCTTGCACAAGGAACTGAAGTTGGCTGTCCCAGAAAATGCATATTTTTTTTCCTATAAATCTAACTGTTCTTATCTGCTAATAGAAAGTTACTAGGTATTCTGGAGTATTTGATGGCTGCTTGGGTGAGGTCCTTCCTTGGCTTGATATCTATAAGGCACCCCTGTCTGTGCATTCAGAGTGTTTCTGATGCTTTCTGTCAGGAAGATCTAAAAGGAGCTACACAAAGTTATGGCTTCGGTCTGGCATCAGCTGGCAGAAAAGCTGAGGTACTGCAGTGTTTTGAAGGCTGTCATTGTGTCAGGAGGTGGCAAGAATCTGTCTTCTGCTAGAGACTTGAGCAAAGGAGGGAAATTGCTAATTGCTTGGTGGATGCCAAGTTGAGTTTGGGAATGGCAAGAGATGAACAGAGCAGAAAGCCCTGGAAGGTATTGTAGGAAAATGGGTGTGTATATAGATAACTGCTTTATAGGGCTTTTGCTTTGAAAAAGTAGAGCCAGAAAATTTGATGAAATGGAAGAATGTGTTTAGAGGGCAAGATATTTACTGGATGTTATTGAATTGGCAGATATTCCTGGCTATCTCGGACTTACCTTCTCTACATGAGGAAGAATTCTACTCGTGTTACTTTGAAGATTATGAAAGCCCAGCAGTTCTGACAGAGTCAGGAATCATGTGTCCTTCGCCAGATCCCAGCCAAGCACCAACCTTGCCAGCAGGAGCAGGTCAGTGAAATGCTTTAAACGGAGCGTGTTAGCTCAGATAACACTGTCAAGAGAAAGTACGTTTTGGGTCCGTCAGAGTGCCAGGATTAACAGCCATGAATGTACATGGTCTGTCAGCAGGTGTTCATTTCATTCTGTCATAATATCTGTTTGCTTGCTACTTGTGTGTCACACACATCCTGTGCTATTCTGGGCTGTTGCCAGATTCCGATGCCAAATTCTGGTAGTTGGAAAGGAGATCCTTCTTGAAGGGTTGTATGCAGATCTGAATATGATCTAAAATGCACTCTACAGTGGTGGCTGGCTTGGCAGTTTCTATCATAAATCTGGAGAGAGGACTCTTAAATGCTGCCTTTTTCTTTCTTTCTTTCTTTTTTTTTTAACCAAATAAAATGCAAACCTTTTGAAATCCACAAATTAGTGGGAGAAGGAAGTACCTGTAAGGGAAGGCAAGAAGAAACCCACAGCCCTTAAAAAGATTAGAAATGAATCTGCAACGCAGCAAAACCTCAGAAAATACACAGCTTTCTATTACTGTGAACAATAACTGGCTAAATATTGCTAATTGGCCACTCTGAAGCACCTGGAAAGTTCTCAATTTATAGCCTGTGCATTGGATTTTGCCCAGCCTGTCAGTGTCAGCTTTGATGAGCTGATCTCTTCAGAGAAATTGTTCATCTAAATTAAAAGGCAGGTGCCGCCTGGGAATCATTCCACATAATGCACCTAAATAGCTAAACAGATTTACTATACGAGCATGCAGCTGGCTAATAGGTCTGAAACAATTTCCATGGACGTAATGTGACAGCAGACCCCAGCTAGCTGAGTTGTTCAAACTGAAGCGCCTTGATTTCTCAATATTTGCCTGTTGGCTTTCACACTGCCTGGCATGAACCACCCAGGTCTCCCCTCAGGGTGGCCAGGCACAAAGGGGAAGGCTTCGTGCACTATCACTGTGGGCAGAGTGAGCAGGATTGGCTTCCCCATTTAGATCTGCAAATGTTGACTTGAATTTAAACTGGAAATGTCAGCATAGATAAAGCCACAATCTAATTTTCACAATTAAGTGCTTTACCTATGTAATTTTCATGTTGCTTCTCTGAAGCTAAGCAAATTGCTTCTGTTTTCTAGCCTGAACTTAGTAACTTTTCTAGCCTAAACTTATTCCTGGATGTTTGTGTCCATTTGATCTTATCTGTTGTTCTGCTTCTGGAGCTCTTTTCTCAGTCAATGAACTATGGTCAGGCCTTTTTAGCACAGAGTTTTGCTGTGTTATCTGTGCCAACCTTCTCTTCATATTCTTTCATTACACAGGCGCTCTCTTTCTCTCTCTCTCTCTCACTGTCTTTCTAGCCCTCCTTTGGAGCAATTTTGTGCCCTACTAAGATGAATCAGATTCTGGTAACCAGAATCATACACTGTTTTCTAAATGAGGTCTCATTAGGGCCTCATGCACTGGTACTTTCCCACTCCTGTTCAAAATGCTTTTCCCACCTCTGTAAAACATTTGCTTTTTTTTCAGCTTTGATTTAAAGGTTGCATAGCTGCTCATCTGTCACTTTAAGCTGATGAGCCGTGTACTGGTAGCAGAAAGTCTTGCTCTTAACTTGCAAGCACTCAACTTTGTCTTCTCAACTGTTGAACAGCGTCATTGGCAGTCATGGGAAGCAATGGGCTTTTTGGATAAAGGAATATTTAAAAATATGGTGTCATAGCCCTGAAATCCTGGGAGGTGTTTGCCCTTCCACCACAGCCAGATGCAGTCACCTTTATAGCAGCGGGGGGAGTTGGCAGTACTGAAGTGACTCCTGCCTTCAGCTGTGTCTGATACCCACCTTTTCTCCTAATCCTGGGGTTTCACACACACCTCATCACCTGTTTTACTAGTAAAACGTCTCACTCGTCACCCTGTCAGGTACCAAGTTTATGCCTGACTGATCCTCCACCAGACAGAGTAGCTATTTTGCTGTATTCCAAACTTTTGCAAGTGAATCCTGCTTGCAAAAGGAGGTCTGAACTCTGTGAGAGGAACGATGGGCAAGCTTCTTATTACCTGCTTTTATAGCAAATTGTCTTGGAGAAATTGCAGTGCTCAGAGTTCAGCAGAGCATGCAATATGCTCCTATTACTTAGAGTCCTAGCGCTTAATTCTAGGGTTGAGGGCATCTGACTGGAACGAGATTAACTGGCTTCTTTAGTAGTCTTATGCAAAGCATCTTTGGGCTCATGCTATCAGCTGTAGTTAGTTATGACCATCTCTGCAGTTATGTGGTCTATAAGAAAGCAATGATAATCTCTTTCCCAAAGAGAGTCTGGCTGTCCTGAAGCTTGTACTTAACGTGAGACCTGGGTTCAAAGCAAATAAGCCTTCAGTCATTGCAAGTGAGATTACAAGTCTTGTAAACTCCTCCACTGACTCACTTCTCAGTCTGGACATAAAACAAAGATCTCAAGGTGATAGCAGTACGTGAAGCGTGTGCTGGTTCTAAGAGTTGGGGTTTAGAGTCATAGAATGGTGAGGAAAGGAAGAGAAAGTTGGCTTATTTAGGGCTAGAAAAATTCTTTGTGTCTGAAGAATTTACAAAAGATTTTAATTACTGAATAAATTTCACAAGAACGTGTGTTGAAGCCCTTTACTTCTGGAAAAAAGAGTCAAAAAATATGTAATAAATTTTGTCGGTATTTAATCATGGAATCATGTGTTTTCCCTTGAATGACAAAGGATGTCAGTCAGCTTTGAGCCTGGAATGTCACTTCTTCCTCTAATATGTGATATGTGGAGGTGATGGTGGAGTGCAAATGAAGCACTGATGATGGATGGCAAACGAAGAGGAAGGGATCTTCAGAGCCATCTTCCTTCCCCTGGGTTGGCAAGAGCTGTCATAAACTACTCCTGAGCAACTTGTCCAGCCAGTTTGTAGTGTCCATAGGGTAATCTGGTGATTGAGATGCTGGCAGCATGGAAGGGAAGCTGTCTCCAGGTGTCTTCCCTAAAGCATGCTCTGTCTTTTAACAGTATGGCAGTCTTACGGTGGCTCCATTTCTAAGAAATTTTTATTTTTGCTTTCAGATCATGTCACCATAAAGCTTGTAGTGCGTTTCCATGACATCTTCATTGCTTCTGTGGACTTCTCTTTCTATGACTGTGCTGCAGTGGCCCTGCTATGGAAATCAGCACCGTGAGCACCTGATTTTTCTTGTCTGTAGTTGTAGGGAGGGTGGCTGTCCTGTCCTGGCTCATCTTAGCAGTTGCTTTTCTACCACTCTTCCAGGTGCCAGAAATGCGTGAGCAGTCCTTGGGGATGTAACTGGTGCATCCAGCAGCACCTCTGCACCCACAAGGCAGCGTGTGAGGAAGGAATCATCATCTACAATGAAAGGGTGCGTCCCCTCCTCAGTCCATCAGGGGTGAAGCAGCCTCTTGTGAGACATTGCTATGGGGTGTAATATGGAGTGGTTTTCTTCCTGGGGTTTTATTCTGCATTTCTCTTCTTTCTTTCCTCTCACCCTGCCATGTTGTTTTTCTCTAGGCCCAGCTGCCAACTTCAAGCGTGTTTCCTTCTTCAGCAGCTCCCCTCACCAAATCCTCTACCGTAGCCCCTATGGTGGCCACAAAACCCATCACTGTGCGTGTGGTACTGAGCACTGCGTCCCACACAGAGCCCAACCACGTCACTCCCTCTGCGACCTCAGATTCAATGACTGAGCCTACAGAAACCTTCCTCTACACGTCCTCAACTCTTTCAACCGAAGCAGCGTCTCTCCAGGCTGTCACAGAAGCCCCGCTGCCACCACCAGCAGACAAACCTGCTGTCACTCTGCCAGACACAACTTCTCCTGCTGCATCTGTCCTCACCAGTCCGTCCAAAAACGGGGATCACGCAGCCCTGCCCACTGCAGAGCCAGCCACTGCCCAGGAGCCATGGGGCACCGACCCACCTACCACTGCAGTAGCTACTCCTCTGCTCACAACCGCACCAGCAGTGACACCTTCCCCTCACGTCACCAGTTTCAGGTGGCCTCCCAATTCTTTTCCTACCACCGAAGCCCAGACATCTGCCATCCCATCTCCCCAGCCTCGCAGCGAGGTGCCAGGGGAGCCTGCTGCCTCTGATGACTCTCCTGGTTTCCTGGGAACCGAAATTCCTGCTTCGGAGCTCCCGCCGTCAGCTCCCCCAGACTGGCTGCTGGGGGAAGACACGGAGCTCCAGGACACGGAGGACTGGATGGATTTGCTGCAGGCTGAGAACGAGACATCTCCCTTCTCTGCTTCCACTCTTCTGTCGGGTGATGGCGATTCTTCAGAGAGGGATGTCCCTGACTTACCCAGGATCCTCCACCCTGACCTCGACTATCAGTATGATGCCCCTGGGTTTTGGGAGGAGGTAAGTTGCTGGACTTTAGAATCTGCAGTTTAAGGCTGTAATGCTTTGAAATTTTGCTACAGATTGCTGATCTAATATTTCAGCACATAAGGGAGGTAGTGGTCTCAGAGAAAGTAGTGGCTGACACCTGTAAATGCAGGGTGAGAAGTGGCAGCCTGAGGAAGTAAAACGCATGGGAGATTCTCAGGTCTTGTAGAAGAGCTGCTGGCCTGAAGGTGGCAGCTGCTGTGATGTCCAGCACATTCACAGCTTTCTGCTGTTCACCACTTTGGGCTGGTGCATTGCCTTCCTGTAACTCATAGTAAAGAGGCACTGATGTTTCTTTGTCCAGGCAGGGCTTTATTTCTCTGTTTGCCTATCGTTTCTCTGATTTCCTCTATCAGAGGTATGAAAGCCTCTCTCTCTAAAGATGTGTTTGTTTTCAGAATGAAGAGTTTAGCTGGGGTCCTGGTGCGTGTCCCTGTGTGCAGGGAATCCAGGGATCTTCGCTGTTTCCAGTCAACGTGGCAAGGAAGATAACCCTGCTAGGAAAGAACTTCCACCTCTACCAGGTAGTTAGCTGCTATTTCACCTTAGCATTGAGGAGCGACTGACTTGTGGGAATAAGAAATTAGGTAGTCGGATTTACTGGTGGGTAGGAGGGCATGCAGAGAAAGGAAGCTACACGTGTGCACCAACCTGCTGCAGAAATCTGCACGTATTTGGATTGTTGCACCTGTGCTACACTGTAGATGGTAGTTCTTGGAGTAACTTCCTGCTGAATCTCTGCTGGTTGTTTGTGTCTCCATATGCTAAAGATAAGTTATCTGTTCCCTTTCCTTTCTGGCCTGGTAATGTTGATGTGGTGGCTATTCCTGTCGTACCTGAAGCCTCCACAGTGGGGAAAACCGGGCCCTTGGAAGCTTCGTTCCTGGGTGTGTCTCTGATAAAAATTCTTTGCCTCTTAAGACAGAAGGCTGATTTAGTAACCTTTTACAAACAACCGCCTCAGAACATGCAGCCCACAGACTAATTGTTACTTTATATGCTAAACCTGATATACTTCACTGCTCAGAGCAGCAGAGCTAGTTACAGATGCATGTCCTTTTTCTGACAGAACATGCCCAAGCAATTCAACGGAAGGTTTACAGGAGAGAGAAGAAAAATACACTTAGTGTTTTTGAGGTGCACTGTGTACTCAACTCTTCGTTTCTGAGCTAGTGTTTCAGAGTTGAACAAGCATAACCTCACAGTCCCACTGTTTTTTCTTTAATTCTTCCTCCTGTGGAGACTTGTCCCTACACTGACATACATATGCTGCTCCTGTCTATGTGTTTTGTATTGGTTTGATTCTTTTTGTACATGGAGACAGTAAGAGTGTAGAGAGCCTTCAAATATAGCATAGAATTTGGCATAACAAAGGGAATGACAGGAGCACACTGCCTGCACAGTAAGAGGCTTGGTAAAAGGAGCTGAATTGGAGTGCCAGCAGCCTGCTGTCGTGTAGCAGGAAGCTCCACGTGATTAGGAAATGGTGCTGTATAAATCTTCTCCTCTGTAGGACCAGCAGTGGGACTATGAGTGTGTCCTGAATTTGGAGGGGAGGACAATGGTGATGGATGCTTATGTGGAAAGGGAAGAAACCAACCAGTCCCTGTGTTATATCACCTGCCAGCTGAACCAGGTGAGTGCTTGCGACGTGTGATGCCATTTCACAGGTTTCACTGGTACTGGTTTTGCTCAGCTTGTTTATCCGACAGGCTAGGATGCAAGCTCTTTGGGGAAAAGACCGTATTTTGCTAAAACATTTATACAGTATTTATCATTATAGTGCTCTATGGTGGTGCTGCCTGGCAGTACTAGTGCTTCAGCTTGCAGAAAGATTGTGCAGCCTGAGCCCCGAGATCTGTTGCTGCATTCAATGTGGCACGGAATAGTGCTGGCTCAGAATCACCACTCGTTGCAACCTGCCAGGACACTGCAGCCTTTGCTATAGCTTGAGCCTCTGCTGTCTGCAGTTTCTGGGTCATGGCTTTCGCAGTGGTGGTTCTTTTGTGAAAAGAAAAATGCTATTAATACCATTTTTTCTCTTGGTGGTGAAGGATAGCCTGTGGATTGTAAGAATAACAGGTGCAATCAATCAAAACAGCAATTTACATTTCTGGATTGTGTGTAGATTTTCCATATGGCAAGATTTGCAAGCAGAGGTGGTATTTTTAGTTCGCAAACTCGTATAGTCAAGGGAGAAGGAACAACATAGGCTTTTGCACACACAAGCCGTGCGGACCAATTATAATGCTACATCTTCAGCTCAGCTGAAATTGCAGAAATGCCAGCTTGAGCAGTTTTTTGAGCAGGTGGCTTGTAATTAGAAATCAGACATTTCAGAATGCATTTAGAAAGTTAGACAAGTATTGGCACAAGCACGCACTTGTTTTCAGTGTTCTTCCTGGTGAACCAATGTCAGCTGCTCTTTCTAGAGCAAAACGGTGCCTGAGTGAGCCAGCGAGGACAGGTCTGTGCTGCCACTGCCTGAGCAGTGCTGCCTCAACTGTGTTCACAGGACGCTCCATACAGGCTGTGCCTGCTAATGATCTGTGCAGGATGGGTGTTGATTTTGTTCTTTGTTTTTCCAACCTCTTCAGCTGGCTTGTTTGTGCCTCCATTAAGTCCTTTGCCTTCATGGTCCTTGTCTTTGCAGTACAGCTACACAGCACCTCAACTCGAATTCAATGCTGTGGTGTTTGTGCAGAGGAGACGACACCTCCGAGTGGACAGTGCTGCAGATCTCCACGGTAGGAATGCAACACTGCTTCAGCAGAGACAGCAAGTGGGATGGAAGGGAATCAAGGAATCCTCAGCTTGGGCTTTTTGCATCTGTAGTAGTCCTATCACGGGGACTGAGGCAAATGTACAGCCTCGGTTCTATCAGTTCTCACAGAGAAGGGAGGTGGAGGGGTTTCTTTGTAAGACACCAAGTGCTGGAATATTCTGTGCCTTAGGGGCTGCTTTCAGATGCCTCTGAATGTTTCTCTTTTGCAGTGACTTTTTACAACTGCTCTGTGGGACACACCGATTGTAGCCGCTGCCAAACAGCTGACTCGAAGTACAACTGTGTGTGGTGTGGAGGCAGCAACCCCAGCTGCATCTTCAGGGGCTCCTGCAAAGAAGAGATAGAAGACCTGTGTCCAGCACCACTCATTCACTCTGTGAGTAACCCGCTCACCAGTGCACTACACCTGGGGCAAGGAGGGCTGCATTCTCTGGTTGAAACCAGAGGTCTGTGAACTCCGAGTGAACAGTGCACCTCAGCAGGACATTGGCCATCAGAAGAGCAAGATAATCCTATTCTGCTCTGATCTCTCGGTGGTGTGAGGATGCTAGATTTGTGCTGGGCTTTCATTGTACTCATAAAGACCATTGGGGAAAGCTGCATTTGTATGTCATGTGAGCTGAAACTGGCATGCCAGAAGGAGCTGAATCATTCAGAAGCTGGAAAGGGTCCACAAGTTGGATCCCCCAGCTGCTCTGAGCCAGAGCCTGAACCAGGTTGGCCCAACTGAGCCTGGGGTAAAGGAGGGCAAATCCTAATGATAATGGCACAGCAGGGATGTGAAAGGCATGACAGGTTACTGAGATTAATGATTTTTGTCTGTTTATTTTAAATGTCTCTTGCTAACTGCCACATGACAAGTGTCTGTAGCCATGTGTCCCTTTTGCTGTCAGCTTGTCCTCCCTCCAGTGGCACACAACGTCCATGTGCTGCATCTTGTCGTAGTTCACCTTGGATGCTGCTGAGGGACAGAGCTTTGAAGTTTGTGCAGCATGTGATTCATTGTCGTACTGATGCTGAGAGGGTAATGGTGCTTGCTGCTTCAACACCAGTAACATTTATCAGCTTGTGCATTCCCACTCTTCAGTAGAGATGCCCTACGGAGTGGTCAGCATGGTGATGAGAAGGCAAAGCAGGGCAGTCCTTGCCTGTAGAAGTCTAGAGTGGACTCATACCCTCTGGGGAACTGCTGGCAATGGTGAGGTATAGGACAGAAAGCTCTGATTGTGGCGTTCTTTATGGCCTTTCTTCTGAGGATGCAGCCTGGTTCTAGTCCCAGCCACCAAAGGGAATCATCAGCAATGGCCAGACCAGGCAGAATTTGCAGTGGGGCAGTTGTGAAGGGCCTGGTGCTGTAGATCAGTCACCAGGCTGAGGAGGTCTGAGATACTGTGACACTTACACGTGCGCGGGTGTCTTTGCAGGTATACCCCCTGTCTGGACCAGTGGAAGGTGGCACTAGAATCACCATCACTGGCTCAAACCTCGGGCAGAAACATCAAGACATTGCAGAAACTGTCACTGTTGCAGGAATTCCTTGTGCCGTAGATGCTCAAGAGTATGAGATCTCTAGCAGGTAGAGTATCTGTGAACCTTCTCCCAGAGACAGGCGCTGGCTTTTCCCTTGGCTGCTGACACCAGGCTGAGATTTCGTTGCCTTTGCTGTAGCAGGTATCGAGCCTTGCCCATTCCCCAGGGAGTGCCCCCGAGTAAGGTCGCTGTCTGATTAGTTATTCCTCAGGCAGTGACCTTGGGGAGATAAGTTTGTGTACAAGGCAATGACCAAACAGTGCTGCAGTGTACTGAACACAGCTAGCTGGCTCAGGGAGTCACGGGCTCAGCTGCAGTTTTGTGGGTGTCTCTGTCACAGCTTCCTTTCAGTAACGCACAGGACATGGCTTGTTCTAAGTGTCACTGCCAGGAAAATATCCTGGCCTTGTTAACGCAGGATGAGGATGGGGATGCGTGGTTGGAGGTACAGCACAATTCCTTGCCTCTACTAGAGCAGGCACACCCCAAGGTGTTTTCCTTCACTTTCTAGCCAGACCTCCACCTCCCTGAACAAAGGGAAAGGACCTTCTTAGCCAGGGACTGACAGGGGAGTCCTGCTGAGCCCTGTGCCACGCTTTGTTGGCTAGCAGGGCATGGCAGCTCGTGGTGCCTGTAAAAGTAGTGACTATGGGAAGGATGAGAAGGGGCAAGAGAGGTCCTGCTGAATCCAGCTAATGTCAGTGATAAAGAGAATTGGATAGTTGTGTGTCTGGTCAGGGAAGGACCATACAACAAGCAAGTGTAGTCAGGTGTTTAGAGGTGTGACTGGAACATCTAGGAAGCAAAGAAAGAAATATTTGTACAGTTGGCCTATGGCAGGACAGGTAGGTGGGAGCCTTGGACAAGGGAGGCAGAGGAGCCAAGCAACCAGCAGGAGATGAGGAGAGAAGAGCAGAGCAATTGTGAGTAACCTCTCATCAGAGCTATCACAAACCCATTTTTCCATTCCATGGTAGCAGTAGCTGTAGCACCCTTCCCCTGGGAGCAAGGTAAGATCCTGCTGGGAAGTGGCCTGCTGTGTTGAGCAGTGTTGTCCTGTCTGTGCTGCTTGTTTGTCTGGATCCATCTGCTTTCTGTTTTCATCCTAGAATTAGAGCGTAATCTTTCTTGGGTGGCACTGTCTTTGTTCTGTATGTCACCTGGCATCCCAAGGTCCTAGCTTGGGACTGGCTCCCTGCCAGTCCCTTCAGATTTCTGGGCCCTTTTGGTTGGGGGCATGTAACTTTGAACTTGGAACCCACTCCTGAGCAAGGCCCAGACAAAATTAATCTCTTACTGCATAGGGAATCTGGCAAAGCCTGCTGCAGAGCAAAGTTTTTGTGATAGTAAATCAGTGCTCAAACAGGGCAGCAAGGAATCCTATGTTAGAAGAATAACCTGATTTTTTTTTGCATTGTCAGCATCTCCCATACCAAATTACGGCTGGAAAAGGGACAGGGAAGAATGGGTGGTGCACACAGGGAGGGCTGGCAGATCCCAGAGGCTGCTGGCTGAAGACCAGCTAAACCTACATCTTTTTCTGCATCAGACACAGTGCTAATGTGTGGCTGGAGGTCACTCCAGATGTGTCTGATTTGATCAGCTCTGGACTGTAGCAGAGTTCTTGGCCTCTTTCTGCATCTGATGTAGTGGGCTTCCTCCAGTCTGTCCCTGAAAAAGTGATCTTGGATAGGATGGACCCTTTTGGAACTGCCCCGTTTTTTTTTTCTGCTGCACCTAAACTGGCTTTTAAAGGAGTTTTTCCACGTTCAGTGGTGTATTCTGAGCATGTGATAAGGCTGAAAGAGAAGGGAGCTGTGGTTGCTAGGTGGTTTTAGAACATGATGCAGAGGATACAGCTCGTTTTCTCTTCCGTGCTGTGACGCTGTTCTTGGATTGTCCTGCAGTATCGTCTGTGTCACTGGCGGGAGCTGGACAGAGAGATTTGGGCACGTGGTGGTGGAAGTGCCTGGAGGAGGACGTGGAGTCTCTGGGCATATTTTCACCTATCAGGTAATGTGGCTATTGCATCTTTTATACCTCTCCCTATTCTTCCAGTATTTCTGCTGAAGAGCTGCCAATTGCATGAACTTATGGCTCTCTATCAGAAACTTGGTGCTGGTGTTTTTATCCAATTTATCTGGTCTTTTAGTTCTGTTTTCTTTGTTTGTTTTTCTTCCCTGTTGTTAAGATTATAAGAACAGGTGTATTGGATTGTATGAAGGTTTCCATAGTCTAGTGGGGTTTTTTTGTTTGTTTTTTTTTTGATGGTGGCAATGTAAATGTTTAAAGAGGAAAAATACTAGGTACTTCTCTGATTTGGAGATTTTCATTGGTGACTTAGCATCCTGTTAAGACTTGTAACCTTCCTTTTATTAATTTGCAAATTGCTGCTTGAAAAGTTCTTACTTCTGACCTTCAGCAGCTGGTGGCAGTAAGTCCAGTGTATGTAGAAGCTTCCTATTATTTTTAAACACCTTTCTGATAAATTATCGATATCTTAAAACGCAGCAACTATGAAATATTTAAGTAATTTTAAGTTAGTTACTCACATTTCAACCTTGCTGTACAACTTACAGTTGTATTTGCCAAGTTGCATGTCTCACATTTCCCCTGGGAAGAGGAAAGATGTCTGAAAAGTCTTAAGCTATTACATTTTGCTGTATAAAGCCATTTTGTATATTGGATTGTGCTTGTTATTGCCCTTTGTTTTGGTTTTCTTATCACCGTTTGAGGCAGGGTGATTAGAACTGCATACTTACATTCAAGATGTGAGTGCAACAGGAATTTGTACTATCATATATATATTTAATTCTCAATTCCTTTCCCAGGAATTCACACGGCTTGATGTATTTTTATTGGGATCTGTGCTTATAGAGTTGTTATAGGCACTAAAGCACTCCTGAATGGGTTATTTCAAAGCTCACAACTGGGCTGGCTTCGTTGTTGTAGTCTGTCTGCTCCATCTCATTTTATGTATCTTGCTTTTCATTTATCATTTGTCAGTAGCGACTTACTTGCGCCACTCTGTTGCCTGGTTCCTCTATTTTTTTCTGCACCACCTGGGACTAAGTCATCGTTAGTGTGAATAATTTATCAAATTTCATTTCTCCTTTCCAGGTGACCTAACAGCATGCTTAGCAGCTCAGGCCTTAAGACAAATTCTTAAGGCTCCCTGCTGGTAATCTCTTCATCTACTAGACAAACAGACAATTTATTTGCTGCCTTGTATTTCCTAACTTGAGTTATTAATCCAGTTACTGATCTGAACAATCCCTTTGAACTGTTAATCCTAGGGTTTGTGTGTGAGGCGCACAGCTCTGCTGTCTGCAGCATCTGTCTGGCTCTTGCATTGTGGAAGGACAAGTCTCTGATTCGCATTTCTTGCTAGTGTGGTTGATCCCTCCTCTCCTGGTGCCATTCCATAGCAAGGCAGCAGCTGGAGCCTAGCTGAGGACTGCATGTGATTGGGAATCTATAGCTTGTGTTTTCAGAGCACTGGAGATCACTGCTACTTTCCTTCCTTGCCCTATTTTGCGAGGGTCTTGTCACTCATCTCTTTTTCTTTTTTTGTTCTAGAACCCGGAGCTGAAATCCATTGTTCCAACTCAGGGCCCTAAAGCAGGAGGAACATGCCTTACCCTTCTGGGCTCAAAGCTGCTGACTGGACATCCTAGTGAGATCAGTGTCCTGCTTGGAGACCTCCCTTGCCGCATGTAAGATCAGAGCCTGCCCATGTGCTGGCTGTGCACTGGCCCGAGTCTACCCCAGAGCCCTGCAGGGTTTTCAGCATTAAATTTAGGAAAATATGGGAACAGTTTTCACAGGCTGTCAGCAAAGAGCAAGGCATAGTACTATAGAACCTTTCTCTGCAGTGGCTATATTAATCCTTTGTTCTCTTTTTTGTCTCTCCAAGCCTCTCTGAGATGACAGAGGATCAGCTGGCGTGTCAGACAAGTCCCAGCAACGTGTCTGCAGAGCTACCAGTCACTATCAAGTATGGGGACCAGGAGCGGAGGCTGGAAGGATTCCTCTTCAGATATACTCTGGATCCCAACATCACTTTTGCAGAGCCACCTAAAAGCTTTCTCAGGTACAAAGACTGAGGACTTGCGCCTTCCCTGAGGCTGTGTGCCATGGCAGGCAGGTGCTACAGCACCAGTGGCATCTGTTTGTTGTGCTGCACTCTGGAAAAAGCCAGGCTTGTAGGAATGGGCATGAACAGAAGGGTGGGAGCATGGGACAGAGCTAATGAATAATAGGTGCATGAGATTGCCTGCTTTTTTCTTCTAGTGGAGGGAGAGTGCTCAGAGTTCACGGATACAACTTGGATGTTGTACAGAAACCGAAGATTCGTGTTACAGTCTCTCCATCTGAACGCCGGCGCCGAGGAGTGGGGCGATGGCGCAGAATAATCCCCGACACCGAGTGCCCTGAGGGTGCTCTGTGCAGCATCCAGCAGGTAGCGTGGTGAAGTGCTCAGTGGAGCTGAGGGTTCTTGAGGGCTGGTGCGTTGTGCTGCAAAGGTGGACTTTCTGTCCCTAGGGCTTCTGGACCCCTTGCTGTTATCTGCTCAGTTCCCACCAACTAACAGTCTTGGCCAAACGGAAGCGATCTCTGCCAGACTGAAAGGTTAAGCATTTTCACAAACATTTGCATGAGTTGGGTTTGCCTCTGCTCAAAGATGTGCAGGGCTTGTGATAGGAGACAAGCAGCAGGGCAGCAGTGTGGAGATAAAGAAATCTGCAGCTGAGCCAGAGCTTGTCTGGCTCAGCATGTCCGTGCTCCAGACTTTCTTTTTGCATAATTCAGATCTGTCTTTAGAGCTCCTGGGCTCTTTCACTCTGAGATATAAAACCAGGCAGAGTTCAGTGAAATGACCAATTCCACCAACGTTTTTCTGTTCTCCAGATGTCAGTGTCCTGAGATGAGTCACTGCTTAGGTCTTGATCTGACCATCAAGACTGCAGAGCTTGCAGCAGAATTTGCAGAGTTAGGGGGTATTTGGTAGCCAAAGTACAACAAGGGTTTGCATTCGTAGTGCAAACACTGGAGAGCTTTCTGTTCATAAACTTGGAGGCCTTGTCTTTGTTTTTTAATCTCCCAGTGTGCTGAGAAGTAATCATCTGACATTTCATCTGGTATTCTGAGAGAGATGGTGAGGATGATCCTCTTCATATTCTTATGCATATATGAAAACTGCTCTATGTAGGATTTTCTTCTATGTTAAGTCCCTTCCAGGTTTCTGTCCTACAGATATGGAGCTGAATATGCTCCCAAAGGACATGTGCTACTAAAGGCTGTTTTTCCCAATGTTCTTAGGAAGGCATTTGTGGCTGTGAATTCCTCTGGGGGAGAGAAAAATGGCTAATGTTCTCATCACATGTATAAAACATATGTAATCCTACAAGGGACACTTCTTTCACAGAAACATTCAGGTTAGGAAGTCTGCAGTGCCTTGAAGGTCTTTGGTCCCCTTCTGTCAGAGCAAGGAGGAGATCTAAAGCTGATGCTGCTCCAGATTTTGCTGCTGTGGGAGCGTTGGAGCTGATTTCCACTGCTGAAACCTAGGTGCTTGCAGCAAAGTCAGTGCTCTGAAGACTTTATTTAGAGGAACATGGGGAATTCCTCAGATCTTAGTTTTTTCTCTCTACAATTAGCAGAGCTTTTCTGGCATTGCTCCAGGTAAGAGGAACACAGACTCACCCCAAATTATGCAGGGTTTGAACGCATTGCAGAGCTGCAAGAGAAGTCTTTAGTGTTTCACTGCTAATGCTTTTTTTATTTTTCCCCCCTTTGGCATTTAGTTTGAAGAACCGTGTCTTGTTAACTCCTCCTACCTGATCCTGTGCAAGACTCCAGCCATTAACCTGCTATTACGGAGTGTCCACATCAAACTGGAATTTATTCTGGATAATTTGAGCTTCGATTTCAACTCATTGCATCCCATGCCCTTCTCTTACGAAGTCAACCCCATCCTCAAGCCACTGAATGCTGAAGACCCTGCCAAACCATATCGTCACAAGCCAGGAAGCGTCATCTCTGTGGAGGTAACACAAGAACTATCTAGAAATAACATATGCTGTACAAAGTTGTTGCTAACCTGAGGCTGTTTTAAATTGGCAACATGCAGCTTCTGAGATTTTTAAAGCATTTGACAGGCTTGCAGCTTGTCACCGCACATCTGCTTTGGCCTCTGAGAAATGGCACATTAAAGGAGGAAAAAGGAGTGCATCAAAAAAGCCTCTTGAGACCATAAATCATTTAGGGTTTCATAGGGCTCATGGAAACTTCCATAGTTATTTTATTTTTGTCCTAATGTGAATTAACACTATTTGTGTATGAGGTATTAGTACCAAAAAAGCACCAATACATTCTATTCTCAGCTGCCATTTTTTCATGACATCTTAAGATTCTTCTATAAGTAACTTAAGAGTAAAGAAAAAAATAGGAAGAGTAAAACAAAACAACAAAAAAAAGCAAGTGGAAATAGGAAAATCATTGTTTAAAGAGGACACAAAAGGGCAGAGTGGCAAATGTTTTTTGTTTTTGTTTTATATATATGAGGAAAAGGCACTTTGATATTTCTCTTGTATAGAACGGTACTTTCTAATCCAGTAGCAATTAAGAAATGCAGTTTCTGCAGCTGGAGACGTGCGCTTTCTCCACTTGATCT
The DNA here is from genome assembly GCF_963932015.1 of Anas acuta. Classification (NCBI taxonomy): domain Eukaryota; kingdom Metazoa; phylum Chordata; class Aves; order Anseriformes; family Anatidae; genus Anas; species Anas acuta. The sequence continues at coordinate 9,825,964 of NC_088989.1, read as the reverse complement.
TTTCGATCACAGAGTGAAGATTGTTTGGCTTACAAAATCAACTTGTGCAGCCAATTCAGATGGGAGCCCAGTCAGGGAAGAAAAAAAGCTCCTCTCATCCTATGGTGCTCCATCTTCCCTGGAGCCATGGACAATGCAGAGAATGCTTCTTAGCCCAATTTGATGCCTTGTTCCACCTCTGTTCCAGGGGGAAAATCTAGATCTGGCCATTTCCAAGGATGAAGTTATGGCCATGATTGGGGAAGGAATCTGCGTGGTGAAGACACTAACGAGGAATCATCTCTACTGTGAGCCTCCTTCTGAGCAGCCAGCTCCGCGGCACCGCACAAAGCGGGAGGGCACCGACTTGCTCCCAGAGTTCACGGTAGGGAGTCAGCAAGAAATCATGTCGTTAGTGGGTGCACAAGCAAGAAGGTAGTGATGGAAGGAGTGAGTGGGACAGGAAGTAAGAGAGAGGCAGAAATGGTGGCAAGGAGCTGCTTTTATTCTCAACTCTACCCTTAACTGCCAAACAGTGCCTGGAACAAACAGCACAGCTGGATTCAGGAGCTGTGCCATGGGATGTAGCCTTACTAGAGAGCTGTGTGCCACCTCTGCTTGCTCTGCAGAAGCTGTGTGTCTTTGCTTTTTGTTGCTGCACTGAGCTTACATCACAGCACCTGCTTTCGCTCCAGGTACAAATGGGAAACCTGAACTTCCTCCTGGGCCGAGTGCAGTATGACACAGAAAGCCAGCTCACCTTCCCACTGGAGGCACAGATTGGTTTGGGTGTTGGTGCGTCCTTTGTGGCACTCGTCGTTCTGGTCATTGTCTTCATATACAGGTGAGAGGCTGTGGCATTGTATGGAAGCTTTAACTTCTCAAAGTTATTCAGTTGATGTGATCAAGCCTGTATATTCTAGGCCTAAGCAAAGTCCTAGTTTACTTTTATTTTGTGGCAAATTCTGAGCCCTTTATGTTGTTGGATGTGTGAGGCATAGGGGTGGTGTGCCTGCGTTGTGATTCATTCAGAGCACTCACCTAATGGGTGCTCCAAGGGACAGATGTAGTTACAGGACCCAGTTTGGTGTCCTGTAAAGGTGGTGTTCAGTAGAAATCACCTCAACAGCATTGCCCTGGAGTCCTTGGCAGCAACGCAACAGCTGGCTAAAACCACTGGGAACAATTCTGTTTCTTACTACAGGAGGAAGAGCAAACAGGCTCTGAGGGATTACAAGAAAGTTCAAATCCAGCTGGAAAATCTAGAAACAAGTGTTCGGGACAGATGCAAAAAGGAATTCACAGGTTAGTCACAGAGCTCCTAAATTCCTGCAGCTTCAGGAAAGTTTGAAGAACCACACAGAGCCCTACCATTCTTTTCATTCCTGCATACTTGTTTGGGTAGCTCAGGACAGGCAATAGCTTTATCCTGTGCTAGTGCATTGAAACATACAGCCAAATCTGTGTATTTCATTCTTCTCTTTAATTCAGAGCACAGTGATCTATACAGACCCCTCTGATTCTCCAGTCCATCCTCCAGACTCAGATGAAGAGCTAAAGGTCAAGACAGCGCACTTGGAGAGACCTTAAGTACAGCTAGCCCAGTCTGTGTGTAGAGCAAGTTGAGTTACACCCCGTATCTTGAGTCTGCAAACCTTGAACTTCAGCTGCCTACAGCTGTGAGCCCTTGTGTGGGGCATTTAGGGCTCTAAAATTTGTGCAAGCTACTCAGCTTGTGATCTCTAACTAATGGGGGAAGCAGGGAGGAGCAGGAGATCCCTGGTACTTTGTGTGTAGATAATGCCAGAACCACAGATCAGTGCTGAACAGTGGCTTCCTTTTTATGGCTGGCTTCCTTTTAAAGCTGGAAGCCAGACCCTAACTGTAAATGAGAATAATCACCAAATTCACCTGCTGATTCCCAATGCAGTTTCTCCCAGCACATAGTCTAGTGGTAAATATTCTCGCAATGGGACCCCAATGTGACTCTTCCTGACAGGAAACATCATTCCTCATCTTCAGTCCCATCCTGCTGGCCCTAGTTCCTGCCTGCACTCACCTCATGCTCTGTACCATCGCTTGTGTGATCATGCGGTCAACATCACGGGCATTTCCTTTCCCCCAGACCTGATGACAGAGATGATGGACCTCACAAGCGACCTCGTGGGCACAGGCATCCCCTTCTTGGACTACAAGTCCTATGCGGAGCGCATTTTCTTCCCGGGCCACCGTGAGTCACCATTGCAAAGGGACCTGGACATCCCCGAGTGCCGGCGGCAAACGGTGGAGCAGGGCTTGGTCCAGCTCTCCAACCTGCTCAACAGCAAGCTCTTCCTCACCAAGGTAAGGTCCCTCTCTCTGCTTGCAGCATGTAATGGGGTCTGGGCCGCATTGCTGGCAGGAAGAGGGCAATGCTCATTAAAGTTCCTTCCTGATCAGCCCCGCCTGCAGCACCACTGCTTTCAGGAGCCGTTAGGTGGGACTGCCTTGTTTTCAGGGGGTTCACACACTGCCTTGTCTCTCTCTCCACCAGTTCATCCACACTCTGGAAATCCAGCGTACTTTCTCTCCGAGAGACCGGGCCTATGTGGCATCTCTGCTCACTGTGTCGCTGCATGGGAAGCTGGAGTACTTCACTGACATCCTCAAAACACTCCTGAATGACCTTGTGGAGCAGTATGTGGCCAAGAACCCCAAGCTGATGCTGCGGAGGTGAGCGAGCCAGACATGGTGCCGGTGGTAGCTACACCAGGGGACAGAGCCTTTCTGTCCAGCTAGCAAGCTCTGAGAAAGCTCTGAGGCTGAAGTTACCCACCACAAATTCTTTTCTTCATCTGTTCTTCTGAAGCTGCTGTATGTTAGCTTTCTCTTTGTGCTCAAGTACTGCAGCTCAGTCAGATCTGCTGTTTAGAGGTCTCTGGGACTCCCAATACTGCCATGTTTGGAAACTAAATTGAAATATCTCCTGTGTTTGGATCCCCATTAGCCTCCTGTCCAGTGTATTCTTCTGATCTGTACAAATTTCTCTTGTTTTGAGACCTGACAGAGGCTATCCTCTATCCCCTTTGTCTTTTCTGTCATTTGGTGCCTCCTTCAGGCTGAAAAGTGCTTCAAATAAGAAGTAGGATTGAGAGCATTAACCTGACTGGTCCCTAAAGTATTTTTTTCCTTTTCCTTCCTCCCTTGATCCTGTGTATCATTTAGCATGCTCTTTTCTCACCTTTTGTCAAAAGGAACAATCTTTATCTCCAGTTTTCTCCCTGCTGTGCACTGTATCTTTGTGACCAACCTCATACTCTCTTTCAGGACGGAAACAGTGGTAGAGAAGCTGTTAACCAACTGGATGTCCATCTGCCTGTATGCATTTGTGAGGGTGAGTTCTTTGTCTCTTTGTGAAGGGGCCAAAAGAGGGGAGGCAGCCACAGCTCTGCTTGGTGCCTCACTCTTAGCTGGAACGGTGCTGGAGACATCCTGTATTTCAGGGAAGAGAGATGCTTAAATCAGCATCGATGCCACTCCCTGTTTCCAGGGAGGGGGTAGCAAGGAGAGTCCCTCTGATTAGTGGCATGGAGACAGTGATGCTGTGGGCTTGTTCATCCAGCTGGTCCTTAGCCCCTGCAATTTCCCTATACCTGGAGCAGGAGCTGTTGGCAGGCTTTGCCTGCCTGCAGTGGTTTAACTGGTGTGTCACTGGTGTCCTCCGTCCTGCTGCTCTTCTGCTTGGTGTCCGTGTTTCTAAGCTGTTGGGTTCTGCTGGGAAGAGCCTGATGAATTTCTGTCAGGTGAAACTCCTTCCTTTCTGTGGCAGGACTCTGTTGGGGAGCCCCTTTACATGCTGTTCCGAGGAATCAAACACCAGGTGGACAAGGGCCCTGTTGACTGGGTGACAGGGAAAGCCAAATATACCCTGAATGACAACCGGCTTCTGAGAGAGGACCTGGAGTACCGGACTCTGGTAAGCACCAAATCTTTTGTCCCCTCTGGGCTCTCTGGTGTGGCAGAGTTTAATGTCCTCCTATTTAAGTCAGAAGCACAATGTCCTGCACAATGTCCTCCTCTTTAAGGCAGAAGCACGACCTCCTAGGAGCCAGCTTTGTCCCAGCAGCATAACTCGGTAGTAGCTGAGCAAGAGCCCTGCTAAATCAGCCCTAGGCTGCTGGGAGCCATCACCACAGTAATCTGATGTATGTTCCATGCTCTGTGCCTAGAAATAAGAGGATGAAATTGCTGATGGCACATGGAAACCTAGATCTCCCTAGAGCTGTTAAACTGACTTCCAGCTCTCAAGGGAAGGCTGGGAACACGGTGTTTAACAACCTGTGGCATTTTGTTTTCTGAAACTCCTCCAGTGAAAGAGCTAGCTGTTAACGTGTTTTAATGCCAGGCATCAAAGGTGTAAATGTGTCATGTTATGAGTAGCAACCTTATGAGGAGCTGTGACCTTTTCTTTTGTTCCGCAGACTTTAAACGCTTTGACGCAAGCAGGAGTTGCTGCAGGAGGGGCAGAGGACTCCCAAGGGATTTCTGCAAAAGTGCTAGACTGTGACACCATAACACAGGTGAAGGAGAAAATCCTAGACCAGATCTATAAAGGGACACCGTACTGTCACCGACCAGACCCAGACACCCTGGACCTTGGTGAGCAGAATGTCTTGGTGCCAAAACTCAGTGAGGAAGTGGAGGAGAGTGGTCATTTGCTATCTGTGCACAGCACAATTTTCTGCTGAGCATGCAGTGTCCCTGCCCAGTGATCTTGCACTCTGGCTGGACCCAACAGGGCACGATGCAGGAAAGACTAAAAGCAAGAGGTGTAGGGGTGGGAAAGAAGCAAGTCCAGCCCCTTTGATTTCATGGTGCTTGGTGTTCTTTGCCATCTGGCCCATGGCAATGGCTTGGATAAGGGGACAGAGGGAAAAGAAGAAAAAAAAAAAAAAAGGCATGGAGAAGGTATGGGAAGGAAAGATAATTTCAGTGAAGAGTTGCTACAGTCATGAACTGGCTCTTCCTGCTGGTGGAGTCAATGGTAGCACCTGAATAGTGTCTGTCAGGGAAGGTTTTGTCCCTTTCCTGGCTTAGAGTTTCACTTATTTAGGCTGAAGCACAGTAGATTTCAGAGATGCTTCTGCTTAACTTGTTTGTTTGTTTGTTATCTGTGTTTTGATGACTGTAGAGTGGAGATCAGGGCTGGCAGGTCATCTCATTCTATCCGATGAGGATGTGACATCTGTTGTTCAAGGAACTTGGAAACGCCTGAACACTCTTCAGCATTACAAGGTCAGAACTGAGCCTACCATTGTCTTGTCTCCCCTTTCATCTTCTATACACTGCTACACTCCATTTGTGGCTCTGGCTCCTCATGGATTACTGTAAAGCCATCAGAGCTTTCTTGCAGCAGCATGTTCAAATTAAGTCAGTGCTGTGTCCTGCACCGTGACTTCTCAAGCAGCAAAGCCCCCTCCTGTTCCAGTTCAAATCAGTTAGTAGGTGATACTGCACTGATCTGTGTAGTTTTTAGGACTGGAAAGAGTTTGGGCTTTTAACTGTCTTGCACCCGTGTGTCGTATAGTGCACCAATATGTCACAGCTCGCTGCAACGCGTTCTGGATGTGAATGACACCAATCCCGGGGCATTACCATTCTTATAATGTTCTGTACAGCAGTTTTTCAATCTGTACAAACAAGATATGCCCACCATCAGGACAGATAGTGACAGTGCCCCGAGATCCCTATTTCTAGCAGTGGTACAGCGTGTTCAGTTTGTTTTGCTGTACAAGCACTTGCCTGTGATGCTGATGAGAGATGTGCTGTTTGTTCTGGATGTTGATTTTTGCTTGTGTGCAGGTGCCTGATGGAGCAACAGTCGCGCTGGTCCCTCGCCTGACCAAGCACATCCATAGAGAGAATCAGGATTACATCCCAGGAGAGAGTGAGTTTGATGTCCCCTTCTTATGAAATGATTTCACAGCACCTGTCAAGTGGGTGGGACAAGACTTACTATAGCCCTAGCTTTATGCTGCTATGGAAGACTGATATGTGATTTGAACCCTCGTAGGATTGTGAGGAAACTGGAAGTCTGGGCAGGGAAAATGAAGGAAAAGCAATAGAGTACATAAGCAGAAGGAAGGCAGGCTAGACGTGAAAATGCAAAATAAGTAGAATTCTATAGTACTGGCTGTAGTGCTGGGCACAGTCCACAGCTTGTAGGAATCTTCAGTAATTTTGTGTGTTGAGCATGGCCTGAGGGTGGTGATGGGACCCCAGCCAATTACCTCCCTGCCTTGCATAGCGTACAGCCCCACGGTTACTCCTGTAATGCAAGGGACAGAAGCCCCAGGTTGCATTTAGCGGCTTTAAATTGGATGTGAAAACAATTTCCTTGGCAAAAGGGTGGTGCAGACCTGGAATAGGCCACCACGGGTTGGGGATCTCTGTGTGGGAAGTTCCCAAGACTTTGAAGGCTTTGAGTGGACAAAAGCAACCTGATGCAGCGCTAGCAATAGCTGCACAGGAGGCTGGGTGGAGGCCTCCAGTGGTTCCTTCCCATCGGAGTACCCATCATACTGGGAATCTGCTTTCTTCCTTGAGCGTAACCTGGCCAAGTTCCACTGCGAGAGGGCTGACGCTTGTCTCTGAATAGAAACACCAATGCTGGAGGACGCAGATGAAGGTGGGATAAAACTTTGGCACCTGGTAAAACCAACAGAAGAGCCAGAGCTTCCCAAGCATCGCCGTGGGAGCTTAAGAGATCGGGAGCGAGCCAAGGCAATCCCGGAGATCTATCTGACACGTCTGCTCTCTATGAAGGTGAGAAGCACACATTGCATTGGGCTTGGGACCTTGCCTTCTTTCGTATCCCCCTGACAGATTTCAGGGATGTGTATGAAGATGAAGAGCCCCTTTGGGGCTGGGTTGGTGCATGTGCTGGTTGGTTCCAGCTGGGTTCCTCAAGGGACAGCCCTGGCACTTTGCCAGGCGGTGCCTGTGTTCTGCCCCCAAACTTCTCTTGCTGCTGAGCAAACCCCTTCTTGTTCCTGCCTGGCTGAACGCAGCTGTTGGCAGTCAGCAGTCCCCCTCCGCTGGTCAGTCTCTACAGTGCAGTTCCATCCCTTCATGTCGCAGGCTCTCTCTCCTCTGGCCCTAAGTCTGTCTGACTCCCCTCTGTGTTTTGATTGTTAATGAGCTTTCCCCTGGCCTCTCATCCAGAAGCTTCTGGGGCCTCATTTCCCCATTGCTGCTGCTGCTCCTGCAGTGGATGTGAGGTAGCTTGGGACCAGCAAGAGGAAGTTGCTGAGCAGAAGAGGATAACCACTCATCGTGAGGCCTGGGCTCTCCGTGTTTCTCTGGCTGTGCTAACTCTGTCCTGCTTGGTTCTCCACAGGGCACCCTGCAGAAGTTTGTGGATGACTTGTTCCAGGTGATCCTCAGTACCAACCGCCCCGTTCCTCTGGCGGTCAAATACTTCTTTGACCTGCTGGATGAGCAGGCGATGCACTACGGGATTGCAGATCCTGAGACCATCCATATCTGGAAGACAAACAGGTACGGTGCTCTGTGAGCCCCGAGGGAGGCACAGCTAATCTGGTTGGAACTGCCCCTTGCAGAGAGAGCCACCTTTGTCTGCTGAGGAACAGCAAAGCACAGTGGAAAGCTGGTTTTGCTGAGAGGGTGAAGCTGGGAGGGGACCAGTATGACCAGTAGCATGTGCAGAATATCCTCCAGCACCGCACAGCTGCCTTCTTTGCTGATAAGCTGTCACGCTTCCATCTTCTCTGCAGCCTGCCCCTGCGGTTCTGGATCAACATCATCAAGAACCCCCAGTTTGTTTTTGATGTGCAGACGTCAGATAACGTCGACGCTGTGCTTCTGGTCATCGCACAGACCTTCATGGACTCCTGTACGATTGCTGACCATAAGCTAGGACGGGTAAGTGTGGGGGTAGAAGTGTGTAGGTAGCACAGGCAGTCTGAGCAGTGCTGACACAAGCAGGCAGTCGTGTCTGCGTGGTTGCACTGGGACAGCCCACCAGGCCCACTCCTTGCTCTCACGTGCCAGGGGTCCCTTCACCAATCCACGGTCCCTCAGGCTGTGTTACTAGGGAGGGATCCAGTATTTCAAGTGCCCTCCATGCACAGGGCAAAAGTTCCCAACGTGAGCAAATAACAGAGAATGGGATGGGGTCACCTGCTAAGGTTAGCTCGCAGCGTGATGAAGGAGCTTTGTGTAATCAATTCTGGTTTTGGATGTTCAAGGACTCTCCAATCAATAAGCTGCTCTATGCCCGGGACATTCCTCGCTACAAGCAAATGGTGGAAAGGTAAGGAACGAGCGGGGGAGTTGTAGGTTAAGCAGTGAGGAGGAGGCTGGGAGGAATGTGAGGGTAACTGCTTGTGTCCCACTGTAGGTATTATGCGGACATCCGTCAGACCATCTCTGCCAGTGACCAGGAGATGAACTCTGCCCTGGCTGAGCTATCACGGGTAAATAAAGTTACTTATTTCGGAAATCACCCTGGCCCCTCATCAGTGCATCAGATAGAAAGTTAGTAATGCAGAGCTCAGATATTCCAGCTGTGTGCAGAAATACTGATTGCTCCCAGTGGCCGCTCTGCTTCATGGCACCACTGCAAAGAAAAGTGCAGTCAAGGCTTCGGGGCAGGGAGTACGTGTGGTTTTTTTCCTTTGCTAGGAACCACTGGTGAATTCCCTTTCCTGTTGCTTTGTGCTGGGCTTAGTGACTCCGGCACATTTCCTAATGAGTTATGAGGACGTGGAATTTGGAAGAACAATTGTTAGGTGTCTCACAGCTTTATCTGACTTCCTCTCTTATTCAGAATTACTCAGGTGACCTCAATTCCCTGGTGGCTCTGCATGAATTGTACAAATACATCAATAAGTACTATGACCAGGTGAGTGCGTTCCCAGGCAGGTATGAACACGACCTTCTCCTTTTCCTGTCCAATCAAACACACCCCCCCAAAAATTAATAATTAAGAGCAAGCAGATCATTTACAATGCTGTGTATTGTTTCATTGGCATGTATAACTTCCATGTCAGAAGTTTGCTTTACTCTTACTGATGAGAGAGGGGGGATATCTCACAAAACAAGGACTTAGCCCTAACCTGGAGGCTGTTGACATTTCAAATATATTTGCCTTTTTTTTTTTTTCTTGTGGTATCTAAACACTCTACTCTAACTACATTTTAAGTTTTAAGATTCCTTTAATAAAAAAGATAGAATTTTCAGGTACAAAGTTTAGCATTCTTCTTACACTATGAATTCTACATAGCATGTTAGGACAAATCTAGAACACTTTGTGGTTAAGTTGTGCTACAAACACACTTCAGCACGCTGGATTTCAGCGTGGGGCTCTCCATGCTCTGTGCCCTCCCCTGTGCATGGAGCTGAGCCGCTTGGCAGCGCCGTGCACTGGAGAAGGGCGGGCAGTGAGCTGTGTCTCGTTGCAGATCATCACAGCCTTGGAAGAAGACCCAACGGCACAGAAGATGCAGCTGGGATACAGGCTACAACAGATTGCAGCAGCTGTGGAGAACAAGGTCACGGATTTGTGACAGGCGCAGACAGACTGCTCTCCCCTGGCTGAACAGGGCCGTGCTCGTCCTGGCTGTGTGCAGGGTGCCCTGCTGCCGTTGGAACCAGCCTCTCCAAGGAACCAGCGGGTGACACGCATGGGGATGGCCAAGGCAGTACGAAGTACAAGCGTCCTTGCATCTCAGAGAATATTTTTTTACAGTTTTTTTTTTTTTTTCATTTTTACGAGCAAAAACAAACGAACTTCAGTTTTCCTCTGACGGAGTCTCAGGGGACCACATGGCTCCTTCCTACAGACGTTAGGTGAATGTGCCAAGCTTCCGAGCGGCGCTGCTGAAGAGGCGGGTGGCAGCGCCCAGCACCGTGTCTGCCATCCTGGCCTTGCATGGGTGCCCTTAGGGAGGCTCCCTGGCTGCAGCCGCTCATCTCACTGGGGATACGGGAAGCTTCCCCTGGCTGACAGCTACACTGACCTCTGTCCCTGTACGGATTAGCGAGCGCTCCTGCAGTACCCCAGCTGAGAAACTTCCTCGCAGCAGTGTTCCTGCTGGTTCTGGACGTTGGGTGTGGAAAGGTCTGATGGCGACGGCCTCCTGCTCCCCGGTGTGTGCGACGCCTGCCGGGATGTTGCGTGCTCACCAGCGGGCGTGCTCGCCCAGGAGCCCCCTGTAAGTGGACACCACCCCCTGGCCCTTCCCTCAGGACAAATTTAGCACGTGAGGAGCCGGCCGCCCAGCTTGCCTTGGTCTCCACTGACCCAGCTCTGGATCCGTCGTTCCTGGTTCCTTGTGGTCGGGGTCACCCTGCTCTTCTGAAAAGCACAACAAATGCCTTGTGCCACTTCCCCTTCCTCTGGTGTCTCGCTGTTCTGCTGCTCTGAACTGGACTTGTAAATACCCTCAGAAAGATAATGTATTTAAATGCTAAAGGAGAATGTTTAATTTTGTGGCTTTGAGACAAAGCTTTTCTCGGAGAAGCATCTCTGTGCACTTCTACTGACAAACGTCTGTCAGCACTGGAGCGAAGTGTTCTCCACTGCTTTGTCTGCAGGGATAACTCGTAGACGTCTGCATTGTCGTAACAGCAGCTTGCTTTTCCTCACAGCTCGCTTTGAGGCGTAGCTGTGTGCTCTTACTCTTCTCTTAGGCTCGCCTTACGCCTCAGTTTCACCTCCCGAACTCTCCGGTGGTGGCACACAGAAGGGTTATTTGGGGAGCTGTGAGCTCCAGGAAGCCGAGAAGCACAACCATGCTGGGCGCCCTGCGAAGAGGAGTGCTGCTGCGAGCAAGGAGAGGCCGGAGCAGCGCACACAGTCAGTCCCCAGCCGGCCGGCCAGCCCCTCTGCTCTCTCTTGGAGAGCACTCGGGGCGGTTCTCACCTTGTGGACAGAGCACTCTGCCCTTCTGTGAGTGAATTCCTGTCTGAAAGGTTACCCTACTTCTTCTCGTCCCCTGCTGAGCCCAGGCTGATGTCCCGCATGCCTGGGGCAGACCAGCAGGTCTCACTCCTGTCACTCCCTTTAGACGGTGATCGTGCAGGCCAGGAGGGACCAGAGCTAGAACAGGGCACGATCACATCCCTACCTCTCTCCGTTGCATATCGCAGCAGTTCCAGGCCTGTTGGCTTCATGTGAGCGCTGCGTGGTTGTGAGATTTCCTCTGAGCAATACAACGAGCACGCGTTGGCCTGTCTTCCCACAGATTCCCTGCCAGAAAGCCAGCTCCCTGCTGTGGCCATCTCAGCAGCATTCCCAGGTACTCTGCGCCCAGGGTGCAGCCACCGTCCCTGCACCACCATCCTGTACTGGGTGGCCACTGGGGCAGGAAGGGGAGGCTGGGGTTTGTTTGCCTCTCTTCCACCAGGAGGGCACTGGTTTGGGTCCGTCTCCTGCCTGACCACCCTATTTCATGAACTTTTGGGAGCTTAGCATCTCTGGAATTTCTGTCTCCACTAAATCTGAGGAAATTAGCCCCAAAAAAGCTGGGTGGAGGAAAGGACTGGCAGATAGGAAAAAGCAGATACAATGCAAGTTCACAAAGCCTGTTCCCTTAGGAACCACGGGAGGCGATTGCTTGGTTCAGGGCAGGATGAAGGAGCGGCAGGCAGCGGTGGTGTAGCGTTGTCCCACTTGTGCACTGACGGTGGACTTGCTGCTCTGGGCAGCAGGGCTGGGTTTGTGGCCTCCAACTCGCTGAGCACCTTCCAGGAGCCGCAGGTGATCTGCTGCACCTAAGGCTCAGCGGGCTGCTCGTGTCTGCTCCTAGTTCTGCAGGATTTTCTCTGCTTTCCCAGAGCAGGGCAGCACCAGGCTTGGTTCTGGATCTGCCTCGCAGCAGCAAAGGGAGGCTCAGGGGCTCTCCTGGGGTCAGTGCCAGGCATCCTGCTCTCTTCTGCTCTCCTCTGGCAGCTCTCCGGGTCCTGCAGCATCTCCTGCTCTGGTCAGGGTAAAACCAGGCAGAGAGGGCAGCCTCTGCCCGCAGAGAGCTTTTGGGGGAATCGAGCTCTGCATCCTCTTTGCTTCTCAGTAGCACTCCCAGATGTCAGAGATGATTTACTTTGTGAAAATCTGCTTTCATCAGAGCAATAATCAGGACTTGCAAACAGAGCTAAACACGGGGGATGTGTTCAACACCTCCAGCTCATCTGTGCGTGGCCGGGCAGGAGGCAGCACCTGGTACAGGTACAGGGAGGGCAGGGGGCTGGTGCCCACCTCTCCCCATCGCAGTGCCCTCAGTGTCCTCCTTCCCCCAGCCCCTCGCAGGGTGCTCGGGCACGGCCCCCCCTTCTCTCCGTCCATTCTCCGCTCCTGTGGCAAAATCCCTTCCTCCAGCAGGGTTCTGTTGCATGGAGATTTGCACAAAACAGCTTTTTATTGTAAGACTCCCTACTGCAGGGAAGAGTTATTTATTTATTCCTCACAATCCTTCCACGTTTCTCCCAGCCTCCGCCTGGCCCCACGAGCAGCTAGCCGGGCCCCCCTGACGGCAGGGCTGCGAGGGATGGCAGTGCTCCCTTTGCAGTCCCCGAAAGGTGATCTCGAGTGTTTTGTGCTGCGGTCAGAGAAAGAAACTTGCTTCTTCTGTGGTCTGCACGACAGGCTGAGAGCTGATCAGTATTACAGGTTATCTGTTAGTGCGTTGAATGTCTCCTGCTGGCACAGCCGCGGGCACGCACACCGCATAGACGTGAGAGCGCTGCTTTCATCTGCCCAGTGGCATGTTTGGGCTGTACCTGGGAGTTTTTTTTTTACAGAGAAATGATGGTTAGTTTCTTTTTAAAGAAAATAAAAGGGTTCTTGGATCCCGCTGCTTCGGTGGAATGCCATTTCTTTTTCAGGGTGTGCCCCAGTCGCAGCGAGACGCTGCTTTTTTGGTGCCTTTCTTGTCAGGACGATGGTTTTGGTTTCCTGAACACCCGGTTTGCTCTCATAGCTCTTCTCCTGGTCCTCTGTCCTGGTGCCTGCCCTCTCCCAGCCGTGTGACGTGGTGTCCGTCTCTGTTACGGTATGGCCTGCCCTGCATTTATACCCTGCCACACCTTGAGTTCTGCTCAGAGCACCCGAGGTACTGTCTTTCTCAAATTGGAATTAATAATTAATATAAAAAGCTTGAAAAAAAATCTGAATTTTGTTACATAGTGTAATAACTGTTTGTAGATACTGTTCTGAGATGTAGGAATCTATTGGTGATATAAAAGGTTTTGTCTGTAAATAATCAGTTTAGAGTCCAAATGATTTTAATAAAGAGAATTCTTACACAATAATTCAATAAATTTTAATATACAACCTGCGTGTCCCGCTTGTGTTGCACGGTGACGCAGCTGCCCCCAATGTGCTCACCTTTTGGGGTGTGAGTGGGGAAATCCCTTGGGGGAATGCCTGGCTGCTTTCCTAGGGTGGGTGGGGGCGATGCTGCCTGAGCTGTGCTCTGTGCTCATCGCTGGTGTCCACCAGGGCGAGGCAGAAACCAGCGCTCCTCAATTAGCTGAACGACTCTTAATTTGTCAGCGAGTTGCACAGCTCTTCCCGGCCTCCTAAAGCTGGCTTCAGGGCCGTATATCCTGCCTCCCCTCTTACTTTATTAGCAGAGATTTTGATACAGTCGGCTTCTTTCCAACCTTATTTGTATTATATATAAAGTCACTGCACTGTAGTCCCTCCTTCACCTATCCATCTGTGTTCTTGCTGACCTTTTAGGGGTTGCAGAGCTCTCTCCCTCGCTGCTGCCCCAGCCCTGGCTCTCAGCACCCAGCCCCGCTGCAGTCTCTGCCCCTGCGCTGGTATTTTTAGTGCCGGGGGCGGCAGGTGAGGGGCACAGGCAGGGGGAGAAGCGAGGCCCCGGCTCCTGGTTTGGCAGCGGGGCAGGATTAACCCCTTGCTCTGGGCCTGCCTCTCTGCAGGCTCAGCCAGGAAACCTGAGCTGCGCAGCACAAGGGCCCCAGCTGGGGGACGGCCGGGGCTGCCAAGCTCTGCTGCAGGTGGCCGGGGGGAAATAGCGAAGTGCTTTCGCTGCGGGTGGCCGCTCCTCGGTGCTGCAAGGCTGCTGGGGCGCCCAGCGAGGCTGCTCTGCACCAAATCCTTTCCTTGTGCTGGGGGAAGCTGCTCCTGCACCAAAGCCATCGTGCAGCATCTGTGGAGAGCCATGCTGCCTCGCTGGTGCAGGAGCCGTGTCCTTTTCCTCCAGCCTGGAGTGTGCCTGCTGCACCGCGCTGTACCTGGGTGCCCTGGGTGGGCAGTGCCACACGTGGGGGCTCGGGGAGCGTGTTGCCTCTGGGAACCACCAGGCAGCCTCGTGTTTTCCGTGTTCAGGAGCAGAGGGGGAAGACTTTCCCGTTTCCATCTCGGCAGAGCTGTGGATTTCCCTCTATAAATAGTTGCTGTGGAGACCGCGGAGCCGCAGCAGGCTGCTGGACCTGCTGCCAGGGCGGCCGAGGCAGGGGCTGCGCAGACAGGTGCAGCAGTAAAGCAAACCCACCGCAGCTGTCCCGGCTCTCCTGCTGCCCTGCAGCCAAGGTTGTTCCCAGAAACGGTGCTGAGATCCGATACCCTGCCCCGCTCCTCAGCACGTCCAGCCAGCGATGCCGAAGGGCTTGGTCTGCTCAAGGACACCCCTCCCGGGCAGCGCAGGCTAAAAGGAAAGCAGCACCAGGTGGGAGCTCACTTTCGGGAGCTCCAGCACGAGCCAGATGACGAGCAGGGCGGCGTGCCCGGCCTCCTGAGCTGCCTCACGGTGAGTCTGAGGGCAGTAGGGCTGAGCCCTGCATGCCCATGGGGCTGCTTTTGTGCTGCGTGTCGCGACTCGTGGGGATGCTGCACTCAGCCAGGGCTGTACTCGTGCAGAAGCTGGAGGGAGTATTGCTGGACTCTGCAGCTTCAGGCACTGTGATGTATGGTGAGCAGCAGGGGCAGCTCCTTGCACCCCTCTCTGCAGGTGGAGCTGTGCAGGCAGAGGTGAGGCACCACCACTCCCTGCCCGTCGGAGCTACCGCGGAGCAGGTGGGAGCAGCAGGTTTTCAGGCTGAGTTTTCTGACCTGCTCCAGGCCTGCAGCAACCCAGCGGGTTCTGCATGATGCAGCTCTTAATGACAAAAGCAAAACTCCTATTAGCATAAAAATCCATCTAGGGGGGATGCTGCTGAGCTCTCATCCCCGCATGTTCTTGAATTGTTCATTTGGTAGATGGATGCTGAGTGACATAAGAAATAAAATCTTTAGGGCTGTTGCCCAGCTCTCAGACCAATGTGCACTGTCCTAATGATGTGCCAAAACCTTGGAAGATGCGAATTGAGAGGTCTTGGATATACCTGGTGGTGCAGGGGCGTGCAGGGTTACTGCTAGGCTGTCTGTGCACAGGTGAGGACAGTTCTGGCCTCACCTCTGTTGCACAGCTCGAACTCTGGTAAATATTTGACAAAGTGGCTATGCGGACATGCGGTATCCTGCAGATTTGTGCCTAAAGGAGGCTGACTCAGAGCACGTGTAAATGCTGAATCTGAGGTGTAATGGAGCTGGAGGCATTCTGAGTCCCTTGCACACCACTCCATGGGCGAGGGTAAATGGAGCGGTATCAGCTCTGGAAGTTCTGGGTATCCCTGACCACACGAGCAGCCTTCAGCCCAGTCTGAGCCTTAATTAGAAATGTGCTGGGAGCTCACTTGGTGCCCAAAGGCAGGCAACGGCTCCGTTGCTGTACTGGGATAGGGTTGTCAGTGTATGGAAAGAAATTCTAGGCTTTTGAGGAAGTCGTGCTTCTGTTCCAGCACCTGGAAGATGTTACTGTCCCGGGGCAGCTCCCAGTCATGTGGCTGCTGCCATGAGGCGTGTGACAGGGCACGCACCAGCACTGCCAGCCCATTGGGCCTGTTTCTGAAATTCCTCCGGTGCAGACAAGCTCTGAGTTTGGCAACCTGATTCTGAAGGATTTAAAGGTCGATATTTCTACCCCTGCTAATGGCCTACTTGGGTTATTATCACCTGTCACAAGCTCTGGCAACGCGAGTTCATGTGAAGCTTACAGCAAGTGACATTTCCGAATTATGAAACGCTGGGTTGGGAGCACCCAGCCCGTGGCAGTGTAAATCCACATTTCCATTAGCAACGTGGGGCTGGGGGGTGCTATTTCAGGTGACCAGTGCTGAAGCCAATTCCACACCGGTGCTGCGGGGTTGGGGGAGCAGCAGTTGCATCTGTCTGTCTGCGCTGCCTGTGTTTGTACCTTCTGCTGCCATAGAAACACGCCAGGGAACAGCCTCTCCCCTCCGCTATGGCCTCTCTGTAGGGGGTCACGGGATGGTCAGTGATAAAGCCCTGCTCTGGCCCCAGGCTGCAGACAGATGTGCAGGGCAGCTTCTGAAATGCAGGCTCTGCTTAGCACCTACCTGGGATGCGAAGCTCCTCCTGCAAGTGAAAGCCCCGAGATGGGGTGCATATGGAGGCTGGCCTTCTGCACAGGCCGGTGTCACAGCCACGGAGGGGCCCCACGGTCCCCCTGAGCCACTGGGAATCCACGCAGGGCACAGGGAACCCTTAGATTCCCACCTGAGAGCCAGGAGTCCAGCCCCAGCCCATCAGCTTTCCTCCCCTGAACTCCTAAAATAATTCTAAAATAATCCCTACCTCGCTGAGGTGCCCAAAATGTTCCCAACAGCCCAGTTCCAGGTTTGGATCAAGCAGAAATGGGGAGCAGGGATAGAAGAGCAATCGGGAGCTGTGCAGATCAACGTGTGCAGCTGCCTGGTCTCTAACTCTCTTTAAAGGACTAACCTGCAGGACACTGCACCACTGGTTCCACACTGCCTCTGTCCCCTCTTGCCAGGACCTGCAGGAACACCGCCATGGAGGTGCGGGTGCAGGAGGAGGAGCCAGCAGCACAGCGCTCAGGTCAGTCCTCGCACTGCAGCCATCGTGCCGGGCTCTTCACGGGTCACAGGGACCTGTCCGTCCGTCTGTCCCTCTGGGAGGACGCTGTCCTCAGCTGCCCTGTCAGTCTGAGGGTGGTTAAGGCCATCAGTAACAGCTCCTGGCCACGCTCCCCACAGGAGGCCACCACCCGGTGCGGGAAGGAGAGGTGTTCAACACGCGATACCAGGCTGTGCGCGAGCTGGGCTGCGGGGCCTTTGCCACCGTCTGGCTGTGCCAGGACACAAGGTGAGGGGCTGGATGCCAGCTGGGGAGGGACAGCCACTCTCCTGGGCAGGGCTTGTCCCTTTCGCAGGCCACCGTGGCGTGCACTGTTTTACAGACATGGTTCGTTTTGTAGGAAGAAGAAGAACGTAGCTGTGAAGGTCCTGAAGAGCAGGGAGGGCTTTGCTGAGGCTGCCCAGGACGAGGTCTCTCTCCTCCAATGCGTATGTAAAATTCACAGGCTGTGTGCTTTGCTGCTGAGTTCAGAGAATCAGCCTCACCGTCCCTTCTTCTTCCTGGTCTCAGCCTGAGGAGCTGGGCTGAAGAATGCAAAAAGACGTTAGATAATTCATTAGGTCACATTGGCTCCGAAACAGGCACCTTCCTCTTCCTCCTGCTAGGACAGGTGGCTGCGTCTCACCCTGCCGGCCCATTTCTTTCAGCTGAGGCCAAAATCCAGTAAATAGCAGGAACCCAGAGAAATACAGGGTGGAAAAAACAACACACACAGAAAAGTGGTAATGGTGTTTTTAAGCAGCGATGAGAATGTTTCCACCCTATTTGTGTGCTTCCCAGCTCAGAGGGCATTGCTTTATCACAACACAAATACTGAAGTAAAAGGAAATATCCAGGAAAAAAATGCAGGATGCAGCAAACATATAATAAACCTCTCAACTCAGAAAGCTTCCTTCTGCCTTTGCTAATGGATGTAGTAATTAGGTGCATGCATCTGAGTCCCAGCTAGTTGCCTTTGAAGATGGCTTGACCTGCTAGTTCTAGAAAGCTCGTTACAATTCTTGGAGTTTACCTAAATATGAAGTTACATCAGCTTTATGTGAACAGAAGCTATTACATTTTGCCTTTCAAATTACTCCGAGGCCTTTCTCCAGCAGGTTTTGAAAAGGTTTGTTGTGTACCTGTAAATCTGCAGGCCCTTTCCAAAGGGATATGAGCCAGACTCGGTGATGCAAGAGGAAGTACAAAGTGGCACTAATTGAATGTAATCAAAGGGGTGCTTTTCTACACATCAGCACAATATTGTTCATAGACCAAGCCTTACCCTTAATTTCTTATTGCTTCTCTCCGAACGACACGCCTTCCATTCAGCAGGACGTAGCTGTTCCCAGGGCCACTTCCACCAGCACAGGGTCTGTGCCTGCAGCGCTGCCAGAAGAGGCGGCCCGGTCCCCACGGCTTCCACGCACCTCCTGGTGCTGCTGCAGATCCAGCAGCTGCACAAAAACCAACCCCAAATCGCCCGTGGTTACAGCTGTGTCAAAAAGAAAAAATGAATATATTTCTATCTGAATTCATCGTATGTTTGTATTTTATATATATACGCACAGAGTATTTGTTGCTGTGGCCAGATCAGCGCTCTGTGGGAGCAGCCTCATGCAGCAGCGTGCCCTGCTCTCCTGTGAACCCATGTGGGCTTCAGCACTTGGAGCACCCTGTGACAAGAGCTGCCACCAACTAGCTGTGTGCTGTGTGAAGAAACATCTCCTCTGGCTTGTTTCTGACCCTCCCAAGTGCTAGGTTTATGTAATGTCTCCTGGTTACAAAAGATGTGTTCACCCCTTCGCCCAACACTCAGTATCAGAGATCTTGGCTGCACTTGCCCATAGCCAACCCTTTTTTGGCCCAAAGAGGCCACTGCAGCAGGCTGTTCCAGATGTGGAAGCTGCTCTGCACCCTAGCCTTCAGCTGACCAACAACGCTTTGAATTATTGAGATAAGAATAAGAAGTGAGAGGGTGCTGCTCCTACCTGGTCCAGGGGAAGATGACGTACAGAAATTTGTTCTCTGGTAACAGACTCTGCTTGTGTGCTCGGAGACTGGTTTCTTTGATATTGTTTTCATGGGATTTCTCATGAAATGTCAACCCCTGCAAGAGAGAGGCTGTAGAACAGGACAAAATGGGTGCAAGGTGTCCTTGTGTCTGTATATGTCTCTAATTGCAGCTTTCTTGAAATCTTCCCCCTCAGGTGAGCAGCATGAGGAAGAAGGACCGGGCAGGAGAAAACATTGTCTGTTTGTTAGATGACTTCAGAATGATCGGAGAGAACGGCCTCCATATCCTTCTGCTGGGAGTGATGCTGGGTCAGCAAAGCTTGGGCTTGCGCTGGGGAGCCCACGATGGTGTAAAACCAGGGCACATGAAGGTGGTGGAGGGGGGAGATTGGCTGGGGAGATATTTGGCTGCCCTGGTGAGGGATAAAAGGCTGGTAGTGGCACCTCCTCTCTGTTGGTGAATCCATGACTCTCTCCCACATACGTGCTTGGTATTTGAGGCCCTGGGTCCTTCCCTGCGATGCCTGATGTGTAACTATGCAGCCCAGGGACTGCCTTTGCCTTTCGTGAAAAAATCTTTACAGCAGGTGAGAACTGAGCTCCAGCTGGGTGAGGGCACCATGGCAGTGTTGGCAACAAGTCACAGCTTTCATCCTGGGGTCATCTGCCACGATCTCCCCTATGACTGCACCTGCGAAGAAAGGGACAACACAGAGTCAGTGCCCAAGGCACACAATTTAAAGGCAAACAGGAGCTATTTCTTTTGGGCCTGAGGAGAGAAAACGTTAAATAAAATGCAGACTGGGAAGTCACCACAATCTCATTAATACAGGGCAGTGTGCATTTCTGCCCATGCCTGCTGTCTCACCGGGTGTGGAAAGGGGTCAGGAGCAGTGATGTGAAGAGTCAGGAATCTGCAGACCTGCACCAGGGGACAGAGGGATGGCAATTCGTTGAATTTTCTAGCAGTTCAGCTGCTTGCAGGAGTAGCAGGGGACAAACAGCCTGCCATGGATATGTTTCTTGTTGACAAACCGTGTTATTTCTCTGTCCTCCTGCTACTCTGAGAAGTCCTCTCTGCTCTGCTGCCAGACTGACAGCACTCAGGTCCGGCAGGGCTCAGGGCTGCCCTCGGCAGTCTGCACGGTAATGTCTGGGGCTGCAGGAGGTCTGCCTTGTCACTGATTCCTTCCCAGGGCTTTCCAAATTGCTGGTGCAGTTTGCTCAGAGCCTACACTTCCTTCATCCCCTGTAAGGATGTGGCATGCTGATCAAACAGGCTGTGCGAGCTGAGTTTCTTATGTGTTGTGTGTGTAGCTATGGATTGGGAAACCTGAGTGAGGTCTAAAACAAGTTAACATCACATTTTGCCTCCAATGCTGAGATTTATCAGAAGTTTGCAGACTTGCCAAGATGAAGATTTGCTACCTTGATTCCTGTGCCCCTCTA
Source organism: Anas acuta (assembly GCF_963932015.1). NCBI lineage: Eukaryota > Metazoa > Chordata > Aves > Anseriformes > Anatidae > Anas > Anas acuta. The sequence continues at coordinate 9,805,575 of NC_088989.1, read as the reverse complement.
GGGACACCAAGAAAGAAAACCACTTCTTCCTCCATCCTTTTTTTTCTGAAATATCTGCTTCTTCCTCTAAAGAGGCTCCGTTAGCACCTGAATAAGTTATATGGAAACGTAGTGGTGTTAATCAATGTGCTCCTTTCGGCACCCAAGCCTTTTGCTTGATCCACTCCCTTATCTACATAAATAGTAAAATCTCACAATCTTTTTTCTTTTCTTTTTTTTTTTTTTTCCCTTCAGATCAGTACTGGGGCAGTATTTACTTCTGATTCACTCCGGTTTAGCTATTTAAATCTTCCTCTGTGTTTCACAGTTACCATTTAAGGTTGGTATTTCCCCGGGGCTGGTGTTCATCCCAGAATAGATTTTGATAATACAGAGAAGATTTGCCAGCCCTTTATGACTGACCGGAGTGTTTAGAAAAAGGCAACAAAGCTCCCCAGTAGCCTTTTCGTTGTTATTGACTTCTGATAGCGAGTGTTTCTCTTGCACGCCTTGTTTCTCTCCCCCTGTGACGGCCAGGCTCTCCCTGCTCCGCCGTGAGCTGTTCTTTCCCTACATGGTTCTCCTGCAGCACCCTTAATTCCTCTCTGCACTCACTCACTCGTCATCTCTCCCTCCTCCTGTCCGGGTTATGATTCACCTCCTTCTCTTTCCCTGCTCGATGGGACTCCCTCCTGGGCCACGTCAAACTCCCTACAACCAACTCCCAGCTTACATTCCGACGATGATGCTGTGTTAACAGATTGGCACGGCGGGCCAAGGACTTAAGAAGCCACATAAACACAAGTGGCTTTTCAGGAGAAAATTCTGCTTTGGAGTTGCAAGGCCTCCTCTGTCCTGTTTCCAGCTCTCCGGGCTCGCCCCATCGTGCTGGCACTTGGGGACTCTCCAGATGGGTCCCCAAACTCCCTGTGCCAAGCACGCAGGGCCACCCAGCTGATGCCACCCCTTTTTAGGGTGCAACTGCGAGCTCACGCAGGGTGCTTGCACATCCCCATCTCCCTCCATCGTGCTGCTAACCTGAGGTGCTGTGTGGCTCCCGCAGGTGCTGGCAGGGCTGCACTTCCTGCACAGGCGCTGCCGGATCATCCACGCAGACATCAAGCCCGAGAACGTGCTGCTGTGCGTCCGGGACAAAGGGCTCCAAAGGCTGCTGTGCGATGCGACCGACTGTGGGCAGAGAACAGATTTGAGGTTAGAGGCAACAGGTGAGCTCTGAAGGTTTTCTACAAGAAAAGAGGCTGAAGAGGGTGTTGTCAGGAGTGAAATGGAGAGGTGGGGGCAGTTCACAGCGCCTGCAACACCAGTACAGAACAGCACAGGCAGCTGAAAGGGCTGAGAGGCCTCTCCTATCTTTGCTTACTACAAACCTCAGACCGAGTGGCTCCGAGTTACTCAAGGCACCCACAGAGAAGTGGTCTTGCCAGTAGGTGTGCATGGGGAACGCCGACAAATCACAGGTGCTCATCAATAACCTCGCCACAACGCCAGAGCTGATTCTGTCAGAACGGGAACATCCCCTCCTCGGGTATTTCCAGCCACAGCACGGATTGGTCTGATCAGAAAGCTGGCTGACACATCTCCTCTTTATTTCCCATATCCCTGAGGCCTGTGGGAGACTTGTGTACAGTCTAATCTTTGAAGCCTTCTGAAACATGATTTATTTTCAGAGACCGGAGCGAATATAGAATAAAACACAGGGCTGGAGAGTTTCTCAAGAGATCTAGTCTCCCAGCAATGAGCCCCTTTGTATTTTCTCCCACAATGTTCTCCCATGAGCATTTCTCCCATGATGTTGTCGTTTTGTCCCTCAAACCCTGGGGCAATCAGGGAATGCCAAATTACTGAGAGAGTCTCTTGCTCGGAGCAGAAAGGCACAATGTTAGCTGCAGGCTGACAGCTCAGAGTAGAGCACTAAAACAAAAATTACCCTTTTCCAGAGTCTTGTGAAAATGTCACCATCACGGTGCTTGCCGAGCAGGCACCCTGCAGCAGGAGAGGTGCACGTGGTCCCACGACTCCTCTGAAAGCTGCTGTCCTCCCTAACATCCTCTTAGACTTTGACTGGATACCAGCCCTTTGTGTTTCCTCAGGAATGAGAGGTGGCATTTTATTGGTGATAAAAAAAGAGCCATCTGTCTAAAGCATTTTGGGACCTTTGAGGTTGAAAAACTTCAAAACTTCAGACATGAATCTTCCACGGTAAATGATACATAGCTGTTGTTTTGGAGAAAGACCTGTTTTCTCACTGTCCTTTCTACGTAGGAGGTGATCCTGGCAATCAGCTGGAAGTTTCTGATTTAATGAGCATAGAAGTGAAAATTGCAGATCTGGGCAGCGCGTGCTGGACGGTGAGTCTGCTCCAAGTCCCAGTCCCGTGCCAGCGCAGGATGCTTGGCACTTCTTTCTGTCACACTTTGTGTGTCAGTCCTTCCACAGCCGAGCAGCAGCTTCAGAGCGTGCTTTAGTGATGCTGATTCCAGTGGGTGTTTTATCCAGCACTCCCAGCTCCCAGCTGGGCGCTGCACTCCTGGAGACATCAGCTTTGGATCTTTCTTCAGCTTGCAGTTAGTCCGTACGACCACAAATTCGAATGCTGGGAGGTAACCTTACAGCAGCGTGTGGGGCCGAGAACGGGTCTGATGTTTCCTGCACGCATTTTAGTGCACACATCCAGCTCTGCCCCCGAGATCCTCAGTGCTGCACGGACAGCTTGTGACCACAAGCATCGCTGTTACTCATGCACGGCTGCTAACCAAAGGGCGTTTGTTTCTATTTCAGTACAAGCCTTTTTCCAAGGAGATTCAGACGCAGCCGTACCGCGCCCTGGAAGTGCTGCTTGGGTTAGACTACGGCACCCCCGCGGACATCTGGAGCACGGGCTGCCTGGTAGGGCTGCAGGCAACACGTGCGTGCATGGCAGCCGACTGACACTGCCAGGCCAGGGGCAGCATGTCCTCAGCGCCCACCTCTGTGCTGCATGTGGAGCACGACTTCCTTGCCGTGGCTGAGTCAGAGAAGGAAAAACAGGCTGTCTGCACTCCTTCACTTTGGACTGAAAGTATGCTGCTGATATAATTCACTATAATTAGTTTACGCTTTAGGCAATTCGCACTCCATGTATGTTAGCTCAGAGACTTGACTGGATCAGGCACAAACTGGTTTCTTTCCATCCTGACGGAGCTCAAGGAGCTGTTTCACAATGGCACAGGATAGATCAAAGCAGAGGGAGCCCTTCCGTGTATCAGTTCTGTGTGATAGGAAGGGAAATTGGCACCCGTACTGTCAGAGTGAACAAGGAAGAAAAACTCCCCGTCAGTCAGAGAATTAACAAGGCTACTCCATTCCTAGGCATTTGAAATGGCAACGGGAGAGTGTCTGTTTGATCCTCAGCCCGGGAAATATTTCTCCAGAGATGATGGTAGGACCCCATCAGTTGTATTAATTTCACTGACAGAGGTGTCTCAATCTTTGTATCTAGGTGTGTGTGGTTTTTGTTTGTTTTGTGTGTTTTTTTTTTCTTCTCCCTCCCTCCAGACCACGTTGCTCGCATTATCGAACTCCTGGGAAGAATTCCTCCCCGCATTGCTTTCTCCTGGAACAAGTCAACAAAGTTTTTCAGCAGGCCAGGTAAGAATCGGAGTAGGGAAGTTTACTCTAAAAATCACTGGGGATCTCTGGCACGCTCCTACTCAGCTCGCGCTGAAAACCACCTGAAGTGATGTTACACAACGCAGGCTACAAGCAGGGACAGAAAACTGAGGTGGAGATTTCATAAAGTGCAGTAACACTTCCTGCCCTGCCACCTCTGCAATCCAGGAGCGTTCCAGCAATGAATGCAAATGCAAAAGCCTCAGAAATGGTCGTGGCAAATGCCCAACAGGGAAAAGATTTTCATCCTTCCTCCTTTGGAGCTGGAGAGCATGGAAATGAGGACAGGAAATAGCTACATGGCAGGAAAGCTGAAAAGAGTGCGTAACTGGCTGCACTTCACCCATTCACTGGCAGAGAACAATGATGATGAGGAGGATTGGGACACTCATATCCTTCCATCCTTCCACCATGGCTGCTATATTTAGCCTTCTGGCCTAGCTGTAACGTCTTTTCTGTTTTAATCTCTCCAATTCCTTTCCCTTTGACTCATTCAGCTTGAAATCCTTGTCTTTTGACTTCAAGGCATTGCATGACTCCATCCTCCTGCAATTTAGCCTGTCCTCCTCCTCATGCTCACCAGCCACACAGCCTGCCTACCTACAACTCCTTCTGTGCTGCACACCAGTGCCAGGCTGCAGTTTACCACACACCTCCCTGCTCGTTCAGATCCCCTGTTCACGTTTACTCCTTCTGTGGTGCTCAAAATAGGTGAATCAAAACCAGCCCTTGTTTTATATGCACTCTCCGTGAGAACCCTGCTGGCCTAACCACACATGCCTAACCTGAGTCACCGCATTTACACCACATGCTCGCGGGGACGAGGATGGCTTCTTGGTCAGCAGTGGCACTCTTTTGGGCCTCACGGGGCCAGCGGGCACACAGCAAATTAAACGTTAGTATCTTGTGACTGTGGCACTGCAGCGAGCTGATGTGTGCAGGGTTGGGCAGGCACAGGGACTGTGCAGGGCTGTGCCATGGCTGTTCCTGGAACATTTCTCACTCCTGGTGCGTTCTCAGCTAATTACTCGAGAATTGGGGAAGCCCCAGGCGCTAGCTGGGGCAGATGATGCCTGAGAAACACCTGTGAGCCAGGTTTGCTTGCGGATGAGGCTTAGGCAGGCAGGTTAGCACAGAAGGGAGGGCTGCTTCGGCTGAGGTGCGTGAGGCGAAGAGCTGCAGCCTGCTCCTCTGGCGAAGCGCAATTAGGGCTCTGTGCTCCTCATATCTCCGTGCTCCTCACGTCTCCGCGCTCCTCATGTCCCCCCCAGGCGCTCTCCTGCGGATCTCCCGGCTCTCCCCGTGCAGCCTGCAGGCCGTGCTGGTGGACAGGTACCGCTGGCGAAGGCAGGAGGCCGCCCCCTTGGCCAGCTTCCTCCTGGCAGCGCTGCGCTACGCCCCGGAGCACCGCGCCACGGCCGCGCAGTGCCTGCAGCACGCCTGGCTCCACAACCCGTGAGCGGCCCCGGTTCCCCCCTCACATCCCCGGTAACCCCCCCCCGGGGGCCGCCCTGCCTCACCTGAGGCGCTGGGGGCCGGGAGCCCCCTGAGGCGCCGCGCACAAGATGGCGGCGGGCGGGCGGCGGGGCCCTCCCGCGGCCATTTCGTGCCCCGGGGGTGTGAGGGGGGGGTGAGGGGGGGGTGAGGGGGGCACCGGGAGGCGCCCGGCGGGGTTGGGAGAGTTGTGTACAAAGCGAAAAGGTGCAAAAAAGGATTAAAGGCGGCCGTGCTCGCGTCCCACACGCATCGCTCCTTCAGCCCGCAGCCTGAGGGGGGGGTTATCGATGACAAATCGGGTAACGGGCAGCGGGCGGGCCCCGCCGCCTCCCTGAGGGGCCCCGGCGCTTTGTGCTGCCCTCCTCGCCCTCAGCGCGGCCGCTGCGGGGGCTCCGTGTGGCGGCGGCCGCCCCCCTGAGGCCCGCGGCCGGGGGCGGGCCCTCCCCTGACAGGACCCCGCCGCCCCCTCCTCCCCCCCCCGCGGCGCGGACGTGCCGAGCGGCAGGCCCCGCGCCCGCCGCACTGCGCATGCGCCCCCTCTGTCAGCGCCTCCTCTCCTCCTCCTCCCCCCTCCCTTCCCCTCACAGCCGGGACGCGCATGCGCGGTGCGGCCGCGCAGGAATCCCGCCCCTCGGCGCTGCCACGTGTCCCGACGCGGGAGTCACCGCGGGCCCCGCCCCCCCCCGCACGTAGCCAGGCACCGCCGCCTCGCCGCCCCCTCAGCAGGCCGCCCCGCTGGATTGGCAGCCGGGCGAGCCAATCAACCCTCCTCCCTTTTCCGAGCGGGCGGGCGCCGCCCAATGAGCATCCAGAAGGGGAGAAGGGAAGCCAATGGGAAGCGCCGGGGGGCGGGGCGAGGCGGCCGACGGGGGAGCGGGAGTGGGCGGGGCCGGGGCGCCCCTGGCGCCGGCGCCGGGGATCCCCGTGCGCCCAGAGCCGTTTCCGCCCGGCGCGGGGTGAGGCCGCCGCCGCCGCCGCTGCGGGGGGAGGGGCCGCAGCTCAGGGCTCGCCGCCGCCGCCGGTTGCCCGGGAAACGCCGCGGCGCTCAGCCCGGGCCTAGTGCCGCGCGGGGGGCCCGGGGAACGGGCCGGCCAGGTAGGAGCGGCAGGGAGGCGGCGGGAGGCAGCGGGGCCGTGCCCGGTGTTGGGGGGATTGGAGAAGAAGGGGGGAGGGGGGGGGGTGTGGGGGGGTTACCGGGAACCGGGGGGGGGGCTCCCGGTGTTGCCCCGCCTCAGGGCCCGGTGCAGGCGCGGCGGGAGGCCCGGGCCGGGCCATCATGGCGGGCACGGGGCTGCGCGGCGGGGCTCGGGGCTGCGGAGCGAGGCCTCACCGGGGGGGGGGTGTGTGAAGGGGGGGGGGCCCTCCGCAGGCCTTCCTCCTGCCCTCCTCTTCCTCATCATCATCATCCTCATCCTCGTCTTCCTCCCCGCCGTGCGGCCCGGGGCAGCCCCGCCGGTACCGCCGCCGGTGGGAGGAGGGGAAGGAGGGAGAGAGAGAGAGAGAGAGAGGGAGGGAAACGGTGAGGCGGGGAGTGGGGGGGGTTGAGGGGGGGGGGGGAGGCGCGTGCCCGGCATTTTCTGCTTGCTCATGGTGCCGGGGGCTGCGGGAGGGGGCTGCGGCCGGGCGGCACCGAGCAAGGTCACCGCCACCGGGGGCACCGGGGGCACCGGGGGGGGGGTGGGGAAAGAACCGGGGGAGGCAGCGCTGCGGTGTGTGTGTCCCCCCCCCCTTCCTCCTCTGGGCGAGGTGCGAGGCCTCGCAGCCCACCCCAGCCCCCTCTGGGCTTTATTGAAGGTTTTATTTTTTTGGGGGGTGCTGCCCCCATAAAGGGTGTGGGGCTGCAGCACCCCCAAGCCCCCCTGCAGCCCCCCAGCGTTATATAAGGGGGGTGGGCAGGGGGTGCCTGGCTTTTTGTCACGGCTGGGTGCCCCCCGGTGTCCCTGGTGTGCCCATACCCGTCATATCCCCCCCCCACACCCTATATAGGAGGGCTGTTACCCCATAAGGCACAGCCCCAACACCTTGATCCCATTTCCCTTTCCCTCAGCAGCAATGGGAGATTTCCCTTCCTCGCTCGCATAGGAAACGCAGGGATTTTTTTTCCCTTTTTTTTTTTTTTTCTATATATATTTTTTTCCTTGCGGTTGACCCAGGAAGTCATCTCGCCGCCGAGGTGCGGGGAGGAGGGCGTCTGCTTGGCTCTGGATCCTGTGGGGACGCGGGGAAGGCGGTGACAGCAGCTGCTGCTGCGGGCTCTGGAGCTGCGGTTGCTATGAGAGGAGCTCCAGGAGGTTTGGCTGAGCTCTCCAGGGGAGCCCAGCCGAGCGGCCTCCATTAGCCTGCTGCCGAGGAGATGGCTGGCTAAAAGGGAAAGCCCTTTTTAAGAGGTTTTGATTTTTGGGGCCGTTTCCCAGGCCCCGAGCAGAACCTGGTCTCTTTTGGTCCCGCCTGACGAACCCGCTGGGTTGGGTTTCGGCCTCGTTGGGCGCTTTGTGGGATCGCGCTCGGGGCTGGGAAGCCGGGGTTACCCTCCCGCAGATATTTTGGGCTGTGTGGAAAGTAGGCCAGGGAGAATCGCTGGGATCTTCCTGCTGACTGCAGGCTGCAGCCGTGTCTCTCCTCAACTCCAGCCTCCTTTCTGGCCAGTAACGGAGCCAGATGCTTTCCTTATTGTTTGTGTGTCTCCTTCCTCCCCTTCCACCGGCTGGGCCCCACTTGCCTTATTGACTGGAATTTCTGCTGCGTGCGGTGGGTGTGTGCGGCAGACAGCAGCCCGCTAGTGCTGAGGAGGGATTTTCCATTCACAGACCGGGGAGCAGTCAAAATAATGGCCCGGCTCAACTCGGGGGCTGGACGCAGACCACGGGCAGAGTTTCCCTCCTGCAGTTTACCCTCGGCTGCTCGTGCAGCCCCGTGGCAAAGCGTGCGGCGGCGGCGAAACGTCCCGCGGCCGTGGGGAAGGTTCCTGGCTTCGGGTTGAGGCTCGAGGAAGGAACAGTTTGCAGGAGGCCATTTTTGACGTGACTGTGTGTTGGGGAATCTGCCAGCTCCCATCCGCGCTCTGTCTGCTGGAGCGTAATAGCTTCCCTCTGAATTTTTTATTAATTTTTATTTTTTTGGAAGGAAGAGCGAGCGCCTTTACCTCCTTTCCTAAGCGCTGCTCCCCGGCTGCTGTCTGTGTGCTGGGTGCTGCTGGCAGGGAGCTCTCCGCCTGCTCGCTAGGGCTGACACGGGTCGAGGTATGCGGTGTGCGAGGGGGCTGCGGTGGCAGCAGAGAACAACTGCCATCTTTGTGAGCTCGCCCCTCTGCCGGGCAGCCCCTCTCCCCGCCTTTCCCTGCCCTGGGCTTTTGGGCTGCCCATTGCTGAGCCCCTGAAGCAAATTCCAGGAGCAGGATAACATGAGAAATGATTAAAATCCGCTCTGGCAGCAGATGCAGAACTCTGAGTAGCATTTCCAGGTGAGGCTCCAGCACCCAGCCGGCCTCATGAAGTAGGGGAAAAACTCATAACCCTCCTAAAAACTCACCCAGCGCTGGGGCAGAGCGTGCTGTGAGGGCATCAAAACCCAGCTCGCCACCTCTGGTGCCCCTTAGCCTTTGTTTACCGCCTCCCTGTCCGCTCTAATGGGGAATTAATCTGCTGCCCTGCATCCTGTTGAATAACTGACACCGCTCTGGCAAGGCCCTGCTTTTACTGTCAGCTCCCCAGTGAGCCCAAAGCAAGATCACAGCCCACGGTGGGGTGGTGAAATCCCACGTACGTTTAAGGCCCTTTTTAGAAAGAGCACTCGGTTACGGCCACATCTTATTTTGAGAAGTAATAGGGCAAAGTTGAAAAATGCCATAGGAAAGAGGTGGCGTTGAATCAGCATCCTGGCGCTCTCAGAAGCTTGTACTCTCTTTGGGGGCAAAAAATGGAAAAACAAAGCAGCGCTTCATTGAGGTTTTCCAAATGCTTCATGAAACAAAAGATTTCTAATTCAGGCTTTCAGGTGCAAAGCATATGAGGGAGGCCTGAGTGTGTGGTGTCCCGGACACACAGTGCAGTGGCCTGTGCCGCCTTTCATTTTGGACAGCCAGACTTTTTCCAGCTTGTTTTGAATGATGTGACGAGATAAAAATGTTTCAGTCTACTCTGGCAGTAGTAGGACAAACCCGATGGGTGCTCGGAGTTTTGGAAATTCAGAGATCATTGTTCTCATGGCGGTGTGACTGCACTGGAAACACACGTGTGTGTTCTCTGGTGCTGCTTTTGTGTGTAATTAAGAAGTTTTACCAGTGAAAATTCATATTATGTTGAGTATGTAAGGAAGGTTGTAGTAGGCATTGGGTTTTCATACAAGAAGTAGTAGCGGTGCTTTAGTTGAAAGCATTAAATGTATGCTTAAATATCTGGTGTGTCAGATGCTAGATCTCAGTTGACCATATGAAACTTCAGCCATTTGTTTATTTTAAAATAAATCCCTCATGGCGTTATACTTGTCTCTTTAGCTTTTTTCTCTTTCAAATTTAACAAAACCAGCCGTGTATGTTCAAGTTGTTAGACATTCAAGGCAGGCTTTGGCTTACATGACTGGTGGCAAGAGTTAGTGCGTAATAAGTTTGAACTCCCACAAAACTCTACCTTAAAAATGCCAGTCTGGCTTCACCCAAACCTTTTGCTGATTTTCATCCCGAAAAAAGCCCCAGCCCGTCACACAGCAAGAGCCCAACATCTTGGGGCTGCGGGAGCCGAGCTCCTTTCGCTTTTCCTCTTCCCTTAATTCCTTGCTGAAGTTGCTTGGGGTTTCTTGGTGGTGTTTTATTTTTTTTCCAGGATTTGCTATTTTGGTGGCAATTTTCCAATATTCCTGCAGCAAATCATCCGTGCGGCGGCCTCTGTCCCTGCTGAGCGGGGGGAATGCGCGGCGCTCCCGGCCTCCCCGCTGCGCGCACCGAGGGGTGGGACTTGCCGGGCTGCTGAAATCGCAGCGAGTCCCACCGAGCACGCTGGGAAGCACTTTTCTTCTCGACTTGGAGTTTAATTTTTGGCTTTCTATAATTAGCAAAGATGCTCTTTGTCTTGGAGGGTGAGCTCCACGGCAGATCAGGAGGTTCTTGTTCATCCCCCCCACGGCCGAGCCGGTGAAGCATTATTTTCCTGTAACAAAAATAGCTACAGGGATTTTTCCCTCGCTTCAACTGATGAGTCTGAACTTGAAAAGCTGTAGCCCAGAAGAAGAAATCTGCGGTGGATGGTAGCCTTACCGCCACCTCTGTGGACAACCCCCCCCAGGAGTGTCAATATTGTAGTTTCACTTGTAAATCTGCAACTTTTTTGGTCCTTACATCGAATTTAAATGCTTAAACAGCGCAACAAACACATTTTTAAATAATAGGTTGGGGAAAGAAAAGCTTTCTCGGTGAGTTTCCTCCTACCAGGCGCGCATGCAACGTTTTAATGAGGAATATGGGAAATATTCAGAGAGGTGCACTGGTGTGCTGAGACTTCAAGGTGGAAAAATGTGGGAGGACTCGTCAGAAGTTTGACGGGCGAGCTTTTCGTGAGCAGGAGAAGTAATTTCTTTTGTGGTCAGGAATCTAATAGTCCCACGTTCACCAAACATAGAGAAAAAGGGGAGATGAAGAGGGAGGGACGGAGACCGGTGGCATTGAGAAACAGGCAGGAATTTGGCTTTTAGAGTGAAATTCAGCAGTGAGCTGTTGTTTATGCTAAAGTTTAATCCGTATAAACCTGATAACGTAGACAGGTCTCGCATTCCTTCCTGGGGGTCACGGAAGGGCTAAGTTTAGCAGAGGGGAGGTATCCAAAGCAGCCAGATCGACGCAGTTTTTCAGGCAGCAAACTTTTTGTCTAATTCATCCCATTCTAAAGGAGCTTAGTTGTTTTTTTCACTTAGAAGCAGCCTTTTGAGACAGAATGCGAGTGAGTTTTGAAAACAAAACGCTTAAGCCCTAAAATATTTCGGAGTAATTTTAGAGTAGAAAGGTCACCGTGCTTTTGATGTGTCCGTATTTAGAGAGCGATTACAATTGCAATCATATACATTGACAATAAGGCATTGTCTGGCTTTGGGTAGCTGCTCATTTCCTGACTCAGGCGTGTTCCAGTCATCCTCGGGGAGCTTCTGCCAGCCCGCGGTGCTGGGCTGGGTTTTCTTCTGCACCCTTCTTCTTTTACAGGGCCAAACTTCTCAGCTGCTGTGCCAGTGGCGCAGAAGGCAGCTTGAAGTTGGGATACTGGGAAGAAGCCTCTCGGCTTTGAAATGGGCAGGTTGAAAGGCGAGCCTTTGGTAGGGAGCGAGTATGAGATCCTGTCATCGGACTTGTTAGCAGAACAGACCTGTTGGTGAGGATTCGGGGAAAGACAAAAAGTCAAGACACAGCTCGGGGCCTTAACCGGTCAGAGTCAGAGAATGCAGTCTCATGGTAGTGCACAGGCTTTGTGTCATGGAAATAAAGTGGCTGGTGCTTTAGAGGATTGTGTTGCATGGAAATATTTGGATAAGGAAGACCATTTAAGCCGGCGCTGCTCAGGCTGGAGGAGGGGAAGAAGCTCGCTGCTGGGACCGAGTGCCGGAGCTGCAGAGGTGAGAGGATGGCACTGGGAGGACCTGAACTTCCCCTCGTGGCTCCAGCCCAGCAGCAGAGCAGTGTTTTTCGGCATAACCCTGTTTCCCAGCCCTGCCTCTGCCCAAATTACAGCTTTCTGGCAACACTCTCGGTCACTCTCTAGCACTGGCACCCTTCAGGATGCCGGCGTGGAAGCTGCCCCTAATGAGCAATTACCAGATGAGCTTATTGGAGTGAGTGGAGGCGTGAGCACGTACCCTGGCTGGTCGGCAGGAAGGAGCCCTCTGGAAAAAGCAAAAGCTCAAGAACCACTGATTGGGAAGCTGGGGTGCCATGAGGGATCAGCTGGGACCCCTGAGTGTTAGCTCATCTCACCCTGGGGTGCGGTGTCAGTGTAGGTCCGTGTAGGCTGAGGTAATGGAAGAGCAAAGGAGCCCTCTGAATTCGTGTTTTAACTTCAAGTCTTTAACTAAAGACACCAAAACAAATTATTTCCTGTGTTTCAGTGGCATTAGGTTGAAATAACTTATAATCATGCTGCAGGAATGCTTTCAGTAATGTGGCTGTAGATTAACTTCTGCCACAGCGAGGCTCTGGAAGCTTCCTGCGAGCGCAAGACAGGCCGGCTGCTTGCGCACCGAGCAGGATCCCCCCGACTGCAGAGCCTTCTGCCTCAGTTCTCGCAGTTCCATGAATTTCTGGGGTGTTGGGGATCAGCCTGGAGGCTAACAGGGAACAAGGATACTTGGGGGGGGAAAGTTGGGCTCTGAGCTTGTGACCGCACACTCCTTGCACGATTTTCTGCCAGATTTTGTTGCCCATCAGCGACGTGGTTGAAGGTGACCCAATGTGCGCCACCATTGCCCTGTTCTCCTTCCCAACATCATTTCTCCTGGATCCAACTTGTGCCCGCCCTGGTGGAGAGCCGTCGGGAAAGCCGGCTGGCAGGGAAGCGGCACCTTTCTCATCCTGGGCGCCTGGCTTCTCTGCTGGCCTCTGCTCGGCCGCGGGGCCGGGCCAGCACCGGTGCAGCCGGGGATGGGGAGGCTGCCCTGACGCCGTGCCAGCTGAAGTCAGCTCGAAACTATTGCAGCGCTGCACCCTGAGCACGAGGTTACCCGGGGTGAAGCTACGCCGGGCAGCCGCGTCCACGGCTCGCCTGCAGAGCCGGGGGGGTTTGGCTCCTCCGTCCTCACCCCCCAGCAGTCTCCTGCCAGCCCTGCTGCTCGCTGGGTCCCTTTCTGAGCTCACGCAGCTTGCTAACCCAGCAGAAAGCCGTTTTATTTATTTATTTTTAGGTTTGGGGTTTTGCTGGATTCTTTGTCGCTTTTTTTTATTTTTATTTTTTCTCCAAGAGAGCGAATTGAATTGGCTCGCCAAGACTTGACGAGCTTCCAGAGCCCTCAGAAAATGACTAGGGGAGAGCATCTGGGTGGAAGTGCAGAGGATGTGGTGGGGACCGGCGAAGGGGAAGCGGGGTCTCCGCCTCGGGGCGGCACGCCGGCTGGATCCCGTAACCCTCCGGTGGCCGCTGCGAGCTGGGGACTGGCCAGGAGCCCGAAGCACTGCAGGGTTATCCCCTCGGTGGCTGTGCTTCTGGATAAAGCTTCAGTTCCCCGGTCAGAAATGGGCACCGTGGGCTTTCCTTCAGCTGGCGTTTTGCTCTGGAAGCTGGTCAGGTGAAACCTTCAACCCAGGCTGTGTCTGCAGTGGTGGTGTGGTGTCAGATCCAACTTGTGCCGCTCGGCTGTTCCTAAACAGCCAATTCCTGCAGGTATATTTCTGCAGAAAGCAAATACGGCACAGAGCTCGAGTGATGCCTCGTTTTGGAAAATGACAAAATATTAATTAGTGTTACAAGCACTGCAAACATCTGTATAAATAAACGTGCTACACAATGTTCCTTATTCTTTATTTTTTCCACCTGGTAATTAGTCTGTATTTCGCATCGACTTGCGGGTCATTATGACTTGTGAGCTAGAGAGGCATGCACAAAATTATGAATTAGGGAGGGTACGTTGTCAATCAGATGGATAAAAAATGCAGTAGGAAAGAGAACTGGAGCAAGCATTCCGTATAGCAGTGCGAAGAGGAAGGGATAGAGATGTGTGTGAGGCTGGAACAATGCAAAAACGTAATTCAGCCAGGGCTGCTCGCAGTGGAAACTCGAATCCTGTTCCTTTAATACGGAGAACTTGGTCGTAGCAGCGTGTTTGGAATCGAGCAAGTGGCTGTGCTGCACATCCCTGTGTGCTGCTCCACCTGCACGCTGCGGGCTGGGCTTGCTGTTGCCTGCATTGGCTGGTGGGACTTGGGGCAGCTTTTTGGCCATTGGAGCTTGGAGAAAGTTATTTAAAGGCTAGCATGTCGTGGCACTTCCAGGTGGATATTGCTGTGCAGAAATTTGCGTTGGGCCTGAGCGGTATGTCTCATAAGCAAGAAGTGTCATCCATTTTAAGGGTAATTACTTAGTGAAAATCTTCCCAAATAACCCCAAGTCAGCCATGCTAGGATAAGTGAAGAAGGTAGAAAGTTGCTACAAGCAACAGGCACTGTGGTATTTTGGGGTATGCCCATGGTGCTCTCCTTTGGGGAGGCTCTGCTGGGGTGCCTGTGCTGGGCTGGGAGGCTCCTGGGCGCAGTTCCCAAGCTGGTGGCATCCCTTACACACTGAGTTCCTCCGAGGAGGAACTTGCTGCCCATCCAGCTTCACTCCCAAAAGATGTCTGAGCACAGCCAGGGTCAGGGAGTTTTAAGGTGGGTTCCAAATTGCTTGCATCCATCAGCACGAGTCCATCACTTGGTGGAGTGTCTTTAAGCACTGCAGATGTGGAATATCCTTTGTGAACCTTTCATAGAACGTGTAGGAGGATGAAATATGCGCTGGGAAAGGACTTTACTTACAAACTATCGACATGTGTAAGTAAAATCACTGTGTCACAGCTCCTACTTCCTGCTCCTGTGTTTCTAACTCTTGCCTAAGCAGATGGAAGTAATAAATTAGGAAAGAATACAGCGTGAGCTTACTCTGAAAGCAAGGGCAGATGCTGAAATCTGTTGTCGCTGGTTTGGCCTTTCTGGGATGGAGACTGGGGCTGGTAGCGTGAGACTGAGCTCACAGAAACTCAGAGGAGAAGGTACCAGGAAGAGCGCAATGACTGGTCCAGACATCAACACTGGTTTTCACAGATCTGCACAGAAATGAAACCAGGATCCTTCAGGACAACTACTTGGACTGAAAATTCTTTTTTTTTTTTACCGTATCATGCAGCGGATGGGGGTGATGTAAGAGCAAACTGTTCTTGGGAGCAGAACTTGTAGCGTTTTGTTGCTTTCCTGGTTTCAGGGTTTAAGGATTCACTCCTCTGAGTGCTAGCAAAGCAGGCTGTTCCCGTGAGAGGAGCGTGTTGGGGCAACATTTGAAGGGATTTGGATATTTGCAGTTTTACGTGCAGGGAAGGTTGGGAGGGAAGAAATAAATGGCCTTGACATACATCTGAAAAATGACGGAAACTTTCCTGCCTTGTGTAAAATAAAATTACCCGAGTTGTTAAGAAAGATGGTTTGACAGAAATAGCGTGTGGGCTTAAAATGTAAAAATTTGTCGTGAACAACGGGAACTGCTTTGGAGTTGTGTTAGTATCGAGAGGGTTTAATTTAGCTCGGGTTAAGATCTCGGTTAAACCGATTAGCTGCACTTGTTGGGAGGCCTCAGGTTCTCAGCCGGGGTGCACGTGTGGGTCTGCAGCTTGCAGTGACTGGGATGAAACAAGTGAGGTGGCCACGGCACAAGGTGAGGCTGCTTTTGAATGCCCTTAAGTGGGGAGTGTGTTGGGATTTCTAGTGGTTCATACCACTGTCCTCTTGTTTTTTTTCCCCAACCCAAGTTCCAGATGCAGTTCTTCCAGGGCGCTTTGTCTCTGCTCTGGTGCTGGTGACGTGGATTCAGCGTGCTGCCATCTCCGTGTGTCACTCTGCCTGTACCGATAGGAAAATCGGGGCACAAACCAGGGATTTGCTTTCATAGGACATCTTTTAGGTGGTATGGAGGTAACACAGGGCTCTTTGCTACAGAGCTCATGGTGCAGATTGCCTCTTTCAGACTCTTACAGGTAGCTATCTCATCCATGCCAGTCCTCACCATGTGTCTGTGCTCTGCTGTGCTGAGTTGCCTCTCTTACACCTTTAGAGTCCTTCGGCAGCATAGTAAAGCAGTCGGTGCTTTTAATTCTGATGTTGGTGGAGACAGGTGAGAAAGGCAAGTGACCCAGGGCTGGGGAAGCCGTGTAGCACGAGGCAGGGTATTTTTCCTGCTCATTCTCACTAGCATTGTAACGCTACAAGATTGTTCTCAGCCTGAACTGTGCTGTTGCTGATTTGTAGCCGTCAGGACTGATAAACCATGTGAAGGGGCCTTCAGAGTATCTGTGGCAAACTGTTCTTGGATGGTAGTGCATGAAGCCTGCCTGCATTGCCTGGGAGTACAACTGTGCTGTTTTCCTCCTGCGCTGAGATCATTCTCCTATCCAACTGTTACCCAGCTGATGTCCTGACAGTCCTCAGTTTTTCCATAATGACAAAATCAAATTAGCCCTAAGATGACTGGTGCATGCGGCATTCCTCTTGGGTAAAGCGTGTTGGCCTGAATATTTTCTGGCTAGTTTTTTCTCGGGGAGAATTCAGCGTTTTGCGCTTGAAAAGGAAAGGAGAAAAGATGCAGATGAGGAAATGCTGGTGTTGGAGGTGCAAGGAAAAAGCACACAGCTTTCTTCTAGAACATAATCTGTCCAGCTGTGAGTTAGTCATCTTCAGTCTCGTACAGAATGCGTCCAATCTAAATAGTTGAGCATCTCCCTCCTGAATGCGGCAAACCGGCGTCTTTTCTGCTCATGTGAAGCTGTAACAGGCGCAACCCATCTTAGGAGTGCCTTCATACTTGTGAACCTGCAGCATCCATCATGCTGTCAAGCCTCATTTACTCATGTGATGGGATTTTTTTTTTTTTTTTGGCTTCTGTTCCACAATTTTCCAGGTTTAAAGAGGCTGCTTGCTGTTGGCTGGGAGCACAGCGCTGAGGATCCCAGGCAGGAGTGAGCAGAGAACGTAACGCAAGACCGGGAGTGACTCTCCTGAGTCAGGCTGAAGGGTTCGTTCAGCTCTGTCAGGGCCAAAAAATCGATGCTTGGGGAAGAATGTAAGGTGAGAGGGCTGCAGGATCTTGGCTAACGTCTCTAATTTCAGTGTAGTAGTTCGTGCTGTTACGTT
This sequence comes from Anas acuta, assembly GCF_963932015.1. Classification (NCBI taxonomy): domain Eukaryota; kingdom Metazoa; phylum Chordata; class Aves; order Anseriformes; family Anatidae; genus Anas; species Anas acuta. The sequence continues at coordinate 9,788,591 of NC_088989.1, read as the reverse complement.
AAAGACAGCCCTGTTCTGGGCTGCTTTGATTTCATGTAGCTATCCTTCAAGGAAAGGGGAATAACTTGTCCATTATGACTTGCTTTCTGTGTGGATAAATACATGTCTGCGCTAATCCTTTGTTTATATAATTATGGCTTTCTTTTTGAGGGGAGGGGGAGATTCTTGTTAGTGACCAAAGCAAGAACTGGTGAGCTTTGTGTGAACTGGCCTGCGTGAGCTGAAAGATTTCTGTGCTGGTAAAGGGATGGTGGACGTCCTTCTTTAGGCGCTCAAGGAAACTAGCTGTGAGTGTGTTGGGAAATAGAAATACCCATAAAGATAGGTGCTGATAAATCTTACTGCTGTGAATGGGGAAGAGAACAATTACAATTAGACCAACATCTTTGCTATTAATATATGTTTCATGAAGCTATGGGGATGCTAACGTCTTTGGCTAACATCTGTTTATGCAGTGGAGCAGCAGCCTCCTCTGGAGGGGCAGTTGGAACTGGAGCTGCACTTGGGTAGTTTGAAGCATTCTCCAAAGGCTCCCGAGAATGTGTTTGATGTAGTTTTAGTTTGAAAAAAAAAAAGTTTAACACTTTTTCACAGAAACTACACACGTACTCTGCGCACTGTGAAGGCTTAATGGCTCGGGTTGCTGCTGCCTTGGGACCCCGAGGCTGCAGTCTGTTGCATGACTTTAAATTTCCCCCGAAGAATTGTGGTAAATCCATATGCTGTTTTTCAGGCAGTGTTCAACAAACATGGTCTCGTTCATTGGGAAGCTGCAATGCCAAGTATAAAAATGACTAGGTGAGATTTTCCAGTCTTTGTTAGGTGGAAAGTCAGCTCATCGGAAGGTTATTTTTGGCCTTAAAACGCATAGTTACACAAACACTTAGTGGCCCTGGAGAAGGAATGGGCAAAGGGCTGAGCAACCTGATCCAAGTTGGCCTTGCTTTTGGGAGAGAAGGGGGTTTCAGGCAGCGAACCTCCAGTGGTCCCTCCCAGCCCGCCTTGTGCTGTGGGTGTGGGGGGCATGCCTGTTGGAGGGAGGAAGGCAGGAGGACACCGAAACTAGAAATGGTTGTGCTGGAGGAACTGCAGAAACACTGGACAGCTAAAATACCTGGGATTGTATCTTTGAAAGGACACACCTAGCTGTATGGAAGGGGGTGAGATGAAATAAGCTTTGAATTTACTGCTCTTTCGTATCTTTTTATCTGGGTAAAATAAAATATTGGGTAAAGCTTTCATCAGACACTAGTAGGATAATAAAGTATGTTTAGGGAGTCCTGGATTGTTTTTACCACCTCTTAAGGAAATTTACGGATCCACACAGTTGCAAGGTGGTGCGTTGGCTAGCAGAGCTGCAAACCCACCCATGCGTTGTGAAGCAGCATTTTGGAAAGCAGCCCCTCAGAGGGCTTTAAGGTCATCACAGCTAACTGCCTCCACACGGTATTTGGGTCAGTATTTTATTTAAAGGGGTTAATGTGATTCTTGGGCACATCTAAAAAAGAAAAAGTTGAGGGGAAAGGAACATCAAGGAAAAATAAATAAGTAATCTTGCAAACAGTAACGTCGAGACTGATACTGGAATTGAATTTTGGTTTCTGTGCTTCAAGAAGAATGCCAGTGTATTTGGAGAGAATTCAAAGGACAGCTGCAGAAATGATCCAGGGACTGGAAAATAAGCCTCATGATGTGAGGCTTAAAGGAGCTCAACTTACTCAGCTTATTGAAAAGACAATTGAGAGAGGACTTGATCTTTCTCTAAAAGGACTTGTGAGATTTGCTGACAAAGGCATAGCACTATCAACTGAGGCTGGATAAATTCAATCTTGAAATACAGTTTCTTAGCAATGACAGTAATTAAATGTTGGCATCGCTCACAGGGAAGGTGAAAGGGGCAAATCTTCATCTTCGCCCTTTAAAATAGGCCTGACTTGTTTCCTTCTGGAGAAAACATACTGTGATTTTTGTTATTATCATGGCAGTAATCCTTTCCTGACACCAGTTTTTGAGAATCTTTAGAGGTTTTGTGCCGTGGTCAGTTGGAGCAGGTTCAGCTGTCTGTGCTCGCGGTCAGCGCCAAGGTCGTGAAGTGCAGATTGATTTAGAGGAGAAATGGTTAACCTGGTGCTAGCACACACTGCCTTGCATAAGACACACAAGATGTGAGAGCAGCTCTGAAATTTAATGCTTTGTGGCTTGCATCTTTGGAAGTCAGCTCTTTCCCATACTGCGTTGTTTCAGATGTTTAAGATATGTTTAAGGCTCTCTGAAATCCTCTGCAGAGCAGCACTGATGTAACTGTGTACACTCACTGTATTCAAATGAGCGTTTCTGGATTCCAGTTGACCACAGCAGAAGTCTAAATCGTTTTCCTCCTTTTTTAGAAACAGCATTAAAAAAAATTGCACAATGTTAATGTGATTACAGCTCCTCTGAAAGGCAAAGCAGGCCCAAGCTCTCCTGGTCGGTTTGTTCTTAAATTAGTGGAGGGTATTCTCTGTCTCAAGTCAACTGGACTTGGTCTGAAAGTTTATTAACGTTTGAAATAATATTAAATAATCATCAAAAGCAGTATTCTAATGGCACTTGTTTGCTGTTTTTCGTGCCATTCAAATGAGATTACTTCAGCAATTCTGCTCCTCCCTCACTTTGTAAATTCACCTGGGAAATCGGTGACTCAGTTGGGTAATGGCTCCAGATTGTGCTTGTACTTTTTATTTGTGTTTGTCCATTCCGCCACTCCCTCGACAGCTGCTGAGTTTCTGTATTTTCATAGATTACCTTGCCCCAGGTGCCTCTGCAGATCTGCAGAGCTCTTCAGTTCCCTTCCAGGTCGTTCCCAGCTCTCGGTACCTGCAGCGTTGTGCAGGCAGAGCTCTCCCGGCCAGCTCTACGGGTGTGTGCGCGCGCAGAGGAGGCGGCGCGGGGCTGCAATCTCCTCTCCTCTCCGGCACGGCTGCATTCCTGCCTCTCCTCTGCTCCAGGTCCTGCCGGGGAGGAGCTGCTCGGCCTCTCTGCAGCTGTGTGCTGAGAGCAGGAAGCCTTCCCGCAGCCTGGGGAAGAAGGCGGCTCAAAAACCCATAGCTTTTTTTTTTTTTTTTTTTTTTTCACGTTGAGCCCATCGATTTGTCACAGGAATTGAGCTGCTTTGTAGCTGCGAAGGAGGTTGTCTAGCAACTGCAAGTTTCCTTGCTGAAGGCGAGAGGGATAGCAAGCTGCAGGAACGTGTTGGGGCACTGCACAATGTCAAGCAAAGGCCTCCAGCTTTGAGATCCAGTGCAGCAGCCTCAGCTGCTTACCTCATCCAGACAGCCCTGTCTGTCCTAACCTGCAGGAGCTACTAGCTGCAAGTGCCACGCACAAAAGAGGCTGTGAAGGATTGGCAGTTAGGAAACCTCCCCCTTCCTCTCTGCTGTGTCATCGTCTGCCTCTCCCCGGCACCGAGAGGCTGATGGAGGCAGCCGCGTTCCCTCTGCTGCAGGGGGTTTAACCTCTTGTAGCGCGAGCAACTTTCATGTTTCAACCTCTCAGTTTCACCATCTGGCTGCAGATACTTGTGCTCGGTTGAATTTGCAGTAGTCAGTGTTCTCGGTATACTTCTCATAATCCAATATTCAAAAAAAAACAGCGGTTGTGGTGGCAGATAGAATTTCGCTCTTGCTGTGTTACAGAGCCATTTCCTCAGCGTCGCTTCCGTGTGAGCTCCACACCGAGCACTTTCGGTCAAGTGCTTGATTTCAGTACTCCCGTGGTACCACCCCCATGTAGTTAAGGGGGTTGGTTGTGGGGTTGTGCGCTCAGAGAAGCTCTTTTCAAAGGAAGAAATTACTAATAAATCTGAAAGCCACCAAAACCAAACCTGAGTGGCTTTTGTCTTTATTTAGTCACTATTTGCAGGTTTGTAACTGATCATCCCCTTGATGATTTTCAACTTGGTTATCCGCTTTTCATCTTGTTAACACAAAATGGGCCACTCAAAGAAGTGGCAGTGGCTTGCAGCACTGGCTGTACCACTGAACTTTGCATTTCTTGCCAGCAGTTATGGAGCACGTGGTGGGAGCTCTCTGAATAAGTACAACACCTCCACCCCTGTGGTTGTGAGAGCAAGTCTCCGATTATCTTATTTTACCAAAGATTTACAAAACATTTTTTTTTTTATCTCTTGCTTCACAATAAATTACTTGTATGCCTTAAAGCTTGGTGGTCCGCTATGTTGCTGGTTAATGGGTTATTCTGTAAATCTGCTGTAATTCTGCAGTAGGGTGGGGATCACCTGGGTGTGGAGGATCTGCCCCACGGAGCAGGGCATGCCGTGGTGCTGTATGGGGAACGTCGGCCCTTCTCTTGCCAGTGCCAAGCTGCAATATGACACGGGATGTGAGTAAGCCAGAAAAGTGAACCATGTTAAAGAGCACCTCTTGGTCGGAGTTCTGCATCAGCAGGTGGGCAGAAGCCCCAGAATTCGGGGTGGGAAGGGAAAATAAGGCTTTTTGGCCGATACACTGTTCAGGGGCATATCGTGATTGCTCTCAGCACCACCATGTCTGCTCACTGATATGTTCTGGGCTGTGCAAAGTTGGTCTGCAAGAAATTAGGGATTTCCAGAGGTCTCAGAGGTATCTGGAGGAGCCAAGTACCTCTGGACACCAGTGCCAGGCAAGTACAGTAGGCAGGGGGTTCCTGCAGAGACCTCCCTGACAAGGGGACGCAGTGGGGCCATGTAACCAGCCGAGCTCCAGTGCTGGAAGACTGCAGAAATCTTTCCTGAGCTCTTTAAAACCCAGTGAATTTTACATAGTTAGCAGTGCTTGGTGATTACGCAGCTTAATTAGCAATAGGATTTGACCATCTCGCTGTGTGCAGCGCAGGCTGCAGATCTTCCCCTAGCCGAGTTTCCCACTCAAAGCCTGTTAAACAAATTGCTGTTTGTTAGAGCGCAGCAAACGAGCGTTACATAAGCCTCGAATAACTTCCTTCCAATTCGGGGGAAAAAAATGTATTTGCATGAGCTCAGGCCCAGGTGCAAGGCTGCGAAACTTGCTGGTCACAAAGCCCAGCATGGGCTGGAGCCATGAGGGCACTTGGTGACTGGGAGGGAGGGAGGAAGGGAAAGGGGGCTCAGAACTGGAGAGCAGGATTGAACCTCGGCCCTGTGAAGGGTCTGTGATGGCCAGGCTGCCTTGGTGTGGTGGGCTGCCTGCTGGGGGCTCAGCCTGTGGCAATGAGAAGATCCATGGCAGGCCCTTGTGAGGCTGGGGGCTCATTTTCTCCCCTGCCTCGTCCTCTAACAGACTGTGGGACAAATTGTGATTTTTCCACCACATTAAAGCACCCTTTGGTGTTGTTGTGGATATTGTACAGTCCTGCTTCCCCCTGGAGCCACGGCGGTGGTGGGGGCGAGGGGCGGCAGCGTGAAATGGAGGACTCCTGAGCTGAGGGAGACCAGGGCTGGGGCTGGGCCCCGGCGCGTCGCGATCCGGGCTCCTCCGGCCTCGCTGCCATCTGCCTCGCCTGGGAATAGTTTTCTCTGGCGCAGCCCCTGTGCCTCGGTGTTGCATCATCTCTGGGAGGCAGGCCAGGCCCGGAGCCCCAGCACAAAGGCTTTCTGAAGCCGATGAAGCTTGTTCTGTGTGCGAAGCGGCGCGCTCCTTCCTGTCGGCCTTTCCGCGGCGTTCCTGAAGCGGCCCGGCTCTGGGAAGCCCTCCGTAAATCGCCGCTTTATATCCCCCTGCTTCCTGCACACCTGGCTGATGCAACGTCTGCCCGCCGAGCCCGGCTGCGGGCTCCTCTGGAGCCGTTTTGTTCGCCCTGGCGGGGAGTGGCCGGGCAGGCAGCCGGCATCACGTGGAGGCCTTAAATAGATGTAGAAAGGACGTAGGGCCAGGCTCGCAAGGCAGCGAGTATTTAGTGGGATTACGGAGAAATCTTTTCCAATTCTGGGACGGGAGGCTGCAATCCTACTCCTTGGCAACTTGTTTGTGGTCAGCCTGCCACTGGTTGCAGCTCCTGGCCGCCGCTGCCTGCCAGTAAATGCTGCCGATTCTCCTCCCATGTTCAGCGACTTCCCGCGGCCGCGGGGACCGGCCGGATTCTCGTGGGAACTGTAATTCCCTCCGTTTGGAGCCAGGCCTAGTTATTGCCCTTTATTGCTCCGCTTCCCTCTGACCTTGCATGTGGTATAGGATTTTCTCCGAAATCCCTTCATAACACACATTCAAGGTCTGCAGTTATTTATCCTTGGGGGATGTCTGACGGCCTTTTCAATTTAGGGCTCGTCTACTTAGGAAAGTTTGACCAGTTACGTAGATACAGCCGTTCACGTGCTTGCTCTTACACTCACAGGCAACAAAAGCTAGAACAAAGAAATACTCTGGTCTGCCAGGATTAAACCGGTGTTGTTTATGTTATTTAAATTAACCTCCAATCTTATTTTAACCATAGCCATTTTCTGGCATAGGCAGGCCTCTTAAATTCAGTCTCAAAATGTAGGGCTTGTACGGACAAGGTGCGGCAGACAGCAGTGGTACTTTCCAGTACTGCTGTTCCTCGGTGTCTGCTCTGCCCTATTGCAGAAACGCGTTGCCCTTATAACCATATCTAAAGGGGAATCTGTATTTTACCTGCTTCTGCTTTTAGTCCCGTGTTCTTGGCGTCAACTGCGCTCGATGAGACATGGCAACATTTCCTTCCTGCCAGCTGTTTTGGCAAAGGCTTAGAGGGGACAGTCGCAGCACTCACTGCCACAGCTGGATTCACTGGAGGTTAGTTGTCGAGCCCTTTATCAGAATATCAGTTCTGAACCTTTTTGTTCGCATTTTCTGATTTTTGTGACACACAGACGTTTGCCTGTTCCCCTTCACCCTGTGGGAAAAGAGAGCGACAACCTCAGATTGTAGAACCAGCACAGCAGTCAGGACGTGTTCCTCTTGCTGCAGCCTTCTTCCCCTGCTACCGTCCCAAATCAGATGCTTGTAGAACTGTTTTGTTTTTATTTTTTCCTCTTTTTTAGTTTCATTTACTTTGGTAAATTTTTCTATCATCATTTCTGTGGAGTCTTATTTATAGTAGACCTTTCTTTTCATCTTCCATTGCTGTGGATCTTTCAGGAAAGAATGGAAAAGAGTATTTGCAAAAATAAAAGCATTTTCAGGAGTTCACCTTTATTTCATTTTTGAAATTATCATTTTAAATACTTTTTGCATTTGAAAAAAATATTTAATTCTTCAGCATTTGAAGAATTTGTCATCTTCACCAATGATTTGTTATGCTGTGGGATAGAGGCAATTTAATGCAATGGTTTTAGCACAGAAATGGGCCGAGAAGTACTTCTGTCTCTTGAGTTTTTTTTATCTTCCCCACCATTAATATTTTTTAAAGTTTTATTTTGATGATTAACATTTCTGAGGTTTAGTATTTCATGGAGACTGCTAGATTTTCAAAGCGTTGTTTTGTGAAGTTTTCTTAAAACAAAGGTTATGCGGACTTTGATATGAACTTCTCTACTGTGATGGTCTTTTCCTTTACATCGAGGTTGTTACTCCTTTAAAACATCATCTCTGTCACCATCCTGCTCAGCGGACCGTGTGTGCAGGCCATGCAAATGCAGCTAGGTCTGTGCTCATCAGCGTGGGGCACAGGCAGAGCTACCTGGTGTCTGCCAGCCACCTCTTCATGTAAGCACACCTCGGAATAATTTGGTCTGCCACGGATCACTGCTACTCTGTAATTTGCTTCCCCTTTCTAATTTGGTATGTATTTGTTTATGGAATTATCCTTCTGTGTGAATCTTCAGCCAATTTCAAATCAATATGAATTAAACTTTCCAGTAAGCTTTCACGGTGCCAGTGAAGTGTTGTACAAAAATCCACACGAGCCCTTGTCTCGAGCCTCTGCCTCCTGGCTGTACTGGACTGTAAGGAATGCAGTTGAGTTGTCCTGCAGAAAGTATTTCTGGAAGCAAAATCTGCCCTTCCTTTATCTCTTACTATATTTTTCTTTTATCATAATACCTGATATCCTTAGTGATTCTAAAAGAAAAGCTCAGGCTGTTTGTTTGTCTGCAAAACAAAGGGGTTTTGCACAACTTCTTGACTGCTGAATCAGCAGCAAAGTTTTGAGGTTATTCTTCCTGCTTTTCTGAGGAATCTCCCCAGTCCCAGGTCAGTGGCTGAGAACACTTGCGTATGCATTTTGTAATTTCTTGCTTGACGGTTTAATTTCTTTCACTTGCTCGCTGTCACCACTGACGGTCCCTTAGGGTGTAGTTTGCAGATGAGGTTAACTAAAACCAATGTTTTCTGAGTCAGATAAAATGATGGAATCCCATGGGTGGACATGATGAAAATCTCTTACAGTATCTTAAACCCAGTTTAAACGAATTTGACCAAAGGATTTTCAGTTTTCAGCTGTTTACCGAGTTTTATCAAAATCAGTTTAGCTTGCTTGTACCTCAGTTTTAAACACGGCTTACGTGGCCTTAGCTGAACTGCTTTATCACGCTGACTTTAGCTAAGTAGGTGTATTTGTAGACACACGTTGAGGTGGCTTCCAGCTTTTCCTTAAGGTGCTTTACGAGAATGGGAATCATCCGTATGATTTCATACCTTGTAAGGAACAGCCTGACTGATGCATCAGTCAGTGGGTACCAAAAGCTGATGGAGCTGACCTGCGTAGTAGAGGCAGCACTGTTGCCTTCCCTGATCCTTGACTCCAGGTCTTGTGCAGCATGGTGAGCAGATCGAGTCTCACTGGGGTGTTGCATTTTGACACGCTTAACGATTTTTAAATGTTGTTCTAAGAGCTTGTTGATGCTTTTGTCGTGGTTCTCCAGATCCCAGAGAACAAGTGAGCTGTGAAACAAATATATAAATAGAAGTATTTCTCTTTGCATATAGATACTTACATATAAAAAAGTATGATAATGGCAAATACTCATATTAATACATTTTTTATTTAATTAACTCAGTCTTTCCTTGCTGCTTAGTGAATCCAGCATGTTTCCAGGGCAGAGCTAAGCATTTGTATTAATAGACTGAGGCACAATTCAGGTAAAACAGAATAAATTGGAGTTAAAAGTCTTACAGATTTGTCTGCTCTGCCTCTGTGTAGGTGTCCTTATGGAACAGCATGTCTGAAATTCTGGGAATTTGATGCATTTTTTTTTGAGCTGGCTGTTTTAAACTGGCGAAAACCCTTGATCTGATTCTGTTTGCACTAAAGGTGCTTGCCCTTCTGTGAGTATCTGCCCTTGACATGGGGTTTGTAGGTGTGCTGGAACAAACAGGCAGTGCCTGCTGCGCTTTGGGTGGACTGCCCTCGTGTTTGGGTGCCGCGATGTTTGGAAGCGGGACCTCTGCAGAATGGCAGCTGAACCACTTCACATTTATGTGACATGTCCCATGGATTTGGACTGCAGGCTCTCAGCGGCACGAGTGGCGAGAAAAGTTTCCAGCAATAAATTTTCTGTGTCTGTTTGATTTGTAACACGGAGGGCAGCGTTTGTGGAAGGGAGCCAGTGCAGTGCTGCTGCTGTTGCATCCGAAATGGTTTCGAAAATTAAATTTACTGTTCAAGCAGGTGTTATCTAACCTTTGCTTGGCCAGCTTGGATTTATTGCAGTCCTTCCTGTCGATACAGGATGTTACCTGAAATAATTGAATAGCATGTATTTGCATTTTAGCTAAGGCGGCCGTTTGTGATTTTGGTGTGTGACCTGTGCTGAGTCAGTTGGGGACCACGAAGCTGTGGTCATGGTGCAGGTGGATGGATGCTCATCTCGGCTCTTGTGATGATGCTGGGGAAGACCAGGTGTCTTTGTACTGGTGTGACTGGTTAAGGAGGCAGGAGTGTAGCATGGGGGCAAGAACATCTTTAAACACTGCATTTTCGAAACCAGTTAAGCATTATTTACCCACTAGGCCATCAAAATTCCCGTTTCCATTTGATTTTGAGAAGAGTTGTATCACAAGAAAGAGAGGTTTGTGCCATGGTGTGAAGCTCACTGCATTTGCATTGAGATTTCAAATTTTAGGAAATCTTCCAGTGGCACTGGAGAGAACTTCCTGCCTTTTTTTCTCCCGTCCAGCTGTATATTTTTGGGGATAGGAGGCAGGCAGGAGTTTGGGGATTGTCTATACAGGGAATTAACCGGTGCCATGGGTGAATGTTTTGATCTCAACCCCTGTTTTCTGGGCAGGCTGATGTTTTGGGTGTTCCCAGGGCAAGCTTCATGAAGACCACACTGTAATCTAGCCTGAAGGTGGTGTGGTCTTGGACAGCACTTCGGATTTGTCTCAGCGATTCATTTTGAATGTTACATTGTCAGAGTTGAAAGTACACAGAAAACAGCAGCGACAAACAGCAAAATCTGAGAGCTGGCGATTGTTGGGCAAGTCCTGCTGGATCAACACAAAAGCAATTGAACTGGAATTCGCCTTGTCTAACCTTTTTTGTTTGGCATTTCGTGGTTCTCCAGCGCTCTTTCCCAAAAGTGGGAGTTGCTGTTGGGCCGAAACGGCCTGCTATTTGCAGCGTTGGTGGTGGGAGGGTTTCCTCTGAGCAGTGACCCAGAACTTGTCCCGCTGTGCCCAGGGCTGACATGGTGTCCTGTGAAGCTCGGGTCCAGAGACCGCGCCTGAAACCCTTGGGTCCTGCTGAGTCACAAGTAGGCAGGAGCTGGAATTTGTCCTGATTAAATCTCAGGCTGCTGCCAGCTGGGGACGGTCATGGCAAAGGCAAGAGATCAATAGGGTAAAGAAACCTGAGTGAGTATTTAAAAAAAACTATACTTTTTTATTTCATTTCATTTTTTAAAGGTTTCTATGTCCCTTAGAAGGGAAGGGTACTCTAGATGCTGTGAGACCTGTCCCCCCCTTTTCCTTTAACCTTTACCCGGTGTTACGTGACTCCGTGTTGAAGCAGGATCCATCTGTAGCTCCCAGCTGCATTTCAGCAGCACAATTTCTCGTCTGGTGTCAGTGCAGAAATCGCAGGTCTGTCACAAGCACAAGAAGGAGTGGGACACTCCTGAAAGGAACCTTTATGATTATTTTTCACCCAGAAAACACACTCAAGGACACCTGAGCTGGCTCAGGCTGCCTGTGGACTTGTCCTGCTCTGTTTTTTCATCTGCCCACCTCCCCACGAGGTCGTTGCTTTGGGGCATAACAGGGAGTAGCCGTGGACCGCTTGGAAATGGTTCCGTGCCACGTCTGTAGTTTGCCTTATGCCTGTCGCATGATCAGGAAGAGATTTCTCCTAGGGATACATGCTGAAAAAGGGAAATCTGTCCCAGTGATAAGACGAGTGCCCTGCCTTTTAAGACAGAAGGGAGAGGAAATATAACGTGCGGCATCTCCACTTGCCAACTTTCACTTCATTCGCCCTTGGACGGGGAGTTTTGGCATTTCTGGGGTGTGTGTGAACAGCAGCAGGGTGGTCCCAGTGAGAAGCCCCCTGCCCACGGCTGCAACCAGGAGCTCTGGGGCCTCACTGCCCACGGTGAGGGCCTCAGGAGGCCGGGTGGAGGCTGCCCAATGCCTCCATGACTCACTTGCTGCCCGGAGCCTGACGTGGCCCAGCCATGGGGAGAGGACCACAGGGACCCCATGGAGCTCACTGCTATCGGTGGCAGCCCAAAGCCTCGCTGCTGGCCTCTCCTGCCCTGCTGTGGCACAGCCTCGCTGCCTGTTCTGCCTCCTTGTCCTCCCCGAGCGGGCCATAGCCACGGCTGGTTTGGGGAAGGAATGGGGAAATGCCGATGGAGGGCTGCGGGTTGTGGGTGACAGCTGCTGCTCACGTGCAGAAGGAGCCAGGAGGGTGCTTCTCTGCTAATTAGTGCTAAGTTTAGTTGGGGGGGTTATTGTTATTGGCTTTGTGGCGGAGCGGATCACTGTGTGTCAGTCCAAGGCTGTGGGGGAAGAAAACACACCGCCATCTGCCTCTGCCCCCCTCTTCCCTGGTCCCAGGTGTGAAAATAAAGCACGTGCAGCGTGCCACTTGCTGTAAGTCTAATTTCTGCTCGTCTTTTGCTGAAAGCCTTCTCTGGGGGCATATGGCAGAGACCTCGTGCCCGTAAGGGAGGTTCAATGCTTTGTTTCTCCCCGGCAGGTTTCCCCATGTCCGTGACGTGTTGGCCGAGGCTCTGCGGCTCCTCTCCGCCCTCGGAGCGGCCGGTCGCTGCCCTCTGGACTCCGTGATCCCCGACGGGCGTCATGAGCATTGCAATCCCTCTGGGAGTCACCACACCAGATACGTCCTACTCCGACATGGCCGCAGGATCGGAGTGAGTGTTACCCCGCGGAGGAGCAGGGGAGGGTGGCTGGGGGTGCCTCGGAGCCAGGGCCGGTGCTGGTCCACTGGATCTGAGATGGTTTTGAATGTTTAACAAAGGTTTTGTGGAAATTGGTAAGTTCTAAGGAAAGTTGTAAGAGTATGAGGCACACAACACTGCTTTTTGTATCAGCTCGGTTAGGAAGTCTGCGTGCAAGTGCATGTGGTAGTGCGTTTGCACTTGACGTTGGCAAGGTACAAGCCAGCTCCTTTTCAAAAGCTGTTGTAAATGAGAGCTCAGTATGTTGGGCTTCCCTCTCAGCAGAGCCTGCTAGCTCAGACTCAGTACCAGTGCATACGTGACTGATTTCTGGAGCAGTGCAGAGCTTGGCTGGAGATGTACAACAGCATCACTCTGCGTAGACGCCTTCGTGTGTGTTGTTCTGCCCTTGAGCATATTCCAAGAAGTGCAGCTAGGTGTGCAGACCTTCAGGGTTCCCATCACAGCACTCTGCCTTTGTAGGAGTCAGGAACATTTCAAATCCTGAAAATATTGTGATCTTTTCTTAAAATGCTTGTTAGAATGGTGTTAACTCGAGTGAGTACTGTGTTTTCACTGGGGCCAAGAGGAAGGGCTACCACAAAAAGGGTTATTATATCTGGTATGCACTGTAGCGTCTATTTCTCCATAGCAATTCCTTTTTTTTTTTTTTTAAGGACATTTTGCAGATCTATTTCCGCCATGTATTATTTACAGGTACCTGCTGTGCAAATACCTGCATGTCAGATTGATCACTGTAGAGCAGATAATGCTCCAGACTGCTAATTTTGAGTTGTAAGAGCAGTGGGCTAGGCTGTGAATCATTGTTTTGCCCTTCCATCTTGCCCTGATTTAAATACACACAGTCTGACTACACAGTCGCACTCCCTGCAAGACTGCTAATGCTCTTTTTCATCTGTCTTGGCACTGGCCCCATTGTAGGCATTCTTCTTTGTGAGGCTTCATTCCACCACAAAGTCCATATTTTTATAGACTGTTTTAAACGAGGAGTCAAAAATCTAGTAGGTCACTCATCTGCAGTAGGGATCTGATCCTTCAATTTCAAGACTTAATATTCAGTACTGCTTGTCACATGCTTCTCCCACACCAGCTCTTTAAAGACTCAACATCCAGGAATTTTAAACTATTTATGGCAGGAGAAAGAGTGCTAAATAGTTTGCTCGTGTACTATGTGCTTTGCTTTCAGAGCTGAGTGGGATATATCTATGCATGTCCCTTGTAAAATTTAAATATCAAAAGGCTGTCTATAAATCCTCTGCAAAGCATTTTTTCCACTGGCTGTAAGAAATTTGTAGGTCCAACTTGAGGCTAGGCTGGAGTTCTTTGAAAAAGGCTTTTGAAGATTTCTGAATTGGCTTCTCTCTCCGTTTTCTAAAAAGTGGGAATGCCAGGACTTTATTCTCCTGGCTTTGCATTGAGGCACTGTTACTTTACTGCTGAAGTGTCCTTCGTGAGTCTGTTCAAAGTTAAGGCTATCCTCCACTTCTCCTTTGAAATTCTACAAGTTTGAGGCGTGATATCTGTGCTACCTGAGCTTCTTGCCTCTTAGAAGGGATTTCAAAGATGTGCATCATGAAAGAATGGGAAGGTAAAAGCAAAACGAACTGACCCTCTTAAAGCTGAGCTTTAGCATCCTTCTCTGGCCTCCAATGCCAGAGGGGAAGTGAAAATGCTGAAAGATGTTTGTGTTGGGTGATCTCAGAGGGCGATAAGGAAGCTGCAGGGCACTTTTGCATATTGGAAGTCGTTGAAGCTCCTTGGAGGGTTGCTGGTGAGGAAGCAGGGCCCCAGCGTTGTTGCCCCTGGACACCGTTGCACCAACAGTCCTGAAGTTGTATTGTTAGTGCTTGTGGCAGTGCTGCTGGTGTTCCAGGCTGGCTGTGTGAATACGAGTGGCTTGGGCAGGGGACAGATCTGCTGTTTAGACTCTCTCCCTTCTGATATTTCTTCTGAAAATAAATTAAACCTGAAAGGATTTAAGTCTGGGCCGGTCTGGAAATCCTGAAGGGCTGTTGTTGTGAAGATGCAGCGAGGCTGGATTACGTGCCGAGCTCAAGCTCTGCATCCTGCCTTTTGTTAGGGAGTGTATCCTCGGAGGGGTGTCACCGCCTGTGTCTGCCTCTGCCTTCAGCTGAGTGCAGCTACGTGAAAAACCAGCTGAATTTATGATGTCATGCATCTCGGTTCTGAGCTACAGAAGTGGGATTTACGCAGGTTAAAGGCTTTCTGCAGATCTTTGTACAGTAAATCACTGCTCCTTCCTGTGGGAAAGACGGGTCTGCCTCGTTCCAGAAGGAGGGAGCCCGGGAAGTCGGTGTGAGCGTGTAGCAGGTTTAGTGGCAGGGTGGGGCAAACTGCACTGCAGCAGAGATTTCAAGTGCTAATAGGAAGTCCAAAGGGCACAGGGGTTATTTTTCTTGGGTGGTGCCTAAACGCTCCCCCACGCGTGACCACTGGCCCGTAGTGTTTGAGTGCTGCTCGATTCCCACTGCCAACCTAAGACCCACTGAGAATCCTCCGAGATCTCCCCAGAGCAGCACAAGTCCAAGGTAAAGTTCTTCCCTTCCTGCATTTTTCTTTCCTGCTTGCTCAGCTACCTGCGGTAATTTTGAAGAGGATTTCAGCTGCAGACGTGATTCAGTAATATTCTGCTGTATTCTGGTATGGGTCCTGCTTCTGTCCTCTGCAGAGATTTGCTGATGTTCATCTCCTGCTTGGGGGAAAGCTCCTAATAGGTGGTGCGTTGCCTTGCTGGTGTTCTGTCCGTAGCTTCATTATCTAATATTCCCTGCATTGAATTGTAGCTGTCCCTTCTCTGAGTAGGGTTTCTGCAGCTTTCTGCTGAGGATATACCTTTCATTTTGAGCTGTTTTTTTTCACCACCGTGTGGTGGAAGAGTGCATTGTACCTCAGCAACAAATTTCTTATTCAGCACATTGCACACACCGTGTTGCTGTGTAGAAAGAACAGGGTAAATCCGATTTGCCTGTGGCCGGTGTCTGTCCAGGTCATGAATTTTGTAGCCCCTTCGTAGCAGGAATCTCCAGCTCCCAGTGGCTGCTGTCGGGACAGCTGCAGGTTTCGTGCAGGCTTTATCATGGGACGTTGGACTCGGCTCACAATTAGTATCCAAGAGAGAGAGAAACGAGCGCAGATGCAGGAAAGCCGCTTAGCTGCTATTTGAAATAAGCTGTTGTGTAGATAACATGGCAGTACTGTTCGGTGGCTTTGAGATTAAGCTGGCTGAGTTCAGATACGAATGCCAAACTATACCCAACTTCCTTAACCATAAGGAAATTGAGCTTCATACATGTTTCTTAATTATTTTTTCTTAACTTCTCCGATTGAGACCCAGTTTTATATAAGAGGAGTTATACAGGGTGGCCCTTACTCAGTTGCTTCCCTCTGTTGAAAGCAGGTTCATCCTGTGCAACGTTGGCACACACGGTGCCTGGTGAAGCACATAGAACACCTCGATTTCACAAAGTTCCTTCATTTTGAGCTCATGTGTTGAATAGAAAAGAGCTGTGAAATACTGGCACTAAAAATGATGTTCTATTGATGGGTTTTACTTCTGGCCCTTTCTGCAGCCCAGAGTCTGTGGAAGCTAGTCCAGCTGTCAGTGAGAAGAATGTGTACTCCAGCCACGGCTATGGGGCCACCCAGAAACACAGCTATCGCGGGCTGCCTTACGCAGTGAGTACTCTCTCTGCAGTGAATCAGCTCTTTACTGTCTGCTTTGCTCTTTTTCTCCTTGTTCCATAGCTTTGCCTGTTAAGCTTCAGGAGATTTGGCTTATTTATTAGGGAACTCTGAGTTACAGCTGAGTTGTGCCATACATTTTGCATTTATGTGTTTATTATTTGTTGAAGCCTTGCATACTTTGTAGCAAGCTTTATTAGTGTTCTAGGTGATAGATTTTTTTTTTTAACTGAATGAAGTGACTATGTATGAATATATAATATTTTTCTGGCAGTAATTTTATGCCCTGTTTGGTTTATTATATATTATTTATGCTTGTTTCAACTGCACAGGTCTTTACGTTGATAACTTGTAACTGTGAGAAATAAGGAACAGTCAGGAAGGTTTGAAACTCTGGGATGAACGAGATGTCACAGAATCGTTGAGGTTGGAAGGGGCCTTTTGAGACTGGGTAGTCCAACCCCCCTGCTTAGGCAAAGTCAGCTGGAGCAGATTGCCCAGAACTGTGTCCAGTTGGGTTTTGAATATCTCAGCAGACAGAGACTTCACAACGTGTCTGGACAACCTGTTCTGGTGTTTGACCACTGATGTCATCTCAGATGATTAGCAGAGCAACGGTTAATGTTGAAGTAGCCTGGTGACTTTCCTAGGTTTTGAATTTAATTCATTGGCGAATGTAATTCGTGAAGTAAACTATTCACCTCCTTCAGAGCTTTACCTTCGTGGTAGGTTGAGGAATTCAGTTTATTGTTTTACAGCGGTTGTTAAGTAATAACCTGGGAAGTTTCTAGGCATCATATCTTCACATTAAAAGTAGTACTGCCAATACTCGTTTTCAGGATCATAATTACGGAGCCCCTCCTCCTCCAACACCGCCAGCCTCCCCTCCTGTCCAGACCATTATACCTCGCGCAGAACTGAACGGCTTGCACTCACCTGATGAGGAGAACTCCGGGGACAGTGAGAGCTCCTCAGAAGGAGAATCAATTCCCACTTGGTGCCACTGCAGTGTCTCTCAAGATGGTTTCCTCCTCAAGTGCGAAAAGTGCAGGTAAGCTTTGGTGCAGTGCAGATCTGGACTGCTCCTCCTGTTGACTTCTCAAGCCAACCTTTGTCACGTTTGGGCTGTGGGACGGACTTCCTTTTGCTAGCTGGAGCGTTCTTCCCAGTGCTTTACCTAGTATTGACCCTCCTCCTTTGCGTTGTCAGCCTGACAAGTGTTGGTGGCACCAGGAGTGGAGATGAGGATGTTAAATCGATGTTCTTATCATCCTGGGCCCCACTGAGGGCACGCATCTTGTGACATCCTGTTGAATTTCAAGTGACTTTACTCCTACAAACCAGCTTCAATTGTGCATTCTCGTTTGGCAGAGGAATGAGCAGGGGGAAGGTGATCAGACTCCGCCGCCGGAAGCAGGACAACGTGTCAGGTGAGTGAGTTTGTAGTTCTGATAATGGTGACTTTTGCTTTCTTTCTGCAAGGCCTTTCTTTTTGGCTGATGCAATCATCTAGTGTAATCAGTGCCTGCTAGTGTTCTGTACCCACAAACCACTGGGATTTTTTCACTCCTTCTACCTCACCTCAGTTAGCTCTGGGAAATCAGGTTATATTGTGAACAAAAAAGCAAAATGTTCATCAGGGCTAATCTGTGAGATACCAGGAGTGTGGGAGACGCGTTCCCAGTCTGGGAGGGAAAACTGAAGTGGTACAGTTTTCTCAGGGACGAGCTGTGTATTGTCAAGTAACCTTGGTGAAAGCAGACGAAGGGGTGGGCTGTTCTCTGTGGGGTGAATTTTGAGGTTGCTAATGAAACACTCCACTCTATAGGTGGGGACAGCAGTGCAACTGAGAGCTGGGATGAAGAACTGTCTCCCTCTACGGTGCTGTACACAGCTACTCAGCACACCCCTACAAGCATCACGCTGACTGTCAACCGCGTCCGTAGAAGCAAACCGAAGAAGAGGAAGAGGAGTACAGAAAAAGCTCGCGCTGCTCCAAAGGCCAAAAAGATCAAGGTATGTGGAATGAGACGAGGTTGCTGTAGTTCCTCCCAGATGCTATGTGAAATACTGTTGAGAGTAAGATCACAAGCTGGGAATAAATGAGAAACTTGTCCTATCAGGAATTGCTCACCCTGGTGTAATAATGTGACTCCTTAAATGTGTGACCTGCTAGAGTATGTGGCTCTTAGTTTTAAAATGACCTTACTGGAACTCCACCCTTATTTTCCCAACACCGTCCATTTGTGATCAGAGGCTTGAGCTCGCATATTTTCCATTCTGTATTAGGATTTGGGGAAATAGCTCCTGGAGTCTGCCTGCTTGTAGCAAAGAAGCAGCTTGTGAATGGAATGAAGAATGAAGTGAACATGGCATTTCTTAGCAGATTATGTTAGGAATCTGGGCTGCAATGCTTCTTGGCACTGTTCTTCAGGGACAGAGATAGTGCCTGTGTGGAGAACTATGTAGGTAGTAATGAGCATTTGCTTGAGGGATGGCTTTACTGTCTTGTTTGTGAGGGTTTGGAGACTGAAATAATTTTAAATTGTCTGTATTGGAGCATGAGGGAGTGAGCAGCTGGTTCTTTCCCATCATCTGCTAGCTTTACCATGATTTTCCCCAGGTTTAGGTTTCCCTTGAAGTTGTTCTGGTAGGCATTAATTAAATAAAAGACTGGAAGCAGGAGCATTGTGAGGTCTCCGGGTATCTTGTTGTGAACCAGTTTGATTCTGTTGTTGGCCCTTTCTTCTGTAGAAGTAAGCAGGGTCAGTCAGGACAGGTTGGGTTTTGATCTTGAGATTCTATACCAAGCATGAAGGCAGGCTTTTCAGTTCTGAAATCCTGGTTGTCAAGCTTGCTTTTTTTTTTTTTTTTTTCAGTTTTCATAGGATTTGCATTGCAGGATCTTTTTTGTTCATGTCCATTGCTTCTTGTGTAGGTCTTCCTGTAATTCTTGCCATCTGTTGTTAAGGGTTGTTTGGTTGCATAAGATCTATTGCCGTTCAGGGGCACTAATTCTGAGAAAAGGTTATAAAATATTTTTTTCTCTCCTTGTTCCGGGGACAGGCTTTTCGAGAGGGCTCACGGAAGTCTCTGAGAATGAAGGTGAGTGGAACTGAGAAAGCTCTGTGACGGTGGTGTGTGAGTTGCTGTTGGTTTGTGTTTTTTTTTTTTTCCCCCTGTAATTTTGTACTTCTCTTGGTTTGCCTGGGAAATTTCTGATTGTGCTACCAGAATCAGAATGATCCTAAGTCTTTCTGTGCACTAAAAGCAGGCCTGCTCAAAAGGTTATCACAGGAATTACCCCTTGAACCTTGCTTTTGCTTCAGATAGCCCATCACTTTCTGTAATGCCATCCTGTTCCAAGAGATAAGACTGATATATGACACCTGGGAGTGAAATGTTTGATGTAAGGATGTAGAACTGGTTGTGGCCACTCTCTTGTGAGGTCAGTTATCATTTGATTGCATCAAAGATATTTTAAGCTTGAGTGTCATTAAGTAGCTCAAGTTTAGTGTTGGAGTCCCTAGCAGTGTTGCCTTGCTTCTATCCACATCCTATTACTTCGGGATGAATGGAATGATACATTTATCTCTTTTTGCATTACTGGTAGGTTTGGCTAGATGATAGAAAGCTTTTTTGACAAAAAAGAGGGAGGTAAACTTTGCTACAAGCACAAGAGTTGTTTTAAAGGTCCATCAGTTCCATCTAACCATGGTGCTGTGGCTCATAGCAGGTGGCTCAGAGGAAAAAGGAAGATTTTGTGGTGTGTACACCTGTCTCCATAGTACCCAAGTGCCTGAAGAGGATAAAAATGCGTGTAATTTTTGTGCTTGTAATATGTATGATGAAAGTAATGATTATTTTTCAGTGGTTCTGGTCACTACTAATTCAGTGTCTCATATATCTCAGTCCTAAAAGCCAGTTAAGTTGTTGACCTCTGGAATATTATTTGTTCAATTATTTAAATTATTGTCAAATAAAGAATGAAGCGCTTTTTTTTTCTACCAGCTTCTTTTTTTCCCCTCCCTTACAAGACAGTATAAATGGATTACCTGATTTCAACCTCTCTTCTTTATGCTGCTTAGGACTTGCAGTTTTAACCTTCTGGGTATTAGCTTATGTTGTACATTCAGTTTCTTGAAACCCTGGTGACCATTTAGCTTGAAGGTTTTAGAAGTATTTTGGGATCAGTCACTGCAAAGATTGAGATACGATCAGCATCATCTAGCATTTTGTTGGACGTGAGTGGGTTGAATGTAAGACAAGCTTGCATGAGATTTATTTGCATTTGTATGTTCTGTTCTGTGCTTTTTTAATCTGCTTAATTGTTTTTCCAAATTGACTTAAAAAGAACTCTTTTCTGGCCAAGTGCTAGCTTAATTTTCTTGTATGTAGCAATGCCAATACCAACTCTCAAGGGGTCTTAGTCCTTCACAGAATTGTCTGTAGATTCCCAAGTGGCACTGTTGTACAATGTTTATGGAGGACAGAGGTTCTGAAAAAGGTGTCCTCGTAACCAATGCTTTCATAGCTTGGAGTGGGTTTCCCTTTTCTGTAGCATATCCATATGCTGAGCGCACTGTGGATAGATTTTTCCTGTTGTATGCTAGCTATTCACCCTTTGCTGTTTGGTGCAGAACTCCCCTTCTGAAGCACACGCCTTGGATGAAAACACAGCTGAAGGGTGGGAGAATCGAATACGGCTCTGGACAGATCAGTATGAAGAAGCCTTTACTAACCAGTACAGCGCTGACGTGCAGAACCTGTTGGAGCGCCATCTAAACTCTAATAAAGAATACGTGGGCAAAACTGCTATGCTAGACACAATCAACAAAACAGAGCTGGCCTGCAATAATACTGTAATTGGGTCCCAGATGCAGGTAAGAACCGATGTGGAAGAAGTGGGGTAGGTCAGATCCTCTGGTTTCTAGGTTTAGGGTGTGGGCATGAGTGAGCAGGAATATAGCAGCTGTCAGGGTGTAATGTCAGACCAATAGGTATAGATTTGATGTGAAACGAAACAGAAGAAATACCAGTACCAAGACGTGAGACCTACTTTGGGTCTTCATTGGCTGGAGGCAGAACCGGATCTCTCACTTTCCCGCTTTGTGGAAATGGGAAACCTCCTCCTTTCCAGCTGAAGCTCATTGTCTTTTTTTGTTGTTGTTCATGTTGCATGTGAAGCTATTTTAAAGAAGCTTTTCAACATTATGTCAGACTTCTGGGTAATTACTTGGACCTCTGGTGGCTTTCAAATACTGCATGATTACAATTTGATTTTAGGGAACCATCTCTACCTAATTCTGTCTCTTCTGAGACATGCAGTGATTTGGGTCTTGCTAGCTTTATGCAGCGTGTGTAGACAAGGAGAAACAACAAAAGGATGTGTTTGTGTGGTGTCCATCCTCCTTCCCACTGTTCCGAGCTGATACTTCATCTGATCTGAGCATTATCGAACAGGGAGCAGCATTCCCAATCAGTTCAGGCATCGTGGGGCTTCCTTGTCTGGGAGGAATGGAGATAGGTGGAATTGAAAAGGATGGGCTTCACTACCAGATGTGGGGCACCTCTTCTGCAGAAGGGGAGCAGTCAGAAACCTGCCTATCAGGTATATGTTTGTGCTTGAATCATTCTTGTTTATATCAGGTGACTCAGCTCCCTGTGAAGTTCATGTGTTCCCTTCCACCTTTCCCTCTGCTTTCATCTAGGTGAAGCACAGCAGGCACAGCACAGATATTGCCAGTAAGGGAGAGTGCAGAATGAGGACTTTGCACCCAACTTCCTTCCAGTCTTGCCCCTAGTTCTACAGTAATAAAACTTGGGGGGGAGGAGGTGTAACCTTTCTACATGGCTGTGTGAGTGGTCTTCCTAAATGGAACAACTGTGAGGAAGTACAGGGAGGGAAATGTTCTGCTTCTCTTGAAGTTTTAATATTTTCCAAGTCTTAAAGGTACAGTCAACTATCTCCTTCACATGAATTTTAGGAAAAGCCCTGAAATAAATAATAAAACAGGCTTGGTTTTTTTTTGGTCACTTTCACAGAGTACAGCAGGACAAATGATTATAAAAGACACCATATATAAATGTGTTTGTTCTTGTCATGCTCTCTTGCCCTCTCCGTCCCCTATACAGATGTAGATTTTCCCACAGGGAAAAGTGACCAGCATTGCAAATCAGAAGACTACAAATGCAATATATTCCAAAGAAACAAAAAGATAAAGTTGCAAAACCTTCACAGGGAGCTGAAGTTACTCTGTACAAGTTACTCTGTACAAGCTGTATATAGGTAGCTATCATTCCACATGCTGGGGAAGCACAAAGGGACTTGGTGGCTATGTAATATCTTGGATACTGAGGAAGATTCAGGTGGCTATCCTGGGCTGCTGCTGCTTCTCAGACCTTACATCCTTGTTTTCTCTGCTCAGCAGATGGCTGTCACAGGTGTGGAGTGACCAGGAGTACTTGGTCTCTCATCCTGTGCTTTATATTTTTGTTCTACTCGTTTGTCTCATCTCTGTTAGGTAAACTGAGAAGGTTTCTCAGTTTGCATCAGTTGTCATTTAACTAAATGTCATTACTGGACATGAAAATAGCTTTTTTTTGGGTGATGAGGAAATAGGTATTTTAGGAAAAAAACGAAGTAAGGTGGTGGTGTCAATGTGCAGATAGCAGCTGTGTGTAGAACATGGATATCATGGCTGCTGTGCTTGGCCATAAAGACTCTGGAGAAACTAGAAAGGAGTAAAAATGAAATGTCATACCATGCCTTGTGTACTCTCTCAGTTCATTTAGCTTGGGTAAACAATGAAGCAAATGTAGCCCGTGTACTCTCAGAGAGGAGAAAAAAAAAAGGAGGGAGGGGGGAGAAAATCTTCCCCAAACTAGGAGTACGAAGAGGTACGTTAAGAAGTTTGATGCAGGATATGGGATTTTGATCAGTGGAGTGATCTGGACAAGTCAATTCTCACGTGTCCAAAAGATGCAAAGGGAAACTTGTGCAAACCTGAGGCTGTGTGGTGTTATGAGTAAAAACAGCTTAGGGATCAGATGGTTGATAGTTTGAACGTGCTGAAGCACTTTTCTGCCTGCTGTTGCCAGAGCAAACCCAGGGTCAGTATTTGCCCTTTGTTGCTTCTGATAATTGCTGACTGGAGCTCAAACCCCTGATTGACTTCACATACTGAAGTGAAGAGCCTTTATAAAGTAAAGCCACTGAGTATTATGCAGATGTTGCTCTGCAAAAATATCAGAACAGTTTTGTCTGATTACCAGTCAGCAATCCCTAGCCTGTGACGTGAATGAAGTCATTTGTTCTTTTCACACATGAAAGCATGGCAGCTAATCCTTTTCATATTTCTAAATTCAGAGATTGAAAAACAAGCTGAGCTAGGATCTTATCAGAAATGCTGTGAGATCATTCATGTCGTACCAAAGTCAGATAATTGTGAAGTTATACAGATGCAGCGATTCTCTTTCCTCCGTGGGCTTTCTTTTTCCTTCCAGCACCCTACCTCATCCCACTTGTGTTCTCCAGGCTGTTTTCCAGCATCAGGTGACGAGTAGCACAAATCAGTCATGGGCCAAAGGCAGGAGTGAAGGCTCCCAGATGCTATTCAATTTTCTGAAAGATTCTAAGAGAAATTGGTAGTGTTGTAGAATAATTTAGGTCCGAAGTAAACACCGCAGGGCATCTGGTCTGTCCCTCCTGCATAGAGCCACCTTCGATAAGGAACTAGGGGTGGTATAGGAACAAAGCTGTTGGACAGGAGGCAGGCTGTGTCTCGGTTCTAGTTTATCTGCAACCTTCAGGTACTTCTTCCTTATCTCCTTCCGTCACACGCTAGCAAATCTGGTTCCATTTGTTTACTCTACTGCTACAGTTGGATAATGCAAAGTGGATCCAGTGTTCTTAAAACGATTTGGCCACAGAATGCTACTGTTCTCAGCAATGCAAACCATCTTATCTTTCACTCATGTCACGAGGCTGTTGATCGCAAATCAGGGCTAGCAGTGTGACTTCTTGGTCGTAAAATTGTATGGGTCTTTTTTATGCCAGCTTAATGGTTTTCTCTGGACTTGGGAATGCTCTTTGTGCTCCTGTCAGGATCCAGGGTATGACACCATGCAGGGCTTCTCAGAGTCTCTAATACATTCAGGTTTTCCCAATTGCCTGCAGATACAGTGGCATAGAATTGTTTGCAAGAGATACACCCTGTAGGCATGATAAATGTAGTGCTGGATATATCTCTACGAGGAGATCTGGAATAGCAAGACCATTACTCCATCTGCATAGGTTTCAAATGAATATTTTTATAAAGCTATTTTTATCCTGAACCTGAGAGAAGTCGACTAATAGTTCTTAATTTACTGGCTGCTCCAAGATCTGCAGTATAATGTATTAAAACAATGAAAGCTTCCTTCCTCTCAAATACATTTATTCAGAACACATGTAAGATTTTAACAAAAGAGGAGGGTAAAGTCTGTGGTTCGATGCTCTCAACACGGCCAGTATGGAGGGTTTCATTTGCTTCTCCATACTGAGTGCTGCCTTAGGGCATTAACTTTATTTTTATGAGGTTACAACGTCGTCATTCTGCCGTTGTCCTAATAGAGCCCTTTCTTAAGCCGGTGGGATTTTTATCCAGATGAGCAGATTGCTCAGTAGCTGTTCCCAGCTACAGGGCTTCATCAAGAAAACTTGGGAGCTTTCTTTTAACAAAATCATGTGTTTTACTTCTAATTAGATAGATGAATGTCATTATTGCTGAAGCAAGAACACTTATGCCTCAATTCAGCCCGGAAAAGTATCAAAAACTGTCCTTATGAACAGTGAATAGCATGCTTAGGAGGGAGCAGGCACAGCTCTTGTGGCGAGGCAGTCAGCCATCTTCACTTAATTTGCAAAATTTCCCAAATTTTTTGTGCAGAGAGATTCAACCTGTTAAGCAGGAAAAATACTTTGTTTTTATGGAAGAAATCTCTTCTATGTTGCAGTGCTTATAATATCCCCTCCATTATGCCATAAAACCTCTTTTTTTGCATGTCTATGCTTAAAGAAGAGTGTGGTTTCATACTGTCAAGACATCTTGTGAAAATCCATCGTAATAGGCTTGAACATGAAGGAGATTCAGCAAACTGTCAATATCTGCTTAAAAATGTATTTCTTCATGGTTTGAAAAAAATAAAAATCCCCAGCACTGGTTGAACAGGAAGATGAAGAGAAGATTCTGGATGGAGATGGAAATTGACAGCTCAAGTCTTTGGCTTATTAGCTAGAATTACCATCCCCTGCAGAAGGAAAAGCTTCTGTTTTTCCTCTGAGTGTGTGACAACCCACAATTTAGGGAAGATTTGAGTTATTCTGGCTGTTAAAGTGGCCATAATTGCAGAGCAGTTCCCTATTAGCAGCAACTGACAGGTCTGGTTATACCTCCTAGCTGCAAGACTAAAACGCTTGGTCTGATGGGTTTGTGAGACTTACTGTTGAAGGAAAGGAATGAATACTCTTTGTTCTTGATAAGTATTATCAAGGTCATTGGTTATTGCTAAACTGTTACAGGATAAACAATATATTCACTGGGTGTATGTGCAGAGTTCCTGGGTGTTGCTGCTAGATTAATTTTTATTTTCATGCAGGCAAGATATTCTCTGTGAATTACAGGCCTTAGGTTTTAGCGCTCATATTTTGTTCTGGTTTTTGTTACAGCTGCAGCTGGGAAGGGTGACTCGGGTTCAGAAGCACCGGAAGATCCTGAGGGCAGCGAGAGACTTGGCACTAGATACCCTTATAATTGAGTATCGAGGGAAGGTTATGTTACGACAGCAATTCGAGGTCAATGGGCATTTCTTCAAAAAGTAAGAGTACTATGAATTGATTAGTATGAGAGAGCATCATGGCACAGGGAGACTAGCGTCTCTATGGGATAATGCACACTTACAGGGCCCTTGTCAGCTGTGCCACCCGTAAAAAAGTAAAATCAAATACACAGCCTCAGCTTGATGCTCTGCTTACGGACCAAAACCCTCTGAAGTGAATCTGTTCAACTCTGCTCATGGAAATGCATAAGCCTCCAGAGCAGTAGTACTGATGGAAGCACTGTTTCCTGTTATAACTGCCGTGGGAATTGGGTATTTTGGGATTGAGACATTCTGTTACTTCTCCAGGCCATATCCCTTTGTGCTGTTCTACTCCAAGTTCAATGGCGTTGAAATGTGTGTTGATGCCCGCACCTTTGGTAATGATGCCAGGTTCATCAGGCGTTCCTGCACTCCAAATGCAGAGGTAAATTCTCTCTTCACCATCACCATAATTGCAGATAAGTTTTACATAAATTTATTGCATTCTCTTGATGAATATTCAAACGTAGAATGCAGTAAAGAGTAAATTCTCTGCATGTCTTGCTTGTTTGATGGTTCATACTTGGAACAGGAGATCAGAAAAAGGTTGGGAATGAGTTTTTCTGAAGGGAAATGTTGCTTTCATGGCTTTCCTCTGGCTGCAGAATGATAGGGTAAGCAGGTGGTAGGAAGTGTAAGAGCAAAAGCACAGGATAAGAGCAGTGAAACAGGCTTTTCCCCGTGGAGATTTTTAGGATAATTATTCACATGGTAGATAAGAGCTACTTTACAGAAGGAGCCTTCCCTCTTGGAAATAAGAAGTGCAACTTGTGGAGATGTTAGTTTCTCTCTGCTTTGTTTAACAAGGTTCGTCATGTGATTGCTGATGGGATGATCCACCTGTGCATCTATGCTGTTGCCACCATTGCCAAGGACACAGAGGTTACCATCGCCTTTGACTATGAGTACAACATCTGGTGAGTCCTTCACCTCGCCCAGGAGCTCTCCACTGCCCTCCTGGACTGGACATCTTCCTCCAGCCCTTTCCTCGCATTCTACATTTTGCTCCGTTTTCTACTGAATTGCATTTTCCGGCTATTCTGTCCAGTTCTGCTGGCATATTCTACAATAGAGGCCATAAGGTAGCCTGCTGTCCTTGCTTTGGCACGTGGTGAGATGTTTAGTAGGAGATGCATTGAATGTCTCTGTACAAGGGTTGAGAAATGAAGAGTGACACGAATTATGTTTGTGTTTTGGAGCAGCAACTATAAAGTGGACTGTGCGTGTCACAAGGGGAACCGGAATTGCCCTGTGCAGAAACGTAGCCCAAATGCTGCAGAACACCTACCTCCACCTGTTTTAGGCACGCTGATTGGGGCAGAAACACGCCGGCGGAAAGCCCGTCGAAAGGAACTAGAAATGGAACAGCAGGGCATTGCATCGGATGAGAACAGCAGTCAACAAACAGAGGAAGTTCCAGAGGGACCTGCGGCGGTCAGTGACAATGAGGTAAAACACCAGATACGTCATCATTTTTTGTTGTTGTTCGGTGTTGTGGAATCTGAACCACCGCAGCACTGGTGTCCTCAGTACAGAAACTGCAATAGTTTTTTAAACCCTTCACTTTTTTAAACCCTTAGCACCTTATTTTACCATAAGAATCTTGAAAACTGTAAAACAGTATCGTTGTTTGTTTGCCCTAGTAATTCTGGCCTTTTCTTTTAGGTGGCAGATAAAGAGGAGAAACAAGAAGGGGAGAAAGAGGAGTCTGTAGACGAACAGGGAGCCTTGGTCCACAGCCGACGGGCAAGTACCTCTCTGTTTATCATTCCCCTTAGGACTTGCTTCATGTAGTGACCAACAGGTCCGGTTGGTCATTTCACTCATTTCAGCACAAATTCCAGCTGTCAGTGGACATCAGTAATTCAATTTAAAAAAAAAGGGGGGGGGGGGGAGGGGGAGGGTTTGGCTCCACACAGGAGATTTATATGGGGCCACTGCAGATGAGAAGGTGCAGGACAGATTCCTTTCCTGGTTGAAAGGTTTAACTGTTAGTTTCAGGGCTGTTTTATAGCCTAACGCATACCTTTAAGAAGACAATCAGCACCAGGTTCAAAAAAGGTAATTGCACCCTTATGTGCCTGTAGTGCCCTTCATTTTACCAGCACAAGAATTTATGGAGCCGTATGATGATCCAGAACCTTGACCCACTTTGCTGGGTTAGGTTTGTTAACCTGTATCTGTTCCACATATGGGTTGACGAAATGGTTGTGCAGACACGTTGCCATGAGGGAAGGGTGTAGGATAAAGTGGCAAAACTTGATAAGAGGAGTAGGCTACCAGCAGCCCTATTGGCACAAGTCAGGAAAAATTCCTGTATTCTTTATTAGGAAATTCCATTGTGTTCCCAAATTGTCCTTGTTGTCTTGATCAAAATGTTTTAGTGCTGTTGGGTCTTTGATAACACAGAATATAAGAAAGCCAAGAAGGGACTATTATTTTTATTTTTTAATATTAAAAAAAAAGGCTGCGAAGAAAAAGTGCTTCCATCCTTCTACCAGGCAGCAAATGTATCGGAGCGAGGAGCCTTTCCTTTGTTCACCAAATACCCTAACCATTGCGCTTTTTCTGATCAGAGAGAGGATCTTCTGTGTGGAAATTTCCTGAGAATGCTTTAATTGTTAAGGTAGTGCAGCAAATTGCAGAGCCCAGGGCCGTCTTAACGGATATCTTTGGATTATCTCATGGATTTCTTAGAAGGGGCAAGATAAAGCAGTTTGTTTCTGCTGGAGTTTGAATAAAAGTAGTCTTCCGTCATACTGACCATAACCCTGGAGGGAATATTTTATTTTTAATGCAAGGAAGTTGGTTTCTTTCTGGGACAGTATAGTTCAAGAAATCTCTCAAAGCGAAGTGTTAGTTTCCCACGAGCTTGTCAGCCCCATTGCTGTATGTGTGTCACCAGTTAATCTCCTTTAATGAGATTGTTTTCTATATTTGGCACTGGGTAAATACCTGTATCTGTAGTTTCCACAATTTTTAAAATCTGTTTTTCTGTGTGCTGAGTATTTTTTGGAACAAACTGTAATGGCCAGGCTGCCGTGATTGAGTATCGCTGTGTGCTTTAAGACACTTACCCCCCCATGAGAATTCCTAGAAGGCACCTCATCCCACCCCTTAAAATTGACTTGATTCAGCTTGTCTGCCAGTCACTGCAGCATTATTGTACTGGGCCTTTTACATGCGTAATTAACAATTATTTCTGACACAGCTAGATGATAAGATTTCCTGTCATTTGTTTACCTAATAAATACCTTCTTTTTCCTCTCTGCCTCTCATGTTCTGTTATTATTATCCACTGTGTAAGCTGCTTGGACAAAAGCTTTTATTTTTGAGCTGGGTGATCTCCTGACAGTTTTCACGGTGGTGTTATATTTGCTGCAAATTACTGATTCACTTACTTCTGTTGCCTCTGGCTTATGTTTATTTCTAATGCTTGTTCATTAGCAAGTAGCTCCATTTGTTTTCAGGTCACCTTTTCACTCTCCTTATTCTTCTTCAAGGATTTTAGTTCTTCAAAATTATATGTTTCCTTGTGGCTATTTTATAAATACAACTCAGTAGTATCTAAGTGGGCCTATTTAAAAACAATGTTAGTTCTTCTAGTTACTCTATGAACACATGATTATGTTGTTGGTATTCTGGGAAATTTGCCATGTTGAAAAATTCAGTTAAAAAAAAACAACACAGTTTCCTTCTGTCCCCTATCTGGCTCTTGTGTCACTGCTGTTTGGCAGTCGTTCTCCCAACAGTGCCGCATCCCATCTCTGCTCTTGCATCCTCTTCTCTACGTGCATTATTTACAGTGCTAACTTAAATTTCCTTTTACATGTTCTAGTCCCGGGAAGAGAGGAAGGTAGAAGCCATCATGCACATGTTTGAAAACTTGGAAAAGAGGAAGAGGAGACGAGAGCAGCCATCAGACCGGAACAGCACCGACGCTGAACTCAGTGTCAATTCTGAGGCTCCTGACCTGGAGGAAGTAAAAACAGAGACTCCCGAAACGGAGGATGGAAGTTCAGCACTGAGTGCTGCTGCTCCAAACATTTCTAACAGTACCAGCAGTACTGGGGTGAACACACGGCGGTCTTCACAAGTAGCGGTAAGATGAAAATGGAACTGTTTAATTGCTTGTACCAAGCTCATACGCAGCATGTCTGATTGTTTGGGTTGGGAGAAAATTTGGGCATTCTGCTTTAGGCAGCATGGCTGTGAGGTTAGACAAGGTTGGCCAGGGTTTTACCCTGTTTTGTCTTTAATGCCTCCAAGGACAAAGATTGCACAGCCTCTCTGGGAAGCCTCTTCAGTTCAGGACTGTTCTCATGGTGAAAAACTTGTCTTATATGTATTTGAATGTATGTACGTTGTCTCATCTTCCAACCCTGCACTGCTGCAAAGAGCCTGGCTTCATTTTCTTGATGGCCTCAGTTTGGATGTAGAAAGGCTGCTCTTAGGTGTCCTTGTTCTCTGGGTGGATTAAGCTCAGCTCCTTCACCCAGTGGACCCCATATAGTAGGCTGTACCCCTTCTGTACTGATATGACCTTAAGTTGGAGGTATAGCTACAGTAATTGAGGAGTTTTGTGTGTTTTTTTTTGGCCTGTTTTCATTGCAAGTATCCCCATTATATGGCAGAGCCCAGATACTTGCCTAG
Organism: Anas acuta; assembly: GCF_963932015.1. Lineage (NCBI taxonomy): Eukaryota > Metazoa > Chordata > Aves > Anseriformes > Anatidae > Anas > Anas acuta. Next base: position 9,758,002 of record NC_088989.1, on the reverse strand, counting down.
AACAATGCATGTCAGCTCAGATCAGGAGTGAGCGTAGTTACCTTGAGACAAATAGCAAGTTGCTTCCTGCTGCTGTCTTACTTAAGATAAATGTTCTGATTGATGCCTTAAGAGCACAGCAGATAAAATGATAAGGTCCCCAAAGCCATCTTATGAGCCCATACAAATAGGGTCCAGCCAGATTTTGTGGGTCGGATAATGTCAATAAATAAGTCTTGGGCCTTCATCCTGTAAGCAGAGAAAAGGAAGACTCATGATGGTGCTAGGACTAATGACAATTTATGTTGTAGGATGCTGTCCCAGAAAAAACAGTTACTAAGCCCGCTCCAGCAAAACCCTCCAGGCCCCGACCAAAAAGTCGCTTCTCTCGATACCGGACCAGTTCAGCACAAAGACTGAGAAGGCAGAAACAAGCCAGTTCGCAGCAAGCTGAACTTGTACAGGCTGTCCCAGAGGAAGGAAGCACTGCCAGCTTGGTAACCACAACAGATATCAGCAACGTAGAAGGTCCAGGAGAAGGCAGACAGTTGGTGGGATCTGACCCAACTGTTATCATGGCTGCGGGATCTCAGTCTAATCGGGCTGCAGTGAAGTACCCCAAAACTAAAAAGGTAAGTATGGTCAAGTGCTCAAACTGGAGAGAGGAAAAAGAGGTTTTGTGTAGTACTGGGGCTCAGGTGAAGCAGTTCTTTAACATACATGACCTGATCTAAGGTTTGCTTTATTATTTCTCTTATAGTGTCTAAGAGCTCTCACCACGTGTCAGAGTCTGGCTGTTCAGCACTGTAGAAAGAAAGATCAAAAAGAAATTGCCTGGTCAGTACAGTAAATCAGCATAGAACTTAGATACCAACAGGGTGGCAGAGGTGCAATAGGAAGGGTCTTCCTGTTGGGTGCAGCAAAAAAGGCTATAAAGAGACAAATTATTCACCTTTGCATATGTGGGGAGGAAAGCGCTGCAGCTCGAGGAGTCCTGGGAGAGAAGGGCTTGGTGTCATAAGGAGTTGGGTGATGGAGGGTGAGCCCTGGGTGAGGAAAGCAAAATGCAGTTTAAGTACTGCTTTTAAGTACTGGTATTGAGGGCAATTAGAGATGAGTGATGTCTGGGAAAGGGCATAGTGAGGAGAACAAGCTGTTTATTGTTTCTGCAAGAAAACAGGGTGCTTACTAATAGAACGATGGAGAGAGCTGGTGGGTTTGCACCTATGTGTAGTGAGCTAGGAAGAGCTTTTGGCCGCAGCATGCAAAGATGGTTATAACAAATCTGATGGGGTAGCCAGCATTTAAAGATTAGATGCTGATATTGGAAAAGAGCATTAGCTTTGGAGCCCAAAGGAAAGGATGTTCATTAGAACAAGTTGGGAGCCATTGGAGAGAGAGGTCTGAAGTAGTAGCAACTTTCAATTCACTAGCCTGATTAATATCACCAGTACCATTCTGGTGTAACATCCATGGTAAGGAGAAAAAAAAAGCTACCGGAAATAACTGGGGTGTTGCAACTTGTAAAGGATAGTAAAACAAAGGTTCTCTTGTATATGCCAACGAGAGAATGAGGAGAGAAAAATTGAGTCATTATGTAGTAAATGTTGGGTGGAATTTAAAAGTAAGTTTGGAATGGCATAACAGTGTGCTGGGTATGGGAATCAGTGGTGGTATCTTTTTGGGATGAGTGGGATGGCAGGCTGGGAGGGTATTTATTTAGAACAAGGTAGAAGCGGTTAGCTTGCAGCTTAGAATTGAAGACCAAGAGGGAATGTGACTGCAGACTATAATGTGCAAGCTGGAGAAACTTCTAAGGGAAAGAAGCAGAAATTGCAGAAGCTAGTAGACAGCTGGCACGTACGGGGCATAAATAAACTAGCCATGAATACATTTAGGCTTGCAGCTTAGAGACGGGTTTTAGAACAAGGCGATCAAGTTCTGGGAGAGCCTTCTAATAATATTAATGGAGCGTAAGATTGAGCTGCTTCCATAAAACAGGATCACCTGACTCAGTGCCTGCAATAGATGTGAATCGGGACTGATGCAGGAGGTCGTGGCTGCATTCCTTCCTGTTGAGGAGTAAGGAGGTTTTAGCATATGGGCTGACCTAAGCACAGCTTCATTTACGTGCCTTTGTGCCATCTCACCTTTCTTCTTCACCTGTGCTAGTCGCACTGACGTGTGTGCTTTCTCCCTCAGTATCTTGTTACTGAATGGCTGAATGACAAGGCAGAAAAGCAGGAGTGCCCCATTGAATGCCCTCTGCGCATTACTACAGACCCGACAGTTTTGGCAACAACTCTGAACATGTTGCCGGGTCTCATCCACTCCCCGCTGATTTGTACCACGCCTAAACACTACATTCGTTTTGGTTCACCTTTCAACCCCGAGAGACGTCGAAGGCCCTTTCTGTTGGACGGAATTTACAGCTCCTGTAAAAAGGTATGTTTGATCACGTCCTAACTTTTGGGGGCTGTATACTCATCATGCTCTTACTGGCACCCTCATAAAGCTGCCGTGTTTTCTGTGAGCCTATTTCCATGTATTCCTGCTGAGCTGGCCTTGCCTGGCCACTTGAGGAGGTCTTCAGACTGCAACTGCTGACCCTTGCCTAGCCAGGGCCCAGTCTTCATCCTTGCTTTTTACTGTGGTAGAACTGATCTGTGACTCCCTTCTTTGAAACTTGTATTTTCACCCCTGTGGTGGCTGTTTATTATCCAGCGTACGTGATTTGAGGGGTTTAATTGTTGCCCTTAGAATGTGTTTTGTCACTGCTTTCACAGAGGATGATTGGCATTGTAGGGATAGGTCAGCTTTGCAAAAACACCTCGGGAATACAGCGTCTCAGTCGGGATCTGTTCTCTTTGGAGAGCCAGTGTTGTTTTGCAAAGGCTGTTCACAAGAGCGAGCCCACAGCTCTTTGTTTGGGATCACAGACTGTCTGTCTACAACAGCTATTTGTGGCCCTGCAGGAAGCCTGAACTGAGTCCAGCTGAGGACTTCATTCCTCCAGAGATGGTGTGTGGCCAGCAAATGCTGGCATTTACCCGTCCACAGGCAAACAGTAGTTCAGGTTAGTTTACTGAGTCAGATTTCTATCTGAATCCATCTTGCCAGTCACTTGTCAGCTTTGCTCAGAGGCTTTTCCAGTTTCTGTATAATTACCCAAGAGCAGCATTATGGAAATCCTTTCTGATCTCACAGTCGTGGTAGCTTTCAAAGTCAGGCACAATGTCCTAGTTTCTTTGCCCCCTTTTTAAGGAGTTTTTCCGAAGAGTTAGTTTGGACCTTTCTGTTCCCACCTCTGGCCAATTTGTTGTCTTGCACTAACATACACCTACAAAAAGAAGCTGAGGTTTCTGTTGAGTATTTCCTTCATAGATAAAGCTCTTGATGGTTCATATGTACTCGTGTGAACAAAATCGTATTTGCTTCCATGTACCTGAGTAATCTGCCCATGCATCTTTTATTACCTTTGGCTATTTTCTAGTCATACAATAATTCTGACTGCAGGAGAGAGAACGGCATAGTCTGACTTTCATTTGGTCTACTTCTTCCCTGAAGTGAAGTGGATGTTGTGTTGCAGCTCAAGTGCTGAATAAAGCAGAAAGCTGCTTTGTGTCATGTAGCCTATGCCTATTTTGTGCACCCCACTATGACGACTGAATTTTATTTGACAGGTTGATTTAGATTCGTGTTCAGTCTGTGATTTACCATGTTTGTTAGAAAAAATCCATTAGTTTTCAAGGCTGTAATTTTAAAAGTGATTGTTTCTGGCTTTGTATGGTACTTTGTTCTAGCCTGTGCTGAGCTGTGTACTTCTTTTTTATTTTTTTTTCCCCATGCATTTTCCAGTTTACTAAGAAAGTGTTTGAATACTGTCTTCTAGCTTGTTCTTGTTTCTCCCAGGTTGGCATCACCTGGAAACTTAACCACACTGCCTGTTCTATTATCTAAATAATTAATGAAATATTGAAGGATTCAGTGCCCAGAACCTATGTTGCAGAAAGTGTTTTTGATAGATCTCTACTTTTTGAAAGTAAATAATCAATAACTGCTCTAATAAGGATTTTCATCTACTTTGTAGGAGTTCCCCAGCTTTTTCATGGAAAAGACTGCTTGCTAGCATTTGGTGTTTTTATCACTACTACTGACAGCCTGGAGATGTAGGAAAAAGTCTGCCTCTCGTGCTCAGGAGTGTTCAGAAAACTCTCACAAGGAAGACCTCCTTTTCAGCTAGCTGAGGTCTAGAAATGGTCCAGAACTTGATGACATTGCTCTCTCAAGACCTGATCTTTCTGTCGTGTCTGCTTCTTGACTATTCAGTCAGGAAGGTTGATTTATAAAGGCTGTTGAAATAGATCACACATATTTTCTTGGATTGTCAGCAGGCCTCTTCCTTAAGCTACTGAGGACTGTGCCAAAAAACCTCAGCTGATGATCTCAGTTTGCATCCAAAGCATGCCAATATCTGAACCTTGCAAGGAAACTGAACTGTATAACCTGTTCACGTTCATCACACATTGTACAGTGACTTGGCTGTCAGATCAGATGCTGCACTTAAGGTAGCTGTGCTCCAGACTGGCTGGCACTCCGCAGTCTTCCTAGTGGCTACAGTGGAATCCATTGAGATATATTTGAACAGAGAAAAAGTGTCTGCTGTACAGTAGTGAAGGCCATCAAAATAGATCCTGGCACCTGCTCTTCACCCTTGCGTTAAACTTTTTTCACTTTGAGGATTGTGGCCACTGAGTTTCTGACACACTTCCATGATAGCTTAAGGAGTCAAACTTCTCTGGGAGAAAAAAAGACTGGTAAAGTGAGTCCCTGGGGTAAACTACACAAATGCAAATTACTGTATTTATTTTTCAGCAGTTTTGTTGTCATGCTACTGAATTACCTTTGTGTTTTCCATTATTTTATGGTATTTACTTTTGATAGTAAAATAAGCAAAGGTTTGCTGCCTGCTGTCAGGAGTCAGCTTGTATCGAGATACAGGGGTAGCACACCCACTGTAGCAGCTGATTTGCTGAGACTTCAGTTCAAGTTCACTTGCATGAGATGTGAAACATTCCTCATCATCCATGTTCTAAAGGCCAGTGTGATTGATATCTCTTTTATTAGTAGCTGAAGAAAAGGTTTGCTTTTATTATTCTCTTCTTGTTTTAGCCCTCTGAAAGCAGCTACTTGCATTTTATCAGATATTTTGTTCTTTGTCTCTGCCTGGCAGCAAGCACAGTCCTGGAAGAATTATGTGACTGAACTCAGCCGTTTCTCAGCTGGAATTTTTAGAGGAGAATCTATGTAAGGCTCTAATGTGCCTTGGTGAAGCAGGGGGGCAGTGTGTTCATGCTCCTGAGCAGGAAACTTTGTGAAAATCAAGGTTTTAAGATAGTTCATCATACTTAGCTCTTTTTTTCTTTTGATGAAGCTTTCTTTTGATACTTCTTAGCTGCCAGATTTTTTAAATCTATTTATAGTTTGCTTTTTTAACATTTTATTACTGCTGAAGACTGATGCTTAGAATAAATCTCATCAAGAGCATATAGTCAGGCCCGTCACAGTAGCTATTAGATTCAGTGCTAACAGCTGTGTGCTAACAGGTTCCCTTTTGAGAGAGTGTGAAGGAGGTAACACCAGTGTTCTGAGCAGTCTGCCACGCTGCACAGAAACGTAGGTGTTGGAGTGCATCCTGCAGGATTACACAGAAAGTACTGGAGGGGTTGCACGTTTATGTAGTCTCGTTCTGTTTCAGCGCTGGATCAAACAAGCCCTAGAAGAGGGGATGACTCAGACCTCACCAGCTCCACAAGAGAACAGAACCCAATGTCTATACCAAAGTAACGAGAACAACAGTTCTTCCAGCATCTGCAAAGATGACACAGGTAAGCACTCAGCACCATCAGGGTAGCGTGGGCGCTTGTGTGAAATTGGGGAAGCTGCTCAATAACAAAGGCAGCTATACAGGATGACATCTTAATGTGTACTGCTGCTTGATGGCACATCTTTCTGGCAGGTGAGAATGTTACTTTGCCATTCATTCACATTTCTGCAGACCCATTCTAGCTTGTGCATCATGTGTTAAATTTCTCAGTATTTTCCTATGAAAAGGCAATCGCTTTATCTTGCATCATTAACCCCAGTGCTGGGTGATCATTTGTCCTGTGGGGGTGGGGGAAGTACAATATCGTCTCGTTTCAGCAGGATGCTGTTAGATGGACAACTAAGTATCTGCTGACTGTAGAAGGATATAGCAGAGTCTCATGGGCATATATGTAATAGCAAAATGAGTAAGTCTCAAGGATGGAAAAGCTAAAATCTGTGTGGTAAGGAGCAGAATGGTTAACTGTTTTGTCTGAATCTTTCTACAGAGAAAGAGGTTGAGGATCTGCCCAGCCAGGGATCAGTTTTCCAAGAATGACAGGGAGCTAAGCAATTTACAGATGATAATAAAGAATCAGTTATTGAAAAGTTATATTAATAAGAAATGATCAGAGTGCCAAAACAAATAAACGTACATCCCTGAGCAAGACCTGAAGACCTGAAGAAGCAAACAACTGAACTGCAGAATGTGCTGAAGACTTCTTTTGTTGTTAACCAGACATCAAAACTATTTTCTTTTGAATAGAGATAGGCATGATGGAGAGGGATTAATCCTTTGTGGGAGTGAAATGCATTCGGGCTGTATTGATGTTGTATATAGGGAACTGGTTAGGTTCAGGTAATAAATACAGCTGTCTGTGGTTTGTTCACAGCAGTGATAGGGTGACAGTTCCTTCTGACTCCCCTGTACTACATACCTTCCTGGCTCCCTTCCCCCTAGCTCCCTCTTGTGATTACTTCCTACTCGTTGAAATATTTCCTTTCCTTGTTCACTATATGTTGCAGGTTATGTATAGTTCTGTTAGCAGTATCTACACCTGTCTCAAGGCTGGTATAGAAGTGCCTTGGAGGTGCTTCATTTTTAGAAATCTTTCATAGCCATGTTGTGGATTCATGGGCTCCATTTGGGATGGGAGTAGCGAGGAGGAGATGGCTTGTGAGTTGCAGTTGTTAATGGTGTAACCTTATCCTCGGTTCAATTTGCTTTTCAGACCTATTGAGTCCCCTGAAGAAATGGAAGTCACGCTACTTGATGGAGCAGAATGTTAAGAAGTTGCTGAGGCCTCTGTCTCCTGTCACCCCCCCACCTCCCATCTCTTCAGTTCCTGGCTCAGTGAGCCCACAGCTGGCTACACCCTGCTCATCTGTGCCGGGAGAGGAGGAGAGTCGCAATGGTTATGGCATGATGTTCTCACCAATTCCTTCTCTGGCTGCTAGTCGCTGCAATACTCCACTACAGTTTGAGGTAAATCTGACCAGAGACTGGGAATGCCAAAAAGGGAAGAACTGGAGCATATGCCCCAGATGTTGCAGTAGGCACACCTTCCTATCTGAGAATGTGGCTGTTTTCCTGAGCAGCAGCATAGTGGCAGACTCTAGAGCACTGCTGCCTTTCTCCTCTGCTCCACTTTTGGCCATACCAAATCTCTTCCTCCATTAAATACCAAACCTTGCTGCAGCCCGGCCTTCCCTCACTTCATCAATAACATTAGTTTGATTCTTTCCTTCATTTCTGCAGCTCCCAAATTTTGTAGGCTCTTCAGCGTTCTTTAGTCTTCCTCACTTCAGCTCTCTGTGCCAGTGTGGCTCCCAGTCCTCCATGCCTGTTCCAAAGAGTGTAACTGCTCCAGTTCTCATAGGCTGTCTGACATCCTCAGCTCCTCTTTCAGCAATCCCAAGTATGGTAGAAATATTTTGTCAGCTTCCACTGTGTTCTTTGGTTGTCCTTTCCCTTTATGGTGTAGCGAGGAAGCACCTTATGCCTTTGATTTCGTGATGGCTTCCTTTTGCAAAAATTTGCAGAAGTAAAGAAGTTTAGGTGGATTTCTTTGCTCTAAAATCTGTGGGAGAGTTTTCCACATCTGTTCAGCCTAGAACCTTCCACTTGCATTTTGTGTTGCATCTCTGTATGTGAATAGGGATCATACTGTTTGTACTTCCAGTTTCTAGTATTGCCTGTTTTCATTTTAAAAATGGAACTCTTCAGGTCTGCTGCTCACATTCTGCCATTTAAAAATTCTAAAAGTCATTTTGTGCAGCGACAGACTGCTTCATACTGGAGACTGATTTGCTGGATTCCCTCCTCTGTTTTGCAGCAGAGCAAACAGTCCTTTGTGGTATTTTTAGCTTGGTGTGCTTTTGATTATTTTCTTTGAGAACCCTTTTTTGAAAGTTGTCTGACAGGCAGATCTTTGGAGGTCAGCGGGGAAGATTGTGGAGTGTTGAGGAGAGAGATGAAAGGCTGTTTGAGGCACAGAGCTTGATTGTAAAGCGATCCTTACTTCTGCTGTGGTTTAGCTGGCACTTCAGAGCAGTGTTGCCTTGTATCTCAACAGTCTAGTCACTGTTTTCCTGCCCCACCTTAAGGTGTTAGTTGCCATGTGGGAAGCCTGTATTTTACTTGGCATCTGTATGCTTGCCCCATTTACCTTTTTTGCCCTTCTTTCTAGGAAAAACGTCTAACAGCTTGGTAGACCATCGGCAGCTTTGTTCAAACTGTTGTATTTCTCTGAATGCAGCTCATTCCTCACATCTCTGCTTTAATGCCATGTCTGTTCCGTTTAGTTATTGATTCTAACTTGAGAGAGTACAACCTCAGTAGGTACAAAGGTTTATACGCTACAGCTGTGGCACTGTAGGAGGAAAACACTGCCAGGGAGAGATTGCTTTATTTGTTCACAAGCCGCCTCAAGTGAGTGGAAGATGATCCACCACTCGCTGGCTGAGGAATATATTTTTTAAAGCTGACTTTTAAGATACTTCCTTCTTGATTGATTTCCTGACTACTCTCTGAAGAACTTGTATGATAAGCTTCTGAAGTTGATCATGCTTTTGCTAACGGAATTTTTTCAGACTTAATTTTCAGGCTTTCTAGTTAGAAAATACTCATAGGAGACAGGAAGCGTAGTAGAACTTTTTATTTGGAGTTCATCAGAAGCTTTTTGAGCTAAGAAGTTTCTGAGCAGCCTTGGTTTTCTGAGTTTCTGCTTTGCAGAGGGCAGTGATTCCTCCCATATTTCTGACAGCAACATACATCTAGGAAACCTTCCTTTCTGATTTTATTTTACGCCTGGTCAGTAACACAGAATGGAAAGTGGTTGGGAAGGAGGCCTTAAAAATGCCATCACGTTTACATGAGCTGCCTTCCACTGATGGGTGCTCAGATGCTATGTTATGGTATACAATTAAGCTGTTCATTCATACCCGTTCTCCTGACCTTTGCTGGAGAGGTGGCCCAAGTGGATTGAAGGAGCTATTTTTTTGTTTTCTACTGGTATAATGTCCATGAAAGTTAACTGTAGTGTTTGGGAGATCTTAGTGACACTAAGACTTAGTGTTTGGGAGATCTTAGTACGTTTTATTTGGGCAAAACCAGGCTTTCTGTCTCTTCTGTGTCTTCAGACCAAACACCAAAAATATCTTTCTCTGCATTTCACAGTGCAAGTTCTATATATGACAGCAGCAGAGATACAAAGAATGAGATGGCTTCTTCCCTTAACATTTATGTGCTCTGTTGTGGGTACTAAGTTGCAGCATGAAACGCTGTAGCCTAGCCCTGTCTTTGTGCTTCCAGGAAGCTTTAGAAACCACTAAACCCACAGAGTTACCATTTCATTTTGGGCCAGTTCGTGGTATAGTCTTTGTTTAGAATAGTCATCGCTAACCAATATGCTTGTTTTCTAATTTATTTTACTTTGCTTTTTGACTCTTTAACTAGATGAATAACAAGATTCTTTTCCCTCTTCCAGAACGTATCCTCCCCTGAGAGTTCCCCTGCGCATAGACCTGAGTCCATGTCACCCGAGGTAGGTATCACGCCATCTCAATTTCATTTGGGGCTGAGAGCCTATGCTTGAGTGAGTGTCTGAGGCTGTGGTGGGAGGGGAGGGATGGATGAGAAGTGCAGAGGCTGGTGGGAACGAGGGTGGAGCATTCCTCACAATAAGACAGAAGAGGTTTTCCAGGGTTATCACAAGAGAGCGAACAAAGTAAAATAATTGAAGATTGGAATTTATTATACGTTTATTGACACTGATGGGAAGCAGGCTATGTACAGACCTGACATGCCTGTGTGCCCCTAAAGTGAAGGCAAGGGGTATGGAGACCCAGGAAATAGCAATCAACATCAGCCCCAGCCCAGCAGACAAGTGCTGTGTGATATTTACTAAGTAGCAGCAAAATCACTACTGGGAAAGAAATGGGAAAGCATTCACTGGTAATTTAGACTAGCTTATAAGGGCACAGCAGGGCACCTGACCTGCTCTTTTCAGTCTTGATTTATGTCCTGTTCGCTTGCAGTCTTAAAATGGTGAAGAGATGCAAGAAAGTAGTACTTTATTTAGCTGCTGGCCTATTGTAAAACATGAGCTGAAGTACCTTTCTCAGAGACTGGTTTTGCAGTAGAAAATCTGCATTCATCTCTAACGTGGCAGATTACTTGGAGCTGTAATACAGCAGAGGAGAAATGTTTCAGCAGCTGCAGTAGGGCATATCTGGTGCCTGGTGCTGCTGTGTTTTTCCTTAAGCACTGTAGTCCTGCAAAGAGGATGAAATTGTCAGTTTTGCTCATTGTCTGAGTTCCTGACACATTAACATGGTGAAGGAGAGCATTCTGCTTTTGCCCGGGAGGTTTTTTGGCACTTAGAGTAGAAAAATGGTTGTACCATTGTATCAGTGCCTAGTGTTCCAGAAACTGCAGCAGTGCAAAGATGATGCCATTATGGTTTTGTCAAAGAATGTAGAATGTAGAAATGCAGTCTAAATTAAATGAATGGAGTATTGTTAGAGATTGCTGAAGCTGACAATAAGTGAAAACAAATGGGTTGGAGGTCCTGGGCATCATACTGTTGCCACAAAGTCGGTGGTTGACTTGGGACAGTCCAGAACTTGGCTAATAAACAGCAAACCGACAGCTGTTCAAATCTGCTGCTTTCTCCTCATAGTGAACCTAGCTAACCTAGTTAACATCAACAGGGGGACGTTTGGGGCACTTGAAGATGCTGGTTTTTAATTCATTGGCTGCCCGAGGATAGTGCTGAGCCTTGTTCTCCTGCTGCAGTAAGACCTCTAGAGAGGGAAAGAGCGTTTTGTACTGGACAGCTGAACTGGATTACTGCTTAGTCCTAGCTGTTCCCTTCTATAAAGAACAGAACAGTGCAGGAAATGATCAAAGGGGTGATGAGAGAGGAACTAGAAAACAATGAGGTAACATTGTACAGAATGTTTTCTGACATTTCTCTCCCCATCCTTGCCTGACCCTTTCCCTAACTTCCCACCCCCATCCTATATCCTCCCTGGATTTTCCAGCACTGCGTCCGATCTGACGTGGATTCGAAGGGTGGGTACCTGGATTCCAGTGCAAACACCTGCCCAGAACGGCCATCGCTGCTCAGCTTCGGATCCTCTGATCTGGCTCCACAACCCTCCGTAAACTCTACTTCAGAGATGAACTTCCCAGGGAAAAGTGGGGAAGCACAGATGCTGCTACGAAGCTCTGATCAGGCTTTTCGGACAGAGTTTAATTTAATGTATGCCTTCTCCCCATTGAACGCTATGCCACGTGTGGATGGTTTGTTGCGGGGATCTGCTCCTTTGGGAGACAGGAAGCCAATGAATTCAGAAGCGGGATGCTGCAGCTCTCCTGCCGAAGGATATTTCAGCAGACACGAGTCAGGACTGCTTAAAGACACGGTGCATGGATCCATGTCTCCCTGTGGCGAGAGGGCTTGTGAAGGCGTCCGGTCTGCTCCCCAGAATCCTCCACAGAGGAAGAAGGCAAGTATTCTCCTAAAGGAAACCCTAAGGCTGCAGGAACCTGAGCAGGAACTGTCTGCACCATGGCAAAGATTTTGCAGGGAGAATGAAGAAAATGGAATGTAACTAAAATGCAGCCTTGGCAAGTAATCTAGGCATTCAGTGCCAAGATGAAAGCAATGTAAAGTTGCGAAAAGAAAGAGAGCTACCACTTAGGCAGGATTTTGATGTGAGAGCTGGGGATGGAGGGGAAAATCAGAATGCAAATACCTCTTCTCAGAGGCCCAATGTTTCAAAAGACAATGTGAGCTGCTTACTGGAAAGACTTATTAATAAGGAGACATCGCAACATTCTCAGAAAAGTAGATGAGTGTTGTTAGGTAAATTTTAGCACTTTGAAATGAGAAACACGGGAATGTTGTTTAACAGAAGGTAAATAAGTATTTGTTGCTAGTAGTAGGCTGATGACCCTCACAGGTCTAGAACTGAGTAGAGATGACAATCGGGCATTGCTGCCATAAAACCAGGGACAAAACATACACTAGTGTCGATGTGTGTCAGTGCCTTACCTGTGATTAGGTATTTTTTCTGGCAAGTGTGGTAACTTGGACCAGTTGTGCATGTGTCCAGCTGGCTGGCTGGCTTTGTTTGTGGCAGATTTTTGGTTACACTTACCTTAAAAACTTTCTGTGTTAAGTTACCTTTGGAAATAGCCTGTTCAGCATTTTAGCCTCATAAGGCAATGAATACAGATGCTGAATCCTAGCTGATAAATTCTTCAGCAGAGCTGTCTTCTGTGAATCTTTCATGAGGGGCTGAGCCTCATGACAGCACTGTGGGAAGGCAGACTGCAGGTAAGTGTTACGCTAGAAATACTTGTGTACTTTTGATCCCACTGTCTCTGTTATGAGACAGCACCACTTGGGACATTTTAGTCTCTGTCTTTGACAAAGCTGAGACTGGCTTGCACAAAATAGATTCTGCCTCTGCTAGACCTGATTACTGAGGTGACAGTGCTGGAAGTCTGCAGCACTGGCTGCTGAACCACCATAGCATGAGCTATGCAGGCTAAAATTCTGTGCCAGGCTTTACCAAGTTTTTAGGGTTAGTGTGGCTGAACTGGCAGAGGTGAACAGGACTCTGAAGATCTGTTTTGTGAAGGTTTTTGAGATGTACAGATACTGATCTATGTTGTATAATGTCACAAACCATGGAGAGAGCAAACCAAAAGGTGTTGAGAGGAGGCGTGCACAGAGGCTTGATGCTTGACTGTGCAAGCAAATACTGTAGTAGTGTGAAACCTCAGGGGCACACTGGCCATATATTCCTGCTGAAGAGGTCATAAAGAGGGAAATGTGAGTAAGCCTGGCAGTTGATGAGTGGCCCAAACTTGTACCACTTAGCTGTGTTTCCAGAGTGCCTGCAGGCTGAAGATTTATAATCCCAACGTACCTTTTAAGATTTTACCTGCAAACTCAGAGAAATTATTTTAAAAATGGTGCGTGGGCATCTTCTTCCCCCTAACCCAGTCCCCTGCTTTCCCTGACTCACTGCTGTGTTTTTCTCTCAGGTGTCTCTGCTGGAATACCGCAAGAGGAAACAGGAAGCCAAGGAGGGAGGCGAATCAGTGCGGTGCACAGGGACTCCTACCCGGCAGGGCAGCAGCAGCTCTGGGACTGACACAGATGTCAGCAGCCTGCCGGGCTCTGTAGTACGAACCCCGTCCTCTCCACAAAGTGGCTTCTCCCCTTCTCATCCCTCCCTGCCTCACGTAGAGGACGTCAGCCCACCAGACTCAAGGGGGGCTAGTTCCTCATCACTCAGCAAATCCCAGGAGAACATCAGCAGTAGGTGGTGAGTGTTATCCCTCCGAGCAAGCCTGAAACTGCTCTGCAGATATGAACCGAACTCTCTGGGGGGGAGTTTCCATTACAATAATTGCAGCTGGATGGATTCTGTTGGGTGTCTTGGCGTTATTCTCTTTTGTAATTGCTAAACAGCTGTGGGGAATGGGGAATGCTAGCAGGCTTCTCAGCCCGCCCTTTAGTTCTTAGTTTAGATATCAAAAATCTCCCCGAAAGATGAAGTTAAACAGTTGTCTCTCCTCCGGTGGTTTCCTTTTAAGGACACGGTTTTGAATTCTCTCCTGCAATGAGAATTTAATCCACGTCTAGTTTAAAGGGTGTTCGCTTGCTGAATTTCCACTGTTTAGATGAGTGTGATAACGAAGTTAAACTTCTGAGTAGGAAAGCTGAAAGAGCCCTCCATAACTTTGCACATGAGAAGCAGGGATGATGAAACTACCCCAGCTCTGCAGTCCCTCGCACAAATAACTTTGAAAAGCAGTTATCAGGCTGAAATTCGTGACTTGCAAAAGCATGGAAAAATCACTTTAACTGAGTTACCACGTGAAGGTTTGATAAGGGGAAATGCTCGTCTCCAAAAACTTGCACCTGATAGTAATGTCTGGTCCCAAAATGAAGCACTGCAGCCCTGAAATGCAGAGTACTGAGTTGTGGTCTGTACACAGTGGGGATAAGGACGTTCTGCTGACTGGAGCTGTGTGGTGCGGTGGCTTTGCTGCCTTTTGTATTCGAGTTCTGCTTCTGGAGGCTACAGGCACAAAGGTGTAGCCTTCGTAACGCTGACCTTCCACATCTGCAGCTGTGTCACTGTTGATGCGCTGGCAGGTGAATGGCAAGGGAAGAGATGCTGAGCGATGCCGAGGGCAGTGAGGAGTGTGAAATTCACGTTGACAGTGCCTGAAAACATTTTTGGGGTGAATTTATAAGAGTAGTAAGACGTTCTTTCTTCCCTTTCCCATCCTCCCCCACTGTAAATATCATCACTCCTCAAGTTGAAAATTTATAGGAAATAATTTGCCTTGTACCTCCTGGCAGCACTGCCTGCCAGCTGAGCTGCCAGATGTTGAGCCTGGCCACAGCTGAGGCAGTCAGCTGATGATTGGGTTTTAATCTGTTTTGTCCAAGTCTTGTTATCGCTTGCCCTTCTCCTCCTGTGCCACTTTTGCCTGCAAAAAAGGTGGAAGAAAAACCTAGCTGAATGAAAAAAACCCTACTTGGGGGCGAGGGGACTGGTAAACTTGCTCCTGTATGATGTTTTATATTCTGTTAGCTCCTCAGCAGATGCTCTGCCTTCAGTTTATCACATGGTTTCAACAGTAAATGTTGCTGTGTGGGATTAAAGATGGTATTGGTACAGGACACAGTGTAAAAGTTGAAACCATGCTGATAGGGTTAAGCAGCTTTTGCTGCCTTTTTTATTCCTGTTCTGTCTTTTAATGGACAAGGCTAACAACCTCTCAGCCTCCTTCCTCTTTAAAAAATATACATACGTATATATGAGAAACTGCATGATACAGAGTTAAAGTTGTGAACCAATTTCATCTTTAACTCTGAGTGCTTACGTTTCTGATACATTTTCAGATGTTCACAGTAATATAATACTAGGGACAGAAGAAAATGGTGGGATCTAAAATTACGTGCCTTAATTTTCAGTTGTCCAGATTTTTGCTGAATTCTACAATATTTGCCAATAGCTTTCATTTAAAAAAAAATAAGTTTCTGTCTCTTTCAGTTGCCAAGACACAGCCATCACAATGTAAACAGATGTGCTGCTGCCCAGTAAACCCAGCCTTGCAGAAAACTGTCTCCAGCAAAACAATAGCAGCAACGAAGGTGTGAATTCACCCCCTCACCCCATTCACCTCCATGAGGTGTGAACTGTGGCCCCTTCTCCCTTCTGCTTCAGTGAGGGGTGAACTTCAGTGTCTGGGCTGTTTATTTAAAATTTAAAAAAAAAAAAAGAAAAAAAGAAAGAAAAAAGCTAATGTAAAGCACAGTTTTTAATATCTTTAAAAAGAAAAACAAATACAGAAGTCGGTTAGCACAGTGTTAGGCTGCATATTTGCATGGTATGCAGTGTGTTTAACGTTTTATTTGAATATTTAAATGTGGGCGTTTTTAGGGCGCGCTTTTTTTGGTTTCTGGGTTAAGACATTCTGAATCCTTAATAAGAGTGCTACTATTTTCCATGTTAAAACACGTACTTCTAAAGAGCTTTGGATGGTCCAGAGCATGGCAGGGTTCTAGGGTGTGTCGGTGGCTCTCCTTTTCTTCTACAGACGGGCTTTAGTAAAGCCACTTCACCTCTGTTTCTCAGCCTCAGAGTAGATGCTTGTAATAGATCACGGAACAAGATCTAGCACTGATCTTGAGAGTTTGTACATTAGAAAATAAATGGGATAAAATAGCATTAATGTGCAAAATGGCCACTCTAGCTCTGCTCCAGGAACGTTGCATTACATGACTGTACTATCTTGACACCGTATTACTACAAGGTACTGGTTTGGCTTCTCTTTAGTTTGAATACGAGTAATCTGTGCAAAATAACTGCATCTGATTTTAAGCCAGTAACAGGATTTTCCAAATGCTGTTGAATCTTGAAACAACTTTTTGGGAGAAAGTGTCCTGTAATCAGGTGATCTACTGAGCTGAATATTTATAGCATCTTTCTGCTAAAAGACCTTGTTTTTCTCAGGGCAGTGCTCTCATGGTAGCCAGTGACGGACAATCTAAAATCCCACAGGAGGTTATTTATGACGGAAAAGTAGTGCAGAATTTTATTCCTCATCTGTCTAGAGAGCTGGTGTTCTCTGATCCCTCCGTTCTATGGCAGGGGTTTGCATTTGCAATAACTTCATACCAATGAATTTAAGCAGAAACCTTTGAGACTTCAAAGACAAACCCATCTTGTAATTATACCAAGGACGCCACAGCCCCCTTGTGCGTTGGTCACGTTGCTCTCAGCTGTGTAGCAGCAGTCTTCATCTGTTCCTGGGTTTTTGTTGCAGGATGGTCCCAACGTCAGTGGAGAGGCTTCGAGAGGGCCGAGGCATACTTGAGAAGGTGCTGCGGAGTGGTGCGAAGGTGTCCCAGAGAACAGAATCCTCACCCACCTGTGACAGTGTCATTGAGAGAGATACAGGTAGGAAGATGATGTTTCTGAAAACTTGATGGTAAATGCTGGGCTCAAATAGCTTCACAAACTTGCCTATGAACTTAGCTGTACCTTCATCTCTGTCATCATCGATGCCTCATAAAAGCCTTCTGCAAACCTTATTTAATCGGTATTCAGGTAATATTGCCTGACCCTGTATCCCTTTCCCGTTAGACCTGGACAACCTCTGGGTTTATCCAGAGTTTGGATTCGATGCATTTTGGCTCTGGCAGGGACAACTCTGCCCTCAGACAGACAGGTTAACCAAGCATTGCCTCGATTGCTCCTGCGCGCTGGGGAAGAAGGTGCTGTCGTTTAATAATGCTAGTTGGCTGAACATCCAGATAAATGTGTTACTCTTGCTAAAATGCAGGCGTAGGCTTTAGGCAGTGCTAAGAACTGATGTAGCTTCCAAGCCTTACCTCATTTCTGTTTGAAGTTGCTTGATTCCTTGAGTTACGGTATTTGTCAGTTTTGTGAAATAGACCCACTTGCTGAGATTAACTCAGTTTTTGTTATGTTCCTTCTCTGAATAATGGGTTGTCCTCACTGAGTAGCATGCAGGGTCAGTGAGTGCTTGTGACGTGAGCTGAGCTTACACCACTCCTTTATCCGCCTGTGGTGTACAGATCAGCTGTGACTTCTCTAAGATGGACAGATCACTTCTTCATTGCTTCATTTCTTAGCTGCGATATGGAGTTATTTTTATTTCATTTACTTTGCAAGGGAAGAAGGGCAGGCAAAATCCAGCCTGTTCCAGCAGGCCTGCACACTGCACATTCTTCCTCCTGGTTACATAAAACCAATTCCACTCCAGATAGTCGAAACTCAATGCCCTGGCTGGTGGAAACCGTTGCCTCTTTCATCCTAGCACAGAAAAATATTTTTTCTTCTTTTGCATACTCCTGCAATTTCTTCAGTAGCTTGTTGAGATTCTGTGAGCGTTCTTCCCTCCCCCAGTTGCTGGACTGCTGCTTGTGAAACAAAACGAGTGACTGAGTCCCTGCCACTCCTGGTATCACCTGTAGGAGTTGTGAAGATACACGTTTGCTTGGTGCTGTAATGGATAGTAAAATATTGAGAGAAAAAAAATCTGGGTGATTTCTGGTGATTTCCTTACGGAGCACATGGGAATGAAACTGAGTTTTGTGCACGCCACACTTCAGAGAATCGCAGCTGCTGTAGGTTAAAGCTGTCATCTCATAAATAGCTTAGGTTGGTACAGGCCAGTATTGGCAAGAAAAGAAGCAATTCTCACTTCTGCTTTGTCCTTCCTTGTGCAGTTATTCAGATACAGGAGCGGGAAATGTTGGCTTTGTCTTCTTAAGATTTACATAAAGCAAATTCAGGAAGGTTATAGTTTATTCACACTTTGTAATTTAGCATCTTTAGATGGGCTTTAAATTTCCAAAGATTTTTCTGTGAGCAGACACTGTCAGTAATGTCTGCAGCACTGTTGATGTGTCTGGCCTTTTAAGAAACAATTTATTCCAGAAGTCTTTAGGTTTCTCCTGATTCTCATACTCAGCTTCTGATCTCCTGAATTGAGCAGTTAGTCTCTTCTGTGCATGACTGCTTAACAAAACATGCCCTAAACTGCAAGCTTTGCCTTTCTGCACTGCAGTACTCAGAATGCCACCCACAGCAAACAGCTCCTTGGTGCATTGGGTGTAGTTTCAGAGAATGGAAGGTGGCACAGGACATGCTGGAAGCTTCATGTACCAGTCTCTGTGCGGGTCCTGTGCCCCGAGGAAGATGTCTGAGCCTCGGCAGCAGACAAGACAACTCCATCCAGATTCCTGTTTAGTTAAGCCAGCGACTGTGATGCAGCACAGAGAGGACAACCACAGCAAAGCCACGGGCGCTGCTGACACCGCTGCTTGTGCCAGTGCATCTGGTACAGAGCCAGGCTGGTCTGGCAGAAGTACAGAGCAGAGCAAGGCAGCGTGTCCTGTTTCAGGTCCGAGACATCTGTCATGTACATTTGATACTAATACCAGTGCTATCTCACCACGGCATTTCAAACACTGCTGCTGAGAAATCCTGCAGATAAACAACTCCATCTCATCAGACGGCAACATCGTAAATCTGATGTGAAGTCTCCCAGTCCCACCAGTTTCCCTCCCTCCTAAAGAGAGCGTGCTCACAGGCTGGACCCCGTGGTGACAGTAGCGGTAACAGAAAAACACCTGGGGCAGAGTGACTGGCTCACTTGCAGCGTTTCTTGTCTCCCTCAGTACAGGTTCAGATATTTGGTGGGGAAAAAAGCACACCTGCAAGATTGGGGTGATGGAAAAGCTTGCTCCACTAAGAAGCTTACTCTTTTTTTCTCTTTCATGTAGCTAAGGTGTATCAGTGTGTGCTGTGCTGCTGTTAACCCCTCACAAGTCATAGCTTTTTATACCATCCGGTCTTACCATCTGCCTTTGAGGACAGCCTGCAGCAGGATCCTACTGACAAGCTGGCTAGGAAGGGCCGATTGTAATTCCCCAGCTGTAACTGGTAGCCAGGTTGGATTCCTCTGACCAAAGCTGAGCGGAGAATTGCTGAGTCCTTAGAATCTGTCTTCTGCCTCTCGTATCCCTCTGGAAAGCCCCAGGCTGTCTGAATTCCCAAACAGTCTGTGTGCAGACACCAGGGGCTGCCCTTCAGACAGGCTGGTCCAAAGCGAGTGAGCTTTCTGCTAAACCAGGGAGACTTGGTGCAAGGGAGGCAGCAGTTCCTAAGGTGCATGGCTGCTGTATGCATGTGAAGCTTTTCCAGTTGCCTTCTCTTGGGGTCCTTCAGCTTCCAGAAGGCTGCTGGCTGGAGAAGCCACTCCTGTCTGGGCTGTAGCTGGAGGCAGAGCAAGAGAGCTGCAGTGTGCAGGCGTCACTTGAGAGGGAACTGCCATGACCTCAGTCCAGGGGATGAAGTTTAACATCTTGACTGTGCTGTACATTGCAGACACAGCAGAAGGAGACACTCCAGAAGCCCACAAAGGACCAGCAGTTTACAGTCCTTCTCGATACAGCTACCAGGTAAATTGTCATCTGTTACCTGCCAGTTCTGAAATGAAGCTTTAAACAGCATTGGGGCCGGGGGGGGGGAAGTGGCTTTAGCTGGAAATTACTCCCAGGCCTGCCACGCTAAGCAACAGGAGCACGATGAGGTAGGAGGTGCAGAAGTTGGTCTCCTTGACGTGTCTTTTCTTTTTTCCCCCCTGCTCCCTTGCCCAGCTCCTGCAGTCTGACAGCCCCCAGGCCGAGTCGCAGACCCTTCTCCAGCAGAGCTCCTCCCCGTACAGAGGACACCTTACTCCTTCTCCCGGCTACAGCTACCGAGCAGCAGCACAGAGGACAGGACACAGCCTCTCTCACGGTTCCTCAGAAACCTCCCTCTCCTCTTCCTCGTACTCCAGCCCTGCCCACTCGGTCTCCACAGACTCCTCTGCCCTGTTTGCGGGGAACTCGGTGTATTACAGCAGCCAGCAGCACTCTGGCAGTGCCGGCGGCAGCCTCCTGAAGAAGAGCTGCCCTGCTGCTGCCAGCCCAGCACAGCCCACGGCTGTGGACTCTCTTTCCTCCGAGCCTGGCTCCCAGCCCTGCACAGGAGCGTCGGGCTCCACCTCCGTTCCCCAAAGTGCTCGGTCACTACAGTCAGACTTGCGGACTATCAGCCTGCCCAATTCGGGGCAGTCTGTTCTCTACCAGGGTTCCCGGGGGGGAGTGATTTCCAATGCACAACACTACCCGCACCGAGGGGGAAGCAGTGTCCATCAGTACAGACTTCAGCAGCTTCAAGGTTCTGGAGTAAAGACTCAAACAGGACTTTCCTAGGGCTGCCTGGACTCCAGGAGGACAAAACTGCCCATAGCTCCTTCCAGTCACCTCTGGAAGTGGCTCCTGGGCCGGTGTTGGGAGCTTGCACCTGATGCTGGGCTGCCAGGGGTCAGAGGCTGAGGTCTGAAACGCACGGGTGAGATTTGTGAGCAGTATTGGCCTCTGGCCTTGCAGGAGAAAGCAAATTTCTCTGAGGCAGAGACTGTAGCAAAGCTGTTCCCTAATGCGTGGGTACATTGAAGAGAAGAGAGGAGAAAAAAAAAATGAAAAAAAAAAAAAAAGAAAATGGTTCAAGTGCAATGACTGTGGTGCAGCCTCTGTCTCTTGTCCGTGCCCATGGCCATAGTCACTCATGCAGTACGGACGTCTTTTGTATACGAAAGCGGTTTAAAGAAAACATTGGGGAAGTTTAACTCCGATCCCAAAGCTCTCTTTGTAGGTCAGGTTCTCGGTGCGTTCTGGGGAGGGCTTTAACCCCTTACGATCATTCCAGTCACAAGCAGACGAGCGCACGCCGCTGCCTTTGGGCCTGGGTGACGACCGCCACGGCCGGAGCGTTTTCCAGGACCACGGCGTCTCCGCAAATGTGAACGAGCACGGGGAGGGGGGGGTTGGAGCGCGTGTGCCTGGCGCTGCAGAGGAGCTGGGGGGAGCGGGAGCGGTGCCGGGGGTGCTGCTGCAGCCAGGGCTCTGAGCGCACGCCCCGGTGAGCACGGCGGTGCTGCGGTGTGCCCGAGGCTGGCTGAGGAGCCAGCGGCTGTCCGGAGGGGCTGCAGGAAGGTGGCGGCAGGTCCAGGGGGGTCCGGGTTGTGGCGGGGCTGAGGGGGACCCTGATTTCCTTCCCGCTGAGCGTGGCGGCAGAGCCAGCCCAAACACAGTGCGCTGTCTGTTCAATTCCATAAGATTGCCAGCTTCTTTCTCACTTGTTTACTGTAATATCGGGCGTGTTTTTATTTATCTAATTTTATATTCAGTTATAACCATAGTAGGTTAGCTAATATACGACAGGTGTCATCCCTGGTGCTGCAGTGGAACTTCTCCTTTCTCTTGGATAACATAATGCTGTGAGTCTGTCTCCCCTGTCTTTTCAGATGCACAGTCTTCTTCCTTTTTTTTTTTTTTTTTTAGGACTGTTACAGGTTTCTCTAATTCACAATTGAAATCAGGTGTTTGTTCAACCTAGGGGAGACTTTTAAAATATTGAATCAAAGAGTTAACTTTCTCACACTGTCTGGCTGTGAGCGTGTTGGGATGGAACTTGTCACCCCACGGTTGGGTGTCTGTATACTGTATAAAATAGGTGTAAACTTCGCTCAGCTTCGCCCTGGGTGTGCAGCCTCCCCTTTCATGCTATGAGCAGCATGGGGCAGGCGGGCTCTGCCCTGCCGGGTGGCAGGAGGGGGCCGGGGGGGCCCTGCGCAGAGGCGCCAGCACCTCCGGACGCAGCGGGGGGCAGGAGGGAGGGACCCTGGAAAGCTCTTGGAAAGGTGGGGGCTGTAGCTTCTTACTCTAGTGGAGTTTTTACACCATGCTGTAACATTTGAACTTTCACAAGAGATGTAATAATTTTGATAATAAAAATACTTAACTTGAAAACCAGGATTTTGGAAATCTGCTTTCTTAGGGCCTTGAATGCCGCTGCCCGGGTTGTGGGGTGGGTGGGGTGGGCACATTGGTCTCCTCCCTGCCTGTGCAGGGTAACTGAAGCACTGCAGGGGCAGACGCGTGGATCTGGCGCCTCCTGCTTCCAAATCCCTTACGCTCTCCCTTCTGCCAGCGTTTCAGCTGAAGTCAGGTGCTGCAGCGCGAGCAGCAGATCCTGAGAAAAGGGCAATCACCAGAGCTCCTGGCGGTGAGGCAGCGTCTGCGCTGCTGCTCTTTTCCTCTTCTCTCTCAGGCTCCTTTGGGGAGGAGGCTGGGGTAGGGGATGTGTCCTGTATTTTGCCTGCTTCAAGACCTGGTTTGGGAACATGGTGGTGGTGCTTTTGACCAACACGTGCGGTTTCCTGGTGTGCTGCTGCCCAGGTTTTTTAATTTTACCTCTGCTTGCCTTTTCCTTAGGAAGCCTGAGCTGGGTCTGGCATAGAGCTGATCGTCACGCTGGGGTGCCTGAGGTGCCCAGTGCCTCCAGTTTGACCACCCTCGCGGTGACACAGGTCCCCCTGCCAGCTCCCAGGAACGCGTCTGCTGTGCTGTGTCCCTGAGAAGAGCCTGGCCCCACCTCTGCACCTCCCTCAGGTAGCAGCAAACTCCCCGACCCACCCACAGGACCCCGACCTCCCGCTCCCATTGGGGACAGCCGTGTCCCAGGGGACCTGTGCTGGGGTCAGAGCTGTCCCCGGGGACCTGCAGCGGTCTCTGCCCCCCGCACGGGGGAGGCTCGGTCCCATGCTCCCCACCTGGGGCTGACAGCAGCTCCCGTCCCGCTCCCCACCACACCACAGGGCTCAGAGCTCATCTGGTTTGAATTATATTTTTCAATAAGGTTTTGTGAAACACTGTATCAAACTTTGTACTAAAATACAGATATATTACAGCTACTGTATTCCTTTCTCCACTGATTTTTCTTGGTTTGTTTTCCAATTCAGCCAGCGACAGCGCTCCCGATCCGCTGGGGGCCGCGGGGCGGTGGCAGGCAGCGGCTGCTTGCGGGGGGAGCGCCAGCACCCGCGACATCCCCGGTGGGGAGAGGCCCTGGGCTCCCGCTTGGGGTCTCGGCACGGCTCTGGCTCCGTCCCTCGCCGCCACCCCGCAGGGTCTCAGGGCACGACTTACCGGCTCCGCCAGCCCCGGGCGTGCCGGGTGGCGGTTCCCGCACAGCCCTTCATCGCCTCGTCCCGGCAGCGTTCCCACCGTGCGGCTGCACCCCTCGCCCCGGCTCCGCAGCCCCTCTCCCGTACCCGTCCTCGCCGCCTGTCCCTCCAGAGCCCCCCACGCGGCCTCGTGCCCCTGCCACCAGCTCCGCGGCCGGTGCTGAGGACTTTATTGCGTTGCGAGGGCTGCGGCGGGCGCGTGGGGAAGCCCCCGCGCTGGTCTGGCCAGCAGAGCCGCGGCCGGGGCGTGGGTGCCGGCTGCTGGGTGCTGCACGACCGAGCCCTCGGCTCCCCGCGGCCGCGTGCCAGCGAAGTGCAACCAGGGGACACGGCGGGGAGAGCCTCGCTGTCACCAGTGGAGATAAAGCACCGTATGGGGATGGGGGGAGGCGTTTGGCAGCGGCCGGGGCTCGATTGGGGGGGTTCCTCCTGTGCCCGCCCCGGGGGGGTTGCGTTTTTCAGCTGCTCCCACTTACCAGGGCTTACATTCAGCGGTGGCACGAGTCGGGCGTCGCGGCAGTGAGGCCCCTGCGGTCGCCACGCTTGGGCCCCAGCGGCACCGGAAAGCGTGAGGTCCTGGGGCTGGACTCCTGGGCTGGGGGCGAGGGGGCTCGAGTCACTTTACCCTGTTTAGAGAATATTAATTTACACGTAAAAGTACGGGCAGGCCCCGGCCCGGCCACCGGGTCCCCCCGGCCGTGGAGACAGGATCACGGAGCTGTACAAAATGGGAGCGGGGAAGGTGCTGGGGCCCAGAGCAGCCGGCGCGGGGCGTCACGGGGCACGCGTTGGGGCGGGAGGCAGCAGGTCTGGAGTCCTGGGGATGTAGAAATCTGTTAAAAACTCTGAGATGTTGTTTGTTTTTTGTTTTTTTCCTCGAAATGAAACCGCAGTTTGACGCCGTTCTCGGACGAAGCAGGTTTGGGGCATCCTTCCCCGGCGGCGGCGGCGGTGGTGGTGGCCCACAGGTGGCGGAGGTGCGGGGCTGGCGGGGTGCGTGGGGATGGCGGTGCCGGCGTGGCCGTGGGCGCGGCGGGCGGCTGGCGTGTCCCTGGCGCGCTGCGTGGCCGCCGGCAGCAGATGAAGGGCGGGACGGGGAGGGAGCGCCCAGGCTGCCGGCCGCGGGAGGAGGGTCCTGCTGCGGGCGCTCGGCCTTATATCCTCTGCGGGGAGAGCACAGCGCGTCGGGCACCGCAGCCCGGGGGGGTGGCACAGGGCGGCTGCTGCCTGTGCCATGCACGGGGTTGCCCCCACCCCGCTGCCCCCCGTCCCTGTGAGGCCACCCGGCACGGTCACACACAGACACACCACGTGTGGGTAAGGGGACGGGACGGTGACACTCAGGACTTACCGCGGTGCCGACAAAATCTGTCAAAACACAAAGAGAGCGTGTCAGCAGGGCGGGGTGGGGGCTCGGCCGCCTCGTTCCTGCTCCCCACCACGCCAGGTGGTGTCATTCCCCTCCCAGGACCCCCCCCCGGCAGCGCGGCGCCCACCTTTGCTCTCTGTCTTGAGCTCCTCGTGCAGCAGGTCGTTCTGCCGGTTGCCGAGGACGAAGGCCAGGAAGGAAAGGATGAGGGCGTTGAGGATGCCGATGATGGCCAGGATGTAAGCCCAGCGCACGGAGCAGTCGCCCAGGGAGTACTTCCCCGTCTTCTCCCCGCACATGTCCCGGATGGTCTCCGCGTCCCAGCCGTCGGGGAAGATCATGCAGCCCAGCACCAGGCAGAGAGCTGCGGGACAGAGAGCAGCATGAAGGGAGATGGCAGGGCTGGGGTCTGCATCCCGGAGCGCTGATCCCCTGCCTGCTGTGCCCGTGCCCGCAGGGAGCCCCCACTATGGTCCCCCAGGGCTGTGTGTGCGCCCCGGAGCTGGCCCAGCACAGCTGGGAACAGCAACGCCTGGGTGCGGGTTTCTTCAGCTGTTAATAGCGTCGCTGAGAAGCTGAGGCATCCGGTGAGTATTTTCGTCCTGTGTCAGGACACGTTTCAGAGGTTTGTACGTGCCCCAGAGACAAAGGGCCCCTTGGAAAGCGATCGCGGGGCACGGCAGGGTGCTTTGCAGGGTGCTGGGCACGTCGGGCACGCCACCGAGCGCTCCGTGGGGAAGGCAGGGACACGGCCGCACGTCCCGCCCGCTCCCAGCAGCACGCCGCGTCCCCTGTCACGAGCTATTCCCTCTCCTGCGTGTCCCCAGCCCACCCCATGTCCTGGAAGCGCCTTCCCGCGCCGCCAGCCCGACCTTTCCTGAAGGAAACAGAAACTGGAGGGGACAGGGAGGGGGCTCTGCCTGCCCACCCCGCAGGTGCTCGCAGACCTGCAGGGAAAGCTGCTTTTCCACTCAGAACAGCTCATCTGTCCCCTCCTGCCCTGAGTGCCTGCAGGGTGCCCGCTCGGTGAGGCTTTGTGCTGGGGGATCTGGCGCTCCCCGCTTGGTTTTGTGCCGTGCTTCCACGCTCCTCCCCTGTCGGGGTCCTGTCAAACAAACGTGCCTCTCGCGGGCTGCGTTATCCTGCCAAAACGAGTTACCTGCAGGGAATTCAGCCCCGTGCCTCGGGCTCCGTGACCCCACGCTCATCCCCTGCCCGGCACGTGCGGCCGTGCTCGGGGAGTCCCCGAAGTGGGCTATAAATAACCCAGCCTCCGACACGCAGCAGCAGCACCAGCTCCGGAACGGCCTCGCTGCCCCCACCGGGGTGCCGGGGGCCCTTCTCCACTGCTCTGCTCAGCTGCAGGGGGCTGCACACGCCGGGCACGCGGCTGCGCCTCGAGGGCAGCCACCCCAGAGGTCCCCGTGCCCGAGGCATTTGGGGTTTTGTAACAGAGGGATTGGGATTTAGCGAGCTCTGCAGTTCCGCGCCGCCGGATTGTGAGCGGGGCAGATGGCTCGGGCTCTGTTTGCGACAATCAGTCCTTCCTCTTAATTAGATCCAGTTTGCTCCTAGGGGGGCAGCGGCTTTGGAGCTGGGGCTCTCTGCGCAGCTCTAATTAAACCCTTCCCTGATTGCCGGCCACTAATTGGGCACTGAAGATTTAAACTTTTTTTTTTTTTTTCTCCTGGCTGAGGTGCTGCACTCCAGGCCCTCCTCTCCTCCTCCCCGATGCTGCCAGCCCCGTTCTGTCCCGCAGAGCCCCCATTCCCTGCCCTCCACCTCCTTTTTGTGCCTTTGGTGGCACTTCAGCCCTTGCTGCTGCTTCTGCACCTCTTCCTCTCCTTCCTCTCCCTCTTTGCTCCCCTCACACCACAGGAACCCCCACCCACCTCATCCCCAAGCTTGCCATCGCGCCCCTGCCCGACCCCAGCATCTCCCCGACCCCCGCTGCCACCACGCAGCAGCTTTTGGGGTTTGTGGCCCTCAGGAGGCACCCGGTGTCCCCGCACCCAGGGGCTGGGGCAGGCAGGAGGCTGCTGGAGGGATCCCAGTGCCGCCTGGGGGCCGTGCCCACCGCCACGCAGCGGCACCAGCCGGGCACGCCGAGCCCCTTGATTAAACTGCTGCCAATCAGTGGGATTTGGGCTCTGAGCTTGCCTTAAACCGGTAAATCTTCGGGCCGGGGAAAATTAAAGATGAAGGAATTTCCCCGATAAGCCGAGGCAGCTCCAGGCCCGGCTGTGGAGGAGAGGGGGGGATCACCACCACACCACGCCTGCTGTAGGGCACAGGGCCAGGCCAGCTGCGAGCCCCCAGCACCGGGACAGACCCCAAATGGCCCCGTACCCACACAGGGACCCTTCTTGGGGGGTCACAGCGGGGTCCTGGCACTGGGATTGTTGTGGGACTCTGGTCCCTGCTGTAGGGCTTCCCAAAGCCAGGTGTCCCGCAGCACACCCCGAGGCCGTGTCCCCGTGCTGGGGCTGCGAGAAGCCCTAATGCTGCTGCTGCTGCTGCTGGCCCCGGACCCCACAGCCAGGACCGGGGTGAGCCCACGGTGTCCGGAGCCATCCCTGGCCCCGCTGTGCAGCCGAACCCAGTGCTGGCTCCCGGTGCCTGGGGGAGCCCCAGGGCTGGCGGCTGGGGGAAGGTTTTAGGGCCAGGTGTCCGGGGGTGCCCCGGTGCTGCTGGTGCCTCGAGAGGTCCCAAGTGGCTGGGGAAACCCCGAAACACTCAATGCCTGGAGAGGCCCCCAAAATATGCACTGCCAGGAGAACCCCCAAAACACCCAGTGTCTGAAGAGTCTCAAAAGTACCCGGTATCCTGCAGAATCCCGAAACACTCGGTGCCTGGAGCGCCTCCAAAACCACTTTGTGCCTGAAGAACCTCCAGAAGCACGCAGCACCCACAGAAACCCCGATACACTCAGTGCCTGAAGCATCCCACAAGCACCCAGCACTCTCAAAACCCCCCAACCGCTCAGTAATGGACAGAACCCCCAAAACACACAGTGCCTGAAGAACCCCCCAAAAACACCCAGTACCCTCAAAACCCCATAACCACACAGTCACCCATAGAATCCCCAAAAGCACTCAGTGCCTGGAGAACCTCCACAGCACCCTGTGACTGGAGAAGCCCCAAAAGACCCAGTACCCTAAAAACCTCCCAACCACCCAGTCACCCATAGAACCCCCAAAAGCACCCAGTGCCTGCAGAACCCCCAAAAGCACACAGTACCTACAGAGCCCCCAAAACACCCATTGCCTGAAGAACCCCCAAAATCACTCAGTGCCTGAAGTACCCCCCAAAAGCAACCAGTACCCTCAAAACCCTCCAACCACCCAGTCACCCATAGAACCCCCAAAAGCACCCAGTGCCTGCAGAACCCCCAAAAGCACACAGTACCTACAGAGCCCCCAAAACACCCATTGCCTGAAGAACCCCCAAAATCACTCAGTGCCTGAAGTACCCCCCAAAAGCAACCAGTACCCTCAAAACCCTCCAACCACCCAGTCACCCATAGAACCCCCAAAAGCACCCAGTGCCTGCAGAACCCCCAGAAGCACGCAGTACCTACAGAGCCCCCAAGACACCCAGTGCCTGAAGAATCCCAAAACCACCCAATACCTGAAGAACCCCCAAAATCACTCAGTGCCTGAAGAATCCCCAAAAACACCCCAATACCCTCAAACCCCCCCAACCACCCAGTCACCCATAGAACCCCCAAAAGCACGCAGTACCCACAGAGCCCCCAAAACACCCAGTGCCTGAAGAACCCCCCAAAACCACCCAGTGCCTGAAGAACCCCAAAACCACCCAGTGCCTGAAGAACCCCAAAACCACTCAGCGCCTGAAGAACCCCCAAAAACCCCCCAATACCCTCAAACCCCCCCAACCCCCCAGTACCTGAACACCCTCCAACCCCCCTCATTCCCTAAAGACCCTCCAACCCCTTAGAGTGCCTGAAGCACCCCCAACCCCCCTGTCTCACCTGAAACCCCCCCCAAAAAGAAAAACTAAACCCCCATACACCCCCCCCACCCCCAGCTACCTGCCAGCAGCTGCATCCAGGCGCAGATCTTGTAGACGGTGGCGGTGTTGCAGAAGAAGAAGAGGGCGAAGCAGGTGATGCAGCCCAGCGTCAGCACCATGGAGAGCAGCACGAAGAAGGCGGCGGCCTGGAAGGCCCCCGAGGGGATGGTGCTGAAGTCGGTGAAGGAGCCGCGGCACGCCAGCTCGCGGCCCGCCAGCCCGGAGCCCACGCAGTAGTGGAAGAGCCCGAAGTAGCCCGGTTTGGGGGTGTTGACGCTGTCGCCCACCCAGTAGGGCTGGATGAACACCACCACGTTGATGATGGCGAAGCAGATGGTGAAGATGGCCCAGAGCACGCCGATGGCCCGCGAGTTCCTCACGTAGTTCTCGTGGTACAGCTTGGAGGCCTCCTGCGACGGCAGCATCCTGACGGGGAGAGGGGGGGGGGGGGAGCCGCCGCGAGGAGCCCCCGAACCGGGCTGTGAGGTGAGGGCAGTGAGTGTGGGTGTGTTTGGGGTTATTTATCAGGGGCCGGGGGTCGCCAGAGGGGGAGCCCCGCGGCCTAGGCCAGCCCCGAGGCCGCCGGCCCCTGCGCCACCCGCGCCGCCATCTTGGCTGCCGCCTCTGCGCCCCCCCCCTCCCCTCCCCGCCGCCGCCACTGCGGAGCTCGGCCCCGCCTCGGCAAACTTCGGCTCCGCCCGCCCCGGCTTCGGCTCAGCTCGGCCCCGCCCCTCGGCAACGCTCGGAGGGGTTCGGAAAGGATCGGAAAGAGCCGAAAGGGTTCGGGGATGCTTCGGATGCGTCCGGGAGGGCCCGAAGGGGTCGGGAGGGCCCGAAGGGGCCGGGGGTGCTTCGGCTGCGTTCGGAAGCACTCGGCAGGGCTCGGGAACACTCGGCAGGGTTCGGGAGGGCCCGGCCGGGCTCGTGAGGCCCCGTCACGGTTCGGAGGCCCCCGCTCGGCCTCACGCCCCCGGTGCCTTGGGGAGGGCCCGGTGGGGTCCTGGCAAGCCCGCAGCCGGCACCGAGCGGGCACCGGGCACGGAGCTCCCCCCCCCTCCCCTTCTCCCTCCCCTCAGAGCTCGACTCTCGTTGCTAAGGGCGCCCGGCGATGACGTCATCTCCTGGCGGAAGAGGCGCGACGCCCGCTTGGGCGGGGCCGGGCGGCGCCGGGCGGAAGTCGGCGGCGGCGGCGGCGCGGGGCGGGCGGAAGCGGCGCCATGGGGCGGCGGCGGCGGCGGCGCTGAGATGGCGGCGGCCCGCGGCTGCCCCCCCCCGGCGGGCTCCGGGGACCGCGGCCTGGCCGAGCTGCTGCTGGAGTTCTCCCGAGCACAGTACCGGGCTAAGGACGGCGGCGGGGCTGCCGCCAAGGTGAGCCGGGAGGAGGGGGGGGGGTTACCGGGAGGGGGGTGTAAGGACACCGGGCCCCGGTGCGGGCCCTGACGGGAGCTGCCCGCAGGTGGAGCGGATCGAGCGGCGCTGCCTGGAGCTGTTCGGCCGGGATTACCGCTACAGCGTCATCCCCAACGCGCACGGCGAGGTGTGCGCCCACTACCCGCGGCACATCGTCCTGCTCGAGAGAGACGCCGCCGCCCCCCGTGAACCGTAAGGCCCCGGAACCCCCCCCCCCCCCGGTTCCTTTTCCCTGTCCCCGTCCCTGTCCCGCTGTTCCTGTGAGCCCCGCTGGGGTGTCCCGCACGGGGATGGCTTCGTGGTTTGTGTCCCCCCCCCCCCCCGGAGGTCCCGCTGGGTTCTGTGGGGTTGCCGGTAATTAGAGGTGCCCCCCGGTAATTGCAGCGCCCTGCCCGGCTCCCTGCTCGCCGTGGTGTTCGTCCTAACACGGGCTGGGGTCAGGGAGCCAGGGGGAGCAGGGGGCACCAGCCCTGTCCCGCTGGCCTGTGCAGGTCCCAGCACCCTGCTGGCTCCGTGGGGCACCGTGATCTCCCCATCCCGGACACGCAAAGAGCTCGTGGCCAGGCTCAGGGCTGTGGGGTGCTTGCCCGGTCTTGTTCAAGCACCTGTGGTCTCGTTAGAAGGGCAATGGTTAGAGAGACCTTAGCGTGGACAGGGTCTCGGGGTGGGATCCCCACAGGGACAGGGCAGACAGACGGACACAACCTCAGCACTGTGCTGTGCCCGCACCACGAGCCGTGGCACTCGGCTTCAGTAACCAGCAGGGAGGCTCCTCGCAGCGCAGCGTGGTCGAAGCGATCACATTTCTGGACTTCGACCCCGAAGCTCAGAACCGTGGTGTTTACACTCGTGGCTGAGCGCTATCAGCTCCCCGTGGCTGTAAAAACAGCCCCTATTTTTTTTTTCCCCCCTGTTCCAACAAAACGTAACGCAATTCTGGGGTTTTAACTCTGGCTGTGACAAGAGCAGGGTGCTCGAAGGCTGGGGGTTGCCACATTCCCACCGCAGCAGTGACGGGTTCCTGCTGAAGGAATCCATCAGCTGGTGCCTGCCGTGGGTGCTGGAGGTGGTGGGGTCAGGAAAACAGCCCCAGCTGGCTGTCGGGTGAGGGCATTTCTGCTTGAGGCCGGGTTAGATCCGATGAGAAGAAATGAAACCCCTCGCTGCAGAAAGGAGGGAAGGTGAAGTCAGCAGCTGGAAACGCAGCCAGCAGGGTCTTTAGGGAAGAGAAAGCAAACACTTCTCTTTTTCCCTGTTCTCGCAAGAGCAGCAGTCACTTAACTTTTCTGACGGGCAGAGTAACCCCAACAAGTGTGCTCGCGTTCAGGGTCCTGCTCTCTCCTGAGACGCTGCAAGTCAGCAGTGACAGTCACCACTTCAAATATCAATTTGTTTTCAAGTCTTGATTTCTTGTCCCAGGGAGTCCCGGCAGCAGTCTGCCCTCCACCACCCCGTTCCTTCTGATTTCTGGGCAGTAGCCTCAGTAAAAGCTGCTCGATTCCTTCTCCACGAACCCAGCTTTTGGTTGCACCTTGGTATTCTGCGGAATAATTCTGCAATCCCAAACAAATCCGAGCGATACGGAGACTGTTGCGCTTCTTGTGGTGCAGAACGCCAGAACCTCTTCCAGTGAACAGGCCAATCCCTCTAGCAGCTGGTGTCTCGGGCTGCCTTTCACCTTTGTAATGTTGTTATTCAGCCGGTAAGAGCTCCTTGAAGTGCACGAGACACTTCTTACCTCTGAGAGCGCCACGTTTTTTGGAAGCAGTTCCAGCTCGTGTGAACCCTGTGCTGCTGCCCTGTCGGTTTTGCTGGTGCAGCTGTTTCTGTAGGGAACTAGCAAAAACTGGCTGTTTGAAACCCAGGGCGGTTTCCTGGCCCTGTTCACTCGGTGTCTGGGCAGCTTGAAGGGGGTAAAATGGTCTTGCTGAGGTGTTCCTCCAGCTTGGCCGTCTGCGCTCTGAGATCAAGGCAGCGGAGGCATGGGAGGAATTCGGTGTGTGTGTGGCTACCAGCCCCAGGAGCTGGGTGCCCTGTGGCTCGGTGCTGGCTCACGGTGAGCTGCAGAAAGTAGCAGAGGGCGCCTGGCTGTGTGCTCCTACAGGGCATGTTCCCCTTGCTTTTAAAAAGAGAAATCCGGGTTGTGGGGCTGGTTTGGAGCAAGAGAATTAACACAGGAGTAAGGATGCCCGGCAGTATCTTCTAAAAAATCCCGAGAATTAGGAGCTGAGGCGCGTGGCGTTCTTCCACCTCTCTTCACCTGGTCCCAGGCAGCCTTGTGATGTTCCTGCAGCGTGTGTTACTGGCGTGCTCTCTGAGGAGGGCGTGCTAGCAGGGAAATCCTGCCGAGCAGAGCTCCTGGCTGCATGCAGCGCCGAGGACGAGCAGCTCGGGTTGTGCCCGTTGCCTGCGCGCGGTGTTGCGTGCTGCTGTGTGGCACAGGTACGGTGCTGGCACTGCCCCGGCTGTGCTCCTGGTGCCCCCGTGTCCGTGCTGTTTAAAAATCAGCTTGGCTTCTTACTCTTTAAATTCGGGAAAATGTCAAAGCTTTTTGGAGCCGGAGGAAGTTGTTCCATCTGTAGGGAAACACGTGAAAAAAAAACACAAAGCTTCAGCTATGAATTGTGGGAATCAAATTGTTTTAAAAATGTAGGATTTGAACTCCTGCTGTCTCCCTGCTTCCACCAGCAGCACCTCCCGTAACCTTTCCCACAAACCTATCGGTTTCCACGTTAATGAGGATTTTCTAATCCTTTGCTGAACGCCTGCTGTAGGTAGCTTGCTCCACGCTCTCACTGATTCTGAAGCCTGGAAACTTTCTTTTAATTTCTAGCATGCAGGTATTAATTTCTCTCCAGCCTAGCATTATTCTTTGCCTTTAAGCCCTTCTCCCTCTCTGTTGCTAGTCCTTGTACACACCTGAGTGCCTGTATTGCTGTGTCCTCACTTAATCTCCACTTGCTGAGCCACTCAAGCCATGGCAGGTTCTGTTGCCCCACGCTGTCCCCTGGCCATCCCTGGGGGCTTCTGTGCCTCACCGCACCCGTGTGGGTCTCCTGGGTGCCCTGCACAGCAATGCTGCTACCTTTCAGTCTCGCTGGAGAGCTTCCCACAATCGTATTTGTCCCTTTTGTAAGACTTGGTAGGTCGATAACTTACGGGCATCCAGAGATCAATGGGTTCATCTCAGTGCTCGTGCTGAGCTCTGCTGCTGGAAAGGGCCAACTGGAAATTCTTGTTAATCATCTCTGAGTGCCTGATCGTGCACTTCTCTGTGACTGGACTTCATCTGGCTTCTGTTTTGTCGGTCTGGGCACTTCTAGAGCTCCTTGTGGGAGCTCCAGTCCTCCTCTGAGGTACGCAGCCCTTCGGGAGGTACGGTCAGTGCAGGTGGCAGCTTGGATTCCTGTCAAGTTTAGGCTGGTACTTGGAAAAATTACAGCAGTAAGTTGCTTCCAAAATGTGTCTCCAAAACACATTTCTGTTTTACTTTAACCAGAACATAAAATGCAGTTGTTCAGATGCAGCTGACATGAATCTAACTCCCCTCTGCAACCCCCTAGGCAGTTTACAGGGAGCTGGCTAACTGTCCGGCGATGCATGTGACCAGAACTAAGGTTCATCAAGTTTTCAGGCTTTAATTTTCTATTTTATTTATTTTTGCTTGCAAAATTCCTGCTGATAGTCACTAGTGCAGAGCTTCTTTTTGACAGAAGGGTGGTGGAGAGGAAAGCAGACTCAGTTTTTGCAGACGCTGGCTTACTGTGGCCGTCCTTTGCTAATAAGCCACACGTGTGCCTGAAGCAGACCGTGCTCGTAGTGCCAGCACGTTGCTGCTCCTGAGCTGATCTCTCAAAACAAAGAGAAGGCAGGGAAGTGTCCACACACGTTGTGCAAACAATTCTTAAAGAAACAACCCCTTGCTTGCTGAGTTCAGAGCTGGCTTCTGAGCCCAAGGGATGGGGATTACAGCCCGGGGTGGTGGAAGACGTGGGAAGATGCTCTGAGCACTGAACTGAATCTCTGTCCCACAGGCTGGAGAGCACTGTGCAGGTCGGCAAGCTGCAGGACCTCATCAACCGGAGTAAGATGGCGAGGTGCAGAGGACGATTTGTTTGCCCGGTCATTCTGTACAAGGGAAAGGTAAAGCTTCGCGGGCTACCTGGCTTAACTTAGAAAATGACCTTTCTCCGTGACACTTGAACTGTGCAGCCACATCTTCGGCCGGTTGTCACCTTTCCTCATGCTGTAAAAAGCTATTCTTAGGCATGGGCAGGCAGCCTCTAGTAGTAAGCAGTATTTGCTGTCCAAGCTATATAAATCAGCTGTGGGGACTTCAGGCTATTTTATCCCACCCGTCCTGAGCACCACCCCAAAGATCGGACGTTTTGTCCATATGTGTTCCTTCTGAAGGACCAAAGTTACTTGGTTTTTGAGAGGGGAAAGACAGCTGTTGTTGCTCTCTGCCCCTTCCCAGTAGCGAGCTCCCTTTGAATAACTTTTATCCCTAAAAAGAAGTTCCCCTTGTATGTTCCCTGGGGAGGCAAGATTGCATAAACGGTCTTAAGAACGCGTGGGCTTGTCTGCAAGGGAATGTATAAGAGAGCGAAATTGGATTCATTTTTATGTGGATTGCTTTAGCTGTTCTGAAGCCCTGTAGGAGTAGTTTCATTTAGCATTTAAGTAGCTTAATTCAGTTTTCCTAGTTCAATTCAGAAACGCTGCATGAATAGCAGTATCATACCCGTGATGATTTTAATCTGGCTTGAGTGAAGCCGTCCTGGGCTGAACCTGCTGACCTTCTGCAGGAGTAAACTGCCTGGGGGGGCACCGGGACCGTCCCCAGTCTTATCAACAGGAGTGTGGAAGATAAGGCTGAAGCAGAGTATTATCGGAGGATAGATAGTGCCAATTTAGCAGAAATTGACTGCATTAGTGCATCAGAGAAGTGGAAATTAAAAAGTGATATAAAAACTAGCTACAGATAAAGACATTTGGCAGTCTGATGTGTTCAGAGAACTTGCCCTGGGTCAGGGCTGTGGGGGTTGCTGTAGGTACAGCTGTGGCTCTAATGAGGCAGCACGTGGGTGTGAATCTGGGTATGGGGAAGCCTCTCGGACTCTGTGTGGTTGATAACAAAATCTTCCTCCAGCATATTTGCAGATCAGCAACGCTGGCTGGCTGGGGAGAGCTCTACGGGCGCACTGGTTACAACTATATCTTCTCAGGTGAGTGAGGAGCCGTCGGCTGCTGACTGCCTGCTTGGGCTGCTCAGCACTGGGACGTGACAGAGTCAAGTCTTCTCCTGAGAGAAGGTGCAGAAGTGCCCTAGACCTCCCTGTATCAGGCCCTGAACGATAGGGCTAAACCTAAAATCTGGTGTCTATTCCCAAGCACTGTGCCACGCCTCATAGTGCAGGAAGTAGCAGCAAAAGAGCTTGGGGCTGAAGAGTGAATTATGGGAAGCGTGTAGACAAGTAGGGCAGCCTGAAGGATTCGGGGTACTGATTTCCAAAGACTGCGGGGTGGGAGTAAGTAAGACCTCGCTATTGCTGGCTAGTCATTGGGAATCAAATCCTCCTGATGGTGTGATATACTGGGCTCCAGGGAGAACAACTCAGGAGGGTACTGGGTGCCTATAGGATAGGACCTGGAGCTTGGCAATGACAGGGGAAAGGTGGGCTCTGTTAGAAACCAGGCTCTTCAGGAGGAGAGGAAATGTGGAGGATTACTGAGAGAGCCTATATGCAGAGAACAGGTGCCAAACCATAGCATTTTCAGGCACGTGTATGTCTGTAGAAATAGGGATTGTGTAGGTTTACACAAGTTTCATTTTTAATGCCTTTCTTGCAGGGGGTTCTGATGATGCCTGGGCAGATGCAGAAGACATTTCAGAGGAGGATTCTGCACTTAGGTTTGTATCAATTGCTGAGATGAGGAAAAGAGAGTTGGACCAAAGCTGACTCACTCAGCCATTCAGTTCTGCTCTTCCCTAATCTGGGCTTCAGGTACAGGCTTGAGGTTGTCGCCGAGCTTGGGGTCTTCCTTTCCTTGATTTTGAAAGAGTCTTGAATACTGGTGGCTGGCTGAAGCCAGCGTAACTGACGCCTGCTAATCTGTTGCCAGAGGGAAGGGACAGAGACGGGATGATACAAAGCCATTAAAAGGCTACTTGAATTACACTGAAGTGTGTGATTCACTAAAAAAGTAGATCTGTAGGCTGGGGAAAATACTCTGCAATTTAATGTGCTTGTTGCAGAGCAGACTGAGGAATGGAGAGGGGACCCTTAGCACTAATTTTGCGTATCAGTTCATTGCAGAGTCTGACTCTGAGCTGTGGAGACGAGGCTCATACTGTGGGGCTTCTGGCTAGAAGCAGTTCAGGAAGAGCTGTGGCAGTATTGTGCAGGTGACGTGGTCAGCCTTCCACGCTGATCTGGCTTTGCCTTGTTCCATGTTGCAGAAACGCAGACTCCCAGCTGTTCGACAAGGTCAGAGGACACGACATCAAGCTGCTCCGTTACCTTTCTGTCCGCTACATCTGTGATCTGATGGTGGAAAACAAGAAGGTGAAGTTTGGCTTGAAGTGAGTCTGGGTTCCTTCGTTTTTCTGCAGGCTTTGAGTTGCAGGTAGCAGCCCTGACGTGGGAATTGGTACTGGGCATGCATCCTGGGAGCAGTCCCTGGACTGGTCCTACAGAAGGATCGTCAGGCAGTGCTGTAGAGAGAACCCCCACGCTTTCACACCAGAGAAAGCTGTATCAGAGGGCAAAATAACCGCTTTCATCTGTCTTCTGCAGTACGAGTAGGTTTTCTCTGTAGAGCTTGAAGTGATGGGGCAATCCCCTTTTCAGAAAGGGGAGCCTTCCACTTGCATATAGGAGCAGGTTGCTTCTCCTGACGTTCCTCTCAGAGGAAAGCTTTCATATTTTAGGGCTATACCTGTTAATCTGGATGCGTTGCATAAGTTCTGCCTCTGCCCATTCCTGAGTCGAGTCATTATGCGGGGAAATGCGACAGGAGGCTTTTTGGATGCCGGTGTCTCCATGGAAAAAACTGTACAAATGTCTGCTGTTTTCCTCTTGTCCTGTGCAGTGTGACGTCTTCTGAGAAGGTGGACAAAGCTCAACGTTATGCTGATTTCACACTTCTCTCCATCCCATACCCAGGTACAGGACTGATGTCCAGAGGGACTCCCAAGGGACAGGTGACAATCTGCTGCTGGGGACTGGGAACTACGTGTGTGTGTGTGTGTGGTGCAATGGCTGTGGCTTGCTTCACGTTACCTACGCTCCCTCAGGAGAGAAGCTCTTTTTGACTGAGCAGTGCAACAGATCTGGATATTCTGGTGCTGTGAGTTGGCATCAGGCGCTCTGAGGTGGCAGCAAGAATTTCTCAGCAGTCGTGATGAATTCAGGCACAGAGAAAACGTCCCCGTGGTGGGGCTGGGGTTACGATGGCTGTTGACAGCCCTGCGACTCCAAAGGGCTACCTGCTACAAAGCAAGCTGCATATAACCCCACAGTTCTTAGGAGTATTTCCTGCTCCTGCTGCTTCCAGAGGATGCTGTGATACGTTCTCAGTGCTAGGCAGAGCCGCTAACCTGCGGCGTGCAGCTGAGATGCGAAGCACTTCAGTCCATCTCCCTGCCTGTATCAGTTCCTGTGCCTAGCAACCACCGCTGGGTCACTTGCTGAAGATGAGCTGAGCATTGCTGCCTGGCTGCTGCTGGGCTCAGTAACATGATTGGGTGTGAGGCTGCTGTGTTCGAGGTCTGGCTTCCAGAAAGGACTCTTCTTTTTCCCTTGTGCACAAAGAAAAGGGGACAGGGACAAAGTGGTCATGGGTGATCCACAGACTTTTCCTTGAGTACTGGTTGTTGCCCCCTAAGGTGTGTGTAGGGGGGAAAAAAAGGCGTAACTTTTCTTACCCAGTAATTAGTGCCAGTTCTGACAAGCTACCTTAAGATTTCCATGGAGGTTT
Source organism: Anas acuta (assembly GCF_963932015.1). Taxonomy (NCBI): domain Eukaryota; kingdom Metazoa; phylum Chordata; class Aves; order Anseriformes; family Anatidae; genus Anas; species Anas acuta. Next base: position 9,719,714 of record NC_088989.1, on the reverse strand, counting down.
CCTTGCAGATTGCAAAGGGCTGTGAGAAATAAGAGCATTCTGTAGCACGTGCCACAGGTGCATGTTGCTGCCGTTTGTCTTGCCACACATAGACCATGGGAAAGACAGTGTGCATGCGTCTTTGTAGCATTTGTAAAGAATGAGGAAGAAGTGAGTTAAATTGTAGCGTTCTTACTGTGTGGGGATCTGCAGAGTGTGCAGTACTCAGTGATGCTCCTTCCTCTTCTGCCACCTGGGACATTTGCTGTCTCTTAGCAGCTCTTCACTGCCATCCTAGAGGTAAATCTTATCACACTGCAAACTCCCTGCAGATGTTACCTGATTGTAGCAGTGCTGCTCCAAAGGGGAATGCTATCATTCTGGTAAATCTGAGGCGTGCACATTTAAAGATCAACAGTCCCTCTAGTGACTGGCAAAACGTAGTGACTGATAGGTTCTTATCAGTGTTCCCAGGTTTGCACCGAAAGAATTTCCATCTTGTAATTTGTCTCTAAAGTTATTCTGAGATCCTGTTGTCTTAGGTGAATGAAGCAGTGTCCAGACACAACTGTCTAGGGTGAAAGACTTGGGTTAGAATGGGGTATCTGTGGGAGCTTTTGTTCTTTCTGGTACAGAAGCCCTCCTTTCCTTCTGACTGGTAGTTGGCATTTGTGGGTGCCAATGCTTGCTGCTATAATCCCTTGTTCTTTGCTTTAAGCCAGTGTTTAATTGGAGTTAAATCTCAACTGACAGATTGCTTCCTGGCTGTGTGTTCTCTAGGACTAGCCCTGTCCGTCCCCATAGATTTTTTTCACCATTGAAGTTGTTTGTGACTTGTGGAGCAGGGATCGAAGCTTGTGTATGCAGTGCCTGGCACAGGGGTGTCCTGGTGACGTGGGTGCTGTGAAGCTTCTGTGGCACACACCATACCTCAGGAGAGGTGTTTCATGTAGCCTGCAGGCAGCTGCAGTGCTAATGGTGCTGCTCAGCTGTGACTAAGTGACTGCAGCTTGCAGCAGAGACTTCAGATAGTTGTTTGAGAAGAAACAGGAGCCATGGGGGAGAAACTTCAGGAGGGGAGGGCTTGGGGGCAACCTTGGAAGTGGTTTTATACCTGCTTTCTTCAAATAGGGCAATTGTGGTGTTTCAAAGGGGAGACTTAAATGTGAGAGAAACCACAGTTGCCTCTGACAGAGCCCTTTCTTGTTACCTGCAGCAGACGCCCTGTGAAACCTGGCTTTCCCCAGGCTCCACCAACATCTCTTTTTGCTGGTTCCTTCTCACTCAGGATGCCAGGCTGACTCCTCAGATCTGTGCAAAAGTCAGCGGCCCTGCAGGGCGCAGGTCTTTGGTGAAACCTGTTGTTTGAGAGGATAAAACCAGTCCCTCAGACTTCACGTTCGCTGTGCCTTTGGAGTTTGCTCTTTGTCTGCCGTGTGAGTGTTTTCACTGCTGAGTGCTCTGGGTTGCTGCTGCTGGGAGGCCATGCTGCACGCTGTACTGATTACTGCTCTTCACTTCCCACAGGCAACACTTTTGATTGGTTTGGTGCTCTGGAGCCCAGGGCTGCCAGCACTTTCAGTCCCACAGGGCCCTTCGGCTGTTAGATATCAGTTGGCTGAACAGTTGTTCATTATCTCATGTCTTGCAGGCTGTGAATTTTTTAAGGAGTACAAAGACCGGGATTACACAGCTGAAGGTCTCATATTTAACTGGAAACAGGTATAAAATGGGAAGCTGGGGGCTTTACTGCGCTTAAGCTTTGTTTTTTGAAACTCATGGCTTTCAAATCATGCTTTTTCTCTAACCAATTATGTTTTTTTTGTTCTTGTTGGTTTCTACTTCCAGGATTATGTAGATGCCCCACTAAGTATCCCAGCCTCTCTGACCCAATCTCTGAATATTGATTGGAGCGAGTACCAGGTGAGCAAAGTAGGCGTCTCTCTGGGAGGTCAGAGATTCAATCAGGAAGGATCATTAAAGATTTGAAAGCTGACTCGTTGCTGTTGCAGTAATCTGGTTCACTTCATACCATCCCAGTGGGAGTGAAGCTGCAGACTTGATTGTTCAGAATAGCAGTGGAAATCCTCTACCAAAAGCTCTGTGGATTGGTGTGTCCCAAGGCAGCCGACTATAACATCAAATCTGTTTCTGTAGCTTGCATAAAGCTAGCAGTCCATTAGGGAGAGACGTCGCTATTAAAGGTGAGGAACGTGCTAGGAAACTGCAAGCAGTGTTACTTGTTTGCAGTGTTAGTCAGGCACGGGGCTGCTGGACAGAATTCCTTGGCTAGGGAAAGTCTCGAGAGAGGTCAGCCTTCCCTTTCGTGGGCAGCAGCCACATAACTAGGCAGCTTCTTAGTGGCTATGCAAGGTGTTTATCCTATTGCAGGAAAAGAGAAAATCAGAACTGACTGCATCTGCATTGCCCCTTTTCTGTGATGGCATCACCAGTGATGATTGAACTCTTAGGTTTGCCCAAGCTTCGAAGTTTACCTTGTTTCTCCCATTGTCTCGCACTAACTAGTGCGTACCATTTCACATGGTGGATCTGCCAGTCCTTCCAGGTTGTGGTAGGATTGGCCATGCTGGAGCGTGTTGTGCTCCTGCGCCCTGTGGCTGGAAGCAGCTCAGAACTAGCAGCGCTCCAAGTGCTCGGCCGGTGCTTGTTTGTCAGTGACGAAAATAATGCCAGTGCCAGCACAAGCAGAGTCACGGAAAAGCAGCTCGCAGTGTTGAAGCGCAGGCCTACAGGGACCACGGTTTGTTTATGACTAGAAACTTGTTCACTAAAGTACTGAGCAGCCAGTATTTTGAAAAGGTTATTAATAATTGAAGAGCGTGTAAGAAAATAGATGCAGAAGTGATCTGAGGACTGGAGAAGGTGCTGTGCTTAAAGCTGAAGTTCTCTGTCTGTTCAGCTAATCACAGCGGTATTTTGGGGGTTGACTTGATTAATGTGTAAGTACGTTCACAGCACCGAGCCTGCCAGAGTTTGAGGAGTGTTTGGACAACGCTCTCAGACACGTGATCTGATTTTATTTTTTTGGAGTGGTCATTTGGGGACCCAGGAGTTGGACTCTGATCCTTGTGGGTCCCTTCCAACTCGGATATTCTATAATTCTATGAAAATGCTACTTCTAAAGCACACTTCGGTCTAGGGAGGAAAAGCTGCACAGGAAGCAGTATCTGAAGTCTGAAATCAGGCATACAAATGAGGAAAGCAGTCTTGAATGTTATTTTTGAGGATTTGTCTTGGAACAGGCTGCCAAAGGAATGATGAACTGTCACCCTTAGATTAGGTGCTTTATTGGGCAGAGCTGTTGCCAAGCGCAAGCTTCGAGCTGTATATGGGGCAACTGAAAATTCCTGGTGTGTGGTGTAGAGAGAGAAACAGGGCAGGATGATTCCTTCTGGCACCAGCACAAGCGAGCCTGCAGTGGGGCTGTGGGCAGCCTGCAGGGGTCACTTGCACCAAAAATGCTCAAGTTTTGGGGACGGGCTGCTCACCTCGGCCTGCCCGTCCCGTCCTGCTCCTTGCATCACGTCCGCAGCTGTACCGTGGCTGCTGAGCCACTTGGTGAAGCGCACGCGTGTGGGGGGCTGCAGAACTGGGTCAGGGCTCCGCAGGTGTTTGCCAGCTCACTTCAGTCCCTCCGAGCGTGGGCTTTGGGGCTGCAGGCAGCAGGTTCTGTGCCAGCCAGGCAGGCAGTAGCCATGGCCTGTTGGTTTTTAATATTTTTTCCTGCCTGGCCTCTTGTCACAGAGGGCTTTTCTCAGAGGATTTGGGGAGTGGTTAGAGAACCAAGAGAAAAGCCTGTCACTGTAACACACGGCTGTGGAATTATTTCTCTGGATAGAGAAACCAAGAGCATGGCAAACTCCGAACTGCAGAGCAGCCTCTTGCTTACCATCAACTTTTCTCTTTTGGCACAGAGCTGGGACCTCGTGCAGCAGACGCAGAACTACCTGAAGCTGCTGATCTCAATCATCAATAGTGATGGTAAGGCAAATTCCTTGCCTCCTAGTAGTCCAACTGGAGTAGTTGCTTTCCCTAGAAGCTGATAGTGTGGCTGTGGATCAGTTCCCAGTGCAGAAGAGCCTCTTTATGGAGAGCTTCACTTCTCTCTCTTCAGAACAGGATGATGGTCCTAGAGTCTCAGGGCTTCAGCTCCCCTCTTAAAGGGAATGGAAGGAGGTCTGAAAACTTTACCAAAGGTTTTACTGGTTTGAAACTGAAGAGAACGTTTTTCCTTTCCTTGTTGACTCTCTTTATTTGCTGTGTGTCTGTGTTTTGTCCCTCTGGCCTGGAGTCTCACATCCTTTATCATCACAGCCACCCCCTGAAGGAGGTACATTGCCCTTTGTTGGCATCCCGTTCCTAGCCACAGTGACTTTATACCAGCTCTTGTGGATAGATAGAGCCATGGCTGGCTCTGCCCACCCAGCAAACTGCAGACTCTCCTGCAGTTACACTGGGACATGCTGCAAATGTTCTGGAGAGTGCAGGAGTTTGGTTCCCTGTGTGCCTCTGATCACTTTGTGTCAGTGGGAAGGTTGGTGAGACTGAGAGAAAGTGGTCAGTTGGAGCAGGTTTATTTCTGTTGTGGGGGTAGATTGTGATAATGGGCTGCGACTGGAGGGGTGTATGCTTTGGGCAGCAAAATGATGCTCATACCCAGTGACTTCATGTCCTGAGCAGCTGTCAGAACCAGGACAGCACATCAGCCGGGGCTGCTGACAGCCCAGGACACTCGGAGCAATTTGTGGGCTGCCATATTCAAGACAAAATGTTCTGGCTTGGTGGCTCAGCTCTGTTGTTGAGCCCAGGCTGGGGAGATGGAGAATAGTTTGTCACTGCAGCTTTGCCTTAAAGAAAAGTCACTGCTCTTGTTACAACATCTTTTTGTTTCCTTCTCCTTCCCACTCCCACCTGTAACAGACGACAGCGGGCTGCTGGTGCACTGTATATCCGGCTGGGATCGAACTCCTCTCTTCATCTCCTTACTGCGCCTCTCCTTGTGGGCTGTGAGTACCTGCTTCTGGGGGTGGTTGGTCAGAGGGTGAGCAACTGTGTCACCAGAAAGTGGTGCTGGAGCACTTACTGTTCCTTTTGCTCATCCTGCCTTCAGAAGGGGGTGTGGATCGGGTTCGAAGCGGAGAGCAAAGATGCTCAGGGTTTGGAGCATGTGCTGTAACCATGAGGGTGTTCAGCTCATGCTGGAGGCAGAGCAAGCTCTGGGCACCTTGGTTCATTGTGCCAGCTCTGTGTAGGTCATGAACACCAAGCCCCAGTCCCCAGGGCTGCTGCCTGAAGGCTGTCTCTCCTTTGCTTTGCAGGATGGGCTGATCCACGTGTCCCTGGAGCCGTCTGAGATTCTCTACCTGACAGTGGCCTATGACTGGTTTCTCTTCGGGTAGGCACGCTGAGGTTTATTTGTTTATGTAACCCTGCACAGCAGGGGAGAAGCCTTCAGAGGGTCACCTTTGGTGTTTGCTCACAGCCCAAGGTAGATGGTGGGGCATCTCTCACTGAGCTGTGACAAAAAGAGGCTAACGCATTTTTATCTGGAGGATTAGTCACCTGGCTGCCCTTGATGACTTGTGTTGTTCTCATTCTGGTTTCTGGCGAGTGACTGACCTCCCTCCCTTGCTCTTTTTCCAGGCACATGTTGGTCGATCGACTCAGTAAAGGAGAAGAGGTGAGTGTCCCGTCTGGGGCAGTGCCTCAGCATCGCTTTCTGCTCTCAGGGTACTTGTTTAAGGTAGCGGTGTTCATTGTCTGCTTCGTGGTAATATCACTGGTTCGGATGGGTTCTAAAAGCGTTGTTGAGGTGCTGCAGATGTGAGGTGGGAGCCTTGCCCTGTCACTTCCTTCTCCATAAGATGTGAGACTGCTTTTCTGGTGCTTTGGTTGGTGGGTGTCAGTCCTGCTGCTTCCCCACAGTGCCATTATTGGCCCCTGGTGAAAGGTTGCTAGGGCTTGCTGTTCAACTCAGCAAGGAAGAGAGAGCCTGAAGGTGTGTGACTCCTGGGAGCTTGGAAATAAGCACACGAGACTACACAGCTTTGTCCTGTGTGCCAGCTCTGCTGTATGGGGGCTGCAGCTGCACGTGGCTTGTGTGCTGCTACAGGCTGGCGGGGCCGCTTGTGCTGGTTCTGGGGTGTGTGTCTGGCAGTGCCCAGGTGGGTCTAGGAGGCAGTTAAGATTAGTGGGTTAATTCTGTTCAAATCAAAGCCAAAAAAAAAAAAAAAAAAAAAACGATTGCTCTGACTGTAGTTGCAGTACATTGCAATGTCATTTTTGGATAGAGATCAAGAAGTGGGAAGTGTGTCTAACCCTACAGCTAATCCCCTGCTCCTCAGACTCTAGCCTCACTAGGGAATCCCTGCCTCTGAACAGTGTCACACCCCTTGGAGAAAGCAGAGCTGGAGCTCTGGCCTTTTTTCCACCTTTCAGGGGTTCAGGACCCCGTATGAGTATCACTCACCCCAGTCGTCAGCTGGGTTTGCTGCTTACCTGGATGTACAAACAGCTGCTGGGGCCGGGGCTGCTCTGTTCTGCGTTGGTGGCCTGAGCATGTGCTGTGTGCTTGTGGTGTGCGTGCAAGGTGTCGATAAGGAGACCTGTCACGCACCTTCGTTTCTGTGGCAGGGAACAGAGGGTCAGTTTTACAAGCAAGAGAAGGGCAGGGATGGGATGGTGGCAGCCTGTGGCACCTGGAGTCTGGTAGCTGCAGATTTCTGGCTATCTCCTTCCTGCCAGCACCTCCCCACCAAGATAAGAGGCTGCACGAAGCCTCGGGTTCATTCCTGAACAGCTCTTCTCTCTCCCTTTGCTCAGATTTTCTTTTTCTGCTTCAATTTTCTGAAGCACATCACCTCTGAGGAGTTCTCTGCTGTGAAGTCACAGAGGTAAGGAGCCTCTGCTTGCTGCTGCATGGGCTGCAGAGCCAGGGAGCTTGTTAGTGCCGTTCCTTTGGGGAGCTGGAGGCCCTGGTGTCCTGGCCCAGATTTCTTTAATTTATTCTGCACTCTGAAGGCTGCAAAACGGGGCCGAGGCTTGTGAGGTGCCACGATGTGCTCTGAAAACCTGTCCATGCTGAAACGTGCTCTCTGCTTAATGATTATCCATGGCTGCTTTAGCACAGACGAGCCCAGAGATGTGGGCTCTGGCTGAAGCAGGGCTGCTAAAGGTTAACCCCCTAGTTTAAGAGGGGCAGAGGGGAACATAGCCCACCCTGGAGGAGGCTGCGGGCTCCGAGGTATCAAGTGACTGCCTGCAGCCTGTCAGAACACAGAGTTTGTGGGTTGGGGCTGTTCACAGAGAGCTCCCACCGGCCCCATCCCCTCCCCTCTGTCCCTGCACTTCCCGCTGTGTGCTGCAGGGACCTGGCTGTGGCCAGCCTCCCCGCAGCACTGGAGCGTGCCCGAGGTAACCCTGTCTTTTCTTCCCCCAGGAGGAAGAGCTTGTCACCTGGCTTCACCCTGGAGGAGATCTGCATGCTCAGTGAGTGCCGCTGCTGAGCATCAGCACCCTGGGGTGCTGGTAATGGTTGGGCGCTCGGGGCTTGGGTTCCCAGCACCAAGGGGATTGCACAGGGGAGTGCGTCCCTTGGGGCCTCGCAAGCACGAGGCTCTAGGGCAAATAGAAAGGGTATTGCTTGAAGGGGGGAGAGAGTCAGCGAGACCTGGCTGGTCTTCAGGCAGCTGTTTTCTTCTTTCTAGAGCAGAGAGACCGAGGCAGCACCACGAGCCTGAGCAGCGACTTCTCCCTGGGGATGGAGAGCTCCCCTGGAGCAGCCGGGAGCTTCACCTACGAGGCCGTGGAGCTGATGCCAGCAGGAGCACAGGCCCAGGCAGCATGGTGAGGAGATGACCGCTCAGTGGGCTGCAGAACAAGAGGGGCAGGCGCTGAGCACTGTAGAAAAGATGCCTCTGACATCTCTCACCATCCGGGTCTGCTCTCTGCAGCATGGATTCTCTACAGTGGGGGGAGGAATTTGGCTGTCAGAGGCTTTGCCACAACTTGTTCTCAGTTCTTCTGCGCCAAGAATTGGAGACCACCCCATGTTAGTGACCATGTTAGGCTTCTGCAAGGGTGTTCCTCAAGTTTGCTTTCTTTCCCCCCCCCCCCACCCTTCGCTGTTACATTTAATCCAGAAAGGATTTCATTACTTTTAAAAGCTCGTTCTGAACTACAGGAGGAATGGCATTTGGCAGCAGCCTCCCCAGGGAAAAGAGGAGGCAGAAAGCTTCGTTGCCCTTAAAATGAAATTTAGTTTACAGAAGAGGTTAAAGGAGGGTACTGCCTGAGTTAGCAGTAGGTGGACTGGGTGGCCAAGAATCTCCCCTATACTTAAGCCCCTCTAACGTGAGGTGTGTGAGTGGGAGCAGGGTGCTGTCTGCAGTGCTGCTGTGGGATACTTCAGGGGGAGAACATGAAATTCTCAGTTCCCTGTTGGTAGAGGGTCACGTAGGAGATGCCTGGGGGTGCTGGTGGCTGTCTGTGAGTAGGGACTGGGGAAGGTGTAGGGTGAGTGGTCTGGGACAGGCATGATTGCTTGTGGGGTTTCTGGTGCTGTTTGGGGATTCCAGAATCTTTCTGTAGGGTTGCCCCTCTCAGTTTAATTTTTCTCTCCTCTCCCTCAGCACATGTGAAGATGCTATTTTATATTGCAATTATTTTAAATTAAATCTGGGTTGTGCTGGAGGCAGCTGGAAGTCCTCTGGGACCGAGCCTGCAGCCATGCTAGTGGCAGCAGCCTTTCTAAAGCACTTTGAGAGTCGATTTATAAAACACTGAAGAGGGGAAGAGGTAATCTTAATGAAGAATCCCCAAAACGGTGAAAGGGACCCCCCAAACTGCATTTGCCAAGTGTCCATCGCAGAGTCCTCCTTAACACACAGAGTATACCTGTCTGCAGCACAGTGAGTGCAGGAAATAGGGAACAACTTTCCACTTGTCTGGCTACAGGGTAGGAAACTGGAAGCATTTACACTGCTCCGGAGTGCTCAGGACATGCAGACTAGATCCTGCAGCCCAGACTAGATCCCACAGCTCAAACCCTACACGTGATCTCAGGATATGAGGTGGTCAGAGCATGCTGCAAGACATTTGCTGCACTTGTACGTATCAGGGCTTACTTTGGTGATGTGTGTTCTAATTCTAGTTTGCTTTTGCTCCAGTAGGAGCCATCAGGTTGTGCTGGGGCTGGCTGCCAGTACCGCACTGGTGGTTTGGGCCCGTGCCGTGGACATGAGCACAGGGAAGAGAAGGTTGTGAGCCTTGCCACAAGTGTTTAGCGAGGGAACTGGGCACGGACGTCCTCCTGCAGCCTGTTGTGGCTGTGTAGTCTGGAGAACAGGTAGAGCTTGCTGTAAGCATGGTGATCGACAGAGAGCTGGGCTGTGCCTAGCATAAGAGGGGAAGAGGAGAGGAGGTTTCTTTGTGTTGCCCTGAACACAAGTGGGCTCAAGGTCTCCTTGCATGGAGAGGCATTTTGTTTGTTAGCTGTACGAGCCTGTCTCTGCGGGCTGTTCTTGGAGATGTTGGCAGCTATGATAACATGAGATGAATAATGCTTGAGAGAGGCTGTGGTGTGATATTTGAGGGTGGACACACTTCAAGAAGTGAAGGGAGGTATCATGCTTCCCACTGTACAGTGAGCCTGTCTTTAGCTGCACTTGCTGACAGTTCTTGATCTCAGTCAAAGTTAAGGGGCCTTTTCAGGAAGAACAGCATCTTCTCTTTGCATTAATTTGCCTTTTTTTTCCCTACTTACTTGTGTATACAACAATATCTTCACCCGTTTCACTGTGACATCAGAAGGGGAAAAAATCTTGAGACTTTTCCAGGGGGGAAAAAAAACATATAAGAAAGTAGAACCTCCTGAATGTGGAGCAGCAGCAACGTGGATTAGTTCCAAACGTGTGTGCTTGTTTGGCATGTATCTGGACAGTAAAGTGAGCTGAGACCTGGTGCAGCAAAGGACAGTGAATTGTGCACGAGTCCGAATGCACTGGCTAGAAAAGGAGCCAGAGCAGTTCTGGGCTGTCAGCACAGACAGGAAGAAATGCACCAGAGAGATTGTCAGTTCCGAGCGTGTGGTCAGTGCAGCGGTGTCTAAAGGAAATCGCTAAAAGGGAAAACAACACTGGTGTTGTGTGCTCGCCACCCTCATCAGTACACAAAAACGCCCACCTGGGCCGGGCTCCTCGGCTGGTACACTCTGCAGAGTTTGAAGCAGATTGAAATGGTCTTTCCCTGCTGGGAGGCCCCTTGCTTGAGGCGTTTTTACAGCTAGACTAAACAAAGCACTCGCTGTATGTGTGTGGGCTGATGCATTCTCCTGTCTCTGATTTCCAGGTCACGTGGATGGTGATCTATAAAAGAATGGGCTAAGATGTGTTGAGCTCGGCGTGCCCCCATCCCTCAGCCGTTGCCTGTGACTCACTGTTCCTTGGGAAGGGGGGGAGGCGGGCTCAGGGCGAGCAAGAGTTTTTAGCTGCTGGGGTAAAATCTGGTCTGTTGTGGCAAGAGTTCCTAGCTGGAGAATGTGAGAGAGCCAGCTTTCTCACCCAGGTTCTCCATCCCACAGGAGGAAGAGCTGTGCATCATCGCCGCAAGCTGTGCTCTGGAGCAGGGCGCAGCAGGCTGAGGACAGGCTGCCTTCGGCGGGGATGGTCGAGGTGAAGTCCTCCAGCTCCTCCTCCTCAACGCATTCTGATAACTTCCTGAGGATTGGAAGCAGCCCGCTGGAGGTGCCCAGATCCAGGTGAGATGGGATGAAGCAGAGCGTTTCTCAGCAAAAGGAGAGTTGGATGAAGTGCTGGGCTGCCTCTGTGTAGCTCAGAACCACAGAGCACGTGGGTTTGTACCTACAAACAGGCCTGTTCCTCACTAACCCACCCATGTGGGAAATGCTTGCCACTAAACACCAACTCCTGCCTCAGCCCACTTAGAGGAGTGAGGAACTGCCAATAACAGCTGGGTGTTTGTTCTGCCTGTCCTCGGTGCATGCCTCTACTCCACAAGGTCTGGCTTCTTGGCATCCTGCATGCTTGGATCTCACAGCACTCTGTCAAATGCCCCCACAGGGATTTACAGTGGTTGGAAGGAAACATTTCAACCCAGGCAGACCTCGCTCTGCACCTGTCCAGTCCCCTTTTCCCTCTGCTGACGTTTCTGACATCGTGGGGTGAAAATCTGGGTGTTGGTGGAAGCAGAGGTAGGATCTATTGGGAGCAAGCTGCAGGTGTTGTGCCAGCCCAAAGGGTTCCTCCTGCAAGGCTGCGTTTTGCAGCTGGGAGGTGGGGACCCTGGGCTTAATCTCATGCCATAACAAAGGGTGTTCTGGCACTCTTCTGAAGCCTGATGCTGTGGCAGGGCAAAGTAGAGCGGTGAGCTAAGCTAGGGAAGAAAGAGCAGAGCCTGTGGAGCAAACACCATGTGCTGAGACCGACGGGGATAAAGAGGCTCTTAGATAAGAGGTTGCTGTTAATGGCATCAAACGCTTGTGTTGTCTCTGCAGGTTTTCTGATGAGTCTTTTTCTAGTGATTCCCTTCAGAACAGCCACCAGCCAAATTTTAGTACATTCTCATCACATGCAAAACAGTGACAAACAAGTAAGGCACTGAACATTTGTAAGACTTCTTAAAAAGCTTCTTGATTCCAGAAAAGAATCATTGTGACAGTTTTCGTAAATGACAGTGCCTGTTCTCCCCAGGGAAAGAGATCAGTGGGATGTTTTCCAGTTGTTGCTGGAGCCCACCTCTATATGCTCTGAAACAAGGCTCCCAAGAAGGAAGCAAAATCCCAGAGAGGAAGCAGCTTGTTTTGGGGTCTGCTCTTGTTCCTAACAGCAATGCCACTGTTCCTGTGTGTGGTCTCGAGCCGTTCCCAAGACATAGCAAGCTGCATGAAGTGCCTGGTAGCAAGCCTGCAGCAGTGCTGTGGCAGAAGCTGCTCATAATGCTTCAGCTGCACTCTGCTCTCTGAAAAGAAAGAAGAATCAGAGTAGGCAGAACAGCTCTGCAGGAAGGGGGGGGATGAGCACAGCCCCTGGGATTTGTGTTCCTGGGGCTCAGAGCTGATAAAGCCAGCAATTACCTTCCCTCTGGCTGTGCCTGGACGAGGTGTCTATACGGTTTTGGATGTTCAGTGCCCACTGCTGTCAGGTGCTCGGAACCAGCGTCCCCAGGGCTCATGGTGGGGAAGCTTGTTACTTCCAAAGCCAGGGTCCCAGGGGATGGCTTTTCACTGTGCCCAATAAGTAACTCTTGAGAAGAAGCTGCAGTTCCCTCATTGTAAGAAGTAAATGTTCTGTGAATTCCACTCTAAGCGTTTCTTTCTGACCTTTATGCCAGCTTCTGTCATGACACAAAGCCTTTGCTTCAGCACAGCGAAGGTGCATCAGTACATCCCCAGCCCATGTTGACTTTTATGAGCAAGGCAGCATGAAAGGCTGAGCTGAAAAAAAAAAAAAGTGCATGAGAGGAAATAGAAGATGAAAAGGGACGCCGCTACAAGGCCTGAAACCAAGGGGATGGGAGAAGGGAATCATTTGTGAGGCCAAAGCAGTGAAGTCAGATGTATGCAAGGGTGGTTAACCTGCTGTGCTCCTGCTGGGTGGAGGTGGGGTGTGCACCTTCCACCTTCTTCTCCATCTCTGGTGTCACCTGGGTTTCCTGTGCTCCTCTCTGTGCTGGCTAGAGGAAGTAAGTGTGGAGACCCTGCCAAGAGTGGGTGGAATTGTCAAGGCAACAGCTGAACTGAGCTTCTCTTTCAAACCAAGTCTTCTGGCACAGTTACCCTCCGTTGCCTCGCAGCCTCTTGCCAGATCAGCCAGACTCGGGTCCCTGCCCTGTCTGCCCTCCCTGGGATAGCACTGTAACAGCTCTGCTAGCTGAGGGCTTGAGCAGTGCGTTGCCTTGTTAGCTGACGGGGCTTGCACCTTTTGGGGCCTGAGCACGGTATGTTTGATCTCTGGAGAGATGTCACTCAGCGTGGCTGTGTCAGTCTGAATTCACACACTGAACCTGGTGCAGGTGATGGATGTCACAGCACCTCAGCCACCATCCTCCACCTGGAGGGAAAGGCAGAGTCCTGTTTTGTGTGGAGAAGGAGTGTCTGTGGTGGGAGGAAGAGTTAAATTCTCTCCCTTCCCCCCCTTGAACAATGAAGGACTGGGATGGGAAGGCTGGAGCACAAAGACTAATCATGACGCTGAAAATACCTTTATCTCTCCAGCGCTGCTGCAGGGTAACACCCCAGGCTCTTAAGATGAAGAAACTACTGTACTTGACTTCCTAATCCTGGTTGTGTGGCCATAGCAACAAACCACTTAACCACTGCAGCAGCAGTAGAGGAAAAGTGGTTGCTTGTAAAATGCCAGCAGGCACCCCTCAGGCAATTCACATAAACAGTCCAGCCGTGTGCTGGCAGGCAGGGGAGCTCAGCGGGGGACGGGAAGGGAAAGCAAGCTGAGAGACGAGCAGCTCCTGGGCACAGGAGCCAGGGTGTCCAAGGGAAAGAGTCCCAAATACCAGGGGAGCTGGTAGGAGCTCACCGGTCCGAGTCCTGCTCTCATCCAGAGGTCGCAGGTACCTGCACGACCTGGGTGATTCTCATCAGGCCAAAGCAAACTGGAATGCCAGACCCACAGCAGGCTGTCTTCCCAGCTTATCCCAGTGCCATGGTAAAATCACATCTGCTGAGGGCAAACATGCGTGAAAATACTGCACAGAGTATTTGCAGGGTAGGACACGGTGCATCTTGTTCTACAAACCGACAGCTCCCAAGTACAGCTGATAGAGTGTGCTGGCTCTAACTCCCTGCGTGTGAGTGAGCAGTGTCACATGCAAACCCGGGGTACGGTCTGCAAGCCACTAATGGTCTGCGCATCCCATGACACTGCAGAAAACCCCTGTATCTGTGTCAGGGATTTAGTGCGTGTGCACATACCGCTAATGTGGATTAGCAGACGGATAATCTTTGATTGAATGTGCTTTTGCTAAGTCGATTAAACAAAACCCAAAGTACTGTGGTTTGGAGAGTTGAAATCTGCAGGATTTAAACCGTGGGGGAACTGCTCCGGTCAACAGTCAGGGAGAAGTCCCGCAATGAAAGGGCAGCAGGAGGTTCAGATGTGAGTGAAGGGAGTGTGGGGAGGGACAGAGAAGCTGCTGTCCCTTGGTTTGGGGTCTCTCTGATAGTGATGAGACTGCACGTCTTGCTCCTTACATCTACCTGGCTTGGCAGCTGTATCTGCGAGGTGGTAGCAGCTGCAGGAGGACAGCAATCCTTTAACAGAAGGTTTTCTGGCACTACTGCACGACCTGACCACAAACCAGGCTTGCCAGGCCCCTGGCTGGCAGGTGAGAGCGCCGCAGTCCCAGGTGGTTGTGCTGGCAGAGCTGCGGGGCTGTTAGGGCACGGCACGGCCCACAGCCAGCGGGCTGGGATCCAGCCGGGGCCGTCGGTGCCAGGCGCTCCTCGCCAACTGCTCCCACGCACAGGAGGGACCGGCTGCCCTCTGCTCAGGCTGCCCCAGCCCGTCCATGCGCACGGTGCCTTCTTAACACTTGATTTCGAGGCGCAGAGCGCGTGCTGGCAAATGAGCTGCTGCCCAAATGCCTCCCAAACAGTCCCGGGTGTGTAGGAACGGGGCAGGTGAGCTGGGGCAGGAGGAGAGCCGAGCTGCTGGGCACTTGGCGCTCGTCTCGCTTACGTATTCGGGCACGGAAGGATCCCCGCTCGTCGCTGTGCCTCCGGTGTTGGCTCTCCTCCGGTAAGCGGGTGGCCGTGGGCTCGGAGAGGCTCCATTCCGTGCAGCATGTTGCATGGGAAGCGCTGACCTAATTACAAGGAACCGTTCCAGGCGAGGAATTGCCAGTTTGCGGCCTGCTAAAGGTCCTTCCTCGTGTGAAGGAACAGCTTGCAGCTCATCTCTGTTTTGTTAATCTAATTCTGTTAATTTTGCACTTTTGAGGGAGTTTCTTCCCACTCGCGGACCTGAAGAGGTGGGTGTGTGAAGCTCACTTTCATTCTCTTTCTGTCTGCCATTAGATGTCTGTGGCAGATACGGCAACTTGAAGCCTTGCTGTATCTCCCTGTTCCCAACCCTGTCAGCTTTGCCGTAGTCACCTGGCTGCTTTGCTCTGCCCCCCGGCTAGCCGGCCTCTGGCATGGCCGTAATGCGTTGCAGACCTCTTGGTCCTACAGGCCTGGGGCCCCAGCACCCACAGCTCACACTGGGGCATCAGCAAAACCCTTTTTGGGCCTCAGCAGCAAGGTTTTACCAGGAGACTTCAGGGGCAGAAATACCAGGGACATTTTCACCTCTGGCACTGTCTTCCCTGCCCCTCTCACCCAGCCCCTGCTGTCTTCTGGGGCTGTTCAGGGTGCTTGTTGCTTGTGACACTTCCCCAGGAGCCTCCCTTGAGACGCAAAGGGGGATAGAGAAAGGCTGCCATGGTGTTGTAGCTCCGGCTGGGCTCAGCTGTTAAGGCCAGGAGAGAAGACCTGGCCTCAGTGCACAGCCGATCAGTTTATTCAATTAATCATCAAGTGTTTATTCTGCTGCAGGGAGGTGAGAGGCAGAATCAGCTGACTTGATCTCCTGGGCTCCTGTGCTGTGAGGTTAGATGGAGCTTGATGAATTCGGAGCTGCGCGGAGCAGCACGGAGGGGAGGACGAAGTGAAGGGGAGGACGAAGCAGCGCGTGCTGTCGGGCAGTTGGGCACTGACGGGCTCGGTCAGGCAGTTTTTGGGGGCTGTGCTGTCGGGTTTGCACAGCTGCTTGGTGGAGACAGGGACCCCAGAAGGGTTAGAGGGCTGCCGAACCACCGAGTCCATCTTGTAGGAGGGATGTGATGCTTTCATCATATCCCCCCTGTTCTTTGCCTGTCAAAGAACAGATCCAAGAGGTGACTTGATCCACCTCTTGGAGGTGGTGTAAGGTTGGTGTGATCTCAGCTGCCAGCCAGGGAAGGTGAGCCAGCAGCTGGGAACTGGGGCCACACACCCAAAGGAGGAAAAACTTGTCACAGACTCACCTGCCCGGTGTGATTGATACTGGGCAGTGACACTTCTGCTGTCCCTGAGCCCTGGGTCACATCTTGCTCCTTTGTTTGCCACGTGAGCAGTCTCCTAGGCACCCCCTGATGCTACTCCCTTCCTTCAGGAGAGCTGCAGAGCTCTGTGCGGCTCTCCTCATCTACACCTGGAAATCCTGCGTACCCAAGCCCATCTCCACCTGTTCCTGCTGCCCAGGCTTGCCATCTTCACAGCCTTTTTTTTTTTTTTTAACCTGTCCCCAGGCCTGTCCTGTTTGGCAACTCATTACTGTCCTGATGGTAACGCTGTCCGTGTCTGTTTTCTCTCTTGCCCGTAGACCTCTTCACTGCTTTAGCTCAAATTCTGGTCACTGCGCGTGTAGCCAAACTGCTCCTATTTTTCCTGTCTGGCTGTGCAGCCCTCTCAGGGGAGGTGAGAGCCTCCTCTTGCCTCTGTGCTGAAGCAGTGTTCCTCCAGTCCTCGTGTGCTTCTCCCTGGCTTTCTGCACTGTTCCTGCTGTGCTTCCAGCGTCGCGCTGTGCTCTGGGCCCCAAGTGCTCTGCCTGCTCTCCTCTGCTTCGTCTTGCAAAGGCAGGGAGAGGGGAGATGTCAGTGAAAAACTGCTCCATTTCCTTTATGAATTCTTCATGTTCCAGGGAAGCTTAGCCCTGCCTGATCTCTGACAGTGTGTTCTACTGTTCCACTTCCAAGGTGGGAAGTGCCCTCGTTCCTACATGCTCTAGTGTCCTCCCCAGTGGCTGATGCTCGCAGCCCCCCTCTGAGCCTTGCTGGGTTCACCCGGCAGCCTCAGGACGGGGGCTGTGCAACGCTCAGCTCTTCCAGTTCCTGCTGTGATGCCTTGCTGGAGCCTGAACTCCCAGACAGCGGAGGTGCAGCGAGCTGTGGGACTGCCCCTGCTGTCCGCATCCACCCTATTGTCGGCCCTATTGCTGACCTCTGGGGCTCGTATTGATCAGCCTGCTTAAATGCCAGGCTGGGGATTAGATCTGGAGCACAAACAGCTTTCCCCCTGCGCATTCCCCCTCCCACACCGGTCTTGCTGAGGCCCTCCTGGCTGCGGGAGATCCTGCATTCCTCGCCGTTGCCCTGGTCTCTCGGGGAGCAGCTGCAGTGCGCCACTGCTATTCTTAGCTGCCGAGACGGCGTGCGAGTACCTGGCCCGGCGGAGCTGGAGCTGGAGCTCTCGCACTGCTCGCTGCCCGGCAGATCTCAGATAAATTATCCAGAAGATCTTGGGAGTGTGTAATTGAGTATCTCTGCCACTGGCTGTGCTTGCAGCAATGTACGCTCTGCTGTGCAGATGGGCACAGTAATTGCTCGCTCCCCCAAAGCCGAGAGCTCCGGGTTCGTCTCGAGCGCTTGTGCCTGCTCCTCAGGGATTTTGGAGGGACGCCTCAGGTTTGCTTGTCAGATTTCGTGCTCCCTCCTTTCCTGGCAGGAGGTTACGTATCACAAACAATTACCTCCCCCCTTGGCTGCTTGTCTTACCCTAAAGATGTTTTGCCACCTGGCTGCTGGCACAGCCCACCCTTCTGCCACGGGGCTGGAAAGGCTTGCGGGTGCCCGAGGGGCAGCGACCAGCTCTGCTCAGAGCTGCTGGCAGGGCCTTGGGACTGACCTCCTCTCTAAGGGCTGCGGACCCAGGATCTCTAAATCTTCCTCAGCAGCAGCCCAGTCGCAGTAACAATTCGCCATCACCCTGGGAGCTGAAATGAGCGCCAGGTGGATGTCCCCTGTGCAGCGCTGCGTCCGCATCTCTGAGGGATTTGGGGCCGCCACACCTCACTGATGGGTCTCACTGTCCTGCATGGCCACCTGCTTCTTGCTGGCTTTGTCCTGTCCGGCCCTGGGGGCACTTCTGCTGCTTTGTCTGCCCCGGCCAGCCCGGCTCTCCCCGCGCTTTCAAAGGAAAGGCTTGGCCGGGGGCCGAGCTGCACGCTGCGCCCTGGTCCCACGGCGTCAGAGCCGCTGGCACGGGCGCTGCTGGCAGCCGTCCCCGCGCGTCCCTGGCAGCGGCGTTAGGGGAAGGCGTGTGGCTGAGCGACCCGACTGACTGCAGCGTCTCCCTCTCTCTCTGCCCCAGATCGGCCGACCATTCCCTGCCCGGATCTTCCGTTTCCACAGACTTTGGCAGCTGGCAGATGGTGACAGGGTGTGGCAGCATTCGGGAGCAGGCGAACCTGAGCGCGGACGCCTCTCTCCCTTGCAGCTTCCCGGATGAGTTCCCTAGCACTTGCCTGTAAGTGTCTCAAACGCAGGATCCGTCCCCTGGGGGCTGTCGGCGAGCGCTGGAGCTTTGTCACCCTGCTGCTTTCGAAGAAGCCTGGGAGCCCGTAACAAGCTGTCCCGTCTCTGCTGCCTTGACGCTTTCCATCTGCAAATTCTGTCACTGAGAAATTCTGGCACTGAGCGCGCTCTGGTTGTGCTGGACCCTGAAAGAAACCGGCTTCTTCTCTGCCAAGCTGCTTTCTGCACGAGGTCTTTCTCTCTCTTTCCCCCAAAACAGTGAATTTGGGCATAAATCTGGTGCAGCTGAGGATGCGCGCTTGTCGGGGCAGGACTGGTGGCCCAGCCCTTCTTGCTTTTGGATCTTCTACATCTCCTTGCTGGGTTCAGAGCCTTGCTGCAGTGGGAGAGGGGCTTTTATTCCATCTGACCCCATGCAGCAGCGGCATTTGCAGGCGCTGCACCCAGCCTGGGCAGCAGAGCCCCCGTGTCCTGCTGCATGGTGCTGTGCTGGGAGGCACGCCTCCCTCCCCAGGCTGAAAGTCACCTCTGCAGAAAGACAGGAGCTGAGCTTTAATTGCTGTGCGAGGAGAACCTCGGCGTGTGCCTTCAGGCTGCAAGCTCTCAATCACGGAGCTGAAATGGCAGCTGAGGGCTGGCCGCTAGCTAGCTGGGGCTGCGGGCTGTCCTGCAGAGCAGAGCAGAGCTGCTTCCCCGAGTGATGGTGAATTTAGAAGACCCGTGAATTGGCTGGGTGGGGAATCACTGGGGATGTTGGGCACGGCTTGGCTGGGTGATGATTCTCCCTGCTGCTTTGGGACACGCTGCACTGCTCCTGCGGCTGCCTGGGGAATCAGAAGGGACCGAAGAGCATGTGGCTGAAGCAGTGACTGCCTTGCTGTCCCCTGAGCCTGGCCGTGCTAGGTGGCTGCTGCTCAGCACCGAGAGTCGTTGCCACCCTTCTTGGAGCTGGAGCTAACGCCAGGACAGGGAATTGTGGCAGAGAAGTGCAATTGAAGTTGGGCTCTGCAGCACTGAAGCTGCCTGTGGGCTCTTGTAGCTTGGAGTCAGCCAGGTTCAAAAGGAGGGGACGGCGGTGCTGCTTCTCCCTGGGGCGTGCAGCAGGTGCTGCGGGTGCTTTGCCCTGCTCAGCTCTTGGCTGCGGAGTGCTGTGCTCGTGGGCTGGGGACTGCTTGGCTGCAAGGGTCAGGAGCAGGCTGCTGCTTGGAGGGGAACACGAGGATCTCGTGCCAAGCCTGACCCAGGGCCTCCTCTCTCTCTGCTCTGCCCATCGGTGAGATTTTAGAGATTCAGTTCCACTGGCAGCACAGCAGTGTGGGGTGAAGGTGCGCTTCTCACACCCTGCTTCCCTGTGCTTGTGTGGGGCTTGTCAGGGTTCTTGTGGAGCTGGGGCTCCGGCCGTCTCCTCTGGACCTGTGCCCCCCACCAGGGGCTGTGCAGCAGGGCAGGGCAAGGGGTTTTTGGCTAGGACAGGTGCCTTGCTTTGCTCTTGGACCTCGGCACCGAGGTGGCACAGACTGTCGGGGGCTGGCAGCAGCCAGCTGGCCAAACCCGCGCCTTCCAGTCTCTCACTCTCTGAAAGAAGCTGTCTGAGCACACAGCCTGCCCTGGGCAGAGGTGTGAAAACCAGGAGCTGCAGGACCTAATTCCACTGCCTGCTCTCGCTTACCTCTCTTACCTCTGCGCCTGCCATTTAAGATCGCTGAGCTGGGCACGCCAGCCAGCCCTGCTTTCCTGCAGCTTATTTTTAATGCTCACAGGTTGGCGAGCTCTGCCTTCTAATTAGCTTACCAAAAAGCATCCTTTTTTTTCTGTGTTTGGAGACGTTGCCTTTCTACTTTGCCCTCTGGCTTCTCCTTATTATCAGGCGCTGTAAACACGGGCCGTGCTGCCTGCCGCAGCCCCGCTCGCTGTTTACAGCCCTCCCACCGCATCCTCTCGCTGCCGTTTCCGGACTGGAGCTGCTGGCTGTGGGTGGTTAACGCTCCCGTTCAAATTAGCTGTGCCAATTTATAGCCGGGCCCGGGCGCTGGGGAGATGAAAGAGAATTTCTGACGGGGAGGCTCGCGCTGTGCCCTTGGGGCGACCTTTGAGGAACGCCTTCCTCTCCCCCGGGGGGCCGTGGGCACGGTGCGGAGGCGCGCAGTGAGGCCGGGTTTGGGCTGCCTCTGAAGGGCTGCCTCGCCTTCCGCTGCTCCCTCGGTGGACACCTTGCCTTCCTGCCCCTCTCGGAGCACCAAGCCAGGTGCACAGCCCAGCTGGAGAGGAGAGCGGGGCCTGGGGGACACCGTGCCACCCTCTGCAGGCTGCATCCTGCCCGTGGGCAGTGCTAACACGTCTCTGCCCTGGTTTTTGGCACCTTCTTGCTGTCTCAAAGCTCTCCACGTGCCCACAGGGGCAGCAAGAGGCTGGGAAACAAGGGACAAGTGCAAGTGGGGTGGAAGTGAGTGCCCAGCTGGCACGAGGGGGCTGATGTCAGCCTGCACCTGTGGGGCCAAAGCAACAATTTCTGTATGAACGCATGGTGAGGAGCGGGGTGATGGTGGAGTAGGAGACCAGCGGGGAGCTGCCCAGCAAGGGGGTGGCAGCACCAGGGGATCCCTTCCCTGTGGGATCCAGGGGCAGAGCCCAAGCCCTGCCACCTCGTGCAGCCCCGGGTGAGGGGCTGTTAGCGGGGTGCCCGCCGGCGCTGACCTCCCCGTTCTGTCTCCTAGGCTGGTGTCGGCGAGCGACCGCGAGTCCCGGCTGGAAGAAGTGCGTTCCTCCTTCCTGGCCAGCTACAGCCGCACCATCGGCCTCAAGGCCGTGCCCCCCAGCCCCTCGGGGGCCATCGGGGGGCTCCTGGAGCAGTTCGTGCGGGGCGTGGGACTGAGAGGCAGCAGCACGCTCTGAGCGCCCGGACCGACCGCTGGCTGGAGGAGACCCGGGGGTCCCCGGGACGAGCCGGGACCCCCGTCCTTGGGGACACGCCGGCCCCCACACCGAGCTCCGGCTCACGGCCACCCTCGCGTGGGGCTGGGGGAGCAGCGGGGGGGCTCCGAGGCCCCCGGTGCAGTAAAGCCATCTCTGCAGCCCCTCCGCCTCTCCGTGTCTGGGCTGCGGGCGGGGGGGAGGCGGGCAGAGCCGGGGGGCGGCGGCGGCGGCGGTGGCGCGGGGGAGCCGGGCGCCGGGAGCGGCTCCGGCGGGGGCGCCGCTGGTTATAAATAGCCCGGCCCACGCTCCGCGAGCGGCGGCACCGAAATAGCACCGAGCCCGCGCCTCCAGACGTGGAGCCCCGACGGGACGGGAGCCGGCACCGAGCATCCCCCGGGGCGCGACCCGCGGCGGGGGGCTCCCGGCGGGGCCGAACCGCGGCGCCCACCGGGCGTCCGTCCCCCTCCTCCGGGTTCCTCTCCGTGCCGGGGCCCGGGGCCGAGCCCCCCGTTCACCGGGGCGGCGCTGCCGCCGGGGCCGGGGCCGCCGTGCCCGTGCCCGCCCCCGGGCGCGCCCGCCTCGGCGGCGCGGGAGGAGGCGGCGCGGAGCAGCGGCGGCGCCCGCACGGGGATGGCGTCTCCGGGAGCGCTGGAACCGGCGGCCGGCAGCGTGCCCGGCACCAAGGTGGAGCTCACCGTGTCCTGCCGGTGAGCCGGGAGCGGGGCGGCTCGGCGGCGGGTGGGAGCGGCGGGGCTGGGGGGGGGGGATGCGCCGGGAGCCCCGCGTCCTGCGCCCGCTCCCCTCCGGTGCTCCCGGAGCTGCCCGGGGCTCCGTACCGAGAGCGGGAGCCCGGCTGCGCCCTGCCCGGTGCCGGCCGTGCGCGGGGCAGCGGGGCCAGGAGCGGCTCGGTGCCCGCAGCCCCGGGGTGTTTGTTGCTCGGTGCTGTGGCCGCGTACAGCCCCGCGCGGGGGTCCTGCCCTCGGGGACCGGCACCGGGGGCGTCCCCTGTGCTGGGGGGCAAGGGAAGGCCTCTGCCCCCATCAACCGCCCTGCCCGCTGTGGCCCCGAAGTCCTTCTTGCCAGCTCCGGACCACGTTTGGGCTGGGGGCTGCTGTGCCCCCTCCCTGTGGATGCTCTGAGGGTCCCGGCTGAGCCCCCTCCCTCCCTGCCGGCCCCGCTGGGCAGCAGGCGGAGGGGCTGTGGGGGCACAGCCTGGCCCCAGCTTTGCAGCCCCCCCCGAGGGCTCAGCTCCATCCAGGGCTGCCTGCACAGCCTGGTGGGGGCTTCTCTCTGCCCCCCAGCCCTTTCTGCGTAGGCCAGGGCAGCTGGCTGAGCACCGGGGCGCAGGAAGGATCCCAGCGGAGCCGCTCGCAGCCCCCGGCTCTCCCCGGTGTCAAAGCACAACAACGGCAGCGATCAAAGTGCTCCGGCTTCTGCTGCGCTGGGGGAGCCGTGGGGTGGTGCGGGCTGGCCCCCGCGGGCTGCCCGGCCCCTGCTAAGTGTCTGCTTTCTTCTCACTTCTGCGCTCTCCATTAGCTGCACTCCTGCTACCGGGGTGCGGCGGGTGCTCAGCCGTCGCCGGCAGCACCGGGGAAGGTTTCGTCCTGTAAATGGGTTCCTGTCATGTTCAATCACTGTCAGCGCTGGAGATGCTGCTCCTCGCCGTCCCGATGGGCTCCCTCCACCCAGCCTCCTGCCCGTGTCCCACGGGTGCTGGGGCTTTTGGCCCTAAAGCACCAGCACTGCCCTCTCGATTGGGGTCATCCCCCAAAAACCCAGCCTGGGGAGGACACGGGGATCCCCAGCGGGTTGGGTGCTGACACCCAGCGAGCGCGTGGCCGCTCACGCCTGGCTCCGTCCCCCCAGGAACCTGCTGGACATGGACACCTTCTCCAAATCTGACCCAGGTGGGTGGCCGGGGCGTGCTGCCGGCGGTGCGAGCGCAGCGTGGCAGGGCACGGCACGGCTCCGCTCCTCTCTCCGCAGTGGTCGTCCTCTTCGTGCAGGGCGCGGGGAGCAGCGAGTGGAAGGAGGTGAGCGCCGCGTCTCTCACCTTGTTCCCCCCTACCCCACGCCAGGGGTGCTGCAGCCCCCAGCGCGCCCGCTCCTGGCTAATCCCCGGCTCGGTTAAATGGGCCCATATGGCCACCGACTTCCACGCTAATGATCCCTCCTCGCTGCTAATCCCCGCGGGGATTAGTGCTGGGGCAGCTGCCGTGGGGAGGGATGGCGGGCACGGGGCCGCCCTCACCCCTCTCTCCGCAGTTTGGGCGCACCGAGGTGATCGACAACACCCTCAACCCCGACTTCGTCCGCAAGTTTGTCCTCGATTACTACTTCGAGGAGAAGCAAAACCTCCGCTTTGACGTGTGAGTGCTTCCACAGCCATGGGGAGAGCGGGGCAGGGGTGCTGAACCCCCGTGGGACACCGTGACAAAGCACCGAGGCAATAAAAATTGTCACAGCGCGGAGGGGCCGAGGGGTTGGAAATGGAGCATGGGGTCTGCGGGGGTCCCCGAGTACCGGGTGGGGACATGGGGACGTGTTTGGGTGCCAGCTCACGGCTCTGCTTTGCCACCGGCAGCTACAATGTGGACTCCAAGAGCTGCTCCATCTACAAGCAGGTGAGCGCCGCGGGGCCGGGGGACACGGGGAGATGCCCCGGCGTGGTGGGAGCTGCTGGGGGCGGAGGCACCCCAAGGCTGTGCCCCTGAGGGGGCTCCCGGGTGGGACAGGCACCCCTGGCCTCGGGGGGCTCACCCTGCTCTTCGTCTCTCCATGCTGCGTCGGGACTGGCAGAAGGTAGGTGTCTGCCACGCTGGGAAATCGGTCCCTCGGGGGATGTGTGGTGGCTGTGGGGTGCAGGATGGGACCAGAGGACGTGGAACAGCTCTGGTGGGGGACGTGATGGGTCCAGGGCACGTTGAGTGGGTGCATGGGGTGATCCTGGGCGTGCAGGATGCGTCCTGGGCTGGCGTGGCTCCTGCGGCACAGGGTGGGTGGCCGTGGGGCAGGGCAGCGACAGGCTGGGGACATTGAGGGTCTGGGGGGGGGGCTGCGAGCAGGAGCCCCCAGGTTTAACACCCTCTGCTCGGGGCGCAGGACTTCCTGGGGCAGGCGTTCGTGGCGCTGGGGGAGGTGATCGGGTCCCAGCGGGGCCGCCTGGAGAGAGCCCTCACGTGAGTCGCACCCCGCGGTGGGGCTGGGGGTCCCACACCGTGCCCCCGGTCGCCTGCCCCACCTGGGAACCCCCCCACGACCCCGCTGCCACAAGGGGGAAGGCACCAGCACCATGGGGTCACGCAGAGCACCCCGCGTCCTGCCCATCCTGTCCTCAGCGTCCCCACGCTGGCCTCTTGTCGCAGGGGGGTCCCAGGGAAGCGGTGCGGGACCATCCTGCTGCTGGCCGAGGAGCTGAGCAACTGCAGGGTGAGCGCTGGCATTTTTGGGGCACGGGGCGAGGAGCTGGCCCGAGGTGACAGTCCTCGTCCCCAGGACATCGTCACCATGCAGCTGTGCGCCAACAAGCTGGACAAGAAGGATTTTTTTGGGAAATCCGACCCCTTCCTCGTCTTCTACCGCAGCAACGAGGACGGCACGTGAGCACGGGGCCGCGGGGGCACCCGGGTCAACGCGCGGCGCGCCCTGACCCTGCCCTGTCCCCGCAGCTTCACCATCTGCCACAAGACGGAGGTGGTGAAGAACACGCTCAACCCGGTGTGGCAGCCCTTCACCATCCCCGTGCGCGCCCTCTGCAACGGGGACTACGACCGGTGAGGGGCTGGGGACCCGGTGAGGGGCTGGGGACCCGGTGAGGGGACGGGGACGGTGCCGTGGGGCCGGGGCAGGGCATGAGCACCTCCCCAGCAGGTGTAGCCCCGCTAGCAGCAGCAGGCAGCTCCGAATTGGGTCCTTATTGTGTTTTTTTTCTTCCCTCTTTTGCAACCCAAATTACATAAAAGCTTCCCCCCCTTCCCCAGAGCCCTGCCGTGACCCAAATTTCCCCGCTCCCCTCCCCGCAGAGCCGCGGGCCGGGCACGCGGTGCGGCTCTGCCGGCGCTGGCACGCCGAGCCCCGGGTGCCACGGGCAGGGCGTCCCCATGGCCCCGGAGCCGTGCCGGCGGCTCCCCCTGAGCCCCTCTTTGCTCCCAGCACGGTGAAGATCGACGTGTACGACTGGGACCGGGACGGGAGGTGAGGCCGTGCCCCCAGGGGCAGGGGCAGGCGTCGGGGTGCCCCTCGCCCCGTGCCACACGCGGCCCCCGCGCTCCCCCCGCAGCCACGACTTCATCGGGGAGTTTGCCACCAGCTACCGGGAGCTGTCCCGAGCACAGAGCCAGTTCACGGTGTATGAGGTATGGGGGGCACGGCCGGGGGGGCGGTTCCAGGGGTGCTGGGAGCCCCACAGTGGGACCTGCCCGTGCCCACAGGTGCTGAACCCTAGGAAGAAGTGCAAGAAGAAGAAATACGTCAACTCCGGCACCGTGAGTGGGGCTGGGGCGCTTTTAGGGCTCCTGCCTGCGGCGGGGGCCTGGCCCTGACCCCCCCGTGTGCCCGCAGGTGACTCTGCTCTCCTTCTCCGTCGAGTCCGAGTTCACCTTCGTTGACTACATCCGAGGCGGGTGAGTGGGGCCGGGGGTCCCCCCGAGACACCCAGGGCACCTGGGGGTGTGCCGAGCCGGCAGCTACGGGCGCTGCTGGGGGCGTGGGGCCAAGCGATGGGGCTGGGGGGGGGCACGGGTAGAGGCCGCACCGTGCCGTGGGGCCGGCAGCCTCCCTCGCTCTCCCTCCAAGGACGCAGCTGAATTTCACCGTCGCCATCGACTTCACGGCCTCCAACGGTGAGCGCGGTGGCCGGGAGGGGGCTGCCCGGGGGGGCTGTGGCAGCAGCAGGGCGGTGCCGACGGGCGCTGTGCCGCAGGGATGCCGTCGCAGCCCACCTCGCTGCACTACGCCAGCCCCTACCAGCTCAGCGCCTACGCCCTGGCGCTCAAGGCCGTCGGGGAGATCATCCAGGACTACGACAGCGACAAGCTCTTCCCCGCCTACGGCTTCGGGGCCAAGCTGCCGCCCGACGGAAAGATCTCCCACCAGTTCCCCCTGGTGCGCTTTGGGGTCGGGGGGACCCCCTGCACCACGCCACGGGGCAGGGCTGGGGGTGAAGGCACAGCTCCTGGGCAGGGGGGCAGCTCCTGGGTTGGGGACGTGCCCAGCCTGGCCCCACAGCCATGGGAGGGAGCAGGGAGCTGTGCCCCCACCCCGAGCGCCCGTCCCGTCCCCCAGAACAACAATGAGGCCAACCCCAGCTGCAACGGCATCGAGGGCGTGCTCGAGTCCTACCTGCAGAGCCTGCGCACCGTGCAGCTCTACGGCCCCACCAACTTCGCCCCCGTCATCAACCAGGTGGCCGGGTGAGCACCACGGGGCTGTCCCCAACACCCCAAGCGGCGAGGTGACACGGGGACGGCTGCTGCAGGGATTCCGTCCCCCCCTGTGCCCGCAGGACGGCCGCCCAGGTGACGGACGGCTCCCAGTACCACGTCCTCCTCATCATCACCGACGGCGTCATCTCCGACATGCTGCAGACCAAGGAGGCCATCGTCACCGTGAGTGCGCCCTGTGGCCGTGCCACCGGATCCCAAGCACCCCAAATTCTCAGGGTGCTGCCCCCACTGCCCCTCTCCTCCACCCCGCAGGCCTCGGCGCTGCCCATGTCCATCATCATCGTGGGAGTGGGGCCGGCTGAATTCGATGGTGAGCGGGGCTGGGGGCACCGGGGGGGGTCCGGGAGGAAGGGACGGGGCTGGGGGACGCGGGCAGTGCCCGCAGGCGGGGCACTGAGCGGCGCTGCCCCCAGCCATGGAGGAGCTGGACGGCGACGAGGTGCGGGTGTCCTCGCGGGGACGCTACGCCGAGAGGGACATCGTGCAGGTAACGGGGTCGGGGGGGAGATGGGCACGGGGTGGTGGGGGCACGGGGTTGGGCACACGCTGCCCTCGTGCCCTGGAGCAGCCTCCTGCGGGCACGGACGGTGGCACGGGGTGGCCGTGGGGCCGTGTCCCGTGCCATGGGGCCCCGTGGGGCCGTGTCCTTTGCTATGGGGCCCCGTGGGGCCGTGTCCTTTGCTATGGGGCAGGGCTCGGGGGGGCCGTTTCCCGGCCGTGCCCGCCGCCTCCTCCCGCAGTTCGTGCCGTTCCGGGACTACGTGGACGACTCGGGCAACCAGGTGCTGAGCATGGCGCGCCTGGCCAAGGACGTGCTGGCCGAGATCCCCGAGCAGCTCCTGTCCTACATGAAGACCCGCGACATCAAACCGCGCCGCGCCGACCCCCAGTAGCCCCCTGCACCGGGGGGTCGGTGGGCACCGGGGGAGGGGGAGGGGGGGGTCCCGGTGTGGGGCTGCCTGGGGCTCCGTGGGGACCCCGCAGCTCCCGGTGGGGTGGCGGTGGGGTGGCGGCGGGGCTGTCCCGGTGGTACCGGCTGTAAATAAAGCGCTGCAACCGGCCTGCGGCCTGCTGCACCGGGAAGGGGGGGCTCGGGGGGGGGGCCCGGTGCTGCCCCGGGGGGTCCCGGTGCCGGTGGTGGTCCCGGTGGCGGTCCCGGTGGGTGCTGTCCCGGTGCCGGTGTGTGCCGGTGGTGCCCCGGGAGCCCCGTTCAGCCTCATCCCGGTGGATCCCGGTGTGTCCCGGTGCGTCCCGGTGCCAGACCCGCCCCGGTGCCGGTCCCGGGAGGTCCCGCCCCGGTGCCGGTCCCGGTGTGTCCCGGTGCCGGTCCCGGTGTGTCCCGGTGCCGCTGTGTCCCGTCCCTGCCGTCCCGGTGCTCCCCGTGCGGTCCCGTCCTGGTCCCTCATCCCCTCCCCTCCCCTCCCCTCCCCTCCCCTCCCCGTCCCTCCCCTCCCGGTGCCCGCCGCGCGCCTCCCCCCGCCCCCCCCCACAACCCCTCCTCCCGCAGATTCGCCTCACCCCTCTCCCCCCCCATAACGCGCGCATCACCCCCAAAAAAATCCCCTTCACCTCTCCCCCACCTCCCCTCCCTTTCCCCACTCCGTTTTTCCCCCCTCCCCCCTCTTTACCCCCATTTCCCATTTTTTCCCCTCCCCTCCTCCCCTCGGCCGCGCCGAAAGTGCTTCCCCGCTGCCTCCGCCCGCTTTACCCAGCGGCCGCCCCGCGCCTGGCGCCGCCGCCGCCGCCTCCATTGTTGCGGCCCGGCCCCGGCGGCGGGGGGCTTGAGAGGGAGGGAGGGGGGGGAGGGGGGGGCGGTGTGTGTGAGGCGGCGGGGGGGGGGTGTCCGCCATGGGCGTGGACTTCGACGTGAAGACGTTCTGCCACAACCTGCGGGCCACCAAGCCGCCCTACGAGTGCCCGGTGGGCTCGTGCCGCAAGATCTACAAGAGCTACAGCGGCATCGAGTACCACCTCTACCACTATGACCACGACCACCCGCCGCCCCCGCCGCCGCCTCACGCCCCGCCGCGGAAGCACAAGAAGAAAGGCAGGCAGGCCCGCGCCGCCAACAAGCGCTCCCCCAGCCCCTCCGAGCCTTCGCAGTCCCCCGGCCGCGAGGTGCTGACCTACGCGCAGGCCCAGCGCATGGTGGAGGTGGACCTGCACGGCCGCGTGCACCGCATCAGCATCTTCGACAACCTGGACGTGGTGTCCGAGGATGAGGAGGGCCCCGAGGAGGCGCCCGATAACGGGAGTAACAAGGAGAACGCCGAGGGGCAGCCCGCTGCTGCTGCTGCTGCTGCTGCCGCCGCCTCCGCCGCCTCTGCCGCAGCCGCCGCCACGGCGCCCAAGGCGGGCAAGCACAAGAACAAGGAGAAGCGCAAGGACGCCAACCACCACCACCACCACCACCACCACCACAACGCCTCGGCTGGTGCAGCCCCCAAGCTGCCCGAGGTGGTGTACCGAGAGCTGGAGCAGGACACCCCCGACGCCCCGCCGAGACCCACCTCCTACTACAGGTACGGGCAAGGAGATGGGCTCTGGGCTCCGGGCTCCGAGCTCCCAGGGAGGTTGTGCGGCTCCTGGGGGTGGTTGGGGGGAGGTTGGTGTCCACACGCGCTGTGGGAGCTGGCCGTGGCCCCAGACTCGCAGCTCGCTGCTTTTGGGGGGCCTGGTGCCTGCAGGGCTCTTGGTCACTCTGTAGCCACTCACCAGCAGCCTGCTGGTGCCATGTGTTCCTTGCTGTACGACCCTACGAAGGAAAGCATGCTTCTGCCTTCTTCAGGCACCCCCCAGCACCGAGGTTTGGCTATAGGATGTGTGTCTGCAGGCTGAACGTAACCTCGTTGCCCAATGGGTTGCGGTAGCTCCGTGCCCCATGCAGGTTGGGTAAGCTCAGTGCCCCAAAACACGCAGGGAGCTCACTGAGCACCAAAATAACACCCCCACGGCCGCCTCTGCGCTCCCAGCCACCGCGCTGCCCGAGAACCTGGCGTCACAGAACAGCAAATCTGTGTGAAAAGGGAGCGAGCTCCCCACAGCGTGGTTGGTGTGATGCTGTGTGCCGGCTGCTGGAGCAAAACGGGGGCTCCCAGCTCGTTTCCCTACAAATCCTCCCCTCGCCCCCAGCTGGCAGCGGGCGGGTGGCTGGATTTAGGTAAACCCTGTGCCTTCTGGGCCTGTTTGCCAACAGGGCCGGTGCTGTTGTGCCTTGGGAACGAGGTCGCTGTCCCCAGAGCACCTGGTACCTGCTTGGTGGCTCATTGCACTGATGAGTCTCCAAGGCCCTTGGCTCGTTATCCTGCCTGAACGCCCAGCTGCCCTGTGCCAAGGGCGCTGTGGTTGCCACGCTGCTCGGGGGGTGGTGCCACCCCCTGCTCCTGCACGCCCCTGTTGTGTTTTTCCTGGAACATGTAAATGTTCCCTCACTGCCTGTGCCCTCACCCTCTGGTGCTGTCTCCCTCCAGGTACATCGAGAAGTCGGCGGAGGAGCTGGACGAGGAGGTGGAGTACGACATGGACGAGGAGGACTACATCTGGCTGGACATCATGAACGAGCGGCGGAAGACGGAAGGCGTCAGCCCCATCCCCCAGGAGATCTTCGAGTACCTGATGGACAGGCTGGAGAAGGAATCCTACTTCGAGAGCCACAACAAGGGCGACCCCAACGCCCTGGTGGACGAGGACGCCGTGTGCTGCATCTGCAACGACGGCGAGTGCCAGAACAGCAACGTCATCCTCTTCTGCGACATGTGCAACCTGGCCGTGCACCAGGAGTGCTACGGGGTGCCCTACATCCCCGAGGGACAGTGGCTCTGCAGGAGGTGCCTGCAGTCGCCCTCGCGGGCCGTGGACTGCGCCCTGTGCCCCAACAAGGGCGGCGCCTTCAAGCAGACGGACGACGGGCGCTGGGCCCACGTGGTGTGCGCCCTCTGGATCCCCGAGGTGTGCTTCGCCAACACGGTCTTCCTGGAGCCCATCGACAGCATCGAGCACATCCCGCCCGCCCGCTGGAAGCTCACCTGCTACATCTGCAAGCAGCGCGGCTCCGGGGCTTGCATCCAGTGTCACAAGGCCAACTGCTACACCGCGTTCCACGTCACCTGCGCCCAGCAGGCCGGGCTCTACATGAAGATGGAGCCCGTCCGCGAGACGGGAGCCAACGGCACCTCCTTCAGCGTGCGCAAAACCGCCTACTGCGACATCCACACGCCCCCGGGCTCCGTGCGCAGGCTCCCCGCGCTGTCCCACAGCGAAGGGGAGGAGGAGGACGAGGAGGAGGAGGAGGAGGGCAAGAGCTGGAGCTCCGAGAAGGTGAAAAAGGCCAAGGCCAAGTCCAGGATCAAAATGAAGAAGGCGCGCAAGATCCTGGCAGAGAAGCGAGCGGCGGCACCCGTGGTTTCTGTCCCCTGCATCCCCCCCCACAGGTACCTCCCGCTGCCCTCCCTGAGCTGTGGGGCAGTTTCTCCCTCTCTCGGTGTCTCCATCCTGCTCAGCACACGGGCGCTGCTGTTTTCACACTGGGCTTTTCACCTCCTTCCCCGGGGCTGCTCGTGGTTTCCTCTGGCGGCCTTGTGGAGAGGCGCTGAGGTGCGCAGCCCCGTGGAGGAGGGCAGGAAATAGACACTGCTGGTTTAACGTCAGCACCTGAGCGCAGCCATTGGGGTGCGGGGCCACCCCCCAAAAGGAGCTCAGCACCCTCCAGGCCTTCGGGGGGCTCCCGTGGGGCAGGAGGGCAGGGGGTGGGTGCTGCGGCTTCGCTCGGCGGGAAGAGTTCTTGCAACGTGCACGGGCAGGTCGCTGCTGCAGGGCTGATGGCTTCGTGCCACCGCCTGCTCGTGTGCTAACCGTGTGGTAGCCTCGCTCGCCCGGGGTTTGCTCTCCAAGCAGCGCCTCTCCTCCCCTGTGTGGCTGCGCTGGCAGGCTGGCTGGAGGCTCTGCCTGCTGCTGGCGCGCTCGCAGCGAGCCCACACTGAGATGGAAGCTGTTAACCTCACCCCAGGCCTTCCTGTTGGGATTAATTAATCTTCGAGGGCCGCCGCCAGAATGCCAAATGCCTTCCTGCAGGAGCCGAGCGTGGCCAGCGATGGCAAACGGGGCCGTTCTCGGCTGGGGCTGATGCAGGTGGGGTCACCCCACGCTGGCCCTGCGGGACGTGGAGGCACGGGGCCCTTTCCTCCACCCCCAGCTGCA
The DNA here is from genome assembly GCF_963932015.1 of Anas acuta. NCBI lineage: Eukaryota > Metazoa > Chordata > Aves > Anseriformes > Anatidae > Anas > Anas acuta. The sequence continues at coordinate 9,687,855 of NC_088989.1, read as the reverse complement.
GGGATCTTGCCAGCCCTGGTGGAAGTGGCTGTCCCAGTCCCTTCAGGCTCCCTGCCATTGTGGAGCAGGAAAACCCCTTTTGTTTGGTGTCTGGGCTGTTTGGGGTAGCCCTTCATTATCTCCAACAGCAAGCTCTGTTCTCCTCGAGCCTGCCCTCCCCTCCTCGGGCCTGTTCACACCACAGGCTCCTGGGGGCTCCGCCGCTTGTCTGGTGCCGGCTGAATGGGGCCTTTGTCATCTTGGGTGGCCTCTCGGTGCCAGCATAATGAGCCGGGTGAATCGGGGCCGTGCGGGGGCCGCAGGGAGCTGCCGAAGGCCCAGCTGCTGACAGCCCCGTCTCGCAGCCCAGCCTGGCGCAGCCGGCCCCGTGCTCGCTCCCGAGAGGTGGCGGGGGGAGGAAGGAAAAGCGTGTGCAGGAGAGGGGGGGCTGAGTGCCTTCTGCTGGCCTCCTCGGGGGTGCTGTGCCCCGCACGCCGTGGGCACGCAGGGATTCCTGCCCTGTACAAGGCTCCGAGGAGCTCACGGGTGGCCTCGCTGCCGCCTTTCCCCAGCGGAGGCTTCTGCAGCAGCCAGATTTGCCCCGCTGACGGGCTCTGTGGTTTGTGTCCCTTCCTCAGGCTCAGCAAGATCACCAACCGTCTAACCATCCAGAGGAAGAGCCAGTTCATGCAGCGGCTGCACAGCTACTGGACGCTGAAGAGGCAGTCCCGCAACGGCGTCCCCCTGCTGCGCCGCCTCCAGACGCACCTGCAGTCGCAGAGGAACTGCGATCAGGTGAGGGCTGCCTTTTGGGGTGCTCAGGGGCATCCCGGGCTTCCACGAGTGCTTCCTGCGCCTTCGGAGCTGCGGGACGGGGGGCAGAGGCCAGGGCTCCACCTCCCAGCTGAGGAAGGGGCAGCCCCAGCTGCCTGCTCTCGCTGCTTCCCCTCCGCTCTCGGCGCTCAGAGATTTGCCAGGCGGAGACGCCTTTGGCAGGCTGCCACGGGGAAGGGAGGGAAGCCTGCCCCGCTGTGCGCAGGGAGCTCGCTCCTCCCGCCCGCCCGCGGCCGGCAGCTGGGACAAACGTGGCAGCAGCGGCTCTGACCCGAGGCCGCCGTGTCGGGGGGCATCGAGAGGGAAGGCCGCTGAGCTCCAGGCGTGGTCTGGACAAAACCAAACCTCACTGTGCCTGAAACCACTGCGGGAACGCTCCCTGTGGGTGCTGCTTCCAGCGTGCTGCCTGCCTCAGCCGTTAGTCAGTGCTTCGCAGATGTGAAGTCTCTCGTGCCAGAGGACCATTTTTCTTCTGGCTCCCCATCTGAGTCGTTCCGAGCCCTTTGAAGACCGTGATCAGGCGGAGGTTTCTCCTGCCTTTACCCCCTCTTTTTTTTTTATTTGCTGGAGAAGGCCTGAAACAGCTTCTGCTCATCCTTGGCTACAGCAGCAGAACAAAAGTCAGCATTTTGTGGTGCCCCAGAAGTGAAGGTAACCAGAGCTGCGTTCCCGTTTTGCCCTGGTGCCCTTCGCTGGAGCTGTGAGCAGCTGCCCAGCCCCTGGCCGTGTTGGTCTGTGGTCCTGGGCGGCTGCCTGCACTCGGGTACATTAGGCAGAGCATTTTTAGAGGTTTGTGTGCCCAGTTTCCGGCATCCTAACAGCCCTTAGATGGTGAGCAGGGAGCAGGTACTGAGCTGTGGCCAGCAGCTGGACCGTTTCACACCACCAGAGAAGCAGGAGCCTTACTGGGACAGCCGGGATTGCCGGCTCCCTGCGCTGGGGAGGAGCCCTCGCAGGCACTCAGGGATGTGGAGATGGGAACACCTCTGCTAGGGGCTCACGGTCTCCGATGTTCCCGCAGAGAGACACGGAGGATAAGAACTGGGCCCTGAAGGAGCAGCTGAAGTCCTGGCAGCGCCTCCGCCACGACCTGGAGCGCGCGCGCTTGCTGGTGGAGCTGATTCGCAAGCGGGAAAAGCTCAAGAGAGAGACGGTAACGGTCACCCGCCCTCCTCAGGGTGCTTTTTGGGGTGGGCACGAGCACGGGCTCCCCGGGGCGCAGGTTGGGTGCCCACTGCCAGCTGCAGGGTCCCCTCAGGTGCACTGTGCCCTGCCCCGGCAGCTCTGCACAACAGTGGCTGCTGTGCAAGGCTGGCGTGGGGGGCGCGGAGACGGAGAGGAGGTGCAGGCGGTGCCCCTGCGGGGTCCCCTCGAGGAGGGCGGCCTCCTGCAGCAGCGGGGAGAGGTGGCACCGTCCCTGAGGGGCGCTCAGCGGTGCTCCGTTGCTCTGTTTCAGATCAAAGTGCAGCAGGTGGCGCTGGAAATGCAGCTCACGCCCTTCCTCATCCTCCTCCGCAAGACGCTCGAGCAGCTGCAGGAGAAAGACACGGGCAACATCTTCAGCGAGCCGGTCCCTCTGTCTGAGGTAACAGAAATCTACGAAGTAAGAACCCCCTCCCCCAGATTTCTACTTCACTCAAACTTGTCCCTCGCTCGTGCCACGGGCTGCCCACGGGGGGCTGTGCTCCAGAAGCGCCCCTGGGCAGCCTGCTGCTGGCTCGCCCGGCCCGGCACCGCTCCCGAGAGGGGGTACGTGTGTGGCACTGCCCTGCCCCCCTGGGTCAGCCAAAAGCCTGGCAGCTGGGCTGGGAGCTGCTGCTGGCCAGGAGCACCGCGCTCAGCTCCTCTGCTTGTGTTGCTGGTGACTCCCCGGTGTCAGCGACATGTCAGGGGCTTGTGGCACGGAAAGGCAGTGCCAGAGCTCGGGCCCGAGGCAGGCGGCGTGCTCTGACCTGTCCTGTGAAAGCCTTTGCTGGGGGACAGTGAGCATGGTTTGATGGGTTAGACCCCCAGATCGTCACCGCTGGGGGCAAGGGGAGTGATTGCTGAGCGTGTCATCGATGTGTCCCTGCCTGGGGAGGTGGGAGGGGGGCGTTGGTGCTGCGCAGGTGGGCACGGGGGTGTCTGTGCTGTGTGTTGCCACCCGCAGCCGTCGCTGCCACCTGGGCCGTTCAGCTCCACGTGTCCACACCCACCCTCACCCCCGGGGGCTGCACTTGGGGTTCCTCCTCCTCATGGGAACGCCTCGTGGCGTTCTGGATTCCCACAGCCTGGAGAGGAGGGGATGCTGCCCTTAAAAATGCTGCCACGTGGGGCTGAGCACAGCACCCGGACTGCGTGGCCTGGAGGTCTTACTGCCCCTCCAGCTGTGCAGGCAGGGGGCGCTTCCAGAGGTGTGTTGGGGCAGGGCACCAGAGCGCGATAGCTGATGGCTCTAACCACTGTTTTATTGGAGCAGGAGTTGCTGGCAGGGGGCAGCGGGCTCTAACCCCGGGCCGTTCTCTCCTGCAGGTGCCGGACTACCTGGATCACATCAAGAAGCCGATGGATTTTCAGACAATGAAACAAAACCTGGAGGCCTATCGCTACCTGAACTTCGACGACTTCGAGGAGGATTTCAACCTGATTATCAACAACTGTTTGAAATACAACGCCAAAGACACGATCTTCTACCGGGCAGCCGTCCGGCTGCGGGAGCAGGGGGGCGCAGTCCTGCGGCAGGCTCGCCGGCAGGCGGAGAAGATGGGCATTGACTTTGAGACAGGCATGCACTTCCCTCACTGCGTGGCTGTGGAGGAGCCTCAGGTGCAGGATGTCGATGACGGTAGGTACTCGGCCCCCGTCCTGGGGTACAGGGGCTGCTCAGAGCTCAGCCCGCAGCGCTCGGGCACCTGGGGCTGTTCTTGCTGCCTCTCCCAGGCCTGTCCCTCGGTTTCTCTTCCTGCTCTTGGTTGGAATCAGCCCCCCAGTGAGCTGCTGAGGCTGCTGCTGGGTGCAGCCGGGGGGCCTGAACCCCTCAGGTTGGTGCCTGCTCCTCCCTGCTCTCCCTACCTGCTGGCTTTGCTGGCTGACACAGCGAGCTCCTGCTGGCTCCGTGCTGGGCAGCGGGGAACACCACCAGAATAACTCGCCTGAGAAGGGCACTTTTAGGGTCCTCTTCTCCTTGGGAGAAGGGCTGGGCGTGGAGCAGGGCCTCAGGCAGTCAAACTTCCCTACTCTCTAATGCTTCATGGTCCCTTTGGCTCTGCTGTTTCTGCTGCACCCTGTTACAATCCCCTCATTTTTCTGCTGTGCCCTTGCCCTGGCTGATGAGAACCCTGGCATTCCCCGTGCTGCTGATCAGCCCGCCTTCCCCAAGGGGTTTGCTTCCAGCAGGGCTCCTTCTCTGGGTCTCTGAGGGTAACCTGCTGTGCTCACAGGTGTTTGTACTGTGTACACTATTTCCCTCCTGAGGGGGAGCCCCGTGCCCTTTCACGCAAAGGGTCTCCGAAGAATTCCCGATCTCTTTCATCCACCTGCCCCTCTTTGTGCCCCCAGACGACGTGCGGCTGCTGCTCTCGGAGAACCAGAAGCACCTGCCCCTGGAGGAGCAGCTGAAGATCTTGCTGGAGCGGCTGGATGAGGTCAACGCGGGCAAGCAGAGCATAGGACGGTCCCGCCGGGCCAAGATGATCAAGAAGGAGATCACGGTCCTGCGGCGAAAGCTCGCTCACCCCCGCGACCTGGGCCGAGACGGGCTGGAGCGGCACAGCTCCTCCGCCAGGGGAGTGCTGCAGTCGCACAACCCCTGCGAGAAGGACCTGCAGACAGACAGCGCTGCCGAGGAGAGCAGCAGCCAGGAGACTGGCAAAGGTACCGCCCCCTCCAAAATGCTGCTGGGTCCCGGGGAACCACGGGGAAACACCTCTGGGCAGGCTGTCTGGTGGAGCAGCCACCTTCCAGGTGTCTCCCAGGACAGGAGGGCTGTGCGGGCAGCTCCACGCGCACGCCGTGCCTGTAGCTCCTCCTCAGAAGCAGGGCAAGTCGCCTCTCGGGAGGATTCCCTTTTATCCCACCCCACGGGGGAGTCCTGTGTCTTCTGCAGGGCATCCCGTGGGGGTGGTGGCCCCAAATCCCTGCAGAGCACAGCATCTGCACATCCCCGGGCTCCCCGCTGGCAGCTCCCCAGTGGGGGATCCGAGGGTGGTGGAGCCCTGCTGGGTGTTTTGTCACCAGCTCTGCCCGCAGCAAGGAGGGGAAGGCAAAAGCGGCCACCTCCTGTGCTGGGAGCAGCCGCAGGGCTGTGTGTGGTGCTCAGTGCTCATCTGGTGAGCTTCTGTGTGGCTGTGGGACAGTTCCTGAGCCACGAATCCTGTCCTTTCTGCCGCTGCCACGTGTCCCCATCAGGTCCCGCGGGCTGTGGCTGATCCGTGCCTTCTCCTCCCCCCTGCAGGTCTGGGCCCCAATTCTTCTTCCACCCCAGCGCACGAAGTGGGCAGGAGGACCTCAGTGCTCTTTTCCAAGAAGAACCCGAAAACCGCAGGACCCCCCAAACGCCCGGGACGTCCCCCGAAGAACCGAGACAGCCAGATGGCTCCCGGCCACGGCAACAGCCCCATCGGCCCCCCGCAGCTCCCCATGATGGGCTCCTCCCAGCGGCAGAGGAAGCGAGGGCGAAGCCCCCGGCCCAGCTCCAGCTCCGACAGCGACAGCGACAAGTCCACGGAGGACGCTCCCATGGGTGAGCACAGCACCCACGGCCCCGGGGGGAGGCTGCCCCAGGGCGCTGTGCCCTCGTAACGCCCTCCTGGGCCGTTCTTTTCCCCAGACCTGCCCGCCAACGGATTCAGCAGCGGGAACCAGCCGGTGAAGAAGAGCTTCCTGGTGTACCGCAACGACTGCAACCTCCCTCGGAGCAGCTCCGACTCCGAGTCCAGCAGCAGCAGCAGCAGCAGCGCTGCCTCGGACCGCACCAGGTACCTCACCCCGGTGCCCCTGGGAGCCAGGGGGCGGCTGAGCCGTGGGGCAAGGTGTGGGAGCCCACCTGCCCCTTTCCCTGGGGACAGCGCCCATAATTGTGGCCTCTACTCCCAGATGAAGGGGGCTGGGGGCCCAGCCTGGGTGTGAGCAACGCCGGGCTGCCTGCTGTAGCTCTGCCGAGCTCCCGGGGCTGGCTGGGGGAGCTCTGAGCCACCCGTGTGGCCCTCTGGAAGCGTGACCGCCGCTAACAGCTCCGCTCCCTCTCTCAGCACAACGCCCTCCAAGCAGGGCCGGGGGAAGCCCTCCTTCTCCCGCGTCAACTTCCCCGAGGACAGCAGCGAGGACACGTCGGGGACAGAGAATGAATCCTACTCGGTGGGCGCTGGGCGAGGCGTGGGGCACAGCAGTAAGTACCGGCACCTCCCAGCGCCCCGCCTGCTGCCCGGCATCGCACGGAGGGGCGCAGCTGAAGCCCCTCTCCCCCTTTCTCTTGGCGCAGTGGTGCGGAAGGGCATCGGCCGCGGCGCGGGGTGGCTCTCCGAGGACGAGGACTCCTCCCTGGACGCCCTGGATCTGGTGTGGGCCAAGTGCCGGGGGTACCCGTCCTACCCGGCGCTGGTGAGTGGGGCTCCCCAAATCCTGCGCCTCCCCAAATCCTGTCCTGGCACCGAGCCGGGTCTGGGGGTGGGGTGGGAGGTGGGATTACAGCGTCCCCGAGGAACGGGGCTGGTCTGTGTCATGGCTCGCTGTCAGAGCTCTGTCCCCTGCCCCCCGCCAGATCATCGACCCCAAGATGCCGCGGGAGGGCATGTTCCACCACGGCGTCCCCATCCCCGTGCCCCCCCTGGAGGTGCTGAAGCTGGGCGAGCAGATGACTCAGGAAGCGCGGGAGCACCTCTACCTCGTCCTCTTCTTCGACAACAAGCGCACTTGGTGAGGCCCGGGCGGGGACGCGGGGTTGAGGGGGGTGCCTCTAAGGACTCGAGGGTGGGTTGAGGTGGGGGGAGGGTGAAATAAACCCGCGGGGGGGCGGCACGCAGCCGCCCGTAACCCTCAAACGAGGCGTCCGCCGGCTCCCCGCAGGCAGTGGCTGCCCCGCACCAAGCTGGTGCCCCTGGGGGTCAACCAGGACCTGGACAAGGAGAAGATGCTGGAGGGCCGCAAGTCCAACATCCGCAAGTCGGTGCAGATCGCCTACCATCGCGCCATGCAGCACCGCAACAAGGTGCAGGGCGAGCAGAGCAGCGACTCCAGCGACAGCGACTGACCCCCCCCCGCCGCCCGCCCGCCGCACCGGGCCCGCCGCAGCTGGACTGCGCCGCACCGGGGAGGGGGGGAGAAACTGGGGGGTGGGGGGAGTGGGGGGGGGGGGAGAACCAGGCCCGGGGCCGCACCCCCCCCCCTCCTCCTCTTCCCCCCGTTTTTTCCCGTTGCCCGCCCCCCCCCCACTCCTCTCCCGGTGCCGGCGGGGCTGTAAATACTGTACAGCCCTGCCCCTTAAATTATTCCCCCGGGGGGGGGGGGGGCGGCCCCGGCGCCGGGAACGTGTTTGTAATTTATTATTTTGGAGGAAAGGAAACAAAAAAAAAAAATCACAGACAAACGAAATGCTGGCGGGGCGGGGGAGGGAGGGGGGGGAGGTACCGGGAGGTTGGGGGGGGGGCGCACCGGGACTCAGCCGCTTCCGGGGCTGGGCCAGAGAGAACGGAAACAGCGCCGAGGGGGGGGCGCTGTGCGCGCCTGGAGGAGCTCCATGGTGGGGGCGCAGGGGGGGAGCGGGACTGGAGGGGGGGGAATTCGGGGAGGGAGGCTCTGTGGGGTGGGAGGGTGCTGGGGGGGTCTATGGGGGGCAGGTCTGGGGGGGGAGATGGGGGGCTGGGGGGGGAAGAATTGGGGTTCAGGGGCTAGGAGGGGAGGAATTGGGGCTGGGGGGGATTGGGATTTGGGGGGGCTGGGGGAAAGTGTGGAGGGCTGGGGAGGGGTCGTGGGGCTGTGGGGCCAGGGTGGGAGGGGGAGTGCTGGGGGGATTCTGGGGCTGGGGGGAGGAATTGGGGAGGGGGGAGTCTGGGGGGAAAATGGGGATGGGGGGGTCTGGGAGGGAAAAAAGGGGGTCTGGGGAGCCAGGTTGGGGGATGTGGGGGCATTACACAACAGGGAGGGGGCACAGAGGGAGGGGGCCACACTATAGGGTGCAGGTGGGTGTCGAGGCAGCACCTGACCCCGCTGCCCCCACGGGCAGAGGGGCGCCGCCATCCCCCCCCCAGCCCCCCCATGGCTCTGCGGGACGCCCCCTCCTCCTGCCCGGCCCTGTGGCGCTCGCTGCGCTGCCCGGCGGCCGAGCTGCGCCTGGACCTGGTGCTGTCCTCGGGGCAGACGTTCCGGTGAGCCCACGGGGGGGGCTACGGGGGGGCTACCGGGGGTCACGGAGCCCGTCCCGATGCCCGGTGCCTGGCAGGTGGCGGGAGAGCAGCCCCGGGGCCTGGACGGGGGTGCTGGGCGACCGTGTCTGGACGCTGGTGCAGGAGCGGGACCGGCTGTGGTACACGGTGTACGGCGAGGAGCCCCCCGGCCCCCACACCGACGGCATCCTGCGGGAATACTTCCAGCTGGACGTGGGGCTGCCGGCCCTCTACCGTGCCTGGGGGGCGGCCGACCCCCACTTCCATAGGGTGGCCGGCGACTTCCCAGGTTGGGCAACCCCATGGGGTTGGCGGTGGTGGTGGTGGCACCCACCGGGGTGGTGGTGGTGGTGGTGGCACCCACCGGGCCCCCCCCCCGTGACCCCGTCCGTGCCGTAGGGGTGCGGGTGCTGCGGCAGGACCCTGTGGAGTGCCTGCTGTCCTTCATCTGCTCCTCCAACAACCACGTCGCCCGCATCAGCGCCATGATCGAGCGCCTCTGCCAGGCCTTCGGCCGCCGGCTGTGCCAGCTGGACGCGCGGCCCTTCCACGCCTTCCCCTCCCCGGCAGCACTAGCAGGTCCCCCCCATCCTTGACCACCCTCCTCCCACCCAATTTGGTGTCCCCGTCCCACGGCCCCGCTGTCCCCTCGCAGGCGGTGACGCCGAGGCCAAGCTGCGGGCGCTGGGCTTCGGCTACCGGGCCAAGTACGTGAGCGGCACCGCGCGCGCCATCGCCGAGGAGCTCGGCACCGAGGGGCTGCACCGGCTGCGCGCCGAGCCCTACGCCGAGGCCAGGAGGGTGCTGTGCGCCCTGCCGGGTGTGGGGACCAAGGTGGGTGCCGGAACGGGGATGGGGACGTGGCGTGGTGGCGGTGGGGGTGACGGTGGCACGCGTGGCAGGTGGCCGACTGCGTGTGCCTGATGGCGCTGGACAAGGCGGAGGCGGTGCCGGTGGACACGCACGTGTGGCGCATGGCGCGGCAGCACTACGGGGCCGTGCCGGGCGCACGCTCCCTGACCGCCCGCGTGCACCAGGAGATCGGTGAGGGCCCCAAAACGGCGCTCAGAGCCCCGCAGCCCCATCCCTGAGCCCCCCACCCAGGGCTCGGAGGGCACGGGCTGAGCCCCCTCCCCATGGCTGGCTCCGATCTCCCCGCAGGAGACTTCTTCCGCGGGCTGTGGGGACCCTACGCAGGCTGGGCGCAGGCAGTGAGTACCCCACCATGCTGCCCCACACCCCAAAACCCATCTGCCCCCCCCACCCCCCCCAGGCTGTGCCCCCCCAGCACCTTGACCCCCTCCCCAGGTCCTGTTCTGCGCCGCCCTCCACAAGGGGCAGGATGCGGCCGGCAGCGGGAAGCGGGCCAGGAGGGGCCGGGAGAGCTGCGGGGACAAAAAACCCTAAAAGAGGGCCACGAAGCCCTAAAGGGGGATCACAAAGCCCTAAAGGGGGTTCGCAAAGCCCTAATGGGGGGCGCAGGGGCAGGGCCGTGGCTGTGCCCCCCCCCCCACCCGCTGTGCGCCCCGGGGAGCTGCTGGCGCCGAGGGAGCTGCTGGCCCCAGGGGGGCCGAGCCGAGCTGGGCGGCTCTCGCCTGTTTCCTTTATTACAAGCAATAAAATAGAAACATCCATTTGGAAAATGCGCCTGGAGCATGCCGGGGGGGGGCGGAGTGGGGAGGGAGGGAGAGGGCCCGGCTGGAGCCCCCCCCTCCTTCCCCCCCCAGCCTTGGGGGTGCTCCTGGGAACTGCCCCCCAGCCCTGCGCAGACCTCGGCTCCAAGCCTGCAGGGGGGCAGCCCCCTCCCCAAAAAAAAAGGGGTCCCTCCCGGGGCCGGCTGGCAGCAGGGCAGGGTGCCCCCCCCATGGTTCTGCCCCAAAAAAGGAGCAGATGGGGGGGGGAGAGAGGGGGTTTTTGGGGTCCGTGAGGCTGGGCACCCCCCTGCCTCAGCACCACAGCCTGTATCGGGGGCAGGACCCCCACGGACCCCCCCCAAAACGCCCTGCCCCGTCCAGCTGTGCCCCCCCCCGGCCCCCCAGCGCCGAGCTGTGCGGGTGGGGGCCAGGCCCTCAGTGTGGGGGCAGCCGGGGGGGTCTGTTCGCCAGCGCGCGCTCGCAGTCCGACCCTGCTGGTGGGGAGGGGGGACACAGGGTGAGAGCCTGGCGGCACCCCCAGACCCGTGGGGGTGTGGGACGAGGATTTGGGGGGGGGGGAAATAGGGGAGGGGGGCTCAGGGCTCACCGTTGCTGGAGGCCCCCCCCAGGCGCTGGCCGTGGCAGGGGCTGCTCAGCGGGGGCTGCGCGGGGCCCTCCTGGCTGGTTCCCAGCTGCAGCTTCCTCATGTGCCGCACCACGGCCGTGGCGTTGAAGGCTTGCTGCCGAGCGCACGGTGTCCATCACCACGTCCCAGCACCGCTGTGTGCCCCCCCCCCCCGCCCCGTTATCCCCCCCCACCCCCAGAACCACCCCCCCGGCCCCGCTCACCTTCCACTTGCTCTTGGCGAAGTTCTTCTTGATCTGCTCGCTCACCGACTGGTGGATGTTCTTGTCCAGGGCCGTGTCCCCAGCAATCCTGGGGTAAAAAGGGGATTGGGGGGGGCCTAAATCTTCAAGGGGGGGGCTGCTCCCCCCTGGGGAGGGAGCTTTGGGGGGAGCCCCCCCCCCCAAATCCTTACCAGGGGTGCTGCAGGGCTTGCTCGCACGTGAAGCGCTTTTTGGGGTCCTTCTCCATCAAGTGCCTGATGAAGTCTTTGGCTGGGGGAGGGCACAGAGCAGCTGTGAGAGCCCCCCCTTTATGCAAACCGCCCCCCCACCCTCTGTGCCCGGCCCCCCCGGCTCACCCGAGTCCGAGATATCGTCCCAGTAGGGCGAGTCGAACTCGTACTCGGCCCGCAGGATCTGCTCGAAGAGCTTGGCATCGTTCTCATCATAGAACGGGGGGTACCCGCACAGCCTGGGGGGGGGGACGACAACACAGGATAAGGGGGGGGGCTCGGCAACCCCGGGCAGCCCCAGAAGGACTTGGGGGGTGGGGCTCACAGGATGTAGGCGATGACCCCGATGGACCAGCAATCCACTGCCTTGCTGTAGGGCTTCTGCGCCAGCACCTCGGGGGCTGGGGGAGAGACAGGGGGTGGGTGGGGGGACCCCAAGTTGGATGGGGGAACCCAGGGTGGGTGGGGGGTCCCCAAGGTGGGTGGGGGACCCCAGAACGGTACCGCGGGGAGCCCCGCAGCCCCAGGGGGCTCACCCACGTATCCGGGGGTCCCGCAGGCGGTGGACATGACGCTGCCGCAGCCCTCGATCTTGGAGAGCCCGAAGTCGCTGATCATGATCTTGGAGTCCTCCTCCAGGCTGTAGTACAGCAGGTTCTCGGGCTGCGGGGTGGGGGCGGCAGGGCCGGGTGACACCAGGAGCCCCCCCACGCCCCCTACACCCTGTTTCCCCCCCCCCCCCCCCCTTTTCCCACCCCCCCCTCACCTTAAGGTCTCGGTGCACGATGCCCATGTCGTGCAGGTACCTGACGGCATCCAGGATCTGCCGGATCAGGGCGCTGGCGTCGCGCTCGGTGTAGAAGCCCTTCTCCACGATGCGGTCGAAGAGCTCCCCCCCCGACACCCTGCGGGGCCGTGGGACACCGTCAGCCCTTCCCCTGGGGTGGGGGGCAGCCCCCTCCCCACCCCGGGACCCCCTCCCCAACCCCCGGTGCCGGCACTCACAGCTGCATGATGAGGTAGAGGTGGCTGCTGCTCTCGTAGATGTCATCCAAGGCCACGATGTTGGGGTGCTTGATCCTGTTGGGGGGGCGATAAGGGGGGATTAGAGGGGTCAGGATGTGCCCCCCCCCCAAAAAAAAAAAAAAAGCAGCAGGCTGGCAGGGCAGGGAGCAGCCCATGCCCTGCAGGGCACCGCGTGCCGGGTTATTTCGGGCGTGCTGATAACGCCCTGATGGGATGGGTGCCGTGCCGGGGGGGCGCAGCACGAGGTGTGTGCCCCCCCCCGAGCCCCCCCGAGCCCCCCCTACTTGTGCAGGACGGCGATCTCGTTCTCCAGCCCGGCCTCCTTCCCCTCCAGCGCCTTCTTGGCGATGCACTTGATGGCCACCAGCTTCTGGGTCGCCTTCTCCTCCGCCAGGACCACCTCGGAAAAGGCCCCCCTGGGGCGGGAGGGGACGGGTGAGCCCCGGGGGGGGGGGGGGAGAAAAGGACGGATGGACGGGGGGGGGACACTGCCAGAGCTGCCGCGCTGCCATTGCCATGGTGACAGGCAGAAAGTCCGGCTATTTATAGGAGAAAGGCGAGCAGGAGCCGCCCGCTGGGACGGACGGGCCGTGGGACGCGGGCACTGACGGTGCCGGGGTGCTGGGGGCACCCCATAACCCCCCCACCCCGCTGCTCGTCCCCTCCCCAGGGCCGGGAGGGGACGGCAGCCCCGGGGACAGCCCCACAGTGGGACCCCCCCACCCCAGCCCGTACGCCCCCAGGGTGCCGTGGGGGGACCCAAAGGTGCCCAGGTGGGGCAGGTGGAGGGCAGGGCGCGGGTGCTGCCGTGCCCTAATCCCTGCTGTAATTAACCCGGTAATCCACCCTAAGAGCCTTACGGCACCCAGGCGGCACCGGGTGCCACCGCGTGCCCCTCGGGGGACAGGGACCCGCCGGGGTGGCACCCTCGGATGGGGGGCACAGCGTGGCACGGCGTCACAGGGCAGCCAGCACTACCCCCCCCACATGTCCCCATGTCCCCTGCCTGTCCCCACACCCCCCTGCCCGTCCCTTTGCCCCCAGCCCAGCCCCACAGGTGCCATCCCGCGGCGGTGGCACCCGCCCCGTGCCAATATTTGAGCTGGCGCCGCTCCAACCTCCCCCCCCCCCCTCCCTCCCCACCCAAGCCAGGCTCGGTGGTGGCAGTGCCAGCTCCGGTGCCACCTGCGACTCACGTGCCCAGGACCTCTCGGAAGTCGTAAATTCGGTGGATGTCCTCGGTCCGCTTCTTCCAGCCGGGCCCGTCCCGCCCCAGCGGCATGGTGGCCTGGGCCTGCGGGGGGGTGGCACCGGGTGGCACCGGGTGGCACGGGGGGGGTGACACGGTGCCACCACGGCTGCGACCCCACGGGCACGCTGCCTCGGTGCTGGCACCCCACGGGACGCGGTAACGGGCGGGACGGGTGGCAGGGCGCGGGGACGCGGGGACTGCGGCCACCGGGGAGGTCCCCGTGCGCTCCCGGTGCCGCGTGGGGACCTCCCCGGGGATGCCCGGGGCGCGGCTGCTGCGTCCCGCGTGGGCTCGGGGCGCTGCCCACGCAGATCCCGAGTGGGGCAGGGTGTGTGGGGGGTCCCCACGCGTGGCCCCGCCGCCCCCTCCCCTCCCTTCCCCTCCGTGTCCCCCCCCCCCTCCCCGCCCTTACCGACGGCCCCGGCCCCGCGCGCAGCGGAGCGGCGGCGGCGGCAGCTCCGGGCACGGCGCGCCGGGAGGCCCTGACGTCACGGGGGGGGGCGGGGGCAGCCCCCACCCAGCCAATGGGAGGCCGCGGGTGGGGTGCCCACGCGTGACCGCGGGCCGGGGGGGGGCGGCTGCGGGGACACCGGGGGGGACACCCCACAGCAGGGACCCACCCCGGGGAGCCGGGGATGGGGACACCCCGCGGGGGACGCACCCCACGGGGGATTTGGGGCACCCCACGCCCCCCCCTTATTGTCCCCCCCACACCCACGCGTGTCCGCAGCCCCCCCACGGAATCACACTGCTCATACCGGGCTCCTTTTATTGCCTGCACAAACCCACAGGTACAGCCCGAGCCCGCCGCGCCCCCTCCCCAAAATCCGCCCCCCCTCCCCGGTGCCGCCGCCACGCTGCTGCCCCCACGGCCCGTGGGCAGCTCCCACTCGTGTCCACGCGGAGCTGGCCGTGGGAGCTGCCCCGGGTGTCCCTCCGAGGCCAGGCACCCCAAGAACCAGGGGAGCAGAAGCCACCAGGGGGCTGTGTCCCCCCCCCTCCCAGGGACACTTTGTGGCCCCCGTGCGTCACCTCCGTGCCCCAGCTCCCGCCCCGGTGGCAGCAGCAGAGCCGGGCACGGAGCAGGACGCGCCCCTCAGCAGCACCCTGAGGTGCTGGGTGGCACGGTGCCATCACACCCCCTCTGTCCCCAGCCCACGGGTGACACCGTGGGGACCGCGGGCACGCCGGGACCCCGCAGGGGACAGGGGACAGGGCCACCTCCTCGTCCCCGTGACAGTCAGCTGAAGGCGCTGGGGGTGCCGTGCTGAGCGCCCCGCTACCCGTCCAGCAGCTTGAGGATGCTCTCGCGCTCCTTCAGCGTCTTCCAGGCCTGGTCCTTCTCCTTCTTGGTGGGCGTGCGCTTCTTCTGCCGCGCCGCCATGATCTTGCGGAAGGCGTCCATCACCTCGTTGTCGGCCATGCGGACGCGCTGCCGCAGCTCCTGCCGGTGCAGCTCCTCCTTGGCCAGCCTGGGGACAGGACGGGGGGGTCACTCCCTGCCCGCTGTGTGTCCCCCCCACCTGCCCGTCCCGTCCCTGCCCGCGCTCACCGCAGCAGCTCGTGCTTCTTGGCGCGGTTGTGGGCGCTCAGCGCCTTCAGCTCCGCCTGCCTCTTGCGCAGCTCGGCCAGGACCTCGTCCTCAGAGTCCTCGGCGGGCCGGTCCTCAGACTCCAGCAAGCCCTGCGCCACCAGCTCCTCCTTGATCCGCCCCTCCAGGGACTTGGTGTGGGGCACGCTGCGAGGGGCAGGGGGCGGGTGCTGAGCGTGGGGACGACCCCAATGCGCTGCTACCCCCGCGTCGCGTCCCATCGGGGCGGAGGAAGCGCCACGGATGGCTCCGAGCCACCCCAAACGCTCACCTGAAGGGTTTGTTCTGGCTGCGGGGGGATGTGCCGGCACCGTCAGCTCCCGAGTCCTTGCCGGCGATCTCGGGGATGGGGGAGTCCTCCACGGGGGAGATGATGTTCTCCTGGAGAGCGGGGAGCAAGGAGGGGAGGGTCACAGCTGGCCCGGCCGCAGCCCCGCGGGGCCACCGCAGCCCCCAGCCCCCTCACCTCCACCAGGGCCTGCAGCAGGCGCTGCGTCAGGGGCCCGAAGGGACACCCGTCCTCGGGCTGCTCGTGCTGCGCCTCCGACTTCTTCAGCAGGGCATCGACATCTGCCGGGGGGGAAAAAAATAATCAGCAGCGGGGCGGAGGCAGCTCTGGCTCTGCAGAGGCTGGGTGCCAACCCCCCAAATCTCTCCCTGCAGCCCCCAGCCCGTTGTGCCAGGCGGGGATGAAGGCACCTTTGGTGTCCAGCTCGGTGAGCGGCCCCAGGACGCCTTTCTTCTTGTCGGCAGCGGCTGCAGCCCGGGCTCCGTCCTTCTGCTCCTCCAGCAGGTCCTCCTGGGCCCAGCGCTGTGAGTAGTGCTTCCCCAGGGGCGGGATCTGCGGGGACAGGCGGGGGGGGCACGCTCAGCACGGGGCTCGCGGCCCCTCCAGCCACTGGGGAGGGGGGCTGAGGGGGTGGTGAGGATGAGGAGGGGCTCCTGGCCAAGGAAGGAGATGATCAAGGAGAGGGGGCAGGAGAGTGGGTGAGGGATGAATGGGGTAGGGAAGGGGACCCGGAGCTCCTCACCTTGTAATGCTCGGCCTCATCCTCGGGCGGCTTGAGCAGCTCCTCCAGGACTCGGACCTCCTCGTTGGTGAGGTCGGCGCAGTACGGCTCCACCGACGCCCAGAACCTGTGAGGACGGAGGGGACAGGGGGGTGAGGGGACCTGCGGGGACACCCGGGGGGCTTCTCCCCCCCTGTGGGGTGAAAGCAGCAGGGATCCCGGTTTGGGGCACCTGTTTGGGGCATCGTTTTTGGGAATCCGGGGCACTTCGATGGGGTCGTCCTGGAACTCGTACTCCGGGATTTTGGGCTGCAGGTTCTTCGATTTGGGCCTCCCGGGGCCGGGCCCGGTGCCGTGCCCCCCTTTGCCCTCCAGCTTCTGCTTCTTGGGCTTGCCGTGCTTGACGGAGGGCCCCACATCGTGCTCCTTGCTCAGCTTCAGGAACCGCCGGTCACCCTTCTTGTCCTGCCAGTCCGTCAGGATCTGGAAAAAAAGAAAACGACCCCGCGGTGGGGAATTGTGTAGGGGCACGGAGAGAGGGGACACGGGGACTTCAGGACTGTCCCCCCCCAACCTGCGTCTCGGCCTCCAGCACGCGGAGGCGGCGGCTGGCGGAGGAGAGCAGCGTCTCCAGCTCCAGCTGCAGCGTGTCCAGCTCCTCGATGCCGATGCCGTCGTCCTCGGAGCGGGCCAGCACGGCCGTGTAGCGCGGGCACACCTTGCCGTGATCCACAGACTTGAAGTCGTGGAACTGCAGCGGGCAGTCCTTCAGCTCGCTCATGGTGCTGCTGGCACCACCGGGGGGGGCGGCACCGGGGGGAGGCACCGGGGGGGAGCGGGGGGATGCCGGTAGCACTTTGATGGGGAACCGGGGGGGACCAAGGGGTGCTGGGGGGGTGATGAGTGGGGCTGGGGGGCACCGAGGGGTAACGGGAGGGCACCGGGAGGGAGCGGGGGAGGGGGTGAGGGGAACCGGGAGGGAATGGGGGGTGGGGGGGGGGGACCGGGAGGCACCGGGGGGGCACCGGGGGTTACCGGGAGGCACCGGAGGGTAACGGGGAGGCACCGGGGGGGAACGGGGGGGCCTGAGGTGCACCGGGAGGGATGCACGGGTACCGGGGGGGCACCGGGAGGCACCGGGGGTTACCGGGGGGTTACCGGGGGGTTACCGGCGGTCGTCGGAGGGGCACCGGGAGGTACCGGGGGGGCACCAGACGGCACCGGGGGAGGCACCGGGGGTCGTCGGGGGTGCACCGGGGGTTACCGGGGGGGCACCGGGAGGTACCGGAGCGGTACCGGGGAGCACCGGGTGAGCACCGGAGGGTCCCGGGGGGGGCACCGGGGAAGCGGCGAGCACCGGAGGGCAGCGGAGGGCAGGGGCTGGGGGCGGGGGGGGGGCACCGGGGGGCTGCGGGGCGCCGCGGGGGCCGGGCCAGGCCTAGGCCGCTCGCCCCCTTCCGGCCCCCGTCGGCCGCGCCGCCGCCGCCCCGCCCCCCGCTCCCCATTGGCCAGGCCGCGCCCAGCGCCCGCCGCCCATTGGCTGAAGCCGCGCGCCGTCTGCATGCCCTAATATGGAAGCGCTGGTGGGACTGTACCAAGTGCGGAGGGGAGAGGGGGGGAGCGGGGGCGGGTGAGCCGCTCCCACGGGATTCTGCCGCCGCATTCCTCGATATCCCCGCCGGGATCGCTCTGAAAGGCGTTATAAATCCTCGGGGAGGCGCGGTGGGATCTTTTGGCGTGGATCCGAGCGCTGGGCGCGCAGAGGGCTCCTCCCGCCTCCCCCCTCCCGCCGCAGTGGGAGGTGCCGCGCATCCCGGAAGAGGAGAGCGGCCACTTCCGCCTCCCGGGAGAGGAGCGGAACCGAGCGGGACGGGACCGGCACCGGCACCGGGCTGACACCATGGTGCGGGCGGGCGGGGCCGGGCGGGACCGGGACCGGGGGCTGGAACGGGATCAGGGGCTGGGACCGGGGAACAGGGACCGGGACCGGGGATGGGCGGGGGCGGGGGCGGGGACCGGGACCGGGACCGGGAGCTGGGCCTGGGCCTGGGCCTGGGGCCTGAGGCTGAGTCCGGGTCCGGGGCCTGGGCCTGAGGCCGGGGCCTGGTCCCGGGCCCGGTGCTGCCGCTGCCGGTGCTGACGCCGGTGCCGGTTCCGGTGCCGGTTCCGGTGCCGTTCCCCGCAGACCGCCACGCTGCGCCCGTACCTGAACGCGGTGCGCGCCACGCTGCAGGCCGCGCTGTGCCTGGAGAACTTCTCCTCGCAGGTGGTGGAGCGCCACAACAAGCCCGAGGTGGAGGTCAGGTACGGCCGCTCCCCCCGCTCCCCCCCCCCCCCCACCACCACCGGGCACCTCCGGGCACCGTCCCGGAGCCGCCCCCGCCCTCACGCTCGGCGCCGTTTCCTCCCGCAGGAGCAGCAAGGAGCTCCTGCTGCAGCCCGTCATCATCAGCAGGAACGAGAAGGAGAAGGTGCTCATCGAGGGCTCCATCAACTCCGTGCGCGTCAGCATCGCCGTCAAGCAGGTGCTGGGGGGGGGTGGCAGGGGGCGGGGGGCTCGCACCGGGAGGGGGCCTCCTCACCTCACCGCTCTGTGCTCTTCCCAGGCTGACGAGATCGAGAAGATTTTGTGCCACAAGTTCATGCGCTTCATGATGATGAGGGCCGAGAATTTCTTCATCCTGCGCAGGAAGCCCGTGGAGGTGATGTAGGGGGGGGGACACACACACAAAGGGGGCTTCCAGCTCCCCCTCGGGGGTCTCCAGCGCAGGGCTGGGCCGTGGGGGTGCCCGCCGGGTGCTCACCCCACTATTTTCATCCCCAGGGCTACGACATCAGCTTCCTGATCACCAACTTCCACACGGAGCAGATGTACAAGCACAAGCTGGTGGACTTCGTCATCCACTTCATGGAGGAGATCGACAAGGAGATCAGCGAGATGAAGCTCTCCGTCAACGCCCGGGCCCGCATCGTGGCGGAGGAGTTCCTCAAAAACGTGAGGCTCTCACCGCCGGGATCGGGGCTGGGGGAGGGGGGTGGCAGCATTTTGGGGCGGTTTCTCCCCTTTTTGAGGAGCTGGGGGGCAGCTGACGGACGCATCCCTCCTCTCCCCTCGCAGTTCTAGGCGGTGCTGATGACTCCGTGGCTTCCCGGCGCCTGTGCAGAGCCCCGGGGCCGCCCGTTCCGGTGGAGGAGAGCCGAGCCCCGCGGCCCCGACCCGAGGGGGGGGCACCGGCTGCGCCCCCCCTGCTCCTCGCTGGCCGGGGCGGTGCCGTGGCCGGGGGCCCCCCGGGCTTGTGCGTGCGTGGGGCCGGGCGGCCCCGCTCCCCCCGTCCTGTCGCGTTGTGTTTTTTAAACGGTCACTTGCTGTACTCACGGCTGCTGAAGTCATTTTTGGGGGCGTGAGGGGGATTAAAACGAAGGGGGGGGGCACGGGGAGGGGCCTCAGGGAGAAGGGGGAGGGGTTATGGAAGGGGGAGGGGCCGAGGGGTGGCACCATGGCAATGGTAAACAACGGGGGCGACCCCGGCGGTGCGGGCAGGACCGGGGTGGGTGCTGGGGGGGGGGCACCGAGGGGTTTTGGGGGGTCAGGGGGTGCTTGGGGAGGGTTTGGGGGGGCTGCGTCCTGCTTTTTGGAGGCCCCCTGCTCCGCTCGCGGGGTTTGGGCACCCAGTTCTCAGGGGTGGGGGAGCTGCCAGCAGCTTCCCTCGCCCCCCCAGTTCTCCGTGGGGTGCCCCACACCTCGCCCACGCGGGATCAGTGGCGGTGAGGGGGGTGCCGAGGGGCTGGCGCGTCCCGGGTGCCCCCCAGGAGGGGTTCGTGGCAGCGGGGTGTCCCCGGGGCCACCATGAGGATCGAGAGGTCGGGGAAAGCAGCAGCAGGGACAGCAGGTGGGTGCCTGCTCCCTGCCCCTTGGGGACAGGGGGGGACACACAAAGGGCTGTCCCCCACCCTTTTGGGGCTCAGCTGTCCCCGCAGGGCACGGGGCACCTGTGGGGCAGCGCGGCTGCGGCCGCCCCCGGCTCAACCCTGAGCGGCTGAAGCAGGTCAGGCTGCACGTGGAGAGGGCCATCAAGGTGAGGGCCTGCTCCCGACCCCAAAAATCCCCCGCTTTGGGGCCGAGCTCCCTGGGGGCGGGCAGCACGCCCAGCCCTCGCGTCCCCCCCCCTCCCAGGAGAAGAAGATCTTCATGCTGCAGGGCTCCCACCCCGTCATCCGCCGCCTGCTGCGGGCGCGGGGCTGGGTGGAGAGGAAGGAGCGGGGCGCGGGCAGGGCGGGTGACCCCCGGCAGCAGCAGCAGCAGGAGGGAGGTGGTGACGGCGAGGCCGGGCAGGGTGCCCTCGAGACCTCGAGCTCCTCCTGGCTGCCTGATGAGGATGATGAGGAGGAGGAAGAAGAGGAGGAGGAGGAGCAGCAGGATGAGGAGGACCCCGAAGGCATCCACGACCTCATGGTTAGCCACAGGGCCGGGCACCCGCTCGGTGTGGGACCTTTATCCTGACGCCCTCATGCAGAGGGGGCGATGAGGCTGTGGGGTGAGGGGTTCCCACCTCAGCCGGCCCCCCTGTGCCCCCCCAGTCCCGCCTGGTGCGGGACCAGGTGCCCTACTTCATCTGGACCACCCGCGGCAGCGCCATGCAGGGCCTCGTGCTGCAGCCCGAGCAGGTGGTGAACCACTACAGCCGCGTGGGCTCCTTCACCACCAAGGTGGGGCCGCGGGGGGATGGGGTGGTGAAAGGGGGGGGGTGAGGGAGTTTTTCGGGGGGCTGCCACCCTTCTCTACGCAGGAGGGGCTGTGCCTCACCCTGCGGAACCTGCCCTGGTTCGACCAAGCCGACCCCGACACCTTCTTCCCCCGCTGCTACCGGCTGGGCGCCGCGGACGAGCGCCAGGCCTTCATCGGTGAGCTCGGGGCTGGCTCGGACCCCCCCGCTGCCCCCCCCAACCCCCGTGTCCCTTTTCCCCGTGCCCCCCACACAGCAGCCGGCTGGGCCATGCCTCCCCTCCCGCAGAGGATTTCCGCCTCACCGCCGCGCGCAGCCTGCTCAAAGCGGCGCTGGAAAAGGCTCAGGAGGTGCCCGCGGGGCCGGACGCGGCCCCAAACCCCACCGAGCCACCAGGTGACGCGGGGGGGGCTCCGTTTGGGACCCCACACCCCGAGGGTCCCTCGGAGGGGCGCAGCACCCCGTCCCTCACCCCGCACCCCCTCCCGCAGAGGGTCCGGGTGCCCAGCTGGTGGAGGAGGCGCTGCGGGTGTGTGGGCAGCACCTGGGCAGCCTCACCCACCAGGACATCGACGGCGACCCCAAACCCCCCGGCACCACAGATGCCGCGTGGGACAGCTTCCTACAGGGCTACTACCGCGCCGTGCAGTGAGTGCCGGGCTCGGGGACACCCAGGGGACACCCTGGGGTCGGTGCTGAGCCCCCCCACCCTTTTTTTTTTTGCAGCGAGGGGGCCGTGCCGCGGCTGAGCGGGGCGCAGCGGGAGCAGGGCCAGCTCCTGCTGCAGCGCCTGGCGGGGCGCCTGCCCCAGCTGCGCATGGAGGGCGACCACAACGTCTGGATCCTCAAACCCGCAGCCGCGTCCCGGGGGAGAGGTAGCTGGGAGGGGGGCGAGATGGGGACAACGGGGACAGAAAGGGGGGGTCCCCACACGGTGCCGTGCCCGCAGGCATCACGTGCACGGCGCGGCTGGGCGAGGTGCTGCGGCTGGCGGGCCAGGCGGCGCGGGAGGGCCGCTGGGTGGTGCAGAAATACGTGGAGCGCCCGCTGCTCATCTTCGGCACCAAGTTCGACGTGCGCCAGTGGTTCCTGGTGACCGACTGGAACCCGCTCACCGTCTGGTTCTACCGCCGCTGCTACCTGCGCTTCTGCTCCCAGCCCTTCTCCCTGCGCCGCCTGGACGCGTGAGCGCCGCTCCCACCCCGTGCGCCCTCCTCCTCTCGCCTTCCTCTCGCCCCCCCTGCGCTCACCACCGCGCTCTCTCTCTCTCCCCCCCCCAGCGCCGTCCACCTCTGCAACCAGGCCATCCAGCAACGCTGCAGGCCCGGGGGGGCCCAGCACCCCCGGCTGCCCCCCGACAAGACGTGGTCGTGCCGGCAGCTGCAGGCGTACCTGGCGCAGCGCGGGCAGGAGGGCGCCTGGGGCTCGGTGATGGTGCCGGGCATGAAGGCGGCGGTGGTGCGGGCGGTGCGCTGCTCGCAGGGTTTGGTGCGGGGTCGGAAGGGCAGCTTCGAGCTCTACGGGGCCGATTTTGTTTTCGGGGAGGATTTTCGGCCCTGGCTGCTGGAGATCAACGCCAGCCCCACCATGGCCGGCAGCACGGCGGTGACGGGGCGGCTGTGCGCCGGGGTGCAGCGCGACACGCTGCGCGTCGTCATCGACCGCAGGGAGCACCCCAACTGCTCCACCGGGGCCTTCGAGCTCATCTACAAGCAGGTGAGGGGCGGGGGGGGCACGCGGGGGGGCTGGGCACGGTTTTGGGATCGAGCACTTTGCTCTGTGCCCCCCCCCACAGGCGGCCGTGCCCACCCCTCCCTACCTGGGGCTGAAGCTGGCGGTGGAGGGCTGCTCGCTGCGGAGACCCCGCTGCGCCCCCAAGCCCCCCGGCACCACGGCGAGCACCCGTGACCCCCCCGGGAAGCCGTGGACTCCCTCGTGCCCCCCCCTGCACCCTCCACCCGCAGCAGGGGGGGCAGAGGATGGGGCCGGTGCTGTGGGACCCTGGGGGCAGGGGCAGCGGCGCTGCCAGCCCTCGGTGGCTCTACCCCTGCTTGGTGGCCGTCCCGGTGCCACCGGCCCCATCCTGCCCCCCCGGGGAGCCCCCCCCAGCCGCCAGGGCCGGGCTCGCCTCAGCCCCCTGCCTCTGCTGCCGGCAGCTCAGCCCTGGGGGGGGGAGAAGGTGCAGGGGGGGGGCAGGGGGGACGAAGAGGAGCCGTGACGCACCCACCTGGACCCCCCCCATCTCCCCCCAGTGGCTCCAGGGGGGGGCAAAATACAGCTGTGAAAAGAGCCCGGCTCTGTGCCTTTGTGTGGGGGAGTAAGGGCTGGGGGGGGGCACCGGTTACCAGCCCCCCCCGTGCCCCAGATCTGTGGGGCTGTGGCAGGAACTGGGGCCAACGGCACCGCAGCAGGGCTGGGAACTGGGGCATGGTGAGGGGGGGGGCAAAAGGGGGGGTCCTGCGGTCACCGGGGGTGACTCAGCCTTGGGGGGGGCACACGGGGAGCCCCCCCCCGGGAGGAAAAAATCACACCAGGCTGCTCGGGGCCACGTAGGGATTTATTGGGGGGAAGCGGGGGGGCTGTGCGTGTGTCCCCCCCCCACCCAGCGGCTGTGCTAGGCGGGGGGGGGCAGCCCCAGCAGCCGCAGGGTGCGTAGGAAGTGGGGGGGCGGGGGGGCGCGCAGGGGGGCGTGGGGCAGGGCCAGCTCCTGCAGGTGGAGGTGCAGGGGCAGGCGGGGGGGGGCCGCGGGGGGGCAGCCGCAGGCGGCGCAGCAGCTCCGCATCCAGCACCTGGGGGGGGTGGGAGGGTTAAAGGGGGGGGTTATCGGCACGGGACAGCACAAAAATGCCCCCCCCCGAAGTAAATGATGGCCATTTACCTGTGTGCGAGGCGTGGGGGTGTCCGGGGGGGGCAGCAGGAAGGGCTCCCCCAGCACCCTGCCCACGCGGGGGCCGTGCTCGTGGTCCCCCAGCGCCGGGCACAGCAGCAGGGCCAGGTGAACCCGCAGCTGCCCGGGGAAGGCTGCAAAAATTGGGGGGGGAAACACAGAATTTGGTGCCGCGGGGGGGTCCCCAAGGGGGGGGGCACAGAGCAGGGCTGGGGGGCACTCACCCGTCCTGGGCTGCAGCTGGAGCAGGGCGCAGCCCCCCGCAGCCCCCAGCAGCCGGTAGCGGGTCAGGGTGCTCCTCACCTCCCCCCGGGCCACGCTGCGGCGCCCCGGGCACGGCACCGGCACCACCTAAAGCAGGACACCCTCAGTGCCCCCCCGTGTGCCCCCCCCTCCCCAAAATTCCCCCCAAACCCCCCCAAAACCCCCTTACCACGGCCCCGTCCCCGTGCTGCCGATGGCACAGCCCCACGCGGATCTCGCCCTCCGCCTCCGCCGGGACCCCCACGGTGACAGCGCTGCGGGGACAGGGGTGAGGGGGGGGGTCCTGCCTCGTGGGGGGGGACACGAGAGACCCCCGTGGGGGGGGGGCACCCACCTGTAGGTGACCGGGAAGCCCCCCCTGCGCCGCTGGTGGCTGAAGAAGCGCTGCAGCTCCTCCGTGGTGCGGTGACAACCGGACAGGAGGACGAGGCCGGAGCTGTCCCTGCGGGAGAAAACCCTGAGACCCCCCCCCAAAAAAAAAAGCCCCCCCCCATGTGTGTCCCCCCCCCAAATACCTGGCGGGCGCCTTCACCACGTGCAGCTCCGCGGGGAGCCCCAGGCGGCGGCGCAGTGCCGGGAGCAGCGCGGCCACGCTCAGCTCCCCGGGGTGCCCTGGGGGGCGTGGGGGGGGGTCAGTGGCGTGTGTGCCCCCCCCGTGACCCCCCCGTAACCCCCCCACGCCCCCCCCATCCCCACTCACCCAGCACAGGCAGGCCGGGCGGTTTGTTCAGCGCCAGCAGGGCTCCTGCGGGGTGCGGTGGGAGCTCAGCGGGGGCCCCCCCACGCGTGGGGTGCCCCAAAACCCACTCGTGACCCCCCCAAACCCACTCGTGACCCCCCCCCACGCCCCCCCCCCTTACCTTCCGGTGCAGCACGGCCGCCTCCAGCACCCCCAGCACCTCCTGGGGGCTCGGGGTCCGCCCCTGCCTGCGGGGGGGGGGTCGGGATGAGGACACGGCGCCCCCCCCACGCCCCCCCCACACCCCACGCGTGACCGAGCTCAGCCCCACGCCCCCCCCACGCCCCCCCCACGCCCCCCCCACGCCCCCCCACGCGTGTCCCAGCCCCCCCCAGCCCCCTAACCCTAATCCGCCCCCCCGCCCCCCCCCACACGTGTCCCCCCCCCCCACGCGCGCCCCCGCTGACCCCACGCGCGCCAGCGCGCGCGCGGCCCCGCCGCCGCCCCCCCCCGCCATGGGCGCACTGCGCATGCGCGGCGCCGAGCGGGCTGAGCCCCCCCCCCTCGCATAAAGATCATAGAGACGAGGCCTCCGGGCGGATAGAGCGGCCGCCGGCCCGCGGCGGAGACCATAGAGAGGCGGAAGGGCGGGCAGAGCGTCGCCGCCCGGGAGCAGGTGGGGTGCGGCGGGAAGGGGGGGGGCACCGGGAGGGGGGCGCGGGGAGGGCACCGGGGGGGCACCGGGGAAGGGGGCACCGGGGGGGGATGCGGGGGGGGCTGGGGGTGGTCGAGGGGTGCCCGACGGGGTGCTGGGGGGATCGGGGGGGGGGTCTCAGGGGGGTCCCAAGGGGGGTCCCGGGGGTTCCGGGGGGGGTCCTGGGGGGGTCCTGGGGGTCTCGGGGGGTCCCAAGGGGGTCCTGGTGGTCCTGTGGGGTATGGGGGGGGCCTGGGGGGGTCTTGGGGCTCCTGGGGGTCCCGGGGGGGTCGTGGGGGAGTCCCGAGGGGATCCTGGGGGGGGTCCCAGGGGGGGTCCCGGTGGTCCGGGGGGGTCCTGGGGGTCTCGGGGATCCCGGGGGGGTCCCAGGGGGATCCTGGGGGGGTTCTGGGGGTCCCAGGGTGGTCCTGGGGGGATCCTGGGGGGGTCCTGGGGTTTCCAGGGGGGTCCTGGGGGTGCCTGGAGGGTCCCAGGGGGGTCTCAGGGGTCTTGGGGGGGTCCTGGGGGAGTCCTGGGGGGGTCCCGGGGGCCCCACGGGGTTCCCCTGACGCTGTCAGCCCTCAGGCTGCCCCCACCATGGCCTCCCGTGGGGGTCCCCGCGCCACCGGCACCGACGGCAGCGACTTCCAGCACCGGGAGCGGGTGGCCTCGCACTACCAGATGAGGTTGGTGTCCCCCCTGTCCCCCCCTGTCCCCCCCCCGGGGCCGTGCATGGCCCCCCATGTCACTGCCAGCCCCCCGGGGCCGTGTTCTGCCCCCCCCCGCTCACTGTCAGCCCCCCCGCTCCCCGCAGCGTGGCCCTGAAGTCGGAGATCAAGCGCCTGATCTACGTGCACGTGGGGCTGTGGCTGCTGCTGCTGGCGCAGATGTGCGTGGGGCACCTCAAGCTGCTGCCCCACGACCGGGTGGCCATGCCCTACCAGTGGGAGTACCCCTACCTGCTCAGCATCCTGCCCTCCCTCCTGGGCCTCCTCTCCTTCCCCCGCAACAACATCAGCTACCTGGTGCTGTCCATGATCAGCACCGGGCTCTTCTCGGTGGCTCCCCTCATTTACGGGGCCATGGAGATGTTCCCCATGGCGCAGCAGCTGTACCGGCACGGCAAGGCGTACCGCTTCATTTTCGGCTTCTCCGCCGTCTCCGTCATGTACCTGGTGGTGGTGGTGGCCGCCCAGGTGCACGGCTGGCAGCTCTACTACAGCAAGAAGCTGCTGGACTCCTGGTTCACCAGCACGCAGGAGAAGAAGAAGAAGTGAGCGGGGACCAGCGGGCACCCGAAAACTGGAGCGTTTTTTTTTTTTTTTGGGGGGGGGGGCTCCGTGCCCAAACCGGCTCCGCTCCCACCCTGGGGTGCTGCGGGGTGGCCCCCACGGGTGGCAGCTCCTCGCCCACCCCCTGGGACCAGCGTCTGGGACCGAGCCACGACCCTGAGCTCACCTCCAGGGCACGGGGACCCCCGGTGCTGGCACGTCCCCCGTGGGCTCGGCAGCCCCTTTCCCCCCCCCCGCTGTGTCCCGGTACGGAAATAAAGCCCCCCCCTGCCTCTAGCTCGCTGCTTTCCCACGCGTGTGTGCGCCGCGCGGGGGCCGGCGCAGGAAGCGCTGCCGAAAGCAGGTCGCGGCGGCGCGCACCGGGCGGGGCCGCACGTGCCAACGGAGGAATGCGGCGGGGCCGGCCCGGGGCGGGCACCGAGCACCGGGGACCGAGCACCGGCACCGGGGGGAGCAGGGCTCGGCCATGGGGTTCCCTCTGCTCGGTGCCACCGCCGTGCTGCTGCTGCTGCTGTCGGTGCCGCCCGCCGGTGCCGCCGTGCCCCGCCTGCGGGTCTCCGCCAACTTCGTGAGCACCGGGGCACCGGGAGGAGGGAGGGAGAAGGGGGGGGGAAAGGAGCGGGGGCGAGGCGCGCTGATGGCCGTCCGTTCGCTTGCAGGAGTGCCGGGCCAGCGGTGAGTGTCGCCGCCGAGCGGGGCCCCCCCCCCTCCCCGGTGCGCGGGGCCTGGCGCGGGCTGCGAGCAGCGAGCTGCCGGTTCCCGGGGCTGGGGGAGGGGGGAACGGGGGGGTCGTGGGGATCCCCCCCCTCTCCCCGGTGCACGGGGCTCCCCGGTGCGTGGGATGCCCGGTGCACGGCCGCCCCCGTTTTCCCCCCTCTCCCCGGTAGCCGACAGCACGCTGAGCCCCCCCCGCTGCCGCCGGGGAGCCCCCGCTCGGTCCCCGCTGACTCCGCCGGCCCTGGCGCTGAGCACGGCGAGGCTGTGCCAGCCCTCGCTGCCCTGCCAGCCCTGCCTGCGGGTGCGCCTGGCCCTCCGTGCCGCAGGTACGGGGCTGGGGGGGCACCGGGAGGGGAGCAGCGGGGTCGTGGGGCCCGTCCCCGTACCCCCCCGGGTGTCATCCCCCTTCTCCCGGTGTCCCCGCAGGGCTCCGCGGGCTGCAGCTCAACTTCCTGGAGCTGGGCTCCAACCGGGCCAGCTGGCTGCAGGTGTGGCGGCGGCACCGGGCACCGGGCAGCTCGCCGGTGAGTGCGGGGCGCTCGGTGGGGGACGGGGATGGGGACGGGGACGGGGGGTGCACGCTCACCCCCTCTGCTCCCCGCTCCCCGCAGTGGCAGGTGCAGTTCGACTGCTTCCCGGTGGAGAGCGGGCGGCAGGTCCTGGTGTCCCTGCGCACCGTCCCCGACCAAGGCTTGGCCATCAGCCGCAGCCACCTGGTCACCGCCGAGCCCCCCGGTGAGGCTGGAAAGGACTGGGGGGTCCTGGAGTGGGGCTGGCACCGGCTGACCCCCCCTGCCCCTTATTTGTGCCCCCCTCAGGGCCCGCTTTCACCCACGCCTGGGTCCCCGAGGCGCGCACCATCGAGGTGGCTGTGCCCGAGGGCCCTGCCCTGATGGTGCGGCTGTGCCACCAGCTGGCCCTGGAGTGCGAGGAGCTGCCCCGGCCCTTCCACCGGCAGGTAATAGCCGGGGGGTTGGGGGGGGGCACGCTCCCCGGGGGTCCCCACGCTCCCGGCCAGCTCGTGCCACTTCCATACCCGCAGGTCCTGGTGCCGGGGGGCCACCGCGTCTCGCTGCCGTACGAGTTCCTGGTGCCCTGCCTGTGCATCGAGGTGTGTCACTGCTCCCTGGGCAGCTGGGGGCTCTCCGCGTGCCCGTGCAGCGAGGGGACACGGGTGGCGAGGACACGGCACGGCCTCACTGCTCTGCTCCCCTCCCCAGGCCTCCTACCCGCAGCGTGACAGCCTGCGCAGCAAGCGCTGCCCCTTCCAGGAGCAGCCGGATGCTTGTGAGTGCCCAAGGGGACCCCAGCCCCATAAAAGGGGACACCAAGCCCCCCCTGTCTGCCACCCCGCTGACCCTGTACCCGCAGACGGCCCCGAGCTGTGGTCCTCGGTGCGCTTCCACGACTACAGCACCGGCAGCAAGGACCAGATGGCGATGGCACTGAGCGCCAGCTGCCCCCTGCGCCCCAGGGCCACCCTGTGCTGGAGGGAGGTGACAGCCGAGGCTGCGCCCTGCCACGACGTCCCCAACTCCACGGCCAGCGAGGAGGAGCAGGTAAGGGGGCCCGGCCTCGCGTGCCGTGGTGTGGGCACCCACAGGACCCCAGCGCAGGTTGGGGACAGTCGGTGACGCTCCCTCTGCCCCCGCAGGTGTACACGCTGGACAAGGTGGACGTGCACCCCCTGCTCTGCTTCAGGGTAAGCCCCCGGGGGTGGCAGTGCTTGGGAAGGCACCGGGGGGGCTGTGGACGCTGGCACAGCTGACCCCATGTCCCCCCAGTTCTCCTATGGGAACAGCAGCCATGTGGAGTGTCCCCACCGGCCAGGTGAGCCCCATGGGTCAGGGTACCCCGTCCCACGCTGTCCCCGTCCCCTCGGGTGTCCCCACGCACCACGGTGACTGTGAGCCCTGTCTCTGGTCCCTGCAGAGCCCGCCTGGAACGTGTCCCTGAGCGTCCGGGGGCTGCAGCTCCGCCTGCACCTCACCTCCAGCGTCCCCGCGTCCTTCAGCGCAGCGCTGTGCCAGCACCGGGCCGGGCAGTGCGAGCCCGAGGCCCCCGTCTACACCGTCACGAGGGTGAGCGGCACGGGGCCATGGGGGGGGGGACCACAGGGGGGGCTGTCCCGGGATGTGCTGACCCTGCCTCGTGCTTTGCAGCCGGACGGCTCTGCCCCGAGGGAGCTGGCGCTGCTGCTGCCGGTGCAGGTCCTGGGCAGCTGCGTGCTGGTAAGGTGTCCCCCGGCCCCGCCGTGGTGCCCGCGCTGGGTGGGGGCCAACCCTGTCCCCCCCTCACCCCTCTCTGTCCCCCAGGTCTGGCGCTCTGACGTGCGCTTCGCCAGGAAGCAGCTGCTCTGCCCCGATGGTGAGCGAGGCCCCGGAGCCAGCGGGAGGGTCTGGGGTCTGGGGGGGGGGGGTGTGGGGGCTTCCCCCCCCCCTCACCGCCCCTCTCGCAGTCTCACGCAGGCATTTCGGGCTGCTGGGGCTGGGGCTGGCGCTGGGGCTGGTGCTGACCGTGCTGCTCCTCAACTGCCGCGGCGCATGGAGGCCACCCGCCGGTGAGGGGCAAAAATCTGGGGAAGGGGAGGCTCGCCGTGACCCCAAGGGCTGGGGAGGTCTCTGGGGTGGCACGGGGCGCCGCGGTGCCACCGGGGCTCCCCAGGACGGGGCTGTCACCGCTGTCCCCTCTGCCTACAGGCGCAGCGGGCGGCCGCCCCGTGCTGCTGCTGTACTCCCCGGACTCGGAGGAGCACCTGGGGCTGGTGTGCGCCCTGGCCGAGCTGCTGCGCGCGGGGCTGGGCTGTGAGGTGCGGCTGGACCTGTGGGAAGCGGGTGGCGTGGGGCGCGCGGGGGCCCTGCCCTGGCTCTACGCGCAGCGGGGCCGCGTGGGCCGCGAGCGTGGCACCGTCCTGCTGCTCTGGAGCCGGGGCAGCTCCCGGCTCTTCCGCCTCTGGAGAGGGGGTGAGGGCGGTGGGGAGCCCCGGGACGCACACGATATTTTTGGGGCGGCCATGGCCTGCCTGCACGGGGAGCTGGGGGCGGCGGGGCGCCGCCGGGACTGGGTGCTGGTTTACTTCAGCCGCCTCTGCAGCCCCCGTGACGTCCCCCGACCCCTGCGGCCCCTGCCCACCTACCGCCTGCCCCAGGAGCTGCCCCGGCTGCTGGGTGCCCTGCGGGGTGGCCGCCCCGGCCACCGCCTCCGTGGCCGGGCAAAGGGGCTCCTGCACCGGCTGATGGAGGCGGAGGCGAGCAAAGAGGCGGCGGGGGGTAGCTCCGGTGGGTGTCCGGGCTCCCCGCTGCAGCCCCCCGGCACCTGAGTGCCCCCGCAGGGGCTGAGCTGGGCAGAGCAGCGGCGCTGGGCGCACGCCGGGTGCGCAAGGGTGGCCCCGGTGGTGCAGGATGCACCTGGACGGGGCTGGGCTGAGCGTGTGGCTGCAGGAGGGCAGCGGGGGGGCCCCAAAAGGAGGGCTCAGCTCTGAGCGGGGCTGGCCCTCGCTGCGGGGCTCCCCGCCTGGCCGGCTCCTGGGGCCGGAGCGGAGGCGCTGCCCCGGGAAGGGGGAAGCTCGGTTTCCAGCAGGTGCTGTACGGAGGAGATGTGGGGCCCGGCAGAGGGACGCGGCGGCGGCGCTGGAGAGGCCGTGCAGGGCAGTGACTGGCGCAGCTCCGAGGGGCTCCCCGTGCCCGTTCTGGGCTGCAGCTTTGTGAACGGGTGCTTGGCTGCGTCGGGTGGAATAAAAGCACGGTTTCACCTTGTTTTGTGTAGCCGGAGTGTGCTGGGGGGGTCAGAGCCGCCCGGTGCAGTCGGTCACACCGACACGGGGCTGGCTGGAGGGGCTCGGATTGGGGCAGGCTCCTGCAGTACCAGCACCGTGCCCCAGCCCTGCTGCAGCCTGTGGGGCCAGCCTGGGCCCGTGCAGGAACAGCGGGGCAGGGATAGGCCCCGCACCGGGCTGTGGGGCAGCCACGGGGCCTGTGCCAAAACCGTGGGGCCGGGAGAGGCCCCGTGGGGCGAGCCCGGACCCCGCACCGCCGTGTGCCGTCCACGCAGGAGCGGTGCCACGGCACCCGGCACCCGTCCGTGGGATCGGTGCGGGGGAAGGCCCCACCCCGGGGCGGTCGCCGGCGCCGCGCTAGGACCCGGGTGTCCGGGAGTGGAGCAGGAAGCGGGAGCCGGCGGCGGTGGCGGCGGCGGGGCCCGTGGAGCAGGAGCGGGGCCGACGGGAACGGGAGGAGTGGGGCCGGGGCCATGGAGAGCCCCGGCCCCGCCACGCACACGCTGGGGCTGCTGCTGCTGGTGGTGGCGGTGGCAACGGGTGGGCACGGGACCCCCCGCGACACCCTGGCCTGCTCCCAGGTGGGTTGGCGTCGCGGGCACGCAGGGCCGCGGGGCGTCCCGGCCCCGGCCTCACGCCTGCCTCCCCGTAGGGCCTCGCCTGCCGCCTCCTCGGTAAGTGCCAGCGGCCGTGGCCCCGTCGGATGAGCCGCGGGGACCCCCCGTGCCCACGGCCGCCCTCGTCTCCCGCAGACGCCGACGTGCTGTGCGGGACGGAGCCGGCGGGGCCCGGCCCGGGGCTGGCCCTGGTGTGGCTGCGTCTGGAGCCGGCGCTGCGCTGCGCGGGGCCCGCTGCCTGCTCGCCCTGCCTGCAGGCACGCCTGCGCCTGGCCGTGGAGCCTGGCGCCCCTCGGGATGGGGACAACGCCGGGGACGTGTCGCCGAGCACCACCGCCTCGCCCCCGCACAACGTCAGCGGGCTGCTGCTGCTCTCCAGCCACTCGTATGCCTCGTCCCGCTGCGTGGCCGTGGAGGTCTGGGCACCGCTCACCTCCGTGCTGCCTGGACGCCGCCGCCTGGTACGTACGGCACGGCACGGGGCTGGGCGGCCCCGGGCACCACGGTGCGTGGGGATGTGGGCACGGGTGCCGTGGCGTCCCCGCAGCACGGTGGTTTTCCTGCCCAGGGCTCGGTGAGGTTCCGGTGCTTCGAGGCGCCGCTGGGCTCCGAGCTGCACGTGACAGCGCACACCAACGCTCGTGGCCGCCGCTGGCTGAGCCAGAAGCAGCGGGTGCCAGGTGAGCCCCCGGCCCCCCCGCGGCGTCCCCATGCCCTCCCGCTGCCTGCTGACCCCCCTGTCCTCGCAGACTGCTCGTGGCCAGACGCCCAGGTCGCCGTCCCGCAGTGCCAAGGTAGGTGCCGGCGTCTCCGTGCCGGGTGCTGGGGCAGAGGGGGGGTCCCCAACACCCCCACCCAGCCGTGCCATCCCCGTGGCTGCTGCGGGGAGGTGTTGGGGTGCCCGGCGTGGGGTGCCCTGAGCCTCCCGCGCGCAGTGCCCAGGCTGCAGGTCTCCCTGGGACCCGAGGCGGTGCTGGTGGAGGTGCAGGCGGCAGCGGTGGGGCTCAACTACACCTTGAGGCTCTACCACAACCACAGCCACGGCGCCGGCGGGTCGGGGCGCACGGTGATGGCGGTGAGTGCGAGCCCCTTCCTGACTGCCCGCGCTCCAAATGCTGCCTCTCCATCCCCGGGAAGGGGCAGTCACCCTGGGGGTGTGCCGTGGGGTGACCCCCGTCTTGTTCTGGCTGCAGAGCGGGCCCATGAACTACAGCCTGCCGCTGGAGGAGGTGCTGCCCTGCCTCTGCCTGCAGGTAGGCGCCCCGCCGGGCACCGTGTGGCCCCCTCCAGGGACACGATGAAGCCGGCTGGGTCAGGAGGTGACCAGCATGGGCACCCCAAATTGTTTTTCTGCTCTGTTCCTCCCCCCAGGTCTGGCTGGAGGTCCAGGACCCGCTGCGGGCCACCCTGTGCCCCTTCTCTCACGGTACCCACACCGGGGGAGGCACAAGCAGGAGGGCGTTGGGCCGTGCAGGGACCGAGGGGCTGCGATGCCCTGAGACCCCCGGCGCACCCACGCACCCTCTCCCCGTGCAGACGCGGCGGCGTGGGAGCGGCTGTGGGCGCAGACCCGGCTGGTGCTGCACGACACGGGGCAGGCACTCGCCTGCTCCATCTCGGCACCCTGCGACCTCCCGGCCGAGCTGGTGCCCTGCTGGAGCCCGGCACCCGGCGTGCCGTGCCAGGCCCTACCGGACCTGCAGCAGCCCGTCACGGGGCAGGTGAGCGTCCCCAGGGACCGGGGGCACGTGGAGGGGCGGCGGGTGGCACTGATGGGGCTGCCCATCTCCCCGCAGGGACCCCAGGAGTTCCGGGCGCTGCAGCTGCACCCCAACCTCTGCGTGCAGGTAGGACGTGCCCCAAATCACCCCGCAGCTGCCCCGTGAGCAGCCTCACCCACCCGCTGTCTCCGGCAGGTGAGGAGCGGCGGGCAGGTCCGGCGGATGCAGTGCCTGCAGGACCGTGAGTACTGCTGCACGCAGGCTGGGGGGGCAGAGCCAGTGCCAGGGGCTGGATCCAGCCCTGGTGCTGTGCCCCTGCGCCCAGCCACTGCCTCGTGTCCCCAGGAGCGCTGCCCGGCCGCGGGGATGACCTCCTGCTGATGGCACCAGGGGGGAACGCGTCGCTCTGCGCCCTGGAGCGGGGCGGCTGCACGCCCCTCGCCAGCTTCACCGCCACGGTAAGCGTCCCCTGGTCCCCAGCGCGGTGTCACCGCCGCCACGCAGCCAACAACCCCTTCCCCTCGCAGGGATCCGGCCGCCCGGGGCTGCTGGAGCAGCAGCTGCAGGAGGACGTGGCGACGGGGCAGTGCCTGCAGGTTGGTACGGGCAGCGGGCACGCAGCGCCCCGGGGGGCACGGGCAGGGCGGTGAGTGACAAGTCCTTGTCCCCACAGCTCTGGCGCCCTGATAACAGCAGCGGGGTCGCGCTGTGGGCCTGTCCCATGCACAAATGTGAGTAAGGGGGAGGGCAGGGCTGCGGGGTGGCGTGCCGGGACCCCTGGGTGGGCGCTGACCCCCTCCCACCGCCCCGCAGACCTGCGCACCCGCTGGGCGCTGGCCTGGATGGGGCTGCTGCTGGGCGCCGCCTGCATCCTGCTGCTGCTCCTGCTGAAGAAGGAGGACCTGAAAGGTGAGCGCGGAGCTCGGCGGGGCCGTGCGCCCCTTGGGGTGCTCGCCCAGCCCCAAACCTCACCGCCTCCCCTCCCCGCAGGCTGGCTCAAGTCCCTGAGGGCTGGCTACGGCAATGAAGGTGAGCAAAACGGGTGCGTCCCTTTGGGGTAAAACACCCCAATGCGGGGTTATTTAATCCCTGCCCTTCTCCCGCAGCCCCTCTGCGGGGACGCCGCATGCTCCTGCTGCACGCAGCCGAGCCGGCGGCCGAGCGCGCCGCCTGCGCCCTGGCGGCAGCCCTGCGCCCGCTGGGCATGGCCGTGGTGGCCGCACCGGGCGGTGGCACCGGGGCGGCGGCGTGGGGCACCCTGCCCTGGCTGCACGCGCAGCACCGCCGGGCGCTGCGTGCCGGGGACACCATCCTCATCCTCCTCTCCCCAGCGGCCGAGGCGGCGGCACGGCGCTGGGACACCGCCGACGGGGCCGTGCCGGGGTCACCGGAGGCTGGAAGCAGCCCGGACTACCGGCACGGCCCTGTCCCCGCGGTGTCCCCGTGCGACGCCTTCGCGGCCGCGCTGTCCTGCGCCGTGCCGGTGCTGGCGGCGGGCGGCGGGCGCTACGTGGTGGCGCGGCTGGAGGCCACGGTGGCGGCCGTGCCCCCGGTGCTGCGGGCGGCCCCGGCTTTCGCTTTGCCCAGCCAGGCCGGCCGCTTGCTGCGGGTCCTGGCGGGGCGTCGAAACCCGGGGCTGAGGCCCCTGGAGGAGGCGCTGCGGCGGCGGCTTCGGGGGGCGCTGGGGGAATAAAAGCACGTGGTGGGCAAGAGAAAAAGAGGGCGGCGGGCCCTTTAAAGCGCGCCAAAAGTGGGCGGAGCGGATTGGCGGAGAGGGGCGGGAGGGGGCGGGACGCGCGCGGTGATTGGTGGAGGGAGGGGGGAGCTGAGTCAGCGCGCGCCGCCCACGCCGAGGGGCGGGGCTGGAGGGATGGGGCCGCGGCGGGGGCCGCCGGGCGGTGGTGGGGGGGGGGTCGGGGGGGGGGCGCTGCTGGGGGTGGCGCTGCTCGGGGGGGTCCTGCTGGGGGCTGCGGGCACCGGGCCCCAAGCGGAGCAGAGCCGGGAACCGCCCGGGGCCGAGCCCTGCGGGGCCTGCAGGGGCCTCGCCGAGAGCTTCAGCAGGGTGCGGAGATTGGGGGGGGGCAGCGGGGGGGGTATTGGGGGGGGGGGGCATCATGGGGGGGTGTTGGGGGGTGACACTTCTTTTTGGGGGGTGACACCTTTGGGGGTGGCAGCTGGGGGGGTATCGTGGGGGGGGTATGTTGGGGGGGGCATTTGGGGGTTAGCTTGGGGGGTGACAGCTTTTGGGGGGGGGCAACTTGGGGGGGACACCCGTTGGGGGGGTGGCATCCTGGGGGGGGCGCGTTTGGGGGTTAAATTGGGGGGTGGCAACGTGGGGACACTTTTGGGGGGGTGGCACATTTGGGGTGACATCTTTAGGGGGGTGATATTTGGGGGGTGATATTGGGGGGGCACATTTACAGGGGGTGACATCCTGGGGGGGTGACATCTTTGGGGCTTAACTTGGGGGGTGACACCTTTTAGGGGGGGGGTGACAACTCGGGGGGTGACTTCATGGGGGATGACATCTGGGGGGGGCACGGGGTGACAGCACCCACAGCACGGGGGGGCTGGGGGGTGATGTGGTTTGGGGGGGGGGTGACATGTTCTGGGGGGGGGTCATAGGGGTGGCACACGGGGGTGACATCGGTGCCACCGGCTGTGCATGGGGCGCTCCCCATGGGGCGGGGTTGGGGTGATCCCCACGGGTGGGGGGGGCTGTGCTAAGGGGGGGGCAGCTGCAGGGTCCCACCGGTGCGTCGGCTGCCCCCCCCCCATGCCCAGGGGCTGGAGCGGACGGAGCACGAGGGCTTCGGGGGGGGCAACACGGCCTGGGAGGAGGAGAAGCTGGCCAAGTACAAGCACAGGTGAGCCTGGGGCAGGGCAGGGGGGGTTATATGGCCCCCCCCACCCTAAAAAAACCATCCCCGCAGTGAGACCCGGCTGCTGGAGGTGCTGGAGAGCGTGTGCCCCCCCTCGGACTTCGCCTGCCACCAGCTGCTGGAGCGCAGCGAGGAGCACGTGGAGCGCTGGTGGTTCCACGAGTGAGCTGGGGGGGGGCACGGCGGGGGGCTCTGGGGGGGGGGGAATGAGGGGGGGGGACACGGGGCCTGAGCACCGCGTGTGCCCCCCCCCCAGGCGCCACCAGCACCCCGACTTCTTCCAGTGGCTGTGCATGGACCGCCTGGCGCTCTGCTGCCCCCCCGGCACCTACGGCCCCGACTGCCTGCGTGAGTCACTTGGGGGGGGTGGGGGAAAATGGGGGTGCTGGAAAATAGGGGGGCCCCCCCCCTCACTATTTGCATCCCCGCAGCCTGCGCCGGAGGCCGGCAGCAGCCCTGCAGCGGCAACGGGCGCTGTGACGGGGAGGGGACGCGGGGGGGCACCGGCCTCTGCGTCTGCAGCCCTGGCTACGGGGGGCCCTACTGCGCCGAGTGCGGGGACGGCTACTACGAGGCTTCACGCAACCAGAGCCAGCTGCTGTGTGCCGGTAGGCGCCGTGCCGCCGGGGAGCTGGGCAGCCCCCCCGGTGTCCCCCCCCCCATGCCCTCTCCGGCCCCGTGCCCACCCCCTCCCCGCTGTGCCCCCCGCTCCGGCAGAGTGCTACCGAGCCTGCGGGCGCTGCACGGGGCCGGAGGATTCGAGCTGCCTGCGCTGCAAGAGGGGCTGGGTGCTGCACGAGCACCGCTGCATCGGTGGGTGTGAAGGGGATTGGGGGGGCTATCTCAGGATGGGGGTGTTAAGGGGGGGGCTCGGTGGGATGGTGGCGTCTCCGTGTGCCCCCCCCCCGCAGACATCGATGAGTGCGGCACGGAGATGGCGCACTGCA
Source organism: Anas acuta (assembly GCF_963932015.1). Classification (NCBI taxonomy): domain Eukaryota; kingdom Metazoa; phylum Chordata; class Aves; order Anseriformes; family Anatidae; genus Anas; species Anas acuta. The sequence continues at coordinate 9,650,893 of NC_088989.1, read as the reverse complement.
GGGCCAACCAGTTCTGCGTCAACACCGAGGGCTCCTACGAGTGCCGAGGTGGGGTGCCCCCCCCCCCCCATGTCCCCAGCTCCTCTGGGTTTGATCCAGCCCGGAGCAGGGTGGCGGTGACCCCCCCCATCCTTAATTCCAACCCCCCAACCCCACAGACTGCTCCACCGCCTGCATCGGCTGCATGGGCGCGGGGCCGGCGCGCTGCAAGAAGTGCAACAAGGGGTACCGGCGGGACGGGGCCAAGTGCCTGGGTGAGCGACCCCTGTGAGCTGGGGGGGGGGCAAACACCCCACAACCCCCATACCCCGAGCCCGAGCCCTTCCTGCCTCCCTGCAGACGTGGACGAGTGCGCCAGCAGCGAGGAGCCCGTGTGCAGCGGGGTGCAGGAGGTGTGCGAGAACACCGAGGGCGGCTACCGCTGCGTCTGCGCCCAGGGCCACGTGCGCCGGGACGGGCAGTGCGTGGAGGAGAAACCCCCCGGTACGGATGGGATTTGGGGGGTTTGGGGTGGGATGGGGGGCACCAAAGGGGGGGTCCTGCTGTGCCCTCGCTCAGCGGCGCCGTCCTCGCAGACGCCCCGGAGAAGGGCTTCTTCGACGACGTGACGGAGGACGAGGTGGTGGTGCTGCAGCAGATGTTTTTCGGGGTGATGATCTGCGCCCTGGCCACGCTGGCTGCCAAGGGCGACATGGTGTTCACCGCCATCTTCATCGGTGCCGTGGCTGCCATGGCCGGCTACTGGCTGTCCGACCGCAGCGACCGCGTCCTCGACGGCTTCATGAAGGGCAGATAGCTCCGGGGACCCTGCACGCGGTGGTGGCCTCGGGGCTGCGCCTGCCCTGCATGTGCCCCCCCCCCCCCCCCCAGCACCCCCACCGGTAGAGTAGGGTCCGTCCCCACCCCGTTCCTTGCAGTACTGGGGTCCGGTCCCGTGGGTGTCGTGCTGCTCGGGGCCTGCCGGGGGGGCACAGCATGCTGCCCCCCACCCCTCGTGTGTTGGAGGGGGTGCACAGTGCTGTGGCATGGGTGCGGGGCCCCCCCGCAGCACTGGGGGCTCGCCCAGGTTGTTGGGGAGCCCCCAGATGCTGGCACTGTGCCCCCACCCCGCGGCCCTGCTGAGCTGGGGGGGAGGGACAGGAGACGGGGGGGCAGGACTGGGGGGGCTGCAGGGCTGGGTCCGCACAGAGCCCCCGCGTCCCCCTTCCCGTGTCCCCAGGGCTGAGCCTGTGTCCCCCCCCCCCCCCAGCTCCTGTGTCCCCAGGCAGGGTGAGGGCAGCCGGGGGTCCCTGGGGAGGGGGGAGCCCCCAGCACCGTGCCGGGGTGGGGGGGGCCCTGCTGGATGCATGAACGTGGCCGTTGCATTTGTCCGTGGTTTGTCCGTCAGGGTGTGCCCATCTGTCCGTGTGTCCATATCTCAGGAATAAAGCTCTGCACACCTGGCCCGGCTCTGCTTGTGAGGGGGGGCAAGCGGAGAAGGCAATGGGGGGGCCAGCTCGGGACATAAACTTTTATTTCTCTGTTTTGGCACAAACGGAGCCAGCCGAGGACAGCTCCCGCTTCCCACCGGCTGCAGGATCGGGGAGCAGGGGGGGAGGACAGGACACGGCTCTGCCCGGCCCCCCCGCCCCCCCCAAAAACCAGCATCTCAGAGCTCGATGGTGTCGCTGGAGAGGCTGCGGGCGTCCACCTGCTTGCTGAGTGCCAGGAAGCTGCGCCGGGCCTCGCGCTCCGAGTCGGGGGGCTGGGGGAGCGCGGGGGGCTCCTGGTGGGCCAGCAGCTGCGCCCGGCTGGGCGCCTCCTCCAGGGGCAGGCTGTCGGGCGAGGACAGCCCGTGGCGCCAGGGGTTCCAGCTGATTTTCAGCGAGGAGCTCTCCAAGGAGCTGGCGGAGGCCACCGAGTCCCCGCGAGGCCCGGGCAGCTCGGTCAGCGAGGTGCAGCGAGCCAGCCCGGGGGGCTCGGCGGCGGCGCGCAGCGAGGCTCCGGAGCCACGCCGAGGCCGCCCAAAAAGCCCCTCGCGCAGGAGGTGGCGGCGGCACAGCGCCTGGTCGATGCTGCGCCGCAGGTCGATGGGCGAGGGCGGGCGGAAGGCCAGGTCCCCCAGGGAGGCCGAGGAGCCCCGCTCGCGGGCGGCCACCACCACGGCGGCGGCGGCGTTGGGGCACTTGGGGCTGAGCCCCGCCGCCCCCAGCGCCGTGCCCGCCCGCGCCTCGTTGCTGTCCTTCAGCGCCCGCAGCGGCAGCTGCTCGGCCGGGTTGCGGATCAGGCTCTTGGAGATGTCGCCGCTGGGCGCCCGCTCGGCGCGGTCGTAGCAGTTGTTGGGGTACTCGGGCGCCTGGGCCTTGCGCCCGGCGCAGAAATACCGCAGCGCCTTGGCCCAGCACGAGTGCCCGGTGTTGGTGCCGTGCCGGCCGCCCCACAGGGGCTCGGCGGCGCCCGCCAGCAAGGCCAGCCCGGCGCCCAGCTCCCCGGCACGCATCCAGCACTGCGCCGCCCAGCAGGGCCAGCCGCAGCGCCCGGGGGGCCCCAGGCCTCCGCGCAGCCACAGGGCGCTGTACACCTGCAGCCCGCAGCAGGGCAGCCCCAGCGCCCCCGCCGCCAGCAGCGCCCGCGCCCCTCGCCGTAACCCCGGCCCCTCGCGGCGGGGGGCTCGCAGCGCCCGCCAGCCCCCCCGGAGCCCCCCCAGGAGCAGCAGCAGCGCCCCGGCCGCGCACCCCAACCCGTGCAGCGCCAGCCCGGCGGCCAGCCCCACGCGTGGCCACAGCAGGTCGGCGGCAGCCGGCGCCCCGCTCTGCAGGGCGGCCGCGGCCCCCAGTGCTGGCAGCCCCCCCAGGGGGGTGGGCAGCAGCCGGAGCTGTGCCAGGCGCTGCAGGCGGCGCAGCAGCAGGGCGAAGGCCACCAGCAGCAGCGGGAAGGGGGCCGTGCAGAGCAGCAGCAGGGCGCGGGGCGGCAGGCGGCCGCGCGCCCCGTAGGGGTCCAGCAGCAGCAGGGTGGCCCGCAGGAGGCTGGCGGCCAGCAGCAGCCCCTGGGCGCCCAGCAGCAGGGGCAGGTGGGGTGGGCGCAGCGCCGCGGCCGCCCCCAGCCCCCCCAGGCAGCCCAGGGCCAGCAGCAGGCAGAGCGCGGCCACCGCGTAGGCGTGGGCGGCCCAGGCCAGGCGCAGCGGGCGGCGCAGCTCGGCCCAGCCCAGCGCCGTCGTGTTGGAGCCCCCATCGGAGCACGGGGACCCCGGGCAGGAGCTGGCACCCGGTGCCGGGTGGCTGGGCTCCGGTTCTGGCTCCGGCTCCGGTGCTGGGGGACGCCACGGGGCGCGTTGCGTCGTCACCCAAACCACTCCTCGCCGCCACGTGGCCGAGGGGGACGCGGTGGTGCTGGTGGCCGGGGGCTGCGTCCCCGAGGTGTCTGCGGGCAGGGAGGAGGCGGTTTGTCAGCGGGGTGCCCCAAACACGTGGGCAGTGGTCACGTCCCTGACCCCCCAGGGAAGCCCCAGCCCTGCCAGCTCTCAGCATTAATCCCCGCGGGCAGTAGATTAGGGCCATCGCCGGGCACAATCCTGATTGAAGGTGGCACCGCGTCCCAGCCGGGTGGCCCAAGATAGCTGCTGGCCCCCCCAAAACCCCGGCCCCAGGCTGGCAGAGGGCTCACCCGCATCCCCTCCTCACCTGAGCGCCTGGTCCCGGGGGGTGTCCCTGCCACGGGATGGGTTGTTGGCTGCGGGGCAGGCACGGTGGCATTCGGGATGCTCTCGGGACCCACGGCACCCCGGACACGCTGCGGGGTGCCCACGTCCTGCTCAGGCAGCAGCCCTGCGAGGGAGGGGAGAGCTGGCACCCACGGGGGCTCGGTCACCACAGGGGGGGGGTCCCCACGTTGTGCCAGCTCCTACCTGCATAGGGAGTGCCGGGGGAGGCTGTGCTGGAGACGGGCAGCGGCGTGGGGCTGGTGCCGAGGGCAGCCCCCGGGGTGGGCTGGGGGCCCTGCAGCCCCGTTGGCCTGGCGGACGCCGTGTCCCCGGCGGTGGCGTTGCTGAGCGGGGCCCTGCGGGTGCTCCTCTGGTGGGCAGGCAGTGCCCAGGTCCACGTCTCAGCCCGGCCCTCCTGGGCTACCTCGGGCACCAGCCCCCAGGATGAGCCCCCCCGCCCCCCCAGCAGCAGCGGGACAGAGCTGGGCAGAGCCGGGGAGGGGCTGGGGGGGCTCCCCGTGTCCCCACGTCTGCCCCATGTCGGCTGCACAGAGCCAGGGCTGGCGTGGGGACCCTCTGCTGGCCCCGTGCCCGCGGGCTGGGGGACAGGGGCAGTGCTGGGGGGGCCCCGCGGCTCCTGCACTTCCCCAGGAGGGCCCGGGGCCGCTGTTTGTCCCCATGTGTGTGCTTCTGATGTCCCCGTCCTGGTCCCCTCTGTCGGCTCGGGGGTCAGGGCGATGGTGGACACGGTCGGCCGGGGGCCAGGGGTCCTGGCTGGCACGGTGGCACTCTGCCTGGACACGGACGTTCCCTGCATGGCCCAGGGCGGCCCCGGGGAGCCCGGCCCAATGTCCGTGGGCACTTTGGGGGCCGGTGTCCCTGATGCAGAGCCATGGGGCAGCCGTGTCCTCCCCCAGGGGCCGTGCTGGCCTTCGGCCTCCCCTCCTCGCCAGGCGATGAAGGGCTCCTCCACCACAGCCGGGGCTGCGCTGCCCGCCAGGCTCATCCCCGTCCCCCGGGGTGCCCCGGTGACAGCCCCCGGCTGTGGCAGCAGGGACCAGTGCACGGGGCTGCCACCCCCCCAGTGCTCGCTGTCAGGGCCCCCGGCACCGCTCAGCTCCCCCGAGGCGTCCCAAGCAGGAGAGGGGACCGGCTGCTGGTGTGCCCAGGACAGGGGGTCCCTGCCCCGCTGGGGGGTCCCATCCGACGGCAGCTCCACTGACAGCGTCCCCCGGGCCCCGGCGGGGACCCCGGTGGCCAGGAGCAGCCCCCAGGTGACGAGCCACGCTGCAGCCATGGCGAGCCCTTCACCCTGTGGGAACAGGGCGCTCGGTGAGCCGGGACCCGTGGCGGACGGTGAGAGGCCACCGGTGCCGTGCCCAGCACCACGGCGCGTGCAGCACCGCACCCGGCACGATGGGGGGGACCCACACACAACCCCCCCCGTGCCCAGCAGGGCCTGGGCCCCACACCGACCCCGCTGCCTGGGGATGGGGCCGGACCCCCCCACACCATTCCCGGGGCCCTGTTCCCAGCTGTCCCCCCCCCCTCGGCAGGCCCCATCCCCGGTGACCCCCATTCCCCATCTGCCCGTTCCCAGCGTCCCCACTGCGGGCGCTCCTCGGTGCTTGTGCCGCCCGCCCCCAGCATCCCCGGTGGCCCTGTGCCCGGTGTTCCCGGTGTCCCCGGTGTCCCCGGTGCGCCCGGTGCCGGCGGCCCCGCTCGGGCGCGCACCGTTCACCTTGGCGCGTCCCCGGCTGCCTCCCCCCGGGGATGCCCGGCCCGGCCCGGTGCGCCCCCACCGCACGGCTCAGCCCGGCCCGGGGCCGCCCGGTGCAGCGGGGCGGGACCAAACCGGGACCGGCGCAGCCACCGCATCCCGGGGAACCCGGAGCGCGCCGGGCCGGCCCCGCTGCCCGGTGCGCGCTGCGCGGTGCCCGGGCCGCGGTGCGGGTCAGCCCCCTCCCGCCGCCCGCCGCAGCCCGGGAGGCCCCGGTGCCGGTACCGGCAGCGGCCCAACGCAGCCCCCCCGCTGACCTGCCGGTGCCGGTGCCGGTGCCGGTGCGGGCCGGGCTCTGCGGCGGAGCGGGTGGCGGCGGCCGGTCACGCGCCGCTCCGAGCCGCGGGCACCCGCGCCGGGAGCCCGCCCGGCACCGGGAGGGGCGGCGGCGCGGCGGCGCGGGGCGGCACGGCTCGGATCGGCACGGCTCGGATCGGGGATGCGGGTCCCGGGGATGTCCCCGCGGAGCATCACCTCCTTAGGGCGCACGGGTCCCCAGCACGGTGGGGCCAGGCTGTGCGCACCGTGACCCCAAAAGGCGCGCGGGGGGCGCTGACGCCCCCTGCCCCTCACCTGCTGAGGGGCCCTGCCAAGGCGGGTGATTAGCTAATGAGATAATTGGAGAGCCGTGCGCCCTGCCAGGGCTCCAGCCGGCACTTTGGCACGGCCGCAGCCCGGTGAAGTGTCAGCGGCTCAGGGCTCTGCAAGCCCAGCACCGCGGGGACGCGGCGCACCCCAGGTCCCCTGGCACAGCCCCGTGCCCGTGTGCCCCCAGCCCCAGTCCCTGCCACAGCCCCAACTGGGGGCACTGGGCTCGTGCTGGGCTTGCCATGGGTGCACGGGGCATTTTGGGGCCCTCATCTCCCCTGCTCCCTGCAGCATTGGGGCTGCAGCATCCCGCTGAGCGCAGGGCTGGGGAATTTGGGCAATGCCGGCACGCCTGTCCCCACAAAGGCAGCCGGGCGGGCGGCTAATCCAGGGATTAGTGCTGGGGAGGCCGCACGGGGGGAGCCGGGCAGCGGCAGGGCCCAGGGGGTGGTGATGGGGCCAGGCGTGGGCCGTGGTGGCGGGGCCGGCTGCGCCCCACAGATCCCAGCCACTGCGGCACGGGGAAAGCAGCCACATCCCCGTCCCCCTGTGCCAGCTGCGGTTTGCTCCTCTGCCAAGTGACTCAGTGCAGGTGGGCCGATGTGGGGTGTATCAGGAGAAAGCAGCCCCTTCTGCCTGCCCCCCAGCAGCACGGAGCCCCTCTTTGCGTCTTCGTGGCTACTGCACGTGGGGTACTTCAGCAAGGGCTGGGATGAGACCCCCAAATACACGTGCCGGCTGCCCCACAACAGCGAGGACCCTGTGTGCAGGGCAGCACAGCTGGCTCCAGGGGCTGGAGGCTGAACTCGGTGGCCACACGCCCTGGAAATCCTCGCCGAGGGGTGGGAAGCGCCGTGCCGGCAGGGAACGCGAGGCAGGCGGTGGCTGGCGGCCCCACACAGGGCTGTGCACACACTTCCATTTTTGTCTCTCGGAGCCAGCAGGGGAGTTGCAGCACGGCGCAGCCTTATTGGGATAAACGCTGGCAGCGAAACCCCTGGAGGAGACCCTGAATGGGAACCGGGCTGTGGGGCCAGGTGGGACCCGCTGCTCCCCAGGGCCTTACCCCATGTCCCCCCCAAGGTGGCCGGAGCGGGGGGAGCACCGCGTGCTGCTGCTCCTCACCGCACCCAGCTGCAACCCCAGCCCCTTTCTACGAAACCATCATGCACAACCCCGCCACGAGCCATGGTGTGGGAGGCCGGGGGTCCCTGGTGCAAGCCCCCCCGTTGCACCCCGGCATGTCCTCAGGGTGCCGGCCAGGCGCGGGGGCTTGCAGCAGAGACCTCCAGAGGTCCCTCCAAGCTCAGTGATGCGCTGCCGGGCTGGCAGCCTGCAGCACGGACCTTCAGCCTGCTCCAGCCCCGCAGACACCAACATCAGTGCTTCCCCAAAACACAGACGGATCCTCAAGCCCCTTTTGTGCCCCTCAGAGCTGCTGCAGTGCAGGGGAGGCAGCTACAGAAGGGAAATGTAAAGGGAAGGGATGCAGATGGTGCTGCCTGCAGCTGTCGGCCACAGGACGGCCTCAGCAGCCCCTCTGCCAGCCCAGGGGGACCCCAGAGCTTGGGGGCTCCTCAGGCCTGCCCACCCCCACCTTCTCACTCATTAACACCACCAAATCAACGGTAAAGGGTAAGGGCAGTGCTTTCCTTCCTTAAACACCAGGGAGCTGAAAAAAAGTAATTCTCCCAGTGCCATGATTCAGGGCAGCTGAACACTAACGAGCAGCTCCCTGTTCACCTGCTGAAGCAGGACCTTGCCTCTCCCGAAGAAACAATACAGAAACACTCGGTATTTGTGATGGAACAATGGCTTTATTAAATTCAGGGAAAGGATCCCAGCCTTTCCCCGTGGGAGGACAGCACTGGGCCATGCGGACTCACGGTAATAGACCTGTTTTGTCAATATCGAAATGCTTCTTTTGCCAGCAGCAGCTCCGATCAAAGCTCAAACGTGACAGAAATATTTGAAGCAGTGGAAACTTACAGTCACGGCTGGATGTCCTGGGAGGATTTGCTCTGCAGGAACAGGGGCTGCTGAATGACCGAGCTGCTATGTGTGCCAGGTTGGGTGAGCAGCTGGCCCTTTCTGACTCCAAATCTGTGTGTCTGGAGTGAGTCCGAGCTAGAGAGTTACAGGTCCCTAAAGGATTGGAAACATCCATCGATCACCGTACCTGTTGGATGTGACTGTCACTTCTTCTGGCTTCTGAGAGTCATCTTTGGAAAGTGTAAGTTGGGCAAGTCTGTGATTAAGAGATAAGTGGGAAAAATATAACAGAAACTAAATAATAATTTCCTGGATTTCCTGAAACCAAGAAATTTCAGCCTAAAAGGAGAAGAAACACCATACTCAACAAACCGAGATGCTGGGATTCTGCTTTCCTCAGCTAAACTGCCCAAAGCTCAGAAACAACTCTCGGGACAAATCTGAACCTTACCAAAATCAATCAGAAAAATACCCCCTACTTCCCAGGGAGCTCAAAATCTGAACTGTCAGACATACAAACCAAAACAGAGACCACAAGTAAAGAGCAGAGCTAAAGCCTCCAGCTGCAAAGATATTATTCCATGTATCTAGATGAAAAGTTTGGAGCAGATCTAAGTGCTCGGTCTGGTAGCAGGAGAATCAGCGGTGTGCCTGTGATCTGCCAGCTGGTTCCTCCCCGCTGAAAGTCTCCGCAGACACTTCTTTGCTGCGTAAATGCAGCAGTAACCACAGCCCGAGGCATTCCTGCTGGTGGCAGGGGATAAAATACAGATCCACTCGGCTTTCCAATATCTCTGAGTGGGCAGTAACTTGTCGAAGTGTGTCAGGCACGAGCCGTGCTTGTTCCCAAGGGCTGTAACACACACGGGTCACTCAGCCCTTCTTGCCAGCCCAACAGGAGCTCGCTCACCTGCGTGGGATCAAATTCAGGAGGCAGCAGGTAATGCACCCGCAGGAATGAACTGTGACTGAGATGGCCACGCCTGCACTGAAGACTGAAAACCAAAGGAAACCCCTCAGTCAGAATAATCGCTATCAAAAACTAGAGAGCAGCATTCCGTGCTCTGCTGGGGCAGCGCGTTGCCAGGACCTGGCTTATTGGAGCCTGGAGAGCAGCTCATCTGCTTTCCACCTGTTGTGCTGCACAGGGAAAATACATTCTCCTGGGGAGAGGAATCCCAGAAATTCCTCCTTGCGCTGGAAACGATCACTCGTTTCTTGTTTTCCAGATTTCTCCTTGTTTTGTCTGCAAGTTGCTGCACGCCTTTACTGGAGCACGGCACAGGTAGGAAACTCCTTGTAAGCCTCGGCTGAGCACTGCCGAGCATCTGTTGATTGGGAGCTGAAGAAACCGGGTTAGAGTTTTCTAAATTGAGACCAACCGTGTATCTGGGCAAGCATTTTTTTCTGGAGCTTCCCAACGCAATAATCCTGTTTGCCCTTACTTGCTTCAGCCCGCCGTCAGCACCTCTAGAGAGCTCTCCTTTCCTCTTGCTGGGGTACGTTTTCTTCCTCTCCATTATTTTATTCCAAGGGATCCTTCCTGACTTCTGCTTTGCTTTGTTCCCTACAGCTACATTCTCCAGCTCATGGTCTGTGGATGAGTTCCCATCTCTTTGCCCGGGCACGTTGTTTTGTACAAAGAGGTGGCAAACCTGAGGCTGCCTCTGTTGCGATGGTGTCACATTTTTAAATGCTGCAGTGCTCCTCCTGATGGCCTTCCTCAGAGGAGTTAGCAGAGACACTTCCTGCGCTACGGGGCAGCGTTTCTTCTGGCTCTCCCCAAGACACTGATTGTTAGCACAGCACATACAGGGACGGGTAGCACGGCTCTGCGGTCCCGGAACAGATCTCACCTCCTGCACAGAAGTATTTTCTCTGCCACACACCACTTGAGCAACGGGGCTGACTTGAGCAACGGAGCTGCCTCCAGAAGCTGTGCTGAGGTCTCTCCCAGGTGTCCCGTCCCCGGTGGGCTGGCTCCCCACGGGCAGGGCTCCGTGCTGAGACGGACCCAAGGAGCTGCAACCCCCCCTGCCTTGGCAGCACGGCCAGTGCTCGGTCTCCTGACGTGAGGCACAGCCCTGGCATGTGCCAGGGGAGGTCTGAGAAGAGTCATCCACCATCCGAGGGGGGGCTCTGGCGCTGGACATGAATGTCTGCAGCTCGGCTAAGGCACTAGGGAGCTTCAGGGAGCCTAATTCTTCACACAGCTTCAGGTGCTGATCGCTCAGCTGAGCCGGCAGTGACTCCAGGCTCTCCTTCAGCTGCTGGACACTGCATTTCACATCTGAAATCTCCACGTCTTTCTGGGGAAGCAGGGAGCAGAGCAGAAGCAGTAAACAACACATTAAAAGGTACAATAATAGGACTCACAGAAGAAACTTTTGGTTCTACGCATCAGTTAGATGCCTTACATTGGGTACCAGCCCTAAGATTAGCAATTTGTGTCCCCCTGTGCAATACGCATCTCAGACTGCCCCACAACAATGGGAACTTTGGGACTGGGGGACTTGGGTTGCCCTCTCATGTGCTGGCACGTCACATCCTTGCCAAAAGCAATTCCTCCAGCAGGGTCTTGGAAAAAACCACGCCACTCTGGGAGGTCTGCAGTTCGCTCTTTTGTCTCTGCCTCCCACTTGTTCTTGCCTGACCTCTTTTCTCCTCCCTCTGGGAAGCCAAAGGAAGGAAGCACTGCACTTCTGCGAGGTGCCCTCCCTTCGCAGGCATCAACTCCTCCAGCAAAGGCATGTGCCAGTGAGAAAGCCGTGCTTCATCATGCGCCTGCCACGACAGGGCACTGTTGGGCTCCCTCCTTACTGACCAGGATTTCATCAGAGCTTACAGCACTGTGAACAGGCTCTTGGGTAAGCATCAGTCAGTAGCTGGCCTAGAATTAGCATTTTAATATGTCTTTCCCTCTTCATTATAATAGGAGCAGTCTACTTTATAATCCTCCATCCGAAGACAATTTAATATTCAGTTAATATTTTGAAGAAATTGGAGAAATTCAGACAGAAGATTCAGAATAAAAGATTAATTTCTCCACTTACGGCTGCAAGTCTCCTCTCCATCTCCAGCAGCGCCTGCTCCATTTGGCTTTTATCTGCCAGGGCTTTCAGCACCAAGTCACTGTGACTTTGAAGAGCATCTTGCACTAAACAGGCAAATCAATAAAAAACACATTTGGCCTTTCATTTGTAAATGTGAATAAAGTACTATCAATACCATTGCGACTTCCTCCACGGCTTGGCATGAAATACTTCTCTGTGCTGTGCAACCAGAGCGATTCGCCAGCTGAGATCTCCCCAAGCACCAAGCGATGAACAATAGGGTGCATGTTTAATGCAAAGCACTTGAAATTTATAAGATGCTGAGTGCAGGCCAAACCTCATTTACTGTGTTCTATTAATATGGCAGCCGGGGATGAAAGGCTATGCGAAGCTGGGGAACTTGGTTGGTTCAAGGCAAGGAAGGACGAGGCTTCATTGTCTGTGAACTGTGCTGGGACAGGGACCCACGTGGGACTGGCTCAGCCCCGTGTAACCGACCCTCTTCTGTGGCCAGCTGATGGCAAATGGGAGCTTGAAAGTGTGACGGGAGTCACAGTGCAACTGGTACATGATTTTGTCAGACAATTCAGCAATAATGTTACCCTCCCGTGTAGCTGCAGTTATTCTTACTGTAACCACTCCTGTGGCTACCGCACCACACCGCAGGAGCACAGTTTGCAGCTTACAAGGAGGTGACAAACCCTGAGCAATCATACAGCCTTCCTTTGAAGCCATACACCAGGAAGCACAGAGGGACGGTCACTAGACACACCTGGCCTTCCCTTTGGACAGCACAGGGAGGTGTGTGCGGGTGATGTGGCTGGGCAGGAACGTCTGCGGGTTGTAACAGAACAGGATGCAAAGCGCTCCTGCAAAAACAACACCTTCCCAAGCCAACTGGCCGGGAGAACTGAAACTCTGCAGCCCTGGACTGCCACTGGGTGCCTGAGAGAGATCCGTGCAAAGCCCGTGTGCCAACAAGTGGTTACAAGAGCTCTGCAATTAATTAATCCTCTTTTTCTCCAAATCCAACATGTTTGATTGACTTTGGTGTCTGCGGCGATAAGAGCCCAGCTGAAGCTGTTCCTGCACGTGGAGCATTTATCTCAGCTCCTCAGGGTGGCTCTTCTCACCCCAGAGAGGCGCGCTCACACGCTGCAGAGCCGCGGAGCGCTCGGGATCTCTTCCCCTCCTGCCCAGCTATTTTCATTAAGCTTGCAGGGACTTAATTATCTCGGCGAGCTCTGCCCTTCTGTCAAACTCTTGATGGAATTGGCCAAAGAGTTAAAAACTATTAGGGAGAGACAGACAGAAAGTACTTGTACAGGCTTTGGTTTTGTAAAAAAAAATAAATCAGGGACGTTTTTGAAAGGTACATTTGGGAAAGAAGAAAAGGAAGAGATCTGAGCAATTATGGGCTTACTAGTTTGTTCTCATATTGTCCAAGGTTTTAGGCAAGACCTTAAAGGAAAGAGTAATCAAAGATAGGAAGGAAAATGGAATAAAACGGAACAAGACTTTATAAAAGGCAGATTGTGCCTGACTAATGTAATACCCTGTGATAAGATAGGTGACTTTTTAGACAAAGGCAATGCAGTGCCTTTGTGTAGACTCAAACAAAGCTTTTCATCATGTAATATGAAAAAAGCTGAGAAAAATTGTGAGGGGCACAAAGCCTCAATTAAAGGGAAAAACTCAGCTCCTGAGAGGAGGGGAAAATGCAGCTCTGGGAGCACTGCTCGTGGGCCAGTCCTGCCTAAATCTGCCGTGGTGACTGGGTGCAGGAGCCAGAAGGGCACCCAGGCAGCTAGCAGGTGGCACAAAACGCTGTGCCAGCCCCGGGGGCTGCAGACCAGGTGAGATTTGGCAGGGCAGCGTGTGGAGGGGCACAAGCTCTGGCTGCCGGGAGCTTCTGTGCAAGCATGGCACGGCTGGAAGCCCGTGCACAGTCCTGGCCATCTACACGCAAAGAAAAATAGACCGAACTGGGACACGTGCGGAGAAAAGCTACTAGATAATTAAGTGCTTAGATGATAATCTCCTCTTATGAAAGGAGATTGAAAGCGTTGGGCTTATTCAGCCTCACGTAACGGCAGTCCGGTGCTGCAGGGGCTGGCAGGCGCAGCGGGGCCGGTGCTCCAGGGGCTGGTGGCTTGTGAGAGCTCCTACGTGCTGGGGGTTATTTTATATTCGCTTCTCTTCCTCCAAAGCAGTGGTGCTTGGGCACAGGGCACGCTGCTGTCCGCTGGGAGGAGGAACCCTGCGGCTGCCCTGGCCGTGCATCTTCCTCCTAGGCCTTGGGTTAACGTGCTTGTGGGGAGCCTCTGCACCTCCTCAGCACGGCCATCACCTTGCTCTCCACAGAGCATGGCTTATTTCTGAGGATTACCTGCACATATTTAACTAATAAGCAATCTGGTCCTGCAGGCAATTCGGTTGCCCCTGCTTGCTCTCTCTTGCAGACTTTAAGCTTCTGCTCTTTTGTCCTGACAGACGTTGATGTTTTCAATACATCAGTGGGGGAACGTTGTGACTTGCAGGATGGGTTCGTGATGGTGGGGTGAATGTTTCAGCGGGCCCTCGCAGACTTTGCATCTCCCTGCTTAGACCTGAGGGGTACCTGCAGTCAGAGAGCAGGTTTTGGGGAGGCTGCCAGCCCCTCCAGGCCCGCAGTCCTACCAGGATGAAAGCAGCAGTGACTGAAGCAGGGGACTCCCTCCCGTCACATCAGCGTGTTCCAGCTGTATGCAGCGAGGGTACAGGCAGGCTCACCTCCACGCGCTGCTCTTCCCCGTACGCTACATTTTAATTCGGAATTATTTTTAAAACTTTCTGATTTCCCTAGCCTGTCTGTTCTTCTCCAACATGGTATCCTCGGTCTATAAATAGCACCGCATCCACCAGGCTTGTGATCTGCGTATACGTTTGACTCAGCACAGCGTGCTGCAGGCAAGCTACCAACAGCCAGCCTTTTGGATGTGCCTCATTTGTACGTGTAGGAGTATTCTGCAGGCAAAAAAAAAAAAACAACACCTCGGTACAGAGGAGAGGCACTCTCCTTCCCTCTCTGGCTTCCACACCAAGAAGTGTTCAGACTTGTCAAACATTATTAAACAAAACAAAACCAGGGGTTGATCTAGACTGAAAAAAAAAAAGGCGTTGAGGTGGCCGAGCCAGATCAGATCAAGGACCCTGTTAGTCAAATCTCTTGTCTTTAAAATGATCAAGAACAGCTGCTTCAGAGAAAGTTTTCTTCAAACAAACCCTGCAGCAGATAGTTATTGAACAGCTCAATCATAGAGGAAAAATCTTTACTCGGTTAACATGTGGATTATGCACGGGCTTGTGCCTCTCTTCTAAGGTATTTTAGCCAAAACAAAACAGTTTTTTACAACCTGGAACATGGCAATGCTTGGATTTGCTGTACCATTGTCTTTGACTGCCACTGGCTTACAGTAATAACATGAGGAATGTGAAATCTGTCAGGAGAGAAATCACCGCGGGCTCTCCAGGTAGGTCCTGGTGGCCCACCGAGCGAGCCCACCCTGCTGCCCCGTGCTGCAGAGCCTTCCCAGCAAATCCGCCTGCTCTGGGGTGCAGCTGCACTCCCAACAGCTGAAAATTACAGGCTGAGCAGCCGCAGGAGGGAGTGTCGGTCTCCAGCCTAGGAATATTAAACACCAACTGCTTCTGATGCCTATCTATCGTTGTCTCTGCCATTCATCCCGAGGTCGGAATGACAGCACGGAGGCTTTAAATAACACCCTGGGGGGAGGTTGGTTCCCCCGTGCCATGGTGCAGCAGGGGACATGGGAGGTGGTATAAGCCTGGAGAGACACGAGCAGCAATAACAGCTGAGGAGCTCAGCAGAGCACCGAGCTTCCTCCATAGGCAGTCACAGAGCTGCAGACATTTAGGGTGTCACAGCTGCATCCTGCAGGCGTACCCGGAGTGCTCGGCTGCCAGGTTTGTGCCTGCTTAGGCTGGGTCCCCTTCCACTGCACAGGAGAAGACATCTGCAGCAGCAGCCTATGGGGTAGGCAGCCCCTGACCTCTGCTTGCTTCCCAGCAGATTGCTGTCCTGTGGCCTGAAGTCCTGAGGTGTTGGGGATCAGCATTTACCGAGACAGTTCCACGCCCTCCTGACATCCACGCCAAGGCCGTGCTGGAGCCTGGTGAAGTTCCTCACCTCAACAGCTTTCACTGCCGGTCACTGCACGGCTAGCTAACAGCCGCATGGGAAAGGCGTTTCTTTTAGCAGTCTTCAACCTTTTCACTTTTCAGTCGATACAAATGCAGAGCGTAAGGGGGCTGCCTGGGTGTCACAGCCCAGACCACACTGCTCACAGTAAGCACGGTCAGATCGCACCACTACAAGCACAGCGAATTCCCCTGGAAACCTTGCCAGCAATTACTGGGCCTGGGGAGTCTCCAAGCGAGTCATGTTTGAAAACTGCCCATCAAACACTGGATTTTGTCAGAGAATTGCATCAGCTCGTACCTCTGTTAGGGAAACATTGCACATTTTTTTACCACCACTGCTGGTAGAGGACTGTTTGTGGTATGCTTGCCATGAATATGCTCCTCATTTGCGATGAAGTGTTGCGGAGGACATGGCTGTTGTGAGTTGTCACAGCTGGAACTGCCAGATACCAGAGAAGCAAAGCAGTTCAGAGAGGGCTGAGCTGTGAAAATCGGGATTTGTATAAAAAAAATAGAAAGCTTTGATATAAATGTGGGTATATAAATGAAAATGAGGATAATAAAAAAATAAATGAGTTACAGGAGATGAAAACAGGAAGAGTGAGCAAATGGTGAGCTGGCAAGTCAGCCAGAAAAACTCTACATAAAAGTGGAAGAGCAGAGGAGACATGGTCTGCTCGCTTCTTTACATCCCTGTGCGCAGCACACTGAGATGTGGGCAAGGAAGAGAGCAGCTGTGCCTCTGTGGAACCTGCTCAGGCAAATGTTCTCTCATCACCAGTGCCAGACACAGCTCTGTGTGCCTGCACATATGGACAGGCGCTCAGAAGAGAACATTTTTTATCTTATTGCACAGAGCATGCCAGCCCAACAGCACTTGGAAATGCTTTGGAAATATATTTTGAAAAATATTTTCTGTTTTGTGTGTAGACTCTGCCAAATCTACTTGCTACCTGCTGCTATAAAGGAGGCCTGTGAGACTCCTTACTTGCTCCTAATGAAGACGGACTTGATTTGAAGTTATACCTTTCTTTACTTTGCAGAGCTCTTTGAATGTCCTGGTGAACGACTTCTGTCTCTGAAGAGAGCCTCACCATCTTCTGCATTCATCTTCTGCACGTCAAATCCCCCACTACCAATGATTTAACATCTCCACCTTGTCACCTACATCCCACGGTGCTGTATCATCAACCACCGGTATTCAGTGCTTTATTGGCTCTGAATTTAGTTCTTTATCACCTGAATTTAGGAATTTTATACCAACGGAATTGCCTCAGTTGGGATCTTTTCAAGGCCCTAGTGCAGGTATTTATGTGGTGGGAACTTAATTATCCATCACTGTGATACCAGTGAAATGGCAGTGTTTATCAGCAATTAACCAGTGACAGATGAACCTCCCAGAAATATAAAAAGAACAACATTGTGGAGCGTGTGATGGTTTTCATTATATATTCAACATTCTGCAGCATGATACATTACAGAAAGTGCCAATTTTTCTTTTCAATTGCTTTGAAAATCTAGCAGCAGGCACCTCTGGGAGGTTTCTCATTTCATTCAAGGCACATTTATTTAAAATGGTTATGGAGAAGAAACAGGACAGCTGAGCAAATGGTATGGAGGGAAGAGGGGGAATTATGAACAATAAATTTGATTTTCAATGCCATGACAACTATTTCTGTGCAAGAGGTATACAAATTTAGGCAAAGCCCTGCCTCAGAGTGGACAAGCTGGGGCAGTGAAGTAATTAGGAGATGGGCAAATGCATAATAAGAGGCTTTTTGTGCTGGCCAAAACAGACAGATTCTTGCTTACATTAAAGCCCCACCAAGAGCACTGGCCAAACACAGCAAGGGAGTGTTCTTAGCAAAACATGATTGGTATTTCAAACGTACATGCTACCATGGCCTCGTGAAAAATGCACCGGACTCCATTCTTTTTGCCTGGGAAGGTCTGCAGTGACTTAAAGGGTATCTGTCAAAGCTGTACTTCATGGAAGCCACATTTTACTGCATGGTAAATATCCTAGTGTTTTTGGGAAGGTCTGTTACCATGCTCTCACAAGGTATAATGTGCACTTCTTGCATGTTTTGAAGCTGGCTTCTTGTTCTTGCACAGAGCAGAGCAAGAACAGAGTCCTGACAGGGTGTTGATAAAAAATAATGGCAGCATTAAAAATTACTGTACTCTCAAAGGCTCAGATCTAAGCCAAATTAGAAACAATTTCTCTGAAGCACTTTCCCTCAATAAAGACTGCTATGACTAGCCACTTCAGAGACAGAGCTGTTCAAAAGTATTTTACATTATTGGCTTTTCTGGGAGGTCACCCTTTCATCACGGTAAAAGTGCATCTCATTACTTCCTTCTTACCTAGGAAGAGCAGTACCAATTTTGCTCATACGTAAAATGCAATCACTTCAAGCATTACGGGGAGATGGAAAACTTCAAGCTAACATGAATATCTGAGAAAGCCTTAAAAACTGAAAGTAGACATTCAGGATTTAAATATCTATCTCATTTTTACTGTGTATTCCATTAGTGTACCAGATACAGTCTAAAAATGCTCATACCCTGGGCAGAACACAAAACCAAAGAGATGCAGCTGTCTATATGTGCATGGTGTCTAACCATGCCACGCTTAAGTTCTTTGACATGAGAGCAGAGACAAGGTAAATATAACACAATAAGAATAGAAAAGCAAAGGCCATACTGTGAATAGGTCTTATTTTGCTCTTCTCCCTTATGAGTAGCAGCTGTGAGTGGCATGGCTTGCATAGTTCACCCCAGCTTGGAGACAACACGCGGACATTCAGCAGTTTGACTGTGCCCTCTGCTGTTAACAGCAGTACAGAAAGGACTCACGTGTCTTGGAAATGGTTTCTAGATGAACCAAAATGGATTTGTTCCTTGAATTGAACATTTCTTCAAATTTGTCCAAGCACGCTTGCAGCTGCAAATGTGAAGGAAAATGAAAAAATTAATAGGTTGTCTTTTATTTGTGTGCAAAAACACTGCCCTAAGTCCCACAGAACAATGACTGCAACTCATTGCTGCAATAACCTGAAAATGGACATTTATCTGTCACTTGGAAGAGTTTGTCCATCCATTGGTTGCAATCCCAAAGGAGATATGGAATGGCTCAAATGGCTCATAAAGTATTGCAGAAATCTTAAATCATTTTGCAATAGAGATATTAATCTCTAAAAAAGCATCAATAGCAACATTATTCTAATTATTTATTAAAAGTTATGGGGAGAAGAGACCTTCATCTCCAGACAGTGAGACACATTCTATTTACTTGTTCTTGAGAGCAAGCCACTTTCTTCAGGCAAGAGGAAAGAAGTTGTATTTGCAGACAGCCAAAGGCTGTTCTTGCTCCCAAGCCCCAGAGAAATTCCATTGCTGACTCTGAGACAGGGCCCTAAAGCCTGTGACCCTAAGGACTGGCCACAAAGAGGATAGCATGTGAAAAAAAAATATTGACAATTGTTGGTCTACAGTATGTAAGTGTTCAAGACAAACAGTCTACCAATTCAAACATCAGCACAGAAAATGAGAGAAGGTGAATGTTCTGCAGCATTTATAATTCTTCCTTATTCTGGGCTCTGAATTTGAAGTAACTTACCCCTTGAAGCCTGTCGTTGATACTGGAAATAAAGGTGCTTAAGACCTCTCTAAAATGAGAAAGAGAAAAAAAAAAACAACACAGAAGGAATAAAATAGACATGTAACGTTACTGAAGTAGTTAGAAACTGAAAAGATCACAGTGAATGTGAGACATGAAACACTGCAAGGCATAGTGCGGTGCACAATGTAAACAGAGAAATGTGCTTACTTCAGCAGACACAACCCTTTGAAGTCACGTTACTTGTTTTAGGAAAGCACAGATTCTGCTAGGTAGAGTAAGAAATATATAAATATTTGTGTAGGTACACACACACAGACATGCACATATATCACACAGGGGTATATACATATTTTTTTAACTCTCCCAGTTTTGGCGTAGCATTTCTGCCTCTCCCAGAAGTTTCGGAAGGCATTTACACAACTGCCTGCTAGCTGCTGGGGTGTCACCGCTGCACTATCTGCTCCGGAAGAACCCAGCCGTGGTGGAGGTGACGTGCCAGTTGCTGAGATACATGAGTATTATATTTGGACTAAAATAACTGTGGGAAAAACAGGGAAAAAAACTGCGGCATCAACAAAGCCCAAGCCAGGAAGAACAAATACTGCAAATCCTTTTCTCCCGAGATTATGCCTGTGGTTTCTGTTATCCACCCTTTTGAGTTGAGCGAGCCTATCAGGATCCAGGCTATATTCATGATTAACCTATCAAACAAAAATGCTAGGCCTGTTGCTAAGCAAAGCGATAACCTATTTCCTCTCTGAAGATTCGGGTCATTTTAAATTGATCATTTAGTAATCCAAACTGCAACAAACAGAAAGGTGGAGGCCAGGTAGAAGCTAATGGTGAGAATTAGGCAGGCCTTCTGAAATATTCCTAGCCTCAGGAGAGGAAGATGTTCATTCTAATAGTCAAACTTGTGGGGGATATAAATGGATAAATTACACATTTATCTCTGTAAAGATAATATAGTTATTTATATAAACATGCTTCTAATCTGGGAGTGCATCTGGAGCGCAGAAAGAAGCATAATTAATATAAAGAAGAAATAAAGGATAATTAAGAGTTCTGACTAAACATTTAAAACTGTGTGTCCATTCCTCATAATTCACTTACAAAAATCTTCCTCTTCTCTAATAGGCACCAGAGCATCAGGTTTTGCATTATCAGAAGCATAGTGCCCATTGCAAACGAGAAAGAGATACACAGTCTGATCTGATTAAAGGCTTTTAACAAAAATGTGTTTCACTTTGGATGTTACATTACAAAATGTACAGAGCTAAGAATTATTTATAGGTGCACTGGGGAGCTTGCCATCTTTCATTTTTGAG
Source organism: Anas acuta (assembly GCF_963932015.1). Classification (NCBI taxonomy): domain Eukaryota; kingdom Metazoa; phylum Chordata; class Aves; order Anseriformes; family Anatidae; genus Anas; species Anas acuta. Next base: position 9,630,645 of record NC_088989.1, on the reverse strand, counting down.
ATTGAAACTCTTAGCTTAATCCTTAAAGTCCTAGAGGACCTACAGGTACATTTAATTCTTAACGTCTGACAAAGAGCTCATTAGCAAATTATACTTGCCTGTTCCCAAAAACACACATACAAAAATCCTCTATATCAGAAAAAATTATAGAGATAGGTGCAGGTTTATAACACTGTAATCACTGCATCTTCCTCTGCACAGAAGTATGCTTGGCAATCTCCTTACCTGTCCTAAATGTAAATGTCATCCTAGCAGTCCCTTTTATACAGTCTATAAAATTTTGAGAAATATGGACTTTCACAAAGGAAAACAAACAAACAAACAAACAACAAAACCCTTGCTGATTAGATAAAGAAGGCAAAGGTAAATTCAGGATATAGTTTTGTTGTTCCTTCTGGCTTATGGCTGAAAGCATTACATAACTCTCATCGCAAGTAAACCCTATTCTCTCATCCTGTGACTCTTCCCAATCAGAGATTATCTAAAACCTGAAAAGACACTTTACTTGGAGAAATCTGCAGCTACGTCATGTGTGACTTTTAAGAGGAGAAGGAGGAGCTGCAGGGAGTGATAACAGATTTCACAGGAAGAATTCGTAATGGATGTCTACATACCGATCATATTTGTCCTTTATTTTGTTCTTATTCACTTCAAAATTTTCCAGGACACTTTTCCCTCTTCCTGCACAAAAATTAAGCAAGCCTTTTTCTCTTGTATCTTCATCAAATAACTGTGGTTTCGTTTGGTATTTAGAGAAAATACTGGGCTCGCTCTGTTGCACAAAAGAAAGGAAAATGTTGAAGTATAAAAATAATCAGAACATTAATTATCAAAAACTATTTCTGTACCAAGTGCTTTGCAGACAGAGGGTTCACAGTGATTGGACGTGACAGATTAGATGGGGTGAGGAGATTAAGAATTTGACGAGATTATTGTTCACTTAGTGTGCCTGGTTTGATCGGCTCCCTGTGGAACTGAAACTCAGACTGAATTTCTTCAGACTCAAGGCTTTTCCATCATCCTGACTGTTTTCAGTTGGTTGCAATCATCAGTTGCACAACACAGAGACTATAAAACAATTTCAGGGTGCTCCCTGCACATTAATCTAAAGGAAACCCTATTGAATTTCCTTTTGGGTGACATCATTTGCTGCCAAGCAGCAACATCGTCAGGCTGTAGTTGTTTTTCACATGCTCCGATATACATTTCAGAACAAGAAGATAACATTAGTACGAAAGCAGTGAAGACCTTCTTCATTCTACACACTTTCCAGACACTTTGTGACCAAAATAGAAATGCCTTTTCCTTAAAACATAAAAAAAGGCAAATTTCGTTAAATTGTTTTCTTTCATCCTGAACAGCGAGTTTCCTTTCCTCCATCTGATGAAAAGCCACACATTTAAAGGACAAGATCTTCAGCAAAACGCAGGGGACAACAGACAGGATCTGGAACTGAATGGCTGCCTAGGGCCACGGAGCTGGCACAACTGCTCTTTCCTAATCTTTGCTCTGAGGTGTCTTTATTTGGATCTGCTGGTATCTGCTCGTGGTGCAGGAACTATTTTAGTGAGACTGGTAACATCAGAGGCCACGTGCTATAGGAGAAAGATTTTGAGCTTAGAAGCTCTTCGTCTAAAGTCATTTAAGCATTTGCCATAACAACAATACAGCAAGGTAACTTGCAGGAAATGGAATTAAATGCCGAATACCTCTGTCATTCTTGCAGAAAGCTAATAAAGAGAAATGCAGTATTGTTCAAAGAGGGAATAGATGAAATATTCTAGATGGTGTAAAGACATTAGATTGAGACCAATTTCACATTATGTTAGTTATTAAAAATTGTGATCAAATAAAATATCCCAATAATAGTCATATAAATAAGTTTTTTCACCAACCAGGCTGCTATTTGGTCTAGTTACGGTAAGTATGTACTCCTCTTATTGTATCAGAAGATAACTTGATTTCAGCAGGCTCAGCCAATTTTACCACCAGTTTTCAGTATTTTCCATTAATTTAGATGGTGGCTGTGTGTGTGCAGGGCTGAACGGGGGAGCAAAACTCACGTCCTGGGAGTTGTGCTGTCCCAGCTGCGTGCCCAGCTCCAGCGGTGCCACTGCCGACTGCACGTTCTCCGGGCAGAACTGGGAGCCAAAGAGCAGCTGAGAATCACTGAGACTCGAGTAGTCGCTGGGAGCATTGCTCCGGACAGAAAACTTGTTAGGCCTGAAACGGGACAGAGTGCGTTATGAGTGAATCTTTCTTTTTCCCTGAGTGCCACCCAAATGAACCCTTCCCAGCTGGCCTTGACTTCGTGCTATGTTCCTCTCTTTCTGTTCCCCTTCACAGACACAGCTGCTGCCAGTTTGCCCCCCAGGACTGCGGTACGATGCCAGGTTCCCCCAGGTGAAGGTTTGAAGGTTTCCCACTGGCTGTACTGCTTTTTGTTCTGGCAGAGCCTGCCTTCAATTTTTATTTTTATTTTTTGCTGGCAAAGACAGAGACTTCTTCATTTTTCGTATTCCATTGCTCCATGTTTACAAGGTCAGATGAACTGCTTAGGCTAGGTCCAAATGTAAGAAATGCTGGCCCAGGCTTATTCTCTCCAAATTAAGCTACCAAATTGCAAGAGGTGTGTTGCTGCCTTTGGTGCTGTTTCTCAGTATCAATAGGTGAAAGCCTTTCTTCCACCTCATCCACCTGTGCCACTGTACAAAGCCTCACCCAGCCCTCCCACAGGAACAAAAATCTCACCGTGTAACAATTCCTAAAAAGGGTCAAGGAAGAAACAAACTGAATTAATTAAAATCTAAAGGTTTACTAATAAATCACAAGGACTTTCTCCTGATCAAGCCTGGCATAACAGTGATAAACGGAACGGAATTAGAGATCAAAATTAATGAAGGAGACTCTTAGGCAGACTCTTCCATAACAAATCATGTAACTAAAGTAAAAAAGAGCAGGAGACTAATTCGTGTGTCTAACAAAAGATGATCACCCCAACATTTATTAGCAGTGACGTGTTCGGTTTAATCCCCACTTTTGGAAGGAGCCCAAACACCATGCACACAAAAGGGAGAGGGTTTAGTGGGAGCATTTGAACTGCTCAGCCTCCCTCTTCTTCACAGAGCGGTGTCAGTGACAATATCACATTAATACTTCTGGCTTTGAGCTCACCGAGTGCACTGAGCTGCGGTCAAAAATAGAGAGATGAGGTATGGGTTTGTGGATCCTCAGAAAGCCTGACAAATCTGCCTGAATTCAAAACCTCCCTTGATCTTTCCGTGGGCCCCAAATCTACCAAAAGAGAAATCTGAACGTAACTTTCACTTGCACGGCTTCCTGTTTCCACCCCAGCTACGCTTTGTACAAAAGAACTCACTTTATATCTGCAACCCGCAGCACGTCAGGAAGAGATGTGAGCACGCGGGCTGCCACCACCCCGGCCTGCAGTGTAGGTATCACATCTCCTGCACTGGTTTGCTAAACCTGACAGTCTTTTAGGCAAGAAAGCTCCCTCTTGGTTTGAGGAAGGGTTTTTACACTCCCCAAGTGCTTCCTGCCAACGCACGGCTCCATGACCCCCTTGGAAAGCGCCCGGTGCTCCTGGTGGATGCCACATCCCTGCTGGATGCTCTGCTGAGCACCAGGCTGAACACAAGGGGCTCCGCTGCTGCCGTGGGGAGCCCTGCAGCTCAGAGGTCTCGGCGAGGTCTGGGTGACTTCCCCGCCTCTCTCTGCACTGACACCATGACCAAAGAAGGCTGCAGACGGCTCTGGAGCCTCATTTTTCTGTCTGAAGTCCTCTCTTGGTGGTTAGTTTAGGAATGATGGCACTTCTGCAAACGATGGGGGGAGACGAACCAGATGTCTCTCTGAGCACATTCCTTCCCAGATTTCTTTCTCCCTTGCTAAATGCTGCTGGCAGCTAATTTGCTAACAAAGCCATCTGGACAAGGCATCAGCCTGGCCACGCTTGGGCCAGGCCTTCCCGTGACGGTGAGATCAGACAACCACGGCTCTCCAGCCACCTGACCGTTTCCTTCAGGGTGCTGGGCTTCACGGGTGCGTGACCTGTCCTAAATATAACCCCTTCCTTATAAACAGCGAGGAAGCATTCTAGATATCCAATCCCGGTTAGAAGTCCCTCCTAGGTGATGCAATAGTTTATCTCAGGAGAACTCTGAGCTTTCTGCTAAAACGAGCCATTCCCTGAGTCATCCGCGCATTTGTGCCAAGAGTGCTCCTCTGCTGTTTGCACTACTGGATGCACTCAGAGCAAAAAAAAAGATGTAGGTACGGAAGACAAGCGCCATCACAAGCTCCTGGCAGCTCCAAAAGCGCTAAATCATACTCTGCCAACCATGGAATGGGTTCTTTTTCCCACCTAATGAAATGCAAGGTATTGTAATATTGGCAGCTCCGACACTTTCTGTAATATGAGCGTGACCTCAAAAATCTGCAGCCCTCTGCATATCTGGGGAGTCAGCTAGCTCCTCGCGGTCTCAGTTTCCCTGTTGTCAGTGTGAATAACCCTCCCCCTGAGAAGCTGGATCTTTGTGGAGCTTCTTGCATTTTTCCCAGTTCCAATCATTTCCAATCATCCAAATACTATCACCAGATGTGAACGTATCACCTTTAGGCTAAAGGGCCTGCCTTTCCCCCAAATAGCTGTCAGATACAACACTCCAAGAGGAACACAGCACGCAATAAATCCCCTCTCCTTCTGTTCCTAGATGTTCCTAGGTGCATTAACACCCTAAACCACATAACTGTAGTGTCATAGGCCTTATTGGTCTGTAAAAACAATTTTTACTCTGCTGTGTGGATCCATCTTTATGTGCCAACACCAGGCTCCAAGAGTCGGTTGGAAAAGCAATATGAGTCTCCCACAATTTCCAAAATAACATCTATTGGTGGTGCTGCTGTGATTTTATTTAGTTCTATCATCCTCCCTGAACCTGTGCCAACATCCCTCCTTTTCTGAAGCTCTGTGGGTGAAGCTCACTTACACCTTCCTGACATATTTCTTCGAAGTGCAGCAAAGCTTCTTTCCCAAGAAGAAATCTTCTTCTCCTGGTAGCAATCTTGAGCTGTATCAGTGCTCTTCTCCTGCTTGCTATCCAGAAAATCTCCCAGCCCTTCCTGCTCCTTCTCATTTAGTGACCAGGACTGCATCACAACAAATCCAACTGAAATGCTGGATGCTCCTTTTCATCTGCTCTTCCTCGTAGCTTTATTCTGTATGTATAGGAATTGTCTCTAGCTCTCCTATGCTGCTCTCGTAGTTACTGTTTGCAGCCTGTCAAGGTGTTTAGCAAACAAGCAAGGATCAGCGTTTGCTTTGGGTATAGAGGAGAAACTTTAGCATCCAGGGGGATTGGAGGAGTTCAAATGAAGGAGTTTTAGTTGCTACTGCAGCTTCCAGCCATTTACTTTGCTGGAAACAGCATCAGCATAACATTATTTTTCTTTTCCCTGTCCTCTGGAATTGAATGACCTGCTTGTTGCAAATCGTTCATTTCATTGTTGCATTTGTATCCTATAAGGAATTTCTACAAACAGATTTTGGCATCGACCTTAATGTATTAACCACAACAGGGTCCCTATAGGTTTTTCAGCTCAGACACTGCCTCCAGTTTCCAGATTTCAGGCTCAAATTCCTTCCGCTCTTGTTTTAATTCCTCAAGGTCATTTTTACTTTCTATGAGCAACTCCATTATTCATTCCAACGTGATTCAATAGCACCCAGACATTCCTCACCTTGGAAACCGCGTTAGCTCCTTTGTCCTGAGCAAGGAGCCAGTAGTCAGAGATTTCTGCGGCACAGCCTTGTTTACTTACACAAAATTTATCCCTGGCCACATTAGGAATCAGACATTTGGAGGTAATTTTTTTGCCCCCCAGTCTGAAGCTGTCTTCCAGCCTGCATGGCACACTCAGTTTCTGATTCCTCCAAGGCTCAGGGTTCTTACAGCTGCTCATTCATCGGCGTTGTCTTGGCTGTCTCCATTTTCTGCTAATTCTGGGACCTTAAGGCAACTTCAGAATTTGTGGCTCTGCTATGTGGGATGGAAATTCGTGAAATAATGGATCGAGTAAGGCTGTTAAACTTGGAAGATGTTTCTCAACAGCAGAAATATGATATAGAGAGCAATGGCCCAAGCAGGCCTCAGCTTATAGCATCCTTTTTGAATGCCTCTTTAATATTTTTATCATGTATTGGCCTTACATGCTCTCTGGCAGGCTTTCTGCTTCTGATGTCTCTGGAAATAGGTTTATTAGTAGTTCTTATGCCTCTAGCAAGTTTCTGCTTTTCACATGAAACAAGAAAATTCTGGTAACTTCAATTTAAAATCATAATATATCATTGCCTATTTTTATATTTTTAATACTCTTTACTTTCTTAAAACACACCCTCTCATTTTCAATAGTCTTCTTTACCATGGCATTTAGCAGTGTCAGGCTGGTACCAGTCCATCTCCAGTCTGATCTGATAGCTTGTAGGCATGAGTTCTATGCTTCAGTATGACTCTGAATAATGAGGCTCTTCAGTATGAGGTCTAAATAATCCCTGTGCCTCAGGCAAACATTTAACCCTTTTGGCTGTCCCTTTACATTTATTTTAATGAGGCTTCGTACTTCTATGTCAGTATCTTTTTTTTTGAAATTACACATTTTTGTGGTGGATTTTCGGCTTTTGTTGCTCCGCATGATGCTGAGTCCAGTTCATTATTGCCACTTTTACAGCAGCACCACAAAAGTAATATTCTGAACGAGGGTCTTGTGCTCAGCTCGAGACCAAGGCAAGATGCATTTCTTCCCTGGGAGTTCCCTGACTGAGGCGGGTATTTATGGTGCTGAAAATCTAGTTTCAGCATCATGCCCCAGCGATGCTTACCCGGTCGATATAAAGCTAATTGAAGCATCATTGCTTTTGTGACCGCTATTCTCAGGTCCTCTGTGATCCTCCTCCGTGTTCCCTTCTGGCTGGGCAGTCAGCAGTACAGCTCTAATACGACATTTTCCCTAATTAGCTCTGGCATTTCAATCCACAAAAATTGTGTTGTTTGTCGATACACTTAAATTGACTCTAAGCTTTCTCCGCTGCATAGCTGTCACTTTATTGGCCTCACATCCTCCCACCTTCTTAAATAATTGGCACCCTGATATTACAGCGTCCAACTAGACAACTTTCCTTCCGATGAGTTTCTAAGATCTCTATTATGTCAATATTTGTACATTACAAACAGGCAAAACAGGGACTCTGGTTACCCCATCCTATTTCTCAGGCTGCCAGCAGTCACAGAGAAGATTATGTGTGCTTGACAGACAGATTATGAATAAAACCCCAAGTCCCCAGTCTGCTGTGAGATGCAGACAGAAAGGAGTTACAAGAGGTGATGGTTCAGAGCAATCTCGGGCTTCTGCAGAAACTCTGTCATGACCTTATTACATCACTGGAGCTCTGCATTTCTTATGGACCTGGTGGCAGCTGCTCTCAAAAGTTAACACCCTGCCTCAAACGTGCAAAGAACTAACACTGTGAGCTGTACCCTGCCAATACTATATGCTGATTTCATGTTTCAGCTTAGAAGCTCTCTTAAAGACAGTATTCTGCAGTTTATACATCATATCCTGCTGTAGTGAGAAAAGTATCTAGTAACAGGAGAAGAGAGCCGGCAGAAGTAATTAACACATCTTCCCCCCATCTCAAATACATGCACATACTCCTATGAATAACTTTTTTTTTTTCCTTAGAAAAAGTTAATTTGCTGTCTGAGAACCCTCTCCTTCATCTTAATTCTTCCAAAAGCCCAGCTGCATTTTCAGTAATGTTTCATGACCTATTGGACCCTCTCAACTCACTTCAAAAAAAATGTAGAGTGCTGAGGAGTAGGTGTTAAAATCTTGTCTGTATTCTTCTCCTGCATTAATAAAATAGTTAAAAGAGAAGATCTAGTAGCTGACAGGACACTTTGGAGGAGGAAGGAACTCAAACAATCCCCTTACAAACAGGCACCAGTACTTCTTCTACTCATTTCCTTTGGTATTGCACAACTCCACAGAATGCTTTACATATATATAAATTACATAAATATTATATATACACATACAGACGTTCACAACTACATTTCCCCAGTTCAGTCTCTGACCAGAATGAAAGTCGCAGGTTTCCAAAGCACTGAGACATAACTTCTTAATTAAATTTAAAAATATATATTAAAAAATCTGCAGGTACCAAGACAATAGAATTATGCAATGCATGTTTATAAAGACTAAATCATGACAGATATAAACACACTTTTCTCTGAATTGGCTCCCCTTTGACCCTTGCATCTGTGCAAAACTCAATTAATTCATAGGTATATGACAAGCACTTTTATAACGGGAAAGGAAACTGCTATTATGCTTTCATTATCATTCATCATCATGGTAACATCAGGCCACATCAGAGACAGTATGACTAAAATCGTGAGTTTGAACAACAGTTAGTTATATAACTACCAGAGGATCAGACGACCAAATTCATCAATTAGCTTCCCCAGAATTAAACAAGAGATAAATCTGGCTCTGTTTTTTAGCCAAGTGATGCAAAGAGTATTACTCTGCTACATAAAAATGTAGCATGTCTTAGCATTTGCTCTCCAGATGTTTAATACAAGTAATATTTGTTGTTTCATTGTATATTATAGATGTGGAGACTTGGAGCTGCTCTTTGACTTCTGCTGGGAAAAAAAATCAGCCATGCATATCAATGCAGTATATGGAATAATTTTGGTTACATAATGTGTAATGATATTGCAAATTATGATTCATTTTATCTATCTTTTACGCAAGGCAAGAAAGGAACATTTAACTTATCTAATTAGACATGTTGCATAAGATAGGCCATAGGACTTTCCTGAATAAATTCCTGCTTGAAGCACAGAATAGATTTTAGCAGAACATCCAGTGATTTTTAAATTCCCTACAATGGTAAATCTATCACAGTGTTTAGTAGGCTGAGTATGCAAACACAAACAGAATCACAGAACAGGTTAATTAACCAAAATTCACCAGACCAGGACTAACTGCAGATCAATTCTAGAGAGATTTCTTTTTGTTCCCTCAGCTGTCCCGTGTCCATGCCTCCCCCCATACTCCCACCCCTTCTTTGGCAGTACAGTGACCATGCAATTGCGGCAGAGTCTCCAGAAACAGTCTCTAGAAACAGAAAGCTACAACAAAATGGTGGCTTCTGCTTTTCCAGCTGCTAGATCACCTCCTAGGTTATGTATCTTGGAGAGTTTCTGTCTCTCCCTACCCTAGACCAAGACAAGAGAAGAGCCTTAAAATCACCAGAAAGTTGGGAAGCAGGGCAGGCATAATGGCTGTTTCTCTTAATCAGCACATCCCATGTTTGAACCAAACCGAACCACATTTCACTGTATTGCACCATATTTGCAGAAGTGCCTCTTAGCGCAGGAAATATAACCTGCTGTTCCTCAGGATGCCTCTGTTTATAGAACTCGAACCCAAGTAAATGGACCACTAAAATGTTTAATTTGTATAAATGTTATTAAACAGCCAAAGCATTGATAATCCCAGGAATGTTTTACATTGGCAGTGCAAGACCTCCAAAATATGTTGTGCTATAACCTGTCACATGTCAGTCTGAGGTTCCTTGTATTTACAATTCCCTTATAATCTTAAGAGAGGCTGTTGTACTTAACAGGCTCTGTGGTATAAACTGTGCACACTGGGAATCACGCAGATCAGACACACATGACGTGCAGTTAGTGCATGTAGCAAGAAAGCACATTTTTGTATTTTTCTAAGGTAGGAAACTCTGGGCCAATGTGGAGAATGCAGAGCCCTTATCTGGAGACATATGAATGACCTCTGGAATGAACACTGCACGAGTGCCAGGATACATAAGCCGATGGGAAATTTCTGGCTTATCTGACCCCACTATACTGTCAAATACCACTTACGTGCGTTTTACTGCAAACTCACAGGGTAGCGACCCTGAGAAAAACACAGCCCATCCCGATGGCTCCAGTCTGATAAGCACGAAAATGGTGAAAACATACAGCACTTACCCAGACGCTGTTGGAGTGCTGAGCATCTCCTTGATGTTCCAGACGTTAAAATTCATTTTTTCAAGATTGACTGTTAGAAAGGAAAAATACAAGAGCTGTCAATTGCAGGTGTCAGAATAAAACCACCCACAGGGCCACCAGCTGCACCCTGATGGTGGCAGCACCCCACTGGCCTCGTTGCCTTGCAGCCAGGGCGTTTTTGGGTTTGGGAGTGAGGGAAGGCTCCCTCAGGGCCCTGTCCCCATGGGATTCATGTACAGCCCGAGCTCGGGGCAGTTTGTGCATTTTTCCTCCCTCATCACCCCCCCTCCGGACATCCCTCCCCACTCCCCAGGCATGCATGGCCTCCTCCCTCCTACCCGCTGGCTGCAATGTCACAGTGCTGCCCACACTCTGCCAGTAACACTGCAAGGAGGAGAAATAACAAAAAGAGTTAAAGCCCCTTTAGGACGGAGCACGCCAGCTGCAGGGGGAGACGAGAGGCACCTGCGGCCCCAGGGAGGCCCAGCCAACATGGCCGACATGGCCACCATGCGGCTGGGGCTGGGCCTGGCTGCTCCCTGCGGGTCCAGGGTGCAACCAGTGTCCGGGTGGGGGGCTCGGGGGTCCCCCCTGATCTGGGCTGTCCCCAGGCAGATGGGGGGGACACCCTTGTTCTGGGTGAAGGGGGTGCTTGGGGGCTCAGTGCCCCTGGGCTGGTCCCTAGTGGCAGCCATAGCACACCAGGTGGCTTCGTGCCCAGGGGCTGTGCGGGCTCTTGTGTCAACAGTGCTCTCAGAAATGCAGAACAGCTTAATTTTACCCACCAGTATGACAGAAATAACCCATGATCTAAACATGCCCCGGAGAAAGATTCTCAAATATGGTTTTACTGGAATTTTTTCATTGCACGTCACTATCCTCCTCATCTTCAGGAATGGAAAATGGGCATGCTTACTTGCCTGTTTTTTTTCCCTTTAATTCAAAGTAATTTTAAAGCTGGTTAAACTGTTTGGTCGTCAGTTTTGAGGATGCTCCATAAGCACTAAACCACTGCAGAAATAAGGCTGCTGTAAATTTACAGATAGATTAGAGAAGCTCGTCACATCCCCTTCACGCTCCTCCTGCCTGGAGAGCAAGTTTTAGTGTTAACAGCAGCCTGGAGCTCCGAGGTGTCAAAACAATGCCTGTGTTGTGTGTCATCCCGAACAGCAGCAGCGTTGATGTATATATCTGCTTTCCTTAACAAATCCTGCAGAACTGAAGCTTTCACTTAAATAATTCTGGACTTTTACCCATAACAGACTTCTTGGAGCAACTCTGCTGCTTGTTTGTGTGTGTAACAACAGGGCTACGTCTGGTATAAATAGCTGGAATTTATCTCCACGGCTTGTTAACTCTCAACCGTGTGATGATCCAGTGGCGGAAAGATTTTCTAGGGCTGAAGCAGAGAATTGCAGGCTGTCTGTGCTCCCACTGCAGTGATCTGATAATGGCCAAGCTGTCAAAGGCTTAAAGCCTAACCTTCCTCCAGAGAGCGCTGCTGTGGGGGACACCTGTAGCTATGGCACTGGTTGAGTAAATAAGGGCTTTGCTCTGCTTCCGTGCTTTGTACAGCTCGGGTGTACAGACTGACACCAGTTCTGTTATCGCTGCGCTGAGGCTGGATACAGCCCTGCATCACAAACGGTGGGGTTCTGTCCTTTTATTGTTCATAACTGGAAAGTCTAGAACTCCCTTCATAGGAGACCACAGGGCCCTGTATCCATTTACAGCACTTCCCCTGGTATTAGGAAAGGATTTGCTGGTACTTTGTGCACCAGCTATAGGACTTGGCACCCGCTTGGTGCATTATTTTAAGTTATTATGCAGAGCTATTCATATTGCTGATGTGGCTGGAGCTTTCTGGTTCGAGCGTCTACTGAGTTTGTGGAACGTGATAAATGAGATTTTGTATTTCCATCTCCCCAACAACAGAAAGAAATTTCTATAAGGAAACACATTTTCTTAATTATAGGTTTGACAGCTAGCTCCAGTCCCAGTCTCCCCCCGTCCGTAGCAGAGCTCTGTGGAGATCTGCAGTGTTGCCTGGTGCTGGCTTGTAGCAACAGCTTCTAGCATGAGGGAGTTTGGCCAGATACTTGAAGGTTTTCATTTAGTAAAAATTAAAAGAACATGCCAGGAGATAGACAGCAATATATCTTGTACATTCCTCAACTGTTTTTCTTTCGTTCGTTAGCATTTCATTAGCAGCTCACATGAGCTCTTCAGTTAATAATGTGTCAGTCTTAAGCGCAGTCAAGGCCATCGTTCATTTTGCTTTTTTGCCTGAAGATTTTTCCATCCATCCCAAGATGTCCTTGGCTATTGTCCTGGCCACTCTCTTCTCCTAATTTGGCTGGGATCCGGGTCTAGTACCCAAAAGTGAAGACAGAAAAGAAGGAGCAATCCAAACTTTTAGAATAGGTCACGGATTTTTCTCTGTTTATCTCAAGTGAAACAGTCAAGCAAAATGGAGCTGCAGTGGGTGGACGTGTCCCAACCCCCCAAAACATGCAGGAGGCAAGGGTGCTAATAAAAGAGCGGAGAAGCTCTCTGCAGGGCAGGGGCTGCTGGCCCCACCGGGCTGGCACCATTGCCACTGGAAATGTCACCACAGCAGGGACACATGACAGTGAGGTGCTCCCAAGCCGTGGCTTCCCCCTCTCACAACATTGGTTTTGGAAAAAACAGTGCCAGGCACCGGTGCCCGCTGCACAGCCCCCTGTCACTGGAAGGGAACGCTGCAGAGGAGGTGCGCAGGACTGTCAGCGTGCTGGTGACTCAGCGCCTGATTTATCCTGTCCATGCGATGCTCCCACGGGACAAGCTCATTAATCAGGTCTGCGTGTCCAATGCAACTCCATGATTTAGGGTCCCACACAACAAAAGTTGTGGTGAGAGTGAAGTTCTTACGAGCCTTGGTGGATTCTGGAAAGGGCTAGCAGGCTGGGGAGAGGTACCATGGCTGTCCCCTCCCTGCACCCCTGGAAGAAAAAGCCTGCAGGGGCCAAGCTTGTAGGAGGGGTGTTGTGAAAATGGGATGCTGCTGCAGTATTCACAGGAGAGGGCCAGAGCCCCCCTGTGCTGTGCTTGGAGGATGGGATCTCTCTTTCCAGCCCCCAGACCTCCCAGCACAGCGCAAGCTGCTGACTTTGTCCAGCTGCCAGCGCATGCCCCCCGCTGCTGAGGCACAGATCAATCACGCATTCAGGGCCCCTGCTGATGCTGCTTCTGGCACAGCTGTGGTTTCTATGGCAACTCCAGAGGTGGATGCAGGGATACTCCAGCCGAGGTACCAGGTATCCCAGGATATTCCTCCCGAAACAGAGGCAGGCAGCTCCTCTCTGACCCGTGCCCAGCATCTCCCACGCGGTGCCCTGGCTCATGGCACAGCCGGGCACGGCACTGCCCTGGCTGCTGTCACGCTCTGTGGTGCCTTGGCCGCTTGTTTCCCCCTGTGCTACCCACACGAGGATCACACCGTCCGTCTTCTCCAAAAGGTCAGGCATTCACACTTGATATTTACCCGGACCTGTGAGATCTTTCTAATGCCATCTCATTAAAAGACCGAATCCCTCGGCTGTGTCTGCGGCCGCTGCTCTGTGCTTTGGGGTGCGTGACTTTGCATGGAGCCAAAAGCAATAAGGCTCAGGCAGGGCCACGGTGCTGAGCGATCTGGGACGTCAGTCCCTGCACCCATCTCACCACGTGTCCCCGACTGTCACCCACAGACATCACCAGCACTGAGCTCACCTTCCCATCCTGATGCCAATAAGTGGGAAATGTGGTGTTCCTACTTCCCCAGGCACCACACCATGCTCCAGCCAGTGTGCTGGTGCTCGGGTGAGACCACGGGCTCCAGAGCAGCCACCCCAGGCAGCCAGCAGCCAGGTCAGGAGCAGCTGGAGGAGCATCCCAAGCTGGGTAGCAGGGCAGGAGTCCTGTGGGTAGCAGGATACAGGGACCTCCTGTCTCATGTAGGGGATGTCTCTTCTCTTGCCAAGCCCCTTATTTCTCGGCAGCACCTTCAGTCTTCCAGCAGCCACCTCCATCCCGTCCTCTCTTGCACACCAGCTCCCTCTGATAAAACTCCTCTCTCTGCCACGGTGTTCACCCCCTGAAGCCTCTTTGCCCAATGGTGCAGGGTCCTATTGGGGAAGAGCTCACCGGGCTTCCCCTTGGGTTTTCCCAACGGGCTGCATGCAGCACATCCCCACCCGCAGCAGGACAACAGGACGGCAGCAGGGTAAAACCGCACGTGTTTCATTTATTCGAGGTGCTACGTCACCTCCTAGGCACTGAGCTACAGGGCACCTCTGCGCTACATGAGACATCGACTGGGTCTACGACGACACAGCACTCACTGCTACACACACGGCACGGACACGGGGCCGAACGGGGCGGCACGGTGGCGATGGCCCTGCCTCCGCGGCTCCCCGTGCCAGCGGCCTCGGCCCTCCCCAGGCACCGGGACAGCAGGATTTGTCCCTGGGCTCTTCTGCCGTGGGGCAGCGGCAGCACCCGGCGGTGCGGGAGCCCAGAGGGATTTCGGATGCATTGTGAGAAACCGTGGCCGCTGCGGCGCCCGGCATCGCGGGACGGCGGCTGCCCGGAGCTGAGCCGCCCCTGCACGGGCGCACGCACACCCTGTCCCCGTCTTCAGGCACTTGGTGCTCCGCCGGGGCTGCTCCCCGGGCTGTGGGGGCTCTCTCAGGGCACCTCCCGCAGGCACAGGGCCTCGACGGCGCCGCTGGGGCCCTGCGCAACCCCGCCGATGACGAAGAGCAGGCCGGGGGCTGAGCAGCTGGAGCAGGAGCAGCGGCCGGTGGGCATGGGGGGCAGTGGCTCCCACCTCTTCCGCGAGAGGCTGAACCCCTCCACCGAGTCCAGGGGGCACGACTGGTTCCCTGCAAGAGAAGGCACGGCATCAGCCCCTCCCTGCACACCCCAGGCTCTGCCGTTCCCTGCTCAGAGGCTTTTAATGCCCCAGCTGAATCCCACTAATTGTGGCTGGTCCCTGAGCCCTCTGCAGCGGGGGATCTGCAGTCTCAGTGGTAATTACACGGGGGCACAGCGGGATTAGCAGCATCCCCAGGGTGATGGCTGCCGGCACCCCACCGCTTGCCTTCCCTCCTGCCCTGCCGCCAGCTCGCCGTGCCCCGAGCCCTGGCCGTGTGGCTGGGTGCTGCGACTGCCCCGGGCAGCCCTCCCCGCAGCGTCCCCGCCGCTGAATGGCAGCACTGACCTTTCCCCAGCTCTCTCGGGAGAGGGATGCGGCGCTGCAGCCCTGCACAGCCGGGCTGAGCCAGCACGCGGCGCACAGCACCAGGGAAATGCAGCCATGGGGCAAAAGCAGCCCTGCGGGGAGCACCAGCAGCCCCTGGAGGGGCAGTAGGGTTTCCCAGTTTTGCTCACACTTGGGAGGCACAGGAGGGACATGGGGATAGAGTTAGGGCTGTGGGGCTGCTGAGCATGCAGCAGTGCTGCTGTGGTTTTGTGCAGCCCCAGGGCTGTGCAGGAGGTGAGAAATTAGAGGTGTTCGTGCACCGAGAGCCCGTCTCCCCACCGCTGCGGCACCGGTCAGCAACGTGCCGCAGAGGACAGGGAAGGGAACGCGGCCACACGGCTCCCCCAGGTGTTACCGAGGCCGCCCACGGCCACCACTCGTCCTCCCAGGCAGCTGGCCACGAAGTCAGCTCTCTTCTCCCTCATGCGGATGGCGCGGCTGGGCTTGCTCCAGGCACCTGCAGGGCAGAGGCCGTCAGCATCACCCCCCAGACCCCGCGCTGCAGGCACCATCCGCGCCGCCGGGACTCACCCTGCACGGGGTCGAACATCTCCACGGTGTTGACGAAGTGGGGGCGGGAGTAGAAGTTGTGGGGCCCCGGCTGCTGCAGCCCCCCGAGGCTGAAGAAGATGCCGTCGGCCACGGCGCAGGCGGCGAAAGCGCGGCGGCTGGGCACGCTGGGGTAGCGCGTCCAGCTCCTCGTCTCCAGGTCGAAGGCCTCGAAGGCGGTGACGGGCAGCTTGCCCTGACGGCCCCCTGCGCATGGATGAGATTCTGGGGCTGTCGGCACCCCGAGGGGCAGCCGGCACCGCCAGCAAGGCCCAGCTGCAGTGCCGTGGTACAGTGTGCACAGAGAGAGCTTGGGGTGTGCCGGGGGCTGCAGGGGAAATCCCCCCTGTCCACTGGGGCAGCCCTGAGGGGTGCTCAGCTCGCCCACCTACCCAGCAGGAAGATCTTGTTGCCCTGCAGGAAGGCGGATGCCCCGTAGCAGGGGGTGGGCATGGAGGGCAGGGGCTGCCAGTGGTCCTTCGCCGGCTCGTAGACGCGGACCAGCGCCTGCGGAGAGGTGTCTGCTCCCATTCCCCCCAGCGCGTAGACGGCACCGTCTGTGAAACCAGCGGGGGTGAGGCAGGGAGGGCTCCCAGTCACCGCTGCGGGGTGGCCGGGGACAGCGGGCACGGCGAGGCCTGATGCCAGCAGTGCCCTGACCCCGCTCGGACCCCTCGCCCGCCCCAGCCGCCCGGCGCAGAGCCCGGCACCAGGCCATCGGCTCTAATTATCCTCGGCAGCACCATCTCCCTGGAGACACCATGGCAACACAGCCATGCTGCCAAATCCCTCTCCCGCCGCCGCCGGCACCCCTGCCCGCGCCCACCACGGCCCCGCTGGCCCCCTGCCCCGGGGCGATCCCATCACATCCCCATCCCAGGATCCAACACGCGCATCCTCTACGAGACCCTCATCCACGGGCCGCGTCGAGGCTCGGAGGTGAAGTTTGGGCAGAGCCCGACGGCTGCGCACCCATCCCCATCGCCCACCTCTCTGCACAGCCGCGATGCCCATGGAAGGCTGTGCCAGCGCCGCCTTCTTCTCCCACTTGCCCTCATCCACGTGGTAGACCTCGACGGAGGCGAGGGGGCTCTGCGAGGCGTCCACGCCGCCCACCGCCAGGATCTGCTTGCCCACGGCCAGGGCGGCGGCACCGGCCCGCGGCGTGGGCAGCGGCGGGAGCGCGGTCCAGCGCTGGGTGGGGAGGTCGAGCACCTCGGCGGCGCCCAGCGCGCGCCCGCTGCCCCCGCAGCCGCCCAGCACGAAGAGCTGCCCGTCGCGGTGTGCCGCGCTGCAGTAGACGCGCCGCGTGGGCATGGCGGGGAAGGAGAGCCACGCGAAGGCGCCCGCGCCCGCCGCCGCCATGGGACGGCTCAGCCGCCCGGGGGGTCCCCGGGCCTCGCCGTGCCACCCATCCGGCCCACGGTGCCGGTGGGGCTCGGCTTGGCGCTGGCCCGGCTCCCAGCGGGCTCCTGCGGGGGAGAGCGGAGGGGTCAGCACCGGGCACCGACAGCCCGGTACCTCCGGGAGCCCCGGGAGCAGCACGGTGCCCTGCTGCTGGGATCCCGGTGCCCGGCACGCACCCCACGGGGCTCCCGCACCCCGGGGACTCCCGGTGGCCAGCCCATACCCGCCCACCCTCCAGCTCCCCAGGGCTCCCGGTTCACGGTCCCGTCCTCCCGGGGGCTCCCGGTGCACGGCCCCGGTCCCCCCGAGTCTCCTCTCCCTCTCCCCGGGTCTCCCAGCGCATCCCCTGCACCCCGGGGGCTCCCGGTGCACCCCCCGCACCCCGGGGTTCCCTGCGCGCACGGTTCGCGTCCCCCGGGGCTCCCGCACCCCGGGGCTCCCCCTCCCCGCCCCGGCCTCCTCCCGGGGCTCCCGGTGCGCACCCCCGGAGCCGTCCCGCCGCCGCAGCCCGGGAGCGGGGCAGGCACCGCGGCCGCGCTCACCTCGCCGCCCGTTCCGCCGCTCGCAGCTCCGCGCCGCCGCCCGCCCCGGGTCCGCCCGCTGCCGGTGGGGGCGGCGCCGCGCCCGCCCGCTCCCGTTCCCCCCCCCCCTCGCTCCCGGTACCTGCCCCCGGGTCTCTCTCCCACCGTCCTGCCTGCCCCGGGGCCACCGGGCTCGCAGCGCCCTGCCCGGTCACCGTGCGCCAGGGAGGCACCGGAGGGAAGGGACCGGAGCCCCCCTGCTCGCTGCCCCACCGGGGATCGCCCCCAGGGGATCCCCGGGGCTTGGCCCAAACTTGAGGGGCACAGGGGGGGTGGCCAAGGCTGGAGGGAAGCGGGGGGGGCTCCCCTGTGCCCTCCCCGCCTGGAAATTCCTCCCCACTTCGCTGAGCTCCGTGAGCGAACGCGGAGGGAAAGGTGCATCCCCTGGCTGCACAGGAAGGGCACTCACAGCAGGAACAGGGGGAGATTTGTTTTAAGATCAGGTGGAAGTGGCAGGGAGTGTCACTGCTAGGGAGAACACCGCGGTGTGAGCAGGTAACACCGCGCTTCCCCGGGGCACCGGCACCACACCAGCTGCCCCTGTAGGATGCAGGAGTGGGAACGGAGACAAACAGCAGCGTGGCTGCGTGGGGGGCAGCACCACGGCCCTGCCCCACGAGCAGAGGGGCACAAAAAGCCCCAACCTTAGCCCAGGAGCAGGCACAGGGGCAGAGAGCTCCCACCCCGCTGTGAGGAAAGGACAGCAGTTTCCTCCAGGGTTGCCTTCACACAAGCTCCCAGGACACTTGTTTTTTGGGCACAGGGGTTCCCGGTAGGATGGAGTGGACACGGCACACGTCGGAGAGGAGAGGGGATGGCTCAAAACAACGCCCAGCCCGGGACTTTGTGTGCAGCGGGAAGGAAGCAGGGCACGTCCCCATCCCAAGCCCCTCAGCCCTGGCCCTGCCAGCGTGGAGGCATCACTGTCCATCACTGTCCATCACTGTCCATCACTGTGCATCGCACTGCTGGCTCGGGGAGCTGCTCCCCATGCGGGCCAGGTAGCGGTCATAGTTCTCCTCACACCTCCTCACGCAGCGGAGGAAATAGTCCTTGTCCGTGATGGCCTCCAGGAGGTCGGTCCGCACCAGGCAGACGTCGTACAGCTCCGAGGTTGGGGCGCACCGGGGGCTGCTGCTGCCTCGCTCCGAGAACACCTGCGGGGAGAGCAGAGCAAAAAAGCACCCGCAGCCCGCTGGGGGGGATCCTGCCTCCATCCTCGGCTTCCAGCTAACGGTGTCTCCCACAAAGCGAGCTGGTGGCAGAGGGCAGGGGTCCCGGTTACACTCCAGAGGCAGAAGATGCAGTTTCTCCGGGTGTCCCCTCCCTCCCAGATGGCTCTTTTGGCTCGGAACCAGCTCGTCACGCTGCGTGGCTGGGACTCCCCCGAGGAAAAGGCTGCACCAGGCAAGTGGAAGAAAACCGCGCTGTGATGCGGCCAACCCCAGGAAAGCCTCTGCCAACAGCGCTGCCGTCGCTGCCACAGCCTGCTGCCAGAACGGGCTGCGTGCTGCCAAGATAATTTGATCCCACCTGGCTGGTCTGGTGTCAGAGGAGCCCTGAGGTTATCTTCCCTGATGCCCCGAGCCCAGCAGCCCAACTGACCCGGCCGTGCTGGCTGCAGATGGTGAAAGGCGGCGCTCCCTGCTCAGGGAGGCAGCCTGAGGCTGAACCGCAGCGCGTGGAGCCGTGCGAGCTGCTCTCTGCCTGCTGCAGGCAGGGACCTCTCAGCAGAGCCTCCCGCATTAATTCACCTGAAGCAGCCCAGGCACAGGATAAAGCCTCCAACAGCGCTGCTCTGGGCAGTGACAGCTCCTGTCACCAGCCACAGACCCAGTAATTGAAGGTGCTGGTATGGAAATGAACATCCGACCAGCGCGCCATCCTCCTGCGTGCCCCAGCTGCCCTGCAGACCGCTTCCCAGCTGCTGCAGCTTCCTCCTGTGCTGCCTCCTCCCGGATGGAAACAGGCCGGGGTTCAGACTCAGCTCTCGTGCAGGCAGCCCAGCACCTTCCTGGCTGCCCAAACGTTCCCTCTGAAGCGTGCCCCACCACAAGCACTGCCCTTTAAACGCGGTGCCAGGACAGGCTGCGGCCGCGCAGCTCCAGCAGGGAGCGGGGATGACTCACCCCACGCAGGAGCCTGGCAGCAGCTCGGCCACTTCCAGCCTCCCCACGGCAGCCCCAGGCTCCTGGGGGGCAGAAACACCAGGGGGGAGCCTCGGTCCCACTCTGTGCTCTCATAAAGGGACCAAAACGTCTCTGCCCGAAGCAGGGACGCATTCAGTCGCCTACCAGGGGACAGACGATGGTGTCCGTGTCGTCCAGGCAGATGTTGTCGTCGATGAAGATGTGGTGAACACTGGGATCATGGGGGTCGATCCACAGGGGCTTCCCGCCCCGCGAGGAGAACTGATTCCTGGCCCACCTGGAACAGCAAGAGGGGCGGCGAGCCGTCAGGGAGGCAGGGGAAGGCAGGAGGGTGGGCACTGAGAGCGTCAGGGAAATGGGGCAAGAGGCAGAGACGGTTCTGACCCTCTGCCCACTGCTGCCTCCTAGGAAAAAGGAAGCATTTGGCAGCCAGGGGACGAATCTGGGGGTGTTCAGAGAAAAGCAAGAGGTACACCAGGGGATGGAGACCTGAGGAGAGGTGCAAGAGCACCACCAGTCTGCCTGCGGGCAAAAATGGGGAGCGTGGAAGTCATCGGGGCCACGGCAACTTAACGACCTCAGGACTAGGAGCTAGCTCAGGCCAGGACAATCACAGGGGAGGAGAAAATGCCCGACCCACTCCCTTACCACCCTGCGTCTCACCAGTCATAGTGGTCCTGGAAGCCTCCGACTCCCTCCAAAGAGCTGAAGTAGTCGTAGAGCTTCCTCCCATCCTCGCGGGTGGCGAGCCGCTCCGCTCCCCTCCTCAGCACCACCTCTCGCTTGCTGCAGCGTATCTGGCCGGGAGTGAGGTCCACGGAGAGCTGCGGGGAGAGGGGAGAGGTTTCCAAAGCAAACAGACCGTTACCGAGCTGTCACAGATAACGAGCAGCAGGGTGGAGACACCCGATGACAGCGAGGAGAGAAGATGAGCCTGGAGAGCTTCCTCCCCCCGGGGAAGGGATGCGAGCAACCAACTCCGTGCTCCCTCCCCTCGCTTCCATCTCTGCTCGCTCTCAGCTTGCTGAGGGACAACCAGGGGGCTTCACCAGACCCCTCCCAGTCCCACCAGACCCCCTCCCAGTCCCACTCACCTCCAGGTCCCTCAGGGCAGGGAACTGCGGGTGCTGCCCATCCAGGGCGCAGCGCAGCGCTCGCAGCACGCGGGGCAGGTCGGTGCCGAAGGTCCTGAAGATGATGGCGAAGGCCCGGCCGTCGCGGTGCAGCGCGTCCAGCAGGTGGTAGAAGGAGGGCAGCAGGAGGTGGTAGCACTCGCCCTGCCCGTCCCGCAGCGACAGCTCCTCGTGGGGCTCCCCCGGCCAGGCCAGCAGCCGCAGGTACCGCGCGTGGAGGTCACCGAAGCGCTGCCCCGCGCCCCCCTCGGTGAAGGCCAGGTCACGGCCGTAGCGGCAGTAGTAGCTGACGGCGTCGGGGCAGGGGGCTCGCAGCGAGGGGCGGTCGCTCACCCACTGCCACTCACCTGCGGGGGACAAAGGGGACAAGGGCTGCTGCCCCTCACAGGACTGATCCCAAGGGCCCTGGCTCCCCGGTCTCCCGGTTCTCCTGCCCCCCAGTTCCCGGTTCTGCAGACCCCAGTCTCCCCAGTTCCCCCAGTCCCTCAGCCTCATGGTACCCCGATTCCCCATCCCCCAGACCCCCCAGTTCCCCACCCCCCCAGTACTTCGATTCCCCAGCCCCTCGGTTCCCCGGCACCCCAGTCCCCCAGCTTCCCAGTACCCCCAGTCCCCCAGCTTCCCAGTACCCCCAGTCCCCAATCCCCCAGTCTCTCCAGTTCCCCCAGTCCCTCAGCATCCTGGTACCCCAGTTCCCCATCCCCCAGTCTCCCCAGTTCCCCCAGTTCCCCACCCCCCCGGTACTTCAATTCCCCAGCCCCCCGGTACCCTGGCCCCCCAGCATCCCAGTACCCCCGGCCTCCCAGATCCCCCAGTCTGCCCAGTCCTCCTACCCCCCACTTCCCCAGTCCCTGATCCCCCAGACCCCAGTCTCCCCAGTTCCCCCAGTCCCCCAGCCTCCCCGTACCCCAATCCCCCAGCCCTCAGCCCCCCGGTTCCCCTGGCCCCCGGGTCTCCCGGTTCCCCCCCCCCGGTGTCCCGGTGCCCGCCGCTGACCGCCCTCCCCGTCGCGCCCCCAGGTGGCGGTGCAGAGGAAGCCGTTGAGCGCCTCCCGCGGGCCGCGCCCGGTGACGGTGTCTGCGGGCAGCACGGTGTTGTTGATGTCCAGGTGCAGCACCAGGCGCCGCCGCCCCGCCCGCCCGCTCATCGCCCCCGCTACCGGCACCGGCACCGGAACCGGAACCGGCGCCGCGGCCCCGCTTCCGGCACCGGACGGGGGGGAGGCGTTGCCATGGCAACCGGGCACGCGCCGCGCGGTGGGCGTGGCCTCGGTGATGGGCGTGGCCAATCACCGCACCGGAGCGCGGAGGGGGCGTGGCCTCACCCCGCGGCGGGAGGGGCGTGGCTTCGCGCGGAGGCGGAAGCGGAAGTGGGCGGCGCTTCCGGCGCTCCGCGGGCGGCCATGTTGGAGCGGCGGCGGCGGCGGCGCAGCGGCGGCGGGCGCGGCCGTGTCGGCGGGCGGTAGGTTGGGGCCGGGCCCCGCGCTCCCCGGCCGGGGGCGCTGCCGAGCTCCTCCCGGCCGCTGTCGAGGCGGAGCCGCGGCTGTGCGGGCCCCGCCCCGCCGCGTTCCCCGCCCCTCCCTCCGGGGCCCGGTAGGGGCCGAGCTGAGGGGGCCGGGCCCGGGGCGCCCCCCCCCCCACACACCCCCGCCGGGCCCTGCAGGCGCCGCCCGTCCCCGGGAGCCCCCCCTCGGGCGGCCCCGCCGAGCTCCCGGGGCGCCTCCCTGCGCTGCCCGCTGCCTGCTGCCGGTACCGGGGGCTGAGCGGCGGCTGCGCCCCTGTGGCGGCTGGGAGAGGTCCCCGGTGGGGCGTTAGGCGGGCAGGCGTGCCGCCCCGCGGGCCGTGTAACGCGGCGTTTGCCTCTTTCTTGGCTCCGTACAGCGGGGCTGCAGGGCCGGGGGGTGCCGTGTGGCAGTGACCGCCTGCCTGACCCCACGCCTCGTCCCTGGGCTCGCACAGCCCGGAGCTCCCGGCAGCAGACCCCGAGTTTGTGCTGTCAGTGGGGCTGCTCTGCCGGCTTCTCCCCCTCTGACAGGCTGGGGTTAAACGCTGTGTCCTCGCCGGCCCTGTGATGCCTGCTGCCCCCGCTCGCTGTGGAGCTGGCAGCCCTCACCAGCTGCTGACAGCAGCCCAGCTCTGTCCGAGCGCCTCTCCCCTGCTGCGGGAGTTACCCTGAGTGTTGCAAAGCAGCCGCGTTATCCTCCCCCAAATCCCTCTCCTGCTGTGACGTCCGCAGAACACTTGACTGAGATTAGGCTGTCATGCGGAGGCTCTTACCCCCCCGCTGACCTGTGCTTCCCCTCCTGCCTCTCCCTTTGGCTGCTGCCGAGCTGTGGGCTCGTGTAGCTTCCCTCTCAGTGCAGCCCACAGAAACACAGGGCTCTGCTCCCTGATGGGCACTCCCCAGCTGCTGCTCTGGCAGGAACATGGGGTGCCAGCAGTTCCTCACCCTGCTCAGGTGCTCGTTGTTCCACCGCAGCTTTCTCCCTTCCACATTGCCCTCTCCACTCGTGCCTCCCACACCATCAGCATGCCACTGGCAGGGATTGCTCACTGCCCCCTCTGTACTCTCTGGGAGGTACCCCTGAAGGTAAAGGTGTGTAACCTCAGCCACAGCACCACACAGCCCCGCTCTGCTGCCCTGCCTTCTGCGAGCACTTGGTGCTTTGCCCCAGCTGCTTCATGCCACGGAGCCCGATCCGAGCGCTGTCCCTCAGGCCGTTGTGCAGGCGGCCCTGGCGATGTCTGTTTCCTCCGTGCCTGCCCCGCTTGAACTTCCTACCTCCTACTCTCCTGGCAGCAGCTTGCTGTGACGGCGAGCTGTGAGCCGTTGCTCAGGCACAGGAGCATCAACGAAGCACGGCTTAAATAGCTCCAGCTCTGCTCTTGGCTCTTCGGGAGGCTGCTGCACGTTTGGCAGGGACTCGCCATCAATTTCTGAGCAGAATCAGAGAGCTGGGAGGCTGAATCTGACACTGATAGCGCTGAGGTGCCCACACTTCCCAGGTCATCAGTGGGAGTGTAGCTGTGGCTCGGTCGTGGTGTTCTCAGTACGTGCGTGGGGAAAGGATTTAGGGAAGGGCAGGATGAGAGCCGTGCGCTGCAGGCCAGGAGCGTCCCTCCCAGATGGAAACGGGCTGCGGATCTCCCTGAGCTACCCACCAGAACCCCGCGCCTTGGGTTGGCGAGGTGGGACTGCCTGAAATCTTGGCTTGGGATTGAGGATATTTCTGCGAGGGAAGTTTTAAGTTTTACTGCAGAGAGAAATGCCTGGCAGGGTTTTCTTGCTGCCAGCCCGAGTTAAGCACAGCCTCCAGCCTGATGGCTGTGAGTAGCCAAAGCCTGGGCGTGATGCTTTCGGGTCCCTGCTTAAAAATGTGCGATGCTTTCAGTTGCTGTCAGCTAACTGTCTTCTCTCTCCTTTTGAGGTGTCGAGGGTTATTTTTCCAGTAATTTGGACCTTTTTGAAGCGCCCGATTGCCTAATGCCATGAATATTGCAGTGAACAATGCGGAAGAAAAAGCTGTCCATTCCTGGTCGCGAATTTCCTCCGCGGGACACAAAGTGCTGGAGGAGGCCCTGCGAGTCTTCAACCCCATGTCCAAGGACCTCTCCGACACCGAGACCCAGCTGGTGGCCTTCATCCAGGGCCTCAAGGAGGAGGGCTACCAGCCCACCATCCTGAGGAGCAAGGATGTGTACGGCTACAGCTCGTGCACCGCCGACACCCCCAGCCACACGAAGCAGAGCACGCCGCGCGGCTGCGCCGCCGAGCCCCCGAGGACTCCAGCCAGAAGCGCCGTGGCCAAGGTGCCCGCGTCGCCCACCCGCCTCCCCCTCAGCCCTCCCAAAGTCTCCGCCCCGCCAGTCTCTAAAGGGAACTCCACCAACCTGCTGCTGAGCTCCTTGAAGCAGACGAGATCCGGCACGGCCAAAGCCTCGGCTGTGGGTTTTCCTGCCAGCATGTACCCCGACGTGTACCCCGCGGTGAGGCTCTCCGTGGTGCTGGAGGCTCTGGTGCCGCTGAAAACCCCCGCCTCGCGCCTGGAATCCAAGCTGACGCGAGGGCCTCTTGGGATCTCGCCCTCAGACCTTAAACTCCTCCAGGCCTCCGGCCCGCCGAGGCAGTTCCCTTCGGGCAAGGCGGCTAAAATATCGAAAGGTAAGAGGTACAAGCGTTTGGTAAAGAAAGCCCCCGCTTCTGCCACCCTCACTTTCAATCTTCTGAAGGGACCAAAGGGTGGAGTGCTGCAGGAGAGCAACGCCTGCAAAGCCTCGGGGGTCCTGAACGGGAGGATCACGGGCAGCTCGTCCCAGGGCTGCGCCGCGGCGCCGCCATCCAAGGCCTTGAAAATCAGAGCTAAGGAAGCCCTGGTGCGGAAAACGGAGTGGAAGGATGGCAGCACTTACCAGGAGACTGTCGGGCAGAAGAGGAAACAAGCCGCAGAGGCGAGGGAAGCACCGCAGAGGAAGAGGTCGAACGCCATTCCTGTCCAAAGTAAGTCTCGACGGGCTCAGAGCACTTTGAACCTGCTGAAATTCCGGGCCATCAAGGTGGGCAACTCTTCTTCCGACGACGAAGTGAGGAGGAGAGCACAGAAGATTCTTCGAGTCAACCTGTCCCCCGTGATCCGAATTCAGCCCCTGTCCCACTCTCACAGCGTCCCCTGATTCGCTTCACTTGGTCACTTTTTTTGTAAGTAATTACACACGAGCCTGACACCGGAGCGGGGCGAAGGCTGGGAGCGACTTTGGGTCTCTGGTGTCTGGTGAGGATACGCCGACTAACCTGCGGACAGAGCAGCCTGCTCGTGCTGCTCCTGCCCGTCCTGCCGCGCAGAACTGACTGCACCAGCACAAAACCACGTTTAGGCACGTGGGACGCTGCCCCTGCCCCGCGGCGAGCCGAGCAGCTCGCTTTTTTTTTTCCCCTCTGGGCTCTCCTCTGAACGTGGCAGGCTGTGCGCTCGCGCAGGGGCAGAACACGTGACTTTCTCATGACATGGATGCACTGTGATAACGCTCTTTTTTCAAGCTGTACAATTACTGGTTTTATTTTGATCAAATTTTATAACTTTATGATCTATATAGCTATACACCCGTACGTGTGCAGGCAGCCCGGGAGCTGTGGGACGATGCACTTCCTCCCTCCCTGCGGGGTCGGGTCCGAGAGCTTTTGTTCCCCTTTCCCGTCAGCCAGTCTTTTGTTGAAGGTGCCAGGGTTTCGTTGTGAATCAGTGTGGTGACAGCCTGCTCTGGGCGCGCTCGGACGGCTCGGCAGCAGGCGGGATCACAGCCACTTGTTTGTCTCTGACAATGCCAAGCAACGTGCAGAATTACCAGCTGATAAGTGAGTGTCGTTTTAATCATTCTTTCGGTATTACCTCTGCATTAAAAGGTGGGGGAGCGTTCCTGGGCTGCTGCCTGCAGGTCTGCAGGGCGCTTCCAGGTGCCTCCTCTGTCCGTTGGTAGCAGAAGCTCTGGAATCACCTCGGGGATCTCCCTCCAAAGAGCGATTCGCCCGCAGAACCCGGTGTTGTTCCGCCCTCCGATGCCCCCGCTGTGAACGTAGGATGTGAACTGTGCCTGTGGCAGCCTCAGGGCCGGGGCTGTTGAGCAGAGCTGCCCAAAAAGCCCTGCCCGTGTTGTAACTGCTTGGACGCGTCGGGAGCAGGTTCCAGGGGCTGGGAGAGGAGACACCCGCAGTGTTTGAATGTATGGGACGCGTCCCACCGCTATCCCAGGGGGACGTTTGGGCCCGAATCAGAGCAGAGGCATTGAGAGGAGCACTTCAGTTACCAGCACTTAGGCGTGGAGAGTTTGTGTAGGGTGGTGTGGACGAAGCAGGAGCAGGGAGAATGGGGATGGAGAGCGGCTCTGCTGCCCCTGGGTGCTGCGGGGAGGCGTGAGGCAGCTGGCACAGCTCGGTGAAGGCTCTGCCCGTCCCCAGGAGGCACCCCAAACTGCTGCTGAGGGGTTTTGCCTGCGCTGAGAGGCAAAAAACAAGGATCACACACTGGAGGAGGTCGGGTGTGCAAGCTCGGGTGGAGCTGGGGCGCCCCATGGGGACCTGCACAGCCCCTGCGGAGCCCGGCAGCTCGGGGAGGGGGCCTGGCCCCGCACCCCGTGGTGTTCAGGGCTCCGCAGCAGCAGGGCAGTAATCCACTCGTTCCCTCACCAGCTCAAAACGCCAGGTGTCTGACCCAGTAATCTCTGCACGTCGGCTGAAGGGATGAGCTCTGGGAAGCCGCAGCTCCGTGCGTGTCAGCTCCTCTCCAGCACCTGTCCGGATTTCAGTGTTTAACAGAAGGGGTCGGTGCCTGATCCCCAGCTCGGAGAGCGAGCCTGAGGCAGGGAGAGGAGAGAGGAGGGAGCGAGAGGGCGGAGGAGCTGGTGTCCCGGGGCACAGCCCAGGAGCGCAGTGCTGGTGGAGGCTCGCTGCGGGAGGCGATGGCAGGCTCTGAATCAGGCGCTCGGCTCCGGGCTGCTGTCAGGGATCGTAACTCGCAGTGCTCGAGGCTGACCTGTGAATGCCGCTGGTTGGCTGCGGAGCAGGAGGGAATATTTTCTCCTGCTCCCGTGTCTTGAAATGCCTTGGCAGAGAGTTCCCTTTCCTGACACGGTGCTGGATGAGCACGGACCCTCCGGCGCTGTTCACCGGCCAAAAATCGCTTTGTCCCTTTTGTTCCCATCCCTTCGGGCCTTTCTCATTCCCACGCTCCCACATGCCAGCTCCTGAAGGCTCGCATCGGAGCTTCTCTTTCTGACACTGCCCTGAGGAGGGCCCTGCAGTCCCACTGCTCTGCTGGCTCCCCGCTCCCAGCCCCATAGGAGGGCACCCGGAGCTGTCCTGGGGCCTCTCCGTGCACCACCAGACATCCCCATGGGGCACCTGGGCTCCTCCGGGCCAAGCAGCTGCTCACCAGCAGGGCTGAACACAGCCCGAGCGGGAAGCCTGAACCTGAAGCCAACTTGTCAGGGTCCATCCCTCACCTCCCTCCTGTTCCTCGCCCCTCTGTGCCACTCCCTGCCTCCCCGCTCTGCTCCCAGTCCTCTGCAGGGAGAGGCGAGTGGTCAAAGTGTCTAGGGCTGTGCTGGGGGGCTGGCAGCGGTCAGCGCGGTCTCTGTTGGTGTTTCTGCACGTCAGCAACACAGAGCACCGGGCCCTGAGCTCCCGAGGCAGCGCTGGCCTCGCAGATATCCCCAGAGGTCCCTTCCACCCGTAATTACTGTGACAACACTGGGATCATTTGCCTGGCGGGGCCCTGCAGCAGCAGTAGCGGCGTGGCGCGAGGAAAATGCGTTGCCTGGAGTGTCCTGGTGTGTGCCGAGCGTGGGTTGTTCAGACCTGCTGCCGCGTTACTCACTTCAGATTCATCCAGGTGCCTCACCCGCGCTGCTCCGGGCACCCTGACAGCCCAGAGCTGGGCAGGCAGCACAGCGCTCCTGCCACCTGCCTTCCTGCCACTGTCACTGCCAGCGGCGGTCAAAGGGCTGCTCTTCAGGCTGCGTTCGTGGGAGTCGTTCCTTCTTTTGTTCAGCTGCCAAGAAGCGAGTTTCTGCTTCGCCTCCAGCAGACCAGGCCCGTCAGCTTCCTGCGTGCCCCAGATGTCCGCCGGCGAGGTCCGCGGGGAAGAGCAGCTCGTCCAGCAGGGAGCTGACATCAGACACCGGGCTGAGATCCCGCTGCTCGCTGGTGGACATGTTCTGAAGCTCGAGTGCACTGTGATCACATTTCACCCCCTGCCTCTGCTTTCAGCTGGAGACGTTTCTCCTCGGCCTCCTCCCTGCGAGCCGCGCAGCGCGGCGCTGCTGCTCCCGAGCCGTTTGCGTTCCCCCCGAGAGCCAGCTGCAGTAGCGACCCTGTACAGAATTTCTTAAGCACTTTTCCGCAAAATAGGGGATTATTTTGTTACTCCTCTTTTGTAGCCTGCCGCTCACCCGGGTTTTCCTCGCGCAGAGTCCAGCAAAGGGCACCGCAGGGGCGTCAGGGGCAGAATCGCTCCAGGGCCCAGCCAGGTTGGCCCCGTTCGTGCTGTGGGGCACGGGCTGCCAGGCAGTTCAGTGTGTCTGCGGGGAAGCGACAGCTTCTCTTTTCTTCGTGGCTGGCTCCTGAGCTCTGTCCCTGCCCATCCCGCAGCAGTGTGCCAGCGTGGGAGCTGCGGGCCCCGGAGAGCCTGGGGCTGCCCCTGTGCAGCCTCTGCTGTCCTCGCCCCCAGCGCCCAGGAGCTGGCCCCGCTCTCCGGGCTGCTGCCCTCTGGAAGCCCTGTTCCCTGCGGGAGCATCCGAAATGACTTCCCCTGCAGGGCTGATTAGGCCTCGCCCCTGGGGAGTCCCTTAAAGGCCTTATTATCCTCCGGGACTCTCCTTGTTGTCTTAATTAGCCCTTTTGGTTCCTGTCGCCCGCAGGCAGACCCTGTGAGAGTCTGGTGATTCCCACAGCCCCGGCCAGGCACTCGAGGCTGCTACAAAAGAGCGGGTGCTGCAGAGCTACCCCCGAAATACCTCCCCTCCTCCCCGGGCACGGCCTGCAGAGGCCGGGATGTGGAGCTCCGGGTCAGCACGAGCTCCTCTCCACCAGCCACCTCCCCGCCACCCCGCTCTGCTCCAGCTGGGACCGGTGCCGCCAGCGCCGGGGAGCCCCGGGTGCCACGGGGCAGCAGCCACCGGCCATGCCCAGGCTGCTGCTGCCAGCTCCACACTTTTGTATGGTGAACCCGCAAGGACTGACCATCTTGTTCCCGAGTGAACTTTTTACTGTTTCATTTGTTTGTGTAGAATGTTTCCGAAGGTATATTTAATGTTCGATATGAGGCCGGGCCGCTCCGCTCTCGGTGTTGTATATTTTGGAATGGCATTGTTGGGCGAAAAGACAGCGTTGGTGTTATTCCACTCTTAGGAGGGAATGGGACAAAAAGCAGCCTGTCTTTTCTCTTAAATGAAGTGAACTTTTTGTTATGAAGTCCTCGTAGGTGTCCAGCCCTTCAGTAAAATGGTGCTCAGAACCGCCCAGCGTGTCCGGCTTTTCTTTGCTGCTGCTCCCAGCCCCGTGGGGACGCTGCGGGGTGGCCTCCCCGCTGTGCCCCTGCTCTCCCTTCCCACCGACTCCCCCCCTGTGAGGCCTGGGGTCACCCAGACTCCCCGAAGGAATGCCTGGATCTGGATGAGAGATGCTCCAGAGCAGCACCACCGCTATCAACGGGCAGCAGCCCTCATTCCAGGTCAGATCCCAGCTCCCCGCCAGCCGCTGCCCTCCCTGCAGCCTCCCCCTGGATCCCTTCTGGCTGGTTGAACACAGCGCCGTTGTTCTCCGCCGGGCGAGCCGGCTCCGGTGTGTGCCGCCGTGCCGGCAGAGCGCTGACCCGGCGCTAACGGCGGCGGCACCCAGCCGAGCAACGGCTCCTCCCCGTGCCACCGGCAGCAGCTGGGAGCTGGGAGCTGCTGCGGTGGCGCCCGGGTGAGTCAGCCCCGGTGGCACGCGGGGAGCCGGGGCGAAGTCCTCGGGCAGGGAGCTGGTTAAAGTGCTCGGCTCCCGAGGATGTGCAGGAAGCGCCGGCCTCCTGCTGAGCGCACTGAAGTGCTTCCAACACTCAGCCCAGCGCTGCCTCCTCCCCTGCGTTCCCCCGAGCCCTACAGCTCGCTGCTGGTGCTCCCACCGCTGTCCCAGTGCTGCCGGAGCCGGGGCCGCAGGCTCGAGGCGGCAGCTTCAAAGCGCTGGTGACGGAGGCGCTGGCAGAGCTCCCTGCCCCGCAGCCGAGCTCGCTGCCCCCGGCCGTGGCATCCGCAGGCGAGGCGCTACCAGCTGCTGGCCGTGGGGCAGCTGAGGGCATTGCAGTGCTGTGGGACATCAGGGCAGCCCTCGGGGAGCCTGGTCCCTCAGAGGGGACTGGGGATCCCTCCCTCCTGCTCACACCTCGTGTTTCAGGGCCAGAGATCCTGTTACAGTCACCTTTATCAGGTCACTTGTGATCTCCTCCACGCAAATCAGGTTTGCTTGGCAAGATCCTGCCGATACAGACATGCTGGCCCGTGCTAATGGCTCTTTATCAGCTCATCTCCTTCCAGCTCTCTCCTTACTACAGTAGCCAAGGACAGTGGCCGGTCACCACCCTGTGCTGACAGAGCCAGGCTGAGCAGGGCCCTTCCCTTCCTCCGGGCTTCCCGGCTGTGGGGCCGCACATCCATCCTGCCCCAAACCTGCAGGGAACCACAGCGCTGAGCCCACAGGGACCCGGCTGGGCCCTGCCCGCAGCATCCCTCACCCTGACAAGGTGTTGGGGATGAGCTGGGGCCACGTCGGGGCATCCACCGAGCCCTGCCGGGCCCTGGGGGCTGCTTTCTCTTCCCGTGTGCCTTCCTGCTGCATCTTCCTGACACCGTGCATGCGGCCAGAGCACAGCCTTGGTGCACGGAGCGTGTGGGTCCCCTTCCTTCCTCCAGCCTTGGCTAATAAAAGGCGCCGTCCCCGTGTGACAGCGAGGTCTCTGCCGAGCCCGGCTGCTCCCCAGGACCTCGGGATCTGGCGCTCGGTGAGTGGGGCTGGGCTGGCTCCGGGCTTGGCAGCACCCACAGTGCCAGCACGGGGGGAGCAGGCTGGCTGCCCTGCCGCCCCGGGGCTCCGCGTGCCGGAGACGTGTCTGCATAGGCACGGGCGGGTCTGCACGGTGAGTCCTGGCTGTGCCACGCGTTGGTGGTGCCGCACCACTGGGCACGGCAGCCCTCGGGGACGTCGCGCCAGCTCCCGGCCAGCCCACGGGGCACCCTCACGTCGTGCGTGGGCCACCTGGCCTCTGCCTCACCTTGGCTAAACCTCGGCACAGGCAGGTCCCTCCCCTCGCCTGGCACGGCTCGCGGAGGAGGAGACAGGCGCCGGCCGCCCTCCTCCAGGAACAAGCAGCCGAGCCCAGCCCCGAGCCCAGCGGGTGCCGTGGGGGCCCCGCTCCGCAGCCCACCCGGGGCACGGCCACCTGCCCGCCGTGCCTGCCCCGTGCGCACAGGTAGGAGCCGACGCGGAGCCCCGGGGCGTGGAACCCCTCACCCTGGGAGTGGGCACACAAGGAAGGGGCTGTGGGGATCCTGTGGAAAGGGGCTGGGTCCTCCCACACCCACTGGGTGCGTCCTGGGGTGGGCACGAGCCGGGCTTCACCCAACGGGACATGTCCGTGGGGAGGGTGGGCACCCCCTGGGCATGCGGGTACCCGGCACAGCCTCGATGCAGAGCCGTGCCGCTGCCCATGCCGTGGGGCATTCCCAGCTGGGGAAGGAAGTGGGTCCATGGCCTGGCCCCACAAACAGCCACACCAGACGGTTCCCAGAGCATCGGGCGCCCGTCCCGCCGTGCCGCCCCGGTGCAAGCCGTGGCAGGCGCATTCCCGCCGTGCTGAGCCGGGAGCCCCGGGGAACGCGGTGCTGCCGGCCCACGAGGCACCTTTTGTTCCCCACCGGGGCCGGGGCGTGCCCGGGCTGCCGACGCCTGGCCGGGCTTGGCCCCCACATCCCCGCTGGCGGGCGGGCGGCGAGGGCCTCCAGGCAGAAGGAATCAGCAGTGACATTCCCGTAGCCTGGAGACCGCCGTCCCTTTCAGCGGGCAGCGCATTTGAATAAGAATCGTGCGCGGGGCGGGGGGCCCGGAGAGCCGCCCGCTGCTTTCCCATCGCCTCTCTCGCCCGGGTTCATTTCTGCACACCCAGCCCGTGGGCAGCGGGCCCTCGCCTCCGGCCCCGCACGCCGCAGCAGGACCCAGGTACCGCCGGCCCGGGGGGCTCACGGGGCTCAGGGACCCCTCGCGGGCACGCGGCCCCGTGCGGCATCTCCCGCCGTGTTGGCACAGCTTCGAGCGGGGCTGGCGCCGGGGCAGAGCGTGGGCGTCCGGCTGGGCTCAGGCCCTGGCGTCCCCCAGGCCCCCTGCCCCGGGCTGGCTCCCGCGCGGGGACAGGAAAGCTGTGTTTAGGCAGCGCCGGGGCCAGGCTTTGATCCAGCACTTGCGAGGTTGGAAACAGGCGGTAACGGGAGAGAAGAAAGCACAAAAGGCAACTCGAGCCTAAATTTAACAGCGGGACCCCGGCCAGCTGCAGGGATGTCCTTGCCCAGCCTGCTCTGGCGCTGCTGGCTCCCGGCCCCAGGTGTCCCTGAGACCCTCTGGGGACAGCGGTGCTGGAGCGGGACACAGTGACGGGGACGGGCACTGCCGGGGGCTGTGGGAAGGGGCACGGCACTGCCTTTGGGGGGGCTGCACCGCGGAGCCCCGTGGGTGCAGCCAGGGGTGGGGGTGGGTGCTGCCGACCCCCTGCTCCCCGCGGTGTGTGGCTGTGCCGGAGCTGGGAGAGGCCTTGGCAGCAGTGCCCGCGCTCTAGCATCATTTTTGTGTCCCCCAGGCAGAGCCCGTGGCTGCCCATGGATGTCCTGGCGCTCGCTCTGCTCCTGGGTAAGCACCGGCCCCGCCGTGCCCCGCGTGAGGCTGCAAACCCACGGCTGGGGTGGTCCTGGGACCCCTCCGGGGCAGCGGCCACGGGCAGTAGTGGCCGTGTCGATGCTCCCCGAGTCACTGAGAGCCTGGGCGCTGCAAATCCCAGCCAGGAATCCCAGAGGAATCCGGGCTGCGCTGAGCCCTGCGGGATTAGTGAGCGCCTGACCTGGCTCCCAGCTCCCCCCTGCAGCACTCTGCGTGCCGGGGGCCCCATGCGAGCACCCGCAGCACACCTGCACCCTGCCCCCGGCCCCAGTGCCCCGCTCACCCACGTTGCCCCCCGGCCCCACTCCCTGCCCCCCGGTCACGAGGCCCCGGCGGCGCTGCCAGCACCTTTCCGGGTCACGGAGCTTGGTGCTGCATCAGTGGGTCGGGACAGGGGACGGGGTGGGACGGTGTGCCTGGGGGTGGGGTGGGCGCAGCGGGTGCACAGGGGGTGTGGGGTCCTGGTGCAGCCCCCCAGCCCGTGCCCCTGCCCCTTTTTCAGCGGGGGTGCCAGCAGTGGGGGGCTGGGAAGAGCCGGACCCGTCCCAGGGCTGCGCCCGAGGCAGCTGCTACCCGGCCACCGGCAACCTGCTGGTGGGGCGAGCCCAGCAGCTGAGCGCCTCGTCCACCTGCGGGCTGCACGGCCCCCAGGAGTACTGCATCGTCAGCCACCTCCAGGTGAGCCCGCAGCCCGCGGCGTGGCACGGCACGGCATGGCACGGCACGGCACCGTGAGCCGGTGCAGCCCCCGGCCGCCCACCCCAGGGTGACGCTCCCGGCACAGGACTCGGAGAAATGCTTCACCTGCGACTCGCGGGACCCGTCCCTGCGCGAGAGCCACCGCATCGAGAACGTCATCTACCTGCACGGCCCCCATGGCGAGCGCAGCTGGTGGCAGTCGGAGAACGGTGAGGACGGGGAGGGGGTGTCCCCACGGGGGGGTGCCTGCCCCAGCCTGGCTGTGACCGTCCCTCCCCGCAGGCGTGGAGCACGTCAGCATCCGCCTGGACCTGGAGGGCGAGTTCCACTTCACCCACCTCATCATGAAGTTCAAGGTAACGGGGACGCGGTGCGGCACGGCGCCAGGTGGCCGCGTGGTGCCCGTGGGCGCCCGTCCCAGCTCGGTGCCCCGCAGACCTTCCGCCCCGCTGCCATGCTGGTGGAGCGCTCGGCCGATTTCGGGCGCAGCTGGAAGGTGTACCGCTACTTCGCCTACAACTGCTCCAAGCTCTTCCCCGGCATCCCCAGCCAGCCCTCGGGGCACATCGACGAGGTGCTGTGTGACCAGCGCTACTCCGAGATCGAGCCCTCCAGCCACGGGGAGGTGCGTGGGGGATCCGTGGCGGCGCGGCGGGAGCGGGGCAGGGTCGGTGCTGACCCTCTCCGTCCCACCCGCAGGTGATCTTCAAGGTGCTGGACCCCTCCATCCCGGTGGCAGATCCCTACAGCCCCAACATCCAGGGTGCGTGGCGGAGGGGCGGGATGGGGGCTCTTGGGGGGCACGGCGGGCGCTGAGCCTGCTGCCTGCCCTGCGCAGACCTGCTGCGCGTCACCAACCTGCGGGTGAACCTCACCAAGCTGCACACGCTGGGGGACAACCTGCTGGACTCGCGGCGGGAGGTGCTGCACAAGTACTACTACGCCGTGGACGAGCTGGTGCTGCGCGGGAGCTGCTTCTGCCATGGCCACGCCGCCGAGTGTGCCCCTGCACCCGGCGCCCCGTCGTCTGTCCCCGGCATGGTGAGGCTGGCACGGCACAGCTCGACACGGTGCCCCACGGGGCCTGGCAGCTGGGCTGAGCCGGGTGTTTTCCCCCAGATCCACGGGCGCTGCGTCTGCAAGCACCACACGCAGGGCCTCAACTGCGAGCGCTGCGAGGACTTCTACCACGACCTGCCCTGGCGCCCGGCCGAGGGCTCCAGCACCAACGCCTGCCGCCGTGAGTGCCCCGTGCCGGCACCAGCACCATGGCACAGCCACCCTGTGGTGCTGGGAATGGGGTCCTGTGTGCTGTCCTGGGGGATTTGGGGGCCCTGCACGTCTGCTTGGGGGTTTTGGCACCCCGCATGTGTTGGCTCAGGGTTGGGGGCTGGGGGTGCCGCGTGCCATGCTGCGGTGTCGTCCCCGCAGGGTGCGACTGCAACGAGCACTCGCGGCGCTGCCACTTCGACATGGCCGTGTTCCTGGCCACGGGGAACACCAGCGGGGCCGTGTGCGACGGCTGCCAGCACAACACCATGGGCCGCCGCTGCCACCTCTGCAAGCCCTTCTACTACCGGCACCCGCGCTCCGACATCCGCGCGCCCACCGCCTGCGCCCGTGAGTGCCCCCGGCCCCGCCACTCCCGTCCCCACGCCCCCCAGTGCCACCAGCCCCAGCTCCCGTGGTGTCCCCGCAGCGTGTGACTGTGACCCCGCGGGCTCGCTGGACGGGGGCGCCTGCGACGCGCACACGGACGTGGCGCTGGGCATGATCGCGGGGCAGTGCCGCTGCAAGGAGAACGTGGCCGGGCCCCGCTGCGACCGCTGCCGGCACGGAGCCTACGGCCTCAGCCAGGGAGACCCACAGGGCTGCCAGCGTGAGCTGGGAATGGGGGTGGGCAAGGGGCAGGGGGGTGAAGGGCGGGGATGGGGGTGGAGGGGTTGGGATTGGGATGGAGGGGTTGGGGTGAAGGGGTGGGGATGGAGGGATGGGAATGGAGGGGTTGGGGATGGGGATGGAGGAGTGGGGATGGAGGGGTTGGGATGGAGGGATGGGGATGGAGGTATTGGGATGAAGGGGTGGAGATGTGGATGGAGGGGTGGGGATGGAGGGGTTAGGATGGAGGGGTGGGGATGGAGATGGAAGGGTGGGGATGGAGATGGAGGAGTTGGGATGAAGGGATGCTGATGGAGAGGTGGGGATGGAAGAAGGATGGGGATGGAGGGATGGGGATGGAGGGATTGGGATGAAGGGGTGGAGATGGGGATGGAGAGGTAGGGATGGGGTTGGATTGGTTGGGATGGAGGGATGGGGATGGAGGGGTGGGGATGGAGGGGTGAGGATGGAGGGGTGGGGATGAGGATGGAAGGGTGCGGATGGAGATGGAGGAGTTGGGATGAAGGGATGATGATGGAGAGGTGGGGATGGAAGAAGGATGGGGATGGAGGGATGGGGATGGAGGGGTGAGGACTCAAGGGCGAGGGATGGAGATGTGGGGCACCAAAGGGTGTGGAACAATGAGGGAGGGCTGTGGGGCTGCTGCTGAATGCCTCTGGGAGCACTGGGGGGGGTGTTGGGGGCTGTGGCGCCGTGTGCCAGCCCATCGTGTGTGTGTGCACGCACGTGTGGCTGTCAGCCTGCCGCTGCGACCCGCGGGGCACGGTGGCGGGCAGCTCCCCCTGCGACCCCATCAGCGGGGACTGCTACTGCAAGCGCTTCGTGGCCGGGCGCTCCTGCAGCCAGTGCGTGGTGAGTGAGTGCCCCGGCCCCACATCCCTGCCCCACACATCCTGCTCCCTGCCATGGGCACCTCCCCAGGGCCCGGCCGAGCCCCACGCCTGCCCCACATCTCCCCCATCTCCCCGCAGCCCGAGTTCTGGGGCCTCAGCTACGACGTGGGGGGCTGCCGGCCCTGCTCCTGCGACTTCGGGGGAGCCTACAGCAACCGGTGGGGTCCCACGGCGGGCACGGGGACCGGGGGGATGGGGATGGGGACAGGAAGAGAAAGGGATGGAGGGAGGGGGTCTCCAACCTTGGAGATGGAGGGGTGCAGGGATGGGTGAGGGCAGAGCCGGACAGAAGGACGGACAGAGGGACCCACGGCCACCCCAGGTGCTCCATGGAGGACGGGGCCTGCCCGTGCCGCCCCCACCTGATGGGCCGGCAGTGCGACCAGGTGCAGCCCGGCTTCTTCTGCGCCCCCCTCGACCACTACACCTACGAGGCCGAGCAAGCCACGGGACACGGACCCGACCACCCCCAGCTCCCGGTGAGTGTCCCCAGCGTGGGACCATGCACGAGGACACCGTGCACCACGCACAGCCGTCCCCGTGCCCATCTATGACCCCCCCGTGCACGGCTGTCCCCATCCCCGCAGGGTGCCGTGCGTGCCGAGGTGCCCCAGGACTGCCCCCAGCAGCGCCCCGGGGAGCCGGCGGGGCGGAAGGTTCGCCAGCGGCCCCAGCGCAGCCCCCGCCGTGCCCCCCAGCCCCGCGCCCCCCTGCGCCGCAGCCGCCAGCAGCCCCCCAAGGTGAGCACCAGGGGGAGGTGGGGGCACGGCACGGCGCAGCGGGGGTCCGGGGCTGAGCTCGATGCCGTGCCCAGCCCGACGTGGAGCCGGTGCTGCGGGACGGGGCCGGGCGCATGGTGACCTGGACGGGTCTGGGGTTCGCCCGCGTGCGGGACGGGGCCGGGCTGACTTTCCACGTGGACAACGTGCCCTACCCCATGGAGTACGAGCTGCTGCTGCGCTACGAGCCCGAGGTGAGCGCGGCCACGGGGTGGAACCGGCACGCACCGCGTGGCACAGCCCCACGGTGCTGATGGGGTCCCGTCTCTCGCCGCAGTCGGCCGAGGACTGGGAGGCCGTGGTGAGCGTCAGCTCCCGGGTGCTGCCCACCAGCCCCCGCTGCGGGAACCTGCTGCCCTCCGAGCAGATGTACCGGGAGAGCCTGCCCCACAGCCAGAGGTGGGCATGGGGATGGGATGGGGATGGGATGGGGATGGGGATGGGGATGGGATGGGATGGGGATGGAGATGGGAACAAGGTCAGCCCCACCACGTAGGCGAGGGCATGGGGACGAGGACAGGGACAGGAAGGTGGCCTTCCTCTGCACAGGTACGTGCTGCTGTCCCGGCCCTTCTGCTTCGAGCCCAGCACCCCGTACGAGGTCACCATGAGACTGCAGCGGGCTGGCGTCACCCAGCGCCACCCTGGAGCCTTCATCCTCATCGACTCGGTAAAGGGGGGGGCTCAGCACGGGTGGGGAGATGGGCTGGGCTGGGCTGGGCTGGGCTGGGCTGGGCTGGGATGGGATGGGATGGAATGGATGGGATGGGAGGTGTTGGGGTTAGGGATGGGGATGCTGAAGGGCATAAGGATAGGAATACCCGGTCTGTGTGGGGTCCCCAAGCCCCCATACCCCCTATTTCCCCCCCGGTGCCCCCCAGCTGGTGCTGCTGCCTCGTGTGTCAGAGCTGCCGGGTTTCCACGGGGCGGCGGCCGACGCGGCGCAGCGGCGCGAGGAGCTGGAGCGGTACCGGTGCTTGGAGGCTTTCCGCATGGCCCCCCCGCACACCCTGGCTGAAGCCTGCGCCCGCCTGGTGTGCAGCGTCTCGGCCCTGCTGCACGACGGCGCCCTGCGTGAGTGGGGCCGTGGGGACGGGGCACGGGGGGCGTGGGTGGGTGGGTGGGTGATGACGGAGCCGTGCGCGGTGCTGCGGGTCCGGATGGTGCCGTGCCTGGTTCAGGGGAGGGCAGGGGGTGGTGGCAGTGTGTTTTGGGGTGTCCCCATCCCCAGCTGTGTCCCTGCCGCCCCGCAGCCTGCCAGTGTGACCCGCAGGGCTCCCGCAGCAGCGTGTGCCGAGCGCTGGCGGGGCAGTGCGAGTGCAAGCCCCACGTCCTCGGCCGCCGCTGCGACCGCTGCGCCCCCGGCAGCTACGGCTTCGGGCCCCTGGGATGCAGCCGTGAGTAGTGGGGTCTGGCGGTGTGCTGGGCATGCCAGGGGGGCCCTCTGTCTGTCTGTCCGTCCGTCTGAGCCCCCTGTCGTGCACGGGGCTGCTCTGCCTGGCGGCCCCCCTGACCTGAGCCGTGCCACCCCGCAGCCTGCGCCTGCT
The DNA here is from genome assembly GCF_963932015.1 of Anas acuta. Lineage (NCBI taxonomy): Eukaryota > Metazoa > Chordata > Aves > Anseriformes > Anatidae > Anas > Anas acuta. Next base: position 9,591,168 of record NC_088989.1, on the reverse strand, counting down.
CCCCGGAGGGCTCCGTGTCCCCGCTGTGCGACGCGGGCAGTGGGCAGTGCCGCTGCCAGCCCGGGGCCGTGGGCCGGCAGTGCGACCAGTGCCAGCCGGGCCACTGGGGCTTCCCCGCATGCCGGCCCTGCCAGTGCAACGGGCACGCCGAGGACTGCGACCCCCGCACGGGCAGCTGCCTGCGCTGCCGCGACCACACCACCGGCCGGCACTGCGAGAGGTGGGCACGGGATGGGATGGGATGGGATGGGATGGGATGGGATGGGATGGGATGGGATGGGATGGGATGGGACGGACCCACCAGACCTCACGGACACCCTTGCAGGTGCCAGGACGGTTACTACGGGGACCCGGTGCTGGGCTCGGGGCAGCAGTGCCGCCCCTGCCCCTGCCCCGGTTACCCCGGCACGCGGCACTACCACGGGAGCGCCTGCCACGCCGACGAGGAGACGAACCACATCGTGTGCCTCTGTGCACCTGGATACGCCGGTGAGGGGCAGGCGGGCACCGTGCCGCGGGACCCCGGCGCTGCGGCCACAGGACCCCGGTGCCACCTCCCGTGTCCCCACAGGGCCACGCTGCGACCGCTGCTCCCCCGGCTACTTTGGGGCTCCGGAGACGGAGGGGGGAGCGTGCCGGCCCTGCCAGTGCAACAACAACATCGACACCAGTGACCCGGGGGCCTGCGACCCCCGCACGGGGCAGTGCCGCCGCTGCCTGTACCACACCGCCGGGCCCCGCTGCGCCCAGTGCCAGCACGGCTACTTCGGCAACGCTCTGCAGCGCAGCTGCCGGCGTGAGCAGGGGACTGGGGACACGCGGGGATTCAGGGTGACACCACAGGTTGGGGTGGGCAGGGAGACACAAGTAGGTTGTGCCTGGGATGGGGGATGTGGTGTTTTGGGGGTTTCTGGGGGGTTGGGGTGGGGGTAAGGGGCTGAGCCCCCCTGCCTGTGCCCCATGTGTCTGCGCACCGCCCGCAGGCTGCAGCTGTGACCCGCGGGGGACGCTGGCCTCCTACTGTGCCACCGGTGCCTGCGACTGTGACCGTGCCACCGGGACCTGTGCCTGCCGGCCCCACGTGGTGGGCAGGAGCTGCGACCGCTGCGCGCCCCACTTCTGGAGCCTGGGGGGAGCGGGGGGCTGCGAGCCCTGCGGCTGCCACCCCACCCGTGCCCTGCACCCTGCCTGCGATGCGGTGAGCCCCCCGGCACGCATCCCGTGTCCTCCAGGGCTGGGCGAGCAGGGGGCTGAGCACCCTATTTTCACCACAGGTCACGGGGCAGTGCCACTGCCGCCCTGGTTTTGGGGGCCGCGTCTGCTCCCAGTGCCAGGAGCATCACTGGGGGGATCCCGAGCAGCAGTGCCGAGGTGAGAGCACGGTCAGGGGACCGGGTGTGGGGGCTGTGGGGTGTCCGGGGATGTGGGGATGCTGGGGAAGGAGGGAGCTTGGGGATAGAGGGGTTGGGGACACACGGTGGTCCTGGGGGCATAGAGCACCCTTGGGACACAGGGGGACCCTGGGTGGGTGGTGGGATTCTGGGGATGGGAGAGGTCATGGGGATAGGGGTGTGCTGGGAATATGGGGACCCTGGGGACATGAGGGGGACACAATGAGCTCATGGGGACCTGGTGGGACCCAGGGGATGGGGACAACCCTGGAGCATCAGTGGGATGCTGAGGACATGGTGGGACTACGAGGACATGGGTGACCCAGGGGACCTGGTGGCTCTGTGGGGACACAGGGACCCCCGGGGAGGCCGGGCTGTGACATCTCCCACCTCCGCAGCCTGCGAGTGTGAGCCGCTGGGCGCCGAGAGCCCTCAGTGTGACCGAGCCAGCGGGCAGTGCCGGTGCCGGCCGGGCTTCGGGGGGCTGCACTGCGACAGCTGCCAGCGGGGCTACCAGGCTGCCTTCCCCCGCTGCTCCCCCTGCCACCCCTGCTTCGGGCGCTGGGACGCGGCGCTGGGCAGCCTGCGGGACTGGCTGCGGCGCCTGGGGGCGCGGGCACGGGCGCTGCGCGAGGGGGGCTCTGCGCCCCCACTCAGCCCCCGCCTGCGGGTGCTGGAGGAGGCTCTGGGGCGCGCGGAGCGGCTGCTGGGAGAGGGGGGCAGTGCCAGCAGCCCCCTCCTGCAGGAGCTGGCCGGGCGGCTGGATGGCACCAGGCAAGTGTGCGCTGCGGGCTGGGGGGGAGTTTTGTCACCCAGAGGGGTCTGAGAGCTGTGTGCCCCCCCAGGACGGAGCTGGATGACTTCTGGAAGAGGCTGCAGGAGCTGGAGCAACATCTGGATCAGCTGGAGCAGGGAGATGTGAGGCATCGAGACCGGCTGGCCGGGCTGAGCCGCGAGCTGGGGGGGCTCAACCGAACTGCCTCCCGCCTCCAAGGTGTCCTCGGCACCGTGGCGGCGGCTGGGTTTGGGGGTGAGTGTCCTGTGAGGGGCTTGGGGACGTGGGGGTGGCCGTGCTGTGATGCTGGGGACTCAGGGGATATGGGGGGATATGGAGATCCTGGGAATAGAGGGACCCAAGGGACACGGAGGGGCTCTGGGGTTGTGGGGGACATGGGGACACGGTGGGACTCTGAACGTGGTGAGAGGATGGGACACAGAAGACTCTGGATAGCCAGGAGATCCTGGGGACAGGGCAAGACAGAGGGACACGGGTGACACGGAGCCGCAGCGGGATGCTGGGGACGCGGTGGCACTCAGGGGACGTGGGGCACCCTCCACCCGCAGAGTCCTACCAGAGCATCGTGGCGGCGGCGCGGGACTCGCGGCAGGCGGAGGCGGTGGCCAACGGCACGGCGGGCGAGCTGAGCGCGGCGCGGGCCAGGCGGCGGGCGGCCGAGCGGCTGCTGCGGCAGCGGGGCGATGCTTTCCGCCGTAGCATGGCTGCGCAGAGGAAATCCCTGAGGGAGGCACAGAAACGGGTGTCGGGGCTCAGCGTGGCCAGGATCAACGAGAAGGTGAGCGGGGATAAAAGGGCGCAGGGGGAGAGTCCCCTTTAGGCCATTTGGCCACCCAGGTTGGGGGTCTCTCCCCATGCAACGTGCTCTGCCCACCCCATCTCCCCGTTTTGCCCCCCTGCAGATCTGCGGGGTGCCCGGGGACCGGAGCTGTGCAGAGTCACCCTGTGGGGGAGCCCTGTGCCGGGACAGCGTGGGGACACGGCACTGCGGGGGCGCGGGGTGCTCGGGGGCCCTGCCCGTGTCAGCTCGAGCCCTGAGCAGCGCCCGCAACGCCTCGCAGCAGCTGGAGGTGGCTCTGGGACAGCTGGGTGCCGTGGCGCAGAAGGTAGGGGTGGTGTCCCCGTGTGCCCTCTGTGCCCTCGATGGGTCCTGTTGCCTTTTACACCCCCTCACCTGTCCCGTTCGTGTCCCCAGATGCAGGAGGTGCAGGACCTGGCGCGGGGTGCCCGCAGCCGAGCGGAGGAGGCGCTGGGGAGGTCACAAGCTGCCCGCAGCCGCACGGAGAAGGAGACAGCAAAGCTGCGGGACTTCATCCGGCGCATCAAGGCCTTCCTGGCTGGTAGGGCCGGCACCGGGTGGGCACGGGGCATGGTGCGGGGCGCTGCGCCTGCCCTGAGCCCACCCCGCTCCAATGTCCCCACAGAGGAGGGAGCTGACCCAGGCAGCATCGAGCTGGTGGCCCGGCACGTGCTGAACATCTCCCTGCCCAGCAGCCCCAGCCGGATCCAGGAGCTGCTGCAGGAGATTCAGGAGAGCATCGGGCAGCTGGACGGAGTGGACGCGGTGCTGAACAGCACGGCGCAGGGGCTGGCTGCAGCGAAAGAGCTGCTGGCACAGGGACAGGACGCCCGGTGAGTGCTGGGGACGTGCTGGCTGGGCAGGGGGCTGGGGGCTGGGGGCTGGGGGTGGGGGCTCTGGCCAGGACTGGAGCTGCCGGTGTCACTGCAGGGAGCGAGCAGAGGGCGTGAGGGACGAGCTGGCGGGGACGCAGCGCGTGCTGCAGATGGCACAGGCACAGGTGACAGTGGCAGGGAGCACCCTGCAGAGCGCCAAGGACACCATTTGGGCTGCCGAGAACAGCACCAAGGAGGTGAGGGGCAGCGGGGCTGTGGGAACGCTGGGGAGATACTGGGGATGGGGGACCTGGGCACGCTGGGGAGCGGGGTGGGTGCTTTGGGTGCACTGGGGGTGATGGGGTCAGCGCTGTGGCACGTTGCGGGTAACGGGCACGGCAGCCGTAACGGGGCCGGTGCCACGGGTACCCTAGGGGCACGGGGTGATGCAGGGCTGGTGTTTCGGGCACGGCGTTTCGTGGTGCCCGCCAGCAGCCCGTGCCCGTGCCTGCCCAGGCGGAGCGCAAGCTGCAGGCGCTGCAGGGGAAGGAGTCGCGGCTGCAGCGGCGGCTGCGGGAGCTGGCACAGCGCGTGGCCACCCTGCAGGAGCAGGGACAGGGCGCACGGCGCATGGCCCAGGAAGCCAAGGAGGGGGCGCAGCGTGCCACCGCCACCTCGGGGACGCTGAGCCAGGTGAGCCCCAGCCCTGCACCGGGTGGGTTTGGGTACGGGACGCTCAGCCTCACCGTGCCGCCGTGCTCGCAGGACCTGGAGCGGGTGACGCAGCGCTACGTGCTGCTGAAAGGCAAGGTCAGCGGGCTGGCCGGGGTGTCTGGTGGTGCCCTGCAGCGGGTGACGGAGCTGACAGCAGAGGCCCGGGACCTCCTGGACAAGGCCAACAGCAGCAAGAAGAAGCTGGAAGGTCAGGGGGCGGCACGGGGCGGGCAGCTCCCCATCACCGGACCCCTCTCGGTGCCCACCTCCCCTTGCACGTCTCCCCTCGTGCTCCCCGCATCCAGCCGGGGTACCCCAGCACGCGTCCCCGTGGGTGAGGGTGGCAGGGAGGGACAGGGGGGTGCCGCCCGCGCTGTGCCCACGCCGCCTGTCCCGCAGAGCTGGAGCAGCATTTCGGGGCCAACGAGCAGGCGATGACGGCCAAGGCGACGCAGCTGCAGGCGCTGGAGCGGCAGGTCTCGGGGCTGCTGCAGGAGATCCAGGAGCGGGCCAACGCTTACGCCACCTGCTAGGGAGCTCCGCGGGGCCGTGCCGTGCCGTGCCGTGCCGTGCCGCCCTCCCTTTCCACGCGGGACACGGCCCCCACGCCGCGTGAAAAAACCCGCGGGCATCTGTAGCGCGGCTGCACCTGCAAATAAAGCCTGAGCCCCGGCTGCCCGTGTCCGGCCCCTCGCTGCCCCTCGGACGTCCCCCCTACCCCACCCCACGCCGCGGTCACGCGTGGCCGATCCCCGCGGCGCCCCCCGCCTCCGGCAGGGCGGGCACGGCCCCGGCCCGGCCCCGCGTGGGCCGCCCCTGCCGGGACCCGCCCCGCGCTGTGCGCCCTGCCCCGAGCTCTGCGCCCGCGGCCAACTTCGGAGAGGGGCGGCGGGACCCCCCCGGGACCCCCCCGGCACCCCACGGACCCCCCCTCGGGTGCCACCTGCCCTGCGCCCCCCCCGCGCGCTCCCCCCCGCCGCCATGCGCGCCCCCGCCGCCTTCCTCCTCCTCCTCCTCCTCGCCCCGCTGGTGGCCGGTGAGTGCGCGCCCCCCGGCCCGGGACCCCCCGGGCTCCCCCCCGGTGCTGGAACGGGGCCGGGCGGCGGGCGGGGGGTCCGGTCCCGGCGGGGCATTTCCGGGCGGCCGCGGAAGGGGCCCCCGGTGGGGCTGCGCTCCCGGCCCGGGAGCAGCCGGGGAAAGGGGACGGGGAAGGGGGGACCTGGCCTCAGCCTCCCCCTGCACACCCAGGGCTCGGGGGAGCCGCCGCCGCCGCCGCCGCCCCCGATGCCCCCCAGGGCTGCGCCCGAGGCAGCTGCTACCCGGCCACCGGGGACCTGCTGGTGGGGCGAGCCCCCCGCCTGAGCGCCTCGTCCACCTGCGGGCTGCGGAGACCCCAGCCCTACTGCATCGTCAGCCACCTCCAGGTGAGCGCAGCGGGGTCACGGGACAGGGCACGGGGTGGCTGGGGGGGTCAGCGCCAACCCTGTCCCACCCCGCTGGCAGGAGGAGAAGAAGTGCTTCGTCTGCGACTCGCGGCGCCCCTACGACGCCCGCAGCAACGCCGACAGCCACCGCATCGAGAACGTGGTCACCACCTTCGCCCCCGCCCCAAGAAAGCTTGGTGGCAGTCGGAGAACGGTGAGTGCCCGACGGGGGCGGCGGGGTGTCCCTGGGGGGGCTTCGCTTCCCGTCCTCCCATGCCGAGGAAGCTGTGACTCAGCCGGCACGGACGCGCCCCTGCGCCACGGCCAGGCAGGGCGGGCTCCGGCTGCCGGGGTCCCCCGGGGTCCCGCAGTCACGGGTGCCACCCCCACGCAGGCGTGGAGCACGTCAGCATCCAGCTGGACCTGGAGGCCGAGTTCCACTTCACCCACCTCATCATGACCTTCAAGGTGGGTGTCGGGGGGGGACAGGACGGGATGGAACAGGAGGGACCCCGCAGCCCGGGGGCACCCGTCCCAGCTCTGTGCCCCGCAGACCTTCCGCCCCGCTGCCATGCTGGTGGAGCGCTCGGCCGATTTCGGGCGCAGCTGGAAGGTGTACCGCTACTTCGCCTACGACTGCGCCGCCGCCTTCCCCCACGTCCCCCGCGGGCCCCCGCGCCGCGTCGACGACGTCGTCTGCGAGTCCCGCTACTCCGACATCGAGCCCTCCACCGAGGGGGAGGTGAGGCCCCGGTGGTGCTGGGGGACAGTTTGGGGACCCTGCCAGCCCCTCCCCGCCCTCTTTCTCCCCGCAGGTGATCTACCGCGTGCTGGACCCCGCCATCCCCATCCGCGACCCCTACAGCCCTGCCATCCAGGGTGAGTGGCCAGCCCCGGCTCCCGCCTGTCTGCTCTATTTTGGGTGCCGCTATTTTGGCTGCTCTCCCCTAGCCCTGAGCCCCACGGCAGGCTGGGGGACAGAGCCAGCCCATGGGGGCTGCAAGCTGGCCCCGGGGTGTGGGTGACGGTGTGGCACCGCAGGGTGCCCAGCGAAGGGAGATGGGGGCGGCCGTGCAGGTGCCCAGCCCAGCGCCGAGCAGATGCACAGGACGGGGTTGGTAGCAGGCAGAGGAATCGGACCAGGCGCAGGACACTGTGGGTTAATCAGCCAGCCAGGGCTAAATTTAGGCTGGAAGAAAAAAGGAGAGGAATCTGCGGGGCTGAGACGCTGGGAAACTGCAGTCCCTGGGGAGCCGTCCTGCCCTGCTGGGACCCCAGCGCATTGCGCACGGCGCAGCGACCGTGTGCGCAGGAGCCCCACGGCTCTCGGCCACGTGCAGCCCGGCACGATGGCACGCAGGGGGCAGGGACAGGCGGAGCCGTGAGCAGCCTGGCCACCCCGTGCCATCGCTGCCACTTGCCCTGCGCAGACCTGCTGCGCGTCACCAACCTGCGGGTGAACCTCACCAAGCTGCACACGCTGGGGGACGACCTGCTGGACTCGCGGCGGGAGATCCGGGAGAAGTACTACTACGCGCTGTACGAGCTGGTGCTGCGCGGGAACTGCTTCTGCTACGGGCACGCCTCGGAGTGCGCCCCGCTCAGCGGGGCCCCCACCACCGCCGACGGCATGGTAGGAGAGCTGGCGGCACTCGTGCCCTGCTGGAGCGGGGCAGATGCGGTGCCCGGTCCTGCAGCCCCTCACCGTGGTGTCCCGGCAGGTGCATGGGCGCTGCGTCTGCAAGCACCACACGCAGGGCCTCAACTGCGAGCGCTGCGAGGACTTCTACCACGACCTGCCCTGGCGCCCGGCCGAGGGCTCCAGCACCAACGCCTGCCGCCGTGAGTGCCCCGCGCCGACACCATGGCACAGCCACCCTGTGCCTGTGGGGTGGGAATGGGGTCCTGTGTGCTGTCCTGGGGGATTTGAGGGTGCTGCATGTCTGCTTGGGGGGTTTCAGCATCCCATGTATGGTGGCTTGGGTTTGGGGACTGGGGGTGCTGCTGCTGGTGGAGGATTTGGGGGCTGGGGGTGCCGCGTGCCATGCTGCGGTGTTGTCCCCGCAGGGTGTGACTGCAACGAGCACTCGCGGCGCTGCCACTTCGACATGGCCGTGTTCCTGGCCACGGGGAACACCAGCGGGGCCGTGTGCGACGGCTGCCAGCACAACACCATGGGCCGCCGCTGCCACCTCTGCAAGCCCTTCTACTACAAGGACCCCAGCAAGGACCTGCGGGACCCCGCCGTGTGCCGAGGTCGGAGCCGGGCTGCGGGGAGGGACCGGGGGTGCACGGGGTGGGACAAGGCTGCGCCTGGTCCTGGTGTCACAGACCTGTGGGGCCGGCACGAGGGGTCCGGGTGCTGACCCTGCCTGTTCCCCAGCCTGCGACTGTGACCCCGAGGGTTCTCTGGACGGGGGGCTGTGCGACGGCGCCGATGACCCTGCCCGTGGGCTGATCGCGGGGCAGTGCCGCTGCAAGGAGCACGTGCAGGGCCCCCGCTGTGACCGCTGCAAACCCGGCTTCTTCGGGCTCAGCGCTGCCAACCCGCAGGGCTGCCAGCGTACGTACCACTGCCGGGGCGGGGGCTGCCCACAGGGGTGTGGGGGGCACCCACTGGTGCTGAGCGCGTGGCTCGGCGCTGCTGGGTGCCACGGGGTCCCTGCGCAGGGTGCCGGTGTGACCCCCGCGGCACGGTGGCGGAGGGCGGGCGGTGCGACCCCATCAGCGGTGACTGCCTCTGCAAGCGGCTGGTGACCGGGCGCAACTGCGACCAGTGCCTGGTGAGTGCCAGGAGCCGTGCCAGGAGCTGTGCCAGGCGCTCGGGGCCGTGCCAGGGGCTGGGCACAGCGCTCAGGGCCGTGGCACCGCGGCTGGCCGCTCCCTGACGCCCTCACTCCCCGCAGCCCGAGCACTGGGCTCTCAGCCACGATCTCCAAGGCTGCCGGCCCTGCGACTGCGACGTGGGAGGTGCTCGCGACAACCTGTGAGTTTTATCACGGCCAAGGGTGTGAGGGGTGTCCCTGCCGGCCCCGGGGGGCTGACGGTGCCGCCGGGGTGCCAGGTGTGCCGTGGAGACGGGGCAGTGCCGGTGCCGCAGCCACGTGGTGGGCCGGCAGTGCGGGCAAGTGGAGCCCGGCTTCTACCGCATCAACCTGGACCACTACACCTACGAGGCTGAGGATGCCCGGCTGCACCAGGTGAGGGGCAAAGCTGTCCCTGGTGGGGGATGCAGGCTGAGCGGGGCACCAGGAGGGACATTTGCAGGGTCCCCAGGCTGGCAGACACTGCTTGGCCCCGTTGCCCTGTCAGGCAGCAGCCGGGCTGTGCAGTGCCTGCGAGCCAAGGGGATTTTTGGGGTCCCGTCTCACAATGTCCCTTGCCCCAGGGCTCGGTGGTGGAGCGCGAGCCCCCCGCGGGTCGCCCAGCTTCGTGGACAGGGACAGGCTTTGCCCGCGTGCAGGAGGGCAGCTGGCTGGAGTTCCACGTGAGCGACGTGCCCTTCTCCATGGAGTACGACGTGATCATCCGCTACGAGCCCCAGGTGAGCCCTGACTGGTGCGTGCCCAAAAGAGCAGCCCTGGGGCTTTCGGTGCAGCGATTTCTGTCCCGTTCTTTGCCTGCAGCACCCGGAGCCCTGGAAGGAGGTGCGGGTGAGGGTGCTGCGCCCCAGCCCCGTCTCCGCCAGCAGCCCGTGCGGGAACACCATCCCGGCTGACGACCAGCTCTCCACCAGCCTCCCGTCCGGCGCCAGGTGAGCGTCCCACCGGGGCTGTGCCGAGCCGGGGCTGGCAGGAGGCACCCGGCTGCCCGGGCTTTGCTTTGCCCCCCCAGGTATGTGGTGCTGCCCCAGCCCGTCTGCCTGGAGCGGGGCGTCTCCTACACCCTGCGCCTGGAGCTGGGCTGTGCCACAGCTCGGCAGGACTCCACTGCGAGCGTGCTCATCGATTCGGTGAGTGGGCACAGGATGGGGCACGGCACCCTGCGGGGGCGTGGGGCAGCTGTGCAGGGTGCCGCAAAGGCTGCAGCATTAGGGGTTGTGGGGAGAGACGAGGTGACATCCCGCTGACCTCCCCCAGCTGGTGCTCCTGCCCCGTTACTCCTCCCTGGAGATGTTCATCGCAGGTGACCCCGGTGCCATGGGACGCCGGGAGACCTTCGAGCGGTACCGCTGCGCCCAGCACTTCCACGGCGTGGGGCAGGCTCCCGTGGCCGAGCCCTGCTCCAGCCTCCTGCACAGCCTCTCGGCCATCCTGCACGACGGGGCGCTGCGTGAGTACGGCCCCGCTCACCCCGCAGCCCGCAGCGGTGGCCAGCACTCACCTGCTCTGTGCCCGCAGCCTGCCTCTGCGACCCCCAGGGCTCGCTCAGCGCCGAGTGCCAGCCGCAGGGCGGGCAGTGCCGCTGCAAGCCCAACGTCGTGGGACGGCGCTGCCACCGCTGCTCCCCGGGCACCTTCGGCTTCGGGCCCGGCGGGTGCCGAGGTGAGTGCCTGGGGCCGTGCCCCGAGCTCAGCCTGCGGAGCTGGGGGTGCGGGGAGGGGGCTCCCTGCGTGCCGGCTGCTAGGGGCAGACCCTTGGGTGCCTTGCAGCCTGCCAGTGCAGCAGCGAGGGCTCGGTGAGCACCGTGTGTGACAGCACCACAGGGCAGTGTCCCTGCCGCGAGGGCGCCCACGGCTCGCGCTGTGACCGCTGCCAGCCGGGCCACTGGGGCTTCCCCGCCTGCCGGCCCTGCCAGTGCAACGGGCACGCCGAGGACTGCGACCCCCGCACGGGCAGCTGCCTGCGCTGCCGCGACCACACAGACGGCGAGAGGTGCCAGAGGTGAGCAGGGAGCCTGCCCGGTAGGGGCTGGGTGCTGCAGCAGCCCCGGCCCCTGCTGAGTGCCCACCCCCCAGGTGTGCCAACGGGCACTTCGGGAACCCGGCGCTGGGCTCCGGCCAGCACTGCCGGCCCTGCCCCTGCCCCGAGGGGCCCGGCAGCCCCCGGCACTTCGCCGCCTCCTGCTACCAGGACGGGCGCTCCCGGCAGGTTGTCTGCCACTGCAGCCCCGGGTACACAGGTGGGTGCCCGCCGCGGCACGCTCGGTGTCCCCGTCCCCGTCCCCAGGTGCTGCCCAACGCTCTCTGCCCGCAGGTCCCCGCTGTGACGAGTGCGCACCCGGGTACTACGGGGACCCGCTGCAGCCCGGGGGGCGCTGCCTGCCCTGCCAGTGCCACGATAACATCGACATGACGGATCCGGAGGCGTGCGACCGACGCACGGGACGCTGCCTGCGCTGCCTCTACAACACGGCGGGGCCCCACTGCGCCGAGTGCCAGCCCGGCTTCTATGGGGATGCCACGCGGCACAGCTGCAGGCGTGAGCACACACGGCCGTGCTGAGCCCAGCCCTGTCCCTGTCTCCTCTGCCCAGCCCCAGCACTGCTCCCCCATCCCCACCCTCGTCCCCATCCTCACCTCGTGCCCATTCCCATCCCCGTTGCCACCCATCGCCACCCTCACGGCCACCTTGACTCCGTCCCCATTTTGTCCTCATCCCATCCCCATCCAACTTGTCTCCATCCTGCCCCATCCCACCCCACCTGTGCCCCCATCCCGTCTCCATCCCAGTCTCCTCCCCGTTCTCTTCCTATCCCCATCCCTGTCCCCATTCAGCCCTCCCTCTGGTTCCAGGCTGCTCCTGCAACGCGCTGGGCACCGACCCCAGCACCTGCGGGCCGCAGCAGTGCCAGTGCGAGCGGCAGAGCGGGCAGTGCCGCTGCCTGCCCCACGTGGAGGGCCAGGCCTGCGACCGCTGCAGCCCCAACTTCTGGAACCTGGGCAGCGGGCAGGGCTGCGAGCCCTGCGCCTGCCACCCTCAGCACGCCCTGACACCCGCCTGCAACCAGGTGAGAAGCCCCAGGGACGGGGGCTTGGAGGGACGGGGTGGGGATGGGGGTGCCAGCCTCGGCCACGCCGTGTCTTGCAGTTCACGGGGCAGTGCTCCTGCCGGCCGGGTTTTGGGGGCCGGACCTGCGCCGACTGCCAGGAGCAACACTGGGGCGACCCGCGGCTGCAGTGCCGAGGTGAGAGCCGGGGCAGGCAGGGGGGGCTGCACTGTGGCTCCCAGCAGCCTGACCCCCCCTTCTCTCCCCGCAGCCTGTGACTGTGACCCCCGCGGCATCGCCAGCGCCCAGTGCCACCGTGGCAGCGGGCACTGCGACTGCCGGCCCGGCGTCTCGGGCGTCCGCTGCGATCAGTGCGCCCGGGGCTTTGCCGGCACCTTCCCTGCCTGCGAGCCCTGCCACCCCTGCTTCGGGGACTGGGACCGGGTGGTGCAGGACCTGGCTGCCCGCACCCGGGCGCTGGCGCAGCGGGTCAGCCTCCTGCAGCACACCGGGGCTGCCGGCGCCTTCGAGGGCACCTTCCGTCAGCTGGAGGAGAGCCTGGCCACCGTGCAGGCCGTGGTGGCTGCCCGCAACGCCACCGCTGCCACCGCCGCTTACCTGACACACGCCACGGAGGAGCTGCGGTGAGCACCCGGTGCGGGGCACGGCTCCCCGGGCAGCCTCGATGGCGGGGCTGTCACCTCCTTCCCTTGCAGGCGGCAGATCGGGGGGGCCACGGAGAGGCTGACACGGCTGGAGGGGGAGCTGACAGCGGCGCAGGACGCCAACTACAAAGCCAGCCACGTGCTGGGCACCGTGGACCGGGGCGCCCGTGTCCTCAACCACAGCCTGCAGGAGCTGGGGCAGCGGCTGCACGCCCTCAAGACCTCCAATTTCCTCGGTGAGCCACACCGGGGGTCCCCATGCTGGGATGCCGGGGCGGTGGACGGGGGTTTCACGCTGCCCCCACCTCCCTCAGGTGCCTTCGACAGCATCCGTCAGTCTCACAGGGAGTCGCAGGAGGCCGAGCAACGCGCGGATGCCTCCACCCGCGCCGTGCCCAACCCCGTCAGCACCTCGGCAGCCACGCGGCGCCGCACCGAGCAGCTCCTGGCCAGCCGGCGGGACAATTTCAACCGGCAGAACGCGGCCAACCGGCGGGCACTGACAGACCTGGCGGCGAGGGCACGGGAGCTGAGCTTGCACCCCCTCAACGAGAAGGTGGGACGTGGGGACGTGGGGATGTGAGCAGGGCACAGCGCCTGGGGACGGCTCCAACCTACCTGCCTGCTCTTCTTGCAGGTGTGCGGTGCCACAAGCGACGTGCCCTGCTCCGAGAGCCCCTGCGGGGGAGCCGGGTGCCGGGATGAGGACGGGACACGGCGCTGCGGGGGGCTGAGCTGTGGTGGAGCTGTCTCCAAGGCTGACAGCGCCCTGGACCGAGCGCGGCATGCCCAGGAGGAGCTGCGGCACGCGGCCGGCGAGGTGGCCCAGCTCTCCCACCGGGTGCGTGTCGCAAGGGCATGGGTAGAAGCAGGTGGGGTGGCGACGTGTGCCTCTGCTGAGGGTCTCTGCCCCTGCCCAGGTGGCTGAGGCCAAGGGAAAGGCGGATGAAGCCCGGCAGCGAGCACAGGCGGCTCTGGACAAGGCGAACCAGACCAGGGCCCGCGTGGAGCTCTCCAACAAGGAGCTGCGGGACCTCATCAGCCACGTCAAGGCCTTCCTGAGCCGTGAGTGCCGCTGTGCCGGGGGGGACGGCTGCCCCTGCCCAGCACCGAGTGGCTCTGCACCGTGCTGCACCTCCTGCCCCCCACCCCTGCTGTTCCCTCTACCCTGGGGCACACACACTGATGGCTCCCCCCCACAGAGGAGGGGGCTGACCCCGAGAGCATCGAGGTGGTGGCCAGCCGGGTGCTGGAGCTGTCGCTGCCTGCTTCGCCGGCCCAGATCCACCGCCTGGCCGAGGAGATCAAGGAGCGGGTGCGCAGCCTGGCCAGCGTGGACGCCATCCTGGAGCAGACGGCTGGCGACGTGCGCCAGGCCGGGCAGCTGCTGCAGGACGCCCAGAGGGCCAGGTGAGCGTGGGGACACGGGGACACGGCTCCAAATGGGACCCAACCTGGGCTGGCGCTGAGGCCGTGCCGCCCCGGCTGCAGGTTGCGGGCAGAGGGCGTGCGGGGCACAGCCGAGGCGGTGCAGCAGGCGCTGGGGGACGCGCAGCGAGCCCAGGGCACGGCCGAGGAGGCGCTGCGCAGCGCCGCAGCCGACATCCAGCACAGCGAGAGCACCATTGGCACGGTAAGGGCGCTCCCCACTGCCCTCCCTCGCTCCCTGGCACCCCAAAACCCGTCCCTATTTGAGGACATCCCCAGATGCAGGCGCAGGCAAGGGGCGCGGAGCAGCAGCTGGCCGCCGCCATGGAGCGGATCGGTCTCCTGGAGGGACAGACGGACACCCTGAAGGTGAAGCGTGCCAACAACAGCCTGGCGGCCACGCGTGCCCAAGAGGCAGCCAGCGTTGCCCGGGACCGTGCCGGCGAGGCCAAGCAGGTGCTTGAGGGGCCGCTGCGGGACCGGTACCGGGCGGCGCAGGAGCTGGTGCAGCACCGGGCGCAGGGCGCGCGGCAGGCGGGCGACCGGGCGCAGCAGCTGCGTGAAGAGGCCGCTGGGCTGCTGGAGGACGCCCAGGGCAAGCTGAGGAAGCTGCAGGGTGAGGCTGGGGAGGGCGGCTGGGCTGGGGGAGATGTGGCGAGGGGCTGGCCTCACTCGTCGCCCCCCCCCTCATCTCTGTCCCCCGCAGTGCTGGAGAAGAAGTACGAGCAGAACGAGGTGGTGCTGGACGCCAAGGCGGCGCAGCTGGGCGAGCTGGAGGCCAGGATGAGGGAGGTGTTGGCCACCATCAACCAGCAGGTCCAGATCTACAACACCTGCCAGTGATGGGTGCCCTGCCACCCCCAGCCCCGCCGCTGCCCCCGCCGTGGGCACCCCGCGTGTGAATAAAGCTACTGAGCAAGAGTCCCTCGTGCCGTGTCGTGGCTCCTGTTCACACCTTGGTGGCTTCAGCACCCCTGGTTGGGCGCCGCCATGGGGCGGGGTGCCATGCTGTGGGGCTGAGGGTGGACAGGTAGGGCTGCTGTGGGCATGGATGACAGGGAGGGGACAGGTGACACGGTGGGATTAGGGTTTGTCTGAGGGGCTGTGGATGGAGGGTCTGCTGTGGGGGACAGGTGACACACTGGGTGTGAGGGCTGTGGAGTGGCTGGGGACAGGGCAGGACTGGCGACACTGGGGACACGGCAGGTGACAGTGGGGGACATGGCATGGCTGGTGACACACAGGGATAGGGTAGGTGACACTGCGGGACTTTGCAAGACAGGTGACGCTGGAGAACACAGCAGGGCTGGTGGCACTTGGGGACATGGCAAATGATACTAGGGAGTACAGCAAGGCTGGTGGCACTGGGGGACATAGTAGATGACCCTAGGGGACAGGGCAGGGCTGGTGGCACTGGGGGACAGGGCAGGGCTGGTGATACTGAGGGACACGGCAGGTGACACTGGGGGACAGAGCAGGGCTGATGGCACTGGGGGACAGGGCAGATGACATTGGGGACATGTCAGGGCTGGTGGCACTGGGAACACAGTGGGGCTGGTGACACTGGGGCCATGTTAGGTGACACTGGGGCCATGGCAGTGCTGGTGGCCCTGTGGCCAGGCTCTGTCCCCTCAGCAGGCCGCCCCGTTGCCATGGCAACGCCCCGGGGGCCAGGCCCCGCCCTTGTGGGCGTCACCCCGCGATGACGTCACGGCGGGCGCCCGTCTCCATGGCGCCGCGGGGGCGGGGCCGCGGCGCTCTCGTCACGTGACCCCGCCCCCGTTCCCTTCCCCTATGCGCTCCCTCGTCACGTGGGGCCGCCCGCCGGCTTCCGGAAGTGCGTCACGGGGCTCGGGGCCTGTCTCCGGAGCGGGGCCCGCTCGGAACTTCGGTGCCGGCCGCGCGGGGCGGGGCGGAGCGGCGGGGCCGTGAGTGGGGGCGGGGCGGGGCCGGCACCGCCAGCGGGACCGGCAACGGGCAACGGGCAACGGGGAGGGGTGCACGGGGCGGGAGGCGCCGCCTCTCCCCGCCGCCGGCCTCCCCGCTCAGCCCCGCGGCCGCCGGGTGCCGCTCGGTGAGGCGAGGCCGGGAGCAGGCCGCGGGCACCGGGATTGGGGGGGGGGATTGGGGAGCGGGGAGGGGCCGTGCCCGGTGCTGCCCCAGCTCCAGCCCCAGCCTCAGCCCCGGCCCCGGCCGTTACCGGCCCCGTTGGCGGCGGGGAGGCGGCCCCGGTTCCGTGCTCGCGGTGCCGGGACAAAAGGTGCGGGGCGGAGCGGGGCGGGGCGCGGGGAGGCGGCCCCGAGGCCGGGCTGTCCCCGTGTGCGGTGCCCGGGGGGGTTGAGCCTCAGCGCTGAGCTCCCGGTAACGGCAGCGCCAGGAGCCCTGCGCCGAGGGCACCGGGGAGCTGAGCCCCGCTGCTGCCTGCCCGCTGCTCCCGGGGGGTGTCCGCGGTGGGGAGAGCAACCGGGGCTTTGAATGAAGCCCTGAGGCTCCCGCAACAGCCCCGGGCTGCTGCCAGCCCCGTTACACCGGGAGCAGCGAGCGGCTTCCCCAGAAGAGATCCCGCGGTCCCTGCAGCCCCCCTCAGCCCGCGGGGCCCCGCTCGGGGCTGGCTGTCCCCGTCCTGCCTCGCACCCCGCCTCTGGAGGCAGCGGGGCCCGGCCCTGCGGCTGCTTCTGGTTTCCTGCTCCCCTGAGGTTTCCCCCTAGAAACAAAAGCCATCCAGCGGGCACGGCTCGCCCGCGGTTGCGAAGCCTGGCGGAGCGTTCGGCACCCTGGGGATCGTTTTGTCGCTGTCCCGCAGTGACATTAGCGGGGACTAATGCCAGAGGGCCCGGCCCCACGCAGCCCAGCAGCGTTTGCAGCTGCCAGGTCCCTTCTGGCCCCCTGGTGCGGGCAGAACCCGCGGTGCCACTGCCTTACAGCGAGACCCGGTGCCTTCAGGGGGTGATGCTGCTGCTGTCCCGCGTCTGCTCCCTCCCCTCTTTGGGCTGACTGCGGGGTCTCGCTCAGCATCCCCTTCCCGGGTTGTTTCAGGCCACCCTGCTGTGGGGCTTTGGGGCAGTCAGGGGGCACCCAGCACTCGAGCTTTGGGGTTGGTTTGGGGGGTTCTCAGTGGCTGGGACGGGTTGGCCTAAAGAGAAACACTTTGGGAGCAGAACCTGCTGTGGGGCCGGGCTGCCCCAGCCGTGGGAGCGTGCTGTCACCTCCCTCTGGGGGCTGGCGGCTGTGACTCGAGGTTTGTGGCCGCTCGTTGCCACGAGGGTTTCTGGAACACAAACGGCGCTGGGGACACCCCCGAGAGGGGCCGCCAGGTCCGTGCAGGCAGGGGGGGTGACGGGGAACGGCTGCTCCCGCTGCAGGGGAGCCAGGCACAGCTGAGCGGGGCTCAGGGACGCTTTTCCTTCACTCTGCTGCCTCCGTCTCCACGGGGACATCTCGGGGAGGCCGCGGCAGCTCCACTCTGCCCTGAGCACCTGGAACAGAGCAGCCGGGCGCTGGGTGCTGCAGCTCGCAGACCCTGCCGGGGGGGCACGCCCGGCCCTCTCTCCAGGCACGCCGAGCGCGGGTGTCTTGTTTCCAGCCGGGCCCTGCTGGCGCTGTCTGTAAAGCCGGCGGGAGATGAATATGCAAGGTGCTGGTGGGCGGAGGGA
This sequence comes from Anas acuta, assembly GCF_963932015.1. Classification (NCBI taxonomy): domain Eukaryota; kingdom Metazoa; phylum Chordata; class Aves; order Anseriformes; family Anatidae; genus Anas; species Anas acuta. Next base: position 9,573,615 of record NC_088989.1, on the reverse strand, counting down.
GGAGCTCAGGCCGTGCCAGGGAGGTTTGCTTGCCTCTGGCACGGGGGAGAGAGCGGCCCGGGCCTGCTGCTGCTCCCCCCCCCTCCTCGCTTCCTTCTTAGGGCGGTTCTGGTTCTCTCTCCCGTGGCCGGCCTCTCACACGGGCACTGCCTGACCGAAATAGCTGCTGACCTGCCCCGTGCCCCGAGCCAGGCTGTCCCGGCTGACCCCGGGGGCTGGCTTGTATGGTTCGAGGCTCCCTTCACCCCCCTGCTCCCCTGGGTGCTGTTGTGGCAGGAGCCACGAGTGTTAGGATTGTTTTCAGGGTTTGTAACGCCTGCCACATACAGGAGGCTGCTGGTTGTGTGCTGGGGGTTTGGAGGAGCCCTCATTTTGGCAGCAAGTGCTGCAGCAGCTGCGGTGAGGGGGGTGCCTGCGCCCAGAGGGGCTTTCCCTGCAGGTCACATGAGGGCATTGGTCCCGCAGGGCCTGGCACTGGGGCAGGGAGCAGGGTCCTGATGTCATGGGGCCTCCTCTGCCTGCTCCTCCTGCCACGCCTGCTCTCTCCTCTCTTTAGGCCACTAGTTCCTTGCCAGAGAGTTTGACCACAGAGAGTCGCCAAGATAGCTGGGCCAGGAAGAAAACGTCGCACCCCTGACCCAGACTCCATCACCGACCCCGGCGGGCCGTTTGTGTCCTCCAAACGGCTGAAGATGTCCAGTAGCACCAATGCCCCCGGCCAGAGGAGAGTGTCTCGGGGCTTGGACGACGCCACCAACAAGAAGAAGCAGAAGGACCGAGCCAACCAGGAGAGCAAGGAAGGTGAGAGCCCCCGGCGCGATGCTTTCTCGGCCCCCTGGGGTGGGATCCTGCAGCCATCTGCCGGGCTAAGCAGATTTAACTAATCGCTTCCTGTGGCTGCCTGTAACCCTGCCACGGGATCCTCTTTGGCACGGTGTCCTCCCCGGACCTGTAACCTCCTTTCTTTGGGTGCTGCTTAGCCCCGGGGATGTGAGGGAGGTCGGCTCCCTGCTCTCAGTTGAAGCCTGGAGCTGACAGTGACTGTTTCCAGTCGCTGCTTTGGGCTAGGGGGAGCAGCCCGCAGCCCTGTAGGTGCCCTCGCAGCTGGACGTATTCTGCTCCCCAGCCCGGGCGCCACAGACGGGCGCAGAGCCTGCGGGTGGGGCTGTTGCCTCACCTTCACGGCGAGGCGAGGCGCCGAAACGGGCGCTCTGCAGCAGTTCCCTCCCCGGCCGCTGCGTATCCGATGACAAAAAGTGCTCCGGGTGCGGGCTGCTGCGCTGGGCGGGCAGCGCCTGCGGGCAGGAGGCAGCACGGGTTCCTCCTCCAGCAGTGGCCCTGGCAAATGGCTGGGATTCTGTGCCTGCCGCGTTCCGACTGCTGCAGCCTCAAAATAACCCGGTGATTTATAGGGCAAGGTAAAAGAGCGCTTACCCAGCTCTGCTGGAACGCTCCCCAGGGCGAAACCCCAGGGCACTGCGAGCACAGCGCCGCTGCCTCCTCTCGCTGCAGGGGCTGTGCTGCCTCCCGGGGCACCCACACCCGGCGTGGAGGGGCTCCTGCCCTCGTGGGGGCTGTGATGTGGGCTGTGCTGCCTCCATCCGCTTTGTGCAGTGTAACGGGGGCAGGCTGGCTCCACCAGCAGCTGCAGTGGTTGAGGGAGATTTCCTGCTGCTCTGGAGCCTGCCGAGGAGGGCAGCGACAGCCCTGTGGGTGCTCTGGAGTGGAGACCACAGCTCCCGTTGTCACTGGTTGCGTGCTTCAGGACGAGGTGCTGTCACGTTGACACCCTTTGCCTGTCGCAGCACAGTGCCCTGTGCGGGTGGAGCTGACCCTGAGACGCTGCTGGCTCTCAGAGGTAATTCTGCAGAGAGCAGGGATTAAGTGTCAGGTCCTAATCGGGACCTGCTCGGTTCCCCAGCCTGAGCTCAAGGAAGTTTTAGCCCTGGCTGCTGGCAGGCTGCGCAGCAGTGGGAATGTTAAAGTGCAGCTGGGCTGCCAGGTTCTCTCCTTACAGCAGGATGGGTTTGAGCACAACCAAACACCGGGCTCTCTGTGTAGGATCAAGGCAGAGCCTCTCCTCTGTGGCCCAGCAGAGACTTGGCAGGGCTCGCAGCCCAGTTACCACAAGCTCCGCAGCCAGACATGCCTCGAAGCAGCGCTGCCTGCCCGGCGCAGCGAGGTTGTTTTGCTCCCACTGCAGAGAACTGGGGGGCACAGCACCCGTTGTGGGGTCTGGCTTGCTGCGGGCAGGGCTTGGGGCTGTAGGGGAGGTGGAAGGGGCAGAGGAAGGAAACGAGCAGCGCGTGCAGAATGGAAATCCTGGGGAGAGGTCGGGCGCTGTGTGATATTTGGGGTGTCGGAGTGCCAGCCCGTGCTCTGAGGTGCCAGAACAACAGCCCCACCTGCGCTCTGCTTCTCTGCCCACCAGTGTCTCGCCCTGAGCCCGAGCAGGCTGAGACCCCCCAGGAGAGGGACTCGGAGGAGGGTAAGTGGAGGTGTGCGCTGGCTGCCAGTGCATGGCCACTGAGTGCCCTTGCCAAGGGACCTGGAGCTCTCACTTTGTCGTTGCCAGAACTAACCTGAGTGCTCCCTCGCCCCGTGCTCCTAACAGGGTGCAGCCTTCGCAGAGCAGGGCGCGTGTGGTGGGCAGGGCCCTCTGCAAAGGAGAGGCCCCAGGGCACGTGGCAGGCGGCTCCTGGCCCAGGTGTCACGGTGCCCCTGAGCACAGCCCCAGGATATCTTTGTTGCCAGCATCCTCCCGCTGGTCTCTGGGCGGGAAGGTCCCTGGCCACGTCACCCATCAGGTGCTGTTGACTGTTTTTGCCTTGGCTTCACGTCCCCACCTTGAGACGGGCAGAGCAGAGCCCCATCGTGACACAGAAAGTGGAACTAAACCAAATGGAAATGAAGGAAACGTCGGCTTTTTTTTTTGCCTTTGGAGATTTTAGGATGCCACCCGGCCAGCCCTGGAGCCTGGCAGACACCTGATGGGGCTGTGCCTGCAGGGAGGGATGCTGCTGTACTGTTTTTTCCCTGGACAAGATGCTTTTGCCATGCTGGCTGGCCCACCCGTGTTTCAGCCGCATTAACAGCGCCTACCTGGCAGGAGTACAGTGCTCTTGATGATTGCAACTGAGCTGCCCGATTTGCATATGCAAAGGGAAGTGGCAATTTCTGGTTGTGGTCAGAGTCCACTTGAATCCCCCAGAGTAAATTCTGCGGCTTCCTCGTTCCCTGGGAAAGCAGCAATCGCTTTGTAGCTGGCAGGAGCCGCCCCTTCTTCCCAGCCGTTGCGCTGCACGTGACTGGGCCAAGCCTTTCTGCCTTCTGATCTCTCTGGTTCCCACTGGGATTCACCTGACCTGCTGCAACACGTGCTCAGGCCCTCGTTCGTGGCCTGATAAGAGCGGGTTCCAAGTGCCTCGGTTTGTTGGCATGCTCCGTGTCCTCCGTGCTGACCTCCTTCGAGCAGACGTGCGTCCGGGCTCGTGCTCCCCTGCCCAGGTGTGTGCGTGCCGTGGCCTCGTGCCCCGGGCTGGTGTTAACACTTTCCTCCCTCTCGCAGAGCTGCTGCTGGACTGGAAGCAGAACGCTGACGAGATCATTGTCAAGCTGAACTTGGGCAGCGGGGCTCTGAAGGTGGAGGACGTGGATGCCGCTTTCACCGACACCGACTGCGTGGTCAAACTGCCAGGTATGGGCAGCAGAGCAAATATTTTTCCAGCAGGGCTTGGCGTGGCTGCGGGCTGGATGTGGGGCTGCTCCAGGCCAGCATGAAACCTTTCCTTCAGAGGCAATGCCCTGCTGTCAGCTGGCACTGCTTCAGCCAGGCTGATAGGAGAGCAGCGTAAAAGAAGAAGGGTGGAGGGCTGGGGGGCAGGATCTGGCTCCTCTCTGCCAAGCGAACAGGTGCCCGCTGCCGTGCTGCCTGCGGCTGTCCCCTGCTCGCTGGGGAGATCGAGGCGGTGCTGGGTATCCCTTGGAAAAGTGTCTGTGCCCCTGGGGCAGGGAGACACAGGGCCTTCCCTCCGGGAAGGAGGCCAGCCAGATGTACAAAGCAAACCCCAGGGAGCTGGCGTTACCCTGAAGGCTCGTGGGGTGTGGTGGCAGCCTGCCTGCAGCCTCTCTGGCTCTGGGCGAGCGCTCTTCTGGCCCCTGGGGCAGGTGAAAGAGGGCCGTGGGTTGGGTGGACTGCTGCCTGAGGTGCCATCCTTCTTTGACTGCAGATGGGCGCCAGTGGAGCTGTCAGTTCTATGAGGAGATCGAGGGCTCCTGCAGCAAGGTCCAGTGCAAGAAGGGCAACTTCCTGCAGCTGGTGCTTCAGAAGAAGATCCCGCTTCACACCTGGACTTCGCTTCTGGTAAGAGGAGGGGGGAGCTCATCCCTGTGCTGCATGGGGGCGTTAAGCCCACTGCCTCTGTCCCGGGGGGCGGGTGGTGGTGTGCCCCTGGCATGCCCTAGGAAGGGGTGGTGAGGGTCAGGCACTGCAAAGAACAAGAGAGGCACTGCTGCCTGCACATCTCCCCACTGTGCTGCCCTGCTTTTGACAGAAGAGAAGGAAGGATGGATCCAAAGAGCTGGCCAAAGGGGCCATGTGCTGGGAGAATGGGAAGGAGAAGGCTGCTGCTGCAGAGCTGGCCCCAGAAGAGCCCCGGGCTGAAAGCACAGAGCCACCGAGGACCCGGCGGGAGCCCTCCAACCCCAAGCGCGCTCAGGGAAGAAGCGAGGCCCTGGGAGGGAAAAGCCCAGCCAGCCCAGGGACGCAGAGTGGCCCCAGCGCCAAGCGGGCAGTTTACCTCAAAGTGGCTCCAACCGAAGACGAGCCCAATGCCAGAGTCACCGGCAGCGTGGAGCCCAGCAAGGGGCACGGCGGGAGGGCTGGCAGCCGTCGCAACGGCAGAGCCGGCCAGGGCGATGCACCCACGGCCCTGGCTGACCTCGCACCACCACTAGAGAAGGTACCCGAGGGACCTGGCTGATCTGTGCTCCCCCAGCCCTCATGCAGAGGCACGGCCCTGCGGGATGAGATGGGCTCCTGGGCGCCTTGGGTGGTGCTGAGGGCTGCTTTGGGCATGGCTGTGGCGGAGGATGGGGCGAAATAAAGTCCAGGGCCTGGTAACTAACACTGCCCCAGGCAGGGGGAACCTGCAATCGCTGGGCTGAGGCTGTGGAGCTAAGGGGTCCAAGCGGGGCAGGTGGGATGTGTGGGCACGGTGAGGCTGTGCCTGCCTGGCTGGGGCACATGGCAGTGAAGTTGTCTCTTCTTCACCGCTTCCTTTTTCCTCGAAAGGCTGTGGTTTTGGCCAAGGAGACCGTTCCCGTGGAGATGCCACCTCTTGCAGCCACCACAGAGGTGTTCCCCCACCGCGTTGCCACCTGTGTGGAGAAGAGAATCCTGCAGCCGAGCAGCCCCGCCGAGGCCTCGCGGGGCCGGGACTGCGCGTCCGTCCTGGGGGAGAGCTCCAAGGCCATCCCTGCAGCCACCCCTCCCCTGGGCAGGGACAGTGAGAAGAGGGACTGGTCCAAGGACGACGTGGCTCTGGAAGCAGCAGCTGATGGTGAGTGGCTGGAGCCCACGGGTGTCCCTAGGCTGGTCTGGTTGGGAAGGACGTGCTTGCAAGGAGGGTAACCTCTCTCCATGGCTTTCCTTGCTCAGAGCCAGAGCCTATTGTGAACCTGACCTTTGTCAAGAATGACTCGTATGAGAAAGGCAATGACCTGGTGGTGGTGCACGTCTACGTGAAAGAGATTCACAAGGAGACTTCCAAGGTTTTGTTTCGGGAGCAAGACTTCACATTGGTGTTCCAGACGAGGTACGAGCGTGTCTTGGGTTGGCACTAAGCGGATGCAGAGCTCCTGGCTGCAGCCTGGCTGCTCTGTTTGTTCACCTCTTCTCACTTGCTTCTGATTTCTTTGCAGCGACGTAAACTTCCTTCGCCTCCACCCTGGTTGCGGGCCCCACACGGTGTTCCGGTGGCAGGTGAAGCTCAGGTATGGTCCCAAATTTCCAGCCAGCACCGGGGTGAGGGAGCTGAGAGCTGGAGCAGGAACCGGTCCCAGCTGGCCGCTCTGTGCAGGGCACAATCACTTCAGCAGCTGGGCTCGCAGCCACGTTCTGCATTTCTCACACCGTGCTGCACCAGGTGCTCCAGACCTGGGATGGTTGCAGAGAAGGAAAGCCCAGCGCTTCCTTGCCTGCAGTCTGCCCGCAGCCTGATCTGGAGCTCTCGTGGGCAGAGCCAGAGCAGCCTGTGTGGCTCTGCTGGGGTGTCCTGCTAGAGGGGGCACGTGGAGCCGGGCAGAACAGATCTGTTGGGAATGGGGCCCTCTGCGTGCTGTGTGCCTGGGCTTGGGGACGTCTGTCCTGCTTCGTGAAGGCCCCCTTGGGGTTGACACTAGTCAGGAGGCTGTGGCCCTACCCAACAGAGACTTTTTAGCATCTTTGAAGCTGCTGGGGAGTCTGGGGCACTCCTCACTTGCTGCCTGTCTTGCAGGAACCTCATTGAGCCGGACCAGTGCACGTACAACTTCACGGTGTCTCGCATTGATGTCTGTCTGAAGAAACGCCAGAGCCAGCGCTGGGGCGGGCTGGAGGCTCCGGCCACACGAGGTCTGCACCCTGCCTTCTCCTTGAGCTACCTGCCTGCTGGGCGCCTTCCTCACCGCCAGCAGTGCCTGGATGGCACCGGGCCCTCTGGCACGGGGTTGTGGGGAGGGAGAGGGATGAGAGGTGCGGGGCAGGTGGGCCAAGTGCTGGGGAAGGGCACTGCTGCTCCCCTCCCTCACTGGGAAGAGGGGTGGGCGAGAGCCCGCGTGCGTGTGTGAGCATGGGCTGAGCAGCTCAGCCCTGCCGTGGGCAGCCCACGGTGCTGCTAACCACAGGCCCACCCTTCCCCCTTTTTAAGGTGCAGTGGGTGGTGCAAAGGTTGCCATGCCTACAGGCCCTACCCCTCTGGATAAGACCCCCCCGGGCAGTAACCAGCACCCCCTGTCCAGCAAAGAGGAGGCCCGAGCCAGCGACAAAGAGAAGCCACGCGTCGAGGATGGGGGTCTGGATGGTGTGGCAGCCCGTACAGCCCCAGAACACGTGGCGGTGAAGCAAGAGCCTCACATCCCCTCGGTGAGTGGAGCTGTGCCGTGTTTCACCTGGCTGGGGGGGAAGTGGGGGGCCACTCTTCCCTCTTGTCAGAGCCCATCCTCCTCGGTGCTGCTCTGGGGGGCAGCAAACTGTTCTGGAGGAGGAGGTGGCGGTGCTCCTGGCAGAGCTGGCAGAACTGGGGACAGCAGCTGTCCTGGCTGTCCTGATCCTGGTGGGAGGTGGTGTGTGGCTCCGGACCAGCCCTGTCTGTGGGGTGCCTCGGTTAGTCAGGTTCCTGCGGTGTTCCCAAAGACCCCTGGCGCGCAGCACCCTCACACCCAGCTCTGCTTTGACAGCCCAAACCGACCTGCATGGTGCCCCCCATGACGCACAGCCCCGTGAGCACCGAGAGCGTGGAGGACGATGAGGACGAGGACGAGAAGAAGAAGGTGTGCCTGCCCGGCTTCACGGGGCTGGTGAACCTGGGCAACACCTGCTTCATGAACAGCGTCATCCAGTCGCTGTCCAACACCCGGGAGCTGCGCGATTACTTCCACGGTGAGCACACGCCTGGAGCCCAGCAGAGCCCAGCCCCGGGGACAGGACAGCGCAGCCACCCTCGCTCTCCTCCATCTCTTACAGATCGGTCCTTCGAGTCGGAAATCAACTACAACAACCCGCTGGGGACGGGGGGCCGCCTGGCCATCGGCTTTGCCATGCTGCTGCGGGCGCTGTGGAAGGGCACTCACCATGCCTTCCAGCCCTCTAAACTCAAGGTAGGCAGCAAAGCTCCCCAGGAGCTGCCGGCTGCTCCTCAGCTGGGGGTTCCCAGCGCTCCCCTGAGGGCCCCAGGCTGTCCTGGTGCTCTGTGAGCGGGGTGGGTGCAGGTTTTTTTGTACGTGGGGCCAGCAGGGCTGATGGCTGTGCTCCCCCAGGCGATCGTGGCCAGCAAGGCCAGCCAGTTCACTGGCTACGCCCAGCACGATGCTCAGGAGTTCATGGCCTTCCTGCTGGATGGCCTGCACGAGGATCTCAACCGCATCCAGAACAAGCCCTACACAGAGACCGTCGACTCGGATGGGAGGCCCGATGAGGTAAAGATGCACCTGGGAGTGCTGAGTGCTGCACAGCAGCCCCATCCCCTGTGATTTAGGGCAGCGCTGAGCCCTTTCTCCCTGCAGGTGGTAGCTGAGGAGGCTTGGCAGCGACACAAGATGAGGAATGACTCCTTCATTGTGGACCTATTCCAGGGCCAGTACAAATCCAAGCTGGTGTGCCCAGTCTGTTCCAAGGTAGGGCAGCTCTGGAGGCCCTGCCTCTGTCCTGGCTGTGCCTCAGGCTCCAGCCCCCACTCGTAGACCCTCAGAGCACGAGTCACAGGGCAGGGGCAGCTCTCAGGCCTGCTGGGACGGCTGCCCTGCTGATCTCAGCCACAAGCAGCTCCCAGTACTGAGCGTGCTTTCATGCCTGCAGGTGTCCATCACCTTTGACCCCTTCCTGTACCTCCCCGTGCCCCTCCCCCAGAAGCAGAAGGTGCTGACTGTCTACTACTTTGCAAAGGAGCCGCACAAGAAACCTATCAAGGTAAAGGACCCTGACTGTCCTGGGGAGGTAGCCTGAGAGGGCTCTTGGAGGTGCCACAGGTCCTGTGCCAGCGGGCTGAGCCTCGTGCGAAGCCAAGGCCCACGTGCCTTGGTGTGGCATCACTAACGGGGTGCTTTTTTCATGGCAGTTCCTCGTGAGTATCAGCAAGGAGAACTCCAGTGCCATGGAGGTACTTGACTCGGTGGCCCACAGCGTGCGTGTAAAACCAGAGAACCTGCGCCTGGCAGAGGTGAGAGGGCTCCAGCTGGCCAGCAAGCCGTGGGCTGCTCTTGTGGGTGCCCCTGGGTCACCCACAGAAAGCGTTGCCATCAGCAGCCCCTTTTCCACGAGGGGATTTTGTCCACGGGTGGCAGTGTTGTGTGCTGGGTGCTGCCAGGCAGATCCCTGCTCAGCAGGGCAGGGCCACAGCAGCAGCAGGGCAAGCGGTGCCACCCTGGTGGGGTGGTGAGCTGAGCACAGCATCCCTGTGGTGCTGCTGTCCCCACGGTTCACGGGGGGGCTCAGGTCTGTGCCTTCCTGGGGAGAGGGAAGAGCAGGGCGGCCCTCTGAGCACGAGGCAGCCCTCACATGGCTCTGTTCCACTGCTTTCCTGGCAGGTGATCAAGAATCGCTTTCACCGCATGTTCCTGCCGTCCCACTGTCTCGACACGGTCTGCCCCACGGACCTGCTGCTCTGCTTCGAGGTGCTGTCCCCAGAGCTGGCCAAGGAGCGGGTCGTGGAGCTGCAGGTCCAGCAGGTGAGCAGGGGGGGAGGCTGAACGGGATGGGGAGAGTAACAGAAGGGCTTGCACAAAGGGCTGACGTACCAGGGTGACATACCAAGGGCCTGCCGAGCCTGCCTTACCCTGCCCAGGTGCCCTCCCGTGCCCAACAGGGTTCTTTCTCCTGCAGCGTCCGCAGGTACCCAGCGTCCCCGTCGCCAAGTGTGCAGCCTGCCAGAAGAAGCAGCTGTCAGAGGAAGAGAAGCTCAGGCGCTGCACGAGGTGCTACCGAGTCGGTTACTGCAACGTGTGAGTTGGCTGGGTGCCTGGCGGGGAGGCAGGGAGGGTCTCCTGCTCTGATGGGAGAGCTCAACCCACAGGGAGGAGGTGGGATGGGCCCGGCCTTTGGGATGGAGCCAGTCTGGCTCTGAGCGTTCCCCTCACCCCAGCTGCACCCCTCCAGCCTTACTGAGCTCCTGCCGGGCTCACGGGGGCTGTGTGTGTTACAGGGCATGCCAGAAGACACACTGGCCAGACCACAAGGCTTTGTGCCGCCCTGAGAACATCGGTTTCCCCTTCCTCATCAGCGTGCCGGAGTCCCGCCTCACCTACGCCCGCCTGGCCCAGCTGCTGGAGGGCTACGCGAGGTGAGGGGGCAGGGAAGGGGGGGCTGCTCCTGCCTGACCCCCAGCCCAGCCCCGTGCCCGGCCTGCCGTGACCGTCCCCTCCTTGCCCAGGTACTCGGTCAGCGTGTTCCAGCCTCCCTTCCAGCTGGGACGGATGTCACCGGAGCAGGGGCTGCAGCCGCTGCTCCCCGACAAGCCGGAGCCCCTGGCCAAGAGCAGCTGCACAGCCGCCACCTCTGCCCCCGAGCTGGGGGACGGGGACAGGGCGTCCGGCCTCCTCCAGGAGCCCCCGCTCTCGCCGGCCGTGCCCGAGCTGCATCCAGAGCTGGGTGACAGCAGCACCGTCCGCAGCAAGGTCCTGCCAGCCAGGAGTTCCCTGCTGAGCTTGGATTCCGGCTTCTCCGAGCACGTGGAGTCGCAGGGCGACAGCTGCTGCGAGAAGGAGCCGTCCTACGAGAGAGCCCTCAAACCCGAAGGTAAGAGGTGCTGCAGTGCCAACCCTCTCTGTGCCAGGAGCCCGGACGGCCCCCGGGAAAGACAGGGAGCAATTCTCCTTCCCTGCTGTGGTGGGAGGCCGCCCCATCTGTGTTCTCCATGTGGTTTGGTCCGGAGACCCCTGCAGGCATCCTGGAGGCCGTGGGAGCCGTGTTTTGGCGGCGCTGCCCCACCTGGAATGCCTGCCAGCCCACGCTCTGCCCTGCCCTGGCAGAGCCCGTGCGGCACAGCAAAGCCCTGACTTGGGAGGAGGCCGGGCTGTTGCGGGAGAGGGGCGGGGAGGCAGGGGCTGCCAGAGTCCCGTGGGAGGCTGAGCCCCTGGGGGCTGTGAGCGCCTCGTTTTTTCCCTCGTTTCCCTCGCTCTGACTCAGCTGCACGGGAGCAGCCTCTCGCGCTTGGCCGCCCGGCTGTCACGTTTCCAGCCACTCGTCTCAGGATGGCAGCAATGTGCAGAGAAGGGGCAAGGCAGGCAGGCAGAGGAGCGCAGCTTGCCAGGGGCAGGCGCCTGCTAAAAATAGTCAAGGACACTGGGCACGTGGTTGTGTCCCTGCAAGGCCGTAGCATGTGAGGTGGGGGTGGGGGCACTGCGAATTCTTGGCCCCTACGCAGGGCGGGCAGGCAGTGCCACCAAAGATCTGTCCCTGCCTGTCCGCAGCTGCCATCCCTGGGTACCAGCACACTCCAGACTCGCTGAGCGCCCGTGCCACGCAGTTCTACATCAACAAGATCGATGCCGCCAACAAAGAGTACAAGCTGGAAGATAAAGGTGAGCCCAGAGCCCCGGGGAGATCTGATTTCTTCCCTTGTGGCCTCTGGCAGAGAGAGTGGTGGTGGATCTTCCTGGCCAGGGAGCGAGAGGCTCCTGGCCCAGAGAGCTGTTGGTCCCAGGACAATGAAAGCTGTGTCTGGCACGGGAGCTGGTGCCTGCTGCCTGGAAGCTCTTCTCAGGCACAATGCGCCTGTTCCCCTGAGCAAATAAACCCATTCCCCTCAAGCCCCTGCACCCACAGAGGGACAGTGATCTCTGTGGCTTGGTCACCTGTCTGAAGAGATGCTGGTGACGTAGACACTGCTGAGAGCAGTTCTCACACTGGCTGTGGGGCGCTGCCACCCTGGGCTGGGGAACCTGGCAGGGATATTTGTGCCCTCCTGGCCCTGCTGTGTGTTTATCCTATCCATCTGGGCTGGGCAGGGCTGCTCCTAGTCCAGGCAGGGTGGCGTGGCCTGGCCAGGGGGCAGGCGTGTGAGGTGTGCCCCCCCTGACAGGTGACGCCCCCCTGGAGCTGACAGACGACTGCTCCCTGGCCCTGGTGTGGAAGAACAATGAGCGCCTCAAGGAGTTCGTGCTGGTGGAGTCCAAGGAGCTGGAGTGCGTGGAAGACCCGGGCTCAGCCAGCGAGGCGGCGCGGGCTGGCCACTTCACCCTGGAGCAGTGCCTCAACCTCTTCACCAAGCCCGAAGTCCTGGCCCCGGAGGAAGCGTGGTGAGGACGGCGGCGCGGCGCGTTCCAGCCCGCGGGCCCAGGCAGCAGCGGGGGTTTCCCGGGAGCTGCCCGCTCCTGCACGCCCTTTCTCCTGGCAGCCAGGAATGCTGGGCTGCGTGCTGGGGAGGGAGGCCAGGAGCCAGCAGGGAGCCACGCCAGCGCTCCGCGGGGCTGTGCTGGCCTGCCCCTGGCAGGGGGGGCGGAGATGTCCCTCACAGCCCCCCCCGATCCACGCTTGGGGGAGCGTGGCGTGGGGCGCAGACACCCGAGGCTCTCCCCACGTTGGTAACGAGCACACGCTTCCTGCAGGTACTGCCCCAAGTGCAAGCAGCACCGCGAGGCCTCCAAGCAGCTGATGCTGTGGCGCCTGCCCAACGTCCTCATCATCCAGCTCAAGCGCTTCTCCTTCCGCAGCTTTATTTGGAGGGACAAGATCAACGACATGGTGGACTTCCCCGTCCGGTGAGAGCTCGGGGGATGATCTGGGGACGGCGCTGCGGGTGCTGCCCCCCCGCCTGGCCTCTCCCTGACCGTTCCCTCATCCCTCCCTAGGAGCCTGGACCTGAGCAAGTTCTGCATCGGCCGGAAGGGCGAGCAGCAGCTGCCCATGTATGACCTGTACGCTGTGATCAACCACTACGGAGGCATGATCGGCGGGCACTACACGGCGTACGCCCGGCTGCCCAACGACAAGAACAGCCAGCGCAGTGACGTGGGTGAGGATCAGCTGCCCTCGCCGCCCCCCTTTTCCTTCCCCCGCAGCTGGGGCCGCTCTCCTTGCTTAACCCTTCTCTCCTCTCAGGCTGGCGGCTCTTCGATGACAGCACAGTCACCACCGTGGACGAGAGCCAGGTGGTAACCAGATACGCCTACGTCCTCTTCTACCGACGGAGGAACTCTCCTGTGGAGAGACCCCTGCCCGGGCACCCCCCAGACCACCGAGCCGAGCGCACCCCCTCTGCCGAAGCTGCTGCCAGTCAGGTGAGAGCTCGCGTCCCTCCCAGCGCCGATGGAGCCGCAGAGCCTTGAAATGTGCATGCGCCCGCCTGCAGGGCCCCGCGGAGCCCGGCGCAGTCGTGGTTTGGTGCCTGCCTCTCCTTGAGACTGAAGAGCTTGTGCCAGCTGGGCTGTGGGGTCTGACTTGTCCTGTTGCGGCCGTGATTTTGGGACGGGTGCATCCCAAAGGGACGGTGGGAGAGTTGGTTCCAGCCACGGGGCTGGGAGCGCTGGTGGGAGGGCACAGAGCTGTGCTGGGGCATCAGAGCAGGAGGGAGCGGGGCTCTGCGCCGGGGAGGACTGAGAGCAGTTGATCAGGAGCTGGCTGCACCAGGAAGCAGCCTCCTCAGGGCAGGGTGGGGGACGCTTTCTGCTGGGACCCAGCCCAGGGCCACGCTGGGTGCAGAAAAGGCAGCTGCCAGCACCAAGCCAGAGGCCTGCAAGCCTCCGCAAGGTGCTGACGAGAAACCTGCCGGAGCGAGCTGTGCTGCAGGGCGGGCTGGGAGGGGTGGGCACTTCCAGCACGTACCGACGGGGACTGGTTGGACTGTTCTCTGCCGAAATGTCAAAAAAAACAAAGGCCTAGGCTGGGGGTGCAGCGCCTCGCCTGCCTGCCAGGCTCCCCTGGGTCGCTGTGCTGCAGCCCTTCCCACGGTGCTGGCCCCCCGGGGGCTGAGGACAATGCTTGGCTGTGGCACAGCTCAACGCGTGCGCCCCTTGGGGCCTTCTGGACCAGCCCGGGCTGCCGGCACGCAGCTGTGGGTTGGGCAGCTCGGCTCTTCTTCCCAGCTGGGGCCCGGAGCTGCCTGTGGGGCCAGGAGGGGCTGTGAGCGCCCCGGAGCTGCCCCATGAGCTGCGGTCATAGCAAGGCTGCTCCATGCATCCTGCACCAGCCGTGGGAGGCCCCAGCAGTGCCAGGGATCACCGTGTGCCCCGCAGCCCCACGGCCCATTGGATCTCCCCAGGGCCCACTGGATCCCCCCGGGGGCCATCGGGGTGCTGGCAGCGCCGGATCCTGCGCGGTGCTGGCGTGTGTTGGATCTGCTGGGGCTGAGCGGATCCCCGACCCCCCGGGACCACCCGCACCTTCCTGAGTGTCCTCGGAGACCTGCATCCTGATTGGCCGCCCGCGTGATCACCGGCACAGCGAAGGGCTGGGCTGCGATTGGCTGCCTGCAGGAATCCACTGGGAAGCTGGGCAGCGATTGGCTCTGGAGGGATCCCCAGATCCCCACCCGTCAAAGGAGAGCTGGGACTGGTTGTGCCACCGCCGCGCCTCCTACCCCGATCTACGCCCCCACTGGCCGCCACCTGAACAATCCCCTTGGGATCACCACAGCCGGCCTCCGATTGGCTGCTGCCCGCCCCCTCGCCTGCCTGGATCCACCAATAGCAGAGCTCCGACTCCACCGGGATCCAGCCGCCGGCTCCCTGCAGCCCTGCGAAGACGCCGCCCGGCAGCCCCCGGCCGCGCCGCGAGCACCGGCAGCCCCCAGGAGTTGCAGGGGCGGGCGCGACCGCGCTGCATGGGGAGGCGGGGGCTGGTGGGGCACGGGACTGGGCTCGCAGGCAGCCGCCTGCCCCGGGGGATGGCGAGGGGTGTTGCCCGTTGTGTTCTGCAAGTGCTGACGCAGGTTTCCACATCGCAGGCTTCTCTGATCTGGCAGGAACTGGAGGCTGAAGAACAAGAGCTGCAGCTCGAGGCTCCCCAAAGGCCTGCAAGAAACTCCTGGAGGCCCCGTGGCCAGAAGAGGAGTCCGGGCACCCCCCAGCACCCGGACGAAGGCTGCGTCAGATACTTCGTCCTAGCCACCACGGCCGCAATCGTGGCTCTCTTCCTCAACATGTTCTACCCGCTCATTTACCAGACCCGCTGGAGATAGGCACGGGCACGTAGCCAGCTGCAGGAGCAGGGCCGCCGGGGCACGCGCCGTGCCAGGACACCGCGCAACGAAGACGTCAGGCGGCAGGACAGAGCCCTCCGGGAAGGACTCGCCCGCTGAGGGCACCATCGGGCCTCGCCGAGGGAAGCATGGGGCCGTCGGCTCCTGCCTGTCGGCTCTGGCATCTCCCGTGCCAGCTGGCACGGCCGCCTGGCTGGCCCGCAGCCGTGCCAAGGCACAGCCCGGAACCAGGATCCCCTCAGCCCTCCCTCGCCCTGGCTGCCTGCTCGGAGCAGGGCTGGCCCCACGGCTACGTGCCGCTCAGGAAGGGACAGTGCCGCTGCCCCGGGGAACGCCGCCTGTCTCCGCTCACTCCTGGGAACGAGCAGTGCCCTGCCCCGAGGCTGCTGCGAGGACAGGATGCCCTGACACGCTCCATGGTCCAGCTGCGCGTGCCGCTGCGCTGCTTCAGGAGCCTCGTGTTCTCCAGAGCTGGCACGAGATGTGTCCCCCGGGCCACAGTTGTCCCTTGTGCTGGGACAGGATGGGCTCGTCACCAAGGGCTTATGAACTTCCCTGCTCACCCGGAGAGCTCAGCAGCACCCAGGCAGCCCTGGGGGAGCCTGGCACACGGCGCTGGGACACCTGTGGCAAGCACGGACCTGCGGGGGCTGCACCTGCCTGCGTCCGGGGGGGGCTGGGTCTCTGCTGTGTGCCCTGGCGTGGGGCTGGGGGCAGCACCTCGGTTCTGAGGGCTCTGTGCTGCGGGAGAGGTGCGGGGCCAGGGCCGGCAGGTAGGGCCCAGGCTGCAGGAGGGCGGTGTCTCAGGGCGGTGCTGGCAGCGTCGCTCTCCTGCATGCTGGGGGGGTGTTAATAAAGGCAGGTTTTCCAAAGAGACGTGGCCCCCCTCTCCTGTCTCATGGCAACCCGGCTCCAGGCACGGGCTCTGTACCGCACCCTACCCAGTGCCTGCACCCTCCCTGTGCTCGTTTCCCTCTCCAGCCCCCGGTGCTGGCCCCGTGGCCCCAGCCCGTGCAGGAGCCCTGCCCTAGGCTCTGCTGGGTGCAGCAGGCTCCGGGCACAGCCCTACCTGCTCCTGCCGTGGGGCCCTGCCTGTGGGGCAGCAGCTGCAGCACGTGCAGGGCGCTGGGGGGCCGGCGGCGCGCTGTCCCACGGGGCTGGGACAAGGGCTGCAGCGCCGGCGGTGTCTGACATTGAGACGTGTTGCCCTTGGCTGAGCGGTGCTCGGGCGTGTTTGGGTTTGAGAGGTGACTTCAGAGCCCTGTGACTTCCTTTTCCGTCTCCGCTGCTGTCCTGGCGGCAGTGCCCTTGGCTGTCTCAGGAAGGATGCTCAGCAGGAGCACGCTTCTCCGGGACTTCTGCCTGGGGCCCCTTCCTCACAGGGCAGGGGGGGGCCCCCCGGCTCCCCCCTCCTCAGCCCCACGCCCCTCCTGCAGCTCCCCACGCGCGGGTCCCAGCGCGGGGAGCGCTGCGCTCAGGAACTGCTTGTCCTGGAACAGTCGCCTCATTGTCTGCTGCCCCGCGGCCCGTGGCTTCCCCCGCGCGCCCACGGCGTTGGCCTCGTGGGGCTGAGTCAGCGCCCGGCGCCTCTGGGGTGACCTCTGCTCCTGCTGGGGCTGCAGCCCGGGGCTCGGGGCCCGCTGCCTGCACCTGCCTGCCTCCAGGTGGGGGTCCCGGCTCTGGACACCCCCCTGGAGCCCTGCACTGCATGTGAGACCCAGGCAGGGGTCAGCGCCCACCCCCTGGCTCACTGCTGCTGGCCCTGTGCCGTGCTGGGACGCTGTTCCACCCAGCCCACGCCGCGGTAGCCCGGGGGCAGCGGTGCTGGACAGGGCGAGGCAGCAGCAGCGGGGCTGGGCTGAGCGTGCCGCAGCCTGGCTCTCCTCGCTCGGGCAGGTCTCCGGGGCTGCTCCGGGCTCGCTGCCTTCCCCCCTGCCCTGCTGCACCCAGGAGCCGCTCTGCAGGGCCTTGGCCGGGAGCGAGGTGGGAGGAGAGGGGCAGGCAGCGCCGCGCTCTCCAACTCACGGCCACCTTCTGCTTGCAGGGACTGACCCCGGTGCCGTTCGGATCCGGCCTGGCCCCCGAAGGAGCCCCGGCGCTGGCCGCGGAAGGCCTCCCCGAGCGCTTTGCCAGCCCCGCCGAGCACCCGGCCCCCTCCTACAGCAGCATGGAAGAAGTCGACTAGGGCGTCGCGGGCACCCACCCCGGGGGGTGCGGGCCGGGCTGGGCACCGGGGAGGAGGAGGGGGGGCGGGCGGGGGTCGGGGCTTGTCCTGCTCTCATTAAACTCGCTGAACTCCGCTTGCCTCCGCTGCCTGCTGCGTGGCCTCGGGGACTGTCACCATGCTGCCCTATGGCCCCTGGGGTGCTGCGGCACCTGCTGCTCCCCCGTGCTCCTCACAGCCCAGGGTGTCTGGTGTGCCTCGTGTCCCCTGGTGCTCCCTGCTGTCACCTGATGTCCCTCCGAGCCTCGTGGCTCTCAGCACACCCTGCTGTGTCGGTGGACACGTGGTGTGCCTTGCTGCCCTTTGCTGTCAACTGGTGCTCTGTATGGCCCGGCGTGCCCTATGGCCCCAATGTGCCTGTAGTGCCCGGTGTGCCCATAGTGCCCCGTGCCCTCTGCTGTTCCCTACGGCCCCAGTGAGCTCAGAGTGCTTGGTGGCCTCTGCTGTCCCCCATGGCCATGGTGCACCTGTAGTGCCCGGTGTCTCCCGGAGTTCCCCATGGTCCCGGAGTGCCTTTAGTGCTCGCTGTCCCCGGTATCCCCCATGCCCTCAGTGCGAACTTAGTGCCCGGTGTCCCTCTGAGATCCCCGCGGTCCCGGAGTGCCTTCACTGCGCGGTGTCCCCCGGTATTCCCGGTGCGCTCAGTGCGCCCTCAGTGCGCCCTATGTCCCCGGTGCGCCCCCCCGCGCTCTTTGCGCCCTCGCCGCCGGGGACGCCCCATTGCCCCGTGCCCCGGGCGCGCCCCGGTGCCGGTGCCGGTGCGGCGAGACTGCAAGTCCCGGCAAGCCGCGGGCGGGCGGAGCGGCCAATGGCGCACGGGGGGCGGCGCGGCCCGGCTCTGCCTCCGCCGCCGCCCGGTGCCGCGGCGCAGAGAGCCCCGGAGCGGCCGCGCGGCGCCGGCCCCGCAGCCCGGCTCTGAGCCGCCCGCCCGGCCCGGCCCGCCCCGCCGCGCCCCGCCGCCCTCAATGAGGTTCTTCCGACTCACCTTCAAGTGCTTCGTGGATTGCTTCTGAGCGCCCCGGGCACGGAGCCGCCCCCGAGCCGCCCCCGGTCCCCGGCCCCCCGCGCCATGCCCCCCGTCCCCGCCGACACGGCCGCCCCGCAGCCGCCCGCCGCCCCGCGCCGCGACGCCGCCACCGCCGCCCCGCCGGGCTCCGGTAAGCGCGGGGCGGGGGTGGAAAGCGGGGAGGGGGTGGTGGTGGTGGTGGTGGTGGTGGGGAGGGGGGGGGACGCGGTGCGGGGATAGGGGACGGGGACGCGCGGAGAGGGATGCGGGGAGGCGCGGGGGGGACCCCACGGCCACGCGCGACCGCGGCGCGCCCCCTCCCGCCGCCGCGGGGTGAGTCACCGCTCTGCATTGTGACGTCACGCGCCGGGCTGACATCTGACGTCACGGCCCGAGTGGGGGGCTCGGGGGGGAGGGGGGCAACGAGCGCCCTCCCCCCCCCACAACCCCCAAATCTCCGGTGCCCTTCCCCTCCGACCGACCCCATCCATGGGCGCCCGTGCCGCCGGCGTGGGTCCCCCTGTCCCCGCAGAGGGCGCGGAGCCCCCCGCGGCGGGCGAGGAGCGGGCGGTGACGGCGCCGCTGGTGGGGCCCCCCGGCCCCCCCAAAGCGGCCGCCCCCGAGCGGGAGACGTGGACGCGGCAGATGGACTTCATCATGTCCTGCGTGGGCTTCGCCGTGGGGCTGGGCAACGTCTGGCGCTTCCCCTACCTGTGCTACAAGAACGGCGGAGGTGAGCCCCGCCGGCAACCCCGGCACGGGCTGGGGGGTTGCAAATCAAGAGGGGGGCGCACCCTGCACATTGCCCTGCTGCCCATAGGGATGCCCCCGGAGGGGTTATGGGGCTGGCTGTGTGCGTGCCGTGCTGTCCCATGGGGCTGCTGGGGGTCCCGCGGGGGTTGGGGGCTGCGGGGAGCCCCCCGGCACCTGCCTGCCCTGACCTACATCGGCGGCGCGGCGAGGGGGAGTGCGCGGAGGCCCGCTCGCCATTCGCTGCGCCCGGCGGGCGGCGCGGGGGGGGACCGGGGAGGGGGGCAGCGGGCGGCTGAGCCTGCCCCGCGTGTGCCCCCCCCCCCCACCCTCCTCCTTCCCCCCCGGTCCCAGGCGTCTTCCTCATCCCCTACCTGCTCATCGTCTTCGTGGGCGGCATCCCCGTCTTCTTCCTGGAGGTGGCCCTGGGACAGTTCATGAAGCAGGGGGGCATCGCCGCCTGGAACATCGCCCCCCTCTTCAAAGGTACCGCCGGGACCCCGCCGCCCTTTAAATCCCCCCCCGCACACACACACACACCCCGGCCCTGCCCGGGGGCCCCCCGGCACCGTGCCCGCGCGCTGCCGCTGGCAGCTCCCTGCCCACGCCCTGCCTGCTGCCTGCACCTTGCCCGTGTCCCGTGGGCGCCCCGGCCAAGGGTGGCAGCTCCCCGCGGCGCCCTGCCCTGCCCCGCGGCTCCCCGGCTGCCGCCACCGGCTTCCCCCGAGCGCCGCCGGGTCCCCTCCCTCCTCCCACCTCCTGCGGTTCACCACGTCCTGCCCCGGGCTCCCCGCACGCCCCGAGCCGTCACCGCCGTCCTAGCCCCAGCCGGCACCGCCGTCCTGCCCCGGGTTTCTTCCCCCCCTGCCCATCCCCGCCGGGTTTGGGTCGCCGTGGGTGGGCTGGGCCCCGTGCCAGCCCCCCCGCGGGCTCGTGACGTCCCGGTGGTGCTTCAGGTCTGGGCTTGGCCTCCATGGTGATCGTCTTCTTCTGCAACTCCTACTACATCATGATCCTGGTGTGGGGGCTCTTCTACCTGGTGCACTCGCTGACCGACACGCTGCCCTGGGCCACCTGCGGCCACGCCTGGAACACGGAGCAGTGCGCCGAGTTCTTCCACCTGGAGCTGTGCCGAAACGCCAGCACCAACGCCAGCGCCGCCGCCGCCGCCGGGGCCCTCAACTTCAGCTGCACCGACCTGGCCAACAAGCGCTCGCCCGTCATCGAGTTCTGGGAGTGAGTGCGGGGACACGGCGGGGACACGGCGGGGCCGGGGATGTGCCGGCGCTCAGCACTGCCCCGCTGTGCAGGAACAAGGTGCTGCGGCTCTCCGGGGACCTCAGCGAGCCGGGGGAGATGAACTGGCAGATGATTCTCTGCCTCGTCACCACCTGGGTCGTCGTCTACTTCTGCATCTGGAAGGGCGTCAAGTCGACGGGGAAGGTAACGCTGGGGGGGCTGCGGTGCTGCCTCCCTCCCGTCCTCCCGCGCCACGGCCCCGCCGGTCCCACCTCCGCCTGGGGGGTGCCACCAGCACCCGGGGGATGTCCCAGGTCCCGGTCTCAGCGGGGACGCTCTGCGGCACGAGAGAGAGCCACAGCCCTGCCCCACAGCCTGGCCGGGGGGGCTGGGGCTCACCAGCACCCCCTCCTCCTCCGCAGATCGTCTACTTCACGGCGCTCTTCCCCTACGTGGTCCTCATCCTGCTGTTGGTCCACGGCGTGACGCTGCCCGGGGCGCTGGGCGGCATCGTCTACTACCTGAAACCCGACTGGTCCAAACTGGCCGAGGCGCAGGTGAGGGCAGGGGGAGGGAGGCGAGGGCCAGGAGGGGCCGGGACAGGGACACACGCTGCGCCCCCCCGGCACCCCCAACGGTCCCCCTGCGCCGCAGGTCTGGATCGACGCCGGCACCCAAATCTTCTTCTCCTACGCCATCGGGCTGGGCGCCCTGACCGCGCTGGGCAGCTACAACCGCTTCCACAACAACTGCTACAGGTAGGGCCGTGCCGCCCTCACGGGGAGCCCCCGGCACCCCCCGGTGCCCCCCCCGGCTCCCCATGACCCTCTCTGCCCGCAGGGACGCCTACATCCTGGCCGTCATCAACAGCTCCACCAGCTTCTTCGCCGGCTTCGTCGTGTTCTCCGTGCTGGGCTTCATGGCCTCGGAGCAAGGCGTGGACATCTCCAAGGTGGCCGAGTCTGGTGAGTGGTGGGCGGAGGGGGCCGGCCGGTCCCGTGCCCCCCGTGGGGCCGGCACCGCTGACCCCGCTGTCCCGCAGGCCCTGGGCTGGCCTTCATCGCCTACCCCAAAGCCGTGACGCTGATGCCCTTGTCCCCGCTGTGGGCCACGCTCTTCTTCTTCATGCTCCTGGTGCTGGGGCTGGACAGCCAGGTACGGCGGCGGGGATGGGCAGGGGGCCGGGGCCGGGGCCGCACGCCCCCGCTGAGCCCCGCCGTGTGCCGCAGTTTGTCGGTGTGGAGGGTTTCATCACGGGCATCCTGGACCTGTTCCCCCAGCCGGGGGCCGGCTCGCTGCGCCGCGAGCTCACCGCCGCGCTCTGCTGCGTCGTCTGCTGCCTCATCGACCTCTCCATGGTGACACAGGTGGGGACACGGGACAGCCGTGGGGACGCCGTGCTGGCCCCTCCCGTGGCGTGGGGCAGGAGCTCCCCTGGCCCGCGGGGTGTCGGTGCTGCCGGGGGGCTCTCGGGGACATTTGGGACCGGTGGCACAGCCCGGTGATGCGTGTCCCCGTCCCCTAGGGCGGCATGTACGTGTTCCAGCTCTTTGACTACTACTCGGCCAGCGGGATCACGCTGCTGTGGCAGGCCTTCTGGGAGTGCGTGGTCATCGCCTGGGTCTACGGTGAGCCCACGGGACGGGGACAGGTGGCGGGCACGGGTGGTGGGCACGGGCACCCCACGGGACCCCGCTGTCACGTCCCTGTCCCCGCAGGCGCCGACCGCTTCATGGACGACGTGGCCCGCATGATCGGCTACCGGCCCCTGCCCTTCATGAAGTGGTGCTGGGCCGTGGTGACGCCGCTGGTGTGCGTGGTGAGCCGGGGACACACTCACGAGTGGGCTGGGACTGGGGCGCGCGTCCCGTGCGCGCTGCACCGCGGGCACCGGGCTCCCCCCGGCGGCTGCTGGGGGCACGGCACGGCACGGCCCTGGGTGCTGGGACACCCCTGGGTGCGGGGTGACACAGCCGGGACCTCGCTTTCCCCCCGCCCCAGGGCATCTTCGTGTTCCACGTGGTGAACTACAAGCCGCTGACGTACAACAAGACGTACGTGTACCCCTGGTGGGGCGACGCCATCGGCTGGGTCCTGGCGCTGTCCTCCATGCTCTGCATCCCCTGCACCGTCCTCTACAAGCTCCTGCGCTGCAAAGGTTCCCTGCGCGAGGTGAGGGCTCCCTCATCATCCCCATCCCTGTCCCCATCCCGTCACCATCTCAGATTTATCCCCGTGCCCCCCTCATCCCTCTCCCAACCCCATTTCCACCCCTTCCCCACCCCAATCTCACCCCATCCCCACCCCATCCCCGTGGGTGGGGGGCTGCCCCGTGCCACCCCCATCTCGGTGGCCCCGGTGCTGACCCCATCCCATCCCCGCAGCGCTGGCAGCTCCTGACCACGCCGATCTGGGGCCACCACCACCTGGAGTACCTGACACCCGAAGCCGAAGCCAAGCTCCTGGCCCCGGAGCCCCCCAAGGAGAAGACGACGCTCTTTGAGACTGTGATCTGAGCGTGGGGAGGGTCGCGCTGCTCCCGCCTGCCATAGCAATAATGCCAGCACCGCCTCCCACCCTCGCTGCCCCGTGCC
The DNA here is from genome assembly GCF_963932015.1 of Anas acuta. Taxonomy (NCBI): domain Eukaryota; kingdom Metazoa; phylum Chordata; class Aves; order Anseriformes; family Anatidae; genus Anas; species Anas acuta. The sequence continues at coordinate 9,550,911 of NC_088989.1, read as the reverse complement.
CGGGACCCCCCCCTACAAACACACACACACACACACACCCGCCGTGGGGCCGGGGCTCCTCGGGGACACGGGGCCGGGGCGGCCGCGGGGGTCCCCGACACGGAGAGGGGGGCGCGTGCGGCACCGGGGGAGGGGGTGGGCTGGGGAGGGTGGGGGAGGGTGGGGGGGAAGCGAGCGGGACAGCCCCTCCCCGGTGTCCATCCCCACGTCCCGGTGTCCGTCCCCACGTCCTGTCCCGGCCCCCCCCCCGGCCGGTGGCACCTCGCTCACTAACCGCTTCTGTAGCGTTTGTCTGGTGTAACCCCGACCGCCCCGACATCTGGCAATAAACTGGGAGACCCTGGCAGCCCCGCCTCGGGAAGGGGGCACCGCGTTTTGGGGAGGAGTGGGGGTGCTGGGGAGGGGGGCTGCAGCCCCCGGGGGCGGCGCTGGATGGGGCTGGCGGAGCAGAGGGGGCTGCAGGTGCGAGGCTGCCCCGTGCCATAAGGAGAAGGGGGGGTGCAGGGGGGCAGCTGCTGCCCCATGAGGGGTTGTGGGGGCTCAGCTGAGCGCCGTGGCCACCCCAGGAGGTCCCGGAGCATCCTGCCCTGCAGCGGGGTCGGGGACGTCCCCACCAGGAGGGACGAGGGGGTCCAAGTGCCACCGCCTGCCCGGGCCTTCCTCGGGCACAGGTCTGTGCGGGGGGCTGCGTCGTGCCGTGTCACACCATGCTGTGCCTCGGGGCTCTGTCCTCACACCCTGTGCCATGCCGGGTGGCCGTGCCATGCCATGCTGTGTCGTGCCAGAGCCTGCACTGAACCCCCAGTGGCACCACGGCACGCCAGGGGCTCGTCCCCAGGTGCCACCTGGTCCCACCACTGCCCCCTCTCACCCCGCTGGGGCGAGCCGGCCGGTCCTGCCCCACCGGCAGCACACCGGGTAATTAGTGCGGGCAGGGCACGGAAGCACCGTTGATAATTGGTGGTGACTCGTTAGCGCTGGAGCGCTGCGTGCCCGGGGTGCAGCAGGACTTTCCGGCAGGGCTGGTCGGTGGGGCCGCCGGGCGTCCCGGTGCGGCGGGGCCGTGCGGGTGCCCGCTGCCACCGCGGGGACGGGGCCAGGCGAGGAGGGCGCGGAGCTGAGCGTCGGCAGCGCCCTCGCTTCGTGTCGTGGCACGCAGTCTCGATAAAAGGCACGGCCGCGGGCCGGCGTCAGGGCGCTGCCGGCGGAGACGGTGAGAGCATGGGGACGGGGATGGGGGGGAGAAATTAAGGGGAAGGGGGGAGAGGAGGGGCTGGGAGAGGAATTTTGGCACCCAGGCTTTCCCCACGGCCCCACGCGAGCCCAGGTGCTGGGTTTGTGTGCCCCCCGCAGGGACGGCGCCGGCGGCACCATGAACCGGATCACGGTGTACGAGCGCCCCGACTTTGAGGGGCTGAGCCGGGAGTTCACCTGCGACGTGCCCGACCTGCACGAGCTGGATTTCGGCAACTGCATCGCCTCCCTGAAGGTGGTGGGGCAGCCCTGGATCGCCTACACCGAGCCCAAGTACGAGGGCGAGCCGCACGCCTTCGAGGAGGGCGAGTACCCCTCGGTGGGGCGGCCCAACAGCTTCTCGGCGCTGCGCCTGGTGCACCACGACCTGGGGGACCCCCAGATCACCCTGTACGAGCGCCCCAACTTCCAGGGGGCCTGCAAGGTGGTGACGGAGGAGACCAACCTGGCCTACGGCTACTTCAACGACCGCGTGGCCTCGCACGTGGTGCAGCGCGGGGTCTGGCTGCTCTACCAGCACCCCGGCCGCGGGGGCTGGCACTGCCTGGCCTGGCCCGGAGAGCGTTTGGCCGACTACAAACCCGAGCTGAACTTCCAGGCCAGGCTGTCCCACCTGCGCCCGCTGAAGCCGGGGCAGCCTCAGGTCTCGGCGCAGCTCCTGTGGGAGCAGAAGCGGGTGGAGGCCGAGCGGGAGGTGCTGGTGGACGAGATCGTGGGGGTGAACGAGACGGCGGCCGAGCAGGCGCTGTCGGCGGGGAGCCGGCGGGAGTACAGCACCACGCTCTGGCAGAGCTTCCACTTCAGCAACGCCAGCAGCCTGAAGGCCGGGCTGTCCTTCACGCTGGCCGTGGAGGCCTCCAACGTCTTCACGGTGCAGAAGGGGCGCAGCGAGGCCAGCACGCGGCGGGAGCGGGTGGAGGTGCAGCTGCCGGCCAAGATCCCCCCGCGCACGGCGCTGAGGGTCCGCGTGCTGCGCAAGGAGGTGACGCTGTCCGTGCCCGTGCTGCTCACCCTCAGGCACAACGAGGCCGTGAGCACCGAGCTGGGCGAGTACCGCAGCGTCTCGGGCACCAACATCAGCGCCCATTTCAGCATGAAGCCCCTGCCGGCCGCCAGCACCGAGCCGGGGGACGCGGCGGGGACGGAGGAGGGGTCTGGTGGGTGCTGAGGCCCTGCGGGAGGGGTGGGGGTGTGGCCGTGGGGACAGCTCCGGGGTGGCTGTGGTGGGTAGGATGCGGTGCTGGGAGTCCCAAAACGGGGGCAGGGAGAATAAATCCTGTGCTGAACCGTCCCGCTGCTGGTGCTGCTGCTGGGGGCTGGCAGGGGGGGACTGGGAGGGGATGTGGTGGGGATGTGGGGATGGACACGGGTGGGTATGGGGACATAAAGGGGTGGACACATGGCTGTGGGGACACAAGGGGGGAGACAGGGGTAGAGATGGGTGGGTGTGGGGACATAAAGAGGGGACACTTGGGGCTGTGGGGACACAAGGGGGGACATGGGGATGGCCATGGGTGGCTGTGGGGACACAGTGAGGGACGTGCATGGCCATGGGACACATGGGGGGACATGGGGATGGACATGGGGACATAAAGAGGGGACACCTGGGGCTGTGGGGACATGAGGGGGGACATGAGGATGGCCACGGGTGGCTGTGGGGACACAGAGAGGGACGTGAGTGGCCTTGGGGACACACGGGGACGGCCACGGGTGGCTGTGGGGACACCGTGAGGGACACGGGTGGGCATGGGGACACAAGAGAGGACACGGGGATGGCCACCAGTGACCACAGGGACACAAAACGGGACACGGGACGGACACGCGTGGGCCGTGGGGTCCCGCTGACCCCCCCCGTGCCCGCTTCCCGGGGCCGCCCCCTCCAGCCCCCAGCCCCGCCCCCCACGTGGCGGTGCGCGCCTGGCCCTTTAAAACACCCCCCCCTCCCCTCCCCCTAAGCCACGCCCCCCTCCTTCCTATTCGCTGCCCTCTCCGTGCTCTCCCTCTCCTTATTGGCCGCGGCGCGCGACGCTCAGCTCTGATTGGCTCATCCCCCCGGTCCGTCCCGCCCTCCTCCCCGCCCGGGGAGGAGGAAGGAGCCAAGATGGCGGCGGCGATGGCGGCGGAGCCGGCGGCGGCTGAGGCGGAGGCTGAGGCGGAGGCGCTGGGGCTGTTCACGGGCATCGGGCTGAGCGAGGCCAAGGCCCGCGAGACGCTGCGCAACGCCGCGCTCAGCGCCCAGCTCCGCCGCGCCGTGCTGCAGGCCCGCGGGGAGCTGGGCCCCCGCCTGGACAAGGCCACCGGGGCGCTGCTCTACAACGCCGCCGCCCGCCTGCGCGACCCCGGCCGCCTCGCCTTCCTCGTCGCCTACATCGGCCGCGGGGACATCCGCAGCGACCTGCAGCTCGGCGGTGCGGAGGGGGTGGGGGGTGGGGAGGGGTCCTGGGGGGTCTGTGGGGGGTTTGGGGGGGTCTTGGGGGGCTTATGGGGGTCCTGGGGGTTTTGGGGGGGTCCTGGGGGGCTTAGGGAGGGCCTTGAGGGGTCCTGGGGGGGTTGGGGAGTCCTAGGGGGGCTTGGAGGGTGAAAGGGAGCCTTGGGGAGGGTCCTGGGGGGCCTTATGGGGGTCCTGGGAGGCTTTGGGGGGTCCATGGGGACTTAGGGAGGGCCTTGGGGGCTTGGGGAGGGTTCTGGCGGGCCTTATGGAGATGTCTGGGGGGTTTATGGGGGTCTTGGGGAGCTCTGGGGGGGTCCTGAGGGGCTTGGAGGGGTCCAAGGGGACTTAGGGGGGGTTTGGGGAGTCCTGGGGGGCCTTGAGGGGTCCTGGGGGGCCTTATGGGGGTGCTTGGGAGGCTTGGGGGGGTCCAGGGGGACTTAGGGAGGGCCTTATGGGGGTCCTGGGGGTCTTTGGGGTGTCCTAAGGTGCCTGGGGGGGTCCAAGGGGACTTAGGGAGGGCCTTGGGGGCTTGGGGAGAGTCCTGGGGGCCCTTATGGGGTTCCTGGCGGGCCTTGTGGGGATACTTGGGGGGCTTATGAGAGGCTCTGGGGGGATCCTGAGGGCCTTGGGAGGATCCAGGGAGACTCTGAGAGGGCCTTGGGGGGGACCCGGGGGGCTTAGGGAGGGCCTTGGGGAGTCCTGGGAGGCCTTATGGGGGTGCTTGGAGGGCTTATGGGGGTCCTGGGGGACTTGGGGAGGGCCTTGGGGGCCTCATGAAGGTCCTGGGGAGCTTTGGGGCACCCTGGGGGGCTTGGGGAGGGCCTTGAGGGAGTTCTGGGATTGTTTGGGAGGGCTTGGGGAGGGCCTTTGGGGGGTTCTGGGGGACCTTCAGTGGATCCTGGAGGGTCTTTAAGGGGTCCCTGGGGGTTTTGGGGGGGGGCTCATGCTGCTGCTGACGGCGCTGTGCCCGCAGCCGCCCTGCAGTACCTGCGCAGCCACCCGCTTGACCCCCTGGACACAGCCGACTTCGAGCGGGCGTGCGGCGTGGGCGTGAGGGTCAGCCCTGAGCAGATCGAGGAGGCGGTGAGAGACGGGGGTGAGGGAGGGGGCGACACAAGGGACTGGGGAGCTTTTTGGGGGGGAAACACAAGAAATCAGGGTCCACAGGGCCAGGGAGTCAGGGGGTGGACACATCACACGGGGCTGGGGGGACACCACACGAGACCAGGGGGTCTGGGGGGACACAAGATGGGGCTGGGGGGTCCTGGGGAGGGTCGCCACATAGGACCGGGGTCCCAGCTCGCCGCTCAGCCCCGTGTGGCCGTTGTGCTCGCCAGGTGGAGGCCGTGATCAGCCGGCACCGGGAGGAGCTGCTGGCCGAGCGCTACCGCTTCAACATGGGGCTGCTGATGGGTGAGCGGGGGCAGCAGGGTCCCTGGGCCTTAATCCCCCCCTGCCTCGTGTCCCGTCCCCCTCTGGGCTTCCTCTGCCGCCCTGCTGGGGGGGCAGGAGCACCCCCAGCACTCGGGGTCCATCCCAGGGCTGCTGGCCCAGGATTTGGTGCGGGGAGCCCCGGCCAAACCCCCCCCCACCCCCCGGGCCCCTCGCCCACGCTGTGCTCCCCCCTGCAGGGGAGGCGCGCAGCCGGCTGCAGTGGGCGGACGGGAAGAGCATCAAGAACGAGGTGGATCTGCAGGTGGGTGCCCGTCCCCTGGGGGTGTGGGGCCGGGGACAGCTCGTCCTGCGTGGGTGTGGGGCAGGCTGCGGGTCACGGGGCTGCCCTCGGGCCCTGGGGCGCTGTACGGAGATGGTTTTTTTTCCCAGGTGCTGCATTTGCTGGGACCAAAGACGGAAGCAGACCTGGAAAAGAAACCAAAGGTGATGCAGGGGGGGAAGGCTGGGAGCTGGGATGGGGTTTTTCTGGCTCAGCAGCCCCGGCCACCCTCGGGGCCGTGCTCTGGGCTGGCTCCCGTCCCTGTACGTGGTCCCCCTGCTCCTCAGGTGCCCGGCTGCCGCCCCGGGATGGGGCCAAGGGAGCTGGGAGGTGGGAAGGGGCGCGTTGGAGCCGGGTGCTGAGGCTGTGCTCGTCCCTGCAGGCTACGAAGGCCCGGCCGGTCCAGGAGGAGAAGCAGAAGGTGCCCGTGGTGGAGAACGGTGAGGGCTCTGTCACGTCCCAGCCCCCTAATTCCTGGGACTCAGCCCCAGGAACGAGCTGGGCTGTGCTCAGGCAGCTCGCACTGCTTGGGGCCCTCCCTTTGCCCCGTCAGGCAGCGCTGCTCTCGCACCTTTTGTCCTTTATGGGTCAAAAGTGAAGTGTCAGCAGCACCCCGGGCAGGCGGAGGAGGAGAAGGAGGAGGTGGCAGCGGCTCAGCCCCGTCTCTCCTTGCAGGTGAGGTGGGCACGGAGGCGAAATCACTGCTGGAGCAGCTGCGGGGAGAAGCCCTCAAGTTCCACAAGCCGGGTGAGCGCGGGGAAGCCCTGCCACGTGCTGGCCCTAGCGTTGTGTCATGGGAGGGGGGCTGTCCTGGCCCTGCGCCCCTCCCCACGGGGCCGCTGAGCGCGCTGTCACCCCAGGGGAGAACTACAAGACAGAGGGCTACGTGGTGACACCCAACACCATGGCACTGCTGAAGCAGCACCTGGTGATCACGGGCGGGCAGGTGAGCTGTGGTCCCCTCTGAGAGGGGTTCTGTGGGGTGGGGGGGTGGCGGGGAGGCACGGGGGGCTCCTCCTCGGTGCCCCCTGCTGCAGGACAGCCGTCCCGTTTCCTCCTGGCAGGTGCGGACGCGGTTCCCTCCTGAGCCCAACGGGATCCTGCACATCGGGCACGCCAAGGCCATCAACTTCAATTTTGGCTACGCCAAGGTGAGCGGTGCCCCCGAGCTGTGCCCGGACCCCGCAGGGAAACAGGGAACGGCTGCTCACTGTCCCCACGTCCCCAGGCCAACGGGGGCGTGTGCTTCCTGCGCTACGACGACACCAACCCCGAGAAGGAGGAGGAGAAATACTTCACAGCCATCCGGGAGATGGTGGAGTGGCTCGGTACGGCGAGGGCTGGCAAGGTTGGGATGGGCAGGGCTGCTGCTGGGGACATCCCCGCGGGTAGGTCCCGGGGGTGGCTCCAATTTGCCCCGTCCCTCAGGCTACCAGCCCTACGCGGTGACCCACGCCTCGGACTACTTCGACCAGCTCTACAGCTGGGCCCTGGAGCTCATCCGCAGGTGGGGGTGCTGGGGTGACGGGTGGGGTGCTCAGGGGACGCGCTGCTGTGTCCCCTCACCGCCTGTCCCTCCTACAGGGGCCAGGCCTACGTCTGCCACCAGAAGGTGGAGGAGATCAAGGGCCACAACCCGCCGCCCTCGCCGTGGCGGGACCGGCCCGTGGAGGAATCGCTCCTGCTCTTCGAGGTATCCTTGCCCAGAGGTGGGTGCTTGTTGGGATTTGGGTCCGTGGCCCGGCTGACGGCTTCCCTGCCCCGCAGGACATGCGAAAGGGCAAGTTCGGGGAGGGGGAGGCCACGCTGCGGATGAAGCTGGTGATGGAGGACGGGAAGATGGACCCCGTTGCCTACCGCGTCAAGTTCACTCCGCACCACCGCACCGGGGACAAGTGGTAGGGAGGGTCCTGCTGACTGCGGGGAGGGGTCTGCGTCTCGTGGGACCTGGAGGGGCTTGGAGGGGGGTTTCAGGGAGCCCGGGGCTGACTGCATCCCCCTCGCAGGTGCATCTACCCCACGTACGACTACACGCACTGCCTGTGCGACTCCATCGAGCACATCACGCACTCCCTCTGCACCAAGGAGTTCCAGGCCAGGTGAGCACCGTGCACGGCCCCGGGGTGGATCCCTGCTGGCAGGGGGGGCTGTGGGCAGGGTGGTGCTGAGCCAGGTTATTCCCCGCAGGCGCTCCTCCTACTTCTGGCTGTGCAACGCGCTGGACGTCTACTGCCCTGTGCAGTGGGAGTACGGGCGCCTGAACCTGCTCTACACCGTCGTCTCCAAGAGGAAAATCATCCGCCTGGTGGAGACGGGCGCCGTGAGGTAGGATTGGGGCCAGCAGGTGGGGTGGGGCGCGCCTGGGGTGCGTTTGGTGGTGATCCCGGTGCGTTCTCAGGGACTGGGACGACCCGCGGCTCTTCACCCTGACCGCCCTGCGCCGCCGAGGCTTCCCCCCCGAGGCCATCAACAACTTCTGCGCACGGGTAGGCGCCGTGGGGCAGGGTGGGGCGGTGGGCAGCCACCTCCCCCAGCCCCCCAGGGTGACGGCAGGCTGTGTCCCACGTCCCACAGGTCGGTGTGACCGTGGCCCAGGCAACGATGGAGCCGCACCTGCTGGAGGCGTGCGTGCGGGAGGTGCTGAACGAGCAGGCCCCCCGCGCCATGGCCGTGCTGGAGCCCCTCAAGGTCACCATCACCAACTTCCCCGCTCCTGAGGTGAGGTTACCACAGGCTGGGCGGGGAGTGGGGGTCTTCAGGGTGGGTTTTCCACCCCCTTCCTTCTCCCCCAGACAATCCACGTCCTCGTGCCCGACTTCCCAGCCGACGAGAGCCGGGGCTCCCACAAAGTGCCCTTCCAGCCCATTGTCTACATCGAGGAGACCGACTTCAGGGAGGTGAGCTGGGCATGGTGCCGGGAACGGCATCAGTGGGGTGGGGACGCAGCAAGGGGGACAAAGAGGATGCTGGAAAGGGGAATTTGTGCTGAGCCCCCTCTTACAGCGGTGACCTGTCTCGCAGGAGCTGGACAAGGGCTACAAGCGGCTGGCCCCGAGGCAGCCCGTGGGGCTGCGCCACACTGGCTACGTCATCGCCGTGCAGAACGTCATCAAGGTGGGTGAGGGGGGTGGGCAGGGGCTCCCCACAACCCCTCTGGGCCTTTTGGGGCTGCGGGAGCTGGGGCGCGGTGCCTGAGCCCCGGGCAGGGCTGCGGTCTGACTCCTCCGGCCTCGCCCAGAACGCCAGCGGGCGCGTGATGGAGCTGGAGGTGACCTGCACGAAGTCAGAGGTGGCCGAGAAGCCCAAAGCCTTCATCCACTGGGTTTCGGAGCCCCTGCCCTGCGAAGTGCGGCTCTACGAGCGGCTGTGAGTAGGGGGCTGCGGGCGGGGGTGGCACCGCCGGGCTCCTGCCCCCCTACAGACCCCGCAGCCGCGTGTTCAGCACCTTTCTGCCCCTCCTGGCTTTGTGTTTCCCCCCTCCCAGCCCTTCTGGCAGGGTTTCGTCCCCCCCCCCCCCCAGGGCAGGGACTGCTCGTGGGCAGCCCGGTGCTGGAGGAGTCTGTCCTTTTTTCCAGTTTTTTGCACAAAAATCCAGAGGACCCAGCGGAGGTGCCCGGGGGCTTTCTGAGCGATCTCAATCCTGTGAGTGCTGCAGGAGCTGGGCTCACAGCCCCACGGGGAGGCACCCCGTTCCCTGCACCCCCTCCTCCTGCTCCCCCGGCCCCGCTGGCAGTAGGAATTGGGGCGGGGGGCCTAGGGGTGCTGTGCTAGCCCTATCCCCCCCCCCCTCCAGGCCTCCCTGCGCGTGGTGGACAACGCCCTGGTCGACAGATCCGTCCTCGCCGCCCGCCCCTTTGACAAATTCCAGTTCGAGCGCCTGGGCTACTTCTCCGTGGACCCCGACAGCAGGGAGGGGAAGGTGAGCCCCGGGGGGACAGCCCCGTGGGACCACCCCGGAGACCCCCGTGGGGGGGCCGCGGGGCTCAGCGCCTCCCCCCTGCCTCTCCCCAGCTGGTGTTCAACCGCACGGTGACGCTGAAGGAAGACCCCGGCAAAGCCTGAGCGGAGCCCCCACCACCCTCAGCGCCGTTCCCGTGCCCGGCTGTGGGGCCGTGTCCCCCGTGGGGGGGGGGATCCCCAGGCTGCAGCCCGGCCCTGCAGCCCCCCCCCAGCGCCACAGCTGCCTTAGCACAGCCCTGCGGGGCCGTGCCCCCCACCCCACGGCATCACCTCAATAAACCAGAGCATCCCAATTGTGGCTCTGTGCCCTCACTGCTTTATGGGGCTGGGGGGGTCCTACACGAGTGGGGGGGGACACGGGAGGGCTGGGGGGGGGCGTGGACGTGGGAGGGCCTTGTGGGGGGCTCTGGGGGGGGTCCCCAGCCCTGTGGGGACTCCCCCACGGGTCTGGCCGGGTCCACGCAGCCACGGGGGCGCGTGGGGACCCCACGGGGACTGCGTGGGTACCGCGTGGGCACCCCACGGGGGGCTTTGTGAGCACCCAATGGGCACCCCACCCCTCAGCAGATCCCCACTGCCCGTTCCCCACCACCCCCCACCCCCCTCACCCGCCCCGCGTGGTCCCTCCCCGCTCCCCACTCGTGTCCCCGCCCCGCGTGGGCCCCACCCCCCTTAAAAAAACCAAACCCGGCGCCGGCCCCTTTAAGGCTCGGGGCGTGGCGCGGCGCCCAGCTCTCGCGGGACTTGCGGGCCGCGCTCTCGCGAGGCCGAGGCTGCGCGCCGATTGGCTGCGGGGGGTTGAATGTAAGATGGCGCCCAGCGAGCTGTGAGGGGCAGAGGCTCGGGGCCGAGGCGGCGGCGGCGGCGCGAGGGCGGCGGGGCCGGGGTGAGGCGGGGCCGGGGGGGGAGCGGGGCGGGGCCCGGGAGCGGCGGGGAGCGAGGGAGGGGAACGGGGAAAGGCAGAAAGGGGGCGGCGGGCCGGGGGGGGAGGGGAGGCGGCGGCGGTTCCGGGGGCGGCGCGGGCCCGGTGCGTGTGTGAGGGGGGTGAGGGGGGGGGCGGGCACGCGCGCGGCCTGGTCTCGGGCACGCGCAGGGCGCGCCCCCGCTGCCCGCCCCGCGCCTCGTTGCCGCCGGCCGTGAGCGCGCACCGGAAGGCGCCGCCCCGGCCCCGGCCCCGGCCTCGGTGCGGCCCTCGGCGGCCGCCGTCCCGGTGGAGCCCCCAACATGGCTCCGGGGCGCGGCGCCGCCTCCTCCTCCTCCTCCTCCTCCTCCTCCTCCTCCTCCTCTTCATCATCTTCATCCTCCTCCCGCCGCCCCCCCGGGGAACAAAGGCGGCCCCGGGGCTCTGGGGGGGCTGCAGCCCCGCTAGGAGGATCCCTCCCCCCCCCCTCACCCCATCGCCCTCCCGGGGGCACCGGGCACAGTCACCGCTGCTGCCTTGTTCTCAGCTCTGCCTGCACGGCCCGGGCAGGTGCCGGCTGTCCGGCCCGCTGGGTGGGTTGTTGTGGTATTTTGTATTATTATTTTTTAAGTAAAATGTTCCTTAAATGGCTCAACCGGGCTTAAAAAAAAAAAAAAGGCAAAGGAGCTGGGGATGGAAAGGGCTTCTTTGTTCTGTCTTCTCCAGAACGGTACAAGGCTAAGGGCTCAGGACAAGAGCAGCAGAAACACATGCACCATGGTGACTGGTGAGTCCGGACCTGCTGCGAGTCGGGTGTGTGTGCTCGGTAACCTGCGCCTGAGCTGTGCCCACTAACCGCGTGTGCCCCTGGTTCCTCGGACAGGCTCTGGAACGTAGCGCCTGGAAAGCGCGGTCCTGCCGCCCGGGGAAGGATGGCAGCCCTTGGTAGAGGAAAGCTTTCTGCTTGGAGGCTCCTTTTTGGTTTTAAAATCAAGTCTTAAAAACGTGCTGTTGGGGTCTAGTGAGGATGGATGTTTGCTAATGGATTGAGGGAGTGCACCCCTCAGTCTGTTTTAGGAGCATTAAAAGCAGCGACTGCAGCAGCGAGCTGTGTGTTGCAGTACAAAAGCCTGTTGAATGTGCCACTGAGCCTTAAGGGGCTCTTCTGCCAGAAACAGGTGGGTTTAGTTTAAAAAACGCGGCTTCTTGGCGTGGCATTGCTTACCTGAATCTGCACCCAGGCCTGGTACCTCTGTAGCTGCGCACAGTTCTGTGGAGCAGAGCTCTGAGCAGCTCGGTGCTTGCCGTTAAATATCCCCGAGCAGGGTGATGCACAGAAACCTCCCCAGGCTGCTCCGTTCCCTGAGGTGCCTTCAGCTCTCCTCTGCTCCCCGCAGCTGGGGGCTGCAAAGCAAAGCGAGGGGAGGTCCCGCTGTGGGTTTGGAGCAGGAGCAGTGCTGGAAGACCCGCGGGGTGCAGTGGGCTCCAGTCTGTGGCTGGATTTCCAGTGGTTCAGACGGGCACTGCACTGCTCCAGGTGCTAGTGGCTCTCAGCACAGTAACTTCAGGTGGATAACAAAGATTTTTCCATGCTAGAAGAGAGCACAAGAGCTTCCTTCTCACAGCGTGTGATGGGCAAGGTTCACCAGACTGGGCTAGCAGGCTTCTGTCTCCCCTGCTTGCTAAAGAGCTGGTTAGGATGGAGCAGCAGAGCTGGGGCAAGGGTTTGCATTAAGGAATTCGTGCTATTTGTTCTGCTTCCTGGTGGTCAGAGGAGGCAGGTGGTGTGCTGGTGGTGGATCTCCTCGTCTTTGGGCCTGGTGATTGTGTCTCTGGGTTTCTGGTGGCTTCTGGTCTCTGCTGTGCAGGAGCACGGTGCGTGTCTGAGAGGGGCTGGAGTTCTCCAAGTGATGCAGGAGCCTTAGAGGGTGATGTTGGGTGACGTAACTTCAGCTCGGCGGGTTAATGGATAACTGCTGCTGAAAAATCGGCCCTGCTCAGCTCCCCGCTCCTTCCCCTGACAAGATTAACGGAGAGTGAGCAACCCGGGACTCGATTCCCCGAGCCCTTCCAGCATAGCAAGCATGAGTGCGGCAGCGAGCAGGAAGGCAGGACGTGTGCTGAGAGGTGAGCCCAGCAGTTCAGCAGCACCGTGCTGGCACGCTGCCTTCACCGTGAGGATGAGCACCCAGAGCGTTCCCTCCTGGGCTCCCAGTGCGGCATCCTCAAGGCTTGTCCCTCAGGAGCTGTGGCTCCTAGTGCCCCTCTGCATGGGCACACACGGTGAATGCCCTCTGAGAGCTTCCCTGTGGGGCTGAGGTCCAACGTGTGAAAGTTCCCAGCAGAAACTTGGAGCAAATTGATGACTCCAAATGCGTTTTCCAGCTTGAGAGGATCTAACGGAGCTCCTTACAATTAGGTGCAAGATTTAAGTGTGCCCAGTCCGGGTCCTGTAGGCAGGTGCATCAGCAAGGTTGTTCCCTGTCTGTGTCACCTTGAACATGCAGTCAGCAATCACCTGGGAAGGGGTTAATTAACAGAGGTACAGGGCCTCTTTGGTGGGGAGAGCTGAGCGTTGAGCTTAGGGATGCCTGGCTTTCTCTTGGGCGGCTCCCAGGGGAGAGCTCCCGAAGGCAGCAGCGAAGTGAACAGTCCATTAGCTCCTGCACAGAGCAGAGTCACCGACAGGCAGGAGACCTGTCTGTGTGCAGCTCTGGGGGGCTTCCCTCTACTGACTTGTACAGAATTGCTGCGGTTGGTAAGCGAACGCCGTTACCCTGTGCTTTTTATCGCTAAACCCTGACACATTTCCAGAATATTTTCTGTAACGACCCCACAGAGCACCAGCTGCTGTTAATACCTCCAGAAGCCGTACGTTCAGCGCCACTCGTGTGTTCCCCTTACCTTTGCTATTCCTTTTCCGGTGGGCCTGGTTCAATGCACTAGCCATGAACCTGCGTGCAAACAAAAGCTGCTGTGTGCTTAGCCTGGCGTCACGTACCGGTAAGCGCGGTCAGGATCTGCTCCGGCGCTTGCAGGGGTTGGGCCTGGGGAGCACCTGGGCGCCACAGACAGCCCGGGACTTGCTGCCGTTCTCACACGGCCGTGGCAGTGTGTTCAGTCAGGGGGTTCTGTCCTGGTTCCGCTCCATTAAATCGCTGGGAAATGATTTAAAGGGTTCTGCTTTTCCTGCTCGCTCTCGTTAGAACCTCAGCCAAAGCGCACACACAGCGGTGGTGTCCTGTTCCCTACCTCTGCACAGCTAGATCCAGTAACTTCTTGTGCTGCTTCACATCTCACAGCCCCCTCAGTAGCTGGTGGTGTTACAGCTTGACTTTATTTACCCTTTATTGGGACTAACGAGTGCCTCAGAAGCAGGCTGTGTGCTTCCTGCAGGAGCCCTTTGTGGGTTTAAACAAGTCAGGGGGAGAGGGATGCTGTCAGCGCGTACCCTAGAGCTTTCTGATGCTCTCAGGTGTAGTCAGCTTTTATTTCTCCCTTGCTCTCACCTAGTTTCCTCTCTCCCCATACCCGGCATGTTTCCTGTAACCTATTCCTATACTGAAAGCACCGTCAAGAACTGGTGCTGCTGCCGCCTGGTTTATTTCTAGAGCTCTGCTTCTCTGTGCCTGTAGTTCCTGCTCCAAGGAACCTCTTGGTTCCAGCACTCTCCTTCTTGCCCTGTCAGATCAATGGGGCTGTGCTAGTCCTACAAGCAGCGGATGAATGCTGCGTCTGAGGCTTCCCCTTAGCTGCACGGCCTGGCAGAACCTCCCGCTTGGTTCTCCCTCCTCTGGGCCTGCAGAGCAGGGCCGTGGATGTTGGTTTCCGAGCTTCTCTCACTAATACTGCATGCTGCAAATGAGTGAAATACGTGACTTGGGTTAGTCCGTGATGGGATTTTGCTGGTCTGGGTGGAGTGCGGTGCTTGGAGACGGTACAGGGTGCTGAGCCCTTGGAGACGGGCACCAGTTGTTGGTCAGACTCTGCTGAGGGATAACTCCAGAAGGGCGCAGTGGTGTGAGATGCTCCTAAAACTAAAGCACCTGTCCCAGGGCACCCGGCTGTGCATGTTTGCTGGTGTCCTCTGGTACTCGGGGTGAGAAACAATTTCCTGGAGCTGGGAGCATCCTTGCGCTGGAGGAGTGCCGCAGTTAAGAATTTTCACTTTCTCTTTCCTTTAGGAACCCTCAGGACCTTGCAATATGAATAATTCTCTGGAGAACACCATTTCCTTTGAAGAATACATCCGCGTGAAGGCGCGAACGATCCCCCAGCACAGGATGAAGGAGTTCCTGGACTCCCTTGCTTCCAAGGGGCCGGAAGCCCTGCAGGAGTTTCAGCAGACCGCCACCACCACCATGGTGTATCAGCAGGGTGGCAACTGCATTTACACGGACAGCACAGAGGTGGCTGGGTCTTTGCTCGAACTTGCTTGCCCTGTGACAACCAGTGTCCAGCAGCAAACTCAGCAAGAGCAGCAGATACAGGTTCAGCAACCCCAGCAAGTCCAGGTAAGCGTCCTAAATCACCCCCAAGTGTGTGTGTGTGACTTGCTAACCCACGGCGCGGTGTGCAGAGCCAGCTGCTGTCTAACCTGAAGCCACGGGCAAGCACTTAAGAAGCAGGACCAATTAACTTTATATAGAACAACGCTATTTCCCTTTCATTGGAGGAATTTGGTAGTAAATTTCTCACTTGACTGTGCCTCCATTGAGCCCCTCTGTAGGAGGAGTAACATACATAGCAATGCAGTGGTGTAACCTCTTTGAGAAATGGTTGACAGTTCTGGCATGTACACAGCTCCCTGAAGCCGTGCGCGCCGCGTGAAGCAGCTATAAATACCCTTCCCCCTCTGCTGGTCTTACTTTGGTTGGTTAGAGTGGCCCTGGGATCTAACTCTACATTATTATTTTTTTTAAAGTACTCTTTAAACGATTTTACTTGGATATTCTAAAAGTTGTAGTTCTTGACCTGGCTTTTAAGCTGGGTGAAAATGTAGCAAAGTCAAGTGATGAACTTGAAAGATGTCTCAAGTGATGAACTTGAAAGACTTCCTGAAAGATGTCTTTCAGGAAGCATACCCTGAAAGATGTGTGCATGTCAAGGAAGATTGCTCAGTTGCACAGTGGAAGGAGTTTTCTGCAGCTTTTTTTTTTTTCAGGTCTTAAAGTAATTAGTATTAAGTATTGAATGAGCAAAATCCAGCGCCAGGCAAAAACCATAGGACTTAGAATGACTGGAGTAACTGCTTTGGCCCTCAAACACGTTTCTTGAACAGTTCATAGGTGGCAAGGCATTTACCAAGGTTCCCTAACAATGTCTCCAAGCAGCTGGACTCAGACTGCAGCTCTGGCTCCGATACGCCTCAGATACAAATCTTTCTGCCTTCTGTAGCATAAAGTTGTGAGCTTTCTTCTTCTGCACCAAATGAGGGTAGGGAGACAAATGGCTGGAGATAAGGTCAGGGAGTTGCCGCAGTGCAGTAGGCTTGTGCTAACAGCTCACTGGGGTGCTCTTCCCCTCCAGTAAAGACAAACTTTCCTCTTTCCCTGGGTAACTTCTCTCCAATTACTCTTTCTGTTGAGTAAATGAATGCTCAACTAGGACTTCGCTAACCTGTTGCCCTACAGTAACTCATGTTGCAAGGCTTTTGAAGAAGAAAAGCCTCTAGTCTCGCAGACAGATGCCTTAGATCTCTGTGTGAGTCTATTAAAACTGGTCAAGGCTGCTTTTGGTTCTGCCAGCCAGCAGATTTTTTGGGAGAAGTCTCATTTTTCAGTTCAGTAGAAGAACTAGTAGGAGAGTCGGATGGTTTTTTTTTTGGCCTTGAAGATGCTGAAGGCCCCATACCAATTTTACAAGTTAAAAGGAATATTATATATAATTTCCTGCTGCTGCCGCCTCCTTCCAGAACTTCTCAAAGTTCACACTTGACCGTTGCAGGCCTTGTAGTAGCGGCGGTAGGGAGGGAGGTCATATATCAAGCACTCCAGGGGAAAATAAACTCCTGACCTTCTTGGAAATAACTGTGGAGTTGCTGCCAAAAACCTGTTCCTATTTTTTAAACTAAATGGCCTGCACCTTGAGGAGAAAAATACCTAACGAAAGTCAAGCTTTCAGAAGCCTCTCCTAAAAAATGCTGTGTACTCTTTCTCCTTTGTTTTTGGTGCGACTCTGCTTTAAAATACCTGCTTTAAAAAAGCTGCTTTAGCATCCGTAAGAGTACAGACCCTAATTAGTGCACTGCCTAGCGTGTGGCTCGCCGTAGCCTGTTGCCAGTCCCCCAAACACTCTGGTGCACATCTGGCAGTAGGTACAGCTGCAGCTTCTGTGCATCACAGCGCACCTGGATTCACATACTTTTTACCAGCTGGATCAGAATGATCTTGAAGGGAACAAATTCACCTTCTTTTTTCCCCAAGAACCGGGTGGAGGAATGCTGTACCCCTTCGTGAGTGTGCTTAGTGCTCTGTTTCCCAAGGTTTCTGACCGAGGTGTAATTGTTACACCCCGGATTCAGCGTTCCCTGCTTCCCCACAGTGGCTGTGGCAGCGGTAGCAGCGTGGTGCCTGGGCTGGGGACAGCGTGCCCCTGGGGCGGCGCGCCCCGCTCGGCTGCCTCCCTGTGCTGAGCTGCGAGGATTTTCCGTCGCCCTCCCAAGGCTCCAAGATTTTGATCAAACTTATGTCATCCCGCTACTTGACTCGATAATCCGTTTAGGTCTCGCTAATCCAATTGCACATCGGTGGAAGACCCTTCGGATGACGATGCCTGTGGCTGGCGGCGTGACAGCGGGGCTGCAGGCGACTAATAATATCGCGGGTCAGATGACCCCGCGGCTCCGAGCGCCGATGACAACCTTATGATCATAAAGATAGACGGTGCTCAGGTTTCAGCCTCGGTCTTGCTGTGACAAAGACTGTACCTGGCTGCTGCTGGGTTTACTTATCCTGGCAGAACAAATCTCCAGTTTGAAGGAGAACTTGCCACCTTAGGGTTTTCTTTCCTAAAATGCTCAACAAGCTGGTGACTAACATTTATTTCAAAGCCGAGGGGAAGCAACTGTTCAGTTAGGTTAGGTACTAGTCCATGCTGCAGTGAAGTGTCTTGGAGCTCTTTCCATGGCTGGTATCACAGCAATGCCATTAACCATCTTAAGAAATAATTTGCTAAGTTATCATACCCTTCTCCCTGCATCCAGGGTGTCTGGGAGGGCTGTGTTTTGCTCCACTCGAGTAAGAGTTTGTCAGCTCTGCCTCTGGTGGGATTGTTCCCAGCTGGTGCTGAGCACTGAGGCCATAGAAGAGATGATACCAGTGAGAGGTGTTAGCGCTGACTTATTGAGCATGGTATTTCTGCAGAGATAGTGAACCCCTTCCTCCCTTCACTTCTCATCTCTGCGTGCAAGAAGATTTAGCTGAAAGAATATCAGAGGAGGGTAAGTGTGTTTGTGTAGGATGTATATGGTGCACGCAGGGAAGACCCTCAGTTCTGGCCTTTTTTTAAGACGGTCTGGTGGCAAGGTTGCAAGAGCTTCTTGGGCTGGGGCTGTGGGGAAGACACTAAAGGGGAGCAAGACTGTCAGGCTACGTAGGGGATGATGAAAAGACTGCATAAACCATGGAAGCTGATGCCTTTCTAACTCCTTGGTTCCTTAGGGGTTGGCTGTTCATCTTCTTCTGCCTTCCCCTGATCTGCTCTGTGGCTTCAGACCACTCTAGGAAGCTGGGCAGCATTAATGACATGAGGCAGGAAAAGATGCACTTAAGGAGCTCAGAAGAAAACCTTAGCCCTGGCTCTGCGCAGAAGACATACTTCTTTCACTTTTGATGGATGTGGCTTTCTCTGACAGGAGGCAGGGCTCCTGTTTGCTTATCTTTAAATATAAGCAATATTAGTGTAGCAGCTCGGATTTATTACCTTTTGCTGGCTTTGCCGCTTCAGAGAATGGTTGTGATCATGAGGGATGTTTTAAAGATAGCCCGGTTTTGTATATGGAAATAGGTTTCTCTTTAGGAGGGGAAGGTTTTGCTCTCCCTGGTTCACATGTTCCAGCTGTCTCAGGTCTAAGTCCTGCCCCAAAGGACGGTGTGGCAACATAATCCTGGTACGGTCACTGTTCAAACACGCAGAGACCCAGCGCGGCCTGCGGAATTGTCTTACTGATGTTGATGAATGAGCAGAGGGAAAAAACCTGCAGTGAGAACCTGGTGGTGGTTCGGAGAGGTTGACTTGTACACTCCCCGTAGGCCTTGTTTACTCTGACAGATAGCAAAGCACTTCCTGTAAAGCAGCTGAATAGCAGCTTCACCGTTTCCTGCTACTCGGGGAGCAGGCTGTTCACCTGCTGTGTGCTCGTGTGCATGCTCTAGGTACTTTCTGATAGAAGGAACCCCTTGTTCCAGTGGTAGCTTTTGGAATCACTTGGGTTCAGGACCCTTTGAGGGCAGTGCATTTTCAGCCTGGTTTCCTGAAATGACATCTAATGATGAATTGATGATTGATCATCAAGTGAAATGAATGATTTCCCGAAATGACACCTTGAAATGACATCTAATGCTTTTGCTTCTCTAGTCTACTACTCTTTGGTCCAACTTCTAGCTGCTTTATGGTAAAAAAAAAAAAATGCATTTCTCTTTGTGATCACAGCCTGCTGGGAAGTGATTCTTTCCATGCTGCTGCACCCAAACTCCTGACAATGAGCAGCCTCAGCGCCGTAATGTGGCGTGTTGGGTTATGGTACCAGTATAACCCAGGAATTCCCAGCTTAACACGTCCTCGCCTTAAATCTTCGCTTTAAGGCTGGAGATTGTTCTCTCTGTTGTTCTTGGCTCGCACACTTCAAACATTCCTCTCTGTACAGGGTCTTTTAAAAAGTCAGCCACTGATGCTTTTTAGTGTAATTCTTTGTCCTTTTGTCTCAGATACCAAGCTCCATCAGTGGGTCAGTGTAAGATGTGCAGCAGGCAGACCTTCAGTACGCGGTAGGAGCAATCTCTGGTCAGAAACACGATGTCAGCGGTGTGGAGAGCCTCCACTGCTCCTGGAGTCTGCTTTCTTGCTTGGGTCTGGCCTCATTCTTTGGGTGTTTAAAGAAAATAACTGTGTGAGCTCTAAAGCAGCAGCAAGGCATCTAGTTGTGGGGGTCAGGATTTCAGCCTCGAGGAGTATCGTGTGACTTGAGGTCGTGGCTCATCACCTGCTGAAAGTTAGGGAAGTTGCCTGTGGCTTTTGGAGGCAGCAGGCTTAGGTTCTAAAGGCAGAAAGGAGAAAATGCTGTCTGGTCTGGTCTGTTCTTAGCCTCTGCCTCTTGCTGATGATACCTCTTGCTTAAACCCATTTCGCTGCTTTTGTAGGTATGCTCACATGCTGAATTTTTTTTACTTAAGGAGCAGCTTTTCAAGTCTCGCTGCCAACAGCAGAAATGCCCTCTTTACGTTGTGTTACATGAAATCAGTAACAGAAACTCCCATGTAAAATTGTGCCTGTGATGGCGGTGGGGGTGCTTGTAAGGTGTTCTTAGGCAACATTTAGGACAAGAGGGAACGGCCTCCAGTTGCACCGGGGGGTCGTGTGTGTCTTGTTACCTTGCAGGAAATGATATAAAGCCCACAGCATCTGGATTACCGCACGTAGCTGTCAGCAGGAGCCTCTAAAATTCTCCAGTCTTCCTGAGAACAGAATGGGTTCTTAACAGGAGGGGGCTTCAAATTGCTCTGCCACTGGTGCATTTTGCCTTCCCGCTTAGTGCTTACCAGCTCTTAATTGGCTGCAAAGGAATCCCTAACATTTTTTAAAACTCGGTAGAGGTCGCTTTGGGAAGTGGGGTTGAGATTTTGTTTATCCATGCAGCTTAGACATGAGTGAGCGTGGAGTCTGTTCAAATGTTAGGTTAGCTTGACTGGCTCTAAGCCAGGTAGAAAAGGGTGAGGCAACGTGAGCAGGAAGGCATGGTTTTGGGACTAAATTGCTTCAAACATCACGTGGCCATTGTAGGTGTCACCACTAAACCTCTACATCCCTCAGGTGGATTTGAGAGGAGAGGTTGAGCGATTCTTCCCCCTTAAGGTATGGCTTTAGGGAAGCCTGGGATGTCACTTCTAGAACAAGGCAATGCAACAGAGTGTTTGGGGTGAAGTGGGGAAGCCTCTGGGGAGGAGAGGAGAGCAGAGCAGAGCAGGCCTTAGGATGTCTCCTTAGGGAGTGGAGACATCAGCTTGAGGATGTCTGTTTTCCCTGCACTACAATGAACTGTGTCCGTGAATATTTTGTCCATATTATTCAGCATTGTGTAAGTGCGTGAGCTAGAAAATACAGCTGAATAACTCGGACAATAAATGGAATTAGTAAATGGTTAAAGTTAACTTCTAATTGCAGCCTACAAACGCAAATGCTGTAGCTGTGTCCTTTAGCTCCCGACAGATTCCCATGAAACTTGCAATATTTCCTGTGCTAACACCTGCTTGTGTGGTGCTACTATTAACAGTTGGTTTCAAGAGAAGATTTCTCTGCTTTGTGTGGAAAGAGCCAAGCGCTGGTTTCGGCTTACCCGTGGCTCTTACCGCCTGGCACTGGCGAGTGATCCTGCAGCCATCTGGGGCCGGGCTTGAGAGCAGTAAAATCGGTCTTCAGAGCATAGTGAGGATGAGACAAACTCCTGCGTTTTGCAGCAGGAAGCTTCATGTCAGAGTCATGATGTGTGATGTGGTTTATGTGTGGAATGGTGCATCCGAGCAGAGAAGCCTGGAGCACGGAGCTCCAGGGATGGACTATCCATGCTGATGGCCCCGCGGTCTGGTCGCTGGCGCTTGCTGGCCCCTAACTGCCGAACTGCTGTCGTTGCAGGTCCAGGTCCAGGTGCAGCAGTCGCCGCAGCAGGTCTCCGCCCAGCAGCTCTCTCCGCAGCTCACTGTCCACCAAGCTTCAGAGCAGCCCATACAGGTCCAGGTGCAGATCCAAGGGCAGGGGCAGCAGCAGGCGTCCCAGACAATACAGAGTCAGTCTCTTCAGAGCCCCAGCCCGTCTCAGCTGCAGGCGGCTCAGATCCAAGTGCAGCACATGCAGACTGCCCAGCAGATCCAGGCTGCCGAGATCCAGGAGGAACACATACAGCACCAGCAGATCCAGGCCCAGCTCGTGGCCGGGCAGGCCATTACTGGCGGCCAGCAGATCCAGATCCAGACGGTCGGGGCGCTCTCACCTCCTCCTTCTCAGCAGGGCTCCCCGCGAGAGGGGGAGCGGCGGATCAGCACGGCCAGTGTCCTTCAGCCGGTGAAGAAACGCAAGGTGGATATGCCTATCACTGTATCGTATGCGATTTCAGGGCAGCCAGTTGCCACAGTGCTGGCCATCCCTCAGGGCCAGCAGCAAAGCTACGTCTCGTTACGGCCAGACTTGTTAACGGTGGACAGTGCCCACCTGTACAGTGCCACTGGGACCATTACGAGCCCCACTGGAGAGACTTGGACCATCCCCGTTTATTCTGCTCAGCCGCGTGGTGACCTTCAGCAGCAAAACATCACCCACATCGCCATCCCTCAGGAGGCCTACAACGCTGTCCATGTCAGCGGCTCGCCAACGACACTGGCTACCGTGAAGCTGGAAGACGACAAGGATAAGATGGTGGGAAGTACTTCTGTCGTGAAGAACTCCCACGAGGAAGTGGTGCAGACTCTTGCTAATTCGCTCTTTCCAGCGCAGTTTATGAATGGCAACATCCACATTCCAGTGGCAGTGCAGGCTGTGGCAGGGACGTACCAGAACACAGCACAGACAGTGCACATATGGGACCCCCAGCAGCAACAGCAGCAGCCCACACCGCAGGAGCAGGGGCAGCAGCAGCAGCAGCTACAAGTCACCTGCTCGGTAAGTTTAACTTTGGCGTCTCGGTCCGTGAGTAACAACCTGCAGATGTTCTGGGGAGAGGGGATGTGAGCAGCCAGCTGGTGTGTGGGAAGCAGAGGTGGCTGTCCGTGTAGTCTGGGCGTAACAGGTGGCGTTTGACTCCTGATAGATGCAGGGGTGCAGCAATGTTAATGTTGGTACATAATTATAGGGTGCAAAACTGCCCAAAAGAAAGTTCAGTGTCGCTCTTTGTAGTGTAAATTAGTAGATAAATGCTCGTTGCTAGCTAGCTTCTTCCTAGCAGGTATCCTCAAGTCTGTGGTTTTCTCCTGACCTGCTCTAGGGGTGGCAGGGGAGAGGCAGGGACCACTGCAGCACAGCAAGCTGCACAAATACTCCAGTCACCTAGGCATTAGGTACTTTGTGTTAATGCAGCACCTGGAGTCCACAGCAGGTCTGGTGCCCAGGTAAAATGGCAAAATCTGAGCAGCTGTCAGGGCAGGCTCCATGAATCAGGGGTACCTGGCTGTCACTCCTTGTCCTGCTGCCTGTAAATGCCTGCAGTGCAGGAACACAGTAAGGACCAGTGGCAAGTGAAACATCTCTTTGTCACGCCTGGCAAATATGACAGCCAAATGTGTTGATGCTTTTTGGAAAGGTTTTATTGCGAACTTTAAGCCATAGCTAATTTTAAATTGGGTTTTAAAACTTGAATAATTAGGGCGATTAATGGCCTGTCTTACATGTGCAAACGGATCTAGTTCTTGTATTATCAGAAAGTGCAGGGATTGAGCTGTCAGAGCCTGTTTTTGCTGAATGGAATGAGAGCAAAAATACCCGAGTGTGCTAGCATAAATATTGTTATAAATTCTTTGCAGTTTATAAATACCACCGCTGGCTTTATAAAGATGTGTGTGCCCTCTGCTTCATCAGCAAGCGCTGAGCCGGAGGGGATTGCTTAGGGCAGTCACATCTGATTGTTCCTGAACCGACTCAACCTCGGTGGGCTGCAGCGTCTCTTCCCTGGAGAGGGCTCCCTGCATCTCCGTGTGCCCTCTTTTATAAAGCTGTGCTTTGAGCCATGGCTCATAGGTCTTGTAACGCGTGTGTTGGTGTGGTTTTTGAGTGAGGGGCTTTGGTGATTTCAAAGAGCCTTCTGGATCTTTAGTTTTTTCCTGTGTTGGTATATGAGAGATCAGTTTATTGCTTTTGGCTACTTAAACAAACCAAGTTGATAAAACTCCTTGCCTTTCCGCTAAAGAGGATTATTTGGGCTTATTTCTAGGGTATTTTAAGAGCATGAGGTACATTCATAGGATCCTTTCCAAAGCAGGAACTCCATTATTTCCTTGTAAAGCTTCTAGCGCTGTGTATCCCTGTGCATAGCGGCCTGCAGTTCTTGGGTATCGGGCATTTTTTTAGTGACAACTCTGTGGAATAATCCCCTACACAGGGAGGCATGGGCTCTTCCTCTGAGGGCAATAAAGCTGCTACAGGTGAGCATCCAGCTTCTTAGTGTCTCACAACTGTGACACTAAGAAATTTGCTCCCAGTCTTCTGGCATTGTGCTGCTGGGGGGGGAATAACACCAAGCTTTGCTTCTTGCAGCAGCTCTTCCAAGCATCGTTCTCGCTGTGTGATGATCCCTGCTGCAGTGTCAGCTTAACTGCTGCTGACTGGGGCAAGTTTTGCCCTATTGTTGAAGCACACCAGAAGTCACTTCAGAAGCACCTTCCAGGCCTGTGCACTAACCCCAGGCCGTGTGCCTGCTGTCACAGCAGATGAGGGCTGTGAGGCCAGGGCAGAGGACAGCTGCTTAGTTAGGCTGGCGGAGGTGGCTGCCTCCCTGCAGCTTTCTGTTGGAGCCCAGTGGAGCAAGGCTCGAGGCGGGTGGAAGCACGGTGCTGGCTCCTACAAAGACAAGGTGTCAGCTCGCCCTTGGACTCCAGCTTCTCTAAGCCAGAGGCTTGCTTGACAGCTTCAGCTTTATTGCTTTGATAAAAGCCGAAGCCTCTCAGTCAGCCTCCTGCCGCAGCTATGGTGATGGAGGCACTGATATGCACAGCTACTGGGAGCTGATGTGAAAACAAACCAGCAACAAAAGCGCACGAAACCAGAGGTAGGCAGTCTGTCTGAAAGCTCCGGTCTGAGGCTCTTACTGGCTTTGCCTCTTCAGCTGGTCGGTTGTTTCTTTTTGTTGTTGTTCCACTAAGAAAGGTGCAGGCATTCCTAAATCTCTGCACTGCTTTCATCCTGCACTGTGGTACTGCCAGAGCAATTTTAAGTGAAGATCAACAGTATCAAAGGGAAAGTTACTTCGTTGTGGCAAAGCCTTTCTTTTTGGGGTGACTTAAGAAATCGAAAGGAAAAGTGTTCAGATGTAGGAGTTGATATCTCTGTAACAGTCAGGGCTGCCCATGACGGTTTGACTAAGGTCAGTAAAACTTGAGGTTAACCTTGTTAACCAAGGTGACGGTGAGACTTGCTGCGGCAGGGGACTGAGAAGCTGGAGTGAAGAACATTGAGTGAGTGTAGCAGTAGAATTTGTTGTTCCTTTCAGATAAGTGCCACTGATTGCCTGTAAAGTCAGTTTCAGTTTGAGGTAATTCGTGGTGACTTAAGGTCCTGTTCCAAAGTAAACTTTTGGAGGTCTGAGGACCTGACTGGATCTGTAGCAGGACACGTTGTAGCTGTTCACAGAACAGTAGCTAGTGTGTAGCAGCATTTGGTAGTTGAGAGCACCTCATTGCAGTTGGATGGATGTTTTGATACTGGTGTTCTAGCCTATTTTATATCTCTTACAAAGTGCTTAATCTTACCGGTTTGTGTCAGTGACAGCAGAGCATGTTTGTTCTGTTTACCTGTTAAATACAGGCTAACGAGGAGAGCCTGCCCCTGATGGGCAAGGGTGGGTGGGATGCCAGCAGTGTACAACAACAAGTGTGCTCAGGGCAGCCCAGGTGCGGGCTGTAGTTGTTCATTTTACTGTTTGAGAGGAGCCCAGAAGTCTGTTTTCGAGAGGACTTCAGCCCTATAAAGATCCTTGCCTTTGAACTAGCTTCTCCGTGGTATTGCAGCAATCCTTGCTGCAGGCTGTTAGGTCTCCTGTGATGTCCTGCAGGACTTCTGACTGCATCAAACATCAAGCTGTGTGGATTTGCTGAAGGGATTTTAGATACGTCCATTTAAACAAAAAAACAATACTCGGAGAGACAAATACTCCTTCTTGAGCAGCAATTCAGGTTAGACAGCAAGGGCTGCATTCCCTGGATGGGTCTTGTTAGAGGGGTGTTACAGAAGGCCGGTATCCTGGGGCTGGTGGTAGCGCTGTGTTTTGTGTTTTTTTGTGTAACTGTTGTGTACTGAAGTGTATATAACTGACCTGTTTTCTGTCACAGGCTCAAACCGTTCAGGTTGCTGAAGTTGAACCACAGCCGCAGCCACAGACTTCACCTGAACTTCTACTTCCAAACTCTCTGAAGCCAGAAGAAGGGCTTGAAGTGTGGAAAAGCTGGGCACAGACCAAGAATGCAGAGCTGGAAAAAGAAGCCCAAAATAGGCTAGCACCTATTGGAAGTATGTGTCGTGACACAGACTTTCCTTCCTTTCAAGTAGGGATTATTGAGTGACTGAAATGTTAAGGTGCTTTTTGAGAAGAATGCTAAACAATTTTGTCCCGTCAGTGATTGTTTTCAAGTTTAAACTTTGATTTACTTTGCACTACTAATTATTGCATGATCCAACTGCCACAGGACATGTTCCAAGGGAAATATTATAGGTCTGTGCTGAGCCAACTTGAGCAACTAGTCTGGTGGCTGTAGAAAAGGATATTGTGTGACTGCAATGCAATGTGTGGACAAACAAAATGGCTGTGCATGCCAGCCACGCTGGTAGGGCAGGCGTGGAGTTGCTGTTTTCCTGTTGCTGCGGGGCAGCATTTCATTGTGGACATGGTAAAAGAAGGCGGTCGTCATGCAGCTGGCAGGGCAGAGTCTTCCTCTTGGATTCTTGCCCACTTATCTTTTAGCAGATCTGACAGCCCAAGATCTTGATTTATTTTGGTTTTCTTTATTATACGGAGAGAATGTGGTAGTACTGGGCCTGCCGGCTAGAGTGGCGTTGCTGGAGACACGGGAAATCATTCCTGAAAGGTCAGAAATAATATGGCTTTATGGCTTAAATAGTATGGCTTTGTTTTGTTTTCCAGGGCGTCAGCTGCTGAGGTTCCAGGAAGATCTCATCTCTTCAGCTGTGGCTGAGCTGAATTATGGTCTATGCTTAATGACACGAGAAGCTCGAAATGGTGATGGTGAACCCTATGATCCAGATGTGCTCTATTATATCTTCCTGTGTATTCAGAAGGTAGGGGGAGGACAGTTATACGTGCAGCAGTGCTGTGTGTGTTGTCAGAACGTGCAGGGAGAGATTCTATATTTAAAAAAAAAAAAAAAAGGAGACTGGCTTCTATTGAGCTTCCCAACAATTTCATAACAAAAGAGTCTCTTTGGTTCTTGCATTAAAAATAAATACTAAAATAGTGGTGTAGTTGAAATGTAATATGCAGCAATGTTTTCTTCTCCTGAATTAAGTTTGTGAAGAATTGTTAATAATTGAGTTCAGTATCGTGGTGAGAACAATAAATGCTTTTAGGCTTGGTTTTCTGGGGGAGAGGGGAGCAGAGGAGTGATGTTTGAGAAACCTGTCAATGTCGGCACTTGATCAAGCTGAAGCTTTACAGGCAAGAACTTAGCTTTGTGTGATGTGGGAAGCCTGAGCTGGTAATATTGGTGTGCTTTCTGGAAGAGCTGCAGGAACAGAACTAAACTCTGATAGGAAAATTGGGTCTCTTCATATCTGAAAAAATCTGGAGTACACAGGACAGTTATGTGAAATAACTTCCAATGAACGCATACAAAATAAGAGGTGAAATCCAGCCAGCTTTGCTGTCTAAGATGTTTTTTTTTCCTGTCTTAGCATTCCCATGATAGTGACTGAGGTTACTTGTCCTGTACAACTGTACAGGATATTATTATAGTGTATTTGACTGTGTTGTGAATCTCTTACAGTATCTCTTTGAAAATGGTCGAGTAGATGACATCTTCTCAGATCTCTACTATATTCGGTTCACTGAATGGCTGCATGAAGTTCTCAAGGACGTACAACCTCGTGTTTCCCCTCTTGGTAAGAACTTGCCTTTATGAATGTTACAAGTTTCTGGAGCTTGGAATGTTTAAATGAAACTACAGCTTGAGTGTAGTCTGAACAGAAATCTATGTCCCTAGGATGGATCACATTGATAGGGAGAAAAATGTTGCACCTACAGTGAATGCTGAGGTTATTGCCTGTGTCAGACTCTAGCCCCAGTTGTTGCTGAGGATTATTTGACGATTACTTCTCACCCACGAGAAGGCGGATAGTTGAGATTTTGTACTGTCATGGGGTTGGCTTGCTTGGAAGCCAGCTGATCCTTGATCCGAATCGAGCTTCCTCATCTGAAGCACTAATACATCTTGCCCCTAATAAGTATTGTAGCTCTGGGAGATGATGCAACGCCCTCATGTTGCCATGTAGCCAGATGGATATGGGCTGCGGGACCAACTAAAAATGCATGGTTAGAGCCTCGACTGCTGCAATGAAATGCAGCTCATCTCAACCTTGTGTTGATGAGATGATGGCTACAGGGGTGGAGGAGGAGTTTGAAAAGAGACCGATTTTGTGTATAAGAGCTAGGGTAAGAATTGCTTTTTTAGAGAGCAGAAACCTGCTTTCTTAGGACTGCATTCCCTTTGATCTGATTAGGTGTCAGTGAAGAAGCTATTGCTTGTGTTCAGCAAAGTAGCTGATGTTCAGCTAAGTAGCACCGTGAGTTTTGGAAGCCTTTTGTTTTCACTCTGGCTGTTTGATCTGTGCTTTGTCATTCCACAAGCCCTGGAGTTCATACTGCTGTCTGTTTTTCTATTTATCTGTGTATTTGGAGTATAGTATTTCTCTTCTACACAAAGGAAAAAAATCTGAGAATCAAAGGATTACTCATGTGTCCAAATACATCACTTGGCACTGTGCTGACTGAAGCTGTGCGCAGGGCCAAGAGCTGATTTGTTACACTGGCCTGCCTGCTCTCACATATTATTGGATTAGGAGCATCTGCATTGGAGTCGGGCCATTAATTAAAAGCTGTTTAAGTGTGTATTTATTTCTCTCTGGGTGGGACGTATAGATATATTGCAGGAATATATTCTCTACAACTTGAGGTTGACGTATATATAAAATTGTTTGCTATTTAAAAAATACATCTGTGCAGCAGTGAATCTGACATCATTAAAGATCTCCTCTTTCCCTTAAAATTTATAGGTTCTCTCTTACTATCAGACTCTAAAATGCTGCCTGTGTTCCTGCTGTAACTGTCTCCTGGCATGACGCTGACTTCTGATTCTTGCAGGTTACGTCCTCTCCAGTCATGTAACAGAAGAGATGCTGTGGGAGTGTAAGCAGCTAGGAGCTCACTCCCCTTCCACCTTGCTCACTACACTGATGTTTTTCAATACAAAGTAAGTACTTAGGTCTTTGGGATATTTGCAGCATAAAAACTCCAAACACTTTGACAGGGGTGGTAGGAAACCACTGCACTGGATTCAGGCAGTCTCCTGTATTTTGTGTGGTTGCAACAGCCCTCTTGCAACCCCATGAGGCAAAGCAGATGCAGTACAACAAGGAAATGAGCTGACAGAGGGAAGCTGGACTTCTGGCTGTTGCATGCGTTGCTGCTGGAACAGTCTTTAACAGTGTTGATTTGAGCTTCAGCTGGCTCATGAGGAGTAAAGATAGCTACATCACTGTAGCAATTGTATCCTCTGAGTGTCTGGTGTTCTTTTCTTGCTGCTCAGATACTTCCTGTTGAAAACAGTAGACCAGCACATGAAGCTGGCCTTCTCCAAGGTGTTGAGGCAGACCAAGAAGAACCCTTCTAATCCCAAGGATAAAAGCACGAGTATCCGCTATCTGAAGGCTTTTGGCGTACACCAGACGGGCCAGAAAGGTAGTGTCTAGAAGTTTTCTTTGGGAATATTTACTTACTGGGCCTGAGGAGACCTGGAGATGTCTGCAGGTAGGGCCACGAGAACCCAAGGCTCTGCTACTTATTATCAATAGCTTAACAGAGTGAGTTTTCTGTGTGTTGTCTCTGAGAGAGCGTAGTACCTTCTGATAATAAGTATCTTCTGGGGACACAGCTTACCTGAGGAATATAGGATTCATCAAGAGCTGAGGGTAACTTTTCTCTTCTGTTTTTTATGGGCAAAGGGACAACTGGGTGTAAGTGCTTATGAACAGGGAGAGAAGCTTCTTTGGGAGGACTTCCCTTATTCAAAGTGCTTGATGCAAGTGAGCCCATGTAGAATTCCTACATAAACGTGGTCTGCCCTCCTAAAAGCACACAGCTGGGATTTGGCTCAGGCATCTTATTCTCTGTAGTGAGATTTCTGTCACTTGGGGCACAGGTAGAGATGGAAAGATGGGTGTGGGTGGGTTGCATTGTTCAGCAGGCCTGGGAACAGAGCAAGCTCTCCATATAATGCTCTGAGTACTCGGAACCAGGCGGTTTTGCCCTGGAACAGCCATATGTCTCTTATCAGTTACATTATCAGTTACAGCACGGTGACGAGATGCTTCAGAGTGCTGAAGCTCTGTGGCATTGCTCAGTTTGTTGTGCTTCTCACACAGCGTGTCTGACAGATGTGGGGGGGTTGGTCTGTAGTTACAGATGACATGTACGCGGAGCAGACTGAGAATCCAGAGAACCCCCTGAGGTGTCCGATAAAGCTGTATGACTTCTACCTCTTCAAATGGTGAGAGCCCCTGTTCCACATGTACCACTGCTTGTCTTCTGTGGCTGTGTTGAACTGCGTCTTGTAGCTGGCCTAGTTTTTAGGGCAGCATCTTACTGCTGTCACAGTTTCTGCATTTGCATAGATTTACGTAGCTGGGGAGGGGCATTGATATGAGAGGGTGGAATTTTACGATGTTGTCACCTAACTTAACATAGAACTTCTGTGGTATTTAAAGAGACAAATCCTGACCTGTGAACTGGCTGATTTTAATTTCATACTCACTCTGAAGGTTTGTTGCATTGGCATGAGCTCGCTGTTCTGCCTGTGACTTGCAAACAAGTGATCTGAAAGCATCCGCTACTTGAGATGAGGGTCCCGTTCAAATTGGCTTCTGAACAAAAATGAGGACTGGAAATTGGAGGGAGGCACAGAGGACTCACCTCCAAATTATGATGATTCTGATAGCTAAAGTACGTGTTCCTCTTCATGGATTGCTCTGCAGCTAGCCTAGATGTCAAAAATAACCGATTTTTGCTCCACTCTGAAAGACCTTTAAGGCCAAGTGTTTGTTCTATTTCCTGGTGTGAAATAAAGATTACTTCCTTGTAGTTGTCACCATGACTTTTTAACCTTGGCATGGCCTAAAAACTTTGGGACCGCTGTTGTCTCTAGGAGTAACTCCATGCCTTCAGACCAAGTACCTTCATGTCTCGTCAGCCAGATGTCCCCTGTCAGGATTTGTGCAGCCTGGGATGAGGACAGTGGTGGTTTCTCCCTCCCAGGACATTCCGTTAGCCTGGTTATTTCTGATCTTCCTCACGCAGCCCCCAGAGTGTGAAAGGCCGGAATGACACGTTTTACTTGACTCCGGAGCCAGTGGTGGCCCCCAACAGCCCGATCTGGTATTCCATCCAGCCGATCAGCAGAGAGCAGATGGAGCAGATGCTCACCCGGATCCTGGTGATACGAGAGATTCAGGAAGCTCTTGCCGTGGCTAATGCCAGCACCATGCACTAAGGCATCCTTCTTGGCTCAGAAGGGGTGGGGTGGGGTGACGGGGGAGGGACAAGCAAAGATAAATTGTACAGACTTTTACACTAAAGGAGATGCCTAAGTTTTTGGTTTTTTATTGGTGTAGTTATGAAGCCCTTTTAGGCTTCTTCTCTTTAAAAGAATCTAAAGGAAAACCTACCCATTGTGTATCCTACCCAACACATCAAACTGTTGGAACCATTGGAGGCTGCATATCCCCTGCAAGCTGGGAGCTGTGGAAAGCTGCTGGTTGACTCTGTTTTTTTTTATGATGTAGAAAATATGAACTACAGATTTGGCCTGGATGACTGGGGCCTCTGTCTCCTTGGAGCACGTGCAGCCTAGAGGGCACAGAATGATGGATGGACCTGCTCAGCCAGTGGAAGAGAGGCAGGCATCTTTTCTTGTGCTTGGACGTTAATTTGCTGTTATCTTGGAAGGAAGAGGAGAGAGTGAACTACAATTGTCATTTATACAAAGAAAAAAACAAACAAACAAACAACGATTTCTATTCAGACCTTTAAGTGACATTTTTAGATGTTAAAAGTACAAACTTTACCACACTCTTCTTTTTTGGCCTAACGTTGAGGCCTTAAACCTTGAGGCTCCTGTGCCTGATGGAATTCTTGTAACATACACTTGTGTATCATATAAAGATACCACCCTGTTTCTCTTATGTATTCTTACTCTAGTTGTTTATTAAGAATGACGAGCACGTCTTTTCAACATGCCATTGAACAATGTGTCTTTATTTGGGGAAGAGTGAGCTGTGAGGGTGGGGGGGTCATTATACAAAGATCAGTATGCAAACCGGTTGTTTTCATCCCTGTTTGTGCTTTCCAGCTTGAGTCTGCTGGACTTCTTTCACCCCGACAAATTAGGAAGGTAGAAGGGGATTAACTTCTATTGAAGGTCCTGGCTGCTTGCTGATGGAAGCTCAGTGTCAGGCTAGGAACGTGGGATCTGTGAGACCAGCTCAGACCGTCAGTCTGTCCTAATGTTCCGTAGCCAGCCTGTGAGGCTTCACTCCTAGGCAAATCCCCCTCTCCCCGCCTTTACAAGCATGCCATACCGACCGCATGGTGGAGGGGTGTTGGAGAGAAAAGGGCCTTCCAGGAGCAGCACGTGTGCTGCTGTGTAACAGCTTTTTCAGAGTTTAATACAGCTGTGTAGCTTCTGGCATCATTCATGATCATAAACCCCAACCCTGTAGCCTTGCCTTCCTGCATCTTAAGTGGTTGCTCTGTTCTATATTATTAACAAATAGTCTGCTCTTTTGAAGCCAGCGGGTAGCCAACCGTGCTTGAAATGGGAGATCACTCTAGCCAGGCTTGTTATTTGTGCCACAAGCTTCTTGGATGTGGAGAGGTGACTCTGCTTCTAGAACTTGTCTTCCTTGCTTTTCCATCTCATGTCCCTTCCCCGTTCTGAAATATATAGGCATATACTTCAATATATATATATTACAGTAAAAGAACTCGTGTACAAGCAAGCAAATTTCTGAAGCTTCTGTTGGCCACCACCTGTCTGTATTGAGGAGGAAGGTTTGCCCTCTCTGTTGGGTGTGCACAGGGTAAATCTGCACATAGGATGAGGATAGGCATAACGTCGTCTGCATCTGTGCTCCCGATCCTGGTAGAGGTGTGTGGGCCTCGAGAGGCTTCAAGCCTCTGACGCTTCGTGTTGACAGTGGTATTCCTGAGAAAGCAGACGTGCTTGAGTTGGTTGCGAGTACGATTAGTTTGTTCCCTGTGTAGGACTCTGTGTCTAAACAGGCGCAGAGAGGTAGCAGCTTGCTGTTACTTACAGTACCTGCACTCTAAAGTAGACTTGTAGCTTAGTTTCCCACCTCAGAGTTATGCAGGGGGAAAGTAGCATTGGGTTGGTGCCCAGGTCCTAGTGGGTACGTTGGGACGATGGTGCCTGGGCGGTGTCATGCTGGAAACTCACCTTCAGCTAAATTCGGCCATCGGGAGTCAGGTGCTGCCTCCTGGTAGGGAGACTGTCAGGGTTGCTGGTGCCACTTCAGCTGTCGGAAGCCTCTAATCCCTTCACCGTACCTTAGCAACTGAAGTGTCCGTCTCTGGCCCTAACTTAAATATTTGATCAAGGATTTGAGAGAAACTGCAGACTGACCACCTGTGCTCAAGTCCCAGTGTGTGCTCTGCACTACTGCACGTGAAACTAGCTCCGGCATGCCTGCACTGCTGTGTGAGCCTGCTGCTTTGTCTCCATCAGAAATGCAGTCACCTGCCAGGTGCTAAGTGTACAAGTTAAGCGGCTTTGGGAGTCGCTTATTCTAAAAATTGCCAGAAGCTGGAATAACTCGGTGGAATATTAGGGCAGTTTCAGGTTAGGGTTGAGCAGATATTTCAGCTGAACTTGCCCAAGAAACAGAATTCTACATTACCTTAAAAAATTCCAGCTGGTGCACTCTCCTTACTACCCTTAATAGCAGGATGATCTAAAATCCTAGCAGGAGACGAGTTCTCCTTGGTCTTGGACTGTACCACTTAGGAGTGGAGGAACTTGGCACGTAGCCGTGGAGATCTCCTAACGATTGGTTTTGTTCTGATAGACTGAATTGTTTCCATTACTTTCTCGTTGTTCAGACCTACATAGGAGATGAGCTTGCTGACTTGGAAGTGGACTGCTGTGCTGTTGTGTACCGTCTCATCAGAACGTCCACTGTGTTAATTTCATTCCCTATTTTTAGAGACAATCGATATACTGTGATTTAAGGATTATTTTTCTGGGCCTGGCTTCTAGTCTGGCTCTCTGGAGCTAGTTTAAAAGGTACAGTATTTCTATGGTTTAAATACTATGTTCTTTGATAGTGAAGAACAGGATCTGCTCCCTTTTAGGGGCTCATAGGAAGATGTGCACAGAGTAGCACAGACGAGTGCTGTGGCTTGGGGTTGCTATCCAAGTTCTGGGAAGTGTTCCCAGTCAAATGTGTAAAATAGCTTTTTAACACTTTCCTATAACCAGCTTGTTTGAATGCTGCTTAAAGGGCATTCCACCTAGGCTCCGAGAGTGCCAAACTGCTAGCTCTTGTATGCGTGTATATATTAAATGAGAACCCTCCGTGCCCTCTGCCTTGTATGAGACAGGCTGAAAATACGTCAATCTTTAAATAACTAAAGCTGAAAAAGTCAAGCTAGAAGACCCTGCATTGTTGGTTTTGAACTATGCCCATCTTGTCTCTGTGGTATGAAAGGAACTGTAGAAAGCAGAGTACGACTATTGTAAAGCACCTCACACTCTGACATTACTCATGTGTTGTCCTCGCTCTTGACACTAATAGCATTGCTTTCTTACAGAAACTTGTAGCCCTTTACACACTTGTCTATGGCACCATTAGATTTTCATTCACTTTCAAGAGTTCAAGCGTTTTCTTTATGTGGTAATGGCTGAAGCAGCAGGCAGTAAACTAGAGTGGTTCTTCGCTCCTGCCTGGAGCGGTGAGTGAAGGGAACAGTCTAGGCGTAGCTTAACAGGACGTTCGTCTGTTGGCTGCTTTACCCCCAGAGATCTCCTGGGTTTCAGGCAGGAGACAAGGTCTGAAGTAGATCTTGCCTTGGGCCAATTAAAAAGACTTGTTATGATCCCTAAATAAGAATCCTCTTCTGCGCTGCTGCTCCTAGGGCAGGAATTAAGAGTCTTGCTCTCAACTGCGTCAGGGCTACCAACTGCTTTGGTGTACTCTGAATGAATTAGGCTATCTTCGGGCCTCCTACACAGTGGTAAGAACAGCTCCAGAAGTGGTAGAAATGAGCCCTCTGAGCATACGTGGGGTGGAGGCCTTCGTAATACTGTAGTTGCTCATCTTCTTGCTGATCTGAGTGCTGCTAGACACTAACTGGCTCTGCACAGTCTAACCAAACTGCATTCTTATCCAATTTTAATAGTGACTTACTTGCGATTAGTGTTTGGGCTCCTAAATCACTGTTAAAGTGGGATATAAACTGTCTTCCACCCTATACGGGACTTCTCTCCCCATCTTCTTGCTGGAGCTGCTCCTCTCAAATACTCCAGGGAACGTACCTTACTCTGTCGTTTCAGCCTGTTCCGTCTCACTGGTGCCAATGCCTATGAAAAACCCTTCTCAACTGCTGGCAGTGCTAACCCGAGCATCTTCCTACCTTAAGAAGCATCTCAAATCTTCTTCCAGAAGTCTCGCTGACATGCTGCCCCAAGTCTCTGCAGCAGTTGCTGTGTCCCCCACCTGTCGGTTCCCTTCCGCTGAGCGGCTGAAGCTCAGCTCTCAGCGCTGCGGTCGCTTTCCCTCTACAACCCTGTGCATAGCAGCAGTTTGCCTGCTTCTCTGTTCTTGTTCGAGCTCATCAGGATGGGGAGGCAGATCGAACCCACTTACAGCAGCAATAAACTGTGTCTAGAACTCGAGGGAACTGCAGGAGAGACCAAGGTGGAGGGGATGTCTCAGAAAGGCAGGGTCCAGTTGCAGCCCAGAGCCTCGCTTGATAATGAGTGTGCAGCCTATATGCAAAATACGTCTTGTCTGTCCCTCCCGTGTTGACCCTGATCTAAACAGCACATGTGATTGGCATCCTGCAAAGTGACCTTCAGAACTCTCCAGTAGCTTTGCCCCGTGAGTAACTCACACTACAAATCATTTTAAAGAGATGCACTCAACTATTTTTTTAATTTAATTTTACTCTTATATTCTCTGCTCTTTGTAATCTGCTTGGAAATAAAATGTTTTTCCCTGCAGCCTTTGTTGTAGTCTGTTTGAGAACCATTAAACTTTGCCTGGTGTTTCCTTTGGAACAGAAGCTAACTTGCCTATTTACGGCCGTGCCCGTGCGCTAGCATCGCAGCTGAGATCAGCGTGAGCCTCCTAGGTAGGGCTAAGAAACCTTGACAGCACTGTCCTTATTTAAAATAAAGGGTTTATAGGCCAGTTAAACTGATCTTGCTCTGGCACAGTGCCTCCACTTCTGCTGATCCCATAGCAGGTAACGCTGACTCGAGTGCGTGTCCTTGCAGGCAGAGTTCTCCTTGGAAGGTGGCGTCTCTGAGCTTGACCTCCTGGAAGAGCTTCTCAGTGTCCTTGCTGGTTCCTGCAGCAGGGGGTGTGAGCCTAGGCACAGTGTTTGCTACGGAGGACAGTGCGTTTCTTCTAGCTCCATGGCCCTAGCAAACCCCAAACGATGGGAAATGGGGGGCTGGACAGGTGAAAACTCTCAGCTGAGACTTGACCCAGGGATTACCTAAAAGCAGGGTGAGATGCCGTCTTTTATAGGAGGCTGTCAGGGAACCAGAAGTGAAATCCTGGGCAGTTCGGGGCATACCCTAATGACAGGCATTATTAACATATGGCTGTAGGAAGGAGATGGCATTGATGTTGGCGTTCACAGTAATGGGATCCCTACCAGTCTCTTGGCTTTAGCTTTGAAATGTCACTGATTCCCAACTCAGCAACGGCCTCCTCCTCTTGGTTTCGTGAGGGCCATCGGAACCCATGCTGCTCCTTCCTCGTAGCAAAAGGAGCAGCCCTGCACTTAGACATGCACCTTCCTTTCCTGCTGGAAACAAAGCCACAGTCTGACCAGAAACATCCATAACTTCTGGAAGCTGCAGCCTCTGCTCTGAACGGATTACTGCTGGTGAGCCCCAACGAGCTGCTTGAGACTCCTGCTATGGGCTGAAGCATCTCGCTTGTGTGGTTCCCCTGGGTAAATATAAACGTTAGAATCTACCAAAGCTTAGCTAGCTGGTTGCTCTCTAAGCTCTGCATTGTCTTTCAGACAACTTTACTCTGACCAAAATATGTTAATCTGAACTACAGGATCAAACCCGACCGCCTAACCTCATGGCATACAGGGGCTGTTTGCTTCTGAGCTCCACAGGAGACCTGAGCAGCCCGGTCTGTCCTGTGCCCTGTGGGTGGGTGACACAAGTAACGTGTTCTTAAGGCTACTTGCTGATCGTTGGACAAGGATTTAATCTGCTGCAGTAAGAAACAGGTGGAGGTACAGGAACACCGTTCTTTCATTTCCTGAACATCTTAGGCTTACATTATTGATTGCCTTGGAGAGACTGCCACAGCAGAGCAGGGGGAGAAGGGGCCGATCGCTCCCTGGTGTATCGAGACCTCTTGGAGGTGTTTCTGTGAGCACACAGCACGTGAAGCTTTCCTGGTGCCCCAATGGATCTGCCAGGAGGGGGAATGCCTCACG
The DNA here is from genome assembly GCF_963932015.1 of Anas acuta. NCBI lineage: Eukaryota > Metazoa > Chordata > Aves > Anseriformes > Anatidae > Anas > Anas acuta. Next base: position 9,513,743 of record NC_088989.1, on the reverse strand, counting down.
CTGGACCTGGGATCACTGCTTTCTGGTGGGACTCTGCCCCTTCTCTCTGGGGGGCACGGACAGGAGGGCGATGTGTGGATGCACCGAGCCCCTGCCAGGGGATCACCGATCCGTGTGGCGCGGTGCTGTGGCTCTGGGCAAGGGGACACCCATGAGGCTGGTGCCTGATTTGGTGGGACCTCTGAGGATCATCCACAGGCAGGTTTGGGCTACTTCCAGAGCAGGAACCTGCACCACCTCACAGCACCCCTCACACTGAGGCAGAATTTCCATCGCTTCACCTCGCGCCCGCTGAGGGGCCCCCCTGCCGCCCCTCAGCGCCACACCTCAACCTCCCCTTCCCTCCTCCTGTCCCCACACCGTCCCCACAGCCCCATGGCGGCGGGGAAAAGGCGGGAGGAGGCGGGGAGGGGAGCGGGGCGGTGCCGCCTGAGCCCTGGCGGCCGCCGTCGGTGCTGAGCGGGGCGGAGCGGGGCGGAGCGGGGCAGGCGGCGCGGCGGGGAGCGGGGCGGCATGGCGGACTACCTCATCAGCGGCGGCACCGGCTACGTGCCCGACGACGGGCTGACGGCGCAGCAGCTCTTCAGCTGTGGCGATGGGCTCACCTACAAGTGGGGACGGGGCCGGGGGAAGCGGCTCGGGGGGGTTGGGGAGGTTTAAAGGGGGTTTGGGGGGGGGCGTGAAGGGGTTTTGGGGGGGGGGGTCTGAAGGGGTTTAGGGCTGGGCGCTGAGGTCTCTCCCCGTCCCGTCCCCGCAGCGATTTCCTCATCCTGCCCGGCTACATCGACTTCACGGCGGACCAGGTGGTGAGTGCGGGCCCCGGGAGGGGTGGGGGGGGACACACACGAGGCTTTTTTGGGCCGAGATCCTGTGGGTTTGGGGTCGCCGCCGCTCAGCCCTTGTCCCTCCACACGCACAGGACCTGACCTCGGCGCTGACCAAGCGGATCACCCTCAAGACGCCGCTCGTCTCCTCGCCCATGGACACGGTGACGGAGGCGGGCATGGCCATCGCCATGGCGGTGAGTGCTGCCCCGGCACCTCGTGGCAAGGCCTGGCCCCATCGGGCCCCTCAGGGATTCAGCCCTGTTGGGGTGCCCTCAGGGAGGGCTCATGCCCCCCTCACCAGCCGCTCACCGCCACCTCCGTGTCCCCGCAGCTCACCGGGGGAATCGGGTTCATCCACCACAACTGCACCCCCGAGTTCCAGGCCAACGAGGTGCGGAAGGTGAAGGTGAGTGGGCACGGGGGGCTCCCCGCGGCCGGGTGGGGGGCACGGCCCTGCTGGAGGGGCCACAGCCACCAGGGGAGGCTGTTAGGGGGGTGGGGGCTCTGTTTTTTTTCATGGGGGTGGTGCTGGTGCGGCTGCACGTGCAAACCGTTTGCGCCTGTTGCACGTTTTCCTGTGCCCAGCGTGGGTTTTGAGGGCTGAGGGGGAATATTCCCTTTAATTTCAGCAAGGAGGTTATTCCAGGAGCTCCTGGGAATCTAATGAGCCTTGAGTGAGCCTCAGTGCTGCTCTGTGTCTCATCCTGTTGGTGGGGTGGTTGCAGACCTCCATGATCTGCCAGGTGCATGTCCAACTTGTGCTCAGCCCAGCAGCACTGCTCAATCTTTCTTTTTAGAAATACGAGCAAGGATTCATCACAGACCCCGTGGTGCTGAGCCCCAACGACAGAGTGCGAGATGTGTTCGAAGCGAAAGCTCGTCACGGATTCTGCGGGATTCCTATCACGGACAACGGGAAGATGGGGGGCAAGCTGGTTGGCATCATCTCATCCCGAGATATCGACTTCCTGAAGGAGTCGGAGCACGACCTGCCTCTGGGCGAGGTGAGCACCTGTCGGATGGGCGTTACGGTAGGAAGCAGCGAGGCTTGTGGCGAGGAGAGGGGCCGGTGCGTGGCCGTGAGGAGGCTGTGCCAGCTGGATGGAGGTAGCAGGCTCCGTGTTAGCTCTGCAGGGCTGCTCTGGGCTTCCAGGCGAGTGCATCTCCTTCGCTTACATCCCCTCTGTGACTCCTGCAGCACAGAGACGAGCGTGGCTGCGCAGTTGGTGTTTGTGCAGCTCCTCCTGCGGGGTTATCTCAGTGCTGTGGGAGCCCTCCTCCCCACAGCTGGTGCTGCCCCTTGGTTTACAAGTTCCCGGTGTTGCTGCCGCTGTCCCGCGTGGTGTCTGGTGTGGGCTGGGGCTGCGGCAGCTGTGCTGAGCCCAGCAATCCCCCACGCGCTGCTCCTCCTTTTCTGGATCGCCTTTTCCTTCATGTCTCATACAGGCTTTTTAAAATAACTCCCTGAACTTGAAGATTGATGGCTTCCTTTTCATAATGCTGCCTTCCCAAACTCCCCTGTTGCAGGAGCACGCCGTGCAGCGCGGTGTTGATTCCCGTTAGCTCTGGTGCTGTTACTCGAGCTGCGTAACCGTACACCTGCGTGCTGTCGTGTTACACCAGCGGTGCCTCGGGGCCGGCTGCTGCTCTTGACTCACGATTATTTTTAGCTCTTGCTGACCAAACCTGGTATCACATGCTCATCCTTGTTTGGTTTGAAATCTCCTATAAATACCCCTAACAGAAACCCTACAACAGGAGCAGATTCTAAAAGTGTGCGTGGCTCTTTGCGATGGTGCTGACCCATTCAGCAGAGCCACACGAGAACCTCCTCTCATCCTTCCCGAGTGTCATTCAGCATCGTGGAGCTGGAAGCTTGCTCTTAGGGTTTGATGTTTGCCTCTGTCACCAGACGAGGCTAAATGGATGAAGGGTCCCCTAGATCTTCCTCCACATGAGGTCCAGCAGTGGTCTTGCTGCCCCCTGCGTTGCCATCCAGTTAAACACGCAGCTCTCCTGCCCAGGGAGATCCCGCAGACACAGGGAGCACTCCTGGCTATTTCTGTGATATTTTTTTTCCCCAGGCTTTTCCTGAGATGTGGGTTTTGTCAGGGGCAGGATTTTGGGTGGATGCAGGCAGGGCGAACGTCTTCCCTGATGGAAAATATTTGTTCTTACGGTATAAATAACTAAAACGTCCCCTCTTTTCTCTGTTGTGTGTGACTAACCCCCCTTCCTTGAGGTTCAATCAGTCTGCCCTTTTATCTTTGCCTGGCCTTCTTGGGTACCTTTTTATGGAAACATCACACATGAGTTCTGTGGGTGGGAAGGGGCCACGCGGTCCCTCCTCAGCCCCTCTGCCTGAGGCGCCCTCAGCTGGAGCAGGTTGCCTGGGGCTGTCTCCAAGGATGGAGCCAGGAGCTAGGACTCTTCTGGGCCACCCTGCTGACGTTCGGTGTCACGGTGAAGGCTATTTTCTGTATCTCGTGTCAGATATCCCCGTGTTCCAGCTGCGGCCGTTGCCCTTTGCCTTTCTGCTGTGTTTTGGTGCTTGTTTGTCAGGGCGAGTGTGGGTGAGCGTGTTTGTTTGGAGTCAGGCAGCTCCTCTGCCCCAGTGACCTTCCCAGCAGCAGCGGGCTATTCTGAGCAGAGTCCTGCCAGAGCCCTGTGCTGGGGGCTGCTGCGAGCACAGGGCCGGGGGCAGCGTTTCTGCCGGAACAGCAGGGGGCTCTGGAAGCATCTCCAGCCCTTAAATGCCCGTGCCCTATTAAAAGGGAGGCTGTTTGGGTGACATCCCAAGGGTCATCCGAGAGCTTGCGGGTGCTCTCCCTCGGCTTGCTGAGGCCCTCTGCCATCTCCTGGCTTCACTGCACCGATGGGTTTGGGGGCTGAGCGTGACAGATCCCATCTGGCCACCGCTCGCACGGGGACGGAGCATTGGAGGCTGTTCCCGTGCGTGTCTGGAGGCGTGTTGCTGGGCTGTGGGCTCCTTTGTCTGTGGAGCGTTTCACGTGGGCAAAGGGGTTTGGTATTTTCAGATCCGTGCGCGGGAGTCTGTATGACTTGATCTTCTCCCTCCCACCAGATTATGACAAAGCGGGAGGACCTTGTTGTGGCCCCAGCTGGCGTCATGTTGAAAGAAGCAAATGAAATCCTGCAGAGGAGTAAAAAAGGTACCTGCGAGCGTCTGTGACGCGACGGAGAGCTGCGGGAGCGCGGAGCAGCAGTGGGAGAGAGGGGGCACGTGTCCCTGAGGGGGTGGAACACGGAGGGGCTGCGTGCCAACACGAGGGAAGGAGAGCGGGGAGAGAGTGCCCGCAGCCCTCTGCCAGGGTACAGAGTTCACGTGCGTTCATCGTGAAGCTGTTTGAAGTTGGGGGATTCTTGGCAGCCTGGGGACTGAAAAACGCCTGGCTGTCCAGCCACACGTCTTCAGTTCTGGCACCAGCTTCAGCTCAGTTTGGGCTTCAGCTCTGTTTGGGGCTGGTAGTTTGACTTCAGCACGGTGTCGTGGATTTAATTATTACAAAGGTGCACTTTTCCTACAGTAAGTGTGAAAATACCGAGTCCTCTTCCAGCCCTGCCTGCTCCTCGGTTTGTTTGCTGAGCCAGGCCTGCTGGCACCCCCACCCGCCGCTAGTGAGGACAGGCAGGTTCATTTATGGATCCTTGGCAGAACGAGGGCTGGCCACAGGGTTGTGGTTATAATTAGAAAGTTGTTATTGCATAAAAATGTCAGCAATCAGCATGGCTTGTTATCTACAATTTCTAGCACTTAGCACGGTTGCACAGAATTCCCAGAATTCTCGCTCACAGGGATTATTCCCAGTTACACGGATTTTTCAGCCACCTGGGCCCTTGGCAGATGGGGTCAGATTCTTAATAATGAGCACACGATAAAATAATCCTAACCCGGGCTCAGGCTCTGCCTGAGAACATGATCCCCTTGCTCCTCGGAGGCAGCAGAAGATGGTGGAGCCATCCCCGGCCACTTGGGACTGGCAGCTTTTGCCATCCAGCAGCAGTTCTGGCCCGAGTCCCACTCAGGGCTTGCAGCTGCTTGATTTTACAAGACCCGTGCCCCCCATGCAATTACGGATCCCCTTCCCTGGTGGGTGTCACCGTGTCAACCCAGCACCTGGGCTTTAATAATGCTGATGGCTTTAATTACCCTGCTAATGGGTGTCCCCACACCCTGGCACCACAGAGGGGGGAAAAAGGAGGAGGGAAGGTGATAGGAGAGCAGCCTGCTTGCACGTTATGGATGCTTCCCTTACTGTTGGTTATGCTAACCCTATTACCAGGGGGCAGGAGCAGATTTGATACCACCTCTTTGATTCACCACCTCCTCACCAGTTCCTGCCTGCCTGATGCTCCTGGGCTCCAGGGCTAACGCCTGGTGATGTTCTCTGTTTGTTTCCAGGCAAGCTGCCAATTGTTAATGAGGACGATGAGCTGGTGGCCATAATTGCCCGCACGGATCTCAAGAAGAACCGGGACTACCCTCTGGCCTCCAAGGACTCCAAGAAGCAGCTGCTGTGTGGCGCCGCTATCGGGACCCACGAGGACGACAAGTACCGGCTGGACCTCCTGGTGCAGGCTGGCGTGGACGCGGTGGTGCTGGTGAGCACACAGGGGTGCTGCTGAGCCAGTGCTGGCCCCAGGAGTTGGGTGGGCTGGGGATCCCGTGCCAACAAATCCCTCTGAGGGTGGGACAGCAGCAGGGCAGTCACAAAGGGACCTGTAGTGAGAAGTGTTAGAATGTGACCATTTATTGACCTCTTGGTTTCATTCAGGTCTGAGTCCCCATATTCCTCCTGCCTGGGAATTTGTGTGGCCTCCAGGGAATATGTAGGATGTGGCAAAGTTCCGAAGGCTGAGAAGAGAAATGCTGTCAGTTGATGCCACCCTGTGACGTTTCTAACTAGCTTTCTGTGTCCGACTTACAGTTTTCCTTCAACTGTTCAGCGTTTGTTGTTGTTTGCTTCTCTGCCTGGTGTTGTTCAGGGTCATCAGCCCAGAGCTGCTCTGCCAGTCTCCGCTCTGGCCTGTAAGCTCTGAGGCACAGCAGTCCCTGCTGGTATTTGCACATTGTTTTCTCATCGATTGTTGGCTTGCAAATCTGCCTGCTCTGAGGGCAGGGCTGAGCAGTGCTGCAGCTGGAAATGTTTAACAGACACTGCCTGGGGCACCGCGGACTGGCAGGGTGCGATCGCTAGGCTAGATCACTAGGTGGTCGACGTCTGGTGTTTCTGCTGCACGGCAGGGGGGATGCGTTCCTCCTGCCTTTGTTTCACCTGCAGTTTGAGACGAGGCTGATGGTGGAGCAGCTGGTTCGTAGTGCAGCCAGACCTGCTGCTTGTTACTGCAGGTAGTGGGAAAGCTGCAAGATTTTAGAGTGCAGGATGCTCCTGAAGTCTGTATGATAAAACTGCCTCACGTGGGGAGGTACGTTGCTGTCTGGACAGCAGCTTCTCCTCTGGTTGTGTGCTCAGCTTGGGGTGTTACATTTGGCTGCTCGGCCAGCTTAGCAGAGATCCCAGAAAGCAAAGTAAAGATCTGAGGTTCTTCCAGAGCTGCATTTATAACCCTTTTGTAGAAATGTTGGTTGAAATTGGGTTTCTTTCTGTTGCAGGATTCCTCTCAGGGGAACTCCATCTTCCAGATCAACATGATTAAATACATTAAGGAGAAGTACCCCAACCTACAAGTTATTGGAGGAAATGGTAGGCATGTGTTGAAGACTTCCCATTTCTGGAGTATGTTTGCTGCTTAGGCATAGAGGGTGCTGCAGGGACGTGAATGAAATGAGCCAGTCGGTAAATGTCTGAACTTAAAATGGTGTCGTCTGGCTTGGGGGACAGAGGAAGACCACTCTGAAGATACAGGGCAGTACCCTGCTGCTGCCACTGCTGCAAATATTTTGAAACCTTCATTCTGCAGCACAGTGTGCTACACTGCTTGGTAGCCTCTAGTTAAGAGCCTATACTTTAGCCTCTTCTACACACCAATTTAAAATTTGGGGTAATAATACTGAATATTGCTGTCTGCAGAGATCTAATGGAAACGTTCCCTGCCTCAAGGGTGTTTGGCACCAGGTGGTGCCCCCAGCTCCCTCAGCCTTTGGGTATGAGGTAGCCTGACAAGCCGCTGTCATCCCATCTAACGGGGGCAGCTGGGACAGAACTCGACTGCTGCTTTTGCAGAGAGGCGGGGAGGCAGGGGACAGGCAGCCCTGGCTCTGGCACGGGCACACAGCTGGTGTAGGGGGGGGTGTGCAGCCGTGGGGGTGAGCACCAGGGCAGAGCGGTGTCGTGCACGGATCCGTTTGTCTCTCTTCCAACCGGTTTCTGCTCCCCACAGTTGTGACCGCTGCTCAGGCCAAGAACCTCATTGACGCAGGGGTCGATGCCCTGAGGGTCGGGATGGGCAGTGGCTCCATCTGCATCACGCAGGAAGGTGAGAGGGATCGGCTGTCTCCCACATAGGCTGAAGACATCCGTTCCGTAGAGGTACTCTGCTGAAAAGCAGCCCAGCCCGGACAGACTTCTCCCGCTGCGACGGCAGCGTCTAACAGCAGGCCGGCTCCTGCCCCTTTGTCCAGGACGCACATCCCTGGGCTCAAACCTTTGGGGTGGCAGCAGCAGCAAAGGCATTTCCCAGTACTGACCCGCACTGGGTAGAGCAGGTGTGGCACGTGTGGCTTTGCCCGGCAGGAGCCGCTGCCTCAGGGTGGGGAGGGCTCTGCGTGAGCTCTCCGTCCCCAAAAGCAGCCGTGGGGACGGGTTTAATGCACCAGGCCCTCTGCTCTCCTTCCCCCTGGCAGTAGTGTGCGTGGTGCTTGAGTATTGTCTGCTGGGCTCGATGCCTTTCTGCGACTTCCAGGCTGGAACGGGGTTTCTGGCCGTTGTCTCTGCGGTTAGCTGGAGCTTGTGCTGGGCAGAGGCAGTGCCGCCCTTAGCTAAGAGGCAGAGAGAGTGTCCCCAGGGCCTGCAGGAGGGCTGCTCTGAGTCCTCATGTTCTGAGCCTGGCAGGTGAGGAGGGGCAGAGGGGGCAGTGTGAGGTGCGAACACCTTGGTCTTTGCCACAGGAGGCAGCAAGAGGGTGGCCGACGGGTGAAGGCGCTGTGTTAGTGCTCCCCTGGTTGCAGCGTGGAGCCGTGGAGCAGCCCTGGGCCTGGGCTGTGCTCTTGCTTTGCCTGCTGCGGGGGGTTCCCAGCCAGGGCAGGCTGCTCCAGGTGACCTCTACGGGGAGGCTGCGGTGCCCTTGGCCGCCTCCCAGCCGGCATCAGAGCGATGCCTCCACGGCAGGAGCAGAACCAGGGTGCTCACGTCCTGCTCTGGCCCCGAGGCAGAGGCGTGCTCTGCTCTGCAGCACGGTGAACGTCTCCAGAGGGTGCCACAGGAGGTAGGGCTGGGTGCTGGCCTGGGGGAAGGAGCAGAGCACAGCTAGAACGTGGCACCCCACAGCAGATGGGGTTGCAAAACCCTTAACCACAGCTCCCCGGGTTTTTTGGCCCTCTTTAGGACAAGAGCTTTGGTTCTTGGGGTTAGTGGGTTATTTCTCTGGATGGCTGCTGGGGCAGGGCGAGCATGCGCTGCGCACAGCCGGGCCTGGCTGCCTTGGGACTGGCTGTGGCTTGGCTCGGGCTAGGAAGGGTCTGCGAGGTCAGCTCTGTCCCACACCGTATGCTCTGCCTAGTCGCAGGTCACTGCTGGGGTCCTTTGTTCTGCTGCTGTTCTTCTGTCTCTAAAATGTGTGTGTTTGTTTTTGTTTAGCTGCTCCAAAGATCCCTCCAGACCTAAAGTCCCACAGCCCCAAATGCCCTTCTACTGTCACGGGCACCTATAGTAAGTCACTTGCCCTGTTCCCAACCCTAATTACGTGTCTTGAAGCAGGACCCTGATTTGGCTGCACATGGCCCTACTGCTTGTTTGAGAATAATTTAGCTGTAGATGCACTTGGGGTTTTGTGGCTTTGGATACTGGTTTTGAATCTGAAATTGAAGCTGAGAAGCCTTTCCGAATTCCTAAAGCAGGGTCCCAGCTGTCAAAACTGATGGCGTTCAGGCCTGGCCACCCTCCACTCCAAAATCCAGTTCAGGAGCCTCCTGGCAGCACCTGCTGGCTCTCTAGCTGGGCACGCACCTGCTGATCCAGCACCAGGAGACAATCCCCAAGCAGTCCTCGAGCCTCCTCCAGATCTGGCCCCAGCTGTGGGGAAGTTGTGCACTGGCTGAGCTCTGCCTGGACCTGGCTCCCCTGGGGTCACAAAGGGACTGCCCATGGCCAGCTTGGCAGCTGCATACCAGGACCACATCTTTCCCTGCTGATGCCTGATCCTTACAGGGAGAGAAAGGCTCCCCCCCCCGAGCACAGGGTGCAGCTCTGTCTGCTCGGCACTTCCCTCGTGCTGCCTGAGCAGACGCTGAAGGTGACCCTTGTTTTTTGCCCTTCCTCCCTGTTCTGAAGCACCTCAGAGGGAACGGGGTTTCTGTTACAGATCCTGGAAGGTTTTCTCCAGCGGTTGATCTTGTAGGGCCACCCTTTGCAAATAGGCTAAAAAAGACAAACCCTCACTCCCACTACTTGGTGTGTGCGTGCTCTGAACCCTGCTTTGGAAGCCTGCACTTAGAAGCTGTGGCGCTGGGCCCTGGGACAGCCAGAGCAGCGTGATGCTCCCAGGGGCCCCGAGCCAAGCAGTTCCTTAAAGGGCTGGTCTCAGTGGTGGCTGTCGTGAGGTTTCCGCAGGCTCCGTCTCCTGGTTCCGTCTATGGCACAGTCGCGTAGACCCCAGGCTTCAGACCCTCCCGAATCACTTCCTTCTCTCCACAGAGCTCTTTCTTTGCAGCATTTTGCAGCCCCAACGTGGCCTTTAGCAGCGTGGTACCAAGTGAGACCATCTCTTTAAGCCTAACGCCATTCATCTTGTACCTGGCAGACACTCCCTGGCTGGCTGAGACCTGGCTTGATGCAGTTTTGTTCGATTAAAACCATTTCTTTCATGATCTCTGCCTGCCTTCCCTCTCTCAGCACTTGCTGCTGAGCTCTGGGAAGGGAGCAATCGCAGCCTCTTGGCCTTGGCAAACGTGTCAGGGATGTGCGCTGCCAGTGCTGCTGCCAGCAGGCTAAACCACACCTGGAGTCTGCACTCTGAAGTACTAATCCTGCATGTCCGTAATCTTATCCGCTGTATCAGACTAACTGTGACTGAAGAAAAGGCTTCCAGTTAATTGTGGGGAAGGGAAGTCTCCACGAGAGCAGCTTGTCTCAGCATACTTGCATGCCTGCAGCTGACAAACGTGTTACAAGACATGCCCTGTGCTGGTTTTCCCTCAAGCCTTCCATGCTCAGTGGAAAGCCTCTAACTGCTAGCGACTGGGAAGAGCAGGTAAATGTGGAGCTAACGAACTCCCTCCCGTGGGGCAGCTAAACTCCACCAAATGATCATTGCCTCGCGAGGCAGGAACAAAAATGATTCCCCGTACGCCGTCTAATCATCCTGCCCGTTGCCTTTTCCACTGCTGCATGTGTGTTTGTGTGTGTGCGTGCAGATTATCTATATCTATATGCAAACACGTGTACGGGTATATACACATATCAGCTCTCTCCCAGCCAGCTGCCTCGCCGTGCCAGGGCGCACCGGGCAGCTGCTGGCACACAGCGAAGGGCTGGCACTGCTAGGAGGAGGGGTGAGAGGCGGGACGTGCCATGGGGTGCTCTGGAGAGGGGCTTTCAGAGTCTGCCCCGCTTCCTACTCCAGCTCCCTGCCTGACTGGGAGGAGCTGGGAGTCCTGGCTTGCTCCCAGTGTTACCCCGAAGACCCCAGAGCCCAGGTCACCACAGCCCTTGGAGCTCCTCGGGGGATTTGTGCGTTCCTGAGTGCTGGAGCATGTGTGTGCTGCAAGCCTGAAGGGCCTGCTGGGGTGGGGACACGCTGCTGCACGGCACCGAGCCCCCTTTTTCTGCTCTCTCCCCACCTGTAGTGCTGGCGTGCGGCCGCCCCCAGGCCACAGCGGTGTACAAGGTGTCCGAGTACGCCAGGAGGTTCGGCGTCCCCGTGATTGCAGACGGAGGGATCCAGACGGTGGGGCACATAGCCAAGGCCCTCGCTCTTGGGGCCTCCACAGGTGAGCACCCAGCACGTGGGCAGCCCCCCAGCATGGGCTCTGCACGGCACTCGACTGGGCACGAGGGTGCACACCTGACAGTTTTGGAGCTGTGCCCGTCACCTCGAGGGTTTGGGGGCCCTCCTGCTGCTGACACGCTGCTCTTGGTGATCCCTTGCACTAGTGATGATGGGCTCACTGCTGGCTGCCACCACGGAGGCCCCGGGCGAGTACTTCTTCTCGGATGGGATTCGGCTGAAGAAATACCGCGGCATGGGCTCGCTGGATGCCATGGACAAGAACCTGGGCAGCCAGAACCGCTATTTCAGGTGAGCGATGGTGCTTTGGGGCAGCAGAGCAAGCTTTTGGGGCCCATCTGCTTCACAGACTTTCTCCATTTTGCTCCCGTGCAGCGAGACAGACAAAATCAAAGTGGCCCAGGGGGTCTCTGGCGCGGTGCAGGATAAGGGCTCTATCCACAAGTTCATTCCGTACCTGATTGCTGGGATCCAGCATTCCTGCCAGGATATCGGTGCCAAGAGCCTGACCCAAGTCCGGTGAGTGCTTCCCCTCGCTTGCTTGTCCCTGGTCGGGACACGGTGCTGCCCTGGGGGGTCTCTGTGGGCTGTGCCCACGCTGCAGGGCGTTCTGCCTGGTACACTTGCCAGCTCCAGAGCTGCAGGAGCGTGGTCTCCTGTGGCACGTTCTGTGGGCTGGGCCCCAAATGTGGTGGTACCTCGCTCTGCCTGGCTCTCAGGGGCACCACAACGATCCTTCTGGCCCCAGCTGGAGGAAGCAGTGCCTGCCTAGTCCCAGCTGCTCCAGCAGAAGGTGTCAGAGCTGCTTTTCTCTGGACTCTGGCACCTGACTGGCTGTGCTTCCTCCTCAGAGCCATGATGTACTCGGGAGAGCTGAAGTTTGAGAAGAGGACGACGTCTGCCCAGGTGGAAGGAGGGGTTCACGGCCTCCATTCGTAAGTGCCTCTGCCCGGGGCCAGTGCTCAGCCCTCAGCACCTCGTGTTCCTAGCTGCCCTTCTGGCCCTTTCAGGTCGGTAAAAGGTCTCTCTGGTTTGCTGCTGTCCTCGCAGGTACGAGAAGCGCCTCTTCTGAAGGAGGCCCCTTTGTGTCCGTCATTGTGCCACCCAGCCCTGTGCCACCCCGCGTGGGAGCTGCTCGTGCTGCAGAGGTGCCATTCTTGTGGGCTGCCCGGAGCTCCCTGTGTCTGTTGGCTGCTTCATCATCACCTTCAAGGCTCCACCACCTACCTAGGAACAGTGCTGCTGGGCTGGTGGCTGGAGCCTTGCACGTGTTGGCCGTGTTTTACAATAAAAGAGGAAAAGATGTGCAGTGGGTGTGTGTCCAGAGCCCAAGCCAGCCCTCCCCTCTGTATGGCCCTTGCAGATTTGCCTTCGCTGGTGCCGTCCTTCCCATCCTGCACCCTCAAGGGTGGAGGAGCAGTGTGAGTGAAAAGGCAGGAAGTGCTCTGAGTTCAGAAGTATTAAAAAAATAAATGTATTTGTGTGCCTCCAGGCACCGTCACAGCTCCAGGGGGCTTTGCTGAGGTGTCACTGAGAAGTCAGGAATCTCCCTCCAAGCCACTAAGGGGAGCTGACGTCCCCACAGGGGCACTGAGGGGAAACTCAAGAAAGGACAGTGCCTTGATAAGGCTGAATGGTTATCGCAGCTCGGGGCATTCACAAACCAGCCTGGCTGAGAGCAGGAAAGGGGTGGCCCCTGGGCAGGAAAAGAAAGGGTTGTCACGGGGCCTTTAACCGCTGCTGGGAGCTGCCAAACTGCTGCAGGCCCTGCTCTGGCTGGTGCAGCGACGTGTAGGTGCTTGTGTAAGTGTGCAGACACACACCTGCACCCATGGGCCCTTCAGAGCTGTGTTTTCCCAGGCTGGGCGCTCCTCGTCATCGTGTCCTCCCCTAAACATCCCCTAACATCTCCCACCCCTGCACCACCCAGCCCCGCACCAACCCCGTGCTGGGGGCACGGTCCTGCCCCAGGAACCTGTTGGCAATCAGGGCTCTGGCAGGGGCACGCCGTGGGTGTTTGCTGGCAGGCACATGGACACTGAACTCAAACACAGGCTCCCAACCAAACAACAACTTGTGGGCCCATAACCGCTGGGAGGTTTGTTTTTCTGCATGACTGCCCATCAAACCACTCCTGCCTGCCCAGGTTAGCTTGCAGCACCAGCTGCCAAAGGTATTTCACACCTGTAGCAGTCCCCCCCCCAGTGCAAACATGCCTCTTCCTGACAAGTTCGGATTTACCACCCGTGCTTTGTGGCTCTAACAGTGCCTCAGAAAAAGCTCTGTAGAACAGCAGTGTCAAATTAGATTTGCACTTGCTAAAAGCAGAGCCTTGAATTACAAACTAATCATATCAGTGGCAAACACTAATTAGCACAGCCAGCTCGCTGAGCAAAGCTAAGCCAGGGCCTGACTGAAGGCCAGGGACTGCAGCAGCATCCCCTCCGTGCTCTGCTCCTTATCCTTTGCTTGAGCTGTTCCAGCCCACATGGAGAGGGAGTGCAAGCACTGCGGGTAACCCACAGCAGCTTGGGGCTCTCCAGGGACCCCACAAACACAAAACCCCACAGCAGAGCCTCGGGCAGGCTGGGGACACCGCTGGGCAGCGCCGCAGGCCTGTGCTTGCACCAACAGCACTGCTGGCAGCAGGCACACGTGGCTCTGCCGTGCATTAACCACCAGACAAGCGCTCTGTACTTCCACTCTGTGTGTATTCTCCTGGGGGAGCCCCCCAGGGTGCCGGGGGCTGTGCAGCCCCGACCTCTCCCCACACCCTCCAGTTCCTCCCGCAGCGTTTCTCCCTCGGGAGCAGCGATGGGGGGAGCGCAGCAGCCCCTGCGTGCCTGGCAGGCGAGGGACGAGGCGCTCAGTCCATGGCGGAGGCAGGCAGCACCTAACCCTCCTTGTAGGTGCCCCGCGGGGGGATGAGCCCGGCGGCTACGAGGCGCCCTTCGGTCGATAGGAAGTTGAAGGTGGCGCAGGCGTTGGGCTGGGAGAGGAAAGAGGATGAAGAAGGTCAGGAGGGTGAAGGGGCCACGACCCCCTCCCTGCAGCCCACCTGCCCCCCCGGGATACCCCCACGTCCCCCTCACCGTGTCCTGCACCTCCACGGCGATCCCGCACGCCCGCATCTGCTTCAGCACCGCGGGATGGAGCCGCTCCACCCTGTCCCCGGTACCCAGCACCAGCACCTCTGCAACGGGACACGGCGGGGGCAGACGGATGGGGGCTGGCGTGGCCCCCCCCGAGCCCCCCAACACCTTCCCCTGAGGGTACCGGTTCCTCACGTACCAACCGGGGGCTCCAGCAGGCGGAACAGCGCCAGGCTCTGGAAGGAGATGTCCTGCCACGAGCCGACCTGCGGGGATAGCACGGGGCTGGACGGGGCGGCTCGGGACCGACCCCGGCACCGTCCCGACCCCATTCCCGGTCCCGGTACCGACCCCATTCCCGGTCCCGGTCCCGGTCCCGTCCCACACTCACGTTCCACTGCAGGATGGTGCGGGGCAGCACGGCGCAGGGCCCCACCACCACGCTGCCGCTGATGGTGAAGCCGCGGGGGCTGTAGCCCTCGATGAAGGCGCTGCCGGGGCTCTCGGGCTTCAGCACCGTCACCCGCGTCCGCTGGTACAGCTCGTCGTCCGCCGGGATCAGCCGGTAACCGCGCCACGGCGCCCTGCGGGGAACCGGGGCTGCCTCAGTACCGGCGTGGAAACCCCCCGGACCCCCACCGAGCCCCCCCGGTCCCTCTCAGGTCCCCCCAGCCCGCACCGTGCCGCCAGCCCCGCTCCCTCCCGGCCCAGCCGCCTCAGCGCCGCCGCCGCCATTTTGTGGCCGCCGGGGCCGCGGGTGCAGCCCCGCCCCTCCCGGTGCCCCCCCCCCCCCCCCCATATCCCGCCCGGTCCCCACGAGGGGCGCCCCCGGTGGGCTCGGGGCCGTGTGGGGGTGTTCGCCCCCCCAAAAAAAAACACCACCGCCACCATCGCTTCTCGCCCCCTCACACCCAGCCCGTGACACCGGCACCCGTGGGGAGGGGTCGGGGTGGCGGGGACACCGGGGGGACACCGGGGGGGGGGGGATAACGGGGGTCCCGTTAGCGGGGCTAAAGCCGGGGACTCCCGGAGCGGGCGGCTCCGCTGGCTCCGGGTCCGCCCGGGGCGGGCTTTGGCCCCGGCTCCGGAGCAAAACCGAAACCGGCAGCGGCGGGGAAGGGGAAGCGGGCGGCACGGCGGCGGAGCGCTGCCTGCGGGGCTCCCCGCTCTGCCCCGGCCCTGCCCCGGGGGGGGGGTCCCCACGGCCCCGAGCCACCGGGGAGGTCACCGGAGCCGCGGGTGCCCGGCGGGTGGAGGTGAGCGGCGGCGGGCAGCGCCGTGCCGCACCGGGAAGGGGACGGGGGGGCTCGGCCGCCCTGCACCGGGGGGCTCGGGAGGGGACCGGGGGGCGCGGAGCCCCGTGGGGGGCCGTGGGGAGCCGGCCCCGGGGCTGTCCCGCTGAGAGAGGGGCGCTCAGCCCCGGAGCAGTGGGCACCGGGCGGTGCTGGCAGTGCCCACCGGGCTCCCGCTGCTCTGTGGGGCTGGGGGCGATGCCCCCGGTGCGGGGTGGGCAGCCCCGGTGTCGCCCCGTGGCACGGTGGAGCCCCGGTAGCCTCGCCGTGCTGCTGTGGCCTCCCCAGTTCCCGTTTCCCCGTCTGTGCTGTGCTCAGAGGGGAGCTGGGGGCACGGTGGTGGGGGGCCAGGACGGAGCCGTAGCCCCCTCCCTGTGCCACCTGCCTGGGGCCGGAGCCAGGGCCGGGAGTAACGGGAAGCCCCCGGTGTCGGTCATGGAACCGCTCCCGCCAGCACACCGGGACCTGCTACGGGGTAGGGGAGCCGTCGGGATTCCCCGCAGGGCAGGGGACGTTTTCATTTCCCCGGGTGCCCAAGGGGCTCCTTGCCAGGGCCGGGTGACACGGGGCTGGTGGCAGCGGGGGGGCCGCGCTGTGCCCGTCTCCGGCACCCCCAGCACAGGTGCCGAGGCGGGTGCCCTCCCTCGGGGCCGGCTCAGGTTTCCGGGCCTTGCTGAGGGCTGCTCCGGTGGCACCAGATGCTCCTGCCCCACCGGGGCTTTGTTCGGAGCCGTTTCCTCGTGGCCCTCCCCTTGGCACTTGGCCCGCGGTGAGGGGGGAGCAACGACACAACCCCGGCACAACCTCTCCCGGCACCCCCAGACACAACCGGCCCAGCCATGGCCCCCGTGCGGCTCCTCCACCCTGGCGGTAAGTCGCCCTTCTCCCCCTCGGCCCGGTTGAGCCGGGTGCAGGGCGGTGGCCCCCCATGCCCGTCCTTCCTCGGCGCCGGCGCGGGCAACGGAATCCCAAAAGCAGCTGTCCCCGCTGCGCCCAGCTGCCCTGGGATTTCGTTACCCGCGCTCCCGCCTCTGCCTCAGCCGCCACCGCCGTGCACCCGCCGTCCTCACACCGCTCACCCTGCTCTAACCCCTGTGTGGGGCCGTGAGGGGAGCAGGGAGGTGCGATGGGGCATCCCAGCCAGCCTCGTGGCTCAGCCCCGTGCACCAGGGGCTCTCCGGTGGGCTCGTGCTCTTGATGGGTAAAGATAGCGGCTCGCTTCCTGGGGCCAGCGTGCCGAGTGGTGGCCTCCAGCTCCTGGCCATAGCACGGACGTGGCCACCTGCTTTGGGGCGCGTGGGTCCCGAGATGCTGCATGAGCCTCGTGCCACCGCCAGCCTGTGCGGGGCTCTCCCTGACCCCGGGGTGTCGACAGGCGGCAGGAGGCCGTGTGCCAGCACGGGGTGAGCGGTGCTCGGGCAGGATCCAGCCCCCAGAGAGAGACGGCTTTGGAATGACACGATCACTCCCGCTGAGCGCGCAGCCAGAGAGCCATCGGGGATGTCGTGTCTGTCCAAAGCTCTTTCGGCACCTCTGAGAGCCCCCCTGGGCCGCACAGTGAGCACAGGAGCCCTTTTCCTCTGCTGCAAGGAGCTGCGCAAGGACGGCGCTGCCATGTGCTGGGCCCCCCCCCCCGGTGCTCTGGTGATGGAGACGGACAGAGCCAGCCCCAGCCCTGCTCTACAGGCCCCATCGAGCGGCTCCGGGGGGGGGACATCAGCCCAGCATGGATGTGTCCCCCCCCTGGCAGCCGAGCAGGGGGTCCTGGGCGGCTCCTGCCCTGCGGACAGTCAGCAGTTGGTCTGGTGTGAGCAGCAATTCTCAGATCACCTCTTGGCTGTGGGTGGTGCAGGGAGCACCCCAGCTCGGGGGCTGCCTGGGGGGGCTATCCCCACGGCGGGGCTGTGTCCCCCACTTCAAGTTTCAGATTTGCAGGACCCACGGAGGAGCTGCCGGGTTCCTGAGGGCACCCAAACAAAGGGCTGCGCCGCCGGCATCGCCCTCGCCCTGCCGTGCACATAAGCCCCGGAGGAACCGGTTCGGGCCCTGCGGGCAGAGCGGCCCCCCCACGGCACGGAGGGAAGGGCGGTGGGGGGCCCACGTGCTCCGGGCTGCCACGGATGGGGGTTTGGGCGCTTCCTGGATACCGGCTCCCCACAAACCAGGCCCCGGGGCACGGGGCTGCAGCACGGGTGACGCACGGCCCCACCAGGAAGCCAGGCTGGGGCTGGGTGGGTGCCTGCGGGGAGCCGCTGCCGGCCCCCCCGGGGCCCTGGTGCTGCAGCTGGGGACACGAGGAAGGGACCCAGTGCCTGCAGGGACGGTGGCGCTGGGGGAGCTGGCACAGCGCAGGGCACCGCAGCCGTGATGGCGGGCAGCAGGGCACGACCCCATTGCTTCCACCTCCGCCCTGCTGGGCCGGGCCCATGGGGGGCTGCAGGTGGCAGGTGCCCAGCACGGGGGAGCTGGGGCTGCAGGCACACAGTGGGGTTTGAAGCCCCGCGCCCCGTTTCACCCCCCCAGCAGTGTGTGTGTGCTTGTGGTGTTCACACTTTCGGTGTGGCCACTTTCGGTTCCTGCCCCCACAGCCCGGCCGTGTTGGGGCTCCCCATGGCGGGGGGGCAGCAGCGGGGCTGGGGGCGCTGCATGGGGGCTCCTGGGGGCTCCCCTGTGTGCCCCACAGCCTCCCCTCCAACACCGCCGTGCCAGGCCGTGCTGTGCCGGCTCAGCCCCGCGGGATCCCGGCGCTGCAGGGCCCGCAGCCCCCCGCTGCCCCCCGCCTGCTGGGGCCGTGCCCGCTGCCCCCCGTTGTGGCCGTGCCCCCTCCTCAGCCCGCCCGCCACACCCAGCATGGCGGCGCCGCACCGCCCGCCACACCCAACATGGCGCCCGCAGCCCCCAAGATGGCCGCCGGGCAGCGCCGCGGCGCCTCGCTCAACATGGCGGGCGGGCTCCCTCAGGGCGGGAAGCTCGGTGTCGTCACTTCCGCCCCGCCACCGGAAGCGGCGGCCGGGCTGCTATGGAGACGGACGAGGGCCGCCCGGCGGTGGCGGCGACGCTGCGGGCGCTGAGCGCGGCGCTGGGCGGCCCGGAGGGGCTGTGGGTGAAGGAGAGCAGCGCCCGCAACCTGCGGCACCGGGACTTCCTGGCGCCGCGCGCCGCGCTCAGGGCAGCCTTCAGCGGGGGGCAGGTAGGCCGCGGGGGGGGCGGGTAGGCCGCGGGTAGGCCGCGGGGCCTGAGGGCTGAGGGGAGGGGGGCGTGGCCTGAGGGAGGGGGCGTGGCCTGAGGGAGGGGGCGTGGCCTAAACACTGGGGGCGTGGCCTCGCCACGTGCAGCCCCCGACCCCCTCGCGTCTCTCCCCTTAGGTCCCCCCTGACGTCATCGCGGCCGTGACGTCAGCGTCGGGCCCCGGCGCGCTGCGGGTGCGGGGCTGCCAGCAGACGGGCGCGGGGCTGGCCGTGCAGCTGCGGCGCCCCGAGGCCTTCCGACAACTGCTGGGCCCCCCGCCCGCCACGCAGCCCCCGCCCGCTGCGAGGCCGGGGCAGGAGCCGGGGCAGGAGGCGGTGGTGCTGCACTGCCCGGCCCTGCGCCGCCCCGCTGCCCTGGCGCCCCGCCACCTGCGCCCCGTGCTGCTCGCCGACCACCTGGCCCAGCTGCTGCGTGCTCAGGGGTGAGTGCCTCACCCCCACGTCCTGCCGGTGTCACGCTGCCCGTGTCACGCAGCTGGCACACACGCGCTTTTGTTGCTCGCCCACAGGGTCGGCGTCCACCTGGTCCCTGCTGTCAGTGACCAGGGGAGCCTGGAGGTGCTGCGGCAGCTCCGTGTGGAGTGGCCCTGCGGTGGTGCCGCCAGCCCTGACGCTGTCTCGGCCTTGAAGCAAGCGCTCAGCCGCTGTCCCTACGCCGCAGCATGTGAGCCAGGCGCAGCCTCGCTGCCGGAGGATGTGGTCTGTAAAGTGCACCTGAAGAGCTTCATTCAGCAGCAGGGCTTGGCAGGCTACGACCCCAACCTGGATGTCCTTCTTGGTGAGCCTCACGTGGGCGGTGTCTGGTGTAATGGCAATGGGGGAAGGCTGCAAAAGGCCTGTTTGCTTTTTCCTGTTCTTACAGAGAATCTTAGGTTCAGATAGTTTCCTCCTTTTACTCCCTTTCAATTTGGTTTGAGCCAGAAAGGCAGACAGCCTGGGGCAGACCCAGCTGGTGTGAACTGAGCCCTTTGTCCCACTCTGAGTGTCCTTCCTCCTTTCAGTGACAGAGGGGAAGCTGCGGTCCCTGGCTGAGCTGCAGCAGGCCGTTCTGCAGTGCACGGTGAGTGACCCCGCGGTGGTGCTGCCTGGCAGTCACTCTCCAGATGTTCCCTCCTGTCACGTGGCAGCGTTGGAACTCGCTGCTGTGCTCTGCCACAGGCTGAAGGCCAGGGGAGCCGCTGCAGCGTCGTGCACGTGGTAAGCTGCGAGGAGGAATTCCAGCAGCAGCAGATGGACCTGCTCTGGAGGATTTTGGATCCAGGAGCCCACACAGCTTCGCAGGTGAGGAATTTCACACCTTCCTCATTGTGGCCCCCTGCTTCTTTGTGCTGAGGCAGCCCATTGTCAACCTCTGCAGGGGATGCTGAGGCCCAGCCTTGCACCTTTGCGAGGCTTCCCTTCCCCTTGGCAGCCCCTCTCCTCTTGCCTGGGCTGCGGAGCAGTACCCATTCCCTTGCAATTTTAGCACTAAAGAAGGAGGAACAGGAGGAAAACGCAGGGACAAAGCTAGAACAGGACTGTTCTTAACTGAATGCAGTGCTGTGTTTTAGCAGCCCCCCCTTTTCTGATGACGTGAGCAGAGGTTTTCCTGGCAGCTCTGCAGGCACAGCTCTTCCTGCACCACATTTCAGCAGAGCTTCTGAGCCTTTGCCCTAGCACGCCCTCCTCTCTCTTTCAGAAGCACCTTGTCTGTGGGCCAGTGAAGGTGACGAACCCCTCGTTCCCCATCGGGGCAGACCAGTACTTTCAGTAAGTCGGTGTTGAGCAAGGAGCCTGTTGTGCTGCTAGCCTGGTGTCTTGTGCTGTGCTGTTTGGCTCTGCAGAGCTCCCTGGTGGTGCAGGGAGAATCCTGTGCAACCCCAGGTTCCTCTATTCTGCTTTTCTGTTCCTCGGGGCCATTTCTAGAGGGCTGGAGATGCAGGATGGGGCAGGGGAGGGAGAGCAACTGTTTTGCCCTCCCCAGGCTCAGCATCCCCCTCGCTGAGCTGCTGCCTCCCTGCATTAGCAGACAGCCCTGGCATGGCGCAGCCCTTTTTAAGCCAAAAAGCAGAGCCTGGGCCTGGTGCAGAGGCTTTTTCCCCACTGCTAGCAGCAGTGCTGCTCTCCCTGGCCCGCTGTGGGTGGGTTCTGCATGCTGCTGTTGCAGCAGGGCTGAGGGAGGCTGGGGGCAAACTGCAGGTGTGCGCTGGGCGGAGGCGGTGGCTCTGAGTGTCTGTGTTCCCCCCAGGCTCCGAAAGCGCCAGATGTACGACGCCTCCGTGATGAAGTACGGGGAGCTCGCGCACGGTGAGAGCCTGAGGGGTCGGGGCTGGGGAGGTGCCGTGGTTCCCAGCCCCCCGCCCAGCCATGCAGAGCCCCCCGGAGGTTTCCTGCCGGGGCTGCAGCAAGTGGTGCCTGACGCCACCTGCGTGTCCCGCAGATGAGGCCTGGACGGAGGTGATCGATACCCTCACGGTGGCTGCCATCAGGTTTGAGCTGCTGAGCACCGCGCACCGCAGCCAGGTAGGACGCCCACGGGCGCTGTGGTTTGCACAGAGCGGGGCAGTGGGAGCACAGTGCAGGTGGAGGAGCAGCAGGAGCAGAGGGACGCAAAGCACGGGGTGAGGGGAGGCACCGCACAGCCCCTGCAGCTGCCTGAAGCTCGATGAGGGGTTGTGTTTCCACGGGGTGCAGCAGTGGGATGTGCAGGGTGTGGGTACGGTGCTCAGCCTGGTGGTCGTGTTCTGGCTGCTGGGGATGGCTCAGCTCCCCCCATGGGAGGCGCAGGGCTGGCCCCTTGCTGCACAGCCCCTCCTGCAGCTCCCCCCTGCCCGCAGCTCACCCTGGACCTGGAGGCCAGCAGCATCTCCACAAAGGGAACCAAGAGCGGCGCCTTCGTGATGTACAACTGTGCCCGGCTGGCCACACTGTTCGACACCTACCAGCGGGCTGTGGAGCAGGGTGAGTGCCCGCCCTGCCGCCCCCAGGCTGCTCCTCACACCTGCAGGCTTCTCTGGCCACAACCAGTCTCTCCCCTCCTTTCCAGGAACGTACCCGCCTCTGCCACCAGCATCCACACTGAACTTTTCCTGCCTCCGGGAAGAGGTGAGCACAGAGGGATGGGGCCCAAGGAGTGCCTGCAGCTCCCTGGGCTGGCTGCTCCTGGCCCTCTCTGATGGGTGTCTCTTTTCACAGGGAGAATGGCTCCTGCTTTTCAACTACCTCCTGCCCTTCCCCGAAGTCCTGCAGCAAGCAGCACAGCTGCCCGCACCCAGCAAGGGGCTCCGGATCACAGCCAACACCGAGGCAGTGAGTGCAACACCCCAGAACACCCATAGGTGCTCCGAGAGCCCTACCCCTGGCCTCCACAGGGTGGGTGCTGAGGGGGATCCCTGGGGAGATGGCAAACACGGCGCTGCTCACACTGCACGGGGTGGCTCCAGGCTGGCCAGAGCCCCTGTACTAACAGCAGCTCCGTGTTGCAGGTGTGCAAGTTCCTGATCCAGCTCAGCATGGACTTCAGCTCCTACTACAACCGGGTGCACATTCTTGGGGTGAGTTGCATGTCCCAGGGTGGTTGTTGGAGGGTGGCAGCCCTGCCCAGGGTGGGACTGAGCTGTGGGGTGTCTGCTGGCAGCAGGCTGCTGGCTGCCAGCCCTGCAGAGCCCCTTAGGGACACGGAAGCAGGGGGAAGAGGCAGCAAATGTCAGGAAATACGGCCACCGCCCCCTGTCACTGCCCTTCTCCTTGCAGGAGCCCTTCCCTCACCTCTTTGACCAGATGTTTGCCCGCCTCCAGCTGCTGTGAGCAGTGAGAGACGTGTTCCACCGTGCCCTGGCGACGCTGCACCTCCCTCCTCTCAGCCAGATCTGAGCCCCCCCCCTCGAGGAGTGGCACCACAGAGGGACAGCCACCAGCACCCCCAGGGGAAGGACAGTCACAGGGCTGCCTGAGGGCTAGGGACAGGGAGTCCAGGCACACCTGAACCCATGGTGGTGCCTCCCCCTTCCCAGACTGTGTTCTGAGGGTCTGGGGACGTGCCCAGGGTGGGCGATGGACAAGAGCCTGCAGCGTCCCAGGGCATAAGGAGGTGGTGCAGCAGGCAGCCCTGGGGACCAGCACACCCACAACACCAGGCACCGATCTCCAAAGCCATTTATTGAAGGGCAGCTCTGCTGGCAGAGAGCTCCTGCAGCCAGAGGGCTGCCAGGACAGAACCTTTGGTCCAACAGGTCCAATACAGGCGTTGCTGGACAAATGCTGCGTGTCTGACCCCCCACTGTGAGCAGGGAGGGACACGGATGTGGGGACTGGGAAAGGGTCAGTGCTGAGCACAGGATGGGAGAGCTGTGCTGCTGCCTGTTCCCACACCCCTGCCTAGCAGCAGGGCAGCGGTGCTTACGTGGAGCCTGCTGTCCTAAAAACAGCACCAGGCTTTTTGGGGTGGTGGGATTGCACCCGGAGCACCAGCCCTGTAGTGGCTGAGCAGTGCAGAGCTGGAAAGATGCACCCCACCCCTCCCTTACCATGGGAGGAGAAATGAGAGCCCACACTTTCCTGGGCAGGGCAGGTCCTGATGCCCTTGCTCTTCCTTTAGTGCCTGGGAGCTGTCAGGGCTGGGCTGCAGCTGCCCCCAGGCAAGGCTGTGCTGTCCTGAGGGACTGAGCCCCCCCAGCTCCAGGCTAGGGCAGGGGCTGAGGTGACAGAACACCGCAGGGGAGCAGAATTTGCTGTGCGCCCCCCTCTTACCAGGCATCATCTCTCCATGGGCTGCCCAGGGGTGGCACAGCGCAGGAGCTCCAGGCCGTGCCCACAGAGCACGCAGTACCAGCACTGCTCACCCCCTGCCTCCGCCTCCTCCCAGCAGTCCAGCTCGGCCAGGTCAGGCACGTGGAAGAAGGAGGTGCTGAGTGCCTCCAGGCCACCCCAGTGCAGGCGCCACAGGCTCAGGCGCTGGTCCACGGAGGCGGAGAGCAGCAGGTCTGGCCGCAGCACCCTGATCCCCGTTACGTGGGCAGCGTGGGCGCAGGGCCTGGAGACCCGCTCCAGGACACGCAGGCAGGGCTCTGGCACAGCCTCGTCGTGGCTCAGCGCCACCTCCAGCAGGCACACGTGGATGGAGCCGTCGTCGCTGCCGCTGGCCACCAGGAAGCGTCCCTCGGGCAGCTCTCGGATGTGGAGGCTGTTGACGCCGCAGCTGTGAGCCGTGACGGTGAGCAGTGGGGTGCCCAGGGCTGGGAAAAGAGGCTTTGTTAGGATGGAAGGCTCCCTGTGGCTGAAGCCAGCAGGGCAGCTGCTGGGATGGCCTCGATGTCCCCAGGGAGGCAGGAGAGGATCCATCCAGGGCTGGACTCACCCAGGGGCTGCATTTCCCCCTCGGCGTGCTGCAGGGCATCCACAGCATCCCTGATAGGGGCGGTGATGTCCCAGAAGGCGACACTGCCATCGGTTGCAGCACTGCACAGGAGGTGTCTCCTAAAAGGGAGGTGTTCAGGGAGGCTGGAGCCACCACCCTCCAGCTCGGAGGAAGGGCCCCACTGCCACTATGGAGCAACTGCTCCCGTCCCTGCTGCACAGACACCACAACCACAAGCGCTCCATCCCTTCCACCAGCCCTGATGAGCCTTCCCCCCAAAGCCCTGGTGCCTTGTGCCAGCCTTGTGCTCAGGACTCACCTCTCCCCTCCTGCCTGTGTGTGCAGGAACGCCTCCACCTTCAGCACACAGCGCTGGTGGTGAAACGACTCCGCCACGAGCAGCAGCTTCTGGGTGGCCTCCAGCAGCACAAAGAGCCTGTGGTGGAGCAGGGGGAGGTTGGTGCGGGGAGAAGGGGGCTCCCAGCACCCCAATCCCTGTGTGGTTCCGCCCTGCTCCTGGTGTGGAGCTGGCAGCTGAGCCTGGCAGTGGCTCCTCACCGCACGGATCCGTCGCTGCACGCAGCGGCCAGGAACTTGCAGGGTGCCGGCAGCTGCTCAGTGGTGGTCCCAGGCACAACGGAGAGGGACATGTACCTGGGCAAACACACAACACTTGTTCCACACCCGCTGCCCCAGGGGGAAGGGGTCACAGCACAGCCCGAGCCCAGCGTTGGACACAGCTCTGGGCACTCGGAGGTCCCAAGGACTGAGCCTCTCCCTAACCCCAAAGCCCCCTGAAGCCTCGGGCAGCCACTGAGCATCACCTTGTCTCCGGGTCCATCTTGACGAGCTTGTGCCTGTTTTTCATGCGGTCCCAGTGCTCGTCCAGCCGGTGGGAGGCCACGTGGACGACCTGGCAGGACACCGCGCTCTCGGAGGCCGTGTCGGCGCTGCACAGCAGCCGGTAGCACTCGATCTGTGCTCGGCCACCCGCCGAGAACAGGAGGGCAGACAGACCCGCTGTGTCGGGCTGCACGAGGCTGGCCAGCGCCAGCGCCCTCACGCTGGAGATGTGGTCACTGAGCCTGGCGAGGGGCACGGCCGCGCGGGATTGCTCGCTGAGCGTGAGCACGCAGGCCGTGGTGTCCTCGCTGCCGGTGACGAAGACATTAATGGGACGGTGGCCGGGTGCCTGCACCGCCCCCAGGCGCCGCACGCAGGCGATCTCCCGCCCATGCAGGGACTCCAGCAGCACCTGCTGCTCGCAGGGCTCGGCCTCGCTGCTGTAGAGCATCACGTCCCCGCTCTTGATGTAGGCGAAGGTTTCGGCCGAGGGGCTGCTGCAGTAGCTCCAGGAGCGGTGCCCTCCTCCGCAGGGGATGCAGTGGAGGTTCTCCCCAGTCCTGGTGCTCCACACCACGAAGTTGTCGGCGTGAAATCCCAGCACGAGGAGGTCCCCGCCGGGGGTGAAGCGCAGCTCCTCGATCCACTGCAGCCCTTTGCAGGGCCTGTGCTTCCACAAGACCTCCAGCCGCTGGCCCTGCAGGCGCAGCTGGCGGTAGCAGCCGTCCCGGCCCGTGCTGTAGATGTAGTCCTTGTGGCAGCTCACCGAGGTGACCCCGGCCTTCCCATGCACCCCAAAGAGCACGGAGAGAGGTTCCTCAATGGGAAGAGTCCCATCGTGAGACAAACAAGAGAGCTCCGACTCGCTCTCAGAGTCCTCACCAACCGGGGAACCTCTGTCAGCAGTGCTGCTGTTCTCTGTGTCCATCCCCGGGGAGCTGCTGCAGGGGAAGAGGAGGAGGGAGCCCCGGCGGTCCCCACACACCAGCAGCCCTCCCTGGGGCAGGAAGGCAGCACAGGTGTGCCAGCGCTGCCTGCAGGGGGGCAGCCGGTAGCGCCCCATCAGCTGCACCGAGGGCGCCCGCCCGGGGCAGCAGCTGACGTCCAGCCAGAGCATCTCCCCGTGGGGACCGGAGGCCAGCAGAGCAGTGACGAGGGGCAGCCCGGGGCGGGGGGCCCAGCTGAGCCCCATCACAGCCCCCTCAAACAGCCTCAGCCTGGCGGTGTGCTCGGGCTGGTCGAGGGTGAAGACAAGAAGATGCCCGTGGCCACCAGCCAGGGCGCACAGCGTGTCGCTCCCACCGGGCAGGGGGGTGACAGCCAGCACCCCGCGGGGCCCGGGGGTGGCAGCGGGGCCGAGCAGAGGCACCCAGCGCCCTGCTGCCTCCTCGTACACCTCCAGCCCGCCCGACTCGCCCAGCGCCAGCACCCGGTGTGGCCCCGCCAGCCGCACAGCCCGCGGCCGCCCCGGGGCTCCCAGCGCCACCGGGCTCGGGGCGTCCCGCCGGGGCCTCCAGAGCCGTGCTCCGCCGTCGGAGCCGCCGGTGGCGAGGCACCCCCCGGCGGGGCGCAGGGCCAGGGCTCGCAGGGCCCCGCGGTGCCCGCGCCTCGCCCGCCGCACGTCGCCGCCGCCGCCCCACTCCAGGCAGGCTCCGTCCTCCCCGGCGCTCACCGGGCTCGGTCCCCGGAGCGCCACAGCGGCCACCCTGGCCCCGTGCCCGTAGCACAGCAGCAGGCACACGGCTTCACCGCTCCCTCCCAGCTCTCCCACTGCCCAGAGCCGCACGCTGCGATCCTCGGAGGCGGAGGCCAGCAGCCCCCGTGGCGCCGCGTAGCTCAGCGCCAGCACCGCGCCCCGGTGCCCCCGCAGCCTCCGCCGCGGCTCCTCCGCCTCCGCCGCCCTCCACAGCACCACGTCCCCCATGGCCGTGCCGGCCGCCAGCGCCAGTCGCCCCCAGCCCGTCCCCGCCAGCACGGCGCAGCGCAGCGCCCCGGCCCCCCCGCACCGCGCCCGCCGCAGCCAGCGCCCCCCGCCCCGCCACTCGTACAGCGCCACGGCCCCGCCGCCCAGCGCCAGCGCCAGCCGCCCCCCCGGCACCCAGCGAGCCTCCCACACCCGCTCCCCGAGCTGCCGCGCCCCCCCGCCGCCGCACGCCGCCAACAGCGGGGAGCCCCCGGTACCACCGGGCCCCCGCCGCACCGCCAGCACGGCCAGCCAGCGGCCGCCGAACGCCGCCACCCGCACCACGGAGCCCTCCCCACCGCCGCCCGGCTCGGCCCGCAGCCCCAGCACGCTGGCCTCACGCAGCACGCTCCGCCGCCCCGCCGCTGTCGCCACGCCGCCGCCGGTCAGCAGGAACGCCGCCACCTCCGGGCCCGTGCCTGCCGGACAGCGGGTCAGCCACCGCCACCACCCCGGCCCCATCCCCATCCCCATCCCACTCCCCATCCCGGTCCCAGTCCCCGGTGCCCATCCCCGGCCGCTCACCCGCCAGCAGCACGTCCCCGGCGAACTCCAGCGCCGTTACCGGCGCCACCAGCGCCACCGACTCCATGGCCGGGAGGCGCCGCCCTCCCCTGCACGCTTTATTGGCGCGCCGCGAGGCCCCGCCCCCGGCCGGCGCGGGAAAACGCCACGTGCTCGGTGCCCGCCCCCAGCACAGCGCGGGAAAACGCCACGTGCTCAGTGCCCGCCGCCCCGCGCCTACAGCTCCACGTGCGCCCCCCCGTAGGCTTTGTCCACAGTCCACTCGCCCGGGCTCCCGGCCCCGGCCTCCGTCCCCCCGTAGCGCTCCATCTCCTGCTGGAACCGCTGCTGCCGCCTGCGGTTGGGGTCAACGTTGATCCAGTTGTTGGCGATCCACTTGGTGCCCTGCGTGACCAGGCAGCCCCCGTGCAGGGCGAAGTCGTCCAGCTCTCCCACCCAGCCTGCGGGAGCAAAGTGCCGTTAGGAGGCAGCACGGGTGCATGCTGACGCTGCTCCCAACCCGCAGTGCTTGTAAGGGGTCACCAAGCTACAAGGAGGGAGCTGGCTCTGTTCAGGCAGCTCCTCCTGGTGCCCCTCCACCTTCACCCTAACCCCATCCTAGCACCTACACGAGGGTCTGCAGGGTGGGGTCCCCACGTGCAAAATGCCCATTGTCTCTGTGTCTCCACTCCACACAAGGGGCTCTTGCGTTCTGCTTCACAGATGCCATTTTTCTCAACTTTTCCTCAAAGGGGAGGGTGGCATCAAAGAGAGGGGTGCTGCCACTGGAAGGCTTGTGGAAGCCAGAGGTTCAAGGCCTTGTTACACATCATGGTTCAGCAGTTCCAGTCAATCCTCTCTCTTTATAGAGATCCCATGGATTTTCTGTGGCAGACTTCTGCAGCCTTTTTCCATTTAGGAACAATTTACTCATAAAAATACAACAGGGGTCTCCTAGCAGGGCAGTGATGGTGTTGATATTGTTGTCCAACGGGACAAACAGCGGTCTTGTGACCTCGCTGTGGATTTTCTCAAGATGGAAACTCTAGCTGGGCTGCTCCCAAGAGACATGGGATGCTACATTCCTGCCTGCCAGTGCTCAAAACCCACCGTTGAAATGCTCTGGAGTCATGCTCACCAAACAGCTTAGAAGACTGAGGTTAATCCCCCAGCCTGGCTGTCAGGGAAAACTGCACTGCACTTTGTGAGAAAGACAGCCCCAAGGAGATATATCATCGGCCTGCAGCTGAGCTACAAAGCAGGAGCCGGCCCCAAGCACGGCAGAGCCCCGCGCGGGGTGGACTGTGCCTCCCTGTGCTGCTGAGCTTATGGCCGTGCCTTTGTCTGCCTCCCCTCCCCATCCCTGTGGGCAACACCACATCAGTGACACGCTTTGAATTGCAGACCAAGTTCCAGCAGGAGATTCAGCTCACACAGCAGGGTGGAAGGCAGCTGGCGATGGCTAGTGCAGCCAAGGTCTTTGTTTGCTAGCTAGTCCCGTCCCCCAAAGACATCAGGAGCCACTGACCTACTGCCTATAAACAAAGGCTTTTCAGAGTCAGGAAGCTCCTAGCCAGCTGGTGACAAGTAGACCCTACAGTTCCCACTAGCAGGCAGCTACCACCCTTAGGCTCTCTTCTAAGCTCCCAGCTGCCGCAAAACCCACAGAAGACGGCTGTCACCTCCTGCAGTCCTGCCCTCCCCAAGAGCCAAGCCTTGAAGGGGAACCCTACCTTCTCCATCTGACAGGTAGTTGTACCAGAAGACAGCAGTGCCTTGCTGAGGTTTCACTCGCAAGTTGCCCTTGTCACAGTTCTTCCGAGTATCTCGCAGGTCAACGTCGTTCTGGATCAAAGACTGGCCAAAAAACAACAACAAAACAGAGAAGGTGTCGTAAACAGAGCTGGAACAAAGCGTGGACTGGGTTGCCTCTGCTGCCAGCCTTCACCCTGCCCTTTGCTTGAATGCCCCACAGGAACAGCTCAAGGCTGACAGGGCTTTCACAACCCATTTGCAACAGCCCATTTCAGCCCCCTGGAGATCCATGATTTGTTTCTGAGCAGCTGCCCATTCCTTAAAGCACTGCCTGACAGCAGCACAGCATACCTGGAAAGATTTATCCTGAGATAAATATTAATCAAGATTTTCCTTGTCTGAGGAAAATTGCCCCGATACAAGCAAGCAGGACCTGTGTTACAGCAGCAAGGTCAGCAGGCCACCCCTTGTGCACCTCAGTGGGGAAGAGCTGCAGTTGCCAAAGCCCTGCACCTCTTCCCTTGGCCTCTGAGCGAAAACACTGCACGTGGAGCACAACTTTCCCATTTTCTGGCTGTTAAGGCTAACGTCCACCAACCTCATGCACCCCTTCTGCAGCTGCATTGTATCCAGAGGCTCACAGTGGGCCTCAGAATCCTCAGGGGTAACATGTAGGAGAGACTCACTCACCATCTCTTCGTACGTCCTGTTGTCAGCTATAGGAAAGACAGTTTCTCCTCCCCCCGTCACATTGTTCAGGTAGAACAGCACCGTCACGTACCTGTAAGGCAGAGCACAGTGGCTGTCAGGGGACACAACTGCAGCAGGAGGAGCTGCACGGGGCTGTCCACACCCTGCCCTCCACCATGCATACCTCCAAGGCATCACAAGACATGCAGTTCACATCAGTTTTTTTCCCAAGGACAAGACAAGGGCAACAGAGAAAATCCCAAATCACAGCAAATCCCCAATCACATCAGTGAGGGTGCATTTCCACCAATCTCCAGAGCTCAGTTGTGAGCCCCACCAAGGAGTCCCAAGCGAGACGAGGTGGAACAGCTCTCTATACCTCTTCTCTAAAATGTTCCAGATTGCAAAAAGCTTTATTACAAGGCCTCACTGAGCTCTGCAGTCCCCCCCCAGCCAGACATGCGGGCCTTACCGGCACGAGGTCTCGAAGGGAGCGCTTTCATTGGCGACCAGCTTGGTGTGACTGCAGGCGGTCTCGGGGAAGACGGGGCCGCTGTCCATGTGGGCATGGTAGTGGCCTCCCTGGTCGTACCGTACAACCTGCAGGGGCTCGCTGTGCTCCACGATCTCGGGGGGCAAGCGAGTGAGGCGCATTACCCTGGGAAGAGGAGAGCAGAGCAGGTGAGGGGAAGGCAACTTTGGTCTGGTCAGCCGCTACTCCCGAAGCACCGAGTACATCCAGAGAAAGAAAACCCCCTTCCCCAAAAGACCGGAGAGACGGATGGGCTGCAGGAAGCATGCCAAGAGATAACTAGGTCCTTACAGATCTGTTAGACCATCAGCATCAGCTCAGAAACTCCTCGTCAAGGTTAATAAAAAAACAAAAACGAAGGGTGCATCTCCAGCAGGACTGCTCTCATGAAGACCTTGCTCGCTCAGAAAGATCCCTCCTGTGTGTGTCCCTGGAGCCTTCATGTGCCATCTCATCGCTTCTCTGGACTCCTGCACACCACCTACAGACCTCGGGGACAGTTAGCAAAGCACAAGGCCCCTGCTGAGAGTGAATGAAAGACTAGCTCTAGGAATATTCTCGTCACCTAACTCACCTTTCCCTGTTGCCTTTTCAACAGCCTCCCCCCAGGGCAGAGGGGCACGGAGGGCTCGGGTTTTTTTCCGCTGCTTACATCTGAGATCATCCCCAAGGCAAGCAGGTACCGCTCGAGACCTGCCAAAGAACACTCACAGCTCTGAGAACTTGGACGGGTGAAGCCCTCGGGGTGGGCAAGGGGAAGGCCACACCGAGTCGGGATGGCAAAGCCCCTCCAGGCACCACACAGTCCCATGGAGGATTGTAACAGCGTCCTTCAGCAGTGTGCCTGCGGGTCCACGGGGGCTTTCTAACGCTGGCAAACCGAAGAGGGTGAATGCAATACGCCAGCGCCTGTGCGCGCCGGCTAGCTGGCACGGAGAAAGTGGCAGCCACAGTCTGCTCTAATTAAGGCAATATGCGACCCCATTCTCCCTCTGGAATGTGCTGAAGAAAAGGAGTGGCCAACGGCCGTTTTCAAGCCTGGGGACAGATTTTACCCACCCATGTCCTGGGCGAGGACCAGCACCGCAAGAAGGAGCGAGTCTCCAGCCAATTATCTGAAACTCACCACAGCTAAACGATTTGGCCTGCGAGCTGGGTTTCAACTCTTCCCAGTACCAAAGCTGAGGTGAAGGGAAAGGTAAGAGGTTCTCCCATCTGCTGTGAGACGCCCTGTGATCCATGCACTCAGATGATTAAACTAACTCGGCTTTCTCAAGATAAAGTTGTGCTTATTATTCAGTCAGCTCTGAACAGCTATGACAGACTCCGGTGAAATGCATGAGTAACTAAAGCAAATGACAGTAACTACTGGCACCCAGACAGGATTGGAAACGGGCAGTTTCTCCCAGTAAGCTCGTTTACTAATTAGAATGAATTATTTCATATAATGCCAAGTCTTCTTGGTTTTATAGGGCTGTTCCCCAAAGTGAATGGATATGCTGAAAGGTTTGATTTTTCTTTTTCCTTTTCCAGGGGACAATACAAATTCTTGTTCTAATGAGAACCTCCTCTCCCCATTTCATGCCCGCGTTCAACGCTCTTTATACTCCAGATTTTCACGCAATTAGGAAGTGTGAATATTAACAAGTCTGCCACTGCATCTCCCAGCACAGGTGGTCCTTTCGCCTACACAAACCCAACCGCCCCGCGGCTGCTCAGCCCTTACCTTTGCCGTATGGATCTCATGACCTGGTGCGCCCCCTCGCCCTGGTACAGCCAGGTGTGCTGGCTGTTGCGCACTGAGTCGCTCGTCTTCACTTTCTGGCTTCCCATGTACTTGTGGAAATCGCGGATGTTGAGCTGCTTGAACTCCTCCAGGCTCAGCACGCCTGTGGGAGACAGCAGAAGCAGGCCATAAACACACTGCTGCGTGCTGCTGGGGCTGCTTCCTGGGCACGCAGCACCCGCAGGCAGGAGGAAGGACCAGCCCCTGAGGTCAGCCCAGGGCAGCTCCTCAGGTGCTGCTCATCATAACCAAATCATCCACCATAACCAAATCACCCACCGGTCTCATTTCTAGCATCCTGCTCACATCTCCCTGTCCCTGCTTCCCCTTACTCCACGTGGTCTTGGATGACGCAGTGCCACATCCAGGTTGTGACCTGCTCCCTTGGTGGCACGCACCAGCCCAACAATGGAGGGAAGCTGCTCTCTGGAAACAAGGTCTTGCCAAGAGCCCTCTAACAGGACCTTCCATTTGTACGTGTCCACAGTGGTGGAAAAGCCACTGACGACTCAGTCATACGCTCCCGCCCCTGCCAAGAATGCCACCAGCCCGGGGCATGGGGTGCCTTCCGGATATTTGGCCATTCACACGGGTACTGCTTCATCTCCAAAGCAGCTCCTCTCTGGTGCTCTCAATGCCAGGTCACTGGAAGAGAGCATGCACAGCCTGTGCATTCACTTAATTTGATTAGGAAATGAAGAGTTGCTTAATTGAGGACACTCTAATTAGAGCAGCAGAGGTTAGAGTGCACGTCCGGGCCAGCAGGAGCCCTTGGGAGACCAGGGGAAGGAGGGGCAGAAGTGGCCTCTTGGGATACAGAGAGCTGGCAGCAGCAGGGAAGGGGTTCAGCACCAAAAGCTGACCAAGGTGACCCCCAAATCCACTGATGCCACCCTCCCCTGCCAGGGAAGCAGAGCTCTTACCGTTCCCATCAGGATCGGCCTTGACTGCAGTGTACATCTCTCGGATGTTTTCGGGAGTCATCCACCTGCCATTCCCCAGGCGGGTGTGGGTCAACACCTGAAATTCAGAACTGGATCAACCAACGGGCACTGGTTTCTTGCACTCACAGAGCCCTACAGCTTCCCTGCTCGAGGCCTGGCTGACTCTCCTCTGCAGAGCATCAGTCAGCCAGGCGTCAGCACATCACTGCAGAAAGCTTCAAGTGGGCTGATCTGCACTGTTATTTCCAGTTTAGGTCATGGCAAATGGATGCACCCTGCCCGGATGCACCCTGCCATACAGGACAAGGGTGCTGAAGAGCTGCGGACAGGGTGCTCGTTACCCCTCAGACTCATTAATATGGGAGACTTTGCTGATGTCCTGTCAGCTGTGGGAAGGCACAGCCAGCTCTGGCACAGGCTGCACAAACAGAACAAATTCACTTCAGAAGGATACCTGGCAAGAAGAAATCCACTCTACCTCTTTGAGCTGCAGCTGCCCGTCCTGATTGTGGTCAAGGAGATTGAAAATGTCCATCTGGCTGATCTCTATCATTTCCATGGCTTCTTCGTAGTCATCCGTTGGTAGGATCTGGCTCTTCTGCAGCCCCTTCAGCTGTGCCAGATGGATGATGAGCTTGCATTCCTCCTCTGTCAGGAAGTCAGGAATTTCTGCAGGAAAAGTGTGAGCAGCAACAGAGACTGAGGAACTGTTAGAGTGGGACCCTTACCAATGGCAGGCCACCCAAAAGAGAAAAAGAAACAGAAATTTAGAAACTTCCTAAGAAGTTGGGGGGATGGGACGTTCAAACACATCCACCCTTCTACCTGCAGAGCTCTAAAACAGCACACACCACACACCGGAGGGCGGGGGCGGGTATTTTTACAGGAGCAGTTCCTAAATGTTTGGACCCTGGGGTCAAGCCCTTGAGTTTCTTGCAGACTAGCACAATGCACAAAGGAGAGAACAAACACGGGCATATCGCTGCATATTATCACTTCAAAGGTTACGTGTGGAGCGCAGTCCGGGAACTACTGCTCTGCAGGAAGGGAGGCCAGAAGTCTTTGCAGTGGAGGCGGTGATGGGCAGGGTTTCAGGCCCCCCTGCTCTCATGTGGAGCAGGCAGCACTCAGCAAAGAACCGAATGCCTTTTGGGGGAACCTGCCACACTGCTCTACTGTGAAACTCAAACAGCAAGGAGACAGCTTCCTGACTTATTCCCATTTGTTCCCTTGATCCCCAGCTAAAAACGATCTTTCAATGTGTTATTAAAGCACAAGGCCCTGCACACTGCGGATGCCACGCTCTGTGCCCAGGCAGCATCCTGGTATCGCTGCCTTTACTTTGCAGCACAACAGCAGCAGTCACGCAGTTCTCAGATCCCAAGCAAATTGTCATTAAGAGAATTTAAATTAAGCCCCCACTGATGACTGCGAGGCTGAGATCTCTGGCTGCACGGTGCACTGCACACACGCTCGTGCGGCACTGCGGGGTCCTGCAGCGTGGTAACAAGGCTGGGGACATGTCGCTGCCTGGCTCCTGTCACTGCTACGGCTGCTCCTGGACCCCGAGTCCTGCTGTCTAAACTGCAGCCCCGCAGAGCTGCTGCAGGTGTGTGCCGAGGACAGGTTACATCCCAGCCACAGCAGCAATCCTTCAAAGGGGGAGAGGAAAAAAAAAAAAAGTTAATTACTTCCATGACCTTAACTCAACCCTATCTGCTCCAACTGTCACTGTGCAGTTGGCTTCTTGCTAAGCACAAACCAGAACTCGCCCTGCAGAAACTGAAACGAAGGCCCAGAAACACAATGCAGCCGGCTGTATCTGTAACACCCTCCGAGGAAACAATTTCTGCCCCCGGCAGCACAGAGGCCTCGGAGCAGGGGATGCTTCCGCCGGCCGGGATCCACTTGGTGGCACGGCACCAGGTCAGAGCTAAGCGTACAGGCTGGCAAGCGGCGGTCCCAGTATTTCCAGTTTCCTCAAACTGGGCTAAAATAATGACTCTGGAATCTTAATTACGTGCCGGAGGAAGGACAATCCCTCTCTTCAGCGGTGGTAATAGGATTTCGTAACGGAGTACAAATCGTGTTAGCCAGGAAGCGCTCTGTGCCAGGCAGGTTGCAAGGTGAGGGGGCTTCCAGCTAAGCGCCGGCAATCGGGAGCGCAAACAGCCTCCCTCCACAGCTGTAAATTGGTTCCTCAGCTCTGCGAAACAGTTAACTTCTGGCTGCGAGACCATCCTATCTCCCTGCCCGCTCAACAATAGATCCAGCTAAACAAATGCCTCCTAATTGACTTTGAGCAACACTTGATTGCTTTTACCAAAAAAAAAAAAAACACACACAAAAGAGAGGAAAACATTGGGGTTTATGAAATAATGACTAATCCCGGAGCGAGAGAAAGGGGATGGGTTGGCGCGCTGGTGTCAAACAGAGGGCCCCGAGACACACGGCCAAGTCATTCACCCCTCCCCGGCTGCCCTCATTTCCACACCTGCTGATCTAAGCCAAACCCCTGCTAAAATCTAAACAATCGGGGCCGCTGGCAAACGAAAATTGGAGCATTGTCTTCCCCACGAGGGCTCTGAAAGGGCCGCACTTAATGAGGATGGATCGTCACGGAGGTGGCTCGCGGGCTATAAAAGGCAGCCCGCAGTCCGCGGCGGCTCAGTCCGGGCTGCGCCGCTCGCTCCGAGCCCGCTGCGAGGATGGAGGAGGCCAGGCACAGGCAGCCCTCGAGGCGGGGAGGCCGCTGGCTGCCGGGCCTCCTGGTGCGCCTGCTGCTCTGGGGCTGCCCGGGGACGCGGGCGAGCTACCTGAGGAGGTCGTCGAGCTGCACGGCCATCCCACGGGGCATGGCGCTGTGCTACGACATCGGCTACTCCGAGATGAGGATCCCCAACCTGCTGGAGCACGAGACCATGCCTGAAGTCATCCAGCAGTCTTCCAGCTGGCTGCCCTTGCTGGCCAGGGAGTGCCACCCCGACGCCAGGATTTTCCTCTGCTCTCTCTTTGCCCCGATCTGCTTGGACAGGTAAGAGGTTTTTATGAGTTATTTCAGCCGTAGGCAGTTAAGAGTCCCCAGCAGCATGACTGAACTCGCCTCCCTAGACAAAACATGTGAAATCCGATCATTGTGGTCACTTTCAGGCAATGCTGCCCCGCACAGCGAGGGGACAAGGCATCACCCAGCAGGGACCTTCCCTCTGAGCGTGAAACACAAACACTCACGAGGGGGTGGGGGGGTAATAAAATTCCCAACTGACTACCAAAAACCAGCCTTTTGTTGTTTGCTCCCTGGGCTGAGCCATCCGGCTGCTGCTCCCATCCCATCCCATCCCAACCCGCCTCCCTCCCCAGGCTCATCTACCCCTGCCGCAGCTTGTGCGAGACCGTCAAGAGGAGCTGCGCGCCCGTCATGGCTTGTTACGGCTACCCCTGGCCCGAAATCCTCAACTGCGACAAGTTTCCTGCAGACCACGAGCTGTGCATCTCAGCGGTCTCCACGGACGAAAGCTCCTCCAGCAGGAGAAGTAAGGGGTTTTCTCGTTCTTTTTCCCCCCATGGGCACGAGCTCGTGCCTTGTTTGTGCTGGCTGTAAGCTATATTTAAAACAAAAATGGGAATTTTGTTCTCTGGGGGAACTCCCCTGTGACTAGAGAATGAGCAGAGCGCTGACTGGAGCTCGTTCCCTCGGGTGCTCGTCGGTCACCTGGGTGTCCTCAGACCCAGTGGGGCTCGGGGCAGGGGGGAGAAATCTCAGTAAAAGATGCAGGAGCACGCGGCGTGCAGCCTCCAGGAGGCGAGGGGTGCTTGCAGCCGAGCTGGGCACTGCAGCCCTGGTGTTTCTGCTACAAACATGCAGAAAGGTTTTCTCCTAAATGTTAAGAAACAGCACAAAGGGGCACAATCCTCTGCAGAGGTGAGCTCCGTAAGAAAACATCTTTAAGGCTACAGGACAAAAAGCACCCAGATAGTAACAAACACTGGTGAGAGAATGAACAGAAGCTAGTGAGAGAAAAAACACCTAATTTCAGCCTCACTGGGTGGAACCTGGCCACACGGACTGCTTTTCGGTCTCGTCCCAAGGAGCAGCCATCGTTAAGCACTTTCACTGCGGCTGCAACAAGCAGCAGCAAATGCAAGCTGAAACAAAGCACGGCGAGCGCTGCCCGCCCCAGGCACGGCAAAGAGAGATGAACTTTTCCATCCCGGCAGCCCAGGCTGTCCCTCGGGGACTGGGTCGCTCCAGAGGAAGCGCTGTTTCAAAACTGCGAGCCGAATTGTTTTATGCCTTTTCCAGCAAGGTTCGACAAGGGTGGTGTAACCACATTTCTGTTGCAGCAGTGCCCCGAGCCAGCTGCAAGGACTGCGAGCTGGAGGAGGCCAGCAGCGCCAGGGAGATCCTGGAAAACCTCTGCGCCAACGACTTCGGTGAGTGCACCCTCCTCCTCCTCCTCTTCCTCCTCCTCCTCCTCCTTGCAGTCGCTGGCACTGCCTCCAGCAGCCAAGCAGTGGCATGCACAAAAAGCGGCTTGGCCACAAAAACACGACTGGGAGGAACTGCAGCTTTTACAGCAGATCCCAGAGATTTTCAGTTCTCAATTTACCTGTTAAGTAGCAGGACGAGCCAGACCCACGCAGCACTGAAGGGGAAGTCTTGCTTATTTTCTGTGGGCTTTGACTTGTTGTCAGCCTGTCTGCTAGACACAAGCACTGCACTGGTTTTCTCAGAGACCAGCATTTCAGTCGATGCCCATAAAACCCTTCACAAACTCCACGTTAGCTATTTCAAACTGCAATACCATCATCCCAGTAGTGCCACTCTCCCTCTCCCAGCCCAAGCAGGTGGCAGACCTGAATCTGCTCAGTTTGCTGGCCTGAAGTTTGCAGGACATTCTTCTGAATTAAGGCCCAAGACCTGTAAAAGAGCAGTTAAATTCCTGGGCAGCTGGCAGCCATGTCATCCCAAAATCCCAGCTCAGAGAAAAGCCTGGTGATTTGCACGAGCCCAGGACTTTTTGCACCCACTTGCTTGTGCTGCTGCTTCCTGCAGGGCTCCTGCCCGTGCCTTCTTCACTCATGAGAAAAGCAGAGTGAAAAGAAGAGCCTTCAGTACTGGGGACGCTAACCACAGCTGAGAACTTTTATAGGTTCACTGCAGTTCCACGGGGTCGGATGGCTGTGCCCCCACATCACAGAACAGCGAGAAAGCCTCGCATTGGTGCATTAAGTAGCTGGGACCTGTGAAACATGAACAGAACTAACAGCTCTTTTTCCCCCTCCAGCGGTGAAAATCCGAATCCTCAGGAAGAACACGACCACAACAGTCTCAGACTTTGATCTGGACCCCTCCAGGGTGGAGGTCCTGAAGCACGGCCCGCTCCTCCGAACCGAGATCCCGGGCAGGCTCCAGCAGTGGCTGGACATCGACGCCACCTGCGCCCACAACATCATGAGGGGCACCCACGCGGGGGTCTTCGTCGTCAGCGGAGAGGTGCAGAGCGACAAAGTGGTGGTGAACAAGGCCTACGCCTGGCAGAAGAAGAACAGGAACCTGCACCAGGCGGTGCGCAGGTGGAAACATCACCGCTGCCCCGAGCAGGCTGCCAGGAAGGTCTGATGAAAACCTCGACTTCACCAAGGAGAAACCGCTCCCTTTCCTACGGCTAGAAAACTCCTCTTCCAGGCAGTCGGTCTTCCGGAGGTGCACAGTATTTTTAGGCGATTCAAAGCAGTCATAGCAGATAGGGCCTCACCACAGATCCCCGACAGATTCCTAGAGCTGTTTTATTGAGACAGAGCTCACGGACACAGCCCTCACACGCTCCTCTCTCAAGGCTCTGCAAATCCAGGACTTCAGCTAAGATTGATCTTGCCCAAGTGTGGGCTCACTTTCTGTACAAGGATGATACTAAAGTTTCCCTGAGTGATTAGAGATGCTTTTTATGTAACGGAGCAAATACTTTAGTTTTGGACAGCCTGAAGTAAGTTAAGGGGGGAGAGGAACCCACCCAGGCAATGCCAGGCCCCTTAAAAATTAAGGCAAACCTCATCCCCTGAGCTCAGGCTGTCCCTTCAGCTTGCTGCTTGGGCATTCACAGGCATCTGCACAGGTAAAAGGAAACAGCCCTCCTCGAGCAGGAAAGGCACGCAGCAGAGCGAGCTGAGGATTTCTGCACCACTAGGGATGCTTTTTTTACATTAGAAATTCAGTTTGGATCAGAAGATTCTGGTAACTGCAGAATTACCAAAGGTACCACCAGAGCCTTGAGAGAGCAGAGCAGGGCTGGGACCTCAGCTGCTGGAACAGCTCCGCTTTGGTTTGCAGCAGCTTTTTGCCTGGGGCTCGGAGGTGAGCCCCAGCCTGGCAGCAGGTATTTCTGCACAACCTAAGCTCCCTTCTTTGCACATCTTCCCCCTGCCAGCTCAGAAACGTTACACTTCCCTCTGCATGCAGAAAAGACAGAAAACAGGGCAACACCCAGCCTCACGAAGCTCTCTGCAGATCACTCTCTCACCCAAGTCTGTAATTACTTTCAGCAGTGAACACTGCCATAGCTTGACACGACAGACCACAAAGCAGAGCACAGCAACCCCTCATGAGAAAACAACTCGGATTGCTGCTGCCTAACAAAGCATTGCCCGTGGAAAGTTTTCTACACTGGATTAAACTTGGGACTGAAATAAGGAGACGACAGAGGAAAACAGCTTTGGGGATAAATATGTCCTTCCCTGTGCAGAAGTCGGCAGCCTCAGTTGTGGAGAGAACCAGCAGCTTTGGTGGAGACACATTGCCTCCCTGTGCTCGTAAAGCACACCAGCAGCCCGAGCAGAGATTGCCTCTTCAGATTCGGTGTGGGCTGAGATTAGCACTCACGCCGCTCCCACTGAAATTCAGCTGCGCCCTGACATTTGTGCAGCGATTACTTCTATTCCCCAAGGCTCCGGCGGAAAACGCAGCGAGATTTCCTATTTTTATTCCTCCCCGTTGCCTTGCCTTGCAGCCTGCCGCCCAATCCGCAGAACCGGCTGCCAGGCGGTCCCTGCAGGGGCAGCGTCCTCCGAACAGACTGCATTTTGAAAACACAACAGAACAAGTAAAAGCTCCGAAGGTTGAAAAGGCTTTGTCTGATATTTGTTTTCCATTAACAGGATTATTTGATTACTAGTGTTTCCTAACTAAGAAGCGCACAGATGGTCTGACTTACAAGCTTTAGAAATGACGTCTCGTAGCCAGAGGGGAGAAAAAATAGGGCAGGGACTTTTGCATAGCTCCGTGAAATACACTTGGGCTCAATGCAGATAGATGCCTTACCCACATTTAAAAAAACAAACCGCAAGGTCCCTGGTGGTGCCCAGCCCCGTGCTCTGGAGCACAGAGCTCACATTAAGCCATTAACGAGCTGTCCGCTGCCTGCAGTCCCACTACAGCCGGCTTTGCTAAAAGCCACTTACTTATTTCCTTAAATTGGCTCTTGCACACCGCAACACTTCTCGTGAAGTGAAACCCCCAGAACTTCAGGAGCCTCTCTTTGCCAGGGACTCCTGGTTTCGTCTAACACTGCCCCGTTAAATCCACACCTCCGCTCGTTTAAACAGCAGCAACGCAATAATTAGCTTTTAAAAGTTAGTTTAGGTCGGTGGTGTTTGCATAGATAGAGGAGTCTGTGGAAGTCTTTTAAAGCCAGGGCTGGCTCCTGGCAGGTTCATCTGGGAGATAAGAGCGGTCTTGCAAGTCGAGGTTTCTAAATAAGGGCCTCTTATCGGAGGAGAGAAGGGAACAGACTTGTGGGGGATCCGAGACATTGACTGTCCATCGCTGTCCCTTGAGCTTTCCCTGACGCCAACCTCAGAGGGCAAAGCCTGCCCCAGAACCTGGCAGAGGTGCCAGTGACACACCACAGGCTGTGGGATTACCGCTGCCAGGACTGGCTTTATCAGCTTCAGCTCCTTCCTTGCAGGCCGGGATCAGCTCTTTTACACAAGCAGTACCAGCGGGGCAGAGAAGGTGGAAACGGGAGCAGGAAAAGCAGCCTGATCACCCCAGATCCTGAGTCTGGGCATTAGAACAATCCTGTGAATGCTGAGGGGTGTGTGTGTGTGTCAATTCAGTGAATGTCTTTCAGAAATCCACTTAGAAATTTGCAAACCAGGAGCGTCACCTATGTAGAAATGACAAGAGAACTCTGTGTATTTCCTACAGATACTTGTTGCATTAAAGGACCCTAATAAGAAACGTATCTGATTGATGGCCAGGTTT
This sequence comes from Anas acuta, assembly GCF_963932015.1. Classification (NCBI taxonomy): domain Eukaryota; kingdom Metazoa; phylum Chordata; class Aves; order Anseriformes; family Anatidae; genus Anas; species Anas acuta. The sequence continues at coordinate 9,472,523 of NC_088989.1, read as the reverse complement.
TCAGTGTGTATAGTTAATTTTTAATCAGAGGAGAACTCGTACCATTGACAAAGCACCCAGAGGACTCAGCATCATTTTTTCAGAGACAACAGGTTTTCCCTGACTTTGTAGTAATAGGGACTTCATAATTGTTTGTTCCCAAAGATTAGTTTGTATATTCTCATGGATTTCTAGAACACAGAGATCAACCAGGGAGACTTTGCCAGCCACTGCAAGAATCACAGAAAGGTAAAGGCGGCTTTAAAGTATCTGAAACAGGGATGTTGTGTGGGTGTGCGCCAGGGCAGCCAGAAATAAAGATAAATCTAGAGCAGGACGCAGGACGGTGGAAGACACCAAGTCTGGCACTGCCATTATTCACCTCGGCACTGAAGCACCGAGTCACTTCAGCACCGTTTACTGCCAAAACCTCGCGCGCCCCCGTCCCTCCCTAACACCCGGGGGCTTCAAGGTCCTCTTTAGTGCTCATCTTTGAACGGGCGGTGGGTTGGGGTGACTGTGTGATGTGTGGAGGGCCAGGTTTTAATTAATCACCAGCCTTTTAATCAATCACCAGCTTTTTAATCAATCACCAGCCCTTTAGTGACGCTTACAGCCAACCTCACCATCCACCTTCCAAGCAACCTTCCAAACCCCAGGGTCGAATCCCGGCGTTACATCCCGGGCGGTGCCCACCCCACACCCACCCCACACCCACCCCACACAGCCCCATCCCCTGAGGGATCCCAGCCCGGTGCCCGGTGCCGGCACTCACCGAAGAGCAGCGGCTTGAGGCTGAGGGTGCGCACGGCGTGGGCCCTACCGGGAACCAGCTCCACTCGCTGCGTGTGGCCGACCTGTGGGGAGAGCGGCGATGAGTGGCGGTGTCCCCACAGTGTCCCCACAGCGTCCCCATCCCCGGTGTCCCCCCCCCGGCCTTGCCTTGATGCCCTCCAGACGCGGCAGGGCGCGGGCGGGCGGCGGTGGGGGCGGCACGGGCGCGCTGAGGGGGGCTGCGGGCGAGCCCCCGTTATCCCCGGCGCTGAGGTGCACGAAGAGCAGCAGCCCCAGCACGTTGAGCACGTAGAGGTGGGCGAACACCATCAGCACGAGGAAATAGGGCCGCGAGCACACGGGCCGCGGGCGGCCCCCGGGCGGGCCGGGCAGCGGGGGCCCCTCAGGCCCTGCCGCCGCCGCCGCCGCCATCAGCGCGTCCCGGCCCCGCCAGGCCCCGCGCGTCGCCGCGGTAACCGGGCGGCTGCTGCGTCAGCGGGCGGGGACACGGCCACGGTGCTGCCGCTGCTGCCCCCCCCCTGCCGGTACCGGGGCTGCCGGCTCTTCCCCGCGGCCGTGTGGGCCCGCTAGGTGCCGCACGGCCTCCCCCTGTCGCAGCCCTTGGCTCCGTGAAGCCCCCGTTCTCTTATCTTCCACCTGGGAGGGGAGGGAGCAGCCCGCTCCCCGTTGGGAATCTCCGCTGGGGACAAGCAGCGGGCACGGGGTTAGCTCCCAGGGTGGGTATTTCTCTCAGCATCCCTCATTCCCATCCACCCATCCAGTTGTACCTGCTGCCAAAGCTTGCCTCGTGGCTCGGGTTGATGAGAACGGCCCCAGCTGCTGACACGCAGCAATTCAGCATCCCCCCCACCCCCTCAGTATAACCTGTGTTGTTTTTATACAGCATCACTTGGCAGAGTACACGTCAAAGGCAATGCAGCATGGAAGAGAAGCCCCCGATGTCCTCAACTCAGAGGCTCCAGCTCCACCTTACCGGCCGCACGCCCCCCGCTCCTGGACACACACCTGTGAAAGCTGAACACGGGGCCTGCTTCCTACAGCAAACAGGCAAGCATCAACATTCAAACAACCTTTTTTTTTTTTTTTTTCACGTTAACCCCTACCAAGATGAACTAGGTTTTCATATTTTTATTTTAGTGTATATTTTACATTAGAAAAAATGTTAATAGAAAAGCTCCACATGCTCCTAACAACCAATTTTCTGATAAGTCCTCACCAAGTATTGATACTAATATACAAATAAATTAATTTTGCTAGTTAATTTCCTGCCTGGCTTGGTGCAGGCTCTGCACGAGCAGTGCACCTAGGTTCAAGTGCCTGTCCACATTGCCAACAAGTGCCAGGAAGTGTGTTGTACATAATCGTTCCTCCTCATAGCGTCGCGGAGTTTTAGTTTCACCTTGATGAATGGGATCAAATTTTCTCAACCATGTTACCCAGCAGGCACAAGTATTCTTTACCAGGTTGCATGGATTGTTTCACCCTGAAAAAGCCCCAAGCTTTGATTAACAACTGTATGCTACTATTCCCTCATCACTCACTTTGGCAATACAACACCCTCCCCACAAAAACAAGGAAAGCAAAAAATCTACATGGAAGACCTAAAATTCATCAAATGCAGAATGTGACCTGGCTCAAGGCATATCCCCCCGTTGTTAACCTGCTCCCTCCCCTACAATTCCTCTGTTTGCTTTTGTTTGAGCAGCAGGACTTTGCACAGCTGATTTACAAGAAAAGAGACGTTGCATGTAATCATTCTAAATCACAGCCACTGCTGGTACTGTCAGGTCAGACACAGCAGCAGCCACTCTTAACACCAGCCACTCTCCTCATGCAATGCCAATGCTACAATGTCCTGGCTAAAGGAGCATCAGGAAATATAGCCGAGTTATTTTGTAGCCTCCTTCCCTGCCTAGGAGGATTTCTGGGTCAGAGGAAGGGAGCAGGAGAGAGGAAAAAGCCCATTAAAATTTACCAGCAGATTAAGGAAAAACACTCCACTGCCAATTTATTTTTAAAAAGGGTTGTGTGTTATTCTAAGGTTTGTCTGTATAATTGTACAACCGTTGAAAATTACATAAATTGTAATGATCTAATACTATTAACAGCCATTCAGAGAAAAACTCCCTCCCCTTTTGAAACCATCAAGGGCAGGAGGGAAATGTCCCAGGAAATATGCCAATCTGAACTCTGGCCTCTAGCCTGGCAGAAACAGAAACAGAAAGATAAGAGAACAAACTGGACTAAGATGTGGTGTTTGCATGTGTCTGACTTGCAAGGGGAGGGGTGGCTTTGTCCTTGGCCGTGTTCTCCCAGAGGCAGTGCCTGCTTATCCTGGTGAAGCTGCCATCACTTCACTTGCTGCTCTCACCCCTGCACTTTGTCATTTCCTCCTGTCTTATGTGTCATGGAAGTCTTTCAGCAGGGTCCTTCGTCTCTGCTCCGCTATGTGCATCTGGTTCTCTAAGTCCTGGTAAAACAAAAGGTAGAAACAGTTAGTGTGAATTCCCCAGACACAAGTACATTTCTTTTTAGGGACTCAGCTCATCTGATAAACACCAACCTTCACACTTCACGTGAATTCTGGATCACAACATTACAGATCCTGCTTCCTTTTGACATAGGCTGACTGCTATTACCCAGCTCTTGCTCTGTCTAAAAAGCCAAGCGCTTAAGGAATCTGCTCTTAACCAGAGGTCCACAGGCAGCTTCCTCCACAGTTTTGCTGGTCCTGCTTCAGTTCTCCAGGACTCACTGCAGCCCTCCCTCCTCTCCCGTAAAGCAGCGAGCATTCCATTTTTACAACACCCACTGGGCTAAAGGAAGAACGGCGAGATTCTGGGTCTAGTCTCTCAGCAACCTCACTGAGCTGCCTTAGCTCTCCTGCAGAAGTGGTAAGCCTGACCATTACAAAATCTGGCCAGCAGGCTCAAGCAAGCAGAACACTCACCCCTCTGTCATAGCTGTCTGCTCGCTCCACCTTCCATGAGAGATTTTCAATTTCAGCTTCCAGCTGGGCCTGCTGGTATTCAAACTGCAAACAGCAAAATTAGAGACAGCAACAAGAAACCGGCTTAGTGGAGCAGCCTCATTCCACAAGCTATACTTGAGGAGCAGACAAATGTGTTCTGCTGACAGCTGTGCTGGCAGAGCAGGTTTGTGCCTCCTCCCGATCTGCCTTTAGCTTCCAGGAGTTCCTTGTGTGAGCACTCCTCAACCTGCATCACTCAAAATTAACCATGTCAGCCTAGAAACTCTACAAGCCACAAATACCTACTAACTCAGCTCACTCTGCCAGTAAGTGGGTCAGGAAATGCTCTTGTGAGCAGCTCTGCAGGCAGAGCTGAGGGACTGCTAACCACTGCCGGGAGCAGTAACTTGTTCCACTGGCACAGTCAGCTCCACAAGAACGTCTGTGCGCAGCCCGAGAGAACACACATGATGTGTTCTATGGGAAGAGCTTGGATACTAGCTACAGCACTGCCATACTCTTACCAAGGAACAATTGTACACTTCAAGCTTCAAAATATTTTGGATAAATTGCTTGTTAGTGAAAGTGCAGTGCTGCCCTGGGAAAACAATGTAACACATCAGAGGACTGAGCTGCTGGTCCACTCAAAGTGAGGAGAAAAGTTGAAAACCCCATATGTTTGTCCTGTCCTTACCTCAAACTCAGGACTATTATTTCAGACACTCAAGCTCTGGAATTGAAGAGGGATGTCTGTCTAGTCACTCATCCCAGCATGCTGCCAGCTACACCCCAAAAAGCTGTAAGCGAAAAAAAGAGCAAAACATCTTACCAGTTTCTTTCTGGGACCAGACTCCATGTAGTAGGCATATGGATATGTGTACTGCAGGGTATAACGACACTGTGGGGGGCCGGAGGGGAAGAGGGAGAGAAAAGAAGGACAAGAGCTCAGACCTGGAAGTCATCACAGTCAGTTGTCTACAGTCACTACAACAAGCTACCTTCTGACAAGGATGACTGGACACTTGATGCTGGAACTTCCTACACCTTCCTTGGAAGGATTTGTACAGTTAAAGTGTAAGTTTCCAGAGGTCACTTCCAGATAATTTTTGGCTAGTTCATGGCCTAGACTGGAGGTACTGTCTCACACATCCATAATCCCCAAATTCCCTTCCTCTCACTAGGTGTTGTGACTTCAGCATTCTCGAGTGTAGATTCTTTTCTCTGCACCACACAAGTCACACCTACCCACCTTTGCAAGGAGTTTTGCAGCATTTTGTAGGTATTGCCAGTCTATCCATGTTCCCAAGTTGTTCATAACTCTTTCCTGAATTTTTTCCTGGATTCGCTGGTATGTCTGTGCCTCCAGCTGCAAGCTTTTATTGTGATTCTCCCACTGCAAGGGGTGGGGAGAAGGGGAAAGAAAAAGACAGCATGAGACCAGAATACTTCTTCAGTAAAAGCACAAGCTCTAGCAAGCAGAAATCAAAGTAGGACAGGAGTCCAGCAAGGCAAAACATGCTGTGGGAAAGAACAGCAAGGGAGCGGCTCCAGTAGCAAGTAGCGGAGGCTGTGTACAACAGACTGATGGCAGGAAAGAGCAGGGAGCAAACCCAGCTCCTCAGAATGGGAATGCCCTCTGGTTGCACAGCGACCTTGTATCTAACACGATGGGAAGTAACAGCGATTCGCCTACTTAAAGGATTTCTATAGAAAGGACAAAAGTTCAAATTAACATTTAACATGGTCTCAGTGGACTCTAACACCCACATGCACGCCGTAAGCATGGCCATTTCCCAAAGCCTGTTGCTCTAGAGAGCCAAGAATGAACATATTTATTTTATCATAGGATTTGGCTCATAGTATGAAAAATAAACTCATTTTAATAGGGAGAACAAGTGCACTGAAACACAGCAGAATTGAACCTCTACCACGTTCTCTTCTAGAGATGCTGTTCTAGAATTGCACCGTATGTCCAGGTGCATTGAGTCAGTTGTGTGGACAGAGGTGCTGTGACTGCAATTTAAAAAAATATCATTATGTGACTCTTTAGGAAAGCTTTGCTACAGCCAATGGAGTTTTGAATGGAATTTATTCTTTGCTTCTATAAAGACATACTGCAAGGAACTGAAGTTCCCCAATCCCGAAAGGAATTTAATAGGAGCAGTATCTACCTACTGCAGCAGCACTCAGCCTGCAGGAAAACAATATAGTGGCACAGGGGTAATACCGATTTTCTCTAGCACAAGGAAACGCAGGAGCAAATGTGATTTCCTTTGGGGATGATATTAGTTGTTTGGATGGGATTCACAGGGCGGGACGACTAAGTAAGAAAGAACAGGGCCTGAAAATTCAGCACAAATTCTCTTTGGGCAGTTTCTTGCACGGAGATTGCTGGCAATGACCTTTGCACCAGGCAGGGAGCATTAAAAGGCTACAGCAGCTCTGGCCAAAGAGATGTCTCCTACCCTCTCAAAATAGAACAAGTACTTCTTAAGGGCCTCCCTGGCCTGTGCTTGCTGACTCTGGTTTACAATATCAGGATTCTCTTTGTACCGACTGCATTCGTAGTACTCGCTGCCATGAGTCTTCCAGTCTCCCAGACACATCCAGCAGAAGTCTGCAGAAAACAGTGAAAAACCCACTGTGATGCACAGAAAAAAAACACATCTCTAAGAGAGAAAAGCTTCAGGAGACACAACCCATCTGCTTTCAGCTATTTCTGCTAAGCCAAGAGACATACATTTTGTATCATCTTGCAAAACAGAACACACCAGTGAGCCAAAAATACCAGCCTGTCTCGAAGATTTTCACTGTACAGCCTCCTGTGCAATTATGGAAAGTAAACCCTGGAGTGCTGCATTCTGTACACCAAGACCCATGCACGGATCTTGTGCTCTGCACAGGCTGTCACTCCGGGTTAAAGAAGAGGCGGGCTGTGGTCTTATTAGTGAGATGCATCCTCCCCACTGCTGGTGTACTGCCCCATGCGAATCTCTGGCTGAATAAAATACGAACAATCAAATCCCAAAGGAAACTAACTCATGCAAAAGTCTGCCCTCAGCTCTCTCAAAGAGAGAACTACCTGGGTGACTTCAGATATCAGTGGTTAATAACGCTTCAAGTTAGGAGCCACTGAACTGGGAAGAAAGTGGAGGAAAGAGAGCAATAGCAAAACCCGTTTAACAGTTTCCTGATTTCAGAGCGAGGCTGTGAGTGTTCTGCTAGAAAGGAAAAAAGATGGAGATTAAGTTGCTACAATAAGAATCACTTTTGTATCACTGATTATAAGAGACTGAAATTGCTATTTCCAGAGTTCACCAGCCTTCTCGAGTGCTAGTCACCATGGTACCTTTGCACTTGCTTGCTCACCCTTGTCACAGAGCTCCATCAAATCACATCCAGTGCTGCTGAGGACCCCAAAGCAAAGGAAATGAGAAAGGACAGCAATCTTTAATCATCATCCAAGTAAGGTTCTGATATTATAATATTTCCTAGCAGCACACAACACAAAGGGCCCGAAAACGAGCTATCTTGCTCCAAGGCAACAGAAATTAATTCTGCCATGAGAAGATCTGTGCAAGAACAGGCTGTCACTTTGTAGGAGCACACAAAGGACCAAAGACAGTTCGGCTGCTAATTGCACAGGGGTGGACTAAGAAATCCAACAGATAATGTGATGCAGAACAGTTCACAACTCCTGCAGTTTCAGCTGGGCTGTGCCTCATTATTTCTAGCAGTGAGCAGAAGGACTTAAGCTGATCTGAGTAAAAAGATCAGTTCTGCCAGTATTTTCAGCTGATGATAAATACATTTACGTGGAAAGCGTTTAATAAGATAATTTCCACTGTTAATATTACAGCAGAGATGAAGACTTCTCTATTTATTGGACATGTCAGGGAGAGGGAGCCAAACTAGCGCTGAATCAGAACCCAGCTGAGATCATAGACAGTGGGGAAAAAAGCTATCACGCAAGGCTGTAATTAGAACCCTGTTCACCTTTTACTGGGGGAGGGGAAAGAAAATTGGTCGGTGTTGACAGTTCACCTTCATAGCACAAAAAAGAGAAGAGAACATCTCTAACCCCCATTACTGAGAAAACTGTTTTGCAAATTCTACTTACCGTGCTTGCATTTGGAGCATTGCTGAAAGAGAAGACAGGAGGCACTGGTTAGTGGGAAGTGGAAAAAAAATTCTGCTTAGAAAAAGGAAGATCTGACGCATTCAGGGAACTGCTCACCATGTGATTGCAGCCTCCATTCTTTTCAATACAGATATTGCACTTCGGACACTGGGGAAACAGAAACATTTGTTAGACCCAACTCTGTCTCCAGCAGGTTTCTGGAGAATGACAATGCTTGCATGATTATTCTACCCTGGCTTCCCCTCCCTCCCTTTTTTTTAAATAAGCATATGTGAAAACATTAATATATATATACATTCTTACTCCCACCAATTACTGGCAGCTCAATTTAAAAGGAGGCAGAAAGCCAGGGATGTTGCACAGCAGCACTGGACTGCTTGCTCCAGAAAACAAGTTTGCTGCTGTTGCTGCTTCTAAAACTGAAGGTCTCAGAGTTAGCATTTAGCAGTTGCTCAGGTACAGGCACACACGACAGTAGCTTCCACAGCTACTCAGACAAGATAACCAGCTCTGCATCCTGCATTCCACAGTCCCTAGCAGATGATAACTTAGCTACTAGAAGAGAATGTCTGATCACAGTGAGCTGCACACTTCTTTGCTCCATCAGCAGTCCACTGATGCCGTGGGGTGTCAAGTTCAGGAACATTTTTGGGGTTGCATAGGTACAAAGAAGGAAGCGAGTTTTGTTGTTTTTTTTTTATAAGTTTTAACAGCAGGTAAAACGTGTGCCTCAACAACGCTGAACATAACAGAACTTTATGTTTATGAATGAGCATAGCAAATACAGCACCATCACACTCTCCAGAAAAATAAATATATTTAGGGTCTCTGGTCTAACTACGCACTTCCTGAACATAACTGAAGCTTGTGCCTAATTAGCACTGTCACAATTGCTATCGGTTATGGTAAAATAAATGCTAGCCAACTAAGAACTATTTTGAATTCACGCCACAAAATTCCCCAAAGAAACTTAAAGTTCCAGTCTACAGACGGCTAACCTAGCAGTTTGCCTACAACCTTTTAAGCCAATTCCACAGACAGAGTGCACAATATGTAGTACTATTTCTTTTTCTTGAGTCTAAATCTACTAGAAGTACTTCACCACCTAAGTTACAGATTTCATCTAACACCTTTTTGTTCTCTTTGCCAAATCAGGACTATCTCCCTCACCTAGTTCACAGCACTCCACACAGGTGTTCAAGGTTAAACACCACCAGTATTTACTGACTGCACTTACTGCACCCTCTTTCCATTTGAAATACACCTTCAGTGATCATTTTGAAGCAGCCACAATTCTGCCTTTTGCCCATGGGAGGGCAGCACACCTGGCTGCCAAAGACATTCACACTAAGTCATGCTGCAGGAGGGCAGCTGGACCTCGTGTGCAAAGCATTCCCCACACATTCAGCTGTGTTGTATCACTGGCCTTAGAAAGCTGTGAGAATTTACAGCCTTGGAAAAAGCAGCACACGATGCTAAGTATGTACACAACTGTAGCTTGCTTCCCAGGCAGGACTAGAGGACAAAGGAAAACAAGCAGGTGCTTGGCCTTACATCTTTAGTGTGAGCACTGATGTAGTTGGCTGTTTCGGAGTCATCTGCACACTTGGTGAGCCATTTCCGGATGGTAGCACAGTCTGTAGGTGCGTGGTACATCTGCCGACACTTAAAGCTTAATAGAGAAAAAGAAAAGAAGAAAAAGACACATCATGTCAATTTCCCGGGAAGTAATTCAAGAACTGAGGTTTTCATGATGACCAAAATCTGGGAGGCCAAGTGAGGATAAGGGCTACAAACGCACTCATGCATTACCAGAGTGCAAAGACCAAGTGAGAGCTGCAATAAAGCACCACTCTCCTGTGCAGAAACTGGCATCAGGATGAGAGAAGAGGCCTTCTCTGTCAAAAATGTGTCTGAGGGCTGACACATCCCTCCCTACTGACTCTACCTACCGCTGCTCTAACATGAGTGTAGAGGCCTGGAGCATACCAGTGGCTTTACAAGTAAACTGACTCCAGTGACAGATATCCTCCTCCTGCATTAGCACAACCCAAACAGCCCCCGGTGAGCGAGGGCTGTTTGCACAGACATACCAGGGAGTTGGGGCTCTCAAACCGTTGTATCACACTCCACAGGCATTCTCAACAGCAGTGATTCTGAAGACCAATAGCAGAATACACTTCAGCAGCCCTACAAACTACCTTTTGTAGTTTTTTACTCTTGCCCCATTCGTACTTGAAGGCAGACAAGGACCATTAGTGTTCCTATTCAGCAGGAATTTATTCTCCTGACAGCCTCGAAACACACCAGACACTCTGGGCATCAAAAACTTGTAATAAGCCCAAAAACACAGTATCAGCAGATAGCTGCAAGGCCTCCACAACCATTACCAGATTCTCTACCACTCACTTTGACTGCAGCAAAATTTGTAACCTAGCCAACCAGCATATGAGAAAGGAAGATTTTTAACCCCTTTGTTACTCAAGCCCTGTGTTCCCTGACTGTCAGAATGCCCAACTCCAAGGAGTTTAGGGAGCAAGGGGAAGGCTGACCACCTGCAGAAGTCAGACACCAAGTGTCCAATTACTCAAACTAACTCAAGTTACAAACAACTCTAGCAAAGCATTTGAGATGCTTTTTCACACGCTGAACCTGTTGGCAAGCAAACGGAGTAGCTCTGAGGACAGCATATAATTTCCCCATGATCTTTAACCTTTTCTGTTTCTTACCAGAAGACCTCATTGCAACGATTGCACTGCACTCGCCGGGCTTTTGGCTCCTGTACCTGTATGACCATAGGACAATCTGCACCAGGACACAGCTGCAGCTGATAATGGCTCTGTGAACATATCATGGTGATAAGATCAGCAACGTATGCAGAAGAGCAGAAACGTTCCCCATCCTCATCTTATGCTCCAGAATGTACTCAGCTGCTTTCTTGTGGTGGCTGTTTCCTCCCACTTATTGAAAAAAGGTGACACCACTCTTTCATACTTGCTTCCCTGTTTCTTTACTTTTCCCAGTCTGTTCCCAGTAACCAGAATATTCCCTGCACATTTAACCTTAACCATGTATATCTTAATATCAATAAATCTCACTAAAACGTTACTGAGCAAACCAATCCAGTTGGTCCTTCACTAAGGTGAAGGACTTACTTTTCAGAGCCTAAAATATCTGTGGCAAGAGCAAGGAGGGCTTTAAAACTCAGACTTAAGTTTGAGGTTCTCAGCTGAAACATTCTGAGAATTCTACTTGAGGAAAAGAGCCAAGCACTAGCCAAGCAGTTACTGGGTGACCTTACAGCAGAATTTACTTTGGCAACCTGCTAGAGCATTTTGTCAGTGAGGCTGTACTACAGGAGCACCGACGTCATGTTTATGAGAGACAATTCTGCTGCAGTTACTGCATTTCTAATCAGAGATGCAAGGCACCTCAAACACAATTTCTGCAAGTCATTGGTGAATTAATCCAGGGTATTTTAAGCCTGAAAAAGACAATACCTCCACATAGTCCCTGAAGAGGTAGCGCCTGTATTTGTCTTTCAGCTCTTCACTAGGCAGCAATGGAAACACAAAGTCTTCTGGTGTCCGAAGTAGGCAGTCCTGAGCCATGCAGGAGACCCCTGAGAAAACAGCGTTTCAGCACAGTGCAATTTGTGCTAAAAGGAGCAGAGACAGAGATAGCATTCAACACAGTTTCCTAGGTGCCATCTGTTGTTGTGGCAAGAGGGACACAACTGTGAAACAGACCTAGCAAATCTATCAGGGCTGCTGAAAAGCTGAAGCCCAACTGTATTCACAGAAAGATGACAGAGCACAAATGTATCCAGCATCAGTAAGTGTTTCAACCAGGGCTCACAAAGTCAGACACTTAGAGCAGAAAATTGCATGTTACTGCCACACGGGAATGAATGACAGGATAAAGAAGCCCAAAGCAACTCTGGCTACTACTGGCCAACACCAAGGAAACAGATGTTTGCATCCACACCAATTCCCAGGGCAATGCAACCACACATCACCAGAGATGCAATCTCAAAATGCAGAAGATTTGCAACTTTTAATTTGTTACAGTCACGCTCTTGAGATCACAAAGGGGAGAAGAGCAGCAAATGCATCTCTGGACTTGCAGGTTTTGTTAGGCAGGAGGAGAACTCTCCAGCTGGTATGGCAACGCTCACCAGGGATTCAGGTAAGACTGCTAGTTAAAGTTAGGTTTGTCACAAGAACCCACTCCATGCTCCAGCTTCTCGTTACTGAGCTCTTTCAGAGCAATTCTGCCAGTCATCTGCAGAGCAGCCAGCATGTCAAATACAGACCCGCTACCACACACGAGTCAAACTCACCAACTCCGACGCCATCCTTGACGAGCACTGTACAATGCTGCTCCCAGCAGCTGCGACAGAACTGGTGCTGACAAGCCAGAGAAAGCAAGTTCTCCTTCCGGACAAACTGCATGCACACTGCGCAGTGATGGGAGGAATGTACCATTGCCTGCGAGAGACAAAAAAGCATTACAGGGAAAACATCCCAGCTTCCCTGGCGAGTTCTCAACCTCACCCACTGTCACTTTCATCACCTTCACTGGGACAATGGTCTCAGAGGAGCTCTAAGCCAGAACAGGCTCCTAAGTGAGTGGCGTGCTGGGGTGCTGCACTGCACTGCACCCTTCTCATGAACCTCTTCAGCCTCATGGAGCACAACAGATGAACAGTCACTGAACAGCTCCTGCTTCTTGTCTAGTGCTACACAGAACTCACCTTTATTTTTCTGGTTCTTACTTTTTCCTTGTTTGAAAAGTGAGAAAATAAATCTTTATGTGTGTCCTTTCCTGCATTTACTGATATTCTTTGTTAGCTGGGTTAGACTTGATCACTGTTCCACCCGCCATGAAGAGCAGCTAGAGCTGGAAGCAGGCTTAGCAATGCTCTCTTACAGGACAATGATTCTGGGTACTGTATTTGATATGCAAATGAAAGTATGGCATGTAGAGACCTTATACAAGGAGAAAAGGTTGTTCACAGACCATCACAAAGTTCAGGGATTTTCTCACATCTCTTATTTTCTGCCTACACTACATTTGGCAAAATAGGCTTCATCTCTCCAACTGAAAAGGATTAGAAGGTTTGTTTCAAGTCAGGCATAATTCTGCTATTGCTTCACTAGGAAGCCGTCTGCTCTCCCCGTGGGTAGTGCAGAACTAATCCCTAGACAGCAGATCCAGCCTCTAACACATTTTGGCTCACCCTTGGGACCTGAAGAAATAGGTCTAGCACAGCATTTAGCAAAAGCGAGGCTCTACAAAGCTGTTAACAGGACTTTATGCTCCTATTTCCCTTTTCACAGAGAAGCCATATAATCACTTTCCACTGCTTAAACCTTTGCTGCTCTTTGGGAAGCTCGTGTGAGGCAGACGTCAAGCTGCCATGCATAGCTCCGCATGCCAGAGACACGGAGGAGCAGCAGCATGAGTGCCCAGCCACATGACCAGTAGAGCTTGTTTTGTAGCATGACCACATGAAAAAGAAATAAAGCAACTTTGTTCTAAGCAGCCTCACTTACGGACAAAAACAAAATTCACCAACTCAGCAACTGCGCAGATCAACTGCTCAACACGAGCAGCAAGCACACTACCTAGAACCTTTGAAAGCCGTCCCTCAGAACTTTTCTCTGAGCTGTCCCACTGTAGCTTCTCCCTGTAGGGTCAGTTGCTCTACGGTATAAGTGTATGTCCCAAAGAGTCCCCCCAAAACATCATCATTCTGCACTAGGAGCTGAAGCACAGAGTGACTAGCCCTAGCACATGCAAAAAGACTGCAGTGAACTGATATCAAAACAATTTTGTCAAGCCTTAAACTAACCTTTTAGAAGGAAAAAAAAGTATCCAAGAAACCATGGAGCCCTGGCTGCAAAACACAAGCTGGGGGTTCAAATATCAATACTGGCTGGCTCAGCAGAAACACCACTGAGAGATTTGGCTTAAGCATCCTCGAGCAGAGCAGTGGAGCCAACTTAGGCATCTCAAGAAAAAACCTCTGTTCTAGCCACAGACAGGCACTGCTCACTCTGTGCAGCCAGAACCTTCCTGTAGTGTCTTTTACAGAGCGAGCAGTATCAGAAGAGGTAGCCAGGCCCACGCACTCTGCTCCTGCCATTGTTTACCATCATTCCTGCCAAAAGAATAGCTTAATTTTCTTGAGGCAAGTAATTATTGAACACAACCTGCAAAACAACAGCAAAGCAGTTGTTTACATGTTAGACACTTCTTGAATGCGGTCTCATTTAAAAGGTAAACCCAGCACTTATTGAGGGTGTAGGACCTTGAGTCTGCAAAGAGTGGATATGGGACAGGCCCATTGGTAACGCACACCTCTGACAAGGTGGCTCGGAAGCACCTCTGCCAAGGGAAGAGACCAAAATAGCATACTTACATGTTTGGATGAGGTGGGCTGTACTCGTGCTTCTACTAGCAACTGGGCAGCGTTAGACTTGTGTCTGAAAAGGCAATTAAAGAACGATCAAATCCATTTCTGAATACATTTTGCACTGTTGAACTGGTCCTTCTCACCTGAATAAATGACAGGCTCTCTGCGAATGGTAGTGGAGGTTTTGACGAGGAGCATGGAAGTGTGTGCTGTGTGAGGCCCCTCACTGGGTGAGCTGAACTCTCGTCACCAAAACTTTACGATAGTTTCTTCAAAATATTAACATTTCCCTTCTATTCCTCAATGGAAATTTTGCTACAAGTGCCCTCCCGCCCCAAGAAATTTTTTTTGAAGATTTTTCTACCCACACTAATATTTTCACTCCTCGAGTAGTCTCAAGCCATTGCACATGATAACACACTCCAGCAAGGCTTCTGCCTGTCTTCCACTCCTTTGTAAAAATCAAGCTGTCCTGGTTAGGTCTCACTTTGGCTGCAGTCTACTATCTAGCTACGTATTTACTTTATGACAGATTATCACCCTTTAGGCATATGAAGCTGTCTATCAACAGCCTTAGAATTAAACAGGTCTTTGTGATTTCAACTGCTGAGGAATGTTTGCATCTCCAATAATACATCAGTGAATTCAGGAATAGAAAGGAGCATCAGAGTTGTGACTAGGATTTAAATCTTCCCTCCCCACAAGCATTTTTAGGTGTGTTTAGGGATCTTTAATTGGATACTGCTACTTTGTACCAAGACAGAAGTTTGAGGACCAGATTGAACGGAGAACAACTTGCAAAGTCATAGTGTGAGAAGTAAAACCTTCACCAGAGTTCCTCTTGTTTAAACCTTGTAAGTTAACCAGCAGAATCACTCTGAGCTGCTGTGCAGGAATCTCTCCCTCCACATTCCCCAGGGAAAAGCTTTCACAGGATGCATGGTAACCAACGAGCCAGTTACCAGGGATGCTGCGACGACATCCATACGTGAGATGCGTCTCCCATACGTTCTCTGGATGAAGCTGCTGGCTAACAGGGCCAAAAATGGCATGGCAGAATGAGTCAGGCTGATGTGCTCTCTATTTTCAGACAATGTTCAGTTCGGAGCCAGTATTTGCTGGAGGGGCTGCCAGACAGCAGTGCCTCCTGACACACTTCCCGCATACATTTGGGCAGAGTCCGAAGCCTCCTTTTGAAATCAGCCAGAGGACTCACTGCAGCGTGACACTGTCAGAGCAACAAAGGGGCTGCGCTTATTAGTTCTCTCACACCATCGGCTGCTGCTCTCCAAATGCCAGTCAGCTTGGAAAAAACATCACATTCAGAGGGAGCAAAGATCTTGAAGCAAACGGACTAAGTGGTACATCAGCATAAGTTCAGTGTTTCTTTACGATTTGTGGCTCGTATGTTCCAAACTGAACATATGTTAACTTTGTTAAAATAAATATAGATGCAACTCTCTCAATCTGCTATCTCATTGTTTAAGCTGTGTGCATCTCCAGGGTTCCCAGCGTGAAGATAATTCCTCAGACTGAAAGACGTTCACTGACACTCCCCTCTCCCTGTTTACAAATTCTTTACAGGCAGTGCAGCCTCAACAAAACAGCATTTCTCCTCTGCTCCCTGGCACGGCAGTGTGGCCTGCTTTCAGGTTCAGAGACACTTGTCAAAAGACACTACGCCCTGAAGACTCTTGCAAAGAGAGGAGGAAAAGCACTGAGCACTGAAGAAGTAAGATTACTTGCACTTACCTTTCCAAAATCTCTGAGATTTGCCAGTGGAAACTAACTAATACAAGTTTTGCAACAGCATGTGACACCTAGGTTAAAAAAAAAAGAAAAGAAAAGTGAGGCATATTTTGAGGACATATTTCTGCTCAGGACTATGATGTTCTTACAAGGCTAATAAATTGTACAAACCCAGTGAAACAGCTCAGTGATATTCACTTCCATTAAACTTGTAGACATAATTTCACAGCCAGTGTATCTACAATAGACAGGTTGGAATAAAGCAGAGACGTACCAAACTAACCCAAATATTCATCACAACAGCACAAAGAGGAAGGAATCAGGAAATCAGTGATTAGTTTAAGTGATCTTGGAAGCCCAACATCCAGCCCTAACTGTGGGCACCCCTTGAGAGGCTCACACCGGACTGGGCTCGGGGTCCTTGCGAAGTGCCCCACATCGGCCCCGCAGGGCAGGCTGAGCCTGCTTACTGAGCTGGAGAAGCAACAACAACCTGCAAGCACAGACATGCTGTGTCAGCACACGGTAGGGGGAAAAAATAATATACATATATACATAAATATATTTTCCCAAGGATTCAGTGTAAAAAAGAAAGTTGTTGTGCACTGGAATCGACTGGGGCTACGGAAAGCTCCTCTGACAGGGACTCTTTCCACGCAGACTTGCTCACCTTACACGGGCTCCTGGCAAGCACTAGCACAGTCCATGCTAGCCAGAGCAAGTGGCTGGGCAGCCTCTAGAATCCTGCCACACGACATTTGAAGTCATGTTACAAGGGTACAAGCGAGCAAGTTCCCCTTGCTTCTACGTACTGGATCATTTCAGGAGAGAACAGACTGGTCTGCTCGCACCCACCGGGACCACAACCATCCACGGGGCTGCTGAACTTTACCCAGGCTCTGGACCCTTCATGCCTTGTCAGGCTCTCAGAGTCCAAACAAAGCAGGCCTCCTGCAAACACAGCGCCTCTCCCCTGGATTTGGGGAGACTCCTGAGCCGACCTCCTTGCTCTGCTCTGTTCGGAGCGCCTGAGCAAGGCCGGAGCTCCGCATGCCTGCGTTCCCACAGCTGCTGGCAGGGAAGGCTCTGTCTTGTCTGCTCTGAGAGAAGCTATCACCATCACATCTCTGTCTACCACATATACAGAAAACAACTTCCATCCCAGCTGCAGGACGAGATCCATTTTTTCTAGAGAAGCTGCCAGTCCCAGTCAGCAGCCGGAAAGTCACAAGCCACCTCGAACCCTGCTGCAGGTGAAAGGTGGAGCCTGATGCGCTGGTAACACAGCCACGCAACAACTCCAGCACGGCCCCACAGGGAGAAACGAGCTGTGGCTGCTGCTTCTGCGAAACGCAGGCTCTGCACACCTACTGGCAACGTATCATTACCCTTGGAAAACCAACCCAGGGCAGAGGTGCAGTTTCACAACGTGACTGACCTACTCCTGCCACCTCTGCTTTCTGATCTGCCCAGGGTTATTTTTCAATGTTCACATCAACAACTTCCAGAAGAACTGAAGCACCAGTTCATGCTGCCAGACACCTGGGAGGTGACCTGCCCTGGCTTCACCAGCGATGGGATGCACGGAGCACACCCAGGCAGTGCTCGCTCCCAGCGCAGCAGCCTTCCATCAGCAGCAGCGTGGCACAGTGGACACATGCAGCCCGCTCCTGTTTGCATGGGTGAAGTGCCACTGCCCATCTCAGACAGGTTGCCTCAAGACCTCCGCCTGGCAGACCCAGGCAAGAGCTTCAGCTCGGGACAGACACCTTTGACTTGCTTGTACGAGGAAGACATCTGCATTTTGTTTCTGTAAAACAAACAAGCATCAGGAATGTGGTCTCTACAAGACTGGCTTCCTGCGAATGCAAACCACATGCTAATGAATCATTCTCTAACAGTAACTAAATTATTTCTCGGTAGCAGTAAGAACTACCATCCTGACAACGAAAAAAAAAAGACCGAAATGGGAAGCTCATCTGTAACACATGAAAATGAGCATTTTTTGGTTGGATTTTCACAGCCTGAGGTGCAGCATCCGTCACAGCACCACGACTCCAGGAACAACATACAGAGCAACATGTTCCCAGAGGAGGAACTGATCAACAGTGCCCTCCAAGAATGAAAAATTATAGAAATACAAATAGTAGCACTTAATCTAACGATTTGCCCTAACAATGAAATGGTTTTGAGACAAATTGTTAAGCAAAAGGCAGAACTAATGTTCTCAAAAGATGCCAGGTTAACAGACCTGGAGATGAGTCTATCATGGAAGAAATTTTAAATCAAGACCAGTGATTCTGCAAAGCTACTGCTTTTTGTTACAGAACATGTTCTGAGGAAGTCCCATCACAAAGAAATTCTTGTCTGGCCTTGGCTGTGAACCTGACTCCTCACAGTGGCCAAACTTCGCTCCCCACCTGCACGCTCTCTTGGTCTTGGTAGGGCATGACGAATAAAACTTCTGCGTCCATTCCTATTTTGCTCCATCTCCAAGCCCTGACCAGACCAGCTGTAGTGCCAATCTTACTACTTGCATTATAAAATCACATGAGAATAAAACATTTTGAATTCTTAAAGCCATGTTCATGATGCGAGTTCACTTTCACAAAAGCTCCAAAGCAGAAGGAAAGCTGTGGCCTCACAGCACAGAAGTGAGGCTCGGTTGGTACTCAGGGCACGCTGCCCAGCAAGGTGATTCCTGCACAGCCAGGGGTTTTACACAAATAAAGATCTCAAACTTGAGAAACATTTCAGAAACCTATGATTCAGTCCTCTGTCAGCAACTGGGTGACACAAGGGACTTAGGTCATTCAAGACCAGTAACACCTTGTTTCAGACACAGAACAAATTGAAAAAGATGCTTTTGAAAAAATGTCAACTTTGTTTCCACTTCTTTATTCTCCTTTCAGAGAATTAAGACCCAAAGAAGTTGCAAGATGGCCCTCTCAGTGCCTTGCTGGCAGCAGGATATTTCAGTAAAATATTTATACGGACCCCAGTGCAGAAGGGAATGCATATTCTACGTGCTGCATTTCTATTTTGTTTTTTGTCTGCAACTGCAGAACTGTGCCAGTGCTTCTGCATGACTTGAGTCCTCCAGAACTTTTCCAGCTATGGTTAAATTTATTAAAATTGTGAAGAGGAAAATTAAAAACAGCAATCAGGCTGAAAGATTTTATTTTGAATCATAAAGTCTTTTAGGTCAGAAAAGACCTTAGAGATTAACCACCCGACACATCGAGTCCCATCACTAAACCACGTCCCCCAGTGCCACATCTCTTATATACCTCCAGGGACAGGGATCCACCACTTCCCCAGGCAGCCCGTTCTGGTGCTTGACCACACTCTCCACCAAGAGAGAATTTCTTTCCATCATTTTCATTTCCTCTTTTTCTTACCATCAGTTTAAAAACTGCGTATCAAAGATTGGCTCAGTCGAAAACTGAACTTGGAAAATTCCTGATTCAAGATTCCTTCTTTATCCATGATCAGGGTGAAAAGAGAAAACTGGCTGGGCATCGCATCATCCAACCTGCAGTTTCCAGCTTCACCTTCAGAAATTTGGTCACTTCAGAAGCCTTTTCCAAACCTCCCTCAGTTTAACTCTGACCTCCCAGTGACAGAAGACCATGGATTGTCAGAACGGGGCACCCATGCTCGTGTTTAGCACCGCGCTGGAGAAGTGGTGCAGCGCCTCTGCACGAGGGAAGGGTGCCAAAGAGGAAGCTGCTCTGCTTAACGGGAAGTCTCTACAGGAGTTATAAAAAAAAAAAAATCTAACAAATTTACATAATGCCGGACAAAATTAGATTCTGAAAGTAGAACAAAGAAGAAATGTCACCACATGAAATACGTTGATTCGCTTTTTGAAGAAGAGAGCCCAGTGTTTTTCCCTCCTTATTTCAATCTCAAGGTTAATCTCCCTGGGTTCTCTCCTCTCCAAGATAAGCAAAATTCTCACGGTTCTGAAGTGTGAGAAAGAGCGTGGCACTCTTGGACAAGGCAGTATCAAAAGAATTTGCAAAGCTGCTCTGCAGGTACCTTGCTGGGTTTGGAAAGCACAAAGACAGCTCTGCCTCAACTTGCTTCCCCCGATAAGCTGTGCTGTTTGAAGAGCTGAAGTTTCATCTCTCTACAGCAGAAAATCTTTTCAACCATGCCACTTTGACAGTTGCTCATTCAGACAGAAACGTTTCCTAAAAGCTAAAAAAACACTGTCTTTTGTAGAGCTTATATTCTACAGAAATTGCTCATGCATATTGATGTAGCATGCATAGCTCATGAGTTCCTTTCGCTTTTCTCCGAGGGATGGCCTATTTTTTTGGAGGTCTGCTTCGAGCCTCACTTCTGCAGAAATCTGGTATCAGGAATTTCAAACAAAAACCCTCACGTGATCCTCAAAGATATTCGAGTCAGGGTGAGTTGGAGATGTTGTGATCTGGATGGAGCTGACATCCCCTGGCTTTGCATCAAGCTGACAATTCATGTTAGATCAGGGTTGCACCGAAACGCCTCGCTGAGACAAACACAAACCTGGCGTAAAGAAATACTGCTTCCATTTTTGTGTTTCCCCTAACCAAAGGTTTTATACAAATAGAGCTAAGCAATTAGAATTAATCTTGGGAGGTTATTTCTTTTAATCCACAACTACAGTTTTGTTAGTTCTACCAGGAAAGGAAGGATTCATGAAAATACGAGCTTGTGTTGCATCAAAACTTCTAGAAACACACACAAATTCTTCAGAACAGTAAGAACAGAGCAAGAGCCTCTGAAATTGTGGCTGTTGGTCAGCAACGATAGGCAAAATAGAAGAGACTGAACTGAGCTCACAGTGGAGAACAGAAACACCTCAGAAAGAAACCGTACTTCTAATGGGATAGTTTTGTTGAAAAAAAAATACATTCACACCTGCTTTACTTTAGGATACTGAGGTAAAGAAAGTGACCCAGAAATTGAAAAAAACAAACAAACTATTTTATGCTCATTTCTCATGTGGAAAATAGATCTGACTCTGTACATATCCCATTGGAAGAAACTGATTTCCCTGTTCTTACTGAAGGATTTATCAGAAAATTGCAGAAATATTAGGAATTAAGAAGAAACAAAAAAAGGCTACCAAAAAGCTTTTTTTTGGACCAAGTTTTCGTCTTTGCTTTGATCTCTCTCTCTTACACAGTCCTGGTGCAAAACTCCCGAGGTTGCAGGGGCTCGAGCTGTCATTGACATCACCTGCTATAAACACCCGAAGCGTTCAAAGTCTTGCAGCAAAGTCCTCCCTCCGCAACCGTCACGGGTTTCTGAGCGGTACAAGGCCGTTTTCAGAACTGAGCCCTAATTAATTTCGCTCAACAGAAGAAAAGACGAAGTTGCAACAGAACAATCGTACACCCTGCCTAAAGTGTTCTGGGTTCAGTCGTGCTTTAAAAAAATGAGAAAAGGTCATCATCCATCTCTAGACAGCAGTCACAGCACTGCTCTGAACTTGCCTGATGTTTCACCCTCTGCTGGTGCCGCCCTGGTGAAA
Source organism: Anas acuta (assembly GCF_963932015.1). Classification (NCBI taxonomy): domain Eukaryota; kingdom Metazoa; phylum Chordata; class Aves; order Anseriformes; family Anatidae; genus Anas; species Anas acuta. The sequence continues at coordinate 9,450,940 of NC_088989.1, read as the reverse complement.
TAAATACAATTCGGAGCCTGTAGCTGCAGCCTTGGCACCACAGAGCAGCCCCAGTGCTGCGTGAGCCCTGCTTCATCCCAAGGTTTGACTCTGCAGCCTGCCACTCACCTCTGGCATGCAGACCTGGTGTTGGCCCACAAGAAAAGCATATTTAGGAGGCAGAAAGCAGTTTGGGAAGGACAAACTCCACCAGCATTACTGTGTGAGGCTTGTGGAGCTGTCAGTGCACAGCCTAGTCTGCCACACGCTGCGGAGAGGAGAGCTCAGGTTAAATTCCAAGTCCTCTCTAATCCATCCACTCTCCTGCACAGGACAGCGCAAATTTCAGCTGCCAACAAACAGGATCAGTGGGACTCAGCTAGGAAATCTCCATGTACGTATTTCTCAAGCTGTTACGCTATTCCTCCTGAGAAGATTCAGAAGCAAATTAAAAAAAAAAAAAAGCTTAAGCAATACGGTGAGCCAGAAGGCATTGTTACAAAAGAGCTAGGAGATTACTTTCAGAGATTTAGAGTGAAAGAAATGCACCAAGAAAGCTGTAAGACTGCAGATGGGCATAATACTGACACAAGACTCGCAGCTGTACTCATAGGAGGTGTTTTTTTTTTGCCCGAGAGCAGCGGGGCACGCTGCACTCATTCACTACAAACTGCCAAGAGCCCTGCAATGTGCCCCACCGCTGCGCTCACCTCAGCTCTGGTCTAGGGGCCAGCAAAACACAGGAGAAAATTCTTTCTGGCCACGTGGAAGATGTATGGGTAACAACCTGAATGAACCGAGTGTGAGCAGTGGCTCAGGACACAGTTCACGGGGCAGCTAACCCGAACTGAGAGCACTGCTGCATGCACACGGCTTGGGTAACTGCAGTGAGTAATCCCTGTGCAACCCCAAATAAAAAGGCCTCTACCTGACAGTCGTAGCTTCTACGGGCATTTTTTTCCCTTTTCTAATAACGATGAAGAGGAGAAACAGCTGCTTTGTAAAACAGCTTCACGGTGCACAAGTGAGCTCATTTATGTTGTGCCATCCTTAACAGCCGCAGCACAGGGAGCTGGCAATGGACTTCAGCTGTGTTGTGCTGCTCCTGTGCTCACCTTGTCCAGCTGTTTCTGCACAAGGACTGAGCAGTTTCTGAAAGGTTGTTTAGACATTTTTAATGACTTCTGCCTTGCCTCTACCTCCCACCAAGGCCACACTCAGCAGCAGCTGTGCACAGATCTTTTGCTCGCTGCAGTGCCCCGCTGGCTGTAAGGCACACTTAACGTCAATCACAAAGCGTGTGGGCTGTAATCACCCTCCACGTTTGTGGCTCATTTTTCCAATCAAGTTGAGGAGTTCGGCAGCCTGGGCAATACAGGACAAAATCAATTTCTCTCCTCAATGGCTTCACGAAGTTGTCACAGCTGCAGGGTCTGGGCTCTCCAGCCAGCTCTCCTATCTTGCCAACCAGAAGTCTAAGAACTTTTTAAAAAGCCCTTTGAGAGTCAAAATAAACTGAGGACAGTTACAGATATCCTCTTATTCTCCTGAAGTTTACTCTACTACTAAAACACCGGCATTATGAATCTGACAGGCAACACCACAGCTCTTGTACAGCACAGCTTCCAGGATCTTTTGGGAAACCAGAGCAGAGCAAGGACAAAGGTACTCAAACATGTTCCTAGGGTTACAGCTTCAGATGGTGTGCCCACGTAATGCTGGCTGGATGTCAAAATGCAGAACAGCACAGCCATAAACCTGCATGCCCCAACTAATCTAGGGCTCCCAGCTACTCTGAAATAGCGCGTTATCGTTGCCAAACACCACCCGTGGGTTTTGCGGAGAAGTCAAATTTGCATGTCATGGTCTACCACTTATAGCCAATAATATTTAGATATTTACTAACTTTTTACTACTATATTTAACAATTTTGCTTAACCTCACATGTCCTCAGGTTCTTATGGGCACTAACCCTGAACATACATTTTTCAAACTCTTTTATGTACATACACTTAAATATTTCAAGGAGCTTTAAGCACATGGGAGTGTATTAAGGTATTTAGGCACAGCCAGTCTTTTCTGATTGCCACTTTATGTAGTATACAAGTTCCATTAAGTCATTATGGTGTAAAAAAGGATGTCTGCCCAACAGTACAGGTTCTCTCAGACAAGCACCCCACACTACACACTGGTCATGGTTTGCAGAGTGCTGGGGGAGGCAGAAGTCACTCATTTGACATCTTGCTCTTTACAGCCTTCCTGCAATCGCACCGAACGGCGTTCTGCGGGTGCCAGCTCCTTTGGGTAGAGCTGCTCGTTCCGGCTGCCAACCTCCACGCACATGACTCTGGATCTGCTAAAGATGGTATTTGAGAAGGACGCCTGCCAGCTTCCACCAAGCAGCTCTGCAAACTAACTGCTCTGTGTCAGCGCAATTTGAGTGTGTGGAAGGGTTTCAAAGGGCTGTGTTTTTATGAGCAAACACTCATTTAGTTGAATTAAGAGACAACATCAATAAGGTGAGCGAAAAAATGTGAAAAGAGGTTTAACGCTGGCAGATCAGCAGCAATAACAGATTAATAGATTCAGTACTGTGTTATGGCATTGAATCTTTTTTTGCATCTATATTTTTATTCTTCAGAGGATGGGGTTCAGAGAAATGCATCAAAAGCAGTTATTTCACGGATCAAGGGAAATATTCGCTGTCAGGTAAATATTAGCAGGTTACTCATATTAATTAACATTTTAAGTTCTACAATCAGTTTTCTCAGTTTTACAGTCCTTTCAGTTTCAGTGAAAAGCCTGCAGCAGTAGAGTGCCTGTAAAACAACATCCCTCTCTTTCAATGTGCAAAAATGTGCTAGCTTCCACGTGACTGACAATCAGCTTCTAAAAAATCTTAAAGTCAAGGTAACATTTTTTACAAACTGTAATTACAATTGCTTTATCTCATTGTTTAGATGGCCACTATATGAATTTGGTAAAAAGAAACAAACAGAAAGATCCATCTCATCATTGAACTAGAGAAAACACAGTCAGTTATTTGGAGCATCGCAGATATTCCAGGCGTGTACAGAGACCCTCCGCAGAGCCAGGAAGTGTCATTCACGACCAAAAACAATATGACCTCATCACACTCTTAATTGCTCGCCAGTAACAGGGTCAACTTTGTTTGTGTAACTGTTGAGTATCGTACTGTTTGTGTGCGTCTGCTGATTCTGCCACTCTAGGACTCACAAGCACTCAATGTGGAGTTGACGGTCAGTTTGAAAACAAACTCACTACTGTCCAATTTAAGTCATTTTTTTTTTTGAAAGATACTGGATTTTATAAACATATCTACTTCTCAAAAAGAACTGCTGTAAATTCCTTTGCTGGTCTGCAGGCAATAGGTGCTGCTCTGCTTTCAGGAGTATTGTCCTTAACAAGTGTTGATTGTGGGATCAAATGGGCCTTTTGGGGAATTAAAGGTGATCTGCTTCAATTCACAGGCCTCTTGGTCAGAGAATCACAGTTTTGGAAAATATTAGCTTGAGATTTTCTTCAGGCATGTTTAAGCGGTAGTTCAATTATCTATTTAGCTTCGTTAGGAGTGAGAACAACTTTGGCTTTAATTTGCAAGGAATGAAAAAGGTAGCCAAGAGGGTTTCTAAGGAAGATCACCCTTTACCTCGACGCTCGAAGAAAACAGCAATTTGACAGTCAGCCTGAAATAGCTGAATAAAGGTTAAAAAAAAAAAAAAGGAGGATTTACGAGCAGAGCAAATTGAGTACTACTTATTTAGACTGTTTCTAGCTAATAACAGTACAGATTGAAAGTATGAGGACGTAAAGATCTGAATACCTGGTTTTGGTCTTAAAAGAGCGTAGACAAAACGCCATATAAGAAACACACTCACAAGATCCTTCAATTTAACCTTCAGAATATGAATCACCTGCTGACAACATAACAGCAGAACATTCAAACCCGGCTTTGAGCTCATTCGCTGTATTTGGTTTTTAGTTTGCTTTTGGATTTGTATTAGTCTCTTCATTTCTTGTGATAACAAATTGCTCTGAGTTCATGTAATGAATTGCCTTCAACACCGTTTCTCCTGAAAATGGTCTTTAATTTACCTTCTTCTTTCCCTGTCAGGGGCAACCATTCATTCTTTAGTGTGAGCTAATGCTGAAAAAGCACTACATAACCACTAGACATCACAAAGTCCAGCCCTGGAAACAAAAGGAGATGAAATCAGCAAAGTGAACTAGGATGCTCCAAAGGAACAATCACAAATATCCCCCAAAACAAGACACTGTAACAGGCAGTCCTCAAATAAATAAATAAAAGAGCTCAATGAGATTAGAGGAGAAAAATGTTAATACAGATCTGACAAAAAAAATCAGCCTCTATTTATGCATCTCCTCTAAGTTAATGGAAAATAATGATAACATGGCTCAAGATGTTCTGTCCAATTTCTTTCTCCTCTATGCTAGCTAACACAACCCAAATTCTTTCCCCTGTAGTTTGTCTGAGAAAACAAGTGAAATCACAAGTTTCCTTGGGGGAAGAGAGGGGAAGGAAGAAACAGGGTTGCTAAAGCATTGTAAGAAAGGATGCCAGGAAACAAAAAGCACATGCTACAGATACACAACAGATTTCCAAGTTAAGAAATTTGCAATTCTTGCACCACCGTTGCTAGAAAACAGAGTGAACGTGGCACTTCAAGAACCCGAGACTCAGTGAGTGGCTTACAACATCACATTTTTTCAGGTTTCTACCCAGATTTATTTTTATCTTCTCACGCAAAACCCACAACGTATAGCACTTCACTTTTAAGCAAATAAGCAGGCACATTCTTGAAGTGAAAGGAATCTAAAATGTTCTCTCCTTGGGCTTAAATGAGTCTCATTTGGGGCCAGATTCAATCTAGCAGGTTGGTATTACCTGGTAAACCATCATCTTTGCTGTTTTAACATCAGTGAGACCTCCAGAATCCTTGGAAAAACTGATTTCAACTTTGGAAGCTAGATTTTAATGGCTAAATAAAGTATTGCTTCTGTTAATTTAATTCAAGAGAACAATATGGCAGGCGTTGCCTTTCTGAAGGGTGCCTCATCTGAAGGTAAACAGCAAGCAGAAGAAAAACATTTCTAAATCTTTGCTTATTTGCTAAGAACCAAGAGCAACTGGATCAAAAGTGCTGACCAACGATTCTCATTTGCTCTTTTCTTTTGCCTCCCTTTTCTTACAAACTGCAGGGAGCTGCAGGCATTCAGAGCTCAAACTGCACGTTTTGAAGAAATCACAGTCAAGAATTTGAAAGCTAAGAAAGAGTAAAACAGTTCATTTTCTGTGGTGGTGAATGCTGGGAATAGGCACAACAGGCAGCAAAATCAGCTCGAGCTGCAGTATGGGCACACTTTATAGCCTGTAAGCTTTAGTCTTCAGGCTTTATGTTTATATTATTTCCCTAAGACTCTGATGTATAAAGGAAGAACAAGATCTCTCTGCAATTAATAAAGGTCCAGGCCAAATTAATGTGAATTAAAATCTATCCAACGAGGTTTTTATGTGCTGCAGTTACCTCTGTCTTCGGGGGTTGCTCCAGAGAACAACAAGCACTAGGAGAGACCTGCTACAAGGTAGACACGTTGCTAATCTCAACCAAATGCCAACACCTTGCTGCTTAGGAAACTCAGCTTTCCTCTGACCTGTGCTCGGACCAAAGCACACTGACAAGGCAGAAAGGGAACCTCCTCTGACTTCCAGTCTATGCTAGAGTCATCAGTCACACAAAGAGAAGGAAAACTTCACAGAAGTCTTATTGAATATAACACCACGGAGCTGACTTGGAGTGGGAATCTTCTGTGATGAATTAGTCACTACAAGAGCTGGCAAGTTCATTGTACTTTAATTGCTTGTCACTGCAACGGGAGGGTTAATGCCTGGCACGACAGCTGATCTGTCTTTTTTGAAAGTCTATGATTATTCACTCAGAACCAACAAAGTGAGGTGTTTTTGTTAGAACTGGAGTTTTAGCACATCTTCCTATCTGTCAGTTATCTTCTGGAACACAGATGAACCAAACTGTACCAGCTATTATTCGATTTGTTTCTTTTCTATGCATCCTCTTTGCATTGGTGCCAAAGTGTTTAACTCAGACTTTGGGCACGAATCTCAGCTCTGCAAAAAAAAGTTGTAAGAATCAACAATACAGCAGGGAAGACTTTCAGGCCCCCAAACCAGTGTGCAACAACTGCAAACCTTTGAATCTGTTTTGAACAAGGGACCTTCAAGAACATTCCTCTAACCCCCCCATACCAGTAACATTGCCACAGCTTTCAGTTCAGAGTGTACAGTTGGCATTTGCCTTCTCAATTAACTTACTTTACCCCTGTGTTAGTGCAGAAACCTTTCCTCACCTTTAACGTGGCAGCCAAGCTGGCCATGTGTTCATTCAGAGTGCTCTCCGACTCCTTGTAAGTCAGGCAGGTGAACTGATATTCCTCTGGATCAAAGGCATCTGCTCCCTGCTGCTCCACGTCGTTAGCTACCCCATCATAATAATCCTCAATATCCCCAGGATCCTCATCCTCTTCCTCCTCCTCGCAATTAGGGTCATAATCCTCTTCGTTGCTGTCAGAGCCCTGGCTGTTCATGTCCACGGACATCTTAGTGCCCTGCCAAACTGCAGACCAGGAAAGCAATTGCAGTGTCTTTCTCTCCTCCAAACTTTATCGTTCTTTTGATTTCATCTGAGCTCTGTCTCCTAAGGGGGGAAAAACAGGTTTTTTTCTGTTGCCTAAGAAATAGTAAGAGAGGACACGGCAGCATCGCATGGGTGATTGAACAGCCAGGGAGAGCCCGACACAACAACCCAGCTGAGGATCTGGCTGCAACTCGTGCATCTGCAGAGCTGCTCTGACCGGTGAGGTCTAAAACCTCGGAGATGGGTTTTTATTGCATTGCTGCCTGGCCCCCAGCAAGGGCCCCAAGACTTCTGTCATTCGGAAAGCAGCCCCATAGCGTTCACTACGCATCTTTTCAGAAATCCATCCAGATTTTCAACATTAAGCTTTTACTGACAGCCCGTAGTAGTGCAGAAAAGCCTCATCTGCATTTCATCAGCAGGATAAAAACACCTTAACTATGATCACAGGAGCTATGAGGGAACCTGTGACACCCTGTACATGTCCACGTTGCTTCAGACCCACAGGATTCAGTGGGACTTTAGAAAACATGACAGGCAAACAGAACTTTCTCAGACACTCCATTTAACCCTCTCCAACACCATCCCAAAGAAACAGTGGTGTTAATAATCCCTTTAACTAGGTTTTGCAGGATGTGATGTGGCTTGGGCCTCACCTCTTGGGGGGGTAATAAAATAAGTGCTCATTACAGTCTCAGCGTACATACTTATTACCTTCTGAACATAAACGTTTGTACTCAAGTGTTGGCAGCTGCTGTTCGAGAGGAATCAGAAGAGCCAAGCTATTTTTTCAGTCTCACCAGTATTGGAAAATTCATGTGTTTGACTTCACTTACTGGGGCTACACTAGAAGAAGGTTTGTAACTAAAACGACATGAATTGGAGCTCTGAGAGGTTCAGCAGGTAGAGCACTTACCATGTAACCAATTCCTTCAGTTTCAAAAGAGAATCTCTTAAACACAAAAGAGTTAAAACACAGTGCTGCGACCAAACTTTTTGTATGAAAATACAGATGTAAAAGTTGTATTTTCTATAGGCAGCATATGTTGGTTTCTTACATGTACGTGGCATTTCACTTTATCTTGTTAGCCCTGATACATACACACACCCCCACAGTTTCACAATTTGTAGCTGCTAGGGAGCCCATAATCAAGCTTTGACATTCCTGACTTCAGAGCAGAGAAAATCTCAGCCATAAGTTTTCATTACTTTCCCTCACTTTGTTTTCTGGTTCCAATAAACTGCCCAGGCAGCACAGATAAAGCACTGAGAGATGCGATGCACCACTCATCTGAGGAACTGAGGCGAGCTCAACAGATACAAACCTCCCCCAGTGCGAGAGGCTGGCCAGGAGCTAATTATATTATCCCTGGAACTCTGGTCTCCGTTCCTCTCATTTGCCTCTTGATTTCTTAGCTGCTCACAGGGTAACATACAGACCCTTTACATCACTGCCTCCTGCAGAACTCGGGAGGAGCAGCGGCGCTCTGTCTCCACGTTGGAAGGACCCAGATGCGCAATCTGGTTTGGCAGACACAAGGGAAACCTATACTGACCCCCCTCCCCAGGAGCTAAATGCATGGCAGCTGTGCTCAGCAAGCCTCAGAGCACCACGAGACCCAGGCACGTTTCACCAGAGGAGCTCCCAAACTCATTCTGATCATCCCACATGTTAGAGACAGAAAAAGCACGTTTAACTGATGGTCTGTGTGCAACCTCAGCGTGTCTCAAAGCAAGGAGCTGCTTTTAGAGGCCTCAGCAGAGCGAGGGGCCTACACAGTACCTGAGCGGTGATGTGCCAGCCCTGGGGAAGAGAGGCCCATGGGAGGGCAGAGCCTTTCTCCGGGCACCTAACGTGTACTTGAACTAACAGAGAACTGCTCGTGTGGGCAAACGGGGCGTACCAGCAGGGAACAGGCAGCAGACTGGATGTCTTTTGTGAGTCCTGTCACAGCGCCCTAGGAAAGCATTTATTTCCAGCATAACTTAACGCCGGATGGATGTGTGTGACAGGGAGGAGGACGAAGGCTTCTGGGGACAAAACAAAGCCAGGTGCCAAGAAAACAAGGGCCAAAACTCACCTAGCGCTCAGCCTCACGCTCTCAGACCTGGTCAGATCTCTGCTTACAAACTAAGACAAGAGATAAACTAGAGCTATAAAACGTTGGCTAAGACAATAAGGATGATAAACTCAAAAAGAGGGTCAAAAGAACAAAGAGTATTTGGGGTAACTTACCGTAATCCCCCAGATCAGCTTATAAAGTTTTAAACAACGTTTAGATCGCTTTCCTACGTGGAAGTAAGATGAGGTCCCACTTCACCACCTCCATCATTGGTGCTCCTTCACCTTTCACCTGCCCTAGCACTGATCCAGCCCCCTCTCTTCCTCCAGCCACCCTGTAAATGCCCCCATCCCCATGCCCTGAGCCGCCAGCTCCAGCAGGGATGTCCCCTCTGCCCTCAGTACAGCCAGACAGCAAGTTCCCGCATTCCTCCTCGTTTCTGTCTCACCACATCACTTTTCTCTGACTCCTTGCCCTCTGTGTCTACCTCTGTGGGACTTCTCAAACTCTTTTGGAAGGCGCTCCTCCCTGCTACTTTTTCTGTTGGGATTTCACGGTTATTTCAACGAACTTTTTCTGCCATTTTTCCTCTCACTCCTGTATTGACAATCCTCAACGTGACTCGAGTTTGCCTCCGGAATTACTTACCCACGCCAAGTTTAGGCGGACTGGCCCCCTCGCCTTCCTCGGAAGCCCTCTACAGCCCCTGCTCCGCGCTCGCTACCAGCGTTAATCCCATCTCTGCCTATGCCTCTGGAGCCTGTAATCCAGGGATCAGCCTCAATCGCCTCCTCACACCCTCAGCACGCGCCCCCCGCCGCCTCCCCCTGCCCCGAGCTTCCACCCGTGATTCTCCCACCCCAGCAGCGAGCACCCAGCGCAGCAGCTCCCCCCTCGCACCACACCCGCAGACACCGCCGCCCCCCGCCCCCAGGGGCCCCGCGGGCTCCCCTCCCACCCCCACACCGCGCTGGGCCCCCCGAGCCTGCCTCACCCCCACCGGCACCGGCGGGGCCCGCTCCCGCTTGGGGACACCCCCACGGGCCTAGCAGTGCCCCCGCTCCCCTCAGGGCCCCCTCAGGCCCCCCCGGGCCCCCCCCCCGCACTCACCAGGCTCCGCGGCGGGCGGGGGAGGCGGGAGCGGCGCCCGGGGCTCCTCCTGCCGGGCCGCCGCTGCTGCACGCCGGAAGTGCCGGCCTCCGGGTGGCGTCACTTCCGCCGGGCGGGGCGGGCGGGCTGTACCACTGTGAAGGGTGGGGGGGGGGGGGCGAAAAGGGAGCGGGGCGCTACCACTGAGGGACGGAGGGGGGGGGGGACACGCGGGGACGCGCCCCGCTCCCGGCGTGCGCCGCGGCTCGGCTCTGGGGGAAAGGTCGCGGGGCGGCGGGGGCGGCGCTCGCTCGGCGGGGACGGAACGGCCCGGCCCGGCCCCGGCTCTGCCTCAAGCCCCGCCGCCACCGCCTCCTCCTCCTCCACAAGCCGCCGCCGCCGCCATGGCTGAGCAGCCGCAGCCCATCAGCCCCGTGAAGAATTTCTTCGCCGGCGGCTTCGGCGGCGTGTGCCTGGTGTTCGTGGGGCACCCGCTGGACACCATCAAGGTGAGGGGGGTGTGGGTGGAGGGGGGGAGGCGGGGAGGCGGGGAGGGCGGTGGGAACTACATTTCCCAGCGGGCACCGCGCGGGGCGCGCTTGAGCAGTGCGGGAGGACTGCAGCTCCCAGCGTGCCCCGCGCGGAGGCCGGGACTACAACTCCTAGCGTGCCCCGCGAGGTGCCGGGGCGCCCCCTGCGGGCCTGGGGGCTGCGGGCGGGGGTTGGACAGCGCCCGGCTGCTAATTAGCGGCTGGTAATTAATTAACCGCTGGTAATTAACCGCTGGTGCTCCTCTGCAAAGGCTGGAGCGGTCTGAAGGCTGAAACTGGCCGTCACCTGCGCCATGAAGGCTGCCCTCGCTGCCTGGTGGCTGCAGGGAGATGTTCTCCAGGTGCCACGTTCAGTAGAGCAACGCTCAATAACACAACACTCAATAAACAATGACCCAATGCCCAATAAACTATAACCCAATGCTCAATAACCCAATGCTCAGTACAGCAGCACTCAATAAACCCACGTTTTTTCTCCCTCCCTGCCAGGTCAGGCTGCAGACCCAGCCCAAGCCGCAGCCCGGGCAGCCCCCGCTCTACTCTGGGACCTTCGACTGCTTCAGGAAGACTCTGGTTGGAGAGGTACCGCAAAGCCAGCGGCTCCTCGTGCCTCACGGGAGCGGGGCCATGTGGGGGTGCTCCCCCCCAGGGTTATCCGAGGCTTGGCTTATCGGCTGAGTTGATTCTAATTAAAATGTTTCATCAGTTGGCAGAATTTGAAGGGAGGTCTCGTTGGTGGCGCTCAGCATCCGCTTGTTCCAAATTTAGCCCTCGTTGTTTTGTTAGGAAGTGCTTTTGGTACAAAATATCACGATATTAATGTCTGGAGTGAAAGACTGCAGTTAAAATTGGCTTTGTTGTAGCTGGTGGCACCGTGCTGTGTTCGGTATTCGGAGCTGCCTCTGGAAGTCCTAAAATAGGCAATATTTTTTGTTGGTTCAGGGAGTACTTTTACTTTCTTCTGTGAACTATCTGTGAGAAGGCAGAGGAACATTTGTTTGAATTCTAGGTGATACACATTTTTTTCTTTTTTTGACTAAGGGGACAATTACAGTATTTTTGGTTAATCTTGAGAATGTAGACAGCAGTTCTCGCTCCTGGATCGGCCATGCCATGTGACCGAACTATCGTCTATTTTGTTTTTAGAAAGGCACGCAGCCTTGGTTTAAAGACTTTAAGTGTCACAGAATCCACTCAGCTGCTTCATATGTTTTTCCAGTGCCTATTTGCTATTTGGAAATCATGACTATAAAGCCCAGGCGTTTATTTACTTGTCTTAAGTCTGATTTCTAACCACTGGACCTTGTTAGGTAACTTTCTCCTAAATGAATGAGCCGTCTCATATCTGAAATCTGCTTTCATGATGGCATTCGCAGCCTGTTATATAACCAAAGTAAATCTCGTTTCCGTGGTCTCTCCCACAAAGCACTGAATTGCTCTGCTAGCTCTGAATCCGTTTTAGTTTTTAACACCCCTGCTGAAGCACGGACGTCAGAGCCAAACTGTAATAATAGCCTTCTGATTCGGCGTTCAGAAGTAGCGCTGCCTCTCTGCTCCCACTCAATACTCATCTGTTTCTGTGAGGAAGACTGAAACTTCTCTGCTGAGGCCTTTTGTTTCCCCTTGCTCACAGGAAGGCTGAGCAGGAGTGTCTGTTTTTTGTGAACCCAACAGGATTTCATTACAGAGCCAGCTGTGTCTGTAAGCACATGGCCACCTGTTGGGACACACTGACTTATTCTGGGGAGGAGAGAGGATGAGTGGATTGACTAGCAAATACACAATTTGTGCACCTAGCCTTTATCTAGACAGATAAGTGCTTCCTTTTTATAAGAAAAAAAAAAACAACACTTCAAAGGCAAGGTAAATGAAATAAACACTGCCACTGGTTCTGCATTAGAATTTTTCCATGGGTGCAGCCTGATGAAGGGAAATGTCAGGGATGCAAATTTATATGATGAAGGAAAGGAAGAATGATTTCCTCTTGAACTCATTCCAAACTGTGTTTGTGTGGGGAGTAAAGGAGCTCAGGTTAGTCTCCTTGCCTTTTTACCTGAAGAGTGAATTTGCTCCAGCATTCTCAGGCTCAGTGTCAGGGTTTTACACTGCTGCCTTTGATGACTTACCGATAAAGCACATTTTTTGTGTGTACCTGAGAGAAAGGACTTTTTGACCCGCTCTTATAGGAGTTTCATTCAGGTGGCTTTCAACTAAACCTCCTCGTGCTTGAGGTGTAAGTTCTGGATGATGGGTGTTGGAACAGTAGGGTGGTAAAGGGGCCGGTGCTCTCCAGGAAGGGCAGCGTTCCTCTGCACCAGTTAAACGTGTATAATTGTAAACAAACAATAGATGCTGTTATTGCTCTGATTAATATGACTGGCTAGCTGATATTATCTTGTACCTTAGCATTTTGCTTGTCAATAAACAGAAGTATGTGCAGAGTGTATGCCAGAAAAGTAATTCTTGTGATGCTGTTTCTTGCAGGGAGTCCGAGGCTTGTACAGAGGAATGGCAGCTCCAATTATCGGAGTGACCCCCATGTTTGCTGTGTGCTTCTTTGGATTTGGCTTGGGAAAAAGACTCCAGCAGAGAAAACCTGATGATGTTTTGACGTGAGTTTCTGAGTTAAGCAGAGAGTTGGGAATGGCACCCTGAGGCTCTTGCAGCTTCTTTATTGTCACACTTCGAGTTGTGGTGTAAATTTGTCTCTTCTCCTAGGTTATAAATATAGTTCTGAAAAATAAAACACTCGTGTGTTTGAACGCTTCTGGAAGCGTGGGACTGATAGCACAGGCTAAAAGCAGCCAGCACGTGGGCAGGTGCTATGCAATTCCCTTTCTACGCAAGAGCGAGCCATTAAGGAACAATTCCATTTTGGTGGAGTACAGTGTGAGTTACGTAATGATAGCCTGCGAACACTTGCTATTAACAGAAACTAGGGAATAAATACATTCGTGGTCGAGCAATCTTGACAAAATTGACATTCAAAAATCCAGATTTTCTCTTCCCTGCTACTTGTGACTCTGCTGATCCCTTAGTTTAGGGTTTAGTAGTAGTCATGGAAATGTTTCATTATTAATTTCCAAAAAGTAGTGCTTATGAGCAGCCTTTCTCTCAGACATGTCAAATCTTATAGAAAAGAGAAGGGAAGCTAAGAAAACTTAGTATTGCTCTCTCCAAGCTAACTTATGCCTGAGGAAAACTCTCCCAGAAGTGCTCCCTTAACTTCTTTGCTGAATTGATTTATAGCTCCCCAGGAATAGAACTGTAGCTTAGCAACATGTCGTGCTATTATTTGTGCAATACGTAGGAGCCCTGTTGGAAAGCAGGAGCCCATTGTGTTGAGCTGAGCGTGGTGGGGTGGGAAGAGACGGTTTCTGTTGGAGCCTCGCCTGCTGTCTGGGTGGTGTGAGCACACCTGGCACGGAGCGAGCTCCCTCTGCTTGGGTCGTGCAGAGGGAGGCAGGGCTGGGCTGCTGGGGCGCTTTCCTGGCTCTTTACTTTGCCACAGTGGCATCATCCTGCAGGCAAAGCTGAAGAGTAAGACAGGGAGTTGGTAAAGATTGGAGAATTCAAGGAAACAAACGGGCTGTGGGCTTACTGCCAGCAGCCTGAACACCTTGGGGCTTTGCATTTTGCACGCATTGTATCAAAGGGAAGTTAACGGGGAAGGTGGAGAAGTGCAGTGTAGTCTGTTGGCTGTTTATGTAGAACTCCTCCTGCTGCTCTGCCTTGGAGAGAAAGAACACAGGTCAACAACTAGGTGGTAAATCTGTCATTGTGCACAACTGTGCTGCCCCTTAGGTGCACTTTACACAGCAAGATACGGTGCTCTTGGCGTGTGAGGGCCAGAAAGAAAGGTCAAACTTAGCACCATGGTTATGGGTCTGAGGCAGGCAGGAGGACAGTGGTTCACCACGCTGATTTTGCAGGGAGTTTTTGGAAGGAAGGAGATGGAAAGAAACCCGAGGAGCCTATTCTGTCTTTTCTGAGGCTGAATAATCTCAAGGTGAGCTAGAAAACTCAAAGCTTATTCTGAGCAGGAGGTGCATGTGAAGTGGTGGGGGCGGTTTCAAAGGTCCGGAAGGTGGGAGTGGAGAAAATTGGATGGGAATTTGAGAGTAAAGAAAGGCGTAAGAATTGGAAAACCTGACTAGAATGCCATCTCTTTGGCAAATGGAGACAAGTGAAAGGTGTGGAATTTAATTGAGATATTAGATCTTACTAAGGAAGGGTTGGATGTCAAAATGCATTTGTGATGCAGGAAGCCTGTGTAAGGGATTTCTGTCACAGACTTTTAAATGTGAAAGTAGATGCAGAGTGTGGGGGGATGATGCAGGCTGGCAGGACAGACTCGACAACAGCACAGAACCTCTGAGGGGTTACAGAAATGAGGCTGTTGACTGCACAAGCAGGGCGAAGCGTGGAGGCTGAGGTCACTGAGAAGAATACGGGAGACTGTGGGAAGAAGAGACTGTTGAGAATAAAAGTCAATGGGGAATGCTGTATAAAAACCACAAGTGTGAGGAATATTAGCAAATACAATAGCTGTGAAGAGCTGACTTATGGTTGCTGTGGGAACCAGGGCTTTGAATCCTAGAGATCTTAAATGTTTAGCTCTAATTATGCATTGATGAAGCACTTCTGCACTGATCAAAAGGAGCGGATGCATTTCTAGTTCCACTGCCAACCTTGTATGAAGCAGAAAAATCTTGTGATACAGAAATCTTTCTGCCCTTCATTTACTGTGCTGTGTCAGGGTCTCACTTCTGTTTCCTCTGGGCAGATATCCTCAGCTGTTTGCAGCTGGCATGCTGTCAGGAGTGTTCACGACTGTGATCATGGCTCCGGGAGAGAGAATCAAGTGCCTTTTACAGGTAAGGAATTGGCTGCTGGTGACAGCAATTTAATGTTAGCAGTCTTGACTTTCCACACCGGGAACTTCCTTGGTTAGTGTGTTTGCTCTGTTCTGGTTTTTGACAGGACTGAGACAACTGTCATTTAATGCAGCCGTGTCACGAAGAAGCATTACACACCGTGACAGTATAAGTGCACACAGCATTTGCTGCTCCATTCACTTCGCAGAGCACAAGCCTCACACTGTGTGGCATTATATGAGGCATCAGTGGATGACTCAGTCTACTTTAAAGTATGGAAAAGTACAGCTCTTCAGAATGAAACTTTCTCTGAAAAAATTAGTTAAAAAATCCTGAACTACTAGGTCATAAGACTTCCTATTGTAAAGATTTTTCCATTTTCTTGACAAGTTCTCAACAGGCAATTGAGGAAAGTGCTTCAAAATACATGGAATAGTTTTTTAATGTTTGGGTGACTGCTGGCTCTACACCTCCTCGAGGGTTTTTTAAAGCGTTGTAGGAAAATGTAAACCTGAACAAAAAAATAAATATTGTCGGTAGCAGAGATGGGAAGGTTTGCTTATGTCAGGCTCTCCTGAGCTCTTTCAGCATGGTGGTGGGTGTTCACGTGTCAGTTCCGACAGATGTGCTGTTCTCGTGGAGTGTTCTATGCACATACAAATTGTTTGGAGTTTTCTGAATTATTTGAAGGCTACTTTTTGTCAGTGCAAGTATTACGTAACTGGTTTCAGTTGTTTCAAACTTACACTGGCGAAAAATAAGGGAGAAACTAGCCACTGCATGAACAATAAATGTATCCTCAGTGTGAATGGGAGAGCACTCTTTGAGGAAATGATGCGGAGGCTGCATATGCAGGAGTGCCTCCAGAATGCATATGTGCTCCTTCCTCTCTGCAAACGTGCATGTGGCTTTCTGATTATTGACTAAATGATTGCTCACCAGCCAGAAACCTTCACTAGCCAGAAACTGTCACTTTAATCCTTCAGATCCAGGCAGCTACAGGTGAAACTAAATACACTGGCTCTTTGGACTGTGCAAAACAGCTGTACCGCGAGGCTGGGATTCGCGGCGTGTACAAGGGGACAGTGCTCACCCTCATGAGAGGTAACGGATGGAAACGTTCTGGTGCTGCTTCATCTTGGGGTGCTTGAAGATAAGAAGCCTGGCATAGTATCATGTGTCTCACTGTCCCTTTAGCCAACTGGAGATGCTTTGTGTCACCTTTTTTTTTTTTTTTTGTCTTCAGAGTTACTCCAATGCCTCAAAGGGACTGAGAAATAAACATGAGATTCTCAGTGAGTGAGGAAGAGATTAGATGGCAAGGATCAGAGGGATATAGGAAATAATTAAGACATGAGAAGCCCAGAGGAATTAAAGGAGAGGAGCAGAGAACAAAGAGAAAAGAAAAATACAGAAGTGGGCTTTTTTTCTTGGGAGAAGTATTGCGAGTGCTGTGTGTGACTGCTGTATAATAACAATTGCTTTAAAAGATATGATTGAAGCAGTTACACTTTCTAACCTTTTGAGTGTGGGTTATTTTGGATTGGGATGTCATGACCCCTCTCAGCAACAGTACCAAAGTAATTGTGCCAGAGGCTGCAGGCTTTACGTGTTTGGGGACTTTCTTCTTTGAATAGTGTTAGATTGTTCCCTGTTCTGGGGCAGTATTTTTCAAGTATAACCTGAAATGTCTGTTTTGATATCCCAGTTTAGGAATTTGTTCTGTCCTCTGCTTCTCATAGTGGTTTTAACAGCTAGCGAGACTGTCAGGGTCCCTAGCCAGAGGCTGGTTGTCCAGCTTAGGCATGAACTAAAAATGGGCTGTGGAAGTACCTGAAAACAAAGCAAAACCAAATCTATCAATAACAACAGCAACAAATCCAGAAATCCAGCTTCATTAGAACAAAGAGTGTGCCAAACTCGTGCAATTCCTGAACTGCACTAGTCTGCTATGGAGCAATTAAGAAAGCTTAGAGCTGTCTCAGCTTAATGGCCGGGTTACAATCTGATTTGAAGGACTGCCAACCGAAGCGTTCAAGGTATTTTTCTAGTTCTTCCCTTCAGCACCTGCTGTCCTTGGGAAAGTTCAGGTTCCTCCATTTCCAGAGCAACAGCTATTTTTGTTTGCAGGGAATGCTCAGAAAAGGAATCTGGATGTATTTAGAGGTGTTGCTGAGTTGGCATGGGACTCCTATGTCTCTAGGCTTGGTTTTGTTTCCCACTACTCAAAGATTTTGTTGTTTATCCACTAGATGTTCCAGCCAGTGGAATGTACTTCATGACGTACGAATGGCTGAAGAACATTCTGACCCCTGAGGGAAAGAGGTTAGTGAAATCCCATAGTCAGCGTTTCCTGGACTAGCCAGACACTGCTGTTTAATTTTCCCCAGTTAAGAAGGGATTTAGAGCAGTATCATTAAAATAACCCCCAAAAATTGGTCACTTATTTTGAGTTGCGTTGTTTTGCTCTGGGGTTAACTGACAGAACAATATTCTGCATTTTGCTCAGATTCTAACCTTGGATCTTATTAGCCAAGTAAAGAATATTTGGAGTAGCTCTTTGCTCTTTCACCCCTCTGTGTGTGCAAAAAGATGGTTTGTTTGTTTTGTGTCCCATCTCAGTCTTCTCCATGCAGAGCATTTTGTGCTTGTGTTGCTGAATTAAAGGATTTGAACCTTTAGAGCGGAGTTGGCAAATTTTTGCCCAGAGGACTCCAGTTCTTGCGCAGATATAGCACTCTTGTCTGTATCTGCAGCATTATGCTGCCTTTGCTTGCCACTTTAGTCAAAACAGATGAGTTTTTACTATTTTTTTTTTTCCCTGCCACAGTGTGAGTGACCTCAGTGCGCCGAGGATCCTCTTTGCTGGGGGCTTGGCTGGGATCTTCAACTGGGCAGTGGCCATTCCACCAGACGTGCTCAAGTCCCGTTTCCAGACCGGTGAGTAGTAGCACACCAACTCTCCTTCTTACTCTGCCTCCCTACTGATACAATGATTCCCATTTTAGTTACCTGTTCTGAAATCTAAGCATGGAAATGATAATAATAGAACCAGGTGTCATGACTGTTTTATTACAAATGTGAGTCTTTGAAGGGCTTTGTTGCTTCACTTCAGACACAGCTGTGTAAATTCTAGCCTGTGCTGCCTGCAATGTTACAGTAACTGGGCGTGCCTTGCTGAGAGTATTGCTTTTGGACTCACAGATCTGCTCGAAGTATCTGTGGCCTAGTTATAGTGAGGATGGCCCCAGGCTTTGAGCTTCAGTGGAGTTTGAGTTCTTCATTGCTTTCTCTGGGAGTGCTATTCAGTGCTTATTTTTACTAAGGCTTTCCTGTAGTCTCTGCCTGTGGACTCAGCTCTCCACTGGACATCCTTTGTGATCATGATGATTTAGTGCAGGAAACTTCTTTTTTTTTGTTATAGTGGCTGCTGTGGTTGTTGGCTATTGTACAGAGGGCTGTGTGTGAAAGACATTGCAGCTTTACATCCTTGTTCCACTGAGCCAATCTACAGTGCTGCTTTGAAGATGACGTGGTTTCACGGTGGTTCCATTTAATTGGGTTGTTTTGCAGAATACTGGTTCAGAGGGCTGGCAGAGGCAGTGCTTTCCAGAGGTGTCAGGAGAAGGAAGAACCTGTTCTTTGAATAGAATACATTTTCAAAACACCTCAGCAAATATTTGTGACATCAGCATTAAAATAGCCTGTGCATTTCACTTGAAGTTTGTTGCTCTTCTTGGCTGGGGCACGTGATAGAATTACTTTCTGCTGCTTATTATCTAGCTTCATCGGTTATTATTGATGGCCTTCCTATCTCTTGGGAGAGCCATCAGCAGCAGTGAGAGTAACAGCTCAGGCATCCAATCCTGACAGAAGTTCCTTTCTTTTCTTTTCTCCTTCATCCCCCACCCTCCAGATGTCTTAATTATGTAAATTCTTTGTGGTGATGGTGAGCACTTAACTTCTGTTTACTGAGCCTTTTGTAAGCCAGCTGTATTATTTCTTTGTTTTTGACTGAAATAAGTCATTTTCCCAAGCTGATACTTTCATGACGTGGCTTCAGCAGCGCTTGGATTCTGGTGACGCTTGGATGGTGTAGCAATACAAACCTGTTAAAAATCCTGGGCTGTTAAATATTCCTTCAGTATTTGTGACTGCCATACAGCTTAGCTAATGTATTTTGTCTTTTGCAGCTCCTCCAGGAAAATACCCAAATGGCTTTAGAGATGTACTGAGAGAGCTTATCAGAGAGGAGGGAGTTGCATCTCTCTATAAAGGCTTCACAGCTGTCATGATCAGGGCATTTCCTGCTAATGCGGTAAGTAAATTGCTGTTCCAGATGGGTTTTGGGGACCTGGCCACCCAGTGCATGTTTGTAGTCTGCAGGGGAGATGACCAGCTGCTTGCTGTGGTACCGTGTCAGTGAGATTCTCATCACTGGAGGTACTTTGGGCTGTTGGTGTCTGCATTCTGAAGTGTACCTTAACCTAGGGGGAGCTACCAACTAACCCAACAAGTTCTAAGCTGTGCACGAAAGCCCTTTGGCTTATTCTGACAGTATTTCATGTCTGATTATACATCCACTGGTAGAATACAGAAACGTGTGGGTAAGTTTGGACTGGCTTCTCCTTCAGTAAATAATGAACTTAATGGATTAGAAGTTCTGCATGTGTATGAAAAGATATAGCAGAATTCTTGCCTCTGGTACAAGATGTTTTTTGCTCTCTTCCTCCTCCCGTATCAGCCATGTCAGGTGTTTATAGTGCTACATTCAGAAGGCTTGTTTGGAATATTTTTTTTAGAATCCTTATTTGTTTTGTATGTTCTCTGTTTCCCAGGCATGTTTCCTTGGTTTTGAAGTTGCTATGAAGTTCCTTAACTGGATTGCACCAGGTCTATGAAGACTGGAAATCAGAGAGGATAAGGAAGAGAGTGCGAGTCTGCCTCAAAGGAATAAATGAATGATCACTTGAAGTTTCGGGAATGATTGCTTGCCTAATACCTTTTTGCCTTCCTCATAATCTTTAGGTGGTGCTATGTGCCGTTCAGAAATGTAAGCCGTAACTCTGAAATAGAGTTGATGAGGAGTTAAAGGTGATGCACCTGTCTTCTGAGCCAACGTGCCACAGCAGTAATGCTGCTAACAGACACGCTACACACACTACCTTAAGTACTTCCTCATGGAAGAAGAGATTTCCTAAATATTAATTCTTTATTTACTGAAGAAACATAGAAATGAATGCTGAAAAACTTATTAGGCAGCGTGTAGTTAACTTTCAGGGCATAAGTTAGCAGCTGCACATACTATAGTATTTACAATCGATGTCCGTTAGCATTCCTGTCTCTTGCAGTTTTTTCAGTTGCCTGTTTGCATGTTGACAGCAAATCCTACGTGCGTGTGATGCAGCAAACACAAAACTAAGCAGGTGAGGTTAGAGTTAGGTTTGGGTGGGTTGAGAGGCATTACAGATACCTTACAGGATATTGCACGCTTACCTTTTCTGCGGAACTAAGGGGAAAAATGAATTACGCTCAAATGTTTGCAGTAAACGTCACTAAGGTTGCCAGTGGGGAAATGTTTACCTGAAATTTTCTCTGGAATCCCTTTGTCACTTTCTGTTCCACTGAACATATCCCAAATGTGGTTTCACAAGAACAGCATGATTCCTAACAGCCCTTGATGTATTTGATGAAATGTTGCATCCTGCAGTTCAGAAATTTTAACGGGACTTCTAAGAACTCTGACACGAGGGGGGTACGTGAAGGTGACACTGGCTCTGCCATCTTGTTTAACTTTATTCTAACTCCTGTTCCTTGGTTTTATTGTACTACTGTTGAGCACAATCACATTTTAATTTGAGAAATGACTAATCCTAACAAGCAAAAAGCACTTTTAATTTCTCCTGGTTTTGATGCGATGTTGTCAGAACTCAATAAAGCTAGCTGCTGTTCGGCTACAATGTGTGCTTTGGTTTATTTTTGCATGGTTGGCTTTGCAAAAGTTTTCCTACTCTTAATTCTGAGTTGTGAATGGGAATTAAGTTGTGCCGTGTTGTGTTTAATCTCTAATGCCTTGCATCTTAGCTTTTGAATTTCTGGGCTCTTTAACATGAGGCCTGGAAATGAACATCCTGCACCTAATGTTCATTTTACAAGTCCTGTTAGGTGCTGTGTTGCAGCTAAAGCTCTTAAGCTGTAAAGTCAGACACTAAACAACACTCCTCATCTGTGGAAAGGATTTTATGTTTTTCAGGAAAAGGACTGGACACAAATACATGGGAACAGAACAAAGCTGATGCCCCACAGAAAAGGCAACTGAGAGGTTGCCCTTGATCCTCTGTGGGCATGTTGGGCTTGCCATACCGAAACAGTCCTCACCTTGGCTTTGCACAGATGGGATCTTTCCTCAGTACATTCCACCCAATGCTGCTTCAGAAGCTTTGGATTCAGTTTTCCTTCCCAACAATTAGGAAGGACCAGAAGGGAACCTGCCTTCCCCGGAGTCCACCTTGGTGATTTACCTTTGGGAGAGAGTGGGAGGTATCAAACCACTGAGAGAGCCCCTGGGGTGGGACAAGCCCGCTTGCTTGGAGTTGGCTTTGTGTTCTCCCTGCCTTATTGCCAGCTCCAGACCTTCCACATTGCCTAGAAACCTGCTGCTGCTCCTGCCTCTAATCACTGCAGCTATGGATGAATGAAATGCTTCAAGCACGAACACAGAGTTAACATTGGTTCAGAGAAGCAGTAAATAAAGACCATTAATCTCCGAAATAGTTTTAAACACAAATCTAGGTTTGCTGAGGCTAAATCCAAACTTGTTTCAAGAGGAACAGGTCTATGCTTCCTAACCACCCAATGCTCTCCCTGTGCTGCCTTGGTTCCCTGTCTGCTCTGGTCATCTTTCTGACTTCGTGCTGAGGCTGCAATGCCTAGCAGTGATTTCTGCCAGCTTTGAAGTGTCATGAAGCTGTTTTTTTTTTTTTTTTTTTTCCTCTTAAGTTATTCATTCCGGGAATACTGACATGGGTTGGGAGGGACAGATGTGCGCATACTCTCAAAATTCCAAACACCTGCCTGTTCCAGCTGTCCTGTCAACTAACGCATCGTGGGCAGCTCCTGGCCTCATAGGAAGCTAGGAAGAACTGAAACAACCGTCCTGGTTCTAAGTGCTGTTTTAGATAGTTTTGTTGTTTTGTTTTTTTTTTTCGATGCGTTTGCCCAGCAGGTGGCTGTCTGGGGCTGTCAGCAAGATGGACAAACCAGCAAATCTGAAGTCAAGGTCGGAAGCAAGCAAGCGAGCACAGCAGCTGGTGCCCACGGGCTGCTGCTTCCATTGGTGGCAGCTGTAGCTTTGTGTCAGGCTGCAGAAGTTTTATGGCCAGCAGGACAGACAGGCAGCTGGAAGGGAGGAGCCTCTTCTCCTTCTCTACCCTGGTGAGGAAAGCTGTCAGCCTCCTGGCTTAATGATAACCTGTGCCGAGGGGGAATGGGAGACCTGCTATGAGCTGGGCACTGAGGGGCCTTCTTGGCGTGTGCTGTCCTGTTCTTTGGGGCTCCAAGGGCTGGGACCTTGGCTGTGCCACCACCAGGTCAGGTTCACCTGCCCATCACCTGCAGCAGGACTTGCTCTGAAAGATATTTCAGTTCTTACTAGTCACTGTAAGCCATCTATCTCCCTTCTACCAAGCTATCCCTCCAATGCCTTTTCTTTCACTTTTTTTTTTTAGCACTTCAGATCCTTTTTCCAATTTCAATTATCCTAATTATATTCTTCCCAAGCTGAAGTTTTCGGAGAGCTTTGCATTTTGCATAATAAAATTCTGGCTGTTTAACATGCTCGATTCCATTTGGTGCTTTTAGATAAAATACAGAAGATGGAGATCAGGAACAAGCAGCTGCTTTCCAACAACAGTGGTGGGAGGAGAAAAGTTTTGGGTAAGGTGCCTGGAAATGTTTAAAAAGCTGCTCGTGTCTCAGATTCTGCCATATAAAATTTGCCAGATGACTGTCCCCTCTTTCTGTGCAGCAGACACTGCCTTGAGAAAGCACCCAGTGGAAGCGAGGGAATGCGTGTAACTGCAGACATCTCCCACCAGCTCAGTGTTAGAACAGTTCTGCAACTACATCTCAAACCTGGTAAAAACACAAACCTTAATTAGAAGATGGATAGGAATTTTACTAAGATCTCCACATTCAGACAGTTTAAGCAGTTGATAACTCACAGGTTCTCTCTAGGCTTACTGGAAACATGGCTATAAAGATCAGTATCAAAGTTACAGCAATAGGCTACAGATAAGCTTTACTTCCCTTTGTAGATAACAGTTTGAATGTAAATTTGCTGAGGTACATGATGCTCTTGCTAACCCTAGGTATGGCTGACTGGAGGGCTGAAATGTCCAGCTGTGCAGTGAGCTGACCTCCCTTCCTCTAGCAGGGCTGCTGTGCTGCGTTTGAGAGAAGCTGCACACCAGCTGTTGATACCAAAGTAAATTTTGAGCAGCCTGGTTGTGAACACCCCAATGCTGAAAGCAGATCTTAGCAGCACCATTTCTTTTTGGTAGTACTTTCTAATACTGTTTCCTAATAGTTATTTATCAGTGGCAGGTGCTTGCTCATCCTCTCTGCATTAATACAGTCAAAATATATTAAACTTCCATTTAGCCTTGAGTACTTTTTCTCTGTAAAGGCAGGGAAACCAATTTTCTGTCCCTTCTCATCTTTAATCCCTATACAGATTTCAGCAGAACCAGCTGAAATGCTGAAAAGGTGTAAAACTACAGCGAGTCTCCTGCTCAGGTTAAGCCAATGTGACTTCGAAAAGCTCCCAGCTGCCTGCAGAGACAAACCCTAAAAAAACACTTCCCTCTGAAACACAATCCTGCCCGCTCATTCCCCCCCTCCCCACTCACCCTTGACTCTGTATCAATCACTGCCAGGCAATTATCTGATTTGCTGACTGCCTCCTGGCTGGAGCCAAAGTTCAGGAACTGGCAACTGATGGGAGATCTCCCTGAGGAAGGGAACTGGCTGTTCTCGGAGCGCCTTCGCTCACTTCCCAGCAGCCGCAGGCGTGCTTAGTTTCAAGACACCACGGGCTTTTGTAACGTGGTTGAACTCCGGCTCCAACAGTAGAGGCTTCTCTTGGAAAGGAGCCTGAAGCTGCCCCAGGCAATAGGTAGGAGAGAAGGGAACACGGAGATCTGAGTCTTCTCCTGTTTTGTTAGTGCCAGCACCGCAAGGAAACAGGCAGGCTGCTGCTGCTGCTGAGGTGGGGAAGGTGCGTACAGAAACCATTGTGCAGCCTTCCCAGCAACAACAATCTCTGTCCTTACCCACCTTGTGAGTACAGGTGCAGAAAGCTGAGCTTCCCAGCCTCTTTTTTCCCAGGTCCACCCTGTTTCCATTCAGCAAAAGCTGCGTTGGGACTGCAAGGTTGGGTTTCATCTGAGCCTGGAGGTGGTTCTGCTTCTTCAGGAGGCATCACGGGTGAGGCACAGCATGATGTGAAATGTTTGTCTCTTTTGAGAGGAGTGATACCTTGTAATATGGACTAGTTATCTCGTGTGCTGATGAAAAATTGCTTTCCCCCCCCATTTTCCTACCTGTGGGTCCAGCTGAAGGAATGAACCACTGCCGTGTCACAAGCACTGTTTGTTCCAAAAACACAGTCACTCCTGGCGTTTCTCTTAGTAACAATAACAAAATGAACAAGTTCAATTTTCTATCTGTACTTGGCCTGTGCAGTTAAGGACACAAATGTGGGGGTGGGGGTGGCTTTGTATTTTCCACCTTTATGGGAATTGCAGCAGCAACTGATTGTTAAAGCCTGACACTAACAGCCTGGTAGGTGAGGCAAGACAAACTGGGACCCTAGGTGAGCTGTTCCTGGGGAGGTCAGGGACAGAGATTTCCTCCTCCATGTCAGAGGCAGCACCAGTGTCCACGGGGCAGAGGAGGGGTTTTTTTGCCAGCTCTCCTGTGGTTCAACAGTTGTGCATTGCTGGTGCAGCCCCGCCACGTGAGCAAGCAGCTGTCAGCTTGGCAGCACAGGAATGTGTGTAAATGACAGAGGTGTTTGTTGGCATGGGAGTCCCGGTGACTGACCTGTGCAGCCCTCTCACAGTTTTGTCTTAGGCTTCAGAAGCGGGAGTGCGTAGAGATGTGTGCAGGGAACCGTCCTGATGGGAATCGGATCATGAAGCCTGGCTCCTCCACCGCACCTTGAAAAGGGGCTCAGGCGAAAGCAAAACAGGCAGGGGCCAAAGCCACCTCATGGGCTGATGCAGTACCTTCAGGACACGTTGAATCATTTGGGGAAAGTGAGGTCTCTGTGCCTCTTTTGCAGATTGAAGTCTGTTCTTCCAGGATAATCTCAATCCACACTTTCCAACAGTACGGTCTGAGGACATTCCTCTGTTGGGAAATCTGCAAACAAAAGGAAAATTGGTCTTTTTAGTTTTGTTTCCTAGTGAACTAAAATTTATTATGGCCAAGGTTGCTCTTTCTGGAAAATATACAAGCACACTGTGTCACGAGGAACTGCCTTACTTAATCAGACCAAAGATCTCCTAGCCCCCAGCTCTGCCTCCAGTTAGAAGAGGAGCAGGAGGCACAGAGCACTGCAGCACTTCGCCAGCCCGCACCTCCAGTTCTGCCAAGCCACATCCACAGCTGAGGGATGTGCTGAGCTCCAGATCGCATCTGTGCCTTTGCGTTTCAGAACTCTGGACTCAATTTTCATTATAACCACCTTTTGGGCACCTCTCTGGTTTTGGCCTCCAATAACAGCAAGTTGCAGCTTGTTCTATGCACCATTTTTTTCCTTTTGACAGAAAGTGTATTCCAGGCCACAGTTTCTTTAAAGTCATATTGATATTTTCTATTTTATGCTTTAATATTTTCCCCTGGGCACTGGCAGAGTTGATAAATTAAAATTGGTATTGATTTCTAAATATGCTTAAGAAGTTTCCTTATTGAGTAGTTGGCCAACATTCTGCCTCCTATAGGTTCCTCTATAATTAAAACCCTCTGTCTGGTCCATCATTTCAGGAAAATTTGAATTATCTGGAAAAAATACTTTTCCTAAATTGACAGTATTCTTTGCTGAAGGTGGTGTACGGATTCATAAAGGATATTTTTTATTGTTTTCAACTTAATCCATGTAACCTAGCAACATTTACACCATCAATAAACAAGTACTATTTTTCTGAGGAAAAGAATGCCCGACCCATTGTTTTTTACTCTGACTCTTGGTAGTAGTGGCAATATTTACAATTCCCAGTGCACTGCGCTTACAGAGTCTTTTTCTTATTTTATATTCCTTTTAGTCACACTTCAGCTCACCTGCTGAAGCTTTGTTCTGAATAATTATAAGATACCGAAGTGAGATATCCATGGAAAACGCTCATCTTGATTTTTCTGTTTAGTTTTTCTGTTGGTTGTTAAAGGAGCTCTTTAGCATATTAGTCATATGGCTGCTCTAGATTCTCTGAAACCTGACTGCTAGGAAACTTGAAATCTGCTAAATGTTTGCTCACAAGTATTTTCTGACGGTAGCGCCTTGGCAACCATGTAACTTTTGAAATTTGCCAAAATTTCCTTCGAAGAGGAGGATCTGCTCAAAATCACTGGTTTCCTGTGATGTTTGTGTTAAGGAAATGTGAGGGCAAACCACGGTGCAAACCCCACCTAGATGATCGTGGCGATAAAAACAGGAAACGCAGTTCCATTAGGTGCATAGCTGCTTTCACATTGTCATAGGCAATAAATTAAAAAAAATCACAGAAACGATGGCTGAAGAGCCATCTACCACTTCCCACGCCCCAAGACAGCTTCGTCTGAGCTTCGTTGGTGTCACTGAATCATTGAAGGGACGGAGGAGGAAGGCTCACCTGGGAGAGGACTTTGCACAGGAAGCTCTGTGCCAGTCCCTCGCAGCCTTTTCTGAGTCAAATGATCAGAGAAATCTCCCTGTGACCTGGCAGCGGGGATGACTGTGAGTGCTTCACGGGTATCAGGTACTACCTGGCATCTGCCGAGCCCTGCTAAACGCAGCTTGATCCCGGTTTGTTTAAACGCAGTTAATAGATGCTTGCTATGGTTATAGTGCGGACAGAAACAAACACCTCGGGCTGCAAATACAAGCACCTCTCAAAGGGTTTTGAATATTCAGTAGAATTCAGCTAGGCAGCCACAATCCCTTGTAGTCTTGCTGGGTTTTGCGCCTGTAAACCACAACACACCACCACCTACTGCTCATGTTCTAATTATTCTTGATGACTGTTTTTTCCTCAGTACCTTTTTAGCCCTAAGTATTGTGTGACTTCTTTTGTAAGCATGCATATACAAGGAGGTTTCCTTTCTTTCCTGAAAGCACTGAGCAGTCTTCAGTCTCTCTGACTTGGTCCAGCACCGGAGTACTCATTTTCTAAAGTGAATGAGACCTCTGGCTACCGAGTACTGCTTCTAAGGTCTGGTCATGATTTTCCTCCTGTTCTAGTAATTCTTGCCTAATCTATTTCAATACGAATTTAGAGATTAATGAGAAATCTGTTATTCTATATATGTGATAAGAGCGTAAGTTAAATGTAACCTCATTTCCCTGAGGACAGTCCTCAGCAGTCTGAGAGTCCGAACTGCTGATACAGTGAGTGCTGCCTTATCTATTTTACCTTATTTATTGGGTCTTTTCCTGTAAAAATGTAGAGAGTTGAAAATCCCAGCAAGAACTCTACCTTTCCCAAAGTACCAGAGTATTTTAAGATACATTTTAAACTATTTGCTTTTGTCTGTGAGCAGAAGCTGAATACTGTGATATGAATAACTCAGTAAGCAACCATGCCCTTTAATACAAAAACCCATCGCTTCTTATTTCATATTGAACTTCAGTCTGAAAAGATGTATGTTTAATGAAGACTCCACCACTTCCCCTTTGCTCTAGCTGAAGAAAATAGCTGCTGAAACAGGTCTGTCACATCCAGCACTTGATCCATCACTGTCTTGAAATAAAATAACAGAAGAGGATTGATTTTAGTTTTGTCATTTTTGCCTTCGTTGTTTAGTTGATATTCAAATACCTCAGTTTAAAGGAAATTAGTGATTATTTGGTTTTTCAGAAAGGTTCAAACGTGTTACTTGTGCAGTTTGGTGGTGCCAGTCCCTGTGCAGAAGGGGCTCCTGTGTCCCTGGGGCTGTGGGAGGCTCCCAGCTGGTGGCTCTGGGATGGTGCTTAGCTCCTTTATTTATTTATTTATTTTATTTATTTATTTATTTATTTATGATTTTAATAAATAGAATACAGCTGCAATGGCAATATGCTCTTTCCAAGTCGACCAAGCTACCTACAGCTTTCTTTCTAGGCACCAACATGGTCACTGTGCAATGATTCTTGCTCGCTCCCAAGAATCCTCCCATGTAACCTTTCGGGTTGTTCCTCATATACTCAAATTCCCTATTTTGGCTGCACTTTTGCTCCTGCAAGAACTTTTTCCAATCTTTTGTCCTTTTTTCCCCTCTGCTTTCCACGCCAAGTGGGTTTCACATTTGCCATGGCTTTTTTCATAGTTAATTATTGGCTTCTCTATCCGGACTATTCTTTTACATGTCTGAAACTTGGATTTTGATCCTAATCAGCCGGAATACATTTTCCCCTTGTTTAGATTCTCTTACTAGGTAAAAAAAAATAATAATCTGGAAATGGAAAGAAGCTTTAAATCAGCATTCTTTCTGCTGAGCTTTCTCTCCTTTTGAGAACTGCTTAACTTCCACAGTATATCTTCTAAAGTTAGGCAGCAAGGTCTTGAGAAAACAGCTCATTGCTTTTGAGATAAACTCTTATCTTTTTTTTATAATTTAATATCCCTGTCATTAAGTGGAAAATTTCACAGTCCATCTTTGAGTCTGTTACGTAGCCTAGGAAGTAGCAATAATGCATTACACTGCCAGTTCCTAGCACAGCTCAGATTAAACAACTTTACAGTTAAAGTGTTTACATATTACAGTGGTTTTCGTCCTTCCTTATTTCGGGCAATTTCATCAATCAAGTGTTTTCTCATTCATTTGTTTTTCCGTACCTCTCTAGCACTGCCTTGCAGCTCGGGCTCAGTAAGTCTCTCCTTATTCAGGTCTATTACACATCAGTGATGCCTTCCCCTCCTTCACTGTTAGTCCTGAATTGCCTCCCAAAGGTGTCAGCTCGAGCCCTCTTCTCAGGTGTTGTACAGGCCGACCAATCCTCTTTTGCGTTTTCTACTCCTTTCTTGTCTTTGCTGTTACATTTTCATTTCACTCTGAAGCCAACCAAAATTGCACGCTTCAAACACTCTTTTTAATAAAGTGTTTTCAATTTGCAGAAACCTTAGGCAGCAAATCTTTTGTAACCCCATGCTGTGCTTTAAGAGGGGTTGATAGGTTTAGAGTAAAAATGAATTTACTTTGCTGTATGCAGCTAAACTGAAAATAAATAGCTAAAATAGCTAAACTGGAAGAGCTGTTCTCTGAGCCAACCCCCATTTTGGTGTGGCATCCTCAAATCTAGTAGCACACAAAAGGGTGTTGTCAGATAAGCAGAAATCAGCCAGCTGTTCAGGGGAAAAAAGCGAAGCTAGCACTTTCTGACGGGGTTGTCAAACCTACAAGGAAAACAAACAGGAAACACCGTGCCTCTAACTTTGATCATTTTTAGGTGCTTGAAATACTGATTGTAATGGCCATGTTCCCTGCCACGAGAGATGGCTCAGCGGGAAGCTCTTATCAGATGGAAACTGCACAACGTGCAATGATCTGGGCAGCATCACTCCTGATCTGCCTCGGGGATGCACTCAACTGCCAGAAAAAGCTGCATTGCCACTTGCCTTTATTTCAGAGTTCAAATACGTAGAGGCAGGGAGGAGATCGAGTGAGACAGGGCATAATTACGTTCTTGTTTCTCGTCCCATTAAATGCGAACAAAGGAACGACTGCAATGCACATCCCCTGCGCTCAGATCCTCCTGCACACGCACAGCAAGAGCCAAACCTTGCCGCCAATCTTCCCGTTTCATTGACGTTCTGCACGTTAAGGATTGCTCCGGGTGACAAGAGAAATTAACCACAAAACCTGAAAAAGGACTTGACTGAGTTAAGACCGACGGGGGTTTATTTTAATAACGCAGACGTACCGTGAATGCTAAATGCTCTTTTAGGTTTCTCTAAGCCACGGTGTAAGTCTAGGCTGTGTCTTTTCCAGCTGGTTTGTGTTAGCTATGAGTCATAAAAGCAGTCACCTTTACAAGGGTGTTAAGAAAGACAGGTAACAGTTGGTTTTCCTTCTGTACGTTGCCTCCAGTTTCTTTCTGACTGCAAACTGAACATCGAGGAACTGCCGCTGCTGCTGTGCACTTGCAAGGGAGCCCCCTTGCTGACTGCAGACAGCGTGGAGGAGCACCAGTGCGGGGACCAAGCCGCTTTGAGGCGACATTAGAATCATAAATGTGTAGGTTTGGGATGCATTACCAGCAGTGCAGCTCAGGGAGCTGTCATTATTCACTTTCTCAGCGTGCTGAAGAGAAAAAAAGATGAGTGTCTTCCCCGAGGCTTTCTGAGTTTAAGAATGTGGCACAACGCAGATGAACAACTCAGTTGGGTGGGAGACCAGGATCAAGGAGGCACAAGTTGGGCTCTGTGCACCAGCCCTCCTCACACATTTCTAGAGAGCACTGCCCAGCTGGGATGGGGAGATCCAGAAACCACTGCCACGTCTGCTGAGGATGGGACAGCAGATAACGCTGCAGGACAACCACCGATGGATTCTGCACAGGATTGACTGAAGAAATGTCATAAAGGATTCTGATAGGGAGGATATGAAGTTATTTTGACGCAGAGAGAGGGAAGACTGAGAAATTCATAGCAAAGGGAAGTGGTGGGTGAAAGGATGAGACAGGGAAGTGAGCTTTGTGGTAGTTTGTTGTGAACCAGAACAAATCTGGTGTGGTTGAGCCATGGAAAGCTCACAGGAGGACAGACCGGATACATGATTCAGCTGGGAGAGGGTAAGCGAAGGCTGGATCTTTCCTGGATGTGAAAGGAAAACATGAATCCCAAGGCTACTGATGCAGTTACCAGAGTCATTGAGAAAAAACAAGAAAACAAGAAAAAGCAAGAGGTCAGGGAAAGCTGCACCCTTTCAAGGGTAAATGATGCAAAACCGCACACACTGAGAAACATTTCTCACAGCTCAGGAATCCTTTATAAACACAAGCACAGCTTTCTTTGTGAGAATAAAGACAGCTAATGTATTGACGAAAATGCACAAAGGGCTCGGAGAGAAAGGCTAAATATCAGAAGTAGAAGCCTACGTCAAGGAGTAAGGTCACAGTTATAAGTACAGACAAAATGTTTACTTTAAGACAGGTATGTTAATGTAGCTGAAGCGTAACGCTACAGCATATGGTGATGTTCCCAGAGGCTAAAAGGAGCGCTAGGTCCCTAAAAGCAGGCTGTGCTCTTCTGTGAGAATCAGTGTAAAGCTTAAAAAACAAGAAAAAAAAAAAGAGCTAACACACAAAAACAGGAAACAGAGGCTTGTGTTCAAAAAATGCTAGTTATTCAAGAGCTAATTACAGGGGGCAAGAGGCTTCTCAATCCACCAGTGTAAAGAGAGTGAAGATTCCCACAAGATCTGACAAATGATCAGCAAATTACCTGACTTTTTGTATAAATTCTTCTGTCCTTTACCATCTTTTTGCTTTTCAAATTGCTCTTCATGTGCTGTGCCTAACTGATGACTACGCATCAGACTTCGAACCCCTTCCTCTGATGAGCAGTTTCAGGTGGCTCCAGTGAGGTCCCCAGGAATTTTGGTGCCGATCTCAGGGTCACCGTTGTGATAAAGGGCATCTTGAAGACCTGTCAGCATTTCCCTACCAGCTGGGTCTGGTTGCTGGACTGCCTGCAGTCACCCAGGTGGGAGGCTGTACGTTTAGCAGTATGAACACAGGTATTTGCCTATGTTGCCTTCCTCCCTTCAGCTAATCCCTCCTGCTGACACTGTCCTGCCCAGCACACCAAGTGGCAAGCTCCATTTGGCAGCAGCCTCGTCGGACCACCTGCGAGGGATCAGGCGTGCCAGGCTCTGTCTCCAACCCCAGTGGTCCCACCCAGGGGCCGTCCACCTCTGCCCATTCACCATTCTCCCCAAAAGGCCAGGGCTGCCCTGCTTTCTGGGGCGATTTGCTCCGGCAGCATCAGCCCGGTGTCGCCGAGGCAACGCGGTCCCCAGGGCAGCCGACGTGTTGCTGCAGCAACGCGATGCTCTCGATGCTCTCGGCTGCAGCCACGGCACCAACGAGGCAGGATTTGGGTTTGCTGGAAGCACCGAGTCCTGCCAGGGCTGAAAAGTCAGGGTGGCCGAAGGATCGCAACATGGGCAGACACAAACGTGTGTTTGTACCTCCCACCATACGGCAGCTGCAAGGTAAAGGCTTTGCCAGTACCCACACGATTCACAGCTCTGAATGAAACGACTTCTGTCACGTTCCTTTATTGCTCACGATCACATGTTTGGCTTTCTAGGTAAATTATGAATATTCTCAGCAGGATGCATTTAAATGATGCTGTCAGTCTTACTCTGGACCTCTTGATTCAGCAGGTAAGTTCAATACAGATTCTCTGATGGCTGGGGTAATGTAACAGAATTTTAAAATAATACAACACCGAGAGGAGTAAGAGGGTAAATATTTGACAGTCCATAGAAACCGATGACAGCTATTTTTCCAGAAAGTGGGGGAAATATCCTGTCAGGCTCCTCTGACCTTCACAGAAAAGGTTGAAGGCCGCTCTAGCTCTTTTTCAGCAGAAGTTTCCTACTGCTCCAAGGCACAGCCTCATTAGTTGTACACTAGTAGTTTCCAGGACAGGGCCCCATTGCAGCAGGTATCACCAAAGGAAGAAAGAGCTCTTCTGGAGCTTATAATGCACTGAGATAAGGCTGGCCAAAGGGATGGATCACAAGAACTGCCAGGAAATGACAGAGTCCACAAACCCCGTGGAGCCCCAGAGCCAGTCCTGGCCAGGAGCCATGCCCAGGGCGCACCCGGGACCTGTCCTGCTCCTCTCCTGGGGCTGAAACACTGCAAAAATGGGCTGGTTGTTTTCTGGCCAGCTGAATTGCTCTGATCGCTTTCCTTGCCAAGATTTCTTCCCAACACCAGCTGGCTCTAAGAAGGCTGCTGCACTAGTCCTAATTGTCTAGTCACTGCTGGAAGCAGAGTGCTAATGGGTGTCACCTGCTGCGCTTCAGACTCTCAATAAAGACAAACTCATCACCAAAATTTGCTGGTTGAAAGGCTGGGAGACTTTCTGTATAGGAAATCCTAGCCTCCAGCTCACTCTGATCTTATTATAGAATGGAATAGCAAACCCAAGACTCTTACAAGTTTTAAAATCCCAGAGCACTGAAAATAAAAGTCAAGGATCCAACATAGGCGTTTGCTAAAAATCCTGCAGTTGATATCTATACCTGCACGTTCCACATTTTGATAGCAAGACCTCAATTGCTTGCATTTTCTTCTCATGATTGAAGAGATGAAGTATCAAGTATTAGGGCAACAAACCTTTTTAAGCCTTCATAAAATAATTTATTTGTAACAACTGTCTTTGAAAATGGATCCTGGCAATGGAAATGCTCAAAATATGAATGTATACAGAACTTCCAGAGTAGGGAAAGGCTTCTCCACATTGGTCTAGGACCTGGCAGTATGATTCTAGGGTAAATCCTGTGTACCTGCCGCTGACTGCAGGAGCAGGAGGAAGTGCTGTGAAGGTGGAGGTGCCTTTGGGGCAAAGCGTACAGTAACAATGTGATTGATTGCTCACTACCGCTGCTCAAGATTTTGCAAAAGCAAAACAGCAAATCCTTTTGTAGCAACTTCAAATTTACACCATATTCTGGATAAATATGAAAATAACTCACTATCATTGTAAAAGAAGATAAAAAGAGTTATTCATTAAATAGCTTTTAGAGATATAATGGGAGTGTAATGAAGACAGGGCTTAACAGAGACTTCTATCATTGAAACAGACTCTTGCTAAACAAAGGAAAATTAGAGTGATACCTGATTACAGAAAAATTTCATCAAATCTATACTGTTCACAGCTTCTTGTATGTCCTGAGAAAAGACAATGGAGACAAAGTATTTTGCAGGTATTCCCAGGAAAACATGAAAAAGGCTAGCACTTTTGGACTACAAAGCACTGCAAAGGTTTCTGGAGAAACTGAACACAAACCTGTGGATGTCACTGCACAACACAAAATGTTAAGTGTAGGATTCCTGCATTTTCCACATTGGTCTCACCAACTGGTTGACCTGGCATTGTTAATAAGGAGTCTTGAGAAATCTTTAAAAGTTTAGAGATAAATATTGCCAACGTAGCTGTGAGGAATCCAAAGAGCCTTCTGTGTGGACACTAGATGTCAATGGAGAGACACACCAAACTAGCTGTAAGAAAGGACTGTGTTGCTGCATCCCTAAAACCAGATTCTTCTTTTCATCTTTTCTAATACAGCTCTGTAGGGCTGATAGCATTGGGGATGAAAATCACCAAAAGTCGCAGGAGAGGCACTGTACAAGCAACACCCATCCAATTAGTTTCTGATACAGACAGGATTTAACTCATAGCGGAAGGTAGCAAGCATTTCTCAGCCCTATAAACCAATCAGTTTTTTGCTGAGATTCCCAGTGGTGAGGTACCTCTGTAATCCTCTGGCTTGGAAGCTGAGAACACCCGTTCCCTTAATGAAGACATCCACGCAGCAGCCAAACATCAAGTGCTTTTATAAAACTCAAGAACCTAAACTAATTTGGAAAAATGGCCTGGAAGCAAGAACTTTCACATTCCTATTATCTTCCCCCGAGACATATAATCCTCTATCAACATTTTTATAATGTATGCTCAAGCACAGCATGTGAAGAATGACAGGAAAATGCATTTGGAACTGCTTACTAATTTTCTCTGAAAACTGAATGGAGCTGTGGAGCACTGGTTAACTGAACTGCATGCTGTGCTATACGTTTAATTAAAATAAGTGCTAACAGATGTAGTAGAGCTCATAAAAAGGTTTTCAGAATAAGATATAAAATGTTGGGGATTTGGTGGACAAAGTCTCATTTATGACTGCTGTAATTTATACTTAACACTGCAATTTTAATGCTTAGAATTAGTCAACACGCTGTGCCGAGCTGGAAGGATTGGTAAAACAATCCACGCACTGTACAGCATAGTAAATGCCATCTTCATGTACTGCAAATCTAGGCACGGAGTGGATCTGTGGGCACGAAATGGGAGGGGCAGGGACATAAACACTGGAAACAGTGAAATGTGTTAATGGCTTTCTTCTTGCACTCACCATAAAGCGAGGCCAAAGAGCAGAGACTTTGTGACTCCTAACTGCAAGGGATCGGGCGCTGAAAGGCAAGGGAAGAGCCACAGGCTTGTTGTGAAAGGAGGCTGGACCTGCCACATCAGAGGAGGCGAGGGGATAGACTATACATTTGGGATAAACCTGAAGCTTTGGGAATGGCAATAGCTTTTTGGCAAGAAGCTAGGGAAGATAGATGATGAATGGGAAAATGCAAAGGTGTCTGTACAGCAGAGTAATGGTTAATAACACTCAATGGACAAAAGGGACACCAGAAGGTATGAAAATAGGAGCTCTAGCAATAGTGGTAGACAGAAATTAGTCTGAAGTACGCCAAAGGACAGGCAGTGGCACCTCTGGACTGCATCATGGAAATGCTGGTAACCTGAACTGTGTAAGGCAGCAAGGTGAGAAGACAGAGGGAAAGGACAAATACGTGAATAAATACAATCATGGGCTGCAAGCAAAGGCACAAGGACAAAACGAATTTCAGAGGTCTTTTGCAGGGACATGCCCCTTAATCCCAACAAAACTTCTGTTTGAACAGGGTCTGCTAACAAACGTAGACAGAAATTGATACTTCAGATTCAGATTTAGATTTTGAACAAAACACAGGCCGGTTAATTTGCTTCTTCTCTTAGAACAAAACAACCTGAGAATCTTTTACCTTTATTCTGTAACAACACCCGGGTACTGTAACCTCTGCAGAGCCAGTCCAGCAGGGCTAAGGCTACCTTGTGTCTGTCTGGTTATCCTGGGGCATGCACAAAGGTCCGTTTCCACAAGCTCTCTTCATACCAACTTCACTGGAGAGTTCTTCATGCGATGTTTTCAGCGCCAAGGACAGAAACAAAAGTCCAGCCAAAGTGGGTACGGTTCTCACTTCATATTCAAGAGAACCCAATGACTAGCTGAGTTCTTACTTGCATATTTGCTCTTTACACATTGGAGTACAGTTGCTTACAGCTTCTCTGATGTGGAAACCATAAATTTTACAACTGCTAAGTGGTGTTGTTCAGAGTGCTTTAAACAATGTGGTTGTTCCACATGCCTGATGTCATAGACAGAACTTTTATCTATATCCACACATCTGGGGTTTTATGTCTTACGTGTGACATGACTGATGTTCAGATGTTTACATCAAGGCAATGCCTAGGACCAATGTTTTACAAAATCAGATATTTTAGAATTGATGATTTGCACTACCTGAAAAATTGTAATTGTTACCAACAGAATCAATGTTATCAGTGTTCACAAAACAAATTATGTCAATGAAAATCTGAAAATTGATACAGATGTTTCTCCTGCTTTGAGATCTATCAATGAATGCAGCAACATAACTTCCCAAGAATTATCCAAAATATGTTTGTTTGACTAAAGGTAGTGGCAAAGTAACATATTTCAGCTGAAGCCTGTACTTATATATATTCATTCCAAAACTGACTTCTTTCCTCCTGTCTTGGTGCTAGTGATAGACAGTTCTGTATCATTTATTGAAATACTCAGCACTCATTCTACTCACTCCAAAAGCCAACAAGAAATACGTTGAATCTTGCTTACTGCCACAAGCAAACTGGCTCATTAGAGAAACAAAGCATTGGTTTCTTAGGTTTAGTACTTTAAGAATAAAAACAAACAGAAGCAGGAGAAGCTGGTTTATCTTGTGCATTGTTTTGAAGGATCTCTGTATCCTGCTAGCCAAGCCCTGGATCACTCTTTCTTTTGTTACCATTACACACTCTGCTAAAATGAAAACTCACAAGTTTTCTGTACTTTGTGCACAAATAATGTATGTGCACTTTTACTGTGTATGAGAGGAAAAAAAAAACACATAATTTTTCTGCCATGTAAAGCAGAGATGAATCCAAATTTTGAGATGTGGAGATCAGAAGTGCAAGCATGAAAAGCATAGTAAAATTTGAGTAGGTACAGAAAAAAGCATTTAATGTGATCGTGGGGACAAAACAGACTGCTTCTGGAGGAGAGACTGGCACAGAGGGCAGATGTAGAAATTACGAAGACATGAGGTTTACAAAACTTTGCATAAGATCATCAAATGATTTTGTTTGCCCTCAACTCTAGGCTCCATGGTGCTAGGTGGAGGGGCTTTGCAGTAAACTAAAGAAGTTAACTGGCAGGAAACACAGGAAAATGGCACACAATTCTGCCTACTTGATCCCAAATACAACATTCAACTCCCTCTGTCTTAATGTTTTCATACTTATCAATGTGGCCTTTAAATTATTTGCACACGGCTTCTTACTATGAGCAGCAGTGGTATAGGACAAAGCAAAAAACCCTACCACCTGGGGTGCTAAGATGCTCTGGACTCTGACTGGATTAATTCATAAAGCCTGAAGTGGGTCAGACCAAAGGTACTGCACCCCTAATAACCAGTCCCAACAACGGTTAGCCACAGATGACTGGAAGGACAGTGTGAGAAATGGGGAACGAGAGATGATCCTTCCTTCCACCTAGAACTAACAAATAACTGGAAACCACACCAACCGCTGAATTCCAAAGCCACTGCTGAATCTGTTCCTCAGCACGTTGTGTGTCAAAAGCACCCCGCAACAGTGAACTCTGCAATTCAGCAAGCCAAGGGCAGGATTTCATTTTCTTTGTATAAGGCCCAAACCTGGCTTTTACTGAGGGCTGCTTTGGAATGCACCCAGTTTGAAAGGGCTTGCTAGCGTGTCACCTCCTGCAACACGCAAAAGCTCTACTCACGGTAATAAATCCCACTTCCCTTAAACAAGAGCTTGTGTTTTCTACTATCAACCACCAGAGCAGTTAGCGTGCTCTTGCATTATCCTGGTGCTGAATTCCTTGTAGTGAATTTGAAGGCATGTGTAATTAAACCAAGATGTGCATATGCTTCTATAGCGTCTGAGTTCTGGCTGGTGCTGAAAGGTTTATGAGAAGTAAATTATTACTTGTCATAAAAGGGATTTATTTTAGTTTTTAAGAGCCAGTCTGGAGGGTTAATTTGATCATTTTTCCCCAGTGCAAGATTACAGAGACTATTTTTTTTTTTTTTTTTTACGTGCAACTTCACTGCTCCTGCTGCTAGGACAAGCACTGAGGCTCCATCATAGTCTCACTAAGTGAGCATCAAAGTCACTTAAGACTCAGTAGGAAACGCAGAGTGAAGGGAAGAGACCTCAGCATTTGGGAGCCTTGAGACATGATAAATATAGGAATAGAATCATAGACTATCCCAACTTGGACAGTTCTCAGATACTAAGAAAGTATTAGGACAAAATATGATCCTAAATATGTAGATAGAAATACTGTGGGAACCAGCTTCACCAATTATATAAGTCCATATAGTTCCATACTGAGTGCTGAATACACTCCAAACCAGTGGAAAGAAATCGTATTGGTCATGCTAGAGGAATTAAAGATGCTATAATAAAGGGGATCATACTAAGACTGCAAATACATTTCCTAATTTCTTTTCCAGCATTCTTCTAATGTGGATGCTTATTATAGCAGCAATTAAAAAAGCAATGCAAATTTAGGGCGAAAGAAAGCTTAATATGAGCTATATGCATGCACAGCAGGCAGCATTACAACTAACTCCACCGCAAACAAGTCTCTTGCCTACAGGTGCCATCAGTTCAGACCCTCATAAAAAAATAAAAAAATATATATATATATAAAGAACTGGGCTAATCGATGGCGTAAAACAGTTTGAAACTGCTTCATGTGACCTTGGATGCTTTTTATTTTGTCCAGTGACCTTCAGAAAGAGGCTGAACAGACCTCTACTGTTTGCATTCCTCTGAAACTGATTAGTTATATGTGGACATATAAATATCAGAAGGCTAACACAATGTAGCTCTTCAGAGACTTAACAATATTTACTGGTAACACATTTTTTCATATAAATAACCAGATTTATATACACAGGCACAAATGAGAGAAAATTATCAACAAACGTTAAAAGCTAATACAAGAGCTGACTAATGCCAAAAGCAGGCAATTGTCAGGTGGCTGGCTGGCTGTCGTGCAAGACTGGGAAAGAAAAATAATTGTATTCCCTTGGAATTAGACATTCTTTCTTCCTCTGCCCCTACTTGCCAATGCTTTTTTATTTCTTACAGCACACTTTTTAAATTTCATTTTTAACTCTTCACCACCAGTAGTATCTGCAGCACCTAACTGGCAAAGTAAGGATCGCATCAGAAACCTTGCTTCATTTTGTGTGAGACTAACTAAATATGGTTTTCTTTTTGATCAAAACTATTTCCTCATCAGTTCTATCAGTAGTTAAAGTATTTGCATTGAGCAGTTGAAATGTGCTGCTGTATTGTTTGAGAGCATAAGAAAGATGATATGGCAGGAGTGATAAATTAAAAGGCAGAATTCATTGTTTTTCTAGAAAAGGGACATAGCAACTGTGGCTGCTGTAAAAAAAACAAAAATAAATTAAGCTTCATACTAAACCTCCAGATAAACTGATGAGATGTGGAAGATCTACCTCCTGTGCTTGTTTTTTTATTAATTTGATCACACACAAGAAGTAATCTTACCAGCATAAAATATGGGAGCCATATTACACAAAACACCTAATAGAGAGGCTGGGTGCTGTTGTAAGAGCCACAAGATTCCCTAATGTCCTTCCTCACCGAAAAAAAAAAGCCAGGAAAAGCACCAAATAGGGTGTTCTCAGTCATGCCCTTCAAGCAACAGTGATGAGCAGACTATCTCTGCATGGGAGTGTGGGAAAACCATCTGGATAAGCGAGGGGACCTTTTGGCACACGAGCAAACAAAACCACAACACAATGAATCGCCTCAGCCAATTCTGGGCTTCGAAGCGAAATCCGTATTTTGAGTACAAGTTGATTTCTGCCCTTTTATTGTTGAAACAAAGGAAGAATTAAACAAAAACATTTACATTGACAACAGGCAGTGGCGTCACCCAGCCAGCGTCCCTGCGCCCCTCACGTTTGCACAGCCTACCTTCTCCAGCAGCTTTCCAGCAACGTCAAACCTTGAGGGCCCCGTGCCACGGAGCAAGTCGGCTGCCCTTGGGCATCCGCCAGACCTTCCCTGAACATGCAAACAGCACGAAGCACGGAGGTTTTGTACGAAGAGTACATGAAAAACCCGAGTAACGCATTTAGGAACATACAAGGCGTCTCCAAAGCTCCCACGTGTAAGCGGTTAACGAGGTGTTTCACTTTTCCCAAACCCTTCATGCTCTGAGGTGCTTGGCGTTAAGCAAACGTTCTTGCCACCATTTCACAGATGATGGCATTATGGCTTTTACCCAAAGGTCCGAAGACACACTCATGTATTCTCCTGTGCTCAGCAGCTTTAAGAGTGTTCATTGACTGAATTTTGACCAGGAACCAGGGGGTCAGAGGGTTTCAGTGTAACCCCA
Source organism: Anas acuta (assembly GCF_963932015.1). NCBI lineage: Eukaryota > Metazoa > Chordata > Aves > Anseriformes > Anatidae > Anas > Anas acuta. The sequence goes on along the minus strand of NC_088989.1, from coordinate 9,409,901 downwards.
ACCAAGGGGAAAAAGCCTCCTTCTCCTGCTCCTTTGTGGCGCTCAGGGGGCACTGTGGCTTGGCAGAAAGATGAAGAAGGATGAAATTAGTGCGGGGGGTCACTAACCTGAGGAAAGCTGTGAAAAACCGCCTTTCTGCCACACACTTGTGCGTGTCCAGGATCCTGGCTGACGAGGAGCGAGCGCGTCCGCCACCTTCCACAGTTTATAATTACTCCCTGCCACATCACAGCACATCACAGCCCGGCAATTAATTTCAAAGCCAGATTCACAAGCACCACACGAAGGCGTTTCGCATCCCCTCCAGCCCTCGCCGCGGGGCAGAGGACGGGGCACAGCCCGCTTCCTCCCCAACACACCCAGACATCCACCTGCACCCCCGGGGACACCCAAACCCGGCGTACGGGGAACTCCTGAGGGGCTCCGGGGCCGATCACCCCGGCTCCCCCCGGTTCCCCTCCCTCAGACCTGAGGCGGGGAGCGGCTCCCCCTCAGCCGCTCCCCTCAGCGCCCCGGCGCCTGCGCGCGGCCGCCCGCCTCCATGCTGGCTCGGCGCCCGCCGCAGCGCCTGCGCAGCCCGGGGAGCTGCCGCCGCGGCCCGGCCCCCCCCCGTGTGTGTGTGACCGGAGCGGCGGGAGGCAGGCGGCGCCCGCCGAGGGAGGCCCCGAGCCCGCCACCGTCACAACCGGCTGCGGGGCGGCGGCCTGCTCGTTCTCCTCTTCCTCCACCTCCTCCTTCTCCTCCTCCTCCTCCTCCTCCCCCCGCCGTCGCCGCCGGCACCATGAGCATCGAGATCCCGCCGGGCCTGACCGAGCTGCTGCAGGGTTACACCGTGGAGGTGCTGCGGCACCGGCCGGCCGACCTGGTCGGGTTCGCCGCCGAGTACTTCACCCGCCTGCGGGATGCCCGCGAGCGGGAGGCGGCCGGCGGCGGCCGCAGGGTGGTCAGCTTCGACGGGGAGCCCATGCAGACCGAGTCCAACGGCGAGGAGCCCGACCGCGACGACGACGACGACGACGACGACGACGACTTCGAGCGTAAGTCCCCCCCCCGGGGAGGTGTCCCCGTCCTTCTCTCTCCCCGTCCCCGGTAACCGGCGGGGTCCTTCCCGGTGACCGAGCCCCCGTGGCGGTGCGGTGAGGCGATGGGCGAGCTCTGTCGCGACTGTCGGGTGTCGCTGCCGCCCGGTCGCCGCGGTGAGCGTGTCCTCGGCGGCTGGGGACGGAGCGAGGCTCCTGGTTGTGCCTCAGGGCGCTGGAATCACCTCACACCTTGCCCAAATTCCCCCTCCCCAGCCTCCCGCTCCTCCCGGCTGCAGCTCCCTCAGGTAGAGGTGCCTCCCCACTGGCCTGGCCTCACCTCCTGTGCTTCTTCCATTTTCGCTCCTTCCCTGCTCTGTGCTTCGCACCCTGAGCGCGATTCGGGCTCTGTCTGAGCCCGGGTGCGAGAAGTTACCCGAAATGTTGGTGAGCGGTGCCTCGTGGCACCCCCAGGCTGTGGGAGCGCGGTTCCTGAACGCCCCCCGAATAGTCTCTCCTTGTCAGAAGGTAATTTAGAGAGGAAGGGGGGAAAAGGTACGCCTTCCCTAAACTTCAAGTGGAGGTCTTATGCCCTTGACCTATAACGCGAACAAAGGTTTCTGTGTTTTATTTATTTATTTATTTTTAATGTTCTTGAAGGCAACTTTATTTCGCGATCAGCTCCTCTTCTTGTAGGCTCTGAAAGGTCTTCTCCCGGGAAGTAAGTGTAATGTTTTCCTGGCCAATGTTGGCAGCTGAAGCAGTCCTCTGGAGTTAAATGTTTTCAGATGGAAATTTATAAACTTTATGGTGCTAAACAGCTTCTCAAATAGTTCTTCGCTTCCAAAGCTGAAAAGTGGTTCCTTTGCTTCAAGTTTCTGCTCGTCATCTCTCTGTCTCAGAGGGAGAACTAACAGAACCACGCAGTGTCGCTTGTGCTGGTCAGAGCCCTGGAGGCGGGCGGCACTGTCAGTGGGTGTTGGTGTGCTCCTTATCTGCAAAAACGCGCCGTTCCCTGCTGCTGGTTCCAACAAACCGGGGAAGGAATAGTCCCGTGTTCTAGTTAACGGCAGGCAAGAGCTTCTCTGTAGGGTCAAGGAAACAATTTCCACATTGTTTAACAGAGTGTGGGATGATCTACCAAGGCTGTGTGTTTTTTCAGACTTCTGTTGTAATGGTGTCATGGAAGACGTTGTTAACTAGAAACCGATGAAGTTGGAGGTTCTGATATCTCTGTCCTCTGTGAACTTTACAGGAAAATACTTCTGTATTGTTATGGGAGACCAGATCCTGTGTACTTACAGACTGCTCAGTATTTAAAGGATCATTTCTAAAGATAGATAAAAAACACAAACTGAAAAAGTCGCAGATAATCCCACTGGACGGGCTCTAATACCATGCATTTTTTTCATCTTGGACAACTTAGGAAAGATTCAATTAATTTCATTTTGTTTTCCCGGGCCAACATTGTTAGCTTCAAGTTGCAAAGACAGGTCAAATGGATGTTTTAGAAATGCTTGCATGGGCATTTCTAAATATAACGATGAAACTGGTGTTTTTGTAAAATACTACATTAGGAAAATTTAAAGCTAATTTAAATAAGTAACCTAGTTATATATGTTGGCTGGATGAAGGATGTCTGCACAAGTAATGTGGTTGTCTTCATGTTTCTTCTTCCAGCATAATATTAAATGTGAGTGTCTCACTAGGCTGCATCTGCATGCTAAGAGTCAGGGAACATTTTGGATAAGTTGTGTTTCTTCATATGTTTTGAGTGCAAATGGTAATAAAAGGGAAAATAACTTAAAATTAGTGTAAACTCTGGGCTGTTGGAATAAGCAGCATGGCAAATATCTTCGTGTAGCCATAGTGGTCCCCCTTCTGCCATAGTGGCACATCAGTGGAGTCAGCGACACTAACTAGACCAGGAAAAAGGCTGACATTCTTTTGTGGCACTTAAGAAATTACTTCCAGGTTTATGTTTATTCTCTGAACCTCCTGGAGTTTCATCTCTGTTCTGTGTCCTTTTTGTGTATGCGAGCAAGAGGACATCTGGATGTGGCTGTTCCGCAGAGTAGGGTGTAAGGAACGTGTGGAAAGGTGATGATGATAGTGGAGGGAAAAAACCTTCAGAAGTCTTTGGCTGTTGGGCTGTGGCAGAGTTGATGCATACAAAGCTTTCCTCAGAGCCTTTGTGTTGGATTCGTGTAACTGCAAAATTGACAAGTGGATAGAGTTGGGAACAGATTCAAAGTGACAGCTTCAAAAACCAGGCTGAGAATGTAACCAAGGATGGGTACGTATTTGCACAAAGTGTCCTTGACCGCAACACTTCCCATTGTAACAGGGAACCTCTGAATGGATGCCTTAAGGCCCTGAAATAAAGCCACAGAAGTGGCTTTCCATTTGTGAGTGACAAACCTGAGGGAATCAAGGCAGTTTTCCTTCCTGGGCAGTTAAGGCAGCAGCACAAAGGTGCAGGGTGCTGCGCCGTTAACTTTCCATTTGGTCTCCTCGGTTGGGGTGGTAATTAAAATAAAAGAAGAACACTGTGTTTCTTCTTGGAGATGTTAAGCGTAACCAACAGTGGAACTAAAACATTATTGAGATATGTACTAGCTGGAGCAGCTCAGACATTTTAACTAATGACAGTTATTTAGTGCAAATTCCATATTTTTTCTTCCCTGGGGTTTCACCTTGGTATTGGAGAAAATGTCATGTGCTTTTCAGCTGCTCCCTGAGCAAAAGAAAACGCTTCTTATACACTGCTTGTGAAGTAATCCTCTTCTGTGTGCTCTATTGTTATGAGGGAAAATGGTGCATATGAATCTGAGGGAACAGGTAAAAAGATGCTGTTTAGTTCTGCACTGTGCTTCTCAATGCAAATTCAAGGATTTGCTAAATGTCATCTTTAAAACATCAATAGGATGTCTGAGCAGAAGGGCCCAGAAGGAAGTACGGAAGCATGCTCTTTTACATCGTTAGATCTGGAAAGTGATACTGAATGAGAGCTCAGTCCATCTTTGAAATTGTTGTCTTCTTAATTGCCAACAGAAGTGCTTAATGTTAATTTAAACCAGTTTCGGATTACTTACCACTGTTCTTACTCGTGAGCATCATTTGCTGATGATTTCTTACTCTGGTCTTGGATGATGTGTCCTCTGGAATTCCTGAGGAATTATTGTGTTAGTGCAACCACAAAGAATTTATGTAGTGCCTACATTGACTTACAGGTCAGGCATAAGTCTTTGATGTTTTCCTGAAATAATTCAAGGAAATTTTATTGAATTACAAAAATCAGATGGTAAGAATTTTAGAGGATGGAATAAGTAGAATAGTGGTTCTCGTGAAGAGTACTGTTCAACTTCTCAGATGTAATTCATGGCTTATTGCAGGTGTCCCTGTGAGATACAGTCACCTTTAAAATTAAAATACTTTGAACTTGTGAGCAATACTTTCACCTACTTCCTCCATAATTGTTAATTTATTGGGAATAAAGCACAGTAGTGCTGTTCTCACTCTGTTCTTTGTCTGTGACATTAGAAGAGCCTCTCTCTGCAGAACACCTTTTTACAGTGTTATTGAATAGTGTGATGCAAGTTCATCCCAAAGAATAGCTACTCTATTTAAAAATCTAGGCAGCATAGTGGATACTTTCATAATTTGATAATTATTACTGCTACTTTTTTTTTTTTTTTTTCCTTTGAAATTTGACTGGCTGATATGGCTTAATAGTGATTATAACTAATTTGTTTCAGTTACAATCAACTAGTCCCTAGCCTTTTAGGAAGATGGAGGAAGAAGCTTTAGATTATGATCTAACAGTTAAGCCTTTGAGTTTAGTATACGAAGAAATAAATACACATCTTCTTCATAATCTATTTAAAAAGCATGTATGTGTAAGTTTTGTGTTCTGAAGGTGTAGAAGAAAGCTTAGAGTTTTATTTATTCTTCGGACTCCATGAAGAACATTAAATCAGTTATAAAGTGAAATATCAGTGATGCATTCCTGTTGATAATATTTTAAGGGGAATATAGTTCCGCATTTAATAGTGCAATTTTTGTTGGGTCTTGGCACCATGGTGTCTCGAACGTGTGTAACATAAAAAATACCAAGTGAAAGACGACCATTGTGCAGCTGCTGTCCTTGCACGTGTCTTTGCTTTTGCAGAGCCAGCTCTCACGGACTGAAATCTGAAGGATTACTCAGAGTAACCACCGGTAGTGCTAATGGAACTTCTCTGCCTACAGTGGTCTTGTTTGCTCAGGGGAGCTTTGAAGATAAAACTAAGTAGTGAGGAACACCGATTTCACTTTTCTTACTTACTTGGACAAAATATATAAAACTTTTCTTCTGGTTTTCTTTTTTTTCTTTTTTGCTTTTATACTTGCTTATCACAGAAGACTTGCTTTCCATTGTTTGTTCTCAAAATTGTACTTATTCTGTTGCAGAATTAGACTAGGATTTGCCCATCGAACTACATCACTGTGTTAAAAGTCACCATTTGTATCTCAGAGAAGCCTAAAAGGAGGTTTCACCAGTACAGTCTCCAGTACAAACAGAAATTGACCTAAAATGTAGATGTAACCTGTTTTTCTTACCGAAGATAGCAAGAGAACTGGAAGTGTGAAGTGAGAGGATTCAAGTTGCTGGCTGGCTGAGGAACGGAGCGTTATAGATGAGCTGCCTGAAATGTGCAGGCATGACTGGATACTGCTGCATGTCTATTAATTTACATTTGGAAGGAGGAACTTGGACGTTAGCTATAAAAGATAAGTTCCTTGCAATCTTGCCATTGCATAGTTGCAGAGTTACTTGTAGCATTCGGCCATCATCACTGCTGTTATTTCTGTAACATCTTTTAGGAAGTTTGTTACAGTCCATTGAGAAAGATAGCTGCTGCTTCAAATTTGCTCTCAGTGACTTGACATAATCAAACCGCTTTTCTTGAGTAATCTGTACATCCTAAAATGTGAGGGATGAGGGCAAGCAATACTTTTCTTTTTTTCCACTCTAGACTACTTGATTTTTGTGATCTGTTGCATGCTGGTAGCTCTTCACTTAACTGTGAAACTTGAAATTTCGTGAAAGAGCTTTTGAGACCGGCTATAGCTGTATAGATGAATTAAATTCTAGACCTAGTTTCTGCTCTCTTACTATCCTGCTGTTAACTTTGAGCAAATAGAAACTGCCTTCTTTGTGTACTACCCTCTAAAAAGGGCATAAATAAATAGAAAGGAAGTGGATGACTAGCCTTTGTAAATAACTGCTGTATTCTGACAAGCTCATGTTTCCTTGTTGAAAATTATTGTAAGACAAATGATATGAAACTCCTAAAGTTTGATTCCTCTAGCTGGTTCTAAAGTTAAGCTAAAGGAGCTTTTCGTATTGCAATACTAGATATTGCACTTCATATTAGCATGTCTTTGTGCTATTATTTTAATTTAATAAGCAAGTATTAGAGTGATGGAAGTTCTGTCAGTGTTGCAGTCCCATCGTCCCCTTTTGCTGGCAGTGAACTTTAGTTGTACCCTCTTACCTAAAATAGAGCAATGGTGATCGCGGGGAAGAGGAGGAGGCGACGGAACAAGCTCACTTCAAGTTATTCACCAGTCAGTCATTAAAAAGCATTAATGTTTAACAAAGAGCAGTTGCTCATTATTCAAATAAAGGCTGGAAGCGTAGCCAAGATGAGCTATGAATGTGTCTCACTGGCTTTAGTAACGCTTTCCAATTCATGAATGATCATAATAATTTTTTTATTTTGCGGAAAAAAGGAGGCAATGGCAAATACAGCTCCAACAGCCTTACTAGTTCCTCATTTAGTGGGATATTAGTCTTGTATCTGGGTTCACACAGGCTTAGGCTTGATTTCTTTTCTCAGGTACCATCAGTTCCACTGTACGTGATGCGTCCTCTTCTGCACTCTGCACCTGGCGCACTCTAGTGCAGGGCAAATCTGTAGTGTATGTATGTATCACTGCAATATGAAACAGACAGGGCAAGTTAGAAAAGGAAGTAGTGGGGAATTCCAGAAACCTGAGCATGGACAAAAGACCAATGCATAAAAGACTCTTGCACCAAGATGTTAATTCTAGTAAAGGGTGTGTGCTTAGGTGATTTTTTTAATGAAAAAAAAAAAAGCCTTTTCTTTTTAAGGTACAGATCTGGAAAAGGGACTTTTAGGAGAAAACTCCAGAAATCTATTGCACAAATAATCAGCTGCTTTGTGGTCATTTGTGTTTTGTTTTAGAGGAGGTAAAAATGTTGGTGATCTGTTTGCTTTAACAGATAGGATAGTTGGAAGGCAGAGGAGATGTAGAGGACTGCCTGTCTTACAGTTCTCATACTGCTAGGATTTGGTCCATTTCATAAATATACATCAATTACTATATAATAAAGCCCATCACTATGTTAGTAGCAGTTTTGCTCTTAGCCCTTTCCATACCAGGGACATTTCTTTTCTATGTAGATGTTGCAGAAGATGAGTAGTGGTCATTTGGCTCTAGTATAGACTTAAAAGTTCCCTTCAGGAGGGAAGACAGCTCTACAAACAGCCTTCCTTGACAGCATGTGGGAGGGACTGCAGATATCCCTTCTTTAGCAGTGCTTTTATGATAAAGAAGAAAACAAATCATTTTTATTTTTGTTAGAATTTGCTAAAAAAATTTCAAGCTACTGTTCCTTCCCTTTATTTCCTGCTGACTTTCTGAGGGTGGCTTGAAGAACAACGGTGCTTCTCCTTGAGAATGGTGCAGAGCCTCCAGGAACTCGGTTTCCAGCTGGCACGATAGCAGGTTTTGCTCTGAGGACATCTCACAAGAACTAGAGCCCAGCACTCCTTTGTGTGGATGGTGGTGAGGTTCAGCCCAAGACAATGCATGATCAGTGAGGGGCCTTACCAGCAAAATTGAGGAATTGTCACCAAATTTCTTTCTGAACTGTGAATCTGAGAGGCGTGCTATGAAGGACTGCAAAGCTCAATGTACTGCTGCTCTTCTTGCAGGGTGTTCTAAACACATACATGGGGTTTGCGTGGGGAGATGAGCTGTGTATCTTTTGGATAAAGGTTGGAAAGCTACTTGGTAGGCTTTTCATCTGGATTTTTGGATAGGTTGCAGTGCTGAGATCCTCGTTCATGGTGCTCATCTATTAACAGACTGCTCTAAAGCAGGATGTCACCATGGCCCTTCATTTCCATTTTGGCTCTTCCTCCCCTGGGATAGCATATTGTTTGCTGCTTCCTTCTCAGAAAACTGTTCTGTAGGAGAGATCTCGAGGAAAAGAAAAACACAAATATTTGGTGATCGTGGCTTTTTTTTTTTTGGTGGTTGTTGTTGTTTTTTCTTCCTTCTGAGGCCCCACTAAACACTGCCATTTCTGTGGCAACGCTTCTGCTAATCCTGCTCATTGAGGACAAGTTGCTTCTGCAAGGACGTGCTGTAGTGTGGGGATCTGGTCAGTCTTGGGTTGTCATGGACATGCAGAGCGTGTCTGTGCGAAGGATGGCTCAAGCAATGCCCTTGGATGAGAATTTGAAGGTGACGGAGTTTCCTTTTTTTTGTTTTTTGTTTTTTTGTTTTTGTAAGTAACAGTTCTTTATCACTTAATGTTATCAATGTATCTGATTAAAATTCATAAGCATTTGTAAGACTGAAAGCTTTCTCAGTGATAAGTTATGAAAGATGGCTCACTAACATAGATTAACATTCACTGCTCTGCCTTTAGCACCTTTGGGGAAGCTTCTGCAAGGATTCTTATTTTAAAATACGACTACTTACTACTACTGAGCTACTTTAAATACTTCAGTTTATCAGTCGTATAGAAATTAAACATCGCTGGGTGTAATTTTTATAATGTTTTTAATTCTAACCCTTGAGGTTGTATAACTTTATCCTAAGCAGACATATTTGTACGGGCTTCAATTTTTCTTGTGCTCTGTATAAGCATCTGTCATATCCCTGCAGAGTCATTTTAATTTCTCACTGCTGAAGTTATTTGATTATTAAGTGTTGTGTCATGCATCTTGTTTTATTTATAGCTTTTACATGTAGACATTATTAAGTGCTCATAGCTAAAAGATTTGCAGTGCACGCTGTTTGTTTTGAAGTAGAATGTAACAGTGACTGTGAGGAGCTTTATACCACAAGTTCTGCTACTAAAAATGAGTTCATCTGGAAGCTGAACCATGTAGTACTTGCCACCTGCTGCAGCTCACTTTGGCTAGGGACCTTTTTTGCTATTTCTACTGGCATATTTATGATGGGATGAATGATAAATTGTGCCCCTCTGCAGGGACTAGAAGTGTTCTTGGGCATAAAAGTGGATTTTTCCATGAGATGGGGAGAACACAATGATTTTTACTATTTTTATTCTACTTTTATTTCTCTATTACCTTTTAGGAAATAGGACAAAGCTGTCTGCCTTCATCCTTCCTCTTTTCCACAAAATCTTCCGGTAAAAATACACAGCGTGCAATTACTGGAAGTGTATTTTGTTGTTGGCTTTTTTTATTTTGTTTTCATCTGAGATCGTCTATCAAAAGGCATTCTTACGTGGAGATTATTACTCTTTTTACAGCTATGCTCTGTTTAAGTAAGCTTTGTTAATGTTTGACTTAATATTATTGCATTCATAAATCTGAAAGGGAAAAAGCTATAAAATGCATTATGCTGAGATGTGCTACAGGAGTTACTTTTGCTTATCATTTTGTTGTATATGACAGCTAGAACGTTGCCCAGATAAGAAGTTTTAACCTTAAAAAAATAAATAAAAACTAAATCATGCATATTTAGAACCCACTCAAATTTATTTATACATTGTTTGCTAAAAAGAAACTCATACCCAATTATATTTGAGTGGAACAAGATCCACTTGCGGATCGTTGATGGATAATTGTGCTGCTAATACAGCAGTATGTGGTACAGAAGCACAAAACTGCCGGTGATTTTAGTAATGCTTCTGCAGAGTCTGTGATAGCACAGGAGGTACACCAGACTATCTCATCCGTCCGTGCCACCCAGCACTCCTCTGGTTATCATCCTCCCTGAGGCTGTGCTCCCTGCTGTGGCGGTGGGAAAAGGCTGTGACTTGCTTGGTGTCATCAGGTGTTTCACCTGGAAGAAGGAAGAAGCAAGGCAGAAATCCCTGTGCCCAGCACTTGTTATTCTGAAGGTACCACTACAGGATAAAATCCTGTAAATCCAATGCCTAGTGGCACCTTTTCTGTCACTACCATAGATAAAACTTTATATAGGAGTTGAGGTTTTTCTTTTCTTTTTTCTTTTTTTTCCAAGTTGGAAACCAATAACATCAGTTGCAAGTATATCTAGATTTTTTTTTTAATTTTTTTAGAAAACCTTGTTCAGTTGTTTATGGCTTTGGTATGAAATGCTATAAGGTACTGATAGGATTTGCTCAAAAATTTTTTTGACCATCTCACACGTGGGGATGCTATTTGTTTGAATACATTTTTTATTTCACAAATACAGTAACAAGTCTTTGGTCTTCTATTAAGCACCAATTTTGATACCTTTTAAAATCAGACTTCGAGAAAAATTGAGCCAGCTCTTTAAAATGTTAACTTTTGAGAAAGGCCAATTTCAGAAAGGTCATTCACGTGCTGTTCAGGCAAGGGTGAATCTCTTCAGTGGTGATTATACTTACAGGATAGAGTGCTAAATCCTGGAGAACGGTGACATGGGGAAGGACGCAGAGGCAATTGTGGGTAATCAATAGGCGCCTTTTCTGGCACTGGCTAGGAGGGCTGATAAATATGTTGAGGTTTGTCCAGAATGGGGATGCTCATTAACATTTTTTGGCTTCAGTAGAATAAGAAACAAAGTACTAGTTCTGATGAGCTGTTGGTGTCTACCAAATCACGGAATAGTTGAAGTTGGAAGAGACCTGGAGGTCATCTGGTTGAACACCCCCCTGCTCAAGTAGGGCCACCTGGAGCTGCTTGGCAAGACCACATCCAGGCAGCCTTTCTCTATCTTAGAGGGCAACCTGTTGCAGTTTTTGGTCACTGTAACATTAAGGAAGAGTTTCCTGATGTTCCGACAGATCCTTCCTTGTTCTGGTTTGTGCCCATTGCCTCTTGTCACTGGGCGCCACTGAAAAGAGCCTAGCTCATCATCTTTGCATCCTCCCTTCAGGTATTTCCCTACATTGGTAAGATCTGCCCTGAGCCTTGTCCTCTCCAGGCTGAACAGAGCCTTCTGTCAACCGTTTCTGATTGGAGAAGTGCTCCAGAACCTTCATCATCTTTGTGGCCTTTCTTTGGGCTGTCTCCAGCATGTCCTTGCCTCTCTCGTACTGTGGAGCAAAGAAGTGGACACAGGACTCCTCCAGGTGCTGCCTTACCAGGGCTGAGTAGAGGGGAAAGCTCACTTCCCTCAACCTGCTGGCAGCACTTCACTAACGCAGCCCCGCATGCCATTAACCCAGCGTATTTTGCCTAGCATACACAAACGTTCTTGTGCCCTGATTTAAATGTGGATGTGTGAGATTAAGCTCTGAATCAGCTTGAAGTGACGCTTGATGCTAGTGTTTCTAATTGAAATTCCTCTTGCTCTTTTGTACAGATCAAATCAAATGACAGCACAATTCATTCCAGCTTTATCTTATGTAAAAACATGCTATATTTATCATCCCAATCAGTAATGGCAGTAGCAATTGGTAATGAAATTAGAAGTGACCCAACCAAAGAACCATGGGCTTTTATGTGCCTCCTTTTTTAGCTGTAGGATGCTGTTCTTAAATCCCACTACCTAGCTAGCTATAATTACACAGTCCTGAGCTCTGGCTGACCTGACAAGCAGAGCTGTGTAACATCCATGCGAGGCATATAAAACACTACGCCCTATCAGTGCTGCTGGTTGTTTCTGCTGAGCTTCAATTCTCTTCCTCCATATTTTCCTTCTGAGTTGCTCTTTTGTAGAACTAGTTTTTTTTACAGTTGCTTCTGACTGTCTGTCACATGAGATGCAGTACCTGACTTTGAGAGTGACTCCAATCTGTTTTATCTGAGACTGTAAATAGCTAAGATGCAAAAGGAAAAGCTGCTTATACTGCATCTCGGCCATAACTGCCCACGTTAAGTCTTCCTTTCTGTTCGAGTGCAAACACAAGCAGACCAGCTGTGCCACTGAAGGAAAGCTCAGGCTAACCTTTTTTTTTTTTTTTTCTTTGCACTGAAACAGATTGGAATTGCTGATATAATCAGTGGTCATCTGTTGGCTGGCTGTGTGCTCAGGTTTGGGACCGAAACCTTGCTCTGTCTCTCGATTTTGATTGCTGCACTTCTACCAAAATGTGCTCTGAAATGGTGGTGGATGTGCAAGACATGGCAGAGTGCGAGTACAGGCTTGAGGCTGACCATGTATGTATGCTCTGAGCACACACAGTTGCTTTCCCCTTTTGGTCAGTGTAGTTTGCTTATTTGTGTTGGAGCTGCGCTGACGTTAAGCAGTATTTGTTAAGCCAATTAGGCTATCAGAGAAGGGCATTAGAGTCGGAACACTTGGATGGTGATGACTTTCTGTTGCCTGTATTTGTTTAATTATTTTTGTGGTGACACACCTCTATCTTAACAAGCAATGATCTCTAAGTTTTCTTAGATTTGTCAAAAAGTGCTTGTTATGATACTATGGCAAAAACAGTGGAAGAGGACAAATTCACAAAGAACATGTGTATTGTATGAAGAGCAAGTGTAGCTGTTAGTAGGTAAAGGGGACATAGGACCTGAGATTTAAATAACTTGCAGTGCGTGTAAGATCAGCTTGACAGCATACCAACTAGTTGCTGGTGTTAGGATAGCTCTAGTTTATGTATGTATATACATTTTTCTCTATAGGTTGCTGGTCACTGCCCCATTTGTTAAAAACTTTAACAGAAGAGTACAAGCTGAAAATCCATAGATGGCTGGGAAAATGTAATTTTGTATTACCATGGCTTGGCAAGGCTTTGAAGCAAGTGAAGTTGTCATTAGCTTCCTGTTTTTTTTGAAAAGGTGACGGTATTGTTCATTCCAGAATAATTTGTCTGACATTGTTAGAAAGTGTCCTAAATCATTGAGCATAGCTGTTAATTGAATTTAGGTGCTCTTGCATGCTTAGTAGTGCTAGAGTTTTGGCTTATGTAAATGCTTTGAGCTTGACTACACAGTTTCGATTGCACTGAAATTCAGTTTTCTTTGTCCTCTGTTTACAAGTTAGTTTTGCTTAAATATCTCTCATAATAAAAGATGTGAATGTTCAATTGTATCAATGTGTTGTCTCTCTGAAAATTATGGCTGAATATACATATTTTCTTATAGGTAGTTTAAAGTGTATGGTAAACTCTATTAGGTATGAATGGCACCGTAAACTGTTTCACGATAGTAAATATTTGATTTTTTCAAGATACCTTTTATGCCCTGATACCACATTATTTAAAGACACTATCGGTCTCCGTAGGACTGTATAATAAGCCTGCCAAGCAGCTGCCAAGTGCAGATATCCAACATTTACATTCAGTGTTGTGTGATGGTAGCTGTGACATGATTCCAATTAAAAGCTTGGTCTGCACACTGCAGATGTGTCCTGAATATTAATGTGTGCTACAGACAGAGCAGATGGAATCTTTTTAAAAATACAATGCAGCGAATGTAAAATTAAGGTTGGGTTTCTGGTGGAAACAGAAAAGCAATCAAAATTCTTTTTTTTCCCTTGTTTTTCATTGCTAAATCAGAAGATCTGTGTATCATCATCCTCTTCCTTTACATATAAGAGGAAGTGAGCTCTTCATTATGCATCCAAATAAAAATACAGCATTATGTCTAACTGAAGTTGTCTTAAATGCCAAACGTACCTAGAAAAGTATTAGGAACGCATACAACATTTGCTGTGCCTTAAAATATGCCCATGCCTAAGGGACGGATATGAGGCAGTGGGTAATAGCTGAAATGTAGGATGGTATTTGAGGAGTTGCTTGCTGACAAAGGCTGTGTAACCGTGTGCGGGTACTTAATTGGGATTTGCAGATGTCACGTGAGGTATATTAGGGTACTTATTGAGGCAGGAAGGAGAAGGCTTCCTGTGTGAGCAGGAGCTGTAGCTTCCCTCCTCTCGGTGTTGCCTGATCCCCTGATGTTGGCTGCATCCTGAGGGCGATGCCCGCCTGATGGGAGCGCTTCTAAAATGTAGCCCGGGTGAGAGGGGGCGCGGGGCTGCCCCTGGGGCCTGGGAAAAGGGCAGCAGTGAGTGGGTCCAGGCCTGGCGTCTTTGGTGTCGTTGGCTGCTGTCCTTAAAGTTTGTGCTTGGGTGTTTGGGGTGATAGGGGAACTTTAATGAGACTTCTGAAAATGGAAAAAACAAGCCCCACGGCCAGTTTGGGTCTTAGCATCATCCACGTCACCTTCACCTGTATGCTATTCGCTTCTGTAATCTGTGGAAAGATTTGTGAAAGTTGCTCAGAAATAATCAAAATGGAGTAGCTGGCTAGGCGTAGCTAAATGACATTTTTGTGACTCATTTAGAAATTACCCCAAGGTTTCCAAGTATGGTCAGTGAAACTCAGCTTTACAAGCGAGCCAAAAGAAGTTTGTGTTGTCAAGTTTTAACATATAGCAATGACTCTGCACCTCACAGCACGTCAAAGGATAGAGACCTGGTCAAAGGTCTGAAGGGTTTGATGTTTAAAAGATACGAAGATATGAATTTAAGTCTTCTCTAAGTGTCCAGGAAATCAGAGATAGAGTTAAAAATGGAAAAAAAAAATCACTCAAAACATGAAAGTAAAGTATTGCTTTAAAAGAACTGAATTTGTCAGCCGAACATTGCTTTAAACAGCACTTCTGAAGTTTGTCCTTGCTTTTCAAAGATCTTAAATATCCTAAGGTATTACAGATTTTTTTTCCCCCCAATATCTACCTTTTCTGGTGTGATGGGAGCCTTGACACTGGCGAGGTGAGGTTTGAAAGCAGGGCTGGAAAGGTGGCAGGGCCTCTTTTACCACCACACCGAGAGTTGGGGTGAGTTGCCCGTGCTTCCTGCCACATGGGAACTGCCTCCTCGTTCCCTAGATAAGATGCCGCTATATTTTCTTGCCTGAAGCATGTATTTCAAAAAAAAAAAAAAGTACAGTTATTTCTTCTCACTGGGATGTTTCTGTTACTCCGTAGTCTCAACTTCATCTTTAACCCTCTCCAGCTATTTCATTGTGAAAGGATCCCTGGGGAAGTTGCTTCCAGAGTATGTTCAGTCTCTTTACTTTTTGTCATCTACTTTACGTCAGGATTACAAATCAAACATTATTTTAAAACATTCTTGATACTACTAATGTGGCCTTTGGCCTCCCTAATTCTGAAATGGCTTCTTCCTCACTTGGGTTTTAGGAGGAAGCTTAAATTTCCCCTTTACACTCAGCAGTCACCTTAGGCTGTCTTACTGCATCTTGCCTTGCTTCCTGGTGTCTTGTCTCTTGTGACAATACTTCAGGGATCTGTCAGTTTCTTTTCATATCTCTTAGTTCTTTGCAGCATCCTTCCATTTCCGCCTAGTGTATGATTTTACTTTATAATCCTTGAAAAATATCCACGCCTTTCATTTCAGTCCCTGACAATTCAGTTGTATTATCAGCACTGTGATATCTTTAAGCACTGTGAAATGCATCCTTTCAGCTGAGATGGGGCCGTAGCACTGGGAATTTGTCTAATTTCATGTCTGTAAAGCAAACGCATGCATTATTGTAATCATTTGGTCTTTGTGATATAGAGCACACCCATAAAAATGAACTCCAAAAAAAAAAGGTACAGTGTTTGGCTGGATCTCTGAAGCACGTCAGCAAGAAATAGGAGAAGGGTGTGTGGGTCATGCCGCTGCAATGTCAGATAATACGGAGTGCTGCTTGATAGGCATTCATTCTCCTGTGCTTAGGCTTTGGTTAGGCTGTGTTAACTCCTGAATTCCAAACGCAGGGTTCATTGTGTAACAGGAACACAGTCCGTTTTGGTATTGAATTAATACCTGCTGACACCATAAGCAAAATCATGCCATGTACTACAGTGCACTCCCTCATGAAATGAGGATACTGAAATGGTGGTATGTTATTTTTAAAATATCTCTGATTTAAAAAAAACAAAAACCTCAAAACAACAGAAAGCAAACCACACGCACAAACCTTTTAGTAGCAGTTCTTGACCAAGAGGCTATAACCAGAGGCTTCCCCAAATTTCCTGAGAGAACCAAGCTAAGATTTATGGGTTTCTTGAAATTATCAGCTATTTAAAGTCTGTCCATTCCAAAGCAAATTAATTTTTCTTCTTTGCTTAAAAAAACAGCCAACCCGAAATAGCATAGCAGCTTTAATAATTTCATGAAACATCTTTTTTTAACTGACATAGCTGCCTTGCTTGTTGACTCAACTTTTTCCTTTAGAAGCAGTTAATACATTCTTCCTATCAGAGGGGTTTTAAAAAGCTCAGAGAAAGTTTTCAGGAGCTCCTTTAAGATGAGGCCTCCAGACGGTGTTTTTCCATTTTATGTCAGTAATATTAAAATCTAAATTAAAAAAAAAATCAATTAAACCGGAGACCAGGATGTGGTGCTATTTGGTTTTATATTTTATTATTTCTTGCTGCTGCTGAGAGCTATTTTTAAATACCAGGAATGAAAAAAATATCTGTGCTTCTGTTTTCCTGTAGTAGAGAGGAAAACAGCGTTTAATATAATTGCTGTTATTGTTTTACAACTTAATAAATATAAAATTGCCTTACAGAAAGGTTAAGTGCATGTGTGTACACAGGCAATCCTGGATCACGGTCTCAATTTTTCTCCTTTTTTGTTTTCACGTACCTCCGCTCATCCTTTTAAAGAAGGTTCTTCCTCCCTAGTGTTCCCTGACCTTTTGTCTTCCTCTGGATATCTGGCGTGCTTCAGCTGACACCGGCAGGATCTCTCCTGTCTGCCTCTAACCCAGGACCTGAATTTCTATCCTTTTCAGGGAGGATGGGAGGTGGTAAATAATAATATAAGTTGTGTCTGTAAAAACCCTCGTCCATGTCACTGTTTTGCTTTTCTGAAAGAAACAGTTGCATGCTGTTTGGTTCCAGAACTGTCTTTGGGGGAAAAACATGGTAGTTTGTAGTCCTGCTTGGACTGCCCCTTTGCAAGCAGCAGTCTGGAAGGGGTTAGTGGAATTTGCCCCTGTTAAGCAGGGACATCCTGAAGGAAATTGTGGATATTTAACTATTATGTTAGTGCTTGTCACAGAGAACCCTCTCATTTTACTTACTTCTTGAAAGGCAAGTTCAGATCAGCGTCTATTAGAGTATGATCATATATTTGATCGTGAAAGTCCTGTTTTTCCTCTAGCATTGTATTTTAATTACTAGAAATCCTTAAAACTTGGTACTTGAATCTTTACATTTCCTCTCAGCGGCAGTTCATATTCATGTAAGTCCATTAACATCTTGGTGTGTAGAAAAACAGGCTGACAGCTGTAGTCTAGCACTTCCTTATCGTAACTCGATACAGCATTCCGCAGAGACAGTCACGCCTCGGATTTATGCTCCGCTCTGCTGCTGGCATTTCAGCTTTAATAGTTTATAGTGTCAACTCACATGCTGCTTGGATAATCGTAACTGACTTGTTAAATAAGGACAGTTTACATACTGTTTCTCTCTTTGTCTCTGTTCACACAGGGTGGTTTTGTGCCATGATTTGATGGGAAATTACTCTGGAAGTCACTGACACCTTCTGATTTGTTGTATTACTGCTGGCATTATATCCCTGTGCTGTTTGAACTCAGGGTACTATTCCACTGACTTCGTGCGACCTGTTGTAAACCTTGCTCCATCTTCCATGAGGGAACTTTCAGAAAGTAGTTGGGTTGGTTAGAACGTCTCATAGAAGATAGAGATTCAAGAAAATAATTTTGTAGTGCACACAAGAATTTGTGCCACTAAAAAGCATATCCAGTATCAGAAGCAATCGCTATGCATCCCCCCCAGTTCAGTTAGGAAGTGTTCACAGATCCCAGTAAAAAGCAAAGACCTTGTGGAAGAGGAGGAGAAATAAAGTTTTTAAGGTTTCTAGTACGGAGTGGTAACATCTCGTACCCTGCATGCATGCCTGGAATGCCAGTTCTTCCTTTGTCCCTGAATTTTTTCCTGTGACCCTGAGCAGGTCTTTGAGTTTTATTTATCCTTTCTGTAAGAATTTAAAGTTCTTAGTGTGTGGAAGAAGAAGATGGCAATAGCTGGGAGAAAGACTGTTATCACTTCTCTGTTCATTTCAAGCTTTAGCATGTTTCGTAACCTCACAAAGCTTATAAATAGTAGAGAGAAATATCTTGTGCTTTTGGGTGGAAGTGTAACTTTTTAAAAGCTTGGTGCTGTTCTTTGCCAGTCACTTTCAGTACACCAACAAAGAAGGGATCCCACGCGCTGTAGGAAAAGCATTCTTTTAGATCCTGTTTGTAAAGTTGGGAGAGCAATTTTATTGTCAATTGTTTGGCTTAAATACCTTAATTATTGGTTTGGTTTTGAAAGCAAGGGTAAAAGCAGGTAATATGTGTGTACTTCTTCCTTTGTATACTTTTTCACGTCTGGAGCTGAGTGTTCCCACCTGCCTGTAGTGATGGTCACAACTCTTGTCATTTAGGCATGGTAAGCCAAACTCCAGTGTCAGGTGTTTCAAATAAAATCTCAGTGTCAAACTGAAGAATTTTTGAGAAATCCCTCTGTTTTGTTTTGTTTTCTCCACTGTTGGAAAGTATTAAGAAACAAAACCAAATCCCCAAAAAACATTTCAGATCATTAGTTCCCAGCATCACTTCATACAAGTCTGTGTTTGAGGTTTTATATCTCTCATTTTCCAAGTGAGAAAAGGAGCTACTAACAAGCAGTAGTACAGCTGTGTGGCAGTAGTGGTTTCTGCTGTTTGATATAAATCACGTTTGTGACTTTGACCAACAGAAATGATTTATTAATGCAGCTGATTCAAATCCATTTATGAAATAAACGGAGCAGTGTACCTTCATGTTGGAAAAGTAGTGCAGGCTTTAATTAGCAGATATGTATGTCACTACTTTTGTGGAGTTAGGTGATTGAAAGTAGTGTCAAGTGTTTTTGAAACTGGGAAGTTGAGCAGCTTTATAGCATTCTTCTTAGAGTGTTTATGGTGTCTGTGTGTGTATATGGCATTCATACATATATATGAATGAACATGTACTTTTTTTTTTCTTTCCCCTACTGCAGGAAAAGTAGAATGCTGAATGAGGTTAAGCAGTACTGATATAAAGTTGATAACTAATCATTTAGTAAGTATTTATTTAAGTTAGAGAACTGACTGGTTCTAGAAGGTGAAACTATAAATAAAAAAGCCAGAAAATTTATAATTTCTTTTGAGCTGTGAAGCAGCCCCTGATGAGTGTTCCTACCTAGTGCTTAATCAAGGCTGTGCCCCAGGTCAGTCTATGCACATGTTCAGCAGACTTCTGTTTTTCCTTAAAACAGTTGAGTAGTTTTCCTGTCTGAAGTGAGCTCTGGCAAAACCATGGAACGTGCAGCTTGATGTCTTCCCGCTGCTGATGTCACTTGCCATCAGTTCCAGGGAGGAAATTAGGCTGTTTTGGCCTCTTCTGGTACAATGCTTTAATTTACTGCAGTTTTCGTTGTTTTCACCTGATTGCTGTCTTGGCTCCCACAGCACAAGTGAAAACAAGCACTGTGCCAAAGGTACGAGATGGTTCTGTGATTACAAACTTCAGTGTTACTGCACAAGGCTTCTGACCTAAGGGAGGGTTTGTAATACAATCATCTCACAGCAAAGTCTTTTAATCTCATTTTAATTTCCTCAATTAACACATAACTGACCTTAGACACAGCACAGTGGTGTGCAGGAGGGACATTCGAAGTGTGGACACACAAAAGAAACGTTTCCTGTTTCAGAACAGCAGCTTCTTGTTGAAGATAGCTCTACTGAAGGGTGCTGGGTTGGTGTAGGGGATTCTTGGAGTTCTTGTTACTACGAAGGAGGACGTGTGCTCTAAAGGCTGCTATGGTCCAAGAAGTTACTGTTAGTAACCTATGAATATTGCTTTAAGTTAAATGCTCTTTTATGTTCAGTCCAGGAGCTCTTTCAAAGCAGTCTGGGCTACTTGTGAATGCGTTAGTCCCTTCTACCCCATCTAAACTTGTGGAATCTGCACGCAGCCTAACACAGGTGTAGGTCCCTAACACAGGGACCCTCACGAGTTGTTCTCGCAGCACTTCTTGATGCCAGTGCCTTCTGTGACAAGCCACAAGTATTCATAGGAGCAGCTCTGCTGTCTGCGCGATGCTGAAATAGTCATAAACAAAGAGAGCTCTTCATTGGTGAGCTAAAACAAAAGAAAGTGTTCGTCTTCTGTGGTAGGAAATGCCAGATTGTATCTCTTCGGCATAAAAATAGTCATCATCTGACAACGTATAAAAGTGAACCTGAAATTTTATAGGTGTTGAAACTGTCACTGGTGTAAGGAAAAGCAAACTATCAATTTAAGATTAAATGCTTTATGGAGGCTGAATAATGGTGCTCTCTTAACTGTCCTTAAAAGATTATGTTTTTTTTTTTTTTTCCTAAGTTTTAACACTGTGGAAAACTTCGTGCTGTTTTGATGACACTAAACCCTGCTATGAGATAAAATAAGCAATATTCTTAAAGAAGCTGCAGTCTTTGGAAAATGGATGAACCATGAGGTTGCTGAAAATGCTCAAAAGAAGAAGAGTTTTTGTATGTTGGATTAAGAAAGTGTTGATATTCCTATTCTGGTAGTGCTGAGATACAGGAATGTTTCTAACTTCTAAAATAAATAAATGGTGGTATCATTAAGTCTTTGGTAGCACATGTCTGGCTCTGTCTGATGCGTGTACTTTGTAGTATAAAGGTTCATCTAATTCTTAAATATTTAAAGAATGGAATAGGAATGTCACTGGTTAGATCAGAAAAATGCAGTTATCAGTTGTGGGGAAGAGGGACGGGGAAAGCATGAAACATTCAGAGTAAAATTGCTTTGGTTGTGAGTGGTGGGGGAGCACATGAGTGTTTTGGTTTTGTTCTGGGCTGGTTTGTGAAGCTTTACAGGCTGGTTATTTTGTGTTGAGACTGAAGCAACTCAAACACAGGAGCTTGATTACAGTGGAAAAAGGGGAGAGGATGCTGTTCACTGAAGGGTGGCTTAAAGCAGAAATGCATGTGAACAGTGAGATTAGAGAGAATGTTTAATCAGTACGTATAGCTAGCAGCACGAACGAAAAAGCAGTGAAACAGATCATCCACCTCAGGATTCTTTGGCTTTAACAGAAGATAGCTTTTGTCAAGGGGAAAGACTGGCGCTAGCACGGGAGCGCTAGACGATGCGCTGTTTCAGTTACGTGGCTTGGGGTGTGTAGGGGTATGGAATGCTTTAGCTAATGGGCTTCATCAGCTTCTAATCCATGTTAATTAGGTGTAGCTAATGTAGCGTTGTGATGCTGCGGAATAATGCTATGTAAAGTGGGCTAGGGCTTGATGGTAGGTTAAGATTGAGTTATCTCTGTATATGTGTGTGTGTTTGTATGTTTTTTCAGAATTGGGTAAAAACAAACTGCTTGCTCTCTATCTTAGCATGTGATGGCCTTCTGGAAGACAAACTTAACTTTTAATAAATACTTACTGTCTGGCAAGTAGGCGGATCAAAGCTTTATATCAAAGTATTTATTAGTTGTTTCTTGGGGGGGGAGAGACTTGTATGGAATTTGGCAAAAATTACCATGATTATTCAAGATAAGACTGTGAATTCTTAATAGTAAATAGCATTTGTAATTTTGATTTGTTTCTTTTGCAGCTCCAGTTATTAACCGATGCAACAGAAGAGTATCAGGTATGTTATTTCTTTCAAGAATTTCATGTTTCTGATGAAGTTTTGAAACGTTCATTTGACTATAGGAATTGTAATAAAGAGGGTCATTTTTAATACTGTTTTAATTTCTTATACCGCTTGAGGTATTTTTATTTCAATTAAAATGTCTTCAACTTGCATACAGTAGTTACAGATTCTCTCCTAACCTGCTTTATTTCTGCCTTTGGTACTGAAATTTGGAATGGTTACATCTGGTAAGTTGTGATTAGCTCCTTAAAGATAACCAGATGATCCTGATTACTTGGGGTACTAATGCAAATTCCAAGGATACGTAAACCCATGGAAGATACATTTTCTTATTCCTGTTGCTCCAAACTGGATACAGCTGAGGAAACAGGGAGAAGGAATGGTGCCTGTAGTTCTTCGCATCTTTTTTCATTTTGGTGCATGTAGCAAAACCAGATTGTATTGGTTTTTCAAGTTGCAGGGAAGTTTCAGTAAGGAGCAAACTTAGAAATTACTGAATTTTCATTTAGGTTTTTAGTTGTTAAAAATCTAAACGTGGTGTTCTTGTTTTTTTTGACTGTACTGGCAAATGCTGCTTTAATGTCAGTAAATATTTAGCTGTCATTCTGTAAGATTTACTCAAAGTACAAGTTTTCTAACCCAGAGGCAGGAATTGGACAGGAAGTTTACTTTTGCTTGTTTTAAAAACCTTGAGCAGATGAGTTTACTCACTTCTAGCTTATGCAGAACTTCAATAAAGTACTTCAAGAACATCAGGATTCATAAAAACTGCTTGAGAAATAGCCATCTATGAGGAAGGTCAAGCTAACCTTTTAAATTTAAAACTATCTTGATTGTATTTTTTTTCCAGAAGACCAATTAATTTTCCATGTACGTCTTTTCTCAGATCGCTGACCCAAAGTGATAATATTGCTTTTGTATCACGTTCGCTCCCCATTTCTGCTGCTGTTGCTAGTTAATCATCTCCTGTGCTGATGTGCTCCTTGTTGAGGGAGGGAGAGTGAGTGGCGTGCTTGGCATTAAACTCTTCCAAGTGGTTTGGCAGCTGTAAATGCTCTGTAGAGAATACCAGTTGCTTCTTGACCAGAGAAACACAGCTTTGTGTGCTGGTCAGAGGTTCAGCCTGCAAAGCAGGTGGCCCTGGGTGGGTCAGTGAGAAACTCCCCAGTCTGTGCAGGAGGGTCATCCTGGGGAAAGGAGGCTTATCTAATCACGTTCGTGGCATTATTTATAGAAGTGCAGAGTGGTAAAGCAGTGTTCTTATGAAGAGAAACAGCCTTTTCCAAGAAGTGCGAGGAGGGAGAAAGAGAAACGAGAGCTCGATGTTCCCTTAGAATTTATTTAATGAACACATTACTCGCGTATAGCATGTTTGGCCACGTAACAGATTGAGGTTCCATGGCAGGCACTCAAACCTCAAGCATGGTGTCAGTCCTAATTTGTAACAAGCTGGTGACTGACTTGATTAAAATATTTGAAAAATCGTAATCTATCTTTGCAGTAATTGCACGTATCCCCCCTCCCACCCCAGTTTTAAAATCTCCTGACTATGCGATGCAAAAGACTGTGGTGCCATTGGCAATTTCAGTGCTAATTACCCAGTAGAACAGTCTTCTCGCTGCTGCTTTAAGCAAATTAGCAATGTCTGAGCCTTTTGCTGGTATGAGTAACTCATGTTACACTTCTTGCTGCCTGACTCAGTCTGCCCGGGCTTGGTTTGGATAGCCTGAGAACCATACAAATACGTTCCTGTCCAAGAGCTGGATTGTGTTGAAATTCATTCTTGCATGATTGCATTTCTTGATCTACTTCCAAGCATAGGGGCTCCTGACAAACTTTTTGGTTTGTTAGTCAGGTCCCTATCTGTAGTGAGAGCAACCTCAGAGAATACCCCCGGCCCTTGGTTAGCAACTGCAGGCAGGGCAGGAAGGTGGGAGACATCAGTGGTGTCTCTTTTCACAACCAATATCAAAGCTATTTCAGAACTGGAGGGAAGAGAAAGCATTGCTATTTGTCCTACTGCAGCAACTGAGGAGAGTTTGCTGCTGACTGTGTATGAATGAAAGTTAATTGTGTTTTTGGAATGAAGACTGTCACGCCTACTTCAGTCTCAGTTGGGCATAGTTTCTCCTCTTCTTTTAGTCTTATCTTTCAAAAAAGTAAACTTTTCTTGCTGGATTTCTCATATTACCATTTCTAGACACCTTTGATTCATTCTACAAAACACCCACTCTCCAGCAGACTTGCTGACTTCTTTACAGGATTAAAAAGAAAAAAAAAAACTGACAAAATGACACCCGTACTATAGACCTGTGGCAGAAAGTTTGCATCTGTTTTCTCCAGTGATTTCAGTTTATCTGAGTGACCTGGTGTCTCCCGTGTAAGTACTCCCTCCTCAATCTCCTTTTGGCCTCTCTGGGATCAGAATGGGTTTGATGACAGTTTTCACGTTCAATTGCTTTATAAACAATTAAATTATATAATGTAGGGAAGCAAGATATTGTTATTTCCCCAATATTTTTATGCCATCCCAATAACATAGTTATCAGGATCTGTGGCCATTTCCATGTTAATAGAAAATGAACTGAGTGGATGGGAGTTACTTTGGTTAGTCCCTTTGGTAGGGGCAGCTTTCAGCAGAGACTCACTGAAGTAGAAAGGATCAAATTTGCTGTCTCTGGAAGCAGGTGCTAAGCCCTCTCCTAAGGTATGATTGCAGACGGAATAAATATTTATATAGTGAGAGAAAATTTTATTTGACAACGTTTTGGTAAACTTTGCCATCTTTGATGCTAAGGAAGAGCGTTGCACTGGGTAGTTGCTGTTTCACAGGATCACAGTGGTTGAGGTTGGAGGGGACCTGTGGGTGCATCTGGTCCAACCCCTGCTCAGGCACAGACACCCAGAGCAGGCTGCCCAGGACCACAGGCAGCTTTTAAAGATCTCCAAGGAGATCTTTGTTTCTTGGTGCTGTGCCATGGCTCCCTTTATCTTCTTGATCTTATCCATGTGCTTGTGCCATTTTAAAGAGAGAAACAAAATGAGAAACACAGAGCATGGGAAGAGCCTGCGCTAAGCAGAGGAGGCTGTTCAGTCCTCAGCTGCGTGTTTGTGTTCTTTTGTAGCCTCACCGAGGACGGAAAATCTACCTCCTTCTGCTTCTCAGGTTGCCTAAAAAGCTGTTTTCCTGTTGGCAGACACTGTTTTTAGAATTGCTCTGTCACAGATACAGCTCAAAAGTATTCTGATTTCAGATACCTTGTTTGTGAATATAAATCTTCAGTTGGTATTCTTGAAATGTGTTTAAAGTTAAATAATTTCTTGGTGTGTTTTTTGATTTTTTTTTTCGTTTGTTTATTTCAATGAGATTTAATAGAAACTGAAATTTGCCTCTTTCAGATTAAAACATCCTTTCCAGATAACATGCAAATACTTCAGAGTGGGATGGGCTTCTAACAGAAGGGCACCATTTAGCAGTGTCATGTTTTTTTTTTTTTTGAGCAATGTTCAGGTCATGTTACCTTCTCAAAATGGTCAATGTCACAGCCCATCACTGTTTGATTGCAAGGCATTTTGAAATTCCAACTCAGCCCACTCAAACTGCTTTCATGAATAATGGGAACAGCATTCTATGAAATCACAGAATCATAATTATGCTTTTAATTGTCACAGGAAGTATTTTTTTCAGCTTCATCTTCGCAGTTTTTATGACTAGTCAGTCCACATTTTAGCAAGTGGAGAAAGAATGAGTGTGTACGTATGCATACGTTACTGCTTTTCTCATTCCCTAGTCCACAGATATTTAAAATCCATTCCTTCCATTTGAAAAATAATCCTTGCCTGGTGACATTCCTGGATTCAAGTGCCTTTATGGGTCTTAATATAAAAGAAACTTTATCTTTTATTTTATGATGTATGGTGTTATTGCTGGGAACCTTAGCTAAGTGCTTGATAACAATAAAAGAAAACATTTTCTGTGTAACCTAGCTGGAATTACAGCAGTTTGCAATAGGAATTAGCTGTGTTAATCTTTATGTAAATGCTTTTATCAGTATTATAATTGTACGAGCATCTGTCATTCAGTATTATTCATTAATATTCAAAGACTTTGGCAATGGCCTCAGGTTTGTCATGTAGTATCCCCAACAAATACTGGGTTTGAAATCAGCTTTTTTGAAGTTTCTTTTGCTTCTTTATAGCAGTCTAGCAAATGAGAAAACAACAGTTTTTTCATCTTCACATAAGATTTTAACATATTACTTTTAGAGAGTGTAGGTATAGAATTTCATATTTCAGTAATGCGTAAATTGATGCCCTGGCTTTTTCTTTCCTCACAGGGTGTACTTCTGTAAGAGGCCCACACA
The DNA here is from genome assembly GCF_963932015.1 of Anas acuta. Taxonomy (NCBI): domain Eukaryota; kingdom Metazoa; phylum Chordata; class Aves; order Anseriformes; family Anatidae; genus Anas; species Anas acuta. The sequence continues at coordinate 9,383,625 of NC_088989.1, read as the reverse complement.
TTTAGTTGATTTTGTCAGCAGGGGACTCTACTTTCAACTCTCTTCATTCTTTTGGCTCCTATCAAAGAAGAGCAATCATCTCATAAAGTAGATATGTTGTTAAAGTCTGATATCTCTCTGGGCTTTGCAGTGAGATACGGCATTTTCTTCACACCCTGGCATGTTGAGATGTCAGGATATGATAATATTATGCATAGTAAAATCATTTTAGTAGCTTCTAGACTTTTAAAATGACAGCTCTAAAAATCATTTTCTAAGAAAACTTTTATTAATTATTGCCAAGCAATGTGTTAGTATTTGGTTTAAAAAAAGCCCCACAAAAGACACAACAGTTTTGGGATCTTGTTAAAAATAAGGACACCTAAATGATAGCAATGAAGAGAGAAAGCAAGAGGCAAGACTTTTTTATTTTATGTTTTTTGGTTTCAAGTATTTTCTCTTGCAGGATGCACTGCTACTTCAGTGATTAAAAAATCTCATCACCTTATATCATCAAGGGAGGGAGAGAGTGACTGACTTTGTGCCATTCTCTTGCTTTTTACTTGCTAGACTACTGATTATCAGAGGATGACTTGTAAATCATGATCTGGTTTCTTCTCTTGCAGCTATTTAATGAATTTTTATCCTGATTATTCACCCTCTTACAAAACTGATAGCATAACAAATTCTGCTGAAAGGTTTTGAGGCAGATGATAAACAGAAAGAGACTTCTGAGTTCAGAAATCCAAAGTTTTACGAATGGCATGAACAGCTTTCCTTTTTCAACAGCCTGATGCCTCTATCATTTTTTGCTAGCCCTAATGATTGCAAAACTGGTATCATAACTAGAGTGAAAATAATACATTTTGAAAAATGTTGATATGAGCAAAAGCCAAGTGTGTGGGATGACAGATGAAAGTGGTGATAAATTGTGTGGGTGCTCTCATGTAAGAAAGTGCCTGAATCATTATTCGTTAAACAACAACAACAAAAAAGCCTATTTTCTGTTTGCAATACTGGGACTTGTTTAAAAAATCTTGGCATGTAATTGGCATTCAGTGAATAATGAAAAGCTTATTTTCAGAAATTAGCAGTCGTGACTTCACAATTACTTGAATCTCACACTTGTGAATAATTCTGTTTGTAATTTGCTAGATTATTTTTTTTGTTTAAGACATAGAGAAATGCAGCACCTCATGAGCATCCATATCTAAGACTGAAGTTAGTTTAGTATCTGGTAGGACCCAATCTGATGCAAACTACTAAATGCAAATATAAATGAATAAGTAGTGCAGCAGTAGAGTAGATTTCATTCAGTTTTTCTCTTTGTTAAATCTTTTAAAATAACTGTTCATTCTTATAGTGTTACATCATTAAAATTGTCCATCTGAAGCTGGATATCTTTAACTCAGATTCGTCCTTTTTTATTAATTGGGAGAAGTAAGTTATAACTATGCACATTTATTAAACAGTTTAATCATCTAAGGATTAGTCTTTCAAAAGTATTCAGGTGGCAAAAGGTGCATGTGATTAATTCTTTTACATAAAGGATCGTTAAAAGGTGTACTTAAATGCTAGTCTATCTTTAGATATATAAATACTTTTTAAAAATCGTAGCCTTCAGTTGATTTTTTAATAAAATTTCATTATCATGTTTTGAGGGGTTGGAGTGGAGGTTACACAGAGATTCTACATGGAGTTTTGTTATTTATTTATTTATTTTTTAACCCCAGCTATGTTTTATCATGCAAATTCAAGCCCAAATTACAACATTCTCACATAGTTTTGTTGTACATAATGAACTGAAAGCAAACACACTGGAGGAAATCTCAAAATGCATAACATAATAAAGGCTAAAAAGGCAGTTTTATGCTTAGTGCAAGGCATGATTCTGTGATGTATATATTTGGAGTGACTTCAGGAATTGGAAGTGATTTGCATTGTTCATGTTAATAAATAAAGTAGCACTTTATTTGATTTAAATATGAAAGGATGTTTCATGTGTTTTCAGGAACTTCCCTGAGTCATTTTTAACACAACACCACCTCAGGAGACTGCACGTACTCCAAATAATGCAAAGCTCCAGAGGTCAGCATGCTAAAAACTAACTACAGGGAGTATAATGCGCTTAAAGCAATCTCAGTTAGGAAGTCCTGTGACCACTTTTATAGTGATCTTATTTAAAGAGAGGCTTAATAAATCATGGCTTGGCTGTGGGAGATGGGTATTTGGCTGCCGGAAGCACTTACCTGATTCCACAATTACCGTATCTGAGTGTATATTTCCCACATCTCCAGAACTGGGCACAGGAAGGAGAGTATCCTTCTTAAACTCACTAATTCGTATCAGGAAAGCACAGAACTTACTGCTTATGAATAAAGCGCACAACTTCTAACTGATTAAGTTCTGCCTAATTTTAGTCTTTTGCCAGACTGGCTCAGCTGTGGGTTTCCTGTACATCCATTTATTCAGCGAGCCACTAAAATCCAGAGTTGACTCATCCTAAAGGTAAGTTGCATCAAGTCAAATAGTTGTGTGTTCTCAGTTACTAGCAGAGCCCCACATTTACTGCACAGCTAGGCAGAAATGAAGGTAGCTGCTGTTCAGCTGGGTTTTGTTTGGTTTTTCCTCAAGGGATCAGACAGTAGGTTTCTGCATTCCCTGCTTTGCCTGCCTGCCAGGATAGGATGCAGTCATCTCAAAGCACAGGGATCCGAGGACTTCCACATCACTCTACACACAATCTTTTTGTGTCAAAACCATGCTTATGTTATATTGTTTGCTGTTACTATGGGTAAACATAGCAATACTCATTCCGTTAGGGATAATGGATTTTTTCATCTATTTGGACATTCTCTATAAATCCTAAAAAATCACTTCAAAGTTTCTGAACCATTAATTTCAGAAATGCCTTCTAACACATCAACATCCTTCATTTCTCTGTCGTGATCAATGCCAGGAAGATGCAGGTGATTTTCATTGCTAAATACCTGCTGTTCTAACACACGAGTACTTTGGTGCACTTTGCCTAAGATGCTGGTGGTTCATTTATAATATCATGTGCCTTATTGCAGGTTTAGCAATTCACGTATCAGAATCCCAAGTATAAAAACAGCAAATGCCTTGGTCTGGAGACTGAAAGAGAAGTTCTTATTTCTAAAATGGAAAAACACTACTTCTGTTTTATTTCTCAGCTAGATTGTCTTTCCTATCTATTCTTTGCAACTAAAAGCCTGGCAGATTTATTTTTATTTTTTTATGTTGTGGAGGTATGCATTTGGGCCATTTCTTGGAACTTGTGGTGTTTTGATGTAACCAGAATGTGAAATGACCATTCTGCATGCTGTTTTTGACTGAGACGCACGGTATTATTGTGTTTGTCAGGCATGTCGACATTTTGGTGCTTAGTTTCTGGTTTTATCTGCTTTGGTTACATAACTATTTAGAAGTGTGGTAAGATTTATGTGACTGGCTCAAACAGAAGATCACTAAAGCTGAAGGTTTACTTCTACAATTGTGAAGCTGGGTGCTCTGAAATAGTAGTAGCATCATGTTTTCCAGGAGACCTTTTTTATGGATGACTATCTCATCGGTAAGGCTCTCTTAGAAGGCTTGACCAAGGTCAGCAGCATGTTTATCCATGGCAGCCTTCTGATTCCTGAACTTGCAAGAATAAAGCTTGCTTCACATGAATTTCTCAGGCAGCAACACACACAATGGTAATATCTAATGCTAAAATACTTTGGTATTTTGTTTAAAAGTAGAAAAAGAACTTAGAAACAAAAGTAGCAACCTTTGAATTACTGTTTAAGATCTAAAGGACTATGTTCTGGGTTAGGTTGTTCCCATGTCAGAGCTGTGAACTCTTGATACTGCCACATGGAAAGCTTTCTGTTTTAATCAGTCCTCTACTGTGATGGAAAGCTTTTTGTTGTTGTTACTTTTCCTGCAGGCTTGCCTCCTACTGCCAGGTCCAGAGCAGACTGTCTGATGGGATGCGGGGCTCTACTGTCACGAGTAGAGACGTGGAAGCCAAAAATGCAGCGGTCCCACTTGTGGCTTAGTAGTTGGCTTCTGCAAAATCATGTAATCTTGTCCTTTGGCTTCTCCAGCTGTACAAAAGAGACACTGCTTGCAGAGTGCTGTGTTTGATCTATAGAGTGCTTTCATGATAAGTCATACGTAAATTGTAGGATTTAAAATAATAAAAAATTACAATCTAGAAATTATGTAGAATTATTGGAGTGTACGCAGATACGTACCTTTAGAAGATTTTATTTAGAAGGATTTTATTTTTTTTTTATTCAGCTTTTTTTTTTTTTTTTGGTGGAACAAAATAATAGCCTTACAATTTTATTATTTGCCAGAACCTGAATTCTGTGATATGGGATGGTAGTAGCCCCTTGTGAGCACACAAAATGGAAGGATGAGCTAAAGTACTTCACGTAACTTGTACATAAAGGTATTAAGTAAAAGTTGTGCTTCTAAATAATTCAACAGGTGACTAAATACAGCAAATACAATGATAAACATTGGTTTAAAAAAAAAAAAAGTAATGTTCATCAGGTTGTACCAAAGAGGTAGAAGAGAATTCTGTCCCCAGCCCTGCATCAACACAGGTTTTATTTTAACTGCTCCTGAGTAGAAAGAGGATTTCAATAAAGATGTACAAGTAGAGGATTGTCTTCTGAAGATTTACTGTAAAGAAAAAAAAACAACACACAACCACGTTATCATAGACGTCTATTGTCATAGACGTTGACATTTATAATTGATTATGGGTTATACTCTGAGCTCACAAGTGAAATCAGTATGAAGCAGGAGTGTGTGACACTGGCATTAAGGTTTTATCACAAGCCATTGTCACTGGAACTGTTGCATTTCTTTCATGGTATGTCAGAAAGAAGACAAGCTGGAACAGCCTGATGTAGATAATAGGCCTGGAAAGTATGTAAACATACCGAGGGAGCAGTTATCAAAGGTTTCTAAAGGCAAGGACAGCAAGCACTGTAATACATCATCTGGTTCTTTTAAGTGATTGCAATCCCCCAGCCTCCTTGGGCAAAAACGGCTCCCCAGGGTTGTGCCTCGGGTAGCTGTGATCCAGACTGGCTCCTTTCAGCCTCTGTCTGCAACCTCATTTAATGCTTTGTTAAAGTAGTGAAATACCAGTAGTGTCCGTGTCAGAGATGGGCATGTTCGGGTTGGGTTAGGAACATGAGCAGTGCTTTGGGAGAGCCAGCTAAACATTGCTACCTTTTCTTCTCCTAAGCTACCTGTGGTTAGTATCTTCACAGTTACTCTATAATGCAGAATAACTCTGCACATGTCGAGTTGTTTTCATTCTATTTCACTTTAAACTTTTAAATTAAATTTGTAGCTGTTTCCAGAACTGAAAATCCATTTTTTTTCCTTTGCCACTTAGATTAATTATTTCCGAATATTTATAAACTGAAGTTTTTTACACTTTGTTTGACGTATACGGTCATGGGAACAGTGGTGTGGTTTGAATGTTTTGTGTCAGTATCTGATGGAGATCTGAGGGGGTGTTGTTTGCTCAAGTCCCAGTCGCTGTAAGTCGTGTCTCAGTTGTGCCTCTTGGAGGATTAGGAATGAATTTGTTATCATCTTTGACACGGTGAGATCTTTAACTCAGGAAACAGTGCAACTGCTAAACCAAAAGTTACCGAGCTATCCAGTAACAAAAGTGAGAGGAAACTTGAATTTGTTTCCTGAAGTACAGCAGATCATATTGAGCTACGCCAGCTGTTTGAGCTTCCTAAGTTCATCTGGACTGCATCGGTTTGGAAGTGCCTGCTTTAGCAACTCAGCTGTCAAAGAGGGAGTGAGAAGCCACTGGAAGCGGTCACCTCTCCAGCTGGCGTACTGCTCGCAGAAGAGGCTACACATCCATCCCCTAAGAGACAGACTTATGACATGCAGGAAGCTTTGGCAAGCTCAAATGCAAGAAACCTAGCCTAAAACATAGTGCAAGATTACCGATCCGAATAAGTGGCTGGAAAGTGGCTCTGCATTTGCTGCTCTGGGCGGATTTTTATTGATGGGTCTCACAGGATGCTCTAGAGGTAATGTATCCTTCTGAGTAAAGAGGAGTGAATAGGATTTCACTCCAAAGTACAGAAAGTGCTATCCAAAATTACACAGAGAATGACAGAAGCAGCATGTCTTTGCTGCTTCTTCCGACAACAGCAAAAATATCAACAAAGCATTTGGCTTATATAAAACCCAGAATTTTGGTGTCCAGTATTAAAAACTTTTCTTGTTTGTCCAAAGGTCTTCAGTTCCCAGCCTCTTGGCTGCTATTTTGAAAGAAAGGAAAAAAAAAAGTGATGTCAACCATGTGTTTCTCACAAAGGCTTTGCTTACAGGAGCTGAAACATTCTGCAATTTGCATAGAGCACAAGGACTTTGATCTTGACAAAACATATTTTGCAAAGCAGTATCTTGGGTGCGATTAAAACTTGCATAAACAAAGCTGATAGTTGTAGAGGCCAACTTTTCTTCCTACTTTCAATTCTCTCCCCACCTCTTGCTTCCCCCCTCACCCCCGCCAACCACAGCTTATGTCACTGCTGCAGCCAGAAAGATTTTTATTGCTTTCAGATGCTGTCACCTGCATAACAAAGCGCAGATCGAAGTTGCATCATTTCTGAGCCTTCAGAAGTGTTAACAGATGTGCTGCTTCTTGAAAGCCAAAGAAGGTGCTGTATGAGGAGAAAGCTAAACTAGCTGTAGAAGCTGAACAAGCTAAGAGAGGCAAAATGTAGATGTTAAGATTAAAAAAATAAATAAATAAATCAAAGCTTTTCTCCCTAAAGCTTCTAGAGATTGAAAACCTTTCTTTTTCAAAGGTATTTGAACTGTGTTGGTAGATTTGGAAAGTCGCTTGGTCTTCATGAAGTGTGTATCTATGCTGATACAGCTATGCTGTTGGAAATATGTGATCAGTGTGTGTCACTCCTGTGCGGGACTTTCAGTGGTGTTTTCATACCTAGCATTTGCTCAAGGGCAGAGTTGTGCTGAAAATCTCAGATAGGTGTGATTTCAGAAGTCACTTATTTCAAGATATTTATGAGATAAAAAAAAAAAAAAGCTTCGTTCTGAGGAGTGCAGTGCAATACTGGAACAGGTCTGCCATGGAGCTGTGAAGTTTTTACCCAGGGAGATTCCCAAGTCAGTCCTGATCTAGCATTGCAAATAACTCCCCTCTGAGGGTAGGTTGGGCTGGAGAGAGATCCTTTCTAACTGATGTCTAAATGAGTCTGAAAAGATGCTGCCAAACACATTTATTTAGGGCAATCTTATGAGAATAAGCTTGCTGTGGCGTATCTGTTTTATTAGGACACTAAGATAGTTAAAATATTAATTCAGACACGTATATAATAATAGAGCAGGTATTTTCACTCCATCAAGGTGAAAGATCAAATAGCTTTCCATTGGGACTGGCTGTACTGCAACTTGAAAACGAGTGACTTTCAGGCATCCTGAAATTAACTTTCCTAGATTTCTGCTGGGTTTTGCATAAGTTCAGTGTAGTTACGGGAGTTCTTGTCAATCCAGGACAGAGAAGCAATGCTGTTTGAGCACAGAAAATGCGAAACATCGAAGGTAAGTCTGACCCGCGTATCTTGATAGATGATGCGTTCAACAGTGCAGTCTTTTGCAATTAATTTATCAGTTAGGAAAGGTAGAAGGAAAAAAAATGGGTGTATTGAGACACGAACCACAGAATGATGTTGATGTAATGTTCTCCTTTTCTTTTCCTTAGTCATGTTTTAAAGTATTTGGAAAATGGTAGTCATTATGTATTAATATGGGTAGGCTGAAGAGCTTTCTGTGGGCCTTCCAGCATATCACGGTATTAGGTTAAGCTTGAATTCAGAACTCATCACTTTTTTTTTTTCTTTTTTTCTTTTTTTTTTTACCACCCACCAGCAGGTATGTTGCATTGTGCTGCAGCTCTGCCTGCAAGCAAATAAAGTCTTGTCAGCCAGAGCTGCCCGTTGAAATACAAAATGCCTGCCCTGTTCCTGCACGAATAAAGAAATCTCTGCAGTAGGCTGAAGAAAAGTCTTCCCGTTATACTTTTCTATTTGATTTTTGCCACGTTTTTATTATATTTCTGTAGTGCCCCTTGTCATGTTGAAGTGATTTCCATATGTAAGGGAAAAGTCCTAGGTGTCCTAGTCCGTACCCGTAGCGGGTTTCAGGAATCTGTTTTCATTCTTACTGGATCGTAAGATGAAATGGGAGAGACTTAAATGTACAAATCCCAAACAAAACTGTTTGATACTGGGTTGTTTTGTTTGCTTTGTGATAATGCTTTGCTCTAATGCAGTATACTATGGCAGTGAAACTTGTCTTCCCAAGGAAATCTTGGAGAACTTCCTCAATTAGCAGTAGTTACCCTGCAGTTGAGGCAGGAACAGAACTTAACTTGCAGCTTAATATTGAGAATTTAAATGATAGCTTTATAATGAAGTATGATGATGTCGGAATTCGTAGGTATGCACCTTAAATGTGTTTATATGCCAGTAAGAGACGTAGGTAGGTGCTTTTATAGTACTTATTACGGTACGTAATAAAGAATCGATCTCTAGTTACTGGTAAGATATGCTGGTTATAAAGGAGAAAGATAACTTTCATCTCCGGTTTTACTGTACTGGATAAAACAAGGAGCCTTTCTTTGAAGAAAATGTTTCTTATTAGAAAATTCAAAGCTTTCATAATAGACATTGATCTGTGCTGTAAAATGAAAGGAGGAGGAAAGCTTTCACACAGAAATGCTAATAATGTTCTCTTTGTTAGTGCCTTTTTGTAGCGTATTAAGGGAATGTTTGCCTATCAGTCCTAGTTCTGGACTCTGAGCCGTCTACCTTCCCGTAACGCAGCCATCCTGGGGCTGTGCTCTACACCATACCATTTTTTCAGCATTGGAAGGATGCTCTTTATCCTTTGTGAAAGACCTGCCCTAAATACGGGTGGTAGACCACTTTTTTAAAGTAAAAGCATGTGTTGTAAGCACACCGCTGGTGCACCGTTTCTGTATTGTGAATGGTGCAAGCCAGAAGAAGCAGTACAACGCCGGGTTTATTGTACTGATAGCAATAAGTGCTCATTAAATAGCTAATGATTATATGATTGGGATGATTGGGATTTTACATTGTGGTGCAATGAATGGAATGCTTGCATTGTATTCTAGTCTCTTCACTGTCTCCAGGAAAAAACAAATCAAAATGTAATTTGCTAGAAAAGACCTGTACCTTTTAGGCAGGAAAAAAAAAAAAAAAAAAAAAGGCAAGTCTTTCCTAGCAAATTATGCTAAACTTGCACATTTCTGTAGTCCTTTCTGAAAGCACGACAAGGTCAATTGTTGTATATGCATTTTCAAATTATTTGCAAGTTGCTGAATGCTAGGCAGCCTTCTAGATTTTTTTTTCCTGTCTGCTTATTTTTATTTATACTTTCTAAGTCCATTCAGTTATTATATGTCATTGCAGCGAGCTTCTGGGCATTCTGCCAAGTCTTCAGTATTGTCAGGATGCTGGATAAAGTACAAAGAAAAATGCGTGTCTGTGTTTCCTTGTAAAATTTTACAAGTATTGTATAGTCTCAGCAGTAAGACCGTCCTTATTACAGCAAGAGCAGGAGAAGATGAACACAGGACTGACTCTTGCTTTCTCTGTCTGTGCAGGTAGTTAGAATGTAGAGTTCACTTTGACATGTATGAACGGCAAATGTCCATGAATTAATAAGGAAATCTGAACCAGGGATCTAGGCTTCTGTCAAGCAAAGGTTTTTTAGTATTGTAAAACTGTGTAATAGCGTAACTGTGAAAGTGAGCCTTTTCTGAAGAAATAAAACTGGACAAAAATAATTTGAAATTTTAGAAGCTCATCATTATCATTACCTCACCTGTAACTGATCCTGTAATTATAATGACTTGTTTGGAAGCCTTGTTCCTTTGCACTGGAGTGTATGGTTTCCACAAATATTTTTTTTTTTTTTTAAAGAATAAGAACAAATCAAATTGTGTGATTTTTGCAGTGTCATTTTCATATTGGAACTGGATGTTCATTTGATTCAAATGTAATAAGATATAGGAGCATATTGGGGGAGGGGATTACACATTTTTTTAAATAGAATATTAATATCAGGCTGATTATTCCTTTCCCAGGTTAATTTCTGAGTAAATATGTGATTCCTCTTTATTAAAGCAAACAAACAAAAGCTGTAGATACTTGCAAATTTGCCTTGAGGAAGAGTGAGTGCCACATGCCTCTTTGCCCTTTTTTCAGTGAGTTTTGCTATATGCAGTGTACTGCAGAGAATGGGGCAATGTAGCTGCAGTATTTTTGCTCTGCCTGTTGGAGAGTGTGTTCATAAATGAATCGGAATAGTGATTGTTATGCTTTGATAAAAAATAAAAGGAAATCTACCTGTGCCCGAGTACTCAATAGGCAATGTTACCTTCTGTCATAAGTTACAGACTTCTTACATGAGTTTGAGAACAGCTCTGCTGTGCTTGTTCTGAGAATAGATAGAATTTAAGTCTCTGACATCATTACAACATAAGAAAAAGTTATTTTTTTTTTTACCCTGTAGGAAATTAAAATACAGATAATGAATCCAGAGGAAATAAACTTGCTTTGTTTGATATTATTATTCTAATGTACTTTTTTTTTTCTATAGTTTGTGCTGAGGCTTTCGATCCAGATGAAGAAGAAGAAGATACAGAACAAAGGGTAAGAATGAATGAATTACACCGTGCTTGGTTCTCTCTACAGCCTGACAAGCAGACGTCAGTATGTGCGACTTCCTTAGCATTTGTGCATTTCATTCTGCGAGGTGGTGAGGTGTGCTGTCACTGACAATGTGACATTGCTCTGAACCTTAAGGCTACTTTATCACGTACACTCATTTTGTCACTGTAGCTTTGATATAGTTTTACTTTAGAGGACTTGATATCTATACTTACGTCTGCCATCTATAAAAGTTTGGATATTTTCTTTTCTTAATTATACTTAACGCTTGTTGAGGGAATTCCTAGAGTACTGGTGCTGTTAGGAAGGTTTAGTTAAACTCAAGCACAGCTGTTCCTTCATGGGTATTTGAAATTCCTCGCATGCTTTTCATTGCCTTCTTGTCAAAGCTGTTTGCCTGGGTAGGAGCAATACTTCCTTGAAAGGTTTTGAGACTTGTGACCACCTGTTGTTCAATTGTTTTTGAAAGTTGGAAATTTCTAGGAATTGCAAGTCCAGGTACTGTTATTGTCTTTCTTTAGAGATGTTTTATGTGAGGAAATCCTGTAGCCTGGCTGGTGAGGGTCAGTGTTTTCTCTAGGGGCTTCCTGATGTTCCATTTCCAGATTCCATCTCACTGATGCTTACATTTCTGCAAGGAAAAGTCTAAGTCTAATCTAATTTGTCTTGAACGAGAAGATAGTTCATACATAAGATGCTAAAAAAAAAAAAAAAAAGGAAAAAAAGACTGTCTGACAATCAAAATGGTTTTAAACCTGGATACATCTATTTCATCAAAAGTGTTAATTTTTCTGACTGCTGGCTCAAAATCAGTAAAAAAAAAATATATATATATATATATATATATGTATGTATGTATTTTCAAATGAGGTCTGCTACTCAAGCTTGGACAAAGAATATTTAGAAATGCCTGCTAATGTAACAGTTTTTCAGAACTCCTGTTATTCCAGAAATACAGTTAATACAGTGAATGTGAACTTATTAAAGCTTTTTATACATTTTCATAATTATCCCCCCAATCAAAAAAGAGCAGATAAAGATTTTTATGAGACACAGTGAATGTTGGTTACTTTAACACGATGAAAGGTTTATTTGTGACTGTATATAAAGCTCAGTTAGAAGGGAAGGGAAAGGCATCCTTCACTGTCTCTCTTCACTGTTTTTTAACGTGTGTTAATTGTCAGTGTAATATTTTTCCGTATTTTCCTTTCACTCTGTCTTGCATTGTACATTTATATGTAAATAGTGTTTATGCAAACAACAAAAAAGAACTTTATACTATGTTACTTTAAAATTCTGTTTGTGTTTTCATTTTGAAGTGAAGGTTCAATTTGTAATCATATTTCTTTGCTGTCATGACAGTTTGTGTATTTTTACTTTTTTTTTTTTTTTTTTTTTGAAGGTAGTTCATCCAAAAACTGACGAACAGCGATGCAGACTGCAGGAAGCATGTAAAGATATCCTACTCTTCAGAAATCTAGATCAGGTAATATCAGTTTAAGGAACTCTAAACTGGAGTTGCTGTTTTGTAGCTTGATCTAACAGTCCAGACACTGTTTTTGTATTGTGATAGTTCATAAAATTTAATTATAAGCAGACTGGCTTGGGGCATGTATTTGGAGATTACCGTCAATGAACAATACAAACAGGTCAAATTGTCAGTTACTGTGACTGTTAGATCACTGTCCCTGCAAATTATTTTTTTTTTTATGTTTTTGTTAGGAAGAAGTATTTTATAAATTCTATTTGTCTGTTACACCTGGGTACCATTGCACTTCATTTGCGTTTCCTGATGGAACGGCTCATAATTTCATGGGCAATTTAAAATTGAAGTAACTTACGCAATTTATAATTGTTGAACTCTGTCTACATTTGCTTGATTTTAGATTGCTTCACCTTTTTTTTAAATGTCAGTGTGTCAGTAAATTTTCTGCAAGTGAATGTAAAAGTAATATTTTTAGATTGTCCTTGTTCTTCTTCATCTTGCAGATTTATTGCTGAAGTTAATAATTAATTGCTGCTTGCTTCCGCATGGGGTTTTAATGATGAGCGTCTCCATTGCTGCTGGCTCTTAGCAAATGTAATTGTGTTTTTTGCTTTTCATTTTTTTAAATGAGGTTTGTAGGATAGTTCAGGTATGTAGGATAGTTCAGGAATGGACCTCTGGAAATAATAAAATCCAGCCTCTGAAAGACCACAGAACAAGTGCTTCTCATATCTGATTTGGTGTTTCCATCAAAATGGAACTGACATCTCCACTACAGGTTGATTTTATTTTATTTTTCTATTGTACTACTATTGTACTACATAAAAACAAAGGGGAGGAATGAAAGCTCTAACACAAGCAGTGGTCCCTGCATCTTCCTGGTTTGAATCAGAGCTTTGTCTGAGATATAAAAGGCTTTAGTTTATGGTTTCAGAAATGCTGCTCAGCTTTCCTTGAAGTTCTCACAGTTATTGGTTGCTGTACAACCTCCAAGAGTCATCGAACTGCATCCCCAGAGGAGTATTTAAAAGCTTTTGACTGCAGTAAGCTTAAGAAATTCACATTCAGTCAAAAAGTTTCCTTGAAAGCTGTCCTTTCAAAGACTGTTCTTTCGCTGTTCTGGGATTCTGTCATTGTATCTATTTACTTGAGACATTTAAAATGCTCCTTTTGCAAGTAACCTGATTGTGTATAGTAAAAAATGAAACATCTAAGTATATTCAGCAGCTCAAGGGGTATGTACAAAACGTGATCACTATTCAAATTGATTAGGCCGATCTTTTAGCTTCCAGCAAAATAACCCAGAAGCAAAAATTAATAAACAGTTCATACTCAAAGGTGACTTTGAAAAACATATCTGAGCTGAAAAAGCGGACTTAGAAAAATACTGCTTCTTGGGAAAAGCTTTCTAAGCAACTGGGGAGAGAAGTAATGGAAATGGTCTTAACTGCAGCTGTTGAAGACTCCTGCTTTAAGATAGCACATGGCTGAAAGATGACTTCAGTACGTACATTAATTATAGTATGACAAAGGGCACTTCACAGAGAGGGGAGTATTTTCCTAGTATTAAGTATACCTTAAATGGTGTATGGAACTTGCCTCCTTTCACCCCATAACCCAATAATTTCTTTTTAACCTCCTCTGCACAATTGGGAAATATGACTTCTGTGGAAGGTTACCTACTGAATAGCGAAATGCTTGGCTGCTGCTTTTGCTTGGTGTATAATATCCTTTAATAATTGTGAGGAGTATTTACAAAGTAAGGCTCAAAATCTGTTCTTTGCTCCTTAGCTTCAGAAGAGTGCCATGTAATACAGTGTTTTTTTTTAAAAAAAAAACAAAAAACAAAAACACACAAAACAAACCATAAAACCCTTCAAGGAGTAAATGTGTTTGTGTGACTCGAGTGTCCTGGCCAAATTCATTCCAAATTCATTCCTTTTCCACTGGTTGCATGTGGGTGAACTGTGCTGAGTTTAGGTCCAGTGACTCAACTGCCCTTTTAAATGTCTTACCTTGTATGATTAGTTGGTATCATACTTGGTATCAAATACAAAGGAGCTGATGTCCAGTGGATCACTGCTAGCAAGGTTCACACAGAACTTTGGACTGAAATCAATCCAGATTTATCAGAGTTTAACCCTGAAGTTTTGAGCATGCCCAATGGTACACCTGATTTATGCTTCAATCTGAAGTGCAGGGAGAGTAGGTAATCTTTCTGCTGTTTAAAGCTGTGAGTGAAATATCATGTGTATGCTCCCCAGTATCTTAGAAAGGAGTTTGTAGAATTTTAGTTACAACCGAATTTCATACTGGGTGAGAGCAATACCTCTTATCCTTAGCAGCAAGGCCCGTAGGCATCCTCAGTACCCGTATTTGAAACGAGGGTCTTACCGTTCAGGCATCTGCTAGAGCTTGTCCTTTTATTAACAAAAGAGCTCAGTGTTTCATTTACTTAAAAATAAGTCTGCCTGTTTATCCTCCAAATAAAACACTGCTGAGTTACAGTATTTTTAAAAAGCTTTTTAAGTTTTATATTGCTTGTTTTCTGACAACTGTTACTTAAATGCATGCTGTGAAATAAGTGGCTGAACGGCATTCAGGCAATGGTTCTTAATTTAGTTTAAGTATCAAGAGAGTTTTTAAGGACAAGGGAATAAAGTTTGAGTGAAATGAGAGGCAATATTTTCAGTGTAGAGCCAGTGTAGAGCCAAAGCCACCTAGAACTAAGCCTAGCGCTGACTCGTCTGGAGCTGAGCGGTCTAGAGCCCCAAGGTCTAGTTCCAAATGCTTTAGAGTCAAACAATGCAGAGCCAAAATGCCAAGAGCCAAACAGTCCAGAGCTAAGTTTTGCACCAGAGAGTCTGCCAGTGAACAGTCTAGAGCCAAGCAGTGCAGAGCTGAAAGGTATGGAGCGAAGTCTTCGGCTAAATGGTTTAGTTCTAGGTCTAAAGCTAAGTCTAGAGCTAAACAGTCTAGAGCTATGTCATCTAGGACTGAATGATCTAGTGGTAAATGTTCTAGCACCCTGATATCTGGAGCCAAGTCACCAAATGCTTTAGAGCCCAGCTGCCTAGAGCTAAGTCTAGAGCCAAATAATCTTGTAGCTGAGCCAAGTCTAGAGCTGAATGTCTGAGATACCTTGCAAGATCATTATAAATGATGATGACAGAAGTGTGAAAATTAGAGACTTTTTTTTTTTTAACCTGGAGTTTTATTCTGGAGCTCTTGTGAAACAAAAAATGGAGGAGAAATGCACATACTTTCTGTGAGCTGTAGTGCTTCATGTGTGGGAAATGGCAGGGTGCTTGGATCCTTGTGTGATGGCAGTAATGTCTGAACCAACTCTGTGAAAATGAGAAGATTATTCACCTACAGTGTTAGGTGAAAGATTGTTTAGAATTATCTAAAAGATATATTATTAAATTGCTATGTGATTGGGAATGTAGTTTAAAAGCTTTTATGGCGTGTACTTAAAAAAAATCCTTGTTAGTCTGTGCCGGCATGGAAAGGACTGTGGGAAGGAAGCTGGAGAAGAAAGCGAAGTGGATCTGAGTTTCTAGTGTTAGAGAGTTTTATCTCTTGTTTGGCTGTAGGGTGAGATGGCTCCTAACCCCAGCTCTGCAACTGATGTGCCGTGTAGGTATTGAATAAATCAGCACATGTCTGCAGTGGGAATACCACTGTGGGATCTCACTGTCTTCCAGTGGGCTTTAGCAAATTGCCTATCTGCTGTGTCTTAATTTCCTAGCACTTACCAGGAGCAATGCTGTAATGAAAAGTAATGTAACAAGTAATGTTGTCAAATACATTGTGCTTCTAGCATACTGCAAGTGTTAGGCATTTATTTTAATAACTTGTACATCTCAATTCAAAATTTTAGTCATTAAGTGAAAATGGTGTAGGATGAGTGCAGTGTTTAAGGGGGAGGAGATAACATTTATTTTCCCTGGCTGGGTGGTTTGACCTCTCCTGCAGAAAATGGGTGAAGCCTTTGTATGAGTGGTTTCTCTCACCAGAACAGATAGATAGTTTTGAAAAGTCTTTGGATGACCTGTATTTGCAAGAGTGTTAATAGCAGTATCGTGTATGGTTGTGCTGTCTGCGTGGGCTTTGACTTTTACAACTTCCTTGGCTGTGCTGCGTACAACAGAAAGTTTAGTCATGGCTCATCAGAGAAACCCCATTTGCGTCTGCTATGCTGCCAAAACTTATCCCACTTTCTGTATGTGTTCTCCTTCGGTGGCTACCTGATCTCATCTGCTGCAGAAGCTGCAGGTTCTCTAAGACACAGAGTATCTGGGGAAATAACTTTGTTTATCCAGAGGCTTGTTGAGTACAGCCCTTGTCATGGTTGGGGCTCTTGGCTGATGACAGTGTAAATAAGATATTAATAAATTGTGGTGTGGTTTTTAGACATACATATAATGAAATATGTGTACTGCTGATATAAATCCATATGTATCCATTGCAGTGAAGATGTGTCAGATTATACCAAGCGAGAGCGTGCTTATACATATGTGCTTAACTTATGCATACCATTTCAGTGCCAAAGCAATTTGAACATAAATTTGAGATAATAGCCCTTCTGTAAGGGAAGCATCTGTTTGTCTGCAATATTCAACTTATATTAATAAGCTAGAAACAAAGTGAGGTACTTTCTAGTTGAAAGCAAAATTCAATATCAAAATTACTTGTATTTGCACACAAGTAAAAATAATGCAGTGCATGTTGCAGTTCATTATCCAGATCAGGTCAAATGAATTTGCCTTCGTCCAGCAAATAATGCCAAGTTGTGTTTTCTGAGTGTGTTTTTTCCCCCCTCTTGTTTGTTTTATAGGAGCAGCTGTCTCAGGTCCTTGATGCCATGTTTGAGAGGAAGGTGAAACCTCAGGAACATGTGATTGATCAAGGGGATGATGGAGACAACTTCTATGTTATTGAGTGGTAAGCAGCTGTGCCTTTGAAAAGTGAAGCATGTTTCTTTTCAGCTTCTTAGAAATAGCAGGGAATACTTACTCCAAGATAGTTTCTGAAGGAAACGTGCTTTTTGCAATTGTTGCCTCTTCCTTTTGTCTTTCCATGTTCCCCTTTAGGTTGCCATTGACTTTTGGATCATTTGCCAAGGGCAATCAAATGTGACAGAGGTGGACATCCTCATGGTGTGTCCACCATCTTACTGAGTTGCCCTTTTCTGCTTTTTTTCCTTAGGGATTTTATATTTTTTCATGTGAGCATTTTTCTTTTGAGTCCTTGAGCTATGTGTGATTACCATCTCAACAACGACACTTTGGTCTGTGTCTTTATTCTTCTTACCTTGCAGAGCTTTAGCTCACAGACTCTCATAGCTCAGCAAGTTCTCTCTAAGGCTGAGCCAAGGTCACCCAGTGACACCTCACCCATAGAGTCCTTGGGCTGCAGACATCTGAATGCTAGGCTGAAGGTTACACGGCTATAGTTATTTGGAAACAGATAGCACTAGTAAGTGACTTTCAGGCTGAGGGATGGGAAGAAGTTGTTCCGTTTCACTCAAGGTGCTCACAGATGGCTCTTCTAGATCAAAAAGACCTCTTCCCTCTCTGAGAGGCATCAGGAGCAACAACCTTTAGAGTTATTGTTGAAAAAACAGCCAAATAAAGGTTATAGATGGATTTGAGACACCCCAAAGGGGCCTCACTGGGTAATACACATGCTGTCAGAAGACAGATGCAGTTAAAGAGCATCCGTACCCATCCACCTACCTTTCTTTCCCCTGCCTGGATCACTTAAAACAGCATTGTCAAAATACTATGCAGAGGAAAGCAATTAGGTTCTGGCCAGATCTACCGGGACTAAAATGCTTTATTAATGGAAAGATACTGTGAAAATACTGTAGCTAGAAGCAGTTTAATGTCAAGCAATTGGAAAACTCAATAAAGCATGTTCCGTCACACCTAGCAATAAGAGGACTATTTGTATAACAGCAAAAAAAAATGTTTTTGTTGTCTGTACTGGAATGTTGTCTAATGAAAAGCACCTATTCCATTGTTTTCCAGGGGGTTGTATGATATTGTTGTAGCAAAAGACAACGAGGCACGCTGTGTGGGCCGCTATGATAATCACGGCAGTTTTGGGGAACTGGCGTTGCTGTACAACACTCCTAGAGCTGCCACCATCGTTGCCACGACAGAAGGAGCCCTTTGGGGACTGGTAAGGAAAGGAAGTTGCTCTCACATGCGTACTGTTTGAAATACTAACTCACCATGTCTAGCAGCAGGTGCTTCTCTCAGTATGATTCCTTGTGCTAATAGCTATTTTATCATGATTTGTTATCTCACCTTGTTGCATAAAAGATCCATTGTGTAAATGGTTTTGGCCATCCTTCTAGAACAAGTCATCTGTAAAAACTGTGTTGCTAGTTTTATCTGTCCTTTTTATCATTTTGCATTTGATGTAATCAGAGCTTTTGTTAGGGAAAAAACAAATGTCCCTTCATCCTGCAGAGAACAGTGGAGACATTAATGCACATATTTTGCAGAAGAGAAAAACAGTATCTAAATAACATTCTTTATTTTCAACTCACCTTTATGCCATTTTGTCTGCTTTAAGGGATATGGACAGTGTTGAATATCTTCTTGAGCATGTCAGTAATTTGAAGAGTAGGAAAACTGCCCAAAGCTTTGTTTTCCCTCAGAATAAACTGTCATGATGTTTCTGGTCCCTTTGTGTTACCCTGGAAGAGGTTCTCGGGTCAATGTGACCTTTTGCGATACCAAGCTAAATGGTAATGTTGCTTTGTCTCTAGCCCAGCAGTGTTTAATGTGAAGCTGTAGGCATTAGTTTCCTATTTTAGTTCTTTTCTCTGCACTATTTGGATAGGGTTATTTTCACAGTGCTCTCTTACTCGTCTGTAAGGGCTCACATAATAAGCAAATTGTGCTATCAGAGAAGCCTTTGAAGCCAAAAGTGTTGTATATTTTGTGTGCACTGGGCTCCGCAGCAACAATCGCTGGGGGTTCACCATGTGTTGTGACCTTGATTATACGACTGATAAGCTGCTACACACGGCATGCTTATGCAATCTCTGCACTTGCCGAGAGAACTGATTTTCCTTTTCTTTGTGAGCTGAAAGAAAAGATTTTGGTAAATCAGCCAGGGAGTAATGTCAGTATCTAATTTCTTGAACAAAATAGCTACGTACAGAGCCCATTCATAAAAGGAAGAAACTGGGAAGATGATTCTTTGTTCCAGTTTGCCTTTGAAAAGAGCTGCACAAATCAGGTTAATTTTGTTTTAATTCTGTGATTACACTCACTTAATTAGCAAGATGTAGTTGAAGGGGGACCTTTTGCTAGATGTCTGTCCTGTGAATATTTTATTAACTAAGGTTGCATTTTTTCTGTCTAAAACTTAGGTTATTTATTCCTGTTATCCTGTTATTCTGTTGTTGACATGTTTTATTGTATTATTTTGTGCCTGATGTAATTGAAACATATCTTCACTAGTCTGTAAAAGTAATTCTTAAATGGCAGACAACCTATAAGCTTTAGGAGGTGCAGGTTACTCCTGCTGCATTGCAGGCTTAGGCTAATGGAGGGCTCAAGCACGAAGCAGTAATGAAATGGGGGTTTTCTATGGAGCAGAGAAACGTCCTCACCACTTGCTATTGAATGTGTCTGGGGAAAGCCTCACAACTGTGTATGCTTCCATCACTGCTCTGCCTTTTTTGTCCAAATACTGCTGCTTCTCCTACCTCACTGATACTCTGAAACAAATGATTTCTGAATTTTTTATGTTTTTGCAATTCCCCTGACAATTTCTGCACCTCTCTGCTTCTCCAAAGGTGTACGTTTGAAGAGACTTCTACCACTGAAGAATTTATTTAAAATGAAAGACCCCCCCCCAAAAAACAAACAAACACCAGTCCCTCAGGCTTTGTCATCTCGTGTTGTCCTTTGGATAACAGTAACGCTATTCTGTTCATCTGTCACCTCCTTCAATTTACATATTCCAGTAGTGCTACCAGCATCAGTCATTATTTCCTCTCAAAGTATACGTAGCCTGCATCCCATAAAATTGTTCTCTTACCTGGAAACACCACTTCACCTCAAAATCTCTCTTCTGAAGTATCAGTTGATGTTTTTAGAAAACGAAGATGCAGAGGAGTGTCTCTCAGGGACTTTGGATGTTGCTGCTAATTCTGTGGTATATTTAAAATATATTTATATATATTTGGGGGGACCTTTTTCCTGACCCAATTTCTGCTCCTTTCTTCTGACTTTATTTTTGATTTTTACATTCATGCTCACATCGTTTATGGGCCGTGAGCATTACTGTTATGCAAACACTATCAAAAATACTGGTGGGCAAGTGCCTTTCCCCTTAGCCTGGATGTGCTGTATATTTGCAGCTCTCTTGTGCCCCTTCTCAGCAGTGTTCTCAGGTATTTCGGCCCCGCCTTTTCTGTGTGCAAATAAAAAGCATTTCATTAAGATCTCTGACAATAAACTCGCAAACATGTCTGCCACTGCAGGTACTCAGACAGATGTAGTTAGCTGGGTGAGCTTGCCTTCACTCAGTCACGTACTGCCGCCCACTGGCCGTGGAGCTGGTACAGCACTAACTGCTGCCTGAAAAAAGAGTCAGCAGGGCAGGTGGTGGAGCAGCAGGCTGGAAATCTTGCCCAGTATTTAGTCTTCACAAGCAAACCAAAGCATTTTTGCATCAAGAAGGTGCTTATGGTACATGTGGACAGATAGAAGTTCAGAAGTAGCCAGTTCTGCAAAAAGCTGCCTCTTGGATCCTTAAAGGTGGAGGAGGAAATCAAGCCTGTTGCTGTTTGATACTATTTGTGCTGATCTAAATCTGAACTGAGGACAGAAGAATCCAGTTCAGACTTAATCTTGTAGTTGCTTTACCAAATAAGTGTTGCAAATTCCAATTTCCAATGGCTTCAGCAAGAAGAGAATAATTTCTTTATTCTTTGTGGAAGCACAAAAGATATAAAAATCAATCAAAAAAGAAACCGAACTCAACTCTGAAAAACAGTACAAGATAGACTAAAAGGGGAATTCTTAAGTCTTATCTGAGAAGAACCAAGTTTGTCTGAGAGCTCCCTGTCTTTCAGTTTGTTATTATAGTAAATACTTCCACAAGAGCTGTTAGGATCACCATTGCGAAGGATATGGTGCCAATTTAATAGCCTGACTCTCATATCCAATGTTTCTTACACTGCTTAGTTAATGTTTGTTACTTCTTTAATCAATAAGCATTTTAGTTGAGAGCAATAATTTGTGCTGTTTCTTGCAGGATCGAGTGACATTCAAAAGAATTATATTGAAAAACAATGCAAAGAAGAGGAAGACGTATGAGTTATTTATTGAATCAGTGCCCCTTCTTAAATCCTTGGAGGTAAAGACTCTCGGAGATATCAGATTCTTGCACTAGCATTATCGTTGCAGTCAGTGTTTCTGCTATATCAGAAATCTGTGTCAGTTTTGCTTACAGATTTTTAAGAACTGCTTTAATGTCCCATTTTCTGTACAACTGACTTTATGTTTTTGAAGTTGTGCAATATTTTTTTTCATATCCTTTGTTCACAGTAGACAATTTTTATCTTAATATGTATAAAGATTTAAAGCCAAATATAAAACAGAGAACGTGCATTAAAGTGAAAACTGGGACTCACAACTTCGGTTCTGTTTGAGGGTGTGATACTGAAGTAATGGCACAATCACTGAAAAATTTGGCCGTTGTTGACTGTGAATGGTTTTAATTTCATAGCTGTGGGCCACACCAGATCTTGCCTTAAACCTTAACCCATATTCAGGAGTTAAACTAAGAACAGGCTAAAGAAAGCACTGCTGCCTGGGAACAAAATGACCAGGCAGAGCTGACACGTGTTACGTTGATGTGTATGATACATGATTTTAGGAATGATGTGTAGTCACTTCTAAGCTGTGTTCATCCTGTGTTTTCAGAAGGGTTTTGTAGCCATACCAAACTGCTTTGAACATTGGTATGCTTCTGCCTTTGCCTTATACCACAACTTAGATTTCGTTGTTAGCATTGATATTTTGTATTTCAGAACATCTTTTAATCTTCTTAAGAGAAAATTACAAAATGATAGGTGTGAATAGCAACTTCTAATATATATTAGTTTGGACATATGCTGATAGCTATGGAAGGGGTGAATTGCATAACATCTTCTTCGATGGCTGGCTTAAACTAGTTCAATCAATGTGACTTTTGAGCAAAATGACTCATGAATATTTAAGGATATAGAAAAGTAACTCATTAGCACTGGATGGCTTTTTGCATGACACACTGCAGTTGAATCATGTGTGGATCAGAATTAACAGTTTCTCAAACATGGGTTAGACTGAAGTGCATTTGTGAAATGAATGGATTAAAACTGAATCATCTGTTAAGGTATTCATTTTTAACTGTTTAAGATTTTCTTCCTTTCTGAATACATTTTCACACTGAAAATGTGCAAATAATGATGTTTTGTGGTATGCTGGATGAGAAGCAGGAAACACTGGAGATAAATTTAACTGTCCTTTCTCCCTTCCTGTTTGTGAAGGCTTAGGCATGTTTCACTGCATGTCAGATTAGTACCTCCTGACCTTGCTGCTGGGCATCCTGTTGCAATGCCTGCTCACAATTTAGACCCAGTGTCATCTTCAGATCACCGCTTCCTCTCACTAATCTAGGAGTGAATTTTGGGACTGAAAATAGATAAATAAATTATTCAAGTGTATGGTGATTAAAATATTTGAATTTGTGCTGCTGGTATTTATAAAGGAAGTTTATTCTTAAGAAATTTGTGACATTTTCTAAGTGCTTTTGTCAAATTTCATCTGAATCTCACAGGACGTATTTTGGTTGTTGTTGTTCTAAAACTGCCAAATCTGGTATTTTAAATTTAGGGGATAAGAAAAGCACACAGATGGGACACTAGAAAATTTTATTTGCCTGTTGATTATGGTAGTCTTGAAAACTGTTGCGCAATTTAACAAAGTCATTGTGGGTGCTGCATTTTTCAGTATCCAGGTCCTCTGTGTGTGTGTGTGTGTGTGTGTCTAGTGAATGCCTCTTCAATTCTGAGTTACAAAGTTTAGTAGAGGTGTACTGTAGCAGACAGATAATTGTACTTAATTTTCCTCTTTATTCTAGGCATCAGAGCGAATGAAAATTGTGGATGTTATAGGAGAGAAAGTGTATCAAGATGGGGAACGTATCATTGCTCAGGTACTTGGAGTCTAAATTCCCATTTATCATTCTCTCATCTCTTCTTTTTTTTTACTATGTGGAACTTACTTACAGAATCATGTTAATTAAATCAACTTGGCATCACTTATTTTTTCTTTAAACAAACTTCAGGTGGGCCATACCAGATTTTGCCTTAAACCTTAACCTCCGCTTTGTTTAACCAGTTTTTGAATATCTGGGGAAGGACCACTGAGTCTTTCACTACGTATTTATTCTATTACTTTAGCTTCTGTTTTTTCTCGTGGGTCCACTTGTTTTTCATAAATGATCTTTGCAAGGTTTCCAGAGGAGTGTGCCTTAAGCAAAAGTAAGCCTGTCTATGTAATTTTCCATGAAAGCTATTTTCCATTCCCAGCTATACCTTTTATAGGCATCTGCGACCAGATTAAACAAGGAGGCACAAGCACATAGTAAAAACATCTCTGATTTCTAGGTCTGACTAAACAGCAAAATCAAACAAATTAACAGGAGCATGATTTGAATAAAACTAAAAGAACTCAATGGGAATATTTTACTAGTTGGACTCAACTGAGTTAACTGTACTAAGAAACTGTCAGAGTTACTTAAACCACTCTTTTCCTAATGCTCTTAAAAAGAGTATTTCAATGTTGTAGTCTGACTTCAACTGACAGTCTCTGGTTGTTGATATGTTTTGTTTGCTATAATAGATCAAGGCCAGATTGGTGGAACGTGAAGCTGGACAAATTCAAGCTGAAGCTATGTGACAGAAATAACTTTTTGGGATATTTTTACCAATGAAACACCAGAATTTTGCATCAAGTTTCGCTGGAAATTGCTTTGTATATTTACTTATTTTAAGAAAGTGCTCTAGTTCAAATAGAAGTTAATGCAAGAAAGTCCTTGGCCTACCAGAAATAGTAGGCTTATGACCATAAATTGTCTTGTTTTATAAATGGAGTGTGACTCTTTGATAATGTCTTGAATAGTTGATCTTAATTACCTCGAATGTCAGATAACACTGAATGTAGAAAACATTAGTTTGCTGATAACCGAATACAACCAAATTACTTCTCTCCAAAAAGCTGCTCAGTTCTGTAAGCTGAAAATCTTGTTGTTTAAGAACCTAAGAAAACTGGACTCTCAGAAAAATCAAAGCTTATAAATCAGCCTCCAGTTGTGCAGTTGGTTTTAATCTTTGTAATAAGTGAATTAAGGACAAGGATATAATTACCGGTAATAAAATAAAATAAAATAAATACAAGTAGGATTAATAGTCTGGATTGTTCGGGGTGATGGTGATACACTGCTAAAGATGATGAAATGTTATGCCTAGGAAAGACTGCTAGCTCTTCTGTTACAGCAGTTGTACCAATACCATGAACCCCTTTTCTCTCATCCAGCACACATTTCAGTAGCTTCTCTGTGAGGATCTTTTTGGAGAGGGTGTCAGAGGCCTTACTCAAGTCTAGGTATAGTCATAGGACTTTTTCGTAGAAACAGCTGAGTTTGACTAAAGCAAAAGTTTTTTACTTAATGCTCAGTTATTCAGCAACACCTTAGCATATCCTTATAGAATTTGATATAAAATGACTACCAATTTGGAGGTTCTCCCACTTTCCTGGTGTGACTTATTTTCATGTAATGGCAGGATGCCATTAAGTGCTTCATTCCTTATTTTTCTCACAACCTTTCTATGGCTGTTGCGTCATTCCTGATGTAGATGGCTTGCATTGTGGATGTGGTTTCCTGTAAACTGTCCTCCTCTTCCTTTCTATGTTAATGCTCCTCAAGTACAGCTATTCTGGATTCTGCTGATCCCACTATTTTAGCTAGAATTGGTTGAGCTCATACTTAGTTTAACGGATCCTTCTTCCTACTGACATCTAGAAATGTGGTCACTGACTTGATGTTTTATAAAATTTGCTTCTGAAAATTCTAGGCCCAAGTTAGTTTCACTAACTTCTGGTTATTTTCATCAGTAGCAAAAGACTTGTGTGCACTTTAGTGATTTTGCTGTGTATTGTCAACCCTGTTTGCTTCTTTACTTTCTACCTCCCCTGTCACTGAAAGATGTGTACTAATAGTTTCTTCCCCTGTGATTTCCTCTGATATGTTTGCATAACCAGTCATCTTTTAATGCTTTAAGAATTTGAGTGTTACTCAATTCCAGTAGATCTCTGCACAAAGCCTAGTTCAGAATGAGTGCTTTAATATCACTTTATATATACTTTTACAGTAAACAAACAAACAAAAAATGTTTTACCTTTTTTTCACAGGGCGATAAAGCAGATTCCTTTTACATTGTAGAATCTGGTGAAGTAAAAATCATGATTAAAAGCAAGGTAAGTTCAAATTGGGTGATCAAGCTTTAGATTAATCCCTGATTTGATCAATTAATGTGAGCAGTATGCAAAAACCTAACTTATTTTAAGATTGATTTTTTACTGATATTTATCATTGTCACTTATGTGATGCAGGTTATAAATCCTTATCTCTCTTCTGAAGTGGCCAGAAGTCAGTTTTCTGAAGTTGGAAGGTCTTTTGCTTGTATCTGCTCCTCTGTAAACTGACCTAATGTACTCTCGCTGGCCTTAAGCGTGGAAATGCTTGGTTATAGCAAACTACAGCTAACAAAGCTGGGGCATTTTATCTCCGGTGATGACATAGTCATTGGCATTTGAATGAATCTCTGTACAGCTTGGAGCAGTCCTTAGGGAGCAAAGTCTCGTGCATGATAAAACTTTGTACCTGCGTTACGTGAATGTAATAGCAGTTCCCAAAGCTGTAACTGTGAGTACCTGCCAATCTCAAAACTTGTGGGCCAGCATACACTTTTCTTATCAAACTTGTGACTGAACATTCTGTCAGGGTATTCTACCAGTACAGAGAATGATTTGGGGACTGCTGGTTTAAAAGCTCTAAACCAGTGAGCAGTTGCACATCCCCAGGATATCCAGGATTAACTTGAGCCTTGTAGAAAGACAGAACTGCTTGTGAATAATTAAAATGCACTGTTTTACAGACTATGACGAGTAAGGAAGCTAACCAAGAAGTAGAGATTGCTCGGTGTCGCCGAGGACAGTATTTTGGAGAGCTTGCACTTGTTACCAACAAACCCAGGGCAGCCTCTGCCTATGCTGTTGGGGAGGTCAAATGTTTAGGTAAGCAGATGTTCTATGATTCTAATTACTCTCTTCTGGTCTTTGTTTTGTGGACTACCCCTGACAGAACAGCTATCTGAAACCTGGCCAGTATTTTGGTACCTTGTGGTCAGATGCTAGAAGCTAAGAGCATTGGCCTGGAGTGGATTTCCATGATGAGGTTTGAGAAGCACCACTGTCTTCCACTCAGACCTTTAGTTTCAGGTGGGTGGGGATAACTGCCCAGCAGGCTCTGTTTTCCCTGCTTGTATGGTCTGTGCCCTTTGAAAGGGGGAACTTGCACCAAGACTCCAGACTTCAGCATCAGCTTCTTATACAGAGACTGTTTGTCACAGCTTCCAGGTGATCTGTTAGTGCCTACGTGGTGTGTATAGGTCAGGTGTGTATTTCGGTAATCTTGTTTCTCCAAGCAACAGGACAGAGAGAAATCGAAGATAGAATTTGTTTGTGTGGCTTCTGTTGGAGCCTCAGAAGCAAATGGATTAGACTGAAGGTCTGTGTTCTGAGATCAAAAAGTAGACTTTTTGTGGTGTCCTTTTTGATAAACAATCTTCTTTTCACTTCTGTTCTTTGCAGTCATGGATGTGCAAGCGTTTGAGAGGTTGCTTGGACCCTGCATGAATATTATGAAGAGGAATATAACGCATTATGAGGAGCAGCTGGTGGCAATGTTTGGCTCTAGCATGGACCTGTTGGATCCAGGAAATTAGGCACAGGGTACCTCAATGCCTTCTTAGTTCAAGACACAGAAAAGCCTCCTATCAGCAACACAACTCACAAGGAAAATGGACACTACGGAACAGTTACTGCTGCTGTCTTCTTGGGCATTTTAAAAACCATAAGCAAGTCTCAGCACAGATGGATTGCTCGCTCCCTGCCTCCACTTTGCTGCTGATACTTCATTATTAGACCTAGATTAAAGATGATTCTAACCCTGAGTTCACTTACTTGGTTCAGAATGGCATCTGTTCAACAGTTCAAGTGCCTGATATGAAATCCAAAGTATACAAGATACAGAAGCCTCCTTCCTCCTGGTATTCCCGTTGTGATAAATTTTCAAATCAGATCTTGAGGTGGGAGGTTGCCTATTCTGCAGAGGCAACCTGTGGAATATAAGCCTTGTGTAGGCTTATTGTCTTCTTATATTGTTTTCCTTACACAATGTCAAATTTGCTTTTAATTGTAGCATCTGGGTTTGAAGTTAAAATATCAGTGGAGCTGGTTAATAAGGTGGCACTGAAGTTTTCTTCTACCTGCTGAAAGATGCAGGTACTATAGCTCTTTAAACCAAGTAAACTGAGCTGGGGACACAGGTGAGAGTCTGCTTAGCAGCAAAATGCAGAAAATGAAGCATTACTAAATTTCAAGTGTGTTCTGAGCAGCAAAGAAAATTGTTTTGCTCCACGCTTCCCAAAAAGTGTGCAGTGAGTTCAGATCAAATGGCTGGAAGGTGTCATAGTTGTCATCTCCTCAAATTTGCTCCTCGTTTCTGACATCAGGTGGATTTTATTGTGGTGAGATCACAATAGATGGCCACCTTCGGCTTACGGAGATCCTTTATACTGCTAGATTTGCCAGGGTGCTGTTGTCTGGGTCAGTTTTAAAACTTTTTAAGGAGGTGAATGTTATGTAATTTAAAGGAAAGCTACTTCTGTACTTATTTATAGGAGCTCCTCCCCGGGAAAAAAAATCAAAAAAAAAATCATGGTATTCTAACTTTATTGGACACTTTGAGTCCACTTGGCTTCCAAATGCCATGTTGATTTTAAAAACTTTTGAAAAGTTGGTAACATTGGACTTTGCAAAGCAAATGTCTTTGCTAACTAGGCAGTTGGTGTACCTGAGGGATCTTTTGGATTAGGTGATAGCTAAGCTAATGATGATTATCTAAAATACCTGTTAAATTTGCAGCATTTTCTAGGTAGATTCTATTTCTACAGCTTTAATGAACTTAATTGGTATACAGCTGAGATTTTATCAAAGTACTATCTAAATAAGAATCAAACCATAAGAAGAACATTTTTACGATGTGAAATGGAATATATATAGTAAATCATTGAATTTGTGGGTAATAAATCTAGTGACCCTTTGAATTTGCATTCTGCAGCTCACAAAAAACTTAGTAGTGTTTTTATGGGGATTATGGTATTTTAATTGTGGATGTCAATCTAACAGAACCTTCTCTTTTTATTCATGGCCATCTGAGCAAGAGCAGAAGGATGCTAATGTTGAATTCCTGTTTCTAGTTATGACAGTGGACATTTCTCTAAGGCACAAGATACTTAGCTGCAACTTAGCTGCAAGTTGATTTCTGGGTGATAAATATTTTTTCCCTAAATCGATGAGGACATCCCAGTTCCTGCAATATGCGTAAGATGGAAACTTGATAAGTTTGGCTATTGTCCAGTAACTGTAATTGGAGTCATATTTTTATATGATGCAAATGATTTGTAATGGGCACCACTGAACAAGGTGTTTCCATATTAAAGTTCTGGTTGTAATGTGTAGTGGCTGTTCTAACTGCATGTATTTTAGAACAGTGAATTGCCCTTGCTTTCCTGGGCTGGATTTCTTTTTTCTTTTTTTTTTTCTCTTTTTTTTTTTTTTTTTATAAGTTACAGCCAAAGAAGCAGCAGGTACTTCGTTTGTGCTTCTGAGGTTTTACACCAAAGACAATATAATTCTTTTAATTACAGATTTTTATTTTTTTTAAGACAAATAAAAAAGAGAGGAAAAAAAGAAAAAAACACTCATCAGGCCCTTACACTGATACTTTGGCCTCAAAGACAGAAGTCTCTCTAAAGCCAGCTTGTGACTGTCATATCCTCTCCTTTGTCTGGAGGAGCCTGGCAGGTTGGGCTGCCTTACAGATGGATTCTACTTCTTTGGTTCTCTGCAGGACAGGACTGAATACCTCAGCACATGCAAACATTGGCAATTGTTTTGAAGTTTAACCAAAAAAAAAACCAACAACACCCAAGCAAGACCAGTGTTAGATTTGTAAGGTAATTCTGCCTGGAAGGGAGGATTTGAAGAAACTTTTGAAGTTTTATCTTTCTCTAGATTCCTTGAAGCAAAGGCATACTGGGCAATAACATCCTGCATCCAGGATCTGTGACATTGTTCAGTGGCATAGAGAGGCAACCTGACCTTCACCTGAAGCAGAATGACCTTTAAGAAGGCTGGTCCATGTAAACTGTTCTAGTTTGCAATGTGCATGACTAGTTTGGTCTGGTTTAACCAACATGTTCTGGACAAATTTGGAACATGAAGGTAGTGATAGAAGCTTCTAGTAAGATGCTCAACAAAGCCAGGTATCTGGATAGCCAAACAGCACCAGCAATGAGCTAAATCTGAAAACATGCAAGGGGTGATACGAAGACCAAGGAGTGGAGTGAGGTGCCTGGTCATGAAGTTCTGACTGCATTATTGTCTAAGCTTATTCGTTTTCTCTATGACTGTTCTCACAAATGCTGGGGAGAATGAGCACAGGTTTTTTTGTTGTTACTGCTCAGTGTTCAGTAAATCTTCTGTGGATTCTCTGACAGTGGAGAAGGATCTAGTTTTTAATAAAAGAACTCAGCAGCAAAGTGGGTAAAGAGGATAGTGTCTTTGAGACTTGGAGGAAAAAGTCTCATTTCTGATTTCCTGCTTGTGATTGTTGTGAGGTGAGTGAGAGGAGCTTTCAGTGGTCGAATATCCTGGCATATGGTATTTCTACTTAATGTCACAGCACAGGTTTCACAATGTAAAAAAAAAAAAAAAAAGTGGGGCAAAAATGCTCTCTTTTAGACAAGAAAACAAAACTGTGCAATTTTGCACAGAGGGAAAAAAAAACAACCTTTGAATGTCACTTCCATTCTTTCTTTTCTGTTGGCTGAAAATGGACGCTTGTTCATGACTTGTATTTGTAAACTAGTCTTGCCAAAATACAAACACTGTTTTTTTTTCACTCCAGATAATTTTTGTTGTTACAGTTATTGCTGATTATTTTCACTTCTTTCTAACCATATATTTTATTTCAAGAGGCCTTCCTTGTGGATTTTCTCCTGATTGTCTGCAGCACTACACTGCTATTTCAAGGTGGAAGAAAGTCACTAACCTCATGGGAGAACACTCAACTCCGCTTAGCTGGCTGGAGCTAATAATGCATTACTAATTTTCCTCTGCTCTGTGGGGCAGAAGGGGAATTAAATTCTGCATAAAGTTGCTACCTCAAGGCTCCAAGTGCTTTAAAAGTCTTTCACGTGGGAGAATTTCATAGGACAGTTCTTAAAATTGGTCTGTTCTTTTGAGTTAAATATTTTTAATTGATTCATTGAGGGACCCTTATTTTAATTCATTTTACACTTAGTATTTGATTCTCAAAGGATGAATAGCTGCAAAGTTTGGTTCTTGCAGTACAGTGTTAACATGAAAGAAAAATATCTGACGTATAAGCATATGGTTTTAACAAGTTAAACCACTTGGATTCAGCTTCACTTTTGGTTAATAAAAAACTGACATGTTGTGTCCAGCCTTCCTGGTACAATCCTGTGTGTGCTCTTTATTGTTTACTGCAGCTGACACAACCCCCCACAGCGCTTACAGCAGGAGCAGGCTTTACAGCAGCTAACTGGATTTTCCTGGAGCGCCTGAGTTTCTGGTGCTTGTGTTATCAGAGCCTGATGGAGAACAGCACTCACACTATTGCAATAACCAAAACAGATTTGTACGTTATCTGACCACCACTTTTTGCTCTTTGATGACAAAATTTTACTAATATCTTAAAAATTAATATAGAATTCTATAGAGATTGTTGCTCCAAATAAAACTGGCTGCTCTGACCTGTTTGCCACATTATTGTAGAAATATTATTTGAGCACTGTGCTAACTGGCTCTCTGTTCCTAGGAGGAACACTGGAGAACAGGGAACTAGGAACACTGCTGTCCTGCACTTACAGCTACTGAATTTTATGTGGCAAGCTGTTTTTTAAACCAAACTAATAATTTGAAAAAAAAAAAATGCTTTGGTTTGTGTGAAATTATCTGTTAACATTCAACATTTGCTTTTGCTTAAGCTTTATTTCTAAGCATTTAGTATTTCTTGTAGAGTTTTTAAATGAGTCTGGGAGTGTAGTCCAGGTGGATTGTGGTGCTCATCATGAGAAAGCCTCTGCTGCAATACGGAAATTCAGGTTTGGGCCCTAAAGGAAGATAGTGACATGTGAAGGGGCTAGAAGGCAACAGAATGATGAGCAAGGATGTAGAAAATGTCATGTTTTACAGAAGGACAAAGAAGAACTGGGATTTTTTCCTCAGGAAAGGAGGACTGAGGGAAAGAGTGCAGGGAATCTTCAGTCCTACAGAAGATTTTGTTGAGGAGGAATGATCCCATATTGACTAGGACAGGCCTGCTATTACAGGTTATAGGCTATAGCAGGTAAGATACTGATTAAGCATTCAAAAGATCTGTCTGGAAGACAGAATAGGCTGTTTGGCAGCCTACTGTGAGATGTATTGCCTTCTCTTATGAATACCTCCTTCAAATTACCCAAGGCTGTAGTTGACCTAAAGGTGTTGTCTCCCGATTCGTGCCCTATCAGCAGTAGGTACCTTTACAGGTACTAGTTAACTTGATGACTAATACTTTCTTGTGTGGCAGACCCTACCTAAAGTGTAGGTTACTGCAGTGTTACCCTGCCAGCTGAGTGTTAATTCTTGGACGAATGTTATTTAAAAGAAGGAAGAACCTATGAAATTCTTCGGCTCAGGACGTTACTTCGCCTTGGGCATTTTTTTTTGCAGAGTGAAAGAACCTCCCCTCTTTCTGCTGATTTTCACACAGTTTTTCAGATCAACCACAAGCATCTATGCAGGTCTCAGGCGTTTTACCACCGCCTGCTCCCCCAGCTCCGGGGACGCTCGTTTCGGCACGGAGGCCGTGCTTTAGTGGGTGACATCGGTGGCAGGGGGACGGTTGAATCAGATAAAAGTTAGAAAACACTTCAAAACCATGATTCTGTGCCTCCCCGTTGCCTCAGCCCGCCTCGTCGCCATGGCGACGGCCTTGGCTCCGCGGGGCCGCCGTAGGGGCGGGCGGGCGCCGCCATGACGGGGCGCATGGCGAGAGCGGAGCCGCCGCCGGCCACCTTCCAGCGGCGGGTGCTGAGGAGCGCGGCGGGGCACCACTACCTGCGTGTCCGCCTGTGCGTGGCCCCTTCCCCGCCTCCCATCCCTTCCCGTCCCCCCTGCGCTCCCCTCTAACCGGCCCTCTGCTCTGCTTCCCCGCAGGGAGCTGCCCGACGGCGGGGCCCGGCCCAACGCCGCGCAGCTGAAGCAGCTGGTGGTGGCGGCGCTGAGGGAGCTGCACGGAGAGGTGCGAGGGGACCGGGAGGGGACGGGACGGGGTGGTTGGTGCTAGGGGAAGGTCCTACTCCTGCTCCCCGTGCTCCTGGGGTTGTGCCTTTGTCCTACAGCTCCGGCCCGCCCGGCCCTGGAAGTCGGCACGGGGAGGGTTGTGTCTGGGGGGGCTGCGTGAGGAGGAGTAGGGGAAGGGCACAAAGTGGGTGGGGGAGTCCTGAGTACTTTATCCATCCTCTTTTTGTGGTTGCTGGGTGGCTTCAGACAAGGCAGGCAGTATCTGGGGCCTGCACCTGTGTTGTGGAACCCAACTGGCTTCTGTCAGAGCGGTGCTGCAGGGAGCGAGGGGTGGTGTAGCTGAAATTCTTGTGGGATTTGAGCATAACTTTCCCAAAGGCATGTGCTGACACTGAAATCTCTTGGTTATAAACCCCAGGAAGAGCATGGGATGGCACTTAACAACTTCTCTTTACATAGGTTGGAGCAGCTTTGCCTGTTGATGTCTTAACATATGAGGAAAAAACTCTCTCTGCAATATTAAGAGTTGTTAGCAGGTAAGGTGCAGTATGTACGCACTTTAGATACAGTCATGAAAATATTTTTCACTAAAAAAGCAGAGCTCTCGGTCTACGAGTGGTCTCTGAAGAGTTAAGGCTAACTTGCAGCTACCTGCATGGAGCATGCAGAAAATAAGTTAAAATTCACTAAGACTCTAAAGCCAGATGTATCCATGCATGATTCCTGCTTTAAAACAGAATGGTCTGGTAGGAACTAAGCACTACTGAAATAAGTGGCGTTAGGTATCTTTCTATGGTAAAGATGTGAATGGTTGCCAGATTTAAATGAAGACAGCTGTGAGTGATTTAGGGGAAGAAGGTGCTTAAAGGCCCAGAAGGAACTTACAAACAGGGTCAGTAAAGTGAGTTTGACAAGGTAACAGTAAGCATCTGCTATGTTGCAGTCATTACAATAACCCTTTACGGCACAGTATTGCTACTAGCACTCATTGATGGAATTACCTGCTGTTAAACTCTTTTAAGGTTTTATTACTCTTTATGTAATGTACTCTTCTTTAAGATGTTTATGTTGCAGGAAAACAGAAAAACAAATTTTATTAATAAATCGTTTGTATTACTTTCACTTAGTGGCTTTGTCAAGCTGTGGAGTGCTCTAACGTTGCTGGGCTTCTACCAGAACAGAAGGTGTGCCTTTCGAGTGCTGCAGGTAGGCTGGATGGCTTCCCCAAATGTCAGCTCTTGCTGTGTGATCACCTGGCTAGTTGAGCACGTGGCCTCTTAATAGACAGGTGGCCTACTTGCAAGAACATTTTGGTTTGGAAGTGAAGTGCTTTTCAGTGCAGGTCTATAGGCCTGTGTTTAAGCAATTGTTTTCCTACACTGAATTTTGTGAAATCTGACAGTAACAGCTGTCTCATCACTTCATGGCTTCATTCCAATGAGAAACATTGATATTAATATATCTGCGAAAAAATAGTTTCTGGAAAATGTTGTTCTTCGCCTACATCTTGGCCCAATCCTTTACTTCCTTACCCCATTTCTACCCTTTTCAATAGTTAATGTTGACTCACTTCATTTTTAAATGTGTGCATAAATGTGCACCTCCAGAGCTTTTTTTTTTTTTCTTTTCCTGAGGATACTGCTTAATAAAACAAGTTCCAAGAATTCTTAGTCTCTGAAGCCATGACTAACCAAAATTCTGCTTAGTCATAGCTCTGACTTTAAAATCTTTTATTTAAAAGGGAAATATTCATTATTTTCAATTATGAGTGCCTTTGATTTTTTTAATGCTTTTTTTTTTCCCCCCAAACTAGACATCTCCATTTCTTCTTGCGTTATCTGGGAACAGTAGAGAACTAGTCTTGGACTGAATGCAGTTGTTGGTTTGATTGTAAGAAGATGCTGCTGCTCTGCAGGTGTGGAATTTCTAGAGGGGATCTCCAACAAAGAGCCTTGACAAAGCTGGCAGTTACAAGCTCTCTGCTTGGATGTTCCTTACTTCAGAGTTTACACGTAAAAGTTGGAGACAAAGCTGAACTTACTAAAGCTTTTACACAGAACGATGTCGTTACTTTTTCTGATATAACAGGTGACACAAACCCTCTGCATTTAGATGAAGACTTTGCAAAGAAATCTAGGTTTGGGAGAACTATTGTACATGGAGTTTTGATCAATGGACTTATTTCTGCAGTTCTGGGTACTAAAATGCCCGGTCAAGGTTGTGTATTTCTTTCTCAGGAGATCCGATTTCCAGCTCCTTTGTATATTGGAGAAGAAGTTACGGCTGCAGTGGAAGTTAAACGACTGAAGAGCTCTGTTGCACACATCTCAGTATCATGTAAAGTCAAAGAAAGTGAAAAGACTGTTATGGAAGGGATGGTGAAAGTCATGGTGTCAGAAAGTTAGAGCTGTTGATCGTATGCTACTTCACAGTAAAGGCAAAAATACATGCTTGGTTTTGACTGTCTGTTTACATGACATCTCGTAATCCAGTACATTTGCAGCAGAAAACCTTCAGAATCTTCCAAAGACTATACAGAACCTCAATCCTGATGGTAACTGCATTAAGAGACAGCTTTTAATTTTTCTGTGTACTATCACATGGAAACCAATGGAACTAGGCACTTCTGCCTTACAGATGTGTCACTTTTAGACAAGCCATTGCAATGCTACAGTGGAAGGTCTAGAGCGATGGAGCTTATGTTGAGGCTATTCCTTCCATCAAGGCTGCGCTTCATACTAGCCCAGTTAAAACACATTAAAACTATTTTACAAAATAGTTATATTGGTAACAAACACAGGTAAGAAGGGACAGTTCTGTGCTTTTAACAAGCAAAACAGAGAGGTGGAGGTGCTGATACACATGTACTGCAAGATTGCTTCATGTAATCTGCGTTGAACCTCTAGCTGACATTGCAGTGCTCTTTTGCAATGCAGTAACTAATAAAGCCTTTGGCTCAGCAAATTAGCAGTAGCCAGCCATAATATAAACAACATACTCTTTCTGATAAAGCTTAAAGATGCAGCGCTTGAAATACTTTATAAGGAATGGTGATGACCATGGTAGTAAACATACAGGCTCTTTTCAGTTGGTGACTCATTTTCTGGCTGCACATTACCCCCTCGTTTTCTCTGCAGCAGTGCATTCTGCATTGATACAAATAACCTCAAAAGTTGTTTGCTATGAAAAGAAAGTTTGTCATCAAACAGTGTGATGAAGGCTTCTGGTAAAACAGCTATACTGTCTAGGTGTGATGTCAAATACAACCTTAATGCAACAACAAACCTCAGGTGTTAAATGAGGCTGGATCACAGGGAGGGGCAGCTGCAAGTGACAGTGGTTGTAACATTTAGGCTGACTAAAATTTTCTTGCTGTTTTCAAAGCACAGGGCTTGGCCTGTTCGTAACACGGAACGAGTACTTAGAGCTTTCCTTATCTTTTGTCTGTGAGTTGATTCACTTCCTGCTTCTTTTTCTTCTGCCTCAGGTCACTGCCTGATAACAGTTTTGCTATACAAAGCACTGCTTCAAATCAGGCATGTACTTCTCACTCATTTTTGTTCATCTACTTCTCCAGTTGTGAAGTTAATGTCTATTACCAGAATGAATCAAATCTGGGGGTGAGACAGTAGGCGGGAGGTTGAGGCAATAATTAAATCTGTATCTGACCTCCAGGGTAACGGCAGAAGTTTGGGAAGAGTCAAACAAGCTCGCTGTTCCAGGCTGCGATTTAACTGCTTCATCACCACGCACAGCCATTTTCCTGTCAGCGTGGAGCTGCAGAGGGGAGATCGAGGCTGTTTGTGCCAGCTATTCGAAGTGTGTTACAAGCCCTAGCTCTGTACTCTTATATATTACTCCTAGCTCATGGACTCTTACATACTCTCTGTAATACTTGCATTTGAAGTGAGGTTAATTTCTGCATGCAGTGTAAAAAGCCAAAAGGGGCAGTAAGTTCCCTACATGCTACTGAAACACATTTGGGATGTTGCTACAAGGAAAGTCAAGCTGTGCCATTCACATTGACCACATTTCCCAGTCACATTTTTGTCACAAATCCTGTGATTTTGCAAACGAACCGTGCAGCCGACACCGAATCCTTCCCAATTTTCTCACGATACTTTGCCTGAGGAGAGAAAAAGTTGGGGAGCCGCGGGGCAAAACCTGCCGGTGCGCGATAACCCAGCCGAGGGCGAGCTGTGGAGGGGCTCCCTCAGCGGGCAGCCCCCTCAGCGTGCCGGGGGAGGAGCGCCATGGCTGCGTGCCTCGGCCGGCCATGGCGGCTCCCCCTGGCGGCCGGGCGGCCCCAGGGCGGGCGGGCGGCGGCGCTAAGGCCCGGCGGGGCGGCGCGGAGCTGCCGTGTTGACAGCGCCGGGAGCTGGCCGGGAAGGGGAGCAGGTTGGCGGCGGCGGCGGCTGTGGTGGTGGAGACGCCGCCGGGTCCCCCGCTGCCCTCCGCGGCATGGCTTTCATGGAGAAGCTGCCAGCCGGCAAGGTGCTGCTGGACGACACGGTGCCGCTGACAGCGCAGATCGAGGCGAGCCAGAGCCTGCACTCCCACACGGTGAGAGGCGGCCGGCAGGGCCGCGGGGGAGGCGGGAGGGAAGCGGGGAGCCGAGGGGGGAACCGGAGAAGCGCCGGGGGAACCGGGGGTGAGCGCTGAGAGGGAGCGGGGGGAGCTGGGGCCGGGCCGGGCGGGTCCCCGGCAGCAGGCCCGGAGGGGTCGGGGGCAGCCCGGGGTGGGCAGGGAGCGGGGAGATGGGGGGGGCCCGGCGGGTCTGGGGGGTGTGGGGAGGTCGAGAGGGGGCTCTGGGACAGCGGGGAGTTGAGGGGGCAGCCCCCCGGGGAGCCCCTCCGGTGGGGCTGTGGGGTAGGAGGCTGCTGGTGCTGCTGCTGCTTCTTCCCCTGCCTGTCCCTTCTGTGAAATGGGTGCACTGGCGGTGGGCTTCGTGTCGCCTCGGGGTCACATCTGCCCTGAGAGAGGCCTCGCACCGTGGGACTGATTAAATAAGTGTCTGTAATTTCTGCTTGCCGTGGGATCCTGCACCATGCTTGGAGCGGAGATGGGTGCTCGCTGCCCCATCTCAGTAGCCAAGATGAAGTTACTTTTGCTCAGTGCCGCTGTGGTGGGGCTGCCGAGCTGCAGGGGTGTCCCCAAAGCTTGTGCTCCGTGTCACAGGGAGCCAGCAGAACCAGCCCTCTTGTGACTTTGTGTCACAGGTTAATACTGGGATGTGTGGTACACACGCATGCCACCTTCATGAGAATTGTACCCTCTTTGAGCTTGCAGTAATAACCCAAATTTCATAACCTCCTGTTTGCAGTTATTTTTCCACCTTAAAAACTGGGCTTAGTTACAGTGTGAGCAAGCAGTACTGCGATAGAGAATCAGAGAGAGAGCGGGCTGGCACTTCTGAGCCCTGCCTTTAGCTCAG
Source organism: Anas acuta (assembly GCF_963932015.1). Lineage (NCBI taxonomy): Eukaryota > Metazoa > Chordata > Aves > Anseriformes > Anatidae > Anas > Anas acuta. The sequence continues at coordinate 9,345,207 of NC_088989.1, read as the reverse complement.
AGCGGGGATGCTGGGCTAAGAAGGAGGCCAGGGGCACTACGGCAGCAGGTACACCGGTAGGAAGCTGGTTTTAGGTGGAGAGGGGTTGTTCCTCCTGCCCCTTGCACAGCATTCCTGCCTTGTTGATCCCTTTACTGGTTCCTTGGAGCTGGTGATTGCTCTTAAATGTTCTTGACCTGAATGACAGTAATTGTAGATTCACCATGGGGTATACAACTAATCTGAAGATTGTTTTATTAAATAGTTTTCCTATAAGCAGTCTGCACTCAGGAAGTATTGCGGTGTGGGGGGGCTCTCTTGTACATGAAGATCTCACACTTACTCATATCCCAGTCTTCCTCTGAACAGAAATCACATTTGAAATATCTTCTAGAACATCTTGTGAATCTAGTGGGCCACGACTCTCAATTGTTGTAACCCCTATTATAAATAAAACCGATCGGATTTATTCTCTGGCAAGCCTAAGACTTTTTACCTGTTTCAGTGGCTGAGGGGCATATGTGCCAAGATGTGCGAGAAGCTGCGTAACATCTGATATTCCCCAGTTAGCAGCCTGTATCACAGCCTCATCGTTAACTTGGTTTGTGTTGTGGCTTATTACGCTGCTTCACGAGTGCAAATGACAGTAGCTTTTCATGTTCTTTTGGTTTGCGTGACTCTGGTTAGGAAAAAAAAAAAAAAGGCACGAAATTCTTTTAGAATGAGTACTTGGAAGTAGATTTTCAATCCAGACTCTGTGTGTGTTGCCTTGTCTGGGTGAGTTTGGTAGCAAATGTTGCCTCCACCCCCTGCCTTTCATCCCTGTATTCTGTTACTAATGGATGTTCAGAAAAAAATCTCTACTGATTCGTTCTGATCTTTTGTTAATAACAGAATGCTGAAGCACTGTGCCTTTTGATTTAAAATCTGTCTCTACGATACATCTATTAGTAATTGTTTGTTTTACTGCAGAAGCCCTGTTGATAGTTGAAAGATGGTTTGAAGTGTCTGTAGCACAGATGGCTCGTATAGAGACAGTGTGGGATAACAAAATACAGGAAGCCATAACAGAGACTTGGTTTCTCATTTGATGTAAGTGGAGTATTTTGTCATTTTGGACATTTCATCCTATGTCCCTGGTATCTGAATAATTTGTTTATTAGTGGGCAATGCTGTCCATGATTTGAACTTGCCTGGTTTAAATAAGTCATGGAAGTAGATCCTTGTGTTTGAAGTGGTGTATAAATGAATCCTTTCTAAGAAACAGGGGTATATGTTGAAGTTTTTCTGTGGGGCATTAGAACTATATTACACTTTATTATGTTATAGTTGCAAGGAAGTAGGTTGTCTTTATCTCAGTGCTTTTTGGGGTTGTCCCTCACCCTGCCTCCAAGTGATTTCTTAACAAGGTATAGATCTATACAGTTCTTTATCCCAAATGAATGTTTGGAAAACTAGGTCTTCATACGCCAGACCTGTTTTAAAGCTGAAATACAAGGGCATCCAGGAATACATTTTATATTCTTCTGTCAGCAGTATGTATTAAAATTTTATAATCCTTCTTAATGCTGAAAGAATTGCTTGAAGTTTGCATTTATAATTTTTTCCTATATATCACTGCTTATAAAAGCATTCACATGGCGATGATGTAGGCCCAGATTAGATGCACCTTTACATTAGTACTAGTTCGTTTGTCACAGTAAACTCTCTACAGGTGTTGAAAGCAGCCAGTTTTCTGAATAACCAGCTGAGGAAAAGGCAAAGAATTTCAGGAAAAGCTCCATAGACATGGTGAAATACCACCCAGAAGACCAAAGCTTGTGTCAAATGAATAGTTTGCTGGCCTATTGTTCTAAGCAGTTTCTGTTGAGATTTAATACAACAGACTGGGTGAATGTAAAAGGAGTAACTTAGGGGCTGTACTTGGCAGAAATTAAGTTTCTGTTTCCCGGGAATGAAGGTGAAAGTAAAAAATAAAACTGAAAACAACCTGAAACTACTACATAATACCTGAACTCCCCAGAAACTTAAGAAGGGACAAAGCCAGTATTCAAAATACTATTGTAGAGATTTGTACTTTTTGCTTAGTAAGAGCATGCTGATCCCCTGGTATGTTTTGTTTCTAGATTTTTAGGAAAGCAGCTGCAAACATTTCTGGTTTGCTCACAAGCTCTTTATGTTTTTTTTCCAAGTGAGAAGAGCTGAGAAGCTCTTACTTGAGTTAGTACATCTGAGCTGGTGTGTAATCTCTGTGCCTTTGTGTTGCAACGAAGATATTGTCAGCAGAGTGTTTTTTTCTGCATGGTTATTTCAGGTGATAACTGAAAATGAAAGTGACACCTTTTCTTTTCTACAAAAGTTGTTTTCCTGGTTACACGTGTTACAAGCATTCTGACTTTTGCTGGAATGTGCGCTTACATGCGAATAATTGTATAGCGCAGTGTTTATAGAGTACATTTCATTTTGAAAGCCAAATAAATTTATATTGCAAACACATTCCAATGGTATCTCACTAAATAGATCTGAAATTACATAAGCAGACCCCCGTCAGCTTCATTGCATCTCCTTCTCTGTGCTTTAATCACATCACTAGCACGGCATAAGACACGAGGATAGCTGTACAACTTCCAGGAGCGTGTTGGGCACCTCACAGGCACGGTTCAGTGCTCCTGGTAGGTCTGTGTACCAGCCATTTGCAGACAATGAAGTTGTTTTGTTGCTGCTGCATTTGTTGTCTTTAGGAGTGGAATTACATCCGCTGTATGAAACCATTTCAAGTGTCTCATCTAAATGCCGAATGTTGTGCTCTGACAACAGAGGCATCCTCAGCACTACAGCTTTAATACTTGTTCAATGTTGAAATTGCTTTGTAGTGCGGTCTTTCCTCTGTGTGTTCACTGTTTAAAAGTGGCTTTCTGTGTAAGTCTTAAAATAGGATGCTGCGTTCTTCCACTAAAACCTAGACATACGCTGTATTATGAACCGCAAATGTGTACATACAAGTCTTAGAGCACTTCAAAGTAGTAAAACCACTAGTGAGTAATACACGTACTTCTGAACATTCCTTAATTCTCTTCCAAAGCAATTTTCCTTTTTCATGCATTTCATGTTGAAATTGAAGTAGTGAAACAGCCAATTTTGCTACAGTACATCCTTGTCTGAAAGGCATTTGGAAATGAACAGCTGAAATAAATCCCTCTTGTAACATACTTTCAGAATTTTTCATTTTCTTTAAGCGATGATGAATGTTGACACTCATAGCTTTTAGCTTTAAAAAAAAACATGTTGAAAAAAGCACTTATATTTTTTCCTACATTATTTCCTATATGTTTTTCTGTGCTACGAAAAATGGAGCCATATGTTTCTAGAACTTTAGAATATATTTTAAAAGCTTGTAAAGGACTTTGCACATCTGCTTTATAAGGAGCTCAATCTCTATAAGGTTGCCTTCACTTTGAAAAAAGATATCATGAAATTACTTTTAGAGGTGGCTTTGGACAGGGAGCTATTAGAGCTCTCGTTTGATGTTTTGGATATGTGGCTCTTCCACAGGACTTTATATATTTTAGATATTCTACCCTTATGGTTTCCAGTGCTGAACTTACCAAGTTATATTGCATCTGTAACTCCTGCAAAGACCGCAGGCAAAATATTGGTTCCTACAAAATCCTGCAGTATAATTAAGGTATTTTTATTGACTACTGAGTCTTTCCTGAGAAATGCTGAACATTTTCCCCTCTCTGACGAAGGCCAGGGTGGTACGGCGTATTGAAATGCCCTGGTTTCTTTCATCTCTCTCCAGAGCTTTTCTCGTTCAGTACGTTTCATTACGTGTAAACGCCTGTCCTATTTTTTTTTCCTGCAGTTGTCCTACTTCATAGCTTTCACTTGTTGGATGGCTTAGTCACTACTACAGAGCAGTGCGGTGTGCTTGGAGCCGTACGGTGCGCCCACTCGCGTGTGCTCAAAGGCAGGTAAACACCGGGCGCTGCTCCTGCACCAGATGGGCTCAGCAGCAGCTTGTGCAACTGTAAATACGGACTCTGCCCTGGAGTGAAGAGGTGCCCGAGCTGAGCAGCTTTCCCGATTTTGTTGCTGCTTTTCACATGGGAGATTTTCTAAATAAACACTTAAAAGAGCTTCTTATTAGAAATAGTTGCAATCCAGCCTTCTTAAGCAGGGATTGTATTCATGCTTAATTAGGCTTTCCTCTCTTTAATGCTTATAAAATAAAGCCCTTTCAAACTCGCAGTTGATGTGGCCTGAAGGTGACTGGATCTTTATAATGGTTGGCTTTTCAAGCCTGTTGGATTAAACAGATGCAGAGCAGAAATCTGTAAAATAGGCTGGCTACCCTGAGCCAGAAATTTGGAGACGATTTTCTTGAGAAAACAAAATGTATTACCTAATATTGGCCAAAGACTCTCTACTTTTTTTTTTTTTTTAAATATTTATCTCTAATTGCACCACTTGGTTTCTTATTTTGTCTCCACAAAAGCCTTTTCTTCTGTCTGCTTTCTGTTTTAATAACTAGGAAGGCCGATAAACAACAATTGTGAAGTGTTTTGACATACTTTGCAGTGTGACTTGCACCTAGGAATGCTGACAAAATTACCTGTGAGGCTCTGAACTGCTGATGCTGGTCTTTTAACTAAGGCTGGAATGCTGAGGTATATCTTGGGGAATGGGAGGAAAAAACACCTCAGAGTGGCTCTGTGTGGAAGTGGTTAAGCAGAATGATTTGGGTAAGATCAGGGTAATGTTAATGCCAGGCAGTAATCGTGGGCTTCCTGTTGGCACAAGATTGGAGAAGGGCAGCATGTTAGTCACTGAGCCATGTGGATGTTTGGAAAACACTTTTTTTGGAATCTCCATTTCTCTGTAGTGGTAGGAAGAAGATTTTAGGAAACGACTGTGAGGCTGGGGTCACACAGCTTTCCCTGCTCCCAACACTGTTTTCCTCTTTCTTGACTAATGAGAGCAGCCTGGAAGCGCTCCCATAGGTAAAACTGCTTTGCTTGGCATCTTTAAATACACACAGCCACGTGTACGTGTCGGGCTGCTGCTGGAACACTGGGCTTGTGGCAGGAACTGGCTCAGCAGTACCGGGAGGAAAAGCAGTGGGCGTACAAGCCTGACCCGCGTGGGACCCCTGAGGGGCAGGAGGTGGCCTGGGAGCAGTGGTGGACCTTGTGCAGCGGATGCTGGTGAGCTTGCTGCCCCGGGGCTGCATCGGCAGCACGAGGCCATCCCTCTCCTGCCTGCTGAGACCTTTCTGTGCAGTCTGGCAGCTGTTGGGACATTGTTGAAGTTGCTCGGTAAACTGAGTCCTGGAAACAATCCTGAGCCGTTCGTGTAGGAGTGAAAGACATGGGGATTTCTGCGTGACTCACGGGAAAGTGTAGCTAAATTAGACCTCACTGAGCCTGGTCTTAAATACCGAAAATTTTCAGCGGGAGTGAGAAAGGGCTAGCAACTATCAGAGCTGAGCCCTGTCTGTCACATTTTCCTGTTCTATGCAGTCAAACAGAACTTGTTCGGAGTGTGCCTGTCTTCCTTACAGCTTCAGTTTCTTTCCTATGGGCATGGGCATGGTCTCCGTCCTGCTAAAATTAGGCTGTGTCATTAGCTGTCTTTACCACGTAGTGCTAAAGTGGCCAACTCTTCAGTGAGTTTGGTGCTGATGGGAGCGTGGTGGGACTTTTTATCACAGACAAAACTAACAGCCACGTCTGCAGAGCTCTCTTGCTGTCGGTTGTGAATCCTGGGACATAAAATCTGGGGTCAATTAATGCTTTAGGACACCTGACCAGAACTGCATGGTCTGCGTGAAAACATAGTAGTGGCCCAAGTCTGTTTTTGTAACATAATCGTCCTGCGAAAATGAGATCTGGTGAAGGAAGGAAATGAGAGAGTTGTTTATCACCACGCTCTGCAGAGGAGACGACTGTCATATCGATCAGAGTGGTTGCATTCAGCATGATGCTTTGACAGTTGTCTAATGAATTGGTGTGCTCTGCCTGTCCGGGAGCGTTTTCTTGGAGTACAACAGCGAAGGTTAATCGCTGGATAACGAGTGAGTGCTCCAAGGGGTTGGGCAATAACTCTGCTGCTTTCAAAATACTAGAAAAGATGAATGACTGACTGCACACGGTGAATCATCCCTGACGTGTTTTTTTTTTTTTTTCAGAGAAATAGCCAGTGTTCCTTAGACTTGCTGAATAAGCAGTTGCTGCATTTTTCTGGCTGCGAGTGAAATAGTCTCTTCCTACTTCCCAAAATGCAGTAACAGTCACAAAATAGGAAAAGCCACATTAGCTGTGAATTTACGTTTCCATGTGTCTGCTTAATTGGTTTCTGTTAGAAAATATCCAAATATTATTAAGCTGGCTGAATTAGAATCAGCTCTGTGGAGGTTTCTTACCATTGTTGAGGATTTGGGCTTCTTGTTTTACAGGAAATTAACTTGATTATAATGTCAAATACTGTGGTTTTCATGCTTTACTAGTCTTGAATTTGTTCTCATGGATACGAGGTTCAAAGTTGCCACAGATAGTTGATAGCTGTTGCTGATAAAGGATATTTTGTGTGAATTTGAGAAAATGAAATAGCTTTCTTGCCTGAACAGCATTGTGCTTCAGAAGGAAACTCCAGTAAATAAATCCTGGGTGAGCTGAGGCTGAGCATCATCTGTAAGGTAACATCATCTGATGAGTGTTGCCTTCGGCTCTTGCCTGCAGTAGTCCTGATTCTTGCTTTATACTACTTCCCTTTCATGGTGGTAAGTGTTAAATGGAAGTTCAATTCTAAGGTGGGATTCTCTGATGTGCTCCACTTTGTTCGCTGGGATGTGTTTTTTCATCAGTGTATAAGCTCTTAATTAATTTCATTTGAAAGAGAAGAGTTAGTTCTGTGTGGTTCTGAAGGCAGCTTTCCCAAAAAACAGAAGACGTTTCATTGTACCTGAACGAGGTTAATAACAAATGTCTGTGCTGGATTTCTGACTGTGCAGCTGAATTTCTAATACCTCATGGATCATCAGACAGCCAATTGATGGAGTTATCTGTGCGGTATGCGGGTACGTGCCACGTTTGTAGGTACAGTTATAGTTATGGAATGGACAAATTGGGTGTGTAAACTTAAGGTGCTGGAAATGCTTTTGCTTTAAACTTACTTCATTATTGTTTATTTGTGATAACTTGGAATGCATCATTAATTTTAATATCCGACGGAAACCTTGGCCGTACGGCTCCGTTCTGACCTTTCTGTTTCTGCGAGACTCCCGTTGATGAAAGCCGTTCAGCACAATTGGGTGGTGTTGGAAATTGAAAAGTTATATCAGGTGCTCTTGTACCAGGGTGAATGAAGCCGTGTGAGCTGAGTGCGGTTCTGCCATCCATGGCTGAGTAGAGCGGAGAAGATGGGTTTGCTGAAAAGGCTGTGGGATGTGCAGCTTCCAACGTGGGAGGAAAGTGTAAAAGCATAGGTGGCTGGGTGGCTTCTTCCACCTCTTCTGGCTCTGGTTGCTCCTTGACACTCCTCAGTGCTCAGCATCACCTTCTCTCGAGCAGCACCGTAATGTTTTGGCTCTTCATTTCATGTCTTTCAATGTACATTATGTGGCTAGATCTCTGTAACGAGACTTTTTTGTTTGTTTGTTTTTTAAGAAAAGCTTCATTCATAGGACTTTCAGTAGATGCAAATGTTAAAGGAAGTACTTATCACTATACTTACAGCTAATTTTATTTCCTTGCCAATTAAACAATATGGTGACTATCTTTAAACAGAAAATATAGTCCTTTTCCTAGAAAGCCTTGTATATGATCTCAAAATGCCCAAAGTGTTTTTAGAGCTGCTTTCAAACTCCAAAAGAGTAGAGGTGAACTAAATCACTGCTTCCTCAAAGTATGTCTTTTCTGCAGAGGTGCACAAAATACTTGGTGTCTGTTCTTAAGGTAATTATTTAAGTTGCTGCATTGACCAGGTATTAGTCTACAAAAGGTAGGTTGAAGCTTGAAGTGAGAAAACTGAGAAGAATTGAGCTTTCTGAGTGTAATCATGGTGGGAGAATTATTGATCTTTAAAATCTAAAGGATAATTTAAATTAATGCTTGGGCTTGATGATCTTAGAGGTCTTTTCCAACCTAAATGATTCTATAATTAAATTTGCATTAGAAACGAAGAATTACCATGATGAGGAACTGATCTGTTCTAGTTACTCAAGTACATGCCAAACCTCTTTCATGTAAATATAACCAGAGGTTGGGCAGCTCTAGGTGTGTATTGGTGTTTTGCTCTGTTACGATGGAGGCAGTAATTCCTGGGGAGCACTGGTTAGATATTGGAGGTGAGGACAGGTTAATTCAGCTGTTTTCAGTAGAGATGATGTTTGCTGAGTATGCTCTTACCTTTTCCTTGACTGAGAGTGCTTCATTCTGCAAGCTCTTGGACCTCTTTTCATCTTTAACTCTGCAGAGCAGCGGGTGAGCTGCTGGCGATGGTCTGAACGAACCTAGCTCAGACCTTCACCTTGAAGCTCGAAGTCTGAACCTGAATTTTCTGCTTCTGAATGTTTCCTAATTGGGTAGTAGTGGTCACGTTTGGAGAAGTGCCTAATAACTTTATTCATCTCATTAGTTCTCATTCCTAATAACTTTTTCTTTTTACTAGGAATACATAATCCGTGTTCAGAGAGGAATTTCAGCAGAAAACAGTTGGCAGGTAATTTTGTAAACTCTGGTGCTGGAACCAAGATGCCTTTTTAGGAAGAACTTGAAAATTCTCTCTTCTTAGCTTCTTAAATTTGAGCTGGAGAGGGGAATGTTGGTGTAAATTGAGAACATAAAGTGCTTGAATACTTTGGTCAAAAACTGAGAAAAACACTGTAACTGCCAGCTACAGAAGGCAAGTTGTCTGCTGCTATTGTGAATTTTCCAGGAAAACAGAAAAAATGCCTGTCATGTTATTACCATGTGTTGGTATGGCTGTCATTTTTAAATTTCAAATGCCAGTTTGCCTTCTCTAGTGCTAAAATCACAGCCTTGCTAATCCACAGCCAGTAAAACCTAGAAGTAGTGATGAAGGTGATAGTGAAAAATTGCTGCTTCTAATAAGGCAAAAATGCATTGTTTGTAGGCAACTTCGCTCATAAATCTTTTTTTTTGGAAAGCTGTTTAAGATAATATTCAGGAATGCATTTTTGTTCTGGCTGAGATATCCTTAAAAACTCTTTGTGCTCTGGCAGTATGTCATAAATCCAGTAGTTATGCGTTTGTACAAAAATGGCTAAAAGAAGAGAATTACAAATGGGAATTACTTCTCTCTAATGGGATTTTGAACAGTAAAATGGTAATGAGAAAAGTAATATGCTTCCTCAACTTTTTCTTTATATTTTGCAGATTGTGAGGCGATACAGTGACTTCGACTTGCTTAATAATAGCTTGCAGGTAACTTTTACCCTTGATATATAAATATAAAATGTCAGAAGGATATATTTAAAATATCTTGAGATATTTTTGTGTATTGTACTGAAGAAAAAATATAAATTCACATTGCTATAAAGGGAAACTGTGATTTCAAATGTAACTTGAATGTATACTTTTTCACTCTTAGGCTTTTTTCTTGTAAAATTATAATTCTAGCATCAAGAGTACCAATTTATATATAAATGGTGGAGATTGGCAGATACTGAATCTTTCCCTTCAGTACTGTGACTTTTCCGGTTTTGTGTGTTATTATTTGTTCCTCCTTTGATTTGAGGAAAGCCAAGGCACATACCAACCTTATAAATTCAGCATTGAAGTGCTATGTGTCTCATTATTTATATTCGTCTAAAAGCACTTCCAGATGCTGCTTATCATGTGATGGATTTCTGTATCACTGAAAAGTGTTCCTGACTTAAACACAGGACTTACTGTGTTTTCTTTTGCTTTTTAGGACAATTATTTCTTTTTAGTTTGTGTGGGAAAAAGCAGGGTATAGGAGCGTGTTTGGGAGAAGGGGGGAAGCAGCAGTGACTCCTGGAGTGAAACTTGTTACTTGAGATTTCCATGGTACTAGGCAAGCAAGACAAAAAGCAAGCACTGCTGTGACTTGAGGGTGTATTTTTATGACTAATTCCCCCCATTAAATGTGTGAATTTGGGAACTTAATATAGCTTCCGCTCCCCTCCTCCCCCCCAATCAAACCAGCTATTTGCTTGATGAGCCTCGGTGAGCAAAAACATGTCAGGATGTTGAATCGTGCACGCCGATAGGGCAGGAATAATTTGAAGCAGATTAGCAGGTAGATGGGGGAGCAAATTAGTCATAATTCAATAGAGGCAGTGTGGTTGGGTTGTGTAATTATTTTGTTGAATATGCAGTAGCACACAGTAACTTTTGTCATGACCCAGAAACCTCTCGTGTGATGTGCTGAATAAATGCTAGACAAAGGTATCTCCTGCTCCAGCAAAATCCAAGATTGAAGATTAGAGGCACCTGTGGGAACACAAGGAAATGAAATGGTGCTGGTCGACATAGCGCACAGGAGTCATTGTAGTCTCAACCATTGTCAAGTTTTGATAGAGATCACAGAGAAACAATTTTGATGAGGCTTTAAAAAGAAGATAGTTCATTTTACTTTATTTTTTAAGCTACTGTAAGTCCTTCTTAACCATGGGGAACGTGTTAAGGCATGAGAAAGCTTTGTTGTCGTCTCATTTAACTTTCAAATGAGGCGGCTTTAGTGGAAAAGGCAACAGACCTTTTTAGACCTTAAATTTAGAGATGACAGGTTAGGCCTGGGTGGGTGATTAGAAAGGATCAAACAGATCCGTCGAGACGTAACCCTTTAACTTGGATAGGAGGATATGTAGAGGGAAGCTAAATTAACAGGACATGTTTGTTAACATTTGGCCTTCATCAGTGCAAACTCCTGCTTACTCCCTGAATCTCAAGCTCCTAGATTATTCTGCTTTCAACCGTCTGGAAGGGCAAAGATGTATCTGTGTTTGGAGATAGGCTCTTCTCCATACCTCTGGTAGGGAGCCGCCCTCAGACATGTAATTCTTCAGCCCAGCAGAGGTGAGTTTTAAGCCATTATCAAGGTTGCACAGCTCTGCTTTTGACAAACACCATTCTCCAGCCTTATTCTGTATGCCAGGGCTCAAGAGACACAAGACAGTAGCTGATGAGAAACATGCTGAAATTACTGTCTTCCCCCAACTGTTTTGTTCTCGAGCTTTTTTTATAAATTGCTCTTTGTGATGCTGGAGCTGTGGTTTTCTGATCCATTAAGACATACAGCACTCCTCAGTTCTTCCCATCTAGAACTCTTAAGCAACAATATTTCATCACAATGTTCAGGTCCTGTGAGCTGTTAAACATTTTAAGCTTTCACTTGTGTATGTAGAAATTAATAAAAAATAAACACACAAAAAAATCCCACAACCAAACAAACCACCACCAAAAAAAGGGGCAATAGAAAATACAAAAAATATATATATCCTCTTCATTCAAAACTAAAATGTCACTGGAAAAAAAATGCTGCTGGGGTTCCTTTGCATGCAAAGCTCGAAGTTCTTTCAGTTCTTGTGGCATGCTCAATCTCTGTAGGTTTGGGTGCTTCAGTTTGAACACAAAGCTGCAGCTGAGTTGAAATGCAGTTTTTCTACTGTTAATCTGAAGCTACCTGTGCAATAATAGTAAGGACTGAGAATTTAAGAATGTCCTAGGCAAAGGGATGCAGCTCTACCAGGCAGCTTGGTAATAAGGAGAGGTGTGTCTGTGACCTTGATCCGCATCAGAAAGCTTCAAGCCAGGTTCCCCGAGCCCCAGCCACATACCAGATTGAAAAGCCCCTTGCAGGCCATCCTGCATTTCTTCCTCTTTGTTTCTTTGACAGAGATGTGTGGAGATTATTGCCTGCTCTTCTGCTCTTTTAAATGAGCTGCTGGTAGTTATTTGCAGCAAGATATCTGGCTTCTGTGAAGCCTTTTATTGCAGCTCTTGAGCAGACATTCCTGTGCAGGCTGCGGTTCGAAGATAAGGAAGTTGGTTCCCAGGTTCTTCTGTGACCCATCCTTGGGTCAGAGCTGAGCTGGGGCCACTGGGATGTGCGCCTGTGTTGGGCAGGTCGGGACCTCAGTGAGGTGGTGTTTGGGGTAGGCAATGTTCTCACTGTGCCATGGGTTTTGGCAGACAGCTACAAAAACCTGGGGGCGAAGGCCACTTTCTGATGGAAAATAGAAAATGTGTGGTTGGCTGAAATGAAACAAAAGAAGAAGTAGTGGTTTGAAAGCGTCTGAACTAGAGTCCTTTTTGCTCTGATGGTAGCCAGCTGTCAGGTCAAGAAGGTAAAGGTGACAGTGGTTTGACATGCTTTTCAAGTGAGTCATGTCAGAAATGCATTTTGTTTTTATTTAGAAACTTTTGTTGGGGGTAAGAGTGGTATGCCAAAAGTTCTGATTTGGTGAATTGCAGGTTGTAAGTAGTGCTATTTTGTTTTGGGATTTTTATTGTTTTTTCCTTTTGGTGTAAAAGAGCATTAATAAAAGCTCAGTGGATAGAATGATTTTTATTAACATCTTCTGTAATTCAGATGTAGCTACAGCTCTTTTCCAGCCTATGATGTGTAGCCAGAGCCAGAAGGTTTGGCAGGGGGAAATAATTCCTGTGTTCAAGGAGAAGAAAAGGAGAGGGATTGCTACCTCAGCCACAGTTTGTTGAACTAATCCTTCCATTTTTCCACAAGTTAAAGCGAGGATTGTTCAAACCCTCAGAAGTCCCTGTCTTCTCCTTGGTGACCTGTTTGGCTTAGAAGTGAGGTTATTGCATTTAATGGAATTGATTCCTGCAAGACGCCTTTCTTAAAGATAACACCTGTGGAGATGCAGCATACCTGAGGCTGATGCTTTGATCTGCAGGACAGCGATGTGTTAACAACATGAAAAATTTATTCTGGCGATTCATATGATGTAATTGAATATAAACAGTATGCAGCCTAGTTTTGTTTTCTGAAGATGATCTCTTTGATCTGACTTACATAAAGCTTTGGATTTCTGCATAATTCTTCATTTTCCTATTTTAAAGCATTTCCCAGATTTTATCTGAAGCTTTGGGTCACACGTCAACATTAAACAACTACTGTATATCTGCCAGTAGATTGCAGCTATTTCTAGGCTGAAAGATACATAGCAGTTCAAAAAATGTATAGCAACAAATTCAGAAAAGAAAGTGGAAAAGTTGCACCATATCTGAAGTTACAGGTTTAAAATACTGACAATAAGGGCTGTAAATTATCCATAAAAGCAGTAGAGGCAAGAGGAAAGTTATTGATCTGCATCTCTTTAATAAAGCATAAATCTAGCAGGAGAAAATGGTAAGGTGTTTTTGTTTTGTGTGCTGCTTCTCTATGTGTGCAAAGGTATGTCATACGAAGGATTTGGCTGAGAACTGGAGCTATTTAGTGTCTGAAAGCTTTGTGTAGTGATCTTAAATGCATGACTCACCAGCAAAAATCTATCAGCTTGCATCTTCAGTGTCATTCCGTTTATGGATCTCTTCACACTGAGATGCAAGCTATTGTCTGACTACCTCTCTCTGATAATAGTACCTTAAAAACCATAAAAGCTTGTATATACACGGTATAGAAATAATTATATAGTAGTTAGCTCACTGCTCAGTCTCTTTTATTTTCTGGATTGTTGGTCTACATCCCCGAGGCATTTTGAGAGCACTGTTGGTAATTTTCCTTCTCTTTTTAAGATCTCAACGCTAAGTCTACCTCTTCCTCCAAAAAAGTTGATTGGAAATATGGAACGTGAATTCATAGCTGAAAGACAGAAAGGACTCCAGGCCTATCTCGATGTAATTACTTCCCATCACATACTGTCTAACTGTGAACTCGTAAAAAAATTTTTGGACCCAAACAGCTATTCTGTAAACTACACTGGTAAGTGAGGAATTGTAAAACTGCATTACAGCTTCTCTTTAGCATGTGTGCATGTCTTCCATTAATGCTGGCAAGGATTTACACTACAGCATGTTACAGGGGAAGTAAAACTATTATGTGTAGCTACACAAGCTATCAAAACTCTTGTGTATAACCACATGCACGGTATGATAATGTTTCTCCAGGTCTGTACATGAATGATGCTGTGATTGTCAAATCTAAATGTTTGAATCATTCTACAGAGGAGTGTTGAGGGTCAGGATCTAAATAAGATGAACTTGGAGAGGGTGCTAAAGAAACCAAAATCTGTTTTTTCCCCAACTGGTGATAAATGGGAGGGCTGGGGGTTACAAGTTATTTGTTTACCAGGGTGTGAGGTGGAGCTAAGCTTGTCAGTTCTGTAGTCTGCTAAAACAGCTGATTTTCTGAACAGCAAAGCTTAAATTTGTCATGTTTCTTAGATTTTTCAGATCGAGGGAAATAAACATGATCGTCTTGTCTAGCTCCCACTATCACTTTGGGTTGTGGCACTTCCTAGAACTGATTGTTTGAGATAGTTTCAATGCTTTTTTCTTGATTAAGCCATGTTCCCCCGATTGAAAAATGAGTGCATTCCTTAAAACAGTATCCCAATGATCGGTTCTCTTCATTATTAAATGTTTCTTCTTTGAATTTGTCTGGCTTCGTCCACTGGAAATGGTTAGAATTTGTGTGATAGACTGAAAAACTTCCCCTTCGTGATGAAACCCACACCACAGACTCTTTGCAAAATGCAAAGCTTGTTTTCATAAAAGCACAGCCAGCCTACTCAAGCAGGAACTTACTGCTTCCTTTTCACTTGTCTTTTTGCTCTCTCTTTATGTAACATTTTTCTGTCTTCAGCTTCAAAGTGCAAAGAACATTTCCCGGATGTTTATGCTAAGCTGTGGAGGAGATGTAGATTACTAGTAACTCTTTAAGGATGCAGTTTGTCCGGCTAATGCTGAGCAAACAGTTTAAATCCTTTAGGAGATACTGTGATTTCTGTGTTAATTCTGAATGCTTTCATCAAAATTATTTTTGTGCAAGTTGCAGAGAAGTAAGTAGCAATCAAATTGTTGCCTGTGGTCTTTGGAGACACCATCAATTTGTCTGTTTTTAATCTTGGAGCAGTGAGCTGATATTTATTGCATTGTTACCTCTCTTTTTCATAGCATATTTTTAGAGAGAGGACAGGCTGCAGAGAGATATGGTGCATCCTTACCTTTTTGCTGTGTTTCTAAACCAAGATAAGCCATGTGAGAGAAAACTCCTTGCTGGCATGGTTCCCTTTCTGCCCCTGCTGTCACCACTTCCCACTGAGATTTCCCCTTAAATCGCTTCATGAATACACCAGTTGTATTCCCAGCTGTGGGAGAATTCAGTAACCAGAAGGGTGTCGTTTTTTTGTTTTGTTTTTTGTTTTCCGTCTCAGAAATGCATGTTGGATCATGACAGCTAGAAAAATACCTTTGCCTGCACTGAAAAGGGCAGAATAACATGTAGCAAAACAAAGAGCTGATGCATTTACATGTTAAAAATGACGGTGTAGGCACACATTAAGAGATTTACAAGTTAGCACTTCTACAGGCATGGCAAAAACATTTTTAAATCTAATGTAGGGTATTCCAACTGTGGAAAGTCTTGCATTTAGGCTTGGAAATGTAGATCTAGTAGAAATAGAAGGCAAACCCACTAAGCTGTGTTTTCTGAAGGCAGTGCTTTCTCTGTTTTCTCAGTGGATTTGACTTCTCAGGTTAAAAATGCAAATGCCCTGTAACTGTGTTTTTATCTGATTTCCTTTTAAAGTGATTTTGCTGACTGAGTCTTAATTCCTGCAGGCTTCCTTCTGGCATTGAACTTTACCTAATATGTGCAAAAAATCACATTAAATAGTCTCTCAAAAACATTTATTTTTTACAGAAATTGCCTTACAGCATGTTTCAATGTTCTTCCGATCAGAGCCAAAGTGGGAAGTGGTGGAGCCATTAAAAGATATAGGTAAGAAGAATATGTATGTGCGAAAACTTGTCTTATTTTTTCCAGTGGGTTGTCCTAAGATAACAGTACTATCGTTGCTTACAAGCCTTGTGCTGCATGTAAGCCATGTCATTTACTAATGTTTTAATTAAACCTGCTGATGACTCTTTTCTTGTAGGTTGGCGAATACGTAAGAAATATTTCTTAATGAAGATAAAGAATCAACCAAAGGAACGGCTAATGTTAAGCTGGGTATATATACTTTTATGGAATTCCCAAGTCTTTAATAATTATCTTTCCTTGTTTTGTTTATATCAACTACCTGATGTTACTGACAGATTCAAGAGCTCACTCTTTGAAAGCATCTTGAGAGCCCTTGGTTGGTTGTGTGGTGTGGAAAATTCTGCTTCTTTCCTCTGGTGGCAAGCCCAATTTGAAAATTTCTGTGCCAGGTTCCCACTCCTGCAGCCCCATTTACTGTTTTTTAGTTGTAATGGTGTATGTAGCTGGTGATCATAGTGTCACATAGCTCACCAAAAGTAACAAGGCGATTCTTTTTCAATATTGGGTTATTTTTACTAGGTTGTTTAGTGGTTCTGAGAAGCTAGTAGGTGAGAAAGGCACAATGAGAAAGGCACAAATTGCTCCTTTGCCACAGGCATTTTTGGACGTCAAATAGTTTGTTGTTCCTAAACACTTAGTTATGCTCCTGTGTTGAAACCTGTTGCCCTCTTAATTGTATCAGCACAGCTGTTACTGAGACTTTACTGGAGGGTAGGTGTTGCTAAAACCTGCAGAAGAAGGGGAGAGGTGGTTTTGGTGGAGGGGAAGAATGGTGAGAGTTATGCTTTACTAGTTCACAGTTTACACAGTGCTTCAGTTTGGGTTTGGCAGAGTTCATACAGTGGTAGTAATAGAGGTCAGATATGGAGGAGGAAGCAGGCAATAATGCTTGCTTACTGTAAGGTCAGATGCTTTGTATTGTGAAAGCATGACCTTACTCATTCAGCCTTTTAAAGTTTGCTTCTTTATGTGTAATTTGCTGTTCAAAATTTACCTTTGAGCAGCTGTCTTAATTTGTGAGAGCAGAATGTAGATAATTTTTTTTTTTTACGGAATGCAACATATATTGTGATGCCTTTTCTTTTCCTATTTATTTCTAGGCTGATCTAGGCCCTGATAAATACTTGTCTGACAAAGACTTACAGTATGCTGTGAAACTTCTTTCTTCCTGCTCTGTGAGTATTCCTTGAAGACTTTTAAATTGTGCCAGCGCACAAAAAAAAGTGCTTACAAAAGCTGATCTTGCAGAAGTACATCTAGATTGTTAGAAATAGTTTGTAATTTTCCTTTCATTTAAAGATGTGTGAACCTTTTAATTAAATTCCCCGCACAATATGAGCTAACATGTTCCCAGTGCAAACAATAAACCTGCAGGATTTTTACAGAAGTTTGAGTTGTAGCTAATTGTATTTTTCCCATCTGGAACAGTACTGTGAGATCATGAGCTTTTATTTCATCTTCTCAATACTTTTAGGCTGTTAGGGTAGTGCTGCCTAGATGTCATTGTTATCCAGTGTACTGGGGATATTCTTGGGCAGCAGTGCACAAGGCAGTGGAATGAGTCATTATTTTTTTGGTTCTTTGAACTTGGGACAGCAATGTCTTATTAGAGGTGCGATGAAGGCTGTACAGTGTAAGCTCCTGTGTAATGCCAAATTATAAAACTGACACCTTATAAATCCAGTAGACGTCTGTCCGAATAAAGGGACTGGCTGAAAAGGATGGTATTTCAAATGGGTAAACCTCTACATGTAGTCCTGAAACTTGGAAGTGCACATACCAAAATAGGCTGAAAATTAGCCTTTTAACCCCCAAACCAGACCAAACCCACTATATTAAAATAAGATCTGAACAAGGGGTCTCTTCCTAACTAACAATTTCAGTTGATGTATGTGTTGCACATGTAATTTATTTCAACATGTGCTGTCTCATTTGGTTTCATAACGTTCCAGGAAGTTGTTACACGGATTTCTAAAGATGTAGGGCTGTTATGACAATTATTAATGCTGTCTTTCCTTGTGTGCCATAGTTGTATAAAACCATGAATGAATTTTTTAGCTTAGCTAATGTATTAAGTGTTAATTGGGGTGGATTCTTCATTTGTCTAAACTCCCAGTCTTTTAATTTTTAAAACAAAGAGGACAGTGGATTTTTCTGGATTTATTGTGAATATTGAGCAATGTCCTTGTGAAGTTTTCTTTGCATTTGCTTCAGGGTAAGAGTGAATAACTTGAGCAAATGTCACTGACAGAATCCAATTTATTACTTCAAACATACAATTCAGACGGATCTTGTGTTTCTTGTGAATCAAGCAAAAATTAATTACAAAATCTGTCATCTGAAACTTACCTACAGTTTCTTCTTTTGGTAGCATCCCTATATTTACAAAATCACTTTTGCCACTGCCAATGAATCTTCAGCACTGGTTATTAGACCATTCAGTGAAAAAGGGACACTAAAGGACCTTATTTATAAGGTAATGTCTTCTCTCCCTCTTCCCCCAGTTCAAATGGTTGGAATGATCACAGTCTTTTCTAAAACTGTTTACAATGTATTGCTAAGCAAGCTAAGACAATTCCTGGCTTTTCTGGGCATGCTACTTGATACGTATACTTCTTTTAAAGGCAAAACCAAAAGACCCATTCCTGAAGAAGTATTGCAATCCTAAAAAAATTCAAGGTCTTGAACTTCAGCAAATAAAAACATATGGAAGACAAATATTAGAGGTAATTTTTTTTTTGCTTTCTTTACCAGCCTTTATGTGTTGGTGGGTGTTTGATTGTTTTGATTTTTTTTTGTTTTGTTTTTTTTTTTTGTTTTTTTGAGACCAACTAAGTAGAAAAATAGACAAACTTCTGTTTATGCAAGCTTTTTTCTTGGCAGCAGTCTTCAAAGCTAAATTTAAATTGAGATTAACTGCTGGTACTTGAATTTAGATATTTATGTGTGAGGCCACTTCTGACGAAAAATAAACAAAAAAAAAGGATAATAAAAAGGCAGCTGTTACATGTGGAGCTGAGGTGGGAGAGAGGTGGTAGTGTAGTTTATGTACCATGGGGAGAAAAGGGAAAGAAGTAATTCATATCTTATGGAATATGGACCACAAAATCATTGTCACTGATTTAAATAAAAAAATTTAAAACTTTAATATTCTGTAGAATTGTGACTTTTAGTTTCCATGTCTCTCTGGGAGGTGTCCATAAGTCAGCTTTGAGTATTAGCATCAAATATTTGTTTTGTGAGAAATGTTACCAGTGAAATGGGAATGAATAATCAGCCAAAGGTGATGCAGATAGAAGATCAAGTTGAGCAGGCATTCTAAATTAGAGGCCTCGTTTATTATTTGTCTGCTTTAGTACTGGAGCATTTGAGATCTTGAGATTATCAGAGAGTCTTGTGACAGTGCTTCTGTCTTGGATTTTTTTTTCAGGTATTAAAATTCTTACATGAGAAAGGATTTCCTTATGGCCATCTTCATGCTGCCAATGTAATGTTGGATGGGGACACGTGCAAGTTATTGGATCTAGAAAATTCCTTGTTGGGACTTCCATCATTTTATCGATCATACTTTTCACAGTTTCGGAAAATTAATGTAAGTTTCAGAAAATTAATGTAGTTGATTCTTACACATCCCTTGATCCTCAACTAGTGTTTGTGGAGAACTGACTTGAATGAAAAATGTCTCCCTCAATGATCCCCTACCACCTTTTTTTACTTTTATTTTACTTTCAATGTGGCTGCAAAGAAGTTTTGCTGCAGCACACTATAGACACTGTAGTGAGCAGAAGGGGAGTGCAAATCAGCGTTTTCTTGACAGCCACACACTGGCACAAATATAGGTGAACTGCAGCCTTGTTTTTAAGACTGCTTTTCATACTTGTACACATCAAGCTTATAAAAGATATTTTTTAAAATTTATCTGAAGGGTGTCTATTAACTGCAGGTTTATACAGGAAAATACTATCTTCCTACAAAATATTAAACCTAATTTGTCCTGTTGTAGTGATACAGTCTTTTAGCTAGCGCCTTGCCTTGCAATGCGTATTGTAATAAATTACATACAGCATCATGAGACAGCTGCGTGCTGACCTTGCTAAACAAGTTTTACTGTGTTTAGCAAGAGAAATGATCAAAAGTTCATGGTTAGTCCAAATCTTTTAGTGCCATGAAAGCACTAAGCCTCCTCCAGTAAGAGAATCCACTCCTCTATAAAACATGTTTCAGAAATCTCAGAACTATGCTGCACATATGTACAGCTTATACAAGCCCAAGGAGGGGTGAAGGAGGCTCTCCTAGCCTTGTTTGGTATGTATTTCTACAGGGAGGTAGATACAAAGACAGCAAAGTGGCAGCTGGTTGTTGTGTTTTTCATTTTTTTTTTTTTTTTTCCTCTACAGACTTTAGAAAGCATTGATGTACATTGCTTTGGGCACTTACTGTATGAAATGACATATGGAAGACCCCCAGATACAATTCCAGTAGACAGCTTCCCTCCTGCACCATCCGTGTTTGTTGGTTAGTATACGTTTAAGACAATGTCAGTCTGACTTCCTGGCTACCCTTACCTTTTACTGAAGCTGAAATGTTGTGAAATAGGAGCCTAAGACTTTAGTAGCCTGTAACAGGAAATTATTTAGCAATTTAAAAAAATAGCAAATGTGTTCTTCCTCAAATACATAGCATATAAATGTTTTTTTTTAAACTTTTTTATGAGTGATAAAACAGTGTGCAGTGATTAGATGTCTGGATCCCCTGGCCTCATGTCTAACATTCTTGAAAAGTTTGTGTGTGTAACAATAATACTATAATAAAAAACATGTGTCATAAAGCTTCATCACTGCTTAGTTGATGGAGTACATGGGGGAGCATAACACAGAAGTGCCAGGCTTTCATTATAATTTGTTTGCTATTCTGTAGCGCAAAAATGTGTCCGTACTTATTTTTTCTTTGGTAGTGTCTGTGTTGGAATCCATTCTGACCTGTGAAGCTATGAAGAATGGCATGCCAACTGTTTCACGGCTCTTACAGATGCCGTAAGTGTTAATGTACTTGTTCCATGCTCATAGTAATATTTTTAATTATTTAAGGAGGAAGAATCTTTTTGCTCGTTCCTTATCTGGAAGATTTGTTCCTCATTCTGAGGGATGTGTAGTGTATCCCAAGTGAGGGTTTAAAACTGATGGACTTCATGGTCCCATTGCTTTTGAATATGATAGGAGCTCATTTAAAATTTCTGTCTTTTGGGGTGCTGGAGCTGTTACGAGTGCATTTTACTTAGCATGGCACTGTGGTTTCAAATGATCGAGCTATTAAAGCAGTGCAAGCACGATTAAGAACATGTACAGATCATTTAAAGCATTTAGTGTAAGGAATGTTTTTTGTGTGACCCTTTTAGATCTACTTCAGTAGATTTAGCTATCAGTTTACTTACGACTTAGCAAAATAAATCTCTAGCTCTGCTCGGCAGAAACATTTAGACTGGGTCAAAGCCGTGTGCAGAAGTTCTGGCTGGTTTCTTGCAAGGCTGGCTTAGGGACTCAGTGAAGCATAAACAGAAAATATTTCCTTCCAGGCTGTCCTCCTCATGATGTAGTGAAGTAGTAAAGGTGGATACAGAGTGAGAATAGGATGCAGCAAGTGTCAGTGCATGACTGAGCAGGAGACTGTACCTGTCTGCAGTGCCACCCGTCCTGCAGCTAGGAGACAGCAGTACTGGGGAAGTTGTCTGCAGGCTCTGCGCTGTGACGTGTCATCAGCGTGCTGAGCACAGAATCACAGTTCCTGGTGGGCTCGCTTTTTGATAGTATGAGGTGCCAGAATCGTGACCTCATGAATGACAGATTGCCCATATCTAAATCTGGGTCTGATCTCACAGCGTACGGATTGCAGGATGTTTAAAGCATGCTCCAAGAGTCATATTTCCTGGTTGGGACGGGTCCCTGCAGTCGTGTCCCAACCTTCTATTCCTTCTGTTCCTCCCTTCCTCTGCTCTTGAAGGAAGCAGGAGGTAGACAGAAGAAAGTATGGAGAAATTCTGGAAGAAAACTGTGACTACAGGAATATCCAAGTGTTAGAAGATGTTGAACAATGTATGACTGGCTCTATCTACTGTGTAGGATATGTACTACATTCCCTTCATACCCATACTCTTTACAAAAGTGTTTTTCATAATGTGTAATGTGATGAATATAACTTAAATATTTGTTAAGTTATTCCAAATAAACTATGAGTTTACTTTAATTTTGCAAGGATATGTAGTCAGAAAGGGGCAGAAAATTGCCCTGTAAACAAAGGTGAGCTTTATTTTTTCTTTAGCCTTTTTTTAATTTGAGTTATTTCTGATTTTTTCATGGACTAGTGATCTTACAATCTTGATTCTATATTTAAATTTGTTTTCTCTAGTATAGAACTGTGATAACTTTCCATAGTGAACGTCAACAGAAATCTCTGAAATGCTTATTTGGGAGCCAGGCTTGGTGATCTCTTTCTGGGACAGTTTTCTAGTATGTTCTCCAGAACAAAGTACCTTGAAAAGGACTAAGTAGTTGATTTTCAGACTAACATTGCCCTCTAGTGTCTTTGTTTTGGATGGAAAAGTAATAATCATTTATAGTTTTGCTGATGGAGGTGAGTGAAACTGTTAGGATAGTTGCTTTAATTACCTTTGCTGGAGTATGGACAAGAATGCAGATATTTTGAAATGTTTGCTCATTGATCTTTTACGTGGTTCTTGTTAATGCTAAAGTAACAGTTGTGCTAAGAGTGCACCTGAAAAGATCAATGATTTCTTAGGTGAAATTTATTAAGGTCCCTGTCAATCTTCTGTTATTAAGGAATCAATGTACTTACAAGGAAAAATCATTTGTTTTGGGAAGTCCTTGTCTGCCTTTGATAATTACAGCCATTCTTTCAGCTTTCAAAATACATCCTAGAGTCTTGCTAAGTCTGCTGTCAGCAGTGGCTATGTTCTGAGGGCTCGATGCTGCTAATTATAAGCAGGGCTTGGAAAATAAAAAGCAGTACATCGTCTGTGGGGGGAAAAAAACAGTGAGGTAGGGAAGAGAACAGAGAAGGAAAAGAGGAAAGAGGGAGTTAGGTGAATAGTACCAGTAGTATTCCCTCCGGTTCTGCCTGTCTCTTGGGAATAATGTTCCTTTCTTTTTCTTTTTTGCACTCACTCACAGATTATTCAGTGATGTCCTGCTTACAAGCTCTGAGAAACCACAGTTTAAGGTAAAGTTGAATGTTGATTTGCTGATGTTTGTGGAAGCACCAAGTTGTGGGTAGCTATGCATCAATTAACAAATAGGGTAGAGGACAGCTGGCTTTACCTGGCTTTCTGGTGATTCCCATTGGTATTTGGATTCCTTTGCTGAATCATACCCAAGAAAATTATATCAACTCTTCAAAGAGGGCACAGTGTGACCCATGAGTGATTCAAGTGTAGCTCTTGTATTGGAGCTAATTTGCATGATTAATCATGTTGCCCTACTTAGCAGCCTCGTTTTGCTGAAATTGCTAAGGGCTGTGGAATCTGATTTTGCTAGGTTAGATCACTGGCACGTTGTAGCCAACTGCAGTGCTGGGACTTTCAGGGAGCTGCTTCTTGCCCCTATCAGGGAACTGCCCCGAAGCAGGCATGTGCTGTGTGTCTTGTGGTGGTCGGCCTCATGGCATTTTGGGGATGTGACTAGGGTACCAAAGTGATTAGCTGTTCCTGGCTCTAGACAGGCAACATGGTCAGATGAATGGTGAGTTTTGAGCTGTAAAGTTGTATTTTCCTTTATCACATTTTGTGCTAATTTTTTTCCCATTCTGCATTAGGTTCCTACTAAGCTAAAAGAGGCATTGAAAACATCCAAGGAATGCATAGAAAAAAGATTAACAGAAGAACAGAAATTGGTAACTACTGCATTTCTTTACTGTATTTCCTACAGACATTGTTTCCTCTTAACATGTTTAAATGGGGAAAGTGAGCTTTTACTCAGTGATTTTGAGCAATAAAGGTTTTCATCACCAGATTTGCTTTCCCAAAAAATACAGTATTGAGGAGCCGTAGAACAGCTGATGAATGTATGGCGTGAGACTGTTTCAAGTGGTGCAGCTTC
Organism: Anas acuta; assembly: GCF_963932015.1. Classification (NCBI taxonomy): domain Eukaryota; kingdom Metazoa; phylum Chordata; class Aves; order Anseriformes; family Anatidae; genus Anas; species Anas acuta. Next base: position 9,321,127 of record NC_088989.1, on the reverse strand, counting down.
ACAGTGACTCCTAAGTTAAAGGGTCATTTTAACTGCAGTGTGAGGCTCCATAATCTACCAGCAACAGTAAAGATTAGAGTTAAAAATTTTAAAAGAAAACTAAATGTGCAAAGTGACTACAGTGTTCTTTTCTTGCACGCCAAGCATATGCCTTGCCTGACAATATTTGAGATTTTAACATTGTCTTTTTTTTATTTTCCCTTAATTTTGAAGATTCACCAGCACAGAAGACTGACAAGAGCGCAGTCTCATCATGGCTCTGAAGAAGAAAAAAAGAAAAGGAAGATCTTAGCAAGAAAGGTAATCAGTCTTTAAATAGGTTTCTCACGCAGAAAATTACTGAATGTGTAGCATGAACAACCACAGGTGTGCTGCTGTATTCTGTTTCATGCTTCTCTGTACTACCTCCTTATTTGAAGTGATAACTTTTCCTAAATGGTAGCCGACTTGTATATTGGTTTAACCTGTTTAAGGTTACTTAATGAAAACAGGCTTAGTTAATACCTAATACACAGATAACAGCCTGTGCTGCTGCTGCTTGCTGCCTGGTGAAGGTCTTGGAGCAGTTTTTCATTCTTCTATAGCACGCTGTGTTTCTGATCCTTTTTGGTGGGTCAGCTTTCTGCATTTCCCTTGCTGTCAGAGGGTACTGAAGTTGTCCTTTTTGCTTGCCTGGAGGTATTTGAGCGACATGTTGGATGCAGGGAGAACAGTATTGGGCATTGATAAACCTTGTGTGATACAGCAGATGGCTGTTACAAATCTCTGTCAGCTCAGTCCTCATCAAGGAAAGAGGTTATTCATTTACTCCTTCTGTTTCTTTTGCTTTGTTTAAAGAAGTCAAAACGCTCTGCCTATGAAAGTGGGGAAGAACACTCAGCAAAATACAGCAACTCAAATAACTCAGGTAACTACAGAGAAAAGAGTTTGCTTCTACACAGCTATGATGATTTTTTTTTTTGTTACTGTAATTTTCTGTCTAAAAAAGGTCCAGGGTCACCATCAGTTTACATGGTAATGTTGGACTACCAAGCCTGATAGCACTGTTTTGAGTATTTAATAATATATAAATTGAGGGCTTAAAAATGCCATCAGTTTGAGATTTTTCAGCTACCTAATATAAAACACTGTGTCCTCTCTTCTGTGCTCCATTCCTAAAAATAAATAAATAAAAAAAATAAAATAAAATCAGTTTCTTCAATCTGTTTGACATTTGAGTGGCATAATAATACCATGATTTGGGCCATTCAATGATGCAGCCTTTGGAGAGAAACTCCAGGGTGATCTGTATTCTTCAGTAAGGTATTAAGATGAATGAAAAAAATATCTTTTCAATTGCTGCTTCGGTGTCAATTTCTAAAACAACAAAGCATTTTGACAGGTCCTATAGTTAAAAGGAATGGTGTGTATGAATGAAAAGTTTGACAGTTATCTTGCATGCTTAAAATGTGTCCGAAAGCAGCCTACTGTGGAATTGTCAGAATAACTTGTGGAGTACAGCAACTGACTAAAAATCATCTCTTAGAAGGAGAAGTGGGGTGCCATCCATGCAGTGGCACAACTCTTAAGGAAAACAGAATTTGGACGCTGAAATCCAACAGCCTAAGCAACAGAAAAGAAGGGTTTCCCATTGAGGAGTGCTGTTGAATGTGCTTCTAATGTGTTTGGACCTCCTCTCCTACTATGTGCCATAAAGCCTCTCTGTTCAGATTGGGTCGGAATGACAATATCCGTATGAATGGGAACTTTTCCCAAGTTTTCAGTGGAAGCAGGGTTGAATCATCAGTCAATAAAGTTGGCCTGTTTTCAACAATCTGTCTTGTCTGACTGTTGAATTTTGTATCACAGCTTTAGTTACTAGACTGTTGTTTTATTTAGCAGGCTCTGGGGCGAGTTCCCCATTAACATCTCCATCATCCCCCACGCCACCCTCTACAGCAGGTAAGCTCAAGAGTCATTACAGTGTCTGTCTTTTTCTTTGTGTGTGTTTTTTTTTTTTTTTTTTAAACCTCCCTAACTGTATTATTTCCAAAGATGATTAAGGGATGATGGTCTTCAAGGATGGAACACAAGAGATGGCATTTATCTTGTATCAGCCTGAGCGTGGGCATTTGCTCGCTTTTGAGGGCTATAGAGAACTTAATACAGTTTCTTTTTGTTTAATAACCTTTTCTTGTGGTATACCTGATTTACCCATAGAGCATAAGTGTTTGTTTCAAAGTCTCTATTAGTCTAGTCCTATGAGTATTGCTACCTTCCAGACATTTTCTGGCTTTCATGTTGCAATATCCATTTGTTCTGATGTTAATGGCCAGGGGACTCTGAAATACTGTTTGTTGATCCCTTGTTTTTGTGTATTGTTTGTTTACACCTGTATTGCTGTGTTGTAATTTCAGAGGTTTTGTGTCTGACAAATTGAGTGGCTTAGGCAGCATAAATCTCTTCTCTGCTAGCCCACTGGTGACACCAGTAGAGCAGCTTATGCAGAGAAACAAATCAGAAACAGATTTGGGTCAAAAATAAACACTTCATTTTTAGCCAGTTGCCTCTTCCAATTTGCTAGGTAGCTGTGCAGACAGTTTTGCTAATGTTTAGGACAGGTGGTGGGATGTGGTGCAGAATCTGCTTGAGTGGGCATCGCCAGAAATAGAAATACTTGTGAAAGTTTGATTGCAAATCTGAATATTGAGCTACAGTGGACAGGCTTCAGTCAGAAAGGCTAGAAAAGCAGCACTGGCAAACATTAACAGCAAAAGATGTTAATGGAGAATAGATCTGGAAGGGAAGCTGTCTGTAATGTCTGTTATGACAACTCGTGCCATACAATTCCTACTCACAGGAGCTTTCTGTAGAGTACAACTTGTTAACCAAAGTGAGGAAATCAAATTTGTTTGCTGTGGGTGGTCTTTCAAAGGATGCTACAGCTTGTGAGTTTGAGTTTCAAATCATTTGTGCTGAAATTCAAATTAGTCACTTCTTCAAGTTGAGAGCACGTTGAAGTGTATGTTTTCTGAACTAACTTCTTCCAGTTACTCTAAACAAGTTAATTACAGTTGTTGTGTTGCACAATAACAGCTCTGTTCTCTGGATGCATTGACTCCTAGCTGGAGGGTTTATTTCACGTTCTGTATGCTTTAAATAGGAAGTAGCCGAAAACGCAGAAGAAAATCCCATGCCTTCAAAAGGGGATTTAGAAAACATTATTTTTCTTTCTGAAATCAGACTACCTTTTACTTGCATTTTGGCTTTAATGTGTGTTGGAACTTGACTGCAAGCTCTTTCAAGTTCTGAGCATATGGTGCAGGTTTGTGTGTAGACATGGCTCAGATGGCTAAAAACAGCTCATGTTTTGGCCCCAAAACTTGGCTTTGATGTTCCCACCCCGTCACAGTGTTGGTCATCCTGCTGGCAGTGTACATGTGGAGACTTTTAGTGATCTGCCCCATGTCTGACATGGTGCACAGTGCCTGACCTGCATTCAAATCTGGGAGTGCTTTAGTGGGTTGATGGTGTTGATGCATTTGAGTTGGCATGAAGGCAAGGGTCACCATCTCAGGAATGCTTTCGTAAGTAGAATTTATTGAAGAAACTTCAGATACTAGCTCCAAGAGAAGGATAGTATGTTTGATTTTTCACCAGCAACGTTGTCCTTGTAGCTATTCTGTGCAACTGTGCTGTTCATGACCTGTTGCAAAACTCACTGGCCCCATGGTAGGACTTTTTTTTTTTTTTGTGACAGTTGATGCATCTGTAGCTTCTCTCTCTTTTTCCCTGTTCCCTTTGGTTTACTAAGGATATTTACCTCTAAACCAAAATTGCTTGTGGATGTCAGTGTGGTGAGATGACCCTCAAAAGGAGAATGAGGTTTTCAGTCTGTCTGTCTGTTTTGATTGTGGTGTGTTAGTATCATGGCATGTTAAAGCATCTTGCTGATACAGTGCCAAACCAAAAAGAAGGCTGATAGGGAAAAGGGTATCCAACAGAAGCTTCTGTCCTTGTGGCCTGTTCCCATCCCCGTCAATGTGGTTTGTGGGTATGTACAGAGCCAGAAACACTGACCAGGCTGCTATGCCCTGGGGAAGGAACCTCATTCAGGGGGTTTCTTGCACGTTGCGATGTGCTTCCTCTCTGAACAAAGTGTGAGACTTTGCTTGCAGTGGAGCGCTTGGTGTAGTCAATGCAAAACGTACCAGGAATGAAAATGAGTGCAGCTACGATGGCTGCGGCTGTAGGATTGAATGTAACCTGCTCTGAGGGGAGGGGTGTCTAGTAGAGACCTGGATTCCCATGGGAGTTTCTCGCTGACTAGTTTCTCACTTGTTTTGGGTCAGTTTTGTTGCAGTTACCTGGATAACTACCATTTTGAAATACATTTAGATCAATGAGCCTAATGTAACTTCTGTGTTTCTGACATTCTCTCTTGAATGTTTGATTTATATTTTCCCCCCCTACTTGCACACTTTTATGTACTTTGCTTCCTTGAATGTCTATTATTGTTCTTTGTGGCTGGGATCAGAAGGGATGTAGAACACTGTGGTATGGGTTATTTGAAACTTCACTACGTTTTCTCCAAATCCAGTAAGCCCATAAAATTCCAGAAAGCTCTCTGTGATAGAAGTTTGGAGGGTGCCATTTTGGCCAACCCCTTCAGAATGATATCAATAAATAGGATTGCTGCCCTGCGAGAATAAAGTGCGAGAGTTGTACTGTACTTTAGCTTTTTCTGTGCCAGTTGTTCTGAATGTTTCCTGAAGAGCCATGTGGTGCATCTTTTCTGCTCTTCAGCTGTCTATAAGACCATTTTAATGCTTTAGCAAGCACTGTTCTTGAGTGTCTGATCCATGTAGCATAAGTGTAAATACAGGTGTTAATGTGACAGGACGTGTTCCACGAGCTGAATGAATTTCATCGTCTGTGGCTAATATTCCTGCAGATTTCTTGCTAAATACCTCTCAATGCACTTTAATACTGTAAAGCTTGAATTACAGCATGTGCAATTGAAAGTATGTGTGTTGCATTTGTACATCAGGTATAATAATCCTTCCAGCATGGAAAATGGTGGTTCATTGTTCAGAATTCACAGCATTGAATATGTAATCTGAAAAAATCAATCTGCTATCCCCACGTTTTTCAGTGAATGAGAATGTATTGATTTTTGTACTAAATTTTCAGCTAACGCTATCTGTTTTTCTTACTTTGACACGAGATCCGGATGATTAACTTGTGTCCTCTCTCTTTCTCTGCTGTCTTCAATAGAGCATGCATCATTTTGAACGTGAATTTTCGGAAAAGTAAGCTAATGCTGATTTATCTCTTTAAAGATGCTCTGTTTCTGTATGGGAAAGTTGAATGCAAATCTTAAACTTGCTTAGTATTGGGAGGGAATAGAAGAAAAAGATCTGAACATTCTTATGGATTATTTTAATGAAATACAGCATCTTTAAAAACTATCACTAAAATGATGTTCTTTGTTTGCATCCCATTCTCTCAGCAAATTTTAATGCTATTTGCACAATTACTGTCACTTTAAATTCATAATTAAGTTTTTGTTTCAATTCAGGCATCAAGTTTACAGCATCTGATTTACTTCCTATTCCTTTTAACACACTCTCTTAACAAAAATGTCCCTGTAAAAAAACCCTTGGTAAGTTCTTGTTTGAGTGTTTTATTGTTATAACTGTAAATGAGTAAATGTGTGTTTGCAGGCAACTCCTTCCAGCATATGCATTGGAAAGGTCTAGGGATAATTGAGCACTTGTCTGAAATAATTTTCCTGGTAAATATGGGAAAATACTTCATTGTTGGGTAGAACAATTTTTTAGTAGATGTAGCTGTGTACAAATACACTGGAGTGAGCTAAGATTTCCTTTGCACCACTCATGTACTGAAGGGAAGGACAGCGTGACTAATTGAAATGAATAGATTTGAAGGATTTTCAGAATCAAGCTCTCAATTAACAGGTTCAATATGTAATGGTCACACCTAGTCAGATACTATCTTAAAACCTGTGTGTATTTATATTTTAAGGCAGAGATAGAGTGTAAGATCTCCTAAGAGTTTCTTTTAACTGTGTGATGTTGGCAGCACAATTTCAATAATATTTAGTCCTGAGGAACTTAACACACTTCCAGAAAGGTGGCCTCTCCCCGTACTTCTGTGTCCTTTATGACACCGTTCTGAAATAACCAGACCAAAATCTGAAGGTAGCACATGGAAACTTGGCCTAATTCTTATATAGTGGCTTTTTGCCCATTGTCAAATAGGTACCTTCTTTTGCTGAATGTATTACTGTTTGTATTCCACACCAAGTCCTTGCCACTCTTCTCATGATCGTTCCCTGTTGTGTCTTGTACAACTACTTGCATAACCTCTTCGATCTCATCTTGCTGTTAAGCTAAAGATCTTGTCTTCGTTCTTTACAACTCTTGCATCTCTTTCATTGAATAGTTTAGGTTGGAAAACACCTTTAAGATCCTTTGGTCCAGCCTTTAACCAAGGCCAACTCCTTCGTGATGAGCCATTCTTGGCTCTTTTACAGCTGTTAATCTGATCCCAAGTTTGGTGCTAGCGTTGGGACGCCAGACCTTTGTGTTGTTCTGCTCTGACCACTTTAACCTCGAAAGCGATTACTTCAACTGTTCTTGGTCTTGTTCTTGTGGCAAATTGTCAAGTTTTGCTTTACTGTGCTCTACCATCAGTGTGTATACAGAGACATGAGAAACAGGACTCTAGCCTAGGGGATGATTTTCCAGTGTTTCTAATAACAAATTATATCTTTGGCTACTGTAAAAACACAGGTTTGGATATTTAGATGACCTCAAGGCATCAATATGCAGTTTGCTATTTCAGTTCATGCTGACATTGTGCAATGCTCTGATTACTTAAGAGAGTAGTTGATCCACATGCAACGGGCATGTTAAATTGTTCCACTTGATCCCTGGTATTTCTGCTAAGACCTGAATGCTACTTCTGAAAGGGAGGAGTGTGAAAACAAGAGCCCGATACAGACTTCTGTTTTCTTGTCACAGAGAAGGGTTTTCATGCCAATGAGAATTTCTTCTGCGAGTCTGAAGTGCTATAATCATAGCATGTATTAATGTTCATTGGCAAAATAGAATGCTTTGTGTAAATACTCTTTATTTGGAGCTTGGTACCATATGGTAAAAGTCTCAAAGACTGGTACAAATTGAAAATGAAGGAGCTTTGAGTTATGACTTTCATCTAATGCAAATACTTTATTTTCTTACAGCAGCTTTTTTTTTTTTTCCTTACTATTGCCTGTTAGTCTGAGAGAAAGCATTAGTTAGACACTGAGAGGGAAGCAGAGCCCAGAGAGCATCTTGACACCTTTTTTTTTGCTTTGTGTGGCTGAGCTTTATCCTTTGAATACTTCTTGAATCTATGTCACACAATTTCCAGTAACTTCTTGGTATTTATTTACTTCATAGCAAGTATTCCTACTTCAGAAACCGTAATCTCGTGTTTGGCCTCATGTTGTTTGCTCTTTTGTCCAAAAGTATCATAGTTCTTGCTGCTTACCAGTCTATTCCTCATTGTAGGTTATTTACCAAAACCAAGTTTTGGGCTATAGATGTCGTTTGTCTCTCTAGCCATATTTTGGAGTAATTCATGAACTAGACAATGGAGTTAAAGTTCATCATTCAATAATCCTAAATCTTAACCCTTATACCCCTCCTCATTCCAGAACATAGGAGAAGACAGGCCCATCATTCCCCATCCAGCTTGGGATGTGCTACCAATGCCACCTTCACGTGGTTGTCTTGTGGAACAGCACAGGGTCACCTCCGGCCTTTGCTCTTACTCCTGCCATTTATCTTTGATTACTTGTGTAGAAATTATGGTGTAATGTGCAGCAGCTGAGTTGCACAAGAGCAGGGTGTTCAGGAGAGCAGCTTGGGGCAAGTCAGGCCATCTGCTGGGATCTGAGCTGCCAGGATCCTCACTGCTGGGTTAGATGCCTGCATGCACAGCTCTGGTCTCTGGCTTCCCAGCCCTCTCCCTGCAAGTTGTCAGGACACGGAGCCTGAAGCACAATAAGACAATACGAGAGGGATGTGACTGGGGTCGAAAGCAAGGGCCAGACTGCAAGGTGGGGGTACAGGCAGAAGGCAAGTGGTGTGAGTGGCAGATTGTTGTGATTCATTCGGCCTCTGAAACAGGCGTTTGCTTGTTTCTCCATGGTTGGATGGTCTGACAGTGATAGTGTAAAACATTTTCATAAACCCTCTATCTGCAGTTAGTCATCTAAAAATGAAATATAACCTGACCAGGTATCACAAATGCTACAGCAATGTGGTCCATGTGTGTAACATTAATCATATAAATATGAAGTTAGTAAGATCTCCCAGTATTTGGTACTGTTTATGACCCAAAGAGCAAACGGCTTCACTGGGACAAACAATAGAAATTGAGCCTGGGGAGCCCCATTAATTGTTCTGTTTCCTTCAGTGCAAGATCACATTTGAGTCATGTTTTGCATCCTTGCATACTGAGGCACTTCAGGCTTCTTCTAGAGGTGTCTCAGGTGACACAACTCACCTGCAGATAGAGGGATTTGATCACTTTTGGCATTTTTCACCCGTTCTGTTCTTCACACTGCACTTGCTTTCAAGGAATGACGTGACTAGTGCAGGACTGACCTAGTCTGGCTACACAGCCACAGCGCTCTGCGGCAGGACCTCCCGGGCATACTCAAACATCTTCTCTCCTCAACTCAACAGGAGCATCGTCGATACCCCCAGCACCGCCACCGCCGCCCCTGCCACCAGCAGCTCTTCCTCCAAGTACAGAGGTGCCAATGCAGCCGAGCCCTCAGCCCGCCATCAGCGCAAGCCGAGGAGCTTTACTCAGCTCCATTCAAAACTTTCAGAAAGGAACTCTGAAGAAAACACAGACGTGTGACTACAGCGCTCCCAGGATCAGCTGAGGCTACCGGTTCCACCAGGATTGAATTCCCCTTCCCCTTCCTGTGCTGTCTCGGAACAAGCCCCTTCTGCGTGGCGACATTCACCAGCATAGAGCGGCTAACCACGCTGTAGCTCCATTTTACCCCTCTTTCAGCTTTCCTTGAGCAGCAGCACTACACTGTGGATTGCATTGCCATGCTAAATATTCTATTCTTTTATTTGGTTTTAATAACTTTTTTCTCTAGCTACACTATCTGGGCTGTATGGCTGAATAAAAATCTGAAAATAGGAACGACCACAATCAAGGTGAATTGAAGCTTTTTTTTTTTCTAGTTGTTTCCCCACTTTTCTTTCCAAATTACAGGAATCTAGTTTTAGTCTGCTGTAAGATTTTTTCAGTACTATTCATATAACTGTAACTCATCTCACTCTTCCTGCATCGAATCAGCAAGTTTTGTTTTAGGTAATCCAAAAAAGTAAAGCCAACCCACCAAACCAACCTTTGAAGTATACTGCACAGGTGAGGGAACTGGAGAATTAAATCTTATTCCCACCGTATTTGTTGGTGGAGTAAAAATGCTGTCTCAAACTTGTTTTAATGGACATCCTACCTGCAACTCTAAAGGAAAGTTTTTTTAAGTAAGGAAACAGGTGAAATGGGAGTTAATAGGGCACCGGGATATTATTCATGATTTAGTTAAATGGGACTTTACTTCAAGTTAATTTTACAGCTTAAACTTTATTGAAAGATCCTTTTTGATTTGACTAAAACCTTAAATTGCACTTTAAAGGATTATAGATAATCCATTTTTTAAATTCAGATACATCAGTGTTTGTTACTATGCAGAGAATGTCTGTACAAAGTTTCATGTAACCTGTGATATTCAGTCATTTTTATTAAAATGGTAATGGAATTCCTCCTGCAGTGTGGTGGTGGATGTATTCTGATAGAACTTTGCTTGCAAGCCAGACTTCTAAAAACCCTAATAGCACTTCTGCTACCAGGAAATACCCTGAGAGGTATTCCTGGCTTGTAACTGAAATAGGACCTAAGCTCTTCTGTCTGCTTAAGAGAGGTAAGTATCCAGTTCAGTGGGAAGGCAGCTTCTCCTGACTATAGAGCAAGTCACGCTGCACAGACTGCTACAGGCACTGCTTACTCTGGTACTGGGACAGTAACAGAAGCTGCTGACCAAAAATTACCTGTCAGGAATAGCCCCTTAGCTAAACCCTGGTATGTGGTTGCAGTCTAGCAGCTTAAAAGCTACTACAACTCTTTCTGAGCTCTTCAGACACAACTACTACTTTTGAATAAATAGTTTATTACCCAACTCTGAATAAAATCTTTTTTTTTCCCCCACATATAAGAACTAGTGTTTGAGCATTCTATTGTTCATCCCTCTGGCAAGTTAAAAAATAAACATAAAAGCAACAAATAGGAGCAAGTGTTTTATCACTGTACATGACAGCTAGTAAAGCAAATGTGACAGCTAATAAAGAATAAATAGATAGTATTTCCCCTTGCATACCAAAGAGGATGAGGATCTTTATTTAAGCTTGTGCGCAGAAGCTTTTCTGTGTGATGAAAGAATACTCCTCAACCTGAGCACATTAGCTCTTAACCCATACCACAGGCCACTTTGTACAGATATAGTTGCACTTGCTGAAAGCAAGGCCTTGCTCAACTCCAGTTTGATTCTTCACCATCAAAAAGCCTTGCAATTAGCTCCTAGAGATATGCGGCATTCCAGGACTAAATTCAGGGCAAATTCCCCTTTTACTACTATTTTTCACTCATCCACCATCACAGTCAGTTAAACACAGGTAGTCCAATAATTACAAGCCAAGCAGAAATTGAAGTGTTGTTTTTCCTCCCTTTGAATTTTGAATACATGGAGATCCCAACCCACCTGTACAGCTGAAGTACAAGCTGACTAACAGACAAGCATTACCACATCATTGCTTTTATCAAGTGTGGCTTAGAGGGTAACCCTGTTACACGCAGCCATATAAATATTTCTGGTAGATCACTGTACTTGACTGTACAAAAGAATGTAGCTATACAAAGTTACGCATACAACTTGCCTTACACCATTAATACTTTTTAAAGCAGGACTTTAAAACATGTATTTACAACTCAGATATTCAAAGTTTTCTTCACTGCAAATATTATATCTTTCACTTGAGGTATGCAGTTATCTTCTAAAATTTTTGCATAAGGCATAGGAACGTCTGCACCGGTAACACGCACAGCTGGAGCATCCAGGTAGTTAAAGGCAGATCCTGAAACAGAAGACAGGTGTCAGGTTGATGCACACTATGGTTTTCCATCAATTTAGCATATAAAGCCTAATATTATACTTTCAACAGTTTTCTTCCTGTAGTTCCAGAGATAGCTGTTCCTGCTTGTTTATCAGCATGCACTACAGTTTAAACAGAAAGTTACCATCCTGCTTCTCTCTTAGGATAAGGTTTACACCAGAAAGCCAGCTGAATTGACCATATTAACACCATTAGAGCAAGACAGCTACACTTAAGCTCCAACTAAGTTTCTCTTCATCTGGCTTTATCACGAAGTCATCAGAATTTAGACTAGGAAATGAGATCAACTTGTATATCAAAAACCTCAGTACCTTCCATGATCCTGGCACAGATTTCAGCGCCTACTCCAAACTGCGGCCATCCTCCTTCTACAGTTACAAGGTGGTTTGTCTTGATAACGCTGGCTTCCACCGTTTCGATATCCATTGGTCTAATGGTGCGCAGATTTATCACCTGAAAAAGGCATTGAGTGAGTTTTGTTATGATCTAAGCTTGTCATTTACTGCTGTTTGGGTACGCTGTCCTCTAGCACTTTGTTCTATTCTGACTTCCATGATAAGACTTAAAAATTTCATTAACTTTATCCCGACAGAGACTCTGCAGAGCAGTTCCTGGTGGCTCCTGGAAAGTGTCAGACAGATGAGTCTTGCTATATATAGATACAACCATGCTGATAGGTAGCGTCATTGTTCTGCTTACACAGAGAGGCCAATCTGAACATCTTTAGTAGTTCTGCCTTAAGTTTGTGATGAAAAGAGTCAAATGTAGAAACATGTAACACACATGCTTGGCTTGTTGACTGCTAAGGCACTTAAAATGTAAGAAGCTTGTTGTTTATAAACTGACATTCTGCAGAGCCTGAACAAGGACCCTGTCTGCCTTTTTGCCCTAAGTCCAGGGAAAGGGAGAAGCAACAGAAACCCCACACACCTCGCATTCTACACCTTCTTTGGCCAGTACAGCAGCTGCTTCCAAACAGTGTCCAACAGGTCTTGAGTGTGACACTAATGTAACATGAGTTCCTAGAAAAAAAATGTTAAAAAAGCAAATAAAGACTTAAAGCTTTTCTCTAAGTCCTAGATTCTTTTCAAGGTAGCGTTAGTAGTCTCTTGTAATTTAAGTCCCTTTCATTTAGTTGAAATGTGAAGTATTCCACACCCATACTTAGCATGGAGAGTGGTAGTAGGACTATATGAAGACACAATCTTTATCTTTTAATTCAGAGATCAGATATTTAATAGTTTTTACGTTTTCCCTTTTGAGCATTTGTATCATTCAGTGGTAAATTATGAACAGAGGCTGAAATGCTACAGTGATCTTACCCATTTTTGAAAAAATAATTAAAGGTGAAGAAAAAAAGGTTTCCTTGCACATCACCTACACTATCCCTATAATAAAGAACAAATCTTTTAGTAAGCTGCTGTTTGAAATAAGGTGCAGAGAATCAGGTAATTTTTCTTTATACAAGGAACAGAACAATTAAGTATACTACAGCACAAATAACACTGATATTTGAAACACTTTCCTATGTCCCATGACCAGAGTCTCTCTCAACAGCTGAATTTTAAAAAGAAAACAACAAAAAAACAACAGTCCCAAGACAGTTCACTTAGTAAGGATACATAGAACATGTTCTTGGCTTACCTTCCCTTTCTATTTTGGATTTTCCAATTGGAACAACAAAATCCTTTGACTGTGCCTGTTCAGACATTTCAAAGGGAACACCATACAGCAATTCGTTTTCCAGCATCACAACTAGAAGAAAACACATTTGGATTAACTTGTACTTCTAGAAGAAGAGGACTGTGCTTATATAAAACTGTATTGCAGCAGACTAGCTCAAGATAGTGACTCTATCCAGGCAACAGAGACTTCATTACATTTGTAAAAGCAGTAATAATAACAACAGTATCAACAGTCTACTCATCACTACTGAATCAATTTTAAAATTGTCTAAGGTTTAATCTTATACGTGATAAGGTATTTAGCTTTTGGCATATGACAGTGATAGATATTTACACAAGATTTAAAGAGCTTTGTATGTTTCCTCCTTAAAAAACAAACAAAAACTGACAAAGTATATGAGCTGGAAGCATATACTGATGAAGGTAACTGACTTACAAAGCCTTTGTTTTTAAAAAGGTAGACTGTAGAATTTAAGCCTGTATACTCCGCTTCACAAACTAGATCAAAGAGAGTGGGAAAGGTCACGATGAATAACTATTTCTGTAGAATTTCTAGTTTCAGAAAGGTTTTAGATTTTGCACATGTACTTGTGAGAAAAAAAAACAAAAGTTGCCCTACTTTTGGTTAATGAGATTCTGAATTTATCATCTGAAAAGTGCACATGGTCAGACACTGTATATGTAGGAACTCCTCCTGACTCATCTCCCTCATTTTTAACGCCTTTACCATAGGTCCATAAACACAGCTTCTAAGCTTCCAGATCAGTACCGAACTACCATTAAGGGTAGAACTGGCAACAGCACAAAGAGGCTACTGCTAGCAAGCCAAATAAGCATTAGGAAAAAATTAAGTATCAGCATCAATACACCTGAAGTGCTTTTAGGTTCAACAATATATATTTTAAATGATGCAGGAGGGGAAAACAGACATTCTTTTCAGCAGTGACTGTGAGATAGCACCATGATCTGTGTTCACCTGGATTGTCATCCCGGATTGCCGCTTTCAGCAGACCTTTGGCATCTTCTGAGCTCCAAGGACTAACAACTTTGAGTCCTGGGCAGTGCCCGTACCACGCCGCGAAGCACTGCGAGTGCTGTGCAGCCACCCCAGCGGACGCTCCGTTGGGGCCTCGGAAGACGATGGGCACGGGGATGGACCCTGCGGACATGTAGCACGTCTTGGCTGCCGAGTTGATGACCTGATCGATGGCTTGCATGGAGAAGTTGAACGTCATGAACTCGCACACCGGCCTCAACCCTGCCTGTTGAAGTGTCAGATGAGAGGTTAGTAAGCTAACAAAAAGCGGTTTGTTTCAGGGTGTAATTAAGAAGGAACGCGAGGGTACAGACCATGGCAGCACCGACGGCGATCCCCGTGAAGCCCATCTGCAAAGAAACAAACGGAGAATAAGCATGGGGGGCGCAGAGCCGACCTCCTAGGTGCAAAATGTGCGAAGCCGTACCTCAGATATCGGCGTGTCGATGATCCTCTTGTCCCCGTACTTCTTCCACAGCCCCCTGGAGATCTGCGGGGCAGCAAAACGCCGTCAGCCCCCGCGGTTGCCCCCCCACCCCCACCCCCCGTCCCGGTAACGGCGCCCCCTCACCTTGTAGGCACCGTCGTACTGCGCCACCTCCTCCCCCAGCAGGAAGACGCGCTCGTCCCTCTCCAGCTCCTCATCCAGCGCCTGGTTCAGGGCGTCCCTCACCGTCACCTGCGGGGCGACACCGAGCTCGTCCCGCTCCCGGAGCGCCGGGACGCCCCCTGCCCAGCCTTACCCAGCCCTACCCAGCCCAGCGGCTCCCCCTCGGGGGCCTGCTTCCCTTTTTACCTGGATGGCGGCGGCGGCGGAGAGGCGGAGGCCGCGGCGGGGCTGCGGGAGGCGGCAGCCGAGGGGCGCCAGGAGCCGCAGCGCCCGGCCCGCCGCCATCTTGGCCGTGTCCTCTGAGGGGCGGCGGGAGCAGCGCGGCCCCGTGCCCGGCTCTCGCGAGACCTCGCCTCGCAGTGACGCCGCCGGGTGAAGGGAGGCGGCGCCCCGCCCTCACCCGACCGGAGGGGGCGGGGCAAGGGGCGGGGCTTAGCGAAGCCACGCCCCCTCCCTCCCGCCGCCCCGGTTCGCTCCCCCCCCCCCCCCCAGCCCCCGCCCCCGCCCCCGCCGCCGCCGCCGCCGCCGCCGCCGGGCCCTGCGCGGAGCCGGGAGCTGCGCCCGTGAGTGCGGGGCCGGGCCGCGCCGCGGAGCCTTGGGGGGGGCCGGGGGGGCTCGGGGCCGGGTCCCGGTGCAGGCGGAGGGCGGTGGGTGCCCGCTCGGGGCCGGGGCAGCCCCGGGGAGCGAGGGGTTGGGGGGGGAACGGGAGGTACCGGGGGGGGTCCCGCAGCCCCTCGGGGGGCAGCCCCGGGCCGCTGGGGGCTGCGGGCGGAGCGCGGCGCTCCCGGCACCGGCTGTGCTGAATCACGGCCCCCGGGGGGGTGCAGCCGCCGTGAGCTGCCCCGGTGCAGCCCCGCACCCCCCCCCCCCTCCCGGTACTCGTGGGTGGCCGCGGGGTGGGACCGGGGTCCCGAGGGGCTCGGGGCTCACGGTGGGGATATTTGGGGGGGGGGGGGCAGCGCCGGTGGTTGTCTCCATCACTTAGGGAGAAGGCTGAGCACCGAGCTACGAAGCTAACGGAGAGCGGGGGCTGCAAAACCCCACGGCATCCCCGTGCCTTGGCGTGGGGAGGGGGCGGGATGCCCCCCCCGGTGAGGGCAGGCGCTGTGTGAGCAGATTTGCCAGCCCCCAGCCTTAGGAACCTGCTGCCGCCGTGCCCAGGGCAGCTCGGGGCTGGATCAGCCTGGCTCTGTGCTGCCGGCGGCTCCTGGGCTGCAGCCCCAGTTCGTGGTGGTTCAGGTGGGTGGCTGATAGCGATTTGCTATCAAAACTTGCCTTCGGATTTTTAAGAGAGGCTCAGGAATAGAGGGGTTGTCCGTTGACAGCGTGCTGGGAGCAGGAGTTGCATCTTCTCGTCTTTGGGGATCCAAATGTCAGGAGCTGGGAGCTCACCAAGTGGGCGAGTAGCTGGAGATACCACGTGTATTTACCCGTATAAACGCACGGCTGGCTTTGCACAGTGCCTGTCAACTTCATGTTGATCCTGAAACCCGCAGAACCTGCTGAGGTTAAACAGTTTATGTAGACGTTGAACAGTTTGTGTTGTAATTTTGCTACCAAACTGTCCATTAAAGATCAATACTCCAAGCAAATCCTTCAGTTCAATTCTTGGAGAAAACTAGCTGAAAAGCGTTCGGAGCGGCTCAAGTGGCACGTGCCTCTCGACTTTGACCTGCTAGGTACATTTCTCCTCCTCGGTGTAGCTGCGTATGATGGTAAAATGCTCTGACTTTCTCCAGGTGCAGCACGCAGCCTGTGGCCTTGACCAAGTGTGATTGATGACCATGATCCTAGCAGTCAAAACACTTCCCAGTGCTGCTGGCATTCCCCGGGTCCATCCCGGACGTGTGCATGTCTGTTCGCAGATGCAGACATTCAGCTGCCTCTCATTTGCTTTCTCTGAATCTCAGCTTGCAAAATGGTTGCACGTTAGTAGCTCTGTGCCTGGGAGAAGCCCTGCTGAAGTTAATGGGACTACCTGTTGCAGTAATGTTGCTAGTAAATAGCCTTGTAATCCTCTGAGTCATAAAATATTAAACAAGAGTGAGCGTTTTATGAATGCAGGTATCCAATTTGGTGCATGTACTATAAAATGATGACTTAGGTGCTTTTCTTCGAAGGTACTTGCCTCTCATTGCTAATTTCTAGCTCTGGATGTGCTTGGTGCTGGGCTATGACAGCTCCGATGACCCTGGTAACTCTGCATGTCTTCTCCCCACTCGCAGGAAAAGCTTACTGAAGGCACGGCTGTAGGTTGACACGATCGATGCGCTCCTGCTCTCACCAAAGAGCGATGCTCTTAAACGGTGTCAGCAGTTTGTCCGGCTGAGGTTCATCCCACACCAGTATTTCTGGCAGTTATTAAAGGCAGGCTGTCCTGGGCTGCATCAGTGTGGTGATGTGGTTTGTGAGTCCTTATCTCAGGTGGTACCTGAACGGCGGCGCTACTTTGCCCGTGAAGTTGTCTGGAAATGCAGAGCTCCCAGGCTGGTGCGGGGAGCAGCGGGTAGCTGTGGTCAGGCTCAAGCATTTTAGGATGGCCTCCTTGTGCCATCCCTTTGTGCTGTGTGTTTTGCTCCACTGTGAGCTCTGCCAGGTGGGTCTGTGCGTGCCTGGCTATTCTCGATCCTTACACAAAGGTCAGTGGGACTTCTCGTTGCCATTTCTGCGTTGAGGGCTGGGTTTGTTTCAGCTAATTGCTCTCGTAACTTACTTACTGTGGTGCTGCGTAGCAATACTGTGATCAAAGATCAGTTCATGATCAGAAAGTTGCCGTCATACAGGCAGCTGGATCTGTTTCTTTCACTGAACAGTCATTGATGGAAAAAAAGTCTTGATTCATCTGTACTTGGGACTCGGTGAAGTTCCTGGCTGGCTGAATTATTTCAGCTTCAAGTGAGTGTTCTTCTTGAAAATGAAATACCTAGGCCAGTCTCTCTCCTATGATTTTAATGCATCTTCATGCTATACTAGTGTTGTACATGGCCAGGGGAACAGCTATAAGTACGCGTTCCTTAAAGAAGGGAAAAAAAACCCAAACCAGAAACCAGAATGTGAAAGGTCTGGGCTATTGATAAAAGCTAAGGAGCTGTACTTGAGTGACAATTCAAAATAGAGAAAACCTGAATGACTTCAAAAAAATAATTACAGACATTGGCAAAAGAGCTCGCATTCCAGGTTTATCTACTGGTGGGGGTGTGTGATTTAGTTTACTTTCTTGAGGCATGCTCCATCGCTAATTTGTAAAAATGGGATCCTGGTACGACTCGTTCCGTACCTTAATTCCTTAGTCTTCTGTTGTCTGACCTCATGATTTTCATGCGGTGGTTTTGTGTTTTCATCTCTCGATAAACCTCAAGTGTAGCTGAGGCAGTGCCCGTGCTGCTGCCCCCCAGGCCTGGCCTGTGGAGAGCGCTGCGGGCAGGGCAGCGGAGCCCGGAGCAGGCCGCACCGCGTTGTTCTGTGGAGAATGGCAAAACTTGCCTCGTTTTCTAGGAATGAGAAGGGCCAAGGTTGGGAATTAACCGTGAACCGTTCATTTTTTGAGAACGTAGGGCCCTGTCTCAGCTAAATCCTCCAGCTGCTTTTAGCTGTGTCCGTGCGCTGAAGTTTGCTGGTACCGGGGATGGGAGCAGGAGCCTCGGTAGCTGTGTTGTCTTTAAGATGTAAAAATAAACAAAACTGCGAAGCTGCACCCTACTTAAAGCAGGCTGACCTAAATTTTCAGCAGTTCTAGCAGAGACGCAGATTCTGGGTAGGGAATAGAGGCTTACTGACAGCTGGCTTCTCTACCCGGGTGTCCCTCGGTGTGGCCAGCAGGCCACCTTTGGAAAGCCTCCGCTGGTGCCTGGGCTCATTCACGGCCCCTGCCTTGAGTCAGAAGCCGGGCTGTGGGTTTTTCTTGCCGTGCTTGTGTGGAGAGAGTCCCCTTGTTATGCAAGTCAGAGGTTCAGCATCTTCTGGGAAGTTACAGCGTGAACCACTTCTCAAATTGCTTTCGTTGGAGCGTAGTTGAAAGGATGTTTGATGTCCTCTAGCTCGTCCCTAAAGAGATTTCTTTCGAGAGCGTGTGTCTGTGCAGTCCATTCGTGCGCTTTCTTTGTAGATTAATGTTCCTGCTATCAATTGCAGTTCTCCGCTATTGAATTATTAATTCTGCAGTGAGATTTTTTTTTTTTTCCTGCTGTTCATTCTTTCATGCTTGATTTATTCTTCTGCACAGTTTGAAACTGGAGCACGGGAATTTTGACTGGCGTTCATGGATCGCGTGCATGACCCCAACGGCGAATAAACAAACTTTTTTAATTGGGAAAAGGACACTTGCCTTTCAAAGTGCTCAGTTTTCTAGGTGAAAAGTAGGCCGTTTGTAAATGTAAATTATCCTCAGAGGCACGTTGCGTGTTGTTTAACAAATCTGGGATGGTCAGAACAGCCAGCAGAGTGGCTCCCTGTGTGCTCTGGAGGCAGTGCTGTGGTAGTGTGGAGGGAGACGCAGGGAAAAGCTCGTTTGCAGATTCTGCTTCTAATGTGGCTTTGTAGCTGAATGCTCTCCTGGCAGAGAGCCTGCCTTTGATTAGAAAGCATTCCCCTTGGTTGTTCTTGTAGATACTTAGTCTGCCATGTTTTGTTGTTTGTTTTGTGTTTTTGTGTGTGCTTTCTCCTGCAGGGAGATAATAGGAGGTGAGCTGCAGATCCTTTCGACAACCTTCTGTTAAACTTGGAGTACCACGGTTCAAGCAATTGAACAGATGGATAATGGAGACTGGGGATATATGGTAAGTGATCCCGTGTAGATGTGTGCGCTGTGACTGGGCTTTCAAGATCTCGAGGTAGGAATCCTTGCAGATCTGTCTTGCATAGATCCAGAGTTTCAGTTGTGTGAGAAGAAGAACTGAGTGTTAGAGGATCTAACTGGAGTGATTCCCCTCACGTGCTGTTTGTGGGGAGCGCTCCTGTTCTATTTCCTAGCAAAAATCAGTGAGTTCTTGACTGAGCATTAAGCTTGTTGTTGCCATTTTCCTAACACACAAAACATGAAAATAGTTTGTGCTTCTTGCATGTACTTTTAAGGACTTCATCATGTTATTTGTAAGGAAAAATATTTTTCCTTTAAATCCTGTCCTAAACCAGACAAATGCATCTTATTTTTCTCCTCTTCTCATTCTCTAAACATTCTGCTGCCATGCATATGTCTCTTTTTCTCTGGCTGGCCTCAGTCCTGATTGTTAGGGTTGGTGGCCAGATGGGATTTATGTTCCTTTCTCTCTTGCTTCCTCATGTGCTATCTGGAAGCTGATGCAGACTGGCTTGGTGCTCTGCCCCCTCTTCTATGCAGCATGCTCATTTTCAAATAATCGTTTCTTTTGAGAGTTAAAAGCTGGAAGATTTTTGTTTGCTTGTTTTAATGATGCCTCTTAAACCAATGCATCGATTACTTTGATTGTGAGCTCTTGGTCTTGTGCCTAAACTTGCACTGTCTTCCTCTTTTGAGGAAGAAAAAGAGGCTTAAGACTAGTTCAGCTCATTTTTGTTGTTGTTGTTGTTCCTCTTGAAAGAGTGACAGATTTTGAAAGTAAGGAGAACTGACGGACCTCATTCAGATTAACTTGTTCTTCAGGAAATGTCTCTATTTTCATTTCCCCATCTGTAAAATAGGAGAAAAAACTTGTCCAAATGCAATTCTTAATTCTGTGACAGTACCTCAGTTGTTAAGATTTCTAAAGCATTCTGGAAATGTGCTTTCTGAATGTGAAGTGTGATCCTGTCTAGTTGCCAGCTGTGCCTTGTTGCTGGGTGGCTTGGATTTGCTCAGGTTTGAAGACCGCTTAAAGGCTCCAAATGGGAGGAAGCGAGATTCTTCCTGGAGCCTGCAGTTCTCAAACAGCATTTGCCGTGTGTGTTGGTGAGGTGATTGAATCTTCTCACCGTGGCTTGATAAACTTTGCAATTTCTCTTTTTCTAGATGACTGATCCAGTCACGCTAAATGTGGGTGGACACATGTATACGACATCCCTCACCACTCTAACGAGATATCCTGACTCGATGCTTGGGGCCATGTTCAGGGGAGACTTCCCCACTGCCAGGGACTCTCAGGGCAATTACTTCATTGACAGGGATGGACCACTTTTCCGTTACGTTCTTAACTTTTTAAGGACCTCAGAGCTAACTTTGCCACTGGACTTCAAGGAGTTTGACCTGCTTCGGAAGGAGGCGGACTTCTATCAGATCGAACCGCTCATTCAGTGTCTCAATGACCCCAAGCCTCTGTATCCTGTGGATACCTTCGAGGAGGTGGTGGAGCTGTCCAGCACCCGCAAGCTGTCCAAGTACTCCAACCCGGTGGCTGTCATCATCACGCAGCTCACTATCACTACAAAAGTCCATTCCTTACTGGAGGGCATTTCAAACCACTTCACCAAGTGGAATAAGCATATGATGGACACCAGGGACTGCCAGGTTTCCTTCACTTTCGGGCCTTGTGACTACCACCAAGAAGTGTCGCTCCGAGTCCATCTGATGGAGTACATCACAAAGCAAGGCTTCACGATCAGGAATACCAGAGTTCATCATATGAGCGAGCGTGCCAACGAAAACACAGTGGAGCATAACTGGACTTTCTGTAGACTGGCACGGAAAACAGATGACTGATTCTGACTCCGCAGGAGCCACTTCAGTGATTAGCAACTTAATTGAACAGTAAACCCAAGAGAGCCTGGATTTTGACTAAAGCAACAATGTGGTCTTTTTTTATACGAGTATTTATTGTTTATCATTAAGGACTGGAGGAGTTTCATTCTCTAGCAGCTCTGTCCTTTTGTCCTGTCCAAAAAAAAATGCATGTGCCTGTTCAGTCAAGACACCTTTTTGTTTGAAAGAGGAAGTCTGAAGAATTAGTACAATAGGGTATTTTGTGTCATTAACACAATTCTCTGACGCAACTTAAAGTGCTAAAATTACCTCTGTTTAAACGGTTTCTAATCCATCTAATGCTACACCACTGGGAGCAAGAAACAAACAGAATTTAAGAGGCAGATGGGGAAAAGCTGCTATCATGTAGACTAATTTAGTTTTTAAATCAATAAACAGTATTGTAATATTCTGCAAAAACAAATCCCACCCTTTAAAAGTACTTGATAAGTACAGTTTCTTACAGTTATGACAACTGTTTCTTTCTATGCATATAAATCAAGCAACCAAATATTATCTGTAGCCATGGAAATATGATTAGAAATATTTATATTGGATTCTGAGTGCAAAATGTCCCTGTGGTAGAATTCTTATTTTTAATGCCTGGTGCAATATTACTCCCAAGTGTAATGCCTGCCAGTAAGAAGCTAATAAAAATGTGAAATACAGAATACTATTTTGTATTTTGTTTGTCTTCTAGAACTCCAGTGCTTTATAAAACCCCCAAAGCATGTTATTCGGTGCTTCAGAGTAGCACAGATGCTCTGGTAGGGCTCCATTCTCCTCCATGACTGACATACTTTCTTCCTTTTTATCTTGATCAGTTGATCCAGCTGTCCTCATTACAGAAAAAAATCTTGTGTTTGGAAAACTATGCACTTTGACCAACATAAAGATGGCAAGTATTTGTACGGACCACAGGGATGGGGACAGAGGGAACGCAGAGACTGAATACTTGCAGCTACTAGCCAGTGTTATCCAGTTCCAGTGATTTATCTAATAGCTGTGGATATCATATATATATGATTCTGTTATTTTAACTGAAGTACTGTTTCTGATGCTGTTTGATTCAAGGCACTCTGTTTCTGTGTTCTTTCCTAATCTCACATAGCCATTTATGCTTCTCTTGGGCACTTTGTCACCATTATTTGTAGAATTTCTGGTTACGCTCTAACAAATGCCATTGGGAGTAGAGTTGATGTTTGTTTTGACTGAATGGATCACATTCTCCTGTGACGTTCTTGTCACAATTGTTTATTACCACAACTGCTTTCATTTCTGGGCTGTGTGGACCATAGCTCTTTGGGGATCTAAAATGGGGGTCTGGAGTTTTGTGGCTGTTGCTGGCTCGTGAAGCCTGGAGCCTTGCATCCCAGCTCTCAATCAGGCTTGTCTCAGTGTGTATTCCTCTGTCATATTTTGTCTCCCCTCTTCATACATTGTAGGGATTTTGACTTTTGTAGAAAGTGATAGTAAGAGCTTCGTTCTTCCAGAGGTGGAAAAGAAAAGCTGATGAGGCTCAGGAAAAATAGTTGTTTCCTGCCTGCAACATATGCTAAGAAATATCTGTGCTAGCTGTCGCTGAACTATAATCACAAGGTGTTCTTTGCAAAACTTCATTTACTAGCAAGTTAATGATGGGCCCGGAACAACCTGGCTTTTCATAATTATGAAGTCTCATAACTAGAGAAGTGGTATTCCAAATAATACACTTTATTGGAGTCCAAGATTTATCAAAAGACAGTATGAGCAACTCTATTAATGGGAAAGTAAATTCTGCAGATAGTTGATATTGGCCTTGTCTGGATCTTCATTAGCAAGAAATACTTAACTGCTGAGCAAGTTAAGAGCTTTTTTCTTTGTTGAAACAAGTGCATTTTCTAGCGTGCTTCCTGATATAAAAGAGTAAGTTGTTCCTAGAAACCAAGGACCATAATTTTACATTCCTTAGGTTTTTCACTAAAGGTTGCTGGTATTTTTTTTTCTCTGAAGATACTATACAGTTAAAACAAACTGAGGCTGAGCTCATTGTCTTTTTTTTTCCTTAATCTGCATATAGTAGATTTAAAAAAAGAGTAAGACAAATGGTTCAGTTTCTGATACTATCTGAACGTTTCAATTAGAAAACAGCAAAAACAATGCTATTTCTGACTAGACTGCTTCATAAAAGTGGGTACCACTCACAGTTGTTTGGCTTCTGTCTGATTAAATGCAAATGGCTGGCTAAGAATCATGTTTCATACTTGTAGCAATTGCAAATAAGCAACTGATGATTTATCTCTGATTAGCTAATATTGATGCTTCAGAAATGAACTGCTGCACAAAGAGTGGGAAGAATGGCGTGCCCTTCATTTGGATCACGGTCTTCATAATTTCGATAGCTTGTTGTGAAGAAGTGGCCGCAAATACTTTTCATAGGCTGGGCTTATCTGTTTGGAAAGAGAATGCAGCAGTGGATTAATAGCAGTAAAGGAAAAAAAATTATAACCTCTTCCTGCTGCTTAAGACTGATCTCTGAAATGCAGAAATTGGACTATATATATATATATGTATGTATATAAAAAAACAACTTCACTTACGTGCAGGATCTTTCCCCATCAAGTGCTCTGTCCTTCATAACCAGTACACAGTACTTCTCATACCAAATGGGACAGCATACTATTTAACTTCAAAAAATGTGCTTGAACTTGAATGTTTGCTATAGGCAAGTTTTCTGTTCAGCTGTAGACTTTCAAAGGGATTGCTGATTACCACAGTAAACGTTTCACTTAAGGCAAAATGAGTTTTCAAATAGCAATAGCCATTTGCATCATGCAGGATTTTACATTTCTCCACAATATGGATGGATGAAGAAGTGAAAGTAAAATGCTAAAGATGAAGGGTAAAATTGCCTTGCTTAACATTTATAGTCTTTTTGGTTAAACACATTATTAAAAAAATTAAGTATTGCACCTGTAGAAGTACCAGTGAACGGAAAATACCCTGCAGTTAGATAGAGTTGTGCCATAATATTAACTATGTAAACAGACTGCAGTTTTAGCTTATGTAGTACAACATTACGTCAGTGTCATAACCTTAAAAACAAAAACCACACCGGTAGCATGACAGTCCAGCTCCCTTGTACAAGTTCTAGTACTCTGTGTGCTGTAATTCATCACCAGATTGTAGTTGCCCCTCTAGCCCACGAGCTGTTGCATGTCTGAACTAAGACCGTAGGTGGCATAATTGGAATATCGCAGTTCACTGTTCAGAGCGAGATACTGAGGATTAAGAAGTCTTGTGCCATTTAACTTTTATCTGTATAGCTTTGATTAAAAGAAAAGCAAATAATTTCTGCTCTGGCTAATAGAGAATTTGCTAGGCTGTAATCCAGCAGCTGTACCTGCTGGTTGGTGGGTGACTTCTGAGCCCACTCGTAAAGCCGTTGGTAAACGTTTCCATCATAACTGCCGAGTGCAGAATTCAAGCTCTTGTCTGTGAAGTCAAAAGCATCCACTAGTGGAACAGCATCCTTCCTAAGGAGTAGAGGAAAGGCATTTGTATTAGTCAAGTAGGTATTGCTTTGTAAGGGAGAAAAATAAACTTGAAAGTCGGTTGTCCACGTTCCTTGGTCTAAAATACTTGTGGTGGTTTTCCTTTTGCCAAGACTATAGGGAAAATGCTGCTTGTTTTGATTCCTCAGAGGCATGTTCTATTAAAGCCCTGAGATAAGTCTTAAGCTAATCGCCACTTCAGTTCTGTCATTAATTCTGAAAACACTTGCTGTTTGGCTCAGTTCTGTTCAACTCTTGGTTACGGTGTATTCATGTTTCACTCCAGGTGACTTAAGTAGGACCTTACACGCAGTAGCAACTCACTTCTCTGCACCAGATGTTAATCTGCTCTTAACAACACTGAGCAGTGAAAGGTCAGCCCTTTGTGAAAAAGCCTATGTGAGCATTGTGGTAAATAAAACCTTAGCATACTTCGGAAGTCACCTAGTAATAAATAGTGTCAAGCGGATGCATCTGATCTGGATGTAGTCAGAATTGTTTGGGTACCAGTTACAAGTCACCAATGGCAACAGGCTGTATTAGCTGCAGCTTAAGCAGATTTTGCACTGTGTGATCGGTTCCTGTAGCTGCTTCCTGCCAGTGCTGTTTTGACTACATATTTTCTTCCTTTCGCTCTGCTGCAAATGGTATATTCAGGATTTCTTGATTTATTACTCACAATTTCATTTTACAGGACTTTAATTTAGTGATTGCAGGGGAGCTGGACCCTTAGATTTGTTTTGCTGTGAAAATGAGCTCTGTGTAGATGTTTCAGTGAATTTCTAATGCTGCCAGGCAATGAAAATAAAAACTGGGTGAGGTGAATTTATTCTGGAAATGTTGCCATAGGTACAGCAGTACCATTTTATATTTATTGCAGGGACAAACTGAATGGCTGTGCAACTCCTCTTGGGCTAGACTGGCTCACCGAATGACACCCAGGAGGTCCAGGTATGATGCTGTGATCATGTCCATTTGAGCTCCAGATACGTATCCATCATGCAGAAAGAGTCCTGCGTTTGAGAAGATACCGTGTAATGCAAACAGATCACAGAGATGTTTCATAATCTTCTGGATGCCAGCCTTGTTCTCAAGTTTTTCCACAGTCTCTACAAAGTTTTTCACAGTGATGTAGTGGCAGTGAGCCTGGAAAACAAATACAATCAACAGTGAATGCACCTCTAAACACTGCTAAGTAGGCCAAGTGACTCAAACATTCTTGCAAAGAATATAAAACCTTTTCATTTCCCTGGCACTTTACCAGTCTGTATTCTTTGTCTGCTGATTGACTAGGCCTTCTGCATTCATGCCTTACTGCTACAGTAGAGGAGAGAAATGGGGGGTGTATACAGTCAGCACTGGTATTTGTAAACTCAAGAAAACTGCTTCAGCAATCTTGGTGGTACCTCACATATTTGTGATGAATACTCCAAAGAGTTTGTTTGATGGAAACCCATTGGAATGTGCTTGTGTTAATTTCTAGCAAGTGAATGTTGGTTATATACAGCAGGAGAAAAAACTCCCATTGGGTTCAGTGGCTATACAGCTTCAGCTTGGAAAACATCCCTTTCTGTTGGAAGAACATCCAAACTTACCTCTTGTTTTTGTTATTTCAATTAAACTAATAATTTCAGGGTGAGACACCAGTGGAGTGTCTGCTAACTTGCGGAAATACCAGCTCAGCACAGCTGAACTCCAGAGTAAGTGAAACAGGATGACTCCACCTGTTTGAGGGGGTGATTCTTGTTATGTTGACATTCCTCTGGGTGGTTAGTGATGTTGGTATCTCGTGGTTTCACTCCTCTGTTGTACAGTTCTCCTCCCAGCTGTGGGTGTATGCAAGGCACACCTGTGTTGCAGCTCCTCCTAACAGCATGGTCAAGCAGTGTGGAGGTCAGTGTGGACTGCAGAACCTGCCTAAGAAACTGGGTGTCTACTCAAGCAATTAAACTGCGTGGAGTCTGCAGCAAAGCTCTAACTGGTGTCTGAGCCACCCAGCTGAGAGCTGGCAGGCAGTTGTTCATATGGCAGTAGTGTGGGTGAGGCTCCAGAGAAGGTGTGGAATAAGTAGTAAATACAGAAGTGCCCCAAGAATACAGCAGGCTGTTGAGGTTTTAAAGCTATGGGGAAGATAAGGTTTTCGGGCAACTCTTACTCTCCCCGAAGATATCTAAGAAGCCCTGGGGGCCTGGATCCTGTTTTCTGAGGAGCCTAGCAGCACAGTTATCACTTAAAATATAACAGCTAGGCCTCTGGGTATGTTAAGCTCTTTGGAAACTGTTTCCTTCTGTCTAGCCTTGTGCCTAGGTTCTCCTCCTTCTCCAGCAGAGAGCCAGATTCCCCTTCTGAAATGTGGTCTCTCTTTCCCTTCATTCCAGAGACTCTGGCCACCAATTTGAGCAAGTAGAGGAGGAAATGTCTCGTTAATGTTTGTGCACAGGGAGCACTGGACAGAAAGTCTTTCCTAGAGGTAATCTCTGAATAGGAATATTTAATTTCAGTTTCATTCCACTAAAATGTATTTACATTTAAACATTATTGGGAAAGTAATTTTAAAAACGTTGCCTTGATTATAGGAGCTCTCCTCTTATTGTTGAGGCAATTACACAGTTATTCTGCTCTTTTAGGGTGACACACAGCAGACAGGTAACCACAGATAATGCTACTGTGGAGAGCCAGTCATACAAGATCACTTACTCAGTGAGTTCTTGTTTTGCAAGATTAAGTAACTGCACTTATTAGTATGAGAGGATCAATGCTTCTAATAGTTTTGGAATAATTTCACCTTCACTAAGAAAGAGTTTGGCTCATCAGGGACTGAATACAAAGTGGCTGTTCCCTTGGGCTATTTCCTACTATGGAGCATCTAGATGATACTGTTATGTTTATGTGTAGGGTTCCTCTTTCCCTGCAAGGGGCTTCTTGCTGAGTCCATTTCAATTTGGGTTGGTCCTGGCTGAACCACAGATTACAGCAAGATGTTTTTCATTAAAAATTGAATGAAGCTAAAGTAAGCCACAGATCTGTTTCACAATATTCCTTTCCTTAGTGAAGGAAGGAAGGAAGGAAGGAAGACCTTCATAATTGTAGACAAATTGCACGTAACCACATTAAAAAAGAATTTTGCTTCCTGGAGATACTGAAGTATCAGTGATTTTGGCTTTCATTTATATTTAGGTCCCTTTTATCCTCTTGCTTTCTTTTCTGCTTAGTTCTATATTAACCACTTGCTTGGGGGAACTAATGCTGATTCTATTTCAGCTGAAGGAGTGCAGATTGCCTATCCAACCCATGTGAACTGGGAGTTGTTTTTAGGCCTCTAATTTGTCTTTGCTGATTTAATTTCTTTCATCAGTAATTAACACTGCATTATCACAACTTTTCATTTTTTCCCCCTGCATTTATCTTTCCTTGTGAGAGCAGCAGATGTAAGAAATAACACACGTTTCACCCTTGTGGTAACTCTACCATCTTTCAGTAGGGTGGCTTTGGGGAGGCTTTCATCTGAAAGCCATTAACAATGAATTCTTATTAAAAGCTGAACATAAATTGGAGATGGTGTGCTCTCATTACAGGCCATGGGAGGTCTGATTTTGCTACTGGTGGCAGCAAAACTGTGTGTTTTGTCTTCCTTTTGCTTCTATCCCCGCTAGTCTTTTTCCACCTGGCCTATGCAAATTTTTGTTCATAGTAGGAATTTGTTTCCTACTATGATTTTCTGCTGTGCAGACCACAAGGGTGGCATGGTCTTTGTGGTGTCCCTTATATGCTAACAGAAAATAAAAAATTTGAGACTTTTAGGCTAATTGTGCTGTTTCTATTTCATATTGTATCATAATGATGAATGTCAACTAAGCACATAAATTTTGCTAACCTTTGCAGCCTGTACCAGCTGTACTGTGCACTGGTTCCAAGCTTCATGCTTTTTGACTCCTGATTGAATCAAGTCCTGTAGCTTAGCTGCTGTGCTGCTTAAGAGTCTGGAAAATTAAAAAACAAAACAAAACAAAAAACAACAGCATAATACTTGTATATAAATATAGCAGCCCACATGTGCTCATTTCATATTCAGACTTGTGCATGATCAAATGCCAAAATGGCATTTCAACATTTGAATTGAGAGAAGTTTGATTATGCAAAATCTGCATCCAGACCAGCCAGGTACTAAAGGATTTCTGCTTTTACCTTCCATTATAGCTTACTGGGGTTCTTCTGAGTTTTTCTTAAGTTGCGTTTAAGGACAGCTTGCAAAACAAAATAAAGCAATGACAATATTAGATTATGTTGTCTCTGCTTTTCTAAATGGGGATCCAAATCCTGCTCCCATTTACAGCAAAGCTTTCAGAGGATGGCTGTGTTTTTATACCAGTTTGAATGACAGTGGGATCGCTTATCTGTTTACTTGACTTTCAAAGATGACACCTGTATGACCCATAATACTAATGAGACCATGTGCGATACCATTCTGAACTGAATAGTTGAATGAGTAGTTGAAAGGCTACAGAATGAATGATAGGCTTTGTGTTTGCTGTGGTATTAATTGAACACAAATGTCATTTTTTCAGGTACGTGACATTTTAACTTGCTGTATAGGACTGCACAAGGTCCAATTGCCTAAAGGTGTTACTGGATGACAACTCAGTGATGTGGTCTGGGATTTACTTGAGTGGTGTCATCAGCTTTGTACAGAATCAACTCTCTAATATAGTTTTTATGCAGCACATGGCTAAGAAACTTTTGATGTTCTGAACATGAAAGTTTCATATTAAACATTTGACACGGCTGTTAAACCTGTCTGAGGGGTTACGGCTTCATTTTCAGGAGCAGATGGTGCCAATTCTTGTGGAATTCGTTATTCTACCTCCCTTTAAATCAATGAAGAAGCTGAGCTCTTAACACATTTCTGCTGTCAAACAGAGAAACCTTCTTTCCCGTCCTCTGTACTGACCTGATTGCTGTGTGTTGGTAGGCCTCCACATAAATGTCTGGATTGAGAAAATCCAACTTGTTCTTGGCTGGACACTTCCCAGGTTTCACTGCAGCCAGATAAGTGACAGATTGTGGAACAGGCTGTCCAGCACTAGCTGCTGCGAAGCACTTAACCAGGAACCTGGGAAGAACATAAAAAATCAGAACAGTCCACTGTCATGATCTCCATACACCACATGGACATGCAAAAAGTAGAGTGGGGCTTCCCTGGACTGGGTGAGAAACAGAGAAGTGTGACCTATCCCATCAGTGGTCCAAAAGGGACTGAACAAAGGGATTGAACCAGTGATGTCCTTTAGTTTTGCATAGTACTTGTAGTCTGATCTGTGATGGGTCTCAGGGGTAGCCTGTTCACTATATTTAATGTTACAGCAAATCTATAGTAATGCTTTTATTTATTTTTTTAAGGAAGGAACTTCCTGTGGCTATTAGCAGCCTCAGCAGCATGAGTATACCCCTTCCCTGGAAGTGTCCAAGGCCAGATTGGATGGGGCTTTGAGCAACCTGATTAAGTGGGAGGTGCCCATGGCAGGGGGGTTGGGATGAGATGATCTTTAGAATCCCTTCTAACCCAAACCATTCTACAATTAGATATATTGTCATCTTTGCAATCTGAGACTCATTACTGGGAGCCTTAATGGTGGCTTGAACACTCAGTCACATAGTAACTGACATGAGGTTCTTTCCTAGTGCTAAACATGCATCCAAAGAGCATTCCCCACTCCCCTATTTTTTTGGCACCTCAGCTATGACCTGGAGTGACTATGTCTGGCCATGGAAGGTTACAGCATTTTTCACCTGACCTTGCTATTGATCCTGTGAGAAATAGCAGTAATGAGTGCAGAAGCGTATGCATGCAAGCACAGAGCTATGTGGTAGCAGCTTTGTCTGTGAGAAGTGTACTGGCTTTCTCCTTCTAGTAAAAAAGCACGTTATTAAAAGTTCAAGCAGATGTGGTTTCTTTCTCTTCTGTTTCATCTGCTCTGGATAATCATCAGTCTGGTGTTCTTGGAAGCATGACTCATCTAGAATCAGTATCCAACAACTTTGCCTTCTCTGCATCAAACTCACTTTACCAATATCATGTTCTATCTGTTGCTTAAAAAATGAAACTACAAAGCTTTTATAGCAATGCTTTTGCTGCGCTACTAGACTAAGAGGAAAATGAGGTTATGCAGAACAGCACCTGCATATGTCCCCAAACCAAAAATAGAAAAGAGAATCCAATTCCCATACACCTCCATGCCTACTAGACAGAAAACATGAATAGTTATGGCCTGAGTTGTATTTTTAGAGGATGCTATGAGAAAGGAGTAGCTGGTTTTACTGGTTTTTGAGAAGAAGTGGTAGAAGCTGAATAAATTAAGGGGCAGGTTTTCATCTGAACAAATTTGAATTGTTACCTGGCAGTTTGCAGGAGCAAAATTGTGTTCTCCCCTTCATAGATACAAGAGGCAACTATTTTAGTGTACAAGGAAGGGAGTCCACTCAGCAGAGAGTAACCATGTCCTCCGCATGCCCTGAGGCAGATCTCCACTCCTGCAGTGCAGTACTGACTAAGCATAGCTTTAAAGCCTGAAGAAGATGCATGAAGCTGTTTAAAAAACAAGTAAAAAAAAACAGATTAATGGTGAAAGTGTTCCAAAGCAATCCTCTGAATATGTTCACATGGGGTAAAGTTTTCTTTTTTGATTTTGCACAATTTCTGGGCATGAGATCCTTTGCATGCCAGTGCAACACCCAGTCCCCAAGCATGCCTCTTGGTTTCTGACTGGGATGCCACACATGCCCGTGCTGGGCATGGTGTGGTTGGCTTACGCATTTTTGGGTTTCTCTCAACCAGCAGTGGCTTTGGCTGCTCTTGTTAGAAGCATGTGTTCAATTTAGGCTTCCAGTTGCAAAATCGTATGTTGTATCTGCAAAGTCACGTTTTTGGTTTTGCCTCTGCATTTTAGATGAAGTTGTGAAATAATGCTTTGCACCACCAGCTACCGGGAACAATGTTTTTATCAAACAAACATGCTTTCCAAGGACACTGCACTCTGCAATAGTTCCCAAAGCCAACAATTTGGGGCGGTAAAGCAAATGCTGTTGCTGACTGGTTGGGGGCCTAGGATAAGGCATTTCATCCTTTACCGCTTCAGCCTTCCCGTTATCTAGTGGTGAGAGGAATGCTTGTCCAGTTTGCTAAAGTACTTTGAGACTTAGGGATGAGAAGGGCAATGTTAAGCGCAAAACAGCTGTCGGAGCCTATCTTGCAGCAGCTCACCTCTGGCAGTGAGTTGAAGTTCCTCTCCTGGATCTCTTTGTAGCCCCTGTCAAACAGCTTGTGCAGATAGTTGTTGATGAAATGGAAGGCATAGGCTGCTGCCAACTGCGGCAACAGTTTCTCTTGCTGGGTCTGGTAGTCAAGGATTTTTGCTTCTTCTTCCCTGTTGGAAGACAGGTGATGAAGTATGGAAAGCATGAACACGCACAGCCACTGTTAGTTCACCTGAATGTTTTTCATTACCAAGAAGCAGTACGTGAGAGGGACTCAGCCATCTGCTTAGTCTCCCTGCTCTCCCCGGCCCTGTGCTGCCAGCTTGCTAAACCGTTAGACAAACAAGCCCAACTAGGAAAAAAGTGATTTTTCTTCTGTGTTGGTGAACCAGACTGTCAGACTGGAAAAGGCTCTGCGTGATCAGTCAGTACAGAGAGGGGGAACAGAGACTGCAGAAGAGGAAGAGGAGGAAGGGCAGCAAGTTGGCAGGTGGTGTAGCCCAGGTGGTGGCACTGCACCCTGAAAAGCTTTTGGTTTTTCAAACTGGATCCTCTGGTTCTGGGTGTAGATAGGAGAATGCCAGCCTCAGCTGATGCTCCTGCGAGGCAGACAGAGGTAACTGTGCCCTGATACTGTTTTCTGTTCAATCTAAAATAGAAGTGATGAGGTTATAATTAAGCTTGTCTTAATAGCTGCACCTATGCTTATTTTTTTGTCAGTTGTTTCAACTTGCTGATTCAAGTAGAAAGCAGAAAATCTTCTTTCAGGTAGAATTACCTTTTGAATGCACAGTTTGATTAAAAACAGTTTCTTCTCTGCTAGGTCAGACTCCTCAGTTTCTTTGAAAGCACTTGAGTGTTAATTATTTTAAGCTTTCTGAGCTTTTTTTTTTTTTAATGCTCTTTGTGGCTTCTGCTGCATTTAGAATATTTAGGACTTCAAGTGATGAAATTGGTTGTCATAATGATTCAGCATGCTGTGTTCCTGTGTTTGGTTTGCATTTGAAACAAACCACGTTCTCATTAGGAGATTTAAGAGAAAATGTTTGAAATCTACTCAAATGAAAATACCTATTTAAAAATTACAGGGATTTTTACCAGACTAAGAACATTCACTGTTGCAAAATGTGGGTATTGGAACTGTTGATGTTGGATACTGTTTTAATGTTGCATCCATTAGTGGGGTGGTATAGAATAGGAATTCAGAAACTTGTCTGTTTTGTCTGGATTCTGCTGAGTTATTGGGAAGCCAGTTGAGAAAAATAGGTTGCCTGTGTGAATTGCTGAGCTATTCAAACTATGAAACTTATCTCAGAAAAATCTGTAAACATATTCTTTTGTCCTTTGACTGAAGCTTATTAATGTAAATATCAGGAGAGCATGTTTGTAATATTCTTCCTGTCTGGGACAGGAAATAAGCCAATGAAAGCTGAAAAGTAGAAATACAGAGTGGTGTGGTAGAACATGCTGTCAGGTCCCCTTCCCACCGCTGCAGGCTTGCATGGCATTACCCAGGATTTAACTTGGACTGCCGGCGAACTGCAGAGTATCTGATGGCAATGGTGCAAGCTTTCATCAGAGGTAGAATAACTTCATCTGAAAGGAGGGAAACACGTACTGTAGTCATAGTGAAATAATTAATCTTCTGTGACCCACGTCTTACATAGGTGCCATCTGGCTGAACCTAGAACAGAGAGAGCATTTTAGATGTCTTCTTTGATACTGCAACTTCTCCCTACAAGGGATGGTTGTGTAAGTTCTGCGTGTAGAATAAAATGAACACTGAAATATTTCACTGAGAGCAGAACTAAATATTTCCATGTGTGATGGGGGAAACCTGTCTGTTTGAAGAGACACATTCTTACTGCTTTTGACTTGGATATCTTCCGCCAACCCCTAACCTTTGAATGTGGAATTCCTGTTGCAGATTTTCACTTAGGATTCAGATAACTTCTACCCTTGATAAAACTTCAGAGACTTGCATACACCTCAAAGGGAGACTTTTGTACTAAATTTAGGC
Organism: Anas acuta; assembly: GCF_963932015.1. Lineage (NCBI taxonomy): Eukaryota > Metazoa > Chordata > Aves > Anseriformes > Anatidae > Anas > Anas acuta. The sequence continues at coordinate 9,287,055 of NC_088989.1, read as the reverse complement.
AGGTCGCTGTCGTCTCTCTGGCTGTGTGAAGAGAGTCTGATTGGTGAGTCTGTGATTTGAATGCCGTACATACCTCACAAAACTTGTTCAGCATGTTCTCTCTGGGGATGCGCACATTCTGCAGCATGAGGTAGCCATTGTCAATGTGCTCAAAATTCATTTTGGGACCAATGTCTCCTGCAGTTATGCCTGCAGCATAAGAAAACAGCCCGTTTATTTCCACCTGAACTTTTTTTTTTCTTTTTCTTTTCTCAAGTTTGCAGCAGGCTGGGGATCCCAAAGGAAGGGCATGTTCAGTTTTCCTTCCTCCTCAACATGGTTGATCTCGCCTGAGGGATGCAACAAGCATTTGAGTGCTTTGTAGTAGCTTGTTTCCATAATCCTGCTATGGTGCTGGCTGGGGTCAGAACTGAGGTGTTAATGCAGAAGTGGTCAAAGCCACCCAGGATTCTGGTTAAGAACAGGGCTCTGCATTTGCCTAGGGATGCAATAAATCTTCCTTTAGATAAAAAGGCTGTGGTTTGGCAACTATAGCCATCTCTGCTTGCTCTCACTGAGCCGAGTGTTTTAGAAAGCATTTATGGACAAAACAAGCAGAGCACCTGCAGAAGTGCTACAGTGTGTGGCAGTGTTTACCTGGGCACAGTGAATGGTCCTTAAGGCTGCGTATCTGCACGATGAAGGGATGCACGCCGTAGCATTTCCCATGCACGTAGAGCTGAGCAAAGACCACTGTATGGGTTGCTGACCTTCCCACTGTGAGGAGAAAAACAGCCACATTGCCTTGAGACAAGGCATGGTAAAAACACTTTCACAGTTCACAGCAGTCAATGCTAATTGTGCACTGGGTGTTGCCCAATGTCACACCCACCCCTGGCGTGGGTCAGGGTGGGTGTGATCCACAGGTGCTGGAAGCTGGAGAATGCCTAAATCTGCATTCTGAGCTGCTCTTGGCTCACAGAAGTCACATAATGAAGCCTGGATGACGAGTCTGCATCACCAGATGGGGAAAAAATAACAAAAGTTCACGCGTTACTGAGGGAATGGGAAGTGCTGTCTGTGTCTGTTCTGAGTAACTCCAGTTGTTACTGGAGACGCTGGGTTTGTATGGGGAGTGTTGCTGTCAGACCCTGGGGCACTGCAGGTGTGGTGCTGCAAGGGGAGAATGGGAAGTACAAAATGATGGTGGTGCTCTGCACCTGTGTACTTCCCCAATGTTAGGGAACAAAGGGAAAAAAAACAACAACTATATGGTGAAAATAAAAAGGCAATGCTCAAGCTGTTATACAAGTCCTCCTGCAAAAGAGAGAAATGTATCTCAGTGCTCCTCCAGTTACCATGATGTGCTCTGTTCCCTTGTGCAGGGGTGCCTGGGGTGCACATCGTGCTCCTTCGTTTGGGAGGTCTGGGAGACCTGCCCTCCCAGGGCTGCAGGGAGATTGTCTCAGTTGTGCCCAGTTGGTGCTGACCAAGTCATCAGACACAGCAGGTAAGTGTTTGATGCAGCTATTAACGATTGTCTGATTTATTTTATTTCCTGTGAAATACCTTCCTAAGGGAGCCAGTATTTTCACTCTTGAATTCTTCATGCTGAGCCTGCCTGTTCTTAGGGATTATCTGCCCACAGCTTTTGGTTGTCTGAGTTTTATTTACAGAGAAGAGGAGATTGATTCTTGCAGAAGCAGGCATTTTCAAGGGCTTTAATAGATAATGGCGGCTTCTTTCTGGCCTTTAAACTTGTATAAAGCCCTAACATCTCTTACTTGCCTCTAGATGTTTGCATCTCTTATTGAAGTCCTCTGCTGGCACCTGGGCCCTCAAACATGGAGCTTAAGCAATACAGGCTGAGGAACTGGAGGAAGCAAATGAGGAAAACCAAACTATTGTGTGGTACTTACTGTCCCCAGGCCACCACTTCATTGCAGAGATCTTTGGTGTGTTCAGTATAAACTCCTGTGTAGTGGTATCAAAGACTGCTGTTGTTTCCAAACCCTGAAGATAAGTTCCTTTAAAAAAAAAATACAAAAATCTCCTGGTGCATCACAAGGGTGATTAGAGAGAGGGGAAGCTCCCTGGAAGCTGGTGTATGTATAATCAGGCTTTTGGGGTTTATTCTTCTGGTGAGAATCATGAAATAATTCCCCAGTAGCCCCCCAGCACACCATCTCCTGCAGAGATTTCTTGAGCCAAATTGTACTTAGGCAAGCTGCCTGGCTAGTGGTGACTGTCCCCTCTAGCCAGTGTGACTGCCTGGCATCTAACCATAAGCTTTCACCCTAGCTCTTGTTATTTTTTTCCACAATGGTGAAACCCAAACGAGGCATCTTCAGCTTGCTGAGGAAGCAAAGGTGTCCTTTTTTTCCCCAGCCACCCCCCTTCAGTGACGCACAGACAACTTGAACTCAGCTCCCCTGAGAATCTGAGCCAGGGCCTTTCATCCTACAGAAACACTGTGACCTCCCTGTAGCCTTACCGTGTCCCAGTTCAGTCTGGGCATAGCTTCCTATGAGCTGGTGTTTAGTGGCAAGAGGAATCCATTTGGCAACCTGTTCGTCAGAGCCCAGGACCGAAATACTTCTCATGAAGACACGGTGAAGGAGAAATGCCACGTCTCCTGCAACCGCCCTGGGGAGAAGGCACAAGTGGTGCTTTTACACTGATGAAGTTCCAGGGATGTGATTAATGCGGCACTGACGTGGTGGCAGTCACTAGGCAGTACCACCTGCTGAATTTTGATTTCTGCGTTGTCATACTCAACACAACGTGCAGCATCAGTACAGCATTGCAGGAAAAGTGTTCTTTCAAGCTGGTTTTGTTCCTTCTTTCATAACATACTTTGCTTAAATGTCACTAGCTCATTATTTTACTTGCTCTTGGAGGAATTAGCTGTTATGAGTAGCAGATGCTGAGCTCCTAAAACACAAAGCCCAGCTCCATCAGTCCTGTGTCTCTGATAGCTCTGTAAACCCTTCATCTTTTTTTGGCTTCACAGGATTTTTTTTCCTGATTATTGAAATCCCATTCTAAGGCAGAGCTAAAAAAATAAAAATAAATAAAAATAAGCCTCCCCCACCCTAAAGCATGGTAGGCTAAATTACTTCCCATTCTGGAGAAACATCTCAGTACGTTGGCTTGTTCCCTGTACTCTTCCCTAGATGTTAGCTGTTGGTTACTGTCAGAGACAAAATATGGGGATTCATGGGGCTTTGGCCTGACTTGATGTGTTTTTTCTTGTGGAAAAATGTAAATCCATCCTGTAACACCTGTTTTAGTGTCTGGTCAGGTCCTTTGCCATCTGCCTGGCCAATAGGGCTACATGCATCCTAAAAAGCACCACTGCTGAAGTTGTCTATGGCAACTTTGGCACAGTGATTTCCATGGTGCAAATCTGATACTCATTTGCTTTAAGCTTTTTCTTTTTTGTAAGAAACCCTAAGAAAATACGGAATACAGAATATGGTTAAATCACCTCACAGATATGAGTACAAGTGCTCTCACACCTAAAAATAAGCGCCTCTGCTGTTCTCATTAGCTTGGCTTTACTGCAGTGCTCTCAGAAGTGTCCTTTTCTAGACAGGTAGCTTTTATTTTTAACAAATGACTGTGAGCTTTCTTTTATACTGGACCTGAGAGAGAATCGGTTGCGTTGAAAAAGTGGGGAAAACTATGAACAAAGAAGTTAAAGGGAAATTGCTTTGATTTACAGAGATAAATTTAATAAACCCCCTGGCAGCCCATCCAGAAATAATGCTACTGTATCTGTGATTTCAAAGCTGACTTTTAAATGTGTGTAAGTGATTCAGCCTGTCCAGCACCAGGACTTTTGTCATTGAGAAGTTATTGCTTGCCTTGTATTTCATAAGAAAAGAGCTGTCCTTCCACGCAGCCTGTGTTCTTAATACAGCAAAATACGATCACACAAGGCTGGCACTGCTGAAGCTCTTGGCATCAGGGGGCCTGATGACAGCAAGCATAGGTAGGACAGACTGTTGAGTTTTCTGAGGTTTTTAAAATTTGGGATATCTTTATTCTGAGAGAGGAGCAAAGAAGTGCTTTTTATTGGGAATGTAATTATCAAGTAAAAGAGCTCTTGATGGAAAATTTCCCATTTACCACTGTAGGAGGCATAGCTTAGAATTATAATCTTTCATATGATGAAATATTGGAAAGTGACTTTGAGCGTCACTGATGATTTGTAAGGTGCAGACATTGCTCTTTTGAAAGAGGCTTTTCAACTTGCCCCTTCTGACTGACAGTGCAACCCCACCAAACTGGCAGCGTGCACTGGGCAATAGTAAGCTTACCTCTGCTTAGTAAAGGGGGAGAGAAGGTGGGGCAAACAATTACAAAGTGGCACTCAACTCCATGCAGAACATTAAGAAAAAAATGTGAGGCATTTTATTCCATTTACCTACAAAATAAATGGTGTTTCCTTGTTGTTTGTTTTTAATTCAATATGGGTTTTCTAGGTAACGAAAACGTAATGTTAACTTTGTCTGGAAGTCAGTAACATAACTGGAACAGTAACACTTAATGGCTGAGGACAAGTATGAGAGCTATGGCACAAGTAAAAACTTGCTGAAGTGAATATATCACGTTGGTGATGTGAACTGCTGTGATCTATCAAGCTGGGTCTGTGTGCTGCTCTTTGAGAAGTTCCCTGATGAGTATAACAATTTTCCCTTTACCCAAGCATGCTGCTGAAGTGAAAACCTGCAGCATGTTTGTATCAAAACCTGATCTGTTGACAGTTGGCCTGTCCCGACCTTTGATCAAGCTGATTCTTGTTGGCAAGCAAACCTTTTAACCAAAAGTTACTTGTACATTTATTAAAAAAAAAAAAAAAAAGGTCACCTGTAGATATATATAAATTCAGGTCCATCCTCTCTCCATCCCATCTCATGCATCTTTTTTTGGAGGTGAACGGCCTTTCTGACTGCTGCTTCATACCTCTCATTCTGGGTTTGGAAATATTGATTTTCTCTGCTAAATACAGGGTCGCGCTCGATCACTTCAACTGTAAAGCAACATGAAGAGTTTATCTGTGTGGGCTGGAGAGCAGCAGGTAGCACCTCAGAGTCCCTGCCATGGAGCCTTGTCCCTGGGGGTTTGGTGGGGTGGCAGAGAGGCACATCTCCTGTGCTTTAGATCCGACTCTTTTACCTCCACATCTGAACCTGGCTTCAACCCAATACAAAGCTGCCCTTGCTGTTTTCCTGTGCCAGCAGCAGGGCTGTGCTCACTGCACCGCAGAGCAGGTGCAGGGTCCCCGCCGGCACCCTAGAGCCCACCAGCGCTCAGCATGCAGGAAGTGCCTTTCTGCCTCGGGTAGAGAACATCATGAATCCATGTGCATGATGTTCTCGTGTACATGAAGCATGCAATCCTACTGACCTTGATCCTTTCTCATCTGATCACAGTATAATGTAGGTTTAATTATCCCTGGAGGTGTTCAAGACCAGGTCAGATGAGACCCTGAGCAACCTGATCTAGTGGGTGGCATCCCTGCCTATGGCAGGGAGGTTGGCACAGGATGATCTTTAAGGTCGCTTCCAACCTGACCCATTATTTGATAATTACAGAGACAAAAGCAAACAGCACCCCTGGTGCACGCCAGTTATGCCACCTGCACAAGGAGATCCCTATTGATACAAGCCTCTTGCTGGGAAGGGTCATCCAGCTGCGATCACAGCGTGATGTGTGTCGCTGTGAAGCACCCCTAGCCCCAGTGCTGGGGCAGATGCCCACCTACATGACTCTCGGTCACTGTATCCCAGTTTAACCTGCCTTGGCAGAGAGTTTGGGAATGAGAACGGGGATGGGGAAAGGCTTCAAAGTGGCTGTGGAAAAGTTGCGTTGATTTACACACGCAAGGGACCTTAACTCCATGCTCCTACGCTCTTTGAAGGCAGTAAGCGAGCACCTGGGAGTACAAAATCCACCATGCAAAGTGGCAGAAAGAGCAGGAGCATGGCACCTTGCTACCTACCCGCAGCCACCACCCAAAGGCTCACTCACCGACCGCCCTCCGCACCCGCGTGTGCTCAGCTCCGCCGTCCAGCAAGGTGGTCAGCCCCTCCACGCTGAAGGAGGCCGTCTGCCTCTCGCTGGCAAGGTCAGGATTCACGCTGCCAAGGCCGATGCCCTGTGCGTATTTGCTGGTGCCCAGCAGAGCCATCCTGACGGCTGGAAGTGATGGGGCTGGTTAGTCGTTGGCACACCTTTAATCAGCTGCGCAGCAAAGAGTGGGTTTAGCCCCAATGGATTTGCCCACACTAGGGGCTGGTGCAGGCAGGTGGGCTGGCCCTGGGCATGGCTTGCACAGGGCCACTTTCTGCAACTATTACAGAGCGCCGCAGTCAGCAAGATTAGGTGTACTTTGTACACAAACAGGCAGGCTTCCATGCTGGTTTAAAAAAAGAAGCCCTGCCTTGTCCTTGTTGCAATGGGAGTGGAAAGAGAGAGCTTGGGGCGCTTCGAGACCTCAAAACATGTGTTGTATGAGCTTTTTATTTAACAAACTCTTCACTTTCGTCACCTCGTCCTTTCCCAACGTTGTGAGAAGAGTCCGGACTTGCACGTTGCACAAATATGTGTTAACGGTGACAGCAATCCCAGCCCCTGCCCCGTCCCCTCCCCAGGATAAGCTGTGACCTTCCAGTGCCTGTTGCAGCAGGGGGTGTTAGTAGTAGCAACAACACTGAGGGGAGGGAGCGTTACTAACAACAACAAGCATTAATAACAATAAAAATGCGATGGGGAGGAGCAGCTCCTTCTCTGGGCGGAGAGCTGCCTGCCTTGCCACGCATTTTTTGGGGGGCAATACCACAAAAAGTTGGATCTCTGAGGGCTTTGCACCGCCTCTCCCACTCCGCGCCCGGGCCTGCCGCCCCGCTCCCTGCCCGCGGCCGGCCATGGCGGCAGCCGCCCCCTACCTGCTCTCGGGGCCTGCCCGGTCGCGGCTGCCGCTGCTCCCGGGGCCGGGGCCCTCGTCGCCGGGGGAGGCAGCGCCCGCCCCTCTCGGGGCGTGTTGCTGAGGCCGGGGCCGGGCCCTGGCGGTGGGACGGCGGCTGCCGGGCTGCGGCGGGCTGGGCCTCGGGAGTAACGCGGCCTTTCTGCGCGGTGGGGGCAGAGCGTGGCCCCCACGAGCTGCTCGGCCACCTGCCCGTGTCCCAGTGTCTTTATATATATACGTTTTTAATAAATAAAACTAAAATCGCACGAAGCACCCTTATTCTGGATAGGAAGCCAGGCGTGCTGGCATGAAGAGGGGAATTTGCCACTTGCTTTGGGGACTTTTCGTTCCCTCTGTGATCCCAGTGACCTTCCTTGATTTAGCAGGGGTTAGATGTGGGTTGTGGTTGTTGCTAGAGCTGCTGTAAAACGTTTATCAAATAACAAGGTGAGCTCGGTAGCATCAGGATTATTTTTCAGTCCAAAACTGAGTTTTTAAATTAAAGCCAAGGGCAACGTGTCTCCTTGGCATTGAGTTGTACCCTGCCAGGCAGGAGGGCGTGTTTGGCCAGTTCGAAATTAAACACATGGGAAGTTTTCGGTAAGAGAGCTTCCACACAAAGCCAGATCCTGCATTTTTGTGCCCTAAGGCTTTCAGCAGATTGAGATGAAGTTTAGGGCTAAGCAACGAATGCAGTGTTGGGTACAGATGGAAACAGCTTGTTGATGAGTAAGTTAACACAGCGCTGATGAACGAGTCACTGTCAGACTTAAGTGGTTTTTATGTTCAATCAGTTTATTTGGCTGTTGTCTGCTTGCATCCTTGGAGCCTTTTCAGTTCCTTGTGGAAAAGAGCAAAAAATACAACCAGTTTAGTTTGTTTCTTCAGAAGTGTCCACATTAAACAGAGCAGTGACAGTTAATGTAGTAGATACACAAATGTAGTATATACGCAAATGTATATAAATGTATAAACACCAACACAATATAAACTATATACCACATAGGAAACATAGTGCAAAAAAATATATATCTTCCATCAATACCCTTATTATCTGTGCCTTCTGGATACATCACATCTATTCAGGAACGTGTTCTAGGGCCATAGAGCGTTAGACCTGAAACGCAGGAATTTGTTTAGGAGGAAACAACATACGAAGACATCTCAGGATCTCATCCTGACCATATCCACACTGGTGTATTTTACATTCTGCTGGGATTGTTGGAGTCCAATGCTCCCTTGGTGCCCAGACAGTGCCACCTCTGTGTTGATTGTAGTGTGACGAATAAGTGTGCGAGGGAGGTGGCCATCAGTTCGTCCAGGCATGGAGAGCTCTGTTTGAGTGAGCTGTGGGTTTTAATCCAACTAAAACATCGCTTCTGAAGCCTCATCACAGGTGGGCTCAAGCATGGGGCGATGCATTGTATATGGAGCTTGGGGCCAGCGCATGGGCTGCCCTACCCTCCCTGTGTCAGGGCTCTCCATTGACTCCACAGCTGGAAGGATCTCTTTTGGTGCTGTTAGCTTATTCTCAGCTAGGACAGTAAGATTTGGCCCTCCCTTTCACTTCTGGACAACCAACTCCCTCTCAGCAGTGCCAGACTGCAAAGGTATGTGGCCCCTCTCCACGCTTGGTGAACACTGAGTTAAAGGAAGACACCTTGAGTTTTTCAGATTATATCTTCGTATTCAAGAAGACCATGGCAAAATACTTCCAACCTGCTCTGAGCACTCAGTTTGCCCAGGCTTCCCAACCAAGGACTTGCATAAGTGCCCCTGTTGCAGACGGGATGAGCCGATAGCACTGTTTTTGCCGGTGCATATGGAGTGACAGATTGTCTCTTCTGGAGCGCATTTCCATCAGTGGCAAAATTACAAATTAATTTGCTTAATTTTTTGGAGCTCTTTGATCAAGGTTACTTGATCTGTGCCATAACCTCTCACAAAACAACAACTCAGTTTGTTATTTAAACTGATGTTATGGATGGAATATTATAAAGCATTTTCTACAGCTGTGTACAAGCATCCTAAGCAACACAATTTTATCTGTGAGAAATCTGGCTTTTTTCCCCCCCTGAAAAAATGCTCAGTGCTGCTTCTCCCTCACAGTTTTTATCATAGACTATGTGAAAAACTTTACTGTGGGAAAAGACAAAACAAATCCTTTCAGATCTTGTTTGACCCATAGGAACCATATGCACTGGGTTTCTGAAATAAAAACCTGTTTAGAATAAGCATGTTGAGTGAGGGCCCGTGCTGTGAGGTGGGGCTCTTGAGGGCTGGAACTGGGTTAAGGGTTTTTTTATAATGCAAGGCTGTCCAGAAGTCTTATATCTGTGTCGCTTCTCTTGACGCATGATGTGGCTCAGATGTTTTACTCAAGTTGCCAGGTTGAGCAACAATCCTCTGAAATGAAACACCCTGCTGGACCAGAGAGACTAGGGAATGGATTAGTAACTTCTTATTAAACACCCCCTCTCCTTATTAAACACCCCCTCTCCTTAATAAACACCCCCTCTCCTTAATTTACGTATGGATCCGCTGCAGGTGTAGATGGTAGATAGTGTTAATCAGGTATCACCTTCCCAGCTGACTACAGCCATTGACTCTTGCCATTCAAGAACCAATGTTGGAAGGCAGTCGGTGAGTTATGCTGTTCAGGCTTTGTAGCAGGGCTGTGTGAGAACCAAGAAGCTGAGATCTACCTGAAGGAGCAATTGTAGCTCTATATGTGGACACCTCAGGGCACAGGTGCCCCATAAATGTGGTGGCCTCTGTCCATACGTGGTGCAAAGGCACCATCTACTTCAGCTTTGCTCTACCAGCAGCAAGAAGATTTTTAGCCTTGCAGTGTGAGGCAGCACTGACCTCTGGAAGAAGGGATAAGAAGCACTGACAAGTGGCTTTGCAGCAGCATCTTTGTGCAGAGAGGCAAGAAGCAGTTTGTTGCTGCTGGCTCTGCTGCCTGGTCACCGCATGCTTCCACTGACACCCATGCTGAAAGCTCCCGGCTTGTACTTTGTGCATGAAGCATTTTCCTCTCACTCAGGGATTTCATGGGATAGCCCAATATATCTTCTGCCTGAGCACAGGACTGGATAAATAGCTAAATAGCTGTTCACAAGCAGGTTTAAAATGCAAATTAAAGGTGCTCATGAAAACAGTTGAACCTCGCTGGCCGTTGCTGAGCTGGTGTGGGCACACAGGGGTTGATTTTTTCGTTGTTTAATGGCAGAGCCGTGCTGCTGGGACACACAGCCTCAGCAAGGCTGGACTCATGTAGTGGCATGATGCCAGTAACTCTTGGGAAAGCCCTTACAGTCACCTGGGCTGTTCTCAGTGACGCACAGATTGTCCCTTGCGCTATCCCACTGGGTTCCCAGAGTTGCAGCTGCCCTCCTATTGTCCCCAGCTTGGTGAGCCCACCTCTGGGGAGATGTGGGGTCCCCCAAACCTGTGGGAATGCCCATCCCTCCTTGCATGGTCACTGTGCCTCAAGGGTTAACCAAGAGTTAGCTGGAAGTTAGTGTGCACCCACAGTCTGGGAGGAAAGGGGCATTGCTTCTCTCTGCATCTCCTCGCCTGAGTACTTCTTCAGTGCATGCTGCACCTTTTCCACCATAAGACCTTCCTGGGATGAGAAAACCTTTTTGTGCCTTCTACTGGAGCAAGTGTTAATAACTGTAAGTAGCCCCAAAGATGCGGCTTTGAATGTCCACCATGTACAGAGATGTCAGCCTTGGTAGGATCTCCAGTGAGTTTTGGCAGAAGCTATGCTGCTTTCTCTTCCCCAGTCACTGTTGATGTTCTTCTCAGGTTTTCTTTTACTTTAATGAATTCTGGAGCATGGTCTTCCTCCTTCTCCTGCTCTTTCTCCAGCTGTAATAAAGAGGAGTCACCGTTATCTGTGTCTGCTACAGGACAGAAGTGCATTAGCTACATTAAAAGTCTGAGTTCATTATTGCTGAGTGTCCAGATATTATTGCCCAGAATTGAATAACTGTGTAAGTGCACATGGCAGTGCTCTCTTTTTCCAAACCATTAAGAGCCACATTCACCCATAGCTTCTTTTTCTGGCCCACTGGAGCATCTATTTTTCCCTCCAGGGAGGAACCTCTCCAGCACGTAAGCAGGGATTGCCTCTCTGTAGAGCTGTCATGGCAGAGGGAGGAAGAGGTTTCAGTCCCTCTGGGTACAGGAGGCCTGTGAGCCTGGGGAATGTTCTCAGCTTTAGGTTATCATCTAAAGGGGAGTAACTCATTGTGCTGCCTCACTTCGATGTGCAAAGCCTTTATGGCTCTGCCCCTAAACTGCCTTGTTTTGTATTCCTGATTCTTCTCTGAGAGGGTCAGGCTTTGATTTTCTGGTGGTCTTGGCTTGGCTGATATGATTAAAAGGGAGCTGTTGTGCCATTAATTAAATAAACCATTGACATCCATCTTTAGTGCAAATACTGACAAGTAGGACAGGGAATGAATTTATTTTCAGAGGCAGCAAGCTGACTGGCTGCTTGCAGCTATTTCAGTGGTGGACAAGCACAGAGAGCAACAGAGGGCACCCCATGGGACCAGGAGGAGACACAGTGCCAGGGACACATGGAGGTGACATGAGCTAGGTGGGTCTGATTGTGAGGAAGAGGCAGTGCAGCTGCATAGGATGGCAGAGGGATGCACCCTGGCTTTTGTTTTATGGAGGGGTGTCAGCACTATTCCTTGAATTGAGCCGTAGCCAAGCCATCTCACGGGGTGGTTAGGATAACCTGGGGATGACTGACAACTTGGTTCTACCTGATCCAGCCTCTGGTGCCTCTTTAGCAGCTCCTTTTCAAAGGGTGACTGCAACTTCTTTGCCTCTTCCTCTTCCTTCTTCTGTCTGAAGAGCTGGTTTCGCCGTCGGTGCTCGAGCACCCGCTGCAGCTCTGGCTTGCTCTCCACACCCAAGCCTCTGTGGATCAAAAACAGATAAATCAGGGCTGGAGCTGCTGCACTGAGTGTGACCTTGCCCTCCTGGCAGCCCCAAACCCTTCTCGCTCCTGACACCAAGGTGCCACAGCTTTCCGTGCAGGAATGGAAATTGCTGTTCTGTTGGCTTGTGCTGGTTTTAGCATTATTTACGTGGGTGACGGCTTCAGCTGCACTGAAGGAATTTTAAATAATGAAGATTTTTTTTTCCACCAGCAGGGGTAGTCATTGAACTGCAGTAATTGTCCTGGCAGCTCGCATCCCAGGTTTGCTTCAGAGCTGAGGGTTGAGCTGATTGCTGAGCGATCCCTGTTCACGTGGAGAGCTTGGGCTGAGAGGCCAGAAGGAGAAGTCCTCTCCTGAGGTGGGTACCTGGCTCCCCTTCATCTCCCAACACATCCCAAGCAAAGCTGCGTTGGTGGTGGGATCACTGGAAATGAGCTATGGCAAGGACACAGGCAAGGCTTAAATACCTGGCAAAGAGCTGAAAGGAGAACTCCAAACTAATTTCAGAAACTTAACTCTTTGAATGTTGCCATACCTGAATTTAAGCACTAAGGTTTGTCTCCTACATCTCACCCTGACCAATTTCCTACCAGCTTCTGCCCCCTAAAAGCAGCATGGACGTGGCCATGCAGGTAGTCAAAGCTTTGCTGGCCTCCGGGCAGACTCCATTGCAACTGCATGTTTTTTGTGTTGCAGAAGAACAGATTATTAAGAGATCAAGGTTGCTTTTAAACAGGTTATCTTCTGCAATGGCAAGTGCAACATAAGTAATTTTGCAAGAAAATACAGAAGTAGATGTAGTTGGCTGAAGTAATGTTTTAAAGAGGACTTGAAGACATTGTAGCTGTTGCGTGGGGAAGGACCAGACCCTGACTACTTTCCTGGTCTGGGTTTAACACTCGTTAAAATCAGGAGGCTGAGAATATTTCAGGTCCTAAAAAAAAGTCACAGGAGAGGTGTTGTAACATGGGGATGCCTGGGGTTCCTGCGGCAGAGATGGCTTTTTCAAGGCTGGAGGCCTGCCTTGGGTTGCTGGAGGCACAGAGTTTGCAATGTTGTCTTTGGATTTATTACTGCTCTTTGGTTTAATCAGCCTGTGTTGTTAGTACCCAGAGGTGTTGACTAAGGTAAGGGTTTTGTTGCAGAAGCCACTGCTGTGGGTTGCTTCCTGTTTCTGCCTAAGGGGAAAAAGCAAAGCAGAAATGGGAGCAAACACTGATCCTTCTCTCTCCTCTCCTGCCCTCCACAGGACCATGCAGCAGAGAGCAAAGCTGTTGGATTTGCTGGTGACTTAAGGAAATTCATCGATGCTACTCTTCCATCCCTCTGGCAGACCAGTGCCAGCTCTCTGGCTGCTGTGAACCCACACCAGTGCTGCCAGCATCAATCGTCCTGGGAGCCAAGAGAGACTCACCAAGAGAGACTTTAAACTGATCTGGCTCTGACCAGGCTCTAAGCTGGATGAGTAAAGGCTTGATCTCTTCCTGCTTTTAAACAAAAAATAAAATAAAAATCTTTGGTTAAACATATTTTATTAAAAATCCCAACAAGAAGAAACCAGCCCAGATGGATTGTTGTTTGCTGTGGGATTTGCTCCACACATTCGCTGAAAATCATTTGGGAGGCCAGAGCTGTAGCAGGCTTGAACTGCTGCCTCAGGCAGCGCCTGTCCCTGAGCCATGCAGCACCAAAGGACAGGGGCTGGGGACACAGGGTGTCCGTGTTGGGGCTCCTGCCAGCTCCTGATGGCACGTGTGGGTACGCTATGGTGACAGGCACAGGGCTCAAGGCCAAAGTGCTGATGCCACTTGGCATTTGCCAGTTTGAGGTTTAGCCCGGTGCCCCACGTCTGCTGCTGTTCATCTCTGCTGCCTTCACTGCAGGAACGTCTTGGTGCTTTGTTCCATGGGGGTTAAACTGGAATAATGTTCTGGGAGATCCAGGCTAAGGTTGCTGGGTGAACCTTTAACTGGGCAGCATCACTAGGTGGGGTATGGTTGCTGTCAAGACAGGGTTTTAAAAATACCTGGCTGGTTTAGTTGGCTCTGCCTTGATGCTGGAGAATGGCCTGGGCACGGTCCCTGTAATTTTTCTGCTTCTGTGAAAGTCAAATCCAAGCTGAGCCCAGGCAGTGCCAGAACTGGGTAATGCACCCTACTGGCAGGCGTGATTGTTTGCCCAATTAACGCATGTGTCTGGTTCTCGTGATGAGAGCAGTCATTTCGAACAGAGGCTCTGCTCCTTTTAATTAGGGAGTCAAAGTGTGATCATGTCAGAATATTTCATGGTGTTCAGATCATTTTAATATAAAGCCAGCCGATTTCTTGCTGTGCTAGACAGGCTCTAAACTGAGCATGCTTTTGTTGCACTTGGGTTCAGACACTTTCCACAAGGGGCTGATATGGAGGTAGGTTCTCAGACCCTGGCGTCATTATCCTGATGTTGTATCCGTACCCCCAAAGACTTAAACTGGGGTGATGGGGTGGGGAATAAAGAGATGTGAATACTAGCTGTATCTCTGCCCTAGGCACCTCTTGATTTATAGGGAAGCAGTGATTAGCCTTTTCCACGTACAAATAATCTCACAGCAATGCCCTCACACAGCTCCAGTAGCTGCATCCAGCCTGCACCTCTCACAGCCTCTGGGTTGAATGTAGAGGAGGGCTGCACATTGGGGTGGGCTTGGCAAGAGCTTTGGAAAGGTGGAGATGGCAGAGCAGGGGCCTTTAGTTCTGTTTTTGTTTAAAAATAAGCTGCCACATCAGCAAAAAGGGTTACGTCAGGTTTTACACCATGTTCACATGCAGGTTTATCCTGCCCCTCCTGCATGCAGGCCGTCGCTGGCACTTGTGCCAGGGCTCAGCACCGCAGGCTGTGACCTCCTCTTACCTCTTGTGGTTCATCAGCAGCTCTCTGTGTAGCTCCTGGTGACTCTTCGAGGCTTTGACGGGGTTGAGGAGCTTTTTAGGTTTGATCAGGTCTGGGTTTCCATCTATGTAGTCTGGGTGAGTCAGGATATTCCTGCTGTCGGGATGCTCCCGCTGGATTTCTGTGTACATCGAGGCTGGAAGACAAGAGAGAGAGGTGGCAGGAGAGGTGGCATCTGAGGGGTGCGGGAGCCCTCCAGTGCTCTACTCCCCGGGAAGGCAGCTGTGCTAGGGCATTTTGCAAAGGTTTAAAAAATATTCCCTTTGCTGGGAATATATGTGTATATATATATATATATAATATTCCCTTTGCGTTGTTGGAGAGACACGTATTAATTAGATCACTTCTAAATGACTTGCCAGCCACTCGCTTCGGTGGCTGCAGCATTGAGTGCCAAGGACTAATTAACACAAGATCAGTCCAACTGAGGCTGGGAGCAGCCATACCGTGGGCTGTGCTGGGCTCTGCTCCTGCAGGGGGGGAAGCTGCAGGATTTGGGGGGTCCCAGGAAGCACCAACGTCAGATTTTGGTGAGACCCTGCTGACCTAGAGGCCAGGACCCAGCCCAATGCCAAGGAAAGCATAGCTCACACGTGCAGTAACAATTTGTGTGTTCTGGATGTGAGAACAAGGGCCCGCAATTTTCTGAGTGGTGGCAGCTTGGATTTCAGGCAACCCACAGGGTATTCTTGCTGCTGGTATTTTCCAAGTTCTCTACACTTCTTCTTTACAAAAAAAAATCCCACACAACTATACAAAGGGAGCGCAAAGCACATTGTAAGATGGGATGCATGCAGCGGGCTGTGCTTTAAGTGCAGAGCTGACTGCAATTATTCCAGTGCATGGTCTAATCAGGGGCCCAGGAAAAGCAATTAATTCCTGACTATTCACTTGAGCAATTTGAGAGTTTACCAGTAAGAACAAAAAGTCCCAGAAAAAGGGTGTAGGCAGCTCCACAGCTCCAAGTGTTTCATTATTACAGTATTTTGGGGTACCTAGTGTGAGGCTATATGGATTGATGGAGCAGCAAGGAAAACAGCTTTTGTTCAGTAATATGGTCTCTCTCTCTTATCACAGTCTCATGTACAAAATGAATAAAACCCTTTTAAAAAAGAAATCAATAATAAAAAAAGCACAAGAAAGCAGGCTATGCCATTCTTTCACAGTCAGTAAGTACTCAGCAAATGTAAAGTGGATTGCAATCAAACAGAATTGTGTAAGAAATAATACTGCTGAAGAAATGATTCAATATCAAACAACTTTTCATTGAATGTTAATGTGGCCAGTGCCCTGCTGCTTTGGGAACAAAGGAAAACAGATCAGAGCCCATTACATGAGTGTAATTGGGGTGAATAGTTCGGTACGTATTCAAAGGGTGCTTGGAAGCTGGGACCAGTGATTTCTTGTACCGGGTTATGTTCCCATAGGATCACACGTGGCTGCTGGCAGCAGGGAAGAAGCAGAGTTTTGCTGACTGATGGAAGCACCAGGCTGGATCTCACCCTGCTGCGGCCGGTGCGCGGGCTGGAGAGATGCAGAGCTGCAGAGCAGCCAGAGGTTAAGGCAGCACCATCTGATGGCTGATTTTTGTTACATGAAAGCTGGTTTTTGAACAGTGGAAAGCACACGGGGTTTTTAACCGGGGTAAAATTACTGCGGCTTGTTCTCCTAATTCTTCCCTTTAGGGGGGTCTTCTTTTCCATAGGAAGGAGGCGGACAAAGGACAAGAAAGGAAGGTACAAAAGCAAAGGTTTGTTTTGGTGTGAATGAAATAGATGAGCTTCCATTTCCAGTGACAAAGTGGTGGCTTTATTCTTCTAACAAAACAAGTAAATTTCAAAGAATGCCAAGGGTTTTTAATAGGAGCACCACTGTTGGTCAGCTGTCTGCACAACAGGGTTTTAATCTGGAATCACCCCCAGGATGATCAGGGACTCCCCTGCCCTGGGGGCTGCCTGGTTTTGCAGAATTTTGGGGCAGTGCTGTGGCGAGCCTGGAGGTTTTGAATTGGAGAACGTGGCTATTTATATGTGCTGCATGGCTGAGGTTTGTGAAAAGCAGCAGTGAAAAAAAAACATCAACCTATTTACCAGAGGTAGATGGAGGGATTTTCTCTGAAACTGGTGCAACTGGAGATGTTGGGAAGGAAGGAGTGGGAGGCACTGAGGTAGGCTGGAAGTGTTTCTGCCCAGCTGGCTGGTAAATGAGCATGCAGAAGTCCTTTCAAGGAGTGTAATTTGCCTGAGCAGAACAATGCTGCGGGGGCCAGGACACCACAGGAAGCTTTTAGGTTGGTTGTCGCTGTGCTGGATGTGCCCAGGGGCATGTAGGCGCCCACACAATGATTTGTCTCACTCTGCTGTGTGCTGAGGTTGCTGGAAGGAGCCATGAACCTCCCTCCAGGAACTGCACTTTAAGTCACCATAAGACCGTAGTCTGGAAAAATTTAAGGAATGTCTGTATTTGCATTGACCATTAAAACATAAAAACAAAAACAAACCAAAACATTGCAACCTGAAGCACAGCTTGGGGTTATGCTGGGAGTAAGGACAGGACATTCTTTCTGCAAGCAAAAAGGGATCCTGGGCAGAATGCTCCTCCTGCAGTAGATCTATCATTGAGACCTGATGTAATTCATACCCGTGTATGGGGAGACAGACTGCTATCAGACTGTGTTTTGTCATTATTTATAGTGCTGGAGGTGTAAATCAAACCAGGTCTCTGCGGTGGATTTATAGCAGGATGTCTGTTTTTGCATGATTCGGCCGTAGATCAATGAACAAGCCTCAGCTCTGGCACCTCCTGGGCCACCACCATAAATCGGCGATAGGTGTTAGACATTTTTATATTGTTCTTGGCAAGATATAAACAACAACAACAAAAAAGCATGTGCATTTTTGACACCCTCTGCTGTACTCGGAAAGACAGTGTGACCTTTCAAATAGATCTGCTTTGGACTGTGGCTTTTAAAAAGTAGCTGTGTTTGCTTCAATGAATTTAGTGTTTTGCTTGCTTTTAAATATTTTCCCCTTCCTCATTTCTAGAAGCCCGAGGCTTTCTAGGAAAGCTGCATTTCCAAGTGACTTTCTGTATGTACAAAGCAGGTTTTTGGATGATGAGGCTGGGGCTACTGGCACATCTCTGGACTTCAGGCATGGTGCAGCTCCTCTCCTAGCTGTGGCTATGAAATGAGCTCCCAGCCTTCATCTGCCTCCTGGGAGACCCCACAGGAGATGCTCAGCATCTCAGAGGTGCTGAAAACCCAGCACCCCCTTCCCTGGCCTGTCCCTGGTTGTGGGACTGCCTGGAGGAAAATTATTTTATAATAGCTTGGTCTGCTCTGACATAAAGCAAAGCTCAGGTTCCTGGAAATCCTTATAAATCCCCCAGTTCCTGGGAGACTTTTGATAAAATTGTGAGTCTGCAATTCTGGCCCAAATTCTTTCCACTTCTGATTATGCTTGGCCTCAATCTTTTGGGAAACAGCATAACAGTTTTGGAGAGACATTAAATGCCTTTGAAAACCTGAATGTCACAAATAACACCTTAAATATACCCTCAAGGGGTATAAAGTGTGGTGTGTTGCTTGGGGCACCGGGAGGACAAAGCTCTGAGCCTGCTCCTGCAGAGGACAGGGATGCTCGTGCCCAGGGGCTGGTAAAGCTGCTGGGGATGAGCTGCGCTTCCCTTGCTGCTGTATTTGGGATCAGGGCTTGGAGATGTCCTCCACAAAGCATTTATTTAGGATTTAATGACTTGTCTCTGCGAGGCTGCCCCTCTGTGTTGCGGCTACAGAGTCTGTGCTGCTCCCAGCCGCCGGGATGAAAATAATCCCCAGGAATGTTGTAAGGGGATTATCAGCCCCGGGCAGGGCTGGCAACCAGGGTGCTGCTCTGGCTGCCCAGCTCCAGCCGCCCTTCCCAGGGGGAAAGTACAGAAGGGATTGGAGAGAAAATTGAGTGTTTCCAGTCAATGAGTCTCCGCCGTCTGAAGTGTTTGCAGACTTATTTCTGCTGAGAACTGATTTCCCAACAAGAGTGTCTAGGGAGAGCTTTTCCAATAGTGGCAGAAAATGGCCAAACTGCTCTTGTTAAAAATATTTTATGGGAATACCTTTCTGGGCAGAGAGTGAGCCTCCGTGAAATGTCATCCACATAAAAATAGGCAGAAGGCATTATTCAGGGAATGGGAGTCAGGGCCAGATGTGGTTATTGCTTGTAATTCCGTGAAACCCTGGTAATCGGTGGAAGAGATGAAATGGGGGAAAAATGTGGATTTAAGCTCACAGCCCCAGGTCTGGGTTTGCAGAACCACTGACCTGAGGTTTCCTGGGCAGAAATGGTCACTTAAAATTGTAGCCTCTGGTTTTCTAAGTGCCTGGCATTTGTTCATGATTTTTTTTTTTTTTTTTTAAAGAACTCGCAGATTAATGACGGGCTGCTGAAAGAAGCTGGTCACACACATCCTGCAAGGAATGGGGCTGCAAACCATCGTGCTTAATACAGATCGGTAAAGCTACGTGTAGTTTCAAGCTATTTGCATGAATAATAGGAACTGCAAAATAATCTGAGTTCATGACACATCTGCCTGCAGCAGTGGGAAATCTTCCCTGTTCTGGAGATTTTTTGCCATGCCCAAGAACTTGGTGTTTCTGTTCTGAACTGCCACGGAGTGGTGTCTGCCAGAGAGCAAGCACAAGATGCAGCAGCTCCCTGCAGTGCCGCCAGCTGCCCCAGCACCCAGCTCATCTCCTTTAAAAGCCTCCTCTCACAGAAATGTAGCATTTTCTAAAAAACAAAACTCCAAACAAAAGTTTCTTCATGTTACTGGGATCTTGTTAGGTACATCAGTGCAGAATAGTTTGTGATATGATCTGGGAGAAACTTTTAAAAATGGGGAAGAATTCAATAAATAAATAAATAAATATTTATAATATACATTAAAAAATACATATATATATATATATGTATATATATATTTGTGGATGAGCCCACAGTAGGAAGAAATGGAGCATGGGGAAAATTTCTGAGCTGGATTCAGGGGTACAAAGATCTTGAGGTCTGCACGTATTTTTTATTTTTCCAGGATCTAAGCCCCTTTTCATGGCCATGGCTGCCCTGGTGTTTCCACACCACGGGCTCATCCTGTTTGCTCTCTGGGGAGCCCTCCTCTCCTGAGGATAAGGTTTCCAACCCTTCCTCCCCTCAGGCAGCCCTTGGGAGCTCCTGATCCCCTTCTTGCTTTAAGGATTATAAACACGGTTATAAACAATGACTGTTTGTGGTCAGGACATTTCCATGTTTAAGGTGGAGTTGGAGTTTGGCCATGTGGCCTCTCCCACTGCAGAAGAGGTCATGCATGTTCAGTCCTACAAAGAGCTACGATGGAAGCTGGTCTTTCATATCGGATTCTTGAATTCTTGGCAGTGCCAACTTGCATGACTTTCCTGATGTTAATTAATAGTGCTTTATGAAGGCAGAATAGCTGGGACTGGGGGGACTCTAGAGCTGCCCTCATCCATGTGGGCTTCAAGCAGCTTGTCCTGGCCTTACAAGCTGAGAGATGAATTCTTGCTGGGGCGGACCTCAGCAACACACTGGCAGCACCAGACACCGGCTGCCGTGTGTCTCAGCATCCGTACATGTGGTGCAGACACTGGATCAAACAGAGCAGCTGGGAGCAGGGACTTTGACAGGCGGTGGTGTATCGGAAAGCAGGAGTTGCTTGGGCTCCCCTTCCAAACTCACAGGCGGCCTGGTGACGTGCTGTCTGCTCTAGCAGCACCCCAGGGAGGAAGGCTCTCGGGATACCCGTGTGTTTCTGCTGGCTCAGCATTTCCCTTGCACATTTACAAGTAAAAAACACAGTGGGGTTGTGCCTGCCTCGCAGACCTGAGAAGCACAAACACCCGACCCGTCTCGCTGTTATGCCCCGAGCAAAACATCAGTCCTGCCATCACATTAATGACTGCCACGGCTTCCGGCCCTGGTGATGGAGAATAATAATAATAATAACATGGCAAGCCCAAAGTTTGGCAGATGCTGCTTGTTATCCTCCCCATCCTCATTGTGGTTTTCCTCTCCCCTGGTTCCTGTGGGGTTGGCAGCTTGGAAGCCTCTCATCCCAGGGGCCTGGCACACTCCCCTTGCCTGTCACTGGGCGACTGCGTCTCCGATGAATGATACGCGTGCTCCAGAAAGGAGGCAAAGAGCCTTTGTCTGCTTTTAATCTATGCTTTTAAATAATTAAGCCAGCCTAATTCTGGTATTTATAATGCAATGAGGCAAATGTAACTTGATGTGGCTGCTCTGGGAAATGGGTCCCAGCTATGGGGTCGCTCCTCAGGGCAGAAGGTGCTCACCACCGAAATTCAGAAATTAACCCCACAGGGTTGCAGGGTGAGAAAGGGAAAGACCACCATAATGGAGGTGTAAGAGCAGTGCTTAGTGATGAGCGGCTTTGTAGGGAAAGCAGCAACGTGCCAGCATTTCTGACCCTTCCTCCTGTGAGGGGAGCGAGGGGTTGGGCCCTGCTGTGTCTGTGCTCGCGCTGTCCCTGCTTCCTGCCACCGGTCTCTGCAGATTTTATCATTCTGAGGACACCAACAGGGACAACAAGGCCCTATGTGTCCTGGCCCTGCTTCCCCACAGCACCATCCTGCCTCTGCCCCTGCCCCTGCCCACACAGGGGATGGGGCTGCCACCAGTAAACCCAGTGCCAACACCAGTACAGCCACTGCTCCTCCCAGTCCAACCAGTGCCCCCAGTCCCACCCACTCCTGCTGAGCACCTGTCACCAGCTACAACCACCCCACAGAGGCCCCATAGGAAAGGACCCTGAGAGAGGGATCCTGGCTAGCTGGGGCAAGCCGAGCCCTCTGGTGCTTGAAAGTTTCTGCATGGGCTTGGGCTGGCTGAGGGTGGAAATGCTCGTAGTGTTTAGGCAGCAGCAGCCTCCTCTCTTGCTGGAGACAGGCGGGACTGGGCATGTTGGTTAATAATTTCATTTAATTACCTTGGACTGTGATAAGCAAGGGTGCTGAGGCAGGGATCCCACTCTGTTAACAATTACCAAGGAAAGCCTGCCCGTGCCTTTCGCAAGCAGCATGTGGAACGGCTCGATTAGTTTTGTTAAGCAGTGACAGATGCTCAGCAGTCCTTGATAATGTCGCAAACTTGCTTTTAATATATCATCAAATATTTGCTCTGTGCATTTGCCAACCTATGTAGAGACACGCATCAATCATTAATGAATATTTTAAGGTAGCTCAAAGGTATTTTGTGGAATGCAGAGAAAATCATTTCACTTTGAACCGTAGGGATTACACTAGCAAGTACCCCCTGCCCAGCCTAATTCCTCCCCAGGAACATCGAACTGTAGCATGGGTTCTCCTGGGGAACTCCCTGTGGGATGTGGGTTTGTTTTGGAAGGGAAGCTTCTGAAGTGCCACTGCAGAACTACAGAAACACGATATCCCAAACCAAACTTAAAGCAGGGTCCAAAGTCACCTGTGCACAGACAGGCACGCGGTGCAGAACATCCGCATGGGAGCTCAGCAGCCTGTGCCCAGCAAGTGCAGGTAGGGGACACGGGGACGTGGGGACCCCCAGGACAGCTTGGGGGCCCTGGGCTTACCTGATTTCTGCAGCGTGGCCCTGGGGAGCCCGGTGGCCCCGTACTGCCCCGTGTCCCACGACATGGGGCTGCTGCTTCTGCCCGCCTGCACTCCCGCTGATGAACTTTTAGGTCGGGTCCCACAAAGCTCCTGCCTTGTCTCTCTGGTGGGGGTGAGGACGGAGGCTCCTGTTGAGGCTGCCTTCCTGCCACCCTGCAGGGACCCCACGGACCCCCAAAACTTGCTCCTTTTGCTTTTCGTTGCCGGATGATGTTTTCTCAGGCGTGAGGAACAAGCTAATTGATTTCCCCCCCCCTGCAAAGAAAACAGCTCCCCCCCTGCCCAGGTGCCTGAGCGCACCGAGAGGTTGCGTCCCTGCTCCACGGAGGGTGATTTCTCCTGAGTGTGCCTTAACCACGCTCCCGGAGAAATCAGATCGGCCCAGAGGAAGCCGCACGCCCACTCTCTTTAGCAAGCACTGCAACAGCAAAGCCCGGCACCAGGGCAACCGCTCGTGTTATCGTGATCATTCCCAGTGCGTTGCAACACCCGCTGCGCACCAGCACTGCGCTGTCCCAGGGGCAAGGGCATGGGGGGGAGGCGCAGGGGCTGAGCAGCCTGGTTCTGCTGCCCAGGGCTTGTCCTGGCCTGGGGAGCCTGAGGCTGTGGAGATGGTGGGGGGAGAAGGAGCTGAAGTGCCCCAGTGGTTCCTTTAGGCTCTCGGCTGTGTGCTGCCCATCGCCCCATGTCCACTGTCAGCCTGGGCTTGCAGAAGCTCACCCAGTGTTTCTGTCCAGCACTGTTGGTGGTGCTGGCTGTGTGCAGGGCCCCCCAGCTCATTTTGCCAACCCCCCTGTGCAGCAGCGTGTGCTGCAGGAGCTCCGACACTCACCCGAGCCACCACTCACGGGCTTCCCACTGCCACCGGCACACCTGGGCTGGAGGGAATATTCCTTCTGGAAGAAAAGAGAGAGAAGGAAATGGAGAAGGACTGTCTGAGTATTACCCTGTAACAGAGGGTGAAATGTAGGAAGAGCTAATGGAGACTTTTAAAATCTCTATATTTTTAATCTCCTTTCATTTCATTGACACAGAGACTCAAAGCAGGAGCAGAGCATCCTGCTGCCCATGTTCCCCTCTGTGTGTGTATGTGCAGATGAGAACTTGCATGCATCCCCACCACCTGTGGGCTGTATTTTAGAGGTCACTGAGAGCCTTTGCCTCCAGATGTGGGTTGCGGCTGTGGGGGGGTCACAGAGCAGAGGCTGTACTGGTTGCACAAGCTGCCCAAGCTGCAGCCTACCATGCAGCCCATGACATTCAGGGCCGAGCCAATTCCCCAACACCATCCCCAGCCCTGGAGCCTGACTCCTTGCTTGCATGCTTCAAAATACCACGGCTTGATTTCTAGTCAAAGAAGGGCTGGCTGCACATCTGTCCTGCTCTTGTGTCACTGCTCAACAGGAAAAGGGCAGGTGCTGAGCTTTGGGTCCACGAGTTTGCTGGAGATGTGGCAAAGGGGGAAAAAAAGCATCATGTTAAGCTTGCTTTCAGCTCCCAGATGAGAGTGGTTGTGGCGGGTGGATGTGGGGAAGGAAGGACCAGCATTCAACTAAGTAAATCAACCTGAAGAAAGACAAGCAAAGTTTTCTGTTACCTCCCAGTGCTGACCAGCTGCCACCTTTGGGCTCTGCTTTGCTGGCAGTGGGTCTCGGGGGTTCAGGACCTGCCATGCTGAACCTGAGGCAGTCTGATGGCAAAGCTGTTTTCCTAGGCATTCCTTGCACAATGACTCTCTCTGCTATCTAAATTAGTCGGCAATTTTAACCTCTGCTGCTGAGTCTCTGGGATTCACAAGAAGGCTTTGTATTCCTCTGTAGCTCCCTGAAGGCTATTGTGTCAAGGCAGCCGACTGCAGGGTGATATTAATCTGGCTCCTCCAGACACCCAGCTGCCTCAATCGAGGCCTCGTTTCTTATGAAATGGCTTCATGTCCCAGCATGGGGTGACAAAGAGAGCTCGTCCGTGCACCACTCTTTCTGGGAGGTGTCACCACACAACCTGCTTGTGTGGACACATCCCCTGGGCCTGCTCTTATTAAAAAAATCCCAGATATGCCAAGTGAGTACCTAGCACTGGCTCCTCTGTGCCTGGGCCCCGCAGACAGCCCAAGGGGAGCGGAGTGCCAGGACTGTGTCGTTATCAAATCTCCACTCCCAGCTCATGATGGGGAGTGTGGGTGTCAGGGAGCGCTGCTGCTGGTTGTAATTGGGCTCCCTGCCCACGGACAGACTTCTAGACCTGCTGAAGTCACCCAGGCCTGGGTCAACCGCTTCACCCTCCTGCTGCAGGATGGACACCTCCCACTTCAGGTGGAGTTAGCCCGGCTGTAAGTGGGGCTAAATGCAATAAAGCAATGTAAATAATAAGTATCATCGTACTGTGTTTTATTGTTTTATGGTACACCCAAACTTCCTGTGTATCACCCTGACCCCAGTGCATGGCAAAGCTCTCCTAAAGCAATGGAATGCCTACAGGTGGCATTTCCTCAGGTGCAGGCTGCTTTGAGCCACTGGCTCTGAGCAGGAATCCTCCTCCCTGGCTCCTGCTGAGGGGTGTGATGCTCTCCTGCAGCTTGAGGCCAGCCTCCCTGAATGAACTTGTTCTACACGTGGATGCTCTGATATCTACTCGCAGCAAAGGTGATAGCTGCTAATTTTGGGTCATGTTTGTGCTTTGTTGAAAGCAGTCAGAGAAAATTGCCCTCATCCTGGAAAGGGAGAGGAGGATGGCTTCAGGCAGGTTCAGATTGATTCAGGTGCCATTAAGGTGCAGCATCACAGCATCTATGTTGCACAGTGGCCAAAGTCTGAGCTAACGAATTAGGCAAGAAATTGCTGCAATCAGATCATGGTGTATAAGACCTATTAACGCGGGCGAAATGCCACCCAGGCTGAGAAGTGATCTGCATCTACCGGAGACCTGGTTCTGGGAGGAAGCAGCAGGGCTGGAAGTTGCCCAAGCTGCTGGTGAGTAGGTGAGCTCGGAGAGAGGTGCTCTGTCTGTATGGTGTCAGCAGCTGCTGACACCGGTTCAATGAATGAACACATCTGTTGATTCACTGGTCTCATTGCTTAGCCCAGAGGCTTTGAAAGAAGTTGTGATGACCTGAAACAACGCAGTGCAAGCTGGCAGATCAAAGCCAGCGTTTCTGTCTCTGATGAAGCCACAAAACATGAGATGCAGAGATAGGCTGAATTACACCCTATCGCTGCTTTCTATCAGCCCCAAATGCCCTCTGCTTGCTGCTCCCAGTGCTCCTTATGAAAATGTCTCCAACATGCTCCTGGACACTGGGAGATTGTGTAAGCTGTTGCCCATATCTCTTAGATTACTGCTGAATTCTGCTCTATCTGCATTCATTTGCAGCAGCTGGGACTGATCCAGACCTTGGTGAAATCATCCACTGGAAGAAACTTCTGAGGATTAGTAAGATTTTTTCCCATCTGTGATGTAAATGCACAAAAATCTGTCAGGCTGATTGTTTTGCTGCAAAGTCCTGCCATGTGAGGTGCTGAGGCTGATTGCATCCAGCAAGCTGGTGCACATGCTTGCTGAGACAATTGACAATTTTTTTTTAATTTATTTTATTTTATTATTTTTTTTTTAAGGAGAATCAAAAAGAAAAAGAGCAGCATGTCCTAAAAAGGGCAATGTGTCCTAACACCTAGCATCACAGCTAGCTTCCCACTGGCCCTGCCCTGAGGAAGTGCTGGAGATCGAGCTCCTCTGCCTCACAGGGGCAGAGCGATGCTTGGCGGGGAGCTTGGCTCTGCCCATCCTCTGCTCCAGCCCACTGTGGCACAACGCTCGTTTGGCAGGGTTTGCAATGGGGACTGGCAGGCACCCAGGTGTCAGTGTCCGGGTGCATCCCAGCTCTCCCAAGCCAGCAGCTGAGAGCCACTGAACTGCCCATGTCATGGCAGGGCTCTGTGCTAAGCGTGGGGAGCTCAGAGCCTGGATGAAAAACCTGCCTGCACGGGCTGTGGCCCCTCTGAGCTGCACCCTGCCGCCCTTGTCCTGGTCAGCACATGCCTGCCTGCCCACAGGTGATCAGGTTTGCCAAGCCAGGCTGTGAGCTTGCGTTACTCCTGGTCCCTGGCCATGGCCATGCCTGTTCTCACTATCATGTTGCAAAGGGCTTTAAGAAAGATCAAGTTATTGGTGTTACATTTCATTCCTGGGCTTTTGACCTGTGCAAATCTGCAGCATTTCTTGGGTAGGAGCAGAGCTGGGAGTGGACACACGCAGACACTCCCAGGAGGGCGACCAGCAGCCTCGGGGCTGTGGGACACCCGTGGTTTGTGACTTGGGTTTATGGGAAGCAGCCGGATCTGACCCTGCTGTGCCCATGCTGCTCATGGGGCATGCCGGCCAGGTGGCCACTCTGCTGCTGAGTTGAGTGGAAAATTTCAAATGCCTCGAATAGCGCTTCGTGTTATTTTATTCATAAAGACAACACAATTTGACACAGACGAGTGCTGCGCTGACCTTTGTGTGCCTGTCACAAACACCGCTGGCTGGGCCAGTCCCAGAAGGCAGGCCCAGCCCTCCCGCAGCTGGGGGAAGTGGTGAAACAAGGCCGGTTTCAGGGGCTGCCCACAAACAGGGCGCCGGGAGCTAATGTGGGCCAGCAGCAGCCTGGGCGCAAGGCCCTGCTCCTGCCCAGACCTCAGCCAAGCATTTCCTGCAGGTTAATGAGCAGGAGCAGTGGCCAGGCTCAGGCCCCTGAAGGGCACAGGGAGGCTCCCGGCATCTCCCCAGCACAAACGGGAGCCGTGTGGCCATCCACCCATCGGCATGGTGCCCCCAGACCTGACGCTTTGCCTTGGCCCTGAGGCACACGTCCCCTGAAGCTCAGAGCTCTTTGCTCTGGGGTCTTGCCATGCACAGAGCCTGGTTCCAACCCATCTGAGTGCTGTTAGCAGCACTTCTGCTGTAACAAACCATTATTTTAACCTGTCTCAAGAGCTTATTTTTGCCCCGTGCAGTAGGTTTGGTTCCACTGATGATGTGGAGGACCAGGCTGCTATTTCTGGGGACGCTGCTGACTGCACGGGGAGAGCATCAGTCACTGGCACAAAGGGGCTCCGACAGTTTTGGAACGAATTGCTGTCATGCTGCAGAGAGACCATTAAGAAACGCTAAAAAGCCTTGAAGAATGGGGTTTTTCAGAGAGTGAGGCTTATGCCACATGAGTGACAGGGACAACATTTACTTGTGGTGCCGTGCCAGCTGCAGTGGCATTGTTGCTCTGTGTCACACCCAGGCACTGCAGGTTAGGGGCCAAGGACAGTGCTGTGACCCCTTAGCTTGGGAAAACGGGGTTTGTAAGGAACGGGGGCAGGAGGGAAGGGGCCACAAGGGAGGAGGTTTGGCTGCCACCTGCAGCAAGGGCAGATGCCACCCGCTGGGCTGCAAACGGAGGAGGCAGCGGGTGAAGAGGCGAAATGTCCCTGTTATCACAGGCGTTATGAGAAAGCAGCAGGTGCTGCTCGAGCGAACCCCCTGGAGCATAGGGAAGCAGCAAAGTAGCGAAGCCTTTAATTGCTTTAATCCATTTCTATTTGAGGACCACTGAGCCATTCCGAACCTGGCAGCTGCTGCATTTCCACACACAGATCTTCCCGGTCTCCTCCCTCCGCGCTGCGTTGCGTGCCCCAAATCATGCTGAGCTCCTCTGCAGCTCAAGCTGGTGCTGGAGATGGTGAGCACCACTGTGCCAGCCACCACCACTGCCAGACAAGTCTTTCTGTATTTTTTTATTGGCTCAAGTTGGTGAAAAACTCCTTCCCAGTGGCATGGCACAGACCCTCCTTGCAGAGCACAGCCAGCTCTGCAGGTCAGAGCCACCTCACGGGGACGCCCACACAGTGAGGACAAGGACAAGGACAGGGTGTGGGGTGCAGACACCTGTTCCCATGCACTTTGCACCCCAGGAGGGTTGCTATCACATTATTTTTTTTTTCTCCTCTCCTTTACCAAAGCCCAGAGCAGTGTCTGTGTTTATTAAGAGCCCTCAGCTGTCACCACCTGTGAGACCTTAAAGGGCAGAAGAAGACGATGGGGCAGGTTAAAGCTATCCTAAAGGGGTGTTGTGGAGGTTTCAGGACCAGCCCCAGTTCCCCTGCTCTGGCCTGTGCTGTGTCAAGTTCGTCTTCTGCACACAGAAGACGAAGCTTGAAGGTGTTTGAAGCATTTGATGAGCCTCAGCTGTTATTTTTGGGGAATGTGTTAATTTTGCCTAGAAATGGGCTTTTCATCAATATCTTCCCCCTGTCATTAGGCACTTAGGAAATTTTCTGGTGTACCAAGTTATCGTCTCTCGCTCCCATCCCTCTGAACCACTGCTAACTGCAGGCAGCACGTGGCAAATCCTTTCCCTGAGCAGTGTGATGCTGCAGGACACCGAGGTATCACAGATCCAAACTACCATCTGATTTTTGGATTTGCTCCTGGGCCAGTGCCACAAAACAACTGGCCCTAGGGCTGCCTGCTTTGGCCTCGTGTGATCGGTGTCACCATGCCAGGATGGGCACCGTGCTGGTCCCCTCTGTGGCCCTTTGCTCCCTGTGCTCTGCTGCACTGGCATGGAGCAGCCCTTTCCCTTCTCATTATAAACCTCTCCTCTGCCAGCCACAGACACAGCTCCTCTTGTTTGCCTAACTTGATTCTGCACTTTCCAAAATAAGGGCCCAGGATTTTTGTAGTTGGGATAAGGGTTTCCAAGCTCTTGAATGGCGAGATCCAGATTTTTCATCCATTCAGAGCTTTCATCTCTTTTTTTTTTTTTTTTTTTTTTTTGTAGCCTTCACCTCTGGTATCGTGTGAATGGCGTGTTATTGCTGGTGAGAAAACTCCATCAAGTGCAGCTACGTGTGCACTTCTTATGCAGGGTGGGTGACGGCAGAAGGCCAGGCTGGGGGAGCACCTGCAGCCCCACGGGGTGCTGTCCCGTACCCCTGCAGTGCACACGGAGGGGTTTAGGGGTTGGTTTCCCAGCTCCGGCTTCCAGCGTGGGCAGCCAGGTGCTGCCATGCCAAACAGGGCTCTCCCTGGTGCTGGCATGTTGCCTCTTGTTGTTTTAAACCAGCAGCAGAGTAAAGCTCTCCTAATCTCAGCTCATCTGACATTAGTGTAAACTGACACTCTTGGGAATTTGGGGACAGAAAAACTTTCCCTGGGGAAACGGCAGATGTGTAAACCCTGGCTGCCCTGGGAGCTGTTTTGGGGGAGGCTGTGCTTGCAGGGTTATTCGAAGGTGGGTTTGGTTGGGGTCAGAGGAGAGGCTGGTGCTGTGCAGAGCAGTGAGGGTCCTGCGGGCAGGGAACCAGCACCATGAGCTGCCCCAGCTCCTTGAAGCACCCAGGCAGGGCACCGTGAGGTGGTGGTGATGCCAGAACAGGTTTTTGGGAGCAGCTGCAGCCTTTGAAAGGAGGAATGTCCTTGGAGCCCCGCTGGCAACCTTTCCGGTCCCTTTTGTTACGGAGCAGGGGATTGCCTTGTGCTCCACATCCCCTGCTGCCAGCCCCTTGGATGGCCACTGTGCTTGGAGCTTGAAAGGGGCTCTGCCCAGACTGCTAATGGGGCAGCACTGGCCCTGGTCCCGCTCCCCAGTCCCCCGTGGTCCCCTCTGTGCCCTTCTGTGAGGGGTCTGGGGGGAAGCGGAGCTGTCCTGCCCATCCCTGGAAGCTGCTCAGGGCTGCCAGCAAGGGGAGAGCCCTGGGGAAGGTTTTGAAGCCTGTTCAGTACCAGGCAAAAGACATCAGGAGGATGGTACAGATCGCCGTGAGTGCAGTGGGGCTGGGCTGGGAGCGCTGAGGAGGTGGCTCTGAGCCAAGCCTGACCTAACCAGCTTATTTCCCTGGCTGCAGCAATGCCCTGCAAGCACGCCAAGGCCCGGAGGTCACGGCCACGTGAGCAGAGGGCTGGGGATGAGCTGCAGGCAGAGCTCAGCCCCTGCTGGGGGGGCTGCCCTAATCCGGAGTCCCGGGGGTGCCGCAGAGCTGGGCTGAAGCATCCGCATCTCTGATGGGCAGCGGGGAAATGGGGGGGCTGCGAGTGACACCCCTGTGGCTGGCAATTGTTTGAGGGACAGGAAAATAGACTGATGTTTGCTGGTCCCTCGCCAGCCCTGGTTCTCTTTCTGGGTTTTGGGAGCGCTGGCCAGGACAATGTGAGACAAGGTCCTCAGGGATGGGCTTGGTGTTTGCTGGAGCCACAAAGCTGCTCCTGACCCTCTTGAATTATTGCTCAGGGGGAAGATCAGAGCCCACCCCCCAAAGCCCTCTCCCGGGGAAGCCACGGCTCTGGGGCAGGAGCTGGGGATGCTGAGGGCTGCAGGGGAGGACCAGGACTGTTGTGGCAAAGGCCAGGCTCGCTGTGGCTGGGGAGCATCACCCCAAAGTGTCTGCCCCTCACTGACTGTGTCTGCTGTGAGCATCAACGAGGAGGCCGAGCTGGGAGGATTTTTTCTCTCACTCATTCGCAAGCTCTCACTAAATCAGGCACTGGAGCAGTTTCCCACGGCACGCAGGCTAACTCCTCAAAGCTTTTCTGCAAGTTTATTACTGCCTTGGCTCTGCAGAAGTGTGAGAGGGGCCAAGATCACTCCGGCTTTGTTTTATTCCTATCTTACATTCAGGTGTTTACCAGCCCTGAGGGATTTGCTGTCCTTGCTGGACTGTGTGATGTCAAATGCTGAGCATTGCTTAAAATCAAAGGTACAACTAAGTCTTCTACTCCAGTTACTGTAGCTGCTGGAGATTATTTCCCTAGGATAGTGGGAATGCAATTTCATGGACTTTCAAGCTAGGGGGTTGGTTCATTTTCTGTCAATTGGGAGGGAATCTGGGTTAAGACGGATGAAGAGCTGGCGACAGTTTTGGGCCACTGGGTGCTGCTTGTCTCTAATCGGGGTCCTAGCCTAACTCTCATTCTTTGAGGGATTTTCATTTACATTTCACTTGCAATTTCTGATAGAGGGTGAAGGGAGAGAGGAGTAGTTTCAATTTCTTGAAGCCTTTAGGACATCATAAGTCTGATGGCTGCTGCTGGAGTCTGGACAAGGTGAAAGCACAAACGTCTTCCTGGTATTGCTCTTGACAACTTGAATACACATTCTTAAAACGGTGTCTTGTAGTCTGAGTAAGACTGGGTAAGAAACTCAGACAGAAAGACCTGCCAGTTTTTCCTGACCTAGTATGGTGTACGAGGGCATTTCTGGGACGGAGCTGGGAGAGAAGCTGCAGAGGAGCCAGACACTAAAGCAGAGTGGCCCAAGCACACGGTGGCGACACCTGGAGACGTGGTGACACATCTCCAGGCACAGACGTCATCAGATGTGAAAGCAAAGTTACACCTAATGACATTTACGGCACAGCTGTCTCCAGCCACCTCCGTATGGCTTTGACCCTTACAGCCCTGCTTCCTTTTGCAGCTCTGTGGCCTCTCTCCTGGGGCATCTGGAGAAGAGCAGATGCATGTGGTGCTGTTGCAACCTGCCCAGCTCACCCCTGCCTCGGGAAGAAGTTGGCAGCTGTTCACAGCCCAAAAAATACTCAGGGGTGTCTCCAGGGGCCACACGGGTGATGGGTACAGCCCTGACCTCCAGGGAGTTTCTCACCAGGGATATCAGGAGTGCAGCCTGTGCCAGCAGACGAGCATCCCGTGCTGCAGGGGAGTTTGCTCGCCCCTGGTTTGGGTCAGTTAGGAGCAGGAGCACAGAGGTGGGGAGTTGGGGCCAAGGCTAGGCTGCAGGTGGGCATGGGGGCGCAGCCTGCAGGCTGATGGGTGCAATCAGACATTTCTCCCCAGAAACCCAAACTTTGTCCTACTGCCATGCTCTGATCCCCTCCTCGCTGTCCTGAAAGCCCTGGCAGGGCCCCAGCACTGAGCCCATCAGGTGGAATTACTTAAGAGCAGGTCCCTTCCCCCTAATCCCCAGCTTCTGTCATCGCCTTAGCACGCGCGGGGCAAAACAAGCCACACGTGAGCAGACGGTGCCTTCTCCCTAAACCCGCCGCCGCTTCAGCCCGCGACGAAACCTCCCCGTTACCTTTTTCCCGTGGGTTGCTCCCATGGTCCGGCACGTCTGCAGCGCCCTGCGGGCACCGGCCCCGCTACACCCAGGGGGACAGGAGACCACCACGCAGCTCCTTCTGCCCCGGCTGCCACCGCGGGGAGCCGAGCTCCAGCCCATCTGCAGCGGGGCCGGGCGGGAAGGCTTGCTTTTCCTCCCTTCTCCCAGCACGTGGAGAACTCATTTTCTTCGTGCACCTCACGGCTGGCGCTCACCCAGGCTCTGCCCGGGCACAAAGGCAGCTTTCATGCTGCGGATGCCCGGTTTCTAAGCCAGGATCCGTATTTTGAGAGGCTGTGGAAGATTACAGTAATTGCACTTGACAGGGCAAGATGTCACAGGACGCGGATTCGCCCGGCCGCGGGGCCCCGGCACCCGTCAGTCCTCGCCCATGGCATCCTTCCCAGCTGGTTCTTTGGTGTTTTGCTGAAATAAATCGGTACACTAAAAATAAGGCAGGACAGCCCCTGCACTGCCCACCTGCATCCCAGCTCTTGGCTCCTGAGGCATCACTGATTTTGCAGACCTACTCCTGCAGATGCCCCCGGTGAGCCCGGGTTAGCCCAGGCTCAGGGCTGCTGATGTCTGGGGGATGCAAAAACTGGGGTAGGGGGGCACAGTGGTTGTCCAGGTGGGCACCGAGCCCAACTCTGCAGCAATGCAGCTTTCCAAATGCTGGGGCACTGAGAAAACAACTCCTCTGGGAGTTGCTGTCCCTGCATCCACCACCCTTTTGAAATCTTTTTTTAAAAACTGTGCAAATTAAATTTGCTAAATAATTATCTCACTTAAAGTTGTATTTATAACGGGCCCCTTCTTCCAGTAACCTTTGAGGCTTTTGAAAAGGTCAGATTTATTTACCTGGGTGCACTAACTTTGGCAGGAATGGCTCTTCAGTGCCCTGGCTGCTGCTGAAGGTCACACAGGAGCTGTACTTTATCTCTCCCTATTTATCCAAAATTGTGTACCTTAGTAACTGCTCAGCAATGGACTCAGAGCTACTTATAACTGTCTGTAGGATGCTGAAACATAGATTTCCTTTAGAAAGGCTTCTGGTTTAAAGCCAAAATATTGTACATTGCAAAGGGCCAGGAAGAGTTTCCCGAAGCTGAAAGGGGCTGCTTGTTTTCTCTGCTGTAGCTGATGTGGGGCGCTGCTTTACCCTCTGCAGCAGCCTTTATGGGTTTTAGGCTGCTTTCAGCTTGGCTTACAAGCGAATCTAGATCCTTTGAGGGGGCTTAAAATAGTTGGCATATTTATGCTGGCAGTGCAGCGGGGCTGTGTGATGTGAGGGCTGTTGTGTCTGCTACGTTGTGTTATTTCTCGCTGCTGCTGCGGGTATGGATGATTCAGCGCCTGGGATTAACCACTGCTTCTGCAGCAGATTTAGGGATCGATTTATGGTGGAGGCTTCCCGCAGCATGGTCAGGTGCACGTTAAACACGCGGGAGGATAAGCTTGGATAAAATACTACAGCTATTGGGGAATTCCTCTGTGATGTTTGTTCAGGGGTTTTGTTTTAGTTTTGCTCAGGATTTTTCTTTATTTAGGGAAAACCTGTTGCCTTGCTGATTTGGTGGTGTAGGGTTTTGGATCCAAGGTTTCATCCTTACAGCATCCCTTGTTCTGTCTGTGCTCCCCATTTTTGCCTGCTCCCCCTGGGGTGACCCGTGGGCTCAGGTAACTGTTGCGAGCTGCAGGTTAGGAGCTGTGCTGGGGCAAGCCCTGCAGTCTGAGGGCTGAGGAGGCTGTTCCTGATAGCCCTGTGTCACACTGCACAGCTGCTGCAGAAATGTTCCCTCCTTGCTGTCTGCAAAACCACTGGCTTGCTTTAAAGAACGGGCAAAATAAAAATATGGATAAAACCAAAGGAAATTTAAGTCTTTTTATGATGCAAAAGTATCCATGATGATGGGTAACCCAGGCTGCTGGGAACAGCTGCACTGGACTGTGGCCTGTGGGGCTCTGCCTGGCTTGGTTGGGAAATATTTTGGTCTGCAAATATGGACCTGCATTGCAGAAAGCCATCCCTGAGGCTGCCTGGCCTTATCGTGGCTGCAGGGGACAGAAACAGGCTGGCAGTGGAAACCACCTGGGCCAGAGCATCCCTGTGCCATGTGGTAGAGGGCCTGGCACTGCCATGCCTATGGGAAAAAGCTGGATTATGCTTGAAAATAGAAGCAAGAATATAATGTTTCATAATTATATATATATTATTTAAGAAACGGATAGAAAACCTCTCACAAAGTTTTGGTTTGAAGACAGAAAAATAAAATACCCCAAACTGTCCCATGGCCATGGGCTAGGGCAGCTTGGCTGGAGCCTAGCCAGGCGTTTGCTCGCTTGTATGCTTCAGCTGCTTGCACAGTGCTGCTCCAAGCAGTGCGTGTCCCCGCGCTTAAACGCCAGTCCCTGGGAGCAGGCAGCCACCGCTGGGCTGTGTGGCTGGGCTGGGGGTCTGCAGAGAGTCCAGGGAGCTGGTATCCCCATGGGACCCTGCTGGGGTCCATGCAGGCGTGCCACCGGTGCGTCCCTGCTAATCCTGCTTCCTGGGGGCGCAGCCCTCCATCTCCAGCAGCTCAGGCCAGCCGTCATATTTATTTGTTTTCTGGTCGTTTTTGATGTGCTGCAGGAGAAAATGAGAGAGAAATTAAATGAGGAGGTTGGTGGCATGGGGCAAGTTTGCAGCATGGCAAGCTTGCAGATAACATCGCTGGCCAACATCTTCTGCAGACAGGTGGGTGAGACGTGCTACAAAGAGGGTGAGAGCTGGTAGCAGACGGGGCCACGTACCTCTTCAAAGGGGCTCTTGCCTTGCAGCCCCTTTGCCCCTAAGAAGACCCAGTTGTCCCGAAATCCCAGGTGGTTTACGTAGCTACTGCCCAGTTCCGAAAAAAGTTTCCGTGTTTTGCCATTCATCCTAAGAGAGGGGAAGAAGTCATCAGAGTGGTGCTGGGTGGCTTTTTCCCCCTGCCCCCGTGCTGCTGCTGGCAACATGTGGCTGCAAGAGAGGAGCAGGCAGCAGCACCCCCAGCTCCAGCCTGGCTGCTGGTTTTGGGGCAGCCAGGCATTGATGCTAGGGACAAACTCACTTTGTGGCAGCGTCATCATAGGTGGCCACCAGTATGACAGTGCCATCCTTGATCTCTTGGAGGAAGGTCTCCAGTTGTTGGACGTCTGGGAGAGGGAAGCATTAGGAAAAGGAAAAGGGATTTAGCAGGGATGTGCATGGTCAGTGGTAAATACCCTGATAGTGCTGGGGATAGTCAAGGTTTGGGGTCGGGGGCATAGTGGGGGGTGGTTTGTTAGATGTGGCATCCCTGTCTTGTGCTCCACTGGCCAGAGCTGGGCTCTCCCGCAGCACCGGGTGCTTTCCTGCTGCCACATAACCACAGGAGGAATTTGCTACTAAATGTTGCTCACTAGCTGGGAGACCTCATTAATATGAATTTGCTTCTCAACACCAGGAGCGAGCCTGGGTTTCATGCAGGCAGGGCTGCAGAGTTGCCTGCCTCGTTGTAGCTGCTTTTTGGCTGTATTGCAGGAATTATTCCTCATCCTGCATCTGCAGTGCGGGATGCTCGAGTCCAACGCCCCATCTAGTGGCACAGGAGCCGATTGCTGCCTCCTGCTCGCAGCAGGATCTCACTCGCAGTCTGCTGAAAATCTCATGGTGCTGGTGTTCCTTCTCAAAACCCCAGGGTTACTAAGTATGGGTTTCACAACCAAAAAGCACAGTGACAGGTTCCTGGAAAGTCTCAAAAGGCAAGTGGTAAATCAAAAGCACCTTGTTGGTTTGCTTAAGTATGAGATTTTGAGGGATCCTGCCATAACTTTGGGGTTTGGTAATAGGCAGGACAGTGAGATTATCAACCAGGCTGTGAGTGAGTGCTGCCCGGCTCAGGGCATTTTTTGCTCGTAGGAAAAGTGTTTGAAGCCAGCAAGGCAGGGATGTGGGCTTTACTCTGCTCCCCATTCCCGACCTTGCTGGGGTAGGGGCCTGCATCGTGCCTGCCCCACACTGGTCACTGCCCCCTGGGCAAAGCAGGGAACAGGCAGCTGCTTACCCACCACCAGCACTCTGAAAGGGCGGTGAAAGCCACAACATGTCAGGATCGGTGTAACTGAATTCAAAAAGCAGCCTCTCTGGCCTCTATTGCCCCAGCTTGTTCAGTTTTGTGGAGTTTTGTTTTTCAGGCTTTTACGTTTGTGGAAAAGGAGCGAGAAGCCCAGCTCAGATGTAGGTGCATTACAAGGTGTCCAGGCCCAAGGACCTCGGGGAAGCCATGCTTACACTGTCCACCAGAGCTGGCCGGTCAAAGTCCATCGGACTTTATCACTAAATACACAACAGAGCAGCTGAAGTGCTGGTGGTTGCAGTGCCTGTGTGAACTCTGGCTGTGAGCCGCCAGGCACCAAAACCACCGTGCTTACCTCCGGAGTACATGTCGAAGGAGGCTGTTTTCAGGGGCTTCCCGCTTGTTCCTGAATGTTTGAAATTCAAAACAGAGCACAGTGAGGCTGAGTCTCCCAGAGAAGCTCACTTGGGTCCCAGCCCGGCACGAACATGTTGGTGGATGACACCCTAAACCTGGCTGTCCAGAAACCCTGACACTCTGCCTGGCCACCAGCCCCGGTGCCCTGTTCCCTCCCGGGCTGTGAAGGGACCCTGCCCGTGCTTCCAGCCCAACTCACCGTTCACCAGGGCGATGTTCAGGCCCCTGCCGATGTTGTTTTTCACGTTGCTCATGAGGCTGGAAGGAAAGCAGAGACCACCAGTGAGTGCAGGGACACCCTGGAGGTGCTGGTAAAGCAGTGTGATGGGGATGTGGCAGACTGAAACATCCCCAGGCTCAGTAGCAAAGAAAACCATATTTTGTTTGACTACAAACATCAGTCTGCTCGGCAGAGGCTGAACTCGCCCTTTTCAAGCTGTGGCTGCTGTATCCCCCTCCCCCCCTCCCCGAGCTGCTTACACCTCGTCGTTGAAGCAGATGGAGGGTCCCACCACGTTCGCGGCGCCGCTGATGATCTTGAAGGCAAAATGTTTGGTGGGGCAGCTCCGCTGGTTCCCGCACTTGTTCTGGGGCTGCTGCTGGCCTGTGAGGGAGGAGAGAGCTGTGGGCAGGGGGACACCAGCTCCTGGGGCTGGGGCCATCTGTGTATTTGAGGTTTACGGTGATGGGGCTTGGAGTGGGATAGGATGAGCCATTGTCGGGCATTGCTCTGTTTGTGAACAGAGGGTGCATGAGGCAGATGGCACAGAGCAACAGGGCACCCATTCATGGCTTTTCCCTTGTGGGTTTCCTGCCCCAAGTTTCCCCATTCTCAACTGGGGTGGGGCCTGGGGCCTTGCTGCCCGCATGGGGCCCTCACTTACTTCCTACAGCACGTGGCTCAGGGGTGTTTCTGCCTGCCAAAGGCATCGCTGCTATGTGCAGTAATATAAATTTCTCCCCATTGGGAGGTTGGGAAATTCTCCTTGAGAGAGGAACCCTCGAGAGCAGCTATCATGCTTCCACAATCACCCTTACCCCTGGGGCAATGTTGTGCAATGAAGACAAAGACAAGAGCTGTACTCACTGCTCCTGGGCTTGCCGGTGGCACCTGCGGACACCAAATGAGAGGTCAGACACTCCAAGAACTGCCAGCTCTCCAAACCCTCTCCCCACGATTGCGAGCATCCCCAGGGCTGGCTCCCCAGAGCCGCTTCCCACCGCTCTGTCCCCTCCGTGCCTGGATAACCAGAGCTGGGGGTTGCAGCCCCAAACCCAGGACCACCCGCACGCTCCCAGCCTCACCCAGCCAGCTCCGTAGGCTGATGGACCTCCCGCCGCGCTCGAAGTACGTCTGTGCGATGAACCAGCAGCCCAGCAGCGTGGCGAACAGCGCCAGGAAGCGGATGACGCCTGCCAGGTGGTGAGAGCAGGTCAGGGCTGGAACATCCCCAGGGGCTGGTGGGGACTCAGTCCGTGTGTCCCCAGGTTGCCCATGCACGGGGTGACCCGCGTGGCATGGGAAGGCAGCTAACACTCCTTTTTTCATCCTCTGTAAAGACTCTGATCTCTTAATTAATGTCTCCAGAGTGAGTGGTGATACTCTGATATGCATTACCCTTCTACTGGGAGGCACTGTTAATGCTCCTCTCTGCGTTGAAGTAAATCTGATAATTAGTTAGAAAGCTATGTAAATCCAAATATTTCCTATGTTCCCAGCGCTGGGAGAGCTGCTGTCCCCCAATTAGTCACTAGCTACAGCTGAGCAGCTGCTAATACAAATGTGATTGGCATTTGGCTTTAAAGCAACACTCATCGGAGCAAAACGTTCCAGTCCTGCATGGAAACAGGGTAGAAAAATACACTTATATTGCAACTGAATGGCTCTTATGGAAGCAGGAACCTCTCAATAGCCATCTTGTCTCAGCCTCAGAGGGTTTCACCAGGAAAAATACAACAGGCTGAAATCTACACAATTTTTTTAAAAACCTGATGCTTATACAAAGGCCTTTTTTTTTTTTTTTTTTTTTGTGACACTGGAAGGGAAGGTCAGAGTAGCTGGGCTTGAAAGGAGCCATGCAAATGAGAAATCAGCATAAAGAGCTGTAAATGTCTGTCCTCATCCTTACCTGCCACCCTCATGGTGGGGGAGCGCAGCAAGGGGGCTGTCACAGGTCACACTTCACCCTGAGCAAGGAGAAATACCATGAAGCATGGCTGTAATCCATGAAAACCAGACCAATATTAGGTGAAAAATTAATTGCTCTGTCAGGCATATTTAGCATGTAGCAGTATTAGCAGTAACTAAGATCAGTAACTAAGCAAACCACAGATGCAGGAATTCCTGTCAGGAACGTGCTTGGTCCCACCCTGATGTTGCAAAGTCACATTAGAGAGAGTGGTGTCAATAAACTGGCTTGGTTTTGCATACTCTGGGTTATTCCCTGCCACTCAGTGTTACTGCCTCTACAGTGAACTGCAATTTCCTCCCTAACTCTTTCATATTCTGCTGAAAAGCAAGAGCCCAAGCAGTGTATGTGCAGTCACAGTCCTGCTGCATTTCCTTCTGGGATGATGCATGGTAAGTTTCAAACCCTAGTGACTGACTGCAAAATGCCACTGACAGCCTGAGGTTTGGGCTGTGTGGTCAGAGACACCTGCAGGAGCAAAATCTTCTTTTAATCTGAAAGTGAAGGGAAAAAAAAAAAAAAAAAAAAGACAATACACACACTGTACCAAGGGCTGGATTTGTGCCTACATCTCTCCCCTGGGATGAGCTGCCACGTCCCCCAAATTTATAAAATCAGTGCTGGGGCAACGGTGATGCAGCTGTGGCATTTCTAATGAGAAACATATTTTGGGAGCAATACTCAAACTGAGCAGAAATGGTTCGCTTTGTCCAGAAGGTGCAGTGTCCTCACCCACATGAATTGGGAGCAGTTGCAGTGGGAACACAAACCATTTCCTACCCGAGCCCACCCTCCTCTCTGCTGCTGCCACATCCCCCATGGAGGGGACAGCACCGTCACCTGTGGGGACCCGTTCCTACCTTCGAAATTTGGGGTCACAGTGTGGTGCAGGTCTCTCC
This sequence comes from Anas acuta, assembly GCF_963932015.1. Lineage (NCBI taxonomy): Eukaryota > Metazoa > Chordata > Aves > Anseriformes > Anatidae > Anas > Anas acuta. The sequence goes on along the minus strand of NC_088989.1, from coordinate 9,246,865 downwards.
TGGAAATCGTCCCGGTGCTCTAAGGCAAAGTCTCGCCTTCTGGCGTGCGCTTAGAACCTGTGTGCTCAGAGCTAAGAGGCTGGTGCCAGCTTCTTGGTATAGCACATCTGTAAAAGAGCTACACTCAGAGTTGCTTTTCCTGTTTGAAGGGCAAATAAAAAGCAATGGGTTGTAGCAGGGCTGGGCTGAAAGTTGCTTTCAGGCTCCTGCGTCATGAGGAAGGAAAGAAGAGTTCTGTCTCCTGCCCAGCCCCACTCTGGGTCTCCTCCCAGAGGTCTCCTCCCTGTGTTCAGGGAAAATGCCTGTGGTCACACAATTCACCCCCACAGTGCCTTGTCCCCTTGTGTTCCCCTGGGTGGGATGGATGCAGCACCCCAGACACCCTTCACCTCCCCAGCACCCTGGGATAGGTGGCAGTAACACCATAGGTAGCTGGGGGCAGCCTCTGAAACAAGGACAAAAGCGATCTGTGTAGCAGGAGGGAAGCTTCAACCGCAGCCCTTCCCCATGCCACTTTGTCCTCTCCCTTCCCAGCCCCATGGCTCCGTGTGCCTGAAATCTCCCTCTGCGAGTCACAAGTCCTCAAAGTTGCATTGGGTTGCACTCCGAGCTGGCTGAGCTCCCCAAAAATGCAATGGGTAAAGCCCAGAGATGGTGACCATTTCAGACCTGGGCCATGATTTGGATATACAGAGTGGGGCAAAACTCCACTGGTTTTGCAAAATGTCCCCGTTGTGTCCCAGTCTGTGCAGGGGCACATGGCCGGATGCACAGCGCTTTGCCAAACTCGTAGTTTGCTATGCACGTATTGATTTCAATGTAGAGGGAGAGAAATGGAAAAATAAACCGATAAACACTACCACTTTAGGGAAGTCATTTATTTATTTGGGCTATTTATTTTCACCTTAATCCCAGATAAAATTTATTGGGTGAAGTCCCTTGGTGGTGAAATTGATGGAACCTGATTGCATTACAAGAGGGCAGCCCTCTCCTGGGATTCCTATTATGTTCTCTTTTAATTGTTTGGATTGATTTTGATTTTGATTTTTTTTTCTTCTTCTTGTGCTGGAAAAAACACCGTGTTCTGCTGTCTGCCCAAGCCACCGGCAGGAGAGGGAGAAAGGGAAGGAGCCGCGGAGGAAGGCGGGTGATAACCAGAGTTATTTGTCTAATAAACCTGAAGCCTATTTGCTTAAAAACCATTCTGGGAACAAAAAGGTTCTCCTGCAAATATTGCTAAAGAGCTCTGTGACATTTTGAAGGCCTGGGCTCCACCCAGAGCCTGATCAAGACTGCGGTGCCGCCTGCCTCCTGCCAGCCCCCACGTGTCAGCCTCCTGACATGTCCCTGACCATAAAGGAGCCTGTATTTTGGCACAGGGTGGAGAGGAGAGATAGGGCTGTGATTCACAAGAGGGAAGGTTCTAAGGCTCTAAGATGTCACTCATGCCTGCACCCTGGGCGTCACTGCTCCAAAACCCAGGGTTTTCCTGTGAAACTTCATGGGGGCCATGTCATGGGGGCTGGTGCGGAAGGATGGGGGATGCCACGATGCTGTTTTTACCCTCAGAAAGAGTCTACCTGACTGCGCTTTGCTGAGTTACTCACCGGGAGAGGGCTGGTTGCCAGAGGGCTCATGAATTCCTCAGCTTATAAAAATGCTTGGCTGCACCTGCCAAGCCACTCAAGAAATACTTTATGGCCGAATCCCTCCCGTGCCAGTCGGCAGCTGGGCAGGGCAAGGCCCTGATCTGGCTGCGGGGGCCAAGAAGGATGTGGGGCCGTGAGGGCAAGCCGTGCCCAGGAGTGGGATCGCAGCCAAAGTCCTGTGCTGGCCACTCCGTGCAACAGCAGGACCCAGAACAGCAGGACCCAGTCCCTCTGTAAGCCTGAAGCAGAGCAGATCAAACCAACCCTCCACCCCCCACCCCCACCCCCCCCACACACACCTGGCAGCACGTCCTGGTCCTTATCTCTCTGCTGGCCCCCCCCCCTGGCAATGTCCCCCTCCCCTGGGGTGTGCCTGCAGGAACCCCGCCAGCCCCAGCTCTGCTTGGCTGCTGCTCCTGTGCCAGAGGCTGGAGGCTCCCTTCTCAAATCAGCATTTATTTATCCAGAAACAGTCCTGAACTCTGATGAAGTCCCAAGTTAACTGTAGGTATGGATTTATTTTTTTTTCTTTTTTAATCATTTATTGTTATTTTTATGTTTCTGAAGGAGGCAATCACTCCCTGGAGACTCTGGCACTGCAGTTAACACTGCAGGATGAATTCATTATCCAAAGCTGAACCATATTTACCTGGCAGCTGAAAACAAAAGCATTCCCATTTCCTTCTTCCTTCTCTTTGCTGTTCCGTTCACTCAGAAGAAGCCAGCGGCTTCTGGTGGAGCTGTGAGAGCCACGCTCAGCACTGTCCCACAGCAGCAGCAGCACTGCTGACGGGATGTGCAGTGGGGCTGACACCGCTGTGGCTTTGCCGGGGTGGGAAGCCACATTTCCTGGAGGGAATGGCTCTGGCCCTGGGAGCCCTTGCAGGCTGGGTCCTTTCCCGCGTCCCTGATTTTGCCCCCACACTGCGGCACACAGCAGAAGGGACACTGAAAGCCAGTAATGCTGGGGAATGCATCGAGCTCCAAGAGCATGGCATTAGCCTGGGTTCGACTCAGCAAATAATCAACTCGTGCGGTGCAATGAAATTACATCAGTCTCATCTGCAGGCTCTCCACTGGGAGGCTCTGGCATGAAATGAAGAAAGAGAAATTAAGAAGGAAAAAAAAAAAAAAAAAGTGATATCAAAAAGCCACCAGGCTGAGGAAGGAATAGTCTGGGACGCGAGCTCACAGCGCTGCAGTGAGTGCCACGGGGGCATTGCCCTCAGTGAGCTGGTGGGTGAGGAGCTGCTCACATCCTCCTCTTCCTCCTCCTCTTCCTCCTCCCCATGGAAGCCCCCAGTGAGTGGCTGGGAGCGGTGGGGCCTGGTGGGGCCTGGAGAAATCCCCAAGAGCATCACCATACACATCAGCCGTTACATACAGCACCTGGAAAGGAAGCATCTGGCTACTTCTCTGGTCAAACACCAGCCTGTGTTTTCCTGCGTGCTAGGGATGCATTATTCACCCGCAATAAACATCAGGGTGTGATGACATTCACCTCTCCCCAGCTTTTGCGCACACGGACAAGGTTTGTAGCCAGCAGTGTCTCATTACCTGGAGAATGAGTCACGTCAGCAAACTGATAACGCATCCTGTGGCTTTCAGCGGAATCCTGGTGATCCTCTGGGTGAAATGCTGACAGGACACAAAGCTTGAGAGGAGGCCTGGTGCTGGTATTGGGCACAAAGGTGGAAATCTGGCTCGCCAGAAGAATTGGGTGGGCGCTCGGTGCCGACGTGTCTCACGGCGTGGCAATTGGTGGTGCTGTTGTGCAGCGCATCGGCCGCCCGCTGCAGCCCCAGCACAGCCCCTGATGCTTGGAGAGGGGAATAAATAAAGGAAATCATAACTGCTTTTACCATTAAAAGAGAAATTAGCTCGTGCAGTGCTAAGCCCACAGTTTGCAGTCCTAGCGCAGCCAATCCGTTTTTATTGTTTTGCAGGACTCCTCTGCAACTGAACGATGACAAATACCGGGAATTAGGGTGGTGTAATTACTCTGTATTAGCTGAATTCACAGTATAGACACAGATCATAAACATCCATTGATTATTCCTAATTTCACATTTTTAGCATTCTGAATTGCAGCAATTATGCCTGTCCGAGGAAATTAGCTTCTCTTCCACCTGCCCAGACCCTCAGCCCCTGCCCTTCCTTTAACACAACTTTGTTCCCATTGAGCACAAATCCCTCCCCATCTCCACACCACCTCCCCTGCAGTCCCCAAATCCCCCCAGCTCTGCAGCCCAGGGCTTGCTCCTTTTGCTGTCAGCAGCCTCAAAACACAGATGGATATTCATCACCATGGGGCCACAGCTGCACTTCACCCGGTTTTGCTGCCACAGCGATGCCCCAGTGCTTGCTGTTCCTGCTGCTGATCAGTGCCATGTTTTAAACATCATCATTTTTTTTTTCAAAACATGGTTACAGGCTAGATCTCCAAACACTAATTTGCACCCACGGTGAAATCATGATGGGGGCCTCTGATTCCAGCCCCATAATGCCGGCTCCTTCCCGGGCAGCTTGGCAAGAGGGTCTGAAGGAGCTCAGTATTTTCTCATTACAGAGCACAAGTGGTATTAAAAAATGATTGTAGGTATAAATTATGAATGTTTGCATGGGAAATTTCTAACCCTATTAGTATCATATCATTAAATTTGTTTCTCACGCGCAGGCAGTGATTTCATTACGAAGTGTAGTGGAGCATAATGCCAGCTCTGCAGCGCTGACTTGGGCAATTAATGATGAGAGGGGGGGAAAATCACGTCCTTTGCCAACGGCTGAGCCTCTGGGCCTTGCCATTTTGCTTTGCCTGTAGTAAGTACGGAGGGGTGGTGGGCAAAACACCACTGGCCAAGTGGTGCACTTCAGGCTCCCAGATGTGCACTGGGGCATGAAGCTGGGGGAGAGAACGATAATGATGATAAGAAAGAAGAGGAAGAGGAGGAAGAAGAGGAAGGGGAGGAGGAGAGGAGGAACAAGCTGGTTCCCAGCCACAGGCCATGCTCTCCTGAGTTATTGCAGACCCTTCCATGAGACCCACGAAGTAGTTCTGGTGCTTTTCTCTATTTTGACATGATTTGCCCAGCCTGGGCTGCGGCGCTGCAGAGGGATGAGGGTCTGAGCCTCCCCTGCCCCAACGCACTTGGTGTGGCACGGCATTATTTATGCCAGGCTGCGGCCACCAAACCGCAGCAGCAGCAGAAGTTTTTTATTGTGCTGTTCCTAGGACTCTGAAGAAGGATTATGCATGCTTCCACCACACCAGCTTTTTATTAGATTGCAGGCAGGGGTTAAACTGATCCTTGTCAGCACAAATATAATGCCCAGGGTGATGGGAGCAGCATAAATCGAGGACAAGAGGTGGCCGCTTTTACCACTGCTCTCAAGCAAGCTCTGCTGTTTCACTGCATCAGCCGCTTTTTAATTGGGACATTTCCCTCTGGCTGGGGGTGTCGTTCCCCTTTTGCCAGTGAGGTGCAATAAATAAACTGGGGAAGAGGCAGAAGCCGAGGGGAGGTGCAGGGCAGAGTGCAGGTTGGTGGCTGCACCAAAACCCTTCCAAGCCTCAGGCAGGCCACGATGGCTCCAATTTAGCGGGCACTGGAGCCTGGAAGAAGGGCACCAGGATGCTGCAGGGCTCCTAGGCAAGGAGCTCCAGATAGCCCAGGGCTGGTTTTAATCTCCCAATTCTTTATTGTAAGACCTAAGGTGCAGACAGGTTGTTCAATGAAGAGGTTGTGGTGCAGACGTGACACTGGTGAATGTTGTCACATGCAGAGAAATGGCCCTGGAGGGACACCTGGGTGTCACTGAGCCACAGCCAAACTGGTCCCACATTAGCCAGAGGCAGCTATTCTTGGCCCTCATTCAGTGGAATGAGTTTATTTGCGGCTGGTTCTAGTATTTCTGTCATTGAAAAGCAATATTCAAGCGAGCATATGGTCATCCTGCATGCTGGGCTGGCCAGATTTGCTTATCAGTTATGGCAGAGCAGGGCTTTGGGGATGAACCATCTGAATGCTCCAAAATTTCTGCTATTTAGTGCAATTAGGCAGAGCGAGACACTATGGGGCTGTGTCAGGGAGGGGACAGTGGTGGGAAGTGCGGTGACACCTGGATCCTCAGATGCAGGAGCCTGCATGGGAATGAGATTTGGGGGAAACTCCTTGTGCTTGCAGCAGAGGAAATCGTGCCTCTGTGCTGTCAGCAAACCCCACTGATCCAGTAAAGCATCACAGTGCAGACAGACTGTCTCTTTAAAAAGTGCAATGGAAATTAAAAGTCCCTACTGAGAACAAAGCCAGCGGGGCTTTTTGCATCCATTGTTTTTATTGTATCCTGTAATATTTGTAAAGTAGATCACTTTTATCAAGGGAGCCTAGCTTTTCTCCCAAGCTGTAATTCTTAGACTTCTTACAGAAGATTTCTGCTCACAAAGGAAATAAAAGACAGAAATATGACGCTCCCTGACATTTGAACATGCTACTGAGAATGGGAAGGAAAAGGAACAAACTCAGAAAGTCTCGTTTGTATGGCAATCAACTTTAAAAAGTCACCATCTGCTAAGAGTTACCACCTGGTGTAACTGCATCTTCATTGCGTGGCGGAGAGCAGCAGTAGCTCTGGTTGCTCTCTGCACCCGCTGGGCTGGTTCTGGTGCTGTGCACGTGCCGGGTGCCTGCAGCAGCTCCTTGCTCCAGCTCCCCATGGGACACACATCTGAATGTAGGTGCCAGTAGGAGGGATGATTTGGGGTTGTTTATGTTATGCTATAGTGTCAGCTTTTTGAAAAGTATAAAGGGCAGAAGAAATGACCAGAGCCAGAACAAGGGACTTGGCTTGGGTTTAATTATAGAAACCTGAGTTGTCTTGCGTGCTGTTAGCCTCCCTGATGCCCTCCCTTCACAGCCCCAATGACATTTCTTGGCATCTTAGACCTCTTGTCTCTCTCTCTCTCTTTTTTTTTTTTTATTTTTCCTTGTTGATTCCATCTTAACTCATCATAATATTATCAAATTCTTCGCCCTATGTAACTTGAGTAGCACCCACCTTGCAGGATTTTTTTTTTGCCTCCTTTTGGTCTTCTAATGCTTGTGGTCTCCTGGAAAGATTGCTAACTTTTAATACAAAAGTTCCCCATCAAATTTCATGTCCTCTACCAAGCCCCCTCTGGGCTCAGGTGGTGTTGAGCATGTCTAAACCCTTTCTGCTGCTACTCCCCCTTGTCACGCTCTCTCATCAGCAATGATGGTTTCACTCCCACCTCTCCATGCACAAAAGACCCCGGTATGGCAATGCAATTTGCACACACCATGTCAAGTCTTTGCTTTCTTTGCTGAATTGGGACCTGAGCTATATTCTCAAGGTATATCAGCAGAAAAAGCATGGAAGCACTTGTGCAAGCTATTTCTGCACCGTTTTCCTTGAGATTCATACAACAGCACCAGAGGCTGGGAAGGGCTTGTCTGTGCTGTGTTCCCATCACCATGCAACCTTTAGCATATTGTAAGGGTCCGCTTGGGGCAGAAGCAAGGCTGGGCCTGAGATGCACGTACATGTGTATAAACTCTGTAGGAGGCACAAACTGATGCACAGAGGTTGGGAATGAGTAAGGGAGAACACCCGTACGCTGGCAGTGAGCAGCAGTGAGGTTTTCCTGTGCCTGTCCCACAGGGAAATTTCCAATCCCATGGCTGTCCATGTGGCTGTGGGTTTGGAGCTGGTGAACCCATACGGCTTTGGGAGCAACAGAAAGCCTTCGGGGCCATGGTGCCTTGTGCTTTGTGGGGAAGAGGCTCCTTTGTCCCCCTGGGCTTGTGGCAGGGCAGCAGCAAGTGCAGACACCATGGGGGTGCCATGCCGAGCCCCTCGGGCCTGGTGGCTGGCACCATGGGATGTGAACCTTCCTGTGCTCGCTGCTGGCGTTCTGTCATCATCCCTCAAATCGCCTCATTTATCACAAAATGAGGCAACTCTTTAAAAGCTGAATAAGGACCCGGTGCAAAACACATAACCAGCCCACAGAGCGGCAATTGCCAAGCATGGAAGTGGTCGATTGAAGGTAAGGTTTATGTTTTTAAGCTTCTTTTAAGTAGATGATAAACCTCAAGAAGTTTCAGAAAGCAAAGGGGCTTTGGCAGGGTGACACTGCCTTGAAGGACACCAAATAACATCTCTATTTTTCCCTGTAAATCAGCTGCCTTGGGAAGCCACATTACCATTTCGTTGGTGACCTGCTTTGGATTTATCGTCAGGAAAAATCGACATGCACTGAATTGTCTGTAATCCTTTCTCAGATGGAGGGGGATGAATGAGCTGGGATTTTGTTTCTTTGTTGAGATGAAATGTAATTACTTTATGGGGTTTGCATGGTGTGTTAAACTCTGCCAGTATTAAAGTGTGATACAAGTTATAGAGCTGTGCCGGTTGCTGGAGATTTATGGAATAAAAGGTATAATTTCACACTTCACTGCATTTTATTTTGAAGTTGAATGTTGACGTGCTTTTCAGTTGTTTAGATGTGTTTGTTTAGCCTTTACTCTGGGCTAAGACAAGTACGCTGAGGGATTTGATGAGTGAGGCCAGTGCTGCTTTTCTTTCTGATGGAGGAGCCAAACAGCCCCAGCCCCAGCCTTACAGAGAAAATACACCAAAATTTCAAGCATTATGGTCTTAGAGGGTGGAAAGTTTTCCTGCTGCCTGCTCTTTTTCCACAGTTTGTGTTTTGCCAAGAGTTTTGCTGCACACCTGAAAGGAGGTTGCAGCGAGGAAGGTGTTTGTCTGGGGACATGGTTTAGTGATGAGACTCAGTAGGTCAGGTTGATAGTTGGACTTATCCTGAAGTATTCCAACTGAGATGATTCTCTACAGAAGGACAAGGGCTTGGGACGCAGCCTATGAAAGCCCTGGATGTGCCCCTGTATGGCAGAGCTTTAAAGCCAAGGAAGGTGCTGCTCCAAAATCAGCACAGTGCCTGCTGGTGAGCACTGTACCTAAGCACCCCCTCGTTAGAGTGGCTGATGCCTCAGTATAGGCAATGAACAAATGGTATTAATATAATTTTCATGTTTTCTCCCACTAATTCCCTGAAGTCATCAGCCTTTTCTGGCAATTATATTTCTCCCTTGTGCTATGTTTCAATTGATTTATTATTACTTCATGGGGTTTACCATCTCCTAAGTCTTCTTAAACTCGAAAGGCGTTGTAATGCACCAGAAGAATGAAGGAAGGGTGCAGTTTGAAATACTCAATAGTGTGCAGACACCAAAATGTCCACTGAGAGGCCAAGATGGGAGGAAGGAAAAAATACATTTTTCAATATGTGTAAACACAAGGAACAGAGAGAAATGATCCACTAATCCAGGAGCCTACCTGCAAGCAGGCTACACCTGCAGTTTCTGTACAAGGGGCTCAGATCAGTTTTGAGCTGTAATTCACATTTCACAGCCTGTGCACTGCTTGTGCCAGCTCCTGGCCAGGCAGGATCTGGCAGCCCTGGCAGACAGACAGACGGTGGTGGTGCCACTGCCTCACCATCAGGGCTGGTCAGAGCCATGTGCTGCTGCCACCAGGATCCTGCCCAGCTGCCCCATGCTGCTGCTGCACGTCACAGCAGCATCTCCAGCTCAACCGTTTAATAAGGGCTCGCAACTGTTTTTTCAGGCACTTGGTGTCTATAATTATTTTCTTCACGAAGTAATTTTGGTTTCATAGGTAAACACCAATCTCAGCAATTTCCACTTTTAATACACAATCTGATTTAGAACTAGGCATCCTCTGCCTGCTAAGTAGTTATCTGTTACAGCCAAGCCTGCCTGACAGCCTTCCTCATCACTCTTTGTTTTCAACAATATGTAATAGGCATCAACTGGGCAAGGGGGGCCCTCCTCCACACACCCAAGGGGGTCCCGAGCACTTTAACAAAGTTTAATTACAGCATTATCAACGTGGGTGAGGCATCCAAGCAAACAGGTCATAAATCAGCCCAGGAAAGAAGCAGAACCCCCTGCCTCCTACACTGACTGCGGTGAATAAATGGTGCCTTGGGTTGTTACTTTGGGACACCCAGGGGGTTTGCAGGTATAGTTACAGCCACAGGTGTCCCCATGTGTCACCTCCACGTCCCCAAGCTGTGCACAGAGTGCCAGAGCCCCTCTGCCCTGCGGTGCTGCCTGGAATGAGCCAGCCCTGCCTGCTGCCTATGAAGTGTTTCTCAACTTTCTGCAGACCCTGTGACCGCCCCGCTTGGTTTTCCTACAGATGCGGTGAAGGACTGCGGCACGCACATTGGTTTTTCAAGGGGAACTTTGGGAATTTCCATGGAGACATGGTAGCAGGTGGCGTGGTGCCCACGGGAGGGAGGGTGGCACCAGATGCTCATCCAGAACCACTGTGGTCAATAAACCATGAATTAAGAAGGATTTACATGATAGTCCGTGAGAGCCGTTTAAGAGTTGTTAGAGTGTGTTCAGTAATCCAGTTACAAAAAAATGCCAATATATGTGCTTGATGAAAGACTGTAACTGCTTTAAAATATGGTTATGGGCTATTGCACGAAGGAGAAACTAACTTAAATATTCACAGGCTTTGAATGCACTTGGCTTTACCATGTGTTACAGTGATTTATGCGAGACATAAAACACAATTGTCAAAAATATGGAAGAAAAATTCCAAGCCAAAAGCACAGCCATTCATTCTGAATAGCAACGTGTTAACACAGGGGAAAGGAAACAGCAGCACTGCAAATGGAAAGGGAACGTTCAGCAAACGAAACTCTTCATTGGAAAAACATCTCTGCAGAATGATAATTATCCATTAGCTTTGAAATAACCTCCAAATTAATAGCTATTTTCCTAGCATCCAAATGTCGCACATTTTCCCAAAGAAAACAAATCTATCACTAAGTGTGATTGTATCTCTTACGCTTTTTATGTTCACGATTGAGTCAAAATAAAGCCTTGTTGCAGAGAGAGAAAAGGATGTCTTGGAAGTATAAAAGGCTGTAATTTAGTCAAGGTTTTCTAGTGGCATTGCACAGCCACTGCAATGGAAAGGGAGCCCCGATCCTGAATTAGTGCCCGAAGATTTTCTGTGAAATCCTTCATTGTTAAGGGGCCTTGTCAGTTCACATCAGTGTGGTCCAGAGGGTGTCACACTGCCGTACATTTTAATCCCAGGGCACTGAGTTTACAGCTGAGAGAGACTGCAGAGCTGGAGGCACCAGCAGGGGAAAGCAAATTCATAAATTGGCACCACCATCCTTATTTCCTTGGAAAATTTCCTTGGGAATTTCAAGGGAGATGTGGATGGGGCCAGGCCAGGCCTGCCAGCCCTGCATCCTCGTGGCACTGGGACTTCCACAGTGGTGCTCGGAGCAGCCTCACACTGCTTCCTATGACTCAGTTCGACGACTCTGGCTATAAACTTGCCTGTGGAAGTCTCTTTCCCATTTTAACAATGCATCGTTAACTTCTAAAAGTGCCAAAGTGTTCCCACTCTCACATTCAGCAAGCTCAGCACACAAGCAATAGCCTGCCCGGAGCAGGTAGCAGTGCCTCTGTCAGTGCATGTGTGGCTCGCAGGGGACCCCGGAGGCGAGCAGTGGGGTGATGTGAGCCAACATAGTCCTCTTGTGAGCACCCGGCTCCTGCTGCCTTGGCACACAGTCTGGAAGTTGACAGAAGATGTCAGTAAAAGACAAGTCCTCTGAACGCCTCACAGGCTGATCAGACATTTCCCTCAATTGACACGTGAGGATTTATAGCTCATGCTAAATATTGTGCAGGCAGTGTGAGTGGTCGGGATGACCCCCAATGGTGGGTGACCCTAATTGGGTGACCCCCAATGCAAACATTCAGCCCAGGTAATTACAGACCCTTAAGTAGCAATATCTGTCTGGACCCCTGCAGTTAAACAGTGTTGGACTCCTGTGGTGTAGAGTGGAGAGGCCCCAGGGTGCAGCATAAGGCCTAGCCTTGTGTCCTGTCCCTGCTCACAGGGATTCATTCACACCTGAAAGCAAGAGAACGGGGCTGGAAGCTTGGAGCTGGGGTGGAGCACCTGCCAGACCCACTAGCCCAAATCTATTTATCCAGGGCTGGGGTAACAAAACTCAGTGCCACCGTGTGTCCAGCACAATAAACCCATCAACGCTTCAGGATTCCTCTTTGCAGACCCCTCTCAGGCTCCCACAAGAGATCAGCAGCCAAACAACTCCTGCATGGGATGCTTCCTGAACTGTATGAATTTATTAGAAAATTACTCAGCACAATAATAAATGCACCCAGAGCTTTTTTTTTTTTTTTTTTTTTTTTTTCCACATCAGGTGGTAAAACAGTAGCTCTGAATAGATTGCCTGCACGAAGGCTTTCGCCTTTAGCACGGTAACAGCAGATGGCCTAATAAATATGCAGTGCTCTAAGACTACACTTGTAATTTCTGTGACCTAAGCTTTTTTTGGTCTCCCACATAGATAAAATGCACGATCATCCATAACAAACTTTATAATAGATAAAAACCTAAGCAGTGTAATCTAAGTGCTGTTAGAAGCCCACTGGCATTACCCGTGCAGTAGCAATTGTATGAGGAGCCTGGCTGGTTTGATTTATGGGAACATACAACTGCGGCTGCCCCTGGTCGAAGCAGAAGCCCTGCTATCAGCACACCAGGATCTTTCCTCTGGCAGGAGAGGATGTCTGCAAGGAGTGGGACGAAGGCATTGACTGTCCCCAGGAGCACTCCAGCCACACTGCAGAAGTGAGGGCTTTCAGTTAACAGCTCAATAGGATTTTTCCTCTTTTTTTTTTTTTTTTTTTTTTATCTACATGCCTTTCAAACCTGTTTGCTCTTCAAAACTCCTGGAAAAGAGCATTATAACAAGGAGAAGAACATGATAACAAAGATAAGGAGCCTGAGATCTGCTGGAGAAGCCACAGCTGCAGTGATGGCTCACCAGTTGCTCAGCCTTCAGCAAACTGGTCAGCGCCCCTGCAGCCACCCAGACTGCATGGGCAGAGGGACCTATCTGGGCCACATTTGAACAAAACTAGGAAAACAACCTTAACACAGATAATTTTTCCACTTGAAAGCTGTCAAGCTTGGAAACAGAACTACTTTTAGAGTGGTACGATGAGAGCAAACTCCTGCACAGGCCTTCACATGGCAGGCTGCAGCCTGTGACCCCACAGCAGCTCAGGGCTGTTTCTGGGGTCTCACCCAGGGTGTTAGCATTTTTGCTGGTTATAATGCCTGCAGCAGGATCCGGGAACATCACAGTGAGACCTGCCTGTACAGCTGCTAACAAGCAAGTTAAACACCAAATAAGAACAAATGACAAGTATTGTTGTTACACTTACACACTCCCATGGGTATCATGAAGCCAAGCTTTCAGTGTATCAGGGAACTGAATTTAAATAGTTTTTTTTTTTTCAAAGTGCCAAAAAAGGTGGCAGCTAAGGATGCCAAGTTACTATAGTAACCATGAGAAAAGTGGTGATTATCAGCAATACCACACAGAAAAGAGAGACTGGATTGTCTTTTCATTTTACCCATAGTCCATTGCTTAAAAATAAGCTCTTTTCTAATATAAAGAAATACCATGGAAAAAATTTGAATGTGAAATGTGAATATTATGCAAAATGATTTTCATGGAGTTTTCAGCCTGTGCAATCTTGCCATTTGACCCAAAGTTTAGAGGATGCGCTCCTAAATGGGGTGTTTGATGGCTGAAGGATATGTGAATAATAAAGAATTACTTCTCATGTCTTCTTACCTAGTAACCACAGCAGCAGAGGGGAAAAAATCAAGGCTGGTGTCCTACTGCGAGCTCCTTAGGACAGAGTCTGTTCTCTGTTCGGCATAATGAGGCCAATGTGTACGCTCAGCACCCAGGTTCAACAGGGGACAGTTCCGCAAGACTGGAGATTACAAGGTGCCAGCAGCTGCTCAGAGGAGAACGTGCCAGATCCCACAGGGCCCATGCTGTCTGTTCCCCATGCCTCATTGCCACTGTAGCCCACAGCGACCTAAGGACTGAAACCAGGATATTTGGGCAGGCTTTGGAGAAATCTTGAAAGCATAGATGGGCCTAAGGCAAAAAGAATGAGAGGAAAAGGGGCAATTGTTCAGAGGGACAGAACACATAGCTCTGGGCTGTGACTTGAAAGTGCTTTAAAGGTTTCTTCATTTTCCTGAACTGTCTGAAAGCTGGTTGACTGGAAGGAGGTTTGTTTGCAGCAGCTGGAAATGAGGCAGAGCTGTCTGCCTCACCTGCCACGAGTGGGGAACAACGAGGCCTGAGGGATGATTGCTTCACCTGAGACCCTTTGGGTCCAGCAGGTTCAGCAAGCTATTTTCAATTCCTCTTTCAATGCTCATCCAGGAAACATTAATGAAGCCTTATTAAAATTTATTGCATTTCAAAATTTCTGCTCTCAACAATAATAACTGTGCTGGGTCTGTAGACACAAACGCCTGCAGTTTTTTTAACCTGGAACTGTTCACCCAGACACATGTTTTTTTACCTGTTTGAAAGCACACCCTAGTGGGAACAATGTGGGTCTCTTGGACTAACACCACTACACACGACCGCTAGGAGCAAATATATGTGCTCTTTGTAACTTGCCATAAATGCTGGCCTTGAGAAATTGGTTGAAGAAAAGCATGTGTGTGTACTAGCAGCACTCTAGTTCTAGGTTCCCAGGATGATGATTACGAAAACATTGGGAGCAAAACTTGCAGCCTTGTAGCTAAGCCTTCCATGCTGCTCTACTCACAGATGTTGCTCACAGCATCAGGGCAATCAGTCCCCATGGATGTTGAAGACATAAAGCTGCTACCTAGAATGCAAAGGGCAAGGATCCCAAACTGCTGATTTTGAAAAGCAGGACTTACCTGTAAAATGCTACCTTGCTAATGACAGGAAAACACAGTGTATTTGGACTTGCTGTGAAATCTGGCTGGAAAAACAGGCTTGCCCTGAACTTAGTTTTGCTACCTGCCTGCCTCCTTATCCCACTAAAGGTAGGGGTGAGAGTGTGAAGTTGCCAAGGGCTCTCTTCTGTCCGAGCTCTGGATGTCGGTTTACGGACTGCTACATGTGACACATCAGTGACTGCCTGCTGTGAAGCCAGGACAAGCATGCCTACCCCAAGTCACCGGCAGACCATCCGATGGCCCTTTGCAGACTTCTGACTCTTACATAGCACACACCAGCTTGCAGACACTCTGAAAGACTTATTTATTTGCAAAGTGAGCTGTTATCTCAGAAGCATCAGTGACCCAGTCTGGATTCACAGTGGTGCTGTAGCACATCCAATCATTCCTGCGAGACATGGGGCTGTGAAAGGAAAATTAACAATACATTTTAAATAGCCCTTGCCTCAAATACAGAGAACACGGTCCTGATCACTACATGATGGTAAACAGAAAGCAGCTAGATGTGTACAAGCATGCACAAGCTAGGATCTGATTTTTGAAGGGCAAAATTATGATTTCATTGAACTTTTAAACTGATTATGGCATTAGCAAGAACAGATACAAATCTTTCTGGGAGAAGCAGGCTAAGGCAGGGTAAGTAAATTATCTCCACACAGTATCTGTCTTCCTGTGGATTTCAGTGCTACTCGAATCAATTTGTGATGATATGTTTGTACCTGCCACGGAAGCCAAATACACAATCTGATCTTATGCCAAGCCACTATTAACAACTGCATTTCCAATTGATTCTAGGATATTCATTAACTGGCATCCATAATTACAAATAATTTACAGACATAACATTTTAAATCACTTGCCAGTGAGCTTACTAAGCTCACTTTATGACATTCGAATACATTATTCTTAAAAATTCACTGCGTAATCAACTTGCAAATGATTACTGTGGAACAGCACTGGATATAATCAAGTAGAAACTTCGAGCAATGTCTATAGATCATTTGGGCCATGTGATGTTGACATCCCCTTTAACTGTCTCTATGAAACTGTGATGTACTGAGTTGGTGGACTCCAAAGCTGCTCGACTAGCTCAACTCCATTACAGCTTTATTTAGATTTATTTACCCTTTGAGCAAGTGTCTTGTTGGTTGGGAGGTCACTGGTGGTGAGCCCCTTTGCTCAGCATTGCAGAATCTCCTCTGCTTTGGGGCTGAGCACTGCTTGGAGCCAAATAACAACCTGGCACTGCAGAAGCATCAGCATCAGGTTAACTGTTTTCTTGAGCAGACAAAACTTGACACATCTGCATGCACAGTTTTTTATTCAGTTTCAGGTGCTGATTTGACTTGCAATGGCTACATATGGTCTGATTTATCTCTATAATCTTTCCTTATGCTCAACAGGAATATTATATGTACAACAGAAAACAATCACACCGTGACAGAGGCAATTTAAATCTCTATGTTGGAACTTTGGGCCTTGAAGCTTGGGGCCTTCACTGAAAACTGCACTGAAAGCCAATACAGACAAGATAAATAAATTATCTTCTTTTATTGCAAGATATAACAGAGAAAAAACACACCTGTACACTGAGCACAGCTTCACATTTGAATCCTATACACATCTTCTTACTTTACATGGAACAAGGCTCCAATTTGTGAGTGTTGAAACAATCACTCATTGCTCTTCTTCAGGGCTATGTTAAATTACAGCAGTAAAGTAGACAGTAGCTGGTAATCTCAGGGCCTGCTGTATTTACCCTGTTGTGGTCTAGATTTACAAACTGCCTGTGTACACACCTTACAGTGCACTGTACTGTACACATTGTAACACCCTACAGCTTTGACATCATCTCGTTACTGTAATACACAATAGTAGGGAATTTCTCGAAGATGAGGGAATACTGCTTTTTTTTCCAGTGACTAAAGGGAGGGAGGAAACTTATGAAATAGATGCCTTTGAACAATGCATTGTGTATTTTAACAGTACAAAGGGTAAGATAGCTTGGAATCAATTAAAATTTTCCAGTAAGCAAGTAATGAAAAAAAAATATTTTGAGTAAAACCATTATTTACAGATGAACATCACAAAAGCTCTTGATTCAATTTCATTTGTTCCCATGTAGAACCTTTGAGTATTGGAAATAAATCAGACTAACAAATAAATGTCTTAGCCACAAGGAACTTTTATGTAATGTGATTTTCCACTGCATTACAACTTAATGTGAAACTATAAAAATAAGACACTATTTACATAATATATTCATTTGTTTGCAAAACTATTGGTTAATTCATGTTTTAAGTTACATGATAAATTATACAGCTCAGTCACACTTTACAAACAGTTAAAAGATAAACCCATTCTGACTATAAAATAATGTATCTCATGATCTGACTACGCCAATTCATAGTACTTCCCAGAATTTGGGTCAAAGTAACAGTTCAGACATGGATCATACAAAAGAGTCAAGACTTCCTCGTCTTCTTCAGCATTGAGGTCATCTTCACCTGTGTGAAGTGTAAAAAATAAGAATAAATTACTTTCATTCACTTTGAAAAATAACATGGAAATACCTTTCTATTAGATGTGACAGAATTTCTCTTTAAATTGTATAATCCTCTGACTTTTGAATTGTTACCTTCAAGATAACTGCAATTCACCTTTTTTTTTTTTTTTTTTTAACATACATTTCTGAAGACTTGTCTTTAGTTGAGGTGAAATGATGTCATTCAGCATTTGCTTAACAACTGGACTATACAAAGTCCAAGAGAGCTGTTCATCAAAAGTAACTTTACTGATAGTGCGTCAAGGTATTCTTAAGTGATATTTTTCTCTATGTTCACTTCGGAACAAGAAAGACAGTCAATCTATACTTAAGGCCTGTAAGAATCAAACTGTGTATTATTAGAACATTCTATATGGAAACCCAGAAAATTAAGCAGCACAGAAATCTTTATCTGAAATATTCTTGTTTAACATGTTGGTCTCACAGTGACTGCGTTGAAAAGTGTTAGCGTACTGTGTAGCATTTACAGGGTATTTATTATTGCTTGTTTTACGTGTTACATTTAGGTAGTTAAGTATATTTCATTAATTGTTCTTAAACAGGTTGAGGAAGAAATCGTGTGACAAATAAGTCAAACAAACTTACAGCAAAGTCAATATTGTTGCAATAAACGTGCTCATATTGACTTTTCTTTGACAATGAGCTCTTTCATTGCAGGAAGCATAATAAAAGAAGAAGGAAGACTAAAAGAAGATACACAGTGTTATCCTGAGATAGCACATTTAACCATGCATGTAAAGGCATATACTCCAGTTCGTATTTTCAGATGAGGTTTGCTAGTCATAAATAAAGATGTCTTAAAATTAAAATAAAGAAAAACTCTCTATGTAGAGCAAGGTAGTGTAGCATCCTACCTGCTCATAACAAACCAACTGTAGAACTAAAAAGTGCAGTTGAAAACTACCTTCTATAGAACCTGCAAGTATTGTATTTCCTAGGGTGTTTTTATCATATTGCTTAATGACATTAGAATGTCATAAAATCTTTTTCATTGGAGAAAGATGATAACCAGGGTGAGTCTCTGGAAATTAAGATCAGAATGTGAAAATAAATTTTCAGTTCAGGAAAATGACTGAACATTGCTTTCAGTTACACTAAGTTAATACACACCAAGTGCATTCTTTTTTAAGATGATGAAAGTTTCCCCATGGATTTCACTCAGTTGGTTTTTACCCACTGAGAAACAGCACAGAATTCTATGTATGAAAATTTAGCAGTAATTCATATCAGTAAAAGGAAATACTGCCTTTTAAGCATCAATGAACAGTAGAAAGCAGTCTTACTACAGGCAAAAATATGAACTCCCTATTTGACTATATTGCAACCTGGTATTTCAGCATTCCATTATTTTGAAAACAGTGACAAAAATTTTGCAACTTACAAGTCTCCCATTGATTATTTTTAACATAGGGGAATAGGTAAGAAGTGGGTCTTCCTCTGCTTCACCTGCTCACTACAGTGACAAAACAAAGTTCTGGTATCTCAGATAACACAGTCCTGAAACTTTCAGAAAATGTATTCATGTGTGTCTCAGTTTGTAAATTAACTCTTAACATATGGGATTTTAATGTGTAATTTCTGATATAAAAAATCTGTACAAAAAAGCCTGCAATATTGGAGAGGAAATAAGGTTTTTCAGGCAATAAAAAATTTGCCTGAATAAAAAACTGTCTAAAGCTGTGTAGAATCCAAGAATGTTTTTAGGTTATAAAAGGTTTAGGTAGAAATGAATTGTTAGCCTAAAATACACTGATCAAGCCAGACAGATTTTTATTATAGATGCTTTATATACGACAGGAAATCATAGCTGAACGCAATCTGTATCTGGAATTCCATCATAAATGTTCATCTCGTTCTCAGACTGCTAATACAAACTGAATGCTTTGTATGCTCTAACACTTCATAATAAGTAATGGCCTGTTATGCTAACGGCGGCAGTTTCACAACACGCAAAATCTATTTACAGGCAGGATCACACAACGATATATGGGTTAGTTACATTATCTAGAGACCAGAAAGTAGGTTGGTGCATTTAATGCATACAGAAGAAGTATGTGCTTTATTGTTTGGGAAGAGATCTCATTATTGTTTCCTCAATAGCACGAACAAATGCAGTCAGAAAGAAACCGGCTCTCGCTGTAACCAGAAGTAAAAAGGTAAAGCTCATTTGTTGCCCTCCTTGCTGTTGGTCCATCACCAGGCCTGGCAAGCTAAAAAAGGTTAACTGAGATACTCTGATTGATGTTGCTCTTGGGAAAAATGATTCAGTGCAGACAGTTTGAGGGAACCAAACATCTTTTCCTACATTTCACATGATGGTAAACAAGCAAATGGTGTTCATGCATCGTTCCCTCACAGAGCTTTACATTTTCACCTGAAACCATTTTGTTATTGTCACTGAATTCATACATTTATTATTTTGCGTTTCCTTGTCTATGCTTCTCCTCAAAACCAAGGGCCAAACTAACTGACAAACAAGTGCATTTCAAAGAACATTTCCCTAGCTGCTGATGCTCTGCCACCATCCATTCTTTTGGGGCTGAAGCGGCTCAGAATTGCATGAAAAAACCTCTTGGCAGTTTAATTTGAATATCATAGTGAAAGCAAAGTGGAAGCTTTTGTTCTTAAATCACTGTAAAATTAAACAGTATTTTCTGCAGCTGTTAAGGCTAGAAAATAACTTGATTTTAAATGAAAACTTGCCAAAGTCTATGATATACATTATAAAGGGATGAGTATTTTTTTCTTCACTTGAGCTGAAATAAGACTGAAGACTGTACCTCTGAAAACCTGTCTAAAAATGATATGCTGCCCCACTGAAATCATGGAGCTATTGTTTTTATAGAGAAAGGATTTTTCTCTACCTGTATAAACCTGGATATCAAGGAATTGAGGCAGGCAGCAGCTTTTTCTGAGCATTGGAACAAACATACAGATAAATGTGTTGTTATTTGGACTATGTTAACACAAAGTGTTTACACAGTCACCAGTCTGAAGAACTAAAATAAATAGCTGCCTGTTTCACAGAAATACATTTTTTTTTCTTGTATTCTAGGTTTTAATATTAGGAAATGGTTGGTAGGAAATCTCACTCTAAGATATGGGAATCATAATCACACCCTGGTGTAGGTCAGTTGCTCAGAATCATCTGTCAGGAAAAGGGATGCTGAAGAGAACAGTGCTAATATTTTCTCTGATATGATCCCTGACCATTGAACTACAGTGCTCAAATCCATACTGTAATTATGTACTGTAGGGTTACTATATGAATATTGTCAACAGCTGTAGTCCCAGAAAGAAGTCTGTTAAGTGCTGTGGTTCCTGCAGCACTATCTTTAGACAAATAACAACATACCATGAGGTAAGTTTCAGAGAATTTATGACTCTGCCTTTGTCACTTACTGTGGAAACTTTCTTGTGCGACTTGTTATCTAAAGGTAAACGACATTTTCTATGAGTTGGGAACATCAATGTCCAACAAAGGAAAAATCTATTAAAATTTATCATATTGATCAGTTTAGATTTTGCTCTTGATTATCTTGTGAAACATGTCAAACACAAGACTACTTCTCATTACATCTTCCCATTTAGCTATGTATTATGGATGGTGTTACTATTAAGAAAGGAACCCAATAAATTTTTTCAGAAATTAATTACCTTTTCCCCAAAGTTTTGCCTCAAACTAAAGATTTTTTTTTTCCAAAATACAAGAATTAAAGAATTTTTGGAAATACACTAATGATACTTTCCCTTGAGGATAATTTTAAAATGGGCATCTCAGATACACTATGCCTTAGTGTAGATTTTCAGTACTCATAAATATACTTGTGTTACACTGTGATACTTGGTACACTGGAAAACTACACACACACAAAATCTTGTGACACTAAAGTCACTTGCCAATATGAGAAGTAACTTATTTTTCAATGTGATATTAAAAATACATATAATTAGGGCATCAGAATTTCCTGGAATGAATTTGAGCATTCAGTTTGTTAATCTGGTACTCAAGTGTAAGCAATAAAGCAGTTCTTTTGTCACACAAATACCTAACCTCAAGTGAAGCAATTAAGAAAACCCCCCACATTTTTTCTGAAGTGTTAAGAGACGTATAACAAGATAAGACCTTTTTTAGCATCTCTTTCAAAAATAATACTGCAAAACATCTAGTTACCATGGTCCATCAAGTCTTTTTTTAAGCCAAGAGATCCAGGAAAATTCACAGCCTAGTCTAATCTGATATGTGTGCATTACATGGCACCGTGTTTTCACATAGCACCATATTACATCCAAAGGTTTGTGTTAAACTTGACTGTATCTTTTATGTGAAAAAATGTATGCCAATTTGCTGTCAATACAGCAGAAGGACAAAATTTTAAAGGACTATAAACAATCCAAAAAGTTTCTTGAAGATGCTGTGTATTGTATGAGTAAATCCCTTAATTTGTCAGTCATACCTCCTCCTCCCACAGGTGCTAAGACCATTTATGGATCTTCTCTGTTACTTCAATAGGGAAGGGTTTCTACTAGCTCAGAAACAAATCCAAACTGTTCTGTGTGGGGATGAAAGGTAAGGGAATTGCTTTATTGTTCTGTCTTATTTCCTCCAACTTCTTGGGGAAATAAAGCTTGATCATTTCAACCACAACAGCAGGTATTTTGAATATTTGAAAATAGAAAAAAAATTTCTGTGAAGTTATAAAAACTACAAATATCATACATATACATGAGCCAAAATTTAATTAGATTCAGTGAAGGTGCACAAATAAAAAGCAAAAATAAAAAGCTATGGTATATAGAGATTTTCAGTTCTCTAAATGTGCCATAGCAGACATATCATTTAAAATATTTCAGTATAAAGAAAAATGAGTTTAGGAACAATTTACAAAACAATTTGGAATTCCTCATGTGAATTAATAGGACAAATCCAACATTTTCCCAGGGGTATCTATACATACTAGCTTTCTAGAGATAATCACCCTATTTTTTAAATTTACAGGGATTCAAGCTTTACTGCAGCACATCTAGGATTTCATAATACTAACATCAAAACATTCTCAGAGACCTTTCACAAATTTATATCCGACACACCTTTAACTCAAGGATTACTGTCCAATTCTCTTTGGCTTACTTAGGACCCTTAACAAAACATATTATTTGATTCTTCAAAGCAAGGTTCCTTCCTGACAGCAAAATTCTGTTTTGCTGTCATAAACAATTACAAACACACATCTACAAAAAGATTCCCGATTTGAGGGCCATGATCTATTTCAGGCAGTAAATCACTAAGACATCTTCATCCTTAAGCAGTCAAAATACACAGGTCAGATTTATGAGATTTCACATTGAATTCCCTGGACGTGAAAAAAAAAGTAGGTATCTAACACAACAAAGAAGAAAAAAGGGTGTTTGAAAAAAACACACCACAACAGGATATATGTTTTATTCTATTGCTGTTGACTTTCCAATTTCAGCAAAGTTCTTCACCATTCTCTAAGCAACTGCCATTATAAATGAAATCTATAACGCCTGAGGTGGTGACTCAGCAATCTTTACTTAGGAAACCATGCTTGAGATTTCATTTAAAGATAAATTTGTATTTTTTCTTCGTAATGCAAGTATTATATACAGAACCCAAGTTGTTCTGAATATGAATTTTAGTTGTTGCATTCTTTCTTTCATAGGTTTGCCATCCACACTATCATCAATTCCTTATTTTAAACAAATAAGATGCATTTTTAATGAGGCTAATCTATATCTAACCAGAATGTTAGGAAACTGTGACTGCATAAGTTATTCTTTCATCAGAGGCAAATAATACTGCATGGAAAACTCTGCTAGCTTGCACTGAGAATAATAACTCTGAACCCAAAATGTATCAGTATAAAAAAAAAACTACTGGAAAACAGAACCAGTGCTACAGAAACAGCATTTATAAATGTTGTCCTATCCAGGTCTTTTTCATTGTCTTCATAAACCTACCTGGAATACTCTGATTTGCTGAAGATTTAGTGTGCTCATCCGGTTTTTGGCTTGCAGGAGTGAGAGGGGGACTGAACACGTTCAACCAGTCTCTGAAAAACACAAATAAAATATCACTCCTAAAAGCACAGATTGTGATCCCATTTGTTGGAATAATTTGATTTTTAGAAAACTTTCAGAGGAAACCACAAGTTGTCAAGTGTGATGAAACAAAACAAAGCTGGATTTTATTATTATAAAAATTTAGTTTATAGCTAATACAATTTAAAAAGTTAAGGCTTTCTTCTTTAGCGTTTTCACCTTTTCACACCGAAAACCTGTGTTCCAAGGCAGGCTTGCTTTGCAGATTTCAGCTGCTATTGCTCTGCCAACCAATGCTGTACATGAGGTGTGATCCACAGAGCTGTGCCCTGCAAGCCTACGGGACTCAGGGGAGTCCTTGTCTGAGGAACAGGCTTGGGAGAAGCCACCTGTGTTTGATGAGAGACTGTAGGGGTCCATGTGATTGAAAATCCTTACCATCCCTAGAGAAAAAGCTTTAGCGGCAATTGTAAGAGCTGTGTTTGTCCACTGTTTGGAGCTGCCTGATATATGGTGAGCAAGTGCTATATAACTTTCTGAGTCTGGGTGGTCCATGAGCGAGAGCTGAGCATAGAGATGAGATGCATGCCATGAACAGTGTGATGCCAACTCAGTGCTCGTGAACTGTGGGAAAGCTGGTTTGTATAAAATAATGTACTCTTTGCAGTTCATTTTCACTTTTAAATTTTTCAATAAAGGGATGGAATTAATGATCAAAGCTAAGAATAACATCCTAACAACTTTCCAGTGTTTTCTAAGAAGGAAATACTGGATTGAATCAGAATATTCTTAAAAATAGTTGTTGATATCAAAAAAACAACCTTTGCAAACACGTTATAAATATTTGTTTAGAACAATTTATTATTTTTATAAAATTTGTTATATGCTGTAAATAAAAAAATTGTTATCGAGCACTACATGGTTTTATTTGCTGACCAGAAGACAGGACTCATCTCATCACAGCTATCACAGATCTGTTTTACTTCTGTGAAGAAAAAGGTTTTGGTGGAATCTTTATCACAGAGAAGGGAGTATGGAACTTCTTCACCTATTTAATTTAATAAGCAATTTATGCCTCTGCTGAACACTACTTTGTGATAGCTTTTAAAAATGATTTTCCCATTATCATACATTGATGCAAAGTTCAATGTTCATTTCACATATGCCACTTTATGATACACTGTCTTTGATTGCTACAGCTCAAAGAAAGGAAAACAGAGCAGTCCTTTTTATTGTTATTTTGTTATTGCTATTGCTTTTTTTATTGCGAACTGAACTGCTGACTTTTTCACTAAAAAATGGGATAGGAAACACATGTATGAGATTTCATTCATTTTATACTACCAATGAGAGAAACAGCCCTGGAAGGACACATCCAAGTCACAAAGTTCAGGCAATCCTTGTGTAGTTGACCACATCTCACAATTCTTGTCATAGAAGAAACTGATCTCTGTACACTGCTTTGCTGATGTTTCCCTATGTTCCCATCTCTCTTGTTCAACAGTTAAGTGTTTTTAACACATTAAAGCCTCCATAGAACTAATTGTGGAACTGAATGATTGAAATTTAACATTTTGAACAGATTTCAAAGAACCTCAGTAAAACATCTTATATCGATAGAAGCAGATCCATCCTTTTTGACCAACCTTTTTCATTGCAAGGGAAGGGATGTAGATGGGAAAAGGTGTCTTTAAATTCCCCTATGTTTGCTTC
Organism: Anas acuta; assembly: GCF_963932015.1. Classification (NCBI taxonomy): domain Eukaryota; kingdom Metazoa; phylum Chordata; class Aves; order Anseriformes; family Anatidae; genus Anas; species Anas acuta. The sequence goes on along the minus strand of NC_088989.1, from coordinate 9,221,935 downwards.
ATGTCGGTGGGAACAGTGCAGCTCTACAGAGTAAATTAGTTTGGGATTGATTTAATTTATGTCTGGCCATGGTTGTTCCAACAGCTGGCACAAGAACACTTTACATGCAAACTTGTACTAGAAGCTGGGAAGATTTGCTAGGGCTATGAAAGTAACTTCACCATCAGCAGATTCCTCTAGAAAGGTTGAATTTTCCCAAAGCTTGACAGATTTCTTTACATTGCCAGACTGTATCAATTGTCCAACACCAAGTAAACAGGTAATGTACATCTACTTTCTGAAAAGCCTTGATGATCTCATGTAAAATGTGTTTCTGACAGAGAAACCTGGCAAGGCTCAGTCATGTGCTGTAATTGCTAAAATATGCCTTTTTTTGTTTGTTTGTTTATTGTTAGTTTTTCTCTTACTTCTGGACTTGTTATTGATTCCACATCATCTCCTGCTGGCATGTACACATAATCTGGGGTGAATCAGGGGACAACCACCTATCTGTTTGCAGTCAAAATGGAAAAAACTAATTTTCTGCCTCAGGAAACAGAACTGCTGGTGTAGAAATCCAGCAAGTAGTATAGCAGATTTAAAGGAAGAGATATTGATTTTTCCATCATTTCAATATGTAAAAAACATAGTTCAATCTTTTTTTTATACCATCATTCTATTTCCACATATATGGCCAACTTCACAACCTATCCTTCCCTGCTGTTCAGCCAATGCCAGTGAGAACTGGTGCAACTAATCCACACAGCAATATCCTTGCCTAGACACCTCATTATTAGCTCTCTGTGTCATTGCTTGCCATTTTTGCATTCCCTGAATTCACCCAAAGACTATTCATTTGCAGCAAAGTTTCAAGAGCTTCCAGGAATAACAGTTAAGTACATGCATATGATATTCAGTTGCATGGTAGAATTTATTTTCCATTTCTGCCACTTGCACGTGTGTTTTTTGCTGCCTCGTACTCTGCCAACATGAAGCTAAACACTAATATCTGAACATGCTCACAGCAAGCAGTGAGAGAGCACTAAGCTTTAGCACTTACCCAATTCTCCACAATTGTACTGAAGCATAAAGTCAGTAAAGGCAACCTCTTTGAGAAACTGCAACGATTTTAGATAAGGCAAGGCAGAACTATTAGTGCTAATCTACATCTCCGCTTCCCAAGCTACCCTTTTTTCCCAGTTCATTACAACTTAAAGACGGTGATGTTTGAGACACAGAGAAGGACTAGCGTATTTCTGCTGGGAAGACTGCAAGGACAGAGGAAAGATGGTGATTGCTGGTAAAGAGAATTAACTCAGTCAGACTAACAAATGTTAAAAAGTAAAGAAGCTTTAGAGCATACATGAAGTTCTACAAGTCTGGCACAAAACAGAAGAGTTTACAGATCCATGTTTTTCATAAAAAATACGTATCAGATCATTTCTAAAAAAAGAAAAAAAAAAGGAATTTGTACCTGGAGAGCAGAGGATGAGGAGAGAGGAGAGGATGTTAGTATGAAGGAAGAAAAGACAATAAAGCAATTATTTCCAAGGGAAAAGAAAGATAACTCATTTATAGAACATGGAGGGAGGTTGGTAATCATGTGCCATCAAACCAGTATCTCTCTTAAATTCATGGTTCTTTCAGGAAATTTACAAATTTCAGTTTAAAGTCTCATCTCTGCAAAGTCTTCCTGAAAGATATGTCTGAGTAATCAAAGATGGGTGATTATTTGTATGATTTTGTCCCTTATTTTTTTTATTCAATTATTTGAGTTAATTCTGCTGTATGGAAGTTGTTCAGTCTCACCTTTATATTTATTATGAGGCACCTGGCTCAGGTGAAGAATTATTATTTTTTCTAGCAGGTGTGAGTATAAGAGCTAAGGATTTCAATGGTTCTAAAGGGAGGTAGAAGTGTACGTACTTATGACTGAGGCAAAGGAGGTGCATGGTAAGCTTATTATTTCCTATTAAAATAGTCTGGAATCAGTTCATGTTTTCTTTTTTCCTCCCACTGTCCAAGAGAAATGAATAGCTTTTCCACCAAGAACAGTACATAAACCAGTGCAATATTAAGGATCCATTATTGACATAATATTACTTCTAAGGTTTTACACAATATATATTAAAAACTGGCTTATCACTTCCACATGTCAGTTAGCAATGTCTAAGACAGTACTTCATAAAATTTAAAATTTAAAAAAAGAAGGCTTATGTGTGCTGAAATCTTCTTGGTCAAGCTGCAGCAGAGAGTAAATATTTATAGTTGTTTGATAAACCTCTGAAACATGAGCTTACACTGGTAATTCTGATAGATGCTGTAGTCTTGCAGTCAATACAGACTTTTTCACAATGAAATCTGCAGATACTTTTAAGGAAGCAACTAAAGCATGTTGGTGTGTGGGACAGAGTGTATATGGTAATTTGAAAAAAAAAAACAACACCAAAATTCTGAGAAAATTTGTTGACCTTGCCTAAAAGTAAAGAGCCCATCATGGAGAAAATCAGCAATTAACACTTGAGAAATGCAGACTGTGGCCTGTGTTCCCATTTATTGTGTTTTTATTTTGATTGAATAAAGAATATTTCTGGGGTGAACTTTGAGAAGCTAGTTTATCTCCTTAAAACAGAAAAGCGAATCAAGCACTCTGACTAATTAATGACACTCTATTTATGCTACCAATGCCTCAAGCTATAATCAATGCAATCAACATGCAATAAACTATCTAGAGCTTTTCTGATAACAATGCTGAATGCTAAGTAAGTCTTTTGACATTGTGACTTTTTTTGTATGAAGGCTTGGAACAGAAAGATTCCAAGCATCTTTAATGCTGGCACTGAGATTCTTAATTATTCTGGATGCAATTCTACATATCAAAATCTAATAAAACATATTTCATGCCATGGGCTTTTCTAAAAAAATAAAAAAAAAAACTTTCAGAAAGTAAGTGTCATATATTGAAAGATCACATGATAACTGAGCTGTGATGAAAAACAGAATAAATCTTTGGGATTTATGAACACAATTTTTAGTTTCATAACAGAATAGTAAATTTTTCAGAAAATGGCATCCATCAGTAAAATCTGTTGAGAAAATTACCAATGCAATTGCAATACCAATGGCAATACCATATAAGAACTATTGCCATGAGCAATAATACCATCAACAGAAAAATGAAGAATCAGGGCTTTGATTTAAATCTTGCTGAACAACTTTGATACTCCTATTTTTTAAAAGTTGCTTTTTAGGTTATCCTAACAGATGGAATGAGAAAATGCCAAATTTCTTAAGTATAAAGATATTTAACATTTCTGTGAATTGAGATAGCATACTTTACCACTTTTCTTTTGGATCTTATTTAATTTGTATTATTTAAATCAATTAGATCATTTAATCCATATTATTAACACAATTAAAATGCTTCAAAGTTTCAGTACAACAGCTTTGTCTAATAGTTTGTATAGGAATTGAAAGGAATACTCATATTATTAGGTCAGCCTAATAATAGCAGTATACTTAAAAAATGCAAGGCAAGTGCTACATTACATCAAACCAGAATGAAAAAGTAGCATCAGTTTTGTATTATTAAGAACACATCAAATTGAGGGATTATTAAGCATCTGAAGAGTACAATCAATAAAGAACACAAAAGATGGTATTTAGCTGCATGAACTACTTAGTAAATTTTTATGAATACTAGAGGAGAACTGGCTCATGTCTGAGTGATAATAAGAGAAGCACATTTGCCTCAAAATTATTTTTTACAATGAATAATTTGATTAACTCCGTTGAGGGCCAGAGAATGCTAATGTATAAATCAAGAGTACAAAAATATTTTAAGGAAAAAAGGACCAATTCTTGACATCTAGTGCTCCAAGTAAGTAATACCTCACTATGATCCACTGAAAGCAAAGTATGAGCTCATATCTAAAGTGTGGTTCATATAAATTAAATATTAAATTCAGGTAGGATGAAGACCTATTTTTTCCCACTTTGTTTGAATTTTTAATTGTATCTATTTAAAAGAGGTAGCGAGAGATCAACTTAAATAAATAAACACAAAGTCACCTAGTTTTGTGACCTAACCCCTCACCCATTCCTTGCTACATTGGTTTTGGAGCTTCCATTACTTTTTAAGCTGCTAAACTTTAGTAGATCTGAATTTTCATATTTTTACATTTCTGCTGAACTTCATGGGTATGTATAACTTCCTTAATTTAAATCAATTACTTTATAAACAGTTATTTGGATTCTGCTTTGTAATATATTATGTATGCATGTGTAATGAGATTTTTTAAAAATAGAAACATTTCCATAGAAATAAAATCTTCAATATTAGTTTCAGAAGTAAAGCAAAGACTTCTGAAAGCTATTAACAATAAGATTTACTTGTGTTATATGCAATCTTATGTTTTTTTTTTTTTTTTTTTTTTTTTTTTTTTTAAAAATCAAATCTCAGGTCATATGACCACATGTCTGTAATAACTGTGAAATCATCTTAACCTTAAATTGTCCATTTTGCAAATAAAATGCTTTAAACAATTTCAGTTGTGAATATTCTTATAAGTCCTTAAACAAATATATCATAAACCAAGCAACATTCAATATTAATTTATAAATCACTTTTCAGTGTCACTTTAGCTCCAGATGAGTAGAACAGTATCTCTACAATGCAAAACTCATTGAGTACAGAAGAACAAGATACACTACCAAAGGAATACAGAGTATATTATACATACATATCAAAGATTTTTGAGTTCAGATTTTAATAAAAATTTGAAAAAAACACATAAATATATGTCTGTATGACTTTACATGAACTGAAAGCTATATTTTACGAAGAAATATCAGAAGGATTTAAGGTCAATCCAGCAATACATTGATGATTAAAAAATGCAAGATGTGCTACATTGTATTATTCTCCTGGAGTGTTATTGTAGTTTCAAAATATCATTAAATCAGCACAAACCAACACTTATCATTTCCTGCACATTTTTCACAGTGAGCTACATTTTGACTATGAGTAATCTGTTAATCTGTTCTTTGCCTCACAATCCGTCAAAGTGACAGATTCATTCCATCCCTAATACATAATATCTTCATTTACTGTATGCCTTACTGGAACTTGTTTTTTTGCTACCACTAAGTTTTAGAAAATCGTGAGTGTATTTACAGAATGACTTTTCCCTGTCCCCAAACCACTTCAGCAAATCCAGCCTGCCAAACACCATACTTCCAATGGAGACAAAGAGACTCCAAAAAAAACAGAAACCACAATCTAAATTGTTAGCTGTAATTTACTTAAAGGCTAAGCCTCTAGTTCATCACCATGTTTACTTGCTGGCTAGATTATAGTCTTGATGTTCAATAGCAATATAAATGACACTAATAGAGAAAAAACAATGTTTTATCATCTAATTTAAATAAAATACTGGCCCATTCTTCTTTGCTCATTTTGATTCAGTTATCAGAAGACCAGCTGTATAAATTGGACCTAATGAATTTGTGAAGGTGTGTTAAAATTCCTGTATACGAAGCTAATCTTAAACAAGTGAATTCTAATAAAGTACATCAGATATTCATTGATCAGTGAATCAACTGGATTTCCACATTTAATGAAGCATCTGTTAGGAAGGATTTGCTTCTTCTTCCACATATTTTTAACAATTAAATAAACCATGCATTTTAAACATTATGTTTTAATGTTTCGTTATTCAGGAAACACCTGAACTTAGAACCCAACGAGTCTTGTCGCAATTAAAGTAATTCCTTTCCTCCACAGCCAGCCACTAATGGCACTTTACTATTCTGTGCATCCTGGATGTAGACTGCATCCCATTTAACTTTTAATGGATGACATGGAGCCAGAGGGCTTTTAAAAATCAATGGAGAGAACATGACTCAAGAGAACACTAACTTTATTATTATCAAACTTGTTAAAGGTGATACAGTTGAATGTTCCTAGTCTGTGAAAATTATCTTTCTTTTTCAAGAAAATGAAAAAAAAAGCTAGGAAATGCTGACCTTCTAGTATCTTAATACCTTGAATGGTAAAGCGTTAAGCTAGAAATTTGATCATTACCAAAAGTGAGAGGTATGGTACCTTTGTCTAATTCTTCAAAAACAACAGCAAATTTTGCTAACAACAGCAAAATCACATAAAGGAATCAAAACCAACACTCTGCATGATGGATCAAAGCAATTGCACAAATGATACCGAGATGGCAGGGTAGGGAGGTGTGGGCATTTGTGCCCTTGGAAACACAGACAGTTTTGCTTTTTAAGAAAAAAAAGAAAGATCTCTTTCAGACATCCTGCCAGGAACAAGGGATGGCTAGTCAGTACACGAACAGTCAGCGTGTGTTACATCCTGGGAAAGGCTAAAACAGTTGGCTCCTTTGATATGAGAAGTTTATCAATACACTCTTCCAAGCAGTAGTCACATGAACACAGGCTTCTACAGATATGAACCAGCTGATTTGTTGTCTATGGGCAGCAATAAATATAAAATCTCTTGTCTCACCTTATGTAGGCACTGACACTTCATTCAGGGAAGACTGACTGAAATTTGCCTACCAAAGCTATGGGGCCATATACCATTCTCTTAATATCTTTATTCATCCAAGTGTCATGAAGATGCAAAGGACAGCATCGTAAGCATATACATTTGGTAAAAAGTGCCATTTGCAGTACCCTGCTATTCTGTACTGACATTTATACTGCAGGCAGAGGTTTCTGGACAAATCTGCATGTCAATGTTATCGCACAGTTTAGAGTACTCCTCACCTTTCAGTATTCAGTAACCACTCTCTTTCAAGAATGTGAATACAGCCAGGTCCTTTGCTTTTTTTAACGATGTACAGGGGACATTGAAGGCCCTACATCTGTTCAATGTTATTTTTGCTGCTGTAACATATCATGCCCATTAACATGGGTGATGACCACACGAGACATGAACCAAGGCTAACCTGATGTGTGCAGCCCCAGATTTTCCTGTATTTTTTTTCTACAGTACTAGTCTTGAGGCAGATATACAAGCATATTCCTTTTATTGAGAAAAGAAGCACCTGCTGTAAAAGAAGAGTATTTATAACTCTACTTTTAAAGGGGGATAGAGAAATAGGATAGGACTGAAGGATATAGCATCAGCAGATGGCAGAGGAGATGCTGACCCTATCCGTAAGACAATGTGCTGATGTACAGTATAGGATAAGGGCCTTGATTCTCAGCTCCTGAGATTAATCAGATTTTGAGGCCAGAAAGGGAGACCAGAGGGCCAGATACATCTTTCATCTTTCTCAGAGTCTCTAAGGAGCTGAGAGACTGCTCCACTAACAACTGTTGCTATTAAACTCTTTTTTGTTGTTCTTTGGATAGTTTCCTTTCTCATATTCTTCAGGACAGTGACTGATATTTTTGCACAAAAGTGGTTTTAACACCCATTATCCTGAGTGTTAGGAAGGATAACAACATGGACAGTTTGGGGTCACAGAGTTATGACTCTTGTTATCATGGACAACCTCAGAGTCCCACTCAGGGACTACGGCTTATGTTAAAAGAAGAGGCTTTCACACTCATCACTCCTGCAGTGTCCTAGAGCCTACTGCTTCTCTGTACAGTACAAGCTTATACTGCATATTGTGAATTACGAAAAAGGTTTCACACATATAATCATTTCTGACGAGCCTGCATGTTACAAAGACTGATTCCATAGAAATGGAGATCCTGATTCCACAGCCCTCCCTATGCAGATAACGGCCCCAGAGTAGCTGTTAAGAGTATGTGAATTTCTACTTTGCTTTGGTAGGTTCTTAAAAAACAAAACCAAAAATAAAACCCAGAGAAGTTTTACAATTGAATCTGTTAACAAACCTTCTCATCTCCCACTGTGCAGGTAACCATTTGCTGGAAAAAATATCTGCGGTCTGCAGATGGCCAATTCTCAACAGAATGAAAATAGCACAGTGTTCATTTGTTATTACTTTGGTCTTACTTGAGAAGTTAGGAACAATAGTAGGGAATAGTTGACTTTTTTTTTGTCTTTGCTTCATTTATGCATATAAGCGTAGTTAGAACACTCACTTTCAATGGCTTAGGAATATTCAGAAAAAGTGTGGAACAATAAAAACATTCTCAATAACTTCTGAATCTACTAGTACAACAGACAAGCTACTTTATATTAACATAGACTCAACAACATGGTTAGGAGCTTTTGCCATGTCCAGTCCCTTAGTGTATACACTGCCGCTTTTAGTTTTCAGATTCCCATAGAAGAGAAAGCAATTTCTGGATTATTTTAACAAATTTTTATGTGTTAGCCACCTGGTTCTCAATAATCTTTCTGAAGCTAAGCTTTTTACCACCATGATTAAAAAATTTAATCTTTTCAATTAGATGTTTCCTGTGCCATTTGCTTCTATTGTCATGTTCTTTTTCATGCATATTATAACCTGACAAATGCAGCAGCACTTTGCTAATTCAGATTAACGACTGGGAGACCTATTGTAAATTACTCTATTTTGTGTATGAGTAAAGTAAGTGAACAAGTACAACGACATAGCAAAGTACCTTTTGTGATACATTGTTTTTGTTCACTTATTTTGACAACTGTTATGTAATTCTGTAATACTTCATAATGTAATATTGTCTGTTTTGCAGAAGTAATGGAGTTGTATGACTTCGATCTTCTAATGAATCATAAAAATAAATATGCTTCTTTGTTTGCAAAACTCATTCTTTAAATTTCCTTCTCAACTTTAAGGTATTCTCCTATTTAAGCCCTTGCCTGGAAGTACGGGAGACAAAGATGTTTTGCATTTGAATTTTACAGCATGCATGCTAGAGAAATTCTGGCTTAGTGCAAATAAATGTTATAACTACAATCTTTCTCCTACTGCGTCATTTTATAGGTGAGTTTAATCTTACTGAATCTCTGAGAGGTGCAATGACATGCATCAGCTACTGGCATGTGTAGTTTCCGTCTGGGATGGATGAGAACACTTGAATGGTATCCTCAGAACTGAACATACCTTTAATATTTGTACTTAAGTGTTTGCAAGGTTTGTGGATTTGTACTGACATCATCGATACTTTATGTAAATGTCAGGTGCCATTATCACGGCAATATTTATGGCAACAATAGATTATGAAAAAGACTGGTACCAGAAAATTTTAAATAAAGTGTAGAGTCATTTAATTCCTAAAATTAATAGAGAGTGGTCATGCATATAAAGAACTGACGGTTACGTTCAACTAATTTACTTGCTAATTTTACCAGCTATCAAGTTTGAAAAGAAGTTAAAAATGTATTTAGCTAAAGAAACGTGTTTATCCATTTCATGATTCATTATCATGAAATTGTCATTCATTATGACTTGTATACTGTGCATACACGTCATTACAAAAATAAGGAAATCACATTGTTTCGTAAAGTAGTAACTAAGAATATGTTTTTTTTTTTTTTTCTTATGGCAACATCTACAACTTTTTTGAGAAACTTAAAGTTATTGTCCTCTTCAAACATGTTTATCTGCAAGTCAATGAAACATTTATTTTATGATGATCAATTTTAAATCTATAACATTTATTGTAATGTAAAACAATAGAATACAATTACAAAAGGCAACCGTTGTTTGCTCATTTTTTGTTATATGAACTATTTCCATTGGAGACATACTTTTACCAAAAAAGGGAAGAAAACTTCTTTAGTTGTTTTTTCCTTTTTCTTTCAGATTGTAGACAAAGGAAGAATGATGATATCCCAATCAGTCTAACATAACATACGTAGGTTACAGTAACAAGACAGCTTGCTTCAGTTAGCTTGTACCAAACCAATGTGAGGTGAGGCGACTATTAATCATTTGTCAATGACTGCAGGCCCTTATCAGCCTCTTATAGATACAATGAACTTTATATCACATCCACCAGTGGCAAAGCTACAAGGGATTTAAACCACAGTAGTGTGACACTTTTTATAGATAAAACATAAATCTAGACAAAAAGTAAGCCTGACTTGCATCATCTATTTCCATTTAGCAATTTTAGTAAAAAACTTTATAATGCTGTTTTTCCTTAAAATTTTAGGGACCTAGTGTGTTCCTTAGCTTTAAGGGGTTTCTTTTTTATTTGTAACAAAACCACTGATGGAAACTAATTTAAACACAAAAATTTCACGGAAGAAGCAACTGACTTGCATGTACGGGGAAGATAAATCAAGCTTATTTTATGAGTCAGCTACTGGACTGGCTTGAGACTGGTACTGAATCCTACCACTGCAGAGCAACTGTAATGCTTACTTCTCATAGCGAAACTTATGGAGATAATAATATGCAAAGCAGGTCAGGGAATCATGGAGAAGAATAAGACACTGGAAAGGGTAAATGGGAACTGGCAAATAACATCACATAGCTTCTTCAATTTCTTGCTGGGATTTCAGGGCTGACAATCTACATCATCAGCTGCAGATGCACTCTCAGTGTTAACAGGGAATCATGATCACCCAGCAGGTCCTACAGCAAGGCCAGCTCCAACATATAGGGCTGAATGGGTGGGTACACTATATTTGGATGCATACACATACTTTCACGTATCAGCCAGGCAAGTGTGAGCTTCCAGCAGTCCAGCTCTGGGCTGGAGCTGGTAAGGGACTACAGTCCTATTTACTCCTAGTACTTCTGTGCAGGCAGCCCTGACCAAGCCCACAGCAGAGGTACAGACTGTAGTTCAAAATATGACTTTTCATTGACTGATATACTAATTAACTTCTGCAGATTCCAGCCACCTTTGGAAAACCCATCAGCTCCAGGTATATAGAGCAATTTGGGGAGGTTGTTGATTTTAGAGCCGTTAACATATGAAACCCACCAGCCAATAATATGAACAACAAATTAAACATCAGATTATAAAAAAAAAAAAAAACACAACACATTTATGAATGAAACAACTTCATTCAGACTTTCTCGTAAAATGAAGCCTGTGGTGTACATGCTATTCTTACATTTTTGGACATAGTCCAAATTAGGTAGATATTTACTATCATCAAATCTTTGTGCCCACAATTCACTATGAGAATAGATTTTTTTTTTAACAAGTAAAATTAAATGTCTGGGTGAAACCTAACTGAAAATTTGCCTATGTACATTTTATATGAAATTACTGAAGTAAAATGTAATTCCTGTGAAAGGATACCCAATGAAGTTCTGAAATATTTATGACCTACCGTAGTATGGTTTCTGGGGAACAGCTGTTTGAACTTCAGAGGAACAAATTTAATTTGGTAGAGTGGGAAGAGTTGAGTAGGATGCCAGCTGAGGAGCTGGTGAGGCAATGCTTATAAAGAAGATTTCATCTTTAAAAAAATATCTCTTTCTCAAAGATGGAAAATCAAGCTTTTATCAGAAATAAATTTTCTGAAGAGCATCTGTAGTTCAGAAAATGTATTCATAAAATTAGGCTCAAGTGATCTTTTTTATAGAATAGTACCACATTTTGCAGTTCAGTATGACTGAAATTCCTTTTCAATATTAATTTTCTTTCAGCATTTCCTTTAATGAAACTTCCAAACTTTCTATAACACACACATATTTTGAAGGACAACGCTGCTTAAATGCTTACTAAGTAGATGCAGAGTACATAGCAGCTTCCAGGCCCTGCACTGGAGGAAGAAGTAACAAAGATAATTAGACTCCTATTTGGAGGGAAAAGAGCAGTTCTGAAGTTCAGCTAGGACCATACAGCAAGTCAGCCTGTGGGAACTGCATAGCTAAGGCTTGAAACACTGTGCATCTTCTTGCTCATCTGGCTCTGTAGCCTCTGCAGTCAGCCTGTCTCCTTTCATTAACTGGTTCTGTGCCTTGCAAAGCAGCGTGATGCGGGGGTGATTTGTACTGCAGTAGCAATATTCTTGGCAGACTTATGACCTTTACCCAGTGGAACCAATGGAAAATGAGTCTAGCTGGGTCTTTTTATTGACTGCATTTCCATTATCTTCACAGGTGCTTTCTTTCTTGGCTTGTTCTTTTATCTTATTATGGACAGAAGCTACATTTACTGGACAATAGCTGCCACATTGCTCTCTTCTCATTTCCCAGAAAATATCACTAATACACTTTTTAAAGTTATGGCAGGCATGTTGAATTCTTTATCACTTTTAAAAACAAACTCTTTGTTGTTTCAGTAAGTGCATCATTTAAATGTCTTGATACCATGGTATTTCTACCCATATTCTACATAGAATATACCAATTTTTCAAATATTGTCCTGTGTGTTCCTCTACGTAGCTACAGTAATTTCACAAAGATTTAGATATTTTTTACTTGCCTGTACATTACCTATTAAAATTGGCTTTTAAAAAAAGCTCAGGAACTAAGTTTCAGAATTGCCAATTTTTTTCATCTCTCTCTCATTTATGTACACACCCTATACGGAAAACATTACTCAGTTTTCCATTATAAATGAAAGGTAATGATCTGAATGATGGTATTCCAGTCATATCTTCTCAGGTTTTAATATCATGATGCAAACTGACCTCGTAATTTTGTCATCTTCTGTATTTACAGCCCAATAATACTTTTCTGGCAGTTCACAAGGGCTACTGAATTTATGAAGCATTTGCAAGTATTCAGGTATTCTATGAATACTTTGCCCACATTTCTCGAAAATGACTTGAAATTTAAGTCTAGTGTGTGTATTGGATTAAAATAGCATAAGAACTAAATTGTAATTTATATTATTTTGTTTTAGATTTTATTATATGAAAATGGAAGTTTTCATTGTAGACCATATTAACTTAATATGCTGAAATGCTTTATTTTTACAGATAATGGTGTTTATTCTCTTTTTCAGTATATAAAATGTACTGAGTATAAAATTGCTTTAACACATGCATAAAAGTAATAAAACCCAACTCAACCAACCTATGGGTAAAAAGCAGAAAAACAACACAGCTTGTAGTAAAATACAGGCTATTCTAATATCATCATAATTATGAAATCACTTCTGGAATACAGTTCTCGACAAATTGTCAGTCACAAATTACCTGATATCTTAATCTGTGGACTGTAGTCAAGTGTCTCCATCCACTTCATCCACTTTAACATTAATAGATAGAGACAGATTCTCTGATAAGTAGCACCCAAGTTAGAGAGGTTTTCTAGACTGACATCAGCACACAGATTTACATATGAAATGGAACAGGAATCCAGGATTGCATTTTAACTCCAGTAATATACTATGTGCACCAAGAAACATATGCTGCAATAACTGACACATCTGGGTGAACTTGCGCAGCAAGTTTCATATTGTTCACTCCATAAAATCTAACAAGAAGATAATAAAAATGTGGATGGAAGTGAAACAAGTGACTGAAAACATCTATGTGAGGAGAAATACATATTATGCTGCACAACTGACTTGCAGTGCATGATCATAAAATTTCACACTGTTGATATCCTGAAAAAAAATCAAGCAAACTCTTTCATGGTCGTATCTGAAATGTTCTCTCATATTCCTCCCAACATCCATGCATTGTCCAGCTAAAATCTGGACATGTAAAATCCATGTTAATTTCTCCAACTGAAAGTGAAACGGGACAACTTTTTGAAATAAGTACACCTCCTGTTCAGGCTGTTAAAATTTTGTCAAAGTGGTGCTGGGGTTTCACAGGCAGTTCTAAAACAGAACAATTAATTTTGGTCGTCTCAACTTTCATCATTTCCCTTTAGCCACCCTCTCCTCTTGTCTTCAAATCCCTATCTTACCTTACGATAAAGTCACAGGGATTTTGTTGCTGTCTCCAAACAAAACAGATAAGACAAAGAACTTGACAGCCAAAATACATTGTAGGCAGGATTCGTCTGAACTATCTCACAATGTTACAACATAGCACCCTCGCCTGAGTGTGTTATCTATTGAAAAGTCCTGTTTAATTAAGGAACGTTAATTTTTTTTTTGTAACAAATAGATTCCCTGACATCTAGAGTCACATGCACAATTTTACTTCAGAGCCTTCAAAGAAGAGAGACAGAGAGGGAGAAAGAAACAGGTGAGAGGGTATATATGTCAGTTGAAGAAGATTTCCTGAACCACACATCAAAGCAGGTTTAGGAGCCAGGCCTTTGCCGGCTACTTTAAATACACAGAGGTACATCCAAACCATGCAGAATCCAGCTCTGCATTCTGGGACAATGTAGACATACTGCAACCTGTAGTCAATGTCTAAAAAGAGCAACAGTAAAGCCCTCTGAGAGGAGGATGCAATTGAAAAGAAATTAAATCAAAGAAAGTCACATTTAGCATTCAGAACACTCCACCTTAATTCTTACTGCCTGGGCTATACACGGAGTCTTACCGTGGGTTGGAATGAGGAAGCGGGCTCATTTCTTTCTGATAGTGATGCTCCTGACTGACGGGCTATTGAAAAAAACAACAAAAAAATAACAATGAGAAAATAACTTTGCAAATATACTTTCAGAATGTTCAAAAATATGTAAGAGATCATTTATGAGGATAAACATTTGAAGCTTCTGATATTGGAACTTTACAGTCTTTCATCTAATCTGTGAAATTTAAAAGGGTATTTTAACTAACTTTGTATTTAACAGATGATTCTTGTCTAGGTGGAAATAAATATGAATTAAGGAGTCGACCACACAGTCATTTCTCTGCTGTCTGTGAGAGTGTGTGGACAGAGTTGGGAAACAGAGAAGGAAGGTTGGAAAAGGTTTGTCTGTTAGGCAAGTCTGGGTTGTATGTATATAGGAAGCATGGTGCAGGGACACTTCATTGTACTTGTGCACACCCAACCATTCTTAAGGCTACACACTCCTGAGTGAACTGACAGGGCTGGCAGGCATGTCTCTTATCTTTTCAGAAGCACTAGGGAATGTTAGTGGTCCCACATGAAGGCTGCTGAAGCACACATGCTTCTTAATAGAACTGCTGATTTGAAACCTGGATTAAGCTATTCATGGATTACTAACAGTGGACGGTATGAATATTCATAAAAAAGCATGGTTATTTAAAAAATAACCTTCAAATCTTACCTGCTTATTGTAAGAATGTGCATCTAAAAGTTTGAAATTGCATTATTTGGTGTTTATGGCACTAAAACAGCTATTTGCCATAAAAAACAATATTCATAAACTCATAAAAATTCTAAAATTCTAAAATTCAGAAATATATTTTGTCTCAATGTATACGTTTCCAGAGAGGACCCCCTCACATTATCCCACACATCAAAACCAGCTCTAAACAAACCAGTGAAGCAATTGCAGAAATAAGTGAAAACACAAGCACAATTTAAAAATACTTGTATGAATTAGTAAATGCAATGGCTAAAAATAAATACGAAGTATTATGAAAGGAACTGTATTTTTACAGAAATCAATAAAAAAATCAGTACATTCACATGGTTTCAGGAAGTCAGGAGGGATGTTGTAAAATATATGCTCAGGATGAATGACATCCTAATTACTGCCAAATATGAGTCACTGCCTGGTCGTGGATAGTGCAATTCCCACATGATGGCTAGTAGAAGACTGAGGATGAGACAGAAAGTGAATTAGTCAGTCTATGAACCAGAATATCTGTCTAAATAATTTTTAGTCTCATTTCATAGTAAGGAATAGTCTGCCTTAGTTTTGCAATTTGACTTGATGTGAATAGATCCCTCCAGGGGTTGTCAAACTGAGCTCTCAGCTGGAATAATTCTGGGTTTAAATATCACTCCTCTTGTCTGTCAGACTTCACTTCTGCCAGAACATTTTTGTTTTAAGTGGCTTTCTTTTTTGAATCATCACAATGGAGGTCAGAAGACCTTCCCCAAATTAGGCGTGAACTTGGAAATCTCAAAGGTTTTTCAGGTCAAACCCGATTAGATTGAATTTATATTTAGGAAGTTGCTTGGAGAACAAGTAATCTTACTGCTCTGTGAGTACTCCTTCCTTGAAAGACGGGTCTTAGTGGTGAGCACATTTTGGAGTCTGATAATAGAGCATTATACCACTGCAATCTCTAGGATTCATCAGTGAACAATCCAAAAGAATCTTCATTCTCCTTTGCATTTCTGACTGAGAATCAGGGAGCATATGCAAGAAGATACCCTGAATTCTCTTATATGTGATATTGGTCCAAAATTCTTGTGTTATATTTAAGTGATGTCTGACGTTGTCTGGAAACAGCTTGCCAAGAAGCTGAATGTGCCATTTCCCTGACAGGGCAGGAAGATCTTACTGGATCTTTAGAACAGAGCAAGACATTAAAGTAGAATTATTTTCCAAGCTTTGCAACGTTCCTTGGATAATAAGCATATGTGTAGATATAAACTAACATTATACTCTGCAATATAGAGAACTGCCTTTCATATTGTTGTAAAGACAGTGTTTAACTTCACAGACCTTGAAAATTAAGAAAATATTCAGGTAAGACTCTGTAAAATAGTGTATTTTAAAAATATTTAGTCCAACAAATATATATTATGAATTTGGAACTTTGCCCTGTGTCCCACACACTTTTTGCAAGGATTTGCAGCTCTCCCATGAAGTAATTTATTTTATATTTTTTTAAAGAAGCTGCTTATATTTATAGCTGGGTAATGTATAATATTCAAAGCTATTTTATTCCTTTATGTCTGTCATAGTTTACAGCAGCTGCTAAACAACTTGCATTTCAACAATTTCTCCTAACAGCATATACTCAGTTTTTGGTAAACTATCATAGGTTGTAAAATACAGTTTTAGTATATCCATTTTATAGTTTTTAAGGACATCTGTTCATTTGTTCTAACTGCAGCTTAACAGTATGATTGATCTATGTGCCTTTACTTCAGAAGAGTTTCTGAGATTCATTAGTCAGTAATAAGTGCAAAATTTTCAATGAATCTGGAAATCACACTAACAATGACAAGTGATGGAAAAAATAAACTTACTAAAATGTGTTTTATATATAAAGTATTACTTTTATATGTACATTCACTGTCTAACATGACTATATCCTGCACTGCCTTACAAAACATCATATGTATTTCAAAATGAAAGATACACAAAAATCTGCCGTCTGGTGGTGCTGTTGCCATAGATTCCAACAAGGGACAAAAAGGTTATATAAAATGAATGAAAATTTAGAATAAAAAAAACCTCCTTATTTATCTTCTTATCTTTGAAGTCTGTAAGATAAAGCAGAGTAGATATTACTGATTTAAATAATCAAAAAGATATTATCTTGAAACACATGTAAGCATGAAAGGTTAATCATGACAAGAATTTCAAACTGTCCTTAATTTCTTAAGCTACTACATAAGGATTACTTTTTTTTTCTTTTTTTTTTCTTTTTTTTTTCTTTTTTTTTTCTTTTTTTTTTTTCGTACAGCCAAAATCATTTGCAAAAGCAAGATTGCTACAGACACATACAAACCTTTCTCCAGTTTGCACATGTCATTTTGGAATTGGTCATTAGCAAATTCTCTCGAGTCAACTTGTATGATGGTAATAGTAAAAATCAGTGGACATAAAAACAAATTTGCTTTTCTTGTACATATAAATATCTTAACATCTATAAGAAACACCTCTGAGTAAAAACTGGAAGCTGAAGAAATGATGACTTTACTTTTTTTTAGATCTTACATCAGGATCCTGCATGGTAGAAGACTGAAATACAGGAGCAACAACCTTTGAACATGCTCTAATCACACTGGATAGGCTGTATTTTGATCTCTCAGTTATGTAGACTACCTACATGTATGCATACAATAACACATTTACTGCACATGTGAATGCTAAGTGTGGAGATTCTCTGAAAATAACTATATGAAATTACCTGACAGATTTATAGATTTGTAAGCCAACAAAAAACCACAGCTATATAAAATTACAATTTAAATGACTAAAATATTTTATCTAAACACTTTTTTAAACTAATGTCATTAGTCTGAAACATGCAGAAACTGATCAAGGCAGTGACATTAAAGAACTGTTGTTGCAGCCACACTGGGCTTCACTAAATACTGGAGCAGTACATTTAATTTTAAAAGATCATTTTGTTTCAGTCATGTAATTTGTATTAGCCAAAACTGACTTGCCTAAATATTCTTATCAACTTCCTTATAATTAAGCTAGTCCAAAGTTAATAAGACTGCTATTCTCTTTACTTAATTGAGTTCCATTTGTCTAGTCTTGCAGACATATACCGTTTGATTCTACATAGTGAGTACTAAGTAAATGCATCAGAAGTACGACAATATCAACTAAATGCACAAGGTGACGTATCTCTGATAGTTAAAGCCAACTATTAATTTTCTGATGGCCTGCAAAATATGACTCTGTAAACCAAATTCTTCTTAGTATAATTACACACTTATCAATACAACTCTTCTCATCTGAATCCTTCATTTACCACAAAGTTCCAATGCTACGTTGGTCATTCATTATGAAAGATTGCTACTACAGGCCTCTATTGGGCCCTATAGGTCCCTGGAGATAATTTGCAGCTGACATTTCAGAGCATTTCAGAGCATTTACCCTACAATAATTTATATTGAGGCAACACAGCAGTAGTTACTCTTCTCACATGGGACCTGCCTCTGAGAGTTATGTGCTTTACTTAAGCCATATTCATTGCTTATTATTGTTTCACCTATAATAAAATAAGAACTATGTTGCTGTGATATAAATGGACTATGAGGTTATCTAGTTTTACAGCAGTGCCTGAAAATTCCTTCATATAGTTGCTGAAATGCTATTCTATGATTTCATATGATCAATACTCTCAGTAGTTTACAACAAATACACCCCTGCTTCATATAACAGTGCTCTGTCACATAGTGGAGGTGTGTGATTTTGCACCATTTTGTGCCAGGAGAAGTAATGATACAAGGTGTAAAATACAGAAGGATCACACTAAGTGTTCAGAACTACTGCAGCTTCTTTCCACTATTCTCCTTCTTCAGTCCCTTAAACAGTTAGCTGTTCGGTAATGAGCCTTTATCATTCTAAGAAGCAATTATTTTCCATTACTCATACTACAATGCAATTTCTGACTGGTATATATGGGTTTCATTCATTTTGAAACTATATTTAAGTACTATATCACACACACCTGCAGGTTGTCAGATGCTATTGTGACAAGCTGTAACGCCTACATGATTATTCAGGATTGTAGGAAAGAATATATATAACAGATTTGCTCCTTTTCCATGGTGGTCCTATAGAAGCTGCAGAAAGTGCACATTTTCTTTGTGTGTTTTACTTGTCGATTTCTAAAAAATGCTTGGTAATGATAACTTAAATTGCAAAGCTACTCCAAGAAATATTATTAATTATTTTATATATATATATATATATATATATATGTATATATATATATATATATATATATATATTATTCATTATTATAATATTCAGGACCCCTCAACCTCAGAATTGATAGGAACTGTGTAAACACTCAGAGAATTTTACAAAAAACATTGCAGGATTAGACTTACTGGTGGGAAACAAGAATTCCAGGTTGCTGTATCATCACTGCTTGTACTCATGCTAACATTGCAGTTGTCTATCTGTGATGCGCTTAGCCCATGAGAGATCTCCGTATCCCTTAATTCTTCATTGTGTTGCCTCTTCATGCTAGCCAGCATCTGTAGTTCAGATACACTCAGTCTACTTGTCTGGTAGTTTTTCCAGTCATACTCCTATGAAATAAAATGGAAAAGTCAACAATATAGACCAGATGATGGAATAGAATACATGAATGAAATGGATACCTTGGGAGATCTTTTGGGGAATCTTCATGAAGCTACAATACTTAAAGAGAATCAGAATTTTTACTAGAAAATGTTAGTTAATAGATTTCTGTTCAGCTATGAAGATGAAGCATATTTGCATATCATTACAAGAAGGTAGAAGAGTACAAATATTATTATGTACTGCAGTTTGGATCCAGAATAGTTGGTAAGCTGCTGTTCCGTTGTAATTAAAAAAATTGATTATTAATGGTAGTATTAGTATTAATAATAATATAAAAGCAGAATCCCAAAAGTTTGAAAATCCAGCAGTTAAAATTGCTTAAACATTAAATGCAAATCTTGAAATAAGCCCAACAACATGGTTATAGTATCATAAAAAACATCAATATAATATTTAGTTATATCTCAAGTACAGAATAAAATTTCTTTGGAATGCTACACGACAGCACTAAATTTTAAAAGTTATTTTGGTAACTTGCTAGTGTGTACATTTGAAAATAAATGCCACTATTTTCATTTTTCTTTATGCTCACTGGTTGAATTGTTAATGTAACTCTAATTGTCATATCTAATAATGCAAAATGTTCACTTTCACTAGACAGATTATGAAATAACACTGTTCAAACAGGAGGTTATTTTCAGTGACACAGTAGTTTTTTTCTGTTTTAGGGAGTTTCACATACCTTAATGAAAATATATTTTTTGGTAATCAGGAAAGCATTATTGTCTCTCTGATCCCTTTTCCTGTAAGTTTTTTTTTTTTTAAAGTTTTTTTTTTTTTTTTTTTTTTTTGTGTGTCTTCAGTACCAGACCAAAAACAGATAATGAAGGATTAGAAAGATACTGCATTACTTATTTACTTATTTCCCCATCGGAAGTTTAACTGGGTATATGGCCATAGATTCATTCACAGTACTGAATTGCATAGGATGTGTAATACCAAGCACAATGGAAATGAATTTTGAATCAAGGACAGATTCAGAAACCTTTCTCTTTTAGTAATACATGTAATCACATCATGCAATGAAAAGAACCTTGATTTCAGCTCAAGCTCTAAAATACTTTACTAAGTATTTGCAAAAATAGTTTTAGAATGAAAGCACATAGTATAATTTTATTTATTCATGGCTACCATAAAAGAAATCAACAATTATTATCTCAATAGCATGTAAAATAATAGTTGCTATTTTAATTCTAGGTAAGAATTCAGCAAATGTTACCGCCGAGGACTAAGTCTGTGGGAGTAGCACTTATGTCATACATTTTTGACATTTTAAGTATCTCATTCTGACTACTATGATACTGGAATCATAGAGTCACAGAATATTGCAAATGAGAAGGGACCCAAAAGGACCTTTGAGTCCAACTCTTGCCTCGACACAGGATTACCTAAAAATATGTCTATCAGATTTCTCTTCAAGCCATCTATTGCAAATAATGGTCAGAAAGAAAATTAGCACTGAAATAACAAAGTAAACAACATTTGAAAGCAAGTATGCCTGCGAGATGACAATCAGCAGGTAAATATATCACATAAAGCTGGATTTATGATTGAAGGGTGCTCAAATTCAAACAGTTGTGCAAGTTCACAAATCTTTGTGAAAAGGATAATTAATTAAAAGGCCTACTGTAAACATTTTACATTTTTTATGATGTATCTCAAATTCTTAGCTAGATGTCTTTGTAAAGGTCATTTACAGATTTTTCTACAGAGTCATCTAAAGCACTTGGAGATTACTTTTTCACACAGATAAATACAGTCTGCCATTTTGTCTGCGCAGTGCATGAGCTACCGTGATTAGCACAGCTGCCACCCCTTTTACCTCTGCCTTTTGAGCTCAAAGCTTTATCCCTGAATCATTTGATTATTACTACCATTTTTAATCCCACAGTAATAAATGACATTTTCTGTAGACCTTACTAAATGTAAGTTAATAGTTCAGCTACTATTATTTTTTTGTTCTCTACACATCAAGCTTGCTATGTTTTATCTGGAAAGTCTGATTTGCTTTGATGCATTAGTATTCTACCAGACCTAAAGCTGTTAAGATTTTCATTGATCTTTCTGAAGCTGTTGATTTCCTGTTAATTTTTCTATACAGAAACCTTCTGTATTTAGTTTATTTGATCACTTTAAGAGAAGCTCCTGCTTATCTTTCTTACCTCATATAGGAACCTATTGGTATGCGGTCATTAAAATGACAGAATGAACTAGCACTGTGCAGAATAAAAACACTAAGAATTGAAAGAACATTTTTCTCATCCTTCTTTTTAATAAAGGCAAAATATTTCCCAAACCTGAGAGTCTTTTCTTTAAAATTTATGAAGAAAGACGTATAGATTTGAGGAATTTTTACAAAAGAAGTTAAAAAATTTGATTGTCTTTTTGACTTATTTCAAACTGTTATTCTGTTTTCTTTTCTAGTAATGGTCTTATTCTAGAAATACTATATTCAGAAAGGAGAAGTAAATGACAGTTTTCCATCTTTTACATCCTTTACAATAAATTCCTTCTTTTAAAAGAGAAACAGTTTGGACTATGTATACTTTAGCTTCAGATGATGAGTACAAAAAAAGCCTCTTCAGACTTTTTACATAGTCTTAGCTGATTTTCAAAGACAGAATTTAAAAATTGAATTTAAGATTAAGTTCACTTTGTAATTTAGGAGAAACTTTTGATGTAAGAAGTAAATTTGCAGTACTTATAAATTTGTCTAAAATGAGTATTTCATTTAGTAATTAAAACCTTATCTCGTCTTTTTGCATATTCTCCCCTTATGATAAAAAAGCATTTTTATTAAACTCTGAAAACTTTTGCTAGATTGACAAAACCTGTTGTTTAAATGATTTTTTTTTTTCCCACATATAATGACATTTGCATTCTTCTAGGTTCAAATGATTTATTCAGAATTGTTTGAATGTAGTTATATGTGTGGAAAAGTTTAATTACCAGCTATCTACATGGTTGCGATATTACCCAGAGGGCTGTACTTCTTTCTTAATTAAAAATATTTGAACTTAATAATAGAGAACTCTATTAAAACATGAATAAAACATTGCAAGCAACCAGGTCCTTAAAGTGTATTAAGCAGTTAGCAAATCGATTGCAGTAAGAGCTGGTTAAGCATTTTTTTTTCTTTACCAGTTCTCTGCACAAGCAGATTAGAAGACTACTTCTGTGTAAACTCTTACTCTAATACTCTTACAAAACTATCCTATCATACATAATTCTTAAAACAATGAACGGTGTTTCATATGGAAATAAAATAATTACATGCTCACAGCCAACAAAAATCTCCAGTGCTGCTTCACTGTAGTTAACAATATTATATGTTACCACTTCTTCTTCTGAAACTTGTAGGAACCTAGAATACTAGCTTTTTGCACCAAAACTGCTCCAGTAGATAAGGAAAAAAAAAAACAAAACACAAAACGAAGCCTTATATGGGTATGTGATCAGAAGAAAACCATACTCAAATAGCTTATTATATTAACTTTTAAAGTATTGGAAATATTTTAATAAAAATTAAAAATAGTATGTGGTATTCAGTAAGTGCTAGTTGGACACACTTTCTAATGATATAAACAACTGTTGCTTGATGGGCAGTCAGTAGTACTCAAATTTGGCTTCAAATCTGGAGGATGACCTAGTATAAAGAGAAGTATGAAAGAACTCCAAAAAAAGGCTTCTGGAATGGAAAATATATTACTTGATCTAATCAAGTATGAGAGTTACATGTAAATCCACCAGATACTTTCATCTTATATTTTTTAGCAATAAAGCAAAGTCTGTCACACCTCAGATTCTATACATTGACGATAGGCTTTGTTCTTGCAAAAAAACCTTACAAGCAACAAATGACATGCAACAGATTTAAAGCTATGAGTCAGTGTAATATAGTAATAGTTCTGCTGTCTAATTTAATAACTATTTATTGAGTAGAGAAAAATGACAGCTCTCTTCCTTCGTGCTTTAAAACAAAACCTCACAGAAAAGTTGTAAAACATAATTAACAATTTAAAAACTAAAGAAAATCTGTCTGGCAGAAAAGTTTATTTATTTATTTATTTTTTAAACTTTACAATTCATTTTATAGAATCATAGAATGGTTTGGGTTCTAAGGGAGCCCAAATATCATCTAATTCTAACCCTCCAGCCATGGCCAGGGAAACCTTCTGCTAGACCTGGTTGCTCAAATCCCCATCCAACCTGGCCTTGAACACTTCCAGAGATGGGACATCCACACCTTCGCTGTGTATTTGTCTCAAAGGTACCCAAGGTCACACATAACTTTCTCTTATTTTGACATTCTTCGGCATCAATAGGGAAATGAGCAAGAAAGATCTAAAACAGATCTCCTTACCAGATTTCTGCTCCTATTATAACCATTTTACTTTTCAGGTCAGCACATTGGCCAGTACCTTGTACTTCATGCTCTAAAAGGATCATGCATATCGTCTATCAAGTTTTACGTTTTTTTGTTTCACTATAGCCAATTTAGAGGTGCTGAGGATCATGTAGTTATAAAAAAAAACGATGAATTGTCCAGGTATTCCCCTCCTTTCTTTTCCATTTTTTTCTTTTCTTTCCCTTTTCCCTTCCCTTTTGTGGGAAGAGTTTTCTAGAACCTTCGTCCTAGTCAGATGCCCCGAATTCTATATTCACAGTTAGCTGCTGTGTGGTCCTCAGTAGCTATAGCAGCCAGAAATAGGTGTTAAAATCATTCTGCAAGATGTCCCTGTCACAGCAGTAGCAGTCTTGTCCCATGGAAGTAGTCACTCATGCTTCCCCTTTCATGGATGCCATCAAATCTGATAACTAAAATTAATTGCGTCGACAAGTAATAGAATCACCATGGACTAAAATTCCAGCAGCAGAATGATAGCAAATCCCCCTGACTAGAATGAGGACTGTCATATCCTAAAGGAGATCAGACAAGCAGCAAGGACACAAAACACAGTAATGATGGAAGACGTCCATTTCCATCATGCTAACGAGGTAAATGTCATGTTTCAAGATGTGACTGTAGTTATTTTCTTCCCAAAGCATACATAACTGTTTCATTGATCCACAAAAAAGAGAGGCATCTATCCATTTGGTCTGCAGTTGTTGAAGATATTATGACCCCAAATAACTTACATTAATGATCATGCATCAGCTGGAATCAACATCCTTGGGAAAAAAAAAAAAAAAAAAAAAGGCAAAAATTCAAAAAGAAGCAAGCCTGGGGCTAAATACTATAGAACTCCTTGACCTGCAAAAGAGATAGTTGCAGGGGATTATGATATACAACCATACAGTAGGAAGTGGCATGGGTAAGAAGAATGAAAAAATGATTATTCATTATTTCTTATAACAAACAGAAGAATGAGAAAGCACCAAGAATGCAATGGTGCATTAAAATCAAATAAAAGAAGATAGTTATTTTACCCCACTAATAGAAGTTAAATTCTGAATTCATTGTCCCAAGACAAAGGCCACGTGGACATAGAATGAAACTATACAACTGTGTGGAAAAAAATTTCCACCCCCAGTTATTTATCACAAATACAACACCTTTAGCTCAAGAAATTGCGAAGCTATGAAGGCTAGCAGGAAGTCTGCACGGCATGCTGGTGAGGTATTGCTGGATGCTTCATCTGTCCTTACACTTTTCCCTAGGTATCTATGATTGACCACTGCCGGACAGAAGTTGTTAGCTGTATAAGTCTTTAGTCTCATAAAGTAATAGGTGATATCTGAAAAAAAATTGATCTCTGGAGTCAGAAGAACAAACATGGCCTGTTCCATTCTCAGGTGCCCAGGAATAAATCTAATCAAGTCATAAAACATCTAGAAAATGTTAAAAGATATAGGACTGTAGTAATTCTAAGCCTAAAAGAATTCTGTCCAAAAATGGAGTGGTGACATATTTGTTCATTTGCAATTTACAGAATATACTTGATTCTTAAGCTCCAATTCCTCGTTCAAAGTACAGTTCAAAGCACATCATTTAATATAAGCTGAGAAGACAAGAATTAACTATTAGGAAGTATGTAAGAACATAATTAGCTTCAGACAAATTTGTTCTTAAAATTACTGTATGTTTCTGTAAGGAGAATCCAGGACAAAAATCTGGGGATAAAACAACACTTTGTGAATGTAACAGTTCCTTTAGTAGCGTCACAATTTAGCCTATGACACAGCCTCGCTGCTAGCCCTCAATAACATAATTCATCTTTTCTCAGAGCTGTTGCAGAGCGACTATTAAGTATCTAGAGTAATACTCTTTCCATGGTCATTAATTAATATAAAAATTGAAAGTCTGACAATTTTTCTTTGTAGCTTTTCCTGACCAAAACTACTCATGTATTTTTAACTCGCATATTTTCAAAATGCGAGTTGCTCAATTACACTTATTTCTATCATGAACCTGAGTGATTTCTGTTTTATTTAGAGTACAATTTTATGCACTGCAAAAAAAAAAAAAAAACACAATCAACTTTCAACAGATTGAGCTTGGTAAACACCGTTATGATGAACCCAGAATATATCTAGACGAAAGATACACTATTTTGCACTTCATACAAATGGGTACATCTCCTACAGCTTCTGTATACAATGCAACAACTTAATTTCAAAGTAAAAACTACTTACACAAGTCTGTGTTGTCAGACATGAATTTTCTCTTGAGATTTTCTTGAGGGACTTTTTACCAATTGATGGTTTTATCTGACCAGAAACTCCTTCAGGTCCTTCAGTTTTTTCAGATGCATTTGCAGTGACGTTAAAGAATTCAGATTTAGTTCCAGTTGGAGAAAGAGAAAGGGTAGGCTTTAAGCTTCTCTGAGAGATAACAGAATCTGTTTTTCTCACAGTGGAACTCTGTGGTTTTGACAAGATGGTTTCCTCGAGGTTTTGTTTGCTGCATTCCTTATTCTTCCAGTACTCATTTCTCCATGGCATGCTCTTTAATGCGTTCTCTTCAAAAATTGCTGAATCAGATGTTCCTTGCCTGCTGACACTGATCTCTGGATTCTCAGTACCCTGGATAAATTTATTGCTGTCATCCTAAATTTAGGAAACAAAGATGAATTTCCTCTCATCATCACACAACACTGTTTTCCATAAAACATTTGGCCTTAAATTTTCAAAATGGCTCCTTAATTTCTACTGCTTAATTTTAAATTTGCAGATTTTGAGAACTGTCTGCTCTTCTGAACTGCTATTCTGAGTATCCCATAAACATATTTTACATATTAACTAGTGAACCAAAGCAGGGGAAGATAGAGACACGATTACACTTCTCAAAACATCAGCCCAGATTTAGAATGCTGGTAACCATGTATATATAGCTATATAAATGTAGGTTCTAGAATAATTTGATAAATATTAAATCATGAAATTGTGCCAAAAACATCAAAAAAGTTTGCTTGATTAACTATAGCACAGCATATGTGTAGTGAAGGTGAGAATGATTTCACTGAGGAATTAGCACTTCTGCTGATGAACTATATTCCTAGAAAGAACATACAGATGGGCAGTTGGGCAGTAATTTCTGGATACATAAAATTGATTGCTCTTGCTGGGGTGTAATTTTAAGAAGATAATTCTAATGACTCAAGGGCCGCTATGAGGAGCAGATGAGATATAGTTTCTTTGTACACTGGGCTTTAATACTGAGGTATCAGAGTGAAATTACCTATCAGACTTTGTAAGAGTATGTGATCTTATTTGATCTTACTCCTTTACTCTTTGAATTACATAAGGATAGAAAGTTTCTTCACTGAAGGCTTCACTTTTGGCTTCACAGTGAAAACAGCATATTTGATAGCGTTGTGACGTGTCGACACACCAGCCACAGTCACACGACTCCTGTGGCCAGAAAGAGTTCTTGCTTTTGCTCTGGGTTTGGCAGAATCTACAAGTGCTAACATGGCAAGTTTCACTACAAAAAGTCCCTGACAGGAATTTGGGCTGAAAGCATGGACATTTATTTAATTACAAAATAAGCCACTTGATGGTGAATTATTCCACAGAAAGAAGCAAGTTTTATCCTTTATTGATTATTTGACTCTTATAATTGAATAACAGCAATTAACTATTTCAGTGACTAATTGGTAAATGCTAAAGGGACTTTACATATACTTGTGGTTTTCAGTTTGCAGGGTGAAACATTAAAAATATTAAAAAAATACTTCCTTTCTTTCACTAATCTTATTGGTGAAAGATTTCCACATTACAAAAGAATTAAACCTGGCAATGCTCACATAGCTCGAATAGGATATAAAGAAGAAATACCAATCATCAAGTGACTTTAAACAGATGAAATTTCTTAATTTACTTTTGACAACGTTGGTGAGCAAAACAGCCCCTGCTTACAGTTCTAAAAGGCACAGTGAAGCCTTATTTACTGCACACTCATTCAACCATAACAGACATATGTCTTGCTGAAATCTACAATGCAGGCTTTCCTAAAATCTTTTCCGTTGTAAGGATGCTCAAAGCATACTTACATGTATCTACTGACATAGGGGTTGACAGAGAGTTAGGTTTCTTTTGTCCACTTGTTACAGAGGGAATACCTTCATTTTCACCCCTGTACTCAGTTAGACACAGCAACCTGACAGAGACAAATCTACTGGTAGGTATATAGGGAAATGATGATTAATCCTTCCTGTCTACCTTGAAGACAGAATCTCATCCTAGGAGTTTTAGGATGAAGACTACTTTATCAAGAATTACATGTGCAAAGTGGCTTACCTCTTCACTGCTGTCAGTTCCTTGAAAGTTATCTGCAATCTGGATTTCCCCATGGACTTGGTTACTGTCTTGCTTCAAATGCAAAGGGAAAACGCAATGTTCTGGTGACCTATTTGGAGATTTCCCATGAGGAGCTGACCGAGGTCTTGATGAAAATGTGAAAATCTCTTTATGATTCACATGGTGATCACCTGTTTCATTGCTCTGATGTTCAGCAGATGCATTCTGTGGTGATGTTAAATTATGGCAGGCTGAATCTTGAGTAGCTACGAACTGTCCACTCTTATCCAACTGAACACTCTCTGTAAAACTTTCTGGAAACACCCATTCATCTGAAATGTATATTTCAGATTTGCTGTAATGTACAGATTTACTATAATGTAAAACATATAAATTGCATTTTTATACTGATCACATTTTTTTTTTCCTCTGGAAGCTGTACAGAAAATAATTTTTTACACAAATATTCTGATGTATCAAATTCATACATTTGGAAGAGTGATGAAGATGCAGTGAAAGAGATCACGTTGCTTTCTAAGAGAGGCAAGGTCAATCAAAATGTTTCCTGATCATATATTAAAAAATCTGCAGGCTAAAATATATGACATGCAAACCCGCAATTTCCAAATCTGAAACTATCTAACTGTGAAGACTTGGAACTGTACAATTGAGTTGCATTCTCCCAAAAATCACAAACACTCGGTGGAAAGTTCACAATATTATGGTCTGCTGTTACTTTATTGTTGAAATTCTACACTTTCTTTTATGTCTAGTACCTATGGTTTAAATCTCAATTTCAAACTATAGTTCTGATGAAAAATAGCATGACATGAAAAACGTATGAAGATATCTTTTTCACCAAGTTTCCCTGAATGCAGGCTGTACTAATCTACCAATTTTAAAACAAACAATAAACTACAGAAATGGATTTAAAGATTGAATGCACCAGATAAACATGAAAAGACCATTTTTATATTCTCATTGTTAAATTATATTTTACTGTTTGGAATGATAGTA
Organism: Anas acuta; assembly: GCF_963932015.1. Lineage (NCBI taxonomy): Eukaryota > Metazoa > Chordata > Aves > Anseriformes > Anatidae > Anas > Anas acuta. Next base: position 9,192,461 of record NC_088989.1, on the reverse strand, counting down.
TAGAAAAAAATGTCAATTTGATTGATTAAAACCAATCTCAAATAGCATCTGAGAAAAGGGGAATTGCTCAAGTATGCAATACTCCCTTATCTTCATTAAAGGTAGTGTGGTGTGGATTATTCACTAATCTGGAAACTTTCTGGCTCCATAAAACAAGGTTACCACCAACCATATTAAAAAAGCCTCAATAAAAAATACTAAAAATGTAATAATAAAGTAGCACTGCAATAATAAAATGCTTGCTGTCACAGAATGGAGTAAATTTACTATGGCATTCAATTCTTTCTTAGTTTTGTCAGAAATATTTACCACTCTGGGCACATGAAGAAGCTTTGAGAAAAAAAAATAATTCTGAACTACCATAAATGAAGGCAAAAGGAAGAGAAAAATGAGAATGCCAGCAGAAAACAGCTGTTTTATTGTGTTGCTCTGATTCTCCCGGTTTACTGAAAGTAGCTAGTGAAACTACTGAACAGTAGTTTGTAGTAGGAACTAGGTGGAAAGGAGGGACTTATATCTTGTACATTCATGGCTTGCACCTACTTGTTCCAGAGGACACTAGTTTTCAGTCTCTAAAGGAAGACAATCTTTAGTCAGAAGCCTCAAGGCTCTTAATGTAATCTTTTTATATTAGATAATCCTGCTAGTTTAAAGTAATCTAGTATACCATTGCCAATTATATGTAGAAAGGTGTATTTTGTAAATATACAGACATCTCATCTTATTTCTAAGCTGTAAGAGGCTGAAAGAGGCTGTAAGAAATGCAAGATGAACATGTAAGTAATGCAATTTGTTTCACAAATATTTTGGACTTTTTTTTTAATGTCAAGAAATGAGTGACACTATTCAAACCTTTTAAGAACTACCCATTTTTTGTGTAAACCCAATGACCTTCTGTTTTGATCAATAACTACAAGGTTTTCAAAGGAGCATACTACAGCAGCATTCTCCTCTGATCACTCAAGATTGTGTCACTCATCTGACATTATCCGGGTAATTGCAATTATATCTAAGAGGTCATATGCAAATAAAACTGAAACAATAAGAGAAAACATTAAGTCTGCAAGTCTTTCAAATGACGTTTTACACTAGCTTTGGAGTTCAGCAACTTCTGTAACCTGTAATCAGTGTACCATTTTGTTAATAGTTTACAAGTGAAAGATATGGAGTGTTTTGGACCAAACCAAATCCTATTATCTCTCAGCCACAAACTATACTGGAATTTCTTTTTAACTCAGCATTTCCATGTCAATTGTAATGAACAATTTAGAGTATCTTCTTAGCAAAATATGTAAATTACTATGTAATCACAACATTGCAGCAAACAAGATAAATGCAAGAATGATCACCTAAACATCTCATTAGTTCTTCTACATAGTCAGACTTATGGTAAAGCTTCCAATTGCAGCCTAACATTTTAATGAAGGTTTAAACATTGCATAAATAAGATTGGCAAACTATAAACAATACTCCCTCATTTTATTTTTTCCCTTGCTTAAAAATAATTTACCTTTCTAAAGGTGCTGTGCTGTGCACCTGCTACAGAAGTTATGTTGATTTCAGCTCAGTGATAAATCCAGAAGGTATTATGAATAGCAGTGAACAACCCCTAAAGTAATAAGAAAATCACTTATGAAAGCTCCCCTCCACCCATGAAACTTAAGTTAATATTTGCTCAAGCTAATGGCACAACAATTACTGTGCTGTCCCAAGATGATGATGGCTGCATAGGGCTCAAGAATACTAAATGCCTGCTTATAAGAAAAGAATATTGTATGACAGATTCTTGTTGATACAACTTGTTTCAACTACAATATAAAACGGGAGCCAGAAAATATTTAAGTTTTGCACTTGCTTAGGAAAGTGGTTTTGTGCCAACAAGTTGCCATAGGTGTGTACATTAATACATTGTCAGAAGTGTCAGGATGATGCTTTTAGCAGAGTCACTGCCACCAAACCAAGCCTGTGGGACAAGATCAAGTTTTTGGAGTTTCCTGACTAGAACATCAGTCCTGAGGTTTATGTCTTACAATTCTGACAATGTGCATAAACAGATGCTATGAGAGAAGTCATCACAGAAAATACTTTTTCTTTGCTTTTATTAGAAAGGTACTTAAAATGTGCATTCAAATGTTAAATGGTTGGTAAGAAGGAGTAGGAGTTCTCTCATCTGATAATGTCAGTATATTTTATGCATATGTTGCATGGTGTAATTTTATTTAAAATTATTATGTTCCTCATTTTTTGTTTGATTTTTCTGCTTTTGAATTTCCCCCTCTTCCCTGTGAACTTTTCCACAAATGATGCTTATCATTCTTTGAGATTAAATTTTTCCACTGCCATCCTTGGAGGAAGTTCATAACTGAGCATAGCAGACTTTCCTTGATGAACAGGTTGCCTATGGGAAATTCTTCAAAACATATTAATCCAGAAATAATAAGAAAAAAAATAAAGAAAATTCACCACTGATCTTCAAAAACAACCCCCCCCAAAAAAAACCCTGATATTACATGGATATCATAATAGATATCCATGCCTGAATACTTGCCTCTTCTCATACATTTGATGTTTGGAATCTTTAGTGTTAAATTTAATAGTGATTTAAAGAATAAATTATTTTTAGTTCTTTCCCTTTAATCATGAGAGCATGGAGTTTTTTCTTTTTTATTCATTCACTGCTCTGGTACTTTGCTTAATCCTACAAATCTTTATCAATGCTCAAAAGCAATTCTGTTGCAGGGTGTTTGATTTCCATAATCCCTGCAGCACATACATTTATATTTTATATGAACTGCTTCTGAGTCCTTTGAAATTTACAACAAATAGTCCCCTACCCCACACAGAACTGAGATGTAAAATAACATAAAATTAGCACCATACCACTGGTTATCTCCCATGTGTTTTGGGCTGCATTTTTTATACATAATCTTCCATGATTGTTCTTGTCTGGTGATAGATCTTGTGGTAAGGGGAGCTGAAAATCTGCTCTTCCATTCTCAGACATCTTCTGAGTCTGAATTGCAGAGTCTGAAATGTAATCCAGACACATTAAAAACCTGTGAACACTCATATTGTATGTTTTTCTCACAAGAGGCATGGAAGAACAGCATACAGAGAATTGTTCTGGTATACAAGCATCTTCCAGAAAGAATGGGAATCTTGTGGGGCAGCAGGAATAATGACAGATACAAGAAAGTCAAAATTTAACACTAACTATGTACACAAGATAGACATACTATAGAAATTATTAAAAAAAAAAAAAGGCTTGCAAAACCTACAAAGTAATCAAAACAAAATATATACATATCATGAGGGTAAGAGGAATATGTTTATACCCTGTAGCTACTGCAAGCAGGTGGTGGTCCCTGGCTCAAATACTTACAATACCTACAGAGAGAATGAGCATTTTTTTCATGCTCATGCAGGAGAACAAGCCGTTATTTAACATAAATGTCTTCAGTAAATAACAAGGTAGATAAAGGATGAGAAAAACTGAGAACTGCATTTTACATTCAAATTCAGAATTGTGCGATAGTTTTGGCAGTTTGTGAACTCTATATATGCTTCACTTTACACTCTTACCATTCTGATGTACATCTTTAGCTGTCTGGTGAGTATTTCTCTTGCCTCCGTGATCTAAAGAATCATTGCATGGTGAGAACGACAGCTCCAATCTCTCAGTGTCTTGTAGGGATTCAGTTCCTTTTCCTGAACTTTGAAGTTGGCATGATCTAGTACTTTTGCTACCCACAGTCTTTGTTACCTTGAAAGATAATACTTTTCTTAATGAAAGATAAAGATACAACTCTTTCAAACTACTCAAAGCTAAACACAGATTTTGAACTAAGTTTATTTTGGAATAAATGTTCCTTTTTAAAAAAAAAAAAAAATAAAATCATCATCTTTTAAGGAAACTTTGTGGTAGGTACAGTTTTGTGTGGTATCTTCAATCTTTACAGTCTACTAACAGGCAGATTTTTTCTTCCACTGAATGAAAGGAAAACAAAGCAAAGCAAAGTAAGGAAAAAAAAATCTAAATTTACTATCTGGATAAAAAGACAGTGACACTTCTGGGTGTTCTAGACCTTGGAAGAAGCCCTTTCTTCTTTGGAGAAAGGAATTTTACTTTCCATCTTAGAATTTCAGTTGAATTGATTGAGAACAACTAGTGAAAACTAGACTCTCCCTTAGCTTGCTCTTCTGCAGGCAGCACAAACCCAGCTCCTTCAGCTTCTCTTCCCATGCCACGTGCTGTAGCCACTTAAGCATTTTTTTTGCCCTCCACTGGATGTTACAGTGCCTCTCTTGTATTCAAGGCTCACAGCTGAACACAGTACTCTAGATGCAGCTTCTTACCAGTTCTGAAATAAACTTTTAGTATGACTCTCCTGTTTGTTTGCCAATCTCTTCCTTTATAGAAAAGGCAGTGGTTTCATTGTAATTTAAGCCTTCTTACCTCTCCAGATACCCTTGTACTGACTCTTCTGTTTGAAGATGGAGGTGGTCCAAGGATCTTTGATCCAAATGCAATATGTGATACGTCTTGAGTTTTATTGCTGCGTATATTGCTTTTTCCCCTATTAATCAAGCGTCCTAAGTAAAGAAAAATAGTAGTTTCAAAAATATATTACAGTACTTATAAAGAATAAATATTAATACCTTTAAAAATCGACTGAAATGAAAGAATTATGAACACAACACATACACAAAAATTATGTTCCTTTATAGCACAATCCCTAGAAATATGTAGTCAAAGTTCACTATTCTTTTACTCAAAGCAAACACACATTTTATAAAAGTGTGTCAATATACAGGCAAGAAAATGTTGGTCTATTATATAGACATATGTCTAATCTCCTTGTTTTAAAGATTTATTTAAAAAGGGGCTATTAATAAACCTTTTTTTTTTTTTTTTTTTGGCATGATTTCTACAGAACTTCAATGAAAACCTTACTTGTGAGAGGAAGAAAAAACAGCTCTAATTAATAAATAACAAAACAAAAAAATAATAAATAAGAAATAGAACGGAGGCAATACTCTCAATGTATCACATGCAGCTCACCTAGTACACAAGAAGTATTTCCATGGAGTTTTGTTTTTGAAATTAATGAATCTATTGCATTACCAGGGCTGAACCCTAATACTGAAAAGGTGCACTAGTCCTGTTAAAATGTTCTAGCACTTTCATAGCATTTTTTACTGTTTAAAATCTAGCTATACTTCTAAATATACTTCTGTAACTATTTTCAAACACAGAAAATGCCAAATGGTCTGCCACAAAAACAAAAGGTAGTCATGAAATGCAGGTGAATGTTTTGAGTAAAATTTAAAAGGTATGGACAGTAAAATAGTTATGTATTAAGGTAATTTTATCACCAGGGTGCCAGAACTGCATGTAATAATATTTTTTTTTCCTTTTCTTCTTGATTCTTCATGATTGTCAGTGAATTCTCCTTATCAGAGCTAATAAAAAATAAGGGTACCTTCACATTAATTTATAATTAAAATTTATAGCGTATGCATTTTTTTTTTCTTGCTATAACTTGAGTGTTAAATTGCTATCACTTTTGAGAAGTGGATAGAAAAAAAAGTAGAAACAACATTTTGTACATTGTCTTAAGCATTTTTCATAGAATTGTTTAGTCTTCATTTAAGATAAGCTTTATTTCGATTGTCATCAATGAAATTAAAAAAAGATCATGCATTAGCAACCAAACATTGTAATTTACTGTACTAATAAGCACAAAAGAAGGCACTTTCTTCCATAAGCTTTTTCCTTTGTTCCTGATGTGACATTTGGTTCCTCTTAACAGCTGCCATTTCACAAGATTAGATGACCCAACATCAATTTCTTTAATTTGCTGACTACCTTGGGATGTTGTTAGCTCCAATTATAAAAGCTGATTTGCATGAAAATCTCTGTTTATGAACACATTAATTGACTGCAATTAATTACCTACATCAACACATAACAGTGTGTTGATGGCATAATGAAATAATATGTGTAATTAAAAGTGGATGAGACTAAAAATAATTTGGGCTTTTGATTATCAAATAAATGAGAAGTTTAGTGGCTAAAAAGAACATTTTCCAATTGAAATGTATTTAAACATACCAAAGCTTCCATTATCAAGGAGGCCTGACTTCGGAACTTTGAAATGCATGTCTGGAAGAACATATGCTATGTACATAACATGAGATTAAAAATAAAGATTAAACTTTAAGCTGAAAACATTTCATTTTCATGCAGGCCAGGGATGTTATGGTTAATTATGTTACTATATTTCTATATAAGCTATATGTATCTTCATAGTCTGGATGACAAAACTTGAGGTTTAACTAGGAGACTTGTTTCAAACAAACATTTTTTTTTGTTTAAATATATCACTCACACTATTGTACTCATTTAAGTTTTACAGTCCCTCTTGTTTTGACAACCTAACCAAAAATGTATGATTTTTGAGTGCTGTCACCAAGTGGCTGAATTCCAATTTCTTTTGCTATTTAAAAAGCAAACTTGTAATTAAAATTCACAACATAATTTTGGCATGACTACTTGTAGGGCAATAACACTTTAAAATATTATTTGCCCTTTAGTATCACAATAATGGTACTTGCATATAAAAAAAAGCTGCATCTAATTTAAATAAGTAAATACATCAATGGTCTTATTCGAAGCAAAAATCTAAACCCCTTTCTATTCATTTCAGAATAGCGGAGAATATTCTTGGTCATATTCTTAGATGAGTTTTGTTACTGTAAACAAACACGTATAAATGTACTTGTCAAAGAAGTGTAAAAACTGAACAGCCTCACTTTAATGTACATTTGAAAGACATACCTCATAATTATTGTTATTATAAATCCCACGCTTGAGTAAGAACTGTTCAGGTTGCACACACATCTCCGAAACTATAGAATAAACATGTGTCTGTGTGCTCATGCTATTACAGTTGTACAAGGGTTGTGATGTATTTTAAGACACTGGAAAATTTTAACATGCACTTTTGCAAAAGAAAAAAAAAATCAGTTATTTGTATGTTATTTGTATTTGATCATATTCACAGCATTTTAGTACATTAGAATACCTGTTTCTTGCATTGTTACTGCATAACTCCTGCATTTTATTTCTGGCTTGTGAATTTTAGTCAAGTTCAGCAATTGTGTAACTTGCGGCACATCTGTATTTAGCTGGCAGGTTCGAGGAATAACATTTATGGTCTCATATGGTGTAAATGGAACAAAGCACATACCTAGAATGAAAAAACATGGGCTTTACTTCATCCACAGATCACTCAATGAAATTAAATTGGATTTACACTATTAGTTTATTAGATTACAAATATTGTAACAATTTAGTAGATGACAGTAATTTGAAAAGTTTACTATAATTGTTAATTTTAAGACAATACATGTTATTTTTTAAGATTTTTTGTTTGTTTGTTTGTTCTTAGGCCAAAAATTCTGAATAAATTTAAACTAAAAAATTCCATATTAATGTATGGAATAGTCAAAGTAAAACAAATTGTTTGATTTAGCAAGTGAACAAGTGAAACATAAGCATAAAATACATTTTGCTAATATTTGATTACAATTACACTTTAATTCTAATACTGCTATACTGATTTCAAGATAAAGTGATCATCTGAAAATGGCACTGGTATCAGTGGGATGGAAGTGGTAAATAGCAAAGTCCCATATATACAAATAAAGATTTTGACAAGTTTTAATTCCAAACTTTGGATACCATTACACTTCTTTTACACTAAACCAAAAAGCTGTTGACCTATTTGTTTTCCTGACAGCAGGCACTAGTAGAACATGATCTGACTGTCTCTGCTTTCCCTTTGATAACCAATATAAACTGAGTTTATGGAAGTTATTTTCTATGAAGAAATGATTTCAGAGTCAGAACCCTTCCTGAAGTCCTGAGGTAAATTCTTACCAATTTTTAGAAAACTAGACTACAGTGAGCTAATGAATGTTAGTCTATTTTCCTCGGATAAGAAGAGGAATATATAAACCCAGAGCTAAACATGAATAATGGATCAAGAATTAGGAACCTAACAAAAATTCAGTTGTCCCATGCCATATTTCAGCAGTGGACACATTTATTTAAACAAGATAAATGCTAGCTACTTGTTTTTCACCAAGCCTGTATATTATTTATTTACCACAGTAAGACAATACTTTGTTAGAAAAAACAACACATAATGTAACTTTAGGATTATATGGAAACGGGAATCTATGTATATATCAAGTGTATACACCTCAATATCACAGGGCAAAGGTAATTCTTCTTTCCTGTTCCATCTCAATGATCTCATTTAGAAATAATTTCCTAGTATACGTGGTTTTTCCTTTCCATTTGCAATCATTTTAAGAATACAAAACACAGTGTATATAAGCTACTACAAAAGAATAACACGTTACACTTTGAAATCACTACTCCCACCACTGAGGAGGTTTAAGCAAAGAACTTGACCCTCATTAAAAGTTACGATGTCACTGCACTAAATGGAGCTGAACTGATCAAGTCCCAGTCATCTGAGAGGAAAAAAGGTTTATCAAATCATGATTGTTAACTGAAAATTAATTAATAACAAAAAATGTCTATTGTTTTTCTGTAATTGGGTATGAAGTATACAGCTATTTTAATGCAGCCAAAACCTTGAGCTGTAACCTAATTTTAAAACTTGCCTAGATAAGGAAATTCATAATCACACAGAAAATACTAATGCCCACCAGCTGTGTAATAATCATAGAATTGATAATCCAGTAATTAAAAGTGCAGTATTTTACCATGCCTACAGTTCATTAAAGCTGTCTACTCATTATGTTAACTACATTTTTGAATTTTGGAACTCATTTAGACCATTTATGTGCATTTCAAAAACTGTTTAGAATGGAAGAGAGAAAATAATGCATTGATGGAATTGAATTAAATTAAAGCCAGTGATGTCTCTAACTGCACATTCCATTGAGAATTTACTGGATTCTCTCTGTAGTCACTTAGTGAATTAATATTTTTTTTCCAAGCTCACCAGAAGAATCACAATGATTACTCTCCCATATTGGTTTAGGTTTTCCAAATGGAAGATAAATTTTGTTACACTGAGAATACTGCTACCCATCTGCTAAACATCCCTCCTTCAAAAAACAGAACCCTTTCTTACTGGTGTGTCCTCTGAAAGCCACAAAATGAAAATCTGAATTATATTGAAGCTGAATTTGACCTAGGCTTCTTCTAAATAAGAAAGTGTCAGTTGTGCTTTTTCAGTTCCTCCTCTATTACTGTAAATACCAGTGAGGAATGAAGTTCTCTCCCTTGGAAAATAATGATTCAGGATTTTGATCCTGTTTTGGTGATGGGTAGGCTTTGACCAATATCCTGCTCTATTATAATCTCTAATTTTCCAGTCCACCACCAAAATTACTTTCCCCATAAAAAAGGACACCATAGGATAAATGGACTAGAGATCACAGAGAGGTATTTATGATAGCTTCATACAACACTGTTTTGTTAAATTTTTGTTTTGGATTATTTAAAAAGAAATCCTCCATCTGCTCCTAAACTCCAAAACAAAGAAAATAAGTACCAGTCAAATGCTCTCTCTTTTCAGATACCCTCTTCTTGGCCAAAGCCTTCTATCACTGTAAGAAACCATAATTAAAACAAGTTGTCTACTTGATAAAACTTACCAGAATTTCTTCAATAAAATACTTTTAATGTATTCAATGCTTAAGCAGATGAGTACACATTTATTTGTCACCTGAAATCCAACAGATTTAATATGCTGCGCTGTCACTTTAATTTTCACAATATCGTGTAATCTTTCAAACTGCAAATCTGATGACCAAGAAGCTTTTGATTTTATAATATGAACAGTTATGATTAAGTCTACAAAGTAATTATAACACACCATCTTCCTCGGCTGTATCTTGAGGCTTGGATTTTAAAGTGAAGATCTTTCTTAGCTTACAGTTAGCTGAAATAATAATTCCATCCAAAGACTGGAAGACAGCTCCTCTGAATATTTCACTGGTGAATGCTACCAAGTCAATACACATATTGCACCACTAGAAAAAGAAAACGATATTCTTTAATAAAACCCAAACACTAATCATTGCAGAAGAGTAATAGTGTATAGTTATCAATAAATGAAGCCTCTGCAGAGTATTAGATTTCACAGGCTGTGATCCATAATGCATAACATTTTGATATTAAAAAAGGTATTTCTGTATTTGCTTTTATGACTATTTTTTATACGAACAAATCACTACATATGACCTACTGACTGCCAGTCCAAGTGAACTCAGTTCACTAGCATATCCATAATATGTTTTGCAGCTATTTCAAAGTAAGCAACTTGTAAGAAAATGTATTTATTGAAGGTATTCTGGAAAAAAATAGTCAACATTACTTTGTAAGTTACTTATGCTCTTAAGTGCTTAAATGCTCCAAAGGGTATACTTGTACATGGAGATATTTTATTTATTTTTTTGGGGGGATTTGTAAGAAATGACCTCTCTCAAGCTTGTGTCCCTTATACACTCAGGCAAATTTCCAGTATGGACAAGACCCCAGTGTACTATAAGATCTTAAAATTACTTCTCATTTATAATAAATGTTACCCATTCCTTTAAGACATTTCAGGAAAACAAATTAAATAATGACAACTAACTCGGTTGCTGACAATCTCACTTAAATATGTATTTTAATTCGCATCAGATAATTGTTCTGTTTGTTTCAGGAAACACTGTTAGAACACTAACATCAGCGTCTTACACTCTTCTGCACTATTCCAGTAGTTCTTAAAATTCTCCATGTTTTTTTTTTTTTCCATTTGAACATTGCATATTGCTTTTTTATAATTATTTTTATAATACAGATAAAGATTTATAATACAGATTTATAAATATTTTTATAATACAGAATGAATAGCTAATCAGCTAAGGTATAAAATAAGTTAAACTATTATAGCCTTGTAAAAGACCTACTTAGTCACTGAAAGTAATACTCCCCTTTCTTTAAGTAAAAGCTGCAAACTAAAAAGGGAGATAACCACTTAAAAAAGATAGATTCTTTTGTATCCATATACTCCAAGAAATACAAACCTACTCTTTAAGAGTTAGGGCATTTTAAGGGTAAAGGGTTAAGTTTATTAAAATATTTTGTCATTATCATTGAATAGAGCATTTAGGTCTCTGATGAATCTTTGATTATTTAAATTAAAATACATAACTGAAGTTCATATTCTGATTGAATTTAATTTAATATACATTAATGCATACTTTAATCTTGAAACATTTCTGCTAGCCTGAGACCAAGAGCAACTAACTGAAATCATACTGAAGGAAAATAATTTTATTTCAGTGGATGCTGAAATAATGGCAACTTCATGGGTATGATCTGATGCATATTAATTTTTTTTTTTTTTAAATCAGATTTTTCCAGAAAGTAGAAAACTCCCGAAATCTAAAATTACAATGGCAGCCTTCAGCTAAACTACCTTAAAATAAGTCATAACTTCAGAGGCTTCTGTAAAATATTATCTCCCATGTCTAGCCTCAAATCCACAACCCTTTAATGCAGTAATTGTTATCTAGTTGAAATCTAACTATTCACATCTTCAAAGTATTTTCTAAAGCAGTATTTGAGATTTGAGTCTTTAGAAGGTTATATGGTAACCTCCCAAGTTTTCTGTCTTGACAGGTATTATCATATGCTGGGGCTGCGTATGGGATAGAAGAAGATAGGGGAGAAGGTGACGGCCATTGCTTTATCTTCTTCAGTTTGAAATATACAGTGTTGTATATATTCTAGAATCTGGAGAATCCTGAAGCACATGAAAGTAGCCATCAGCTACAGTTGAAAGCTGCAGCTCCAGCAAACGTAAAAGGTCACCACAGGAGAAGGTACATGTGAACAGGAACACTAAAGAGAAGAATTAGAGACACAGAGAACTTGTACACAGGCTGAATAGACAGTTAAAGTGACAGATAAACACATCATAATCAGTATTAATCTCGGAAAATGGGAACGAACTCTTCCTGGTAGAGGGGTGGAAGAGTAGAAGTATGAAGTGGTTCTGATACCATCCAGTAGATGGGGCATAGACTTACTGTGAATTGACAGGAACTGCATTCTAAAACAAACAGTAATTTCAGCAGAGCTGTAGAATTAAATGAAATCCTTCTGCTAAAAAAGTCTGCTCAACCACAGTTCAAGGAATGTTCCTGAAGTACCTACTATTTTGCGCTTGATCATGTGTAGAGGAATTTTTGCATGCAGAGGGGTTACAGACAACTCCTTGTGGACTGTTGATAAATACAATCTTCTTTTAATATTTCCTAAATCAGTTATCCTGCAAAACAAAAGCAGGAGAGAACAGAATGGATCTTTGTCAATTCAATAATCTAGTATCTTTGGCAATCACAAAAAAACCCTGTTATTCATATGCAGAACCTTTATGTCAGTGATAGCAATAGAGAATTTAAGAATTACTTCTTTTACAAGATGAGTAATGAGATTTCTTTCTCAAATTCAACCTTGGTGGCTATATTCCTGCATATATCAAATCACTTTACATGCTAATTTTATTTCAACAGTCTACACTCTTTCCTGGATTTCCATAGCCCTTCAGACTATGAAAGAATTCAATTTGTTTGAAGTGCGAACCCAGTAGCCTTTAATAATCGCACTTGTTTCTGCCCCTTAAGCTTGTGTTATCTTGGGACACACTGTCACCTGCTAACTAGAAAAACATTATTTGCTTTCTTTTCCTAAAAATGCCTCTGTCATTTTATATAGACTCTTTGTTGGCTTAAAAATAAGACATTGTCTGATCGTTTCACTTTCTGAGCACATACCTTCAAATGGGAAACATAATACAGAAGTTTATTGCTCACTATTCAGGTCATCTCACAGTGACACCAAGGACACTGAATTCGAACATTTTTAATAGATTTAGACCACAGCCGTGATCACAAAGATTAGGTTTGCTTTAAACTGATAAAGAGACTGCTTATGCTCTGCTTTCTTCAAGTTTTGTGAGCAGCAAAATGTTGATATTGCCCAGCAATACCACCCTGTGAAACTGGAGAACAGACTTTAAAGGTTGCAATCTCTGTGGGGAAATGATGATTAATTTACCTATTATTTTTGAACAAGCCCATTTTTAACAGATGGGTATTTCTCTATAATTAGCAGTCCCTCTGACAAGAGGACAAATAATTACAATAAACAACTTTCTGTCAGTTTTCATTTCTTATAAAAAGTAATTACTCATAAATAATTATGATTTAAATGCTGAGTTCTACTTTAAAATTGTGAGACTGCCTTGTAGGCTACACATTTTTTAAATTAAAACACTTTTTAATTAGCAAGGACTACCTGTAGCTGAACTAATGAAATGCTGTCACCCAAAATTTGCTGATAAACATCCTGAAACGTTCTTGGGATTCCTTGGGTCAACTTAGAAGGGCATTAACTCTGGAGCAAGTTACACATTTCATCTATTTTTGTGAATTCAAAATTTTAACCCACGACAGCGTTCAGTTCAAAAAACACTGCAAGTATGTGAATATTAAAGGGCTCTACTAGTATGGCTGATAAAAACAGGTTGCTTCCCCAAGTTGTTATGAGCATCAGGCAAAGCAAAAAAAGTTCACAGGCCTTACAGGTCTTGCTGCTTCTTTGCTCTCCCTTGCTGATCTTTGCCGCCTGATCTTTAATCTATCCATCCTCATAAAATTGGTGGGTAAATCAAAATGGAGTGGAAGAGCCTACTAGCAGTTTCTTTAGAGAGACTAGTAGTTCCTCAAATAAACTGCATGCACCTCAAAGGCAGGAATTTCACTTCTGTGCCAGGGTAAAGCATTGCATCCTCAGCACTGCTATTGAGAGTAGAATTCAGTATCAGCTGCACATATATTTATGAGTGGATGAATAATACCATCAACCCCCTGAAAAGTGCTTTCACCATAGGACCTTAAAGCGTCTTACAATGATAGCATTCTGGGCTTGATTTTGCTTTTGAAGAAATTGGGGTAAAATGTGAAATAATTCATTTAATATCATGAGCAAATTGGCCACGTAGCTAAACCTGTGCCCCAGGTCCAGGCTCAGTTCCATCCATCATATTTCATATGATATATGAAATTCTCATATACTCATTGATGAAAAACCCATGGCTGCATTTTTTCAGAAACTCTCTACTCTGCTCTAAATCCTGCTGTTCAGAAGTGCTATGAAACTAAGACACCAAAGAATTTTAAAGAACTGAAGTAGTGGTTGTTTGAAACTCCCCTACATGTCCTGGTTATGTGTATAGCTGAGGAACCAGGTAGTTGCAGTAACCTGTGTGCTGAAAAACAAATAAAAATACTATTCCTGATGAAACTCAGGGTTATTCTCAATGAAGAATGTTGCTTTAAATGATGCCATGACAAAACAGTAGGACCCTGAATTTAAGCCATGCATATCTCCAAATAACTGGCTATAAAATCTTAATTTCACTTTATAACATTAGTTCAAGAAATATGTTGAAATGACATAGTTTATTTTTGTATGAATATTTTTATCTTTCTCCCTTCTGAAAAATATTCACTGTAATAAAAAGAACATTACTAAATGTAAAGCTCATTTGCATTCTGAACTGCAATACAAAACAGTCATTTAGATAAAAATATACACATTTATATCAGAAATATATGTCTAAAATAAAATGCTTTTTTGTGATGGCATGTATGCTATAAAGAAGCAAACCCTAGATATATAGTTATAATCACACCTAAAGAAGTTTAAAACTTATTTCAGATAAATTTAGAACAATAAAAATATTTATATTCTACAGTAGAAATGAGGTAAACATTTAAAGAAGGGGCAAAATTGGAGAAGAAGATGGTCTTAAAATTCTATAAAATAATTTATGTTTTTGTAGAAGAAAGAGAATTATTCAGGAATTGGTGAAACTTTGACTCAGTTACATTGCTCCTTGGAAAATAAAATGAAACAAATGTCTGATGAAACACTTATTTGAAATAATTCAGACAATGGGAGTTAGAACTTTAGAACTCTCACTTGTAAAAAGATTCAAGAGTACTTGTGTTGAAACTCAACCTTTTTTCTCTTATCAAACAGCATCACCTATGTTAAACCTAAAAAGAAGAAACATCTGTACTACACTTCTTGATTTTCAAAGATGTATTTAAAAAAATCTATATTAAGAGTTAATGTATTTTTATTACATCTGTGTTTGAGTATTTATATCTAAGGGTCAGACATGTGATAGAAAAGTAATGAGACCATGTTGAGAAAAATGAGGTAGTCAACAGGAAAATCAACCTCATTTATAATAATATTCCTGTGATCAGCAGGTGCATAACTCTCCCAGCTATGGCCATTAACTGCATTCATTTCACACTTAACATCTACATTTGCAAAACATTTGAAAGTAAAATTACCTTCCAATTCAATTTTCAATTTTATTTTATATAGTCTACTTTGATTGACTATTCTCCTCACAATGGTAACTATAGTGAGATTGCAAGTAAATAGTAGCAACTACCCAAGAGTATAGATAAACTCATCTTCTTAGATTACCTATTCACTTTGCTGTGCTGTATGTATAATAATTTATAACCATTTGTTAATGTTCAATTCAAGGCTTAAAATGAACTTAAAAAATGACATTGGACTGTTGAAGGGATGCTTCATTTATTAGGCTCACTTGTTCTTAAAATAAAAGTGTTTTTCTCCTTATAAATGACTTAACCTGGAAGTTTACCAAACATGAAAGCAGATATTTCATTAATGTTGCTATGCAAAGAGCAACTGTCATGCAATTTATTATTCATGGAAATTTCTATATATCCTTGTTGAAATCCGGGCAGAATCCTCTGGTAAAGTTTAACTATTAGTATGTTAGCATATTAGGTCTTAGTTATCATAGGGCCTTTTTCTCCATAAATGCTACATGATTCACAAATGTTGGGTAGTACCATCATCAGCGCCACTTTAAAGACAGAAAAACAGAGGAATAGTAATGGTTAAGTGATTCGCCATGGTCACAGATTCTTAAATTTGCTTTTTTTTAGGAATGGTCTGTATTTCATTCATGTTTTATTTTACTCGCTACTTGTAAATTGGTCTTGTAGGAGATATTATCTTATTGAACTGCCTGTCTGATCTTCTGAAATCCAGAGCACTGTATTCTGCCCTCATTAAAACAGACTTAGTTATGTGATAATCAATCAAATCTCTACAAAACAAAAGACTGAGAAGATTTATATGTCACATAGGCCTAGGGAACAAGATGCAAAAAAACATCTTTCTTTTTATATGCTGGAATTTTCTATGTTGATAATCTTTTTCTGGAGACAAGGAAAAACAAAAAAGAAAACAACAACAACAAACCAAAACAACAACAAAAACCCACGCAAGTCCCCTTAAACAGTTTCCATAAAAAGGCAGTACCACAGGTGGCCGGTTCAGAAAGAATCATGAAATCTGACAGCTAGAATATAAAAGCTTTCCAAATGCTAGCAATTATGAAGAAATGGTGATTCCTGAGCTCTCTCTGCAAGATATTGACATACTTGCAATCAATTCTCCAACGGAATGATCTGATATTTTCAATGATCAAGAATAATTTGTTGTAAAAGCTTCATTACACATAGAACTTCACAAACTTCCCCAACCTCCCCCTGCAAAAAAACACTGTGGAAATGGTCACTGATATTTTCTTACATGTTCTGGAATCTTCTATAAATATTTTAACATCTTGGTTTTGATACCTGCTCATTCATGTGGCTCTTTCTCTCATTTTCAAGTATTTAGTAAATTCTTTTTAACGGCATGGTGGTATGTTCCTGTGAAGCATAGCCAGCTGTGGCAAATCATTTAGAAAACTGTAATTCTAGAAAATAGGTTTTGATTTGTTCAGTATAGACAAAGTACTCTAATGAGTATTAATATGTGAAAAGTTTAGTGCATATATCTTTTCCAGAATCAAATTATCTTTATAATGCAGTTATTTATGCCTGTAACTAATTCTGTTGTGTCTTTTATTTAGTTTATTGGCTGTTATTCTTTTCACTTTATTTTTTGTTCCACGAATTTATCTACTCAAGAGAGACAATCAGTCTTTTCATGTTTACAAAGAAAAGGTTATGTTCACACCTGCTATATGTAATACATCTTTTAAGTACAGACATATTTCTCACATTTAAACCTTTTATTCTAATTACTGAATTATGTGAATTGCTAAGAATTCCACCTTTAAAAAGACAAAACTAAGTATTCTTGCTAACACTGGTTCCTACATTTATCTTACCCGACATATGAACATCCAGAACAACAAACCCTACCAAACAAACATACACGATTCAATCTACTGCATGTTATTTAAAGTGATGCACCAGCCAAAATACATGTAATAAATATTTTTCTTCACTTTATAAAGTCTTAGAGCACAGCTATTTATTCTGTAATATCACCAGGACATCAGCCATTCAGAACCTCAGAATTTATATATTAGTAAGAATCAGATATCATGCTAGTCTTGTCTGCTTTAATTGTGCCAGGATTTGATCACTTTTTTATTTTTTTGTTAATTCTCATAAGTTACTATAAAAAGATTATCATCAAAATAACTGATAACACTCCACTTTTTAGCCACCTGTGCCTCCAGGTGTGAGTAATTTCATCAGTGTTTCAGGATGTGTATTCAGCACCACCATCCTCATTTCTTTCTTTCCAGCCTTGGAAAACATACATTTACAACAAATTTTGAACCTACAGTTTTTAATATATATATTTTTTTGTTATAAAAACAAGAAAAACTTATTCTGATTTCTCGCCTTCAATAACTGAAGAAACAAGAAATTACCCACTTGGGAATATTCTTGTTCTGCAGCTGCAAAATACCTGACAATACTCTAGAAAAAGGCTCAAAACCTTCAACAATGAAAAAAGTCTTTCTCTGTGCCTCATGTTTTATACTGATTATTTGAATGAACAATGGAACTATTGATATAAGAAGACTTAGAATAGGTTTACAGCTGCAGAAGCAGTCAAAGTCATCAAATGTGAGAAATTAGACATATCTGCAGAATAAAGCTAACAGATTTATCCTGACCAGGGGGAGGAAAAATACCTATCTTTTTTCAGAACAAATGCCAATATAACTAGTGACTTATTTCTAAACCAGGCCTGTGAATTTTGTTTTCAATTCTATACTAATTGCATGAATCCTTTTTTATATCTGACAAGTAGGACAAATTTATAACCACTCCAATTTTCAGTGTTTTGGATGTTTAAAAGTATCATGCAACAATGAGGTAGTTAACTCTCTGTAATGTACTTTCAAAATAACTTGAGAAATATTACTCCCACAACTTGTATGAAAGAACTTGGGGGGAAGAAAAAAGGCAGACCAAATTCCAAGGATATATACAAGGCCACACGACATTTCAGTACATAACCAGAAACAGAACTCTAACTCTTGTTTGTGCCCCAGATATCTCTATACTTTTCTCTGTTGGGAGGGGAGAAATCTATAGTACAATTTAAAGGTCTGTTTTCTCACATCAACAACTCTACCTGTTTGCTGTAAAACTTATTATATGACTTACTAATTTCCCATGATACCTAACATCTAATAAAAACACATCAGAAATAAAGTATGACAAATGACTGGCATTATAGTATTTTGAGAATGAATGTATGTGTGCTTGACAAGATGCCAAGCAGAAATGCTAGCACCTGCACATGTCCATATATTGGGAACTAAACCAAGAATGCCAACACAAGCCAGATGCTGTTTTCTTTTATGCACAAATATTTTCCAAACATTGAGCTACTTTTGCTTTTTCAGAAAGGTAGCAAAATCCATAATTCTGAGGATTTAACAACCAGCTACTACATTTACAACAGATGGCTATATCCAGTATTACTAACAGCTTTGCTATTATTTGCTTCAAAAAGGCTGCATAAATTACATGCTCTCTACCTTATTTCAGATTTTATTATGCTTCACCAAATTCTTCATCCACAATTTATTTTACACATTTCTTAGGCAGATCAATACATTGATTGTTAATGTGGTGATACTCATCTATTCATGCCCTCTAACAAAGTACCTACATTTCTACTTAATTTTTTTTTCCAAAGAAAAGGCAAGACAGATAATTTAAACAGTTGTTTGCACATTCAGTATTTATGACAGGAATCTTGCATGACTGGTTGAAAGGAGCAAGTTAGAAGGTTTAGCTCAGCTGACGCCAGCAGTGATGGATGGCCTTGAAGAAATTCTTGTTTGCTGATCAGATAAGTCACTGAATAAAATACAGAAGTGAGGATGAAGCTCAAACTATATTCATACTATTTCTACTTACGCAGAATGGGAGGGGAAGAAATGTACCATAAAGCATCATTTGCTGCTGTTATAGAACTTGCCAAAGTGTTTTTTACTTAAAAATAAATTTGCATGTATGATGGCTTGGTATGGTATGAATTTTCACATGAAGCTACTCAAGGATTCAGTAGTAAGACTAAACTATAAGTACGTAGCCAGACTATGTAAAAAACTGTCTTGGACCATTGAACTCCATGAAGCACCAGCACAATCAATATTCTGTCCACAAACAAGCAACAGATTCCTTTCAAAACATTTGAAATAAAAAGAACTGAATGGCAGTCACTTATTACTAGTATGTATAAGCAACAAGAAGGAAGGACTTGCCTTCATTAGTTGCTGGATTATCATGAGTCTGCTAAAATAAAATACAGTGTCTATTTTGCAAGTATTTGCACAGAGTTTATTGGTACATCAATAAATTACAGATGATTTCTAATACAAAACATTACTTTTTTGAAATAAGTTTCTACCATCTTCTACATATACACCTTTAGGTAGCTTTGGTTACTTTGAATGCATAAGCACAATTTTATTACAACATAATTAAGTAGTGAAACAGTTACACTGAATTAAACATTTATTCTTTCATAAAAATTCAGTGGAAATGTATTAAGACAGATTACTTCATCAACATAGGCACTGAAACCACTGCATGTAAGAGGAGAGAGAATTACGATTTCTACCAGGCTGTCTGATAATACTGATTTAGAATCTGGAATGTTAACAGAAAAAAGAAAAGAAGTAAAAAATAAAAGTTACAACTATTTAAATATATTAAATTTATATAGTAAATATAGTCAAATATTGTCAACGTAGTGAATGTTTATATATGCTATATATAGCAAATACAAATGCAATGGGAGGTAACAAGAAAAGCAATGAGAAAATGTAAAGCCTTGATATAAGCTCAAAAGAGAAACTGCAAAGAACAAGGGAAGAGGCAGTAGAAAATTAGAGTTCTCATGGTTATTAAAAAAAAAAAAAAAGAAGAAATAAAAGAAAGTGATAAAAAAGGGAAAATGAAAGAGGAAGAACTGCAGAGAAGTTCTTGATAAGAGGTATAGATGAACGGCCAGAAGAACCAAACCCAGTACAAAACCATAGGCAATTTGAAGATATGTTCCTGAACCTGGCACTAAGCCTCTGCCATCTGTCTACAGAATGCCTATGAGAAGCAAATCTGTGTACTTGGTTTCTGCTTACTGCATGACTTATCTTGTTTATTTAGTCCCTTTTGCTAAACACTTTTAGAAGTAATACAGCAATTAAAACCATAGGAGCAGAAAGTGTAAGCAGAACTACACTCAGGAAATTCATCAAAGAACAGAGAAGTTACAGAAAGACAAACAAAAATAAAATTCAGCACTAAGTTTACCCAGTTTAATTACATATCATTTAACTCATCTATTCTTGCAGGGCTTCTAATGACATAATATTTATTTTGTTAATCTAATTATTAGAATATTTCTTTTTCCCCTAAAGCAATGGACCCTGGAATAGTGATTGATAAATTTTTTATCAATTTTTGGGAGATCCCTGTGAGCCAATATTTTGTTTGATAAATTCAAGTCCCATTTCTTCAGTCTTACACTCTTCATTCATGATTTTAAGAATCTTTTTAATCTTCAGAAGAATGTCAGTAGTTAAAATATCCAAGAAATAATGATCTCATTAGCTTAATTACTTCTTATTGACTTGGTAAGTCATTGTGCTTTAATGGAAAATCTGCCATTACAATTAATGGTTGCAATCAGGCATCCACTTTACATTAAGCATTCAAGGAAATTTTATGCATCTTACAGTAACTCAGTGGAGAAGTCTTGTCCCAATGGCACAAAAATCTGAAGTGTCAGAAACTGCTGGATCAGTCCCACTAGAAACAGAAAAAAAATAATTATGCTGTGTGCGTACAAATACACCTTTCACCATCAAGCATTTCAGTGCTGTACTATACAGTTTTGCTCTTGCAATACTATTTTCCAAGGTTCACGAAACACATGAACACGAAAAAAAAATCAAACTGCAGTGAAAGTGTTATTTTAGAGGTTTCATCTGTGTCGTTAGAGGAGTTCTCATGAAAATAAAAGGAACCGATTTTTTATGTACACTTATATTGTGTTCCAAGAGCATGTGAACCAAACATCCTGTAACAATTATAAAATAAAGTAATACATTCATATCAAGATTATCTTAAAATTAGATGAAGCTTCCTTTTACATTTGTGACAATGTAAACCTTACTAATAACTTTAAAAAAATCTTGAGTAAAAACGCAATCCAGATTACTGCAACAATGCTGAGTGGCGTATTCTGATTTTTACAACAATCATGCTTAACTGAGGCAATGAACACAAGAAAACTTTAGGGATCCAGGGAATCCTGGAAGTTGGCGAAAAACAGATAGTACAAAGCTGTGCGAATTGAACATTCTATGTTTTTGTTAGCTATTCCACATGTGAAGATATGGGCTGGTCTTCATTGACTTAGCAAGACTCAACAGCAACATTATTTCTTCTTCTGAAAAACACCAATTCAAAACTTTTTTCTTTTGTGGGTCAAATAACATTTTAAGATTTCAAATTATATTTGTGTACATAATGTCTTTTATTCTGGAAGAGCATTCCAAATTTACAGTACAACTGGGAGATTGTATACTTGACAGAAATGAAATACTTAAGGCACACACCTGAAAACAGAATGAGACAGGGAGATAGAATGATAAGAGATGGGAATTTGGCTACAGTATTGCAGCACTAGCTAAAGTTGATTTAAAACCAAACTATTTTTAGCAGTGATAATGCACAGCAGTAATTCTCAAGCCTCGTTTTAGGCTGTAATAGTTTATTTTAGGATTGGCAATAAACAAATTGAGGTTGGATTTCTCAGAAAGATACATTAGTCTAATATTTACAATACTGAATATAATACTGAACTTTTTTATAAAAATCAGATTATTTTTCAAGGCCTTAGTGCATAACCAGACTAAATAACTTCTCATTTATTATTTTTCCTGTATGTTTGAGAAAAAGCGTATTAATTGGTAATTAAATACCATGCATGAGAAGTATATTAGACAATTCCTACTTTAATCAATTAAAATCACAAACTCAGTTTTTCTTCAAAAGCATGTGGTTAAACCTAAAACAGCTTGGTTCATTACCACAAGCCCTATAATATACAACACCCTGCAGTGGAATTTAAGGCATGAATTAAGATGATTGCTGTATGTCCTCTGCAACACAAACTGCTTTGATTTTGGGGCTTTGTTTTGGTGCAAATGATGGGGCTTAATTCATGCCAATAAATGTTATGATTTTGATTTAAACAAGTGGAATATCTAGCTCTTACACAACATACTTGACTACAATAATGTGTGCTAAGATCTCAGACTCAATAGCAAAAACATACTTGAATAAGAAATGTAAAAATATAGCATTATTCATACCACTTTTGGGGATTATTTTGAGTGAAAAGTCACCACACCAAAGTGATTTCAGTTAATACAAAATTCATGTATAGTGATAATATGTTTTATTAGACAAATTGATGAAGTAGAAATAAGAAAAGACAAGTGCTCTAACACACATGTCCCGAAAGCTTATCTATTTTTTCCAACTGCACCAGTTATTTTGATAGAATCAGATGGTGTTTGACAGACATCAGTCTGTAGCAGGAACAGATCCAGAAGCAAACCAGCAGAATTAGGACAATATACAGCAACCAAGGATCTTCCCTTAAGAACTTTAACTCAGCATTTCTATACCTTTTACTTATTTGTGCTGACCTACTAAAAAATTAGTGAAAAAACACTTTGCTAATGCTGAACTAAGCTCAAATTAAGGGAGAATAATACAAGTTTGACATTCCGATATAAGACTGCTTTAATAATCAGAACAGCATCACGGACATTTAGTTCTTTGGCACTTACGAGCTTGTTTAGTTTCCTTTGGTAGCTGCATTCTGTTGATTTGACTGCTTCCTTCAAGTACAAAAACAAAGCCCTTTATTTCTTTATCATATTCCTACAAAAATAAACAAACAAACATAAGCATCCTAATATAATTCTTCATCTTTAAATAAAGTTTCATTCACATTTTTCTAAGTTTTCTACTCTTAGGTTTAATAAGTTTCTTAAAAACTTACTTTCCATATAGCTGAAGGATTGCCAAAAATCTTCCATTTTGCTCCTGGGTTCTTGCCTTGGGCACTGAATATTTCAACAAATGGACCACCCTATGATAAAATGATTTAAGGATGCATCAACCAACCAAATATTCAGTACAGAATCATCACTGGTCAAGAGTACCAGTGATGTACCAAATACAATCCCACCCCACACCAGTCAGTATTACTGATCAGTCAGACAATAGTGTATTAACAGCCTCTAGACTACTACAGTATAGCAATGCATATAGTCAATATTTATCTTTATTAGAAGATCAGAACATAAATTTTAAAAAATATCATGAAATATATATATTTCATTCTCAATATATATGTATTTCATTCTCTGAAAAGCAAAATTACTGTAAAAAAATCTAAAAATATGCTGAAGATTACCAATTTATACTTAGATATGCCTTATTTCTATGACTCACCAAATAAAGTGAGATTTAAAACATACTGCTAAATGATCAAAAAAATTGTTGCATGATTGATGTTTTGTCTAACATCCTAAGGAAATTAAGTTTACAGAGTCATGCTGGTTCTGTTTACATGTGTGAGTATGTCAAAGACATTTTCCTGTAACTTTTCTACTAGTTACCAAATTCCAGCCTGATTTGACAGAACAGTTTGCGAAACATATAAAGACATCAAAGAATTTAACCATAAGCATTTAGGGAAGCAGGCTTTATCAGCTCTTCTTATGGAATTATCTGCTTCAGTGTTTTTCACAATTGATGTCACAGAAAATGTCTTCTGATGTACTCAGGCTATGGTTTGATCAGCATTTTTTCAGCATTATGGTCAACCTAATCAATCACTACAACTTTGTCTCTCCCTTCTCACTTCTAGTTGTATGCACTTCCCAATACTCTTTATGCTCAGCTGCCCAAACAATTGTACAGAAGTCAGTATGAGCAAGAGGGGCAAGCAGTCGTGCCAGCAAAATAAATGCTTCAAATTATGCTTTCAGAGAACATCAACTCTGTGCCATATATAAATTATTTCTCCCCCATGCCTGACAGATAACCCCAGTGACTACACTTACTAAGTTCTAAGGAGATTAAAAATGGCATTCCATAAACAGCATCCATAAAATACATTTTCAATTCATAATGGATGAAAAAGAATTTAAAAAATACGATGTACTATCAATTTAAAAAGTTATCAGACATATTTAAGGGCTATAGGACCAAGCTGTCAGAAAGTTGTTACTGCCAATGTGTGTATGTTTGTAACAAATCTTTCCAAACAACTGGAATTTTCTCCAAAATATAAACAGGTACATTTTGTTAACGCTGCAGCCCGTGAGTATGCCCTGTCTTGATGTTAAAATAACTGAACAGGACATGGAAAACTACTACTGGACACAACATGAGAAAATGCTGAATATAACAAGCACCGATATGAGAAGCTGACAGAAGTTACTGACAGTGCCGTGATGGATGGCTGGATCTCGTGGGTGGTTGAGGAGGAGTTATACAAGAAACTGTCAAACTCCATGAGCGATGGAGTTGGAGGGCAGTATGAGGCATCTTTTGGGGACTGCACTCCTACAAGGCGAACAGCACCTAAGTGCCCATATCATTAATACCATATAAAGCTGCGATAGCTTAGGTAACAGCACCAGAAATATGTTTCACGTACAGATGTAGAACATCTGGGACTACTGTGAAAAAGTAATTGGGGTGGGTTGCTTTCTTGGGAGGGGACTGGTGTAGAGAAAGGGAAGTAGAGTAATGAAAAGGAAGACCAAGAAACAGAAAATGTGATACTAAAGTTTGTGAACAACATGACTCTGCTGGCCAGTGGTACCTGACAGGTAACCTGTGCTGAACCAGGAAGAGAAAACAACCATCCCATTCTGACTATACCTTAAGAGCTGGGCCTGCTTCCATGACTGGGTGGGAGCAGATGGGGCACCTTCCCTAGCCCACAGGGGACCAGGCAGAAAAACAGTCACTGATATCACCATGTCGATATCCATTCCAAACCTCACAGCATCTGTAGCCACCCACTATTTCATAACATTTTAATAAAAATACTGAATAATACACTTTCTAAAACATTTCTGTATCTGGACTTTTTGTTCCCCCCGAATAAGCCATTTTAATTGAGTTCTCTCAAAGGTGAAATGGAAGAGGCTAAAAATTAAAAGTTTTTCTGTTTTACCTGATACTGATTTTTGAACATTTTCCAGCTTTCACAGCAAAAAAAAATAATATTTCAGGTTTTCAGTCAGTAAAGACACTTATACACTACCCTGCAAATAAAAAAACAACAAAATTTATATAGGATTTGACATGAAAAAATTCCTATATTGAAACTCAAACAATATTTTAAAAGATACAAATACTATTCTTAAATAGCCTTCATAATATGTGTATCAACTGCATCAGATGGCTACCACAAGAGAATAAAGTTCCAAAAACTTAATATTGATGCTATTTTGGAAAATGTTTTTTTATGCATTAAGTGCTCAGTGATGCCTTTCCTCACATTCCAAGTTAAAATTGTAATTTTATCATCGCTCCTTATTTTTAACAATGAAGGATTCCTCATGGTTTAAAAATGAGTGAAAATCATCTTTAACACAAATTTTTTTTTATTATTCTTTTTTATCAAGTGCTCACTAGAAAACATCAGAATTCCTTTAAAGAGAGGCTTAACATTTAATATAAAAGAAGAGAATCATATGGAACAGCTGCAATAGAAACCACTCCATCTAGAGATATTCGGCAGAGACTTCTTAGACAAATTATCTTCTTTCATATTCAGCAGTCTCTTTTGAGAATGATTACCCTAAGACTCAAACCAAACACTTAAGTTATTTTGAGGGCTGCTAAAGTCAATGTGAGTTAAGGGATTTCTGCAGTTGGAGAATCAGAACAGTAGAAAGTGAAGGGATTGATACGGAAGCCTCCCACTTCTCTTTTTGATCGTGCAGAATATTTGCAATTTCATCCGAAGTCAGCAGAATGTGAAGGGCCGCTGAACGTAAAAAGCAGTTGTCAGTCTTAAATAGCAGGTAGAACCAGTCACAAGAGACAACATGCACCTTCACTGTGGAAACTGAAAGTGCTCATCAACTCAGAGAAAACATATCAAAAGACTGTGCTTCTAATTCATTTGTTATATTTTGCTTATGTACGTTGCTTCAGCTCAGTGAAGAGTACTTGCAAGATTAAATTAGTTTTAATTTCTGGAGTTTTTTGGAGCCTGAAACCGTTTTTTTAAACAGATCAGAAGAATATGCTGACCAGGTGAATATAAGTATAGCTTCACATGAAGAAAAGTTTAGATGTAATACTCATCTCTCACAACCAGAGAGCAACAGAAAGTTTAAAATATTATAAGATGATAAACAACTGCAAATGAGCTAGGAATTCAGTGACAAATTGCATGACTTCATAAACAATTTACACAGTTGAAAGATTAGAACATCATTCTATTTTAAAAAATATATCACCATTCATTTAGGAAAATGTGATGAAACCAGTTGATGTTAAACAGCATTCTATTTTAACAAGGAACAATTATTGTAAACCTCCAAGTTGACTGTAAATGAAATACAAATGGAAAAATATAAACACACAGAAATTAGAAACATATAGCATACTATTGTCAGAAACATTAGTTCATTTTCATCCTTTTGATTAGGAAGAAAATGGAATTTAGAAACCGTATCATTTGTAACAAGCTTATCAGGCTAAAGCTACTTAGCAAGGTGGACAGCTACAGTATCTGCAAACACCGCTGTAGTTAGAATTACACAGAAGACATAGAAAGTAATAGTTAATTTTCTTCACTGTTTTCTCATAAAGTGTACCTGGCTTTCATAGACCCAGTCCACTAACAAATATATCATGCAGGGTTTTGAAAGAAGATGCGAATAGCTCTGTGTGAGTGCAAAGCGAGTGGAAGCCATGTTGATATATTAACTTGGGTTCAATATTGTGCTAATACACTTTGCTTTTCAGCAGTGCTTATTAGCTTTGGCTTGACATCACATTAATTTATCTCCACATTGTACTGTATAGCTCTCGGTTGGTGCTGAGCATGGAAAAAAACATATGTGTGCTGGTAAAAAAACATGTAGACACATATTTCACAGAAAAAACCTTCTGGTAATAATTAATCCTTAAATTGAAGTGGAGGAAGCATGGTGTAAACTGAAAAGTTCTAATTCAAATGATATGTTTAAGAAGTTGAAAGCATGATCAAATAATTAAAGACTTTCAATGGATCACAGAAAGGGTAGAAATGTATGCAAACTGGTAAAATCTAGCAAGTGCATGGTAGTAAAAAGAAAAAAAAACCCTCTGAGGTTAAGAACTCGTATTAAAGGACTAGACATCTCATACGATCACTAGAAATCTTTAATTTTCAAATCATCAAATAGAGTTCACGGCTTAAAATGTGGCTTAGTATTTGTCACCAATGCAGTTGTTTTTGAAACTGACAAACATACAGGCTATGTCAATTACTAATTTGCAGAATGTACTTTATATAGATTCAGAAAACCGAAGAGACTCCTAACTGTCAAATTCATAACAAGACGGGTCTTTCTAACTTTAGCTAAAAGTGAACTAGATTTAAAGTTTGTTACCATTTGTGTTGGGACAATTCATACTATGAAGCTGATTACTGTAAATGGATCAGGGTAACACATGAAAAAGACTGAAAAAATGATAATTGCAATATTTTTCCATTTTCATCTCTCCTATTCCTATCCTCTCCATAAAATCTAAAAATCTAAAAAGGGATTAAAATCCAGAGGAATTACCTTTAAAAAAAGAGGGGCTATTTTAGAAAAAAAATCAACAGCATCTTGAAATGTAAGCCCTCCACTTTTTGCATATTTTTCAAATAAATCTTTTTAATGCCATCTTAATAGAATGCTGTAAAGTAGCAGTTCTCTCATTTTTCTTTCACAGATCAAGTGTTTTTTTTTTTTCTTTTTTTTTCCCGCTGAACCGTGTACTTTAGTACATCTGCCCAACTAGAAGTACAGGCTTAAAGTGTCAGTCAATGACAAACCATGAAGAATAGAAAAATATAGTTTATAAAGTTAAGTGACAATGAAAGATGTTTATGTTTGGAAGAACACATTCCTTTCAGAATTTACCTTGAGATGTCTTCAATTGTACACTGACTGATCATTAGTTTTATAATGCTTCCCACACCAAAAATAAAGTAGCAGCAGTCCAAAGGGCCCTTTAACCCTCTTTCTCACAAACCACTCAGGACCCTGCAAAATTACCCCCATCCTATGACATCTTCTTACATATATTTTGTTCTTCCAACTAGAATGTTTCATGCTGTGATATAGCTCATTTCAGTGGTATTTTGTGTACATGTAGCCCCGTGATTGTAAGAATTGTGCCCTTGTAAGTTACAAGCAAGAAAGTATTTCACAAACAGTAAATATAAACAAACCTTCAGGCTTCTGTAAATTACCTAACACTAAGTACTAATGTACCCCATGGGAGAAAGGGAGAGACAGACTCATGCACTCCTTAACTCCTCTGCAGTCATGGCTAGTCCCTTGACTTAAAAGGGACTATTTCCACAAGTATATGAGTATATTTTTCTGATCAATGTCGAAGTGTTGAGAAAGCTGTGTTTATTTATTTTTCTATTCCAGAGACAAAAGTGTGAAGCAAAGTAAAGTGAATGCGCATCTACTACTAATTCGCATTGAAGAATGACACAAACACACTATTTTTGGCAGGGAACCTAGGCTTAGACCCAAGACTTTTAATACATATAACTCACCATCACGGGCCCAAAGCCAGTGCTGATTTATGGTAGGCTGGGACACACCAGGGAAAGCAGTTCATCACTGATGAAGGGTTTTAGCATCTTCTAGACAAATGAATTCCACATAGTGAATATTTAAAGCTGGGTTTGTAACACTGCTATATATTTTCTCAAAACACAAGTTAATATAATAAATGGGCAAAAAGATCGTTCATAAACTATACTAAGACTGCCAGCGTTCCTATGCCCAAAGTGGCGGAGGCAGCCTTTACACGCAACTTACAGAATTAAGAAGTTAAAAAAAAAATAGAATCGAACTTTTCATTTTTGGAAAGATGTGCCGTTTTGACACGGGGTGATTCAAGCACCGGCATCCCCGCTGATCAGTTTCCCTGCGCCACAAAGGCCGCGTCCCTCCAGCGAACAGCCGGGCTCCCCCGTCCCTCCGCCGCCGGGGCCGGCCTGGACACCGGCATGCACGGCCCTCCCGCTCCGGCACGGCCCCACCGCTGGCCGCGGAGGACCGGGGTCGCTCTGCCCGGGGACCTCAGCCCCCGCCGGGTCTCACCTGGCCGAGGGTGGCTGGGGACGAGGCCGCACCTACAGCGGGGGCGGGCCCAGGGCTCGGCGACAGGCGGGGGTGAGCGGGGAGGGAGCCGTTGGAAATGGCGGCGCGGGGGAAGCGGCCCCGTCGCTGGGTGATGGCGGCCGGGCGTTGGGTGCCCTCGGCCGCGAGCTCCGGTGAAGGGACTGGGGGTCTCCCGGCGATGGCCGGGCTGCCCGCAGGCCTCACACCGAGGGGATAAAAACTGGGCATGCCTGAGGGCTGCTGGCCCTCGGAGAAGGCTGTGCTGGTCCCCATGCAAAGTGCCAGAGAGTCCTTTATTTATATATATATATATATATTTTATTTTCCTCTTTGAGAAGGAAACTGGAGCAGCTGTGTAAAAGCCCTTGGTCTTTATGGAATTAATTAGACTTGTGGATCACGCATTTTTCTCTTAGGAGATGAGCACAGCACCATTAGTTTAACGTTGTCAGGGATAAGTGAACGCCTCTTGAAGGCTTCAAAAGCTTCTGGGAAGAGGTCACGGGGAACCAGTTTGATCCAGGGTTTTGGAATAGCACTCAGAGAAGATCACTCCTTGAAATCACTGCTCTTTGCATCACGGCATTTCCTTGTAGAACTTCGTAGCCTTTTCACACACACGCAAATAAATAATTGAATACCCTTTTCTCTCTCAAAGTATGCCTTAACATTTCTAAGAATTAAGGACCCTGTGACCTATCACACCGTGATGAAATCCATGAACTGAAGGTGCTGAGCTACCAATGGGTAGTGTTTCTGGTAGTTTCAGCCCGTCTTCACCTTGTTCATCATCTTCCTTTCCTTTGCTCCTGAAAGGTACCCTCCTGGTCTTGTTGAGGAGAATGAGTTAAAATCAATTCTAAGATTTATTTAGCTTTCTCATTTTACTGTAGGATTTTCAAAGAAATCACATTCAGTGTAGTTTTATCATATGTGGATTACACTTATTAGAGTTCTTGGGTATTGGAGATAAAGAAAACAGTAATACTAAAACTGAGCAATGGTTTTAGTAGCTCAGTAAAAATTAAATAAAAACAGTTGATAGAACAAGGGCGAAAGAGAGATGGTGATATAAGAAGACAGGTTAAAAAACTGTTGGGGAGTTCTGTAGACAAAATAAACTACATTGTTCATTATATATGGTTTAAGCAGAAGTCATCTTGAAATTAATTGTCACAAGTCTGTATTTAAAAAGGACAAAAGCTTTGTGATAGGCCTATGGCCTGAGGAGCTAAGAAATTCTGGTTAAATATCAAGCTTCAGACTGAAGAGCCTGAAGTAATAAAGGTGTATAAGGCAGCAAACTGTGAGTAGAAGATGTGGAAGTAGCTGCCTGCCTGTGCAGGGCAGCTTTGGGCTGCACAAGGCCCTTTTGCCAGTGGCTGGAGAAAACAGGTTTCAGAGGTAGTGTGAAGGGAATTTTTTTTCGTAGAATTTTGCAGTTTTACAGTAGAAACCATATATTTTTTGTAGATCCTATCTCTCAGAAACGGCAGGTAGTGTAAAACTAGCAAGGAACCATGTGTCATTAAACTTGGCCCATCTTTGACCTGGTCCCTGCATACTCCAAGGTCTGATTTGGAAGTATGATAATGTGGGAATATTGTGAAAATAATGATTAGAAAATCAAGATGTTACACTGGCTTCTCTATGGTTGTATGTTCAGGTCAGCTGCTGTTGCTACCTTAGCTGCTGGGTTAGGTATTTTTCTTTGACTGTATGTTTTAGGCCTCTGTGCAGAGTACATCTACTAAAGAGTCCTGGAAAGGTGTGATGAATGTTATGCATGTGCTTGGGTAATAATTTGGGGGAAACTGTGAGAATTCATACACATTTATCTTCAAATACAACCCTTCCACATTCTGAACTGAAACCCACATACATTACAACATATTTCAGTGAATGAATTTTTACTGTGTCTTGGAGCAGGAAATTGGAACATACAGACATCTCTTCCTCATGTAAATGCTAAAAGCACAAGGTGTGGTTAGATCTCTGTCTTAAATTAAAATTCCAAGGTGTTAGTAGTGTCATGCTGGGAACAGAATTGATTTAATTTATGATAGTGTTCAACAGGCACTAGATATTTGATGTATAATATTAAACCCAGCCATTTTTAAAGGACTCCCACTGGCATAGGTTGGCTTTGTATTGATAGGAATAGTACTATAATTTCCTTCATCCATTCCTGACTTTTCCTTATTGCATACCATTGCTCACAGTTGGAGCAGTCTGCCAGCTGATACATGCCAGGTGGCCTCCCTTCCCTCCTGTGTAAAGCTCCATTTCAGCTCTAATGACCATTTGCCAGTCTGATCTGTATTCTGTTGTTCTGAATTGTTTTGTTTTATGCCTTTATAGACTGTCAGTTCATGTAGTCTGGAAGTCCCTTGTCTTTCTAGTTCATACTGTATTCTGTGAAATGCCTTGTTATGTTTTGGAAGGTATCTAACATACATAAAAGTTAAGCTGAGAAAGAAGACACCTGGGCATTCTTTGAATTTTTCTGTAAACCCTTCCTGCCTTTCTTGACTTACAGTGAAGGGAGACACGATATGCTTTGCTGCCTGCTTAGCCTTCACTTGGTAACAGCTGCCATGGCGCTGAGGCATGTTTGCCCCAATGCCAGGCCTATCTTTATTTCCCTTGAGCATTGCTCCTCAGCTAGTGACCTTCCTCATATATGTTTGCCAAGATTATGCCATACAGTAAATTATGTAAATTATTAAGTAAAACTACATAGTCACCATTGTATCCACACTGTTTATTGGTCTTGGAAATTTTTCCTGCAGAATGTACATGTACTCTTTAACTGTGTCTCAGTTTTGTTTGTTCCTTGGTCTTCTGATACAAATACTGTCAAAAAAAAAGAAAAAAGGAAAAAAAAAAAAAGAAAAAGAAAAGGTGGAATTCATTAGTTATCCTGGCTGTCTGAATTTGAGCTTCTGTAACAGAATATTTTTTTCTGAAAAAGTTGCATATATACAAGTAGGGCTTTTCTTTCAGAAGCATGGAGTAATGCTTTCAATTCAGAAAACACAGCAATTTGAAGAAGACACTTGTTGGGTATGTTACAAATTGACAGCTGGTTCACAAGTTTTTTTTCCTAAGCCCTACAAATACTTCATCAACAGAGGTTCTGTAGAATCCCTACTTGAGGACTGGAAAGTAGTTATGAAAAGACTTGTCTGGCCTAATTTTTGGTGTGTACTTCCAAGATTAGACTTGTGTCACCACTCTTCTATATTGGTGCTTAGGCTTGGAAGGGTATTCCAGGGAGGGCCACAATGAAGGGGCCTGTTGGGGGGCCAGATGCTGCTGCAGTAGAGGTTGAAAGCCCTGGAGGCATTCCTTCTGCATGTCTTTTCTTTACACCAGAGTGGATAGTGCTGAGAGCGAAGACTTCAGTATCCCACTATCACCAGATTAATTCTGTTCATGAAGCGTATAAAAAATCATATTCTTTCTGTGAAATAAATGCACTGCACCACTCCAGAAAGCATTGAGTGCTCAGACAATAATACTTGAAGCTGGAAAATAGGCTACTTATGTCTTGTCAGGCTTTATTGGAATCCACCCATGTGATCAGTTGGCCAAATTTCAGTTCAAAGCAGACGTTTAAACCCTGAAAATCATGGAGACATATTTAATGAGAATGCCTAACTAGGTAGCTAGTATTCTTGGATGTAGAAAGACCATCATAGACCTGAAAAGAATATTGATTTGTTCCTCTTTTTTGCTTTGTTGGGTTTTATAAGGGACAACTGATATCTGTTTATAGATAAAAAAAGTGATCACATCTGAAAAAAGGCAGTATAATTCTTTAACTGAAAGACCCATCAGCTTTGTGCAGTATGTGTGCTAATGACCTCCATTCCTTCAGAGCAATTCGTTAGTTATGTAGCCGCAATGAAAGCACAGAGGAAGCTGATGACTTGTCATGGATTGCTATAATATTTAAGCAATCTGTGTTTAAGTTTGGCATTTACATTAAAGTGAAAGAAGTTCTCTTTGCACTTGCTAAGGTGTTTTATAGTAGTTACAGTCTTTAAACACTCCAAACTATGCTGATCTATTGGGTGTTTTGTTTCAGCTTTACAGTGTAGAAGGAGATTTTGTCTAATATCTTCTACATTTTGTTCATGCTTCTTTGATTCAGAGAGTTCTTCAAACAGCCTTTGGATGACCGGTGGGAACTTCAGATAGCATAGCCACTTTTCTCTGTTCAGTAAAGCCATTAAATGATAAACGATTGATTTTCATAATACAATTAAATTGCCAATGTTTTCTTGAGAAATCATTTTACATTTTCTGTATTATGCACTCAGCACATTGTCTGTTGTAAGTCAGATTAGGTAGTGTTCTCAGTCTGAAGTAAAACTGTATTCATGCTATTCTCAGAATGAAACCATCTCCACTCTAGTCTCAGCACTGCAGAGGATTCCGCTCTAAATTGAACTGATAACCTTTATCTGTTTGATCATGATGTGTATATATACAATGAAAAAAACCTAAGCACTGTAATTTGCTGTTACTGGGACATTCTTAACGCAGATAGTTTATCAAAAAGTGTTAGTGACTTGTGTAGACTAGAAGAAAAATTGCAATTTCACAAAAGGCTCATGATCCAGGGTTAAAATGGACAGCTATCTAGACTCATAGTGGATTTTCTTCATCTCTCCATCACACAGATTGTACAATGAAGGAGAATACCACAGAGTATTTATTCTGAAGTACCATGAAGTATTAGAAGGTAAGATATTAGTTGTGATGGGTCAAAATGGTCTATTCTATTCTGACATTTCCTGTGTTCTTTTGTGCAGAGACAGGATAAACAGAGCCTTTATTTGTTCTGATTACTATATTGTGGTGTAAATGCCTGAAGTAACTAGGAAAATAAAACTAACATTCACACTTTTAAGGAAAAGGTACAGCATTGAAGAGGCTTTCAGGGTAGGGCATAACTGCATTATCTGAGCATTCCCTAGGCTCCCAACCTTAGATGCTATCGCGCTGGGGAAACTTGGTGTGCTAGCTCTAAGGAACACCACGGAGCGTAGAGTGGAGTGGAGACACCACGGCTAGGCTCTGTAATCAGGTGGGGCCTCGATTGTTCTTGTGCACAAAGCTGCACTTTTTGCCACCCTAAGCCAAAGACCTGTCATGTTTTGACAAATGCTGTACCCTAGTGTACTTTTTGCTCATTATAATATCATTATAATACCAAAACACACCTCCATCCCAAAAGCTACCCGCCTCCAAGGTGCGACCACCCCTCACTGAGCATGCGCTCTGAATTTCTCGGAGCCTATTACTTTAAACGGAAACGGGAAAACTTTACACCAATCATAACTAAGATATGCTTGACTAGAGCCACTCAAGCTCCACCTAAAAGATAGAAAATAGTATAAATTGGCCCAAGAGAGAGGGGATGTTAGGGAAGATACCATCGTCAGGGGAGATACCATCCCAAGGACATACAACATCCTTAGGACCTCCTGACTCCTGGGATCAGTCGACGGGCTGAGCCTCTCTTCCCCCCCCATTGGGACGCCTTTGGGTGAGATCTGAATATTTGCTTATAAATCTCTATAGAGTCTTTGATCCTTTTAACGCGTTTATTTCTAGGCCGCGCACCTAGAACACCTGTAACACCTAGAACACCTGTAACACCTAGAACACCTAGAAGCTGCACCTAGAACCCACACCTAGAACCCGCACCTAGAACCCGCACCTAGAACCCGCACCTAGAACCCACACCTAGAACCCGCACCTAGAACCCGCACCTAGAACCCGCACCTAGAACCCGTACCTAGAACCCACACCTAGAACCTGTACCTAGAACCCGTACCTAGAACCCACACCTAGAACCCACACCTAGAACCCACACCTAGAACACCTGTAACACCTGTGTATTTCATGCATACTAGCTTGCTTTTGGAGATAGTCACTATCACTGGCAATCCAAAAGAACCTGATTATCTGTTGCTGTAATAAACCATACTTGATTGCATTGTGATAGCTCTCATTAATGCAACTAGGGTGAGGGTGGTTATCCGTGATAGTTCAGTGTTCTGAATCTAACCAGACCCCCAGACGGTTAATGCATTGTTGGTGAATGTCTGAACGGACCCCCAGGTAGTTAATACGTTTTTGGTGAATGTCTGAGCGGACCCCCAGGTGGTTATTACGTTTTCGGTGAATGTCCGAACGGACCCCCAGTTTTGGTGAATGTCCGACTGGTTCAGTACTCTGAATCCAACCGGGCCCGTAACGGTTAATCAGCTACACCCCTTTAACGCGACATATATATATATATATATATATATATATATATATATATATATTTAGCCTTCTTTCCAATTTTTATTTTTTCTGGCAAGATGGAAAAAGAAGTCAATATGTACTTTGACATTTCTCATCCAACTTGTCAGATTTTTGTTTAACGTTTTGATACCGTGTTTTCATTTATTTATTGTTCACATTGTTAGGGTTTAAGGTTTCTCACAGTATGCACCAATATAAATGTCTCTGCTGTGATATCTCTTAAATTAATCCTTTTGAATTAATGTAGCGTTTTGCAGAAATACAAGTACTTTTAAATAAAACTTTCTATACATTTGGAATACAGATAAACACACAAACTCATGGATTTTGAGAATTGAAGGGCATCTGCAATATTCTCAGGCTTCCTTTGGGCTGAGGCACTGGATATGATACAACGTTCTCCATTTTGCCTTTATGAAATTGTTCTGTGAACAAAAGACTTCACAAAGACAGGTTTCCTGCTGATTTGTCCCCTAAGTTCCTCTCGTCTAATAACCTCAACTTCTGCTGTCTCTTGTGACTCTCTTAAAACAACAACCCCACTTGTCTTTTTCTCCTATAATATTTTCACATTCGTACATCTCCTGTCACTTATCCTCTGCCTTGGCCATTTTCTGTTTTCCTAAATCTCTTCTTGCCCTGATGCAGAACTCCCAGATATCCTGAGTCCCCTTGGCTTCTGCTCGACAGCCAGACAAGAAAGTTTCTGGTGTGATTTGTCCTATGTAGTCGATGTGCTGAGTGGACAGCCAGTGTCTGTTAGTCTGGCCACTGCCAAAGAAAATGAATAGTGGCTTAATTCTTCCCGCCTTTCATTAATGGTAGAATTATTAAAATCTCAGCTGTTGATTCTCAGGAAACTTGAAATAAGGCTAAAAAATGTCACAGATTTTGAAAGAAAGATTTTGATTACTTGCACAGTGTACATGACTAGATGTCTTACATTTCTATGCAATGTGGTATATTCTGGGAGTTGGCTGACTGGTCTTTTGTTTTTATATTTGACCCGAAATATAAATCAATATTTACTGTGTTATGACTGAGCAGTTGGCTATCCAAAGCGCCAAGATGTATTAAGATGTTCCTCTTTCAGATACAGTTAGCTCTATGGAAGCTGAGTGGAAAGAACAGTGGAAGTTGTACATAACTTCTTACAATATTTGTTCAACAAGTGTTCAAACAAATGTTTCTATACATTTATAAGAGGGATTTGACCTTTTTTTTTTTTTTTTTTTTTCATGTGGAAAACATGAAGAAAACAAAATCCAGCCAAATCCAGTGATATGACTGTGATCTGCCTTTTATAAATGCTAGCTTACAGAGACTTCTTTGTAGTAGGCAGGTTGACAGAAATACATTGCTCGCTTCCAAACTATGAATTCTATATGACTTTAACTGATTCGTCTCATAGGTAAAAGCAGTGCAATGCAAATTACTCTAAGGTTCATTTCAAATTAATGAAGTAAGTGCCGTGGGCTACTACAGGAGCAACTATACTCATACAACATAGTGCATGAAGAAGTACATTTATTCTTACCAGTGTGCATCTCTAAGGTGAAAGTACACAATGCTTTTGTGTGCACTAATGATCTGAACTTTCCCAGAGTTTTCACAGAACTCTGCTGATATTGTTTGTATGCTTTCATCATTAGGTGTTAGGAATAAAGCCAAAAGCACGGTAACTGCAGACAAATAGTCTCTAGGGAATTTCTAAAATAGGAAAGGTTTTCTAGTCTGTTCAACTTCTGTTGTGCTTCTCCTGGCTAGTGTAGAAACTTGGGATACAGAACAGAGTGATTTGAGAGACGGAACAACTTCTAGACTCAGGGGCTGTGCCACCGAGTAAAGTTTGAAATGTCAATCACTGTATAAATTAATGCTGCATTTCAGCGTCACCTCCTTACTCAATATTTCCTATTCTAAATATCTGAAAGAAGCAACTGTTCCTAGGAGAAATCAGATTGTCATGGTTCAGGAGATAACAGTGCCCAAGGGGACCCATGCACCAGAGACGTCATGGTGATGTGGAACTGTTTATGGGCTCGATTCTTCATCAGTGTCATGAAACTGGGAGAAGAGATCACTTCTTTATTATGTCCCTTCTCTGACTGAACTTTTTGTTCTTTTTGGATCTCACTGCTAAATATCTCATTTTCTGACTAAGACAGAATATGCTGCACCTTGAATCTAGGGAAGATGGGAGACTCTCTGCCGCTGGTGGCTGCTGAGATAAATAGGGTTACTCAGGTCCAAGTGATGATGGAATTTGTTTTACCTCAGCAGTGGCAGACATTGGCACTGATGTCAAATTTGCCACTAATAGAGATTTGGATTGGCAGCCATGAAGGTGAACTAGGCTGGATAAAAAATATGGCACCTGGCATTTTTGCTTTCAGCAACTTGTCTTTTTGGCCACTGCTCAGCACTGATTTAATGGAATACATTTAGGAGAAATCTACAGGGACAGCTTTGATAAGATAACTCATTTTGTGTATAACAAAATGAAATTGAACGCCTCTAGTTGGACTGTAGTAGTGTATGTGATTTGGCATCTCTTACAGAAATTAAAGATAATGCTCATCAAAAAGAAAGTTGCAAAGTGAGCAAAGAAGGTTATAAAGGTCTTAGAACTACAGAAAACAATAGAAAGTTTTAGTTGAAGGGGGGATACAATTTTTAAGAGCTGGTCTTGTGACTAATTTATTTATTATTTTGGTTAGTATCATCGTCTTAAAAAAGAGACGTATATACATAAAATACACAGATGGCATAACTCTGAATAGGGGCACCTCTTCAAATATGAAGAACTATATGAAATGGAGGCCTGGAACAGTTAAAATCAGATGAAATTCACTGGTATGCAGTGCAAGGTCATGCATTTGGAGACTAACAAGTTTCAAGCTCATGTATCGGAAATGACTGAGGAAGAAAAAGAAGTGCTGAAGCTAAAGAGCAATGTTGGCAAAAGGACAAATGAGTATAAAGCAATCATGAATACAATTAAATTTGGAAACTAGAAGGACATTTTTAATTGTCAATGAAGTAAAATTCTGGAACAGCTTTCCACTGAGAGATATGGCGGCAAAAATAACTAATTATTTTTAAGACAAAGCTATGTAAAGGGGTTGTTAAGACATGATGGCTTGAATGAGCAGCAGACCAGACTCCAGGAGGTCCTCTCACCTTTTTTCTTAGGAGTAAAGCCATATATCAATTCAATGTCTTGCATATTTGTCTCTTCCTTTCTTGGAGACAAGACCCTAAGACCTGATCTTGGATAAGTATTAAAAGGGGGGAAGCATTAAACCATATATAAATTTCTTTAATAAAGATTAACGATGACTGAAAAGAATTTTTTACCAAAAGATGCCAAGGTCTGCTTATCCCTCAAACCTTACATGTAGCTTCTACTGCTTATTCTTTATATACTGTAACTGAAAGCAACTAAACAACTTTCATTATGAAGACATCCTGCCACATGCAGTGACAAGTTTGCGGGACATCTGTTTGCTCTGAGGAGGAGTTGTGATATTGGAGAGTAACTGATTAATACATTCACAGTGTTTCTTGTAGCGTGTGCTACCACTGCAAAATGAGAGTGAAGGAACAAAAACCACTTTGCATCTGTCAAGGCCAGCATGCCAATGTGCAGAGATCACAGTGGGGAGAAAAGGACAGACCAGTACTAAATGCTCTTGTATCCTTTAAAATGTTCTTTTAATGCTTCATTTCCATGTAAAGAGTCAGATCCTCATTTGCAGCTGCATGTGAAGGTGGCATAAAGGCTGCCTTTTATGCCAAAAGTACCCTGAAGCCGTTCACCTTCTGCTGCAATTCCCAGAGAAATCTCACCTCCTCTGGTTTGTCCGCCCGTGCCCACGGAGGCTGTTTTGATAGCTCGGGACTGCAGAGCATTCAGGGTGCACTGGAAATGTCCTGTTTCCTGGGGTAATGTAAAATCTGCAAGGAAGGCTGCTTGCCAGTGACTGACTAACAGGCTTTAGGGCTGCTTGAAGCCATTAGAATAGTGGATAGCAGCTGGCATACAAAGCGGGTTTGGGATCAGGCTCAATGGGCATGAGAAGGGTTTTTCTGGATATTGCCTTAGGTGATTGAGAGGAGAATGAGGCCTCTCTGTCTTCCGTGGTTTCAGTGTGAGATGCTGCAACTCATGTCAGCATTTTCCTCTAAGGATGAGTAGGGACATTTTGGGGGATTACTCTGAGGGTCAGTCAACAAAGTCAATTGCCTTTCAGGCCATATTTTGAACGGTTATACCCGGCCATTGGCACTGAGCTGAAACATGAAAGAGGTTTCTGTAAAGAGCTAAAAAAACAAGAGGCGTTTTGCACTGACTTTCCCTGCCTCTCCCGCTGTGATCTCTATCCGCTGGCACTGCAGCCATGGCTGATGCGAGGCGTTTTTGTCCCCTTATTTTCAGTATGTGGCTGTGATATCCATTACATCAGACACTAAACACCTATTACACACTCTCTCAGATCCACTCAGTTCCTTCTCCAAGTAAATATGTAGCATGGATTCTGGCTTGTTTGGGATTTTTTTTTATTTTTAAGAAAACTATATTCAGGATATCTAGTTTTGCATTTATTTTTGTTACTGACAATTAAGCTAATCCACAGATTTATATGTTACTTTGCTTTTCTTGTGCATATCAGATGTTCCTTGGATTCAGCCACCCTCACATCAAGATTGTGCTCAGATTACTGAGTAACCTTAACCAACAAGTGGAATTTTCCAGGGATCTTAGTTTTTTGACACTTTCTAAACCAGTGGCATTCTTTAGCATCAGCAGCCACTAGGGTATATAGTATAAGATTCTTTTCTGTTTATTTATTTTGTTTAACCTACTAATATTCATGTTGCATAGTTTAGTATTCCTGGTACAGAACAATAATTAGAATAATGGATAATTGGATGAAAATTCAGGTGTTCTTACAATGACATATGGTAAATGCACAGGGGTGATTCATGTGCATATGTTTGGAGTGTGGTAGCAATCTTACTCAAATTTCTGTCTGGCAGGTGCCCACAGCACTGTAATCCTCATCCTCTGTGTCACTAAAGACGCATCCTTCAGCAGTTTGAGAAAGAAACTGAGGATATAAGCTGGCAGCAAGGCTTAAGTGCTCCCCACCTCTTCACCTTGAAATTGTCAGTGTAGGTGAAATCTAAAGAACTTGAGAGGAAAAAAGCACAATGCTGATATTGCTGCTCCTGCTGTGGTGTTGGGTCTGTCCAGCCGATCACTCCCCTGCCACACCTGCAACCTGCCCTTGGAGGCCCGTCTACAACCCATCACCTCCCTGTTGTGCAGGGCGAGGATCCTTCACCCTTTGCCACAACAAAAGAGGACTCAAAGAAAATGGGGATTTGGGAAGGTCTGCCTAGGTGGTGTTTTACTAGCACCTGATTTGTTCAACGTAGATTTCCCAAATTGCGCTCTCAGCAACATTTACAACCTATTTCACTGTTTCGAAGCATGCCCCTATGTTTCTGGAAGAGATGGTGTAATTCTATTAATGATGTT
Organism: Anas acuta; assembly: GCF_963932015.1. Classification (NCBI taxonomy): domain Eukaryota; kingdom Metazoa; phylum Chordata; class Aves; order Anseriformes; family Anatidae; genus Anas; species Anas acuta. The sequence goes on along the minus strand of NC_088989.1, from coordinate 9,150,647 downwards.
TGTTTTCTAGAGTTTGTAACAATTCATTTATTTCTATTCAAACATGAAAATAATTTTGTTGGCTGTTCTCAAAAAATGTACAGCTTATTTTCTAAGTATTATCTCAATTTTTAAATCTTACATGTACATTGCAAAGGTAAGCAGGTAGATGCAGAGAAAAGTTTATACGTTTTTAAATCCACGTTCCACTCTTATTGGCATTGTTGATATCGCTTGTTTTCCAGATGTATGCTGATGATTTGCAGATGCCTCGGTTGTCATGGCTGCTACATCTGACTGGTATCAGTTCATGAATTATACATTTTATGTAGTGGTGATGTATTAATTTCACACTAGAGTCTGTAAAGATATTATATTTACAGATAAAGCATAATTTTTCACACTTCCAGAAATGAACATTAATTCTTTTCACCTCAGATGGAATCTGAAAGGACTTGTTGCATTTCATAGGAAGAAATATAAATCTGGTGCCTATTTGGAAGATGAAGTCCATTAATATACCAGTAAAGTTTTACAATTTTTTTCATGATTCTATATTAGTGTAGGAATCTGAAATGTGAGTAATTCTCCACAGAAATATGGGGTGCCTTTACTTAACGAAATCCTGACCTTGAGCCCTCCACTACTCCATACGATCCCTTTAGAGTCAGTTCTTCCAGGTGAAAATGATTGCACAACTGCAAAGCATTCTGATATTTTATCATTTGTCTCAAGTTGAGAATGAACTGTAATTCATCTTGTTTTGATGAGAAGGATGCATTCACATAACTCTACTTCTACCACTTTACTACATCACGCTGTTTTTTTCTTTTCTTAAACAATGAGCTGTGAGGTAACAAAAGTGATGTACATATTAAGTAGCACATGATGATAGCATATGACACATTTCTGGCACTTGCAATGTTCCTTATATGCCACCAGTCATATAATCTGACTGTATAAATGAGTGCTGGCTAAATGGCTTCCCCAGTGTAATGCATCTTTAAATCCTAGAGATTTTGAATGCCACTTTTAGGAAGCTCTGCTCCCCAGGGTAATAAGTAGCACTGAGTTGCAACTAGCTAGTATGGGTAATCAAATATTAACAGGATTGATTTGAGGTTATTTTGGTAAGAATAAGCATTGAGTTTGATTTGTATTAAATCTGGGGACATAAAATTCCCAATGTGTGCACTCTGAACAGCTCCCAGAAGTCTATGAATCCCCACACTAATTGCAAATCTCGAAACATAATTAATTTCAGTACAAATTGAAAGTATTCAAATGTTCTGAATGGACATGTTTGATATTTATCACTTTCTAGTTATAATATTCTGGTTATTAGCAAGAGCAATGTCTTGTGATGTAAGCGATCAGCAACGCACTGTGAATATCCAGTACAGGAGTCCTAAAGTAGAAAAATTGCACTGATCTAGACAAAAGATTGATAAGATTTTTTTTTTTTTTTAATTATCATTTATTTATTTATTTATTTATTTATTTATTTTTGTGACTGGAGAGTATGGGTTTGGTAATCAGCACTGCTTTGTCATGGAGAAGAGTTCATTCTCTTGGTAAAAATTATTTGTAACAACCTCACTTACAAACAGGTAAATTCATCTCTGTCCTTGCTGGTTGTGATACTCTTTTGTAGTAAGCATCCATCATATCTTTGCTGCAACTGGAAATGTATGCTCTTTTGAACGGTAGACTAAGCCCATTAGACCTTTATACCTTTTCTCTGGCTAATTTAACCAGCAAATTTCATTATCAAATATACCTTGCAGTAATACCTCTCAGAAACCCTTACCTCTTCGTCTCTTGTTGACACATTTATAAGTACATAAAGACCTTTCAGTAAGTCTGAATCTTTTCAGGGAAATGGAATTTACTTAATGTGACCATTATAGAAGCATAGAGATAGAAAGCTTTATGTTTTAATCAGTGCATTGCTGCTGTTGCTTCAAAATAATTAATCTGACAGATGAATGCTTTCTAAATGTAATCAAATGCTCCCTCTTTTGCTGAGAGGTATCGGTCCCTAATATGATAAAAAGCTAAAGTTTTGGACAGTAATTGACAAGTAAAATCCTCTTTCTTATCACATATATACTTTATATCACTTATTAGATATTTGCACTTACCTTTTGGTTTAAAGAGATCATACTTCCCAATCTTCCTTTCTCTCAGAAGGAGTTTTAAGATAAAGGGCTGTTCTAGCTCTTCCTTTTACAAAGATGCTGCACTTTATGTAGAAACCTATTTCAAGTGTGCAACAGTTTTCTTGGTCCTGTTAATTCCAGTGTAATAGCGTAAATAGTGTAATAAATGTTTTTCAGTGTAATATGTGTAAAAAAAGTTTTTCAGTGTAAAATTTCAGTGTAATAGTGTAATAAATGTTTTTCTACACAAGTAAATGTGTCCATACAAATTTCTGGAAGCATTAGTTGTGAATTTATAGTTTGGGTCCACACTGTGAGTTCAGTTGGACAATTCAACCCTTATTTTATCTTTTAAATGCAATAAATCTTTGAGTGTGATAATTTATCTCAAAAGACATTAAAGGGTTAATATCACACTGATAAATTGTCAGTGTGATAATTTATCCTAAACCTATTTTAGGAGTTAATGCAAAATGAAAATAGATTTTAAGTAAAATTTATTTGCCAGTTTTAGACTTTTTGACATAACTCTTTGAACTTCTCAAGCCACATAACCTTAGTGAATATTGCTTCTTGGATACATTTGATTTTTTATTTAGAATAAATGCATTTTCCCACATTGTTCTTGTGCTTGCTGAAGCTGAAAGTGGCTGAGGTTGTTATTTTGTGCTATAAAGAAGCTTTATCTTTCCTTATGGCTGCTGCCAGTTACTACTCTTAGTAGCACTGATGTAAGAAGTGGCCATCAGCTGGCCTTTGGAGAAGGATGGATCTACATGTATATGATGAGAGGTAATTTGAAGGTCAGCTGAAGAAGGCATGATTGTCTCAAAATGAGGAAAAAATGAAAATTTTGGATAAGAATAGTTGTTTTTTTTGTAGGCTTGTGATAATGGAGGCACTAGAAAAGTGACATGCAGCTTCTGAAGAGAAGATGGGTAGAGCTGAAAATGAACTCTATCCATGAATTGAGTAGGTATTAAATACAGGATACAGCGGAAACTTCTTACCACACTTTGATGCTTATAATGACACAGAGGTACAGCGATCCCTGAAGGTCTATGTCTCAGTAGAAAAGAGTATACCAGTTTCTACCAGAAAAGGTAGTGACTAAGTGGAGACATATGGATATATAAGTAGGTTAAGTGAGTGAAACTTATGTCTGTTGCTAAGGATTTTAATTTCATTGGAGGACTTAACAATGGGATATTTAATAAATCATTTTCTACATATGTATTTAAGCTTTTAAAAATAAAAAATAATCATGTAAAATGAATCAAAAATTTATTTTATTTATTTATTTTTTTTCCAACAAAGTCTCTCTGGTCATATACTTTGAAAATAATTATGACCTACATAAGGTTTAATGTTCAAAGGTATTTTGTACAGGTCTAATCCTCACTGGCTTTAATTATTATGTCATTTTTATATGTAAAATAAATGGTAAGACTTTAAGTTATTTAATTTATATTAATAACTAATTATAATAACATAAATGTATATATTCAAATCATCTGTGAGTCCACACTGGGATGTGTAGTTCTTTTTTGGATTAAGTTAAAAGGGGCTATAGAATTATTTTCACTGGAATATGGCAATGACACCTATCATCATTAAGCTGCTTAAGAAAATGAATTCCTTTGTGATGCACAGGTAAAGTACTGAACAGTTTTGAGGAACATAGGGTACTGGAAATCTCTCTGAAGGTCCAGGATATTTACAGAAGATAAGCTCTGTAAAAGTACGATGCTTGAGACGGTGGGCAAAGTGTTCATGCTTTAGGTTGATGAATTACATGTCCATGAACCCAATTCCCCCAGCTCAGGAATGCTATTACGCACAGGGCACATGCAGCTGCCTATGGACCTTTCATTTCTGCGTACTTGAAACACCATCCCTTTGGGTGGTTCTTGCCTCAATACATCTTGACTTTGATTCATGACAGCTCTTTTATGTAGCTAAAAATCTAGTTCCAGAGACCTTTTATTCAAGTGGCTTGGCTCATCTGGCTGTTTTTAATTTCTGAGTATTTTTTTTTTTTTTTTGGGGTGGGGGGAATGGGTCAGAGTCTGAAATAACTGGCAGTTTTGCTGGCTGGGTATTATAGTAATGTTAATCTTGTGAGTTTGCCAGTCTTCCCTGGCATCTGTGCTTTTTGGTCACTACAAGCATGTGGTTGTTTGTTGGCATGTAGCCAAACAGATGAACTTTGCACAATTGCTAAAATGAAGAATGCAAATATTCTGTATAGTTCAGGATCCGGTTTTGCATCTTTGACTGTCAATAGGAAATTTGCTGCTGAAAGGAGTCTAGATGATTGTATAGAAAACTTTTCCTCTGCTCTGGAACTGTCTGAGCTTTAAAGGGAAGTATTTTTGGAAATCCTATTATTATTTTTTTTTGTTTTAATTTGGTCTTGTGCCAAACACATTTTTGCTACGCTTAGTCCAAATAAGTATGAGCATGTGAGAAATCTTCCAAAACACACTTTTTAGTACTTGCATTTACCACTACCAGAACTTTGTAATGGGTTATATTTTGTCATTTTTACTCAGTGTGTGTTTACCTATGCTTTTAAAAATCTGAATACGTAACGTGTTTTGATCCAGCAATCTGTTCATGCGCAGCTGCTAAGTTCAGTGAAAGCTCTGTGGCAAAAGGAATCAAATCTGCAGCAGGCAGTCTTACATTAGGCATCAACAATTCAATAATGTTTTACTGTCTTAAATTGTTCTCCTAGCAGGGTGTGTTCTCCATTCTTATTCTTTCTTGCTGACTCCAAAGCATGCACATCTATGCTCCTGTATTTGAGGACTGTGGTTGCCAGTTCCATGATCCAGTGTGGTGAGTGGGAGGGGAAGATCAGTTAACAGTTTGATATTTGTTCACCATTACTTCTACAGGGGGAAATGATTTACTTAGAAGTCACAAGTTGGAATTCTGCATCCACAGATAATTTACTGGTGTCTTTAGAGATGGAAAATAGAACCAAACTACATGTCCTCTTTGCTTCACTAGAACCCGATGAAATTATTGTAGGCTGAGAGCATAATTGTGGTTGAATGGCAAAGAATTCAGATGTTGTTTTCAGGCCCCAGAGTTTATATTAATTCATTTGCGTTGCATATATTTTGTTGATTTTCAGGAGTTCTGACACTGCTAAGGCTTTAAATATTTTTTTTTTTTTTTTTTTTACTCATTAATACTGTATTTTTAGCATTCTTTTATTAATTAAATTGCTAAATGCAATGGTATTAATTCCTTATGACAGCTGTTCTGCTAAAACTGAGATTAAAGTTAACATCAGAAAAGCATTAGTGGGTTTAATTGTTATTAAAGTGCCAGCCATAGAAACAGAGATGGGGGAGTGAGTAATTGGAGGGTGTGGAGCCAAAACTGAAGGACAGTAACACAAGATGACATTCTTAGCTGATGTGGTGAAGCAGATGGTTCTGGCCGAATTCCAGAAGAGCACGAAGTTGTTCCTTTAGCAGCCCTGGCCAGCGCACAGGGAGCTCATGTGCTGCAGGGAGACCAAGGGACTCTTCCAACATGCAGTTGTTCCCAAGTGGGTGAGAAAATTCAACTGCACAGGCACCTTTCCTCTTTTCTTCTAGTCACGTTTTATTGTTACAATATGGAGAAGAAAACCTGCATTTTCTCTAATTTAGTAGCTGGGGGGGCCTTCTAGGGAACTTCCCTTGCCTTTGGTAGCAATCATCAGGAGATATTGCAGCAAGGATAGGCTGCACACAACTCTCAGCTCTACTGCCACTTTTTTCATAATAATAACTGTCTTGATTATTAATGACAATGAATTTATAGTAATGCAACTGCTTGTTAATATTGCATTACTTAACACCTGCTATCCCTTGAATGCAAATTGTTCTACAATAGAGACTGAGCATTTTCTTTCACGTTTTACGAGTGGGCAAAAGGTTAAAAATGTGGATTGTAAAGCTAATTTGCTTATAGAGTGTTTTCAAAACAGCTCACCTGGTTTGGTTATAAGCACTTAGGACAATTGGATATCTTCTGTGAGTAGGGGGTCTTAAAAAGCAAGTGTATACTTAATTCAGCAGGCCTCGCCTGCTTCAGCAGTTCATTTGCCAGTCCTCTTGACTCACTGTGAGCTGCACCTGCATGCAGCAACAGAATAAGCACCTCTCTAGCTGCAATAAAAGTAACAGCTTGTTTCATAGCATAAATAAGAATTGTATGGTTTCATTACCTGCACATCATGGTTCAGAGCTTGTAATGTCATACATATGGGCATTTCTTTAGTTATAAATTATAATCATGGCCTTCAGCAATGTTAGCAGAGGGAACATCCTCTATATCTTTGTTTAGAAGGCATTCCTTTGATTGCTTTTAATTGCTTTCCCCTGCAGCTTTGCTTGAAGGTGTATGTGATAAAGGAGCAAATATTGTACTAAACAAGAACAGCTAATGAATGAAGGCAATGTCTATTATGAACTGTGCTGTAAGTAGGCAGCTACTAAATGGAGATGGCTACTAATCAAAGCTGTTTCTGTGCAAAGTGTTGCAGTCTGTAAATCAGATAAGCTTACCCCAAATCTGCCTGTGCTGCTTTATTTATGAGTCAGTTCTAATTTCAAGTGGTCATGGATTGTAATAAATACTTCAGCAACATGGTTCTGTTTCTTTGTGCCAGTGCAAGAATGAAGTTGGAAAGGAAATAAAGTGCGGAAAGGGAGAGGTGGCTCTAGGCCATATTTGCGCTGTTTTTATTGAGAAAGATAGATCCCTATGAGACTTGCAGTGAGTCAGAGAGATTTCAGGATTGCTCTGGCTTGCATTCAGGATTCCTGTAACTTCCATGTGATCTTCCAGTGGTAAAAAATGCAGTGAGTGGTGCACCTCAGTTTTGTCTTCCTTGTGTCTGACAAGCCTTTGCCATTGCCCTGTGCCAGAACCTGAAATGGAGCTAGAAAAGAGATAGGCAATGGATCTGTCACGACCTTTGCTAGTCAAAAGAAGTTTCTTGTTACAAAAATGTGTCTCAGAGGCCTGTGAGTCACTGCAGCAGTGTAAGGATGCAGACTACCTTTCGGAGCTAAAAGATGTGTAACTTTGTTATCAGAGATCTATACCTAAGGTAAGGGGAGAGAATGTGTTATAAGGTTGCTATGGGGTATGAGTAAAAGAGTTTGGGAATGGCAATGACAAATCAGTTCCTAAGAAGTTAGTCCAAATTTCCAGTATCTTGAAGCATTCAGTTTGTCCAAAGTAGGAATATTTTGTAACCTATTTGACACAAATCCACAAAATTCAAGCATTACTTCTGCTGCTTGTAAATGAACTTGTTCATAGTCTCTCACCTGTCCCTCATAAACCTCTTTACTTTACAGCTCAGAAATGTAAGCAGTCTTTCACTGCAAAAGGAAATGCTTGCACTTCAAGAGAAAGCTTGCACTTCATTTATATCAATGTGTGATTGGAACTAGTGAATATTGATTGGTGGGTCAAAGGTCTTGTGAACACAAACTTGCCCCCTTAATAGGCATTTATTAATACAGTTTAATTCCCTGGTTCTTACAAAAGCAAAATGCATACAAAGCATATACAAGTTAACTGAACAGGAGTTAACATTTCTCTTCCCCAACCAATGTGCCATTAATAAATCTCTGATTTTTCTGACAGAGCTACACAAACCTTGACTGTTTTCATTATTAACTTAATTGCTTTTCACTTACAGGTACACGGCCTTTTCCTGTTGGAGGCTAATGCACATTTCCTTGACAGGTAGAATAACCAGAAAGGTTTAAAAATGATGAAATAGCCAATGCAAAGTGAAATGTGAAACCTAGGTTTCAAGGAGACAGACAAACCTTGAAAGATCCAGGATTCTGGTTTCATGTCCTTTGGGGCAGGGTGAGCTGCTTACAAATGTGTATAGAGGCTTGCACAGGACAGCTCAGTTTGCATATAGCCTGTAAATTTTGCTATGGCATAAGAATTTAATTGTGATAGGGAATAATAATAATTAAAAACAATCATACAAAGCTTAATTAAGAATTTAGTAAGACACATAACTTGCCAAGCTTGACTGTCAGTGACCTTGTACCTTAGAAATTATTTTGTGAAGCACATCCTAGTATACATAGTAAAGTTTAGGTCCCTTTGATCTAGCTCTGCTGCATGAAATACAAAACAAACCTTGTTTGTTAGAGGGAGAAGTTGGGAGAGATATTCTGCTGTGCAGTACATTTGATTGCCAGGCTTTCCTTAAAATTGGTTAAAACTTTCTTGCAGTCATGTCTTTCTAGGAATCTTTGAAGTGCATTTCAGCTCCCCAATTCAGATTAATTAAAGCGTAAACACTTCTGCGCTTACTGAGCTGAAAAATATATGTAAAATATCTTGTGGTTTCCTTAGAGCTACACTGTAGTCCAAAGCTTTCCTTTTACCAGATAGAAGGACAAATGACTGGGGAGAATCTGAGAAGATTCTGGCAAATGAAGGCCAGTGGTGAGGTTGCAGTGAAGTTTATCTTGCATCTCTAGATGATGTATACAGCATTGAAATATTGTGGAGTGACTCCACATCCCAAATCTGATTAAACAACAACAACAAAGCAAGAACTACAAAAACAAACAAACAAATGTTGCAATCATATAAGGAGAACCTAGCAACTCACACTGTGTTTCAGGAAATTGTGTATTTTATGATCTTGCACTGCTGCTAGTGCCTTGTTAATTTGGCTATGACTGGTAACTCAAACAAACCTTCTTAATATTGGGCCCAACATATTTCCACTGGTGGTTGTGCTGTTGCTAAACAAATACTAAAAGTGTTGGTCCCAGCACTTCCTTATGCCTTGGCAATCTGTGATCAGTGCATTTTTCCCCCTGGTTATAATCAGCATTGTCATGTTCTGACTTGGTCTGTAATCCCCCTTGAGTCCCTTATAAAACAAGCACATATGGTGCTTGTCAGCATTTTTCTGCCATTCATTAGCCTTGGCTTTCCACCACTGACCCTTCATGTGACATAACCGATTTGGACTTCATGGTGAATCTTCCTGGAAGCCAGCTTGTTTGTAATTGGAACTGGGTGAGCCAGAACAATCTGACAAGCACTCTATTTCTGTCTGAGCAGAAGCTGAATTGCTGTATGATAGACACTCATCCTGTTTTGATAATCCACACATAGAAAGTCAACAGTTTGCTTGCAATCTGACATGTTATATATGGTCTACCATACCTTCCACAGAGAATTTCAGCAGCAAGGAGAGCAGTAACCAGATCACACACAGCTTTTCACATTTGGCCTTTCCATTTTGTTCCTCTACATTATCCACCGCCTAGCTGTTCTGGTACAACATCTGGGATGCTCTTTGTTGAATAGTTTTCACAATGTATGTTGCTGGACATTTATTAGTGAGAAGTAAATATTGATTCAAGACCTTCCAATGTTCAGTGATGTACCTGTCAGTCTTTCATAGATGGGATAGTAGATGTGTGCAAGAGAACATTAATTTAGTTCTTGAGATATGGCTCTAGCGATTTTTAATTTCATGCCTGATACACAGACTAAAGAGTGAGCTGTTTTGGCTGAGAATCACTTCTATGTCTGCTTTCCATGTGAGGCCACAAAGTACTGCTCCATCTCATGTGTGTGCTTACGTCTCTCAGACTAAGGATTTCAGAACTGCGGATTATCTAGGGAGCATTGGTTCACATTGCATCAGCTTGCTTCACAATTCTAACAAAAAACTAGCTCTTCTATTTGCTTCAAACATTTTTATCCATGCAATAGAAAAATATGGTAACTAGAAAAGGAAGTGAATTTGATTTGAAACTCAAATGGAGAGCAACTGATGGAATGCATGGAAGAGAGTGAAAGCAATCATATGAAGAAAAATAAATGCTGTGCTGATACAATTAAACTACTCAATATGTATACCCATGCATGCATACATATGTATGTGTATATATGTATGTATGTATAGTAATAAGGAGAAATAAAATAAGGGGCTTTCAAGTGAGTGGATGGATGGATGGATGGATGGATTTTTGGTTGGGTTTTACCAAAGTACACAGCATGAATACTAACAGAGAACTTGGAAAATCAAGATAGTGAGAATTTGGAGCATTAATATTTCCCATGATTACATTTTGTCCTCATGGATTCAGATTGTGCGTATGCATTATTATATGGTCTTCCGTGTCCCTGAAGACCGTCCATTTGGTCAAAACCCCTATGTTTTGCAAAACCAGCTTTTCCTCAGCCAAGCCCTTTGCCATAAGTAGGTCAACCCTACAAAAAGGTCACACAGTATTCCGTAGCCATTTGAGTTTCCCTCACTGGTGCTATGCTGAGGTAGTCTCTTCCCTGCTTCTAGCTCTATTCTTTGCTCTGGGTGACTGGCTTTGGTGGTATTGTGAAGGTTGGATATTTGCAAATAGCAGCAAATATTGGATAGGAATTAGAAGCAGCAAGAGTGATCAACTCTAAAAACTTGCTTTTGCTATTACTATGGGACTGCCAAGTCACTCAAAATCATTGAAAAGTCTTCCTGGTTTTGCATCAGCAGCTGCCTTTCAGGCTGCATACATTCAAGCTTGTCACTCTAGTTTCTAGTGCTATTACTGATTGCTCCCTGTATCGTTTCTCCTTGTATCGTTTCTCCCTCTTTAGTTACAGCGGAGATTTTATTAAAGGCTGTTTTTCTTGCCAAGGAGTTTTTATTAAAGGTTGTTTTTCTTGCCCCATCTAAAGGAAAGTCTTTCCAAAGACGGAATTGTTTCCTTCCCAGTAACTGCATTGGCACATATGAATTGTCTAATGCTGAACTGATAGATGAGCTGTCATCAGGGTACAAACCTGTGACTGCTAGAACAAAGGTTGGCAAATTCAAATGGGAAATAAAGTGCAAATTTCTCAACAGCAAGGGAAATTAATAATTGAAACAACTCACCTATGGATCTAGTGAGGAACAGCTGTCTTCCTAAAAGACATGCCCCAGTTCAACAAGAAGTTATTGAGCTCAGTGCAGGAATCAACTGGTGAAATTCTCTGGGCTATGTCTGGCAGAAGTCCAGAGCAGAGTCCAATGGTATCTGCTGAATCACTAAAGCAAAACCAAACTGCTTCTGAAGGAACAGCAAACAGCTTTCCCTTGTGGATCAGACATCAAAGCAGGGAAATGTAGCATTTGACAAGTGTGCTGTATATGGTAATTAAATTGCCTCTATGCTCATTTACAACTTTCTCTTTCCTCCTCTCAACTGCATTTTTCATCCTATATTTTTCAACTTTTTTTTTTTTTTTTCTTCTGCTCTTTTATCGCTTTCTACTCCAAAGCATTCAAATTGTAGATGAACTTTTGAACTACACAAGGAGTTTGTTTATCTTTAATCAGCAGCATGCACAGTAGTATACCACTACATGGCAGTTTTACAGAGTAGGCACCCCAATATTGCAATGCAAGGAAGGAATTGACAAGTTTTATTATTAAAAACTGTTTTAAATGTCTCAGAAAAAGAAATCATAACAAATAATCATGACCTAACTCACTTGTCAGAGGAAGCCAAGGGCACATGCCAGCAACTGCAGCATATTCATCAAAGGAAGGTGGGCTGATTTTGAAGAGGTGGCAACAGACCAGCTGAGTTTCAACTTGTAAGTGCAGTATTCCACTCCTGCAGGGAACTGCAGCTCACAGCCTTTGCATCCTGGAATCTTGGCTTCTCCTGGCCCAAATGCAGCCATTTGGCACACATGAGTGCAGGCTAATACAGGTTCTCAAGCAGAAGGACCTCATTCACATTTTGCTACCTCTGTGTTCATGTAGAATACCTGAACATTAAGGCTTATTTACTAGAGGTCATTGGTATTGGAACGGAAGCATATTGCTTCGTCTCAGATGTTTCATCTTCTTTTGCTGCCAAAATCTAGGACACACTTTTGGGAAATGTAATATTTATCTGACATTTTTGGGCATATTGAAGCACTTTTCCAGTGAGAGCATGGGATCTATTGTGTATGTGCACTGTGAAGGCCTGAGGAATGTACAGTGAATCCATGTGATTAAATGGCTGCATTGCTGCTGATACTCCATACACGTCCTGTGGACATATGTAAGAATAACCTGCTGCAAGGATCACAGTCCTCCAGGAGATGGGTTCCTTTTTTAGTGTGAAATTATGAAGAAACATGGGGATGTCTGCAGAGCATTCTGCTATAAGCTCTACACACTTTCAGGGTCTGTTTTTTCATGCTAATTTGTATCCACTTTTCTATTGTCTCATAGGCTGTAAGCTTTTCACAGTAGGAAACTATTTTTCTATTCTTTCTATGTCTAATATCAAGGACACCTAATGCATGACTCTGGCTTCTAAGTGCTACAGTGATAATTCTAATAATATTTCAGTTACTTTGACAGTGATTAACTGTGCCATGTTATTGGTGCAACCACCAATAACACCAAGTTAACGATATTTGCATCCTGAATCTTCCAAACAGCAAGCTGTAACATAGTAGTCTGGAATTTCCCCATCTGAAAATCATTTCCCAGCATTTAATTAATTGTTTAATTAAATGTGAACAGCAAACTTCTTGTTTGGATTGTTAAACCAGGAGAGAATCTGGTTAGTTGTCTTTCTCACTGGAGTCTTTTATGATACTGGGGCAACATAGGAAATTCCTTTTCAGCTATTATATGACAGCCCCAAAAAGTTTCAGAGAAATTATGTCTAGACCTTTTTGGTCTCTATATAGCCTCTTCTGGAGGACAACTTCTTAGCCTGTGAACTCTCAAGGTGTATAAAGGGTTCAGTTTGCTTGATGACCAAATCTCTGTTAAAAGGTGAAGTTCCCCACACATTGTACTTTGTACAGATATTGTCAACTACTTAATGGCCTTGGCAGACACTCAAATGAAGCATTCAACAAAGCTGTAATGCACAGTGGTCTGTTTTTTTTTTTTTTTCTAGAGACCTTTTCACTTAAATTATACATTAACTTGTAGTGAAAGCTCAACATAATTGTTTTTGTTTTTCCAGGCATAGCAAGAGGCTTATATAACTATCACTCTATTTGGAGGAACAAAAGAGTTATTTTTTGTCACTCATGTGCTCCATACACAGGTAAAATAGTGGAGTACCGAATTCCTGTCAGCTGTGATAATGTTGTACATGCTATTGCATCACAGAATTGGGATTTTTGTATACCAAATGATAAACAGTCAAGGGAATATATGAAATTGTAATGAATTTTCATCATCTCTGCACACATATGGAGAGTAAGCATGGCTTTGGGCCCTAACTGAGACTTAAAAAAAAATGTTGGTAGGGTTATTTATTTATTTATTTATTTATTTGACAAAAGGAATATTCAAAGGAGATCCAGATATTCTGGTTTAACGGTGAAGAAATGACAGACTGTAATAACCCTGAAACACTAATTAGGAAAAAAGCTGGCTGGCCTGACCTGGCCTCATTAGGAATTCCTCTTGGTCCCTATGATGTAGTCAAGTTAGGTAGGTTTTTGTATTACTCTATGCCTTCCCACATCAAGACACCAGCCAATTATTCCATAGCCCTCCTAATGGGGATCATGGTATGCTCATGTGGTGGCTGTGACTTTCAGGTACGTACTTCTGTGATGCTCCAGTGCAGGGACTGGGATATCATTTCTGCAGGAGCAGAGACTGTGCCCATGTGTGCACCAGTGAGAGGTAGCCCCAAATGGATCCATCGGTGACACCACTCCAGTGCCGCCAATGTCTGCCAATTTGTGGCTGTGTCCAGTTTATGTGACAGAAAAAATTTAGGAAATATCAGAAGAGTGACCACATAATATTGATGTATAAGAAATGCATTCATAAATTTTTCAGAGGCTGGCTTTAAATATATAGACAGAGTTACTGTTGTATGGTACTTGGTCTCTTGGAAGCTTGATTCACAGATTTCTGTTTAAAGTCCTGAAAAGGAATGAACTATGTTGTGTTCCTCAGGAGAAAGGCCATTCAGCTATATGAAAAAGAGTAGAAAGCTGGATTTCTGCATAATATTCCCTTAGCTCCATTAAATCTATAATAGTAACATCAAAGTCCTACCTTTAATCTTCTAAATCTGGTCATCATTCTGTTACTTTGACCAGACAGTGTAAATCAAAAGAAGTGCTATAACTGTGCAGTGGAAGGACCTTGAAAAATCTTTATGTTAAAAAAGAAATGTATAGGATTTTTTTGAACCTGAGTCTTCAGCTTCACAAAAAATCAGGGAAAATCAGAATAATTGCCTAGATATTGGCCCTATACTTGTCAGTGTTGACTATGTTTTGTACAGATTTTATGTGCAAAAGACTATCTTTCCTTCAGAATGAACGAAGACTGCAAAAGCAGAGATTTTTCTGGATGATAAAAGGTTTCAGGGATATTTTGGTTTTGCTTGGTAGGAATGGACACAACTCAATACAAGTTATCAGCTGAGAAGTGATTTTCATGTTCTGATTTACTGCCAATGTTGTCCTCACTTTGTCACTTTTCACCAGAATAACTCCATCCATACTAATCTTCAGTAGAAAACTAGATCATATTATAGCACAACTGCAAGGAATAATTTAACTAAGTTTAATAAATGTGTCTTCATGGCATGAGCCTTTTGTGAAAGTAAGACTGTTGACAGAAGTCTGATTCTTGCAGGATTTACCTGTCACCAGCTGACCCATTGTTAAACACAATTTTGTCTGCCTACATTAAATTCTACTAAACACTGTTTCTCAGGCCTTATTTATTTTTGTCATGGAAGAAAACTTGATACCCAAGAGTACCTGGTAATATTAGGAACCTGTGCCTGGCTCCTAATTCTCTGGCAATATGCTAACAATATGCACGACTGAAATGTCAGCACTTACCAGCAACTCAAAAAGAGCTACTGCAAAGTTGTTCCTGGTCAGGATTCAGCAAAGTCATGTAGGCACCTAGCTCTGACATGAACAGATCTGTTATTAGGTTAGACATGTAGCTTAGTGGGTGTAAATGTTTTCTAAAGGAGTTGCTTTTCACGTGGATGAACAAAAGTCCTATAATTTGGCCAGTGGTCAAATGGCCCAGAGACCTGGGAGCCAGAAGACTTTACCTCCAATGTTTGTTTGCAGTGTGTGTCTCTGGCTCTGGTATTATCAACCACTCACAACCTCAAGTAACAAAATGCATAGAATAGTTGAATTATGTATTTAGACTACTGAGAGAGTAAGTTACTTTTTTTTTTTTTTTTTTTTTTTTTTTCCCCACTGGAGTAGAAAAAAAAAGAATAACTGGGTAAGAAGTAGGGCCTTGCTGAAAGTGACATATTACATCTGAACAGTTGCACTCTTGGATAAACAGAGATTACAGAGTAAATAACAAAATGCAGAGAAATAAGATCCAAATTGAAGTGTGGAAATTGTGGACCGTAGAAGTGATTACTTTTAAAAATAGCTTTAAATGTGTATTTGTTCTTTGAGTTTCACTATAAATTGTAATGAAGTACCTCTAAGTTCAGATGTGAATGGGGCCAAATCTTGGAGTTGTTATTTGGACAAACAGAAAACACTTAAAAAATCAATCTTCCAACTGAAAATAACTGTGTTTTGACTCCCTAAAGATGGCAGGGGTGGGTCTGATTATCATAGTATTCTGCTGCCTATTTATTGTACTAAGCATCTGCTATAACCTTTTGGACCTTCCTTGTCATTCATGCTTGATATAAACTAAAACTACACAAAAAATAGTGGATTTTAAAAATCTCATACATTCTGTCTGTAATTATCCTGGTGGCATGGTGTGACCTGCTGATTCAGTTCTTATTGAGATGAATATGAGCTGTTAGTAGACCAAGGTTCAGTGAATACATTAAATCTTGAGGCTCCAATCAATCACCCACTTCCTCATGGCAGAGTCTAGGATGTCTGGAAAATAAGAAGTAACAGAGGTGATTAGAAGAGACCTCCTTACATGCAAAAAGTCTTAGAAAAGTTGAATCTCAAGTTTGGATTCACTTTTCCTGAGGACTTACTAAGTTTGACTTTTGTTTTTTACTTTTACAGAGACACACAGGAGAGCAGAGTCTTTCACCGACTCTTTCCCGGTGAGCCAGTGTGCTAAGCAGGGACTGGCTAAGATGTGACACTTTGATACAGCCTGCTTTGGCTGCTCCATGGGGTGACTAATACATAGCAGCCTTGTCCAAATAGGAATTGAGCACCTTTATTTCTTGCCTGAATCCACTTTGCAAGTGGGGCTCAGCATGGGGAATCTGTCACCTCCCTGCAAGCAACTTCAGAAAGGAAAGGCAGAAAAGGAAGAACAGTCACTTTGGACTAAATTTTAAAGGCAATGCTTTTACTCTTCCTCGGGAATTGGTCAAGTGGCTCTTCATACTATTTTTTCTCTCAGATGTCTGACCCAATGGTAGAAATGGTTTTCTTAATATCCAGTGGTATTGTTTCCACTGTGTGCACTCCAATGACCATCATGATTGATGCTATTAGGGAGCAGAGGAGCACACAGTAACATATGAATGATAGTGCACTTCTTGCCTTGTTTCAATCATTTCACTCATATTTTTCACATAGTCTTTTTTTCCTTGAAGTTTACCGTGTGTATATAGTATGTGCAGTCTTTCACACTCAAACCCACTTTTCCTGCTGCCACAATGGATGTTCCACTGATGATACAGTCAGGGAATACTCTAGAGACAATGGGTGAAATATGCATCATCTGCTGAGCCTGTTAAGCTTTAAATGCCCCACTCATTAAATCTGCATGGCTGGGCTGGAAGACAAAAGGACTATTTCCACCCCCATTTACCTACTCACCTCTCAGTAAGGTCTATGGTAAGCATATATTGGGAAATTTCTACTAATAGGAACACCAGGCTATGAAGGCACATAGAGGATAAACAAATTTGGAGTTAGAGTTGTGCTTTTTTTTTGCTTTTTTTTTTTTTTTTTTCTATATATATATAATCAGGGTGGATAATTATATGTAATTCTTTGGGCAGTTGTACGTTATTTTAATATTAGAATAAGTACCAGGTTCCTTTTATTTTGTGATCTCACTGTACTAAGCAGAATTTTCATGTCTTGTGGATTTTGAAGTGACAGAATTATATTGTGACCCGGTGAAGACCGTAACATTTTGACAGGGCAACTGTCTTGACTGGGATCACTTAGCAGAGCTGGGGACTGAGCTTATCTTCTGGCTTCCACCATGATCTTCCATCCATCACTGCCTCTGATAGAGCAGTGAGCTGGATAGATGAGGCCTGAACTCCTGCTTCTGAGCTGTGAGGCCCACATCTCAGTGCACAGTCTCCAAAGCTAACAGGAGCTTCCACTTTTCCAAGGAAAATAATTAGTATCTGCTTCATGCAATGAGATAGGAGAAGCTATGCTGGTACACAGTTCTTTCATTAGAAATATTTACATTCTGAAAGTGATTGCTTGTTTAGTTTTCAGAGTGTAATCTACAAAGATGCAACTAAACTGCCTTTCTTCTGGGAAACATTTTATCTGTCTGTCCCATGCTAATATGATCCATCATATGCTGCACATCTTTCTTCATTTCTTCCTACCTATAAATTATTCAGAACTATTATAGCTAAAATTGTGAATCAATGATTTTATTTCTGTCTTCTGAAATGTTAGAAGGGATTTGGCTTGGAATGAAGGGGATGATATCCTTGTGAGACTAGGAAATCAAGAATCAACTATGACTGGCAGGCTCTCTCACAGAGAAATGAGAAAGATGGGTAAAAATATCTGTTCTAGTTAAAAAATATTAGAAGACTTAATATAAAATATTTAAGCCTACACAGCTTAGTCTGTAGAACTTACTATCAAATATAACAATAAGCATGTCAAAGTTTATAGAGCCCTTTGCTAGACAACTCTATATCAACTTCCTTACTAGAGCTGACTCAAACTGGTTAATTCCACTTCAAGGGAGAAATGTAACCTCTTGTAGTAACCCAAAGATTTAAGTCTTTTCTCCTGAAAAAAAAAAAAAAAGATTTAATCTTCTATAACACAAGCTATCAAGTAATTCGTGATTTCTCTTGCCTAGAAATATGTAATCCTTTACAATCACATTCTGTAATTCACTCTGATTGACAGACGTTTCCACTTAAGTACTTAAAAAGACACCTCCCAGGAGCATGTGGGCTTAAGATCAGAGGTTAAACTCCATTTATCAACCTAAAGCCTCCAGCTGTTCTCCAATTTAGAAAGGGGTGTTTGTATGAGAGGGCAAGGTTTGAAGTTATTGT
The DNA here is from genome assembly GCF_963932015.1 of Anas acuta. NCBI lineage: Eukaryota > Metazoa > Chordata > Aves > Anseriformes > Anatidae > Anas > Anas acuta. The sequence continues at coordinate 9,132,226 of NC_088989.1, read as the reverse complement.
TGGGTTGTTTTAGGCAAGCTTTCACCTTGATTCTGGTGCAACGTAAGGTTAAGGTAGGACTATAATTTCATTTTAGTTTTCTTCTTGACAAGCCTCACCATCTTGCATTATTACAGACAACATGGGTGTCCAGTGGGAGAGACAAGGTTTTGGACCTGATAGAAAGCAGATCACAGGAGGTGATGGTGCAGTAAGAGAAATAAGACAGGGACATTGTTTTGCAGTTGCAAACATGCTAGTTGCAGAATGCTGGTGTGATTCCCATTTTGGTCCTGATGCATGAACCTCCTCCTCTGTGAAGAGTTATATGCTGTTTATGTAATTTGTGGTGATGTGACCAGTGGTGTTATGGTTCCTACTCTAAATAACATATGCCTAATATTTTCTAGATATACTTTTAAAATGTGTGGAAATATAGCTCTTATTGCTAGCAATCCTGCCTGCAAGGCACAGAGTGCAATATAAATATGATACGTCAATAACATAGGTAGTATTAAAGTGATTGTTTAGATTTATATTAGAAAAATCAAAAGTTGTATCACTGCAGTATCGGGATATGCATTAAATTTTAATTTGCATCTAGGATCTGTTAATACAGCTTTGCCATGTTGTTCTGTTTCAGCTGTTTTTTTTTGTGGATCCATGGATAATTCTGTAGTCTGCTCTTTCACTGGAGCACAGAGAATTTCCTTTTCTTGTAACTAACAATGGCAAAGTAATATATGTAATGTATGTAATGACATATTGTTACACTATAGTAACACCTAAGTATGTCCATACTGCGCCAGAGTCCTACAGTGGTAGGAGTTTAAATGTGATGGAAATAGTGTGGAAGGTAGTAGGAATACAACTGGGTGCAGGCAGATGGGGAGCACCTGAGATTAATAAGACAGCCCTGGTTAGTGTGATAGGCAGCCATCAGACTGTGCTAGTGGGCTGCTTGTTGTTAAATGCTTTGTATGCAAAGGGAAGGTGGGCTCATTGCAGTCCCATGCAGCTCAGAATTCTCAGCAAGGTAGGAAATAAAAAAAAAATACGTTCTGAGGTGATGGGAACCAGTGTTGCTGGCTGGACAGGCATCAGTAGCATTATTACAGACAACATGGGTGTCCAGTGGGAGAGACAAGGTTTTGCACCTGATAGAAAGCAGATCACAGGAGGTGATGGTGCAGTAAGAGAAATAAGACAGGGACATTGTTTTGCAGTGCTGATTTGAATGACTGAGTTGGCATTTGTCAAGCCAGCAAAGAGCAGCCTATGAACTTTAGGAAGAGTATTCAATAAAACCGAATAGCTCAAGCTGATAGTCTGTGCTACTGTAAGATGACTATCCTAACTAGTGATGATCCTGGTTGTTAAATCTGTGTCTAGATTCAATGCACCCTGAGCTTCAGAGATGCTTCATTTTCATGTGAATCCATATCTTTGTGACAACACGGAGCATTTGCAGGATCATGCATAAGCATGAATATCAAATTCTTTTATTCTTCCTTCTGAAAATCTGGATGTGTTTCAATTCAAAACTTCTAGTCATTCCCTTTTCCTATCTCTGTGATCTTATGCTGAACCAGAGCACCAAGCTGTAAACAGAAGTGCTGTTTCTAGCAAAAATCATGATAAGTTTTTATGAAGTTGTATCTGCAAGAAGTTCCTTTTTTTTTTTTTTTTTGTTTAGTGCAAAGAAAGAAATTAATCCCATGGTGACATATAATTTGTACTCATTAGCAGGAAACAGGGTTTATACAGGCTTGAAAGCTATTTGTTAGTCTAACACATCAGGCTAAAATTTTAGCCACCACTGATTGTGCATTGTTGACTTGACAGCAGAAGTAACCATAACTTAGACTTAATGAATGCTTTCATGCAGTATGCACAGTCCTCCAAGAGTCCTTATTTCATACTATTTAATGCTGTGCTGAACAGTTGAGTTTGATAAAGGCTGAAACATTCAGAATTATGCTTTCATTTGAATTTTAATTTTTAAAGGGGGAAGGCAGATGGTATTGTTTTACAGAGAGAATAGCCCAGCATGTCCTACAATACTAAAAGTCTCTTTGAGCCCATCTGATACTGGTCTCTGAGTTGTCTCTGCTGGCATCCTTTGCTTACATACTGCCTTCAAATTGCATATATTAGTTCACTATCAGAGTAACTCATGGGCATGGAAATCAGCCATGTCCCATGAAGGTCACTGGAATCTTGGTGACGGAGAATTCATTCCCAAATAAGCAGCTTATGTATAATATTGATGCTAGTCTTGGTGCCAAAGGCTTCACTTTACGAATGAACATGAGCTCAAAAGGCAAGTGCTAACTCACAGCAATAGACATATCTTTGGAAGTGCAGTCTCCTTATCTAGTATCCAGGAACAAATTATATCTAAATTGTTCCCAATATAGGTTGCAAACCTGTCTCTCAAGCTCACACGCAGAGGCTTGAGTTCCTCTCAATTTTCATGAAAGAATAAATAGAACTAATAAACACACCAAACAAAATGGAACTGTCTGATTCCTTTTTTTAAACTTTCCCAAATTCTTCTAACAGGATACCTGCTGTGGAGACCCCTTACTTCAGTGTCTGCAACAGATAGCAATCTTCCTTCTATACCTCCTATTTTCCTTAGCCTTTGTAGAAAAATGTCACCTGACTCTTCCCATCTGTGGTTCCCTGGTTCAAACATCTGTTTTAAATCTCAGTAATCATCTATTTTAATCTCAGCATAGGTTTGTCTTAAAATAGACAAGACTGTTCTCCCTCATAAATCTTTCCTGATGCTTCCACATCCTTGCCTTTCCCTCAAAAGCTTAGGCAGCATTGTCTGTTATTTGCTCAGCTCAACCTCCTAGATAGGAGTTCAAAGCTTTTGATGCTGGAACAATTCTGTCTGAACACCTTGTGGGGGTGGGGGAACTACTGTGTGCCGTGTTTGGTGAATTTTATGCAAGTAGATAGAAAAAATAAATCCTGGGTCTCATTCAGAAGCATTATCTACCGTTATTGGTTGTGCATGGATTCAAAATCTTATTCCTGTCAGTACTTGTAACAGTGATAAAGAAACAGTTCTTTATAATTGAGGTGATATTTTAAAAATTACTGGGAAGATTTGATGGGCAGTCAGTAGTAGATCCAGATATACTGGGAATAGAGCATACAAGTGGAAAGTGGAGTGGAAGCAGCTCAGTAACTAATTCTGTCGTGACTGATAGTGGGAGTGGATGAATGAGAGTAATCTAGGAAAACAAAGCTGGAACATAGAGACCAGCTTTCCATCCTCAAGAATAATTTGTATGCTGTTTGCATGTTGCTGGGAGGCACTTGGCAACCTTAAAGAGTAGACTATAGACCGATGGATATGCCAGAGCAGGAGATGTCTCATTTTCCTTGTGGTTAGAAGGCTTCTCCTAATTTCTTACTCTTTGTTGGTCGGAACTGCATGCAGATCAGTGTATGTCCTCTTGGGGGATCTGGTGGTGTGATTGTTATGATAGAGGGTGCCAAGCCAAGAAGCATCAATACTGAAAGAAAATCCTTTCTCATATCTGTTTGAACCGGGGTGCAGTTGACCCAGAACAATACACAGGCAAGAGAAAAGGCTGGAGTCCAAGTAGTAGCCCCAAATTTCTTATGTTGTTAACCCCAACAGACCTGCTGGTGCTCACACAGAGAAGCACGCTAATTTCAGTACAATAAAGCCATGTCAACATAAGAAATAGGGTTAGGTAGGTCCTCAACATTTATTTTATTTTTAACTGCTATTGAATATTGTGAACATGTTAATTTGAAGGCATTCCCTCTCAGAAAGTTTTGGAAGTTGACAACCTGCTGGAAGATGAGTAGTACAGATAATGGCTGTATTAAAAGAGATTTGAACTTTATTTAAACGTACACCTTGTTCCTGAAGCAGAAATGGTCTTGAAGTTGGATGTGTCATGTTTGCCAGTGTTTCCAATGCAAACCTCAACCTCTGCTTCAACTGCTGACTCCTGTGAGACAGATTAAAGCAGAGAGAGAAACTCCTTGCAGTTCGGAAGAGCTGTCCTCTCTTTCATGTCTTCCAGACAGGAACTTCACCGGTAAAACTGAAAAAGGCATAGTCCACATGCAAATCAAAAAGCACACCTACCTTGTTTAAAAACAAACAAAAACCCCAAACACTGTTAAATTATGTGTAACAGTGCCACCTGCTGAATCCCATCTTAACACCTTTCTTCTCAAAGGTAATATGCATATGGATGAAATGGAGTTGGTCTTGATTCAGTTGCAGAGATAGGCCCTGGCTATTCCTGTATAGAGAATGCTACAACATAGTTTAAAATACTAAACTAAATACTCCTCTTCAGAGCATAAGATTTGATTAAATTTATCATCACTCAAATGCAAAATATGGTCCTTAGAAATCATATGAAAAATTATTTTGTATGCTGTTAAATAAGCTTGATGCATTTTCCACTATTATTAACAGTGAGGTGTACAAAAATAAATTTGAATTGTGCTTCTAGTAGTAAGTAACTTGTCTAGAAAGTGGCAATGTTCTAAAGTTGCAAACAAAGCGAGATTCCCTGCTGAATTTCTGAATTTAGAAAAATTTGATTCTATCAAGAATACTGTCAAATAAGTCTAAAATGACTGAGACAGGCTGTCATGAGGCAGGCATTTTGTGGAAGTGAATGAATGCCTTTACTGCATTCAGCAGTTTGATACAACAGCCCCCATGCTGCCTAAAAATACTAACCATATTTTTGAAGCCATTATGGGCTGAATTCAGCCTGTCTTATTTATATTTATTTCTAGCTTTAAATGGTTCTGTTTATTTTAACACAACAGTATTGCAGAACAGTGCTACTGAGAGTATTTGGAATTGAACCAGGCTCTGACTCTGAAGGACCATCCTGTGTATGGCAGATACTGGTGGTTTGGGTAACCTCAGTAACACCACACGGGTAAGGCTGGTATATGCAGTCCTGCATCCCTTGCACATTCTAGTAGGTTTTTTTTTTTTTTTTTTTTTTTTTTTTTTTTTTTTTTTTTTTTTTCATTATAGCATATATGAAAAAGATATTTTTAGTTGTTTTTAAATCCTTCCCATGTCCTTGCCTTACCCACTTTCTCCCTGGTGCAGTGTTCCTCTGAAAGAATGTTTTTCTTTTTTCCTCACTTCAGGTAACCATCCTTTGGTACCCATGCCATTTTAGAAATGTTGAGGGCCTAGGCCTGGGTCTACTATGGTCACAAGTACAGCTCTGATTTCTTTGGGAACTAAATCCAACCTGTAAAACTCTGACCGACTTTGCCATTCTGAAAGTAGTTGTCAGGAAGTTTTACACCAAAGAGGGCTTGCTGTGAAGCTGTCTTTATTAGGAAAATAGAAGAGAACAAAACTGCATGGATAGTACTCGTAATAGATCCAGCATTTTACCGCTGGATGTATTCCTCTTTTCTTCTTCTTATCCTTCTAAACAACAACAAAAAGCTCTTGGTGCATGCAAAGGCTGTTTTGGTTGTTTAGGAAGCTAAATCTGCATATTTCTGGCACCACATTCAGGAAAGCTGGTTTTAAGTGCCTGTTATAGCTAAAATGCATGGGTGTTTTCCTTCTGGTTGCCCCCTGGCAATGACATCAGGTCTGTGAGTGTATAAATATACAGAGATGCATTCTTGTTTCCATTTACAGTGTGAGCTCTGTGGTATCGGCCTCAGTGTTCCCGAGCAAGGGAAAAGGGATGTTGACAGGCATGTAAATGAAGCTGGACACATGCTTAACAAAAAGCGACAGCAAAGTAAAGCCAGTGACTTTGTTCCATCAAAAGATACAAATTTCCCATCCTCCAGCATAACATTCAAAGTGCCAGCATTCTCTGAGCTGTTTTCACAGAGGATGTTCTCTAATGGTCAATTTGTTTGAAGGGAAAAAGGATGGCATTTCAAATGCAGCAAATAAAATCTAGCAATGCTACAGCATGAAATTCTAGCAGATATCCTACTGCTGGAGTCAGACTTTCAAAAAACATCCATTCATACCGGCTCTGGATGGCAGCAGTGGCACAGAACAGAGAACCTGTTTTCTTCCATGGAGGAGTGCAGACAGAGATGGAAGTACTCTTGTATTTTGGCACCTGTGCTCAATAACTGTGTGCTGAAATATCTGATAAAAGCTTCAGAGGCATCTTAAGAACCCTGTACTATGAAAAAGATACCATTGGCTTCAGCTTGGGCTCAGCTCAAAACCCTAGATGAACACAAAGGATTTTCGATCTTTATTAGGAAAAAAAAAAAAGAGTTTGTAGCATCTCTGCATTCACAACTGCTATGAAGTGACAAGCTTCTGTGAATTTAATAGTCATGTTAGTATGTGAGAATATTTTTTTTTGATCCGGACTGGTTTTGGTGAGTTCCTCAAACAAGCTTTTTCACCTACACATCTTCCAAAAAAAGCCTAGGAGTACACACTGAACAGTAACTGTGATAATCAAACTGCTGAAAGAAATACAGGGATCCTTGCTTACCTAAAGAACAGTACAATGCAGCCTATATGCCATTTTTTTCCATTACAAAATAACCCATGTGAGAATTGGAGAATAGTACTGAGCACTAGATTAGCATATGATCCTCTAGATTTAATTGTAAGGAGACAAATTGTATTAGGATATGTTGATGCATATGGCATTGTCCTGCTGCGTGGTTGGTAGTTCCCTCGGACAGTGAGATAGATCAGGATATTCTGCAAGAGAGAAGGGATGGTCCTCTTGTTCTGTTCTGAATATGTATATTTTCTGAATTTGAAATATGCGTGGTGAAGAATGAATGGCTGGAATCCAGAGTAATCCTTCAGTCGTGCTGGCATGAGTCCAAAGGCACAGGCCTCAGAAGGATTGTAAAGCCCTTTAAAAAAAATAACTTAAAATCTCTCTTTTTTAGGCATACTTTTCTTGGGAACGCTTATGGAAGGTGAAAATGTTATGTTTCTCAGAATTAAAAGTTGAAATTCTTCCATTTTTGTCACTGAGTAGCTCCTGCTTCTTGTTCTGCTAAATCATTAGGTGTTGGGTATTAAATCTACCAATTTTCCTAAGGGCAAAAAATCCATGTTCTATGGTGAGGAGGGCCTGTCTCTTTTTTTTTTTTTTTTTTCCTTCGTAAGTTCACATTAAAAAGGATGAGGGAGAGACTTGCAACAGCTCTGAGGTGTTAACTGACATCTCCTACATTCTGTTCATTGCTATTTTTATGTACCTTTTCTCAATGCAGGTACTAAGCAAAGTGGGATGAGGTGCCTAAGGAGCAAGTTGTTGTAGTGGGGATCATGAGGCTTGGAGCGTGTTTTCAGCCCTCACCATTTGCTGAGCTATTTGGCCTCTGGCTTGGCCTTCATTATTTTGTCTTTAAAATTGGTATTGTGTTTAGAACTGGACAAAATTTTAAGCACTTCTTAGATGTACTTTGTGAAAATGGAAATTTCAATGACAAAGGCTGATGGCAAATCCATCTGTTTTCATTGAAAGTTTTTTTTTTTTTTTTTTTTTTGTTAGGAAAGGAAAGTGAAATTTTGGGTGTTTGTGGATACTTCTGTAATAATTAACAAAATCTAATCTTTAAGCAAATTGCCGAGGAAAATAAATGCAAAAAATCCTCCATTCTGTTAAAAGCAATTGCTGCTCCTCTTGATTTTTGTTTTGACTGATTGCATGAGAATAGGGAACAGAGGACCCAGCTGAGCTCATGACGCCCCTGGGATAGAGTATTGGGGAATTATGTAGTAGGAGACTGTTCCTGCATGGAAGAATTCCTGATGAAGCCAGCAGGGAGTGGGAAAAGCAAGGGCACTGGCTGGAGAGGTGGCTGGCTGTTTATCACAGAGATGATCAGTGTTATGGTTAGGAAGAAATGGAGGCTCTTGGTTTTTAAAGGTTGTTAGCTCATCCCTCTGTAAAATACCAAACTGCTTTACTCTTCTGTGTTAATGCCAATCTCTCAGTTCTCCTCTCCTGGCTGGGTGAAGAGCCTTCTTTGTTGCTTTTGTACTCTGGACCAGTTTTATTATCTAGTCCTGCCCTGGGACTTCCACGGTGTGCTTACACATTGCTTCATCAGTTTCTGCTGTGCATTTAAAACTGTACACTAAATTCAGTAAAGCATTTGGAGATGCAATGCCTTATGAACTGAGCCCAGATCCCAGCCAGCCTCTTGCAGGAACATCACTGAAGCTGGAGGCTGTTAAATTTACACAGTGCATAGGTGTGGTGTGCAGGGCTGTGTTTTGGGTTATCATCTGACTGGAAGAAAGATAGCTTTTCTTTTCCTGTTTTGCTCAAGATTTTGGAGACAAACTTTGGATAGGGCCCTGTGTTGCCTATTAGTAATGCAGAAAGAATGAATTCTGCCTGCCTTGTGGTCTTGTTCTCGGTTATGAACTGTTCTGGTGCAGGGACTTGTTCTTTATGCCTGTACAAAGCGCAGTTATTGACCAGCTAAGTCAACCGCTTAGCAGTGCTAGGCCTGATGTTTTTGCCTTGGGGTAGGAAATAGGCTTGATGACCCTGGAGTCTTTTCCTGCCCTTTCTTCTGTGATTTTTAAGGTTGGGGCTTCTAGGGCTATCATAATGCAGACTCTGATAACAGTCACTGTAGCTTCAGACTGAGATTTACAGTTGGTTTGTTGTTCTCTTATGTTGTCTAGCAGTATCTAGGATTTTCATTATTGTGTGAAAAGCTTTCTAAAGGCACCAGCGGTGTTGCCTGTGAGTTATTCTTGGCTTTTGCTCTCAGACTGTGATTTGTATTTGTTCTCCTTAGCAGCAATGAGGGTAACCCACAGTAGCCATGGGGATGTGCTGGTCATTCACCTTTCTGATCTTTTGTCAAAATATATTTAGTGAGAACAGTGGGGTGGGAGGAGGACATTAGGAATCTTCCAGCAGGTTAGTGTCAAAGGGGAGAGAGACCAGTGCTAAAGTCCTCTATCATAGTCAGTGTAGAAGGGAGAAAACACAGTCTACCAAGAAATTGTCGTATTAGTCCTTAAGAGCCGAGCTCTCAGACCGTACAAAATTCTCATACTAAATTGATAAAATAGAAAGTGAAAAGGGAAGCAAAATTTTATTGAAATTAACATAAAGTCCCTTTAATCATCAAGCTTAATCCTCAGTAGAAAAAGACTCAAAAATTGATTTAAAATCTCTGCACAATCATCTTCTCTAATGTGAAGCAAGGATCCAAGTAAATGAATGATTTACTTTAAAAAAATATATATAAAAAAATAAAAAAATCTGACTAATCTTGAGAACATTAATTTTAATATAAATGTGTGATCTCAAGTTCTATCCATTTTCAGATCCTGTTTTAGTAAGTACATATAATTTGGAATAGGACGTAAGCTTTTTTTTCTTTTGTGTAAATGTGTAGGGAATGCATTCCAGTATCTTTAACCAAAATGTGTAAAAGGGAGATCAGTTTCACTGTTTACATAACATATGGACATGTCATCCCGAGTGAAATGGAATAGACACAAAAGAATGGAAAACACAGCAACTTTGCGGGTACAGAATCATTTAAGCAACAGTTTTAATGGGGGGAAAAAAATACTAAAATTATCTGGTCATGTGTACTAGCATTGTAACTCCTACAAATTTCCATGTCTGAAATTGCATTAAGGAACTGTACTACAGATTCCAGGATCTTTTGGGATGAAAGAAGTCACCTCTTTTTCCTCTTGGCTTCGTGGAGGAATGCTTTCTGTCTTCTTCCCTCCAGCAAGGGGCTTTTTGGACAATTCATCATTTCTACTAAGTAATTTTGAGGGAGGTGATCTGAGCCATTGTTTCAGCTATAGCCAATTACTATACAGCTTTCAAAATCCAGCTTTATATTCTGCTGGAAAAACTGAGCCAACTACCCAGTTAAGAGGTCCCATGATATTGCTGAGCTTCAAATTTAATCTGCTATGCATACTAATTAAGATAGTGGCATCATAGGCTTAAAGGTGTGATGAGGGCACTTTATCTTAATCTAAAAGACTATCTTTTTTGCTTGTATGTGTACCTTTAAAACGTGCATGTGACTGCTAAAGGACTGGTGTCCTTTAGAATAAGATGACTTACTCAAGTTTTAGGGGGATTTTGTACATCCCTGTGCCAGCCCTGTCCTTAGATACCTGCCAGGATGAGGGTTAGAGACATAGAAACTCTAACTTCTGGGCAATGTTGCCATGTTCAGGGTAAGTCTGAAAGATTATGCTGGAGACCTGCACCCTGAGGTTGTTCAGAATCAGAAGGCCAGAGAGGGTATTTAAAACTGCTGTTGTCCATTGTTGGCCCAGGCTACCATCTGTGGATGTTTTCCATTGCAGAATACAAGTGGCAGTATTTATCACAAACTTCTCAGGGGAATCACGTGAGTTGTGGCCAGTGAATATGCTACACTTGCAAATGATACTAGTCCAACAGTGTGTGTGTGGGGGGGATAGGACATCCTTCTTTGCAGCACAGATGCAGCAGTGCTGTTGCAATGCCAGCTTCCCCATAATACCCAGTGACCAATTATATTGCTGCTAAACCAAGCTACAGTAAAATCTGTGTCACGCTTAAATTGCTGTAACAAAAATGTGCGGTCAACTGTATCAGAAACCTTTGGTAGATCAATAAATAAGGCTCCATAAATGTGGCTGATATCCAGAGAAATCATAGTATCATTCCCAATGCATACAGCTACACTGCAGTAGTTAGTCTGAGCGTGGTCCTGCATCCAGAATGAACAGCAGTTTCTAAACTGGTGTATAAATCTGCTCTGCACGTGTGACTGTGTGGGTGACTTAACCAAAGAATAATCAGGCTACAGTTGAGTTTTTGTGCAGTTTTGTGAACCTGGTCACCGTGTAGCTTCTATCGGAGTCAGACTGAGGATGACAGGCGTGCTCCTGTGACTGATGAGATGAGGAATGCCAGAGACTGTCACACGAAAGGCTCATACACAGCAGCTCCTACATCACCAAGGCACCACAGCCTGACCAGCAGGACTTCCCCAATATTGTTTCTTTTCTGAGATGTTGTTACTTCCTACCCCATAAATTACTTGCACTAATACTTGGATGATTTTGACTGACTCTAATGTAGAGATTGAAGTGAAATAATATGTCACGAACTCATAATCACTGGCAGTCAGGTTGAATTGTTTATCAGACACATTTATAATCCTGCTTGCATGACATTTTTTCATTACTAGGTAACTTCAGAAGGAGGGTGAGCTTAGTGATTAATCATTATTATGGAGGAAATTAAAGTGATGTGTACTATTTGCATTTCTGACTTTGTAAAATCAGTTAAGAGTGCTAGATTAAGGCGGAGTCCTGTTGCAGTTAAGGACAACTGCAGATCTCCCGCTGAGTTTGTGGGAAATGGGTTCTGCTGAAGGGATCCCATACAATATTCTGCCCATGAACTTGCAGCAGCGTGTTCTATACTTGTCCTCATATGTGTGCCTGGTTCATATTCCACAGGCATCAGTCACATCTGCAGCTATGGTTTCAAGCTTTTTATCACAATCAGTAGAGATGTATACTTGCAATTCTGACCTAATGCTTCGGTTGGCCTGAATGATATCTGCAGCTTATTGAGCTGGGGACTTCTGGAACTCTCCCACTGTCCATCCTGACTTTCACATAATCTTTCATGTATGCAAGTATAATTTCTTTGTCATTGTATACTCGGTGTAATGTGCAGCTTGCTGAGCATTATGAAACAACAATGGATCCAGGTAAATTCCACAAAACACATATTCAACATAATGTAAATTTTAGAGCATCTAGCTTCTTAACGCTGGCACTCTCCACTTAATGAAATATAATCAGATTTGAGTTCACATTTGAATATAAGTAGAGTAGTGTTTCACCTAGCATATTCTAGCCTCAGAATGTGGGGCAAAGAGTAGGCAGTGTCTCAGAGATCAGCAACTGGAGCCAAGCTTGTACATGTGACATTTAACCTTCAAATGAGTGGCAAGGACTGGGGTATATGGTGACAGAAAATGGGTGAGTGGTAAATCCAGTAAATGGATTTGGTATGTATGTGAAAAATGTTTCCCTGGGTCATTTAACTCCACAGTTACCCAAATTTGTCCTGGCCAGGGGCTTGCCACTGAAGCAATTAATTGAATGAGCTCAGCAAGGATGCATGTTACCACGCCTTTCTTGGCTAGGGCTGCGTATGTACACACGACAAATAAATTACTGCTGACTGGCAGGGATTGTACTAAAAGGTGACGTGCCCCCTAGCCAGAGGCATGCTTTAGAGGCAATTAATCAAATGAGTTGGGCAAAGATATGTGAGGACACCTGTCCCAGATAGCACTGCAAATACACATCCAATTAACGATCTTGATGAAAGGAAGAAGAGATAATTAAAAGTAAAGAGCTTCCTCTAAAGAGCGAGTAACTCTGACTAGAAAATTTCTGCCTTACTTACAAGTATGTCCCAGCATTTTCAAAGCTATGGTGCATGTGTATATCTTGGTAGTGTAGCGTATGTACATATGAAGAAGGAAAGAGAAGAAATTTTCAGTGTCCTAAAACTCCTTCAGCTTGAAAGCCTCTTGCATATCCAATGTGTGTGCCCGTGAGTTCACACACTCAAGTGTTGTTGCTCATAAACCAAATTTAATATAAAGATAGCAGAAGTTCCCAGATATTCTAGATTGCTCTCACAAACATATTTGCTATCAGGTAACGTAATCTATGAGAGTCTGCAAATGAGCATTCCCTTATTGACAGCAGTTATAATTTTAGAGCCTTCTAAGCCATGACATCTTTTTACAATCTAAATGAATATTGATCTGAGCATAGTCCTCACCAAATTTATGCTGGGTTGCACCTTTGCATGGGAAGCATGAATTTCTAATGGTTATCTCGAGATGGAAAAAAACAATTGTAGCAATGAATCTCTCTTCCACAGAGACACCTCACTCATTGGCTGTTTTTTTTTTTCTTGTTTACCCCAACCATGAACCCCTTCCTGCAGAAAACCACACTTATTTTCAACCCTGAATCTTGTTTTCTATCATAATCTCCCTGAGTCAATAGTGACTCAACCAAAAGACTTCCAATGCCAATATCTAAATAGCATGTGTGGTGATTTGTTAAGTGTTGCGTGCGTGCCTAATACAAGTACAGGAATCCATGATTTCAGGAGTTTCACCTAAAGATGAGAGCCCCCACAAAGAATATTGACAATCTTGTTTTGAAGTGTTCGTCCTTCTCCTTCTCATACCACAGAACTACTCTGTCCCTCTTGTATGACGTCTTTCTGCACTGGATGCATCATAAGTTCTGTGTGTTTTCTTTTTCTTTTTTTCCTTCCCTACCTGTCCAAATGAGTTATTTAGAAATAGTGTCCTTTGCTTCATGTACTGCAGTAGTATTGCAAGTATTGCTTGCTGATCGGAATATCCCTGATACATACTTCTGAGGACTTCCTTAACTGTTCTTTTGCAGCTGGATTTTGTTTGAATTCTGCAGAGCTCTTTTCCCAAGTAGCCGTACCTTGCTGACTTGAGTTGGACAGGGATTGATACTTAGCCTTTAAAGACCCAGGTTTAATGTGTCATCAATTATCTTCCTCCAGATGAAGAAGTGTTGAAGATTTTTTTTTCAGTTTTGTCATGGCAACTCACAGACTTAAGGTAAAGCAAAAAGATAATGTTAGCTTAAATGATTGGCAAACTCGTTGACAAGCACAATGGGAGATGATCTTTAGTATGTACATTAACAGCTTGCCATTTCAGAGAACTCCTTTTAGTTGAATTGAGTGGCACTTTTGTTCTCTTTGCAGAGTTTCATTCCCACAGCAGGGAGAATGCAAGAAAAGGAAGAGCAGGACCCCACAGATGACAGAGTCTGATCAGTTAATTTCAACAGCAGCTTAAAAGGAATCTTTTCATCTTTTCGTAATCCTCTGTCCATCACTTGCAGGGTCCCAAAGAAAGGGAGAGAGCACGAGAGCATGGTGCCCTCAGGCCCCCACCACTCCCACAAGGTCAAACACATTATCTGCTCCAGTGCCACTTCTGAACTGTGGCTATGGAGAAAAAGATGAACAGAAATCTGTTAATTTTGTCTCCCCACCCTTAGTGAAACATAAAAGCACCAGCAGCAAAATCTTAAGGAAAAACAGGATTCTTTTGCACTGAAGAGAAAAACACCCCATATTTAACATGTTCACAGGCACAGAAATGATTTGCAGGCTGGTTATCAGTCCTGCCATGTAGTCTGCTGGAACCTGGAGATATGAGGTAACTACTTGAGCTGTGTCAGTGTTTTCAGTTTAAAAAGAATGAATGTATTGCTGTCTAATGAATCTTCTTTTAAACCTCTTTTTATTATTAATGCTCAAACAAAGAGGACATCTGGATGCTAATGAGAAATTAACTCCGAAACAGAATCACCTGCCTAAAATGCAGAGAACATACTACAAAAACATGAACAAAGATGACACCTTAAAAAAACTAAGACCAGTATCAGCTGAGCAAAGCTGTGGACTTGATGGCTTGAGATCTTTTATTCTTACTTCATACTTACTTGTTTCTATTAGAAAAAGGGGAGAGAAAAACTTTGCGTGGCTTCACTGGGGCTTGTATCTCCTCCAGGATTCAGGTTGCTATTATGTTGGGTACAAAATAGAATTGCAACTGAATTTATTGATTATCTATTGTTGCTATTTATTTAAATGAATCCATAGAGAGGGGAAAGGATTAAGAAATGAAAGAGGAAAAAAGATATTTCTTCAAACATTGACTACACCCCACAAAGCCTGCATAGTAGACCAAACTGTATGAAGGTTGCATGCTGTCAAGGCTGATCTGACTGGCTGTTTCTGTATAACTTCACCTCTGCTTCATTTAACTGCCCTCTTGGAAATGAAAGGGCACAGCAGAGGGGTACTTCCTCGTGGTAATGTCTCTGCAAAACATTCACGGCTGCTCTGAGTAGGAAGGAGCTGCAGAGCAAAATAGTGGGACAGAGACTAGAGTCAAGAGACTGTTTTTTTTATTTATTCATTTATTTTTCCTGAAAAGCAGCTTGAAGAGCAGGTTCAAACTGGGATCACAATTCTTGTGGATTTCTGGACAGGCCTATTCTGTATGTCTTTCAATATGCAGGTGTTAATTAAACCATTTTAATTCTATTCATTACATCTCTATTAGAACTGGTCCAATATACTCTAATAGCACTCGACCCACTAATTGTTTTCCACTGAGAATAGAGATTGGGTCAATCTTAACCTGTAGGACTTGGTTATTGATTACTTAGAAACTAGATTGATGGTCTTTGCTTAGTTCTTAATGAATTAATCTGCATTGTTGATGAGGGAAAGTAGAAATAGTTTTGATTTTAGTCTTGCTGAAGCTGGGCACATGCTTAAATTTTGCAGACCGTCAATGGATAAATGAGAAGGCTCAAGCTCAGCAGAGTTCAACACATGCTTCAGAATGCTGATTTGGTTGCTCTTCACTCTCCTTTTGCTTAGAACTGAACCTGAGTCTACAAGCATATTGTTTTCTTCCATCTTTAACCTGAAAATGGCTCAATTTCAGTTTTGTAGTAAAAGACAAATCGAAGCTGGAATTTGGGCTTCAAATATGGCTTACAAATTGGGGTATGTTGTAAATCAATATGACTACTGTTTGGCAGTGACATAGGCTTTTGTACCAACTTAAAAATGTGTCCTGTTAGAAAATGACATAAATACTCCATAGGGTCCTTGGAAGAGTACCTTTAGTGTCGCAAATAATCTCTCTAAACTTTGGAAAACACCTAAATCCATAATGTTGTATTTTCTGTTTTAAAAGAAAGAGTGATAATTCTTCTCATTTTGTGCAATTCTGTACCAGTAATTACAAGCAGTCCTCTTAGAAGACAGTACATGCAGAGAATAAATGTGAACACATAAACACATGTATATTTGTGCACAAACAGCTAGATTTTGAGGTTAGGTTTTAAAGGCTTATTGAAGTGACATGTGTTCTTGCCTACTGCTTTATAGGAGCACTTGGTTAAAAAGATATGAGGATACTGATTGTAAAACCATCATGTTATGAACATTAGTTAATGCTTCTGTCAGTCAGTTCTCTCTGGTGTGCAGTAGTCTCACATCAGAAGGCATTAATCTTACCCTGGCTGATATACAGAAATGCAGTACTGCTCTTCCATTAAAATCAAAGTGGTGCTTGGTCCTTCAGAGAAACGCATTCCAGCCATGGCAGAAAGTAGCTCTGCTCTTTTGGCAACACACTGTGCTGCTGCCTTCTTGCGAAAGAGATTTTGACTTTTTACTAATGTGCATAAATCTTTAGCTTTCAATGCTGCAAAACAGAGCAGGTCAATCTAGCACCAAAACTTTCCTGTGATAGTCCCCTAAATGAAAAGGACCTGCGGGAATTTAGTAATTCCCTCTAAAAAGCAACAATAAAAGCCAAATTTCTGTGCTGAAAGTCCAGTTCTCTCTCTAGCCTTGCTCCTCTAGATCACAACATTGTGAAGGTTAATTAGAATATTAATTTAAAGTATTAGAGAAATTCCAGATGATCGTTAAGGTGTGGCATATTCTGATCCATGGCTTTGCTGCAGCAGTGGAAATTTTTGGGACAAAAGTCTCCTATTGCTCTGATCATCTCAGCTGGTGTATTTAGTGGAGACTGTCTACAATCACCACCTCCACAGTGATTTGAGGCTGATACCAGTTTCCTTCTGAGAGGAGCAATTTAGATGTCAAAATTGTGGTGTGGGTTCATGGTAGTGAAACCCAAGGTATTGTAAGTGCTTCTGGCAATCCAGAATGGTGTGCCTAATCCCTCAGGAGGTGCAGGATTAAGTCATGCCTGTTTGATAAATTCTGTCAGCACTGCCTTATGAGCTGCTGTATGCAGCTTCCCACCGAGCATGCTGGCAGCTCTGTGTCCCATTCTGAAATGTTTCTCCTCATCTAGGCAACAGAAGATTCAGGCCATGGATGCTTGTGTGTAAATGCAGCTGTCTTTCAAAATACAGTCCCAAGACCTTTGCAATTTTTTTTTTTTTTTTTTTTTTTTTTTTTTTTTTAACTCACAAGAGAAAATTGAAGTGTACTGGGAATAGATTGGAGGTAATTTGAATGACTTGAATGTTGCAGAAAGTGTCTCTAAATTACCAAAATGTGATCTCTTCTGGCATTAATATGATGGTAGCAGGTTTGTTCCAGGTTCCACAACTTCAGTGGGGTTATAACCAGCTGGGTATTTGGGAACATGAACCTTCAACTAGTATCACAATAGTAACAGTCACACCAAGACTTGTTTACAGCAGCACACTTCCTTTCACAAGGGAGTCCTTTGTATTCATGACACTTCTCTTTCTATTGTAGTTTGAGGTGAACATGGGGCAAAGGGATGTAAAATGAGTTTCTGCCTTCGTCCATGTGCCTTGTGTGGTAAATCCAGCTGTGAACTTACAGGTTCTGTGGGTAACTTGATGGATGTCTGGTCCTGCAGGAAGAGGTGGCAGTTTGATATGAAAGGTCCAGCTACGCAGGTACATAGCTGTGTGCTCTTTGTTAATTGGGTTCTGCACAAAGCCAAATTGCAATGCAAGTCACCTCCACCTTTCCTTTCCAAAGTGAACCTATCTATTACTAATCACAGGCCTTAGATGTAGTATTGAGTTTGGTTTCCTGCCTATGAATTGTGTGATCATTGCCCTACTTACTCATCTTTATATGCTAATGTTTTATAATACCTTATAGAAAAGCATTCATAGAGTCAACTACATTCTATTTCCAGCTTCAGTCCTGACAGCTTCTCATTATTGCGCTCACAAAAGCTTGCTAAGCATGACCTCCCCTTTAGAAATCCACTTGGACCGTTCACTTTGCAGCTTGTCTGAATAGTCCTCTGTGCTTTATCACTGACTTTAGGATCTTTGCCTCTATTACAGCTCTGTAGTTTTCTTGTTTGGCCCTTAATTCCTTTCTAAGCATGAATGCCATGTAAGCTTTCATCAAATGCTCAGCTCTATTGAAAAACAATTGCAGTTTTCTAGAGTGATGTACAAACCATTGCTCTTAACAACAGTGATACCACAAAGGCTTTGAGCTATTTGATACTATATCTGTGTCCCCCTGCATCCCCCAACACCGGGAAGCCCTCTTCACTAAAGAGCCCACACCCCACACAAAGCTGAACTTTCTGCAGTTCGGTGAGACAGGAGGTGATGATCCGAAAATCAGAAGGATTTGAGCTACTGCCAGTTTTGAAGGATCAGGTGCCAAAAAAGGGGTGCAATGGAAACCCTAAATTACATACAACACTCTTCACAGTTTTTTTTTTTTTTTTTAATCTCTCCTCACTGTATAGTTTCAGATATATCTCCTCTGTGACTTTACATGGACTAAATTGTTTCTATTTGGCTGCTATGAAACTGTCCTCAGTTGAAAAAATCTGATGTTACCCCACTAGTAGATGCATATTTTGTTCTCATGCAGTTTTTTCTTCCTCCCTACCGTTCATGAGCATAAAAGAATACATTTTTACTCTAGCCCTATTTATTTCTTCTGCACAACAGCCTATCTTTTTAAAACTTACAATCCTTCTTAAGGATGCTGCTACCCTTTTGCAGCATCATATATGATACTCCAATGTTGGGACTTTCATCCCCTTGCACTCTTCATGTCTACTTGAGATTTTTTTTTTTTTGATATCTTGAGGAGAGGAAAAAAAGATGAAAGGGAGATGGTGGTGAGACATCCCCCCCCAAATCAATGAGATATCTTTCCTGCCATGTGCTACTGAAAGTAGTCCTCCTACTCAGTGGCACACTAGCTGAAGGCCATGGGGACATGGAAGAGCAGTATTTTTGGCCTTCTGTGTAAGGCTAGAATTTCTTAAAAGAAATTTAATATTTTCTTAAATTCCAATGAAGTGTTAACTGTCTTTTATCGATTTGGTGCTGTCAGTGCTCCCTTTTGCTGTTGTGTTCTCTTGCTGCTTGTCCTCTGAGAGGTGGAATTTATCACCTCGTAGGCAGATGGGGCATTTGGCAGGAGCAGGATCCAGATGTAAAGCTTTGGAAAGTTCCCAATAGCAGCATCTGGGCTTGGCTCTGGCTTATTGCCTGAATTCTTTGTGAACTCTGAACAGCTGGCCATGGAGCTGCCTCCGGGGTTATCTCGGGGGTGGTTGCTACAGATCTGGCTGTGAAATCATATTCTCCTGACATACCTCTCCACTCGGAGGAAATGTACCCATACGTTTACATGCAGGAATGTTTTGTAGCTCAGACTTTAAATGTACTGTATAAAATATGAGCGTGTATCTTTTTGTACCCACAAGACAACTAATGTGGGAACTGTGTGAGGAATAAGCTTGTGCGTGTACGTATTCATGTCAATGTATTTATGTGCATATGAATATGGTTAATTGTCAGCAGATTCTGTACTGCTCTGACGGTTCTGAATCCAAGTCAATGGATATATGCCAGCAGAATATTTGGCTAAATATCTCCCATCTCATGTAGCAGCAGAACACTGTAGGTTTTGGGCATGTTGCCTTCTGTCCGTTTTACTTAAAACACAGCCTTGCGCAGTTGAATCATGTTGCCTTCCTCGTGTGAAACTTACTCCTTTGCACAGGCCTGATGAAGACTAATTTTTCAGGCTTAGATGGCTCCTAATCCAGTGACAGGCTCTCTTTGTGATGGAGATATTCACCAGTAGATAGCTTTCAGTGCAGTCAAAAGAAAACAAATGTGTATTGAGTCAGTATTTTATAATGTTCACTACAGCTGCCTGTATCACGAATGGAAAATAGCAGTGGTCTTCTATTTACAGTAAATCATTGATTATAATACCCTTGGAATACTGGATGGGAAAATACATCTGTATTTCATATACATATGTATATTTCATGTTTCTTTGTGTGTGTGTGTGTGTATGTATTTCCTGTGGTATGTATTTCTCTGTTATGGTTAGACTTCTGAATTCTGGCACTTCAGGATACAAAAACCAAACATCTTAATCAATGATTTTCTTGCTTTTTAATCTGCCATAAATCCTGATTGGGGCTGACTTCTACTGGAGTGACTATTTGTATGTAACTAAAGAAACAATCGTGCATATTAATCATATTGACTTCAAGATATCTTTTTTTGAAAAAAAAAAAAAAAAAATAATCGCACTACCAAATTTTCTAAGGCTGAGATCAACCCTTCATCTGTAAGAACTTTTGGATTTAATCCAGCATAAGACCTGTCTGAGGATGGTTTTTATACATGCAGCTCAAAGCAGAGGTGGTGTTTATTGTACCCAACGTGTCAGAAAATTTCAGAAACTAGCCCTGTCTAGAAACAGAAAATAGTTTCTACTTGAATTATTCTATTTAAATATTAGCATAGCTGGTCTGAAGTCAGCTATATGCTGATGTACATGATTTACATGAGAATCTGCTTCCATGTTGGGAATAGTCCAGTATATCTAAGATCACATATGAGATAAACATGACTTAGTGTGGCTAATGTGTGGGAGTTAAAGGCAAGATAAGAAATACATTTTGGCTTTTTTTTCTCTATTTCCTTAGATGAAACTTAATTTTTGAGTATGAGAGTGAGAAGCAGTTGTTTAAACTCTGAGGTCATCTCTGCTAAAGCACACATCTCAATGTTTTAGCATAGTATATGCTGGATAAGTGCTGTCCCCTGAGATATTTCGTCTTTGACATCATAGGAATAAGTAGTCTATACAGGAGCTTGTAGTGCAGGTTCCCTGCCATCATCTCCTTTTGACAGCTCAGCTGTTATCAGATTTTTCTCAATCGGGGGGAACACATCTGTTCTTCTTTCTCCTTTTAACATTGAAGATGATGTTCTGACTAACTATCAGTTATCTGGTGGAGTTTGGTGCTTAAAGTCAGAGGCATCAGACAGCATTAGAAGTCATACCTTCTGCACGACCTCTGCCAGTCAGGTCAGGTTAGTGATTGCTGCATTACACACAGCAAGCGTCGGTCCTCCTGTTGTGGCTTCTCTCTCTTCGTAATTACTGAGATCCATCTTTCTCCATTACCTAGTATTGAAAGTGCAGTACACATGGAAAGGGAGGGTATTGGTACCATGTGGAGCAGAATTAATAGAGGAATGATGAGGGAGAACAGTGTTTTCTCTATTTCAGAGTATTTTTCTGCAATTTTTATATTCCTTTAGGTATAATAAAAGGTAATAGATTTTATTTCTAAATTTTAATACTGTAGCAGGTGGTTGGGAATGGCAGGCTGATATAACAGCATTTTACTTCTCATGATGTAGCTTGGGGTCATACAGACTTGAGAGCAGTGACTGGAGTACAACATTGATATACATGCACGGAGCCAGCAACCCAGAAAGAGTGATTCTTGCACTGTTAGACCTAAATCTGTACGTAGCAGCTTTCCTAGACTCTACTGACCAGTTGTTGAGTGATAAGTCCTGCTGATCTGCTAGTCACCAATAACTTACTAAACCCATCTGGTGGCTGGGACAAAGTGTTAAAGACTTTTTTTGAGGCCAACAGTCTATGTGCATATCTAGTTTTATTACGTACAAGGTCTAAAAAGCACAGAGCAGAAATTCCTTGTATACCTCTAAAACCCACTGTGTACTCTCTGGACCTGCTTGGATTCTTGCTGTCTATCACAGGAAAGATGGATTTTCTGACAGCCTCTTGTGATTTTTTTTCTACAGAAATTCTGAGAAGCTACAGCAAAACTTTTTTAGCTCAAGCAGTAACCACTAGCAAGTGTGAAGTCTGAGCTACTGACAGACCTGCACCTGCAGCTGAATATAAGCCAAAAAATATCATTGCTGTTATTATAATGCCATTTAGGCTATTACTGGCAATCAGCCTTTTAAGAGCAATTCTAGGTCACTGACCTGTTCTGAACTTAAAATTTCAAAAGATCCATGGAATTTTGCACAAAATCCTATTGTATAAAAAAAGATATATCAATTCAGGTTCCTGGGTACAGCAGGAACATTTTTTTCTTTTTAAGTCATTCTCTTAATACCTTTTTAATAATGTCTACTTTTTCTTATGGAGTATAGAAGTGCATTTAGAAGGAACTTTTTCCTTTAACAGCTGTCGCATTTTTGACAGTACTTTTAAATAACAGAAATTCACTTTTCCCGTGTCCCAAAGGACAGGGCACTCTTCCATCAGTGATATATCTTCAAATTAGATTTAGCAAATAAAAGTGTGGTGAACTTTTAAATATAAATAAGACCCATCCCTTGGATCTTCTTTTAACTGCAAACCTTCAAAGAAATTATATTTTTACTCCCAGCAAATTACCTGGGAGAAAAAAATGACAAGAGTAATCTATTTTTTTCACAGCTGGTCGGTTGGCCAGAGTTTCTCATCAAAGAGTACATGCTGTTTGCTCCCCAGATGGACAGGCTGGATGAGTAACAAATCCACAGAGCCTGGGACACAAGGTAGAAATTATACTGCCTGTGCTTTTAATCTTGCACAGCTCTGCTCATTGGTAATTGCACGTGGCCAATTTCCAAATTAGACTCTATTGGGACAATATCCTATATCTTGTAGGAATAAGTCCCATTAAGTTTTGCACTGGAATTAGGCCAAAAGCTTGAAATAATTATGGGAAACTTATTTTTATAAGTTGAAGCTATATAAAAAAGTTGAAGCTATATAGTGGTGGCAATTAGACATTTTTGCAACATCAGTGGTAAGTGCAATTCTAGCTACGTCTGGTTGGTCCTTGTTTGTCTGTTTCGCTCGACCAGTGTAGGAGGCACTGAGCAAAAAGCACATGAAGTTGGGAACATGATCCCTCTCTGGGCCCATTGTTCTGGGACCTGTGCACAGTGCTGGGGCAGCAGTGTGTGTTTAAACAGTGCCTGGGAAATTCCCTGAGGCATGGACAAGAAACTCTGCCTGTACCCTTCCACTCAGCTATTTGGGTCACATCTTGCTCAGCTTGCTTTCCCTTTAATTTAAAGCATGTTTGCTGTTGTCCTCATTCTGCCCAGGGATATGCTCCTACTTTATTAATCAAAAGGCACTGAGATTTAGGAGCCTTTACTGTCAGTCTTATTAGAAAGTCTGAATTACAAAGCGATTCCATACATTAGCCCCAAACCATTACCTTGGGGGAACCAACCTCCCCCCTTTCCACTACAGTGTAGATGATGAAGACCTGCATTTTCCTCTTCCTGTGCTTTTGAGATACCCTGCCAGAGCACAAACATCTCAGAGGTACACTAAAATGCTAGTGGGCATATTTAAAAGTGATATGTCTAATTTCTAAAGAAAGCCTTGGGGCAAAATGCTTGTCTTTTACTCTGGTGTAATCCTGTCGACTCCTAAATCATTATACTTTTAAACTAAGCATGTAAACATCAGACTCCAAAATCATTAGTGTAAGACTTGGAGGGCTGCTGTCAGGGATGCCATGGTAACTGGAGCTCTCTGCTTCCCTCCATCGTTTCCATGTGAGCTGGGGGCTGGAGCAGAGATGGGCACGTCCAGGCCTGTGGCCATCTCCTCCAGGGATGGTGCTGGACGGGGTCCGATCTCTCAGCACAGCTCAACACTCTGAACGAATGCAATCTCATTTTTCTGTCCTCTTAAATCTTACATCTGCAAATCAGGCTGGTGTATAAATTCTATCCCAACTGCATGGATTAAGTGAGATACCTGTGGCTGCTTTCTCCCTGTGTACTTCTTGCCCTCTTAAGCCACACAGTGTTGCGCTATCTCCCCTTTCCATTAGCCCCTGGCTGAATGACAGGTTTGTTGGCAGCTGGGGACAGGCTGAGCACTCAGATGTGCAGGGGCAGCGTGGCAGCCTCATGTTGCGTGTGGCATGAGGTGGCTTTAAGCAGAGGAAGGTGGGTGCTTGCCTACAACATTTACTTTAAGGGTGGGTGAAACCTCTTCAGAGCTCTTTGCCTCTTCTATTCCTTTCTGTCTGTTTTGGCAGTGATCTGTGTGTGGGAGAGGGTGTTTGAGCCTGGGTAGGAAAAGGTCAGATTAGGAAAAATATTATCAATCTATTTATTTTTTGTTTTGTTTTGTTTTCTTAAACTCTCCTACTAAATGGTGATGGTGCAATGCCTCCCTCTGTTTTACCTGGTGTCTGGAAGTCTCCTGACATGAACACCTGCTGGGCTCACGCAATGTCCATGAGACATAACTCAGACTGTCAGGAATCTCTCTAAGCTGCCTGTTATTTCCCCACACAAAGAGCAAAGCTCAATTTCTGCTGTGTGCCTTTACTTGTGGATTCGATTTCTACTCCTGTCCTCTTGGCTCTCTTTCTTTCTTGCGGTCTCAGAAGTGAGTGAGGTGGATACTGCCATCTTTTTGTGTAAATAACAGTGTGCTGGTAGTATTTCTTGGTAATGTATTTCAACGTGTACTTCAATAGACCAGTTATGTAGTACATAAGTCCTGGGCCATAAGACTGCAATCTGTCTTGGAAGGGTTTTGCTGATAGTTCCACAGCTGGGTGTGGAACTGATTTCATGTAAGCCCTGTAGTCTGCTTTATCTTCAGTAACCTCCTCAAACCAGTTGATCAAAGGTAATTTAGATAAAGCATTTGTGCCTCTGCTCAACTTCATGGTCAATACTTAACTGTTTAGCTATAATAAAGATGTCTCACTAACTAGTGCACACAATACACAGCCTGCTTGAGTACAGATTTGTTGCTGTACCCTAATGGTAATTTCATCCCCCATAAGAAAATAACATAAGACTGTATACAAAAAAGAACATCAGTAAGCAGCATATTTATATGGACGTGGGCAGAGAGGCTAAACCCGAAGAAGATTAGATTAAAAATACTGCATAGTTCCCATGTAATTGGAAAAGTGAAAGTTTTGTGGTTTTAACTCTTAGTGTTGAGCAAGAGACTTAGCATTTCCTGGATTCCAAGGCCAGGAGGATCTACTTAATCTTCTCCATATCACTGTCCAGGAAATACCTTCAGCAACTTTCTATACATCTATACAAAGACATTCCAAAATATATGTATTGCTGCAAGGCTGTTCTTGCTGCCATTCTCGTACATAGAGGAAAAGCTCAAAAGAAGCATGGAAAAATGTGGGTTAATGAATGCCAAGGAAGCTCATGGGTCTGCATGCATGACTTTAGCAGTCTGGCTTTCTGGCTACCACTTAAAAAACAAAACAAAAAATATGACCAAATTCAGATGATATGGTCATTCTCTTCTTCTAGACCAAGACTGCAAGCAAATTTCTTGTGGTTGTTCTAGCAGCCATGAATGGAGGTCGAGTCTCAGGGTTACCCTGTAGTCTGTTATCTCCTAAAGAAAACTGTTCAGAGTGAACAGATTTTGGAGCACATATGCCTTAAACAGGACACATCTCACAGGTATGTGACATGTACCAGATAGAGATCCTGATGAGCCTATAGTATACTAGCTTTTTCTTATGGTTCAGAACCACGTGCTGGCAAGCGCCCAGAGAATGATTGTGTCTTCCGCTGGGTTATTTCTTTTCTCAGCCTGGGCTCCAGTAACCAGGTCAGACCAGCCTGAACTTTGTGCACTTGAGAGAGAGAGAAACCTTTAATGTGTTGTTTCAGTATCAGGAATTGATTTAATTATCCCTTCTCATTTCCAGCTCGTGCAAGAAGCATTCTTTTTTTTTTTTTTTCTTACTAATTTAGCCAGAAACATCACAGGCATTTTTATGGTCTTGCTGCAAAAAAAGTCTTAGCGGCAGTCTTGAATATTCTGTGACTACAGTGGTGTGTCTATCTTGCTACAAATGCCAAGGCAGCCAGCTGGCTCCCAGGAGAATTAGGGTCAGATGTTGCCCCTTCATAATGATGAACAAATAGGGTTTTTAATGTGAGCAAATTTGAGCTGAGATATGAAGCAAGGAAACAAGCCATTCATGTATGAGCTGTAGCATATTCCAAAGGTGCAAGGAAAAATAATTGCAGCTTAATTCATTGGATTATTAATACTTTTGGTGGGATGGTAACAGAATTTTCACTGTGATTTATCAGCCACACTTGACAGCAAATGCTTGTAGAGGCCTGGCAAAATGTGATGGAATTTATAGCTGCACCTCTGACCCTACAGCGAAACTATGGTATAGTCCAAAATTAATTGTCAAATTCTTTAGCTTCAAGGAAGTCACAATCTGAAGGCCAGGATTTAACTCAGCATTTTAAAAAGGGTGTCCCTTAGTTTTTCATCATGAACTAGAACATTTGGGTAGCACTTTGGCTGTAACAAAAATGCTTTAAATCTGCCCATGCAGCCACTTGGAAATATATGTTGGACTTATCTCCAAGCCAGGACAGCACCAGTAACTTCAACTTATTTATGTAAATGCTATTACTTATTAAACATTGAAGCATATAATCATAAGCAAATCTCCTCAACTCTTCTAAGCCCCTTTTAATAAAGGAAGGGATGTTGCTTCATCTGTCAAAAAGCAACAGGAAGAATCATTTCAGGACATGATGCAATTCCTTCTGCCTTAAACAAAAAGCTTTTTTTTTTTTTTTTTTTTTTTTCTTTTAAGCTCAGTTTCTCCTGACCTTACTTCTATACTTTTATTTCAAGAGCCTTGGCTTCCTTGAAGGGTTGTTCCATGTAAGGAGAGCTGTTCCAGTCAGTGTCAGCTTTGATTCAGAAGGTAATAGTGCATGGATCCAGGAAGTTGTGGCCTTTCCCAACAGTTGGTCATCTATCATTTCATTACAGTAAGGCTACCAAATTGATGTGTCCTGGCTAATTCTTCTAATGCAGCTATATACCTATCTAGTGTTTCATCAGGCAACTGTGTATGCTGTCTTCATTGATAATACTCAGTGATACCATTAGCAGATGGCAGAACATGACCTACCTGTGAAATCTGACCCACAGTGTTCTTCTCACAGTACCTGTTTTCTTGGGAAATGTCTTGAGACATGCCTTTATCTTCCTGGCCTAGCACTGCAACTGTGTTTTTTTTTTCCATAGAAATAAAGGAAGATATCGCACTGCTGGTATTTGGCCTTGTAATTGCTAGTAACTAGTGAAGAAATGAAGATTTGCTGTTAATATTCTTACCATTTCCTCAAACGAGGCTATAATGATGTTTGATATATATATTTTTTTTAAATAGTGGCACAGGAGCTATTTTAAATTTAACAACTGCAGTATCTTTCCTTATATTTTTCATTAATCTTCATGTGCTTAATTAGTTGCTGTTCCTCAGTGGGAATGTTTGAATAGAGTAGAATGTAACTAATGAAATCTCTTGGAGTACTACTGCTGAAAATGAGAGGGACTAAGTGCTAGAAGGATATCAAGCATGGCTAACCGCAATGTTCGTTCATAGGTTAGCCCTGTATGAATGGTTACATAAGTTAAAAAAATAAATAAATAAAAATAATCCATATCCACAGTGGGATTTGGATTAGGCCCTGCACTTCTATACTTTTGGCTGAGGATAGTCTTTAAAATTATTAATTTACTTTTTCAGAAGATTGAATCCATGACCTATTTCATATGGAGAGTATGTCTGTTACTGCAATGTAGAATAAGGACTTTGGTTGAATATTAGCTTATGTGGATATAATCCTTCTCTTCATTGTCTGGAAGCAAGAAAGAATGTTTATCTTTTCCCCAGCATACGGCATTAGTGGTCACTACAACAGAGCTTCTTCCATGCTGTGGTAATAGTATAACAGATACTATCATCTGTGTGTCTTCAGAAGAATAGGAAATAATGAGCCAGATTCACTTCTGTTCCAGTTCCATTGAAGTTGGAGAAATTATACCAGCAGGAAGTTTGGCCTCATGCATGTTAATTGAGCTCTTTTCAGTTCAGTGCTTTGTATTAGTTTAATTTTAAAATTATAGCCATAAATTGTGCCTAGCAGTCCTATACCAAGACCTGCATCTACTGCCAAGCACAGCCTCTTGGGTCCAGTTCTTATTGCAGCAGACCGCCACTTCTAAGGCACCCTTGGACTTGTTTCGGGAAAAACTCATTGTTCAAATGACACAATTTTCAATTAGTGTTAGTTACCTGCTAACTGTGATGTGTACCACATTTCGGTGCTTGACAAACCCTGTACCTCTTAATTTAAGAGTAATGTGGCAGAAGAATGGGAAGCATATGTCTGTCAGAGGAGACCCAGGCCTTGTCACGGCATGGAGGCCACGTGTCCTCAGGCAGGGCTTTTCAAGTGAGATTCATAGCCCTAAGGGACCTGGTAAACAGATGCTAAGAGGCTTTGATTTGGATTGCTTTCTCCAGAGATGGCTGCCAACCTGAGCTGATCTGCCTGGCTTACTCTGTTTTCCTTTCCTCATATGCAAGAAAGCAGCTGGGAAGGAAAAAGAGGAGGTGGCGTTGCTGGAGGCTCAAAGGTACAAAGCAGCTGGCTGTGAGGCTTTGGCAGTAACAGGGAGAAAGTGAATTGCTTAATTGGAGATGAACTTCAGTGGCTATTGTTCAACCCGATTTTTATGAAATACTATACAGTTTCTAGACTGAAAGCCCTCATTTTTCTGGTGAAAGTGTCTGTTTTGTTTAATTTAACTGACCTTAGTTCTACCTAATTTTATCTAATCAATCTCATGTTATTGTATTCTAGATGTGTAAGTGATCTGTTTTCTACTAGATTGCTCCCTGTTTTTACAATATGTACGTTTACAGTAATGAACCTCAAAGCTGAAACAGATGATAACACAGTAATTGTTTTTTAGATATGTAATAATTCATGAGTATTGCCTACAAAGCAGGTTTTTGATGGTCTTCAGGGGTAAACACATTAAAGCCAGGTACTTATAAGTTCTTTTACAATCTGTTAGTGTAATAACATACTGTAAAATAAGCATCTTCATGATTTAAGAACATCTGATACTAGTCCGTTAACTACCTTCATCTTCAGTTCAAACTGTCAATGGTCTCCATGTCTGGGCATCATTTATTGTTACAGCTGAGAAGTTACATCCCGTTTTATGAAAGTGACAAAGACCAAATAACATACTAGGGTTTTAGCTTCTCTTCCTCTGAAAATGCATCATGCCCCATGTGAAAACCTTGACAAATGTTGCTCTGTGCCAGGTTGTGTGCTGGTATGCTCATACCTTAGTAAAATTACATGTTGAAACCCTTAATATTGTCATTAGCAGTTATTTCCTATTTGTACCAAGTAATTGCTTATCACCAAAGGAAAAAAATATTTTCCCCTCATTTATTTATTGACATATCAAGAGTTGCATTTGACAGTGGTGTTATTATACACATCTGTTTCTGTTTAAATTAGGAAGGTTTTAATGATACCTCAAGAATTAGAAAAGTAATTGCTTAACTAGACTGAGGGAATTCCCTATACATGAGTGCATTACGTTTATAGAAGATTTGTTTAATCTAGGAGTTGTGTAATTAGTTATGTTATGCAGATTAAAATTAGATTTTATTGTTTCCAAATCTTTCTTGTCATATCATGAAACTACAAAGACCTCTGACTAAACAGTCTTCATCATAACATGATGAAGAGCATAATTGAATGTTATTATTATTCTTTTGTAGGTAAAATCCAGCTTTGACAATGTGCAACATTACTCTGTCTTGAGAGAAACTGAAACTTTAAGATGTGCCTATGCTTACAGAAAGCCCAAACAATATTCATCTAAAAGAGAGGGGTTTTAAGACTTCACTTGCCTATTCTGTAGTTTTAAATAGTGATGCATAAACCATATTATGACTAATATGGAGGGAACAGTCTGAAAGTTCTTAACTTCTTTATTTCTTGGTACAAGCTTAACATGGTTTTACTATATGGAATTACAGTCATTACCTTATGGAGAGATACCCATTTCCCATATGGCCCACTTCTGTGTCCCTTGCAATTGGTCTTGCAGGTTAAGGATATTATCACGTTTTTGGTTATTAAAGGGCAGCAGAAGTTTCAGAAGGTCTCACCATCTTCGGCAATGGTATATTCCTGTTTGTCACTCTTGCAGCATGGGAAGACCCCTGTGCTTTGTGAAGCCTCCTGTTGTGTTTTGTCAGCATGCAAGAACTACAGTTCAGAAAAAGCAAAAGCAAAAATACATCTGTTTCCAAAACTGTAAGTTATGAAATGTTTGGATATCAGCCATCAAAATAAATTCGGTCAAAACCATTGAAAAGTCAACCTTTTCACACAGCATTTGCACAGCCAATGGGAGTTCTGTGGATTTTGGATCAGCTGCTGCAGTGGGGTTCTAGTCCAAAATTTTGCCAATAAAAACAAAAATGGTGTATGAATGTGGATCCACATTTGGGCTTTTTAAACTCTCTTCCATCTCAAAGAGAACAGGGAAATGTTTGGAGCATTTTTTATTTATTTATTTATTTTGACAGCTCTGTACACTTTTGGGGAAGAAATATTCAATCTTACCTTTGAAGAGAACAGAACTGTCATGAGAATTAGTGATGAGGGAGTCCAGGAAATCTGATCGCTGGGCAGAGCTGACCTGTTGAGCATAGCTGTGCACAACAGGCTGATGATTTTCAAGTATGTTGACATCAGCTGATGTCTGGGTTCTTGGCATTGTAGACTTTTTGCCTTTAAGTAAATGTGTTTGAGAATAGATTAGTTTGCAAGCACTTGAATTGATTTAATGTGTGTTTACTCTTTAGATATTCACTGTGGCTGTTTACCTCTGAAAGATAAATATTTAAAATTGCATTCGAACCTCACATTAACATTTATATTCATGTAATTATAGTTTCCTTTTGTGAATGAGATTTACCTATCAGTCTTAAAGCTGTAACAAGAATGGGTCTATTTTTGTAACTTTCAGCTTCTCACGATGATCTGCCATAGGGCTAAATTAATTTTGTGGCATGTTTACTGCTCATTCATCATCAGAGCCACAGGAATGAAGCAGTCGTTGGGATAGAAAAGCATTCGTATTTTGTGAACAGTGCCAGGCTGACAGGTCTTGCAATGGAAATCCACATGTAACACAGTACAACCACCTATTCCTGGGCAGTGAACTCCTATCAGGGGAACTGAAATAAGGGTCTCCAGGTCTAAAAGCATGACAGCTGAACAAGAAATTGGATACAGACATTTATTTCTTTCTAGAGCTTGTCACTAGAAGAAGGCAAAAGGTTTCATAGAATGCCTGCAGTTTTCAGATTCCAGCAACTCTTTTGGTAAGAGCAGAGTGCAAACCTCCTCTTCATTTTCGCCTGGGGCAGCCCAAGTAGTGACTTTGTCATGGCTCTTATGCATACCGAGTTTGTGTCAATGACCTAGGAGTGAGGTATTCTTCTTCCACCATCTCTCTGGCTGTTGATGGAAAAAAATACACACATTAACTAGAGTAGTATTCTTTCCAAGAAGTGATAGTCTTTCACTCGCTTTTTTCATCTTGGAGTTATGGTCCAGAAGCACATGTGACAGTGGCTTGGCCATGGAGGGTTTAGTTTCTTCAAAGTTCTCTCTTGCTGAAGAAATCAGAAATCCCCATGTATTCAAACTAGATTTTTCTTTCTCTTTTACTGCGAACTGATCTAAATTCATATTTGCACTTCAGAGTTTATTTTTTTTTGTAAAGGAGAAAGACTTTCATCTTTCTTTCTAATTTGCCATTTAACTAATTAAAATTATTTAATGGATAACATCAAATATATTTTTTTTCCCTAGGAATTACTAATGTGGTTATGTAGCTGAACAAATCTGAGCCCATAAGGAAGCAGATGCTGATGAAGTTATAAGAAAGTTGATGAATGTCATCTTTATAAACCATTTCTGTGCACTTAAAATAATTATTTTTGTGCAGAGAGAAATATTTATTCAATATGTCTGAATAAATAGTAATAATTTCTTTCGATTTGTTTTTTGTATCCACAGAAATCTTAGATAGGTTGTCATATAGGAAGGAAACATCTGGTCTATAACAGAAATGTTAAAGGAAACAAAAAGTGTTCAGC
Source organism: Anas acuta (assembly GCF_963932015.1). Taxonomy (NCBI): domain Eukaryota; kingdom Metazoa; phylum Chordata; class Aves; order Anseriformes; family Anatidae; genus Anas; species Anas acuta. The sequence goes on along the minus strand of NC_088989.1, from coordinate 9,100,258 downwards.
TTGCATGGGACTGTGCAAAGGAAGGTTTTCACCCCCTTACTCTTTTGGTATGAGATTGCTGTTGACAACTTCATGTTTCGGACCAGGGTATAAGAGTCATTCTGAGTACACAAATCTGAACTAGCAGCCTGTCTATATGGCACTGAAGTACTATCTTATAGGAACTTTCAAATTGCTTGTTGTTTACTATTTAGGATTAAGGAAGAGAAGTTCACTGTTATGGAATTTATAGAAATAGAGGTGTCAGGACATGCTGTGCCATTCAGTTTAATTTCCTGCTCTAGACATGACAGTAGCCAGCAGTATGATCTTTGTACCCCGTTCAGCTTGACACCAGCTAGAACATATCAAATTGTAGTAAATGCCCTGGTGTAGCTGGATATCGATGCAAGTTTATGATCAGCTTTCTTAATATGAGTGTATATACCTTGATACACAAAATAAATCAGTCTGTTTTCTACAGCACAGAGCACATCTCTGGTATCCTATAAAGAATCCACCAGTGATGGTGGATATTTCTGTGGGAAGTACTTCACATGTTGGGCTTCATATCATGTGTGATATGATTGAAATATGCTATTGTGCCTCTTCAACACAGACTGAACACTGTATCTTGGATAAGGACAGATCATTGTTGCTTTTTCTTTAGAGGAAGATGGAGATGATTTAAGGCTGGAATTTTGTCATCAGAGAGGTCACTTTAGTAACCAGGCTTTAGCTTTTGTCTTTTTTTTTTTTTCTTTTTCCTGGAAGGCTATGGAAACCGAAGATCTTGACTAAAACACTGATTACCTTATGAGCAATGAGAGAATAAAAGATTGCATTATGAGGTATGAGATAAGCCCTGTTATTTCATAAAATATATAAGGTAATATATTCAGAACAATAACATTCAGAAGAATATATGCTTCTTGGACTGAGCTTGTTTGATATTTATTGTAGAGAGTGCAGTGAAGCTTTTGAGTATTTCTGCCTTTTCCGATACTAATTGCAGGTGAGAACTCTTATTCCCCAAGGGAATGGACTTGCCAGGATAGTTGGAGTTGGTAGAGTCAAGCTATGAGAAGTATAGGAGCGGTCCTGCTAGTGTGCAGATGTCTCAGGTGACCGTTTCCCTCCATTGACATTAGTGAGAAAGAAGTCTGGTGTTGGTCCATTAAATCTGTGCATATAAATCTTAATGACTGACTTCAAGACATAGTTCTGGAAAGCATCTGCAGTCAGGCAGCAATTAAGTCCAGGATGGGAGCAATGACATGATTAAAGTTAAGCACATGCTTATATTACTGTGAACAAAGCCAGAGCTGATGGCTACTGCATCACTTCCGCAGATTTGAGCTAAAGTAAATAAATGGTAGATGAAGTGTCAGCCACACTTCCACTTCAGGGTTTTAAGTGGGTCATTAAATCCTACTTGTCCATGTTGTACTACTTTATTGTTACAATTGTACTGTTAGGATAATAAGAAAGGGGAAAAACAAAAGGGTTGTTAACCCCTATAACTAATTTGCCTGCTAGCTCAGGATGATTTTTGCTGTTGAATGTTTGATATTTTGGTGAGATTTAGAAACTGACAGGGAAAGTTTTGCAGTCAAGAATCTGATCAAGAGTAGTTCTGTCATCTATAGATATGTAATTAGCCTAGACAGATCAAAATCAATTGCAGCAGATGTAAGTGCAGCATATAATACTATATCCATAGCATTTGCACAGTAATGGATGTTGTGGTTCATAAATTCTGAATCATTTTTGTCCTCAGTTTCTTGTAATGCTAGGAGAAATTCAATAAGAAACACCAGTCTCTTGCAATGAATAAGCACTGTACACCAAGTACTTTGCAAAAACAGTTTCCTCCCACCCCTTCCCAGACATTTAAAGTTTTGTCTGTCTCCAAAACATATCAGAAGAGGTTATGATATCCTGACTATTCTTTGCTCGAATGTCTTGCAATGAAATGCTCATAAGCTAATTTGAGAACAATAATAACATAAGATTGTTGAAGTTTTGAATAATACAACTTATGTACACTCTAATTACAGAAGTACAGAAACGTCATGCAGAATATAAAAATAACTTTGAATATTGATTTTGAGATCTAAGACCCATAATGTAATAATCGTATGTTTGACCATTATGAAAATTAATCTAAAATCTAACTGTAATTAGTCAGACATCAGTAAAGGATCTGGTTATTTAGGGCTAAAAGAGACAATGGTAGAACTTATCTTAGAGTATCTTAGAAAATAACATTTAAGAAGATATCTGTGTCAAATGGAGAAAAGCACTGACCAAGTATTTCTGTGGCAGTGTATCTTTGAAAAGAATGCCAAATTAGATTGTGTTCCAACTCCACTGATAATACATTTTATAGTTTCTTAGACCTTTGATTCCCAGTTGATATACCATGTTCAGTGAGATGCTCTCAGTACTGACCTTTCAGCAAATACAATTCCACTATAATTCACATTTTATGCAATACAAACTTGCATTTATCGCTATTAATTCCTAAAACGGTGTATAGAGAATATGAAATAGATGAACTGTATTCTGGGTAAGTTGAGAGAAATCACATAGATAAGCTTGGGAGATGTTACTGTGTTATATCACAAGATTTATTGTACAGTTCTCCACACACTGTATGTTAAACAAAATTAGTATTAGTGAATCAGTGGTGGCAGACAAATGTGGCATAATTATGAACTGCAAATGGTAGCATTGTCCTTTGTTACTTGTGCATATAAGTCATTAATAATAAAGTCATACACTGAGTTGTGGGGGCTGAAAGTACTTAAGAAATTATAGTACATAATTACATCTTCACTCTTTTGGGGTATTTTTTCCTGCCTCTTTTGAATGTTTTATTAATGTTAGCTCTTTACAGACACTAAATATTAGTAGTTCTTTGATTACGAGCCAGCTCTTATTAAGTGCAGTGGTCTAGAACTTCTGCTGGTGTGAACTGGTACAGCCTCATAGATTTTCAGCACCTTTCCTGTCCTACTGGAATGTGTTGCTTTCCACCAGCTGAGTATTTGCTTGAGTATAAGATTTAGCATTGAATTGAAGCTGGAGACTATTATTATTATTATTATTATTATTATTATTATTATTATTATTATTTGTCATTTCATGGAATCATCTGGGTTGGAAGAGACCTCCAAGATCACCTAGTCCAACCTCTGACCTAACGGTAACAAATCCTCCACTAAACCATTAAACCACTAAACACTTTCTATGAAGTCTGTGGTAGAACTCTGTTCTGTCTGTATGCGAAGTGCCCAGCCCTTTGGAAAAGACACCACAGGGCAAAGGCTTGTCGCTTTGCATTTTCATTTCTGGTCTGTAGTTAGCAGGGAATAGCCTGGAGGGCTGCCCGAGGGGATGGTATCCATTGATGTGAGTCAATGTGACAGACTGGATGTATTCGGACATACTGTCTCTTGGCCTGAGTGGAACTTTCTGTTTGTTTGTGCCCCTTATAAGGCATGTAAGAGCCTTCTGTCTTAGCACAGACACCTCTGCTTTCCTTAGCCACTCATCCATCCAAAGCAAGAGGTATTTTGAACTCTGCTTGAACTGTAGAGCTAGGAAGGGGCTCTCCACTGCATGGGAGAACACAGACTGCAGAGAGAAGTCTAAGAGCAGGACGTGCAAATTCTGTGAAAGGGGTAGTCTTCTGAGAGCAAGGCTGCAGTGACACTCTGTGCATTATTTAGGAGGTAGAAGTGGTGACCAAATGCCCTATTACTGTTATGTGACAGTTGAACATATAGGTCAAAAGAGAGTGGGGAAATGAATATAAAAAATGTTTTGTGCTAAACAATATCAGTGCATACTACAAGAGCCAAAAGTACTTGAATGAGATATAGATTACATAAAATGTCAAATGTTAGATGCATTTGTTGCTGGGTTGACGTGTGGTGCTGCAGGGTAGTTACCTCAGGTCAGCTCAGCATGAGCAATGTGTGAAGTGGTGGGGAAACTGGTGACCTGCTTGAACAAATACTCTCTGCAGGGTTCACTGGAGGTTCAGAATGACTCCTATCTAAAGGGCATCTCCTTATCATAGTTAAGCCAGTGGCAAAACTCTCATTTTCCCAGATATCTCTCTAGACTATAGCCAGAGAAAAGAACTTCAAGCATCAGTTCTCCATGGGAGCCACTGGTGAATTTCTGTTACTGTGCTGAAGATCTTCAGGCACTGATGTTTTCTTCCTCCACCTGACATGCCCTCATGCTGGTCCATTAGATTCTACAGCTTACTATAGAGAGAGAAGCTGCTGCAGATGCTGCTCAAAGTTCAGCCAGTTTTGAGATGGTGATGTTGAGCATTAAGAACATGAGATCTGTCTTGATTTGTAGGTGAGGATTCCTAGCACGTCTGTTCCATTCTGCTCTTGCTCGGTTGCACAACTGAAATGTGGCCTTGAGAGGAATACTAAAGGAAAGTTGCACTGTGAGAAAAACAGTAATGCTAAGACCCGTGTGGTTTTTAATATATTTAAACTTTCAAATGAAGAAATGTAACAGCAATGGTTTAAAAATCATTTTCATGTAGGTCTCTTCCTCTCCCGCTCCCCGTGTGTTCCCCTCTCATTCAGGAGAGGTAGTGTTGGGGTGTCATCTTGTCTCATCACATGTTGGTGCAGCTGATGCAGTTCTGTCCTGGATGGGGATGCTCTATGGAAAACGAAGGCTTTGCAAGATGTGGTGTTTCACCTGGGAGTAGGTAGTGTCTCAGTGCTCCTGTGTTAGGGGAGGGCCATATAATTTGGAACTGCTGCTCTTAAGATGAGGTCTGAAACTGGCAGCATCTGGCATCAGCTTGGTTTCCATGGATTTTCTATTCTGAACAGCTTTGTCTGGTATGGAAAGCAGTTGTCTTTGCTCAAAGCAGACATCAGAAGAAAGGTATATTTTGTACCAATTTAACATTTCTGTAGTCATTAGGTGACACAATTTTATTACCCTATATCAACTGGGTTCTAAATGCAAATTCAACACCTTATCAAAATTACTAAACAACCAAATTACAGTAGAATTGAGCTAGGTAAATGAGGATGGCAAATTGAAGAGAAAATCATCACTTAAATAAAAATTAACAGAGCATCAAAAGCCAACTTGATTATTGTATAGCAATTAGATAGCAAAAGTTTATTGTTTGGGTAAAAACTAGTAGTGCAGTACAAAATGTTTCTATATACTCTCAGCTACAGCAGGTATACTGCTACAACAGGTAGCTGAGGACAGCAGATGAATCTTTCAGAATACAGGCATGTGATAGAAAGTTAATCTGTGCACAACGAGATTATTTGCTGAGTACTTCCTAGCTGTCAATTTTAAAATGGGTTAATTTTCCATGAGCTCCCAAATAGAGCAGTGCCCAGTCTTCAAATCTTTAAGCTGACCTTGGAAACTTGTACAAAATCCTACATGTCTTGGCCCTGATCCTGCTTTCATGTCTGTTCTAATTTGGATTATTGTCCATGTGTAGAGGTCACTTGAAACTACAGGTCCCTTATGGCTGTGAGGATTGGAACTAATGTATCCTATCACAGGGTATAATTAGACATGAAAGGCTAATTTAACTATGTGAAGGTTAATCTAGGTTAACCATTGTGGTGTTAGGGGAATACTCAGTATAATGGGGGGATACTTATGTCAAATAACATTTGTCAGATAACCTTAATGCTCAAAAGTAATAATGAGGTATATCTCATAGCTAGTTTTAAGGAAGAATAGTAACTGTACAGTAAAATATATACTGCATGATGTGGTCCTTCTGTGTAGAGAGAGAGAAAGCAATACAGGTATTGACTAGAGGCCATAGACAGAAGAAATGAGTTAATGGTGCTCTTGCTATAAGTTTCAATATGTAAATAAGATATTGGGTGTATCCAAGGGGACTTAAACCTACACCAAAGAAAAAACCTCTTACCTCTGAACTAGAGATAACAGAGCAGAGAGCTTTGAAGCAGTATTAAAAAAAAAAAAAAAGTCCAAAAGCCCCAGCACAGATGGAGGTTCATTTCTCCCAAATAGGATGTCTACCTGGTAGTACTGGGCAACAATTTTCAATCCTCTACCTGGAGGGTTAACATAGCTATGTCCTGTTAAAATAGTTGGACATCGTGTGTGTGTATGTATATACTAAAATATATATTTGTGTATGCAGATTTTTCACATGTTGCTAAAAGGAGAGATCTTTAGAACTCCTGAATTTCTCTGGAAAGCCAAAGTATCCAAGAGTTTTGAAGTGGCTTGTTCTGAGAACAGGCATCACTGGACTGGAGAAAACAAACAAACAAAAAAACCAAACCAATTAAAAGTCCTTGCATTAAAATTGGGAGCTCTGAAAACTGAGACAATACTGATCTGTTTTCATATATAGCAGGAGATATGATAATGAAGCATAATGAGATTAATATTTTGCTACATTTTACTTTGTATTTAAATACAGTATAATAAAAGCTGCTTCCTGTGAAGGAAGAATGCAAATGGGTTTGGAATGCATTAGCACACTGCTTTACTTATTAGGGGACTATATTATTTATATGGACTGAATTCACCCAAAGATTTTTTGAATGTACATAGTACTTGAACTACTGCACAGTGCAATTAAACTGAAACCTAGGAGGGCAATAACCTTGTTGGAAGATTACATTTTTCTTCACTAAACCTCAAATACTAAGACAAAGAATCACTTCCAAAGATATGCCAGTCATAGGGATAAAGTACTTAAGCAAGGCATCCTATGTGCGAGTTTATGAGATTAGCAGGTCTTTATCTTTATTTGAAGTTATTTCATAAAGGGAACCCCAGTCCAGAGCGAGTGTTGGAAGTACCATGTGCCAACCCAGGGGCAGGATAGGCATTAGCTCTGGTCCTTATCTGTGCTTGGCCGGTGTTCGATGATTTGTGAAGTTAGCCTGCCCCCTTGGAATTTAAAGCCTCCATTTTAATTATGTTTAATCTTTCCATACCGTAGATCCAGCTGTATAAATAATTTAAAAAGCAGAAAGCTTTTCCTCAGTAATTAATGACAGGTTTGTTACCTACTGTAACAGCCTGAGGCTTCACTTCCCTTGCATAGTTCTGTAACAGTCTCATGATTACCTAATAAAACAACCAGCCTCTATGGCTTGATAAAATTATAATCAATGGTTTGTATCAGGAGTACTTGAAGGCAGTAGAGTTGGATGTATCTACTGTCACTGAGAAAATAGCTTGAGGAAGAGAGCAGCAACCTGTCGACAGTTTTCAACTACTCAGGAAATACTGTAGGCTACTGAGATCATTGAGGCTAACCAATTTTATGTCCAGTCAGTATTTCATCACACCTGAAAGATCACAGAAACATTTCAAGTAGGCAGAACACCCAGGTAGCAGTGGTAATAATAAAAAAAATCTTGCACAAAAGCCCCTCACCCTCTTTCTTCCATTGTCTGCTTGGTAAGGGAACGCACTTCTTCCATTAAGTGTCCTGTGAATGTGGGCTTCCTGTGGAGGACTCATCGTCCTCCTAAATCAGAGAAGATCACATCTTAACTGGAGCTTCTCCTCCATCAGGTGTTCAAGAGTCAGTCTTGCAGGGTCTCATCAAGGGACCTTGGGTTCCTCAGGTGACAGAAAAAAACAGTTCATCTGTTAAAGCTCAGCAGTGACAGCAGTACTGCAATAGCCCATGTGGCATTGAATGTGTTGCCAGGTGTTTGATACCTTTGTGTTTTGGTCTTAGCTTTTTTCTTGCAACTAAACTGGAGCCTGCTTCCTGGAGCTTGACATTTCTGTGCTCCACACTCCCTGGTAGTACTGAAATGATGGTTGGATTTCCAGGAGCTTGGAATAACTCCTCTCTGCCCATTTCAGATCTAAATAGATGATGACAAATTTGGAGAGTTAAAAATCTGTGAAATCCATAATACGATGTGATCTGCTGATAACAATGACAGTAGTTATGTTTTGGCAGGCCTGCTTTGGGGTTCTCAAGGTACTGAGAAAGCATTGGATGTGTATATGGTTTCTTCAAGACATTAAGTGAATTGGAAGTTTTGGAAAGGTGAAAATCCTGAGCTTTAAGAGAGCATGTTCACCTTCTGCCATCCACATTTTTCTTTCTTTTCATGACGGGTGCTGGAATGCAGGTACCCAAGCATGGCCAGTGGCCTGACCTTCCTTTGCTTATGGTCTCTAGAAAAGAATGTTCATGACTCTGTGTCTGTGTGAGTGAATGAATCCCTGCTCACACAGTTTCAGCTGGAAGTTATGCTTTTAAAAACTTGATGGCCCTTAAAGAGCAACTCCTTTCTCATTTAAATTTTGCCACCCCATGCATCTTACTTTCAAGATGATTCAGGCTGCTTCAGGAATAAATGAGGGATGCTGAGAACAAGTCAAAAGAATTATGTTATCCTGATCTTTTGCTCCTGACAACCTTGCTGATGTGCAGTGAAATATAAAGGGTTTAGAGCATGATTCACTATTAAACATTAAAGAGAAAAAGTTCAGCTATTCATAAATTAATGTTAAATCTGTTTTCTGCAGCCATTGTAAGGCTGGTGATAGCTCACTTGCCTGTACTCAGTAAAGAGCAATGCTCTCTAAAGAATCACATCACATCGCTTCTGCTGACAGCTATTAAGAAAAATATTTAAAATACCTCTTAAAATTGTATATGTAATTCTTGGTGAAGTGACATTGCATTTTTTTCATTAAGTCATCACCCTGTACTTGGACTGGAGTTTGTGACACACTAATTAACTCTGATTTAGCACAACCATTATTTCTGGAGTTAATGGTTAGTGAACATTGTCTAATATTATTATATAACCATTAATATGACTAAGGTAAAAAATGAGTTAAGTAAAATGGGAGGAAAGTTAACATGGCAGTTTGGAAATACAAATAGGAATTTGAGCTTCCCAGCATTAAGTAAAAATAAAAAATCTGCACAATCCATCTTTATAAAAACAAGGCACAAGGATGGACAATTCTTGACTTATCAAAAGATTCAGTTCAGGGTGAAATTCACTCTTTCTTGGGGGTATAGCTCCAGCTCCGTGTATGTTGCAAACCTCATATTTCTCTAGTCCTTGCTATTAGGTAGTGTGTAAGAATAAATTTTTTGTTCTTCTCCCAAGGTGTTTGAGCCCTGAAGCCACAGTTTTCAATGAGAGCAAGGGCTGCACTGCCTCCACTGAGTGGGGTCTGATGTGGACTCTTCTGTCTTGGTGCCAGTGTAAGCATTGGACAAGCAGTTTCTTCAGTCTTCAGACTAATGTGAAGGCATGCTATCAAGTCATGCCATGACTCCAGGGTGAAACAAAAGCCTGCTTGAAGTCATGACTTTGCTTTTCTTTCTTTTTCTTTTTGCTGCTCTGCCAGCCCTGTGCTCCTGAGAGCTTCTTCTGCAATGTGCTGTAACTGCACCTTCTGCCTGTCCACCTTCTGGGACTGGAGGGAGAAGCAGATGTGTCTTGGCTAGAGAAGGCTTCTGGACATAGGGACACTTTGGGCAGAAGCACCCAGGGAGCACAGAAAGAAGGTCATTACTGGGGGGGGGGGGGGGGGCAGTGAGGGAGTAGGGAAAATGTTAAAAACAAAATTGGCACATAAAAATGAAGCTGAGATGCTTTTTTTTTTTTTTTTTTTCTTTTTCTTTTTTTCTTACTTCACTTTATAGGCAGTGAATTTTCTGAGACCCGATACTGAGACACGGAAAGCTGTCTCTCCCGTTTCCCTCATCTACACAAGCTGTGACTTAAAGAGCAGAAAAAGCAGTGAGCCTGATAAGTGGCCATTAAACCAGACACCTCCTGCCTTTCAAGGATCAGCACTGCAAAGTAGGACAACATGGAATAAATGTGGCACTCCCACCAGAAAGATCCAATAATGCTTTGGGGAAAAAGATTTAAAATGTTCTTTTAATAATAAGTCTTGTTGATTGGTATTTTTCTCTATTTATGAGAAAGATTTTGCCTGCAGGGAAGCTCTTTGCTTGTCTGAGTTCATCTAAGAAGATTAAGCTCCAAAAGTTCATGACTAAAAAGCTCATCTGCTTTCATCTTTATTCCTCACCTGAACATGTAATCTGATGAGGGATTTCTGTATAAATATATAGATGGGTTTTGACTTTGGCTGAACTAAGCCCAAGACTTATCTCCAACTAGCAGGAGGTGGAAACACCACTGAGATGGTATGTTTGTCAGCAGGAATTATAAACTGTTTGTGTGCCAACATGTTGACATTGTCTAAGGTTTGCCTCTGTAGTCTGTGACAATGGGGGAAACTCTACAAGTGTAACAGGACCCACTGCAGGAACATCTCTGACTGATGTGAGGGCAAGGAGGTTTCTGATAGCTGTTGGGTTACATACGTGGTGTCAGTTCCCTGCCTTGCTGTGTGTATTCCCTCCTGATGTGAAATGGGGCATAAGATGTTTGAGAGAAGATGCTTGCATGTGGTGTTTAGGCAGTGTATGATGGGGCTGGACAGTCCACAACTGATAGTCCTCAGATGCCTCTGAAGAGCCTGCGTGATTGTTCTTATAGCTTGTGGTGCTGTTTGGCTCTGTTGTGCCTCCCAGTGCATCACACCAGAGACAAAAGGGAAACAAGCAATAGGGTTACTACCATCTACCTCACCAGGCACACTGACCTACTGTCCTTGCTAAGCCTACCTACTGTCCTTGCTGCATCCCATTCTTCTTTTCTTGATCACAGAAGTGCTCTGTGGTTACCTTTGCCTCCAACAATGAATAGAAAAAGGTAAGAAGGAGAGAGGAAGGAGTTCACTTCTAAAATTAAATTTATCATGCTGCCCTTCAGGTTCTTTGATATGCAGTGGTACAAACTTGAAAACCTGGGAGGCACGCTTAAATGCATTTAAGAAGGACCCAGCATCAATTCCTGAAAGGCTCTATTATCTAACAGGAATGTGTGTGTTTACTGCATTCCTGCAGTGGTATAATTTTCTGCGTAAATACTCAAACAGGTCTGTTATTAAAAAAAAAAAATAATAATATATATATATATATAAAAAAAAAAAATCTAAGTCCTGGTAAATTTTAGAATACCATGAATCTTTAGAAGGAATTTTGAGTTAACCACCCAAACTAATTAAGTGAAATTATCCTAATTTGTTTATTATGTTAATGATCTGAATTAATTTATAGTAATTTAGCATGTATTACTAAAGATTTATTATGTTTCCCACCAAATGACTTAAGAGCTATAAATCCCATGGTTAAATGTAATTAGTGGAGACATATTTATCGAAAGGGATAATTACATCTGATAAAAGTTCTTCAGTTAGGCTTAATTAAAACAGATTATTCCCCCATAAATGAAAAGTAAATATGGTAATTACTGGATAGATATTCATTGCAGAAATGAATATCTCTGCATTTTAATTTTCTAAAGGGGAGGGAAACTAAACTATTTAACTGATGGCTTCTCAGTAAACTATGATTAATAATCCCTAGGAAACAGATATTTTTATAGGTGTAAACATTTTGCTAGTTAATGACTAAAGTGTAGACACTAGCTGGAAAAATCAACCATTAACTCATTTTTAAGTGGACTGTTTCTGCTGTGAACTAACAAAGTATTCAGGGAAAACTTTATTTTCTTCCAAGAAGACTGCTTCTAGTTCATCTAAATAGCAGGAATGAGGAAAAAGCACATGATTTTTACTGATGATAATATGGGCATACACTTCTTAGGCATACACTAAATTTACAGTTGTTTCTGATGCTAACAGAACTTAATACACATTGCTACACACGGAGAGATTAGATTGTAAATCTGTTTTTTCATAATTTATAAGTATATTGTGTTAAAAGCATTTTCTGCAGGGCTGTCACTGGTGAATCACATTGAAAAGAGAGGGCACAGCTGAGAGTAGCAAAAATACAAACACACAAAATCAGGTTATTTCCTTGGCCAGAATTACTTAATAAAAAAATATTGGAGATATAGAGGAATAAGTGGGCTCTAACTCATTGATTCACAGCTGTCTGGGTACAAATGAGTAGAAATGGAGACACAGAATCACAGAATCACAGAATTTTCTAGGTTGGAAGAGACCTCAAGATCATCGAGTCCAACCTCTGACCTAAAACTAACAGTCCCCACTAAACCATATCCCTAAGCTCTACATCTAAACGTCTTTTGAAGACTTCCAGGGATGGTGACTCCACCACCTCCCTGGGCAGCCCGTTCCAATGCCTCACAACCCTTTCAGTAAAGAAATTCTTCCTAACATCTAACCTAAAACACCCCTGGCGTAACTTTAGCCCATTCCCCCTCGTCCTGTCACCAGGCACATGGGAGAACAGGCCAACCCCCACCTCGCTACAGCCTCCTTTAATGTACTTATACAGAGCAATAAGGTCACCCCTGAGCCTCCTCTTCTCTAGGCTGAACAAGCCCAGCTCCTTCAGCCGCTCCTCGTAGGACTTGCTCTCCAGGCCCCTCACCAGCTTCGTCGCCCTTCTTTGGACCCGCTCAAGCACCTCGATGTCCTTCTTGTAGCGAGGGGCCCAAAACTGAACACAGTACTCGAGGTGCGGCCTCACCAGAGCCGAGTACAGGGGGACGATCACCTCCCTAGCCCTGCTGGTCACAGTGTTTCTGATACAAGCCAGGATGCCGTTGGCCTTCTTGGCCACCAGAGCACACTGCTGGCTCATATTCAGCCGACTGTCCACCATCACTCCCAGGTCCTTCTCTGCCTGGCAGCTCTCCAACCATTCCTCTCCCAGCCTGTAGTTCTGCTTGGGGTTATTGCGCCCCAGGTGCAGGACCCGGCACTTGGCCTTGTTGAACCTCATGCAGTTGACCTCAGCCCATCGGTGCAGCCTATCCAGATCCTCCTGCAGAGCCTTCCTACCCTCGAGCAGATCGACACACGCACCTAGCTTGGTGTCATCTGCAAACTTACTGAGGGTGCACTCAATGTCGTCATCCAGATCATTGATGAAGATGTTAAAGAGGACCGGCCCCAGCACCGAGCCCTGGGGGACGCCACTAGTGACTGGCCTCCAACTGGACTTGGCTCCATTCACCACAACTCTTTGGGCCCGGCTATCCAGCCAGTTTCTAACCCAACGAAGCGTGCGCCAGTCCAAGCCAAGAGCAGCCAGTTTCTTGAGGAGAATGCTGTGGGAGACGGTGTCAAAAGCCTTGCTGAAGTCAAGGTAGACCACATCCACAGCCTTTCCCTCGTCCACCCAGCGCGTCACTTTGTCGTAGAAGGAGATCAGGTTTGTCAAGCAGGACCTGCCTTCCATAAACCCATGCTGGCTGGGCCTGATCGCCTGCTTGCCCTTCAAGTGCCGCATGATGACTCCCAAGAGGATCTGCTCCATGAGCTTCCCTGGTACTGAGGTCAAACTGACCGGCCTGTAGTTCCCCGGGTCTGCCCTCCGGCCCTTCTTGTAGATGGGCGTCACATTTGCTAGCCGCCAGTCAGCTGGGACCTCCCCCGATAGCCAGGACTGCTGATAAATGATGGATAGGGGCTTGGCCAGCTCATCTGCCAGTTCTCTCAGTACCCTTGGGTGGATCCCATCCGGCCCCATCGATTTGTGGACATCCAAGTGCCGTAGCAGGTCACCAACCAGTTCTTCGTGGATGGTGAGGGCCACATCCTGCTCCCCATTCCCTTCCACCAGTTCTGGGTACTGGGTATCCAGAGAGCAACCGGTTTTGCCGCTAAAGACTGAGGCAAAGAAGGCATTGAGCACCTCCGCCTTTTCCTCATCTCTTGTAACTAAGTTTCCCCCTGCATCCAGTAAAGGATGGAGATTCTCCCTAGTCCTCCTTTTTGTGTTGATGTATTTATAAAAGCGTTTTTTATTATCTTTAACGGCAGTAGCCAGATTGAGCTCCAGACGAGCTTTGGCCTTCCTAATCTTGTCCCTGCACAGCCTCGCTACATCCTTATAGTCCTCCTTAGTGGCCTGCCCAATTTTCCAAAGATTATAAACCCTCTTTTTTCTCCTAAGCTCAAGCCACAATTCTCTGTTGAGCCAGGCTGGTCTTCTTCCCCGCTGGCTCATCTTTGGGCGCATGGGAATAGACCGCTCCTGCGCCATTAGGATTTCCCTCTTAAAGAGCGCCCAGCCTTCCTGGACCCCTCTGCCCTTCAGAACTGCCTCCCATGGGACTCCACCAACTAGTGTCCTGAGCAGCCCAAAGTCAGCCCTCCGAAAGTCCAATACAGTGGTTTTACTGGTTCCCTTCCTGGCCCCGCCAAGGATAGTGAACTCCACCATTTCGTGGTCACTCTGCCCAAGACTGTTCCCGACAATCACATCCTCCACCAGTCCTTCTCTGTTTGTGAAGAGAAGGTCTAGCAGGGCACCACCCCTGGTAGGTTCACTAATCAGCTGCGTCAGGAAGCTATCTTCCACTTTCTCCAGAAACCTCCTAGACTGCTTCCTCTGGGCTGTGTTGCGCTTCCAGGATATGTCAGGGAAGTTGAAGTCCCCCACGAGTACAAGCGCTGACGATTTCGCAACTTCTGTCAGCTGCCTGTAGAACTCCTCATCCGTCTCCTCATCCTGGTTCGGCGGTCTATAGCAGACCCCGACCAGGACACTAGCCTTGTTGTCCCTGCCGATCCTAACCCAAAGGGACTCGATCTTGTCATTCCTAGACATTTAAACCCAAATCATTGTCACAGAATGTGGCTTTGCACTGGAAAATTCAAGGCAGTATTTTTGGCTGGAGGGAAAGAATGGCTTGTCCTCAGCTTTTTTTTTTTTTTTTTTTTTTTTTTTTTCAGTTTTAGAAACATGCTATGTGGATCACTTTTTTTTTTTTTCTATCAGTGAGATCTGCTGCTGTGTCTCCTGGGATATGTAATTGTGGTGGTATGACTGGATACACAATGAAGGGTATAAAATGTTGGGACTATTTATGAAGTACTTCAGGTCACTGCAGCTTGTAAAAGGTCTTATGGATGGAAAAAACATGCATAACCTCAAAGAGCTGATGTCTGTGGTTGCCTGAGTCCTCTGAGAATATATGGGGAGGTCTAGCAGCAAAGTGTGCCCAGAAAAATGCTAGTAAGCATCCCCAGGAGGCTGTGCTGTGCTGGGGAATGGATGGGTGTGCAGAGCAAAGTGGCTGGAGAAGGAGCGGTTGTTCACTGAGATGCAGCACTGCAGGGTTTGAGACTCATTTCAGATGAGTCACTGTCTGTCTCTTTTCTTCATGTGGCCAGAAGGTTTGGAAGCAACTGATGGCATTCTGGCAAAGAGTGTGTATGTTCATAAATGGGATTTTGGCAGGGAGGTGCATGCTGCTTATGAATTCGGATTGCATTCTTCATGTAATTCATGCTAACACAGGGACAGAGACTTAGAAAGTGTTAAAGCACTTTGGCATAGTTGGCTGAATCCCCCTCTCTTCTTGTTTGCACTGCTGAGCCTGAGGTGGGCTCTTGGACCTGTGAGTGACAGCAGCCTCACCCCAGCGCAGCAACCCCATGTGCTTCTTCACCACATTATTCCAATGAAATATTTTGTTTTGGGACCGCTGCATCAAAGAAAAGCTTTCCAACTTTTTGTTTCAAAGTAGTATTTCTCATGGAAAAGAATGACCTGAACTTGAAGGTTAAAGAACAACAACAAAGAAGTTAAATAATCCATATAGCAAAGCCAAGATTATTTTCTTTTGGGTCAAATTAAATGTTCTAGATCAATTCAAAATGAATTTAGCAGAAGTCCCCCAACATGTATTTCAGTTTGAGCAAGACAAGTCCCTTCCATCTCCCTAACATATTTTCCATTGATCTCTTCCATACAGACATGGGCTGAAAGTCAGGACTGGGATCAAGAGGTGCACCTTGTGGTCCTAGTAAGGAAAAAAACAAGTTAGGCACTTGCACTGAAGGGAGCTGTTTTTCATAGCTGCTATTCAAGTGCAGGTTTTGATTTTTGCTAGTTACTGTGGCTTATTCCTGTTAATGAGAAACCTCCAGTGCTCTCTTGGGCTAAGGCAGGGATGGATTTACTGGAGGGGGGAATTAAGGGACTGTACCTAGTGTAAGGAACTGTTAAAAGTCTCTGGGCTTTAAAAAGAAGAGAAATTGGGTGAGGATCTTGGGAACTGGGCTGTGCAGAGCTGAGAGATGTGAAAAAACAGAGGCTTTGAGATGACATACAGACTTACAGTACAGGAGGCTTTTCAAGGTTCCCTGTCTGTATTAATTCACCAAAATTCTGTATCATAAGGAAGGTAGAAATACTTGAAATCTCAGTACAGTAATAGGTTTCTTTCCATTCTGAAATTAATTTGACTGAGGCTAAATTTTAAATTTGAATAATGTGCCATACTGCTGGCAAACGTAATTGCGCAGATCTTACATTTATATGCTTTTCAGACTTCTCACAATGTACATACCCGTAACAGCCTTACATATTGAAGAATGTAAATGATAAACATCAATTCTTTATCATCAGCAAAAGATGAAGTATTTAAACTACCGTGAGTGGAAACTCCAGTATCCACTCAGCATTTTTTTTGTCATTCAAGTTAGGAGCATCTCAGCAAGTTTGTGTAACTTTGGTGATAGTACAACTTGCATAGCTTGAAAACCATGAAAATGCAAATGAAAAAGGATCATGCTTCTTCATTTGCATCTAGAAGAGAGAGAGAGTAAAAATCTTTTTACTAGGCCTAGTAACTTCTGGGGAATTATATGAAAGGATGTTTTTAATAGAAATATATCTTGTTCTTGCAATGGTCTTTAGTGAACTGATCCAGGGCAGCCAAAAAACACCTAAATTCTGGTGATCTTGGAAGGGTTTTGATAGGAATCTCAGGACTTATGAATCATATTTGTGTATTTTGGGTTCACTAGGCACTTCAACCTCTGTCCTTAGAGGTTGTCAAGATTGAGAGCTTTTCCAACAAGGATGCACTGTCTCCCCTCTCCTATGCACATAAATCCCTGCCCTCAGTAGACCATGTTATATTTCATTTGACTACCTCCATGTGTAAGGGAGGTACTCTGGAAGTGTTTCCTATAAGGAGAAGGAGAAAAAACAAAACAAACCAACAAAACCAACCAAACGAAGCCAAAAAGAACCCACCCACAAATCCAAGAACCAAATTGGACCATGTCTCATAAACAAGACTGGTGACACAATGATACAGAACAGAGCCTGGACGGAGATTGAAAGAGGCAGTTGTGATTTCTTTAGAAAGCAGAGGTGATGAATACTGTATGAAGCAGCTGACTGTTGTGGTTCAGTGTCCATGGATGCTCTTTATGAGGTTATACTCAGAGTTCAATTTGGACTGCATCATAGTAAGACCAAGTTCACTTTGAAAATACAAATGCTCCTGTGCTGTATATCTCGATGGGTTCTTCTCTGTTCTCCACTGATGTCTGACCTGAATAATGAACCCACATTTCTAAAGGAAAACCCATCAAGTTGAATTTACCACAGCAATGATGCCAAAGTGTTCCTGATATGGGTGACCTTATCTAGTGAAGCTGGATGGTAATTTGTTTAATCAGAATAACTGTTTTGCTGAAAAGGGTGGTTTTAATAACAACTCGTTCCCTATAAATAGGATTGCTCTGGGGGACTTTTTTAAAAAAAATAATAATAAAAAAAATTGGTTTAAATGCTCAAGTTAAATTTTATCATTTTGGCATTTTTCCCGATCTGAATGGCAAAGACATTTCAGAATGGTAACAGTTTCTGTAAAAATGGAAACTACATTTAACTTATTATCAAGGCCACTTGCTATGAAAGTATTTAATTAAAGCATTCCTATTTAAATACCTATTTAAAAGAAACACATTTTATATTAAATTTCCATTAACTTTGAAGATTTTACTAAAGAGTCTTAAAGAAATCATCAAAGTTTGCTGTTGTGTCCAATTAATCATAGTTCCATATAACCATTTCTTATAACTATACTTAACATTTCCTATTGCCATAAAACCAGAAACAGCCATAATCAGTGTAATCCAACTCTTTTCACTCTCATATTCTGTTTTTGGCAGTGATCTGTAGCAGGCTTTCAAAGAAA
This sequence comes from Anas acuta, assembly GCF_963932015.1. Lineage (NCBI taxonomy): Eukaryota > Metazoa > Chordata > Aves > Anseriformes > Anatidae > Anas > Anas acuta. The sequence continues at coordinate 9,082,202 of NC_088989.1, read as the reverse complement.
GAGCAGAAGAAGAGAATCACTAAATGGTGACTTTTCTCCCCAATTATCTTTATAGATTGTGGCAGTTGTGGCTTAGGGAGTTTTGTAAGTTGGATGTAATGTTCAAGTAATCATATATAATATCTTTCTTCCATGAACTTGTCTATTTTTTCTTCAAAATTGTCAGAACAGTTGGTACTCACAAGATCCTGTGGCAAGGAGATTTAAGAAATAATTTTGTTTCTGGTGAAAAAGGACTTTCCTTTTGCTTGTTTCAGACTGGTTTCTGCCATTTTAATTTTTTACCCCCACCTCTATCTTATATTTTTGGAAATTGTGGTAAAACTGCATTTTATAGTTTTTTTTTTCTTTTTTTCTTTTTTTTTTTTTTTTCACATATTTAATCATTCAGGTTACTCCCTTCCATTGCTTTTCCTAGTTCTGCTCTGTCAATTTTGGGGTTGTCTACAGAGGTGGCACACACAGATTTATATAGTCAACAAAGGTTGCTTCTGTTTTGTATTTTTAAATTAACTATTGTTTCCTAATAGGTTCTAGCATTGTATTTACATTTTTTTTACCATCATTTAAAGAGGATTTTAAGAGGATCTTTCTAGAGAGCTTCTTAAAGTTTAAAATCTTTTCTAAATAGTCATAGTCAACCCAGAGGTGTACTGAGGTGTATGTATTTCCTCTTCATGACTTCAATTTATTTACATTTTGTTTTAACTGCTATTCTCTCACCTACTTGCTTAATGTACTAGATACCTCAGAACCACTTTTAGTTTTGAGTAGCAGGAATAGCTTTGTATATTTGATGAAATGCCTCACCTGAGGAGTTGCATTGGTTTCTCTGTCATGTGCCAATGCAGTGAGCAGATCCCATGGGGCAGTTTCTTTCTTCCTACCCTCTGTTTGCTGCCTCTGATCCTGTTGGTGGGTGTAGAAATACTATCTTGTTTTATCCCAGTACACCTGCAGCTCTTAAGCTTTAGATAAAGAATATGACCCAAAGCTTCTGTGAAGTTGGAGGTACAATATTTTACATGGGTCATTCCTGTTCACAAACTTATCAAATCCTTCAAAGTATGTTTGTGAGTCAAGAATTCTTTCTTCTAACAGTAGCCTTTTTAGCAGTTTCTTATTGTATTAAATTTATTTAATTGTCTGCTAATTCTATTCTGTTTCAGCCAACCAGTCAGATTTAATGGACCTAGCTCCTTCATTCTGCGAAGCCTTTTAAAAACTGCTGTCATTTTTTCACTTTTTCAGTCTTTAATACTGAGCTGAATGCTCAGTGATAGGGTACATGCCACAGTAAGTACTTTGGCTATTTCATATCCAATACTATCTTGGTGCTGGTGACTTGTTACTAGTAATTTTATTCATTTATTCTGAAACTTCTACTGACATTTCAGTTTGACACGATTCCTCAGACATATTTCCTGTGTAGAAAAGAAAAAAAACGACGTGAAAAACTCACTGATAGCTGAACATCCTTAATCTCTTCCATCAAGAAAGCTGATGTAAAGAATGCAGTTAGGGTTGGATTTTTCTTTTTCTTTTCTTTTTTGATTTTTTTTTTTTTGCGATGGTTTTATCTTCCCTCAATCTTTCTTTAATAGCTCAATTTCTTATCAGTACTGCAGACTGTTTTGGTAGGATTCTTTTTTGGATTGTGGATTGAAAAAGTTTCTGCTATTTACTTTTTTTTTTTTGTGTATAACATGTTGACTGTTAGAAACCCTCCCCCCCCCCTTTTTTTTTTTTGTCCTACTTATATCTTCTTACTTAATGCATCAGAGTTTCAACTCACCTCCTTTACGGTTTTGGATCTGATTTCTTCTTTTAAAGAAGGATGTCCTCTGTCTCTTATTGGACATCTTGATTGTTGTCATTTGTTGTTGTTTGGTTTTGATTCTGGTTTTATATCAAACTTTCTTTGATCATTTTGAAAGGATAGATGGCAAGCATTTCTTCTGAATATGTCATTTAGCTTTCTAAATAGTCCCCATGCAACCCATAAATGTCTTCCCTTTTTATCTTCAATTTCTTAGTTCCCTATTAATCATTTTTAGGTGGCTCTTCTATTAGAGTTAAGCATTACTATAGATCTAATCATCCTTATCACATCACTGTCACTGTCTCAGTTATGATCACTGTTCCTCATATGTGTGCGTGGAATTTCAGCTCATATGAATCCTTTACACTAAATATTTTTGCCATAAGTATTTTCTCTACTAGGTGTTGAACTTCTGCTGTCTCAGGTCTCACATTAAGAACAACATGCTTTTCTGGGCTGGACATGTGCTGTCTGTCTGTAGCTTCAGTTTTGCCTCTTTGACTTCCCTCCTTGCCCTTTCAGTCTTGCTGATGCCCAAGTTGGCCATCATTACAAGCTTTTCCTCCAATACTCAGCTGATGTACTCACGACCAACTGTAAAGTTTATTTATTACTTTTGTGTCTGTGTTTGTGTTTATAAAAAAAAATGTGTAGTGTGCATACACCATTAACCTGATACAAACCAGTAAGGGAATGTTTGCTTGAAGTATGGCTGAGGAGGGAGAACCAAAGGTATACTGAGTTCTAGCATGGAGAAATTTTGGAGGTGTTAGGAACAGTGTTTTCTTTAGAATTCTCTTTAAAAGCATACAAAGCTAGGGCTTTTATCTAAGAAAAGGAAGGAAAGCTCCTCTTTTCCTGAGCAACTCTACTTGTAAATGAAAAGAGCTTACCCTAATCCCTGCAGCAAGTGGTGATGAAAACCAAGAAATCCAACAAGAAAAGGCCTTTTTCTGCAGTAGCACAAGAATCCCTGGGCCAGTTAATTGTTCCCTTTTTCAGTGGCTTAAATTACAAGATCTCTTGCATATTCTCAACCTGTTGTAAAAGAACATGACTAGTCATCTTTGGTATTACAGTTCCTTATGGGATGCCCCATCATCTGACAGCAAAGAGTCATTGTAGGAAACTAATAGTGCCTGAAGGTATAATAACCTCTGAGGGGAAAAACAGCTTGAAGATGATGATCATTAAAAGCCAGAGCATTTTCTTTGACATACTACACCAGATAAGACTGGACTATGGGTGTTATTGAATTACTATCATAGAGGAAGTAGCTATGAACTGATGTTAATTTATTTAGGAAATGTTTTAATGTGACTGCATTTTCGTTTGATAAATATATATGTATATATATTTATCTCTATAAATAAATAAATATATATATATATTTATCTCTTTCTAGGTAGCATAAGCCACTTTAGAAATTGGGGGGGGGGGGTGTAGTAGAATTTCTTTTGTGATGTGTCTATAATAAATAATAGTATGGCATGCACATTATCATGCTATAAAATATCGTGGCTGGTTTTATTAGAATGTTTTGAGTCTTGATTTTTTTATTTTATGATGTATCAGGACTGATCTAATTTTGGAAAAACAAAACCTTAAGGTTGTCCAGACATGCCCGATCAGCCAGATGGTTCTCTTTAATGGGAAGGCTTTGTGTTTGCTTAGTATAGATACATGTTCTGGTGCTCATGATGCTCCTATTCACATACTTCATAAATTGTGGTAGCTTGAAGTTTGAGTGATGACCTTTTGAACAGAGTGTTTTGGGCAGTTCAGGTGTAGAATGCTAAAACTATGGTAAAAGCCTTGGGATTGTCTCAGGTTGTGTGCTCAACATCATATGTTCCTTCTAGCAACTTTGGTCTCATTCAAGTTGCATTTACCTGGCCTCATGACAGAAATCAATCTAAATGCAAAACTCATTTCCTCATGTTGTGCTTCCCTCAGTAATTTCTTTCTTTCACTGTCTCTTGCACGCACACCTGCTCATTTGCACATGTACAGACAACAGTCCAGTAGGTACAGCTAATGTATAAGCCAATCAATCTGTGTCTGGAGGAAAATGGATTGTTTATTTCCATACCTAATTACTTCTTATTAAAGAGCAACAGAAATTTTGACAGGGCAAATTATTTTCTTACATAAGTAATGAGAGAGTGATAGACGCTCATAGGAAATGTGGAACACAACACAATAACAATTTCTTTAATAAAAAGGACAGGTAGTTTTTGTGGATTTTTTTTTTTTCTATAGAAATATGAGTGATACTACCAATGTTCAAAAGATAGAAAAGGGATATAACATAAGCCCCTATAAGTAAGAAATCTGTCCTCCATCATGGTGAAAGTACCATGGGGAAATCCTGCAAGACAAAATGAACAGAATGATCAGTTAATACTAGCTCTAGGCTGCTAGATCCTGGGATGAAAGGGACATTAAAATCTGTGTTTTATGGCAATGAGAGGCAGCAGGTTGAACAGGATCAAAACCACAGTATATATATTCACAGTAGTAGAAGTCCTACTGTAAAGAGATAAAACTCTCCCTGGATGGACAGCAGCTGAAATACTGAGTAGGTGAACATAGAGAAATACCTCCTCTGCTTGATGGATCTGATAGGAGGGAGATTCTGTACCTTTACCAAAAAAATTAATGGTAGAAACAGGAACTGAGCAATGCCTTCCTATATGTAAGCCCCTGCCCACTGAGCTGTTCTCTCTCCTTACCAGAGACTCAGTGATGCCCACCTCTTTTCTATGTAAGAAAATGACTAAACAAACTCTGCAGAAGTTGCAACTAGATGGAGGACTTGAAAGAATAAACCACTTTTCCCTCCCTTTTCCAGGAATCAAGAGGACTGAAAATATTACAGTTTTGCTAAGCTGACTTAGGAGAAATCTTGAATTCTGTGTCTGACAAATAGGAAGAAAACTGAGATAAAATCTGATAGCAGGTAGGGAATGCATAACCTGTTACAGAAATGTAGGAACAAACAGTGATTCACTGTGGGCTGTTATAGGAAAGTGACTTACCAATTCATAAATTCACAGTAAGCTTGCTTTTGCATTATCATCTCTGTTATCTCTGGTCCTAAGGACTGATAACGCACGGCACAAACAATCTCCTATCCTTTCACTCTCTGTCACCTAAGTCACAGAGTTCCCTTCTTTATGCTCACGCTTCCCTTTCCCCCTTCAGCAGATGTTTGCTGTCTGTTCCTGTGTTTCTTTACATCAGTGGGGGCACTTGGGCTGAACATAGGAGTAAGGACAAAGACTTGTGAGCTGCTCCTGCAGCTTGGTGAAGCCCCAGCACCTTTTCTTTGCCTCTCATTGTAGCCCTATCCGAGGGTTAAAGAGAGCGGGTATGCTGCTGGGGGCCAGGCACGTCTGCTGTCTGCCCTCAGGACCAGCGTGGAAGAGAAGTGCTGCAGTGACAACTCCTTTCCTCTTATTTTTTTTTTTTTTACATCTCAGGTCTTATGAGCACCCCTGAGCCCTGGAGTACAGTGTGATACTTCCTTTGCTTTTTCACATGAAATCAATTTTTAAAGCAGACCAATTACAGGAAATGTTTACAGTGTTTCTCCACTGCAGCTAACATTAAACATTTAGCAGCTCTCCTCATGAAGCCGTACTGGAATCTGGTCCTGCAGTGTGCTCGAAGAGGTCAGTCACTGCCACGTGCCAAAGTGGTCCTTTAGGAATCGGCACAGAGTGAGTGGGGGAGTACCAGTGGCTGCAACACTGCTGACAGCTGTAGCATGCCTGTGGGAGGGAGACTGGGACCCCGTGGGCTGCACAAGAAATGGGGTGGTGTGGAAAACACCCGACTACCCTGCTGCTGCTGAGACTGGTACAATTCCTGTGCACAGACTCAAGGAACCATGCTCTGGTTTTCCACATGCTCTCTGCCTGGCTTAGCCAGTGGAGAGGCACATTCAAACACTGCAGGCAGCCCACCACCATTTGGACTGCTTTTTTTGTGCTCTCCTATTGTTTAATTGCATATGAATTGTGGATGCCCCATTCCTGGAGCTGTTCAAGACCAGGCTGGACAAGGCCCTGGGCAACCTGATCCTACTGGATGGCCTCCCTGCCCATAGCAGGAAGGCTGAAACAAGATGATCTTTAAGGTCCCTTCCAACCCAAGCCATTTTATGAATTTGTGATATGATGAGGACTTCCAGATCTTTTATGGGATGGAAATTCACCTAGCCATGGCAGGTAGCTTAAAAGCAGTGCAAACCCACAATGTGCTGTAGGATCTTATGGAAACATGAGACAATGCTGACTGGTGTCACTAGCTGAAGTGTGGTGGAAGCTGTGCTCACCCAGCACCTATGTCTGCTACCTAGACCTTTCTTGGGTGGGGCTTAGTACCTCAATGCTGCCTCTTCTGAAGAGGGAAGGAATTTTGACCAAAGTTTAAAAAAAAAAAAAAAAAAAAAAAAAAAAATTAAATCCACCTTGCTCAACTAAGATTTGAGTCACAGCTCTGCACAGTATTTAGCTGATTTCCCCTGAACTTTAGGAGTGGTGCTGCAGTGGGGAAGATAATTACTGAAACACAATTTTGGCTTTTTTCTTGTTAGCAACCCATGTCTGAGAGGGATGAGCATAGAACAAATTTCAGCCCCTGCCTATGTGCACAGTGTTACACTGCCTCAGCCTCACACTGACACTGAAATAATTGCTACAATTATAAGTAGGCCCTCTTATAACAGCGTGCTGATTATTTACACGGTGCAGAGACAAGCTTTCCTCTTGCATTCTCGTGCAGGATTGGAGTAAGATGAATCTTTCCTGCTGTTTGGATGAGACAGCAAAAGCAAACACAACATCACCTTTAATTAGCAACAGATAGGTCTGATTCTTTAGTCATACTGATTTTACAACAGTGTAATTTTATAAATTTTCATCAATGTCCTCCAAATATGTACCACCTGAAATGGAAAATGCCTGCTTGATGTGCAGATTAAGTCTTGGAAGCAAGAAGCACGGAAATTTAAAGCAGAAGCTGGTCCATGAGAAAGGAATAGAAATGAGAAAGAAGAAGAATTATCCTGCTTTAACCTAATGTTGTTAATCTATATTGCCCATTATAATCTCGAGTGTCCTGCTTAGTGAAGTATGCAATCTGTAGTGCTGGTTCCTGCACAAGCAGTGTATCTAATATAAAGGACTGGCTCAACATCCATCATAATAATTACTGTGTCATAATTTTCTGCCCTTCCTACCTCTGCTGCAAAGAGATAGAATAGGCCTTTCACGTGTTTGAGAATTTTCACTAAAAAATCTTTTTTTTTTTTTTTTTTTCTTTATGAAAATCTGTATTTCTGCCCTATTTATTTTGCAGATTTGACCTGACATAATGAAATATACTTTATCGGGGGTGGAGAAAGTATATTTGAATATCTGAAAAAAAAAAATGCTTATTTCATTTAATATCTGAATTTGGTTGACTGCACTGAAAGGGATCAGTAAGCTTATTGGAAGTTACATTTAAAAAATGCTCCCAACAAAATCTTTCATTCAACCACCCACAGATTCAGTTTGACTCTAGGGTTAAATACAAAAGAGCTCACAGTGGTTAAAATGTTTCTCTGCTTAAAGTCTTTTGTATTGAAGGAGATGTAAGCAATTTTAACAGAAGAATGTGAGCTCTCCCAGGTCTGCGAGGTGACACTGTTTGAAGTTGGTTTGGTCCCACTTCCATGTGTGTGTTTTTGTGGCAGCTTCATGGTTTTATTTTTTATTTTTTTTAATTTACATTGTTATTTCTCATAGCTGTGGAGTAAAGTTTGAAAGCGTGATGTGTGTGAAACCAGCCCAGTCAATGTTCAATAGAGTCTGCAGGGAGGCTGGAAGGAGACCGCTGAGCTGTGCATCTCAAAGGAAGGTTTCCTTCTCCATAGGTGACTTCACCTGTGCCGACAGGATTGTGCAGCACCACCCAGGCATGTCCACCATTTTCGTATTGCACCCAGGCAAGATGTGTCCTTTTGGGCAGCAGAAAGGTAGTGCTGCCCTGTTCCTGTGTGTGTAGCTGATGCCCAGGACTCTCTGGGTTGCTCTCAGTATCTTGGTATTTTGTTATCAATGCGCTTTCCTGCAGCGAGTACCCCGTGTGATTCTTTGATGTTGCTGATAAGTGATGTTTCTGCTCATGTTTCTGAGGTGCTGTCCTCAAAATTAACGAGCTTTGTTACAGATAAGATGCTAGAGGCTGCAAAGCAGTGGTTTATGTCTACTTTTGGGATGCATTGGAGAAGCCCAGACATGAGCTGATGGGACCGTAACCACAGGACACAGGACAGTACCTTCAAAGACCCTAGGCTGTACAAAAATCAGACTATAGCTTTTGGAGATTTAAGAAGGCTTGTATTTTTACATTAATACTTTACTAAGGGAAGTCTGCATAAAGGGCTTTATTACACAAGAAAATAATTTGGTCACTGAAAAGCAATAAAAAGATTTCTTTGTAAATGTACCGTAATAAGTGCTACCGAAGAAAATATAAAGGCTTAGTTCCACAAAGGGATCCACTTGACAGAAAATGTAATTGAGATCAAGACCTGAAGTGACCTGAGTCTACACTCAGGTTTTGTGGCTGTTATTGTTTATACATTTTGTTTTTATTTTTAATTATAGAAATATTTTTTTTTCCTGCCTCCTGATGTTTTACAGATTCCATCTTTTTGATGTGTTATTGTACAGGAAGCAAAGAATAGCTTTGGACTCTACATAGGACAGCCAGTTAGCATGCTCAGTTTTCAAATGGAAAAAGAATAGAGTGATAGCGCTAGATCTTTTCATTAAGTCTGCGTAGATAACTGATAATTTCTTTGACTTTAAGAATTGGCACCTTCCTCATGTTCACACTTTTTTCTTTAATATGCTTTTGTATGCAAGAGCTTTAAAAACAAACCTGCCTACCTACCTTTATACACGTGAGGTTTTTTTTATTAAGAGTGATGACCTGCCTGGGTAGATCCACTTGTATTTTTCTTTCAAATCTGAAAATGTTTGCAGGATGGCTGTGGGGAGGAGCTTGTGCCAGCCTAGACAGCATTCTGTCACTGCACAAAGCATACTTGCTGCAAAACACACAAAAATAGTTTTGTCTTTCATCTCTTTCAGCTACTGGAACCTTAAAAAGTACAAAAAAAAAAAAAAAAAAGATCAAATAGGGATGTGATGTTTAAGTAGATGATGTCTCTTTTAAAGATATAAAAGATGATTAGATTGAATATGAGCCCCAAGGATCTCTGTTGCAGGATGAGCTGCCATCCCACAGTACAACCTGGGAGAGATTTTCTACCGCAGAGGAAAATTCAGCAGCCTCAGTAGCAAATGTTGAGCTCAGCTGCAGCTGGCATTAAGACTAAATTTTTGAACATCTGAATATTGAAAGCCTTTTAAACTCGCCCAATATTATTCTATTACTGGAACAAATCTAACAGTAAATTGAAAAAAAAAATAGGAACCTTCTAAAAAATATGCCTTCCCCATCCATTCTCAGCCTCAGTATTATGTAAAGATGACAGTTATCAGCTATGTAGAAGAGCAGCTATATTAAATGTTAAATAACCTTTAACAGCACCAAATATTTAATCATAAAAAATTAAATTGACAGTGGTGTGGTTCACATAGTATCCCCTCGAAAACCTGACAGCATCATTTCTCATATATATTGATAAGTACAAGACATCCATAAAATCGTAGGCTCTGTAGCCTTCTATTTATGAGAGGCTATCTAAAACTCATTCATTGCAGGTAATATCAGTAAGTCAATTCAGCTTAGTCTGATAGCTCATAACTTTTCAGACTGTTGTATTTACTGAGCCATAGACTATCCTTTCTTCGAGTGTACTTGAGAAAATGACTTGTACTGTAAGACTATTTCTTCTCAAAGTATAATCAAGTACTTTAAAACGGACTCCATAACTGCAAATTCAAAACAGTATTAGACTTTGGTAATAATATAAAAAATATTGCTTTAATAATGCTTTGTAAGTCATACAGAGTATTGGCAGTATTTTTCTGACTCTAGTAACCCACCCAGAAAACTGCCAGTGGGAGTTTGGTGCTGGGCTTAGACATGCTTCAAGGGGTGGCAGAAGCCCCTGTATCGGAGCTAGTAAAGACTCATTTAAAAATGAGAGAAATTGCTCAGCACGTGACATACAGGACTTGAGGGTGGAGAATCAGCATTGCAGGCAGCAGTGGGGATGGCAGACCACCCCATCCCATTGTGGATGTGATAATGCCTGGGCAAATTCAGAGCTCCTAAGCAATAAGAGCAAGTCTGTTGGTTCTGATTGCGTTGACTGTCCCTGTATCAGTTGCTGTCTTGTGGGGCTGACTGTAGAGTATTTTCCTGATACTGCAGGACTGATGAAATATTAATTGTGCTCCTAGAGCAACCCCTTACTGAAGGAGACTTCATGTCTGAGGTTCTGGCAGCACAGCAGAAATGCAGGCAAAACAATTTCACAGGTAAAACTGTCCTGTAAATGCTCTGGTAGTGCTTTACTCAAATTCACTTGGATATTTGGGTTTAGGAAATGGAATCAAAAACCCACAGAAAAACTGCTGTTGACTTTAATGGTCTCCTCGCTCAGGATCAAAGCTGGTATACAGAATTTGCTTGGAAACACTGAATTTAGAGGAGGCTCATAAAAGTACTAGACATTATTCAAGGGAGCCAAATATAGTCACAAGTGCCTTGAACTGAAGCTTAAAACTAAAACAGAAATTGGGCAATGACATTCCCAGCAAGGGTATCTTCCCTTGATTTCCTTCACTGCTCATTCCTCTCATTCACCTGCATTTTCTGGTGCTGTCTGGGGTTAGAGCTAAAACCAAAGAGAGAGGCTGCATTTCCCTTTCTGTTGGAAATGGACAGATTTGCTCAGTAATCACTTCTGTCCATAATTCAAGCAGTGAATTGCTGTTTTGGAGAACTTCAGGGTAGAGAATTGTGTTACCAAGCTGTTTCATTATTTTTAAATTTCTGTTTCACTGCTTTCTGGCTTCTGCTGTTTAGACAGCATCAGCTTTTAGTGCTGAAAACAGTTCCCCTGGAGCCTGGGCTGCATGGGGAGATGCCTTGAGCTACAGGGAGCTGGACTGCCTCTTTTGGGCGGTGTGAGTGAATGGCAGAGTTTGGGACATTGGTGGCAGTGACAAAGGGCTGCTAAGTCCCCAGACTGCTGGGGAATAGAAGCTGGGGCTGAGGGCAAAAGCTGTGTTAAAAGCATTGGGGGACTAGCAGGAGGTAGGTTGAGGGAATAGAGACAGATGGAGAGAGGAAAGACGGAATGTTTTTTGGGGTTCTGTCCAGTGCAGGGTGGGTGTGGAAGCTGGGAAATGAGTACTGGTCTCTCCAGGAAGTCTTAAGTAATTTGGATGTGAGAACAGCACTCAGAAGATGGAGCAGTGCTTTGAGCCACAAACCTGCAGTTCATCAGCCTCAGCCAGAGATGTCTTGGTCTGTGCTTCTCTTGGAAAAGGAAAAGGATTTGGGGTGTGTGTGGGCTTTCATGCAGCATTTCTTGTTCCTGGGATGAAAGTGCTGGTAATAGCAAATTTTTTCCCTGAAAACAGAGGCATTTACAACAGTGTGTCAACCTTGGCTGGCTGAGCTGTGTGTGGCATACTGGTTTAGCTGTCCGTCACACCATGGGTTGTCACAGGGCCCCACAGATGATGTCCCTGGAGGCCCTGTGGGCGTCCCTTCACCCAGGTGGGTTTCCACTCCTGTGACTGCCTGAGGGCCCTGCTGCGGCCCGTACAGGAGCCCATGGCTGATGTCTGTGCTGTGGAGTCCAAACGAGGAGGGGAGTTCCAACATTTGGATATGTTTTTGTCTTAATTCGGCATAAAATGCAAATTTAGAAACTTTTCTACTGCCATGTTTTGGATTTAGAACAGTGGCATAACATAAGTGCACATGGTAACTGTATATAATAAACCTGAGTTCTCGTATCATGCTCGTCATGATCTTAAAATACTTTGCCAAAGAGAAAGCCTGCTGACTCTATCTCCATTTTATAGATGTAGAAATGAAGGCAAAGAGAGATGAATCGATTTAACCTGCAGATAAATTGATTTATTGAGACTGAGCTAAAAATGGTCACAGTCCAACCGTTTCTGCAAATCTGATAGAACAGTACACCAGGCGAGCAAGAATCAGGTGTTTGCTTAACGCTTCCCCCAACCATATTGAGATGTTTGCCTTTCCCTGGGACAGGGATGTCACTTGCTGACAGCTCTGGTCACACATGCAGGTGTCTCTCGCAGCTGCCCTGAGTCTGTGGTGGCTTGTGCTGGATATTGCTTTGCAACAGCCTCCCCTCTTGCTGATCTGGTAGCTCTCGTGCTTGCACGCAGGCTTTCTGTTTCAGAGTAAGCTGCCTTTTGGGTTGCAGCTGCTCTCTGTGCTGTGTGGTTGGTGCATGGCCAGCTTCGAGTGGAGCTCAGCCAGGGCACGCTGCTAACATTGCTGCAGAAGTGCAAAGTGTTTGGAGATCTCTCCTGACCAAAGGGGTTGAGATCTTGTTTTCCGTCCTCTGAACGGCTGTAGCTGTGGCAACACCAACATCCTTGGTCAGGGCAGGCTCAGGCAGAGCTGTCATCTAGGTTGACATGCTGAGACCTGGCTTCGTCTCGGCGTACAAATCAACCTTTTGCTGTAACAGGTCAGTGGAAGTGAGAGATGTTTGGATTAGAGCTGACTGACTTTGGGAGAAAATACTATTGTTGACAACTGCAGATTTGTTAGAATGAGCGCAGGTTGGAGGGCTGTGCTTGGTTCAATAAGGGCCTCACCAGGGAGAGGCTACATGGAACTCCTGCTCACAGCCGATGCTCTGGCAGGTGAGCATAGCCCTGAATGGTAAACATCAAAACTTTTGGAATTTAAGGTATCTGCAGCAGTTTGCTGATAAACTTAATTAACTACAAAATGCCTGCTGATCTTACTGGTGGGACTGGGAACTGCTTCCTGGATCTTGACAATACGTATAGTGAGAGTATGAAGAAAAAGTTGCTTTGTGCTGTTCATGGGGTAAAGTATTTCTGTGTCCTGAAATCATCCTTTCCATTTGAACACAGTCCTTCTGCACAGTTCACCTTGGTGCTGTTTGTGTTTCTGCAGCATCCATGTTCTAAGCAATAAAAGGATTAATTGTTTTCCAAGCTGGTAGTACATCTTTTAACATATGTGGTATGCAGGAGGCAGGCAATAAATAACTAAAAGAAGCCTACAGTGCAGTGGCTCCTGCTGAGGATTTTACTGAGCATATAGAGAAATTGATTCTGTTAAACTTCGCTTGCTGGAGTGGAAAGTTAAAGAAGAGAGAAAAAATGCTAAGGAATAGAGTGGTGCACAGGTCTGTCATTTTCATTTTAGGATTCTCTCTATAAAATGTGCACATCAGAGGCTTGGAAAGGCTTCCTAAGGAAAAGGAGCTTTGGTACAATGTCTCAGGGGCAGAGGGAACTACAGCATTTGACATGCTGTTTAAAAGGCTGAGGGAAATGCTTTAAGGAAAGAATTGCTGTCTGTTCCAGACCCTGGTTCAGGATTCGTGGTGCAGCCTTCCCAGGCAGCACTTCTGATGGAATCAGTGGGATGCCAAACTGAAAATGAGATGTCTGCAGGCTGTGAAATTTGGCCCTGTCTAGACTGAGGCTCTGTTCTGGAGCCTGGCAGCATCTGGACAGATGGCTGTCCCCATGGACACCGCAGCATCTCCAGCAATGCCCTGGCAGTCTCTGGGAAAATCCCCTGACTTTTCACAGAGGAGAATGAGTGAGAGGACCAGAAAGGTCCTTAATGGCTAGAAAATCAATTAATCAAAGGACTAATCTTTCAGTTGTTTCTTTCCAAGGGAACTCCCTCTTCCTTCCTTAACGACAGCTGCTATAACAGGCTTTTTTCCAATATGTAGTTCTCCACATGCCCCTCATTGCTCTAAAGAGAGACCTCTGCATGGTATGGAGTTCAATTCACAGAGTAAGTGCCAGAAGCCTGGCTGGACACCTGCAGGTGTATTTTAAGGACATATATTGAATTATTCTCATCCCGAGACATTCTAAATAGGGAGAACTATTTTGTTGTTTTCTCTTACTGTGCTTTTAAAGCAGGCGATAATAGCAGTCACTCACAGCTATGACATGCTGCTGGAGCTGCCAGAAGAGGACTTTTTTTTTCTTTCTTTCTTTATTCCTTTTTTTTTTTTTTTTTTTTCTCTGAACTAAAAAGCAGTGAACTAGATCTGCTACAAGCAGGTCTATAATTTGCTGTTCTCACATGACAGGTCCACTTGATTTCCTGGGGCCCATTCCCAATCCTAGGATCGAAGGAGTGCCCTTTCGATGTTCTCCCTTCCTCCTCTTCCCCAAGACATTGGTTTGCAGTCACTGCACTTAAGTTTGTAGCTTATCAGATGGAGAGAATGGCCCTGAGGACGGTGCTGTGCTGGGGAGAGGCTCTGCTGATCACAGCAGTGTGTTCCCAGCTTCCAGGCCCAAGCGGATCCACACCCAGCCAGTATGGGCAGAGCAGTGTGCATCTGCCTGCACCTCTCTGTGCAGGCGCACCCTTAATCTCCCCTTGTCTTGGTTCTGTCAGAGGGGGCTAATAGCTCACTGCATCATGGACACAGTATGGGATAAAAAACTATTAATCATTGCACAGTGCTGAGACAGATGGGTTTCATTCCCAGGATAAGTACATACACCATGATCATCCTCTAAAGCGAACATTAACACTTTGGTAGCTGTGATTTACATCATTCCTGAAACTACAGTTGCATGGTGGTAGAGAAGGGCTTCTCACCTATTCAGTGTTTAATTTGGGAGATACAATTCAATCACAAAGTGATCTGTTCTGAAGTGCAAAAGCTGAAGGACTTGCATTGTTTAGTTTGCAATACAAGAACAGGAAGGATTTATGTTAAAAATAAAGTCTCTGAATGGACAGGCAGTCAGAGAGATCCCTTCAAATGCAGAAAGGCTTGGCCACCTTAATTTTCAATCTTTCTAATGTCTAGGAAAATCTTGCCCTAGCTACAGAACTTACTGGCAAATTGTGTCTCACATTCAGCAGGAAGAGATTTATCTTGGAAAGGTATTAAAAGCTTCTGTTACACAGTTGTCATCTGGGAAGATACAGTATTGATTGATCCTGGAGTTTCATTTGATTGGTTGCATTGGTGATTACAGTATTGATTCGTCTCACATGCTGTGTTTGTTCCGTGCACTGCTCTGTTGCAGCAAGAATTAGTCCTACCAGCAGCTTGCTGCATGTTTTTTTTTCCTTTTTTTTTTTTTTTTTTTTTTTTTTTTGTGAGAAGAATTGGGCAGAATTCATTTTTCACTAGACGGAGTCTTACAGAGTAATTAACTGAAAGGAGGCTGGCGAGAATTACTGAATTACCCAGGGAACGCAGCACAGCCAGAGTTTTTTTCAGGCATGTGTAAATAAAGAAATTTGCATTCTCCAAATATTTAAACCAAATATTGTATTCAAAGGGAAGTGTGTAATTTGAAAAAGTACAGAAACATAATAAGAGCTGCAAGCAGTTTCAAAACCTCACTGCCACAGCTAAGGCAGAAGAAAGATTGCAGTATGGCTGCTGAGCTGCCCCTTGAAATGCTGTGGTGAAGGAGGAAGAGGATGATGACTGCAGCCTCCTGTCAGCTCAGACTATGGTCTTAGATTTGCTAAATGGCTTGTTTTGCTTTGGCTTCATCTGCCCCTATCAGTGCTGTTGCCTTGGGCCAGAAGAGGTGATGTTTGTGGGGATGTACAGAGGAGCTGGTCTGAAACCAGGAGTCATTCTCTTCTAATCATGTAACTGAACACAAATGAATCCAAATGAAGCCTCCACCACTGCAAGGTCCTGAGTATTTCCTCAAAATCTTGTGAATTGTCTCTCTAATGACTGTCTATCTTCCCAAAAGGGAGGGTTCCCCTTCCCATGGCCAGCGAGACTGACATGCAATTAGACACCATGATAGGCTTCTCCAGAAGAAAAGTTTTGAACATGAATTTTAAATGCTTGCTCTTAGTCATGTCATCCCATCTGGTATGAGAAACTAATTAAAAAAAGTGAGACATTTCAAGGCCTACATGTGTAATTTGGAAAGAAATAAATGTACTTAGAATGTGAAATAATGTCGCATGGTGTTGCTGTTGCACTGAACCAAATTTTCATCAGTTCAGGATACCAGAGTTAATTGCTAGTTGAAATACTCCAGAGCAGGACTATAGTCCTTTTTTCTCTCTCTCTCTTTTTTTTTTTTTTTTTTTTTTCCTTCCCCCATTGGTAAAACTGAAGAAAGGTGAAAATGGCTCATTTGCTTGACTTTCTCCTGACTGGAAAGAATTAAGAAAGAGCAAAGCAGTGAGAGCCTTAGAGGTGAAATTCAGACTTCAAATAAGCCTATCTCCAGTAAAGTAGAAAAAGGTAAACAAAGCAGTAAGGGAACGTGCTCACTTTCAGTGCTAAAATTGGGTGTGTGCGCATGTGTACACACACGTGTTGGGGTGCAGGAAGGGGTTAAAAATGTCTAGAGTTCAGCAAAATGAAAAAAGATGTTAAAGCACTTTCTTTCCCTTAACAGTGGATGAGATGAATGGGACAATAATTCAATTGCTGTTTTTCTTTGCAAACATGTCTGTGGGACAAATCCTCAATTCAAACAATCATGCCTTTTTCACAGGGATTAATCTTAAATTTAATACATAATTTATAATTATCAGCCCACCAATAGTATTTTTATGTCTTTGGTGTTCAAAATATAATGCTTTCTGTGAATTTTTAAAGTAGTCATAATATAAATTCATAATGAAGATTGTTAACATCAATAAAGGGCTACTTGCTTCTCTGTTCTACTAATTCTGGTTAGCAGAGGACTGGGATGAAGGAGTTTTTTTAACACTGGAGGCATTGCTAGAGAGTCGTGGGCAATTTCCTGCTGTCTGCCAAGGACGGAAACAGAACTCATTAGTGGTGTCCTGTTCCCCCCCCCCCCCCTTTTTTTTTTTCCATTTTTTTTTTTGCCACAAATATGTGATATTTTGCTGAAAAAGTAAAATTGAAAATTGACATCGAGTGTTCCGACATTAGTTAAGAAAAAAAAAAAACAAAAACTTGAATTGTGATTGGCTATCTGAGAAAAATGCAAAAAGACATTAGAGAAGCAGGAACCATTAATGAAAATTCTAGTTTTTAAAAGCCCTACTTTTTTTTAGTGAAAATTTTCCACTGAGCTTATTGGTCAAACATGGCATGGCACTGAGTGGTGGCTGAGCTGGGCACCCTGAAAGCTTCAGCACCATTGCCTCATAGCATTTGACTGGGGGCTGTCCTGGCACTGGTACCTGGAGAGGACCTGGATGGTCACAGCTGCTCTTCCATGCAGATTATCTACTTTCCTGCAGTCTTCAGAGCATCCTAGTCTAATATGCAAATGCTCACCCCTGCAATCTGCCTATAGATAAAACTATACAGATTGTATCCCTAGGTAGGGCTTGTATAGAAGAAGGAAAAAGTCTCATAATCTCTACATAAACTTATTTGCTGCAGAATAGCTTTTGCGTACCTCAGTGCACATCTCCTTTGCTTGAAATATATCGACTATCTAAACAGTTGCATGTTCAGTCACCCAACTGGCAGGACAAATGCCCAATTTATGGACAGATGTGGGTATTGCATCTGGGTATCCTTGAAAACACGCTTCATCAGAGAGAGCTTTTATTGTTCTGAGAAAGTAACTGCATTTTAATGAAGGTCACCCCTATGGAAGGTAAAACTGCTGTGCAGCATCTCTCCAACTCAGAAATCAATTCATATTGCTGCTTTCCAGGGCAACTACAACTTTGGTTTGAAATCCATTCTCCAAATCTTTCAATCAAACTTTGCAGATCATTATAATACATAGAGATCTGCTACGCCATGACTGTATGATCATTAAATTGGGGAAAAAACTGCTACTGTGCATATGTTGACAACCAATTTATTCATTGCAAAATAGCGAAGCATTGAGTATCCATTCGGTGTCAGTTGGAGGGCACTGTGCTATATTTGTTGCCATCATCATTATAAGGGTTACAAATGATCTACCTGGAGCTCAGCATATATCTTCTAGGATGAAGTGTCAACACAAAGATAATAGGGGTGAATTTAGAGTACAGCTTTAGGTGTACGTTTGCCGCTTTGCACTGCAAGTCAATAGATGTTGGTTGGAAAGAGAGTAAAAAGAAAGCCAAGGAAGAAAAGTTCAATTCAGTAACCTTACTTTAGGCATTTTTGTTCGGCAACTGATTGCTTACGCTGCCCAACACTGACAGCAGCTAAGTACAGTAAAAATGATCTTCTTTTGAAGATTTTTTTTGTCCTAATCTTCCTTTGTGTAGTTGTCATGAGGAAGTACATGGAAGGAATAATCAGGAGACCAGATGGCATTTTGAATAGTGGGTCTATTCAGACATTTTCAAATCCCTAATTGGTCATTGGTTTTAAATGTTAATATGCTTCACTAGTAAATCATTTCTATTCTCTCTTTTTGATGTTTGCAAAGAATAATGAAAGAAATAGATATATTGCTAACTGTGGTACCCAAAAATCAGCATTCAAGCAATGTTGCGAAGTGGTGACTGAACTTTAGCAAATATGAATAGGATGATGGTCATTCAAACTGATTAACTAGTGACAGGCTGAAAAGAAATGTGGGGTCATATTTTGTGTTGGTGTAAGCTGGCAAAAGTATAATGACTTGGGTGGAATTATGCTGATTAATATCAGCAGAAAATGTAGTTTGATGTCTATAGTTACATCCTTGTTTCATACAGCATTTTTTGCCTGGAGGAGAAAGCTTCAGGAGTTTCTCAAGCAGTACAACAGGAGGCAGGTTGTACAAATGGATTTAGATCAAAGAAATATACCTGAACTTTCATTAGACGTGTGATATTAGCTGGTGGATGAAATGCTGCACCGTGTGACTTTTAGCTCACTTAAAATACTGGCTTAAGTAGGAAGTCATGGTGAGAAACAACTTTAAAGAAGGCAAGTCAGGATGCATTCCTAAAAAGAGCTCCCTTGCTACCTTATGATATGATGATAGGTTACGTGATGGTAGCCATCTGGTTCATCCAGGTTAAAAATATTATGGGTGGTGGAGGAAGAGACATTATCTACAGAGCAGGACACAGGTCTGGCTGAGATACAGCATTTCTGCTAGAAATGAAGTTGCAGACATGAAGCTGTGCTCCACTGGAAAGATAAAAGTGAGGAAGCAAAAGGAAGCCAACCACAGGATGACAAGGGAACTCAGGCTTGCATTGCTGAAGGAACTTGCTTAGAGTTTCTCTTTCTTTCTGGGAATATATTTTTGGGGAACTTTTTGGTGAAATGTTTCTGTGCCCTGTTGTAACCTGGATTCTCACTTACAATATCTTTCTTTCATATTTTTTATCTTTTACTTATCAGTGTTTTCCCTGAGAATAACTACTTGAAGACTTAAATGGAAACCATCTGTAAAGAAACATTTGGTAAGGTTTCTGCCTACAGACATTATGAGGCACAAAAGAAGGAAATAGAGAAAGAGAAGGAAGGAATTGAAAAAGGAGCAGGGGCTATATACAAAGGTACAGAGTGGAGAAGGTCTGCATTGGTGCTGCTTATAGAGTGGCTTTCTGACCACGTGATGGCTTAAGAGTCAAAGCAAATACCAAATATCAGCTTGGTAGCTGCAGATCTAAAGTTGATACCCATGCCCTTACTGCCAGCATTTGGCATGGAGAAATACCTGCAGCACCTCCAGGAAGGATGGTGGGCACTGACATTACTCTAAATAAGGCAGGTAAAAGGAATAGCATTAATACAGTTCTGAGGAGAGGCAGCAGATCCAGAATTAAGCTACGGTTTATAGCACAGGAAAAGCAAGGGAGGGGAACACCAGATAAGGGTCTGTCAGACTTCTTTGAATGTCCATCACTGAGGACCCTGACTATGAGCTAGTCAAGACATACCGGCAACAGCAAAGTCCGTGGTGGGCTTCAGAGAAGCTTTGGCACCAGTGAACATCAGACAGCTGGGCTTTCTTGAGAGGGGTATCAGTGGTGGATGCAGTAAAGGGGAGATGGCCATCTAGGAGCTGCTGCCTGCACAGCACAGAAATTAAAGCTTTGTAAGCACTTGCATTTTTCAGTTTCTTCAGCAAGCAATTCTTGTTTTGTGCCGGCCACAACAATCTCCAGTCAACTGGTGCCAACGTGTGCGGAGCACGTCAGTGTCTGGATTTAACACTTCTACAATTTAAAATGCTACTATGTATGTGAGTCAACACTATAATGCCTTAAAGAAGCAAAAAGCTGGTGTATGTACTTGTTAAAGCATCTTGTTTCAGACACATTTGGAACAACAGGGGTTCTTTGCACTTTTCATGAAGCGATTGACAAAATAGGATCAAGCTATACCAAGAAACAGCATCAGCTCCAAAAAAAAACATCACCACTATATGTGGAGCACAGATGGTGCTTTTGGTACTCGATATTATAGCTGTTTTTAAGTTGATTGGAGAAAAATATGGATTTTTAAATCTTACACCTGCATTCTGAGAGGAAGCATATGTAGAGACTTGCTGAATCCCTTGGTGTATTCTGAGTGGATATTTGCACGCTCGGAGTTGACGTTTGCCATTCTCCCTTACAATGAACAGTATTTAATTCTGGAATGGTTCTGCTGAAATCAGACAAAAACACAGGGGAAGATGAAAAGGACATAAGGTTTCTGTCCTGTGTATTAATGATCTGGTTACAGATATGAAAAGCATGTACACATTTGTCTTTTATGAACACTGTGCTCGTGGACGCACATACACCCAAATGTGCATGGTGACTGCTTTTTATTTTTTTTGCAAAGAGACAGTGAAACAGTGAGGTAGTAGGCACGTAGCAGGGTAAACAGAGCAGCTTACAGGGATTAGATCAGAAGAACTCCTAAGAATGTCTTCTCTGCAAGAGTAACAGATCAAAGCTAGCTGAATGTTTAAATACGACTTCATGCAAATGTTGAAGTTTTTGTCCCATCACTGCCTTTGTGCCTTGTGTCAGTGCTTTCCATGATGCTGAGCCTAACTGGTCCCTTACCTCTTTTTCTGCAATCATGCCACGTGTGTTTTCCTTTGCTGTTACTATGGAAGCTGTGTCCCCAGTTTGTTGCTGGTACTTTTGGAATTATTTTGTGGTAAAATTATTTTATTGGAGTTATTTGGAATTATGGAATTATAATGTTGATTTTTTGGTCATCCTTTTAGTTATATTTATTTTTCCTGTTTCCAGACTGCTTTCTCTAGGATGCTCAGATAGCTAAGCTATCTTAGAGCAGGGTTTATCTCTCAGACCTGCCACAAAATTTTGCTTCCAGGTGGAGTAAAACATCACTTCTGTAACTAGCAGGAGTGCTGCAGGAGTAAACTCACTGAAGCTTGTGACCCTGTGATGTTGAGAATTGTGGGAGCACACAGGCCCACAGGTAGGTTGCTCACTGGAGTCCTGTATGTGTGGATGTTTTTTCCCATTCTTTGGTATTCTTGCTGTGATCTTTCTGCAGCATTTGAAGAACACAATTTCTCTCTCACAGCTAGTCCTCCTCAACCATGCGTGTTATGTGGAGGATGCATTTTTTAAAACTTTAATATTAATACATAAAATACATACTTAATATTAATATTAGTACATTAATAATAATAATATATATAATAATTTAAAAATCCTTATTCTCGGGTACATCGGGTGAGCTGGCTTCAAATACCAACAAGATGATGCAAAAGAGTTGAAAATCTTTCTTCTACCGTTAAGTGTGAGAAGTGCAGTTTTCAGTCTTCCCTCTCATGAATGCAGTGGGAAACCAAAGCAGATTTTTCTTGTCAAGTTTTTACCTGCTTTGTGAGCTTTTAGATGGCTTTTGGATGCTGGGAGCTAAAGGGCAGAAATATCAAATAGCAGCTCTTCCCATGTGCTGGAGTGTCATATCTTTCCACCTTGGAGTGTGCAGTCTGTAGGCAGGGTGTTTGCATAGCAAGTGCCATGTCAAGTCAAGGTTAAAACAGGATTATTTATTCCTTTTTTTCAACTTGGGATAAAAGTACAGGGCACAGAGTATGGAAATAGCATTTGAAACAGCTGAGTTCAATTACCTTCTCAAATAATTGTCAGCAACATGCAGTTGCTTTTGAGGTGCAATGTATTACTTACAGGGAAAGCTGACCTTGGACATACTCACACGGCCCTCTGATTTCAATGCACAGCTTTTCAGGCAGAATGTAAATCCCACTGAGGGTCAGATTCAGGCTGCTGAACAGCAGCTTCAGTCAGTTAAAGGCCAGATCCAACCAACGAATCAGACATCTTGCCATGGGCATCTCGAAAAACCGGCTTGCACCAAGCATGCCTGCGTGGAGCTTGCTGCTGTATTTTAGCTTCTGTGTGCTGGTCATGACCATATAAACCCTGGGGAGATGGCAGCCTGGCTCTGCTTATCCCCCAAGCCAAGGTCTGTGTGAGGGCAGTGAATGTTTGCAGGCATTGGGTAGCTCTGCGAGAAACCAGCTGCAAATATCTGCTGACTTTGGCTGTGCCTCCTGCATCTAGGGGAGCATGGCTGCAGGACCCCTTGTTAGCACAACTGCAGAGGCATCTCTTTCCTGCGAGTTTACCTCCCAGCCTCAGAATTGAACTTCTCTATTTTTTTCTTGCCAAGGCCAACTTTTAAACTTCCCTGCTGTGTGTTCCAAGTGGGAGGAGCTGTGGCAAAAGAAGCTGCTTTGATTTAAGTGAGTGAGGGGGCAGTGCTACTCTGTCTGCCTGATTATTTATCTCCCTAGTTACACACAGCACTTGCTTTCTCTGGAGTGATTCAAGCATATCATAACCTCTTGCTTTAGCTCCTTTATCATAGCGGTTTGCTGCTTGAGCTCAGTCAGAAATCTGTCTTGGCCTCTGCAGAGTAGAGGATGTCATCTAGTTTTATTGGGCTCCGATGTGCCTCCCCCATGTTTTTTCAAGTTTCCCATCTATCATGTGGAAGACTCTGAGAACTGTACTGGATGCTTCTGGGCTGGGCAGAATAGGCTCTAACAGCATTAAAAGCCTCCCTCAAATGTCAGCTAGAGATAAATGGGTATGAGGACAGGTGCTCAGGAAGCCTTGCTGAGCATGGAGCATGCCGTCTCTGGGAATGCAAACAGCATCTCGCTGTGCTCAGGGATTCTCAGAGAGATTTTTACCAAAACATCCATTGATTTCAGCATGAGCAGCAGCAGACTCATGGCTTTTCTCCAGCCCCCTGCTCTGCTCTGGATGATTCACACATACAAACACCAGAAGTGATGCCTAAGAGATCTAAGCTGAGTTTCTGGGTCAGTGGAAATCCTGAACTGAGTATGCCATCTGAATTTTGCATTAATACAATGAAGCCTATTTTTTTTTCTGTCCTGCTCAGGCACAAGTACATCTCCCACACCTACATCTCAATAGTCCACAACATTTTATTTTATTTTATTTTTTGCCACATATGGGAGATACGCCTCCTCATCACCTACTCTGGGTAAATTTGGGATTGTCTGAAGGAATGTGGGAGACAGTATATCCTGGATGGTCTTGTCAGACATGATTCTTAATGAGACTGGCTCATGTGCTAGGCAGAAGAAAAAAACACATCATCTAGACTGTGGCTGAGTATTTGGGAATAATTGAATGACATAAAGAGGGGAGGGGAGAATCATCTGGCAGTATAGTTTATCATAGGTGTCTCAGGAATTATTTGTTGCACTCTGAAGTGCTTTGTGGCCACAGAATTTCTTTTCATTGGGCAGGAAGAAGATCCATGTGCTCCAACATGTTACAGTTGGTCCTGAGTTTGGGATTTGCATTCCCAGCTCTGTGAGAATATTTCTTCTGGAAACACAGCACTTATATTTGGGGGCTGAGGACAAAGTGGTATTTAGGCATTTAAGTCCTTTTAAAGTCAGTGGAAGCTGGATGTCAAAATGGGGATAGTGGCTTCACAAGTTCCTGATAAAGACAGATACACTGAAGACTGAGGCAGTTATGTACAAGGGTAATGAAATAATAATAGGTACATGAAGAGGCCTTGAGAGCAACCTTCAGGTCTGTAGGAGCCTGAATGTGAAGCATCAACTTCCCCTTCCCTGCAGCATGTGAGCAAGAGAATAATAAATTCAATATAATGGCTTTTCAGAAGATTGTAAAAGTTTGAAGTTGAAGGCATGAAAAGGCAGACTGTGTACTTCTCAAATTGCTAGATTAAAGGACCTTGAATAGAGCATCTTGTAGGTTTGGATTTGCCAAGGACATTCTGATTCTCCTGTTGGAAGGTGTCGAGCCAGGGCAAGTTTTGGAGACTTAGTTTGCATAAAAGAGCATGCATGTGTGTGTTTATGTGTGCATAAAGAGGGAAAGGTGGCAGAAAGAGGTGGTAAGTAGCTGGGGCCTATTTCTTGTGGCAATTCCTTCCAGAAGCAATGTACTCAGAGCTGGGTTTTCACTTTACAGATCCTGAGCTGAGGGTTTCTCCCTCTTTGAGTATCTCAAACTTTAGGGAGAAGAATTGATTTAATTTCATCTCGTCTGATCCTGATTAATGAAAAGTCATTTCTGCTAGTTCTGGGCAGAAAAAAATAATCTTTGTCTATTTTGTAACCTTGCAGATATATGTAGGTGCATGGCAGGAAGTTCTATAATTCTAGAAATTATGACAAGGCATCCATAAAGATGAAGCTGAAACCCTATGCAGCAGCATTGTAGCTTAAAGGAGCATTATTTAATACCTATTAATGGAACTGCTGAAGCATAAACACTCTCAGCTCAAACAGATATTGTTAACTCTGTGCTAGCAGTCTCGGAGTGGGATGGCAGGTACTTCACTGTTGCCAGGCAGGATGCTCTTCCCTCTGTCCAGTACAGGGTTAGTGTCCATTCAGCATGAGGGCGAGCTCATAGGGAGGAGGAATTACAGGAGCACGTGGGCAGGCAGCAGCCCTACCAGGAGGTAGGAACCCTTTTACAAGCTCAGCCTTGATGTCCCTGTGCCATAGAGACACTGCACTTGTGGCTGGTTGTACCACAGATGTTTCCAGGATGGTTTTTTGTCATCATGTTTAGTAGGGAGGGATTTCAGCCTCCTTGTGGGGGCATTCTTTCCTTTTTATTCTAGTTTCATCCTGCTTACCTACATGTTCCAACAATACTGGGCACAGCTCCTGTACATCATGGGACTGGCATATAATTACTTCTTAAAAGGAGAAACAATTCGTGTTGGATAATTTGCTTGTAAGTTTGAGTAGTTATGGAACTCAAGAATATCTTATTTTTTTTGGCCTTTCTTTGAAACAAAGGATTACAACAAATATAAAAGTTGAATTTCCTGGTCAATAACATGATTCCTGAAGTTAGGGCTTAAGAACAATTGTTTTCATGAAATTGATAATAAATGAGAACAAGTAGTTTTACAATCCATTTGCTTCTCGGACATGCCTACACAAGAAATGTAGTCAAGTTGTTCTGGAGCCTGGTTTAATTAAAATTGGTACAACCCCTCCTGTGCGGACTCTAGGCTAGGTTTGTGTTGTGATGTGAAGTGTGATTCCTGGCATGTGCAGACAGCCCACAGATTGCTAATTAGAATAAGAGGTGAATGAGCCTCAGGTTGAGTTTTTGCCACATAGTATCTAAGCACAAGCTTGTATGGCACGCAGCAACACCTATGCTGGCCTCTGCCTGCCAAACCAGTCATTTAAATGTAAGTGTCATGCTTCAATGATCTTTAAGAAGGACTGACGTAAAAGCAGCGTCAAAGAGCAGCAAAAATATGATGATCATGGAATCAGGGCTTGTAGGGCCAGACCTTCACCTCTGTTGGTGGCAGCTTGTGCAGAGTTGCTGCAGCCAAATAGGAACCTTGTGTTTTTCCACAGTGGAACTCTGGAAAACTAAAGAGATGCTTTGCCTTCCTCCCACTGCCATGTAGTCCTAAAGGACTGCTCTGGAGCTTGGCTCAGCAGAGCAGGATGCTGGCTCTGGTAACACCCAAGACTCAGATTGCCCCTTTTCAGGCTGGGAAGTCCCTTCCACATCTCCAGGGGATTGTCAGAGGAAGCAAGAGCTTGTCGGCATGATAAGGGGCTGGATCTGAGTGTTGTGCTCTTGTTTTCTCCAGGGATGAGCTGCCTCCGTCTAGTACTGGAGCACTTGGGATCAAAGCTTCCCTTACACAGCCTGATGCCTGAGCCTGTTCAACAAAGCGTGAGGATGGTTTCTGGCTCATCTGTTCATTCAAGCTTTTAATTAGTTACCAGCTATCCTCATGGTGAGGAGTTGACGCCTGATGTTATTGAGGTACTTATTCAAGCGTTCGTATTTATGCAAACGCATTCTTTTTATATCGGATTTTGGGCAATCATAAGCCGTGGTAAGGAATTAAACGACATGTAAAGAAGAAATGTGACCCATTGATCAAAGATGCGCTGGCCCACCAGTGAACAGTCTATCCAGGATGTGAAATGGCTGGTCCCCAGAGACGCCCATTCAAAAAAGAACTGATGCTTGCATTTTCCAGCTTCTATATGCAGAATCCCAAGCGGTTATACAACGCGCACACATGACTTGAGCTGCAAACACACATTGCTGCAGTCCTTACGCTGGTCCTATTTTTGAGTTAGTGTAAAACCTGTCCTGGATGCGTATGCGCACTGCTTGACTACTTGCAAAGAACTGGGCTGTTAGCCCATAGACAGAGGAGGGTATGTCACGCTACACAGAAAAAGAGGTCCTTAGCAAAACCACAGGACACAGAAGCACTCAGCAGCTCTTACCTGCTCCCCGCTGCAGTGATTCTGCAGTTGCCATTGCTGCACATTCATAAAAGAGGACAGAGCATGACCAAATAAACAAACTCAAACCAGACTCTAAGATGTAATCAAAGAATGTATTTTAACTAGAGAGTTCAGACAAAGATAAGGGGCATGTAAGACGATCTATTTTTCCCTTTAAACTTGTCACATGCAAGGGAGCAGATCTTCCTATAATGTAAATCAGCATAGCTACACAGTCTGGAGGGAACAATTGTAATTTATCCTGCCTGAAGGCCTGCACAGAAGGTGCTTGAAGTTTCTCGCAATTCATTGGAGACTTGTGACATTGAGAGCAGGCATTTGAGCTCCACTGTCTTCTGGAGCGATTTGCAGTGTAGGCAACTTATAATTACAAACACTTGATAAATCTTCTTCAGAGAAACTGGGGAGTTTGGTAGGATGCTTGAGTCAGTCGTGACCGATTTTACTTCCTGTAAGAAAGCTGTGCTTCTGCAATTTTGATCTCAGCACAAAAGCATCGCTCAGCAATACTGTGGAAGAGGTTCTGAGGGTTCAGCCAAGCTTCAAAATATTTCAAGGATCTTCTTTGTCTTGTGGAGATCAGTGGGTTCCTTTCCTGCCAAGCTGAAAAGCCTGGGGGAAACAAAAGGAACCTGTTTCAAGCCATTTTTGTGAGAACAATGCCTCTCCCCAACACCTTATGCAGCTGGTAAATACCATTCCTTTATCAGGTACCTAATCTTTTTTAGCAATGTTCTACCACCTACACCTGACCACCAACTTTCCACTCTGTTTGCCTTGGCTGACATTTATATAACAAAGAGCTGCTAACTGTTCTTTTATCTGCACAAGAAAGTCGAGCACAGGAGGAGACAAATATGATGGGCACCATACGGCAGCACAGAGCTTCACTGCTCCCTGTATATCCAGACTCTCTAATGGTTATATTGAGCCATTGCTCAGAAAAAAAAAATGCTGCTGGTTGCCTGGAATGATTTAACTCTCATGTTCCTGGTTAAAAAAAAAATAATAATAAAAAAAATGCTGTTATATACCAAGTCCTTTCTCTGCTGGATGTCTTATTATTGTTAAAAATTTCAAACTACTGTGATAAAAGGAAAGAGGGATTTGGGCATGGGCTTTTCTGTCAGGCTTATCTAGATCTCATTTGTATTGCCCTGTGATTAACAACCGATGTGCAAGGGAATGGAGCTGATAGCAAGGTGAGGGTCAGGCAAGGAAGAGATTTTCTCCAGTTATGAGTGGGGACTTCTGGGTCTGAACATGAAGGTGAAAGAGGAAGAAGAGAAGGTCCTGCTTGCAGAGCTAGCAAGTGAGTAGGGTCTTGCTTGGTCTTTCCTTGCATCTTCGGAGTCTGGATATCCTAGGCAGCAACATAAAAATGCATCTTGCTGGTTGGTGTGCAACACAGGATATTACTGTGGATGCAGTTTGACTGTGCTCTGCTGTTCTGCTGGTTGGCCTATGTGAATTCTTGCATTAACAGCCATGGAGACTCAGAGCCTTGCTGTCCTGTGTAATTGAGAATCACATTGTGTAAAGGTATTGTGGTCATTTCTCACTTGATGTCTGATAGTGCTGGAATATGGCATTTTGTTAGAGTTCCTGTGATCTGCCAGCTTCAACGAGCTGAAGAATTTAAAGCAGGTCAGCAAAGACTGCTCTCCCTCTGGGGACAGAGCTGCCCTGAGAACCAGTTGACAGTGAATATTTTAGACTGTGACTTGAATATCTTCAGAAGCATTGGTGTTTTAACTGGGCCTCTAGTCTGGAAAGTGGTCAATAAGATTACCTCACCTTGTTCTCTTGTGATGCAGAACAAGACTTCATAATGATACGTCCATGCCTATTAGAGCTGATGTTTATTGAAGACGAGTACAATTTCGCTAAGAGGTTGTTAGAGTAAAATGCATAAAGAAAAAAATTATACTTCAAACAATAACAAGATCCCAGAATTACCTTGAACTGTGCAATTGAGATTCTCACCGGCTGTCAGATCATCTCTGCACAAGACTGAACTGCTGACATTTGTTTAATTACAATGTATTTATGAAATGAGGCAACATTCCTAATCACTCGTGCATGCTTACATTATGTCTTTTGTACAATGTGTCTACTCAGTATGAATTAATTCTCATTAAAATGATGAGAAAATGATATATTTTGCAACCATAGGACACAAAGATCACCCTGTACTTTAAGCTTATATAGAATTTTGGAGTCCTCACATTTTCCTGGTAAAAACTAAAAAATAAAATGTTGCCAAGTAAAAGCAGTCTTTCTGGGAAGAAGAAAGACTGTGAGATGGTTGTTCAGCTAAGATAATGCCATTTCAGTGAGGTCAAGATTTTCTTAACAGTAGCAAGTAAACTTCTCCCGGTGATTGTATTTAAAGGTTGTTTTAGGATTTCCCAGATTGTTTCCAGCGTACTGTGTACAGTCTGGAAATCCATGATTAAAATTTTAGCAGACTTGCCTAGCTGCATGTCACTGTAGTATGAACTTTATCTGAAACTTTTTAGAAGCTGGGTTATACAAAAAAAACCCAAAACTCTAGTATGGAACAGAGCATGGAATAGCCTTGTTATTTCTGGACTTCTTAGAGAGTACCATTTTGCTAAGGGTTTGACACTTTCTTTGGTGTCAGAGGCAAAGAGAGACAGGTGCAAATAAAGTCATTTCAGCATCATTACAGCCATTGATTGCTCTGCAAACCCCATGTTGCTGGAAACCACAAGAACACAGGGACTGGGATGAGAAATCTGCTGGTGAGTGACTGGCAGAGTGTGGCTGTGCCTCTGATCAGAACAAGCACTGAAAGGTAATCCATAAGATGATTCATGCAATAAGAATTTATCGGGATGATTAAGTACGTGAGGTTCGTGTGGTCTGTTGCAATTAAGACCCTATGAACAAGCAAGGCAGACTATGGCTGTTGGTATTCATAGCTGCGTTACATGGTGCATGCATGTCAGTGCTGCTGAAAGTGTGGAGATTTCAGCAATAATCAATAGCTTCCAATTATTTGGCTTGAGTTCTTAGCATTTAGAGAGACAGAATAGACTTCTTTTGCATAATTTAAAGATTTTGAAAACATTCATTATGGAAATACAAGATTTACTCTTGAGAGCCATGTGGTTGTAATATTAAATTACTCATCTGGGTTGTCAGGTTGTGGATGCTAGCATTTTACACACCTGTACCACCCTTCACGTTCCCTACTGGGAAGTCTTGGAGGTTTTAACAAATTTGCAATCATAGTAGAAGGAACAAACCAGAAGCCATTCCAGGCAGACCTTTGTGACAAACTGAAATTGCAGCTTGGAGCTAGGGAAGGGCAGTAAAAAGTTAACTTTGCAGTAAAGTATTAATTCTCCAGGGAATTCTAGATGGAGGGTTTGGAACTGCAGCAGTTGAAAGTTGATTTTTTTTTTTTTTTTTTTTTTTTTTTTTCCCCCTCTCCAAACAGCGATAAAGCAGCACTTTGAGTATCTGTGTAACTTTTGTGAAGAAAATCTATCTCTGGAAGCTGCTGCACTTTGTCTTTGAATGAGTTATTATCTCTCAGCAAGCTTTGGTGATGTTGAAAGCCTTCCTCACAAGGCTCGATGGACAAAGACATGGGTTTAAGGATCATGCTGCAATCATCCCCATGAGGCCTGGCACTGGGAAACAGGAGAGCAAAGACAGCCAGTGTTTTCCAGGTCCAGAACTGCTGTCCTTGTTTCCTATGATTTCCAACATAATGAGCACCTTAGTGCCAGGTAAGTTTTAAAAAGAAATGTTCTCTTAAAAACAAATAGTCACTGCCAGCAGGGTTGCAAGCTGGGACTACTTAAAAGATGATCCGATGAGAATAGTTAACTGAAAACAGGATGTGGATTTAAGTCTAATAGTTTATCAACGGGAGTTTTCTGAAAAGCTCTTAAGTGTGCTGTCAAATCCAGCCTCCAAAGCAAGGAAAGTAATACAAGTCCAATATTGTTAATGCCAGTGGTTTCTAGTTAATTATCTTCCATCTGAAAAAAAAAAATCACTGAAAACCACAAAGCCCTGCTTTGTGTCTCTTTATTCAGGTATTATGCTCCTTTGTTATAAATATGCTTTCCTTCTCAAAGACCTCTACCTCTTCAAGTCGACTCTAAAGGATATAGTATTCTTTTAATGCATCTAGAAAAGACTTCCATAGTTGAACAGAAAATATGATTTCAAAAATGTGTGTGTGTCCAGGTTAGTACTTGCTGAAAGAAGAGAAAACCTATAAGGAAAATGATAATAGCTTATGTTGCTCAATTATTTTGTCTGCCTTCTCTTTTATTTTGAACTCCCATTTAAGCAATCCTATAAGTCTTCTAATGCTGATATCTACTCTTTGGTTGTAATGTTTCCCTGCTGCCTAGTTAAAGTAAGGAGAAAAGAAGCCTCATGTTCCATATGTTTATTGAGGGAATTTTTCGTGTGTGCAGTTCACATAAAATTGCATCCATTCGGCTCATGATCCAAAGTGCAATTCCATTAACAAAGCAGCACTCTACCTTTTGTGTGAGCTGTTATGCTTAAAGCCCATTCCAGTTGCTGTGCTTCCCATAGAAATAAAGAGAAGTTTTGCAGGTGATTTAGTTTAGTTCATTTCCAGTTCTGTTATATTTTTTGTTTGTAGTCTGAATAACTTTTTAGAAAATATTTGATAGAATCATTTTCATTTCACCATGTAAGATAAAACATGTACTGAAAATAGGTTGCATTTATTTGGTTAAAATTTGCAGTTACATAAAATGGAGAGTTATTTTTTGCACTTCCTTTCATTCCATCATCCTCCCTCCACTTTGAGGCCTGAATAAATGTTTTCTCTAGAATATGAAGAGCTCGCATGGCATTGTGTGTCATTTTTGTGTGGCCTCAAGAGCACAGGGACCCCTGTGCATACAGGTTTTGAAAAGAAAAAGAAAAAAAAAAAAAGAGAAATACCACCTTGTTTCAGTCTGGAATTTGTGTATCCTTTCAGAGCAAGGACAACCATGATGGCCTAACTCAAAACTTGCTAAGACAAGCATAGTTTTCCGAGGTGCCTCACAATCAACAGTTCTTCCAAAGTCAGTGGCTGCTGTTTCTGAGATTACTGGGTTTAATGTGGGTGCTGTGTTGTTGCTTCCCAAGGATGTCCCTGAGGAAGCCCTCCATAATTTGGGCTACCTTGAAATGATACGTTCAAGGTAAAGGATTCCAGCTCAGCAGACCGATGTCAGCAAGGACACTCTGTGGGACTGTTGAGTTTAATAAATAGACCTGAGTTCTCTATTGCAATTCATTGGCCTGACCAGAGACCCCAGAGTCAAGCAAGCTCATTTACCATTGAGTTTGCAAAAATCCTGTCAGCGTTTAAGCTGCTTACTGCCTGATGTACTGGCCAACGTGGTCTCATGGCTTCCATTCATGCTCCAGCTACCTGCCCACAACCCCTTAGTGCCTCTCTGACAGGGTCTGGAGCAGGGGCTGTCCTTTCTGCTTGTGTTTCTACAGCACCTAGTGTGGAGAAATCCTGGGCCCCGGAAAAGCAAGAGACATAAATGACAGTAATCAAGCTACCTTACTGAGCCTGCTGGTTTGTGCCTTTATGTCAGAAACCTTGTGATTTTTTTTTTAGGGGTAGAAGAGAAAACTGGAGGAAAACAAAAGGAGTGGAAAAAAATATGTATATTCAGGAATTCTCTTCCCTGAATTGTGGCTGAGAATCTACCTGAAATGTGAGAATATATGCATGGAAGCATGCAACAGAAAGACATATAAATGAGACTCCTTAGTGTGATGAGAAGAGTTTACTGGCCCTCACGTGTCACACATGTGGTTGTTTTTTCAGATGAAACTGGAAATCAGCAGCTGCTCTTTCTGCCAGTACCCAGTTAAACAGACTGCTGGGTTTGTGCTTTGCTGCTGGCCTGGAAAGGTCAACACAAGCTTTCCTCACCCTTGCCATTCACTGCTGGCGTTACACGCTGGCACAGCGGAGAGTGCCCCTTTTTAGATACAGCAGCACTGGACATTTGCTAAGGCAGGTTGCCAGATATAATAACTGATGGGCAAGAAAAAATCCTGCGTCCCTGTCTTTTGACCTCAAGAAACATTGAAAAATGGCATATAGCAATGCACAACATGACCCTTTGGAGGTAATTGCTCAGTACTGTGTTCCATTCTCACTCTATCATCTCCTCTTCCTCCTTCTCTAACCTTTCCATTCTCATTTACTTCTGTTCAGCCTGTTTGTGTATCTTTTCACCTGGCTTTTAGAAAATATTACTTGAGTTTTAGGATATATTGCTATTTCTTAATTCCAAAATTAAGATATCGTTAAGTGTCTGCATAGATAATAACATAATAGTAGATCCCCTTTTCGAGAATGTGCTTTTAGGTATTACCTTGGTCAGTAATTTAATTGAATTGGATAGTGACAACACACTGACATTGTTAAGGTTAATGACCCAATGATTTACAAGACAAGGCACATTTACCGGCAAATGGATTTTAGTAATTGTTCTACTGAACAATGAGAATAACAATTTGTACATTGATCCACAAAGTCCTACAGCAAAGCCTCTGTTCTTACTTCGCCAATGCCCCTGTCCATAAATTCAGTATCACTTGGAGAATGTTTTTTCAGCCCTGCTGTATTTTAACTGCATTGCACTGAAATTCAAATGATTTCCTTCAACATGATCCACAGCTTTTGCTGCCTATATGAAGTGCAGCTGGGTAAGAAGATGGCAAGAGAGGAAGATGGGAGGACATGACCTGTCCAGGTAATGTGGTGTTCATCTTGGCTAGCCTGGTCTAAGTTGAGCTTCTCCAGTCAGTGGTAAGCACATGCATCTCTTTGAAACGTGTTTAATGTCAGTTTCAATAGATTTGGATTGGTCTGTTGTCTTTGCCAAAATGCTGTGGGACGCCTTGCCAAATTTTGTAAGAGAATTCATGTTTAGTCAGGGCTATTATCCTTATTAAATAATTTTGTAATCTTATACAACACAAAGCAAAAATATTTTTTCTCCTTGAATTGATGTTCATTATCATTGATTAGAGTTTGCTTGAAGTATTTTTTGTTAATTCTTTATTAGGTAAATCCTGGATCATCTATTTTATTTTATTTTATTTTATTTACAATTTGGTTACTTGCTGTGAGGCCTCTAATTATTCCATTCATAGTGCTTACATTTTTTTAAATATTGAGACAAGAGCAACTTTACTGTAGCCTGGAATTTTGTGCATGTCCAAGACTGACTAGAAATGACCACAGGAACTCCTCAGTCAGAGCCTTTGTGCTCCTGGATATAAATTATCTGTATTGCTGGGTAAAGATTCTGATTGTAAGAGATGGTATTTAACATCCTTATCAATTAATTATTATTGGAAAATAAAATATTTAATCAGCATTGATCTGTTATAAGGCTACATCATCTGGCATTAGCCCAAACACAGAACAGAAGTGTTTATTGAACATGGCTGTCTTTCCCTGCAGTATTATTGACAATGTTATCATTTCCATAGTGCTAATGGGTCAGTAACTGTTGGTTAGATACTCTTTGTTACAACACACTTTATAAACTTAATTTTATTGTCTTTAGCTTTATTAAGCATTGATTTCTTCAGTTGTCCTTTTGCTTCCTATATTACTTTTGTGTCATTCCTGGCTTTTAGTGTATTGCTGCCAACTTTCTCTCTTTTACATTTGATGTTTATTATCATTTTCCCCCATTTATAACTGCTTTCAGTACCCCATCATGCCATGATAAGATTGCTTGTTCCAGGCTTTGTTGCAGTTATCAGCCATATGTTCTTCATTACATTGCATATGCTATACCCAAGAACGATTGCAAGACTTCTGATCTTCAGCACTATATTCAATATAGTATTGTGCTTAGACCTCCATCAGATTTTAGATAGCATTTTTTTAACTAAATAAACATGTCTATTCTTATTATCAAAAGTAAAAATGAAAAATGGAGAAGAAAATGATATTTTAAGATGATTCTGTGTTAAAATGACATAAGTATGGACTAAATGGAATTAACTTAAAAAAAGAATCTTATTTAAAGAACATTTTAGGTGTATTTATCCAGTGCAATGATGGTGGTGGTACATTGGTAAGTTTTTCTGACAGGTATATAGGTTATTTATTTTTCTCAGTGGGCCCACAGCCTGTAGTGCAGGAAGATACTGAGGCTGGCAAAGGTTGGGTGGGAATTGGGTCTCATGTTTGCTGAACTGCTGGCTGTAATTTCAGACAGATCTTAGAGACCCTTAGAGGTTCCAAAATGAGTAGGAAGAATGCAACAGTGGAAAATACATTCTGTCTCTTGTCAAAGTAATACTTTTGGGTTTAATCCTTAGTAAAATGTAGAAGCAAATAATAGGAAAGAACAAGTTGTAGATGTTAAGAGAATTACAGAGTGATAAATAAAGACTTTGGCCTTTTAAAGAACAAGTCATAGCAAAGCGTTGAATGAAGACTTTGAAATTGTGTTTACAAATTAGAAAAATAAGAGAAATTATAAAAAATAATAAGTTTAAGAAGAGAGGAAAACTGTGCAAAGAGAAGCTTGAAGGATATATTAACCTATCTGTCAAGTGTTTGGCTTACTGTGCGTTAAGAGTCTGTGCTATATGTAAAAATCCTGCATATTTCCTCATTTTCTACGGCTCAGGCTTTTGCAGGAGGAATATTCAATGAATTAATCTCTAACTTTTCTGATTACATTTTAAACATTTATGTTGTTAGCCTCAACATCTAATAAATATGAGACTTTTAATGGACTGTGGCTTATTAAATCGTATTTTTTCTGTCAGTCTCATCAGTGGAATGGTACTGATAGTATTAACATCAAATGGGACCAAACCAGCATTTCATTCCCTTTTGTGCTTGAAAATATCTGAACCACAGTCCTCTTACATTGATGGCTGTATTTTTGCTATATTCTGTTTCAAGTTATTTTCATATGGCTCTTGTATGGCCATTAATTTTCACTCTTGTTTTCCCAATTAAGCAGTGTAACTGAAAAGCAGGGGTTAAAGGTTTTATTCTGAGGTCCATACAATTAGCTGCACATATGTTCATTGTTACAATTACTTGCCCAATCTATTATAAAAAGATGTGTTGCCACTTGAATGATTGAAGGACATAGTGTGAGGCAGTCTAGTTGCCAATTGAAAAATAAAACTATTGGAAAAAAATTACAGATGGGATATCCTTGAGGAAACTATAAAAAATGTATCATTTCATAACTAATGGGCATTGAAAAACTGTCAGGAAAACAATCAGGAATAAGTTTACAGATACTTTTCAATTCAGAATTTTCATATTACTTATCAGATCACTACGAGCAAAGCTTTGTCTTGCTCACAATCACAGGGAAATGAAAACTGGGCTAAGAATTACAGGAAAAAACAGCTTATGGCAATTACACAAAAGAGGAACCTAAACAATGATGCCCATTTATTTTCACTTGGGATGTTTACACTTTTAAATACTTTAATGTGGGATTAAGCGTAGCATATCAAGGTAGTGCAAAATTCAGGTCCATCCTGTGGAAGCAAAGAAAATAATCCTTTTACTTCATCTTAATTTTTACTTTTAGCTAATAGGTAATAAAAGTTTTTAGCTGATATGAAGTGGCTTGTGAGGATTTGATACAAAGACATACATGACATTACGGTTTTGCTTAAGCTATATTAATATTCTTTTTTGTTCTTCCCTGGGCCTCTGGTGTAAAAGAGAACACCATACCACCTATATTGTTCTTTAGACGTGGCTGATATAGGGCAATTGGATTTTCATTTCTTTTAGGTCTTCTTGCATACTGTCACGCAGGATGTGGCAAGGTCTCAGCACAGTCTGAGCTGAGCTGGATCTCCAAAAGAACTCAAGAGCTTAATGCTTAAATAGGCAAGGTAGAATATTTATTTCTTATGCAGCTCTAGTCAGCAGCATCAAAGCAGCTGAATGCTCAAGGAAGCTGAGCTGGACGAATCCCCAGACCTGGTCAGCAGAGACTTCAGGGAGGGTGATTTCAGAGGAGTTTGTGTAAGGTTTGAATAAGAAGAGGAAGGAGCCAGAGGAGAAAGATAAGGTCAGATCTGAGAAAGAACACAAAGGCTGTCCCAGAAGACGAAAGCAGAAAGGTTAGAGAGCAGCAGTGCTGTTGACTCTGCTTAGCAGGAAATGTTGTGCCCATGGGGTGAGCAAGACAGAGGTGCTGTAGGAAGGATGGGTTGCAGGGAGGGAAATGGTGTTGACGTCTTTTGCCTTTTCTCTTCGATGAAACCAGACAGCAAGAACAGGTGAACTGCATGCAGTGTGCGGGCTGGAGTTTTACTGCTGGCTGTTTGCTGAGCAAACTGATGCTGCTGCTCTCATAGCTGCATGAACCAGAAAGGAAATAGGGGGAGAGGCAGATTTTTAAAATTATTATTATTATTAATAATTTTGTGGTGGTGGTGGTGTGGACTCAAATGCCCATGAACCAGATATTGATCCTGAGTATTCAGGAGTGGGCCTGGATTTTGTGCCAATTCTACAAAACCCTTCTATCCCGGAGTACCGGGGTGGGTTGCTGTCATCATTGCTGGGGTCTGGTGAGTTCTCTCTTCAAAGACACAAGCCAGTCTGGTTCTTCCTGCTTGCTGATTTTCTTTCTCTGCCCCAGTAATCAGTTCACCATTTCCACTGCTGCTTTCCCAGGCTTGTCAGCAAGCAGTGCAAATCAAGAGATCTGTACTTGGTCGATTTTGAATTAGCGAGTTTGACAAATGTTTTCATTTGAGAAGGCAAGCTGCCTCATTGTGCTTGGTTTAACACGAACACATTAGAGT
Organism: Anas acuta; assembly: GCF_963932015.1. Lineage (NCBI taxonomy): Eukaryota > Metazoa > Chordata > Aves > Anseriformes > Anatidae > Anas > Anas acuta. The sequence continues at coordinate 9,044,579 of NC_088989.1, read as the reverse complement.
GACAATGCTGGATTTAACTTTAGTTATCAACACTTTCAGCCTACATTGGTCTAAGTAATTGTCCTGTTTGTACTCTGACAGGTTAAAATAATGTATTCTAGAATGAGACTGCTTCTACTGAAGATGAAAAGCAGCCCAAGAGGGTTATCAGCTGTTACTAGCTGTGACAAGCAGTGTGAGCTAGATGTATGGATAAATTGCTATTGCTCCAGAGGTTATTCCTATTAGCAGGAGACATAAGAAACTCTAACAAGGCATTAATACAGTACAGTTACTAAAAAAACTTGTCTGTCCTATCCAAGCCCAGGACTAATGGCACACTGCAGCACGTTCTTGATGCTGCACTGACAGGTGGTGATAGACCTTTAAATAAACCAGAAGCTCCACTAGGCTGTTGGGAAGTGATGGGCAACTGAGAAGATTTAAAAGCTAATTTTTAAGAAAATAAATAAGTAAACACATTTAGCCGAGATCTAAATGCTGTTAGGAACACTTCTGCTGGATTCTTCTTTACACAGAATCAAATAATGTTGTACAGATGGGATCTTGGCAAAGTCTGTAATTTCTGATAAAATTTTCTGTCCACAGAGAAGCTTTTTTTTCCCTTTCTTTCTCTTCAATAAGTGTTTTTGGGATCAACATAAAGCAGTTGTGTAAACATGAAGTATTCAGTTCCTTTCCATCTGGAAAATGGTACTGGGAGTACTGAGGAACAGAACTGAATTGCTGAGCACTTTCAGTGTTTTTAAATGACAGAATTGAGCTCCTGCTGTGGACTCGGTATGAGTGGGCTCCCATGGATTTCATGAGTGTGGTCCTATTCATGCTGTTCAGTGGGTTACCAATCTTGTGCCAATGCAGTTTGCAGAGATGTATTTAGGATGAGTTCACTCACATAAGCTATTTCCTCTATAAAAGAAATAGGGTAGAAATTTCTTTAGCAGCAGAAACACGCTCCTCTGGAGTCACACAGTGGAACTGTAATTGCTTGTGCAGAGGAGGTGGGGGATTTTTACATTATTTTCTAGGAGATGCTCTGTAGGACTTTGTTTACCTTTCTTAGGTTTCTGCTTGTTACCCGACGTCCTAGGAATCATTTCCAGAGGCACCCAGTGGGAGCAAGCAAACAAGGGATGGGAGCGTGTGCTTTCCATAGCAGTAATGATGGAAGTTAAATATTGATGGCCTAATTTCAAATGGGAGTTTCATGTGATAATAAGAGGGCTAAAGCTGAAGGGGAGATTGTGACAGCCTACTCAGTTCTTCTATGGGGACTACTGATTTTGGAGAACTGAAAATCCCTGTGAAGGACAAGAAAGCAGTACTGTATTAACGGCAGACACAGAAGCTGACAACTTCATGAAGGCTTATGGTGGGCACACATTAATTGGGGGTTTGAAAAGGAAAGGAGAAAGAGGAGAATGGTGTACATATGATAATTTCAGCTGCACAAGCAAAAGGGAAAATCACCCTAAAATGTAGAAAAACACTAAATAGCCATGTAAACAATGTGTGGGAGATTGCTCTAATTGGGAAGAGTGGTATAGTTTTAGCCGATTGTCTTACCCACTCCTTAATGTGACAAAAAATCTCCATATCAGCTCATATACTCACCTCCCAGAAGAGAAAACCTATTTAGTCTGCTTATTGCTTGAGTTCTACTTTGCAGTAATTAGAATACAAAGCTCTTTTCCCACTATAAATTGGCTGTCTTTCTGATACTTTTTACCACAAAGGAACCTTATAAATGTAATTGTATGATTATTTTGACATCTTCTTAAATGGTCGTGCTGTCTTGTCTTGATGGAGTCTTGGGGAGCTTGGACAGAAGTGAGGCTGATGCGTCTGTTTCCTGGTGCATGTGATAATCCTGAATTGCAGAAGAATAAAAATGGTAAATGGTGAAAATAACATCAGCAGCCATCATATATATATTTTAAATCCTTCTTTTAAACTTGAAATTAAAATGCAGTGGTGTAAAAGCTTTGCTTTGGGAAGGAAGGCTCCCTGCTGGCTGCAGCTGCCTGCAGCAGCCTCACAGAGGAGCTGAGAAGCTCTGGGCCCAGTCTGTGCTTGGGTGAAAAGGCACCTGGAAGGCTGAGAGTCCAGGGTTTTGAATGCATGTTCAGAAAATATGAGGCCAAATATGAGGCCTTTCCATTGACAACAAGGGGCTGTCTCAGGATCAGGCCCTCGTAGTTAACAGGGGACTCTTCTCCTAATTACAGAACCTCTGTGCTGCAGAGGTCAACCTGTAAAAACCAGGGGAGCAAAGAAGAACACCAATGCTAACCACCTCAGTGAAATGGGAACTAGCAGAAATGGGCAATGTTTACCAAAGTTTACCAACAACACCTTAATTTTAATTCTGTATTTTTTTTTAATAAGTGGCTTGGGTTGTAACATTTTATAATGCAAGGCTTGGGTTTGTTTGTTACACACTGCCAGGATGGGCCTATTTAAGTATGTCTTCTGGCAAACACAAAAAGCTCAGGTCAGGTATCAGGGTCAGTGTTGATTTTAAATAGCTGTCATGGGGAACCTGGTATTTAAATGTGGAGGAGTGTGAAGAGGTCAGTTGCACCCTGCGTCCTTCTGGAGGCTGCTTGTTGTTAGCCTGGTGCTTATTCATGAGGTGATGAGCATTTCTAGGAGGCACACGATATAAATATTTAGCACTGTCAGTGGAGAAGGAAAATATTGTTGGAACAATGTCTTCATTTGTCAGAGGAAAAATAGGGAATAATTTTTTTTTGAGAGAGATCACAATTAACTGCTCCTCATGAACTGTTTCTCTAAAGATTTCAGGCAGACGGTGCTCTTGCAGGGAGAAGAGTGAATGCCAATTGAGAGGAACACGGATCCATTTATACAGCCAGAGAAATCATTCTGTCAGACAGGATATAGGTACACAAATTAAGCAGGTATCAAAATTATATCGTCTCTTCAGCGGCAACTGCCTCTCAAGAACAGGCTATGGACAGGAATAGGTAATGATCTTAGCAGTCTGTAATTTAATTCTGCCAGCAAATGACTACAGCAGTAGGCACCTGCTACTAACAATGACAGGCAGCGCTGCCCAATTGCCCAGCAAAGCCCCTTCCCTCCCATCACTGGAAAACTGCAGGCTGTGATTCCCCTGCACAGGATCCCCGAACCTCCAGCATGATGGTATGGGTACGGTGGCCAGGCTCTGCAAACAGAAAAGGCTTCTTGGTCCACAGAGATATCTTCTTTCAGAGTAGTTGCCAAGATGGCCTCCCCTACGTGAAGTTTACAGTTGCCAGAAGAAATTCTGTGCTGTGAAGATGCCTGCACCCTTGGAAGCATGGGCTCTCTTGCATGAGTCCATGTTCTGGTGGCCAAAGCTGGGGGATTTCAGAATTTGTGTGGGACCCAGCAGTCCATGGTGGCACCCCTGCAAGCCACAGCCTTGTGCCTTGAATAGCATACAGCATAAGTATGTAAGGGATGAACGGAGGCAGTGGTGAGCACAGGGTCATGTTTGGAGCCTGTCCATGAAGAGAATGCTGCTGTTTGGCCTCCAGCCTGAGGTCCTGCTCACCGTGCCATGCAGGCCTCACCCCGAAGTGGTACAGGGCAGCCCCGAGCTACTGTGTCTCCTGCTTTGCCCTGAAGAGTTCTGTTCCCCTCTGTAATCAAAGAGGTTGTATTATTTCCACAGGAAACTGAATTAAACTTTAAAGTGTAATTAATAGCAAAATAGCCTTCAAGTGTTTTTAACTTAAAAACTTGATGAGCAACAAAATTTGAAATGTTTTGTTCGCTTTCAAAATTGTCAGTGTCAGAAAGATGAAAAATTCCACTCCAAAAAACAGTATGCACTTAGTATTCTTAGCCACAGTTTTTTGGCTTTTGACATTTGGAACTGAAGTTGAAGGTTGCTGATGAAAATTTCAGTTATTGCCCTCTAACTTTTGACAGCATTTTCCATGGACCCTGCTATACCCAAACTATTTTCTACAGACCTAATTCTTTAAAATTCAGTCACTTCTGATTTTTCCTCATAAACATGTATGAGTCTACGTCTGGCCTTTGGTAAAATAAGAATAAGGCCTATTCCCAGCTTAAATCTTACTAACATCCACATTTCTTGCTAAGCCTCTACTGCTGCTGAATTTAATCTACTGTGAATTATCAGAGTTCAACTCCTACTATAAAGTAAGTCTGACCTTTGGTTGTGTGCTTTTCTTTATTATCATTTCTGCGTGTTTGTTCATGGACATTTTATTGTCCAAAAGTTCTTGATGACTGGATCAGGATCTCTCTCCTTGTAAGCAAAGGTTGCTGGCAATCGAAAGGTCCGAATAGCTTATTACTTTGACATCAAAAAATAAAATAAAAAGTCTCATTTTAATCCTTATTATTTCCCTCATTATTAATTTTTCATCTTCCTGAAAAGTACTGGAGCTGTAAGCAGTTTCAGAAATAGGTTGAAAGTTTGTGTTCTTGCATTGTCCTTTCCCTAACCTCTGCTGAACTGCTGTTTTGTAACTTTTAACAAGTACAGTAAATGACAAATGATATCCCTCGAGGTTTATTCATTCCTATTCTCATATACCACCATTTAACTTGATTGATTTCAGCACAGACTCCAGCTCCTGGAAATGCACCCCAGCCAATTGCTCAAGGGAAAGGGCAACCCCATAGGATTTTTTTAGAGCCAGAAATCACAAAAGGGGTCCTATCACCAGGATTTCAGGCATGGGTTAAGTAGGCAGTTGCCTAAAGTGGGGTCCTACCCTTGGAATGAATTGAGATGGCTGTGGCCGTGCATCTTTGTACTCAGCCTGGTTTCTGCACCTGTCCTTGCCTTGTCCCTGCTTGGTGAGTGCAGATCTCCCCTATTGCAGTGCCTTTGCTAGATGATTCCTTGCTTCATCCCCTTCATAGCCAAAACATCTCTTTGAAGATGATTTCTAAAGGCTCCTGAACCCACAATATCTCCTGTACTCCTGCAGGAGGTCTGCCCTTCTTGCCATCCTACCAGTTCCTGAGGAGCAGCGCAGGTCGTGTTGCAGCCCTGCCTCCAGATAAGATGGCTGTGGTAAAATTGCCTGCTGGATGCATGAAAAAAGGGCTGAGCTTGAGAGAAGCTCTGTTGTAGCTGTAATGTCCTGGGCTGGAATAGGAGAATGTTTTATGGATGCTGCTTGTGGACATTGCTCATGTGGGTTGTATGGGTGCAAGGTAGGAATGGTGCCTTTTTTTTAAGGGGGTGAGCCTTGGGCTTCCATTTGTTTACGGACTGATGTGTTGCTTTGAAAAAAGCATTCAAATCTCCATGGGATACAACAAAAAAAGTGTTGTTTTTTGTTTTTTTTTTTTTTTAAACTTAGGGCTATATTGTTCGATGTGCCCTCAATGACTTCTCATTCTGCCACCCTTCAACCCCACTCACTCTTTGCAGTATTTCTGCACTCATGCTGGGCGCTCTGTAGGGAGGATGTGGAGGGAGCTGCTGGAGGGGTAATATTTGCTTTGGAAGCAACATATATTTTCAAAATAAGTTTCCCTCCCAGATTTTTAAGACATCTAAATAATTATTTTCTTTGAGATGGATTTTTTTTCCCCTGTAGCATTCCAGCTTGAATTTATTTTCTATGAAAGAGAGAGAGACTTTTCAGGTCTAAGAATATTGCCTTGGAAATTGGTTCATTTGCAGTTAGGGCTAAAGAGATTATTTTGACTGTTCAATCCCTCATTCTAGGGGGAATTTCTCTCCTCCATGGAGATAGAGCACTGCGACCTAAATGCACTATTCCGTTTATGTCTACACTAGCAACTATGGCTGATTGTGCTACTTCTTACCTCTGTAGGGAAGCCTTTACCTTCTGGGATCTGTCCAGCCTAACCTTTGAAGCTTGGACTTTAGGTGAACATCCTGGTGTGAGGTTTATCCCTGCTTCCACAGAGCTTTCAGCCCTTGCCCTCTTTGCAGTACAGTAGCAATTTCCATGTGCACTGTGGGTCTGAGTGCAGGACACCTGCCAAGAGCAGTGCCCCAGCCATCTCCCCAGATCCCTGCTTTCCAGAACATAAATCCATCCCATTTGGCTCCAAGAGGGAAATAACTCAGAGAGATAGGAAACCTGAAAACATTCCTAGAAAGTGTTCCATCATATAACCAAGCTGCAGTGAGTTCTTTTTAATGCAAACCAGAAAACAGGAGTTTTGGAAAACTGTGCAAACAAGTAATACCTGTCCCACACCTTCCTAAGAGTAATGTTATATTTTTTTTTATATATATATAACATTATATATCTCACAACGTAGAATTATATTGAATATAAATGCATACATTGCTCTTATGCTCGTTCTTTAAAAAAGGTTCAGAGAGCAATTAAAAAAAAAAGTGTCTTAAAAAAGTCACCTACTCTGTTAGCAAACTGAATTTAATCTTAAGAGAATAGAAAAAATCAGCTAAGGTAGCATTGAAAATAAAATCAGTTTTTTAACTCTGAGCGTAATTAATTATTGAAAAAGCATAAAGGAAACAGCAGCAGATTTGCCACCAGTGGGGTGCTTAAATCAACAGGGGATGTATCCTAAACACTCAGAAAATCAAAATCCAGTTATTGTTCTATTAGAGAGTAAACTGAAAAAAAAAAAAAACACAAACAAAAACAACAACAAAAAGAAAAACAACAACAACAACAACAAAAACACAAACAAAACCCACCATAATACAGTATCTCTTTTAGCCTTCAACCTCTCTATATTACATATGCTTTCTCAATCTGCAGAAGTTTGCAGGATTCTGAAAACTTCAAATAATATCCTAACAATTGTAAAATATTATAGTTTTGTGCTAAATTCAAAGATTTCAGTTTCAAAAGCATTTTCTTGAGCACTCTGCATCTTCCCTATTTATGTATATTTTCCCCTTACATGAAATTCTTTTTATAACTCGGTCTTTTATATTGTTCTCTTTTGTACCCTTTCTACACTGTAATCATTTCTTCATCATAATTCTCTCGTTGCTATGTGATGTTCCACTACTCATGTTTTTCTTTGATTTAGCTTCGTATTGTTTTAACTCTTTACCTTCTGTGCTTCCCACTACTTTTCAGTAAACAAGTGAAAAGGAAAACAAACCGTTTTCTCAAGTAACCGGAAAGATTTGTAGTTAAATACTGAATGAGTTGCAGTTGCACTTAGAATTGTGAAAAACAGCTGAGTTCACCTGCAGTCTGACTTGGTTCAACTTAGTTGCTGCTTCCTGAAATAGCCCATTTACTGTCAGCCAACTAAAGCACTGTACTTCATTAAAATTAGAGAGGAAACTGTTTGGGTCAGCTTAGACAAGGCTGGTGACAACTGACTAGCAGCAGGGCTTTGACTTTGCATTTCCGAATCTACTCTGTGAATAAAATATGACAATATCTGAAGCTTATTGCTTAGAAAAGTCAATGAAATAGTAGATTTTTCAGCCGTATGAGTTGAGCTGTGAGTTGCAGCTGGGCTAAGTCACTTCTTCCTGAGAAAGTTTTCGGGAAACTCAATTCAACTGAATTTTCCGATCCTAGGAGAGTTTGCAGAAGGAAGCAGCCTTCCTAGGGAGCTGCAGCTGTGGGGATGCTCACTGCATGCACTGCACAGGTCTTAGCCTGACTGGGATTACTGTTTCCCTACAGGGAATCAAAGGTTTTTATCATGTCTGTTGCTGATCACACAGGTGGTTAGCAACTGTCCAACTATTACTGACTTAACAGCCACAACATACATTAAGTAGTTCACATGGATCTGGGCATTCCTGGTACACCGGTTGAAAAGTGCTTTGCAAATTGAGTATAGCACTCACCTGCGTTACATGCAGAAACAGAGCACCAGCTGCACCCAGGTGAGATAAGGAAGTACGTGAGGCTTCCAGTACCCTACCCAAGTAAAGGAGGCAGTAGTAGGAGAATTTTTGAAACTCTTAAACATAGCACATCATCTAGCGATGTTGTACTCCACTGAAAGCATGGCATAAAAATGCTATGGCAATCCCAAGGACATGAAGAAAGCAGAGCACACAAGTTCCTGTGCTGCACTGACCACCAGCTCTGTAACACTATTGCAATGCTCTCTGAGAGCTGTTATAGCTGTAAATTGTCACCTGCTCATTTAACAGCTGTGGTTAAGGACATATAATAACAACCAGCTCACCTGTGTGCAAATTTTTGTGAGGGTAGATGATAAACAGACTTATGCAGGGCTCTTGCTGTGCTAGGGCAGATCTTTTCAAGTTACTTGCTATTTCATTTAGCTGCTTAAAAAGGGACTTAAGCTATTTTAACAGTATGGCTGAAGCCTGTTCAAACAGCACTTCCTTATTTTTTTTTTAATACTCTCCTACTGCAGGACTCTTTTTTTCTTGGAATCTTTTTTCCCCTATTTGCTTTTCTAAGGCTTGCTCTTTGCGCAGGGGAGAGCTGCCTAGCAGACGCTATTTTATAACTGGCTGTGGTTTCTGTCTCTTCAGCTACTGAGTAGTGCCTAGCTTCATTCTTACTATTGTAGAGGGTTAATATAAGCTTTTAGCAGTTGCCTTTCTCTGGAAAACAGAGAATACTGTGTTACTTTTGCTAGCGGTAAGCACACTTCATTTTTCCTCTGTAATCTCATCATCTTCTTGCAGCTCTCTTCTGTGTACCGAGACTGCTTGTTCCTTACTGTAGTGGCTGACCTCAGACCTGCGTATCTGCTTCTGATAATGTACCTTGCTTTGCTTGCTTAGTGTGAATTACCTTAGAATAATTGGGCTGACAGTTGCTTGGCAGTGGAAGTGCCTGTTGCTGCAGGACTTCTTTCTCCATAAACTCTTACAGCAGCAGAGCTGCGGTGCACACCCCAGTGCAGACAAATGATTCAACTGCTGCTGAGTCTCTCCAGTAAGTAAAGCATATGAATGCTCTGTGTATTGCATTGCTCTGGCTGGTTCAAAGAGCTGCAGAAGTATGCCCTGGGCTTTGTCCATCTCTCTCTAGATTCACTCTTTCCACAGGCTCATTCACAGAGATGCCTCTAAGAGAGCTGGATGTTAAGGACTGGCAGCTCAGGCTGCGTATCCCTGGGACTTGGTTCTTGCTCACATACAAAGGTCACAGTGGCTCTGAGCACTTCTGAACAGCTCAATCAATGTATGCACAAGCTTGTATAGAAAACGTTTCCCATTTAGCTAATGGGAAGGGTCTGGCAGTCACAGCGCTAATTGTTATTTCTTTTGGTAGTTAATTTTCATTGTTTAAAGAAAGATTTCAAGTTTCACGTTCCTGGAAATGTTTGTTTGCAGCAATTTGCTTTATATACATATCATCCCAGCTGCATTTCTGTTTCTTTAGTGCAGTTGCAGAAACTCATAAACATCCCTAAAGTGAAGACGTGGATGCTGAAGTACAGCAGGGCAGCGTGGAGGGATGGTTGGTGTCAGCACAGCCATCAGCTAATGTACCAAAGAGGTCAAATTAGGCCTCCTTCTCTGCTGTGTTTAAATACAACTTGCAATATTTCCCCACCATTTTCAGGCATTATTAGCACTCACTGTATAAAGTATTAAAGAGGCGCTCTCCATTTATCCACATTAATGATTCAGTGCAAACTCCTGCCTTCCCATTAATATCCACTAACCTCATTCAGTGATAAAACTTGATTTAGTCTCCAAATTACCTCGGCACAAAATTTCTTGGAGCAGCACTGCCTAATAGTTCAGGGCTACGTGAGCTGTTATGATAGCCAAATAACAACAGTGGCAGCATCTTTTTTTGAGAGTTGGTGGAAAAAAGAATCAATCCAGTGCATAAAGAGAGACACAAATAAATTGCTAAACAGTATAATCCAATGATACCATACATCTCAGAAATGAGTGTCTCAAAAATCAATAAAAATTGAAATTGAAAAGGGAAGAATTGTGGTTGGTGAGATGCAGGTATGTCGATAGGAGTCAGGGGAGAAGGCTCCAGCCGGCTGGGTGCCAGGCTTGGGGAAGGGAGGTTTGCTCTGGGTAAGGGGAACTGCGCTGCCAGGGCATAGCATGGCAAGGAAAAGGTGGTGCTTTCTGTATTGGTGAGGATACTGGGGGGAGCAGGACAGGGAATAATGCTCCCTGGGATTTGAGTGGCTGCTATGCTTTTGCCTCTCAAATGCTATCTTCCATCTGGAGGGGGGTGAAGGGCAGACTGCTCAGCACCTGGGTTCTCCTGGGAGTATGACATGGTGCTGGGCCTTTGCTTGGGTGGGTGGGTAAGGTGTTGCTTTGGGGTGTCTGTAGCTCCAAAAAACTAATCTTATTTGCCTAGGCTATGTCTGAAGTGTCATGGTTCCTCAACCCCCAGAGATACTGTGTTGTACAGCCCTTCTCTGTCCCCATTCTGGAGTTGTGTGGGGCCTGGTTTGTGCTCTAGATGAGGCACGTTGCACTGGGTCTCACTGGTCTATGGGTTTGTGGTGAAAGAGCCTGACTTTGCTGCATTATGCAATGTACTGACCCATCTCCCCAAGGACAGGTTTGAAGCTAATATAACGTGGATTTTGGTGCTTAGTTTTTCTCCCTGATTTTTATTTATTTATTTTTTACCTTGGCTTTCATGTGTGCTGGTTCATGTAGGTATTGGTGCTAAGAATGCTGAGTCGTGGAAGCTATGGGACCCATCAGACTTCTTCATTTTTTTTTTTTTTTTTTCTGGTTTTATATTAAAAAACAACCAACCAACAACAACAATAAAACCTACACACATTAAAATCCCAGTCTTCCTATAGAACATGAGCAGACCCAAGCTGTGCTGCTTGCTGGTACAGATCTGTTTTCTACTCTGTATGGTTTCCTTATTGCTCCCTTTGGAGTCTGCTGGCAGCAGATCAAGCATGGCTTGTCCTTCTTGGTTTGCAGCAGCCTGCTGTCTACAAAGGTTTGTGAGAAGAACAGCAGGGACATTGCCTCGCTCCAGTAGCAGTTCCTCTGTGTATCCTCTTAGTGATGCGTGCATTTTAAAACAAACAAGCAAAAAAAAAAAAAAAAGGCAGAGAAACGGACAAGGTAGACAACTGCCAATCACCTGGAAAGGGAAGGAAGAACTGAATAATCCAGAGAGTGACAACTAGGACAGCCTGAGCCTAGTGATCCTGTTGAATTGAGTCTGCCATCTCCCAAATGGTATAATTTAAAATCATTTGCTGCAGTTTTAGGCAAGAATTATTAAATGAATATTAATCAGTCATTAAATTCAGTGAAACTGCTTCTTCATTCTGGGCTGAATGAGGCCATTTGGCTGTGGCATATTCAGCATGTTAATAAGTCTGCATGAGAGCAATTTCGTCTCCACCGCAGCCATGAGATGCGCTCAGCCCTGGTGATGGCGGCAGTCACTCGGACCAGGCGAGCGATGCTTTTGAGGCTGCCTGTCTGCAGTCTTTCCAATTCCTACAAGCAATGAATAACTCCAGTTTAATGAAAAGCCAGCATATCCTTGACTCTAAGTCCTTCCCCACCTGGGCTGAGAAAAGTACATTCTCTTCTAGTCAGGAAAGATTTGGTGAAAGGCCTTCCTCCTTCCCTTGACATGTGCGCAAGGCCAGAGTTCATCTTGCCTTGTTCCCACTGCATTCTGCTCCAAATCTTGATTGCTGGGACAGGAAAAAAACCTTGCCCAATTCCTGTGTTAGGCAGAAACTGAAATATTGAGGGGAGAACTGCAGACATGTACATGGTAAATGAACTTCTGCCAAGATGCCAAAGAGGCTGGTCATGAAGGAGGAGGTGTGAACAGTTTAGGAAATAATCCATAGGAAAAGCATCTCTCTGACTTGACCTATAACATGTCCATCTGCACCAGTTAGCACCAAGACTGCTCTCTGAAGATGCAGTGCAGGAGGCAGCACGTTCCTTGGGATTGGCACTGGGTGGGGGGGACTGCCTGTGACCCTGTGCTTACCGAAGGGTACAGGCTGCCACCCAAAACACTCGGGTATCTCTCCCTGCAACTTCTGTTTCTTCCTTGGTCTTGGAGAAACGTGAGAGAGTCCAGAGCAGTTTACATGAAAATTATAGAGAGTATCAACATAAAAACAAATCTATTATCTTTCCAGAGCTGCAGTCCTCCAGTTTTCCTTTTTGTGAATGCCTTTTCATATTACCATATAACAGCAGAGAGGGAGGAGAAAGGAAAATCTAGAGGACTTCTTTCAAACCTCTTTCCCTCTAGAGGCTTTGGCAATTGTGGGTAAGATCAACAAATACTAATTAAACTCCAGTGTATGTTACAGTGAACTCCAGGAAGAGGTGACTAGTCCTGTGTTTGGACTATATGCCGGCAGCAATCATCACTGAAACATGTAAGAAGGAAGATTTTTCATTTTTCTTTTTCTTCTTGGATGATTTGTGTCAGGGGATGTGGAAACTGTTTGTTGGAGGGTATTCAAGAGGCAGCTCTTCACTGCCTACACTTAACTACATCAGTCCATGCTAAACATGCTCTCCAGACTGTGTGCTCGCAGACCAGGGGCTGGGGATGTCTGGGGAGCTGGGCTGTCTGTTTCCTTGCTGCATACAATGCATATGCTCTTTCTGTCTGCTTTGTCCTCTGTGATACCCATCCATCATGTCCTTGCACTCATCAAACCTGGCATGCCTGGTGAATGAGGTGGCTCAGTGTTTGCTCTTCTTACAGAGTACAAGATGAGAAATGTAAGAAGGTCCCTGATGCCTCACTGGTGGCTTTGATGCCACAGAAGAGGTATGTAGGTGTGACATGAACTCCAGTGAGATGTGCAGATTTAGAAGAAAGTGTGGAAGAGCTTTCTGGGTACCTGTGATGCTGTTAGCATCTGTGACCTTGCTTATTTCATGGCTAAAAGTGTTTTTTTTTTCTTTTTTTTTTTTTTTTTTCTTTTTTTTTTTATGAATTATTTTATTACAGGGCTCAAACTTAGCAATGCTGACAAATTATCTCAGGAGGTGGTGTTTTTAATTTTTAAATTTAATTTTATTTTTTTTTCTTCGTGCTTAGAAGGATAATGCAGGACACTGAATGAGGCCCAAAGCTTTCTAGTATAAGTTAAATGTATATGTGTGCATATGGTTTATATGTGGGGGTAGTGGCAAGTATTCATTTGCCTAGTATTTTTGAAGAGGGTGTTTTGCATGGAGAACTGTTACCCTTGTAATGGTTCTCCAGGTTATAAAAGGCAGTCAGATTATAATAGCATTTTTAAGCTAAAGAAGTCTCTTTTTTGTATGTTTTATTGAGATTTTTTTTTTTTTCCTTATCAGACCTTCTTTTAATGATATATAGAGGGAATAAACCAGAAATAAACTACCAAGCTCATGCAGGGAAAAAAAAATTAACACATTCTCTTGCTCTCAGGTCTAAAAAAAAATAATGAATCATTAAACCTTGAAGTCACATTGACATTACCAAATGGGTTTGAAATCAGCTTGGGTGCACGAAGCTATAGAAAACCTGCCAAGTGACTAAAACAGATACTGATGGCGATGTAAGAAATTGGAAACATCTATTAAACAGACGCAGCTTTCCATTTCCTAAAAGTTATTGGTTGGGGTAGTGCAGCACTTCCCTGGTGCGCATGTGCTGCAGGGGGATGGCCACGGGCAAAACCTAGTTAACTGAAAACATCACAATCGATACAAAGCACTATGTTTTCCATTTACTTCTGGTTTTAAGGGGTTTATTTTGTTGCAGCAGCAGAAGGCATCAGTTCAATATCAATTCACCTTCTGGGTGGGGAGAGGGATACAGATATCAGCTTTTAATGTGTGATGAAGTTTGTGACAACACTAAGCTTACTAACGTTTAGACTGAGTGCTGTTTGGTACAACACAGGGCACTGGCTAATCCTGTGTTCGGTAAACAGGTGGAGTAAGTAGAGATCTATCCTGATATTATGCTTCCTAGCCAGGAACAAAGGGTTATTTTCCATTTAATCCCTTCTCTTGTCACATTACTGCATACCAGCATTTCTTACTTAGCGACTGAATTGGAGCCCAGCCTCTGAGCAGGGTGATAAACAGACGTCTTGCTGATCGGAGGGGCACTTTGAGCCAATGGAAGTATTTCCTATCTGTGTTCATTACGTGGATGAGGTGGAGCCATTACCCATCTCGAGTACCTCCTTGTCTGGTGTTTGTTCATGTCCTGACATTTGGTGCTGCTCAGTGCTGGCAGTGCAGCTCTCTGAGGTCCTTTCCCTTTGGGAGGGTTGAGCCCCTCGGTGCCTGTTTACAGCTGTGTGTTCATGTTTTTTTTTTTTTTTTTTTTTTTTTTTGTGTTCATAGTGTGTACGTCATAGCTTTTAGAAAAACAGCAGAAATTCTTCATGAGCATAATGCACTTGTGTGAGACTGCATCACATAAAGTCAGCAGGATGGCACTGAACTGGGACTGGGACATCTTCATAGATGTGCACTTTGTGCCCAGACCCCTGGGACTGCTCTGCCTCAGTGCCAGCTCTTCCATCAGGCGCATTAACCGTGCTGCTTGGCTGGCTGCAGCTATTATGGCCTTCTCATGACAGCCGACAGCTCTTCACGTGCAGTAGAGTCTATTTTGACCTTCTCTTTTCGGAAGCTGATTGCCAGTTTAGTTGTCCTTTTCTGCCCATTTGAGATGGTAATGTGAGAAATGAGAACTGACAGTGCATTTTAAGTGTGAGCTCTGACAGAAATTGGGCATCTGCACGTCTTTGTGGAACAATTCCAGCTGGGAGCAGGAAGGGGAGTGCTGCCATAACACTGACCTGGCTCCCGGGTGCTCCTTTTGAGAGGGAAATATACTGCACCCGAAAGTGAAGTCAGCAAAGCTTCTCGTAACCCAAATTCTAAAGGGAAAACCTGAGGCAAATGATTGCTGGGAAGAGAGGTTCATCGAAGGCAGAGAAATACAATATTCCTTGCCTCTTTCTCTGCAAGAAAACCTGTGGTAGAAGAAAATGTAGTAGAGGAAACATTTTGCTGATTCTGGTCCCTGAGCAGCGGTGCAGTAGCAGCCTGGCTCCAGCCCTGGTTGTGCTGGAAAAATATTCTCCTGAGTAAAGCAGTAAACGATCAATTTTCAGAGGCGAGAGCTGGCAGGCCATATCCAGCTGGATCCTGGGCTTCATGTGTTGAACTATGTTAAAAGGTATTGAATAAAATACGTGAAATACTCTGCTTCATGCTATGTTCTTCACTTAAGTAACTACAG
The DNA here is from genome assembly GCF_963932015.1 of Anas acuta. Lineage (NCBI taxonomy): Eukaryota > Metazoa > Chordata > Aves > Anseriformes > Anatidae > Anas > Anas acuta. The sequence continues at coordinate 9,029,379 of NC_088989.1, read as the reverse complement.
TGGCTGTTGCAGAGACCCTGCCTGGTTATGAAGGCACAGGGTGATGGGAGTTTGTGTGTATTTTTTTCTTTTTGAATTTTAAACGAACACCAATTGCAACATGGATTGTCTAGGAAAACCCTGGAGCAGTAACCTCATAACATATGAGTACAAGGTATCATCTGGTTTTGGAAAATATCACTTGCTGAAGGCTGCTAAAACTTCTTTCCACTGATCTAAATGTGATTTTATTTAGTTTCTTCACTGATCTTTGCTGGCTGCCATTGAAATAATCAATCATCATTGTTTTCCTTCCTTTGTTACTAGGGCAATATCAGGCATGGTACTGTCCTGCTGGTTGGTTGCCTCCTGTTTAAGTGCCAGGTGTTGTACTTGTCCTAGCTGTTACATGGTTGTCAGTAAACTCAGCTGTGATAGCGTTTTTCCCATCTGGTCTAAGCTGTGACTTCAGATTTCTCTTCCCTTCCCTGCTTTTATGCTAGAGGACAGAAACAAGTGAATTGTGGACTATGAGTTACAGACACATTCACTTCTGGGCATATTTGAAGACATTAAAATTCTTTACATTTAAAGAAACACTTTTGAAATGTAAATCAAGTGTTTTCCCTTTAGGTAGCATTTTGGCTTCTCCTAAGACACTTTTTCTTCTTTTTTTTTTTAAATGAAATGAAATGATGCTGTTTACAGAAATTGAACTTTTCTTATGGAAAACTGTCTCAAAAATGTCACCCTGTTGTATTTGTCCAGTTTTTATTACTGACCACTATATTTTGTGAGGACATCCTCTTGCATTCCTGTCTCAGCTTGTGTTATTCTTCCACTAGAAACACAGGAGGGTGAAGGGCAGAAGCATTTAGCAGCTGTTACCTTATAACTTTGCAAGATTTATTGATTTCATACCAAACCAGACCTTGATCATTATCTTTCAAAAGCAATTGAATTTGCTTTATTTTAGCTTGGGAATATGCCTTAAATTTAGTTGTCTTCCTCCTATCATACTTTGTGTGTCTTCTGGTACATGCTTTCAAGTTTTAAAGTTTGATTTATTGTAATTTATTACCTAGAAGGTGTTCTTAAATTACTGCTTCAATAATATAATCTACTAAAAACTCTGAGGTTTTATCACATCACACCTGTATTTGACAGCAAATTGATCTGACAGTATTATTACATGTTTTTGACAGGCTTATTTGAAATCCTTAAATCCCAGTTCCCTTTTTGTTTCATTACCATAACATCACCGGCTTAGCCTTGTGATCAATTATCCACTTAGAAGGACCCAAATGTCTGCCAGTTAGGTTTCCAGAGAGGTATTCACTTCAGCTTCTCATAAATATGTTCATTTAATCACAGCTTTAAAATAAATAAATAACAAATTTTGCCCTGTCCCTGATGGAGAGTCACATCCTTTCTTGCTTGGACTTACTATCTGGGCAGGTCTGGTGGCAGTGGAAACACTGCAAGTGGCCCAGAGGTGTTTCCACCTGCCAGAATATTATGTTGCTTTATGGAAACTGAAAAAGGACAAGCTTCCCTATGCTGCTAGGGCTTTTGGGGAAAGCACTGCTGGTTTGCTGTGTTCAGATTCAGTTTGGGGGATGGAGTTAGCTCTCCTCTTGCAAACCAGGCATCGTGGTTGTGCTTCCCAGCCAGGTGGATTGCACAGGCAGGATGTTGCTGGCAAGGGTGTGCTTGTTATTAACAACTTATTATTAGGGAACAGGGAATGTACATGTTCACAAATAGATATCCTACAAAAGGAATAATATTTTATCACTGCTAGGTAGTCTCAGGGACTATCAACTAAAATCAACTACCTTGATGGTTATTTTTTTTTCCTTTTTTTTTTTTTTTTTCTATGTTATGTCAATAACTTGCACGAATAGCTTGTGTTTGTGATGCTTATGTTATTGGATCATTATTATACACTTCTAATGTAATAAGAAAAAATCTTGGAAAAGAAAAAATATTGGAAAATGAATTTGCCTTTCAGAAAAAAGCATATTGTTGGCAACATGTTTAATGTAACACCTAGAGAGTTTAATAATCATCATGTATCTATGATAATAGCATTCACATTGCTTATGGCATTTGGATCAAGAACAAGGGGGGGGGGATAATATCTTTTCCATGATTAAAACTTAAAGCTTGTATTTTGTTTGATTAAAAAACAAAATCAGGACCCTTTTGTTACACCATTCTTTGAGTTCTTTGCGCTCCATGTAACATTTTAGGTCATGAAGCAAGGTGTCACATTATGTGTTGAGTGTGCACAGATAAGCAGGGCAAATGGCCAAGTGGATTAGCAGCTGGAGGAGCAAAACCTCAAGAGGGGCACAACCATTGTATTGCTATGTAAAAGGGAGAAAGTGTATTTTAACAAACACGGATACTTCCCTACTGGAGAGGCAATTTTAACTTCCCGTTCTGACTCTTGGCTCTGAAATCTGATATAGATCAACTGAATCCAGGGTAACTTTGCAGTTTTAAATAAAATCAAGATTTTACCTGAGAAGCTTTTCCACCAGTCCTGCTAATATGGAAGATGAAATATGTTTTGTTTTAGCTTGAAATCTGAAAGCCAGCTTCACATCTGAGGGATGTTCTCATCAGATTTCATTCTCCTGCATAGTCTGACATAAAGGTTAGTGTGAAGATAGTTGTGAGCACCATATGCCTGACAACTTGGCATAATGGCATGTGACTTCAGCTTGTGTTTCTCTTTAGATGATGACTAATGAGTCTTTGTCTCACAGAAGACATTAAAATACAATTACGTTATGTTAGATCAGCTCTCACAACTGCTAAATTACGGCGTGGTAGGCATATTATAGTTCTGGGAGATGTATGTATGTGTGGGGGTTAGTTTGTTTTGTTGTGCTTTTTTTCCCCTCTGCACTGGATTCCAGTCAAACTTCTCCTGACACAAATGTATGTGATAATTCACCATGTGGACAGAAATGTATTTACTCCCGTATTTTACAAGGCAGATTTTGTCTTATGCTTTTACAGGTTTTTCTAACTCTGGTAAAGTCTCTAATGAAATTCCAATCCTGTAGTTGACTCATTAAGCTTTCCCTCAATCCATCACTGTAAAACTGATTATCAAGATGTTGTCTTTTAGTGTTATCAATCTTGAGTGACTTTTTTGGAGATTGATGCACATTCGTTCTTATGACTGGCTCAGATGATATCTGCTATTTATCTTGATCTCCTTTTATTTACTGTTTTAACTTAGAAGGTTCTACTGCCTTTTTTGATTGAATTTTAATGATGAGGTCTTGACTGCAAGACAGACCTTCTACAGATTTCAGACACATTTTACAAAATAGTATCCTCGGGCTTTCCCTGCTGACACATTTCCAGATTGTCTTTTTCATGCGGTCCCTGGGGCTTTTTGCTGCTCTGTGTGTGTGTGTGTGTGCAACCACCCAGGTGGGTGTGCTGCAGAATTACAGTGAGCTTTAAAGACAACTTGGGAATTACTTGACAGTATAAAACAATTATTTGCCAGTTTCCCAGCAGGTTCTAATGGGTCTGCAAGGGGCAAATTCAGGTCTAAAGAAAAGTAAGAGCAGAAGCAGGACATAGTTTTGTCAGCAATATCATCGCAAATAGACCAACATGTCAGCGAAATGCCAGGTCAGTTGTGGCCAGCAAAGTCAGACTCTGGTTAAGCACAGACAAAACCAAACAAAGAAAGCCAAGGAGGAAAAGAAATGAGGAAAAAAATAATATTCGTAGAAACATGGTGACAGCATCAGAATCCAGTGATGTGATATTTTAGGGCAGAACTGAAGCCAGACATGTCGGGGATATTTTTTAGAATAGTCTCTGAAAACATTTGAAGGGCAGGACAGCAAAGCTTTGAGCTCTGATGACAAATTTGTGGCATGTTTGGAGATCAACTGTGGTTTTACAGCTCCTGCTGGCCCTGCGGCTTTTCTGCTCTCTGATCCCTCCAGCTTCAGGGCTGTTTGGCTGGTCCCTAACAGTCAGTGACCCCTGCAAGGGGGTGGACTGGGTTTCTTTCGCTGCCTTTGGCTTGTGGCACCTCCCTTTTGAGGCCATTCATTTTGGAACCTACACTTCTCTTAATGAAGAAGACTGCAACCTAGTCATTGTTATATATAGATATATTATCATCTATATTATCTCTTTATATATAATTTCATATATAATAATACATATCATTATTGATTATAATAATGCAAAATTTAATTTTCCTTTTTTTTTTTTTTTTTTTTTTTTTTTTTTCTCCTGTGACATCCTGTAGTACCTGGCAATAAAACTACCAGCAGGTGCCTAGGACATATTAACAGCAGCTCACAGGCAGCCTTTTTCAATGGTGCAGCTATAAAGCCCAGTCCTGGAGTAAAGCTGCCAGCCCTTTTCAGGAGAAAAATACTGCTGCAATCCTGGATGTCGTGCTGGTTGTCTTCTGCAAGACACAACAATTCCTGCTAGCATGGGGACAGACAACCATTTGCCTTTCATGGGGGAGCCTGGACACACACACACACCCTTGTAACATGTTCTCATGGTGCTGTACTCTGGGCTCAGGTCCTCTGCCTGTTCCTAGCTGTACTCGAGTATCTGAGAAGGATTGTAAATTAGCTGATGCATTTTAATGTAGAATAATAGATTTCTGGTGAAGAGCGTTCTTCTCCGTGCCCCCTCTGTGGAGGTATTTACATCTTTCCACCGTGTCTGCATGTGCACCAGTAGTTCTGGAGATTAACCTTAATCTCTGATTGAAAGCAAAGCAAAGTGACATTAGCTTGTAAAATGGATTCTGTGTGAGCTAAATTTAATGATTTTTTTTTTCCTTTGGTAGTCAGAGGTAAGTTGCTACTACCAATGTTATTGGACCTGGATTTTTTTTTCTTTTTTCCTCCCTCTTTAGAAGTTTTACCACTCAAAGATGTGGAGTTTTAGAGAGCTTTTGGATCTAATTTGTAGATGGTGTGTAGTTACTGAGTGCATCCTTCCTGGTAAGGAACCAGTTGTTTCTTTGAAAGTATTTTCTCAATAAACAGGTTCAACTGACTCTCCATGGCTGTTTCTTGTGCTGAACATCTATTTCCTCTTGGAGATGAGGAAGAAGAAAACACGTAATAGAGAAGCTGGGTACTTTGTGGCATCTGTTTGTACGGAGACAGTACATTACTTGGAAAGCCTTGTGCCTTGCCAGGTCACACAAGCGTGCAGCTGTTCTGGGTGATTCATAAACTTCTTAAATATGTCTTCAGCTCACAAAACAAGAAGCATAATTTTTTTTTTTTCTTTCAATTAGTGTGTGGGCGGATGTACTGCATCTGTGCCCTGTGCTGTTCTCTGTCCAGGAGGATGACTCCGTTATGCCTCTAGGACACCCTACAGTCATGCTGCAGTATTTGTCTGGGTCTCAGCTCCTGGTTGGCAGCAGTGCGAGGGAGCAGGAGATGGAGCTGATGGGCGAGAGGTGTCACTTGCCAAGCGCAGACACACTCCAAAGCGGAGCCTTGACAGAGAGGCAGTCATTCTGCAAGCTATCATGAAATGCAAATTTCAGGAGAAGTTATTTTTCATACCTGCTGAAGAACTGAAGCTGAAGGCAACGTTTAATCTGTCAAATACTTATTGGAGAACTACTTCTTCATGTGTACGTTATACTCAGGCAGTGCCTGACTAGTGGAGAAAGCAACGACCTGAGTGCAGGCAGATCTGTATGTGCTGTACTGTTTGTAGTTGGTTCGTGGCTCTTGTCTGTGGTAAAGATGAATGCTTTTGGTGGCTGAAGTCAGCAGAGACCATGCTACACTTTGCACATAGTTGATCTCTCTGGGATGGTCCTGTTTCTTTGTCAGCTGTAGCTCAGGCTACAGTGCACACTTGTGCAATGGCATTACCCTCTTACGCTCACTTTGCTCTCCGTATCTTCCTTTTCCAGCTGTTTTTCAGAAGGCAGCAAAGAATTTTCTCTTCTTTGCGATAATATTCAGAATGTGAGGAAATTGCCCCACTAAGTTTTGGAGACAGTCCAGCATCTGTATTTCCTAATTTCCTCCTCTTATTGTCGTAATTTCAAAGCCATTTGAAACAGTCCTTAGTCCCTCTTTCTACAGCCCACCCTTATAAAGATCTCCCATTAATTCTTGTGTCAGTTCAGTGGGAAGAGGAAACATGGCCTTTCTTTAGCAATGTGCTATAAGTTTTAGACTTTTTATGTGCCTGCTGCTGTTCACCTCCTCAGCCAAACTGCTTTCTTTGGCTTTCCAGTTATTTAAACCATTGTGGTTTGTGGACCTCATGGTGTACCATGTAAGTTAATGTCAGGCTGAATGCCACCAGCTACTTGTTAACTGCTGATAGTCTCCAACAGATGTTCTGTAGGTGCCATTTTTCAGATGCTACAGTGATATATCCAAAGAAGGGACCTTGCACCTGGCAAAACAGTTTCCTTCAGCTCTTCCCCTGCACAAATGCTTAGGAGAGGTAGCACTGTCTCATCACTGCTGGAGTAAACATGTCTCCATGACTTTCCTTGTAAAGTTCCTTAGTTTTTTAGGGCAAAGATCCATTTATTAAGTTCTCTGAATGACGAGTAGACTGCTTTGGTTACATTATACCACTGTTTGTTTCCTACATTCTTTTTTCTCCCCCTTTAGCATCACTACCTCTAAAGTGATTCAAAGAGAAAATGGCAGTGGTTGTTTGGTACTGCTGGCCAGCTGACAGCTCTGGAAAGCTCATGACCCCAATGCTTTCATAAGCCCTATACACACATAGTGCAGCATCGCCTTGGCTCTACGGAGGTGATCCAGCCAATGTGTGCACCATCTCAGCTTCTTCCCACCCAGTCTCTGGGTGTAGCAGGTACGAGAATTTACCAGATGCTGGTATATGACCTTCCTGCAGGTGCTCCAAGTTTCTCTGGGCTTACAGGTTTGAGAGCAGTCTTGAAACTTCCCATGTGGGTCTGTTTGATTATGGAGGAGAGGCGGATGCTGTTCGTATGGGTTCACTTCCCATAACAAATGCTTCATTGATCTGTGCTGGAAACAGTCAGCCTTGTTGACTACGGGGAGCAGAGTACAGCTGGGGAACTGTGTTTCCCTTTCTCTGTGAGCCGAATGGCATTGATTGCCTCAGAACCAATGCATTTTCATTAGGCTCATTTTATTTTCCAGATTTTCATCGTTCATAGTGTTTATGAAAGGAAGAAATAAATGGCCCTTGCTAAATAGTGCAGAGAGGAGATGGGAAGGCTTCCCAGGGCTTTAGTATGATCTTTACTTTCCTGAATTGTATCCTTGGGCTTTTGCAGGGCTCATTCTTATAGCAAAGACTAGGGACTGCTAGGTCCCCATGGTCCCTTGCTGCATTGCTCCTTGTGCTCCTGTGTGTGCTGGAGATGGTGAAGGTCTTTAGGGGAAAAAAACACACTAGTTTTTCCCTTTCCATGCAGACACTGAAGATAAGTGTCCTGGAGGGTACAGGTATATGCAAACTGTTAACACAAACTATATCAGAGGAGTTTGCAGTGTTTTGTACTTCTGATGCTGTACTCTGCAAAACAAGGAGGTGCAAGCCTGGTGTTCAGAGGTGCTGCTGCTCCTGGCTGCGGGGATGAGGATGATGTCTCTTAACATGTCCTGCTACCCACCCCACTGGGGGTGGGAGACTTTAAAGATGCAGAGAGAGAAGGGGCTGGTCAGGGTCTTTCTGTGGGATATTTGGTACCAAAGCCTGTGGATGCATCAAGGCACTTGCAGTTGTATGTATCCAAGTCCTGTCAGAGCCCCCAAGCCTGGCCAGGGTCTCATGAGGGCTTCTAGGTGGGCAAAATGAAGGAAAACCCAAATGAGGCAATGCTTGTATCCCTGGGTTGGGAATGGGAGGCTGCCTTCTGAGCAATGTGTTCAAATGCAAGTTCTGTGCAAGGCCGGGTGAGTCCCTGGGCACACACCACGGCAATCCCTGCCCTCCTCGATTTCTTTCCCATTGCATTTAATTTCCTGTCAGCTAGCAGTGTGTTTTCCCTTGCAGCCCTTCCCCAAAGCAGCTCTTGTGCCCAAGAGCCCCCAGGGAAGCCAATGTCTTGTCCAGCCCCAGTGCTGCTGGAGCAATGGCAGGGGCCGCTGTTGGATGTAACCCTTCTGCCCTCCAGCTTCCCAGCTGGGCAGAGGCTTAAACACAGAAAACCAAACAAAGCTGTCCCCAGATCTGTTATCTGTGGTGTTTCCCTGAAGGCAGCATGGCACAGCGGGCAGCTGGGTGGTGGTGGTTGCTTTGGGGCTCTGGAGAGAGTTGATTTCTCTTAGTAGGGTCTGGATTTTATCATGTACTTCTTATTCTGTGGGTTTGCTAGTCTAGATATATTTACTACACGGTTTCTTGGCTAATTATTTCTAGCGTGGCACTGATTGAGCTGTTAATAAAGTGTGAAGGTGCCTCGCAGGCACATTTTGAGTCTTAAAGAAATGATCTACATCTAAATTGCAAATAGTAAAATTTCCTTACCCACCAATATTAAGGTGATAGCATCTCCACTATTGTAAAATTAATCAAACTTCTCTTGGTGACAGAAACGTTAATTTAAATTTTTCGTCACAATTACAGAGAGAGTTATTGCAGCCTCTGACTTGTAATTAATTTCTCTTTCTTTTCATCACTGTGTTACAGCCCTTTGTAATAGTGATAAATGGAGTATCTACCTGACCTTTTTTTTTCCTTATATAATATAAATTACTTTTAGGTTTTAAAAAAAATTACTTCTGGTTAATCAGTGCTTTTCCATAAACAGGAGGATGGGAGAGAAGAGCTTGTGTGGTTGTTATTTTAAATAAGCATTGCTGCAGTCAGGATGACAGTCAGCAGGGGACCAGAGTCAAAAGAAGCAGGGTCAAAATCCAACACTAGACATTGTTCCTCTGTGAAATGCTGTCCCTCTGCAATGTGTTGTCCCAGGGGAACCGTGTTTGTGGGAAACGGACAATGAGAAGAGATTTGCTGCCTCTGAGGAAGGTTTCAGAATAGGATTGGCAGAGGATGGTGGTGCATCAGTGAACAGCTCCCAAACTGGGTGGAGGGAGGGCTGGGGCATGTTGAGCTATAATGGTAACAGGAGGAAAATGAGCAGATCTGTTGGTCAATTTTTTTAAATGTGTCAATGCAAGGAATGAAAAGGAGGACATGCAGAGCATCTCCTCTTTGCTCTCTGGAAATGAGTGCTCTAGCAGTCCCTATAGACTTCCAGATTTCTGCAGCTATTAAGATACTGGGTCAAACTATGTGTTCCCAGCTCTCAGAGCTCTTTGAGAAGAGTCTGAAACAATTTTCAGGACCAATTAGCAGTTATCTTCAAGAGTGTGAGGAGATCAGGGGTGGTTCTGTGGGAAGAGAAAAGATGAGATGTGGGTAGCACAAGCCTCTAAGAGAGGCCAGCAGAAAAGCAGAGCCAGGCAGGTCTAGACCAGTCCATTTGACTTCACTGCTGGGGCAAGTGATCCAGCCTTCTGTCCGTGTGCAGTCAGGACATCCTGGGTGATAAAGAGCAGCCAGCACAACTGTCAGGGACACGTTGTGTCAACCCCACTGACTTCCCCTCTGTGACAGGGTGGAAGGAGGGGTGTCAGCTTGACGGTGGTGAGGCTTTTCATGCTGTCTCTCATGTCAATCTCCAAAGCAATAGAAGGAAATTGAGTCTATAACAGAGGCTGTGAATGATTGGCAAATTGTGTTCAGGGAGAAGTTATCAGTGGTTTGCTGTCAAACTAGGGAGTGCTTTAGGTGAGGTACCTACGGTGCCTGTCAGAGGTCTGGGGCTGTTCAATATTTCATTTTTGATTTGGGTGGTGGAGTTAAGGGTCCAAACACGATGCTTGGAGGCTGACAACAACCTGAGAAAGGTGGCATTACTTTGGAGATCAGTGCTAGAATTTAGTGTCCCTGGAAAAACTGAGAAATGATCAGAAAGGAGTTCAATTAAATACATTTAATATATTATTTATATATAAATGTGCATACGTTGCACCTGTTTGTGTTTGTGTTCACAGGGTTAGTGGACATGCGCTTTGTGGAGAGGCTGGGGGGTGAAGGTGGGATGAGGTGGTGGCTTTTTAATTCTGCAAATGACTGCAGTGAGAGAAAAAGTAAATGAATTGTTCTCAAAGCTCACAGGGCCTTGAAAAAGGGGGGTTGGCCATTCAAATGTATTATTCGTTTGTTTGAGTCTTATCCAGAGATGTGGTAAATTGTTTTAGTAAAATCACTTGGGCATCATATGTCAGAAATGGCTGTGTGTCCAGCAGAGCTGATATCATTAGCCCCTAATTACAGCCTATCTTATCTGAATTACTTTATGACATTCAGTGATCTGTGCTACAGAGGAGAATAAATTATGAGAATACTGCCTCAGGCTGTACAATCTCAGAAATCAGTAAATATCAAATTTTGTATGTATCTTTGATAAGCATCCATTTCTTTTGGATGCCTGTTTGAGTCATGTTTTCTTTACAGTTACGTCTCCCATCTGTAAAATTTGAGTCTGTGTTGCTGTCTTCAAGTGTAACCCAGAAGAGCCTCCTGTTGGAGGCATTTGGCCACCAACCAAGTTGCCAGACAAACTACATTTTTCACTCAAATGCAGTTAATGACCCGAACAAAATGAAATGCTTGTTATGGCTTGATTTAAACAATGTGATCTAATGACAATATTCTCTCCTTTCTGCCCACTCTCGTAACCATTCTGCCTTATTTCAACCAGGCAAAAAGGAAACGAGCCCTTTAAGCAAGGCTTGGAGACGCCTCTGTAGGCTGGAAGAAAGGGGGGCATGTTTAGCAGGGGATTTTTACTTTGAAATTTCCTGACAAAAATTAATTAGAAGAATCATGTAATTACAATAAATGCATCTCATTGGTCCCCAATGGCTTGTTTCTAAACACAGGGTTATTATTTAGCATTCATGACAGCAACAAAAAAATACCAAATAAATGTAATGGGCTCTTTTTATATACAATAAAAATGACATACAGTAGCTGCATGTTTTACTAATTTGGCAACAGGATCTTAAAGAGGTGGGTATGGTTGTGCAGTTGTTTTAATCTTTAGTTGCAGAGGCTGGATGTGTATTAGCAAAGGCTAACATATGACCCGTGCTCTTGCTAGTGCCCCATGAGATACTGGGGAAGACAGGTGCCCCAGCACCCAAATGTGGCTGTGTCCCCTGTGTTGCATGTAATGCCACTAAATGAGAAATGTAAAAGTTCCTGAAAGACAGAGTAAGGCTCTGAAATAACCCAAGGTGGCTGTATAGGGCAGCAATTGCCACCAGAGGATAAAACCCCATTGACTGCAGTGAGACCAGGCCAAACCTATGTGAGGAAGGTGTGTGTGCTCCTTTTTGCCTGCTGTTCCTTCCATTAAGGTAACACACAGATGCCTTTTGAATCCTCCTAGGGAGGGATTGCGATTTGGGGCTTAGTGTACCAGTGTAGAGACTGCTGTGTGTCCTTCCCCCTCCCACCAGTGAGGCAGCCAGGACAGCATTTTGGGCCTTGTAAGGCAGAGGTGGCTGCACAGCTCCCTTCTGCCCTCCTGGCCAGGCAGCCAAGAACTAGTCACAACTGCATGGTTCCCAGACTGAGCTGGGCTGCAAAGCTGCAGGGGTGTGAAGGCAGCAATGCTTCCCTGAGGGATGCAGCTGAGCTCGGTGTCTGTTACAGGACATGGTGGCTTGGTTTTCATCATGCCAGTGATGAACTCTGTTGCTGCTTCAGAATGAGTAAAACATTTCTCTGCACCAAAGCTCAGTGGGACAGAAGTGGGGCACGTGTAAGGTTGGGGAAGGATTTTAGTTAATCCTCCTCTGCTGCATCTCTCTGCTTGTTACAGGGTCTGCATTTGCAGAAGCCTGAGAATTGTGATGTGGTTTAGCCTCACAAATCCCTCGAGTTCAGGTCTTTTAATTTATTTTTGTTTCACTTGGTTTTCCAGGGTAAGTTAGGTTTGGAGGAGAAAATCATAAATCTATCATAGAAATTGGACCATAACAGTCACAAACATATACATAAGGTGGGGCTGAGCCATCTGAATATATATATATTTTTTTTCATTCCAAGTTAGGTTGCTTACAGGACAGAATTTTACTGCTCTATAGCATTAATAATTCTACCCTGTGATACTAAACATACATAGCATTATCAGATAAGTATGTAACATCACTTTGGCTCAGGTTCATTAAGTAGATTGCTAAGATAGGTAGGAAGGGTTACAATCTGGAGATGTCTTTTCCTTTTTTGTTGACTGAAGAAAGAGCCTATCTAATAAAGTGGGCTAAATGCCTGACTTTGGGATGTCGTTTAGGTGAGATGAACCCCACTCTGTTCAGATCTTAAAGGTTGTGCATAAGAGCCATTGGTGGAGACATATGAATGCTGTAAATCTTTTTATTGCATGTACCAACCATAAAGAGGAGTGATCTTCAAATGACATCATCAACACAAAGGGCACTAGGAGAAGTTCCAACTTACGACACAATAAATTATCAAGTAGTCTAGTAATGGACATTGAGCCTAGACAGTTTTGCAAAGTGAGTTCTCTCATAAAATGGTATTCTGCCTCTAAATGGGAGCTCCAAACCTGCTTAGCTAGTACCACTTAAGCTGCTTTAGTGAGATCATTTTGGATTTCCACAGTCGACCAATCTTCCCAAATTGCTCAGTGTCTAATGTAATCCCAGATGTATTTACCATACTTCATTGTATTTATAGAGGTGACTAGGCCATGAAGACATGGCTTATTTCCAGGGACATGAAGTCCACGTTCTTCAGTGCATTTTCGTCTTCTAAAAGCAATGCTATGGAGCTCTCAGAGCTTGCAGTGAACACATTTGTCTTTGCTCTGTGACGATGGTTGATCATTAGCAAAATGTATTTTGGTATTTATGGTTACAGGCATATTGACCTTAATGCTATGTACAGCAGTGATCAGATCACAGCCAGCCACCATGAGGAGAAGGTGCTGGAGTTACTATAGACAGCTTTTTTTCTGAGCAAAGCAAACACCTCCAGGGCACAGCAGCTGCGAAGGGCAGTGTATAGGTGAAATAAGTCCTTGGTTCAAGTATGATAAACTGTCAGATACAGTTTTGTTCCTTTTTCTCTCTACTGATTCTTGCCCTCACTTAGCACACAGGGGCTGTGAAGCCACATGTTCATCTGTTGCTTTTATATGTAGCTGCCCTGCAGAAGAGGGAATTGTAGTAATCAGTATCAGTTAGAGGATGTGGCCCAGTCAAGTCTACTGGTAATAGAGCTGGAACTTGTACTTGAGAGAGATTCACTGCTCCAGTGCGCTGCTTTGTAGTGTACAGCTGTTGTTTTTCACCATTTTGTACATTTAGTATCAGTGTATGTATATTTGCATTGTGCGTTCCTTTATTCTCAGAAGTGTCTAAAGTTAGGTTATATTTGCAAGACAAATGTGTGATATCCTGAAGCGCAATTCATTATTTTTGCCACAGGTTTAACATAATTCCCGGCAGCAAACAGGTCTGATCTAAGCCAGGCAAAAAGCATGTTTTTCTATTGAGCAACATGACACTCTCCATGGCATAATGAATTACACACAGCTGGTTTTTCTCTGGCTTAGAAATTTTGTTTCATTATTACTATATCTGTGCAATTTCTTAATATTCTTGAATCTGGGCTCTGCTTGCAGGCATATCAGATTATTCATATGCTGGAGTGAAATGCGATGTGAAGAGGAACGCAGAATGTGTTTTATTTGTGGGTAACTGGGTATGTAATGGTGTATAAAGAGTTAGGAGCTGAGACTTAGCTGTGATGTCTCTTCTACTTTCTCATTCAGCCCCAAGCCCAAACTTGAGAGTTATTGTTTGTATGTCTCCCCTGCTAGTGCTGCTTCTCTTTTCCAGCTCACCTTAGAATCATAGAATCAAGGAATGGTTTGGGTTGGAAGGGACCTTTAAAGACCATCTTGTCCAACCCTCCTGCTATAGGCAGGAACACCTTCCACTAGATCGGGTTGCCCAAAGCCCCATCCTGGCCTTGAACACTTCCAGCAATGGGGCATTCGCAGCTTCTCTGTGAATCCATTTAATCCATTCATCCCCCAGTTTGTGCTGTGTTTTGGATTGCCCCCAACCCATATGTGGGAGATCCCTGTGGATGTCATCCCTGCCTTCTGTCATATCAACTGCACAATTCATCTTGATGTCATCCACAAACCTGAAGATTCTTTTTGAGCTAACAACCTTTTAGATAGTTGACACTGGTAATTAAACTTGAAGGTGGCATGCTGTGTGTTCAGCTCCATTGTGTTAACAAGCTGGGGGCCTTTGGGCTTGGATCTGTGATCTCCCAGGGTGTTAGTGGGATGGAAAAATCAGCCAGAGGCACTAGAGTTATGGGTCTGATAAGGTATATGAGGGGCTGATTTAAGTTCTTGTTCTGTGCCTCAAATCTTTTTTTTTTTCTTTTTTTTTTTTTCTTTTTTTTTTTTTTTTTTAAACCTGAGACTGGGAGACTGGTTTACTCATCAGTGGAGTGTTACATTTCTGGAAAAGAAAGGCAGAGGAAGTCTGCTTCATTTTGTCTATAGTGAAATTGGTATGTATGACATTTTAAAATACTTTGTCAGAAAGAATGAGACAGGTTTTTAGTGTATTACTACTGATCACTTCTGATTCCTCATCTTCTTAATGAAGAGCATGAGCAACAATGACTTTGCTCCTTGGGTGCTTTTATTGGTCAATCACATTCCCCAGCTGTGTGCCCAATTGTATTAAATGCCAATGCCCAGCTCCCAATGCCCTTGAATTTCCTAAGTGATATTTTATTGATGCAACTGCATCTTGCTTGACCTTAAGGTTTTATTACATCTTCACCAAGAGTGATGAGAAACCTCCTTTTGCATTTTGTTAGCACTTCTGTCCACCTCCAATGAAATATATCTCAATATAATCAAATACTCTGTGGTTTACTACCGAATCCACCGTGCCTGTGGGTTTTCATTTAGGTAATAGGGTATGCCCGACTCAGCTACCAATAGGTGGAGCACTTGACTGCTCTTGCTGATATGGGCTCAGAGTCAGGGTTAGATTTCTCTAGAGCAGTGTTCTGATTTAGTAGTTGGTCCACAGTTCCATAAATTACATCCAGAGAATTGTTCAAGATGGATGATATCACAAATGGGATACTTGGGCTAATTCAAGGCACTTTCTTGAGCATACTAGGTCAATTTTCTAATGCATCCAAGTAGGCGTGTTTTAGAAAAAGGCTAGCATATACGTACATACGTTCCCACGCTGCATCACGTAGATCAAGGCAATTCTAAGTTCTCTTCTATTTCAATCTATTCACATTTAATCTTTTGTTTTTGAGACTTTTAAAACTGAGCAAAGCACAAGCACTGGTGTTATAGAGAGTGACCTGAAATTGATAAGTGACTGGTCTAAAGGTTTTCTTTCCGTTTCTTCAATTTTGTGAAATTTAAATTGTGTGACAGGGAATACTGGTGAAACATGGAGTCTCCAGGCTGAATTTGCAACCTAGGATGTGCCCCAGCCTGGTGATAATATAAAGTAATGAAAATGCATACAGCCCAATGTCTCAATACTTACATCAAGTCTTTCTACTTTAGGATCCCTTTCTTTTTCTTCCACTTGATGAATCAGACTTGGGAAAAAGCCACAGCATGAATCCATAGTTTGCTATCAAATTAAGCTAAAGCAGAGCTTTTCCTTATTGCTTAGTTTGGCAATTTCTCAGTCCCTCTTCTAAAATTGCACAAACACAGCTTGCTTGTGTAAGCTTAAACACGCAGCTGAGGCCCATGCCCACCCTGACATCTACAGATGTGGCACAGTCAAAGCCTACTGAGAGACAGGGATTTCACAGACATGCATTCATCCATTTAAGTGCATGAGCATCTGGTGGGCGTTTTGTGCCTAAACCTTTTCAGGTGCACAGACAAGGAGGGATCACCTGGTAGGCATTAGCTAGAGGTTGCATTTTCATGTTATGGCAGTGGTTCTTAAGCCAATTCATCTGGCAGATCCCATCATCTTCTCTTCAGTAACTGAACATGTTATGCTTAATGTTCTGCTGATGGTCAGTAGAACAGCAGACTTATCATGCTGATTTGTTTTCATCTAGTTTTATACAAATGCGAAAGTTGTACACAGTTTCAGTGAAAGATAGCAAGAGAGATTTTATCAGAATGCAGACTGTTGTTGTAATGAAATTTTCCCATTGCAAACACATAGCAATTGCCCTTACTGTACAGTCAGTAGACATAACTGGATTTTGTTGCCTGAGAATGAAGTTGCTTTCATATTTTATATCCTGCAGTAGGAAAGCTGGAAGGGATGGACTCTGCTTGGAAATTTATTTTCAGTTAATAACGACTTAAGGAGGCATGAGAAGAAATTTTATGGCATTACAGTTTTTTTTTTGTTTTTTTTTTTTTTCATTCTGACATTTGGTACAGAATTTTCTACACTTTTGTTGTTTGTGAATGGGAGCAGTCGTTTTTGAATTAATGAGAGCTGCTTTGTTTCAAGTACTGGTATTTTTTGCCAGGCTGACGCAGGGGCTTATTAATGAATGTGATATAAATTTAAATTGCTGAAGTCTGTGGACAAAACCGGCAATGGTATGTACGGAATGGTTTGCGAGAAAAAGCTTGGGTCTCAGCAGTGCATGCTGCTGCGCTTTTCAGGTTTGTGTCCCTACGCAGACAGGAATCCCTCAGTCTGCGAGGTGCACTCTGGTTTTTGATGGGGCCCTCATTCACACTTGCACATCAAAACAGGGGGTACCTGGCCTTTGGTAATTCTGATGTAAAGGGATCATACCTGTCAACATGTACCCTTCAAGAAGCCAAGCACCAAGGGAAGCTGGTAGAGCTGCTGGTCAACACCTGCTAGCCCCTATCACAGGGAAGGACACGACAAATGAGGGGAGGTATCAGGGGCAGTCATATTTCAAGTGAAGTCTGGGGACAGAAATCTGTCCTGGCTTCATTTTTGTGTAACTTTAGGCATGTTGAGTGAAGCTGGCTTACGCATTTGATCTGGTGTGTTACTTTTTTCTTTTGCATAACTAGTTTAGTTGACAGCGTACTGGTTTTGCTCCTTTGATCTCCGCTCAGTTTGACTGTATTTTCAATAACTACTTAGTATAAAAATAAAATGTGCAGGCCGCATCAAATAAACTAATTAAGGATTAGAATGAAAAAGTGTCAAAATCCGAGACCTCGCCGAGGCAGATTAGTCACTGCATATGAGACACGATCTAATAACTAATGGGTTGCTGTAGTAACGGGGGAATCAATACCCCTTGGCTGGTCAGGGAGCTGACAGTAATTTCTGCTGGGTCATAGATTCTGGAAAATGAAGTGCCACCTACTACAACACAAGTAATCTCTATGGACTTTTTGACAACAGCACATCCTACGAAGTTTATATCAAAGAAAATATTAATCTCCCAAGTCTGCTTGTTTATCTCTGCAGAGGTTATCTGATATTGTTACAGCCACAGACAATTAAGTTTAGACTCCTATGTGAGCTCTTGATGGGTCAGCTTTGGAAATAAGCCTTTGGGTTTGCTTACTGGTGGGTTAATAGGACATATCTGTGCTGGGGCTCTTGGACTGTGGAAAAGGGAACCTGCAGGAATCCAGTCTTGTATTCCAAATTGGTCATCTTACTCAAGGGAGTACTGCTATTGAAGTCAAAAGGAGTTTAGCTCAGGTGGAGAGGAGGAGATATGCACTTCAAAGAAAAAGATAGTTTGCAGTGGGTTTGTAGTGCCAGGCCTGCTGTGGGCTGCATATGTTTGTGCCTCAGTAGCCAAAATTTCCACAGAGATAATCCAGCTTCCTCATCTCCTTTGTCCTGACTGCAACCCCGCTGGGATGGTGACACTTCTGTGTCTGAGCGGCAGCTAGAATGGTGCCAGCTGTGCACCCTGGCTGCTGATGGGTAAGAAAAAGGCACTCACTCTGTGCTGGGACAGGAATTATTGCCTTCACCAGCAGTAGCAGGAGGGGAAGACCCACAATTACAAGAAAGCGGGAGGGGTTCTGTATAATTCATCTAAAAACCAAATCAGAGAGGAGCTGGCAGCATGTCCATAACTGCGAGCTACCAGTGCGCAGCTCACAAACTTGGGCAGGGAACCAGCAGGTGATGGAGACTTGGGCAGGGAGAGAGGGGGGCCCACACAGCACAAGGAGTTAATGTTAGTCAGGCAGCTATGGGGGGGATATTAAGGACTTTTTCCAAACATCTAGGGGGATGGTACTGCTGGAGAGAAAGTAGGCCACTCGCTAATGAGGGGAGTGGTGGTGTTAATTATGTCTTGAAATTGCCTGAGATACTGCGCTCCTGAAATTCATCTTCAGCAGAAAACCATCAGGAAAATAAGTTCGGGCAATTAGGAGGTGGGGGGAGAAACAGTGTAAAAATAGCCTGGATAATTAAGAGCAGATAAGGGAACATCTAAGAACTGGCAAGAAGTGCAAAGAGAGCCTCCTGCCTTTGCTGAGCTTCACTAAACTGATCTTGCAGGCATGGGGCATGTGAAGGGCAGGTCCTCAGCCCTGCTCTCATGGCAGGGCGCTGGGCTGCAAGGGCACATCTCTCTCAGTACCATGCCCATGGCAGTGCTGCTGACACTGCCATGCTCAAACTCCTGCTGAGTCCAAGGGACGTTGGCTGGGGCAAGTCTCAGCTGTGAACATAGGACAGGGTTGATGCAGAGCCATCGGCAGTGACATCCACAGATCTGTGCGAGTGGCTACGTGTGGCAGGGTCAGCAGGGAGCAAAGGCAGCTCTGAATCCTTTTGATGGGCTGTGTTGTGCAAGGCATGGCAGTTTTCTTCTCTTTGCAGCCTTCTGCTATAGTATCAGGCATGAACATGTGTGTGTCCCACTTGGCACAGGGAGGGAGTGGGGAGATGTGTCCCCATCGGCTGCTCCTCATGTTCATGGGACCAGTGTGTAGCAGGGAAAAGCCCAGCACTAACTCTGATTTTCAGCGACAGCTCTGCAGCTGCTGCTGGCGTTTGTGGTGGTTGGTACATAATGTTGGTGAATAATAATACCTGACCTGGTAGAACAAGAGCTCTTTTATCAAACACATTTAAAGAAAAATGACAGTCTGTGTAGCTTGTAATGGAATGGATGATAAATCACAAAATGGGGAAAAACAATTGTGTTACTCCTGCTGGTATGAGTTCCTGTTCAGAAGGTCCATATGTTATGTTTTTTGATGACATAAATTTAATGAAATTCTCTGGAAATGCTGACCAGAAGTCAATATACTTCTCAGTCTCAGGAAGTTTCCTAATATCTTTGTTTGTTTTAGGTAATAGATCTGTTGATGTGTATCTCTCCTATTAAGTGCTTGATAGGATGCTATAATGAAATTACAATATGGAATGGTAGCTCGACTAAAGTGGCATTATCAGAAATGTCACCCCCTAACAAATTAGCAGTTGCAATGTTTGCCCTCTGGTTACAAAACCTTGTTCCTTTTGTCTTTTACTGTAACTTATAATAACAAAGCCTGTGATGTAAATGTCTGCAGGGTATGTTTCCAGTAGCTAAGTGTGAAACGTGTTTCAGTGGGAATATAGGGATGTGGGGGGTGTAGGGATCAGACATTTTTTAAAATTCAAGACAAAGGATTTTTGGCCTTGGGCACTCCAGCTGCAGCTGCTGTCAATAGAGGGGAGATGGGACTGTGTTTCTATTTATTTTTTCTTTTAAGAATGAAAAGGTACCCATGTACCTGGTTATGGAATCCACAATATTAACAACAACAAAAAACACCTACAGAAAAAGTGGTAATTAATTCCTCTGGAGATTGATTTGTGATGGAGAGGTTACATATATCAAATGAGTGAGATGTAGCTTGTATTTACAAATTCAGAGTCTGTGGATGAAACAAGGAAATAAAATGAGATGTTTTTATTTTATTTCTAATTTCATTTTTAGTTGGAACTAGAAATTCATGGGGCTCATTCTAAAGCCCAGTGCAGAGATTCCCCATTGTCTCCTATAGTTTTTCTTCAACAGGTTGTCAGAAGAAATGCAAATTTAGAAAGAAATTTAGAGGAACCCCCCAACACACATCAAAGCAATGACTTGACCCAGGACTGCACATATTGGAGCAGGGTGAAGACATCTAGCCACCTCCAGCTCAGCCTGGGGACAGATTTCTGAGGAGTTGCCCCCAGACTCCTGCCCAAGAGCAGGACATGCAGCCTGTCACTGGGAAGCCCTGGCTCTGAGCTCCCCCACCTTGTGTCTGGTTGTGCAAGCTGATGGTGTGACAAGGGCCAGCTGGTCTTCTATGCAAGTGGGCTTTTGTCTCATCAAGCCAGCATGTTCATGGTTAATAATCTTCACTGACAACTTTCTTGGGAGTCAACAGGTTGGCTATCCTGTGCTTGCTCCTCAGGAGCAGAAATTCCCTTCAGTTACACAAAGGAGCCACAGCCAGTCTTCTGCTATGTGTAAGTGCTGGGTTTTATTTTTAAGATGCAACAGAGAAAACTTAGAGTAGAGCAGCTTAATACATAACAGTGACACTTCACTTATCCAAGCAACTGGGAAGTGCTTAAATACTGATGCCTGTGGCTTAATTATTTACCTGTGGCTTAATTGGGTGTAATTTTACAGAAGAGTCTGTTTATTTTCCTATGGAGAGGCTCTAAGATGCCGCTAAATGAAAATGTTACTGGTCCCTACCTGTGCCCCTCACATCAGTAGAGTGGAGCTCATTTAAACCTGCAGAAACTTGGACTAAATCCTGTCTTCTCTGCTGCAAGCAGGCTGTGGTGTCTGGGTGCCTGTTGAGCAGATGGACCTTCCTGGTAGAAGGAGACAAGGTAGCAGGCAGACCTCCTCGTGCTCTTCTATTGTTTGTTGGGACCTCACTTGGTCTTAATCCCCTGCAAATTCAGTGTTTGGTAGCCGTTTCTGGCCCAGAGCTCAAAAGGTTTATATATGCAGGATCAGATATTCAAAGTTATGCTCGTATCAGTGCCTGTGTCTATTTGCTGTTTGTATTCCATGCACAAAGCCCTGGTGAATACAGACAGACCAGAAGCTGTACCCTGGACAGTCATCCTTATTTAGACGACCCTTTCAACTTCAGTGTGTTATTCTTGCATGCCTAAGAATAGTTTTCCTGAGTGAGAGGTTAGAGGAGTGAATATCAGGGCTTCCTATTTGCATGCCCCGGTTAAAAGCTAAACCATTGCATGTATCCAAGTGTGTGCAAAAGCTCTTCCTAGTGTTCTGCCAGTGTAAAGTGCTGTGCAAAGATGTTTATCTTGAATAGCCAATTTCACTCAAACCAAATGTGCTCAGAGACATTCTGGATAGGTTTTGAATTCAGAAAGCTCTGATTTTCTTTCCCTTGCCCCTCCTCTAGTGCAGAGGCTTGAACCAGGAGCCTCTTTTTGAATCCCTGTAGGCAATTTCCTTACAGTACTTAGATCTCCAAGCTTCCTTGGACATCTACAACAACAGAAGCTTTATATTATTGGTTTTTCAACCCAAAATGCTTAGTTTCTATTAACAACCTTACAAAAAGGGCAGTGTATTACTACTTGGTGATCCCAATGATAAATGAAGCACATTATATGTGAAGTAAAGGCTCTATTTATCTTTTTTTTTTTTTTTTCCCAAGTCCCAGCAGGTTTAATGTGAGTAGCTTTCGATGACCTTCATAACAAATCAAGAATAAACCTCAGTGCATTCTCACAAAGGTGAATGGTGTAGCAGACTTTTTATTGAAACAACAACAATAAGAGCAACGAGTTGCATTAGCAGTACTTGATAATGCAAAAAAATTAATGTTCACTGAAAGCCAGGTGCCAGCACTATTTGATTGTTTACCAACATAGTCATAAAGAAACAGAGTTATTAAAGGATCTGAAATCACTCAGTAATTCAGCTGCTGACGTTGATGGATGGAACTTGGCTGTTCCTCTTTGCTAAAGCTGCTGACTGGATAAATGTTTTATTCATGAAGCCCAGGGCAGGAAGGGATGCCAAAGGTTTAAGAATATTTTAAGAAACTCTTTGAGATGTCAAGCAAGTTATCAGGTGTTGTTAAGCAAAGGAGCTGAAGTACTACATTTAAACATAACCGAGCTCTCAACATATACAACAACAATACATCAAAAGCCAGGATGCGATTCTTGTCTCGAGCAGTATATGGATGATGAGTTAGGAATACAAGTCCTTTTATTTCCTGCACCTTTGTACCTTCAGTCATCTCACAGCCCTGTCTCTTTGAGCATTGTTATACCAAAGGGAATTTTTACACATCATGTTGTGAATTTGGCTTGGAAACAAATAAATATTTAGATACCGAACCCTACAAGGTCACATATTCAGATCAAAGACAAAATAAATGATGCGATGACAATGTTCATGGACATTGCAGCCAGGAATGAACAAATGAGATCAGAGTGAGTGGATTCTGCCTGACCTCTTGGTGGGAGAAATTGTTCAAAATGGGAATTATTGAAAGAACCTTTATCAAGATACAGAATAAAGAGGAATTTCCTTCTGTCTTCTTTGACCTACCCACCTGCCTCTTTATTTAAGGGCAGCATATGTCAACAGGGAGCCTATAGCTCCTGACCCATTTGGTGAAACAGTGCTGGTTTGCAGCAGTGCAGGACCTGGTCATGTTTTAAGTGATTATTTCAAATGCCTTTGAAATAATGCCTCTTGTTTTATAGGAATTCTTATGATTCAGACCTCCCCCCCACACACACCTTTTTTTAATGGAAAGAAGTGTTTTGTATTAAGAATTTTAATGAAGAGATCTGTAGCTGCCCCACAAGCTCCTGCATGGACAAGTATTTGAATATTTCATAATCTATATTAATAAGTTCTTTTAAGTTTCTGCAGTCTCATAACAGCAGAACAGATGAGCTCTTGATGGAATGGAACTGTCAATTTGAACATAGTGACTTTAGAAAATAGTTCTGTTTCCAAGTCTAGTTGCATGAAATGTCCCTTCTTGCCAAGGGAGCAGCAAAGTAGAGTTTAAATGTGCCTTATTATGACATCTCAAGAGTATAAAAATTGGGAAAGGTATTAAAAATGAGTAATTAAAAATGAAGACTGGTAGATAATGGTGAATAAAAAGCAGGTAAGTACTGTGCTCCCACTGCCCTTTTGATTTGCAGAGATTCAGTGCTAAAGACCAAAAGCATATTTCTCATGGGCCCCAGTTAAAATTCAAATCCTATAGACTGACAGTGAAAGCTACTGTCAAAAAAGCTGTCAAGTTGTATCAAAATAAGTCACTATATTACCTCTCTTTATCTGTCAAATGCATTGATTATTTTCAATGGAGGGAGCCCTCTGACAGTTGCTGAAACTGAAGAATTCTGTGTTGAAACAATTTGGTTGACACATGTCACTATTTCCTAAAGAGATAAGTCAAATGTTATTTTTGTCTCTTTCTACGAGAAAAAGCATATTTATGTAGTATATTTATGAAAGATAAATAATACAGAGAGAAAGGAACATCCATTAGCACTTCACTTGCTTCGCTATTTCTGTCCGTATTTTTATGTGCACATCTTTTTAAAAGTGTTCTTCCTTGTGTAAATTCTCATGTTCCTTTGGTGGCTGTGATACATTGCAGGGATTTGCTTAGATATCCTGAAGTAATTCAGATTGTCAGTGAACCATGTTGGTGCCATTCTTGATCACAGATGATAGTTTACTGTTGACTACACTGAACTTCTCTTTCCTACTACTCACACGTCTGTAGCTGTGATGCAGACATTAATATTCCGCAAGATGCCTGTTTATATTGCAGATGGACAAACTGACAAGGACAAAATAAGGACTATATGTTGGAACTGCTTCCAGCTTTTGGAAGCAAGCTTTGGCCAAGCCTGTCCAAACTCTTTGTGTAATTACCGCTTTTTTTTTTTCTTTTTTTTTTTTTTTTTTTTTGTAGGCATCCCTTGTTTTCTAGGAGCTGACTTTGTTAAAGTTGCCTAGCAGGATTGCAGAAAGGGAAGTCCAGCTCTTCTCTGGATCAACTTTGTCATGTGTGCAAACAGGTGAAACTGTACCAAATGGAGGACATTTCCAATATTCTCCCTTGGGAGTAGGCAGCTGAGTGGCAGAGTTGCTGTGAATCACTAATGCTATTAAAAAGGTGAGAACTGGCTCAAGCAGCTGTAGTCAGAGACAGGCTAATACCCTTGTACAAAGTCTTTATTATTCATTAGCACATATTGTGCTTCCTCCTAAATATAATTCAGGCTACACTTGTATCACATTAAGATAACACTAAATCTTTCTATAATTTGAAGGAAATACTGCTCCCAGCTGTTGTTGCTGAAGAGAGCTAAACAAAATCCAAAGAAGTGCTAAGGGAACAACTGTAAAACTCCAAGTGCGTTCAGTACCAATGTCCTCTGGTGTTGTTTGTCACAGAAATGGTTGCCAGTGGGCCTCTGCACTTGTGAACACAATGGCTCTGGGCCTGTGGCACAGGCCTCAGCATCCCCTGCTGAAATGAAGCTGAGGTCCCTAATCCTTGAAGCACTTTTGCTGGTTTTCAAGGAGTTGGCTACCTTGAGAACTGATGAACTGGTCTGGAATGTGTTGATAATGGGGGACCTCATGGTTCTTCCCTGTGCCCTGGAACATGGCACTGCAGTGCAGAGTGCTGCACTGACATAATTGAGGTGCTGCAGCTCCGGGAAGCCTATATTAACTTTTACTGAAAATAAGGTGCAGTGGGTCTGACAGCCAGTTCTTCAGAGACATCCAGATGCCTAGTTTTGGCTCATTGAGACAGAAGAGGGGCCTCAAACTCCAGTGATGACCTAACCTGTGGACCACGTCTCTGTTTACACAGAATTAACCTGGGTGAAATCCAGCGTTTAAGGATCTTCTCTGTTGCTGCCTTCTCCGGAGGCTGGAACCTCCTTGGAGAGATGTCATTTTGGTTTGCATTTGTGCAGTGTTTTGCAGATAGGTTACTTGTTCATGTGCCTGCTCAGGAACAGCCAAAATGACTTAATATTAATAATAATTCTAAAAATAAACACGTGTAAATATGGATAATGGCTCAGAGTTCTGACAGCTCTGGAAAGCTTTGATCCCACATTGGTAGAGATCAGGATGTACCGCCTCCCCAGATGACAGACTTGGATGAAGAGAAGAATAAAGAGCTGTAAACACAGCCTGTAAAGAGTGCCTCCATTGTCCTCCCCAGGCACCCTCCCCCATTAGCTCCCATGATTTACTAAGAGAGTGTGTCTAAGTACCAGCAAAAAGCAACTGAAAAATTAACCCCAGCCAACTTACAATGTCACACCTGACCCCAGGAGTGTGTAGAGTTGGTCAGCCAAGTAGAAGTGGCTTGGCGTAAAGTGGAGAAGAAATGTGCCATTAAAAGAGAAGCATGGAGTGAGCTGCTGAGTGGTGACAGCCGTTAAAAGATACAAACCAAAGCGTGGCCCTGACAGTGCATTATATTCAGGAGATAAAGAGAGGCAGAGAGGCAAAAGCAAAACAAATGGGGTTGCTCTGTACAGATGGCCAAAAGGGAATCGCAGCATAAATGCCATCAGCCAGAAATTACGGCTGTGGATGGACTGCCTGCCAGGGAGAGAAACCCAGCCCTTGGGCTGGTGCTGGCCAGAAGCCTTGTGGCAGGGGGGAAAATCCTGCACGTGATTTGGGGGAGCATCTGTCCAGCAGCGCTGATGACCGCTGGTGCTAATGAACTGACGGCAACGAAGGAGCGTGATTTCGGGGGGAGTGGCAGACTGTGATTTTTTGTCTAACTGCAGATTTGGTTTCTGAGAAAATCAGATTTATGCTGCTCTCAGACAATTTTGCTAATAAGCAGATGAGTCAGAGAGCCCACAGCAGATGGGAATCTTTAGCTGAGGTAGAAACCATTGTGTTTTTCTTTTTTTTTTCTTTCTTTCTTTTTTTTTTTTTCCTAAAAGGGAAGTAACAATTTTTCTCTTCCAGAAAGCTGATCTCTGGAAATCACAATGATTTTTCCTTCCCAGCAAAAATATTGCTTTTTCGAATAACACCCAGCTATACTTCTGGACTTTTGTCTAATATGCAGAAATTCTCTTTAGAAATAAATAACTTGTAACAAGTTAGTGTGTCATATGCTGGGGGAAATGAGTAAACATATATATATTAAATCAGCTCCTGTAATTAATAACATCCCAGAAGCCAAGGCCAAAAGTTGCAGCACTAAGTGGTGATTTGAGGTCAGCTCTTCAGGTATCTGAAGAGCAAAAAGCTGGTGCCTGTCTGTGGCTGTAGGAGGCTGCCGCTTAGAATTTGGGAATAATTCTCTAGTAGGAACATGTCTTATCTAAATCCTTGGAAAAGGGACTTCTGTCTAGATGTGAAACTGTTGAAGATTCCCTTCATCTTCTTCCTCTTGTGGATGTTCAGAAACTTGATTCCCCCTAAAGTAATTCAATGCTTTTTTTTTTTTTTTCTTTTTGAGGGAAAAGCATCCACTCTATAGGAAGTCTCTGAAGGATGGCAGTGAGCATGAATATATCATTATAAAAGGACATTCTGCATTCAGAAACCACATGAGGTCTGGATTTCACTGAGAGGGGTATTTCTCTTCATAGACTGTAGAAGTGTGTGGTACATAGGGTGATGAAGCCTTTACTGACATAGTTTTGTTTAAAATGTCTTTGAAGATTGTCATGTTCACCTTTCTTGAAAATTGTGTTACAGCAGGTAGAGAAAGTGAGTTTGTTTGGCTTAGTGCTGTGCATGTGAATAAACCCTGGGAAGAGACAGAGGCTCCTTCCCTCTGCCCCTCTTTGTAGGCTTCTGGTTCAGGTGCAGAAAGATGAGGTTTGAGATTCAACAATGCTTTAAAAATAAATTAGGCTCTTATTTATGCTTTAATACTTACATTCTTTAAAAATCATCTCTCTGAAGAGCTTGTGTAATCACATATGTGGTCATTTGTGTGGTAGGTACTCATTGAGCCTGTGCCTGGTATTTTGTGATCATCTGAAAAAGAAAATAAATAGGAAATTGGAAAAATTCGATGGTCAAAAATTTAATCAAATCTAAACATGATTAAGAGTTTCCTTTAAATTTACAAAAACTATATTATTCATCAAAATATTTGTAGAAAAAAAATGTTGCAAGTAAAAAGAAGTTACTATTAACTAGATGGAACAGTCGATCTCCTAATGGGGTAAGTTTCAAAACAGAAAAAGATCTTGAGAGCTCAATAGAAAACATCTGCTCAGGTCTGAGCAGTGATCAGGAAAGCATAAATGTGAAATGGCATGACATTAATTTGCTGAATAGAGGACAACACTGAAAATATGACAGTGTTGTTCTAGAGATGGTGATGTGGCCTCACCTTGAGAGGCATGTTTGGTTTGGTTACCCTAATTAAAAAATGATAGAGCAGGAAATAGAAGAGGTTCATTGAAGGGCAACAAACCTAATCAGAGGCATGGAAAATACTTCAGTGGGAAGATTTGCATGCAAGCAGAGACTGCAAAGGTTAGGTCTGTTTATTTTAGGAAGAACAATACATGAGATGTGCCACTGAAAGACAGGCTATGATGGATATAAATAAAGCAGCAATTCAATGACTCTTTCCTCTCTTGGATAAGAAAGAGACATCAAATTACATTTGAAGTAAACACATTGAACAGCTTTAATAGGAAGCACTTTTAACCTAAGTTTTAATTAGCCTATGGGACTCGTTGCCACAAGGTAGGATATCGAGACCGACAGATTGGCAGCATTTTTATGATTAGAAATATCATCTACAGTTAGGTGGGCTGGAGTTTCATCCTTTGTACTTCTGGCCATAGGCTAAGCACAAGTCTTCCCTTAGGCATACTGGTGCATAATTCTCCATTATGGGATTTTACAGGGTCTTTTGAAGCAGCTGGCACAGGTTGGTCTCTAGGCCATTCTTGACTTGAGCACATTGAATGCTGTGCTAGTGACAAGGACTGGGCTGCAATTCTTGGATGAAAAACCTAAGTGCAGAAGTTTGGCTTGTTGTTTTTATTCCCTTCTGCACCTTTACTCGCTTCCCTGTGAGTTGACTGTGAATACACCAGTCTGGAGGACGAGAGATTTTTGTTTCCTATGGAGGGTGTCTATTTGACCATTTTGGACTGGTTTGTTTTACTTTCTTTGTCATTTTAATAGCTTGCATCCTTTACAGTCTTTAATTATTGCACATTTTGGACTTTCTCACTCCAAACCAGCTGCCATCAATAAACCGGTCTAGTAATTATTTCTCTGGCTTCAGAAAATGGCTATCGTGAATTCAATGGTGCTAGGAACAGGTGGACTGCAGAATGCCTGTTTGATTTTGGTAAACAGCATTACAGAATTGGCACTTTGACTTAGTCCCTGTAACAGACTAGTTGCACAGCTTTTGTTAATAAGATGCTGCATGTTTTCCAATGTCACAGCATACGTTATTTGTCATTGTGAGACGTTCATTGCCTTTTTTCTTTTTCTTTTGATAATATATGGAAAGTTAAAATGTGTATGAAACATCCATGGGCTGGAAATCCTTCCAAAATGTACCACGGTGTTTGGTTGGGGAGAGCCCTTTGGGAGAAGGGGAGGGTGCAGATGGGCAAGCAAAGTTGAGGCAGGCTGAGCCCAGTGCACAGAGCCGGCACAGATGCTCTGCTCTGTGCAGTTCCTACTCCATGCCCAAAAATTGTGCTCTGAGGCGCTTTATGCTTGTAGGACAGTTTAGCCTAATGGAGAGCTGGTAACTTGGCATGTAGGAAACCCATGGTCTGTTCTTGGCTCTGCGCAGGCCTCCTGGGGGAGCTCAGAGAAGTCACTACAGCAACCTCCGTCCTCTGCAAAATGGGGCTTGTGATCCTCTGCCCCTATGTACAGGCTGCGAGGGCTACTGAGGGAGAGCAGGGCTGGAGATGAGTGAAGTGGAGGCTGGGGCCATGTTGGGCGCAGTCAGCTGGGGGTACCTGGGCTTTGAGCTGCCGGCTGTCCTGCATCCCACCCTGCATGGCACCGTAGCACAACTTCCATACCAGGCAGCACACTTGGACTTCTGTTTGTCTTCCTTTCATACAGTCTCAGGTTTTATTCCACTTTCCCTGTAACTATCACTGATGCTTGGAAGCTCTGTTTTCCACTCAGGCTCTCGGTAATTAGGGTGGGCTTTTCAAGACAGACACCTACTAATGATTGGCTCAGAAAAAGCTGTTGCTAATGGGAGAAGCAATCCTATTTCTTCCATCTCCCTGAGGACTGACAGTGCCACAGATTTAGGGTGCCTTAGTTCCCTTGCTGCCCACTCTGCATTGCCTGGTAGAATGAGGCAGAGGCAGAAGAGCAACCTTCACCCCTGTGGGAAGGGAAGCAGCAGCTGCTCCTTGAGGGTGCTTTGCGAAATTCATCCTTCATCACAGGTTCAAAGGAGCAAGTAAACAGACTCCTCTCTTACTGCACCTCGGGAGTGGCTGCGAAGTGGTGATGGGAGCTGCTGCTTCTGCCACTGTTCAGCATGTTGTGGCACACGTGTGGGGACAGCATGCCTTGAAGGGCAAGGAAGGGGGAGAGACAGACTATTTATTTCCAGGAAGTTAGAGATTTGCTTCTTTCATGTTAGCAGCTCTTCTCAGCACAGCAATCTGGTGATTCTTCATCTTAAGGGCAAGCCGGGTGACAAAGGTGGGCTGATATCAGCTTTCTGTAAAGCCTGGTGGATTTTAAATGGAAGAGAGCAATGTCCCTGCACACATCGACATCCAAGAAGTCTGTTCTTCTGCTTCACGTGCTAGCAGTGCAGCTGTTAAAGCTCTGGAACATTTTCGGACAAAGAGTGCTATGTTCCCTTGGGACTTTAAAAATGAATTAATAGAACATTGATTTAACTTACTGGCTTTTTGTAGTGCCTTTGTTTCCAGGCAGTAAAAAGTCTGCTTGCCAGTTGTCCAGCCAGAAGCCAGTATCTATAAAATCTTGCCCCAGGCAGTTTGTGGAGGACCGTAGTTAATTAAGATATGTATTATCATCCCTGCTCTGGGCTGCTTGTGAGAGAATGTAAAAAGCACAACTAGACAACTGTCTTTTCCTCCTGTTTTGAGACTCATTCTTGATCCCACTGTGATTGCCAGCAGCAGACAAGGAACAGAGCCAGAAGAGTGAAAATTAATAGTGGTGGCATCTGAAATCCCCATCCGTGAGCTTAAAAACATGCCTGCTTTAGACTAGGACTTGATTTGCAGGGGGGACAACTCATTCCCTGAGTCTGAGTGCTGGAGAATTCATAAATAGAGTTTAAAGACCCCTGCTGCTATTCCACACTATGCTTCAGACAGCACATGGACTTCTTTGTGATCAAATGGGGTATGTCCTGTTGTCTGCGTAACTGCATCTATTCAGCCATATGCGTTTTACAAACTGTGTTCTTAATAGGTAAGGGTAAAATGGTATCTTAAAGAGCTTCTCCTTAACCATTAAAGGATTTTGATCTCTGATACACAGCCTTAGTGAAGCAGAAAGCAGCAGCACTTTGTTCTC
Organism: Anas acuta; assembly: GCF_963932015.1. Taxonomy (NCBI): domain Eukaryota; kingdom Metazoa; phylum Chordata; class Aves; order Anseriformes; family Anatidae; genus Anas; species Anas acuta. The sequence continues at coordinate 8,998,767 of NC_088989.1, read as the reverse complement.
AGTCTCCATCTCCCTGCTTTGTCGCCATCTTCCTCACATGGGCTTTTTGCTTCCCTCCCCTTTTTTGTCTCCTTTGTCACTGATATGTGCTAGAATGTGGCCAGCCCTTCTTCTTCTTGCATGGACCTTCCCTCCCTGCATGCTCCTTGCAGCCTGTTCAAAAACACAGAGTGTCTGAGAAAACTCAAACGTGCAAGCCTACATCTTTTGTAAATGTTGTGTGTTGGCTTGAGGTTGTCGCGTTAAAGGGGTGTAGCTGATTAACCGTTACGGGCCCGGTTGGATTCAGAGTACTGAACCAGTCGGACATTCACCAAAACTGGGGGTCCGTTCGGACATTCACCAAAAATGTAATAACCACCTGGGGGTCCGTTCAGACATTCACCAACAATGCATTAACCGTCTGGGGGTCTGGTTAGATTCAGAACACTGAACTATCACGGATAACCACCCTCACCCTAGTTGCATTAATGAGAGCTATCACAATGCAATCAAGTATGGTTTATTACAGCAACAGATAATCAGGTTCTTTTGGATTGCCGGTGATAGTGACTATCTGCAAAAGCAAGCTAGTATGCATGAAATACACAGGTGTTACAGGTGTTCTAGGTGCGGGTTCTAGGTGTTCTAGGTGCGGGTTCTAGGTGCGGGTTCTAGGTGCAGGTTCTAGGTGCGGGTTCTAGGTGTTCTAGGTGTTACAGGTGTTCTAGGTGTTACAGGTGTTATAGGTGCGCAGCCTAGAAATAAACGCGTTAAAAGGATCAAAGACTCTATAGAGATTTATAAGCAAATATTCAGATCTCACCCAAAGGCGTCCCAATGGGGGGGGAAGAGAGGCTCAGCCCGTCGGCTGATCCCAGGAGTCAGGAGGTCCTAAGGATGTTGTATGTCCTTGGGATGGTATCTCCCCTGACGATGGTATCTTCCCTAACATCCCCTCTCTCTTGGGCCAATTTATATTATTTTCTATCTTTTAGGTGGAGCTTGAGTGGCTCTAGTCAAGCATATCTTAGTTATGATTGGTGTAAAGTTTTCCCGTTTCCGTTTAAAGTAATAGGCTCCGAGAAATTCAGAGCGCATGCTCAGTGAGGGGTGGTCGCACCTTGGAGGCGGGTAGCTTTTGGGATGGAGGTGTGTTTTGGTATTATAATGATATTATAATGAGCAAAAAGTACACTAGGGTACAGCATTTGTCAAAACATGACAGGTCTTTGGCTTAGGGTGGCAAAAAGTGCAGCTTTGTGCACAAGAACAATCGAGGCCCCACCTGATTACAGAGCCTAGCCGTGGTGTCTCCACTCCACTCTACGCTCCGTGGTGTTCCTTAGAGCTAGCACACCAAGTTTCCCCAGCGCGATAGCATCTAAGGTTGGGAGCCTAGGGAATGCAGTTATGCCCTACCCTGAAAGCCTCTTCAATGCTGTACCTTTTCCTTAAAAGTGTGAATGTTAGTTTTATTTTCCTAGTTACTTCAGGCATTTACACCACAGAGGTTCTTGCAAGGAATTTACTACAGACAGATATCTGGTGAAGGAGGATGGACTTTGTCTGCCATAGGGCAGAGTGGGATAACAGTGGTACAAATCTTCCCCATTGCCAAGGAAACTGGGTACTACCTGGTCTGATGTACACACTTCAAGCATATCCTTGTTGTTGAAAATAGACAAATTGGGAAAAGTCACTGCTGGGATGTGGACATCTGGCTGCAGTAAGGTGCCCACCCCACTCTCACAGACCACCAAAAGCTTGTCTGGTGGTAGGTGCATCAGGCTGTTGTGGTTGTGTTGGATTTGACCTGAACAGTGGTGGAGGATGGCTCTGAAGGCAGTCAGTGACTCCAGAGCCATCCGTTTCCCCAAGGAGGAAGTTAAGCTCCTAAGCCCTGGATAAAATGCTCATCACTTAGACAAATGTGCAGAGATCCTCAAATCCTTCCTAGAAATAGGGGATTGTAATATTAAACATAATTATGAAATGTCTATAGAGCTGCAGCTACAGATGGGGCTTTACGACTGGTTTGAACTGATACTGCACCAGCATCAATTATCCCCAGCAAATGCACAGAGATATTTTTGGGGGTGGTATTTTCATTTTATGGCAGCACTCAGTCCCTTGCAGCCACCAGCCAGGTGCCTCCCCATTTGCACCCCAAACATGCAGGGATCTCAGCAACGCACTGCCTGTCCTGTCCTATTGCCTCAATAATCAACAGCTCAGATGAACATTTTACCCTACTTTGGCACCTATGCTGTCAAAATTACTGTGAATGAGGGAGCCTGCCTCTCTGCTACTGCAGCTGTGAATATTAGCTACAGAGTAGCACTAAATCTTGTTTAAGCTACAGTCATTCCACCCCGTGATGAATGTCACTACCTGAATAATTTGGGTAATTTCCTGCAGCTCTAGTGTACTAGCAGAGGAATGAATGTTAATTTACTGCTAATTTAGTATACTAACCCTTAATTAGCAACGAGCAAGCTCTGAAATATTGGGTTCTGAAAGCTCATCAAACTTTTACTAAAAAAAAAAAATCACCCCTCCCAGCTGAACTCTTCACTCTATTTGAGGTTATTAGCAAAATGCTCTGGGAGTGCTGTTCATTACCTCTCACTAGGATATATGTGGCTGGGAACACCCCCATTTACCACTCTCACTGCAGAACTCCATTAGGAAGATTCTTGCTCTTATATTCAGTGTATTCAGCTGCTGTGTTGCAATGTGTAGGTATGTGTTGTAGTTTTAGTGACAGGCAGGATTAATGGCACAGATTATCAATGACTGGTGGCTAAAAAGGTGAAAGAAAGGCTGAGTGGATCTAATGGGCTGGGTCATTGCTACAGGAGGCAGTACATGGCTACATAAAAAAGCTGGATGTGACATGACTACATCTTCTACTTTCTTCTCTGAGCTGTTTTGCCCTTTACAGTCAGGTCTAGTGTGACCTGCTCAATAGCCCCATTGATTCTGGGGGTGATAACTGGCACAGTAAGGCACAGTGCAGCCTGACCAGGGGTCTGTGTGGCTGGAGCAGGTTAATGGGGAGCACGTGCAGTGGGCTATGCAGTAGTGGAAAGTGGTGGGACAGGAGGAGAAGGGATGCTCGGGAAATGGAGGGACTGCAGAAAGGAAATCTGAGAAAGATGTGAGTGTCAGCTCAACTGCTGAAGCCAAACCAAGCCTGATCTGGGCAATGGGCCAGCACATGACTTATCCATGCCTCTGTGTCAGTGCTACAGTATTTTTGCACAAAAAAGTCCGAAGAGTCAGGCGAGACTTCATATTGTTGGAGATGAGGTTGGACAAAGGCCCATAAGTCTGGAGGACTCTGCTAGTGTCCAGCACAGTTTCATCTGCTGTGCAGAGTTATTCAGATATCAACTGGTTCAATAGCTCAGTAATAAATAGAAGGGCTTTTAAATGTGAGGAAAGACTTTACCTTCCCTGTACCCCTCCCGGAAGGGAGAAATGGTGGGAATTCACTGTGTTCCAACACTTTCGGGACAGGTTACACATATCATTGCAACTTGGTTTCCCACATCTAAGAAATGATGAATTATGATGAATTTTCTTGTTTCTGTATATGCAGGCTTGACCTCCCAGGTGCACTCCAAATGTGATGAACTGCTTTGGTATTTCCACCTGGGACCCCAATATTTACCCAGTATCTCCTACTCCCCCATATCCCACTAGCCTTTTGGTTTCAATTTTTCCCTTTTGCCTCTTAAGCTCATCTCCTGGCCTCCTAATTGTCACCTGGATGAGTGACAGGGACTCAATGGCCAGTGCTAGGATTGCCAAATATCCTTTGTAATATAGGATTCACTGCAGTGCTCCAGTAAAATCTTGTGAGAAGCCAATGTGATAGTCTTCTCATGGAAATAACCAAAGGCTGGACGTTCAGAGACATGGCCTACAGTCTACTTGAGCTTTTTTGCTGTGCATGTGGGTGACTGGCTGCAGATGTGGCCTGCCCTGAGATGCCAGGGCTGCCACGGCTCCAGCTGGGTCAAAGACACCAAACTGCAGTGTTGTACAGCCTTGTCTTACAGCCACAGCCTGGACATCCCCTGGCAGCATGCAGCTCCTGGCTCCACCTTGGTGTCTCCCCACTGCCCTGAGACCAGGTCCAGCTCTCAGAGTGGTTCCTTGTGAGGATTTTGGAAGAGTAGAAAAGGTGTGTGCTGAGAAAGGAGTCCTTGCTTGGGTGAGTGGAGCAGCAGGAGGGCAAGCCAATTTTCATCCTTCCAGAGGCCACATTGTTCTTTCCTTCTCCTTCTGTTCCCCACTCCCTCAGGTCTCACCAAATTTCTCTGTAGTTACTGGAGTTTCTCTTGTCATCTTCAAATGCCCCTCCTGCACCCAAGTACCCCTATTCAGCACCAGTGGACCCATTTCATACCGAACAAAGCACCAATACAATCTTGCTCTCAATCCTGTGTGGAAGTGAGTGTTCAGGGATGCTGAGATGTGCGGGGATCTCTGCCAGATCTCCCTCTTTCCCATGGCAACTCTTCCCTCGCAGACTATAGTTTTCCTGAGGAAAATTTGCCATTGCCAAAGTAGCCATTTCATGAAATAGAGAAGAAAAGTGTGACTGATATTCTCCTGCCACCTGGGCAGAAAAGGACTGAGATGTTGATATCTAGGTAAGAGAGATCTATCTTCCACCCTTGTTTTGTGGTGCTGACCATGTTGGAGAAGGGAATGACCATCTCAGTGTGCCTCTTTTTAGAAGGAGCTGATTCTACCCAGATATTCATTACAAGGAAGGAGCTGGGAGAGCCTCTTACTCCCTCTTGTCTTGTTGCACACATGTAAGAGCAGAATATGACATCAAAATTAGCACTTAAAATCCATTATTCAAAGAAGTATGCACTTCCATATTTATGTGGTGGTGTTTTGCTGCTGGAGCACTTCAATAAGGTCATACATGTTATGCTATATTTATCTGCAGTGTATTATTTAGACTCAAAGGGTGAGCTTCATCTAACCTGATGTAGTTGTGTTCATCTGAGTTTGGACACCTGCAGTTCTTGTACAGTCAGTGGAAGGAAACTGGCATTTTTACAGGTATCATTTGTTATCCAAAAATAGATGTCTAAGATAGCTGAGGTGAAATGAGCCCTAAAAGCTCAACTGATCACAAAGGACACTGAGGGTGCCAGGCCTAAGTGGATAAAGTCTGCATCAAGGGGAGTCCCATCCTTAGTTTTTTTCAGAGCTCCAGAGAAGAAAAGGCCCTGATAAACAGGAGAAAAGAAGACTCCATTTCAAGATGTGAAAACGTGAGTGTGTGCATTTGTACTTACTGTTTCATTTAACAGGTATATTCTATTTAAGATCTATTTTACTGTGGCCCAACAGAAATCAGTAGACAAGCTTATGGGGTGTGAATTGTGGCCCCTGGAAACAGCAATTAAAGCAAGACTTAGAGCACAGGTTGGATAATCTGTGAGATGGGAGAAAGTCTGACATGATGTTGTGGTTAGAAGAGATAGGGCAGGTTATCGCATGCATTAACATGACTCCCAGAAGATGATGCTGCCTGAATGTTGACACTGGGTGCAACTATGTCCCAAGCTTGAGAAGAATACTAAGAAACTTCCTCAAAGGACCATGTGATAGCTCAGTGCTTGTTTCACATCCCTTCAATTGAGAATTTCCAGACAATCACAGTCCTGGTAATGAAAACTCAGTCACCATCTGTAAGTGCTTGCACAGGGAGCGAGGGCTTGCCAAATTATCCTTGGTCCTAGCAGAAGGGCAGGCCATCAGTGGGTAGAATGTGGAGCTGAGCAAATCGGTGGTGGAAGCAGGGGTTTTGGTGGGAGCTGGCCCCTGGTACAGCACACCATGGGTGATGCTGGCTTTTGTTTTGCTGCCAACTGTATAATCAGGACAGAGTGTTTTTCTAACAGAGCTGCTGTAGTTCAAAGAGGGATTAATTCAAGGAAGTTTGTGCTGTGCAGTAGGTCAATATAGCCGATCACAACAGACCGTATGGGAAAAAGGGCTATTTCCATAAATCGTGGTCATGATTTCATCCAAAAGGTTTGGAAGCAGACTCTTGTTTACTAATCTGTAAAGTCTTTAAGCATAAATTTAAATTTTCTTTCTGGAAGCTCTTTAAAATTGATTCCCACAGTAAACCCAGCTTCAGGAAATCCAGGACAATGCCAGTTAATTAATTAAGGCGATTAACAAGTAAACTGGTACTTCCTTCCACTGTGGGCGAGCAGTTGGCATTTTAGCAAACTTTGCCTCATAATAATAGCAATACTTCTTGGGGCTGTCACACTGTCCTCCCCCACCTCCATCCTTTCCCAATTATAATTCTCTTCTTTTGATCTTGGAAATGCATTTTTATTATTATTATTATTATTTTGTATCTAAAATATGCTGCTTGGAGATGACATTTTATGAAATGCTCGTTTTAATTATACAGGGATGGTTATCACTGCAGGGATGTTGGCATTGGCTTTCAATGCAAAATCCTTCTTTTCTGATGATTATATCTAGGAAGGCTCTCTGAGCCTTAGGCACCTGAAAATTCGAATGCATCATTGTTCACTGCTGCGAATGACAGGGAACAGAAATTAAAGCAGAAGTAGGAGGGCAGTGGTGGTGGCACCTAAATCATCAGTCTGTGAAGACAGTGGGGTGGATGGTGTGCAGGTGTGCTGCTCCTGGCCCCAGTCAGGGGACCATGGCCATGCTCTGTGCACATACCCAAAGACAAGGGTGATGGTAGTGCTCACCCTCCTCTGCTGGCTCCTAAATGTGGTGAGGGAGGGAGGCAATGAAGACTTTCCTTCTGGAGAAGCACAGACACCAGCTAGTATGCCAACTGTCAGAGCCTGTGGCTGTGGATGACATGGGTCTTGTTGGCTTGCTGAGTGTTCAGCCTGGGGCTCTCCCAAAACCTTAGAGTGTAGGACCAGGGCCCTGCATAGTTGTGGTGTACATTGGAGCTACCTCAGCTCCATCCTTCACTTGTTGGCATCAGCCCCATAGACCTGCCCTGGCAGTTTTCCCTTGCTGGCAACAAGATAGTGCGGGCCAGGAGCCAACGGCTGCTGTGGTTCTTGGAGTTACTCCTTCAGGTCTAGCAATAGACGTTCCTGGTTCAAAAGACCCTCATATGGCAGCAGCATTTACTTTGGGCCAGGCTGCTCCCTCCTGCATATCTAATACTTCTTGAGGCTTTTCTCTCTCTCAGTGGGACCACCTGAACATTGACAGAGGTAAGGGTGGTACAATCTAAGGACACAGTGCTCAGTTTCAGTGCTACCATTAGAAGGAATGGGAATACCTGCTGCAAATGGAGCTGGAGCTGGTATTCCATGCTGGGGGCAGCTTTCACCCCCTCCCACTGGATGCAGGACATGATGTGAAGTTGAGCCCTGGAGCTGACCATACAGCAATGTTATTGCAGCTTTGCGAGATTCCCAGTGCCATCAAGTGAACTTTCTTGGTGTCATTTGCTGGGTTTAAATTTGTCCGAGGGTACCACTTCAGCATTTCTGCTTTTATGCCAACCTGCATGGGCTGTCTGATGAATCCATGGCTGTGAGGCCTCCTTAGTACTTAAATTGAACTAAGAGTTGAACTCGATGCTGAACAAACATGTGACTAATGATGGGTCCTTCCCTAAGGACCTTACATTAAAAAGGTTCCTCTGCAGATTATTAAAACTTCTGGTTTGCCACTGAGGTGAAGATAGAGCTGAGCAGCTTGTGGATATTCAGGGTCAGTAGTAAAAATGAAGAATTGGCTAGGTGGCATGAACAGGCATAGTTTAGTGGCCAAAAAGAAATACTCTGTACTTTGAAAAAGTACTCAGCTTAGTTCTTGGTTCTTTAATTTTTAAACTGTCCTGTCTTTTAAAAACCTAGCTCAATATTTAATTTCAAAATGGCATTTAAAAAATTAATGGTGTTGACAGTTTGTTTCCTTTTTGAGGCTAGAGGAAAGGGAAGGGAGTGACAGAAACTGCTCATTACAAGTCATTTTGGTCCTTTCATTTCTGTTTTTCAAGAAATTTCTTGTTCAGAAAAATTAATAGATCTCCACTGAAATAATAAGATAAAATGAGGCCTGTCTGTCTAGTGCTGCCCAGCTGTTTTGCTGCCATGGAAATGAAATAATGAGTTTCATTCACAAATGCAAAAGTGAATGCGAGAGCTGGGTCTAAGCTGCTGCCATTGCAGTAGGCAGCACAGGCAAACTCTGATAACTGAGCAACTGAGCTATCACTGCTTAAAGAAAGTGATCATTGAAGGATTAGCTGCGACTTTTAAAATTGTTATTAAGAAAAAACTAGTTCCAAGCGTCAAAAGACTCCAAGCATCTTTAAGAAACAAAGTGTGTGTTGTTTAGGGAAGAAAGCTCACAGGTGAAAAGCTCAGTTTTAAACCCTTTTAATCTCAACACAAAAAACAGGAAAAAAAAAAAGCCATTGATTTCATGTGTGATAGTGCTTTTTGCCTAATTTGATGCATTCAAGTGAGGGTGAACACTTCAGGGCTGCTGCAGCTGGGTCCTGCAGGTGCTGGGATCTGAGTGTGCGGGGCAAAACTGGGATGCTCACCTTTGGCTGGAGCAGGACATCCTTGAAGGCTTTCAGGGCAACATGATGGGCTTGCAGGGGAGGAAGAGATGCTGCAGTTCAGGGCCTTGTCCTGAAGCCTGCTGCAGTTGGCAGAAGAGCCCAGCTGCCTGACAGCCCTTCAGGCATGCAGCGTGCCCTCTCCTGCAGCTCCACTGCTTGTTTGTTATAATATCGAAAGGAACTATTAGCTAACTACCTGGAAAACTAATTAACCTATTGTAGCACAAATCCTGGGTTTACTGTTAATCTTACTGAAGGAGTCCTTCTGTCTGGGTTTGTCCTGGAGCTTAACACTGGGAGCAGCGGGAGCTGGAAATGTTCGGGACCTTTGAAAGAGAGACCGCATGCAGGCAGCCCGCATTAGCGGATGCTGGAGAATAATCCCCTGGCACATTAGCTCATGGATGTGTGTGTTGGCAGAGATCAAGTCAGCGACTCATGCTGAGCATCTGAGGTCACAACAAAACCCGAGTTTTGTAAAATAACACCGGCTTTTTTTTTAATCCATATTTATTCCTGGCTTTCAGGCACTTTTGTATGTATTGATCTGATCAATGTGAGTAACTTTTTTGAAAAACAGGCTTCTTTAAATGCCTTAAAAGCATCATTATTAGGATAATGGAACCAAAGTTAAAAACAAATCAAACAAATCACGTGTAAAAGGTTTCCCCCAGACAGCTTGAAAATAAATTGAAAACAAATTCAATTAAAATAACAATCAACCTTTTTGTTCCTTCAGTGGTATGATTTCTCTGAGGCAGGTACACAATGATAAGAGATTTCTTTGAAATGCTTGGGATAGCACACCCATAGGCAGAGCTATGACAGATCAAAGAGTATTTTTGGTAAAGAACAGCCTGCTACTATTAAGTTTCTACTTCAAGGTCTGAAATTTTTCTTTATATCCTCCCCCTTTTTTTTGTTTCTGTTGTTGTTGTTTTCAGTCCCAGATGCTTTTGCATCTGCTTCTGTTCTTTCCTCTTGCCTTTTACCTTAATAAGCTGGGCCCTAAATCTTGACCAAAAGGAAACATCTCTTAAAATTTCTTTTGGTATCATTGTTTTCTTCCTGGTTTAAATAATCAGTAGTTTTCTATTTCTCTGCTTGTTCTGATGCCCTTATGCCTGCAATTCCTCTGTGCCATTAATCTCCTCCACTCCAGATGCAATGGAAATGGGCCATGCTTGGAGCAGTGTGGGGAAGGGGGGGCAGTGAGATGTGGGGCTACACAACTGGGTTTGGGGCCTGCCTGGCTGAGGGATGGCGTGCCAGAGGTGCCAGGGCACTGAAACGATCTGCCAGGCCCCTTGTGGTTCCCTCGAGGGCATTTTGCTGTTGCAAATAGAATTACAGATGGGTTGAGGATTTGCTTCCCCATTATTTGGCACCATGTTTGTGGCCCCAGATCTGAAGCGGTGTGTGCAAAGGTGAAAGTAATGAAGCAGCTACTGATGAGCTGGTGTTTGCAAATGATTATGCTATTTTGGCTCTTAGTGATGAAGACATCCGGTTACTTAGTCATTGTTTTGTACGTGCAGCAGAGCACCTCGGCCTTGCAGCCACTCTGAAAAAGGCAGATTTTCTGTTTCAACCAAGATCTGGTCGTGCAAAAATCATCCCTGCATTACCCTTTGATTAGGGGCCTCTCTGGGCTGCCTGTGAAGTAGGAGCCTCTCAGCCAGGCTAGCGATGCTCTGGGTAGATTACAGTGCTATCTGCAGCGAGCACGTGATGTTGTTTGCAGAAAAGACTTGCTGGTTTTGTTCGCACTTCTTGTTGCAGATTAGCTCAATGGCCACTCTTCTCTGCCAAAGCACCTTTTAGTCCCTGAAGAAGCTGATGGGCTTTCTGTTTTGAAGATCCACTGAAACTAGATGTGAAGTACTCCTCTGGTATCTAGTGTGTGTTAGCACATAATGTTCTCAGACCTTTAACTGGAATTGGTTTGGATTGCTGTTCTGCATGAGTTGAGTGTTCAGTTTCCTGTACTCTCACTGCACTGGTAGGCAGGCATGAAGCTATTACACCCTTTTAGCAGAAGCAAACAGGAGTGGAGGGATTGAGGGCCATGTCTTGATCCCCTTGTTCATATAGAAGGATTGTTTGCTCCAAGTGCACCATGTCAGAGACATCTGAGGAGGTGCTGCTGGGAAAGCTCAGATGAGAAGATTGAGCTCTGATAGCTCCATCAAAGCCAGGCAGGCACTGGCATTGCAGCACTGATTCAACTTTTTTTTTTTTTTTTCTTTTCTTTTTGCCCCTTTTGCCCTTTTTTCAGTAGTGTTATATGTCTCTGAGATACTTTGTGTTTGGTTTGAAATGATAGTGTCACACAAATGTGTTAATGGTCAAAGGTAGAGTGTCTCTTGTTCTGAATGCAAGTGTTCCTTGTTATTCCAGTCACTGTCACTTCCACAATCATAGACTGTCTTTTGAGTCATCAGAATTGATTTTCATGCCCCACTAATTACTGCCATGTCTGTTCCTTGGAAACCATGGATAGTAAAGGCATCGTTCATGGGCATTGAACTAGTACAGTTTATTCTGAGATGAGTTAATATCTTACATGAAGGATATTTGATGCTAAATAGCTGGAGAGATATTTCAAGGTTTCTTGCTGCTTTGGAAAGTAATAAGCTTACAGTTGCCTTTCTGCAGTTTTTTTGTTTGCTCTTCTCTCCATTACATGATACAAACAAACTGCAAATCAGCTGGCATCATTTGCATATTATACAGACTCTGAATTTTACTGATTTTTATTAAGGATTCCTGGTAACCTGGTATTTTTAAGGTAAATTTAGGAAGGTGTTTCCTTTCTGTCAAGCTTGTCAGCAGATCTGTTGGAATAAAAATTAGAAGGTGCTAATACAATGAAGAAGATGCTAATACATTGAAGAAGAGCCAGATTATGACACTGGCAAGGAAGAACAGAACTTTGCATGTTTTGTTCCTCTGCAAGTGCAGCCACATCTGCAGGACAGTCTAATCTGGGAGCACCTGACTACCAGAGCAAGTTCTGGTAATAGGAAGGAAGGTTTTGGGAATGAATGGTGTTGGACAAGAATACAGTGGGAATATCATATGGGTTTGCTAGGTGATATCAACATCTGTTTCACAGTGGCAAGTCAAAGAGAAACATGACAATTCTTGGATTTATTTCTCTTTCAAGCAAGTCAGATTCTTAGTAAGAATTTATTTACAAGGTTTTCTGGAACATCCTTCTACTTTCATCAATTACCAGGCCTTGCTATTTAAACATGCGGAAGGTAAATTTATCTGGAATTGGTGGGAGCTACAGGTTTTGAACACCTATGACTAAGAGATAAAGTGAATCAAATGAGCTCTTAACAAGCTCTCCTCCCTGGATAGCCCCAGTCTTTGGAGAAGTTTGAAAGCTGAATCTGAATCTAAATTTTACAAATAACCTTTACCTTTTCAAGTGGCTGAACCAATGTTCCAGGTCCTGCAAGCACTGGCTCTGAATATTATAGCTTGACCCCAGCTATGGCAATATAAAAGAACAAGTTTATCTCTCCACAGAGTGCAGTCATTCCTGGGTGAAAAGTCTGGACGCTCTTCTTAGCAGCATAAAGCACAGTTTTAGGTAGGGAAGGAAAAGATTTTGCAGCCTACTCTGAAAGTAATTAACAGAAACAGGGTGTAAACACTCGCTTCTGTGCTCTCTGAAGTAAACAAAATAAGAATTTATGCTATTGACCTTGTTAAGTAAGTAACGTTTTCCCTTCTCTGCAATAGCTTTTGCTTTCTCCCACAGTTCAAAAGCCCCATGAGTCCGGGGCCGCGTGCTACACCGAAATGTTCAATCCTGCATTTGAATAAGCTGAATAAATCCAGCCATACTGCTAAACATATGGTAAGTAATAGCATCATTAACAATAGCATAGTGCACGTTTGACAACCGAAGGGATTTGGCTGCGGAGTGCCACAGCAGTGACAGCAGAGCGGCAGCGCTCGCCGCTCCTGCCAGGCTGTCCTGTCTTCTGCCCTCCCTCCACCCCTGTGCCGACCTTCTTGGAAATCTGACAGGCTGCCTGTCTTCTTGCCTTCTTATCTTCTGTTGCCTCCGAGGCTGGGTCACGCGCTCAGCGAAGGCTCTGCTTCACTGTTGAAAGCTGCTGTGTGTTCTTCCTGGGGTGGGTGCAAGGGACAGAGGAGAGAGACCCAAAGCCAGAGCGGGGCAGGTGGTGGAGTGATGAATTTCAGCTTTCAACTAGTTCAGAGGAAAGCACCTTGCTCTTTCTGTACGCTCCCTGACCTATCCCCAAGGTACAAGGCCTGTCGCTGCCGTCCAGCCCTGGGGACGGCACAAGATCCTGACTGTCCTCTGCCGCCAGTCCTTGAGGTGCCTCGGCCCCCAGTGCCTCATTCCTCAGACATCAGCAGGGGTTTGCAGCTGCTATTTGACTGACTTCTTGCTGCTCCGGCTGAAGTCACTGGCAGTGCCTGGTAACCCTGTTCCCCTTTCACCCCTGCTGACCTTCTTTCCTTGTCTTCTTCATCTTCGCTTTTCTTCCAAGCTCTCCTTGAATTGCCACGTCTCCTTCCCCCCACTCTCCTTATCAGGTCTGAAATAAACCCAGAAAGCCTAACACTTGTACACCTGGAAATACCAGGAGTTCTCCCAGAAAGACCTGACCTTGGCTTTCTGCATCCCAAAGGGCAGCTGATGGCAGTGGGTTTCACCCCCGTCCCCCTGGGCCTGGGCAGCAGGATGCCTCACACTGGTATGTTTCAGAAATGGGGTTGTTTTGCATCTCAGTGCTGTTGCTGGTCCGGTGCCTCATGAAAACACCCCCAGCCAGATGAAACTTCTCCCGTGTTGATAGCCAATTTTGCAAATTCTTTTCGACTCTTGCCCACAGAAACAGCAGATGGCTTCTGACCAAGAAGTCACTCCATCAATATAATGCTTAATGCCAGGGGATAAGTATTAAAATTGCTGCTTTACTATGCATCCTGGATACATAAAAAAGAGTTCACTTCATCACCTCAGAGCTCCCTTCACTTGCCACCTGGCATCCTCCTCCTGTGGATCTGAGAGCTCCTGAATAAACTCAGTTTGTGTGGCATTGCAATGGGCAGTGCTTGTGCTGCTTATCTACAGCGTTCGGTGCTGCTGCAAGTGCTTCCTCCTTTAATAGATTCTCCCAGACAATTTTTCTGTCAATATTCATACTTCTAGGTTTAAAAACATCTGTGAATGTTATGGTTAGGTCACCAGGTCCTGTTGTTCTGCTGTTCAGGTATTGTTCTCAGCCTCTGCTAGTTGCTGGGTTAAGAAAAACACCTCCATAAATGAATTTATTGTCTTTATTTTCAGCAGGAAGACTTTTTACATAAATGAACATTGCCCTGCAGCATTTGCAATCCAGATGTTACTGTTTTGTGTTAATGAAAAAGGACTCCAAAGTGAATAGAGTATAAGGTGATAATATGCTTAAAAAATAAAAGCAAAACCAGGAAAACAGTTCCTATACCTTGCACTGGTTGAGCTCTTCGAAATGCAGGAATAAAACAAAGTATAATAAGAAGGGAAGTGAAATTCAAATGTTTATTTTTTTTTTCTCTGAATCATTCATTGACTGTACTTTGAAAAATAGACAAGGACTTTTATTTTTCTTAAGTTAGGATTTTTAAAAAGATTGTTCCAATGCAAAGCCATGTTACATTGCTAGGGAAAGACACCATTTTAGTCATCTCACTTACACTTGTTTTTAAAGGGTTGTGTGTGTGGGGAGAGATATTACTGTCCTGCTTTGGAAAGATCAAAAGCTTGAAAAGCTGTATCTGTTTGGCTGTGCCTCAGGTCCATTTTTCCTATGTAATCTACTGTATATATATATGAGAGGCTAGGAAAGAGAGCAGGCAATGGAAGAGAGTCATTAGTAATAGCTGAGAACAGTGTTCAGTGCTTTGGGCTGAAAATAAGAAAAAGATTTATCTGCAAACAAGGAACGATGTTTTAACCAAAGGGGATGGTCGGGAAATGGGTTGTTACGGGGGGGGACGTGGGTTTCGGCAAGTGAGGGATCATGTAACATGTTACTGTACGTCGGGAGCAGCAGCACAGCTGTGTGCATCTGCACGGAGCACCACGTAGGGTTTGTGACTGATAACACGTGTTATGGATGTTTGTGTGCAATCACTTTTATTTGTGGAGCCGTGGTTTGCATCCCTGTGCCTGCCAGAAGGACAGTGCACGTGTTCAGTAGGCGCAGAGCGCGCACTCCCTGCGTTTGGCTGACTTTACAGATTTAATGCCATAGTGCCAGCCATCAATCTGCCTCCTAATATATGGCTCGCGGTGAATATTTCAGCCCTCACCCAGTCCCTGTCCGTCGTGCGGGAGCCCAGCAGATGGAGCAGTGCTCCTGTTCAAGAGGCTGCTCCGGGGGGAGGTTTTCATCGCGTTGGGAGCGGGGCCGGATCCAGAGCAGCGCTATGAAAGTCAATATAGTTAAGCCGATCGGCCCCCTGTGCATCTATAAAATACAGAATAAAAGGTTCAGTATAAAAAATATATGTGAGATTGCCAATTTCCGTGTGTGGGGTTTTGTAATATATATGTAAGATTAACTGAACAGTTTATGTAGAAATATATCAGCTTTTCCAAACTTCATATGCTCTATTACAGATTGTTTTTATCTGAGCTCTAATTTAAAGTTAAAACTCAGACAAGGGCATATGAGAGTAATCCTTTTGATCACATTGGTATTTTATGATAACGATATACTTTCTTATTTTTAATAAAACTGTAGTAGCTGCTCTTAGCAGTATTCCCAGAGCAGCAGCCATGAGCAGTGGCACAAACAAGAACAGAAAACCCTTCTCCATCTCTCTCTCTCTTTATTTATTTATTTATTTTTCCCCTTAATAAATAATTGAAGGAGAAAACAAGAAAAATATGGTGTAGGATCCAAACAATAAACAAACACCAGGGTCAGAAAGCAGGGCACATGCTTTCTTCTCCTTTAAACCTAACTACCCATATTTTTTTTTTTTTCTTGCTGTGACAGAGAAATGTACTCAACTCTTTTTGTAGTGAATTGTATCTCGGAAAAACGTTTTTATATATGGCAGTGCTGAGCGGTGTAACATTTTTAATGGTACATTTTCATCTGTGTTACAGTGGTGGAGCTAAGAGCTCTGTGAAACACAGCCCTTGCCAGGTCACGTACTGATGGGGCTCTGCCTGCCCTTCACCATCTGTGTGAATCTCACAGTTATTGCACCCAGGTAAGTCTGGAATAAAAGGGGCCAACATTTTGCCCCTGCAAACTAATGAGAATTTAGTCCTTCATAGGTCTTCTTGTCTCTTTATTGACTTCACCGTTTGTGCATGTTGTCAACTTCCATCTGCATGTGGACCTCGTGATTTGCTGGTGCCTGTGCATCTCTGCTTGCTTCTCAAACTTATTTGCTCCAGTGCATGTCTTTTGGGCAAGTACTGATTTCATCCTGTGAGACCACACTGCTGTGATCTCCCTCTGTAGCATCCTGCTGTCCATTAGTCTGTCTCTGTGTCCAGGACATCCAGTGTTCAATGATAACACTGTGGTTCAAAAGCATTAGAAGTAGTTAACTGCAAAGGAGATGTAACAAGAACGCAAATAACTTCCTCTGGATGTGGGGATTTTACATTAGCGAGTCATGTCTTTTTGGCAGGCTTCTCTCCATTTCAAGAGGGGTACATTTGGCACTGTTCAACCATCCTACCTGGTTACACGAGGTAAGCAGCTTTGGGTTGCTGTGTTAACCATCCTGTATGTATTTCATTCACCAGCTGTCCTTCTAACTTTGTGCCTGTAGCAGGAAAAGTGCTCTATCACATCATTCTATCCCTGTTTAAAAACTAACAGGAACAGCTAAAATGCCTTAGCTAACAAAGAGATTTAAACTTCAGTTTGACCTCCTTAGCCAAGCAAAACAAAAACTGAGAAGGGATTAATTTGCTTTCCATGAGCACATCAAGGGGCAAAAACCCAGGTGGTGGGGAAGAGCTGAGGATAATGTTTGCAAGACAACAAAAGGGGATATATTTGTCACAAATTAATTTAGGGTGCTGAAAGCTTCCTTTCAGGGGAAGTTCCTGTCAGAGGAGTTCTGGGACACTGCCTTGGTAGGAACAGTCAAATAAAAGATGAGAGATGTCTGTTCAGTGGAGCATCCTAAGGGCATGAGAGGGATTAGGGCGAGTCCTGCTGGGTCCTGGACATGCTGCCCAGGGAGCTCTTCACAGTCCAATATTGCTGATTCCTATGTTAAGACCATTTAATGCTCTAGTTAGAATAACTCTGAAGTACAGAAGTGCACTTGCTTACGATTTTTATGTCTCACTGTGTGCAGTTGTGGCATTTAGAATATTTATTTATTTATTTATTATGACTGGCTCTGCATAAGGTTTGGTACAGGAAGAACCTAAAATTAGTGGCATGCTGAAGATGGATGCATTTTCTGGGAGAGATGATCCAACTCTAGCATTGTTTGTTTCTGTGAGGATCCCTCTTGGATGTTTTATCAACCTTTGTCAACATGTGGAAGCCATGGGAGCAGATAAGGCTTTGTTCAGAGGCAATTCTCTGTGGTCTGCCGTTGGGCTGGCATTTGGTGCTTAGATGAAAGTGGCACCTCTTGCGAATTTCTCATTACTACAGGGTACAGTGGGACAGATCTTCACCAGCCCATGCAGCAGTGGTGGCAGTAGTCAGAGGACAAGGGGGCTGTGACGCTGTAAGGCAGTCACTGCAGCAATTCAGCACGCACCGCAGCAGCGTGTTCCAGCTTTGTGCTGCTAGAGTGGGGGTCCAATCTATCTGATCCATCTGTTGTCAAATTAATGTCCAAAGCTGGCTTTTGGATTCAGGTCTGTCACAAGGAACAGTCTGAGTGACAGTTAGGGGAAAGAATACAGAGATGTGAATTTCCTGCACTGTAATTTTGAAGGCTAAAATAGTTGGTATTCACAGTTCAGCTCAGCTTTGGCAGGGCTCTCGGAAATCATAAGTTACACAAAGGAGGAACCATGTGTGCTCAGATACACGAGATTTTTTTTTAAATTTATTGTTATTATACTAACTCTTCATTTCTAAGTAGCTACATGCCAGATGCATGCCATTTCCCGTCTCAGCTTACAACGGAATTTTAAATTATGGAAACACTTCTTGTCTGAACTTTGCCGAAAGGACATTGAAAGCACCGTGAGCATTTCATGTCTCCCAGAGACGTAGTCCATAAACTTCCAGCACTTTGCAAATACCACAAGACCATATTTTACATGATTATGAAGTTTGTGCACTTCACATTAGTAGTACTAATACCTCAGAGGAACAAAAGAACATTTTTAGCATTTCATTTGCATAATGGCTGAAGTGAGAATTTGTTCCTTGTTGAATAGGTACCCTGGGGGTCCTTTGATTTGCTGTAGAGCTCTGTACAGCATGGAAATAGCACAGGAGTTAGTACCTAAGCTCCATTGGTGCTACTTTCTGGCTTGTTGATGTCTTACTCCTCAAACTCCGTTAACTTGCCACCTGCCGATGAGGTAGCTTCACGTATTCATTTATAGTAATGCTGATTAACCAACCATTAAGCACAGTGAAACCCGTGCTTAATCTAAATCTAAAGGAAGGCTGTGGACAGTGATGTCTTTGGCAGAATAGGGCTGTGAGCCCTGGTGCATCCTGCCTTTGACTGGGGGACAGCTGGAATGACTTACCTCTGTTTGCATCACGAAGCACTGTGTGGGCATCCTAGCCCAGGCTCCTGCAGATCTCCGTGTTGGGCATGAGACACCAAAAGATCCTGAGCCAATGACTCTGATGGGCAGTGAGCAAGAGGAAATAGGTCTTATGGGGGAGATGCTGAGGAACAGGGAACTGGAGGGAGTTTCTCCATCATGCAAGGCAGCACTGCAAGTGAGTGAGCCCTGAAGCCAGAAGCTGTTTAGCACAACAGCTGTCAGCACAGGATCCCAGTGAGGTTGATGCTGATGGCCCTGGCACTGTCCTCAGCTCTCATGTACCCTCCATGCTTATCCAGTATGGCAGAGAGAGCTTTTGTTGGAAATGGGAATCTGAAAGCCCTTGCTTGGTGCAATAGGCTTACCACAAAACCACCCGTGTCCCATACCATGAGCTGACAACTCCTTCTAGTGTGGCAAGAGGGGGCCCAGTTTGCCAACCCTTGTGCAAAAAAAAATCCCATAAATTTATTCAGAACTCCTTGCTCCATCAAGACATCTGACTCATTATTTTTTAGTATTTCACTTACAGCTTGACACTTGCAAGCCCAAAGAAGGGGGAATGTGTGTTGTGGTGACACAAAGGGAAAGTAATGAAAATTAAGTAGGTACATTTAAAGAGAATTAGTTTAACTGTGCTTAACCTGAGTGTGAACAATCATTCAGAATTAGTGAAGTCTTCATTTGCTATAATTTACTTTGAAAGTGGATTAAGGTAAATTGAATTAAGGTCTCTTTAATTCTAAATAGAAGCATTTACATAGGGATGCAATTTAACTAATCTGTTCTGAGGGTTAATTTGAATAATGTACCCAGACCTATGAAGAGGGATATGGGGCAGTGCCTCAATTTGAGAATCGTGTTTGCTTTTAAGATGGCCACCGGAAAATGTTTCAGAGATTCACAAAAGAGTCATCAGAGTTGGTTCCCCTATCCCAAGCCCTGCAGGGACTCTCAGACACCACAAAACTCTTTCTAGCAGCTCATCATCCTCAAGCTCTGGGGCCTCTGGTAAAGCTTTCTGAGCCTTTTGGCTCACGGGTACTTTTATTGGTGAGGAGTAATATGGCAATGGCTGTTAGCTCATGGGGTTGTAACTTGAAAGGCAGATAGAAACTCAGAAGAGATAGTTTTTGAGTGTTTTTTAAAAACTCCAGCAACTTTTTAATGAACAAATTGTAAGGAGATTATCTTTAACCCTCTCTATTTCCAGACCAGAGGCTCAATGCTTGATTTTTTAGCCAAAACTTTCTGTGTATTACAGCCCAAGACAAAACATGCAGGTGCAGTACCTATACTGTTGCAGACTCATATATTCTTCTGTGTCCCCCTTCTCCCCCCCCAAAGACTACACTTGTCTTAATTTCCTCTCAATTACACTCAGGCATTAACTAATACTGACTAACTACAGCCCAAAATAATTATTGCTATCTGTTCCCTTTGTAAATATAACTCCAGCACTGAGCTAGAAGAATAATGGCATATTTACAGAAGGCAGCTAATTAAATTGAGCTTCAATTGCTTTCAGTTTGCCAGAAGGAGCCATTTTCACAGCAAAAAATGTGTGCAAGCCTGCATGCTTACCAGGAACAACTCGGTATAACATAATTCAGAGTTCCCAAGACAAAAATTCAGTTCAAGACAAATTTACACTGGCAATAAAAATCTCATTAAGGAAGATATGAAGATCTCTCTACTACACCACGACAGTTAAAAGAGGTTATCATTTTTTCAGTTTATTTAAGGAACAGTATATATTTCATTGTTCCAGAGCAGCTGTAATTGCAAGTGTCTTTCAAACACTGCTTGCAGTAATGCATTTGTCTTATGACTGTAACTTCAGAACCTGCCCATTGATGCATCTTCATTAGGACAGCAGAAGATGCTGGAGTCTCAAAGCTCTTCAATGTCTGGTTTTTCCCTATTTTTCCAACCCTGGCTCATGCACTTTGGAAATTCTCCCTCGCCCCCATTATTCAGCCACCTGCAAAGATTTCCTGTGGTCACAGTTTGTCTCCAAATGTTTGTACCCTCTTTTGTTCCTTTGAGATAAAACCATTCATGATAATTACAGAGCAGCAGTCCGTTGACAAATCAAACTTTGAAAGAACCATTCTTGTTGCAGCCTGTTGTTACCAGTCCCCAGGGCCTATTCTGTTTTGCAAAAACAAAAATAAGGGGATTGTTTCAGATTTTTTCCCCTTCATAACAAAGAATTGTGTGTTTCTTGTCCCAGTGTTCAGATAAAGCCTGGCACAGAGATTGTTATTTACAGTCTTCTCCATTGCAATAGTTCACTGAGTTGCTGGATGGAAAGCTGATTTTCTTCCCCTGCCTGCATATCATTCCTGAATTTGTTTTTATCTATTGGAAGTAACAATTTGGCAGACATCAGCACTTTTCCCATGTTTAATTAATTCCTTTAATTTTCTGGTAAATGAGAATAATGGGGCTTAATTTTGCTATTTATGTAAAATTGATTGGTAATTATGGAGATCACAGGAGATTTGGCTTTACAAACCAAAATTAAGTGACCTCTCAGTGAGGATGACTTGGCACGTCTCTTTCACTCATTGTGTGAAAGCAGAGATGGCATGGAAGCAGATGTCACTAAACTGCTTCTAGGTTACAAGAAGACAAAATATGGAAATTTGTCGTTTAAAAATATATTACCTGAATGGAAACTAGTACCAAGAATGAAACATAACCTGCTGTTGGAAGACCATTCCTACCAGATACAGTGCTGTTTTTCTTTACTTATAAAGATGTGACACTGTCGTGCCTCAGAGGACTGAGGAGCAGGAGAGAAATTGGATAAATCGATTGTAAGGAAAGCCTGAGCTTGAAGCAGAGCTGGGATTGAGGATACCTGGCTTCAGTTTCTTTTTCTGCCACAGATGACTTTTATGCGCTCTAACATTTTTTTTTTTTTTTTCGTTCTTTCCTCCTGCTGCAGCATCAGGTTTATAATGCTTCTGGTCTGCTTTGGCTCATTTGAGTGCTAATGCTCGGTGGAAGGATTTATCAGGAAAATGCCATACCAAAGCTGGGCTGGAGACCTCTTTGTGCCACTGGAAAACAGATGGCAAATAACACCTTAAGACGTGAACCTGTATCCACTGGCTTGTGGTTGTGATCCAGCACCTGGTGGGACAGAGGTGTCTTAGGTGATCTCTCTCCATCCCAGCCCTGCTGGTAAGTTTGCTTTGAAGAGATCTGGACTTAAGTTTGCACAGTGAGCAAAACTGTACCTTCCCATCTGAGCAGCTCTGCTGGTGCTGCTGTGAGCCTGCAGGCTGGGCTGGCTGCCCCTGGCTCCCCAGCTGCTGCTGCTGCTGCAGGTCCTGCGTTGCTGCCAAAACCCCCATGCTTCCCCCTGGCTGGGGGTTTCGGCTGGAGCAAGGTTCCTGGATGAGACCTGTTGGGCTGGACTTAGCAAGAGAGGAGCTTTTATTGGCCTCTGTCAGAAATGCCATGTGTATTTGCAGGGAGTGGTACAAGCTGCAGGGCTTCTTTGAATTTAGCTTCAAAATCTAATTTCAAAGGCAACCACTTGCAAATTTCAAACTGTCTTTTAGTCTTAATGTTGAAAGCCCCTTGCATTCCCCCAGTGGCAATGCTCAGCAGCCCTTGAAATTATTTCCAGCATGTATCTTAAGTTTCAAAAGAAGGAAGCATGGGGAAAAAAGACAATCTAGATTCTCCTCAGTGATGCTGCATCAATACTTGGCTGATCTGTATAATGCTAAGCACAGCGAAGCAGAGCTGAGCTACCAGTTGCTAGCTAACGAGAGGATTAGCTATGCCTGCAGATGGGCTGGCATAACTTAAGCGAGAGGGCAAGTGTGTAGAAAAGTCAAACTCAGACTCCAGGGGAGGGTGGTGCTGCTTTTCCTCTGAAGAGCATCCTCTACACAAACAGTGGGCAGGAAAGCAGAGTGAAAGCAGTTGTTTGGCCGGGGCTTGACGAGTGTTTTGCTGTGAGTCAGTGCAGCTTTGCTTAATGTTTGTTACTACTAATAATTGTATTTATATTCCTGGCCAGCCCAAGTACTCAAAGGTTTATATGCGATAATCAAATCCAATCAAAATGCATTCACAAGCTCTCAAGTAGGATCCATTTAACAAATAGCATCCTCCAAGGTGGGCTGGAGAACAGGGAAATCAAGGGCATTAACAGAAAAGAGCTTTCAAAGCCAAGAACTAACATAGCAGTGCCTTCTGTTGATCTGGGGAAGGACTGGGGTAAGAACCCAGCCTGGGTGCAGGGAGAGGATGCATACTGTGGTACATATTGCTGCCCAAATCCTCGATCCTGGCAGGACCAGAATGGCATGATCCACTGGGTGCTGAGCAGCAATGTGGGACTGCCAGGGTACGACTAGACCCATGCCCCCCTATTTCCACATTTTTATCTAGAATCAGTGTTCTACAAGCCCGTGTCACCCTGCGAATCCTTCTCAGTGCTGACGTGATCTTGAATTTCCTGCAGTTCCTTTGAGGTTTCAGATGATTTAAAAGGAATTATCTGCTTCAGAGAGATCTTTGTCAATTGTTTTAATAGCCTGGAGAAAAAACTATTTGATCCTGCACTTAAATGTTTACATTTAATGGTTGTTTTAAATCTTCTGCTTATGTTGAAGTATGAAGTATTGCCATGCCACTGTAAAAGATGAACTGATTTTCCATCTTTTTAAATACAGAACAGAAATGTTTGCTGTTTATTTCTGCATTTTCTGCATGATGTTTGACATTTTTTTCCATCCTTATCTATTATAAAATCTGCAACCTTGCTAGGATTTAATGTCATGCTATTATATTAAATTTCCATATTTGTATTATTCTACAAGTCACAGAACTTCCATTGATTCTTTTAGGTTCCTTTTTCAAATTGTCTGCTCTTCCTTGTTGCTGATTTATGCTCCTTGAGATCAGAGCCACTATTTTTCCCTTTGTGATTGAATTTTTAAATGTTTTATATAGCTCTAATTTAGCTGGATATTTTTCCTTTTTAGCTGATGAAATCTGCTTTCATGATTGTAGATATTTATTTATTTATTTTACCTACTAGGCATGATTTGCTCACACTTTATTTGCCTCAAAAGCATTCTCAGTTTCTGTTTTGGCTTGTCTGTTTTTGAGAGTATCAGCAGCCAGCATTAATGGTCAAGCTCCTATCTGCACAGAAGGAATGAGAAGTGGTTGTGAAGCCATGATGAATATTTAGGTTGGTGATTTGTTCTTCTTATCTGTTTTTTTTTTTTTTTTTTTTTTTTTTCATCCAGGGAGACTGACTGCCGAACCACCTCAATGTATCTGCTGTATATTTTCTGTTAAAAAATACCAGCTTCTTAAGTGTTTCCTGAAGTTGGGCCCCTGTGGTAATGTAACTTCTTCAGCATATTATGGTAGGTGTATTTCAGCAGGTCTGGAGGGGTCTCAGAGTGATGGCTCTTAATGCACCGTGGTAGGATTCTATACTAACTGGGTCTTAAATTTATAGACAAGCCTATAATTCTGTTTTCTTTGTGTTTAGGAGGCAAACACAGCAGTTTGAGTCAGGACAGAGCAGGAATTACAGCAGTGGGTGTCTTGATAGAGATGTAAAAAGGTGCCAACTCAGTAGAGGACCAACAAAAGCAGCTTAGTCAGGAAGGAGAGGGGTCTAGAGTCACACTGAGACACTTCAGCTGCTTTCTGACCTGCAGGCAAATCTCCCTCAGGGGCTGGTGGGTGGGAGATGAACCCCTCAGAGAGACCATCAGCTGCACCAGAGGAATGAGGTGAAGCTTCAGGTACTGCAGTAAGCAGAGCCCGGGGATGTTGCTGCCTGGGGTTTGGATTTCGGCTGTGCAGGGCACAGCTAGCTGCTCGCTGCTGCTTTCTCACAGCAAGGCGAGTGATGAGGAGGTTGTGATTTAGGGACCTGTTCTGTGGGGTAAGCTGGGTTAAGCGGGGGGGGGATTGGTCAACCGTAAGAGCTCGTGGTGGTGGAAATGAAAGAGAAAATAATAATTGCAAATAGCAGGTGAAAGCAGTTGAAATTAATTAGAACTGCAGCATGAGGTGAAGATGCAGACAGCTATTCACTATGCTGTATATAACTACCTGCTGATTGCCACCATCTCTTTGTTTGTCCACAGTTCCTCCAGACAATCATACCCCTTTGCTTGAGGAGTCAGAGGAACAATTAGATTTTGGCCTCAGAGAGAAATCCTCTAACTTGAACAAGTAAGACACCCATGCTGCTTATTCTATGCTTTTCATATGCTTTTTGACTGTTAGTTTACTATTTGACAAGTGAAACCAAGAAGATAAGATATTATTTTCCCTTTTCACATTTTTTTCTATAAATTTTTATATAAAGGCCCTGCAGAAACCAAGTTCCCCCCTATTGTTCTTGTTATTGGCATTATACATAGATAAAACAATCTAAGAGAGTATTTTTCCTAGTTAGGCAGAGCAGAGATACAATGTACCATAGGCACATCTGTCAACATGATACCCCTTCCTGTCTTTATTTTTGCAGTTTGCTTGTGGTCCATTTAGAATTAGATTACGACTGATTGGTTCCTGCATTCAAACTACTTCACACAACGCTCCATCCACTGGCATATAAAACAAAACCGAGGCAACTGGAAAGCCTGAGGGACCAATTCCAAATATCACTGTGCAATAAAACCTGTATTTTCTTAATTTTTTATTGATTCAGCACTCATTCTCCTGTAATGCTGCTGCGGTAATATTAAAACCCAGTGACTGACAGTGGCATCCCATAGAAGTGATTTAAATAGCAGTACCGGGGAAGAAAGTAGGCTTTGTTTTTGCAGCAATTTTGCTCAAACTGGCCCAGAGGATCTCCCTTGCAGGAAGGGAATATACTATGCACCTTTTCCCCTTTGAAATACATCTTCCTTATTTCTGCCAGCCCTGTACCGTGCCTGTGAAGTCAACAGATTTCCTGCTGCTAACACTGCTGGGTGCAGCCTGCAGCCCTTAAAAGCAAGCATGAATATTTGGTTTGTACATGGGAACTGGTTATTTGTGTGGGGTAGGGAAATGATGTTCAAATGCAAACCCCAGACTGCTCTTCATGTGATATAAACATAAAACAAATGAAAAAAAGCATTCCTGTGAAATGCAAGAGTTTGGCTAATTAATAATTGCAAAATGTGTGCTACTTGCAGGTGGGAATTTGAAAGGACCTCATGAGGCCTGGATTCACAGAGCCAGCCAGTGAAGTGGGAACTCCTAGAAGAGCCTGGAAATCCTGGCCTGCCTGTGGGAAATGGGATGGGATGGAGATTTTATGTGTTACAGACCTCCAGAGTGTGCAGCACTGTGCTGACAGGAGGTATTTCTCATTCCCTGCTGCCTGTGAGGCTTTTGGGGAAGCAGGGTATTCCCAGAACTCTGGCATGGGTTTCTGCTCCCTATAGGCATGCACAAGTGAATGGGAAGGCTAAAAATGAAATAAAGCTGGGAAGAAGATATATAGGAGCTCCAGAGGCTGCTGGATGGTAACTGGTTTCTCTGTCAGGACAAGTTAATCTGCACTCATAAGTGTCTCTGAACCATAAAAAAGCCATGGCCCAGGGTCTGTTTCTGGCCTGGGGAGATGGTGATGGAAGCAGCCTGCTGTGGTGGTTCCCTAAGGCCTGGCAGAGATGATATTTCATGTTGGGGCAGATATAAAACCGTAATGTGTTTTGGGCCCCAAACTTGGAAACAAAAGCCAGAGAAAGTTTGATCAAAATTGTCCCCATTGCAATGCATTAGCCCAGAACCAATCACAGAAACTAAAATTTGATTACATGTAAGCCTGAAGTAACCCAAAATTGTTCAGTGCAATTTGTGGAAGAGGACAGTGGCCAAGCATCTGTAGGGGCTGAGTGCTTAGATTGAAGCTAAGGGCCTTCCCCCTTGGCACACCCTGATTGTGAAACAACTCAAACCCACCCTAGAAAACAAGAAGCTGAGCTCTCATCCAAAATCAGCACCTCTACAGCTGAGGGTGGAAGTGACCCACTTTGATTCTAAGTGATCATTTCATTTGCTTTGCAAACTCTGCTTGTTCTTGATACCAGATACTGACTAAAAGTGAAAAAAAGGTGGGTCGGCCCTCGGCTGAGTGGCACAAGCAGCCCTTGCACTTCAGGGACACACAGGCACCTCTCACTTGGTGCAGGGTGGCTGGGAGCTGAAAACACCATGATCTTCAGGGGTTCCCCATCCCCATGGGGAAATTTTTCACCCTGGTCCTGGTGAGGGACCAATGCCCCATCCCCTTGCTGCTTCCCAAAGCTGCTCTCCAAGCTGTAGCTATGCATTTGTTTTCTGTTGACCGAAGTCAGGCAGTACTATTGTTTGGGTGTGATTCAGAATGAATATTGAGTGTGCCTCTAAGATAAAGTCATTATTTAGGAGCTCATTAAAGTACTGGCCTTGAAAAAATTTCCCACTGCTAATATCCTCTTCCATCACTGTGTCAAGGATCGTGGCTAGTTTAGAAAAAGAGCTGTGGGCTCGTAGTGCTGCTGTAGCACCTCTCTCCTCCTACCTGGGGAATGCTCACTTTAAGCTTAGAGCTAAGAAAGCACCAGGTGTTAACATGAGCTGTAAATTGCTTATTTAGCAATAGTCCCTCTGCAAAATCCCTCAGCACCCTCATTTCCCGAAAAGACCCCGAGGCTCTCTTCTCTCTCTGCTCCCAGAAGGTAACTTGGGCAGAAATAAGTTTCTGGGCTTCCCAGGAGTGAAGTGCTTCCTTGCGGCACTGCTGTGGTTCCCTGGGTGAAGGTTCTCAGAGTTTGTTGGCAACCAGCAAGGTTTTTGGCTCATCATAGCCAGGTTTTGGAGGACAGCAAGTGTCCATGATGGAGAGCTGGGCTGCAGCCCGCCTTCTCTCCAGATGCTGTGCAAAGTCCTGCTTCAGCTTAAATAAATACTAATTTGCACTAATGGCATTTAATCCTCTTCAAACCATAATTTACAGTATCAGATTATTATCATAATATCTGATCTACAGTTCTTAATGCTTTATTGTTATCCCATTACAGGGAGGTTCTGCTGGCACTGCATATTGTCTATTTCTCTTACAAATGTTCTACAGAAACCTTATTAATTATTAGTCCCATAAAACACCTGTTAATGTTACCATTTTAATAAATCTCCTTCTTAATTAAATTAGGTGGTTCTGATAGTAATCCTCTAATGTCCACTGCCTTTCTGTTCTCATCACAGTCTGATTGTACAGTGAGAAGCAGTGCTCAATTATAATTGATGTAGGACATAACTCAGAACCAAATTATAACATATAAAGCCATATGATCATTGAGGAATATAATAGATCTTCACACTAAAGTGTCATTTGGATTGATTGGTGCTGTTTCTAGAGCCTTGTTAGAGGTGAGAAAAGGCTTAATTCAAAAGGACATTTTTTAATTTTCTCTTTCTCTCTTTTTCTTAAACTCACGCACTCTATTCTCTTCTTGATGCACAGCCTCTAATTCAGCTACTTTGGTGTAGTGTTCACAACACCTACTGTCCCAACTGTGTTTCAGTTCTAAAGCTGATCTTTTTTTTCTCTCCTTTATTTTTTTCTTTTTCCTTTTTTTTTTTTTTTCCTTTTTAATTTTGTAAAGGCAGACTACATGATGATTTTATTTAATGATTTAATAAAACTTTTCCTCCTGAGATAGGTGCAAGAAATCTTGCTGATCTATTACTGCTGCTACCCAAGCATGAAAGTACAGTTATATATGATACAGCAATACTGAAGCTATAAGCAAAAAATTAAAAGCAGATCAGAACTAAGATCTTACCCTAGCTAGAAAGTTGGGTAGGCACCAGGAAGATTTCCTGCAGTAGGGCAAAAGTGCTGCTCACTTGGGTCCAGGTCAGTTCCCAATATGAGGGAATACTTTGGGGGAAACCTGTGCTGTCTGGGCACCTCATGGTCTTACTACTTCTTCTCAGCCTTGGGGCTGCGAATGTCCCATGTTTTATGGGGCTAGTGATGGCTACTTACATCTCAGGACATCCTAGAGCAAACAGTGGAGTTTTCCCAGTGGTGAAATTCTGATGGTCAGCTCTCCAGACCTCCGTTGCCACTGGGAAAAGCCTCTTGACATTGCTTCGCTGCCAACCTCCCCTCTCATCATATGCATTTGCTTTCCCCATGGCAGCTGCAGTCATTTATTGCCCAGAAAAGCAACACAGCAAAATGAATGTGTGGTTTTAATTGATTTTAGTATAGCTCAGAAGTTCATGTTGCAGCAGTTCCTCCTCGGAGGCTCAGGTGTCACACAGGTAACTTGTAGGTGCTTGAAAAGCCCCCCGAAAAAAAAAAGAAAAAAACGAGGAGCTGGTTCAGTAAATCTAACAGAATTGTGAGCCTTTTCCTAACATTTTGCTAGTGCCTGAACCACAGCCTCTGCTTGTTGTGGGGCTGCAGGAACTTGTGAGGAGCAGATCATGCAGCTGAGGTGTGCAGTGAAGCTCCAGCTCTCAGGGCCCGCGCTGGATCTTCTTGTGGGAAAGAGGCGATGCCCGTTTCCTCATTGCCTCCTGGCTCTTAGAGGAAGATCCTTCATTCACTTGCAACACAATGTGCTAATAGACTGAGTTTCCTGGAGCTGAGTGCTGCCTGCCCCAGGTCAGTGGAAGCTCTTCCATCTCTCCTGCTTTTGCTGTCTGAGAGGAGCCTGCAGTGTGGCACCACGCAGGGAGGCATCCTCCAAGCTGCTGAGCTGGCGTTGCTAAGAGACTTGGCCTTGTGGAGGAGCAACAGCCATTAACTTGTTGGGAGTGGAGAAGGAACCGGGAATTAAAGTAATTTGAAAACACTTCTACCTTCATACCTTAATTGCAAACAGAGGGAAATTAGCCTGAAATCTGGGGTGTTCTGGTTACTCTTGCAATGCAGCTGCTCTAATGGGTTTCGTGGACGTTTCACAGTGGGGCTGCAGCTGTGGGTAATTACTGCCGTCCTCGCGCTCTCTTGGGGCACATTTAACCTGTGCAAAATGTGACAGAGCCCAGCATCTGCTTGGTCCTGCCTCTGCTCGGTCCACAGAGATGCTCAGAGGCTATTAGCTGGTTAAATGTGGTGATGCTTGGAAGCAGCATGTGGCCCAGCCTTACCGAACTTTGGTAGATGGAGCATGTCTGCTGAGCTGTGTTCCTGCTAGAAAAGGGGTGATGCAATAGGAGATAATGCATTTACTGTCTTGGATTCAGAGCATTTTTGGGAAAGTTGCACAACTCTTTTGGGAGAGGGGAGGCAGGGCACGGAGTCAGTCTTGTCCCAGGCACACTGCCCTTTGTGCCTCACCCTCCTCAAATAATTCTTTGGATCATTTAACATCATAAAATTGTGTTTGTGGACCTTTTGCAAGAAACAGCGTACAACTTCACCCTTGGGAGGCCTGATCCTTCCCAGCAACACCCTGGGGAAAGGGAGGCTTGGGGGGGGCTGAGTTATCCCTTCTGCTCTGGCCAGGGCAGTGCAGGGCACAGCTGAGCGCTGCTGTGCAGTGAGGTGCTTGTCCTGCATCCTGAGCAGAGACAATTGCTTAGTGCATGTCAGCGGCATGTAGCGGAAAATTTATGTATGATTTCTCTCCGTTCAGACTGAGCAGAAATGCCATTCTGTGAGAGAAGTGGGCCTCCACAGAGCTGAATGGCTCAAAGAATAGGTCCTATCAAGGCTGATAATCTTCCCTAGTGATAACGCAGTGGATTATACAGCGATTGGATGTTGAGAGTACACTGACCTTAATCTCCCTTAACTTTGGTTTTCTCTCCCATCAGATAATAATGGAGAAAGTACAACATGTGCCATAGAAGATTACACACATCCTGCCACACTTCACAGATGGCTGATACAAAAATCAGAGACAATGCTAAAATAATTAAAAAGCCCACAAAAATAAACCAGTGCATTCAGCTTCTTTGTGAGGCTGTGGCTAAGGAAACTGAGCCAGCCGGCCTGAAATGCACAATATAAATGTAAGCAGATCTTATTAAGATTCTGTGTGGCTGTTAAAGCATCCTCAGCCATTGCTCCAGCTTAGCATCGCTACTAATGGGGAAGAGAGGGAGAGATTAGTTTAGGCTACTTTGAGACAGCACAGATACATGCAGGAGGCATTCTCTGTTGCTCAAACTTGTATTTCACTGACCTGCTATGTGACGAGAGGAGTGCCAAAAATACAGAAGAGTTGGCACATAAAATCCATGTCTACTCTATCTACTCTGTCAAGGCTAAAAAAAAAGTCCTGAATGAGCCTTAGAGAGTCAACAAATCACTAAAATAGCAGCTAAAGAAGGAAGTTCAGCACAAGTTCAACTCATTAAAATTCCTGCTAATGTATGCTCTTGCAAACCAGTGGGCTGAGCGTGATTCTGGTGAGCGGAAGGATGCGTGTGAACTCGTACACAAGTAGGAAACGGACAAGGTTGATGTGGCTGACCTTCAGCACTGAAGTCTGATCGTTCCTGTCATTTGACATGGCTATGCGGGAAGAAAAGGTCAGTGGTGCACCTCTGAGCTGGAGATGGTGAGAAATCAGCTTTCTGCACAGCTTTCTTGGGCAAATCCACAGCTGTGTGCAGAAGAGTGTGGCATATTGATGTCTCGTACTTTTGGTTGTTCTATGTGAGGTCCCAAGGGGGAGGGCAACTGTGTGAAGGAGTGGCCATGGGAGAGTATGAACGTAGGTCGTTCATTTAGAAAGCACCCGTAACTAATGGCAATTCTCAATTAAAAAGCAGACGAGGCCTATGAACAATGAATATATTCCTTTTATGTTCTTCCACGCAGCCAATGTGGAAAAAAGGAGACTTAAATCTCCTATCTGTACCTTATGTACATTTCTCATCAACTCCAATGGGAGTTTTGCTGAGGAAGTGCAAAACAGGGCTGGTAACTTTATTTCCATTTACTCAATAGTTCTGAGATTGAAAACGATAGAGACTGGGCAGAAGAAATAACAGGGGCATCTCATATCCATGTGTCGCTTCATTAAACATCTGAAAATGGCAATGAAAAAGCAGAGATTGCAGAATGAGATTTCCAGACAGCAGGATGATAGCATAAAAGACTCTGTCCTCTGCTTGTACAATACACATGTGGTCAGAAAAATAAAGGCAGCAAACTATCTTACTGTATAATAGATGAGAATTTTCATAGCTGCTATTTTGGATGCACAGGAAGTAGAAAACTGTTTTACACAAGAGAGTCACTTGTTAACTTCGGGTATGTGATATGTGAATGTATAACTGAGATAAAAAGTCACGTGGTCTTATCCTTCTCCTTGACAGGAAATATTTGCATTCAGAAGCTCAAGAACTTACATTGAGCAGCTAAGGAATATATGACAAAATATTGTAATGCTAACTGACATTGTGTGCAAGAAAATTAGTCTTTACAAAACTTGTTATTTGCCTTTGTTGCTGTTTTAAATAGAAAATATTTGATCGAGCTTTGCTCCCTGAGTGTGGTGAAAGGAGTTAGACTCAATGATCCTTATGGGTCCCTTCTAACTGGGGATATTCTATGATTCTGTTTTATGGAAAAAGTGACCAGGCCACATGTTTCTGCAAAACTGCCCAAAGGTGTGATGGTTCCTGAAGGCCGGGTTGCTCTTCGGACCTCGCAGAGTGGTGGCCATGGACAGCAGAGCAGTCCTCCCATTTTCAGACCCCTCTTTTGGAAGTCGTAGCATCCAACATCTTATCTCCTTTCTGAATTGGAGAAATGGAGATGAAGCAATCCTGTGCTTCAGTAAGCCTAAAGGGTCCAGGCCTGAGGGATTTCTGTTTCTCCTTGCTTGTGCTTTTTGCTAACGAAGGGCTTGTTGTGAAAAGCACCCCACAGCTGAACTGGAATAGGAATCAAGGTCAGCTGAGCTGGGAGGAGAGCGCTGGGTGAGTGGGATCAAAGTCCAAAGTCTTTGAGGAGCCCAGCAGAAACCCCTGGGCCTGGAAGTGGTCCCACTGCTCCTAGATATGCACAAATGGCGTCTGCTCCCAAACTGCAGCTCCCTGCACACCTTTGTATTACATTGGCTCTGACATCTGTGACAGAGACAGAGTCCACAGGGGCTTTCTGCCTTGCTGGTGGGGCCCTGCTGGTGGCACCCAGGCAGTAACTTTGGGCATGCGGTGGCACCAGGGTAAGGAGATGAGGTGGGACATCTCAGTCCCTGCACTGACACCCAACCTAACAGCCCAGTGCTGCTGATGGAAAGTAGCACACAGCACAAGATGCAGCCTCTGTGCTCCCTAATGGACACAGGCTGGGTTTTCAAGCATCTGTGCATCTTCTCCTGGTTATCTGCGGCTGAGCCCTTGTTCCGAGGAGCATCGTGCTCTCTGCCCAGCCCCAGCAGTGGCTCCTCCAAGCTTGCTCTGTTGTGTCTGTGCCTGTTGCTCGGCACTTGGAGGATGAAATGGAAGGCAGTGAGAGTGATGGTGATTAAATGATCAGTGAGAAGAACCTGAGCTGAATGTTGGCAGGGAAATTAGTGGTGCTGGTAGCTTTGAGGAGAGTAAGGGGCTGTGCTTTCTTCTATTATCTTTGTGGCACTGGGGGAACGCTGGGCAACTCCTTCCTGATCCTTCTCTAATTAAAAGGTTTCTCTGGGTGAGGACTGGAATGCATAAGGAAGCAACAAACTGAACGCTGCGAGGTCCCCGCTCTGCCTCTTGTGGGGAGGCTGGCGAGGAAATTGCCCCTTGACTTCTGCAAGTTTGTGTTGCTTTCAGCAGCAGCTGGTCTCCCTCACAGACGAGATGGCTGACTGCAGGGTTTTCTGTCCCTGGCCACCCTTTAGTGTCAGTGAGCAGCCTGCTGGGTGCAGGAATCATCCCAGGAGCCAAGGCAGAAGTGTGCTGAGGGTGGTAGGGCTCTGCTAATGCTAAGTCAGGAGAGGAAAGGAAAGGCATTGAAGGAAGAAACTGCAACCCTGGTGTGCTGGAGGTACCACAGCCCTTCTGGGGTGGCTATGGGAGAGCATCCCAGGGGTATGACCTGGGGATATAACCCCTGCTCTTAGCTGAGCTCCTCAGCACAGGCCAAAAAAAACATTCACTAAGGCAAATCACACACACACACACAAATGGGAAATGCTTCAGGTTGATCCAAAGGGATGTTTTGGAAGTTTTCTCTGAAACATCAATATCTTATTATTTTTTTTAAAGGCTTGGTTAGAAAGAAATGGAAAAGAAGGGCTGTTTTCCTGTAGATAGCAGACAGTTTTTGAAAGTTGTAGTTGTAAGTAATTTTGTTTTGAAATTAGATTTCAAAAGGTGCACCCCCAAATGCTAAAAGAATGTCAAAGTGTATTTTATATATATATTTTTGGTTTAAAGATTGGGATTTTTTTGACCTGAGCGAAACAACTCAACAGTTCAATAGCATTTCAAAATACTCAAGTGAATCTAGATTTGCATGTTCTAGAAGAAAATATTTATTTCCAAAATAATCCAATAAGCTCTCCATTGCATCACCTCCTGGTCTGTCTTTGTGTTAGGAGGGAGGTTTGTTCCTATCCTTCCAATACATTTTTTTTTTTTTTTTTTTACTTTAATAAGTAAAACTCATGCATAGTGTAAACACACTAAAAAGCACACGCCCTATTGAATTTTCTGAGATGAGTATTTTAAATCCAGCCTTTCCCAAAGCTCCAGACATGCATTATTTACAATGGAGAATAATAATGTAACAAAGCTGTATTATATTAAAATTGGTCTGTAAAATATTACGATTATCATTTTTCGTAGCTTGACTTAAGGTGCACAGTTTATATAAAACAATATGAATTATTTTCTGTTACAAAAAATTATTCCGTGTGGGCTCTGTGTATTACAATTATTAATCTTTCTATTTAAATGCAAATTTTTTCTTTCAACTGAGAGCTAAAGATACTTTTTATACAACTAATAAAACACAACTTTGATCTTCTGATCCCTCATCAGGGAGATGGCTTTCTCAGTTGTGTTTGGGATGTCTCTGCCAGAACGTGTTGTTCCTTTACAGCAACGATGCTTTCTTCATAAATACATTGAAAATTGCTTCCTGTTAGAAATGAAATATTCATTTGTACAGCAAGGTATTACTTGGGAAATCCTCAGCTGCTTTGTTTTTTGTAGTAAGAGAAAAGAGCTAAAAAGAGTAGTGTCCTTTTTGTGGGCATATGCAGTGCCTGCAAAGCAGGAGGGTGGTTTATCCTTAGAAAGCCCTGCTTTGAGTCCTAGTGGGTTTGCTGCTCTGAGAAACTTTAAATCAAGATTTCTTTGAGCAGGTTGGTTTCAGCTTGTATGGGGCTCGGTGGTGTGGCTCTCCCCTGCTCTTCCTGGCTGCACAAGGGAGGTGGAAGTGGCCAGGCTGGACTAGAAGGAGACTTCTGACATTTGGTCACTGGGAGCTGAAACCAGCCTGTGTTTCTTTTGCAGGTCCCACCAAGTGTGCAAGAAAACCGCAGTGCTCAAGGAGAGAATTAACTTGTAGCTATCAGACAGCTCATGTCCTGAAGCGGAAATTACAGCCATTTATGTGATTTCAGGCTAATTTCTGCCAGTACTTGTTCTGCTAAGTACTGCTACTACCCTGAGCAGCTCCGAGGAAGGCTTCTTTAATCAGGTTTGTAGTGTCTGCCTTGCAGTTACCAGCATTAGTAAAGGAGGTTGAAAGTGAGGTGGCACTTCCATCTTTCAGCCTTGCCTATGCAGGACTCCCCCTTCCACAATCCAAGAAATGCCATGTCCTGCTGGTGGAAATCTGCCTCATTTTCTCCCACGTCTGGCGTGGGCATGTTTTCCTCTGGCCACTGGCTGCCCCCTGGTCTCCCATGTTAGTTTTGCTCTGGGTAACCCAATGTGGGAGCTTGGCTGCTCCAGCCAGTGGAAGTGGTAATTGAAAAGGGTAAAGCAGGGAGCGGTGTTATAATTAACTGGCCGCATTAGGCGTTTTACAGCACTGACACCTCACAAGAGTGGAAGTTTAATGAGAATGGAGAGAGGCTCAAAAGCAATCCATTTTCCTGGTAAAGAGTGTAATGAAGGTGTGAAATGATGCACAGCTAACTAAACCTGTCTGTAATAGCCTCTCTGTTATAATGTAGCGATCTGACAGACTTTAGGAAAAAAAAAAAAAAAACAACAACAAGACAATGTGTGTGTATATATATATATATAATATATATATTCATTTCCTTACACTGCTAATGTAAGGTGTAGTACAGCTTCAGTGGGTGTGCCACGTGTAAATCAGGTCCTGAAATGTGTGAAGAACTGCTTTAGGAACCAAACCACTCATCTGCGACGTGAAGAGCAACACGTGAAGAGCAACCCAATGTGTGCACCTCAGAATCAGGCCCCTCAGTGAGCCCCGGGACCAGCTCTGCTGTGGCACAGCCTGCGCCTCTGTGACCCACCTGTAGCCGGTCCACCACCATCCCTGCAGAAACCTGCAGTGAATTCCTTGCAGAGCTGCCAAGGAGGGGCTGGGAAATTAGCATCAAGGTATTTTCTGACTGCTTGAAAAGACTCTGTGTCTCTGATTATTAGTTTGAAATTCACTGGTAGCAGCTGTAACCAGTGTACTTTGCACGGTGAAACCCTGCAGTCTGTCACCACGATCACATCTCTCTACCTTCATTTGCAAGTAAAGCACTAGATCAGGGGTGTGCAGAGGGAACTGGAGTGAGCATGGCATCTACGGGGCTGCTGGTAGCAGGTAGGAGTGAGCAGGCCTTGAAGGAACCCGGTGCTACCCCGGCAGCACCTCTGTGCAGCACCTGTGTGCTCCCCCATCTGGGCAGGGGCTGAAGGACAAAGTCTGGGAAACACCAAGCATGCAGATGAAGTATAAACATGGAGATAAACACTTAGTTGTAATCAGGATGTAAATACCCAAGCCAATAAACTGCAACTCGTGCAATTAATTTTACTCTCTGAGGCAGTCTCCATCACTTGTCAGGACTTGCGTGATATGGCTGAGCTTTTGCATAGCTGCTCGCAGGACAGAGCCTTCGTTTCTGAACTGCCTGTGTTTTGCATGTGGCAGATGGTGGAGGCTCGTGAAGCGTAATTGTGGAGCATCGATGCTCCAGCTCTCCTGCAGGGAGCATCGTATCCTGATGGGCAACTCAGGAACACCAGGATCCTATAGGAAAGAGGCTTCTTTTGAAGATCTCAATCATATGATTTATTATATATAATGCTTGCGTTTATGTATGGTGTGATTCCACTCTAGAGGCTTGCTGTTGTTGTTTTTGTTTAGTACATCACAGGACTTGGAGAAATGCTGTTTTGGCAAAATATGTTGAAGACTATGTAAACACTACACAAGTTTTCTATGTACTCCATGTGTCTTCTTCAGTATATTTAAATGATCCAGCCATGCAGTTACAGCACACCTATTAATACAAGTTAATACAAAGGCATAATTATTTTATGGGAGCACTTAAGTTATATTTTTATAAAGAGAACAAGAGGATCCCCTGAGACACTGTTGTACAAATAATGAAGGACAGAAGCTCAATTAGTGAATGAACAGAAAGGAAAAGTGAGGCATGAATAATGTAAAATAGAGCATAACTCAGCAGGCATATTAGTTTGTATAATATACTGCTTCTTATACATTAAAAGGCTGCATTGAGGAATGAAGTACCTGCTTTTCCTATGGCAGTTTTCTAAACTGGCATTGTCAGAATATTTTCTTTTGCAGTTTTCTGACTTGAGACAAGAAAAGTCGATTCCTTAATTCTAAATTGATGGAGGTGTCACTTTGATACTTCCATTTACTTTTTTCATTATAGAAAGAGCAGAAATTGTCCAGAATTATTTCTTCATTTCACGTTCCCCTGAGACTCCAACAACAACAAGAAGTGATATTTTTTGTCCATATAATTTTAGATTATTATTTTTCAGGTGGCAATATATAGAAGCATGAGCCTCAGTGGTTGACCAGAAAGTAAAGAAACCAAGAACTGAGCCTACAGAAATAAACCTAATCCCTATCCTTTTTTCCTTAGAAGCCAACAGCGTGTTTCCAACAAGGTGAGAGTGGATAACAAAATGCTGCACTATGGCCCGTGCCTGCAGAGCCCTTTGGTATTGTGACTTCTGAAGCCCTTTATGCCTTTGCTAGAACAAAGCTGTGGTTTCCTTTCTGATCTCCTGAGAGAGCCTAAGGGCTAGCAGGGCTGTTTGCAACGTGTGCAATACAGGCTTTGCACTGAGTTCAGAGACTTGAGAGACTGATTTCATACAGCTTCACGGGCTTTAATCCTGCTGTCGTGGTAGTTCTCTCTCGGGGACTGCCGAGTGTCCGTACTGGCCAGTGGTCCCACTGGGAAAGTGCATCTGTGCAGAGTTCAGTTAATAACCCCTGGGAAATGGTGCCCAAGAAAAAAGGAAATTATCATCACGTGTGTCATTCCCATCAAAAGTGCTTCTCACTTAGCTGGTTCAAAGTGATTGTTGCTGGTAACCTTCTTCTGTCAATCACTGTTCCCATGTATGTCTTTAGGGCTTAGTGATGAAACTACTTTGAAGCAAGTGCGAAAATATATATTTTGCAAATTAAATGACTATTCTCCAGCTAAAACAGAAAACTGAGGAAGAGGCTGACTTGGGCAGAAGCAGGGTTTGTAAAGGAGCTTTTCCAGTATGGGTTTGGAGGGGTCAGCACCAGATCATGGCTGGGGGAAAGGTGTGGGGCAATGGGATTCAGCTAAATTCAGTAGAGTTTGGCTATAACCTCAGCCATGGGAAGAGAAAAAATATCTTCAGAGCAAAGGTTGTCTTTTTAAAGCATGTTGGAACAACACGAGTCTGACCTCCTCTGAAAGAGCCGTTTGCTTCTCAGTTACTTTTATGTTCTTACAAGGAACTGGAGATTATGGAATTCTTTTCACCCCTTAAGTCATTATTGTTTTGCTAAATATGTCAGAGCTTGAGTTGCCTTTTTTCTTTTCTTCTTTTTTTTTCTTTTTTTTTTTTTTTTTTTTTCTTTTCCCTCTCACCAAAAATTGACATTGCCCCTGCTGCAGAGATGCTTCAAGTCAGGGTTTGGAATAGGCTTATTTTGCCTAGAGTTGGTAAACAATTCTAGCATTTTTATCAGTATTTTGCCAACGTTGCTGTTGGGTTTGCAGGCACAAAAACACAGCCCTGTTCTCTTTTTGAACAATAACTATGCTGGCTCCCTGTGCGGGCAAACCCAGAAAGCAGTCTTGAAACTTCCTTTCAAAACATTATATACTGCCTGTCTGAAGTCAGCACGCAGAAGGAAAGCAACAGAAGTAGCCTTGTTTCGTTTAATAGTGTGAGAGCCTCACAATGTTTTTCAGTTTATATTATTCTAGAGATAAGAATCTTTAAATACTGAAGAAGCATACAGTGTACAAGCATTGTATTGACATTTTTCTATGCTATCATAACCATGGATTCATCTGCTTGTCCTTATGTTAGCAATTTAATTTTAATCCAGGGCAATAATGAAAAATTGCATTACTGGGGAAAAACAAACTCTCCATAGCCTGCACTACTGATATTTTTAGGGAAGCAAATTGCATTTTCTGTTGAAAATAACAGACTATCTTTAGGTCTTCTGTGAACATCTATGAGCAAGAAAAATAGGTTTGCTAATGTATTATCAGCCAGAGGAAAATAGATGGTTTGTAGCTCTTGTGTCTCAGGGTGGATCTAGACTGGTCTGTGCCCTTGGCACCCTTCCCTTGCAATTTGCTACGAGGAAAGCTGCTCGAGGTCCTTGAGCGTGCGGGGCAGCCTGCATGTCTGCGGAGCAGGGTGTAGTGTAGGAAGGGAAAGAGCATCTGGGAGAAGTGGCTGGGAGATTTGTACCAAGCAGTGCTCCATGTCCCCACAGGAGACCTGGCTTCTCCTGGGTGTCTGGTGCGGAGGCCCTGGAGCAGTGGGTCCTCCCTGGCCCCACAGCCCTCTGAGGAGTGGGGACACAGTCTGGAGGCTCTTCAAGCATGGTAGTCACTGTCATAATGCAACTGGAGCCACAGACATGTTGAAAATTGGGAACAATCCAAAATCTAAAGATACTCAGATCGGAGAGCAGATCTGAGTAAGTGCTCAAGAGTGTTTGAAGAGCAGAATAATTTGGATTCCATTTTTTATAATTTCATCTCTCTACATATACACTACTCAAAAACCCTACAAAATGGAATGTGGAATCAGATTTCTTTCCCCTGGTTTATTTTTTTTTCTAAACTCTTGAAAAGAATCTTCTATTACAATTCTGAGGTTTATTTAAAAAAATAAAATCCTAGGGGAAATGTGTACTCTTCTTTATTAAACTACGTAGGACATATTCCTGAGAGTTGCTCACACTCCTCCCACACACACCTTCCCACATGTGAGATAAATTAAGAATGTCACTATCTTTAATGCCAGAAGTATTTTCATCTTCCACTGCAAATATGCAGTGATGCATCTAGAATAGTACTGTCGGGGGAAGAAATCTTCACATGAGCAGAATGTAGCTGTTAGTGTTCTCTTTCTACATACACTTAGTATTTTATCCACAGGGGATATTTCTCGTCAGTAGGATCGTGTTGGTTGCAGGTAAACAGAGGTGGAAAGCTCTTGTTTTGTTGTATCAAAAACATTTTGAGTCCTGGCTGGTGACCAGTCCCTGGCCACCCCTGTGTGGTGCGGAGCGTCGCAGAGCTGCATCAGGTGCTGAGCGAGGGGCATTGTGCTTGCTATAGGTGGCAGGTGCTGGGAATCCATCCGGCACGAGAGCATTGCCTTCACCTCCCGGCTCCGTGCCAAGCTGCTGGTGCAGCGGGGC
Organism: Anas acuta; assembly: GCF_963932015.1. Classification (NCBI taxonomy): domain Eukaryota; kingdom Metazoa; phylum Chordata; class Aves; order Anseriformes; family Anatidae; genus Anas; species Anas acuta. The sequence continues at coordinate 8,958,558 of NC_088989.1, read as the reverse complement.
AGCAGAAGGCGGCGGAGACTTGGGAGCTAATCTAGTGTCTGCGCTCCTGCCTCCGTGACTAATTGCTTGGAAATCTGCACGTGTAATAGCTCGCACTTTTCTTAATACCACTCACTAGGCTAGCATTTAAAAAGGATGTATTTTCTTGTCGTTAGAAGTGCTAGATGCAAATGGAGAAGCAGATAGCTATGCCCTGCTTAATAATTAAAATAGTGCCACAAAATTCAGGGTCAGGCTCCAGAGAGTGACTGATCCCATGTCCAAGGCGCAGCACAGGAGCCAGAAATGCACCCACTGCACTGCTCCTCTGTGGGAACGTACAAATTAGAAATTTCAAGGGCTGTTGAACACTGAATTTCCACCGTGGATCAGCACAAAGTTATTTGGCACAGGAGATTCTGTAACTGTGATACATTGGGGAAGTTCATATTGTGCAATGGCCCTAAAACTCACCCTTCCTCCTCTGGTATGCAGAGACCCGGTGCTAAGACGTATTTAATATAAAGCAGGTAGGATACTCGCTGACTGGAGCATTTTTTTTTGTCTCTTGTTGCCTTTTCATTATTCATCTTAGGATCATCTCCTTTGCTATTTATATTCAGCATAAATAATAATTATACCAGAGGACAGAGGTGTGATGGTGTGAATGTGAAGAAAAACTTCATGTCCCTGATGAGAACACAGCCACAAAGCTAGCTGGGACCTGTGAGGCGCCTTTAGTCTGGGAAACGTGGTCCATGGCAAATGCTTGTTGGAGAGCAGGAAGGCATTAACATGCGAGTGTTACTCCTAAGTGGCCAGAATACGGTGATTAAAGCGCTCTTGCTGTGTGATCTTGGGCCTCTTGCCCTTTCTATTCCTTAATTAATTTCCTCTTTCATTTATGTATTAATAAAAACAAATCACCTGCTTCATGGGAGGTGAGAGGTTTTATTCATTTATGTTTGCAAACAGCTTTGAGATCTGAGGAAGGGAGGAAGAGGCTACAGAAGTCTGAAGCGTGTATGTAGTGCATGAATGATATATGACAAGGTTTTATTCCTTGTCAGTCTGATAATTTGGCATACTTGTAAAGCTTTTTCCTTTTCTGCTAAGTTTCTTCTTCTGACTCTGTCAAATAAAGCACAACCTTTGCCTCCAATGTGATATGTAAATGAATGGATGTGGGGACACTTTGATTTTGGGTCAGTCAGTACCTTTGTTTCAGCCTTTTTTTGTATGTGAGCATTTATGGAGAAGAGCACTCTTTGGTGACCATGGAGCTGTCGGCTGGCAGGTAATACATTTGAAACGGGTGCTGTGATTAAAATTTGCTACCCTGCCACATCTTTATGGAACAAACATGGATTTCTCTCCTGGAATGAAGCTCTGCTTTCTGTTGTTACCAAAAAGATAACTGCTGCAGAAGTTATTCTGCATGGGACAGAGGTGGACAGATAGGAAGTTTCCAGGTACATATGTAGAGTTGGTTGTCCTCTGATATCACAACTTGAATCTTGCACTCAGATCCAGATTTTTAATGTTTTCCTATGAAAATGAAATTGTTCAAAATCTTGCAGTCTAGTGAACCATTGGGCAGTAGTGCTGGCCAGGCGCTTCATAAATGTCCTGTGTATTGTCTGGAGTTTGGTGTGGAGTTCAGTGAAGGCTGACACACACCCTTGAAAGGCAGAAATGTGCTGTTAGTGATCGCTCCTGACATCTACCCTCCTGGTGAAAAATGCCAACAAACATGACATCCCTTCCTACTTGTGCAAACCAGTCCCAGGGTGAAGCCACATTAAAAGCCAGCATCTCTCCTCTTGTAATGTTTAATAGCAATGTCTAATTCTGGATGTTCAAAACTATTCCCCTTAAGGTTACTCTGTGATGTGGAGTGTGTTTTGGAGCGTGCTTTGCTCACTTCAGTATGCGGTGAGTTCCTCCGCCGGGGTTCCCCTTGGAGCTCCTCAGCAGGCAGTAAGGATATGTCATCCTTTGAGTCGTCTCTTACCTTTAAAGCAGCTTTTCTCCATTAAAGCTGTTTTGTTTTTGACTTAAAACTTTACAGAGAACACTGCATTTCACAGTCCTGTGATGCAGATTTTTTTTGCAGGGAGAGCGGGCTGAGGGAAGAAGATGAGAGCTGCTTTTAGGGCCGTGCAGGTCTTCACACCTCGTCTGCGGTGTGCCTTTTTCACCAGCAGTTCTCTTCGTGCCCCTCCCCAGTTTGCTTCTCCCAGGGATTTTAGCACAGGTGATGCCCTCTCAGACTGCACAGACTGATGGGAGCTGAAATTACTCTTGGGTGTTTGCAGTTTGTCTATTTAAATTCTTCCTCAGAGGATGCCTCTCACCCCCATTTTGGGATGAAGCTCAGGCATTCTCTTCCCTTCTCCCTCTTGAATGCTAGGGGTTTGTGTTTCCCTCATGCTTCTCCCCAGGGCTCATCCTGCGGCAGAAACCTTCCTAGAGCAGGGTGAAGAGGAACCCTAACCCTCCCTTGTCAGCCTCCCCTCTTTCTGGGGGTAATTTGCCTCCCTGGGGTGCTCGCTCAGCACTGAAATCCTGTTGGAGGCTCCAAGGTCCTTGTGGTCCCAGGTCCTTGGGCAGCCCAAAGTGGTGGGAACCCCTCACCCAGCCCCTCAGAGCCCAGCTCCACTTTACACCATGTGTAAAGACCTCCAGCTGCAGAGGCCATCCGTACTGTTCCAGAAAATTTGAGCTAATTGCACAAGAGGTGAAGCTCTGGTACAGCAATGAGTGATTTGGCCTCAGGCCCCGCACAGCAGACAGCAGCTCATGAACACCAAAGCCCAGGCATGTGATCGCAGACCCTTAATCTAGCTAAAATACCTCAAGGCCTGACCTCATTAGAAAAAAAGCCACAAAACAGATCTCCCTGGGTTGTTCCTTGCTGTGTCCAGTGAAATACTGGGAGCTTGGCCAAATATTTCTCTCTCTCTTTGGTGAAGGGCTTTGCTTTCCTCTCTGTCTTGGAAACACTCATAGACCCAGAATGTGACTGGATGCTGAGGTCTCTGCACTGGTAACATGCATTGAAATTCATGTATGGAAAAGGTGGGAAAACGATGACACTTCCATGCATGTGGCTTAATTCTTTATAGGAGTTGTCTGCAACCCACAGGTTGTGGATGAAGTTGGGCTACAAGGGTGGCTTGGTCCCTACAGATGTACCTCTGTGTCCCTTTGCACAGGGAGAAACACTCTCTTTTTTATTTCCCCCTTCTCAGCTCAGGTAGATGGTTGCAGCAGTGCGGAGTAGTCCTGCCTTTCCCAGCTGCAGTGCAGGCAGGGGATGTGGGGACAAAGAGTTTGGTTGGTGTACGGGGATGAGGGATGACTGATGTTTCCCTTTAGCTGACACAGCACCTCTTGTATCACCCAGGAGCATCGGAGCAGCTTGGTACAAACCAGCTGAGCATCATCAGTGATTTGTTGTGGTCATTAGCACAGCTTGCAGCCCCGTGGCTGGGGGCTGCTGATGGTGCGCAGTGCTGTGGGGTGCTGCCTGCTGGGCTGTGGAGCCCTGGGACAGCCACCTGCACCCATCACCATTAAATGTCAATAAGAGCCTATGAGGGAGAGGCCAGGGGAAGTGGAAACGGCAGCTCAGCAGGCAGTGACAGATAGCGCACGGGGGCACGCTGGAGAATGATTGATTTATTTATTTAGGGCTTTGTTCAGCGAAGATTCAGTTGCATGGAGTTTGGGCTTAACACCGGATGGGGAGATGCAGAGAACAGTACTCGAGGCCTTTCCCAGCACAGTACTTATGCGTTTATTTAATCCCTTGCACAGCATCAGGGCCAACCCCATGCCAGTCCTTTGCCTTGCCACCAAGCTCAGCTGCTGTGAGAGTTTCAGGTGCTGCAGCAGCACAGAGGGAAGTTTGGGCAGTGCAGGTTTGAGGTCTCCAGACCCAGCCTTGGGTTGGCAGTGTTGAGGAGATGCAGTCCCACCATGCACAGTTCTGCTCAGTTACTTCCCAGCTTTTGTTTGTGGCAGCAGGGGTGGGGTGGTCCTGGGGCCACCCTGCAGGGGACTGGCACCTTCTTACTGATCTGGGAGACGTCTCTGGTCAGACGCTTTTTGGCATGCCCTACTGCTGACCAGGACAGCAAGGCACGAGCTGACTGCTCCCGGCAAACCTCTGGTGTGATGTAGCCCAAGCTCCGTGCCCAGCCTTTGCTGTTCATCTTCTGGATCCAGAGCATGTCTCTGCTGTGGTCCAACACATTAGGAATTGCCAGACTTAATCAAACTAGTGATTCATCCCCTCTGGGAGCCTTTCTCAGGCGTGGGTGGCACCAGCTGCTTCCCAGGGAGGTGTGAAAGGGCCCTGGCAAACAGCTAGTCAGTGTCTCTGTGGGGTGTCACGTCCTGGCACTGGTTGTTGGCCCAGAGATCAGCCTTGTCTCAGGTGAAAATACAGCAAAGCGCTATCATAGAGTACAGAGATTGTGGGGAAAAAGCCAACAAAGGTCTCCCCGATTAAAATGCCTCCTGAGGAGGGCAGCTGCCCTTCCTTACAGCTGCACGTGGCTTTCCTGTAAAAGATTCAGAGCCTTTTCTCTTCTCCCCTGGACAAGTCTTTGGCTGATGGCCGCTGTTTTGATGGGCTGCCTGGTTCTCCGGCATGTCTCCATTCTGCAGGGACTCCCTTTGGTTTAATTACCTCCTCTGTGCCCATTTACCACTAAACTTTTGGGGACTGTTACTTGGCTGCTGCTGCCAATCTGACTGCTCTGTGACTTGGAAATAAAAATAAAAATCAAGCATCTATTAGAAGTAGCCAGGCTGATAATGGAGACAATTCAAATGTGATGTGTATCACCTAAGGGCTCAGCACTCCAAAGCAAGACCAGGAGGAAGCACTTGGTTGCTTAAGAGAAGGATGCAGAGGTGCAGGTGTGAGCTGGAGGGCAGCTGTTGGAGAGAGACCTTCGCTGGAGGATGCTCTAGCCACCTGTGGGAGGTATCTGCAGCTCTGCCTGGTCTCTACTGATGCCTCATTCACTGCCTGAGTAGCACAGCAGAAAAATGAATGGGAGTAAGTTTTTTTTATTATTTTTTTTTCTTTTTTAAAGTAAATTTAGAGTGTTATCTGCAAAATGCAGGTGGAAGGAATGTGTTCTGTCGTGAAGACTTCCCACAGATTTAAGTCCCTTGTGTCTTTTCTCCTTATGTAACTGCTTAAAAATAGGACCGAAGAAAGAATAGAGCATCTTTGCTAGTGTTAAGTTGGCAGCTAGTTAGGGGTGGCTATTTATTGTATAGGGCAAATAACTCAGAGCTCTGCTTTATGGATGTGCAGAATGGCTGCTGCTCTCAGGAAACAGGAAAATGTTTCTCTTCTGTCATTTCACTTCTAGGGAGGCACAGTGACCTGCAGTGCCTTAGCTCCGGGTAACGAGTCTCTTGTATTTGTGCTTACCCAGCAGGTAGCAGCAGGTCAGCTGGGCTCCTGGTAGAGGTGGGGAGGCTTAAATAGGGACAAGCAAATTGTGTAATGATCCCTGCTGTGCTTCCAGAGGAGGCTCACCTGGGATAATGCTGTCCCCTGCTAGGTGACCACCATCACCCTTTGTTTCCAAATGTGTTTCACTTACTTCTGTGGGTGAGAAGTATTTACGGCTGTTTGCAAAAGGCAACGTGCTGCTCAGGAAAGGGTTGGCTCTGCATTGTACCTCCATCTGGCTGCTGGTCTGAGCTGTATGCTGCTGAAATATCCAAGCATTTTACGATGACAGCAAGTCATGGGTATGCATGTACTAGGATGCTCTCCCTTCTGCTCCCAATATCTGGGCATTTGATGCTTCCAGTTTTGATGATGTCCCATTATTATTATTTAAAACAATAGGACAAATCTTAAGTCTGAAAACAACTACTCATTGCTATTCTAATTTCACAGGTGTAGCATCCAGAAACATCGAAATGACACCAGTGTATATTAAACAACCCTTGTCCTGGAGAACCTGTGGTGATTGCAGAAGGAAGGAGGATGACCTCAGAGGGGGGCTGCAAACTAGGCAGGCCAGGCACAGGATGGAGGCAGGTGCTGACACACCACTGGCACTGGCAGTTGCTGGTGTAGTCCACAAAGTAAACTCATGGTATCCCAATAAGCTATATCCCTCTTTCTGAAGATCACGTGAGGCAGAGCAGCACCTTCTGTTTGTGCTCCCTCTTGGTTTAATGTTTATTTCTCAGTGTGAGGAGCTCACCAGCCGGCAACACCATCCCTTTGAGCCCTGGTCTCAAGGCCCCTCGTTGCCTGCTTGCCAAGTGCTCTTTGTTCACTGTACAGCTGCTTTAAGGACCTGCTCACCAGCTAGGCTTTGGAGAGATTAACAATGTCTCTATTTTATTTTTTTTTTTCTGTACAATGTCCTTGACAAGCCAGAAATCCGCCCATTCACTGTTTCGAGCAATTAAAATGATGACACCGCCATCAACCCCCACGCAACCGGTTGGCCGAAGTGCTGTGTGATGGAAACTCCGGTGAATTTTTATGTAGCTTGGCAGAGAACAGCCCTGCTGACTTCCCAGGCTTTGTTGCTCAAATACAAACATCTAAAAACCAGCGTTAGGCACTGAAAGCCGCGCCAAAGCCGACTGCTGTCGCCGTATAATAAAACAGCATGTGGAGGGTTGCTGTTCTAATTGGGTAGCCAGGAACCCCGGTGGACGACGGAGCTTATTTATTGATTGCTCTTCAGATCGGGAACTGGACGGCACCACAGGGAGCTAGTAAAGGAGGAAAAGCATTTTAAATACATTGTAAATGCTCCTTTGCAGGATTAATGAGCGGGAAACTGTAACGTGTGTTAACAGGATGCACAGAAAAGTGAAAGCTGGTAAACCTGTGCGGCTTTGCCTTCCACAGGAGAATTCTGCTTCAGCAGAGAAGGGGAAATACAGGCTGTGATAAATGTCGCCTTATTGCTGGGGCCTTGCAGTGGGAAAGAACCTGTAGTGTCATGCTGAAGTTCTTGCAAATTGAAAACTGTTTGAAAATACAGGGGAAAAAGCAAAGAAATAAGTGGAGGGGGAAGAGTCAGAGGAAGTAGAAACTTCTCCTGTTGGCTGCTCATTCCCTTTGAGCCAATCTGCAAAATGGACAAAATGAATGCTGTAATGTCTCCTAAACAGCTATGAGGGATTCAACCAGCAGAGAGCTGAAGGTGTCCAGTGGGGACCATGCTGGAGCAGGCTCCCTGCAGCATGGTGTCTGGCTCTGTAATGGCCACGGTGCCATTCAATAACCCATAGGTTCACCTCACCTGCTCCCATCCTCATCAGCTAACTCCGGGAGCTGTAAGAGAGCATGGTTGGTTGTGACCCTGCTTACTCTGTGCTGAATATTTGGATCTTCACCGAAAGGCTCTGTATGGTTCTTCTGCACGTTCAAACTGCTGGGGTGGGGGTGTCGAGTTTCTGATGCACAGATGTGCAATGAAAGTATAAAAGCCTGCGCTGTCGTTTTAGGAGTGTGTGCTGTTCCCACACTTTGCCAAACTCTTATAATTACCCGAACACCTGCAGCTTGCCTGCAATTCAGTCCTGGGTGCTTTTTTTCCTGCTAGATCAGCTCGTTTCTAGTTGTCTGTCGTATGGGAGATGTGCTCTCAGCAGAGCAGTTATCGGTTCTGGAGCAGCTCCTGCAAGCAGAGGGATGGGCAGGAGGGGAAGTGTGAGTGCAGGTGGAGAGTCCCTGGTAGATCTAGACCTGACCCTGCACTAAAGGATGACCACCAAGATCAGTGGGTTAGATGTTCAGACTTCTCCTCTCTATGACCTTTGCAAGTCCTGTGACTTTTGAGACAGGGTTGGTGGTGTCCTCTGGGAGAGCTGTTGGCTGTGCACAACCCACCCGCCTTTGGTTATCTCCTGGGCTGTCTGCTTGGGAGGCAGCTGCCCCAAAACCACTGTGTGCTCAGAGATGAGCTTTCAGGGCATCTTGGCAGACTTGAATGCAGCAGGACAGGGTGTCTCCACGGGGCTCAAATGTTTTGGCAGTGACGTGACTGCTTCATTGCTGGAGCTCTCAGTTCAGTGATGCTTGAAAGATCTCCACTCACGCTTGGACCACCGTGGGCTTTTCAAATGAGAGGGCTCTGTTGTTGTTATCCAGCCCTTCCCTGTGTGGGGAGAGGGATTTCTTAAGCACACAGAGGTTTGTGATGCAAGTACTCATTATCCACCGCAGTTGGTTACAAATGAATCATAAAGTAAACTTAATGAAACAAAGCACACAAAAGTAGATTGATATTTGACTTGGCTGGGCTTGGTGTTTTCTCTTCTGTATTTTTTGTCAGTTTGGCAAATACTCTAGGACTTTATCCAGCTTTGTTCCCTCCATGTCATCCCTTTAGAGGTTTTCACAAATCATGCCAAAGTAGGGGAGGAACAAGTGAAACGAGACACAAACAACACAGAGGTAAAAGCAGAGCAAAGGCACTGGGGCGTATTTTTCTTTTGATCAAAGTCTATTTGACCTGCTTGGGGCATACTGACAAAGAAGTTTTATTTCTAAAGTTGTAGACATTATTTTTCAGAGATTTCCTCTGTATATCTTACAGGTATTTTACAAAGATTGGCATGCCTATGAGCAGTCCCTGCTGCTGAGGGTAACTTCATGGGATGGGTGGAAAAGTCAAGTAAAACTTGCAGTAATAGCTATGGAGAAGTTTTATGTCATAATGTATAGCCAAATCCCAGGGCCTGTTTCAACTTTTTCTTTAGGTTTGGCACCCAGGGGATGGTAGACAAGAGCAGGCAGCCCCTGAGCCTCCCAGCACAGCCTTCTCTTTTCCTCTTTGAGAAGCTTCGCGAGGGGACAGGAGGGGGTTCTGTCTTCTTGTGTCGAGAGAAGCACAAATAAAAGCCATCAGGAGGAGGAACGGAGGGTTATTTTCAGGTTGCGTCTGCACTAGCCAACAATTTTTTCTCCTCTTAAAAGCCAAAAACTCACTGGAGGCAGTCCTCTGGCAGCAGGGAGGCTGCTTTGGGGAGGCTTTCCCTCCGGTTGCCTCATCAAAGCAAATCTACTCAGGGCATATCTCACTCCATGGGCAGGGTAACAAGTAAATAGATCCAACCAGCCCATCTCCAGGTGGTTTTCGATGCCTATTAGAGGCAAGCTACCTGCCCAGAGCATTGCTGCTGTCCTGCTGAGAGCTGAAGTGCTGACTGCCCAGTGCAGGCGCAGCTCTGCTGTGTGTCCGTCTGTCCTCCAGGTGGTATGACGGCTTGAAATAACATAGTAATTCAGTTCTGCAGGGGTGCTGAGGGCTCTCAGCTTGCCTGAGGCTTTGAGAGGTCTTAGTCCCTATCCTAAGCAGTGAGCACCTTGGAGGCTTGAATTTTGAAGCCCAAAGCCACTACCCTTGAAATGGGTGGCAAAGGCAGCATTGGTTTCAGAGGATGAGTGTGGTTTTGTTTGCTGGCTCAGGTACATCGAGGTCCAGGTGTCAAAGGCTGGCTCCAGCATGTCCCATGTGGCTAATTTGCAGGCAGAGCATTAGCCTGGTGAAGCCAAACCTTTAGGGCCGAGTCCTCCACAGACACGGGCAGATGCAGTTGTTAGTGCTTTTGGAAAAGCTGGGCCATTAATTATGAATGGAGCATGTGTACTTGCTTACTTCCAAGGGACATGGAGCATAAGGGTGTCTGCCTTTGTACAAGACGTGCAGGCACACAGTGAAATACAGCAGTAGTTAAATGTTAATGCTCACGATCAGATTTTGGCTGTCTTCCTGAGTGACTGTTTGCAGATGTGGGGTTTTGTTTTTGTTTTTAAAGTCTTGAAGAACAAAGAGCCTGAGAGCCCTCGATGTGAGATTTGAAAGCTCTTCTGATCGGAAAGGAGGGGGGAATCACTCAGAAACCAGCCAAAAAATGCTCAGGCACCAATTAAAAACTAAACAACCTTCCACTGACATTTGAAGTAGTCTCTTGCTCCTGGAGAGGGAACGGTGTTGGTGGAAGCCTTCTAGTTAGTGCATTTGAGAGTCCCTTTTACTGACATTGACCTAAGGGCTCAGGTTATTTGGATTTGTTATAATTATAATGAGACTTTGAGTGTTCCTTGTCTCTGCATCATAGTGAAGTCATGAGTCTTCTGGATCATCTACAGTGGTCTTTGGCTGCAGTAGTGTGGTTATCAGACGAGTAATGGCAACAACCCCCATTTAAAGTTGCTTAAGAAAAGAAAAAAAAAATGCAATCAGTGAAATAAGTTTCTTATGTAGTCAGAGCAAAGCAGTCCTTTTTTCTTCTGTTTGCTACCAACAAATAAACCAAAATCTCTGGAAAACTAAAATTGTCTTACTGCTTGGGCAGCTGTTTGACAAGTGGTGAAGCAGCACTGAGGTCGGGTAACCCTGTTGTCCAAGGATGAGCAGTGACAGGGATTCTTCTGCCTGCTGGTTTGATGAGTCTGTGAGTAGTGCTTATGGAAATAAGAGGGTTAATGAGAGCCTTCAAAGTCTGCTGGAAGCCTGAACTTATTCCTGGCAGTTATGTGACCTGCTCCTGCCTCCTTGACAGATCCCAGCAGATTTCATCTCTGACTCAGGCCAGCTCTGGGTCCTTGTTATGTTGCTGTGACATTAGGAAACTCTCTGTAGGCGTGAACTAGTGAAAATCAACTGAATTTTGCATGGCAAACTTGGTTTGTTCCATCTGAAGCTTTGATCCTTCCTGTCTGTTTTCAGTGTATGATGGACTTATTTCTTTTTCCTTTCTTATTTTTTTTTCTTTCTTTTTTTTCTTTTTCTTTTCTTTTTCTAACTTTTATTGTTCTTTGTATTGTTCATAACTGTTGTATTAACTGGCTGTCTTTAGCAGTCTGACTTCACTACCTCAGCAACTCGCAGCAAGTGACCCGTACTGAGAAGCAAAGGCTGGGCTGTGGAAGTCATGCAGGTGATCTGGAAGTGGCTAGTGAGCACCCAGTGCATGGAGAACAGTCACTGCATGAAGTTACTTCATAGCCCTCATGGGGAAAAGCAGGGCTGGGACATGAAGGGGATGTGCTCAGCCTCTCTCTGTGTGGAGATGGTTTTCTTTTGCTCTGCTCTCTTCTGAGCAGCAAGCTGGCAGAGAACAGGGGCTGACACATTGCTGTGAGGCTCCAGGGGACCTCTGATGAGATGCATTGTTTATTTCTGATTTTTTCTCAATTCTGTGTTTTTTCTTCCCCTCTGTATTTTTATCTGAAGGCTGTTACCTCTGGCTTCCAAAGATCTCCCATTCTGGACTGACTACACCGAAACAGCCCCTGATAGCAGGCACAAGGAAGTTTTCTGTGTGATGCCCTCATCTTGGAGCCCTGGTGGAGCCTGGGTATCCCACAGAGGTCCAACCGACAGAGCTGAAGTGACAGAGAGTCTGCTGCCTCCTTGGGTACATTGTCCGGTGGTTAATTAATCACCTTAGCTGTTCTGCACCAAGAACAACTCTATTTCTCTGTAGAAATGCCTTTGGTTTCCAGCCACTGGGTCTCAAGATGCTCTCATCTGTCAGATTAAAGAGCCTCATCTTATTACTCCTCTCTCTGCGTAGGCACTTGCTGACCACTCTCAAGTCACCTCTTCACCTTCCTGGGGACAGACTAAATGGATTGAATGTCTCTAGTTCCCGGCTGTTTATCAACCTCCCATTCTTCTTGCTTCTGCTGCCTCTCCAATCTGCTCTCAGCCTCCTCTCCAGCTGGACACAGCACGGTGTGTGCATGCCTTGTGCTGTGGTCAGAGAGCCCCTGGCTGCCCAAGCTGAGCCTCTGTGCATCTCAGAGCTAAGCTTGCCCTCAGCGCTGTGTGCTCTGGGGTCAGGTTGAGCCCTTGTTCCTGCTCCAGATTCCCCATGAGAATGGGATGGGGAGCAAAGAGATCAGCCTGCTGTGCCCCATGGGGTTTATGTGCCACTAGTTGGACACTTTCCCTGTCTATGGAAGAGGAAAAGGGAGGTCCTGAGACAGGCAGCTGTGCCGGGCAGGGAAGGAGGGACAGGGGAGCACGGCAGTGTTTGGAATCTGCTCACACACAAGTTCACCCAGCTCCAAGTGAGTGTAATTGCGGAGACAAAGTAGGAGCAGCCTGAAAATCACAGGGATGGCATAACTTCCAGCCGTGGAGAAAGGGGCCTTTACGAGGTCTTGAACCAGTGTCCTTACCTGCTTTGTGCTGCGGTGTAATGTGCGAGCGCTCAGCCACTCCAGCCCCGGCTAGAAATGAGAAATTTCAAGGGCTATTGAGCACTCTGTGAATTTTCACAGTGGCTCAGCGCAAAGTTATTTAGCACAGGTGTTTTGGTAATTGTGATGCATTGGGAAAATTCACAGTGCTCAATGGCCCTCAAACTTCCACCTGCTTGGTGTGGTGGTTAAGTATTAGTGCAGTGGATTATAAGATAAAATATGCAGGAGAGAGTTGCTGGCTGCAGGACTTTTTCTGGCGCTGGTTATATTTCTTTGTTATTCTACGATCGCTTTGTTTATCCGGTGTATATTAGAAGGACAGAAAGTTGACTTCTGTGGCTCTTAAAGTTGAGTGTTTTGCACATAACAAACCTGTGAGGTCCACGTGCCTACATAGCCCAGGTGGAAGCACCGTGGAGAGGAGCGGTGCCTTGAACCACCACCTCCAGCACCCCACCGCTTCTGCTCTGAGGCAGCACCACATCAGAAAATGCCCAACGAAGAGCTCTGGGAAGGGAGAAACAGAGGAAGAACACCTATCCACACACCTCTACATGTGTGTGAGGTACAGAAGGCCTGTGAGCTCTGGGTAGAATTTTCTTTAAATTACTGTTTTCAAGTCCCTGGTGCTCCCATGCTGGCTGTGCCAGGAGTAACCTTTTGGGGAAGGATGTGTCTGTCTGTCTGTCCTTTCAGGCACAAATGAATTGGCTGGGCAGCTTAGCAAGGATGTGATTGGCCCAGTACAAACACTCAGAAGAAAAAAAAAAAAAGCTTTAGTTTAACTTTTACTTCAGCCCTGACTGTGGAACATCACGGCAAGTACATGCTCTGAGCTGATGACACAGGCCAATATTACCAAGTAATTAAAATATAGAAAATATTGTTTTCTGCTGATACCTAAGCTGGATTTTCAGACTCTTCCTCTCTTCCTACAAGCTGTGCTGTGATTGCTGTCCTGTGATGTGGCAAGCTAAAGCAGAAGGACCTCCTATGCTGTGGGGTGGCTGAGCTCGTTGGCTGCCACTGCCATTTGCAGACAAAACTGATTTTATTTATTTATTTATTTTTATTTATTTGGTGATGAATGGGTACTAGCAAGGATGCTAGTAGTGTGATTCCCCTCCTTCCACAGCTTTCCTCCCAGATAAGCACACGTAGCCGCCTGGCCTCCTTCCACCCACTTCTCTCCATATGTTCACCCAGTTATCACAGGAATGTGCCCGCGTGCAACCCTTGAATCGAGGTTTTTGCATCTGAAGGCAACAGGTGACAAATAAGAGTGCACTGGAAATCCAAAATCTGTGCTGGGAGAGGAGGAGGGTGGCTGGGTCTGCCGAGCCTCCAGCACTGTGTCCATGCACAGGGGTTTGAGCAGGTGAGAAGGACGAAAGCATGGTTTCCTAACTGCAAACAGCCTCCACATGGGGAAGCAAGCCTGTCTCGTGTGGATCCTGGCAAGCCCGTGGGCTGGCTGTGCTGCAGGCTGCTGGCAGGGCATGGTGATCCTTGCAGTGAGCTGTGGTGCTGCGCGTGCAGGTGGGACCTCGGCCATCAAAAGGAAAAACACAACCGTGGAGGCTGTCAGGAGCAAAACGCAGCCACCTGCGAGCGGCTCCCAAAGAGGAGAAGCTGGTGTGGAACTAGAGAGTCCTGCCGCAAGGAAGATTAATGGGAGGATTTTACTTTGAGCATACTGGGAATTTTGATTTTTTTTTCAGTTCTGACAAGATTTCAAAGGTCTCATCTCTTCCTCTCAAGCCACAGCTTTGGGTATTATTAACATGCAAATTAAGATGGTTTATAGAAAGCAGCATCTTGAAAAGCTGACAAGCGTTGCATAGGACAAGGGCTGAGTTTGGGAGGTTTTCCTGCTTCCAGAACCTCTGCTGTTGGCTGGGATGGACCACGCATGGTGGTGGTCAGGGTGCTGAGGCTGTGTGCTCCCACGGTTTGCTTGGAGGCACAGGGCTGGGACACCCGGCTGGGGGCAGCCCCCTGGGGGGGCTCTCTGGGTCCTACCGAAGCCAGCAGATGATTTGCTTTGTTGCTGTTACTGGAATCGGGTTGGGACCTGTGTTGCATAGCAACCCTAAATTATTTTAAAAACCTCAAAAGGGTATTAATGCTACTCCTGAATAAAGACAGTTTGTCTTGCTGCTGTTTATGGATTGTTTTTATGCTGTTCCCCAGCCGAGTGAAGGCTTTCATCTTCTTAAACAATGAAATTCAAGTTATTGCCAGAAGAGTGGTAGCTCCTGCTCAGTGGCACAGCAGCTGTAATTAGTCTTTTCCAGTGCACACTCCCTGGATTTCATTTTAAGGAGGACTTTAACTTGTTGCTTACCGCTCACAGCTGACCAGGCTCAGCTCCCACTCACAAAATGAGTTTCCCAAGTTCAAGCAGAGGCTGCATTTCAGCTGTGGGTGTTTCCTGCGTGGATCCTTGTTTCCAGACGGAAAGTGCTTACAGCTTGTCTGTCTTCACTGCTTTTAGGGAAAATTGCCTCTGAAAGCAAGGGATATACCACGTCTTTTTCTCCTACTCTTTGAAAGCTGTCAGTACTAATTTAATTAGTTGTTGCATAATCACAGTTTAGCATTTCCAAGTCTAATGTATTGTAATGTTGTTTATACTGATTTGATGATTAAGGGCCTTGTCAGAGTCTTTGTTTCCTTACAAAAAGAAAATGTAGTTATTTTTATTTTTTATTATTTTTGTAAAGTCTTGCTATGCAAATGAGACACAACAGATTAAGGATGCTTATTTCACCTGAAAAGATATTTGCAATAATTTTCCATAGTCCTGCTGTCATTGTCCGCAGCAGCCTTGTCTTGCTTTGTTAGGTAGCTGGCACATGACATGGGCTCTGCCCAGCCTTGGCCCGTGCTCCCATCCACCTGTACCCTCTTCTCCTTTACCAGCAGCAGAAGCGCTCTCCCTGGCTCTCTGACTGCTGACAGGGTCTCTCAGGGCCTCTCCTGAAGCGTGCCCCTCTTACACCGGGCTGTTTGTTGAGGCTGCTCCTGGTGCCCCCCTCCAGCTGCAGGTCCATGCTCGGATCAGGCACCGTGGTGGCTGCAGGACCCACCACCAGCTGGGGAGCCTGTGTCTGGGGGTGAATCGTGGTGTATCCAGGGGCAAAAGGCTCAGTTCAGAGGCTGAGATTGCTCCTTGCCTCTCTGCTTTGCTGGTGCAGGTGGTGTCAGTGGGTGTGATCCTTCCCAGCAGGGAGCTGCTGCCTTCCTTGAGCAGATTTGGCTTCCTCAACTGCCTTTCCAGGGGCTGTGGAGCCTATATTAGGATTTTTTTGCAAATCTCACTTTTTTTCAGTCTCCTTGCAAGAAGGAGCATCTCTACTTTGTGGCAGAGCTGGACTGATGATCCAGCTAGGTGAGTATATGGAAGAAGTCTCTTCTCATACTGTGTAACCCCTTCTGCTCCAGGATTCACTGTGTGCTGCTTTATTTTGCATACATAAGTGTAGCATCCTACGTGAGTCAGCCATGGCTGCAGGCTGTCTTTCTGGTCCTTGAAGAAAGCAATATGTTTTCTTCTCCCTCCTGCTGGAGCCTTAGTTGCGGATTTCTACAGCTGGGTGAATGACCGTGTTTGTGTCTGTCATCAATTCCACAGTCTGTTATTTAAATTACAAAGCTCTTTCTTTGCATCAGTGTATGCACAGCAAGTTAGCAATCTATGCATAAAGTCCCAGCAGGCAATGATTGTCTCCTAAAGGAAGGCAGAAGTAAAGACAGCCCACTGGATTGACAGAAATATTGCTGAATTCAGATGTGTTTGTGGAACAATTGGTTTTCTTTCGAAGAAGGTTGGTGTTAACACGATTGCGATGGAACAGAGGTGAGCAGGGTGTTGGAAATTAGGCTGCTAGCACAAATAGAGTGCGGTGTAAAGAAAAACCCATGTCATCAGCTTGTTTATGACCCCAGTACAAACAAACCCTGGACCCGAACAATTATGCTAATTTTGCTTTGATTTACAGCAATGATAACTGCAAATATGCTGCCAGAGCTGTTTTGTGCATGTGCCAGAGGAGCAGGCAGGGCTTTTTCAGGACTGCCTGCAGTGTCTTTCTTCAATGGTTCATTAAGGTTTGGGTTCTGGTTAGCATCCTGCCCTCTTTGAGCATCTCCTCCAGCTGTGGGTAAGGGTGATGCGACCCCGCTGACTCCTCTTTGCTAGAGGGGAGAACGGAGGTGTGGGGAGCTGCACCCTGTATCAGCAATCTGGCTGAGATAGCAAAGGAAACTGGAAAAAATGGGCATACTGAATGCAGCCCAGCTCTGGGGAGGGGATGGGGAGAGGACAAGCGAGTACCCAGGAGGTCACTGTAATGCTGCTGTGAACTGGGACAAAACACTTGGAAAAGGATAACTGTGAATTAATTCCTGACAGAGCAAGCATGGTTTATCCATGAGCATAGTGGAGATTCAAGAGCACCTTTGGTCCTCTGCAGAGCCAAGAGTGCTGAGCCACCTGCATTTTGGAGCTTGCTGCTTATGAAAAAGGTATTTCTATAGAGCTGACTGGTTAATGTTGGAGTGGATAAAACAGGAGCTGGAATTTAAAAGGAGCTAAGCCCTCCCAGATCATTTCCAGGTGTCCCCACTGTACTGGGGTCTTTCTGGAGAGGACTGAGGGTGTGTGTATGCTTGTATACATAGTACATATGCAGAGAAGCCCCCCTTAATATACCATGAGTAATTGTAGCCCTTGAAACAATCTCTGCATCTCTGGTAATGATCTTTCTTTTTGCAGCAGGGCAATCTGTCCAATGAAGAATCCAAGAATCCAATGTTTTCTGTTCTGTGGGATTTCATAATGCAATATCTTTTGTCTCCTGTGAAAGTTAAACTCTCTGGGGGTAGCTCCTGCACACTTCTCCAAGGAGGCCCTGAGTGAGCGGATTACAGTGGCCTGTCTTCGTCTAATGAGTTTAAACACAAACAGTTATTATTTCTAAATAAACATGTGCTATTAAGTGCTATCAAACTTCTACAGAAAATATGAAAACACTGGATGGAAAACATTATAAAAGGCTGAGCTATCACCTGGGAAGTAGCACATAATGCAAATCAATAGAGCTGCATTTCTTTACCGCTTTATTGACTCACAAACGCACAGCTTGTAAGAGCCCATCAGGATCCTCCCCCCCTTCACAACTCTATTTTATTTCCAAATACCACTAAAGGAACATTTTTTTTCCTCAAGGTAATTGCATAACTTCCTTCTGTTTCACACTCAAAACGCACCCATCCAAGTCGATGAACCAGGGAGCGTGTTTAGATATCTCTTACCCTTCGCTAATGATGTTCAGCAGATCAATCGGGGTGAGAGTCATCTCTTTTTTTTTTTTTTTTTTCCCCTTATAAAAGATCTTGATCTTTCTCTAAGGGGAATGACCTTGACTTGGTAGCACAGCTAAACTGGAAAAGCTGTTTTGTTATTCAAACTGAATTTAGACTAGCTAAATAAGTGGTAGGCATAAGAACAAATCTCCTCCCTTAAATGAATGTAGGATATTAAGACCTGGCTTTGTAATGATTATAGTCTAATGCGCAGCTCGCTGAGAGGCGGTATTTTTTTTAGCCTCTGCCTCTAACCTTGACTGTTCCATTCATCTCCGTGGAAATGCTTCCTTTTTGCTATACATTTTGTGTACACAAAGAACAATTTAAAACTTACATTGCATGGTCAATCAGAGATACCTAACTGGCTCTTTGGAAAACATGAATTGTGCTTTTTTTTTTTTTTTTTTTTTAATACAAACACAAAACAAGTCAGTGGCACCACATTAATCATTCAAGCCGATTGGAAAGTCTCCAAGCACCAGCTGAGTTAGAAGAAAAAAAAAAAAAAAAGAAAAGAAAAAACCCACATACTTTGATAAGAACCAACTGGGAATGAGAGGTTTTTTTTCCCTCAAAGTTTCAAAAAGAACAACAAAAACAACAACAACAAACAAAAAAAACAATTCCAAGAATTGGCAAGAAAACAAATTGAACTATCATGGCCAGTTGTAAGGGCCATGCTTTGGCTCTGGCGAAATGATTCATAAATATTCATTTACCTGGGGAAACATGAAAAACAGGATTAGACTTATTCATGGGAGTTCATCTTTAGGGTCAATGCTAGGGTGAGAGAGCCAAGACAGGCAAATTGCAGTTTTATAACGTATTTCCTGGGACAGACAAGATCTGCAGTCTTCTCTTTTTTTTAAAAAAAAAAGGAACAGAAAGGACAAAAAAAAAAAAAAAAAAGAAAAAAAAAAGGACAATAAAAAAGCTTTTACACAGCAGAGATGCTATATGCAGAGGCGTCCCGTGGGTGATTCGCACCAGTGTGCTTCCCAGCAGCTGTGCCACAGGACGGGTGGCCCTGGCCATGTGTCCCCTGGTGGGCACTGGGCTGTCCCCGCAGGCTGTGGCACTGCTCCTTGTGCTGTTTTTGTCCCTTCCCTGGGGCTGTTTGCCAGTGGGGTCAGTGCCTGCGGTGAGAGCCAGCCCTGTACTGCTGTGGGATTTTTACTGTAGGAAAATACCCTGCAGTTTGGAAGCTGGCAGGCTTGCTCCTGAAGTCCTTCCCCACCATGCTGGTGCCCAGCAGGGAGCTAATGCGATGGCAAGGCAGAAAGGATGGGAAAAGTCCCTGATGCTTCCAGGAACCGCTCTCATCCTACCAGGGGAAAAGAAAGGACTGTGACCTCTGGCAAGGCAGCCAGGAGCATGAAGACATCCATATGTCACCTATCAGCTAGTGGCTGAGAGGAGCAGAAGCGAGTCTTAGGGAACTGTAACCAGGTCCAGATGATAACTCAATATTGCAGGACTTGGAGGCTCTACCTTCCTCTGCTTCCAGGGGAATGGCCGGTCCTGTGTTTACTCCTGCATCCTTTGGTTGCCTGTTGAGAAGGTGACATTGGGATCGCCTGCTGCCAAAGGGATGTGTGATTTCTTAGCATGATGGGGCTCTGCTGCCAGGCTGGATGGCTACGTGCTGCCGTGAGACAGAGTGGTATTAGTAGCAGGTTTGTAGTGTCTGTGAGTGACCCCCTGTGCTCACATTAAAGGGAAAATGCAGCATGAGCATAAGCAGCATGCATTAGGAAGTCTAGCAGACTAATGACCACTAGCACCAACTGAAAAATCAGATCTCCTCTTATCCACACGCTGCAGCACGTTGAGTTAATCTCACTCTAATGCCACTAAAGTGAGTGGATAAGTGATTTTAGTGACTTTATCCATCATTGCTTCAGGACAAATACACCATTTGTGATTTTGCAGAGGGGTGTGATCCTCAAAACCCTGCAGCTGGGACAAGGTGCTGGAGCTTTGCTGCTACTGGAGGTGTGTGCTGGGACAGGGAGATGGGCTGCACCTTGCAAGCCAGGTGGGAAGTACTCCCAAAGAGCTTTTTTTTTTTTTTTTTTTTAAATTTAATATATAAATTTGGCAAGGATGAAGCTGAATTTAGGAAAATAATATCTGTAAATATTTTTTGCTTTGCTAGAAGCAGCAAAACCCTAGAAGCAAATCAGTTCGTCTGTGGGATCCAGCTGTTAGATATCAGCTTTCCCAGCTCCAGCGGGAAGTGCTCTGCCTCGTGGCAGTCAGGATGCTGTGATACTGCCTTGCATTTTGGTTTCTTCTACGTTTGTGGAGTAATTCCCTCCATCTTTTCAGTTACTGCTGTCATCTCTGGCACCTCTTAATGTGCCAAAGTAACTCTTAGGAGAAGCACCAGTGGCTGGGGAGAAATTGGGCTTTCTCTGCCTGAGCTTTCCTGTGTGCTGCTTTCTGTTTGCTGATTGCTATCTGGAACAAGCAAAACCCTGGCAAACAAAGGGAGGAAAAGTGGCTCTCTGTTACCTGAGATTTTTACCTTCCCTGGGTTGTTTGCCTCTGTTGGCTGGGTTGCAAAGATACAATCAGAGTGCTTTAATAGTCCTGCTCTGGAGTGGGGGATTCCCAGCTCCCCAGGAGGGATCTCACTGCACAACTTCGAGTCTGCAGGTGCAGGAAGGCAGAGGCTGTGGGACAGGCTGTGCTGTGCTGAGGCTTTGCTCCATTTCCACTAGTACTCATAATGTGCTGAGGATAACTCCCTGTAAAAGCTACCCACCCCCAGCAAGGCAGCACTAAAATATTTACTGCCCTTTTGTTATATGAGGACTTAAAAGTCCTCTGCAGTGGGTGACTCTGAGGCTGCCTTTTATCCCATCCCCAGCATCCCACGATTCAGGCATTTCAGCACCAGCTACAGCCAGGACTTGGAGCCCCTTCCCTCTCCTTTCTGCACTCGCTCAGGTCTCTTGTTGTTTTCTTTTTCTTGTCCTGCACTGATGCTTCCTTCCCACTCCTGCTGGTCCTCAATCACCAGCAGCCAGGGCATCGCAGCTGTCTATATTTTAACTAACAGTGAGTGGCATCTTTTCTCCCAGCAGCAGGCTGCCTTGCTTTCTTCCCCTCTCCTTCGATAAAAAGTGACAAGTGCTCCTTCACAGAGCGGCGCAATCAAAGGAGCGCTCGAAGGGAGCTGACAGTCAGTTGTGCATGGGCTGCGAGCTGCTTTACCGGGGGACTGCTTAAATAGAGTTCACATCCTGCCCGGCTCTCCCTCGTGTGACAGTGCTTTGCACCCTTTCTGATGATACCATAGCTTATCTCATCGTGGCTTATCTGAATAATCAGCTCAGGGGCTTCTAACCGGCTCGGGGGGATTTTTGTGGTTCTGCAAAGCTTTTCAAAATGTGGCATGAGGCAGCCGAGTGGCGTGCCAAAGGGCTTAGCTCCCTGGTCTGCCCCCCAGCACCCCGCTAATGGCCAGGTTAAATTCTAAGGAGCTTTTCCCACCATTTCAGGACGCACAGATGTGTGTCTTCAGCCTTGGTTCAGGCAACTGGAGCCGTTCTTTGCCAGGAGGACTGTGTCTCAGTGAGCGATCGTGCTGCCTGGCACGAGGGAGGCTCTCTGCTGTCCCCTGCCTTCATCTTCAGCAGTCTGCCTCAGCTCTGACAGGCACCTGGTACCCAGGATCTCGGTGCCAAGCATTTGTGAGGCTGTAGCGTGGGCACCTCGGCTGAAACTGCTGCTGTGCCTGGCAGGAAGGTGCTGACGAGCATCTTTGTCACCCAGAGCAGCTCCGCTCTCACAGGAAGCATTTGTCAGGCTCCTTTTGTGTCGTAAGTGCTGCTTTAACACAGCAGTCGATTCGGCACACGTCAGTGTCGGTGGATACTGGTTCCTTGGGGGAAGTCAGCGTGACAGGAGCACGAGCTTTATGAACACACGCCTAAATCCCTGCCAGGGCAAGGGTGCTTTCTGAGATCAGGCCTTGCAGTTAGGAAGGGGAATGAATGAGATGGACACGTGCTGGGGACAAGCCCAGTGCTGTGGCAGTGCCATCGGGAGGGCTTGGGACTGCTGCTGCCCAAATAGCCAGTAATGGGGGAAGCTGAGCCACACCAACGGGGACAGAGGGACAAGAGTCATCTCCTCACCTTGCCCTTCAGTCTGGGTGTGCCTATATCCCACTGCATTGAGTTTTAACTTGTTGGGATCGAGTGCTTTTTAAAAAGAATTTTACTGTTCAGAAGGAGTAGCTAAGTCTTCCAGTCTGGCCTGCTCCATATCACCGTGCGTTTCATTTGCCCTGGAGATGATCCCAATAACGTGCTCGGGACAACAGCAGATTTCCAGGAAGGCATTGGTCTCAATCTATCTTTTTTTTTATTGTTATTATTTTTTCTTCTTTCCCATCTGCAGCTTGTTTCAGTGAGTTATCACTTTCATTGCTAAAATTATTTGTTTTCTCTAATTCAAATGAATGTGCCTTTAGCTAACATACATTGGTAAGAGGATAAAGAAAACTACTTTGCGAGGCTTCTCCATTCTCTGCTGTGCCAATGAAACCGAGATAGTATTCCTTTCCTTGCACCGGTCTGTGTAGGATAGTTGGACTCTTTAAATTTCATAATTAGTTTCTGGATGTTTATCTATTAATGTTTTCATGCTTGACTCTTTGCCAATGTCTGATTTTGGCCAAGGTCTCTTTCAGCTGTCCTACTTTGCATACTTGGACTGAGCTGCTGAAGAAAACACTGCTTTAGCTAAGTCAGGGGACCACATTTGCTAAGCAGGCCAGGGTAGCAATTTGGTAACTTCGATAATTAGTCATTCGTTTCTCAAAGCCTGCTTTATATGGCACATAAATGTGAACTAACCTTTAGGAATCCTCCGCAGCTCTGACACCTAGCATCAAACTTACACTTCGCCACAGGAAGGAGAATGTATAATTTATGAGCTAGTGAAGTATCTTTAATTAAACCACTATTTTCTAAATTTTGACTTAATTTAATTTTAATCTAACTGAAAGAAGCAATCTGAGTCTGGCCAAGGTTTTCCTTAAATACCACCCTTGCAATATGGGAGGCTTTGAATCGAGTAAGATAGATGATTTTAATTTCCATGTTCTCAGTGTAACACTTGGGGTCAATGTTTGCATACTTATCATAGGCAGTTTACAATTGACAACCACTGTAATTGTTCAACTTTTCTTTGGTGAAGACCTGATTGACTATTATGCACTGTATTTATTATGTCTCACACTAAAATATAGATGATTGATTATTCCATTACTCTATTGACCAAGGCTGTAACAAGGTGTGACAAATATGTGCCATTACAGTCCAGGACCAAGCGAGGAAGGTAGCACAGCCAAGCAGGAGAATGGCAATGCGTGCGATTCAGGACAGCGTTAGCAAACTTTCAGGACACTGTATTTAAAAGACTTTATCTGAATGAATGTTCTTCATTTCTGCTAGGTACTTTCTAAGCGAAAAAAAAAAAAAAGTAAGAAAAAAAAAAGAAAAAAAAAAGATAACAGGCCCTCATCTGAAAAGCTTAGGATATGATTGAGAGGCCACTGGAGCCAAAGGAAATTCTTCCGATGACTTATTGGGCTTTGGCAGGGTCCTGAGGGTAATCTCTCTGTTTACTTCACTGAGAGTTGTGTCAGACCCTGAAAAAATCACCATTTGTTAACTACATTAAAATGTGCAGGAAAAAAGTGTCTTCCATCACTGATGTAGCACATTAACGTGAGCTATGTGCATATATCAAGGGGACTTACAGTTGGAATGAGAAAAATCTTGTATTTTGAAGCTCTTTATCTGCAGCTTGGTATTTGAAATGCATAATTTAATTATCTTTGAACTCCTTTGTTCCTCCTTAAAATAAATCATGTTTCGTTTTCCTTTTAAATATCATGCATTGATGGACACAGCACCGGGGATCATGGTAACAAAATGGTGTTGAACCAGCTACTGGAAATTAGTAGTAATAAACAATGCATTTGCTACCAGTCTGTCATATTAATTAGTCTTCAGAATGTGTCAGTGCTTTTCATTTGTGTTTAACGTTGCCTGAGCTTACTGCCAATTAAATACAATGTTGTTATCAAATCAGCTCGCACGTGATTACACTGGATTAATGTGGTTATTTTCTTTGATCCACTATAATTAAAAATCACAGTAGTGATTTTAAACAAGTGTAAAAATGTAATCAGTTTGCATACACAGCTGCTTTTTTCTTCTAATTTACTTTAATAACGCTCACCTCTAATTAACAATTCTCGATGTCCTGGGCCCTGTTTAGGACTCAGAGGGGAATGCCACATTTTGCAAGAGCTGGAGCCAGCCCTACGCACTCTGCCCCTGCCTTCACCCATTTTCAAGCAAGATTAGTGTCCCAATTCGACAGGAGAAAAATGGGCAACCACAACCTGCTGAGAAGATGCGTGCAGCCAGGCACCAGCCCTAAAATGCCCAACCTGCCCAGCCCCAGCTTTTCAAGCTCCAGCTTTTCACTGAGCAGGAGCTCTTGGTTTTGGGACCCGCCTCCCAGCAGGGGTAAGGAACAGGCAAAACGCCACAGCCCGAAACAGAAGGATGTCATTTCCCAACCCTGGCTGCTTCTCTGCTGCTGACAGACGGCACCCAGACAGCAGAGAGGCTGGAGGAGGCTGCTCTTCTGCTGGAGCAGATAGAAGTAATTAGTCAAATCACTGCAGCGCAGAGAGGGACGCTGGCCCATCTCCCGTCAGGCAGCAAATGACTCATTGCAAGACAACTTCAGTAAAGGGGCATTATTGTTTTTTTTCTTTCCTTTTTTTTTTTTTTTTTTTTTTTTTTTTTTTTAACTCCTCTCCCTGTTCCACTTTCAATAGGGAAACAAAGAGCTGAATTTTCCAAAAGGCCACCAAGGCTCTTGTCTGGGAACCTAGCCTCCCAGGTCTCCTAAGGCCACTGAAGCAGTCACCGCTTGCATAAATGTCATCCATCTATGTAGGGATGGAGACAACAAGCACTGCTGCCCCTTCGAGATGTGGTGAGCTGGCGGGCAGAAAGGGGTGGTCATTCATGAGCTTGATTGACCCAGTGACTAACATCTGACCTCCTTGAAGCCCTCCACCAGTCTGTTACAGTCCTGCCTGAGAAATGCAAATACTGACACATTTTATTACTTCTCCTTGACACTTGCTTAGGGGTATGTTTTACCCCATCTGAGATATATTTCCTTGTTCCTCCTCCTCCATTTGGCAGTGGTACAGCAGAGGAAAAGCCTGGATGGATGTATTTATATTATGTATGGTCCAAGTAGTGCTGGATCCCTCAGGGATCAGCAGCCCTGGCAGCTCACCTCCTCCAATCCCCCATCCCTTGTATCTTACCAGCCATGGGGAGAGCACACAGCATGAGGAGCATGACTGTGCAGCCCCCCCAGAGCACCAATGTCTGGAAAAGCATTTCCCCAACAAGCAGAAACAAATGGAAACATGCCCTCATACTTTCTGCATCATTTCCAAGTGAGGGACGAGCAGCAAGCACCACGTTTGCAGAAAGCTGGCTTCCTCAGCCAAATTTCGTCTGCTGACGTGCTTCATCAGTGCAAAGGTCTTTTGTACTGCGGGGTTCAGCGCCCGCCTGTCCCACTGAGTGCCCTTCCTTCCCGGTTCAGAAAGCAGATGAGAAATAACTAAGCAAAGAATTAAACTTGAATGGGTGGAAGTTAGTGAAACATGAGGCATGCCGTGCTGGCCCCGGGTAAGTAATGCACGGTGTTCTGCTGAGGTAGGGCTCTTTGTGCACATAATAAGTAATGTTCCAGTGAGATGAAACCTCAGGTTCCTGATTCAGCTGATATTTCTGGCAAATTGTTGACCTATTGCAGTTTATTCAGGATTTTTCTAGTCTTGGTAGAGTGGCTCTAACAGTGACAGATTTGTCACGCTGTTTCTAACAAATACGCAGCTTTTATAACTCAGAAAGTTATGTCTTGAAGCACCCCAGAAAATAATTGCCTCTGTGTTCTGCAGTAGCACTTCATGTTTATAGGCTAGGAAAAGAATTAATTAAATATTAATTAATAGGTTTTAATACTGCCGGTGCTAGCTTGTGTCACAGAATAACTCATAGGGACAATTTTAATTTCACCTGACATATGTATATTGATGGTTTCTCCCCTGAGCTGGAACTGGAGGGCTGTGTGGCTGCACCACGGGCAGGGAGACAGGGAGACGGGCAGCCAGGATAATGAGAGGTGGCTGCAGGGAAGGGGCCGTGGAGCCAGCTGCCTCCTGGCAGGGACGCACCGGGGGAAAAGCAGGGAAATGGCCCTCCCTTTCTGCTCGTCTTGGGAACAGCACAAATGTAGAAACCGTCTCCTTGCCCAGCTTTGATGCCGTGGGCTTGATGGGGAAAATACTACTCAGAGCAGTTCAGAGCAGTTTTACCTGCTTTATGGTTGCATGAGCAAAATTTTACTCCAATTTAGCTCTGTTAAAATTTGAAGGAAGTTTCAGCACCTGAGAAAGAAGCTGTGGGTTCCTTTGGAGCTAACAAAACGTAAGGGCATTGCTTGTGTCAGTTCAAAGAGGAGATGTGTCAAATGGAGTGACAAAACCAAATGCTAGCTTGTGCTTTGCCACCTATTAAAACCTGGGAGAGGACGAGATCAAACCCCTCCTCTGAGTGAAGCTAAAAGCCTTTTATCAGCCAAGCACCACAGCCCGTGGGGACCTGTCAGACTGATGTTTCCCTGGCAGGGGTCAGAGATCAGACAAATTACTGCAGTGCTCTGAGTCCAGGTTGTCTTTCAGCATCCTGTGGTCTCACATTTTGTGCCACTCTGAGGCTTTTCTCCAAAGTACTCATTTACGGTGAATCTTGGGCAGGTATGAAGAGCCTATACATGCCCATATGGCCTTTGGTTCTTTCTCTTGGTGATTTTTTTGGAGGCTTGCGATCACAGGGCAGCTCAGGCAGCATGGGTGAGGCTGTTTGCAGCCAGCTGAGGTCTGGGGAATTGCTAATGAAACCAACTGCTCTGCCAGCAAACTCTCCTGGTCCCCCACTGTCTGGGTAATTAAAATGGGGACTGTATGGGTGTGAAGTTAATGCTGTATACATAATGTATCTGTCCCAAGGTAAGCCTACACATCTGTTCTCTGTAAGGCTGTAAGTGCAGGATATAATTAAGCGAGTGAGAAATAGCACAAGCCGAACATAGCACTGTCCACACACAGCCGAAGCAGTGGCACTGCCAGGTTGAGCAACAAGCTAGAGCTGGCACAAAAGTGAGCTGGAAACGCTGTTGCTTAAAGACACTTGTGGGTTTGGCTTGTTTACTTTCCCCCCTTTATTCTGCCCAGCCAAGCCTCAAAACCCCACCTAAGCAGCTTCTCTTGGTGTTCCTACAGAGAAATACAAGCCCATGTGTGTATGTGTGTCCATACGCATGTATGTATATACACAATATATATATTTATTGTTTAGAATCATTACAAGATATTATCTGCATCTTTTCAAATTTATATGTCAGGCAGCAAATGCATTGTTAAAACAGGGTTGCTTAAATGAAAGCAGGTAGAGGACACAGTTTTCATTGCAAAGCTGCCAAAGTATAGATGAGATCTGGTTACCATACTTGTTTGTTCATTTATACTCACAAACACATATAAACATGTATATGAACATGCATATTTATATATATGTATATGTGCTGATTGTTTGCATGGCATACGTAAAACACATTTTAAAAGATTATTGTATATTTTATATATATATATCTGTATGTACATATGTATGTGTATGTATATACACACATACATACACATATATTTACAGATATGTGTAAATGTACATGTGTATATGGCCTTTATATATACACATGTATATATGCATTATTGAAAGTAATAGATATGCATTTACATATGTGTTATATGTGTCCTATAAATATAAACCTTCTGGGTTCTTTTAAAAGGCCTTTACATGCATACGTGTGTAAATATAGGTATATCTATATGAATATGTACATATATACACACATAATTTAGAAATATAAATGTATACATAAAATATATAATTGCAGAATACGCATATCATCATTCACATTTAACTATATTATGTTGTATACAATTGCATAACATACTGCATGTTAAACTATATATATTTATTAATATAGTTATTTATATATTCTATACTTCCACTGTATATTTATACAGGTTTTTGAAAAGATCTTAATATTTACGTTTAGCGTATATATATGCATTTAATATATACATATAGACACAGACATGTATATAGAAAAATACATATATATACACACTTTATACACACACAAAACCACTTTTTATATATATATATACACACACACATATAGTATTAGTAGACCTGTGTGTGTGAGGCTTTTTTGAGACATATGCTGCCAGGGACCTGTGGCCCTAGGCCGAGCCATGCTGCCTGTGCAGGAGGCCTAGGCCCTGCTAGGCCCAAGGCTGTGCAGCGCCCTGTGCTGCTGCTACTGATGCACCCCAAGGCATGTCCTGGAGCACCGGGGTTTCACCTGGTGTGCCTGAGCCCTTGTATATTTTTTTTTTTTGTGTTTCCCTTTGCGCCTCTATAAAGGAGATGGGTAGGGTGGGTTCCCCCCCCCCCAGCCTCTGTCAACATTTCCAGGCTTTTCTCTAGGTAAACCCAATTTACATGAAGTGTGCTGAAGCTTATCCTATGAGATACACACAGGTGTGCACAAACACCCAGCGCTCCCAGGGTTGCAACAGTTATTTTCCTCTCATTTTGTTGGTAATCGTTGTCTGAACCTAACTGAGAAGTCACTGCCATGAGAGCAGCTTAGTACAGTGTCGCCCCAGCTCTTCAGCAGAGATCCCAAGGGATGTTAAGGGCTGCTTTTCTTCTGTGCTTCTGGATATGGCCAGAAGGCCTCTGCTCAGTGCTTCTAGCCCAGAGACTTGCTAGCAGTTTGCACAGGTTTGGGGTTCTGTGTTCCCTTCCCTGCTGGTTACAAGGCTCAGGTGGGCACAACCAGAGAAATAGGAGAAATACCTAGGTTCACGTTATCTGGGATGCAAATGTCAGTGGAGATTTAAGTCAATGCAATCTTTCTGCTTGTGTGCAGCTATGTAAAATTGTTGTGTTGGTTTTCTGCTCCCTGGGAAGAGTGTTTTTTTTTTTTTTTTTTTTTTTTTTTTTTTTTTTTTTTAATATATATCTGGCTGGGAATGTATTATGTGCTTGATCACCCAAGGAGCTGCACAACTCTGCCATCTGCACCACCACACTGTGAACAGGCAGGGACAGGCCACCTGCTTCGAATTTGGAGTCTGCCTCTCAGTTTAAGGAAAAGAAACTTCCAGGAAGGAGCTGGAGGCTGAACTGGATGAGTAATATAGTCTTAGAAAAGAGACAAAGAATGAGCAGAATCTAAATGGAACAATGAAGGAAGTCCTAGCAACAAAGCAAGCTATGTGCAGCAGGTCAGGAAAGGAACGCTAAAGCAAGACCTGCCAAAAAACATGCTTAGGTAGAATTAGGAGGGACTATTTAGATGCACAGCTTCTACATCCGTGGAGCAAGAGAGAGACTAAGGAAAGAAGAAAGAAGACTGGAGCGTAACACAGGGCACTATATAGGAAGGGACTATGTGGGAAGGCACAAAATTATGTGCCCCCCTTCCTCAAAGTGGGAGAAAGTGGGCTGAAGGCAGTATGGCAAAGGGGCTGAAGACAGAAATGGAGATTAAGACAGACAACTGGAAATGGAGTTCCAGATTTGACAGCCCACGTAAATGTTTTTTGGCTCCTAATTGCCCAATAGAAACTATCAACAGGATGGTTCTTAGGCATTTAGATACTTCGCTGGGTTTGTTAGGCACCTAAATAGTGTGCTTAGATGCCCAAAAGCAGTGAACGGGCAATTTCTGTGCTGTAATTTTGAAGGATCTGACACATAGGCCCACAGGTGGATGCTTAACAAGTGTGTCAAATCAAGAGCAAGGGTAAGTGAAGCATGGCAAACGTAGTGCATCTATTGGAGAAGGGATGGTCGAGTAAACAGGGTCCACTACTCAGCACTCGGTGGCATTTTTCTGAAAGACCAATTACAGAGAAGTGAAGGCAAATGGGATAAAATGCAACATGATTTACCAACCAAGATTAACCTGAAATCCCTAACTGATCTTGCAGATAAAGGAAATCCAGCAGTTCTTCTCTTCTGGGATTTCAGTGAAGCCCCTGCCTTTGTGCTCTGAATATTTAATGCTCTAAGTCATGCTGGAAAAGACGGGAATTCACCAAATACTTCAAAAAATGGGGGAGGAACTGACTGAAAGGGCCTAGTAATGGTTCAAGGAGAGGGTTAGAGAAATTTGTCAAGGATGGGGCTGAAGCTTACTTTGATCACTATCTTTTTTAAGGATGCATAAGCAGAGGAACACTGTCATTTGCTGATGGCACCTGATGAGCAGGAGGACACTAGTGTGGAAGGAGCTTTGGGATACTGTAGGAAAAGGCCCTGGAGAATCATGAGTGCACAGGAGATTGAAGCCAGCCAGTATGGCCTGGCAGGAGGCACCCCATCCTGCCCCCAGTCCCATGGCAAGAGAGAGCAGACTCAGCTCATCACACGCAGTGAGATAACCTGTCACTGTGCAGTGTGTGCAGGTCTTCATCGTGTCCCACTCCAGCCCTGTGCTGGAGCCAACCTGAGCTGTACACCGGATGCCATTAGTTGTATAAAGCTATAATTGAGCATGGATAATCAAGCAACTCAGGGACTATCCATTAGCAGATGATCAGTGCATGTGGAGGGCACACATGCTCCAGGGCCTCCTGGGGAAATGCTGTATTTCAGCATGTAGGAAGGTGCATATGGAAGACTAAATGGGCTGATGGGAACATCACAGCTGGGAAAAAAAAAAAATGCTACTTGGCCCTGAAAGGTCCCTGGGGAAAAGCAGCCATGGTGGTGGTATCACGCCTAGCCCAGCACCCCGTTGTTCTCAGATCTGCTGTGGAAATCTGTGATAGTCAGAGTTCTGGGTGTTCTTGCTACACTTCTCCTTTCTGACACCCATCTCTCCACATGTCTGATGAATCCCCCCACCCTTCTTTAGCACAAGGAATTCTACTATTTCCTTAGACTGTGTTATTTTCTACTCTATCTCCATTTCCCCACTATCCATCTTAAGAGCGCCAACGATTGCTATCACCATTGCTCTGCTGTGTCTGTATAATTAGAGCAGTTGGCTCGAGTAATTACTTTTTGCTTCCTTCAGTTCATTCCTCTGCTTTGCACTAGTTGGGGCTTTCCTTCATTTCAGTCTCTTTGGAGGAAGATTTCAAAGCAGGGTGTGTGGCTTTTAACTCCCTACCGCCCATTGAATCGGAGGCCACCGACTGCTAAACCCTCTAAAACCTTGGAGTTTGCTAAAAACGCCAGAGCAGCCGACTCTCTCTCATACTCCCTTTCTTATCCATACAAGTGGAACTCCACAAATGATATTCCTGTGAGTGAATTGCACGCTTTTGAACACTGATCAGCTGGTTCACCCCCAGGGCTGCCAAACACCCCACAATGCCAGTGCTCAGCACCCTCTGCACCTGCTCCTGGCCCACACAGGGAAGGGACCCTGCCAGCCCCTCACCCTCTGCTGACACGTCCCCCCTGCAGGGAACTGGTGACATGCCACCCCCCCTCACTGCCACAGCAAAGAATGGAAAACTCCCAGTGGCTGAGTCATGCAAAGATGTGAGGAAACCCATGATGGAGACCTGGGAAGTCCCTGCTCTTTGCCACTGAGTCAGAGCTCGTCTTGAAGGATTTCCTTTCACACCTAAGTATCTGTTTAATTACAGCTATTGCAACGACAGTTAATAGCTGATGAACATGCCAGCATATTTTAATTGAATATATTGAGCACACTGAACAAAACCACAGCTCTTGACCTTTCCCGTAAGTGAAATGTTAGGACAATCTTTTCTGCATTGAGAGTCCAGGGAAAGTGTGGAAGGGACCACCCATTACTGCTAACGGGAGTCACCCATGTAAATCCCTCTCATGACAGCACCGAAATGGGCTGCTTAGCATCCAATTATTTTCAGTTGCTCATGTTGGAGGGGAAAAAAGGGGGAGCAATGATCTGGCCAAAACACTGCTTCAGGCTGCACTTTCTCCCCTGGCCCCTCCAACTGCAGTCATCCCGCACTTGCACTTTGTTACTGCTGTGAAGGGCTGGGATGATTTAATGCTCGTGGCTACAGTTTGTCATTGCAATGGGACAGATCTGTGAACCAGCCACCCTCTCCTGCCCTCCAGGATCACCATGGGACAGAGCCAGATTTATTCTGGATGCCGGGAATTGCTGGCCCTTTGCCTGTGTGGGCGCAGGTGCTGCAGGGATGTGTACCACCCTCCAGCCCCCAAGAAGAAAAGGTACTTAAGCCCCTGCTTAAGTCTTTATCGATTTCTAAGGAACAACAGCTTGTGATTAAAGTTTGCTTGTGCTTAGGCACTTTTCTGAATTGGCGTTTGGGTCCTTACCACAGCAAAAACTCTCATTGATTTGTGCTGGAGCACGGGCTGGCTAAGCCCTCAGGGAATGGCGATGTATTTGCAGCATGGTGCTCTTCAGACACATGACAATTTCAGAGCAATTTTGTAACATTAAAACAGCATTACTGGTGTGTCTTTAACTGGCCATAAATAGAAACCTTGACTTGTCTATCATGGTTTGATATTCCAAGCTAGGCAGGAACATTCAGTCCTGGCTCGCAATCCGTTTTATCACCAAAAAGAAATTTTGTAGGTTAGATAAGTCAAGAGCTTACTCTTGCAAAACTTCAGCCCATGTCTGTGAGCTGCGGTGAATATTCAAGTGCAAGAGGGAAAGCTCTTCTAAAGGCTCATTAGAGATGGCAAAAAGATACAAAAAGACCACCACCATTTTGCACTTGTAAAAATATCCCTAGTAGATCCATATTTTTAATCTTCAGTACAAAAGCTCCATAACTACAGCAAGGCATTAGTTTCTGATGACTACCTTTTTTTTTTTCTTTTTTTTTTTCTTTTTTTTTTTTTTTTCCTATAGCCTCTGGCATTGAAGCTCTCAGTGAAAAGACACTTTAGAGCTAGTTCAGGCAGTTCATTTTCTGTCAATCAGCTCTCAGGCTGGAAGTATAAAGGCAGTAACATGACAAGATTTCTATTTTAATATCTTTACTCTTGATAAGATAATCCTAGAGGAACGGCAGTGATCAAATATTTACAGGCAGTGCTCACTGGCACAGTCTATTGTAAAATTAAATACACAAAATTATGTGGGGATAATGTTAATGTTGTGATATGAGGACAAAAGGCAGTACGCCTGAAATGAAGGTTGACTCTTCTTAATAAATCCTCCTCTGCGGTGGGGACAGGCATTGCTGAAGCAGAGAATGGAGGAACAGCTTCCATTTCGCATTTTGTGACCTTTTTCTGCTTTTCAATGGCTTGTTTGTTATTTAAACGTATTATGTGCTTACTTAAGAAGCCTGAATTTTAAGTATGCATTTGTGTGCGTGTGTCTGGATCTCACCAAGACACACAGCATGAGTACTAACAGTAGGAGAGAACAGTTCTGCACTGACATGGACCTAGAGGCCCAGTCCCTGCCCAGGCTCTCCTCACAGGGTGCTGGCAGCAGGCCCTGCGTTGAGGCCCCCTGCCACCACTTTTTAGCCCCATTTTGCTGAGACTTAGCCAGAGCCGGAGGAAAATGAAGCACTGATTTAGGCTGAAAGGCCAGCACTAGCTAATATGGGAAATTACTCCAGCAATCATCACTCTTTTCCTGTCACTATGGTGACAAAGAAATGACAAAAGCCTGAACAGAAAGGGACAGGGTGACACAAGTGAGGAGGGACAGAGCTGAAAACTGTGGCTAGGTCAGGGCAGAGCTGGGGGGGCCAGGCAGTGCCCCCCAAATGGTGCCGGAGCCTCCTAGCTCCCACTCACTGACAGGTGCAGTCGTGCCCTGTGCGTGTGTGTGCACAAAGCGCCTTGCACTACTGCTAGGCCTGTGTTACAGTGAGTGGCACAGCCAGGGCAGCCACCACAGGCCTAAAATGGCTGACAGACAGGGACAGCCAGCCTGGCCTCCCCACATTTCGGCTCTGAGCGCCATCAGAGTTCACAGGGAGGCAGTCAGCTCTGCCCAGCCAAAGTAGCATTGACTTGGGGCTGAGAAATGCAGGATGGCAAGGAGTGGGGAGCACAGGGATATGTGCTGGTGGGACAGGGCTGAGGAGCAGCCGCAGGCAGGGAGGTATCTGGTTGGCTTTGCCCTTCCGGGACCTGCCTTCTTCCTGTGAGCAGGCACCTTCACCAGCCCGCAGGTGCCCAAACAGCAGTTTTTGGGGCTGCTCTGGGTGATATCTTGGAGAAACTCTAAACAGGAGGCTGGGCAGCGGCAACGGCAGCAAAAACTGCAGGTCCCAGGACACCTCACCCAGGAGCCCTGGCTTGTCAATGGTATCTGTCCTGCAGTGAGGCTCCCAACCTGGGAGGCCACAGAAGCTCCCGCAGGTCAAACAGCAGCCGACAACTTTGCCACTTTAAGTGGGATTTTTATTTTTATCTCCCTGGAGTCATCTTCTAAAGACTGAGATGGGGAAGAACGGGCAGGGAAGCAGAAGTGGGTTCTGGAGAGAACAATGGGGGAAATGTTCATCCTGAAACGCAAAGGCAGAAAGCTCTCCCCCCCTTCCTCCCCTCCCCAATCATATTTTTCCCCCAAGAAGAAAAATTGCATTTTCCAGCCAGTTCTATTCATGAGTGATTGTACAGAGCTCTGCTAATGGGCTATGCCAAGCTGTGGTCACCCTACAGAGCTATTGGCAGGAGAGGTGGCAAGTTGGAGAGGACTACAAGGGAACTCTGCATGATATTTTTTGATGAGCTGATTATTCAGAAATTTCACAAGAGCTGAAATACATCACTCTGTTCTGAAACCCACAGCCCTGCCAACACACAGGACAGCTTACATGAGCAGCAGCACTTTCTCCACAGCGCTGCTGGCCTGTACGTTCAGAACCAGATGCAGGAATCGGACAAGGCTTTTCAGCAGCCACCGACTGCAGTGACAGCTAAAGATGGGGAGCAGATAGGAGGACACACAGAGCTGAGATAGAAATGAATTAGGTACTTTCATGGCTGTCACTGCATGCGTATTTAGTCTTAAAAGTTTTTCTTTAGCTTCATGGCTAGTGGCACACTGTGGTTTTTATTGCTTCACAGATGTTGTGAGATCACCCCCCAGATCCTACATGCATTAAGGTGTTTTTATTTCAGGGGGTGCTGAGTCCCCAGGCACCTTTCAGGGTGCTGTCACAAGCCAGTAGCTAACCTCAGCTTCCCCCATCCCAGACAGAAGCCTCCATCTCAGGCACTGTCATGGGTCTGCAGCCAACTCAGGCTCATGCATAGACCAAACTCTCTCTCTCCCTCTTTTTTTTTTTTTTTTTTAACTCTTTCTTTCTCTTTCCTTTCCTTTCCTTTCCTTTCCTTTCTTCCTTTCCTTTCCTTTCCTTTCCTTTCCTTTCCTTTCCTTTCCTTTCCTTTCCTTTCCTTTCCTTTCCTTTCCTTTCCTTTCCTTTCCTTTCCTTTCCTATTTTCTTCACCTTTTACAACATTAATTGATTGCTCCTATTTGAGCACAGGATCAAATAAGAGCCTGGCACTTGTGGGAGGGATGTATGTGTTTCAGAGGGAGTTACAAGCAGCATGACACTGATTTCTGAAGTACGATATAAAAACTTCAAGAAGCTGACATGGCACACCCCCAGCCCTTTGGTCTATCAGCCTCTGAGTGCTTTTGAGCCATCTGGGGTAGTACCGACCCCTGTGGAGGACCAGGGGTGCTGGGAAGGATGTTGATGCACCTGGAGGGAAAGTGATGCTGAATTGCTGAAAGGTAATTAAAAATACATCTTCCTGCTGTACTCACAGCCTTCATTGAAAGCACTGTAGAATAATACCTGGCTGCCTTCGTGCAACCAGGACAATTAGCCACCTAAGTAGCTTTTCTGCACAAAGACCCATAATTGTGGTCCAGATGAGCATTCTTGGAAAACCAAGAACGGATTTGCAGAAGCCAGGTGCCTGCAGCCTTGCACAGCACAACATGGGCCCAGGCTGCCACTGTGCCAAAGCCTTCAGAGCCGATTCATAATGTTTTTGCCCAGCCCCAGAAGTCTACGTGTGTGAGCAGATGGCTGCCAGGTGGCTTCCAAATGGGACTGTTCGCCAGGGCTGCCTGTTATGGCAGCAACAGGGTCCACGGACTGACAGTGTCCCCATTGGATCAGCGCTCTCAGGGTCAGCCATTCTCATGCCTGCAGGACTAACTGTGCCCGAGACAGCTCTCCTGCAATTTTTGTTTTAAAGCAGGCAGGGATAAGAGGGCAGCTGGAGCCACATCCTAATCCCAGCCTGTTCCACAAAAGTCAATACAGAGCAACGTGGCTGAAACACAGCTGTTTTGCTAATGAAAATAGAGGCACGCAGGCACAGTCACTGCATCCCCTTGGAAGAACTGCTCACTTCGACTAAGTGAACTTTCAGTAATGGAAAAAGTCAGGGAAACTTGCTTGTGTATAAGGACAGAGAACATAGTCCCAAGCCACATAAGAGAAAGCACAGTTATCTCTACCCCATATTAAGAAGCCATGCCACTGGGACCACTCTACTTGCACCACGTTCACCTGAGCCACTGCCATGTTTTCTCCTTTTGGTGGAGGAGCATAGTGTCTTGCAGCATCCCCCAGTGCAAAGGCAAGCCCTGGGCACACTGCATGCTGGAGATGACCCAGGTCCTGCTACAAGGGCAAGGAATTGAGGTTGGAAAAAAAAGGGTTTGTTACAAAGACCAGCGATGCCTTCAATGCAGTGCACTTGCACTTCCAGTAACTGTATCTTTGCATAGAATGCTCTGTCTGAAGGAAATTAAGCCTATAGGAAGGATATGAATGATCCAGGCTGATCCTCAAGGCTCAGGTCTTAAAAAAGGGCAGGGGAGTTACTCTACATACTGCTGCAGGATGTCATGTACTTCATGATCTGCCTTTTCTAAGCTCTTATCTCCCACTGCAATCCTTTCTCATGTCCCTCATCTATTGGAAATTCCCTTTTTAAGCTGGAGCGCAGCACATAAATATTTTCATGCTGCATAAATAGGTTGTTTTGTGTATAATGCCACAGGAGGCTTTTTTTAAAAACAGGACCTTTAGTGCTGTGATAACGGCCTCCTCATTTACACAAATGAAATGCTCCATACAGCTCAACACTCATCTGCTTAGCAGCCCCCATGCAAAATGGTTGGCGCATCGCCTGCTATCATGAGCTGTGGCATTAATATAGAATATTCCGTACTTAACATGAAGCCACTGAGGTTTGGAAATACCTTGCAAATGTAAAGGATGCCCAGGTTTTCCATTTAGTACTTCCCTGCTAGCACAACCTTTGTCTTCCTTCTACATGAAATCACAGCTACTTTAAATAATAAAGTGCAAAAAGGGCAACTGCTCATGTTGGCCCATTTGCCAGCGTCTTTGCCTGGCCTGTCTGCTCACCTTTTCTTCTCTGTCACTTCTTACCCTTTTACCTTCATTTCCTGTTTATTCAGCCCTTGTTCATGGTCCAAAAAGTGCAGACGCCATCAAAATGGCCTTTTCATTTACTCTGCCTGCAAAAAGGAATTGCATTACAATAGCTACAATTTTTCAAAGGGCTAATGGATTATATAGGTTGCCACGTTGCGTCATGGCAAATCTTTGAAAACAAACCAGCTTTTCAGTAGCAATATTTAAACCGCAACAAAGTAAAATCTGGAATCAAAAATCAATGTTTTTACTCTAGTGTTTCTGTTTGCATTTGACGAGCAGAAAGACTTCAAACCAACAGAGTGAATTCCTCTGCAGCGTATAGGGAACATTATGCTACATATCAGTTTGTCTATCATGTATTTTCATAATTCTCAGGTCAGGGTACGACCCTGTAGGTCAGACTGTTTTAAAACATTTTTATATGTTCAGTACAGTGAACACATGGTGCTGCCAGGCATGCAAAGCACTGTCTGAATCTGGGCTGGACCTGACCCTGAAGTCCCCCAGTGCTCAGGTAAACCCTGCAGCCCATGCCCCCCTCTGCATGGCTCTTGTTAAAGAACTTTTATTGAAGGACATGGCACACATGATTTTCCATCCTAGCTCAGGGGACACAGAAAACTTCAGCTGTAGCTTTCCCACAATTCAAGAGCAGGATTATGGGTGCTCATTTCATGCATGTCTTGCAGACTCATTTCTTTTCCCTTCCATCTGTTGTTTGACTTCTTTTTTATTATGTTAGCAATCAACAGCTAACCCATGGTGGGCTCCTTCCTTTGTGGGGCTCTGAACACAGCATTCCTTGCAGAGGGAGCATTCCACATGGGTGGCTCCCACTCACACTGTCTGTTGCTGCAAGCAGGACTTTCATGCTGGTCTAACCCTACCACAATGACTATCACATTAGCAGCTTTACATATTCATTGATCTGCAGAAGTGTTTTCTATTGCTGTAAGGCCCAGAAACTTTGTGACAATGCATGAGAAGCAACAGAGAAAGGAAATATCTTAAGAAGCAGTACATATTTCTTGTTCTACTATCTTATCTGGCAAAAAGGTAGCTCTCCAAGTTTATCTTGTCTAGTCTATAACAAAGACTTTTTTTTTTTTATGAAATGTCACATTGCTAGAAGATCTAATTTTTCTTTGATATGATAGCCCACACACAATAACTGAATCTGAAAAAGCACAACATGGAGTAAACGCTTTGTAATGTATCTAAATGCAGCAGCTACCCAGTTTTGCTAGCACTTTATTTCAATTTAGACCAAGGGACAATTTTAAATGATTTGTTCCCAAGTATACAATTCAGAAAAATATGAGTTACTACTCAGAGCAGTATTTTGAATCAGTACTGTTAGTTGTCTTAGCTGAAATTCAACTTTGATGATATCCAAAGGTCCAATAAAATTTTTCATAGAAGAATCCCCTATTTGTAGAACATAATAAAATTGTTCAGCTGCTGCTCCAGGGCCACTGAGAACAAAAGAACGAGGTCTTTCCGGGAAGTTTATGTCACAGGATGCTTTTCAAACACTTTGTTACCTGAAAAATATCAAACATAACAGTTAGACATAATAGTATCTTTGATCTGTATTAGTAAGACAAAATATAAGGCTGTTTACTGCTAACGAGTTATGTGCTCATTAGTGTGTTCCATCAGGAAACACTGATAGTGATAGGCAAAAGGAAACAGTGTTAAATCCACACACAGCACATTTCATCTTCTATTATAGCCTGTGGTATAGGAAAAGGAAAAAAATGTTGCACACAACTACTTTAAAAACACATAGCAGAGCAAGAAAGGGAAGCATTTGTTTGATTTATTATATACTTTTTTTTTTTTTTTTCCAATAAAGTTCACTTCCAAATAATACTAATGTCTTTCTTTCACATTGTGCTTTTCATTCCTAACTCACAAAGCACCCACCAAAGGAGGTCAGGATCATTTTACAAAAAAACAAACATGAAGTGAAGCCACCTCTCTGTTGTCACTGAGTAAGGCAGCACAGTCCCCAGCTCTGTTGACCGCTAGTCATAGGAACAAAGGATTAGAAAGGGCATCTTGTGTCATCAAATACAGCTTCTTACTCTTCAAATCAATTTTGCTCTAATAATGTCATGCAAGAGGCTTTGGGGTGCCTGATCTCTCATATAAACTCCTACAAATGCTCTTTCAAAGTCATCATCTCTTGTATATCCTCACCCATCCTGACCCTATTGTGGGACTTTACCCAAGGCCAAGGCATTACATGTCAGGGATTTGGGACCATTGCTCTGAAAACATGACCTATCTCAGACACCAGAGAATGAGCTGGAAATCTCTTTCCATGTCTGTCTGCTCCAATTTCATACATCTCTTGGTGTTCCTTCCTAGGAAAAGAGCTTTAGTAGGACAGAGAGCTTTGCCATGACAGACCTGGAGAGAGCGTTCCTGCAGCAGAGCCTGCTACAGCCTGGAGAGCCCGACAACTGCAGCTGACTACAGCTGTAAAAACCACGTCCTAATTCCCTGCACAAACTCACAGCACAGTTGTTACTACGGCATTAACTGGAGGCTTCCAGCAGCCCCAGAAGCTAACACAAATTGGGCATTTGGGTTTACCCATCCGCACTCCTGTCCTTTCATGTACAGACTGATATCCTGGCTAACAACAGAGCCTCAAATACACTCAGTCCAACATATTTCAAATGTCCATCACACCTCTCCTTTTTCAAATAACTACTTAACAGAGGAGTTATTAATGCCTTTCCACCTACACAGCCTAGATGCTGAAACTCACACAAAGGCAGCTCTTAAGCTTCGAGGTCACGTTCGAGTTTCTGGTATGAGTGTCTCTCTGGGCAGTTCTATTATGCAGCAGCTACAGTAATAGGATAACGTGATACAAACCTCCGCTAATAATTCAACATGTAGTGGGCTTTTTGCTTGGTACCTTCAGTTTTGTACCTTCACTTCAGACCACGCTTAGAGCTGGCTTCACTACTCAGCAAATTATTTCAGCTTATTAAACACAAAGCTGTTACCCAACTGTTAGACGGGGGCACAGTCCTCGAACTTGTTTACCGGGGCTGCATGCAAGGCTTGGATCCTTGCTGCTGTTGTGGCTGCAACTCCCCAGCCGCCCACTTCTTTGTTTGATTGTCTTTTCTCACTGAAACATATGTTTCCCCGTTCGATGGCATTTTGAGCAACAGTTTCCATTGTATGCCCCTCTTGACAGACAGCTTGATGGCAGCCTGTAAATTACTTGGCACGTGTTTTATGAATCTGTTCGAAGGAGGGTCTGGCTGCTTAGTGAATGCATCTTTTCACAGCTTTGGGGGCAAGGGATTAGCACCATTTGGGCACAGGTTTAGGCATAAAAGTCCTTGACCACAGTTCATATCTTTATTTGATGCTCAGCACTATCCTGTACCTTGAGTCTTTTATTTGAGGTCCTGCAATACAGTGCCCATCAGTTGTGCTTGGCGTTCCCCATTTTTCTCACAGACAATGCGGTGCATACAAAGCTTATGATGAATCAAGACACGATCATACTGAAAATACTTGGCATTTGATGGATAGCTTCGGTAAGCATTCAGGCTTCTGGATGTGCAAGTTAAGAGAACATCCGTCCCTCTTTCAGCTTCCTTTGCTAACAGTAACACATTTTCTGCTTTGCTTTTATGCAGTAAAATCTTGTCTGTCTCTGGCCGTGACATTTCTACTGTAGCTATAATTACAGGATCCAAGCAGTGCAGTATGGAATTCATGTACCCTTTACAGCTGAATTAAATGGCCACCTATGGGGAAATGGAAGTCCGGAGAATGAGATACATAACTTTTAGCACAGTAGCACTTAAAACCTCAAAATAGAGCCCTGGAACAGCTGTGAGAGTGACATTATGTTTATGCCGGCCTCCTGCAAGAGGAAGACATTTCACTTATAGCCACAGCTAACTGTATTGCATCTTTGTTTTCATAAGAATAATGCTACGCTTCAACCAGAAGAATAATCAGCCTTGATGGTAAGGATGCTGCACATTAATACATCACATTTACCTGGGGAAAGCCTTTTCCTCTGAGCCGTCTAGGGTGGGCATTACTGCCAAGACACAGTCACTGTACTTCTCCTGGCTGGTTACATCTTCGCTTGAAGAGATAATTTAACTGCTGTGCATAAACCTCCCTGCTGCAGAGGTGGTGGCTCTGGATGTTTTACACTTCAAAAATACCAGCAAGGGCCAGATTATGTTTGTCTGTGGAATTTCTGTTGATATTAACTTTCCTTCCATTCAATTGAAATGACAAAAAGATTACTTTATATGTACTCACTGCAGGAAAAAAAAGAATTTTGGGTGAAAAAGCATAGACCCTATGATCCAATTCATCTTCTCTTTGCTATTTCCAACTACTTAAAGCATAATGTCACACTGAAACACACATTTGGAGTTCGGCATTCTCTTCTGACAGATTGTTATGATGTTTGCCAAGGTGACCTTCATAAAACATGTTTCTTTTGAAGCTTATATTTCACTCTCAGGTCATAATAGTTTCACACAGACAAGCAAACCATCAGCTCCTGCTCTCTAATTAATGGTTCTTGGAGGCTGCTGAGTAGGGGATATAATTAATAGCACTTAAGTCTGGAGTGCAGAGAAATCTATGGCTGATTACTAGGGTATGTATTTACTTCAGGATTATATGCAAACAGCTCCTAACAACAGCTATGAGCAGCTCTTGGGGAAGTCCCCAGGACCAGGCACCCCTTCGAGCCTTACTCCAGTGTAAGCATTCAGAAACCTGCCTGCATATGAAGCAAGGCTCACACGGCTGATGGGTCCCTGCTGGTGGTACCCATCTCTACTGCTTCCCTTTTCCCTATAGGGAGGACCACAGTACGTTGTATTTCCTACAGTTGTATTGTTAATTTTCCTGCCAAGGGCTGCCTACAGTGGAGAAGTACCTGTTGTAGAAAATAGTTCTGGCTGTGCCTGTGCTCTTGCATCTTCCTCAGAAGATGACCTGTGCCTTGTCCCACACAGCCCAGGTGCAGCATCTTCTGGGGGTAGACTGGCTGTGTACACACAGCACATGTCCCACATCCACTCTGTGGATCCATTCCTAGGCATAACCATCATTTTGTGTTTTTTTTTTCAGCATGAAGTGCCAAAAATAATGGGAGGGCTTTTATTGGAGTAGAGCAACCAAGGTGTTGAGAGTCATCTTGTCACACTTGCCTATATTTAAGGAAAGTGATGTGATTGCTCTGGTGCTTGCTCTCACAAGTGCAGCATGAAAGATCAGAGGTGCTGGAGCAAGACAAGATGCAAACCAAATTGCTAGTTTAAATTCCCTTGGGTCAGCTACTGTTAACAGTGGTAACTCCCCTGCTGAAGTCAACAGAACAGCATCTTTTCATGCATTTTGATACCTCAGTACAGAACAGGCAGTTGTGAGGCAGGAAGAGTGCTCTCAAAGAATGGGATAATCTCCTTCACAGTGGGGTGAAAAAATGAATAAAATTCATATACTCTGACAAAGTTTAAAAGACTAGACTTTCCAGAAATGTTGGCAGACTGGGAATGAAGTGGAGAACTGACATTAGAAATCCTGCACCACTGTGCGGTCCAAATTATTTTCAGAGATTTTAAAATGAATTTTGCATGTTGAATGACACAAAATATTCAGATGATTAAGCAATTAAAAGCTTTGGAATATTTGCAGCTCAAAAAGCACTAGGCAACAGAGTATCACTGCCAATCTCCTTTATGCAAAGGGACATTTTGACATCATATTTCA
Source organism: Anas acuta (assembly GCF_963932015.1). NCBI lineage: Eukaryota > Metazoa > Chordata > Aves > Anseriformes > Anatidae > Anas > Anas acuta. The sequence goes on along the minus strand of NC_088989.1, from coordinate 8,915,551 downwards.
GACTGACTACTTCGCTAATGGCATAAAAGTGTTACTTTAGTTGTGTGTAAAATAGGAAAACTTCTACTGAAACTTGTGCAGCCTCGTTCTTTTTGCAGAAAACACAAACTGAAATTGCCTTTGAACAGAAATATTCTTCAAATCTTATCTGAAGGTTAGTAACTCTTTTAATCTTTAGCCTTTTTGATGGCATGTGTACCATAATTTAAAATGCACAAAACAGACTATCAAAACACCCAGCTATAGATAGAAAAAATTTAAAAGGCGCATCTGAAAACAGACTTAGAAATTAAGATACTGCATCCAGTCTTGCTGAGTAAGGACTCTTTCCCCATGATTCTGCCTCAAAGAGCAACCAGTTAGCAAACACAACTAGCCATATGACAGCCAATGCGTGACTGGAAATGGCTCCTGAAGAGGTCAAATCTTGGTATTAAGTGAGAGCAATGACATTTTAAATATCCTTTCCACAATTTTTTTTTTTCCTTTTCTTATCCTTCTTCAGATTAACATGAAGTTCTGTTGAACTTCAGCTCTGTAAAGGCAGTGCTGTGAGCAGCCCTGTAGAGCATACCCATGCTGGGGGTGTTCAGGAAGCAACAAGTCTTTCTAAGGAGATGGGATACAGTGGGGTTGAGAGATAAAGGGGAAGACCAGGAACATGTGGATAACCCAAACTAATTCCCTGATCTCAGTTTCTCCTACTCTAGGCAATCATACACTCGAGTGAATTATTTTAAGACAAGTATTTTCTTAAAGCTTTAAGCTTAGCAAGGCTAAATGGGATTAATTTCTTTAATCAAGTAGTTGGATATCTCCAGCCATTGGGGGACTGGTGTAGAAGCACTCTGCATTAGCTACCCGACCCACCAAGAGCAATCAGCACCAACATATGTAGTAGAAAGAGAATTGAGATCTTCTTGCCTTATTCAAGTGTTTCTTAGCAAAAAGAAAGTCATCTAAAATTGATCAGAATCTATAAATACAGATAAAAAGGTGCTCCCGTACCTAACAAGTCACACAGGAGTTGTGACAGTTGAGGGACTTGTGATTAATGCAAGGGTAGCTAGGAAAGCTGAGACACTGCTCAGTCTCCCGGCTAATCTAGCTGAGCGGGGCTTCTTTGAACAAAACAGTTGAGTGGGAAAATAATGCATGAGGCCTTAAAATTGCCATTTATTGGCTGAAGAACACTCACATTCAGCTCTTTCTGACTCTCTCTGTGCTGCATGAAAAAACTCAAGTCAAATAGTGTCCAGGTAAACTTATAAATGACAAAATAAATCCTTTGTAGGTGAAACAAAGGAAGAAATAGCTTTCAGGGAGAATGCATATAACCTTGTTAATTTGCCAAGAGTTTTCAATCTTCATCATTTTAGAAGCAAGGTTAAGAGAGTAGGTAAAGGCTGAGAAATTCAGAAGATGCTCAGATATACGTTCAGAGCCTTATGCCTCAGAAACAAAACGTCAGGAAGAAGAGATTGGCAGTGATGCCTTGCATTGGAAACCAAGGATTGGAAGGACTGCTTGTACTAGACAAAAACACTCTCATGATAATGATGCTGCTGAGATTTAATTTACCAGCCTGTTCTAGGAGAGGTAATGACCTTAATATCATGGAGAACTTATCAAGAGGTCATCCATATAGAGACACACTGATTTATTTTCATAATAAATGGAAATAAAAGTCCAGCCACATGTATAAATTCATTTCTGCAAGCCAATTTCATCTATCCAGCTTTGTGTATAGTATCAAAAGAGCCTAAGAACACCTTATTGATATGTGGGAACCCAATTCCAACTCCTTTACGAATCTCTCCGCAAATGTACTTCAGATTCATTTCTAATCAGACAAAAAAAATAATCCCAGACCTACCAAATATATAATTACGAACATCACTACATTGGAATAGGGATAGGGCGTTTTATTGCAAGTACTATTCATTCACTGCTGTGGCATAGATGAAGCACTACATAATGCCTGTTAGTAGAGAAGAGTGCTCACATGTGTCTTACCTAAAGATATGGTATTTCTGGCTGAGTTGCACATCTGAGATATGGAAAAACTGGGTATCTACAAGCAAATCCAGTAGTCACTGTGAAAGCTTGGCTGTGTAACCCAAACCTTTATATTCTTAGGTCCCCAACAGGATCAGTCCCAGAAGCCAAGGACAATCTTCCTCTACCCATGTGAATTACATGTGTTTCACATCTTTCTCTGTGCCAGTCTGCAGAGGTATTGGCACAGCTAATTTGTCTGGAGAAGCTGGTGTTTTTGCTGCAAAGTATGCTCATCGCGCAAGAAAAAAAATGGAAAGAAGAGTCCAATAAACCAGCCCAAATGTTGAGGACAGAATGGCACAGGAGACAGAGCTGTGATGCACGCACGCCACATGTGTCATGTAGTTTAGCTCAAGATTTGTCAAGCTGGGCTGTGAGCAATGAGTCACAGGCAGATTAGGAGGGATATTTATGGGATTTGGGTTCTTCAGAGGAAAAAAATATGAAACAGAAATTACAGAAATGAGAGTGCTAGATGATGGCAAACAACATATGGGGAACAGGGGAGAGGGAGCTTTTGGCATCATCGCTGCAGCATACATCCCAGTGTAACTCACATCAATCTCTGGGGGCCAGTTTGTTTCTATTGGAAGAATCTGGCTTCTGGGACTTCAGGTACAAAATGAAAACCTCTCAGTTTCTAGTGCACCAATGTTAACACCTGCCATGTGTTTCCCTCTTTTCTGTTTTACCCTATTTATTTTTTTTTCCTTCTTCTGGGGCCATGGGAAAATCTAGCAGAACAAGCTGCTTTCCAGTAGGCTTAATTTTGAAATTGAATTGACCAGATTATTTAAGATTTGCAGGAAGAAGTTAGCATTTGCTTATTCCACTCTATAGTCTGTATTCTGCTGGGATTTTATACATATAAGTACACATGTATGTTCGGCTGTACACAGCAGTTTAACTTGTTGTGCCATGGCTATTTCCTGTTCTAAAAACACAAGGAGGATATGTTAGGACAGGCATTCCTCTGAAGTAACTTCAGATGATTCTGATTTCCAGGTGTGTTATTTTTCACTCTCTGGGAACTAAAAGCTTTAAGATGGTGCTTATTTGTTCGAGAAGGAGGATATTATTTCAGCCACTGTTGGAGTGTTGTGTCCTTTTAGGAAAAAAACAAAAACCTAAAAAGCTCTATTTTTTTGTTCCATTCTACATATTCTCATGTGTCCTTAAGAAGCCTATGGAACACCCAAGAGTTCTGAGTGTTGCAGGAATAACTTAATACGCAAACCATTACCTCTAATTTTCTTGGAAATACTTCTTCAGAATTGCTGCTTCAGCTGCCATTTCTTCCTCTGTTCTCCATTTGTCAGGGGAATCCTCTTTGTCATGTTGTTGCAACTTTAAGGAAGGAAGAAAAAAAAGTTGGTAATTTTTTTTTCTTTCTCTAATTTTATTGTCAAAATCAAGACCTGCCACTCCAAGTAATCAAGATATCCCATGTATTTGTGGGATGGAGGGACCCAGTGGTAGAAAGATGAAGGGTAAAGGTTACTGGTTTAGAGTGAAGACAACAGTAGGATTAGTTAACTGTCTCCGATGGATTCATGAAGAAAATGCAAGGTACAAGGGTGAATGACAGGCAGTGACAAAGTTCACCTTTGTGAGCTGATGGTCAGATACCTTGGGAGTCTTTGATGCAAAGCTGGTAGGTAACAGGATGACAAATGCTCTAGTAGTTTGAAGTGGCCATTACATCAGTGGAGTGGTCTAGGCAGAAGCCGCCTGGACACCTTGCCAGTAATTCATGTAAAATGTTCTCTTTTTTCCTCTTCCCATGGGGCCAGCTTTCTCATCAAAGACCTATTGTGATAACAAGGCCCTGTTGCAGCTGTTTTCCATCAGCAGTTTATACCAGCAGTTTTCAGAAGAGATACATTCCCTCCCTGCATGCAAGTTATTAGTTCTTCCTTGCCCTTGTTGAATGTGAGGTATGTCCGTACTCTTGAAAGAAAACTTCTTTTAAGCACAATTTCACCAGTGATTTAGTGGGAAAAAGGATCAGAAGTATATGAAACACTTAATTTTTGAATCTACCTTGCATAATATGCCAACAAAACTAAGATCTATCCCATATGAAACATTAAGTGATATTATCCAAGACCTGAAAATTTCAAACACATCCTTTGCTTCTCTAGAAGGGAGAGTCCTATTTTATGGCAAATATGAAGTTGTATCACTTGAGTATCTATTTGTACACATGTGTATTGAAAGAATCCCTGCAACTCATCAAGGGAAGACTACATTAACAACAGGCAGCAGAAACGTTTGCATTAATTGCTGAAGTATCAAGAATTCCAGTTTGTCTCTATGTACAGAGACAAGTACAGATTGAATTAACAGTGTCAGTACTTCTGAAGAACATAACATCTACTCTTTGTTAGTGTCACAAAAAAAAAAGTTGGAAGCTAAATGAATTTACACCTTTTATTCCTGGAAAAGTTTTAGTACAGAAGATGAAGCAGTTAAAAACAGAGATGCAACAACATTGTACCTGCCAAGCAAACTTCATTACTGTATATGGCATGTTTAGCAATAAACTAGGATTGTTAGCATATATCCAACTCACAAATACTTTTATTTGTGCTGTTTCTCCTACTCTAAATTTTGCTGCCAGCTATAGCTCTGTGCAGTTTTACACTCTGCAACAGATTTCTTTCTGCTCAGCAGATGAAGCTGCATTAGAAAGCTATTTCCTTTCATGCCAATATGATACAATAGCTGTAGGCAAATTAAAGTGTATTACTGTTTGACTAGTATAGAACTAATCTTCATCGTTACATTAGCTCTAGGTATGTCATAAATCCATCTTGTAATAATGCTATAGAATTATGGAGAAAGATTTATGAACCACGAACAGGTACACTGTATACATGGCCAACATCCACCCTCTGTGCCACTGTACACACCTGCATGGCATATAGGTACCACAGCTCAACTGGCAAAGAGAGAGAGTTATGGGAAGCAGCACACATCACCTTATACTTTCCACGGACTGTAAATGCTCACACTTCACAAGACGATGCACTAGGATGAGCCAAGTGGTGGTAAATCAATCATCTGTCAGAGGGGTGAGCTGATTTTCTAAAAAAGCAATATCTCGCTCATTCAACCTGGCATCAGCATGAGATACAGAAAGTGCTAGAAGGCAAGGGAGGGCAGCCCCTGTTCCTCTAGATCTCCTTTGCTTAATCTGCAAGAAATACTTTTTAGGGATGTGCTTTGACTGCTGTTCTTCCTCACCATCCCATTTCTGTACAATCCAGGTGAGAGCCAACTAATTTTTAAGAAACTAATTTAAACTAAAAAAACAAACCGATTTCCCTCTTTCCTCTCCAGTCAGAGAGAAAAGCTGGAGAGCTTGAACTGACATCCCTACTCAGAGATATTCAAACACAGACTAGATGGAGTCTGTAATAGTTTCTGTAGGACCATTCTACTACTGCAAACTGAAAAAAATAAAAAACAACCAAAAAAAGCAATAAAAATCTTATCCAGAGATCTTACCATCTCCCTGACATGATTTTCTGAGTCATTTTGCATAGATTTAGCTAGAAAACTGGAACAGAGGTGGAGATAAACTGAACCACATCCTCTCAAAACCACTCCCGATGCCTTCAGTAAGGCTCCCAGTGCTCTGTGGTGGGTAATGGAAGACTTAAGGGCCCTGAAGCCCAGATCCCTGCAGATGTGGTGCAGAAGAGTGCAGTAGCATAGCCTGTCCTCAGCAGTATTCTGGTAATCTTGGCTGAAGTTGGCCAATTAAGGACTAAAATATACAAACTATGCTAAGTGAAAGACAGACAAATTTGGATGAAGTAAGTGACAAAGAAAAAGCTATAAGATTTGGGTGAGCCTGGCAGGACAGGCTAAACTGCAAGGAATGAACCTCCATGGTATTTTACACCAGTATAAGCTTCATCATCTAGCCAGAATCAAATTCTTTCCATCCATGCTGTACCCCAGGAAGGAATCAACATTTCTTGGTACCTGGGCAGCAATTCATGCAAGACATGGCAGAGGCACTGGGAGTGGAGTTTGCCTACAGGCAGCCTTACATCCCTGCAGGTCAGGGAGCAAACCAAGGTGTGTTGCTGTGGTGTAAATTCCTGAAGTAACTAGGAAAATAAAACTAACATTCACACTTTTAAGGAAAAGGTACAGCATTGAAGAGGCTTTCAGGGTAGGGCATAACTGCATTATCTGAGCATTCCCTAGGCTCCCAACCTTAGATGCTATCGCGCTGGGGAAACTTGGTGTGCTAGCTCTAAGGAACACCACGGAGCGTAGAGTGGAGTGGAGACACCACGGCTAGGCCCTGTAATCAGGTGGGGCCTCGATTGTTCTTGTGCACAAAGCTGCACTTTTTGCCACCCTAAGCCAAAGACCTGTCATGTTTTGACAAATGCTGTACCCTAGTGTACTTTTTGCTCATTATAATATCATTATAATACCAAAACACACCTCCATCCCAAAAGCTACCCGCCTCCAAGGTGCGACCACCCCTCACTGAGCATGCGCTCTGAATTTCTCGGAGCCTATTACTTTAAACGGAAACGGGAAAACTTTACACCAATCATAACTAAGATATGCTTGACTAGAGCCACTCAAGCTCCACCTAAAAGATAGAAAATAGTATAAATTGGCCCAAGAGAGAGGGGATGTTAGGGAAGATACCATCATCAGGGGAGATACCATCCCAAGGACATACAACATCCTTAGGACCTCCTGACTCCTGGGATCAGTCGACGGGCTGAGCCTCTCTTCCCCCCCCATTGGGACGCCTTTGGGTGAGATCTGAATATTTGCTTATAAATCTCTATAGAGTCTTTGATCCTTTTAACGCGTTTATTTCTAGGCTGCGCACCTAGGACACCTAGGACACCTAGGACACCTAGGACACCTAGGACACCTAGGACACCTAGGACACCTAGGACACCTAGGACACCTAGGACACCTAGGACACCTAGGACACCTAGGACACCTAGGACACCTAGAACCCGCACCTAGAACCCGCACCTAGAACCCGCACCTAGAACCCGCACCTAGAACCCGCACCTAGAACACCTGTAACACCTGTGTATTTCATGCATACTAGCTTGCTTTTGCAGATAGTCACTATCACCGGCAATCCAAAAGAACCTGATTATCTGTTGCTGTAATAAACCATACTTGATTGCATTGTGATAGCTCTCATTAACGCAACTAGGGTGAGGGTGGTTATCCGTGATAGTTCAGTGTTCTGAATCTAACCAGACCCCCAGACGGTTAATGCATTGTTGGTGAATGTCTGAACGGACCCCCAGGTGGTTAATACGTTTTTGGTGAATGTCTGAGCGGACCCCCAGGCGGTTATTACGTTTTTGGTGAATGTCCGAACGGACCCCCAGTTTTGGTGAATGTCCGACTGGTTCAGTACTCTGAATCCAACCGGGCCCGTGATGGTTAATCAGCTACACCCCTTTAACGCGACAGTTGCACAGGGCAGTTGCAGTCTACTAATCATTTTCCATAGAGATCCAAGCTAGCTACCATTTGAAGAACTGCTGGTACATAATGGAACAGAAAAACAGAACGGAAAGGTGATGCAAAAGAACCATGACAGACAGACAAGATGCTCTGCTGCAACTCTGGGAGCCCCAAATTCTCTGAAACCAAATGCAAACCTATTGTGGCATTACAGGAACACCTCAAAAATGCAACTAACAAAAAGGTAAGCAATAAGATTAGCACAGCTCAAATAACTCTGAAAGAACAGGATAAGGTGGAAAAACATGAATGTTTCTTTTAGAAAACTTTTATTATGGTGTTAACTTTTTCTTGTAATATTCTAGGCAAATGCTGAGATGCCCATTAGTCAATTCTCTAACTGCCATTACCCAAATCACACGCTGTATCTGGTTCAACATTCTTCAAGCACTAAGACTTTTTTTTTTTTTTTAATAACTTAGTACATCTTCTTGCCTCACAGTACAAATAAATGCACTATTTCTAAGAGAAGCCCTTCTTCAAGCAGATCATTACTGATGTCTGACTTCTTGGGCTTCTTGATAAATTATCCTCTTCTTTCACCTCAAGCAGAAAATGCTCTTCCACCAATAATCTATGACTGTCAGTCTTGATTACTTGTAAACAGTGAAGCTCTTTGAATATTTCTGCTTGTGAAAAGCGTTCATTTTCTCACTCATGTCTCCCAGTGTGAGATGCTGGCAGACCTGACAGCTGTGCTTTATGTTATTTTATTAAAGTTGTTAGTGCTGCAGAATGGTCTACGTTTTTATCACTGCAATTCTTAAGGGAAACACAATATTGTTTTATAACACATTCGCATTGGGGAACCTTTGATTCTTGCCCTTTGTGGAGGAGCCCAGAATTTACAATGCATTATGCTATTGTGAACCCAGGTCCAGGACTGTCGGTTGCTTGAAATGACATCTATATAATGGTTTGCTCTACTTATGCCATAACACAGGTGGCTTTTCTGCTGGTGTTAACATAGAGCACTAGCTAGAAGTATTGAAAAAAAAAAAAAGCTCTTATGCTAATTAACATTGTCAGTCTCAGTGAATATTTACTGCTGATACTTAAGAGTTTAGTATCTTCTGGTACATATAACTAAAAGAAAAATCATGGTGGTGGAGAGTAATTACACCAAACTACTGCAATACAACAAAACTCAACTGCTTCATCAATTACGCAATATAACATTGTCAAAACCAGCAGGAAAAAAAAAAACAAAAAACAAAAAAACAAAAAAAAACAGAACAAAACACACCAATCTTTGCTAGTAGTTTGGATCAGATGTTAGTCATTACCTAGCTGGTATTGTTTGTTATTACAAATATACCTTGGGTTATTTAGTTATTTTTTTCTCTGCTAACCTCCCCCACTTCAGTGAAACCTGCAGAGTAATATTTCAGCACTGGATTAACATGTAAACCATGAGGAGGATAAGAGTTTCCTCTCTTTAGTGACAACCCATTTCCAGAGACTGGTGACAAAAATTGCTGCACACACCTTGTCCTCCAACTCCCTTGCGGACCTAGAGCTGTGTGATAAAAACACCCCCACAGCACATCCCTGTCCCTTTTCTCACACTGCAGCAAGCAGCTGCAGCGGGGCTTGATCCCGGGCATCTTACCTGAGGAAAAAACCTGTAGGACTCAGCTGGCTATAGCTCCTCAGCCATTTGGTGACACTAAGGACGTCCTACTCCTGGTACTGACTTCCTCACGTGCTACCTCCACATTAATTTCTCTGTTGCTTTCTTCACCCTTTTCTCCTTGGACTTGTCCTTCTTTTCCCCTCATTTTTTATTTTTATTTTTTAATTTAGCTTACATCCTCCTAGTAAGGCTTCATTTTCACCCCTCCCCATAATGTAATTAACTGTGACATTTACTGCTATCATCTGTACCTCCTGCTATACTCTACCCTTTTCCTCAAGCTCCGCTGTCTTCCTAAAGGAAGTTTAAAGGTTTTTTTTTTTTTTTTTTTTTTTTCTCCTATGGGCAGCCTAGCCTCCTCTGTGCCTCTTGTCGTGCTTTGAGTCTTGTCTGAACTAACGTAAAACAAAAGAATGACAGACAGTGGTTTCACAAAGCATTTTCTCAGGTACACTGTGATTGCTTTGTATCATTTTTTTGAACACAATTGGCCCTAAATCCCATTTTACCTACCTGTGGGTAATCAGCCACAAGAGCTCCCAGCCCTGGGCATCTCCTGTTGCACCTGCTGCAGGCAGGGTCCCAGAAAGGGCAAAAACAGGCAGAGAACAAGCATAGCACATTCACCCTTGAACACAAGAGAGCACCCACAAGATAGTGTTAGTGCTATGTCAGAGCCCTGGCTGCCCCTCAGCACCTGCTACAGAATCAGGCCCTGTTTCTAAGCTGCCCTTGCTACAGTTCCCACTCCCCAGCTGAGCAGCTCAGGCACTTCAGAGCTTTCTGCATCTGTGGGCCTGCCTCCATACTTAATTACTGCTACAAGGCTGCTGTAATTTAATTGCTTTAGTTTACAGTAAACACAGCAGAAAAAAACACATCCTATTACTTCCTCATCTGCTGACTTCGCTTGGGATTCTATATTATATCAATATCTCCATGAAACAAATACCTGATTGTGGTATTTTTAATTGCTGCATTAAATCCTCGTTATTTAACAAGATTAAGAAATCCAAATTACCTGTAATCTAGACAACAAGTTTTAAAACTATCTACTGGAAAAAAATCCTTCAATTTTTTCACCACTCTGTGCAATGCACTCTACCACAACTACTGATATTACTCCTGCAAAACACATTTCATTGGAAACCTCAGTTTATCAAAGCTGCATTTTAAAGAGGGTGTTTTACTTTTTCTTCCCATTGAGTCTTTCACAATATTTTTTCAAACTGCAAATATTTTTTTCATTTGTATTGGTGTGCTTTGGAGAAAGACTTGAACCTCATACTTCAACATGGACACGAGTAACTACACCCTTTTAGCAAAGCACTTAACTGTAGAATTTTGTGGAAACACACAAAGGTTAAGTAAAAACTCCTAAGCACGTGTGTTTAAGTGCTTCGCTAAAATAAAAACTGCAAAAAGTAGTTTCTAACTACTCTTCATATAAAAATAAGAAAATAAATACAAAAGGTATCTTAAGCAATTTGGCTTTGAAATATATTTGGCTTTTGACACTACCATAAGCAGAATGACGGTTATATAGAAAACACATCCACCATTCAGTGAAAGATGTAGATTGCACTCGGAAGAGCTCAAACCTTGACAGACTTCCAGTTTGGCTCCAATGGAGATAAAATTCTTGGAAAGGGAGCACATTACAAAGGAGATGCTTGAAGGAATATCTACTAGCGTATGAAGTTCTGCCAAAATCTTGGAAAACTGCTATTTACGGTCTGATAGAAATCCAAGCAAGAATCTATAAACATATTTGGATACATTTTCTGCCATGCTTTAAAGTAGACAAAGTTGCCCAAAGTTGCCCATTATCCTCTCAGTTAACAGATAATGTTACAAGCACTTCTGCAGGTTTCCTCATCTGGGAAGACAAGATAGAGGGATGTGGGGAACTTCCTAAAGGCATTTCCTAGGGAGAACTGCCTACACGAGAGAGGTGTTGCACAGAGTCCCAAGTAAGAAATGGCAATGTCATCAACATGATAATGCTGGAGGAAACATTACACTGTGAGCACAGCCTGCCATGCAACATTACTCATTTGGAAAAAGGCTATTTTTAATCAAGAAAAAGCACTTTAATCAAGGATGGAGTCAGTGATTCAAAAATTTCATGCAGGTGCATGTATTACTTGACTGAAAGCATTTTTCCCCAAAGGTCAGAGCCACAGAGCGATGTGTCAGTCCCACCCTGGTAGCAGAGATAACCTCAGGGTGCCCATATCAGGCTGATGGATTCTGGCTCTCAGCTCAGGGAGTCTCAAAGTCAGAACTTCCCCCGCTAATCTTCTTAACTTCAGACAAATATTTACCCTACCCTAGGCACACTCAATAAGATTCATGACATGCCAAGGAAGACACATTTGTATTAAGGTGGTTGATTCAGTTTGTTTGCTATGTATTTTTTTTCACCAGCACAAAGAAAATCAGCCTCAGGTCCCACGGTATCAGCACAGAGCCGGTTGAGTGTGCTGAGGGGACACGAGCATGCCCAAACTCCTGGGGATATCTTCCCTCCTCACCACACCTCTGGGAAAAGCCTGCAATGACCAAAGCAGAGAGCAGATTTCTTCTCTTTTTTGGGAATAAACATATGCCAACTAAACAGCTCCTATTAAACAAAGTCCCCCTCCCTCCCTGCCCCTGAACGCTTCTGAAATTAAGAAAACATTCACTTCATGTATCTTGGAGTAACTTATACTCTGAGTCACTCTCTCCACCAACTATAGGAATATTTTAAGATTTCAAATGTCAGAAATGACACATGCTGCATGCTGGAGGAAAACCCCATGCGGTTTCAAAGCCTGCTCTTCTGTGTGCTTCCAGGACCACTGTCTCAGGGGACCTCTCACCCAACAACAGAGTTCTCCAGGACGGTCCTGTCTGCTTTCCCTGATGGGATCACTGCCACATCCTTAGGATGATCCATTCTTCCAACCATCCACCAGGTACTTTAGCTTCCAGCCTTGCACATGCAAAGCTACCTTGCATCTGAGATGGCCTCCCCAGGATTTACGTGGCCAATACCATCCAGTAAGCAGGTACTAAAATAGGTTGAGGAATAAATTGCTCTCATTTAACATTCACTCTGAAAAATATGGCTGCATTTATTATGCCGCATATTGTTTTATATACTGTTTTGTTATAATAAGTCATGTTTAAAATGTCATGACATTTAAATCAACAGCAATAAGAGGGAAATAGCAAAAAAAGAGAACAAGATGATCAAAAAGGATCTGAAAAAATCCTTGTGAAGCGTTATTGGGGTAAATACTGTAGATACAGTAAGAATAAAGTCACAAAGGAGCATAAAACTTAGATATGAGATACCCACCCCAACCCTCCTGTGAGCCCTACAAGCTCTGTCAGGTCTCTGTGACCCTGCGGTTGTCCCCAGGTCCCGTGACAGAGGGAGGGGTGCCACCACCAGCTGGGTGGTTGGGGTGGGCTGTGATCAAGGGACTTGGGTGCCCAAGACAAAACCATCGTGGTGCTCTGCATCACCTTGTAGGTGCAGCCTTTCTCAGTGCTGTGCATCACCAATCAACCACAATACCCTGGAAAACTCAGTTTAATGTTTTCCTGGAATTTGATAATGCCATTTGTCTCAGTGAGGAGCTTATTTCAATGCCTGGGCTAAGTTATATGAATGAACTTTGCATATAACATAAAAGCTTATTTTAATGCAGCTTCATAGCCTTTGAGGAAACACAGAGGCCATCTACCACTGATGATCTACATGCATAATAGCATATTTTCACCACAAAGACTTTTGATGTTAAAAAGAAAATAACTCTGATCAGAGGAGCTACACTGTTACCGCAGATTCAACGCCCATCTTTTATAGCAGGTTTGGACCCACATGCCAGCATCCCTCACCGCAGCCTCTGTGCTTCCTCACTCCCCGCCAAGGGAAAAAGCAACAACTGCAAGAACAAAACAGATGGCGAGGCAACGAAACATTAAACCCAATCCCAATACCTGAGCTGTACCATGAATATTTCACTGAGGCATGGGGTAGGAAAGACAACAAAATGACCTTTTCTGGCATCTTAAGGGATATCTAACCTTGTAATTGCTACAGACAGAGGACACACAAGATGGAGACCAAGACTATTTAACAGCTGTGTATATTTTTTTTTCAAAATTAGTATCTCAATGTTCCCATTATAACCTGCCAATAGGAATGACATTTATTCTTGCTCTGAGAAATGAAAGAAACTCTAAAAGACAGACTGCATTAAGAATCTATTGATATTCCACTGACCTAGTGGCATACAAGCCAGACAAGCTTTGTCAAGGGCAAATGCCCTAGAGTCTGAAAATTCATCTCTTAAAGTAGCAGTAAAGAAAAATGTTTCTTCAACGTCTAGAATATTTGTGGAGGCTTGCACTTTCTTGATGTTATAATGGTAGTATACAGCACTAGACGCAGACACAGTAGCACAGTTGGAGATTTCAGATGGTCATTAGCCTCTTCCAGTTTTGCTAATCAATTATTGCCACTGATTTTAATTAGGATGTTCTCTTCAGAGACATCATGTAGGCTTTTGCCCAGTTTATTTTTTCTTATTGTAAAATCATCAGAAAGGTAAGCTATCCATAACAGAATATGATCTAAGACTCCCTTTTGCAAAAGATGGGTGCAGAGGCTTTGAGCTGTGCAAGAGGTCTCCATGCTGCCTTGTACTGGTGGGAAGACCCCGACAAGGGAAGGGGAAGGAGAACAAGGAACAACATGAACTTCCACACAAAATCAGATGAGAGCAAAATCACAAAGAAGGGCCCAAAACAGGGGCAACACAAGAGCCTTTACTTTTTTGGTGAAGCTCAGACTGGGAGAGCAGTGGCTTCTTCAGGGGGTGGAGTAGCACAGGCTGCCTTCACTTTTGAGGAGGAGGAATATATTTGCTCCTATTCTAAGCTGCAATGTTGGCCTTCTGTTCAAATTCTTTTTCTGGGGAGTAAGACCACAGTTGTACCCACACTGAAAAAGCAGGGATAGTATTATAGCCCAGGAATATAATCTTCTGCAATAGATTTCAGTGAAGGGACTGTGAATTTGGGTATAATCAATTTTAGCTAGATGCATATTGCAGTTAAGTCTGATAGCTTCCACTAGTAGGAAGGTCTTTTTGATGAAAATACACTGAAAAACAACTAAAAAAAGTCAGTTACCATAGCCTATACTGCATCTTCTCAGACACCCCCATGTTTCTATATAGAATTCCTGTTCTGATATAATTTACATATTAAATATTAATTGTTGCACAGATTTCAGTATCATTGCTTTTGGACAGAAATCTTATTTAAACCTTTGAGTGCACACATTTTAGAAATATTCATCTGGAAAACTCACTGGAACTTCGTATCATTTGTGCCAGCTCTGCTCCTGTAACACTACGCTGGCAGCCAGTCCCAGGCCTTCTCACCATAACTTGGAGGACATGCTTCAGAGCTATAGAAAATCCTACACTTCATGGATGGGGAGATCACAAACATAGCAGGGTTGGAGGGTAGAAAGGGTATGAAGATGGGATAAGCTACCCAAAACTTCCCAGTTTTCAGAAAAAGCAATTTTGTTTGTTTTCATTTCAGTTTGTTCATGCCTTAGGAAATGAGATCAACAGAAATAAAAGCAATTTCCAGCTGATATGAATAAAGCACGTGGCTACATTGAGAAGAGGTTGTACATTACTCCAGAAGCTCAGCTCAAGTACTTGGGAATTAAATGCGGTGAGAACAGACCTAGTCTGAGCTTGCATCATCTCAATTTGCCAAACTGGGAATTTGCAGGTTTCCTACCTACTCTTGAGAAGGAGGTTGAATGGGAATTGTGTTGTATTGTCATACTGTTGTGGACTGGCAAAATCATTTTATTCATTTAAATAAAGTCAACTTAAAGTCAGAGTAGGATACCTTGATAATGAAACTTGTCTACAAGATCTGCTGCTACATTTTTTCCTCTCCTGACTTTTATTTCTTTTAACTAGCCTTAAACAAGATTCACGAAAAGATTGTGTTCTCAGTTTGTTTCCAGGGCTTAGTCTGTGCATGTACTGAGGTGCAGAAAGGTGCTCAAGCCCTCCTCATTCAGACCTGTAAGCATTATTACATTACATTTAATTGCAGAAGACACTGTCTCCACAGCTTTATTTCTTATATGACATCTTGTGAATTGCTTTTAAGAAAAGCCATTTACACGACCTCTATATATATGTAAACTAGTACTCTAATGTCACATTCTTGTTTGCACATAACCTTGTAGTCATGTCAGCTAATCCTAATGCAAAAAAACAAGTGGCCCCTTCACATATTTCAGTTAGGAAACAAGAGCATGAGTTTTCCTAAAACAAAGTATTTGACTCATACTGACTAAAATCTGTTTCACTGGAAAACCAGCATTTTACCCATCATCTTCTACAAAGTTCAGCATCTTTGTCAGTGCTCATCTACTTGACTTCTTAATTGTCTATGTTCACTGGCTGTATCAAATGGAGTTTTCCTTTGCCTTTGCTCACTGTGTATTACATCTTTTAATCGGTATATATAATTACTTACCACAATCTGCCATGCCAGATTTTCTAAGCATTAGTCTAATTAACTTAAGCTTGATAATTATGTTTCAGATATCATAACTGTACACACAGAACTTGCAGATTATGCTGTTGGCTTAGCTGTTTCTGATAACATTTTTCTCCTATTCTTACTTTTCACTTCTCTTTATCTTTTTGTACTGGGTGGGAGCACAAGAGGAGCTGCTATTCTGTTTAAATGACTGGAGGTTTCTGTAAAAGCACGAACAGGTTGTTTATAATAACAAGTTCTCAAATAAGGCAACACAAATGAGAACAGATCCAAAATGGAAGGATTTCCATCTACTTATAAATGTCAGTGAAAGAAGAAACTTGAGCTTCCAACAGCAGAAATTGTAGAGGATTCAAGCACAACCTACAGCATTTACTGGCCAATTACAAAAGTACTCAGACTTTCCACAGGTCTTCAGCCTCAGCTATTCTAATTATACGCCTGTTGGCGACAGCATGCCGCCAGGGAGGCAATAAATAAGTGATAACGTGCATGGGACCTGGCACACATACCTTTCCAGCACAGAAAGATCATCCCTCACAAAGTGATGCAGGCCATCTGGGCATATGAAATATGCAAGCCTGAGACCCTGAGTAAGAGTAAATAGATGCAGAGAACACTTATGTCACAGTAATAAATAAAGGAAAGCAAAAGAAATCTGTAACAGGCTATGGATTTTTATTTGGCTTTCTGACATAAAACATTTCTTCTCATTTCTGTCCAATTCACTTCAGTATTCTGCCTTTACAATGGGGAACTTACCCCGAGCTGCTTGGTTTTCCTTTGTCCTGGATGAAGGCCGGAACATCACATCCCACTAACCCAACAGACTCTCAGAGGCAGAGCCAGGAGTGCCAGACCTCTCTCCCTGTTCCCAAGGGTCCCACACAGGAGCGTGGAACCATCTTATGGACTGGAGCTCTGCAAGCCACATTTACAACCCAAAGGTGCTTAGACCATGATTTGTGTATTTAGGCTGAAAACCCACTGATATTCTATCTGTGGTAAAAGCCCATCTGCTTGAACATCAAGTGCAGTGGTACATAAACGTTGTCAAGCCCACTCAAAGAACCATGCTGATGTTGCATTTACTCCCAAGTCATTGGCAAGGATTTAATCAGCTATGAAACACTGAAACACTACTCAACCACTCCTATTTTTAACACAGACTTAATAGATATGGAAACAAGGACAGGAACAGGCAGTTCCTCTTGCTGAAATTCCTCTCATTCAAGGCCTTATTTTCAGGTGACTGAAGGGCTGTTACCCTTGACAGAAAAGATTACCAGCAGTCAAGGAAGTAATCAGAGCAGCCAATATATAAATAAGCATAGCATAAATCTGAATATTAGTAATTAGCATCTGATTCAATCTGACTAAGAGTGTTAGACCACTGTAGCAGCAATTCCTTATAGGAAACTATTTAACATTCCAATTATCTTTAATGAATTAACCTCAAAGTATGGCTGAGGTGCAACATCCTAAGAATCCCTTTGCTCATCTACAGTCCACTTGCAACTAATTTCACTTCACAAGCCTACCTCAATTAACATTTTTCTGTATTTCACACATGAATAACTGCAGTACTGAAATATGCAATCCTTTCCCAAATTCAATAGCTGAGATACCTTAATTTTTTTTTGATTCTACAAATGAAGGAAAATAATTTCCTGCTACTATCTCAAACCAATTAAAATTATTTTTGTACTGGCTTTGCATCTTCGATATATGTATGAACCAAGAAAGCACAACACTTTTTCACATAATCATTGCTTGGAAATGATCTGTTATGCAGTACCCCAAAAACAAAAGGAACTTGCAACCAGCAAATTTTAAAATTGTTTTACATTTTCCCCGTTTAAAGAATGTATAAATGTTTTGTATTAAGAAAACTAAGTAGTTCTAAGCTAAATGAATTTAAAAGTCTTGGAAAATGTGATAGTTAATTGATAGTCCTGGAAGAAAATGAGAATACACTCGTACTGGCCAACATACAATTACAGCAATGCAATTAATCACTGTAAAATACAGAACAACTTCATATAACACGGTGTGCTATGCAGCAGGGGTAGAATAAGATATCTAACTGCATGAACTCGGAGTTATCAAAAGATAACTAAGACGGAGAAACCAGTGACCAGCCTCAAAACATCTGCAGAGCAAGGCAACAGCTGGACCTCATGACTCTCTTCTTCTGCTTTCCCTGTTTTTTTCCTGTGGTTTGTATAAAGAGACACAATGTCATTTAATATCCTTGCTTTAAGAGACATGTGGTGAGGAAGCTCTTCCTTTGTACCATGGTTGTAGTAAAAGGAGCAGCATTTTCAAACAGATTATAGATCCGACGTTATTTTCCTTTTCACTGTATGTTTGCAGCATTATTTTAGCATTAAGAAAAATGAACACATATGTAGATAACAGCATCCACGCAGCAATATGGCATAGCTGTTTTTCTTCTTACAAACATCCAATTTAATTTTATCATCAAATACCACACAGTACAAATTCTTACATTCTGTTCCTTACTGATTTTAACCTCAGTTTAGAAGTAGGTATTGTGTGCCGTGCATATCATCTAGTGCTCACTGGGGAGGAGAGCATTAACAGTAAAAAGGCGCAGCAATACGGTACATGGGTCCTCCTCGTTTCAGGACTGTTGCATTTTCTCCCCCATCTGAAACACCCACATGATGCCATAGAGCTTTACTTAGTAGCTCAGAAGTGACAGTGATGTTAAGATGAAGTTATATACGTAGGGATGCAGACGTGGTATTACTTGTCCATATAGCTACATAAACAGTTTATTTTGTATATTAATTTTTATAACAAATAGGAATACGCATGGCCTATTTGGTTACATGAACAAATCCGTGCCCTGAAAGACGATGTTCTCATTAAATGAAGCCGCATGCCCAAATCTTCTAAGTGCTGTTTACTTTGCTGGCAGCACAGCCAGCATGCTACAGAGCATAAATCTTTCACTATTGCCACTCAAACTGAGGGCACCCCATAGTGAATTCTGAATGCTTAAAATATTAAAACAAGCCACTAAGAAGAGAATATTTATTAATAATCAATAACTGCTTAATTTAGCAAACATTGTAAACTAACATTGCTAGACAGAATGAGTTTTTCCTCTTCACGCCATTTCTTTCTAATACTTCCCCTGCTCACAAAGAATACTACATATTGTAACATTTTACCCTTAGGGGTTTTGTTTTAGTTTATTTTTTTTAAACTAGTATTTGGTTTTTATACCACTTTTTCCTTTTTTCCTTTTCTTATTTCAAAAGCCTGTTTCAGGTCCAATTTTACCTACACTCTTTGTAATGTATTCATTTCTTCTCATGGCTTTGGTCCACACACCAGGCCGGAGAAAAATTCTTTACATCTAGTAGGCACTTTTTTCCCTTGGGAACTGACCAGTGCCAGACCTTTGCCTGGTGCTCCACCCAAGCTGATGAATCCTCCAGACCTTTCTGCATCTTACAGCAACACCAGGGCCCAGGTCGGACAGACCCACTTCCAGGAAAAGCACTTGTAAGGCTACCAGCCTTACAGATCAACTGAACCCACAGGGCACCAAATTGCCACCTCCTATCACAGTTTACTGGCACTGCTATCTGAATTGATACTTTATTTAAAAAAAAAAGTCGGGCTCCAGATGACAGTGCCAAGCACCTGCAAACGTTTTGGGAAATAGCCCTGAGAAGATTAGGAAAGCTATAAATATTGTGTTATGGATCATCTGACATGGACCAAGTCAAGGGCTTCCATCATTCCACCTCAGCTGAGATTTTGGGGCATCAGTAAAAACGTGGATAATTTTATTGCAAAAAAAAATATTTATCCAAGTTCATGGCTGAAAATTGTGAAACACCCTAAGTTGATTTTTTAATAAAGAGACATAAATGCTGAAAATTAGCTAAGTAAAATGAAATAGTTTTTACCAGCATGCTACACTAAGCCCTTGCTTATCACATGAACACAGATTTTGTGCTGATTTTAGTACCAGTAGGAAAAGGCCATTATCCTTAACTCCTCTAATGATATCCTAGGGAAAAAAAAAAGTACATTTTGTAGATAGCAAAAGGTTTTGCCAGTAAATCTGATGCTGCCATGTCCGAATTCAGAAAGACATTTAAGTTCTCTCTCAACACTCACTGCATGTGCAAGATCTGTTTGAACTCACTTACGATGATCACTCATTTAAATGCTAAAATGGGATTGCATTTAATACCAGTGAACACACAACTTAAAGACTGAGCATGATGAGAATAGCTAGCTGTGTTACTCAATGTCTATGTTTGAGGGTAAGAACTCTTGCTTTAATTAAAAAGAGTGAAGATGTCTGGATGCTCACATATTATGGCAGAGAGCACAGTACAGGAAGAGAGATTAAGTCATAGCATGAGTCAGAAAACTGTGCAGAGCCAGATTAAAACCAGGGAAATAATTATGACAAATCAGTTGAAATTCTAGATGAAAATGTTATCTTCTGGCTCAAAACTGAACATTTGACAAATTTTAGGAAGATGTTTTTCCTTCATTCTTGGCATCTCCTCATGCATCTACTTGGCATCTCCTGATGCATCTTCAGAAATTAACTGTTATAATTTTCCACTGCTATTTTTCAATTATGGCTACCAGACTTCTGGTGTTATTTACAGTACTCTTGTACCTCAACCCAGAAAATGTGCATGGCACTTGAAGGGTGAAAAGCAACCTAGGTAGTGAGGACCACATCTTGCAGTGTTTACTCCTAAGTATCATTCTTATCCACTAGCACTGTCCCCTGCCTCACTGTGATAATTGGGGTCTGCAGGTCTTCTGTAATTGTAAACTCAGCATGAAAAAAATGTGAGGTTTCACACAATAGCCTGAAAACCTGTAATGATCTTTTTTGATAAAAACATTGCAGAAAGGGAGGAGCCTGCATTCATCCAAACAAGATAGCTTTGTAAACTCAGAATCACAATTAACACAATAAAATAAGAAAAGATAACAACTAGCATATCAGCCATTACACTGAATTAGTGAAAATAATAATAAAAGGAGTAATAGATATTCTAATACTTTCATCTCACTTTGGAGCTTCAAAAGTGAGACACAGCAGGAACAAAAGGGATGGAATAGGCTCCAGTGAAAGTGTCGAAAGGGCTCCATTTTGTTTCAGATACTCATTTTTATTCACAGCCATACCCAGCCCAACATGCTTGGTAGAACTGTTGTTTGCTGCTCCTGAAGAAGATACCACCACCCTGTCTATCCTTCCCCTCCTTTGTGTTTTTCCATCTTCCATTATGTTCTCTTATTTTCACTTAATCTGTTGCCCAACCAAGTGCCCCAGAGCACCTAACACAACTGAAGGTGATACCTAATCCAGGGATGGTCTGAGCCCTAACCAAGCCCATGCTCAAAGCCTGGTGGAGGCCCCAGAGTGCTTTTACTCATGACTTACCAAGGTAGAACACATGCTTTGGCTAGCTTTCTCTCCACATCAGCCAAATGTGTATAATCCTTAGCTTATGCCATGCCAACTCCACAACTATTTTGTCAAAAATCAAGATTGTTTTGTTACCATCAACACCAAAGCAACACTATGTTGGCAATCTTTCTATCTTTCCAAAAAAAGAGGAATTATTTGCTACAAGATTTTACCTTCCTACCCTCTCTAGCACTTGTTTTCCTAGATATTTTAGTTAAGCTTGTTTTGCGCAGCTCTTCCATTTATTCTCTTTATGTTGATTTTCAGCCTCTTTTCTCAAATATCCTAATTAATAGATTACCACGGCTTGGTGGCACCGTAGCTGACTATCTGTAAGGACAAACTACGGACAGAGAGCATGGAAGGACAGCACAGACACCATTACAGTGACTGTAACAGAAAGTGTTCTGTAGTAGAGTTTACCATATCCTGCCATGAAATATGGAAAAAAAAATCTACAAAATGGCAGACAAAGAATGATGGGAGGACAATTGTAAGAAGAGTCTGGAAAGTCCAATGAAGGAAATGAATTGAGTAGAATCAACTCAATCAATTCATGGTGTCTGCAGAACCATTTCTTCTAACAGACTGTTTCAAAAGCATATTCAAATTGAAACTCTACACACCACTTAACATTGATGTCAGAAGTGACATGTGGAGCTAATTAGATGCATTTATCTACAAGAGATATGTTGTTTCCATTTCTGCCTACTGCACAAAATAAGATGAAGATTCCTGTTGTTTCTGCCTGTCAACAAAGGCACTATCCTCTTGCAATATCCATAGGCCTTTTCTTTAAGGACTTATTTTTTTTAGTTCAAGCTGTATTACAAAAATAAAATAAATGTATTTGCATACTTCCCCCAGCAACCACTTCTGCATTAGATCAGCCCCTGGCTGCCTCAGCAAAGAATGAAATCATGATGGGGCTCAGCGCAGAGCTGTGGATAAAGCAAACAGCCCCATCCTGCCAGGCAACCACGGCTGCGTGCATTTGAGCCACTGGTAACAGGAGACGGGGGCACATCTTGCTGTTGGCTACTCTGCATTATCCGGGATAACCCCTGGAGCCAGTGCGGTAACTCCGGATTTGCAGAGCTGGAACGAGGCTTTGATCTAATGTCACAACAGGGAAAGGCAGTGAGTCAGACCCTATCAGCAGCAGAATTCGACCCAGCCGGGGTCTGCTGCATTCAGTGGAAAAACACTCATTGGCTTCAGTGGAAGCAAGTTCAGCATCTCAGAGCCAGCAGGGAAAAAAAAAAAAAAAGCTCGAAAGGTCACACAGAGAAAACATAAAGGGGAAATTGTTCCAAGGCACAAGGAGCTGCTTCATTTTTTGTTGTTCAGGATAGCCTATTGGTTTGGTTTTCAGCAGAGCAATGCATCTTGCCATACACCCTCCCCTAACTAACTAGGCAGGAGCATGAATGGTTTTAAAGAAAATCATCGGTTTGTCTGCAGACAACTCAATATTTCATTGCATCAGGCCCTGTTCTCTCATACTATTTTTTATTGATCAGAATACCTCAGGCTATTAAGTTTATTAATTAAACGATAATTTTTTTTCGTGGTGAGTATACAAGGAGATAAATGTCTTACAAATAAACTCAGAGCTTCCAGGCTGAGTCATGTGGTGATTTAGAAGTCATTTATCTTTTTCTCTACCCCTCAGCAAAAAGTAATCATTGCCACAATGCTCTGCGAGTCTAATGTGACTGTGAAATGTGCAACATAAAGAGATATTTTTCATTTCCTGCACAATTATACCAAGCTTTTATGTTATACTAATTTGTAATTGCAGTGCTAACAAGAGGATATGGATAGCTGCTAATCCATTTAAGCACAAGCTGTCACCCTTCTGAAGTAGGGAGTGGTCTGACCCCATCAGCTGAAGACAACCTTCACTGAAGCTAAACTCAGACTCAAATGCCTGTATTCTTCAAAGATGCACAAGTTTGCATATGCCTGAATTTTTCAGTGCTTCATTGCTGTTCTGAGTCAAGCACAGGGTTGATAAGTGATGCTCTAAAGCTGAGAGACAGATGCTCTTTGAAAAACTTTCTCTTGGTGCTGTTTTTCCCAGGCTGAGCTGCTGGAGAGCACTTCAGTGGGGGGACGAGTGCCTTCAACTCCATCGCCTACCCCGTAGGAAGCAACACCTGGTGGTCAGGTGTCCTGCCATGCACGTAGGGAAAATATCACAGTTCTTTGATCAGAGACACAAGCAAAATGTGGGTGCCAGCTGACACCAGGTAGAAGGGTTCAGTAAATAGATGAAACTTGAAAAGCAAATGTCCAGATGGCCAGAAATGAAAAGGGAACAGGTCCTCCCTAGAAAAGTGTGTGTTCCTGGCAGCCCTCCTCAATGACATGCTCACATACAGCTGTATGTCAGCGCCCGTGTGTGTGCTGCAGACAACAGGGCCAGCTGCAGTCTAACAAAGCCTCTAGACTGCAAAGGCTGTGTGCAGCTTCCACTTGCAAGTACTTTTAATACTTGGGAGCATAGGTATTTCTTTCAGTGTTTGTAACACTGAATATGCAGTGAAGCAGAATGCATTTCAGAATCCTGTATTTTCTTCTGGCTTCATCAACAGTACTTTGACTTAAAAAAGGCTATCGTCAGGACAAGTACACAGTGCAGGGTAACAGCCAAAAGATCGGAGAACACTGAAAGAGGGGGAAATATATGAATGAGAACAGCCAGAGTCAAAATTCATCTGAAACAGGACTTCTGAATCCTACCATGAGACAAACCAGCAGCAGTTGACATCTGTATGCAACTTGGCATTAACTCTGCCAGCACACAGAACATCTAGAGCACAGGACAGCAGGAGAGCCAGGCCCACAAAGGTGCTCTTCACTATTCCCAGTGACAGAAGGTAAGAATGCAAATTAATAGACCTTAATTTTTGTTCTAAAAATTGCAGTATTGTTTCTTCAATAAGAATATGCTACCATATTCTTAGAGAGTGAGGTGTATTGTACAGCACAAAAAGACAGCAGCATATGGGACCAGAACAGTAACCCCTCATGTAAAAGTCTGACCCCACACTGCATTCTTACCCAGGTCTTCTCCTCAGATACAGTTTTGCTCAGACAGACTAAAAAGCTTTCAAAATCTGGCCTGTACACATCATATCCTTCAGTCATCAGCACTTTGCATACAAAATACCACAAACTAGTTACTTCAGTATTTACTAGTCTCTTAAAACACTACAGAAAACTGGCAGTGTTACTTCCCACGGATGTTACCCACAGTTTTGGGCAGATTGAACTAGTTTAGTTTAAGACAGGCCAACGTGCATTGTTTCAGTTAAAACTAACAAAGAATAGCGGTGTAAAAGTCACATTCTCCTGTGTTTGCACAGTGATGCTCTACTGGTCTGGCACCAGAAGAGGGGCTTAACAGTAGGAACCAGAGGCACAAACAGCAAAGACAGTGTTTGCAGAAACGCTTTAGGAAAAATGATGGCATGTAACTATAGACTAAGGCCTTTAATTTTTCATCCCCCTTTCTGCAAGCAAACAGCTGCCACAGCATCAGCCTACAGGTGGTTAAGGGACATCTGCACTTCCTTGGAGTGACCTTGGATGTTGCTCCAGTAACACAGCTGACAGTAAGCTCAAGAGACCTCGCTGACATAGTCACTAGAAAGTAGGGCATGCCATTAGCAGCATGCACATGTACACTACACAAGTCCTTTAGCCTTGAGCACAGAGACCCCATTCTCCACAAACCCACAAGCATTGTGCCTCTGCTGGCAGCATGCAGGAGGTCAGAAAGCTTCATGCACTTTAAGCCAGGCTTAAATCTTTCCATCAAAGCAACTCAGGGCTATTTCTGCAATACCCCATCCTGCTCTCCAGAGCTGTTTACTTACTGCTCAAAATCAACATCTGATACAGAATAAAAGAACTGTAAAGCGTTTAAAGAAATACAGACCAAGAATGTCCTGTGACAGCTACACTAAGAAGCAGTGAAGCTGCACTGAGTGATAGTTCATCAACCTTCACTACTTAAGCAATTCACAGACTATTTAATGAAAAATATAACGTATCTGAGAACTGCTAAAATGCTTGCAATGACTATCAGTCATTTGGTAATGATACAAAAAAAAGCTATTAGAGGTAAAGTGTAAACAAACTTTTTAAAGATTGAATAACAGGGGCATTACAGTTACAGCCATTAATGTCGTTGTTCTAAAAAAAAACAAAACAAAAAAACCCCACAAAAACCTGGGTGTCCATCTCAACCTAAAAACTAAGCATTTTTATCTCACTCATTTACAGTCAAAATATGCTTAGAAAAGGTACAGTAAATTTCATTGTAATTAACTGCACACTTGGCATTCTGAACACTAAAAGTCTCTGCTGTCTATCATTTAGTTGATTTAATAAAAAACTTTCTTCCTCTTTTTTTTTCCTGCATGTTGCTAGGACAAATACTCTGTATTCATTAGTAATCAAATACAATAGAGACTGTAATACTGTTGCACAGCTGAACTCTTCATTATCAACACCTTCATTTCTAAATTATTTCCTTTAAATAGTTGTCTCTTGTTATTCTAGTTCAGCTCATGAAGGAAGTTCTGACAGTGACAGCTTGGGTGAAGGATGCCTAATTAAATAAGTGATCAAACCCAGAATCAACAGATATTGGTTTCAACATTGAATAGAATTGCATTTAGCCACATCCACAGGACTTTGGGATTGCCATCTGGGAATACTGAAGGGAAAGAATCCTGCTGCAGTCCTCAGCACAAACCATGCTCAAGTACTTATGACAGCTGAACACTTTAATATCAATTATCTCAACTTTAGGGCACAGATTGATCCCAGAAAGTCCATATAGCCCTGCAGATCTTCCTGCTAGCAGAAGGTACCCACTAGATCAGTGTTAAGCATTCACAATATATCATGGTAGCCGTGCAATTCTTCAGGTGTTGGAAGATCTGAGCTTTCAGAGTGGTTTGGAAAAGTGAAAACTTCCAGTCCCAGAAATGTACAACTTGGAGGCAAGAAGAGTACTGGCAGGGCTATTTGATCAGAATTCTGCAGAATACATTTTGATTTTAATTTGAACTTAAACAACCCAAGCCACATATTCTGAGATCAATTTCTCAATTCTACCTTCTAAGTTGAGGACTTCAGATGGCCTGCAAGGAAGGAGAGAGCCAAGTAACTTGGGTTCAGAGTAACTCAGGCGGTGCGCCCACACCAAGCTGCCAGCACAGAAGCACAGATGTGAAGAGGAAACCTGCATACACATGGGATGGGAAAAACATGCTGTAGCAAAGCTCCTCCAGTGAGAGCTCAAACTCAAAAATTTCTCTAAAACATCAGAAAAAGTAGAGGCTTCCTTTGATCACATAGCTACAACAACAGATTTGTAACAATACTGTATTATATGCTAGTGCACATACACATATACCCCCAGACACACAAATACATATTTATATGAAAACAAGAGTTAATAAGCCTGGTGTTTGTGCTTAACCCCTACGCATAAAGTTCCTAAACTGTTTTGAAATTCATTTAATACATTTTATCACATAGAATATTTTTCATATTTAATAAAAAAGTAATTTGAGCTAGTTATAAAGTGTTGCAAATTGGAATATTTTTATATATAGCAGCAGATGCTGCTCGGCATCTCTGTACAATATAATACAACTTTATATCATATACTGCCTTTCATACTAACTTCATTCCCAGAATTAAGTACAAGGAAACAGTAGATGCAGGCAGTACACAATATAAATTATAGAAACCAGTGGTGTAAAGACACTATGATGAATAAATTAAGGCACTGAGCCATAAGGCCAATAAAAGAGTGAGAAAAAATTAAGAAGCATATGCAGATGAGAAAATCTACTTAAAAAAAAAAAAGAGACAAAAGTTGAAGAGATGGAGAGTTGATGAGGCAGAAAGATACACGGAGGCTGCTCCAGATGGTAGAAACAATAGCAAAGGTTCTTATACCAAGAGTGGCAAGTCTATGTGCAAAGCAGCACAGGGCATTTGCAGAGTCTGCAAAAAAAAAAAAAAAAAGAGCAAGCAAAAAAGGAGATGTCTGCATTACTGAGATTAGCTACTGATTATGGAAACAGGGAGGGACCCTGAAAAGACCAAGGAACTTGTTTCAGCATAGTCATAACTCTTAAAATACACACAAAGGCACCCAAGACTACGGCTGCGAAAGGATCCTTCTGCAATAGTGCTTGAGGAGACTTTTGCCCCGCTGGGGTGATTTGGAGATATGAAGGTCAGATATTACTACCTAGTCTGATAAATGCTGATTCACAGCTGGGATAGAGACATCTGTATGAACTCACGCAATGAATGCCCACACATATAAGAAATTACTTACACACATCACAAATACGGAGACAAAAACATTTGCCCCAGTATATAATCGACCTGACATCCTCATCACAGATCATATACAAGATTCTCCTTTCAGGTTCTACATATTTTATGTACAGGGTATAGAAATTGATCTTTAGAACACCCTGGTACCTGAATAGTTGTGAGCACAGACTGAAATGAAGCACTAGCAGCACCATATTGTTTAATATTTTTGAAAAGTCAAACATGACTGTGCTACGCTAAACTGTTTTTAAAATATTAATAAACAAACATTAAACAAACTCATATTTAGCTCTTGGGCCTGAAGCTATGATATACAAGTGGCAAATCGGCATATATGTGTTGGCCAGACTTTATTCAGCTCTGAACTAAGAGGCAAAAGTTATGCTAGTGCTACTTGAAGTCACCAAGCATATACATTTGTGGATCCCTTTCACTCTGAAGTTGTCAGTGTGAGAACAGTGCTGAAAATAAACATCCCTCTGTCGACCTTCACCAACAAGCCAGCACAACCTTTAGGCTTTCAGACTAGCGAGGTCTAGTGCTCACACAGAGCTTCTGCATTGGCATTTTCAAAAGCAAGAATGACAGCAGTGACACATTTAAAGCTTATTCATCTTTCCATATCCAGCTTTACTTCCTTGCCCATCATCTGCAGTCTCTGCCAGTCTAGTCTCAAGACAAGCCCGGTATATCAAACCAAAATATAGTCCTGATGCTTGTACATATGGTCTTACACACCTCAGAAGACCAAAATATATAAATGCTGTGCTTAGCATCCGTGCTTAGCATAGACAGATCCAATATAGCTGTAAATGAAAAGGAGTTAAAGAGACAGTGTCTAGGAATAAAGCTAAATAAAGTAGCAACTGTTTATAAGATCAAGACCTAAACCACTAACTCCTACTACTTAAAATCAGTCACTCTGGCACATCTAGGCACTCAGTGTGCAGAAATGAGCTCAATTCTTATGCAGAAGCCTGGTAAATAACCTACTGGTAATTTAAAAGCCCTCAAGAGGGCACCTAGGAAAAGCCTGAGCTACTTATTGAATTAGTAGCGGGACTCTGTATGGTGGGTAAACATCCATCTCTCTGGTATCAGCTACACAAGGCAGCAAACACAAGCAGTGCTCCCAAGCAAAACAGCACAAAAAGAATTGGTAGTAGATTAGATTCACTTTTTCAACTACCTCTTTTTAGCTTTTGGACTCAGACATTTCATTTTAATGAATCATGCTTTAGAAAGCTTGGTATTATCACCTATTTGTAACCAACTCAGATAAGAAAATAAATTTTGTGTCAACTATTTTATGCTCAGTTTTGAGGATGTGTCATTACAAAGTCCTTGCACTACGGAAGTGCTACATGATGTGCTACTTGGTCCTATCCGTACCAACCTGGCAGCCCAGAACATGAAATGCAATATGAGCAGATGCATTAAGAACAACAAATTAAACATAAATAAACAGTCTTCAGGTTGAATAGAGAACAGTGTTGGTTTATATGAAGTAGACCTTGAAAAAAAAAACTAATCATCTATAACCTAACTGGACATTTAAATAAATTTTAGTTAAATATTAACATACTCAGATATCCTTAATTTGTTTTGCTTTTACTTTTCAAATAAAATTATTGCACACAGACTATTGGATTGACTATTTAATGGACTAATGGCTATTCTAGTGCTTTAAAGAGCATGCAAATGTCATGCATGTCCAACAACTCTGCAACACGAATACAAAACAATCCCATGACCACAAGAATTGTATGTTTTCACAATTAATTTAAGATAGTGTCAGTCACAATCCTTTGCTTAGAATATCATGCTGAGATGCTGTCTGAGAACCCCATACTGAACAGGAGCCTTGGCTGTCAGAGCAGTCCAGATTTGAACTCTCTGAAAAGAATTTGGTCTTCCTCTGAGTCAGGTGCAGAAGCACAGTGCAGTTCCTTATGAACCTCTGTAGTCTCTGTCCAAAACTACATGAAAAAATATAGTGTTTTTTGAATTTCAAAACAAGATACAAATGATCATGGCTGGATGCATTCATGATTTGGAAAAAGAGATCATCAGCCACAAGTAATGTACTTTGGGTAACCTAGTTGCATTTATTCAATCTGATTGAGCAGAAAAAGCATTATTAAAAGAATTAACACATCTCATCCTGAGATTTATTTGTATGGAACCAGCTGGTGGGTGAGATCATGTAAGAATTGATTTTTCTGCCTTACTGAAAAAAATAAGGTTAGGTAGAAACTAAAAATCATTATCTGAGGTGCCCAGAAAGTTTTAAGCAAAACTAAATTATACCTACTATTCTCTCAGTGCACGCATACAACTTATCAAGGTAGGGTAAAAGTTAGGTTGCTGTAACGAAGAAACTACCAAATATACTTAAAGAAATAATTGTACCACATTTTGAAGATGTTGGGGCTAGCATTAATTCATTTACTAACTAGGTCAATAAAAATGGCTGTAGCCAAGAGCTCTATTAAAAGTCCATAATGTTACCTTAATGGAGGAAAAGTAATAGAGTTCTTCTGGAAGTTGTCCATAAAATTAATATTGTAGAATTTTAGTGGGTGGCTTAGTTTAAATAGACATTTTTATTAACAGACCTAATAATAGAATTAAAACAAATTAAAATCATTACTTTCTGTAAGAGGAAGTATTTACATTGAGAATCTTAATGGAGCTTATTCTTCAGAGAATTTAGGAACAATGCTCATTTTTCAACATTGTGAAGCGGGAATTGGCTAGCTGGCATCCATGCACAGAAGACCTGCCAATTTGCAGCTACTGTAGCACTCACTCGGAGCCTCTCTGTCTAACCCACTTTGCATGGCAGCCATCCAGGACCTCAACCTGCAATACAATCCACCTCCTTGTCAAGAGCCCTCCTTGTTGGAAGGCATTAAACTCACCCAGCAACCAAGTAGCAATAAATAAATAAAGATCCGGGTAATCCAGAAGGCAGACGACTAAGAACAGCCTTATATTAAATACCTGCTGATAGCACATTTCAGAGAGCATCTCACTACTTGCAGTCGCATACCTGGATTGTTCCAAGGTTATGCTGTGTTCCTTATTTCTGTGACTAACTGCTCACTGACAGTCTATGTGCATTTGCAGCCGAATGAAACCTTTATATTTCGACTAAACTGATTACTTGCTTTTAGGGTTACAATATCCACCAGGCAACACAGATGAGCTCAGTGGGAGCCTTAGAGGATTGTCATGGTTTAGAGCAGACAGCATTTGAGATGTTGCAGCAGGCACATCCTGTAAAATGAGGCACCGCGCTGGAGGCGAGCTTTTGGCAAAATCTTTTGGCTCACAGGGCAGTAAGGGATGGTGCTGTGCACTTTGCACAGCTGGAGAAAACCCAGACTCAGAGGCACGCTTGTTCTAGTTACAACATTCAGGTCTTTTCACTGAAAGCAGATTATGATACAGCTACCGTGGCTAAGGCAGAACACGACTGGAACCAAAATCCACAAATTCACAGACAGAAGTTCTGCTCTGAGGTCACACACAAGCATTTCTCAGGGGTTATGGAGTAAAGGGAAGTTGCAACCTGACAGAAGTGTACTGAAATAAGTTTACCTTCCTGTTGAACTTGGTAGGCTTCAGATTCAGCCTGTAAATCTATGAGCTGATTAATTTCTGATGAAACCACTGTATATTTAATATCCAATTACTGTACCTGGACAATTGAAATTAATGCTTTTGGAGTTTTATTGCCCTGTGACATTATCACTGGTCTTTGGGTAGAAGAGTGATTTTTCCTGCCATGTCAGACTTGATAAGAGTCTTTATACCAGCACCAATTTTTTACACCAGGGTAATGCGTCCACATGCCTTACAAAGCCATCTGAAATTCATGTTATACCCACACCTTTGCTACTGAATCACTCCAAGGCGAGGGGAAGGTTTCTCCAGGACTGCTTTCAGTGCACACACAACCAACCACGATGCTCAGCTCAGCTCCCAGGCTGGGCATCACCACTTGAGGGTTTTACTGAGGACACAGCTCTTTTGGGCAAGTCATGATCATTGAGCACTGACTTACCGCAAAGAAAACACATTCTCCAAAAGTTATTTATTATTCAGTAATCAGTATCAATAACCAGATTTTAACTCTTGTTATCAACATTAGGTTGGAAATAGACATTGGCAGGTGTATGATATCTCATAATAATTGCTGCCAACACTGGAAGGTTTTCTTCCCCCGTGAAATGGCTTGCCAGGGAGTTAAAGCCCTTCCAAAGAAACTGGCAGCAATACAGCATTCAGAGAGCAGACTAGAGAATCAGAAACTATTTCAACCATCACATTACCGGACACATTAAAGGACCAGATCCAAAGGCCATAAAAGCTCCAGGAAACTTTTCATAGTCTATAATGAGGTATGTATCAGGCTCCAGGTCCCAAATGGACAGCTAGTTTTGGTATTCATGTTTGCTAAAATTACAAAATGTCCTTTCATTCCAGAGAATCTTATCAGAAAATTGATCTCTTAATATATAAAGTCTTCAGCCAAGGTAAAGTCCTTTCAGGAGTTTTATGGTTTCCTATCATTCTTTTCAAAACCCTCTGGAAAACGGAAAATATGCTGATACTGTTTCTTTGTTAGAAAAAACACTTAAATAAAAGAAAAATATAGTTCTCCAGTGTTTGTGAATATCCAGCTTTTTTTTTTTTTTTCTTTTTAAAGCAAAGGTGGCACAGGTTAATAACAAACAAGTAAAAAAAAAAATCATCCAGGACTACAGGATTATTTACAGAAGAACCTATCTGAAAATTATCTCACTCAATTTCTTATTTATAAGACCTACAACTCTGTTCTCTCTGTGTATTTAAATTGAATTATCTAATGGAGATGTTATATATGAATAGCTCAGCAAGACACTGTATTGAAGCAACCCACCATATTCCACGTAAAAGCAGATTGCTAGTTCTGGGCCTGTAAATGTGTCAGACAATAATTTTACTGCTTTGCAGGTAGCAGAACACCCAAGGTTCTTGTTCCCAAATGGTGATTGAGTGATAGCTTTTAATATTGCCTAATGATCACAAACATGTGGAGTCTTGTATTAACATCTGGTTTATGGGTAAAGTCGCACACAAACTACTCACAAAACAAATAACCCCCTGCCCCCCAAAAGCTAGAATTAATAGAACAAGCACATGGTCTTTTATTACTGAAGAAAAAGTAGCAGGAGATGCCGTAAATATTTCCAGGTACGTTTTATGTAGTGTGACTAACTGAACAGATCACTTTGTTCAAAAAGTTGTTAGGAGTCATGAGCTGTAAAGAGGGAAAAACAGTTTGTCAGAAACATTGAGGGAAACCACTAAAAAAAACTAAATCCTTCATTGCAGACAAGAGCTTTGCTTGAGGACAGCCTTGGCTTGCCATGCAACACTTATGCAAGCTCAAGAACTTCTAGAGGTAAAAATGCTGTGTTGGTCATTCCATCCTTGCGGTTCATTTTTGAACAATGAGCACCACCAGGTAACAAATTAACCCCCATGGGTTAGCAAGAACTCTTTACTTGCCAGAGCTACATTTTTATTTATAAAGCTCCTTCTACAAAACTGTATTAAACAAGTTCCACTGTGAGCTTTTCACATTTATTCCAGTATCCTAGAAACTGCAGTAACATATATTTTTCTTTAAAACTTTCTTTTATCCCTACTATTTCTGCAAGGCTGGAATATTTTCTAGATGCCCAGATCTCTGCAGAGGTGTGCTCAGTCCAGAGGCCGGTTACTGCTATGACTTCCAGAGAAGTTATTGCCATTTGAACTGTCAGCTGGGGTCATGAAAGGGAACTTTGCTGCCCTTACACACATGACCTAAAATGCATCATCTAGGCAGACAATTTCCCATTCTCTCTAATACTTAAGCATCTGCAGTTGGCGTATGTCAGTCTCCTGGAGCTGGTCTGTGCACAGGAACACTTTGCAGGATACAGCAGCAGCTCTGCTCAGGTCTGAGTGCATGAAAACAAGACCCTGCATCCCCAGTATATCCTGTCATATACCTCAGGCCAACTTGCCCCTCTTGCCAGGCCATTCTAGGAGTAACAGGAAAATAGCTAAGCTCCACAGAAAGTGCTGTGCTGCACGGCAGAGGATGGAGCGGAATTTATTGCAATTGTTTAATAGAGCATCAAGAGTGTTACAGACATTTTGCAGGCATTTAGAGGGGAATCATCTCAAGTCCAAGCAGCTTGTGAAATCCAGATGATCGATGAGACTGCAAATCTACTAACTTACTATCTATAACACAGACATGGGAAAGGAAGTTCTTTACGTAGATGATGTACACCAGAGCTGCTCATTGCCCATACCCCATACTCACTAAAGATATCAAGTCATCAACATTCCTGCACCTGTATATATCATATATACAGTATATTATTATAATATGATTGTATATATATATATATATATATATATATATGATATATTGTAATATATTATAAAGACCCACTAAAGCAAGCAAATTTAAGCACATCAGTATGACTTGGTTAAGAGCTCCGTGAGCCACCCCCAGTCCTCAAAAACATACCTCTCAGACAGATGAAGAGAAACAAAGTGCAAGTAATGACATGAATAATATGGAGATCAAACTTTAGCATCATTAAAACTTTCACAAGTCTACCTCTACCTGAAATAGCTGGGCATACAGTCTTTTGCTTCAGCAGCAAGAAGCTCTTACTATTTATTGCTTTTCTGCAGAGATTGCATTTCTCAAAATCCCCAAACGCAATAGCTGAGATTTGGATGAGATTCAGCATCTCTGTCCCCTAGACCCTAACATATGCATATATTCCCTTTCACTCTCTCATCCCTGCAATTAATTGAAGAGACATATTTTAACAAACAGGCTAATTGAACAGAGCTAAGTTGCAAAATTTAAGAAATTTGCCACATTTATATACATAGTAATGAGATCAATTACTTTCAGCTCATGTAGACGTATTGAGAACTAATGAGGTACTTAAAACATGCACGGAGAAGGTCTACTTTCTATTTCCATGCTGAAACTTAGAGCTTGTTAGGGATTTAGCTCTTTATCAGTTTGAGCTATAGCACTTACATTGATAGAAGGCCTGTTAGCTGTGGCTCCCGACTGCATTAAAAAGTCTTTTAATGCAGTTTTGTAGTGGCATACATCTCATTATAGTGCAAAAATGGGCAAACACTGAAGACCACGTTGTCGGAAAATACTTTGTCTGAGAACACAGCAAGCAGAAAGCTTGTCCTTTGAAGGATAACATCCACCTCACTCATAATTTAGATAAGTAATCCAGAGACCCTTATAATAAGAAAACCTTTATCATTTTTAAAGCTATTAAAAAAGACCTGCAAAGGCAAAGTGCCGAATTCTAGAACTGTTATCTTTATGGGTCACTTTAGACAACAAAACACTCTTTCTCCCAATACAAAACACAGTGGTAATTTATTTCTTCAAAGAAATTGCACTGAGAGAACATCTACAACACGCTACACTTCATACACCGAGCCAATTTTACCTGGGAAGCCAATTTTCAGGCAGTCATTTCAACATCTGAGCACAGCCCTGGATACAGCTCCAGGCACATCCAAAGTTTCTCATTAAGTTAGACATGCAATGAAAATGTTGAAAGTTGTTCAAGGGTGAGGAGGAAGGGCTACAGATACTGTAAAGATACAAGAAAGAACACAAAGGTGTGAAGAGACCTTTGGCTCTGGCTTGGAAATCTGCAAGTGAGGTGAGCCCAAGTCAGTCTCATTTTACAGCACACTTTCAACAAAAAAACACTGGCCAATTCACAAAGCTTTAAATCTTGCTATTTAGCAGATAAAAACAACTTTTTTTTTTTTTTTATAAAACTAAAATTCTGACCATTCTTTCTGCCTATTGTGCCCACTAGATACTTCATTTCCCTAGTCCAGATGTTAAATGACATGCCATGAATGCAATAGCACCCAGTCACCAGGATGCTTTCTAGGTCAGCACAACAACCTTCAATGATCAAGGCTCCTTATCCAAGAGCAAATGCTGCTGCTTATATACCCCAGCTTAGCTCCCAGGGGCCATGCAAATTATCAAGGACACCTCTTTAGCATGACCTGGAGATTTTAGTGTCCAAGATGCACAAAACATTTTTTTACAGCCCTATAAATCTAAAGCCTACCTTTTCCTGCCTCATTTAAGATTGCTCAACAACTTAATCTTAGTTATGCATTTGCTGTTCTCTTTGGAAACGTCCATTTATAATGGGACACCATTTACCAGTACAGCACCCTTTGAAAAACCAAAACAAGCCTGAATATGAGGCTGGAGCCATAGGGACCACCTCCACTTACAGAGGAGACTTTCAGATCTAATCTGCAGCTACAAAGAGATGGGAAGAACAACTTACCAGCCATAGGCTGAGGTTAACAGACTCCATCCAGTGTGAAATCAATAGAAAAAGTCAAAGCACCTAAAGGAGGATTTAAATAGGTGGTGTCAGCTGTGACCCTGCTGGGTTCACCTGCCTCCTGCACAGCCTTGATTACCCAGGCTGGAAGTATAGCAAAGTAGTTTTTCCCCCTATTCACTCCAGCCATGGGTACTATCCCAGGGCCGATACTCAACATCTGTGCCAGAGTAGCATTTGTGTTTCATCAGTCACTTAAAAGAGGAACAGACTGCCCCTATCAGGCCAAGTCTTTTCTGTGGGATTAGAACAGATGTCAGGTCTCAACAAAACAACACAACCAACCCAAAAAAATAAATATGCACATATATATACATACATAAAATGAGAACTGGGAGCAGATACATGTGTCTCCTAGCCCTTCTTCCCTATGCAAGAAGACAACCCACAGAATGGGGTAGAAGGAGACATCTATGGCTCTGATTTCTTTATGCTCAGTATGCATATGCTCCTATGCAGTATATCCAGCCTGAATATATTGCTTTCTGTAGCTCTGATCATACATTTTCTTGTCATTACAGGGCCTATAAGTAAATACTGAGAAATAAATAAGAATACTTAGCACTTTAAGCCCATTAAAGAATTGGCAAAGTTTCACATGAGATGGTCTTTAAAGCTTGATGTATAGCAATAAAATTATTTCAGAAAGAGACAGCTGCATAAAAACAATGTATGTCTTCGCATAAAACTGTGAAAAATATTTTGAGTGGCACAGATTTTAAGGTAGGCTTATTTATTGGAGCTATGCTTCAGTAACTTACAAAATAAAGAATCTGATAAACTGGAGCATCAGGCACTCACAAAAGGGAAGTCCAAGGTGCACTGATTTTGACTGACAAGTTTGAAATCGCATTAGGTTCATATCAACATTTATACCCAATTTTGAGAATGATCACACTTTAGAGAAACTGACAACTAGTGAAGTAAAATTAAAAATAAGTGGAGTAGCGTTCAGAAAAGATTAAAAATATAATATAAAAGGAATATATAATACCTAAAGATTAATTCTTCTTAAAAGTCTAGAAGCATCAAATTTGAGTTAAAACATATATAAATTAACTGTGCTTTTGGACCACCTGTATCAGAAAAAACAAGCAAACAAAAAAAACCCTCATCCAGTCTTAGTCTTTCATTCAGTTAGAAGTAATAGAAAAAACCTTCCTGGACAGTAATGCAAAGGAAAAACAGATTCACAAGAGCCTCCACTCTTTATTTATACCTTTATGCAATTTTTATCTCATATCCTTCTTCCTGTCCTTTAATTTGAAAGCAAAATTTATACTTAAGAGCAACAGTGCAATGGGAGATGATGCCTGTAGATTGGATCTGAGTCTCTAAAGTGAAATGCATCACATGAATGATGCAGTGTTCCAGTTTTGGTGTGCTCCTTGCTACGTATTAAATAATATTGTGAGACAAAAGCTCAAGACAGCAGCAAGAGGCTTAGCTAGCTCTTACCCTGTTTCTAAAGTGATGACTGTAGCAGACTTAATTCATGGAGGCCATAGAATATTTTTCTCTCTCTGGAAGTTGTAAAATGAGACAGAAATTTTACATTTTTAAAGAAATATTTAAGGGTTAGGTATGTGCTTTAAAAGCATTGATGAGATGTTGGGCTTATGAAAGTAGATTGGTTTACTTTTATCAGATAAAGATTCAAATAGTCAATGACAACTCATACACATTCTCCATTTACAGCTGGACTACCACTGAGCCTGTCTTGTGTGAGGAAAGTCCTATTCATGCATTCTCTTAGATGTCTGTGTAATGAATTCTCATTACAAATTGAAGCCCGCGCTGTTACATTAAAGTCCATTTACGTTCTGATATGTACATACATGTTAATCAGATTATATTCCTCTAATTGTTCAAATTAATTGCTCTTAGATTAATTTTACACCTCTTTTATAAGGGTTTCTCCTGAAAGTACACTGAAAAGGTCAGCAACGCTACAAATGCTACACTCTTCAACATATTTGGAAGATGAAAATTATGGGTAATTAGAAGTTTTTGCAATTAGCGCATACTGTAAGTTTCCCATTCAAGGAATTAATAAGATCCTTTTGTATTTATTTACCCTGCCAAACATTTCTGCATACACCACCCAATTGCTATTGTTAATAGAACATTTCAGTTCAGTGAGGACAAATGGATGTCACCGTTATTTGGTATTTTCCTCAGGCAAAGCTCTTCTGCCTGAAAGATTCTATCCAGAGTGTGTGGCCCAGGACTCTTGGGTTGGAAAAAGAATACAAATGAGCTGATATTTAACATCACATATATTCGTAGTGCTCAATGCTGTTGTGCAATTTTGGCATGCAAAAATGCTGATGTGATGAGAAACTACCGAGGTACTGGGCACTTTGTTGGCTGCTGTACATAGCCACTAAGCAAAGGAGAAATTTGAAACCAATGTGTTTCTGAGTCTGCCACAAGGCACAATTTTCCCATTCAGAAGTGTACAGATAACAGATTAGTATTCCAGGTATTGGCTGATTTTCATCTCTTCTCTGAAAGCTACACAGGCACTTGTACCCCAGAGAGCAATATAAGAGCAAGACTGTCAAGCTTCATCTTTGCTGTAGACTAATTACAAAACCTAGGAGTCTAGTTTGCAAAACTAGGCTTCCTTTGCCACCTATCCACTTACTTTATGCATTGAAACAACATGGGGGATATTTTATTATGATAACAGATAAACTCACTTTCTGTGTCACTTTGAAACAGCAAAATGGGACTGTGACTATATTTGCGGAACCATCAGTAGGAAAAGCTGGCAATGTACTAAGTTTACCTCAAATTAATTGCCTGCTGAAATTGCATCAACAATTAGCTTGTTGATTTGATTTTACCTTGGATACAAACATGTAAAAATAAGAATAGAAAAAAAGAGAAAAGTAGTAATGGTGGAACTGAAGTCTGGTTGTCATCTCCTGGGTTAGGATCTAACTCAAGCATTCCAACACAAACGTACACGGCTTTGATTGAAAGCCTGTTGCTCTCAGGAAGACCTGATTACTTTCCAAACACAAGAAGGAAGCATCATTCCTCAAAAAACTGTCTTCCAGAGTATACCTGGGGCTTTCACATCACCATTCATTTAGGGTAGCAACTTACAACATTGCTGGTCCCACAGCAACAGCATATCAAACTTCATTTAGAAAATGGCTCATCTGTAAGTCTGTCTGCTGCCTGAGCACACTGAAAACTGCCAGGAGAACTAATGATGTGGTGGTTTAACACCCGATGGGCAGCTAAGCACCACCATGGCTATTGGGTATTAAACCATCACAAATGACTAGTTTAATGATCAGAATTTAATATTCTTGGGCTGCCACCACATTGACCCTTTCACTGGATTGGCTTTACACATACCCTACAGAGCCATTTGTGTATCTACTTGTATATCCTCAGGCTTGTTTTGTGCTGATTTGCTCACTGTCTTGAATGCTTTATCTCTTTGGAACACAAAGAGCTAATTATAAATATAAATAACAATAAAAAGCCTTTTATCCTTCAAGGCAAATTCTCTCTGAACCTACATATATTTAGCATATACGTGGCTTCCATATATCAATCTGAAGAAGTGCAAATGTATTATTCAGTGTTAGCCAAATTCCTCAGATTTGTTAATGTTCCCTATATTCACACGCAACTGAACCAAATCTCCTGTTGTAGGATCTGTCTTTGTCCATCAGTAATGTAAATACGAGAATGCATTGCCATCAAGTGAAACACAAAATCAGGTCTCTCATTAGAATATTTCCATTAAATACTTCTTAAATGCTCCATAAAACTCAAGAAAAAGTGAAGTTTCATTCATTGCTCAGGTACAACCAACTGTGACACAACTTCTGATTGACCTTGACATTTGAGAACTTCACAAGACAGCAAATTAGTAAGAGGACCTATAAGTCAGCCAGGTTAGGAGAAGTCAAATAGTGAATATCAAGAAGGACAACACAGCCAACACTATGTAAATTAGGAATTGTATTTAAGCCAACATATTGCATTATGCATGAAAAGGTGAGTAATAGCAAATAGTTTAAGAAATCTGTCTACAATTAATGAATCCTAAATAGCTTTATTAATGTAGGTCAAATTCCATCTTCTTGTGGGAATCTGACATTTACTAATATGCCCATGTATGAATTATTCAAGGAAGATATATTTAATATATATACAAAATTGTTTTGAGTGTGCTCTTCACAAAGGCTGCATTAAAATTGTATTACAAAATCTACAGGGCCTACTTAATTTCTAATCCAGTAATCATTAATTAAATAATATTTAAATCATACTGTAATATATCTAAATCCAAATGTTATGCAGCAGTCTGAAAAATATTGTTTTATTTGTAGCCTGTAGCACAATGCCATCACCCATCACAGAGCAGGTATTTAAATTGTGCCTTTTGTTCTTGTAAAATATAAACCTGGTATCAATTCCCACTGTGAAGAAAAACTATGATTAGTAATTAAATTATAGTGCATTAAACTTACTTAACTTAAGTTCACCAGCTGGGAAAATTCTATGCCTCTGGGCTTAACAATAACTCTTAATCTTACTGTAGCCTGTACCTATTTTTTTTATTTTGTATTATAATTTTCTTTACTGGAATTTCATTAAAAATGGTAATATCATTACTCCTGTTAATACTTAAAACCAACACCATAATCCTGAATTTTAATTAGTAGTTATAATTAATCATTATTTCATTAATGAAATGTTTAGTTGGTAATTGTCTTTGAGCACCCCAGTCCCTAGGCTTATAAGCATTTCACAACATTTAATTTCTCACAGTTTCTGATTAAGTGGAACCATCAACCTTATTCACTTTAACACTTCCATGTGGTGCAGTACTTTGGGCCTTTTATTTACTATTTACACCTGTTCAAATGGATAGCTACAAGTCTTGATTTTTTGTTTCTTTGTTTGTTTGTTTTTCATTAATGGAGAAGCAAATCTCTTAGGTAGGCATTAGACAACACAAAGATATCTGAGAGGTAATAAATCTTCCAAGGCTCTTTCCACTCACTTTGCTGTAACTGTACCTGCATATCTTGATTTTCCACTCTCTTAACATCATAAAGATCTGGGATCTTCCACTTGACATTCAGCAATACAACAATTGGACAAAATTGTTCCCCGTGCTCCCTACAGAGGAAGAGTGGGCACTGGAGTGTTCCTCTCATCCTCATCTCCACAGGCATGGGCAACTCCCCTCTCCTCCACAGGCATGGGCAGCTGCACCCCAGCTACAACAGTTAGGCTGCTTAAAATTAGGTGGGATGATCCTGGGCC
This sequence comes from Anas acuta, assembly GCF_963932015.1. Classification (NCBI taxonomy): domain Eukaryota; kingdom Metazoa; phylum Chordata; class Aves; order Anseriformes; family Anatidae; genus Anas; species Anas acuta. The sequence goes on along the minus strand of NC_088989.1, from coordinate 8,874,066 downwards.
AAGCTGGTTAGGTGCAAAGACAAGTAGGGGCAGTAAAGACATAATGTCCTTTTAGGAAACGGCGCAACCCTTGAAGGACTGCAAGGAGAAATATGCCAGTGCAACAGCTGGGATGTGTATGCCAAGAATTTTGAAAGACAGAATACAATGCAAAAAATTTTGCAGCATGTAACTTACTGAACTATTATAAAAATTTCCTGAACCACACTCCTTATGTAAGTTAGTCACAATAGTCTAAAAGTGATTAATAGTTATCATACATATACTACAGACATGAGTATTATGCATTAGACATGGTTCTAAACACAACAAAAGAAAGCTTTAGAGATGATTGCAAGTCACGGTGATAATTGTTTTTTGAAGCTGTGGGGCTGTATAACAATTGGTTCACTGATTGAGCAAATATATCACTGGTAACACTAACATATTAACCTTTAATTTGTAAATGGAACTCAGTGTGGAGTGTAGCCAATTTGATCTGCAAAAGGGGCTGTGAATCGTGCAAGAAATGACTGATAATTTTGCATCACCATTTCCTGAGTTAAGGTTCACAGGTTACTGACAGCCTGCGTAACACTTGCTGGAATCCTTATCTGGTCCACTGAGACATAATGTCCTTTGAGTATTTTTAATTTAATGCTTCTAGATAAGGCTGCATGCTGTCCCTAAGAAATTAGGACTCACAAGAGGATGCAGGATGAAAGGCTGGAAAGCCAGAGTTCTGGTTACCTTTGTATCACTGGTAAACTGAGCCAGCATTCAGAGCTGAAATCTTGGAATTCCAAAATAAGAATTAACCTGGCGTTTTGCCGAAAATCCCAGATTTTTACTTCTGCATGCAGCTTCTTATTTCAGGAGAAGTAGAACAACAGCAAATCCTACCATTTTTAAAACCATGTATCTTTTGGTACAACAATAAAATAGCATTCATACAATTACACAAATTAAGCGTCTGTTTACTCTGTGAAAGTTACACACACACACACCATTTTATTTTTTTTTTTTGGGGTGGGGGAGGGGAGGAGGAGTGTACTTCTGCAAATGATTTGTGCTTATTTTAGACTGACTACTCTTTGATATGCCTAATTATATCCACTCTGTTACAAAGAGGCACAAAAGACTTTTCTTCTTTTCAGAAAACAATTCTAATGGATACCCAAGAATGGGTCAGTGAAAAGTGTCTAGAAATATGGTAGAATTTGCACATAAAGAAGGTGTTAAGGTCCTGGGTCCCATTGCATCACGAAGATGAAGGAATGTTGTGCTCAGGGAGGCACTGCCTTCAGTCAGTGCTCAAGTCCATTGGCACAAGCTGAAGTATTTGTCTTGAACAGAAGGTTCAGAATATAGATCTCAGCCCCACTGAAATCAGGGACAAGAACTGCATAAACTACAGTAACGCTTCCTTGTGGTTGACCATCTTGATATTATCTAATTATTAATTAAGAGACAGAAGATACAAAGGAAACTACCCCTCTGCAAGGTATGGTCTGCCCCAGGAATATCTGACAATGCACGCCTCCAAACCCATGATATCTGGAGACAAGGCCATTTAATTGAGATTTGTATCATGTTTTTTTGGCTACACAGGAAATAAACATGCATAAAGCCAAAAGCATTTTTCTGTTATGGTGGCTGAAGAATGATAGCAGTACATTTCTACTTACTGCATCTCTAAGAGCAACTGGGATGCTGTGCACCATATAATGTTATGTTACTAATGTAGTACTTGATTCAGTGAGAGAAATTCTTAAAAGATCATTTTGAAGCAGATGGGGGATCAATAGTTTCCTGTACAGTCTGTACTCTCTATAGACCAAATAGTATTCATACATCTGAAGTTTAGCAGATGGTGTTTTTGCATTAATTTTCTAAACTACCAACTGTAGGATACTCTGTTTTCAGAAAACCAGTTGCCTTAAGGCTTGAATTTTTAAAAGCATTTCAGATGTTTTCATGTGTTGTAAGCACACCTCATTCTCAGGTTTTCTCTCCCAAAGGTGCCGTTCTGATTTTGGATCTCAAAAAAACAAATTGGCAACAGACTCAGATGTGCAGGTTCATACTATGTTTATAACAGAAGGGTGGAATGTGGCAGCAGTGTTTTACTGGAGGGCATTTGTTCTTCTCTGTCTGGCCACAAAGCCACCCCCTCTGCCATCACAATACTTTGCTGCTTAGAAGGAAACTAAATTGGTGGATAGAAAGTACAATAAAATCATTCAACATACTCACAAGATGCTGAAGACCATTTGCTTCTGTTTCAGATCAGTCTCCAAAGCCCACTCCACACTTGGAGCACCTGGTTTCATCTATCTGTACTTCTTGTCTGATTTAAATCATTAATTTAAACAAAAGAAAAGAGTATATATATGAAGACAATGTGCCTTCAAATATTTGAAAGATATGGATTCTTCTTCTTTGGCCAGTATCATAAGCAATACTTGAAAATTTGGCTATAGGTATATTTATTCCAGGGCAGAAATATTTGTATGAAGGTCACTGTCTTACGAATTTTATGAGTTCCTAAAGAACCCCCCAAAACTGAGAAGTCTTTGATCCACACCAAAGGGGGAGAAAAAGAAAACTTCAAAGAATAATAAAAATCCTCCTACTTTGCACCTGACTTAACTGCAGTCAGTGTGTATTATTTATCATCCTCACCTCACTTCTGCATTGCTCTAAGCATGCCGAAGTCATTCAATTTAGCTTTTCAGTTTGGTCAACTTGCCAGGAAGAAGTAATTTTGCCTTCACCTTCTCTAGCCCTCTTCTGAACGTAAATATAGTGTGACTGCTAATTTGTTGATTTATACAAGGTTTAATCCACTAGAGTCATAAAATATTAAAGGAATCTTTCTTCAGTAAATTTACAGCTAAATAAAATCTTACCTCTCAAGATTTGCAAGAAACCAGAGTGACATTTTATTTGCTTGAAATGCATTTTCTGATTCAGTGAGGTGGACTGACATGGGCAGTTTGCTTATTTAATCCAGAGTGTATGCAGTGTGCTTGGATGGTATCTCCCTGAGACAGAAAATTTGTTTCTGGATTTCACAGAATAGTACAGCTAATACCTTCATCTCATCCTTTATTGTTACTACCAAATAATTGTAATGAGAAAGCAGATAGTTTTCACTATAATTAATGCATTTACAAAGTGGAGATACAGAGAAACTGCTGTCATTTATAATGTCACTTGTCACATTAGGATCCTCAGAAAGAGAAAACCCTGAATTACTGCAAGATGGAAGCCTTGCTGAGTTTGGTTGAAAATACATCCTCAGGTGTCCTGATAAAGCTTGAAATAAGAACTCTGCTTCCTTTTCCTACTTAACGGATAATGAAGCTGGTATCCATGTGTACTGCAAAGGGAAGACTATGGTATAAATTCCCAAAAGACCAGGTAAATGAGATTTAGTTTCCTACAGCATCTCTCCAAATGCTGTTCCTATAAGTGTACACTTTTTCAACCACTAACAGGCTAAGCAGTGTATCAAAAAAAAAGTAAAAGTAAAAATAAAAATAATAAAAAATTCCAGACTGAAGGGCATAGGAAAAACAAATTGATTTTAAATTCATTAATTTCATTCCAAGTGTGATCTTTTTCATTTTTATATCCATGTTTAATTTTATTTCTTCTCAGGAGTCAGCCTATTCCAGTTTGCTTTCTCGAGTAAGTATTACAAGTGTTAAACAGAGTGGGTTTTAGCTGTGTAAATCCAGTAATTAATTTCCATCACACAGGTTTATACACAACTATAATTTAAAAACAAGCAAACAAAAAAAAAAACACAACAAACCAAACCAAAAAAAAAAAAAGGGGGGGGGGGGAATAAGCAGGGGGCTATTTATTTATTTATTTATTTATTTATTTATTTTGAGCAAGAAAGCCTGGGGAACTGGCCTATAGATCTTAACTTCTCACTAACAAGAATGAACCCTAGAACACTGTGAGCTCCGAAAATTCCTCTATATAAATGCTCTGCATGGTTTTGAAAATTCCGTGACTGTACCTCCAGACAGATTCATTTAGATGCTTGGTGTGGTTTCTATAAGGTAATGAAAGTGCTTCATAATCAGTACTTTTGAAGATTCAGCCCCTTATATAAGTGCCTTAAAAACAAGATTAAAGAATGAGTTCAGTACCTGTGTTAGTTTTGTTATGACAGATTATTCGAGTGCATCAGAAAAATATTAGGGAGCGCAAGGTCAATGAACGTCACAATATTTAGACTATCAGTGAGAAACCTAACAGCTTCCATGTTCAAAATCTTCACTGTGTACTTTTAAAAATAGCTATTTTCAATAAAATATGCTATTTCTATTGGAATAGAGCCTTTAAATAGCAAATACATGTTAGCCTGAAACCAGTGTTATTTCTTAGCATGGTTTGAAGGCCCTTATTGACAAAGTTAAAAACGATTAAAGATTTTAAATGTCCACGTGTAGTTTTCTGGATGGAATAATAGCATGGCTTTGCTGACTTTTAGCTAAAAAGACAGAACATCCAGCCCTTGAAGAAGCCCAATTAACAATCAGCCCTACAAATCTTATGTTTACTACTTAGTTTTCAGACTCTGGTTGTTTCTGAATCCCCAAACTTTACAGTATTTCCAAGAATCTATTCAAAGTACATCTGTGTTGCATGGGATAATCTCTTTGATGTAATAAAACCAAACCACAAAACAAAAATAAATGTCTGTTCTCTCTGATGTTTTCTAAAAAGGGGATTAAAAAATTACCATCTTTAGCTGCTCTCCTACTAGCCAGTCTGCATAACAAGGAATGCATGTGTATGCACACACAGAGCATGTTCTCTATAAATCGGTCCCATACTTAAGATGCTGACCTCCTAGTGAAATTTATATCAAATTGATGACAGCGATGGACAATCTGATGGGAATCTTGTGTAAAAACACTGTGTGAGGATGCAAACTTGGGTATGTCAGACACTTTAGCTAACTAAAGAGGTCTGCCACATGGTGATGAAATTGCCAATGTGTATTTTACAGTCCAGTTCTCAGCAAATGAGGATCCTGAAATTCATCAAAATTTTCAGGAATTCAGTTGCAACGCACTGAAAATGATAGCTTCTGCTATTATCGGTTTCATTGTATTTTCCACACAACCAGTGAAATAATTTTTTTCTATTTTTCTTTTCTCTCTAAGCCTACTTTCCCTACTACTAGAGCTGTAGCTCGATCTGACACCATTTTCATCACACTTCCCACCACCTATTTACATACAATATTGCAGCAAAGCTGGTTAGAACATCCTGCATTTGGGGATTCTTTGAATGAGATTTATCCACTGAGACAAACATGATTTATATGTTGCAGGCTTTACACCTTCTGCTCTGTTTTGGCACACACCTTCGACACTGAATATTAATTCCTTTCACTCTTATATTTGCAGTTGTTGAGTTTATAAATCCTAATCCGTCTCTCTGGGATGGTGATATTGTATTGCGCCTTGTGTGATTCTCTGGCTCTCCTGAGATTCATATCCTTTATTAACCATTTGAAAAAACATGAGATTGGAAAAAAAGTTTTAATGCAGGACTACGGATTAATCATAGTTATGAAAGCTCCTTTTTAAAATGTGTATGCAACAAAGCATACAGACACACTGAAGATAAAATTTAAATTGCAGTAGACATTACTTTTTCCATTTGTATATAAATTATGCATTTGAACAGAAATGTTAATAATTTAAGTTATTAAGCTGCTCAGCTAATATCAGACCTTAATTGGTCTTTAGTAATATCTGTAAAGTGTAAATAAGTTGATTAGAACTCGTAAATTTATTGTATGTCTTTTCAGCTCTTAGCATAACATGAAAGTTTGTTTTTTGTTTGGGGAGTTTCTCTGTCCCAATCACCATGCATATTTGAGATTTTGTTGTTATTTTTCTTGTAGGCAACAACAGGAAAGAACACAAAGAGATCTTCACACAAATTCAGGTGCTGGCAGCAAGGGAATATTCTGGGACAAAACAGTTTATCGCAGTGGAATCAGAAGCAAGACCCTAGACTGAATGACATTGAGGAAATAATGACAATAAGAAAAAGTGACTGAGCTAAACACTGGAAAAGTGTTATGCATGTTACTTCCATCACCTTCACAAACACCATTAACCCAATAGTCATTTGTTCGCTCTTCGCTTCTTGACCAACAAGAAATGCCAACCGTTTGGCTGCTTGCAATGGAGCTCCTTTATTTGCATTTTACGCATTTCTAATTGGTCCTTATTCAAGTTTGAGTTTTCTTTGGGGGTGAAGAGGGCTTTAATTTACATAACCATGCACAAATATTACATTTTGGAAAAACAAACAGACAAAAAAACAGGGACAGGTTACTAAGAAAAGTTGAGAATGGGTCTGATCTTATGGCTAGACATTTGAGCAAGGGTGTAGTGTACAGGTATGTAGGCACACGTGTACCTTAGCATCACACTGCCATATCCTCAGCACCTCCAGCTACACACTGCAGACCAGCTACTGCAATTCAAAGGGACCAGCAGGGCCCTGGAGATTCCTAGAAAGAATGAAGCACTGCAATGGTGTTTTGAATGAGCACAGCTGATGCTGCCATGCTCTGTCACACTGCCAGCTACTGGGAATGAAACCCCTAAGCTGTGATAACGGTGATGTTAAGCAGTCTCTAATGTTAATGGCTCAGCTGGCTGATGTACCTGAGTCTCGTCTTGTGTCCCAGCAGCCAGGCCAGAGTCCTGGATCTCATTCTGCAATTTTGTGATTTGTCATCTGGCCCAGGTCCTTCTCCAGGCAGGACTGTAGCTCTGAGAGACTCAGGCCATTTTTCTGGGTTTTGTCTTTGCAGTCAGTCAGGAGGGTTTGCCACCTTTGGAAGCAGTTTCTCTCACAAAAATGTTTTTTGCTTTTGTGTGTGTTTTTGGTTTTTGTTTTGTCTTTGTTTTTTCCCCTCCCCCTTTCTACATCTAAGACATTTCCTTGGACTTATGAGTTATACTTTCAGTACAAAGTCCTTCTCTGTGAACTGTAAGAGCTTTTCTCTCTCAGACCCCCTTCACCCAGTGCTGGTACAGCTGCAATTTCAGAGATTCATTTTTCATCTTCTGCCTTCAGTACATTTTTTTCCCAGCAATTTTGAAGAGACATGACTATGGAAGGTTTCTAGATACTGCTCTGCCAGTTTAAAAGTACATTTCATCTCTTTAGAACTTGATTTTTTTTCGAAGATGTGAGAATTATACAAAAAAAAAAAACAAAAAAAACACCACACAACACACTAATAACAAACACTCTGTGTTCCTCTCTTGAGGAATATGTATGTGTACACACAGAAGTACATCCGTAAGTGAAGAGATGAACTGCGCTGATAGTGTGTGAGGATGGAGATTTTTAAACTAAATTTTCTTTGACAGAAGAAGTCCAGCTTCAGGGGAAAAAAAAAAGTAACAGTAACAGCTAACTCAAAGCCATCAGCATTTCCATGCAAATTATGAGGAGAAAGAGTGATTTACACTATCCAAGCTAGAGAAAACTGCCAGCCTTCATTATATATAAAAACATGTTTTAATTTGCAAGTTTTGCTAGGAAATTTGCAAACACATATGTCCCTTTATCAATATCTACCTTCATTTATTATGTGCAGCTTCATATGTAAACTTTCTGAAGCCCTGAGCTACCAAACACCCAGTGAGCAGAGTCCTGCCCCCTCGCTGAGCTACAGTGTTAGAGTAAATTCAGATGCAGTCCAATGCTAGAGAACCTCAGCCCTCATGTAAAAATGATGTGCGTGTCTCTTCCTAAATTACAGGGAAGATGTGATCTCTCTCTCATCAAACAACATGGAGATCCTACAAGCTGAGCTATTACAGTTAATGAGGCAGTCCCAGACCCGGTACCCTAACCTAAGAGGTCAGAAACGGAAAATGTGCCCATAATTTGCAAACTTTTCAATTTAATATTTCAATTAAAAACCTACCCTCACAGGTCTCTTGCACTTTGAACCAATCAGGCAGCGTACGCGTTGTGCCTCTGTCGTTCATTAGAGCCTCTTGTGCAGCCGTACTGATCAAAAGGCCCAGCTATGCCAACGCGGCCCAGGCCAGCAGTGTTAGGGGGCATACAGCAGCGCAGAAACCAGGGTCTGGTTAAAACTCAGCTATGGACATTTGTTGAAGAAAGAGTGAGTCCGTCCTTGCCAATGTTGACAAATGTCTGACTCAAAAGGTTCTTCTCTGGGAGATTGCTTTGCTTTCTCTCTGAGGCTTAATGGAGGTTATTAAAAAAAAAGTGCTTCTGTTGCCTTTTTTTTCCCCAAATTTAACCCCATGCTTGCTAGACAGCACTCATTGTCCAAGGTCAGTGATTTTCACTCAAGCTCAGTCACCAAGTCTCTGCTACAAAAGAATCCTTAAACAGCACACATTAGCTTAGGCTTCATACTGTAATTCAGTGGGACACATCTTCCCACTCCCCAGACCCAACAGATGGTGCAACCCCAGAACGAATGCCCCTGGGCTCTGCCAAAGTCACTCAGTACTGTTTCTCCATGGGACAAGAAACGTGAGGCCTCACCAACACCAGTCACAGCCCTCCACCACCTCTGTTTCCAAATGCCAGGAGACCCAGCACGGCTACAAGGCTGCTTGCAAATTCCACAGTTTAATAATGCATCATCTATTTCTGTTTGTCTCTCTTTTTTTTTTTTTTTTTTTTTTTTTTTTTTTTTTTTTTTTTTGCTTCAAAATTGCACTGTGTCCCCTCCAGTTCTTTCTTTGGAGGAGCAGCAAATAATTATCTACTAGTAACCCTCCCCACATTATTGTATGATCTCAGAGATCTCTATATTTCATCCCTTTTTGGCCTCTTTTCCAACTGGAGACTGTCAGTCTGTATAGTCTGCCTTCCCAGGGAAGTCTTGTGGATTTTGCTGAAGTGGTTTGCTTGAATAGGTTTCACTGAAATTTCCCTACATCAAAAAAAATAATAATAAAAAAAATCAATTCTGTACTGAACTCAAACATAATAAATGCAATATGCCCAAGATGAGGTTTTGTTTATAGAAAGCAGTGAATTGCTGGGAAGAAAAGGGAAGGCAGATTTTAATGGATGCTGCATTTCAACATTAATTACATCAAAAATGTTTCTGGTTTCTTCTGCAATTTCATATCTTTGTTGTGTGTCCTAACCACAACAGAGTAATTTTCATTTATTCTGTAGTTAAAATTTACATCTCTCTCCACAGTCTTTTTTTAATTAGCAACAATATTTTTTGAAAAGCTGTTATATCTCATGAAGTTACAGTGAACTTGACACTTGAGCAACTGCTGTCTCACCAAATAAATAATCAGATCTGAAACTGTTCTTTAGCTAAAGAATCTCACTTGCAATCCTGGTTTGGGACAGAACAGTTACATTTTAAACTATTTTAGATCAATTCTTGGTAACCTTAGATGGTGAGAAAATCATACATTTTTAAAATGAATTTGAAGGGATGGAAACAGCTTGTAGATTCAAATTAAGGGTTACACAGCAGACACACCTGTATGACTGATTCTAATTTACACCTCCAAATTGTTTTAATAAATATGTAATGCTGACAGAGGGATACCATCAGCACAAGCAATGAATATTAACTTTTGCTGGGCATTTATTCTTCTTTTATATTGAATAAGTTATTTAAATTATTTATTTAAACTTCTGGCAATCGAGCCATACCTTGCTCACATACTTCATGCTTTCAGGACCCAACCTTTTACAAAGGAAACTGTGTCTAAGTATCCTGGTCACTTCCACATAAAAATCAGACCAAGGCCAGGACGGAGATGTGAGGACAGCGAGTGAGACATCAGATTTCAGGCATCTAATTCAAGTGACATGGGCCAAGCATTCCTCTCCCTGTAATCAGTACAAGCCAGGTCCTTGCTGTTGAGCAAGGCACTTACCCACCTTGAACAGAGTTGCTCTATAAGACACCACCCAGCCCAGTGAAACACATGAGAGGAATAAATGAGAAGCAAGTATTGGGAGAAAACTCAGTCCCTCACTTATTTGCCCCTCATTTTGTTAATTAATCTTTATCTTTGCAGTCACACCAGCTGCTCCTTCCCACAAGAAGCATGCTCAGCACAGCAGCGAGAGCATCCCAAGCCATTCTCCAGCAACCGCAGAGTGAGCAGACCTCACAGCGAGGTCCTTCAGGCAGGTCGCCTTCACCACTGCCGTGGGACTTACTGCAGTTTCAAAATGATTTCAGAAGTGCATTAACGGAGCTCATTTTACCTCAGAGCACTATTAGGAGGTTACTGTGCCATTGACTTCATTTGCTAGGGTAGTGGATTAATTGCCTTTGTTAAGTTATTGTTACTGAAGAAAAAAATTACTTTCACTGGGAGTATTTCCCCACGGCACTACCAAGTTATCTTGCAATATCCTAACTTGTTCATTTACTGGTAGAAAGTTCATCATTTTCCCTTAATTTATATACACTTATATATATTATATACATTCCAGACCAGTGACAGATATCTTGTCCAATATCTTGCAGCCCATCAGGTTTAGTAACAGGAGCTTTAAGCCAGGGAAAACTACAAATCTCATTTTCCCAGTGGAATATGGCTTTATTTCTAGCCTTGAAAGGCCATGAAATGATAGGCTATAAATTGCAAGTTTTAATATCTATTTATAGGCACTTCTATGGTGCACATCTATGTATAAAAAAAAAAACTTTCTGATCTCTAAAGTTCTAAAATATATTACTGTCCTCTACTTCCAAGGTCTTTTTGGTGGAAGTCACAGATCTGAAGGAGCTAGGGGTTGCAAGTGGTAGAGATCCATGAGATAAATTCACGCCAAAGTACCAAACTGCTGCCTTCTTGGGTACTATGCTCCAATAGTGACATTGTCTATGCTAACATCGCTTTCAGACTACTTATCCCATTAACATCTGATGAGGACTGAAAAGGAAACACAGAGCAGGTAACCAGGAAAGTCGATGCAATGAGGGCAGAAGTCAATTCCTTCTTGCCCCATGCTCTCCTGTGACCCACACGACTCTTGTCTGTTCTGCCACTCGTGGCTGGTGCAGAAACAAACAGTGAGGCATTTTCTGCCACCTCTTTCTTCCACAGAGGGGCACAAATGCGTAATGTGTGTAAAGGAGCTATACTGAAAACTATTTGCAGGAAACAATCACAGGCTTCTGCACAGCTGTGCTCTGCCCCTCCATGGCTCTGTTTCTCTTCCTTCCGATCCTTAGGCTATGTTTCAGGAGTTTTTCTTGGACTGGGTGCCACGCAAGACAAAACAAGACTGAAATAAAGGCAGAAATTGTGTTGGTACAGTCAGAGCTGTTAGGAGCAGGCTGCTCTTTCTGGCAGGACCAGCCCCCAAGCTCCTTCTCGGCTGGCCTGCAGTCCTGCTGCCCATGAAATGGCTTTTCCTGGGGTTTTGGACTGATATGTCATGTGTGAGCAATGGGGATGCTGCTCAACCATGCAGGAGCCTGGAGCATCACTTCACTGGGATGCTGCTCCACGCTGTAGGCTTCCACCTCCATTTCTCTTGTGCAGCAAGCTCAGGCAAAGGGAAAAGCAACTTCGTAGGAGAAACCAATGCATTACCCAGATGCAGGGGTTTCAGTGGGCCACTTCAGCCTCTGTAGGAAATCCAAAAGGCATCAGAAACAAAACCTGATTCTAATATCACATAACGAATGCTGCAGGCTGCACTTATCCCTCTCTGCCTCAAGGAAACCAAGGGACTTGTTCCAGGTTTGTATCCATGCCCTGAAGCGAGGGGCCAGCCAGCAGCTTTCTCTGCTGGACTGCTGCAGCAGTGCACAGAAGACAACGACAGCTGCAGACTTGATTTGCGAACTTCAAATGACTTTTTTTCCCCCCTTTTTTTTTTTATGTCGACTACAGGCCTGACCAGAATGCTTAATGCCGGCACAAAGCTACCACAGCATAAGATTTATGATTATTTTCATAACATAGGCCTTGTCAGGGATTTTTGATTTGATTTTGGTTGGATTATCTATTGCAATGCCAATAACATGTTTCTTTTTTTTTTTTTTCCTTTTTTTTTTTTTCTTTTTTTTTTCTTTTTTTTCTTTTTCTTCATTTTTTATAAGATGCAATGCAGTCAAGGCTGGTGGAAAGCAGGGACAGACCCACTTAAACGTGATTTGTTGGTGTCCTCAATTCTAGGAGCTGCTCCCTAGGGGCAGCAAAGTTTGCGATGCTCTACAAAGGAATTTCTTAATATCTTTTTTATTTTTTTTCTCTTTTCCTAGACAACTATTTTCATTAATTATTTGAATAAGATTTAACTGAGATGAAAGGTTCTGGTCTGCCTTTGATGTGAACGCATAACTATCATTAACATTTTATTATTAACAGGAGTTGTGAACATACAGAGGGAAGAATAGATCCCTTCTTATTTAAGCTAAAGCTTTATTTCTTTTTTCCTATTTTTTTTTATTATTATTTTTTTGAGGCATGAATTTGGTGGTTATTTTTTGAGTTCCAGAACAATAAAAAGGGCATTAAACCCCACACTTTTCCCCTGGAGACCTAGTTGTTCAAGTTAAGTGCAAGCTGTCATCTGAATCTTAGAAAGCATTTATACCATGCAAAGACCTTGCCTACGTAAGAAGACCGGACTATAACCAGGATACTGACTTTCTGCATGAGAAGACTGCTTCAGAAAAAATATTGAGACTAGAAATTGTTACAGCGTAATGGTATAACTATAGCAATGTGTATATTTTACAGAATGCTGCTGACCTATCTACAAGTGTGGACAGGCTTTGGATCTGAGACATTCATGAAGTTTTAGGAAAAATCTTAAGGGTATAAGCTCTGGAAAAAATATACTATGGAAGAAGTATAGTTAACACTTCTTAGGAGTTTAGTCAAGCCTTAAGCAAAACCCAGCTTCCTGTGAACAAAAAGGCGTATTCTGCCTGCATATCTATTCTCTGGGTTTAGATGAGAAGATTGTTGTTTCTTTCAGAGAAATACAATGTGAGCAAATTAATGAAGCTAAGAGAAACTTAACTTTTTCATTTCCAGACTATATCATTTTAACTGTTCTGGTTTTATGGTGCATTAATGTTGTTCTTGGCATTTATATGGCATATTAATTACATTGCACTCAGTTATTTCCTCTGCTAAACTTAAAAGGTCATATCCTTTGTGTATACTTTTCTGTATGGAAATTTGATTTCTCTAGCATACCAAATAGAAACTAAATCAACAAAATAATGCATTTCCTATGAAATGAGTAAACACTATTCAGTGAAAAGACAGTTAATCTTCAGGCTTGTTGTGAAATTCTAAGAAATGGAATTAATGTTTTCTTCCATTTCCTGCAGAAGAGGAACAGTGCTGCTCCCGTAGAGCACTACATACATCCTGCCAGAGCCAAAAATGCTTACACCTGAGAGAAAAAATGAGGGAGTGTATATAGTTTTCTATGTGCATAGGTTTATACATTGTATAGAAATCCTTTTCCCAAGAAGATGGCAGCATAGAAGACATCTGATATACTACAAGCTATTAAGTTGTCACTAAGCCTACACTGTATATCTTCCCTCGAGTGCAATTCCGGGATGTTTACCTTTTTAAAAAAAACTGGTTATATTTTACCCCCAAAAAATTCCCTGCAAAAATGAAGATCAATCGGGTGAGTGGAGAAGTGTAAATATTGTCTAGTGGAAAAAGCAGCCAATGCATAAAAGTTATTGACAACAGCTGGGGCAATACAATGATTTTCCACAGAGATGAGACCATTTCATCATGAAAAGTTTGTATAACAGGAAAATATTCATTCTGCTAGGGATCTGCCACACAATATTTTTCTCAAATTTCCTTTGTACCGCAAGCTGACACACAGGACGCTAGTATGGATTGCAATGATAATGTCCTTTTTGATTCTCAGATTTCAGAAGTACACACGATTGATAGCTTTCTGCTCCTCTGCTTAGGCTTATGTAGGAAGCTCTCAAGAACACAGAGGCTCTGTGGTCTGGGCACTTGCTCCTTGGAGGAACAACCTCCTGAAATCCCCACAAATTTCACCTGGGGAAAGCATTACGATGCAACTTGCTGGCAGCTCCTCTGAGATGCCAGACCTGTGGGCTCAGAAGCTCTGTCTGGACTCACAAGTTGTCCCCACACCCTTTATTAGGTACAGAAATGGCTGTGACCTAGCACAGAAGGACATCATGTCTGATCCTTCAAATCTTAAAGGGCACAAGACAAAGACACGGGGCAATGGCTGTGCTGATGGGGGATGGAACACAGCCAGCACCTCCCTGAGCCAGGCTGCCTCCACTGATGGCCTTTTGGTATGGCCACCGATATCCTCATCTGCTCCAGGGCCTGGGGGTGCCGACTGCAACAAGCAGTAGTGCAATATCTAATAATTACATTACACTGTAATAACACTATTGATGCTCTGCTGGAAACCAGGCTAAATAGCTAAATAAAGGCACCGAGAGACCTGATCAACCAACCGCAACAAGCCTTTGGACCATTTAGGTGTCTGACTTCAGACAACATTGTCTGAAAACCACTTTGGCCTCTCAGTGGCTGAATTTCTATCGCTTATAAAATATCACGCTATTGTCCGGCGCTTTGCAAAAGGCATTATGCAGCTGCAGAACATGACTGCCATTATGGTACAGCCTGATGCGACTGCAGGGTCTCATGAGGACGTGCTCAGTATGAGTGCCGAAGGGAGGAGCACAAGTGTCCTTTGTGCACCCCTGAGCCAGGACTGTACATCTGACAGCCACTGCCCACCATACATGAAGGTATATTTCAAGTAACTCCTGCTAACAGCCTCCAGCATCACCGCATTGCATGGGGCAGGTGTGCATGTTGGCACCATAGCTCTGAACTACGTTGAGTTTCCTTTAAGCAGATGAATGGCATCTAAGAGTTATTGGGCTCACTGAAAAAAGCACTGGTGAATTAAGATATTCACTTCTGGGCATTTTAATTTCTTTTTGGAGGGATAACAAATTCCTTTTTAGCAAAATATCGCCATCCTGCAAGGCAGCAAGCTACACCTTTTCACTCCAGAAAATGCAGGAAAGAATAGATGGATGTAATGACCATATGATTTTCTTTTCTTTTTTTTCCAGATCTGTTTTCCTTGTTATAACCAGAGTAATTTTTTATATTCCTGCTAAAATACAGAGATAGTAAAAACTGTAATTAACAAAATAAATATGAATTAGAAAAGTAAACAGAAGAATTTAATGACATATTCACAAAGGTAAGCACACTGAGCTACAGCATTCCTTCAGCTGCTTGGGCTTTTTAAATACATTTCCTTTAGAGAGGGAGGTTCCCCCCTATCACAACAAATATCTTGAAGGGCAGGAAACTGCCAGCAGAGGCAACAGCAATATATGAAATTGCTTCTTGATTCTTCATATCTCCAGTATGCCAGCAACTGTAAGTCTAGCAATGTAAAAGCAGCCTGAACCCGCTGGGCTCCAGTTTTGCTTATTGCAGTGCAGAATGGAAAGAAACTAAAAATAAATATATAACCTACTGACCACGCTTGTGCCAGGCTCCCCTGTTCTGAGTAACTGCTGCCCTCAAAAAAAAATTATGAAAACATCATGGCCCATAACAAAGCCTCCTGATGCTGAGGACGAGGGTGTGTGATGGAGTTTTGGAGGAGGCAGCACTCCTCCTACATGTTATTGTTGTGCTGGTTTAAAACAGGACACGGATGTTTAGGGGGGAAGCAGGATGGGGAGGAGGTGGCAGTGGCACAGCCTGTGCCTCGGGGGCTGCGAGCTTCCTTAGGGCTTAATACCATGGAGCGAGCAATGCCAGGCTGTAAACACATTGGGACCAGGTCAGCAAGGCTCGTGCTCACGCTCACACATATTTAGGAATATACTGAAGTAATAGGACACAAGCACTGGGCTAAAAGCTTTGCCACATCAGGAAAGAAAGGTGGGTTCAGGGCAGGGGTCTCTCCCATGCACCCACTCTGCTGCCAGGCAGCTGTGTCCAGAGCCATCAAGCACCATTCCCAGAATTTCAACTTTTTTAAAAAAGGTGAAGAGACCCTGAAATTAGAATGGACATCTCCTTTTATACATCTAGTGGGTTATCAACATTAGAAACACAAAATAAATTAATGATACCAGATTAGTACTACAATGGAAAATTAATTAAATCTTTATTTTAAATAAAACTCCATTTATTCTGTTGATGTCACTGTGATGTTAACAGTGCTGAAGCATAAATCCTTCCCTCTGTGAAGCCAGCATAATTGCGCGCTGCGTGCTAGCTATTCTATTCACATCGGAAATGCATCCTTAAAACATTTCAGCTTAAGCCTTGTCAGTACTAATCCTAATGCCTGATGCTGAGATGTGTATTTTATTACTGTGTATAAATGAAAACGGAAAACCTTTGTGGAGGATTACAGGGTGTAGTAATGACCTCCACAGCGTTACAGCACGAAGATGTTCCCAGGCGCCAAATGGGATTCTGGGATAAAAGTGACATGTGTCTATATAACCTTGGCACCCTCTCCTGGTACACATGTACCTACCAGCTGTGGGATTGTAAACATATGTCCCTTCTAGTGAACTGAGTTTTCATTTATGAGGAGGCTAAAAACAAGGAGCGAGCAGGGGAGATGGGTTTTGTCTGAGACAGCTAATGGGCTCCTACTCGCTGGGAAAATGACTGCAGTTGTTTCGTGCTGTCATGAGAACATGGGCTGAGGGATAGCAGGGAAAACAATAAGAAATGGCAGGAGAAAGAACAAAGCTGGAAGGTCTCCCCCTCTCTATAAAGGAATAAGCTGGAGGAGGAGAGGAGAAAGCAAAGGGCTGGGGTTAGGGGTCGTGTCCCCCTGCTTTCGTGTCCCATCCTTCCCAGAGCACTGCCTTTCCTGTGCAGTTTTTGGGATGCTTCAGAGTGGAGCTGAGGGGTTGATCCACTCTGTGTTGGCTTGCTCCAGGCACGCTTCAGATTTCTCCAAAAGAAGATGGGAGAAACTCTTAGGAATGGGAGATGGGGGAAGGAGGCAAGATTTCTATCATTCTTGCTCCCTAAAACTAGCCCTCACTGCCTTTTTCAATAGCAGAGAAATAAAAGCGAGACACTTTGAAGCCTCATTTTATTTGGCCCAGTTTTACTCTAATCTACCCTGGGCCCAGAAACACAGCTTTTCAATCTGTCAGAAAGTTGTTCTGCTGACCCTGAAATGTCAAACTGCTATAGAGGGCTGAATCCAAAATTGATTACTTCAGAGGTCAGACAATAGCCAGTTTTATACTGATTTTTTTTTTTAAGTCTTTCCTATGAACTAAAAAAAAAAAAAAAGAAAGAAAGAAAACACTACCTTTGAAATAAGAGCAAGTAGCCATGAGCACAGAGCTTTCTGAGATGCTGGCAGCTCTCTGGGGGGTGAGATGCAGAACAATGCTGGACATGCTGCCCCCAGCCCCAAACCCCTGGGCTGTGCTGGGTGAGAGTGAGACCCGGGGAACCAGCATGCAGGGCTGATTTTTAGCCCCATACAAGTAAAAACAGATTTGGGGCTGGCTAGCTTCTTTAGCTGACTCCCAGTTCACCTTGATCACAAGCTCACCCTGTGCAGATTTGCACAGACCCATTGGCCTTTCCCCTTTGAACCCCACTGGTGTCGGGGTTTGTCCTGCAGGACTCAAAGCTGCAGCTGTTGTCACAGAGCCGCTCTGCTCACTGTGAGGGGAGAGACAGTCCCCTCCTACCTGCATCCAAAATTCCCTCTGCCAAAGCTCTTTGTTCCAGTTCCCCTCGAGCAATGAGAAATGCCCATAGGAAGTGTTGGGATTACTGTCTCTGGCTATTAGCCCGTCACCAATACTATAAGCTATATGTTTATTCTCTGTAGTAAATATGAGGTCTTGCTAAATTTCTGCAATTATAAGTGCTTCATCCTTTTCTTTAGCCAGCCAGCAATATAAATACATTTAATTAGTTAACACCCCCTGCCAATTACAACATCTGAGGAAAGTATTGCTGAGATTGTTGGTCCTAATTATTTTAATATTCAGGAGAACCACTTTAACATAACAAGATAATTACTCATGGATAAGGGTTTATGAGAGCTGCAATCCTTTTCTTTATTTTTGACAGTGCAAGCCTGGGCCTAGTTAAATTTCTGGACACATTTTCAATTTAAGATTAAAAATTGTAATTTGTGAGAAATCATCAAAGCACCACATGTTGGAAGAAAAATAACTATATGCAATCTCTGTTAACACTATAGCAAAATAAATTCACTGTGTACTACATGCAATTAAGTGAAGAGTGGAATCTAAGGGAATCAGTTTATCTCTTTTTAAAAAGATCATTTTACATGTACGGAATTGATCAGCTATGAAAAACACCCTGACTGTTCCTCATTTTAGCCAGAATGTGAATTGCCCTTTATTAATCAAGCCTGTATCCTTCTATAACGACATAAATCCTCTTTTCCTAACAACAGTCAATGGAAAATACAAGCTACCTTTTCTACTGCATATCAGAGAAACTCTTAACTCAAATTTCTGTTGTTTGCAGCAGGATCATCGACGGAAAGCTATTCAGATGAGAAAAGGTTGGTCTCAGTATCTGTTGTATGTTAATATGATATCATGCCCACACAGTTATCCCACAAGGGTTTTTCACATGCTGAATCCCAGAAATATATCCATGTATTCATTTAAAAAGAGTTTGGCCAGAGCTGTTGAACAATAAATTGTGTGCTGTTCCCTTCATGTGCATTCAGAAGGAAGCTTCTGTTACCACGTCCCTAAAGACAACCTTAATATATATCCAGTGAAATATTTCAATGTTTCTGTTTCTCTTGCTGCATTTGTACTTATGGAAGTACAGCCTGTTTACAGCGGAAGCGCTTTCTTGCAGTAAATTTTCCTTTAAGCAAGTCATTTGCCCATAACTCCTGTATTACGAACGTGCTTGGTCTCTGTACAAAGCACCGGTGGGAAAACACAAAGATGAAAGATCAGTGCCACCGTTAAATGTCTACATCTGTTCTGTGGGTCCAGAAGGCATCTGATGATGCAACCCTTGCTCAGGAGGACAGACTGTATGGACTTTTGGGTCACCCCTACCCGACCATTTGACTTTAGACTCAGGAGATGAATAGGCCAGACACCTACTAGAAATACGAGTTAATCCCCACTTCTACTTCTTTCACTACTGCCACAGACAAAGCTAACCTTTGGTGAGAGGTTGGCTGCTGATTAGGTGCTTAAATGCAGAGGAATAATTTAGAATTTGACAAAAAAAAAAAAAAAAAAAGAGAAAAAAAGAAAAAAAAAGTCAGCATTATCCATTACTTTTACTTTATAATTAAAATAATTTGAATTTATGTACCAGCATATTTGCCATTTTTTAAAGCAGACTAACGGAGTGCACTGGAAAAATCCTACATAAATATCTAGTAACAGAGAAGGAAAAGAAAGCTGCTTGATTTAGTGAAGCAAACTTTGCCTTTAGCCCAACAAGTGTGCTTTAATTCAGTTGCAAGTGTTATAAAGACAATGCATACCTAAACAGTGGTGATAAATTAGTGAAATTAATCCAAATAATAGGCAAATGTTAAGAGCAACATATGCAGAATGATTGCAAAGTTAGATTAATCTAAAATAAAACCCTGGAGTTATGTAACCAATTACGAAAATTGCATTTAGCAGTAAAAGAGCAATTAAAAACAAAAAATGCCCTAACCCTAGCCATTATGTGCTGGGGACAGGGACAGGGCTCAGAGAGAACTTGGAGATGAGCTGGAAAAGCAATTGAACAGCAAGTTTGTCTGGTTTTACTATGTTATGGAATCAAAGTGCTCAGATATGGCCTCATAATACACAGATGAAAGGATCGTTTCTCCCCAGATGGGACTCAGTAATCAGATATAGAAACAGCTATTTTTAATGAAGACCTGCAAAATCATCAAGGCTTAGATGTTGCTGGCTGGGATAAAGCAACGGGAGGCAGACGAAGCAATTTGCTAATCTGCCTGGTGGCACAAAGTCAAGCCTGATCAACACATTTTTCATAGCAAATCACATTCCTTCCATAGGGCTGGCCCAGGAAGGCAGCCACCCCAAGCAAGGGGGGATCCCAGTGCCAAGTGGCACTCATGCCCCTCAGCTGGGAGAGCCCAGGCTGCATCATACAGCCGTTTATGTTGAAAGACAGCAAGTACCTGCTGTATTTTTCAGTCCATCATCCTGACAAAATGCTCCCATCAATTTATCTTTTCATTTGATGTCTCCAGTCCAGTCCATTTGCAATCTTTCCAACGGGGGGGGGGGGGGGGGGTATTCATTTGGTATTCAGGCACACATCCCAGTAATGACAGCAAGAGGGAACAACTCTCCCTTAACCTCTTATCTTCCATTACTCACACTGTGTACCTTTTAAAGTCAACATGCTCTGCTATGCAAAGCCAGCACCAGTTTTTAAAATGAAGTGCTATATTTTAAAAAGTGAATATTCTGAAGATTGGTGGCAAAGAAGATGTACTTATCTTTGGAATATACCAGAATGCTAACCCTAAAGAGGAAAGACACCAAAGAAATGAACACCAAACTCCTAATAAAATTCTTAGTGGAACAAACACTGTCTCAAACAAAAGTCAAATCATTCAGCTTCTGTTGGGACTAATTCATGTGTTTCCACACCAAGCAAACACATGGCTGGAATGCTAACCAAACCAAGCCAAAGTTTTATATGAAAAGGTGTGTGACTTGCAGGTTGCGTGCAGCATATCCAGACACAATCTGTGCTCTGGGCACCTGAGATTCACCATCATTTCCCACCTGTTGTAAAAAAAAAATAAAAACCCATAGATAACAACTCCTCAAGAAAGAAATGCTGTCAGATTTCTGGCAGAAGAGACATACATTATTCTTGGCAAAACAGGGTTAGGTTGGTCCTGCCAGAACAGAAGCAGAAGCATGAGATACTGGCAAAGCAAAGACAGTAGTAGAACTCCTTTTCTGAAAATAAAAATTAATAAAATAAAACAAAAAGAACTTTACATAATTCTTGGCAATGACAGTGTATTGTGTGGGTTTGATTTCCTGACAAGACAATCTGGCATTTGCAGACAAATAATACCACACAGATATGGGCAACCATTCAGCTTGCTCTACACAGAACTGCCATCCCACCACAAAAGCAAAAAAGCACTCATAAAACCCACAGTATTTCCGCAAAAGCATTTTTGTTTCTTTGTGAATCCTGGCCAAGCTATGTATCTCATGCCCACAATAAAGTAAGTCCACCTTTCCCATGAGAAGGTTTTCTTAGGAACGGAAAATGTTTGGACAAAAAATGCATTACATCCTAATTTCAGCAGCGCTGTGGCTGTAATTTTTCTATAAAAAAAGAAATGAAGAAACACAGCAAAGTTTCATAGAAATGTTAAGCACTACTAGCAAGAAGTCAATGTATGGACTTCTCAGCCACAGTAACCTCAAATCCATTAAAAAATAAAGTCATGGCTATTATAGATACAGGACATTACCAAATATCCATTAGCAAAGGACAGTGAACTGCTGTAAGTGGCTTGTCAAGCATGCAATGAAGAAAACTCAATATTTATCTATAACCTCGTTTGAGTTCAGTGTTCTTCTCACTCACCTGTGCAACAGCCTGGTTTTCAAACACGCTGCTCAGGCTTTTTCTGCTTCAGATTAAAATCTCCCTGCTGATGTTGGATGCCAGAGAAAAAATAAAGGCACACACAAACTATTTTTGATGATGCCAGCCTTACTGTTGGCAAGATGCACTGCTTTCACATATGATATTACTTCCTTGTCAGGTATCTAAGAATAAGGTTGAGGATGTGTGATGGACGAGAAATCACAGAAATGTAGCAGCTTGCTATTTTGTACTGAAATAAGCATTATTTTTCAATTCTTAGTAAAACAAACAAATTAAAAAGGAGGTCATAGCATTTCTAGGTAAGAGCATTTTTAGGTAAAAACAGCCTTTACTATGAAATAGATACCAAATAGCCTGAGCAGAGAAGAAGCTCTGCCAACTAGGGACCTCAGCAAACTGTGCCTGAGAGCTAAAGTCAAGGAACTGCATCTTGGCTCTTTTGACCTGTGCTGCCTCAATAAAGCCAGCGTGGGTACCTGCCAAATGCCCCCAGCTCACTCCTCCTGTGTCTTGTACACAAGCCCAAGGCAGGAGGGTGAGGAGAAACACCGGCACTACAGATATGGGTCTGACCCAAGGAACTGACAGGCATTCAGCCAGATTTTTAGAACTGTCTTCAACCTAAGGAAAACTCTCTACAGATGCACAGGTGTTAGCAAGGAGTCGCCTTACTGGTTCTTGAGATCTCTGAGATTTTAATCTCTGCTGCACTGAGATGGACTGTCGAGACGGAGGACCTGCTCCAAACAGTCTCAAGACCAGCCCTGTGAGGAAAAAAGCTTTTGATGTCAATCTGGGTTTAAATCTGCTTAGCTTTATAAGTATCAAAACTGTTAGTAAATATAACTGCTACTTCTGATCATCACAGGACCAAGCCCTCTCTGCAGTTTGTTGCCAGGTTATCCAGCCCAATAGGAACAAGTTACCCAATGACATCAGAAGCCACAAACATTCACTAAACGACGCTTTCTTTCAAGATGTGTGCAGGTTGTTTTTGTGTTTGTTTTTTCTTTTCCTGTTTTGTTTTGTTTCATTTGATGGCAGCTAAATGAATTGCAACAGCAATTAAATTTTGTCATCTAAGCCTTTAATTACCTGAAAACCTTCCTTCATGGAAATTTGTGGACAAATACGTTTATTCATTCCTTAAACACTCAAACAAAATGATCTGTGTTAAAAGTTAGATTCTTTTGAAGAAATATGTAAAATGTAAATGACTGAACAAAACTCCTAGAAGAGAGAGACGTTGCAATTTGCCAGCATGTAGCACACAGTCTGATAACAAACTCCTGCCAAGAATTAGCAACCCCCTTGTCTGATAAAACAGGGTGTGTAAGAGAGTCAGGAGTCAGGCCCAGAAAATCCCTCCATATCGATGACAGCAAAAGAGTTGCCAACAGCCCAAGAGGAACAGCGGCATCACTCAGATGAAGAGGGAAGAGAGGTTTCAGCTATGTCACTAGTACTTGCTGCAGAATTTTTAATTCAAGAGCCCAGTTTAATGCTAATCAAGCTTAATATATCTTCACACTGGTTTAAATAGGAATGGGACTGGACTCTACGGAGCCTACATGAGGACAGATGTCCTCAGCTCCCACTGCACCAAACAGAAGCTGGTGGTCTGCATTCCCACAATCAGGCACTAACCACCCCCATCTGCTATCTCAGTCAAAAGTGTTAACCACCTTCAGAGTTTAACATTAACTCCTGATACAGCCATAAATGAGATCCCAGCATTAATCTGCTTTGCCTTTTTTTTTTTTCCTTTTTTTTTTTTTTTTTTTCTTTTTCATCTTGCTCTAATTATTAAGGAGCAAAGCACTGATGAACAACACTGATTGCATATTCTAAAAAAATGTACCACCCTCCAGCTGCTCTGCTGGTGAATCCCCTGCTTGCTGCTTGTTGGGATTTACTCTCAGCCCATTGCATCTGAAACTAATTACTACAACACCATCCTCAACATTAATTCCCTTCTCCTCTCTGGAATCAGAAGCAATATGGTACATTCAGAAGATAATTTTTCATCTCTCTTCCTAAAGGAAAGATCTCAGCTGTTTGATGAAGATAATGGTAATGAGTCACCAATTTCAGAAGGTGAAGCTTTCCGATGTCCCTTTATCAGAAACCATTGTCCACATTTTCAGCTGGTGATTTAGGGAACTTTTTTATATGAATGTCACCAAGACCTAGAGGAATCTGTCAGCTCTCTGTGTGATCTCAAAGATAAATTGCAGCAATATCTTGTCAACCAGCTCTCTTAAACTTACTTCACTGTCTATTCTCATTGCACCTGTTTCACTATTACTTTTTTCTCCTGCAAACTATTTTGCACAACTTCCTTCCTTTGCTCTTTCCTGCAAATGAAATATTTTTCTCTGTTTTAATTGTCCCTTCGTTTTCAGTCAGAAGAAGCATTTTTTTAGTGACCAGAATTATCATGCAGTTTTATTTATGATGTGACTATTAAAAAGAAAGATTGTGCGGTCAGGCCCCAATACATCAGTGAGATGTCACACTGCAATTGGTTTCAGGAATGACAGCCACCTCTTGTCACCTGCAGGAGTTCACTCCTGTAACCTCATCAGCCTGATTCCTATGTCTGTCTGGTATCTGTGTTCTGGTGCAGTTGCACCTCTGATGCACCTAAAATGTTCCCCCAGGTTAGAGAGCCTCAGCTCACACTTCAATGAGCAACAAATGTGCTGCTGCCCACCTGCTCCCTTGCACCAGGCATCTGAAGTGGCTTTTTGAAAGGCAGAGCCTTTAGCCCCAGAGATATTATAGCAAACATGTACTCATATATTTTTGGCTATTGAAAAGGATGCTGAAAATAAAAGGAAATGAAAATCAGTAACTCATTCAATTCAGCAAGCAGATGTAACTTGTGCCCTTCTATATAAACTTCCCTATGCTAAATATTAATCATAACAATTAGACCTTATAGTAGATGACATTGTGTTTTCTCAAATTGCTGCAGAGCATTAAGACTCACTGCTCGAGTTCTCTGGTGCCTGAACTATTGCATTGCTATGCATAGCATTAGGAGAATTAACAATTCAAAGCTGTACTGTTATGACCAAAGTGACACAACTGAAGCAGTATTCAGTTTCTGTGTGCGTTCTATGAATACAATCTTAGCCTTTCCAATGATACGTTCAAAACATTTATATTCTGACAACGCATTATAAAGAACGTTAGAAAAATAGCAACAAGATAAAACCTAGCAGAGGATCAGATTTTCCTGGTCATTTAGGTGACATCGAGAATGAAAAGCTCTATCAGTTCAATAAAACTCTAGTCCAAGTACTCTCAAGATCTACTCCTCTGCCATATATAGCCATATATAGCCAGTATTTTTTTAATCATCAGATTAGAATGAAGAATTGGGTGCTGCATGGCTTGTTTGGCCCTGTTTTCTCCTTTCTTTTGACTGAAAGGTTACATTTGGTATTTGTCATCTGTGCATACTAATATTTGAAATGGTGCAGTCAAGATTTTTTCTTGAGAAAAGAAGAAAAGCAAAAAACTGAATGAAAGTAACTTCCAGCTACTGAATTTGTGTAGGTCCTAGCAGAAGGGCTTTTTCTCTTATTTTTACCCTGGTTTGGTACTGACCCTAAGCTTGGACATGCATCCTCTGCCCAGGCTGATGTTGTGTCATAGAGACAGCTCTATTACTTTAGGAGCTACAACTGCCCCCTGTGTAGTCCACTTTTGCTTTGAGCACAGTTTTCATGGCCAAGCTGTGGAACGGGTGAGCCGCAAAGTCGACAGCTGAGCTGCGAGTGAGCTTCAGCTGAGGATTACAAGAAATTTGCAACATCATGTTTGCAGTATTTTGTACTCTGTTTTTTCCCAGAGATAATACCTTCACTTTTACTTGTAAGATCTTTTGTGTTCCCCACTACAATCAAGGAGAGAAAATCTGCCTGTAAACCTTTTTGTTCTATATTATCATTTCATGTTGGTTTGGTGTGTTAATCAAAGTGTCAGTAATGGCTGCAAAGAGAACTCATTCAATCCTTCAAATGAAGAGAAATCTAAGCTTTCTAACACTGGCACATTTTCCAGCGGATAAGCTTTTTCACAAAGTAATTATTTCATTTTCTAGAAAGATTACTGATTACATCACACTGGGAAAAACTAAGAGAGGGACCCTTTATCTTCCCCATGTTTCTGCAATTCTTGTACAAACTTATACTTGTTACCATGAAAAATGACAAATTTGCCATCTGATCAAAATGTTAACAAGGTAAGTGTCAGTGAGATGGATCACTGACTGTCACTGCAAGCCAGAACATGAGGATACATTGATATTTCTCAATATATTCACTGCTTCCCCAATGTTCGCTAACAACATTTCTACTGTGAGTGTAATAAATCACACAGAAATAACAAGCTGCATAGGATCTCCAGGATATGATAGATTTGTCGTAATAGCAGTATCTGCAAGGTAGAAAACAATTGGTAATGATCTATAGAAAGACCTAATCAACTGTCATTTGCTATAATGTGGCAGATGAAGCAAAGATATGAAATCTATAACACTTCTTTAGCCACTACCCTCCCCCTACATATACACATGCATCAACTGGGAAATAGTAAAAAGAATGAATGAGCTTTGGGGTCGCAGAAGTAGAAAAGAAAGTTAATAGCATGCCCTGGATGCAATCATTAAATTATACACTGCTGAACAAGGCAAGGGATAATCACAGAAGCTGCACAGTCCTGTAACAATGATAAAGGCTTCTGCCAAGCCCGTTCCTCCCCCTTTGCTTTATTTCTTTTTCATTGATTTCAGTGTTTTAAAAACTACTTACACTGAAGTGCAACCAAATGCTAATGAGGCTGGATAACCAATGGAAATGCTCATCCTCATTTTGCAGGGATCTCAGAGGACTGAAGACAAGATGTTCCAAGGCTCTATAGGTATTTTGTGCAACTTCACAGATCAAAACCAAATGTTCTGAACTGGGCTGTGCCAGATCCCCAACTTGCTGCTGGGACTTTCATGTTCCTTTGCCTTCTCCTACATGGGAGTTAAACACCCCACCTTCCAGCAGACTTCCAGAAAGACAAGAAGTTTTAGTTTGCTGAAGTACAGAAGTTTAACTTTCCATTAAGATAATGCACTGCTTAAGGTTAAAGCCTCAAGTCCTACATTTTTAAATACTCATATACCTCTCCCGATCATATTCTCCACTGCCACCTGCCTGCAACAACATCCTGGTCAAGAACTAACACTCATCTATTAGACTGTAAGCTTCCCAGGTTACAGAGACTGCTCTGCACAGAGTTTTCTTCCCCACCCACTTTAGGGATGCCTCTCTGGACCAGGAGGCAGTGCAGTGCATGCAATGAGAACCTTGGGCTTAAAATTAAAGGAAACAAAAAACAGCCAATCAAAAAACAAACAAACAAACAACAAAACAAAACAAAACACACACAAACTAATTTTTATAAAGTGTAAAGATTTTTTTTTTTCCCCAGAAGGATGGTGGAAGAGTAATGGCTGCTTTGCATTACTTTGCTTGCAAATCACATCTCACTTAAGTGAATACATTTTTGGGAACACAGGAATTGCCATGCTGCCTCAGCACAGCAGTGCTCTGCTCCAGCATCCTTTCTGGCAGCTGCTGCAGGGGAATGTGCAGAAAACCTCCTAGTGGGCAGTTACAGGAAAAACCTGTTCAGATCCAACATTTTCTCCCAGCCCCTCAATCAGTCAGTAAGAATTGGCTTGTCTTGAAACATGGAGGTTTGCATCTTCTCAAATGCTTTTTTAAGCCCTTCTGGAGTTTGTAGCTTAGCATTTTCCACATCAGAGAGTTTACGAAGAGCCGTATTTTCAAAAACCCTCATCTTCTGGCATGGCACTAAATAAAGCTGGACAAATTTTGGAAAGGGCTTAGCTCCTTGGTGAAAGGGAACTGCTGAGTTCTTTTGCATATCTATCCTTAAAGGGTCACAACAGGAACTGCTCTGTGCTCAGCAGTTTTGAAAATCTGTCCTCAGTGGGAGGTGCTAAATCTTTGGAAAGCTGGTGCTCAACACTTTTGATAATCTGGCCCCAAGTTAAGTATCAGGGGCCAAATTACGTGATTTAGAGGCAGAAATTCCCTACTGACAGCAGTGCAGATTTCTGCTCTATATGAATAGCTCAATAGGATTCTGGAATAATAGAGCCATGAAAAGTGGATAATGCAACAAATAAACATCAAAGGGTAGGACTTTCCTTTTCAATCATGTTCCCTTGTGCTTTACATGAAAGGACTGAAATATTCTGAGATGAAAGAGGGAGAAGTAATGGTTAACTATACAGTCCTGCATTTCCTTCTATGATGAAAATACAAAGCATTTTTCAGGAACAGAGTATTCATGCAACATACAATTGGTAGTTTGCCTGGTATACAAGACATTGGTGGTACTAGGACTAGCCTCCTCTTCGTATGCATGTGTGCACCAAAGAGTGAAGAGCCTTATATTTCTTCAATTCTTTTCCACACTGGAAGCAAAGTTATCTCAGTCAAGCTCATCTTTATTTTTTCTTACGAACAAATGACCTCCATTTCTCTCCCTTGGATATTTTCAAGATTCAGCCAATTCTATACACAATTCTGACCTAAATTTAGGTTTACATGCAATAATTTATGATTGCTTGTGGCATATTAGAGAATTTCAGGGAAACTTACTGGTACTCAGATCATGGACCCCATGGAGTTCGACCATCATGTAATTTCCCCAGATTCCCATGAGAGCTTTGGCCCACATGCTGCCATTATTAACATTTCTGTTCTTCATTTCTGCTGGAATATCCAGCTAACAAGTTATCTGTTTATTTATAGAGGGTTAGACTTCAGCACAGAACTAAGGAGAGTACAGATGTGATCAGCTGAATGGGAGTACATCAAGTTTCCTTGAGGTCTTTAGGTGTCTTCCAAAGCCTTTGACAAAAGATTGTTATTTACAGGTCCCTGTAACCCCGGCCTGATGCAGGGATGCACAGGTTTCCTGGGCCCATAGGAACAGGCTGCTCATGCAAGCTGAAGATTTTGTATTAAGAGTACAGTGGGAAGAGATCATCATTGAACCCTGGGGAGAAGAGTTGGCACTAACATCGTTCATGTGACAAGATTATTTACCATGTGTTCATGCCAGCTTTCTTCTCCAGAAATCATTTTTCTTGGTGAAACCGTGGACTAAGATGGGAGAGCCTGAGACATGGGAAATACCACACACTCCTTCCCCCAGAGGAGGGGAACAATGCAGAGGATGAACATTTTCATTTCACCAGAGGAAAACTGGTTATCAAGATGCAATTTGCAAATAAATGCTGTTCTGTGTAATTAAAAGAAACCAACAACAAACAAAATGACTGTGGACCAGCAGGAAACAAGAAACTCTCCATGGAGAGTGTTAATTTAGAGAACACCCACCATGCAGCCCACCTTCCCCATTCTCCCTCTAGAAAGAGATCCATTTTATACATGGTGATTAGGGCACTGAAGAAAAAAGTATTAACATGATTCACACGTAGAAAACAAGGTTATTAGGAGTAGGGATCATTTCAGCACATTGTTCTTCTTAATAAGCAGAGCAACGAGTAATTGAGTTTCAGGCAATCTCCAAGGTGGCGCTTTGTAGAGAAAGCAGAACTTGGCATGATGTCTACTTTTCCTTTAATTACATTGCCCTAATGAGCAACTTTCTTTACTCTCAGCAAATTTATTTCTTGAGAAGAAGCAACAGTAATAAATGAGTAAAAGGGATCACCAGGTAGTACCAGAGAAGAAATATCAGGAGCTTAAAATGACAAGAGGTTGCTGAAAGTGTTGGAAAAACACCAGATTGTTCTCAGCTTCATTGTTTACTGCACTCAACAGCAGAGTAAAGGATGCTAATCAATGGAGCATGCTACCTAACCTGGGAACTGCCCTTATTCTACTGTTATTTCCCTTCTACACATGTTCATGAAAGCGACCCAGAAACACAAAGTGCTGACACATCAATACAAAGCTCCCCAGCTCACATGCAGCAGAGGGCAGTTCTGCTTCATGCCCTTGTGCAAACAATACGAAGAGACAACCACATGCCAATAACAGCCTACTGACTGTCAATACTGCTCAATGCATCCTAATACACAAGGATAAAGGGCTGGCTTTTCAGAAGTCTTTAAAGCATTTAGACTCTGACTTGTTGAAAGTCAATGACAGAGAGGGCCCTAGCTATCTTGCTTGTCTTTTTCTTTTTTTTTTTTTTTTTAATCATCCTGCCTCTACCTGAGAATGCACTTACAGCAAATAATTTCCTGGATGTGCCTTTCTGGAGTAAAAAAAAAAAAAAAAAAAAGCTCCACACTTGTGCTTCTTCTTGTATTTTTTCTGTAAGTGTTTGCTAAAAGTCAACACACTAGTGGAGACCCCCTAGACCTAGTAAAACCACTGTTATCTACAGGTGAGTGGACATATCACCTATTATTAAAATACTTGAGGTGTCTACCTTTAGAGACGTGCCATTGCTGCTGCTCACAAACTTTGGTAGAATTAAACCAGAGTACTCCCATGTGACAATCTGACTTTTTAAATACCAACAATATTATTCTCCAGAAAAACACTGAATAAAAGTTCTTGTGAAACATCCAAATTTTCAACGTTGCTTAAAGCTGGGGAGCTTATCCCACTATATTTATTGACTTCTTAGGGTCACAGCTCCTACATGGAAGCATGATCCTCATGCCCTGGATCATTCCATGTAGCTATAGAGAGGTGATCAATCCACCTCTTTCCTTTTGCTTGTTCAGAGAGTTATGAATGTATCTGCACTCAATAGCAGATCTCACTTGCTCACTCTCTAACTTCACTGTCTCCCCTTACCTCTCCGCATCACACCTTCAAGTGCTACTACTTAATGCACTCACATAGCTGGTAGGAAATTTAATTAATGTGTAAAAATACTCTGAGGTCTCCAAAAACAGGTACTTCAGATGTAAAAGTGTGAAATGAAATTATCTACAAATGGAAAATTTGAAAGTGCCAGTGGAAGCAGACACCTAAGACCTTAAGTGTTTATGCAGCTTTATGTATTGTTATTTCTTCAGTAAGACTGCCACAGAAATGGCAGGGGTATGGGAAGAAAGTATGTTAGCACTTAGACTCTACTCATAAGTGCATTAAGTGCAACTATTTTTCTGAGGAAAAAAAAAAAACAGGAGGAGAGCAAAGTCCCTTCTCCTGGGAAGCTAATCTCAGTTACTGCTCACAATCACACTTCAGCTGAAGAAAACCCTGCCTAACTCCCATACTGTATGTGATCTGGCAGTTGTGTGCATTTGCCACTTCAAAGACACTAATGTAATGACCAAGAATAGATTTTCTTCTTACAAAAAGAAAGCAAAAAGTGATCCTTCAAGAAAAAAAGTATCTAAAAATAGACCTTCCATTAAGAACTATTTATTGTAATACCTTCCCTCTTCCACAGAGATTGCAATCCCTAGAAGCAGGTTACCAATAGACAGAAGTAATTAACATTGGTAAAAATGGGGATACAAACATTTGGTAGGATTTGCTTTTATGTTTACTACAAACATGTGACCAACTTCTGCAATTAAATACAGGAAGTGGTTATTAGCCAGCCCGGTTGCACATTGCTGCAACCCTCCAGGGAATGTGAGACAAAGGCTGCCTTATTTCCCTGCTTTCCCTCCTTGTTGGAATACCTGTGCTTGGGTGGCTGTAATTAGGTTGCAACTCAGCCAAGTGGGAGTTTGAACCTTGCTTTTTCTTGCAGCAATAAATGCAGTTACTTGATGTGGGCACCAATAAACACTTCCGCCATTTTGCAGAGTGCAAAAGCTGAAATTTGGGAACAATGCTGCACTGTGCTCCTGGAAACATATTCAATGGCTCCCTGCAACATTTTCATCCAAAAAAAGTCATTAGCACACAAGGCAGTAGTCAGAAAGGTAAAAGTTTTCAATACAAGGCAAAGGGCAACAAATCTGTTTTTGAAAACAAATCATATACTTCCTGTAATTAATTAAATTTTGAGGATATTTCCTTTTTGACCCCAAGGAAACAGTGCTATTTCTTCTCTTCTTTTCAACATCCTGTATGTTTTAAAATGCACACTTCATTCCAGACAGAATTAGCAGTTCTGAAGATTTTGCAGTAATATGGACACTCAAAAGCTCCCCGCAATGAGCCATCACCCCAGTGGGTGGTTGAAGTTCTTCACTCCCAACCCTGAAGGGTATCTTGGGGTTCAGAGCAGGGAAGTGTGGTCACTGGTGTGAGAAGGACCCACCAACTTCGCTCTTGGCATCGATGAAGGCCACCTGCCCCTGCAGTGCCATGCAACCTGGGTGCACGGTTATAAACACCATTTAATAAATTTGAGGGCTGGAGAACAGTAGGAGAGAGGGGAGCAGATTCTCACATCATCAGGAGGGAAATAGACTTTTAAAAAGCCAGTTGTGTCTGTGCACAACAATGAAGCTTTATGTCTATACAAACTGACAAGTCAAATTGTACTCCTGGGCCCAATTCTCAACATCAGTGCCATTTGATGGTGATAGCTCACCTCCTGCCTCTGCAGCCTTAATGGCTCTGTCTGCCAGGAAGGGCAGGCAGGATGATTAAAATAAGCATTAACAGAATGGTTTGGTGATTAGCTTCTCTCTCTCTTTCTCTCCCCCCCTTCCTTTCACTTTTTTACTTTTTTTTTTTTTTTTGGTCTGCCGAAGATTGGTACGGCCTTTTGTTCATTAGCAGCGTACTTAACTAGTGAAAATTTGAAGTATTCATTTTCTTAAGGACAAGGATTAAAGCAATTAGTGAAAACCACTGCAACCTAGCACTCAAGTCAATTCATAACATGGAAAAGAAACAATAGTGCTTAATATATTTAAACAAAACCAAATTGTATATAATTATCCTGACACTCTGTCAAACTAAATTTTCACTCTAGTGCAATGATTTGTTAAAATCTCCTTTCTGAAACTGAAATGAACATTTTCTTTCTCAGTATGGAAACAGCTCTGCAATCTCCTTAGACCTCTGTGGTGTAAATGCCTGAAGTAACTAGGAAAATAAAACTAACATTCACACTTTTAAGGAAAAGGTACAGCATTGAAGAGGCTTTCAGGGTAGGGCATAACTGCATTATCTGAGCATTCCCTAGGCTCCCAACCTTAGATGCTATCGCGCTGGGGAAACTTGGTGTGCTAGCTCTAAGGAACACCACGGAGCGTAGAGTGGAGTGGAGACACCACGGCTAGGCCCTGTAATCAGGTGGGGCCTCAATTGTTCTTGTGCACAAAGCTGCACTTTTTGCCACCCTAAGCCAAAGACCTGTCATGTTTTGACAAATGCTGTACCCTAGTGTACTTTTTGCTCATTATAATATCATTATAATACCAAAACACACCTCCATCCCAAAAGCTACCCGCCTCCAAGGTGCGACCACCCCTCACTGAGCATGCGCTCTGAATTTCTCGGAGCCTATTACTTTAAACGGAAACGGGAAAACTTTACACCAATCATAACTAAGATATGCTTGACTAGAGCCACTCAAGCTCCACCTAAAAGATAGAAAATAATATAAATTGGCCCAAGAGAGAGGGGATGTTAGGGAAGATACCATCGTCAGGGGAGATACCATCCCAAGGACATACAACATCCTTAGGACCTCCTGACTCCTGGGATCAGTCGACGGGCTGAGCCTCTCTTCCCCCCCCCATTGGGACGCCTTTGGGTGAGATCTGAATATTTGCTTATAAATCTCTATAGAGTCTTTGATCCTTTTAACGCGTTTATTTCTAGGCTGCGCACCTAGAACACCTGTAACACCTAGAACACCTGTAACACCTAGAACACCTGTAACACCTAGAACACCTAGAACCCGCACCTAGAACCCGCACCTAGAACCCGCACCTAGAACCCAACACCTAGAACCCGCACCTAGAACCCGCACCTAGAACCCGCACCTAGAACCCGCACCTAGAACCCGCTCCTAGAACACCTAGAACCCGCACCTAGAACCCGCACCTAGAACCCGCACCTAGAACCCGCACCTAGAACCCGCACCTAGAACCCGCACCTAGAACACCTGTAACACCTGTGTATTTCATGCATACTAGCTTGCTTTTGCAGATAGTCACTATCACCGGCAATCCAAAAGAACCTGATTATCTGTTGCTGTAATAAACCATACTTGATTGCATTGTGATAGCTCTCATT
The DNA here is from genome assembly GCF_963932015.1 of Anas acuta. NCBI lineage: Eukaryota > Metazoa > Chordata > Aves > Anseriformes > Anatidae > Anas > Anas acuta. The sequence continues at coordinate 8,840,123 of NC_088989.1, read as the reverse complement.
AATGCAACTAGGGTGAGGGTGGTTATCCGTGATAGTTCAGTGTTCTGAATCTAACCAGACCCCCAGACGGTTAATGCATTGTTGGTGAATGTCTGAACGGACCCCCAGGTGGTTAATACGTTTTTGGTGAATGTCTGAGCGGACCCCCAGGTGGTTATTACGTTTTTGGTGAATGTCCGAACGGACCCCCAGTTTTGGTGAATGTCCGACTGGTTCAGTACTCTGAATCCAACCGGGCCCGTAACGGTTAATCAGCTACACCCCTTTAACGCGACAACCTCCCCCATGGCAAAACCATCACAACAAAACCTAACATCCACTCTCACTCTTTTTGCCATCAGACTCCTTCCTCCCATTTCAATGGCCTAATCCATTGCTGGGCTTGCCCAAAGGAGACCTGAGCCATTGCCATCCCACCAACTGCCCCACACACTTGCATTATCAGGGCCTAAAAGAGCAGAAGATAATTTTGAGCAAATGTTTCTAGAAAAGCAAGCCATATTCCTGCAATATTTTGCCCAAGATAATTTTGTACCTCTGCCTTTTATGCATTTTATGCCTTTCTTAACATATGGCAATAAAGGTATAGAACACGGCCTGAGCTATCTTTGGCAATGAATTTTTTAACTAGTGTTTTAAATGCATGTAACTGAGATTTGCCTACGATAAACTCTGTAGCATTTTTGCCAGACCACAAGCTGTAATGTAAAGTGTTGTCTTCTACAAAAAGAGGTGAGGTGTTAACTGTGAAACCACAGTGAGCTGGTAACAGAAAGGTGTTAACTTTGGAGCCTGAAGGATGGCAGTTTATATTTCAATGCTGTTAACTGTTTCACTGATGATTATTGTAGCAGAAATACTGAGCAAAGGCATGACACAATCAGATCTTCCTTAGACAATTTAGCTGTTGAAATCTCATACATTTTGGTGCAAAAGAGAAGGCCCAGAAGTATTAGAAGAGACCAAAACAAATACTGCATGTATTACTGAGCCCTCTGCTCTTTCCACATCTACAAACACAAGTCCATGTGTGTGTATATATACACACACGTATATAAACACATGTACATATAAGCAAGTGTATGAATACCTGTTTACTAAAAAGAGTATTTTTCTTCAGACTTCATAATTTTCACTTTCATTTTAATAAACTTTTTTTTTTTTTTTTTATATATATTTCTTTAATAATCTAAAAGTGGTTACATAGGAGGTTTGGGGAATTTTCTTTCAACTCATACTGTCAGCATGTCATTTTGTTTTTGGAAACAAAAAACATTCAATTCTCTGTTTGTTATTTTAGGATTGTTGGCAGTATTTTCTAGCTCCCTTCAGTTCAGCTTCCTTCTACACCTTTATTCCCCCAGAAGGAAAAAAAAAAAGGAAAACAGTGAGCAAATACATAAAGGAAAAAGAAAGCGTGACTTTTTTTTTTTTTTTCTTTTCCACAAAACAAATGAAAAGAGAACACAAGCACATATCTGGAAAGCTTATTTCTCATATCTATATATTTTTCACTCTTTTGACTCATAAGATAAATTAACTTGACCTTGCAGACATTGGTAAACCCATCCCATCAGACTTTTATTTACTTCCCAACCAAGGAAGAACACTTGGCTCCATTAATATACCTCCACCTTCATTTAGAAAAGTCACATTTAGAAAGTGAGGGATAGCATCACATACATATCACTGAATCTGATGATTCAGTGCTGGGCAAGCTAATGACACTGCCGGCAACAACCATGTCAGATGGCATCTCCTATGGCTTGGTCACTTCCCAGGTACTTGGTGCTTGAACCTCCACTAGACAAACCCTATCCCTCAAAACAGTGATCTGCATTTGCAAGGGAGCAAGACAAAGAAACTGCCCCCAGCTACAGGGTCCAAACAGGTCATTTCTGTGGAGGGTCACAACCTAAAACCATAACAACTTTATGTATCTGCGTGGGGGTCAGAAGGTTGGATCACTGTGAGCTACTGGCCATAACAGAGCCCATCCTACCACTGGAAGGTGTTTTGATGATCTTTAAGGTCCCATTCAACCCAAACCATTCTGTGATTCTATGACTGGGAAGGGACTCTCCAAATTTTGCTCTTGGCAGAACAAACTGCAGAGGTAATCTGATGCACAGTGCCCTGCATTTCTTTGTGATTAGGTTTGGGGCTTACCAACTAGCTGCTCTCATACCTCAATCCTTAAACAGAATGTAAGAGAGTATTTCTTTTTAAGTTTATGGCAACATTTCAGTTCAGAGAAGAAAAATCTCTTTTTGGAAACCACCAACTCCCTGATAGTTCTGTTTACTTTCCATCTCATAAATTCCAAAAAGACGAGTGTCCAGGATACTAATGGGGTATGTTCTCCCCACCAGCAAGAAGTCAGCTTACATTGTGCATCAGAGGATAATCAGTGGTCTAAAGACAGTTTTACCTCAGAGACTGGGAATGCACAAGAAACATCTGAGCAGCTAAGCAAGTCCAAGCGCTGACACAGTAAATGGGTCTGAGAGACCATGTTCACTTTAATTCCCTTATCAATGACTTGTCTTTGGTTGGAGCCTCTTTGTCACTAAGTCGCTTGCCAATGAAGGACACAAAAGAGCAAATGTTTCATGAGTTAAACACAGTAAATATCCTATAGTAGGAGCCAAGAGCCCTTTTGTAATCATTGCAATAATTTGTCTTTGCTATATTTTAGACTAAATGTTAGTCATTTCTGGAAGCTGGCATTTTTTACCTATGAGGAAAATGATTGTAGGAACCTTGAGGCAGCAAAGGGTAAGAACCAGCAAAAGCAGTGATGGAATGCAGAGAGACAGCTGGGCTAGAGGGCAGTGAGACTACACAACAAATGCATAATGCCAAATGTACATTACCTTCCACACAAAGTCTAGGTGTAAAGGGCATGGGTATGATCATGAGGAATTTCTGCCCTTAATGAGAACTCTTCAAACCACTTCTTATTTGTTCCTATAGCTGGGCTGATTCCATTTCTCTAGATCCAAAGGAAGATATCAGGGAATGAAATGGTTCTTAATCAGATCTGATTATGATATCTTCCTGTCTTAAGATGAGTGCAGCAATGTACACAGGCTACAGGAAGATCTCAGAGATTTCAGATACCAAATTAAGAAATGTTTTGCAGGGTTGGAAGAGGTAGAAAATACCACAAACAGTGGGGTTTCCATCTAGGGAGATATACGTAATGGTAGGATGTCTCCCATCCTTGTTACATCCTGCTGGTAGATTTGTCATTTTTGCCTTACGTAGCTTGGGTGCATGCAGGGAGTACCAGCAGTTTCCAGGGGATTTCAAATTTTAATCATATAAAATATCATGGTCCACAAAACAAATCATCCTGTTTGACTCAAAAAGAAATTCATTTGTTGTAAAAAAATTGTTTCAGGTCAACTCAAAATGACTTTTTGTCATGACTTTTTGTCAGTTTACTTGACAAAAGTCCAAAACATAATTATTTGCACAACTCTAGCTTCTACTGCAATACTCACAGCTGGAAATATTCATATACAGTTAGTCTGACTTGCCCAGCTGGAGTCGCTATAATATCACAAGACACATGAAACAACTGGGAAATTATTATGCTCCTTGGCTACTAGAAACCTCCTCTGATGCTCCATCAGTCAGAAAAAAACAACATTGGCAAGACCAGGATAAAACCCACAGCCTACTAGGAAGAATTTATTTGCTGCTGCATCAGAAGAAGATAGGGAAATAGACTTGTACCTGGGGAAAACATTTTTTTGTTGTTTTATTTTTCTTTTATAAATCCAATTTACATTCTGTGTTGGTTCCTTCCCTTTCCATGGATTTACCCATGCAGGGTTCAAAGGAAGCAGAGTCTGGCCCCAAGGGAGTTCAGATGCAGCAGACTGATCTACCAGCAGGCTACAATATGTTCCCAGAAGGTGCAATATAATTCTGAGGCCAAGGAACAGCCTATTAGCTCTGCATGCTATTAATTTTCATGAACAGTTCAATCCAATGCTCACAGAAGCTGTTGGGCATCTTTCCATTTTGTCTAGCAGGACCTGGATTAAGGCTTATTTATCTTTTCATTATATACCTTATCTTTAAGGAAGAAGCAGCCCAAACAGCTTAGTACAGCTGTGCACGTTTCAAGCCCTCCACCAGGCTCTGTGCTCGGTAGTACACAAGACGCTGTCTGCAGGTCAGGGTGAAGGCATGTCACAGTCAAAGCCACTCACGGAGAATTAAACTTCAGGCTTGTTTGACTAAACTTCTAAATTCACTGCTGTTCCCCAGTTTTGCCAACGTGAAAAAGCAGCCCAGCAGGCTCTTGAGTCACGTGCCAAAATGCCTCCTCCATCCTCCCTGGAATTGGAAACGATTACTAATAGGTATTCTTGCTGAAATGATTTAACATAATGTGCTGAATGAGATCACTAAGTCAAAATATCTTTCCCTAAGTGATTCTCTTACTGTGTGCCTGAATGCCAGAGGGGAAGGAGGACAGCATGAACTGAGGTCTTTTGCCGGCTTCTGCATTTTACAAAATCTCTAAGTTACCAGAGAATTCACATTAAGAAGTTTCACCCAGGCTCATTACAAGAGGTCCACGAGGCAGGTCTGCCAGGCAGTGAGGGGATGGAGACACAAGAATTCGGGTCAGCCTCTCTTATTCACACTTTCTCCCTCTAGAATATTTTTAATGCTCTCCAGCCTAGGCTGGGAACTGAAAATGGGCGAGGAGCTCGGGTAGGCATGAAAGCAAAGCTGGTGTGAAGATGGCACTCTTTGCCCTGGACAAAATGCATATCACTGCTGTAACTATATCCATTACAGCAGGCTACAACCACCAACTGAAACACAGGATTTGGGGAGAAATGAGGCTTGGCACCACAAAACACAGTACTGAAAGCCAGGGGTGCTCCTGGTTTCATTGACAAGTTGGGCTGCCCTCACCCCTCCAAGTATGTCAGCCTCCAAATTCACTTACTGAGGTCAGTACTCATAACAGTGGCATTACAGACTTTTGATTCAGTCTTCCTTTCTAAGAAAGCTCCGCACTCCCTGGCCCAGTACGGCTATTACCTGCCAACCTAAAGGATGATAAATGTTATTTATATTGTGGTAATGGCTAACCACTCAGTGGAGACCCGGGACAGGCTGTGCTATGGACTTTTTCAAATACACACTGAATGAGGACTGCCCACAGATGGCTGAGTGTATGAAACTGCTGAGACATTTCAGGATAATGTTCTTGAATGCCTTGGACACGATGACCTCCAACAAATCTGCAGCGCTTGTGCTGACTGCAACAACACAGGTGCTGTCCTAAAGTAAAGACATTCATTAACACCACACTTACCAATTACTGTGGCATGTCCTTACAATAGCACAAAAAACCATTTACTTCAACGCACATAACTGCTTGATGGTAAGACCTTTAAATTCTTTGATTAATAACTTCAAAAAAAAAAATATCTATTCCAAACAAAACAGAAAAGAGAGGGAAATAAGAGGTACATTTCCTAATATTTAGCTACTACAGTTTTGTTGTCCAAGAAATAAAGTGAATCGACAAATAAGAATTACTTGAGGTATAGATGAGAAAAGTGATTCAGCAAGACTAAAATATGAAGATCCCGAACCTATAAAAAACCTGTAAGACCAATTTAACTCTGACTTGTGCATACTTGCAGGATTAGGCTTCAAATAATTGCAGGAAAATGTAAGAACTGAAAAACTAGGCCTTTAGCTTTTCACTGTGGTGAGCCCTGAGGGTGGATAGCTAACACTCCATGGGAAACAACCACCCAAGAAATACCCCTGCAAAGATGCAAATGAAATATATCTTCACATCGTTATTAATCACTAAGATACACTAAGAAAAATCATCCAGTGACTTTTTTCATATGCACCGAGGTAAAGAAAGCTAAAAGATGAAGTGATATATTTCAAAGGTTGTCTCAGAGAAGGTGCTGTGGAATGGGTGTCGGCCCCTCTTTCATTTCTTTTACAATTAATGTTCCAGTATTGAAGTTCTAAAAATATATCCAGAAACTAGCTGGCATTAGTGTCCATCAGCAGCCTTATTAAAAACCAAGTGCTAAAGATATACCTTACCTTTAAGAATACCCTTTTCACTTGAAAACAGCTCTAGATGAGGCTATCTCAGAGCTTCATAGCCAAAAGCCTGGAGATACCAGATCCCAGTGAACATATTTACTAAGCACAGATCAACCTGCTAGTTTTTTTTTTTTTATGTCTTTTCAATCAGAAGGGTGGTCAGTCCCAAACCAAATGGGAGGAAAAAAAACACACAGGAAGAGGCTGTGAATACTTTCTAGCTGTCTCATCTCTAGAAGTCTCCTAAGAGGACTGATGTCTCAACATCTGGGCATTCTCCTTCTTGTCAAACACTCACTGAGCAATGGGATTTGTCAACAATCTGCTGAGCATATACAGGTGACAAGTGTGGAGTTTGGAGAGCTCAACGGCATTTACAGATAGGTAGGATTTTGAGACATATGTGTTGAATCAGGGATGAGATTCAGAATCTGCAAAAATTATACAGAGTAGCTGTACAGTTTTACTTGAAGTTATTAAATCAGGCACCACAATATGCAAAAAGTAGCCCATGTGTGCTTTAGGAGGCCTGCTGACTGAAGTACAACTCTGCCTATCACTCAACTATATGGAAATAAAGCTTCACTTATGAACAGGTTATGGATTGCCTTAAGCACAAATTTCACAGACAATGGATTTATAGCTCTCTCCAGCACCTACACCTCACCTAATAGTACTCTATCCCCCGTAGATTTTCAGACTGTTGCTTCACCATGATCAACAGGTCTTCCTAAGTCTTTTGAAAAATCTTCTTGACAAAGAGATAAGTCTTGTTGGTACAACACAAAGATGCATAATGTCAAGAGATTTTTGCTTTACTGAAATAATCTCCAAATAATTTCTAAAAACAGCTGTATATTCAACAGTTTGCCTTTTAATTTTATTTATTTTTATTTTTTGTATAGATTTATCCACTTTCCTCCTGATAGGACACTGCTTAAGCCCCTCTGCCCCATTATCCAGAAAGTGCTAGCATGTGGCACCAAACTTTCAATAACATCAGAGGCTGTAGGATTTTTCCCTGGCAATTTAATTGTACAATGAAATCTTTGGTAAGCTACAGTCTGTATGAAAACTTATGTTTACTCTTTGGTATTTAAGAGTGACTGTTAGACTCTGAGGCTGTACATTCTTCCACTAAAAGTTATAACATCAGTGTCTAAATATTTTTGTTTCCTATGTCTGCTATAAGCAACACCTACAATTGCTATAACTGAAAATGACAAGATAAAAATAATTTTCACCAATTTGTTACGCCTTTTGCATATAGCACTAAAAGTAAAGTCTATTTCATTAACAGAGTTTTGCTTTTTTGTATTTACATATAACAAGAGAGAAATAAGCGTGCTAAAAAAAAAAAGTAAATGGTATTGTAAATATGAGAAAAATGGAAACAGAGTTCGTGGGTTGTACAGCACTGAAAGCCACTTAACACATTTGAAGAGGAAAAATTTTAACTTCCAAGTTGCCTCACTTTACTGCTTTTAAGTACGGCAGTATATAAGATGGCCGTCATGTATTTACATTCGATGTCCTTGCTCAATGGTCTCATTATAAGGTTATATCCCTGTTAGACGAGTTCTCAGTCTCTACTTCTCATGTTCACAACTTTTGAATTAAGTCATTAGAAAACTTTAAAATATGCTATCATTTTTTGAGAGTGGGGAGATGTCATCATGTATATATCACAAAGGAAAAAATACAAAAGCATAAAATGTCATGAATTTTTCTTCAAGCAGATAGTATTGCAGTAGCACTGAACAAGTTTATATTAATTACTTTCAGAAAGAAAAGGAGATGTCATATCTGAGATAGAGGATCCTACCAAACCCACTAAGAACAATCCGTAAATCTAACAATAGTGAGAATTTTTTACTTAAATCATTGTGACAGCTGTCAAGCTGGGGAAAACTTTTTGTTAATGCCAATACAATTGTTCATTTAAACAAGAGCCAGTAATTCAGTCACATTGGAACAGCTTATGTCCCCAGCTCTGCAGTATAATCTGCACACATGCATATATTACATCTATATAGTTGCTCTTTAATTTTTATCTTTGGGGCTACAAAGTCATTTGTCCAGAGCCTGAGCAGAGTTCTGCAGAAAGCAAGCCAGAAGGCAATTTGTGATGAAGTTGTATTGAGCCTCCTGTGCTTTCCCTTGCTGGGAGGGAGAGGTTTGCCACTCCAGGCTGACAGCTCCCTGCCTGGCAGGCTAACCGTATGGTTTGGTGAGTGATTATCCCTCACTCGCCCTTTTCTCCAGCACCCACAAAATAAGAGAGCACAACCATTGGTAGAGATGCCACATCACACTGTGTGTGGCGACAAACTGAAGTACCAAAAACGTTGACTGCATCCTCCACTGAGACCCTGTGTGACTGCAGCTTGACCCAGAGCTTACAAGGAAATCTCAGTACAGGGCTTGGTGCTTATCGCAGGCTTTTTGCAGCCAATAAAAATGCAGAGATATCATTATATAATTCCACTCAAGGCAGGTCCTATATCATCAAGGTGATTTTCTAACAGTGAAAACAACTCTGAACAAGAAATGGCATGCAGCCCCTACCTCCTTGTAGACATCGTCATTCCTGCTGAAGTCTCCTGCCCTCCTCGGAAGGACGTGGACATGGACATGCTGGAAATAAGAGAGCAAGTAACAGTGATTACCAAGATCATGCCTTTCTTTTCTGGATTGTCAGCATTTTTCTCCACACATACAAGTAACCATGCACCGACTTGGAAAGCGGAGGGCAATGTATTTTGTCACAAATACTGATGAAACATGGGGAAAAGGAACAAAAATAAGACAAAAGTCATTATGACATGTCATTTTGATGTTATATTATTACTATTTTTTTCTGTTAAGCGATTATGACAGTCTCTTCATGTCATTTAGGAAGGACAATTCAAGATTCTTATGCCTCAAAATCTACTAAGATTTTTTAAAAGAATGCCTGAGAAATCAAACACTCATCTATCTGCTTTTCCGCAGTGAGCTCAGCTACAAAACCGCAAACATTCTTTGATCACACGTATATATGCAAAATACACAGGATTTAGATAGCTTGCACCTGATTCTATTTGATGAGATGGAAGTCAGTTGAAATTCACGTGCCTTGCTAAAACATGCTTAAAACATGGCTCAAGTCTATAATGAAAATTAAAAATAAAAAAAAGATTTTCTTATGCTAATTGTAAGAAAATTTAAATACACCTACATCATGTTAGCTTTAATCCATAAAAACATTTGCTCAGAGAATAAAATGAAATCACGAGGATGTTTCAGTTAGTGAAATATTCTGAATTCCATAACTTTTTATTTTTTTGTTTTTTAATTTACCCTAGAGAAACCAGTTTTTCTTACTCTTATCATTATCCACAGCTTTCAGTGTTTTCAGCCTAGATACGAGGATGTTTCTTGAGGGTTAAAAACCATGGTTTTGAGTAATACATCAGTGATAGTGTTCTGATAGTGTATTATACTAATACATCATGGGACCGATAGTGTTCTTGTGATGTATTAGTGCAATGTATCATCTGAACATCACTGCTCTCATGATGTATTGCTCAAAATCACAAAGCAAGTTTAAAGATGGTCTTCAGTAGTCCTAGGCCTGGAACGTTGCTTATGGACAAAGACAGACTTCCAAGAAAAATATGAGTGAACATGAAAGTTTGTACCAATACTGCAAAATTTCATGAGTGTGTCCCATCTGTGATTCTTCTTAGATTTAAAGTTTATTCATAAAACTATAGAATAATCTGTCAGTTTCTTTCTCTTCTGGTACAAGGAGTGATACCTTTGCTGCAAATATCAATTTTCAGGAATTTCTCTTGATTATATATATATATATAATATATATATGATATACATGAAGCCTAATAACATCTGTCAACAACCATATCTCCCCCAGATTCCACTCATTTTAAGAGCAATTTTCACCTTTGTGGCAAAATGTTCCAGGATGCACACAGAAAAAGATCTGTATGCCCCGGACAATTTGGAATATCAGTGAGCACACAAGATGTAGTCCAAAGCTCAGTGCAGAGATACTGCACTGCAGATGCACAGACCAGCACAGCAGGTAACGAATGAGCCTAATGTGAGCTTCTGCCCAAAATGGATTCACGTGTTCAGCATAGAAAAAGAAGTATTTATGACAGCATATGGACCACTTGGCATCAGTAGAGACATTCTCAGGGGTTAGTCACCTTTACTATGTGCATTACATTCTTATACAACACCAGGCCGTGTAGTAAAATCTGCCACTTCTATCAGAAAACAAATGGGCACTTCCATATCTGAGGTAACTACAATCAATTAAAGAGAGAACAAAGAGAGAACTTTTTTTTTTCCAGACATTCCAATTATTTATTTTTTTTTAATTCTGTGCATGGGACAGACATAGAAATCTGAATTCTTCCTGCTGCTTGCATAATAGAAAGAAACAGGATCAGCAATTATGGCTCAGGTGGATTCCCTGTCTTCAGCTTTTCCAAGAAAGCAGAGGAAAAAACAAGCACAGAGCAGTGGTTACCCTGTGGGAGTGAAACCAAAGAAGGGGATTTCACATCTTCCATCTGCCTTTCAGCTTATGGTCTTCCCAGTTTGGGGTGCTGGTATTTTGATTCATTAAGAGTTCTTTAATTTATCATTTTTGCTCTTTATTGTTACTTGTTATTGCTAAAGCCAATCCAAGACACTTAAGCTCCAGCTTAATTGCCAACCTGTGAATTGGTTCAGTGGGAGTATTTGCATCATAGGTATAATGTATACATCTCCGTGTTTTGTGTCCACTGCTGGATGCAGGAAGATCTCCCCACCCGGGAGCAGAGGATGTTACTTCAAGTTACTTCAAGTTACAAGCTGTTTCCTTTTATTTTCTTTTCCAGACAAAAAAAAAAAAAAAAAAAAAAAAAAAAAAAAAATCATGGAATGTCCAAAAAGCCATTTGCAGTTGACTGAAATGTGTCAGTAAATACAAACAAAACATTTGGCTGCATTTTTTTTTCTTTTTTAAACCAAACAAACAGATTTACGCAAATCTTCTCTCAAAACATTGTTTGGAAAGGAGAAATCCAAATATTGTGTATACAACATGTCAAAATAAAGTGTTTCAACTCTTCCCAGTTATTGTGGGCACCCTCACATCTGGGTGTGTAGCAGAAAGCACTGCTGAATTCCAGGCAGACTGTATTCAATCACTGCTGATTATATTTCATTTTTCTCCTAAAAATTACTTTCCCCTCGTTTTGCATTATTTTGATTAATAAGCAAGAAAAGCAACATACAACAACCGAGACATTTACATTAATGGACCAATCAATATTATCCGCATCAGGGTATAAAAAATGCAGACACACGCTTGCATTGCCTAGTGTGTTAGCTACCATTCCTTCTTCTTGTCAGACACTGATGGAGAAAGCTGCATGTGATCACAGGCATGCTGGGTCCGACACCATAGGGACATGGCAATATGTACCCAGCCTGAGGGACATCATGTGGTCAAAGATGCTTGAGCCCCACCAGTTGCTTCTGATATCTGAAAGGAGGATGTAGAAACTGCAATGAAAAATGTTTACCTAGCCACAAAAAAGCAGGACTGAATATTATAGGACCTTCAAAATCAAAATTTTTAGACTGACAGTTTCCTAGGGTCACGACTTACAGCTTCCTCTCTTTTCAGAGCAGCTACCATGTTACAAGTGAAATCTCAGATTGAGAAAATTCTAAAGGTGAGATTTACCAACTGACACAAAAGCACCCTTAAGAGAAGTATTTTTGAGATCTTTAAACCCAAAATGGACAGAGAATTAGAAAAGTACTGCAAGGAGCAAAATCTGCACTGCCAAGAGGGGTTTGTGAGCCAGAGTCAGGACGAGCCACCTCTGACCTCCCCTTGCAGCTAGGGGACCCTCTGCTCGAGCCCCATGATGTTCCCAGTGTGACTGTGGGAGCCTGGTGCCCGCTCATCCCATCGCTGCTGAAATCTGGCAGCAGCACAAGCATTCATGGGATTGTGCATCTAAAAACAACTTCCAATGAGCCAGGATTGCAAAATGCTCACAAAAATCTTGGCCAAAAAACCTGCAGTCTGTTTTGTTGGGGGGAAAAAAGAACACATTCAGGTCAGGTGAGTTTTGCTTCAGCACTCAAGGCCATGCAGAAAGCAATGTTCCTAGTTATGGCTGTTTTTATATACTGAATTATGGTCGAATAGCTGATGTGTCACCACCACGCTGGATGTAAAGTGAAAATAGCAGGCAAAAACAGACACTGAAAGAGATTTCCTGGGTAGACCAGAATAGTGAAGATCAGATGACCCTGCCACACAGCACTGGGGAGGACACGGACGTTGCCTGTAATAATTCATGAACATTATGTTGTGTTCACTCAGTTGCTGGGCTGGTTAGCAGAGCAACAAAGCTCTGCTTCCAACAGAAATGGAGATAATAGCCTGTACAAGAGCTCCTCGGCACTCACCCGGGGTTTATTAGCAGTACACTTTGCTATAGGATGAATACATAAAAACTGGCAATGGGTCTCGTGCTCCTGAGGACTGCCAAAAAGGTGGTAGAGGAAGGGCTGATCCCCCCACACCTGCAAGGGCAGTACGTGCCTGAGCTGTGCCTCCACACTGCAAAAACAGATGCCTTTTATCTGTCTAATCCTTTCCCTTGTTACATTCCTTGTTAATACAGGGACAAGGCTTTCGCATGTGGGTTCCCACAGTCTTGTGGTGCAGCAAGATCAAGTAAGGGAGTGATGTGGGGCACAGAGGGAGATCAGGGTGAGGAAGAACAAGCCCCAGTGCCCCTGCCACTGCGGCTGTCAGGCAGGAGGAAGGACGGGAAGGACAGTGGGGGCTACAAACTGCAAGACATGCTGGCCAGGAGACCCCTGTCAGCTAGTTCGCTGAGAAAAAGGATGAAGGTTTGCAGATAACACCTTTCCAGCTGCTGAAAGTCTCCTGTCCATTACAGCCACATGGGCTTCATACAGGAGCCTGTGATAATGCTTCTTCTAAAGTACCAGATTAACTGTAAAAATTCCAGACTAATAACCATTCTCCAAGTAAGACTGTCAGCGGGTGATAAAGAAAATCAACCGTAATACTGAGATAGCCACATGAAAAATAGGGCAATTTTGTCCTCTCTGTAAACTGGGCTTCCATGGAGCCCTTGTTTGCTATTCTTGATTAACTGCTCAATTATCCCTGTTACAAAATTATTCCGCAGAAAGCCCTGCCTGTATATCCATAGCTCATTAACAGAAAGCACTCCCTCTGCTGTCCCCGAAAATATATCGCATTACCCAGATGCTAACAGAGTTGGTACAATTGTTCTTTCTAGGCATTGCAAGCCAATTTCTAGGGCCCTTGAGTTGCAGGCTCTGGCAAAGATATTCTCATGGGAAAGAAATTTCTGTTCAGTGAGTATTTATGAATTCTTGACATTTTTCCTAGTCCTGAATTAGGTTTGGACAGAGAAACACATTAAAATAAATAAATAAATAAAAAGTCCTATCCAGGATTTTAAAAACAGTAGTTTGAGTCAATTAAAATATTAATTTTTACCATCTTTCAAAATTATTGCTAGTATTATTTTTTTCTACTTATCCAGCCATTATAAATTACACAAAATAAGACCACTTTGAAAACCCCAAATTTTATAAAAATTAAAACAAGACAGGAAACTACTTGAAACACTCCCTTTCCTAGAAGAATGCCCAGTTCCTAGGAATGAGCATTTTCCTTTCCAGCATCATGAAAACCTCATGGACTCATTTGCACACAGGATGCAGACACTTGGTGTCTTTTCCCCAGATGGCAGCTAAAGCATTTTGGTGGTAAGGATTGCTCCAAACCCAAGAAGACTGCACTGACTCGTGTGCTCTCATGGCACTTTTCCTTTGGCCCTAGTTAATTAAAGCAGAGAAATAAATCCTGCTTGACTACCAGCACGCGAAATATATGAATATTATACAGATGGAAAGGGGTGATACAGACAGGCGGACCTGAGAGCAGCACATGCAGGGGGACAGAGGGACGCTTTGTGAGGGAAGGACAGAGAAATCCACGTCTCTCAGAAAGCCCAGGTTGACGTTGGAGAAAATGGTCAAGATGCAGGTGGGAATGGACTAGAGGAGTCATCAAAGACAGGAAGGGCGCGAGTTACCAGTGGAATGGAGATGGTAGTGGGAGTTTTGTGAATCAAAAGCATCGTGTGGAGAGTGCAGAGAGAAAACAGTAGAAAGAGGGGAACAGTCCTGGGTGATGCCATCCAGGCTGACCTGATGTTACTAAGTGAGGAGCCTTTCAGGAGCTACGTGTATACCCCTGCATGGCACTGCACTGTACACAGACCCTGGTAGGGAATAAAGGAATTATGCCATGGATTTGCCTCTGGAAGAATGTCAAGATACTTGCTCTGCACAGAGAACACATACTTGGGAAAGCAACAAAATGGAGAGAATTTGTGAATACATCAGAAACCAAAACAAGTGAGGGACTTGCAGCAGAGTACATCTTCAAACACGTAGACTGAGAAATGTGCAGATTCAGCATCCTCAATAAATAATGCATCTGTCAACTACTATAAAGTTTTGAAGAAATGAGCTGTGAATGAGCTGGAAGAGAGACCTAGACCTAATGGAAACACGCAGAATGATTTTTAAAGCCACTTTAGATCTGAGGTTATAACTTCACCAGCTGAAGGCAACTTTAGCATTTACATGAGAACTGCCAACCTCTCCCTCCAGCCCCAAGCCCAAGAAAATTGGCACAATAATGAGGATAATTAGCCCTTTCATTGGAAGTGGTGATCCAAATGTGATTTAGATGACATCTCCTATAAGATCTCCTGAAAGGCAGTAAATAATGAAATGGAAATAAGTATGGGATGATGCTTCTGGACTGGTATTTCCTGGCAGCTGCTGCAGAAAACATCACTTCCATTTTCCGGATGGGAAAGCTGAGGCACGTACCAGTGAAGGTGCCACAGGCTTAGGGACAGCTGATGAGCACCTGCCTCACAGTCCTACTCCTTCATCTTCCTTTGGGGTCACTTTGCCCAGGTGTTTTTTCTGTAAATTTGGTGTTGTTGAGATGCAAATGAAACAGGAATTGCATTTCCCCTCACCTCTGATATTTAGTTAAGTCTTGATAAATGTATATTGTTTTAACACTTGTGATACATATAATTAGGGTTTTTTATGTTTCAATAAAATGGTCTATAATAAACATTTACTGCTCTGTGAATAAACATTTAAATGAAGCTCCTAATGGGGGTTACATGTTTCGAAGCAGTTCATGGCTTTGCCGAAGTCTCTCCCTATACTTAATGAGAGTCATTTCCATAATCTGTGCATTATTGCTTAAGCCTCCCTTTAGGAATATTTTACAAAGTAAAATTCTGTGAAATATTATCATCCAAAAGAGAAAATGTTAAGAGGATTATCAAATTGTCCCATTAAAGGGACAGCACAAGCTTTCATTTTCCCCCTGAGATGCTAACATTGTAATCACGTAGAACGTACTTACTAATTATCACACCGGTCCACTGCATTATTACCGTGTTTTTTCCTTGGAGACCCAGTCTGAATGAAAAGGATGGGATACCCCTGAAAGGTCTGATATGAAGGGTAATATAATGCTATAATGCTAATTTTTCTCGAATTAATAATAGTGAGGCTCAGAACGCCCCAGCCAGATCTTGTAGATGTCAAGAAAGGTCCAGCCCCTCAGAGGGGGCAGAGTACTGCACACAGCTGTGCATACAGCTCTGTACAGTTTGCCCAAAAATGTCAGTCCTACAGCCACATGATTAACACCCAGGGTCTCTTCCCAGTTTTGCGGAAACTTCCATCTATTTTCTCACTGACTCCAGTAACTGCAGGACTCAGTGCCCCAGGTGAGATATAAACTACACTGAGGTCTAGGGAAATATTATTGTTGGAATACAGAGGGTTTTCAATTCTCCAGAGTATCTGCAATGATACAAACACCTGTAAGATATTTCTTCCATGCGTCTGAGTACATTTGAGGAGACCATAAAACTGAAATATATCTTCTCTCCACTAGCAGGGAATAAGAGCATTACGGCAGTAATGGCCCGCTCCCCCATGAACGCAGGGGGTAGGGGAGATGGAGGAAAATGAGAGCAGATAAATCAGGAATGGATGTGGCAGGGGAAAGCAGGCGAAGGCAAGCCTTCCGTATCAGTTACTCTTATTTTGAGTGGGAATTCATTATCTCTAATTTGTGTGGTTATTGCCTTTTTAGACAACTGTTGCAACCACCTTCTGAGACAAGGTTCCCGCAGAATTAACATACTGTCCCTGTCTCCTCTTCCATTAGCTAAAGATGGAAGAGTGGTGCTACTGCAAGGAGAAAGAGAAGGTTTCCAATGACAGTAATGAGACCGAGCCCCACAATATTCTTCAGGGGACAAAATGCATTCAGGCCATGGTGCTTTCCATCGCAGTATCTATCAGTGCTCGGGGAGATTTCCAAAGCTCTGTGTCACTACTGAGGCATTTTATATCCTTAAGGATACATTTCCCAAGAGTTAGTATATATCTCCGTGCCTGGATATAGCACTCACTAGACTGTATTTAGTTATTTATAATATTAAAATTATACATAGCAGCTATGTGTTCCAAAACATGGGCTGTTTTCCTATTTTATTGCCGAATGTGCACATTCATCTCTAAGGTTTAGCTGCTTCAGTTAAACCTTTTAAATGTAAATTATTTTATGTTATAAAAAGCTGATTGTGGGAGTTTTAGTATTTCAAAGATGGTAATTTATGTGACTGGAACAAAATAAAACATTCAACAGAAACAGAATTTTACTTGATCAGAAACACTTTTATGTTTCAGTATAGCTTTCTTTTCATATTTTCCTCCTGCAGCAGTGGCCTCTGTCTTTCAATTAGCTTAAAACAGAAGATCTTAGATAAGCCCATAATTTAATGCTATTTGCATATGTGTCATCCCAAACTTCGTCACCCCACATTTAATGTATTTTTAAGTTGTTGTGAACCAAAGCCTGAAATCTTTAATGCAGATTCTCAGCTGTTCACCCCTCAACAGTCCACCTACCAAAGTCTCTGGGAAGACGGGAAGCAGGACCAGTCTCCAAATGACCCACAAAGCAAGTCTCACCCCTTGCTACTTCCTCTCAGCACTGTTAAATTTGGGATATAAAATGGTTTTGCGGAAGTAAATGGCCTTCTTCAAATATTAGACTTCACAGGTCACCTACTCCATCACCCAAAGGCGATTGAAATCCCTGTAACGACTCCTCGGTCTCAGAAGCTATTGGATCAACCCTTGCAGAGTAACACAGCATCAGCATCAATGCAAGTCACCTTTAAATATTTTGACAACAACCTATGCAAACTAGCATACAGTGCAAAAGTATTTTCATTCTTGATTTCCCAGGCAACTAGGTCATTTCTTGCCACCTTTTTAAATATGCAGCCCTGCTCCATTTCTCCTTCTTTCTGCTCAAGCCATTGACGACACTGCTATTTAGCTTAAGGCTAAGTCCTTTATCATTTGAAGAAATCTGGCAAACAGACATGCTAGAAATGGCAAAGGACATACAATGCTATGTTAGCAAGCCTCAGAATGAAATAAAGTACATTCTACTGTTTTTCAAAATAATACAATGCGTATTATTTTGAAATTAGATTAGAAAAGGCGTCAAGGTGTTAGTGCCCGTCTCAGACTTTTTTTTTTTCAAATTTAAAATACTTCTTCTGTAAGCCTCTGCATGGCATGCAGCATCTGCACATCTCCCTCTTAACTCTAGTGAATGGCAACAAGGGCAACACTGATAAACACACAGAAATGCATCTTCCATTGACTGCTTGCTAAAACAAGAACTGAAGCATTTTAACTTACCAATTTAATTACAGAAATGTATATTGATTCAATCTTTCTTCACGTTCAGGAGCTGGCTAGAGAGAATGGTGAGCTGTTCTGCTTAATACACTTTCACCTTGATAAGCATGAATAACCCTGTTTGGAAAAGGAGTTCTTTCAAAACTGTTTAAATCCACAAATTCCTTTCAAGCAGGGAACTTTGGTGGATTTATAATACATACTGGCAGTTGCCAGGAACCCAGCTGAAACCACCAGACTTGCTGTCCTGGAGACCTTTCAACAGACAGTTTGTCCAAATGGACTTTGACTGTGTCTATCAGGGCCATATGGGCAGAAGGGTAGCAGAGGTGAACAGTTTGTGATTACGTCCCTAAGTCATTTAACCTTCAGAATTACAATTCTGCACACTGTACCACCCAACAGGAGGCTGTACAAGCAGGTGAAAAGATAGATGTCTATTCTTAATGACTGTTTAGGAGACTGCTGAGCTCTGGTCTGTGCCCATGTTGGTTCAGTTCATTAATGTAATTAACCAACAATCAATCTTTTTAAATTAGTTACACAAAAACAGTTACTGCCAGATCAACTGACATGAAAGTTAGGTCACGCTCCATTTCTGCACGATTTAACATCCACACTGGAACAGAATACAGGGAATGGAAGCATCAGAAACTGGAGCCAAATTCATTTGAAGCCCTACAACTTAATTAAAGTGTGCAAAATCTGTGCAGCTGGCTTGGTCTTATTTGCATGGCCTTTCGTGTTTGCAGCTGAACACCTTGGCAATAGAAAAAGTGCTCAGAAAACAAAAGAAAGAAAAAAAAAAGGTGTGCTTGCAGGACACAGTAGTGAAGGAATGTAAATAATTTTAAACAATGTAACTTTATGCGGGGCTTGAAATTGGACTTTAACAACAGCTTTCACAGTTCACCGGTGGCTCTAGTCAGAAACAAAAAGAATTTAGATGGCATATGAAAGCAGGAGGAGCCGAAGCTGCTGTTGGTACCTGTTCCCTTTCTCTGGGCTAAGAAAAGACCAGTACAGCAACCTCAGTTTTCACCGACCACAGAGGTTACCTGCAAAGGGTTAAAGCAGCTTCATCACCAGCCTCCACAGGCTGACCTGCTGTCCCAGGATCAGAGCTGAAAGCAGCTCTTAACAGGCTCACTCCCCCCTTCCCCTTCCTCTGGGGACTGGGAAAAGGATTTGGTTGGCCTAAACCTGCTGCAACGTGTCCTCCAGAAGTGCTGTCCGAGGGCTTGCTAAGGTGACTGAATCCTGCCCCTGCTGCTTTCCAGCCCAGCTCTGGAGAGATGGGGCACAAACAGCAGCCCTGCCGCCTGGTTTGGGCCACCCAGACCTCACGTTGCTATGCCCCGAGTGAGCTGGTCTGAGAGCTGGCCCCAGGGGAGGAGGCTCGGTGACCTTAGGGTTGTTGCTTGAGCCTCTCTGTGAGCCTGAGCACGGCTGCAAGCAGAAGCCCGTGCCCCTGCGCTGCCAGCAGGTGAACGTGCGGCTCTGCCTGGAGGGTGCGGAGCATCTGCAAGCTCGGTGTGGGCGCACTGTCAGCCTGGTTTGAGACTAATAGACAATTTCCTTCTCAACCCTCTGAGTCGAACCTGAATTAAACTGCTTTCAATTCCCCCAAAAGGACAGGTTTGCAACTTCGCCTTGTGCTTGTCCATTAAGGCAGCATCTGGCTTCTTTTAATCCCTTGCACTGACTGAGCTCTCCAATTGCTTCCACTGGGCCTAATGTAGGCAGTGTTGCTGAATGACTGCCATGAAAGTGGTTTCGTTCTCCTCAAACCGCCACAAAAGGGATGGGCAAAGGCTTCCCTGTGGTGCTATGCTGCAGGGCAGTAGGGCAACGGCCAGGCTGTGAGTCTGCAGGTGGCTGAGCACATCCCATAAAGTGCTGAGCCCCTTCCCTCCTGGTCACCAGAACTGGCATGGTGCAGGATCAGACCCTCAAGCCAGAGCTACAAATTCCCCTTAGGGAAGGGTAATTGAAACGTTTACCTGGGTTTTCACTTTGCCGAAGCCAGGCTAATCAGGCTGAGTTTCGACAGGGTGCAACAGAAAGGAGGAGTGGGAAATGAGGCAGATGGGGAAAGAGATGGAGGATGCCTGCTTAAGCTTCTTTTTGTAAACTGTGTGACTGGAGGAGAAAAAAAAAAAAAAAAGCCTTTTCCAAAAGACCGAGGAGGAATGTGCAACCTGTCTCTTAATGCTCCCCACCCTCTGCAGCGCTGCTGCCAGAAAACCACCAGAGCAGGTGCCTCTGGAAACGAGACTGAAGGAGACGTAAGTGAATTTAAAACTAATAATAGCAAGGAACTTTAATGAAACTCTCCCTGACTGACTAGTTAAAGCAGCCTTTCTTATATAGGATTTTTTTGAGCTTTCATAACTTTGCACTCAAAAAGCATCCTAAAAAGTTACAGGCAGCAGATTATCACTCTGTGCCTCTCTCTGAACACACGTGTGTCTCTCCTGCAGCATACATGTAACAGAAAAATGCAAGGAGCCCATCTTGGGAAATTGCTTATTCATTGCCACAGTGATCTGCCTATTTTCCTGCTATCTGCAATTCTGTGTCACTGCTGTATGATATACATGCTGCTAATTGCCAATGGGCTGCTTCATTAGCTGGAGGACTGAGTTACGGGAGCTGGAAGAGCAGAGCCCAGGGGAAGCTTTCAGACTGGTTTGGATCTGCCTCACTCCATGAGCTAAGCAGGGAGCCTGAGCCGTTCATGGGTTTAGTATCCAACACTGCTGCCAGAGTCAAGAGCAGGCTGCAATGCACAAGGAATACAAAACAGAGACCTAGAGGGCAGGCAAAACTTTCATAAATTCAGCTCATCTACCAACATCGAAGGAATTACTAATCAGAGAAAGAAAGCAACGGAAGTGTTAACATTAATTCTACTTTGCTACAAGCCACGTGGCTAACACCCTGACACCTTGCCATTTACTGAGGGAGAGCTATTTATTTATGTAACCTATAGCTCACATTTAAATAATTAGTCTGCCTGATAAATTTTAGAACTTGCAGTCTGTGTGCCATGTTTGCGTAAGCACAGCATATTTAATGCAGGTAGAATTGCTTAACATCTCCAGCATCGTATTAAAGAGTTTCAAGTAATTAGCAGAGTTAGCCACTCCAACTTTAGGCCAGTTACACATTTAAAAAAAATGTGTTAGTTGTACATAATGAAATGCGTGCTCCAGAAATGTTGCCTGCACTCCTAACAAGGGATGTTCAGAGAGAGACACATGCTGTATGGGAATGAGCAAATCAAGTCAGATAAAAGAGGACTTGGTCCAAACTTTCCCCTTTCCATGATTTCCAAGAATCTGAGCCCTCCTCAGATCAGTCTGTCATCTTTGGTTTGCTTTCAGCCCACCAGGCATAAAGGATTGAATTTAAGAAGGGGTTAACTACTCGTGACTCTCTTTAGAGTCAGAAACCCAGTGCTTCCTTGTAGCCAGATGCCAGAATAACACCTGCAAGACTGTGGATCAGAGCTGAGCAGCTTTTACACCACAATGTTTGTGCTTTAGGCCATGTTTCTAGAAAGTAGAGTAACACTCCTGGGATGCTGTTCTGGATGCAGAAGTTCTGACTCGTCTGTAAGCAGGAGCTGCATAGGGATACAACAAATGAGCTCCTCAGAAGTGGTCCTCACTTCCAGGAGAAGCATCTGGGATGTGCTTGATCTTTTTTGCTATTATTTTGACATAGTCAAGTGAGCTGAAACCCACTTCTGTGAATCAGATCATGGAAGTCTCCTGGCATCTCAGCAGAATCAGAATGCAATAAATACAACACCTTGTAGTTTAGGCTGTAAACATAAAATAAACCTGAATTTTAGCTTAAAATTTGAATCAGCGGAGGAACCTGAGGTGAAAGCCATGATCATAGAAAGTGGAGGCTGCTGACATTCTTACTACATAAGGATTTGCAGTGATGTGAACCAAACTAGCTTGTATCTTGGATCCTTTGGGTGTGCACAGTGACAATTAGAAAGCAAGAAGATATTCTGAAAACCCAAGTAAAAATTAAGATATTAGAAATGCTTACTTAAGAGCTTTACTTTAGCCACTTAATTTGAAAAAAAAATAATAAAATAAGTTTTAGCCACCTTATCTGAAAAGAAGTTCAAAATAAGATTGTTTACTTACTTGTTTGGTAACTGTTGCTCAGGCCAGATCTATAAATACCTAGATTTAAAGCCAAATTTCTGAAGTCATTCTGCAACCAGCAGCAACTGTGACATTGACACTTCTTGTCAGATTTTCAAAGCACTTCAACATTTAGTACACTTTAGAAAATTTAGCCACCTACATTATTGCCAATCAGTTTTGAAAACTATGTTTCATCTGTGTTAAGCTCTCATGAAAACTTCAACCAACATGTCTTTTCCAAATAATGCTTAGGCACTTCAGAAGCTATTCTAAGTTTAATTATTTTGTAGACATGTCAAGGTCCTTTGCACCGGGAATGATTTTCTTCAATCCATACAAAACTGAGATCAATCCTACCATGCCTGTTTATCACAAAATCTTGTATCATCACATGGCATTCATCCTAGAAAAGCAAAACAAAGCCAAACTTAAGCTTAAAAATAGCACTATGCAGACTTCTACTTTGGTAACTTAGCTGCTAGGCATGTTTACCTCCATTTTTTACCAAACTCAGTAAAGCAAATAAACACCCTCTTGTTACTGCAAGAGAGAAGAAGAGACCAATATATATCTAAAGAATCTTGATATCTCTTGTCAAATAAGTTCTTACCAGGTGAGGTTTAATGATAGGAATGTATTCTCCAAGGAGAACTGCCATAGCAACCATGTCTATTGGCAGGAGGTGTCGGGGGGGAGCACCGCATGATACTGTAAGGGACATAAAAGACATACTGGTACAAGAAGAACATATGTAGAAGAAGAAAGGGATGAAATATTCCATATTCTCATGCATGAGAAAGGAAGCAGCTCATATTCAGAAGTCCATGGAAAGAAGATGCCTGTTCTTTGTGTGAAACAGCACACAAACCTGCAATAAAGAGCCACTCTTGCTCCACAAAGAAAACACACTGCAGCAAACCAAGTCACGCCCAAATCCTCAGCCAACAGGCATTTTACGAGGAGAGTTTTTTTCACAAATTTTCTCAACAACTTGAAAATATTTTAAAGAAATTTTCGCCCTTCTGACACTTCTGTGGAGAAGCAAACTCTCCATTTCCTACTTCTCCAAGCACAAAACCTGACCTCTGCTCTCTCCACAAAAGAGAAGAGGTAGAGAGGTACACTGGGGAGACAAATCTCTAATTTGCTTCTTTAGAGAGGTTGTTCACCCAGAGAAACAAGCACTCTCCTGCTGAGGAAGGAAGACATTAGGATTAAGTTGATGTTGGTACTGCAGCAGGGTGAGTTTAGGCTGAAACCATCCAACCAGTGGCAGTGCAACTATGTGATGTCTGTCCATATGGTGCGTTTCAATGTCATGAATGATTCCTCATGTTGAATCAAAGCCAGAATGAATATAACGGAGTAGATTGGGAAATCATCCTTTGTAATCTTCAGCTCACAAAAAAGAGGCACCCAAAGGGATATTCCAAAGCAGCTTCTGAAGCGGTGCGTGACCAAACCTGTGAATTTCTGAAATGCTAATCAGGTCCAAATTAGCTGATCAGGGAAATGGCAAGTTAGATTAGGACAGGAGGCCAGCAGCAGATTACAGTCTGAACAGGTTTAAAAAGATTTATTAAGATCTGCTTAGGGTGCAGCTTTAACGAAGAGATCTTGCATTGTTTCGGGGTTTGAGATTTCTGTTTGTTTGCATTTTTGTATTTTACAGTTTTCTGCCTTTCCAGTTCTGACAATGAATTTTCTATAAGGATGTTGGGGAAATAGAGAAGACTTTCAGCATTCACAATCAGGAGAAGTAGAAGATCGTGGCAATGGAAAGGCTGTTTAGTCCCAGAGTTGTTACATTATTTCAGAATCTTTTCATTTATGAATACAAATCTCTATAAATTCCCTTTGCTCTTGGATTTACTTCTTTGGGCAGTCATTTCAGTAAACAACTAAGTCTGCACAAGCCACTGTTGCTTATTTGTCTATGCTCATTCTGCTACCTCACTTTGTCAGAAAATCAGTCAAAGAAATCAATTCATTCCACGTGTTCAGGCAGTTAAAAGCAGCTGCCCAAATTACATAATCCACGCATGATTCCACATCTCCTTCAAAAGTATGGATTCTCAGAATTGACGAGCAGGGTAATAGCTTTCATACAGTGTCCAACAATATATCAAGTTTTCTTAGATTCCTATCCTACTCCTGTTGCTTTAAAAACAAACAAACCAACAACACTTTAATTTATAAGAGTGACTCTTCAAAGCCATTCAAAAGTAATATTTCTTACCAGGTGTTTTATATTACTTTTTTTTTTTTTTTTTTTTTCCAGTGCCAGTTACTTCATAAAACTTCTTCTGCAGAAAAAGATGCAATGCCTGGATGAAGCAAATCTGACTTTAGGAGGCTATGCAAGCCAGAGGGACTGCTTGCATACCCTTGTCCCTTTGGGTCCCTTTCAGAGTGGAACTGCAAAGATTTCAAAGCAGATTTATTTATTTTTTATTACCATCCTGACCAGAGAACATGCTTTGGCCAAGGTCAGAAAACATAGCTTGTAGTGACAGTGATTAAAACCAGCAAAATAGGCCACAGGCTCACCCAGACAATGGAAGACTATCATCTGACTATTTTAAGTTAATGTAAACCTTTCAAAGCACTTTTTTTCAGTGCCTACTTTCACTTTAGACTGCTAAACCTACACGTGTTTTCAGCACAAGGGTTGGGAAGGATTCATTTGTCATGGAACTGCTCATTGGGGTCAACAGGACATTGTAACACAGAGATCTAAACACAAACTTCAGCCCGGTCCTGGTAGGAAAACAAAACAGAAGAACCAAATTATCCAGAGTAAAACTACAGGATTCGGTGATTAAACTGGGCTTGCGCAAACAAGGCACCTGCATCTAAATTTAGCTACCTAAATGATTGATTTGATCTTCAGTGGTGATGAATTCCTGCAGCTCCTGTCGACTTCAGGTGCCCAAATTTGAAACATTTGGCCTTTAGTCTCCAAACTCAGGCTAATTGAAGGATTTCACATTTCAAAGCTAAGGGGTTATCCAATTCAAAGTGCCATAAAACCGCAGTTCCTAGGGATGAGAGATATGACACACGAGTAACTCAAAAGGCAGAGCAGGAGAAGAAAGATGATTATCCCCCAAAGTGGACACACTTGAAAGACAGGCTAATGAGTTCTTAAATGGCATAATTCAATCCCAAGATTTCTCTAATACAATGCTCAAGTTTTCTCTTCCTCAGTCATTACAGAGTGCACTAGGAAATTTTAACTGTACTCCTGCTGGCCTTTGAAATACAGAAAAAAACGCATGCATCGATAGATTAAATTAACCAACAACAGTCTCTTATCACAGCTAAGCAGGGAAATAAACCAGAGGAATCTTGCCCTCCCAAAGAGCACAATATTTTCACAGGTACCCAAGGTCCATCAATCTCTTGAAAAGAGCCTGTGGATGCAACAGGCTCAGAGACACCTTGCAGAGAGCCCTCTGGAGAAGGGATACTGGTGCTGATGGTCCTACAGAGTATTAAGTCCACAAGGTGCTTATGCAAGTGATGAACAACTTTTCAAGAAAGCCTTGTAAGCCATTTAGCACCCAGTTCAACAGCTATAGCACAGGTTGTGGGTTTTTTTGTAACAGGGCTCTTCCTAGGAGCCTCTGCCTACCAGAAGCCCCAGAGGCTTTTGCACCAGCTTTACCTTGGAGGATGAAAGTTTCATTGGTCTATTTGATGACAAGCAATACAGTATAGACACTTAATTACAGATTAAAATATATAGTCAAAAGCAAGAATAGTGGAAAAAAAATCTTTTAAGAGAAGTGGTAATACACAAAGCTCAAGAGAGAATTCTAGGAGCAGACTGAGGTTAAGTGAGGCTTCCTGATATGTGGTCCCTGCTCTATCTCATTGAGATTTTGAGAATGCAGAGTAAATTACGTATAAAACTGTTAGAAAAAAATGATTAAGAACAAACCCATGGATAAGGTAATCAAACACCACCTTATAAGGTAATCAAACACCACCTTACAGAACTGCGCCTACCCTTTTTTCTGCCACAGTTCTGTACTACTAGGAAAGTCACCTCAGCCAGAACATCTCACAGGACATTAATAACCTTGCTTTCAGGGCAGGGTTTGGATGGCATCTAAGCACTGAAATTGCACACTGAATGATGCAGATAAAAATAAACACTTGATCTGTCCACCCTGTGCACAGAATAAAGTAGCAGCTTGTGTTCAAGTCTTTAAGATTGTATCACATCTACATCAAAGCTATATAGGCAGTCTTAATTCTACTTTTTCCTAATCCTTCAGAGTTTAATTTTATATCCTAAACTTTCCTTAAACATAGAACTTTTTGTGCATCAGTAATAGTTTACCCATCTCTGGCAAGAATGATAGCACAGTAAATTATAATGAAATGTTCCCATGAATTATAACACAGCATTCAATTTAATTGCTATATTCATTAAATAAGAACATTGGAAAATTTTGTAAAATTAGAAATTTTAAGGTGCTATCAAGTAAGATTAAACTAATGAGATAAGATTTAACTGAATACGTAACTTGTACAAATAAGATTTTATGCTGTGCTAGATTTTAGCTCAATTTTAATTTGATTTAGGACATCAACATCAAACTCTGAGCTTTCAGATTTGTTTCAGTTAATTTCATGCTAGCTTTAAGAAGCTAAGTCTACTAATGATTGCATTGATAGCAATTGCATTGATTTCTTTTCTTATTACAGGTGAAGTTCTGAGCAACATGACTGCCATTACAATATCACAGAGAAAATAAAAGAGGTGGGCAGGATTTGTTTAGGGGCGGAGGAGATGTTTGTTCATACAGATGGCCCTGGAGAGAAATATGTAGAGAGAGTAAGATCAACTTTGTTCAACACTGGAGATGTTTTTGAGGCATGTAATTGCAATTCTTACCTAAGCACAAAGCTGCTTAGAATAGAATGGAGGCTCCTACAGCAACAGGAAGAGTCTGGAATGCAGACAAGGTTGTTCCTGGTGCGTATTTGCACAAAACAATCTCTGTGTTTCTCACCTCTGTTAAATAGTGCTAATAAATGTTCACGAGAATTCCTTCAATAAGCATTCAGGAAGCACAAGAGACCTTCACAGTATTCAGAAAGTTGAAGAGGAAACCATCATCAAATTCTCAAGAGACAGGGCTAAATGCCACCACTAAGTTATCCCAGAAGCCCTACCAGGCAGGCTGCAGGATTAAATGTATTGAAAACCTTCACCTGGGCATTAGGGGATGGAAAGGCTTTTTTCTTGGGCATAGAGTTTGTTTCAGTGACTGTCTGACAAAACTGTAGAGTAGAAAAACCTGGGCATCTAGTGAAGAGTCAGCTCTCCTTCCTGCTCAGCCCTGCTTCCCACAACACAAAAAAAGCAACCTGGAAGCTTAACATCAATGCCAACTACCAAGTTCTCATGTGTTCCTCTGAAAAATGCAAACGTACCTTTGGCCACCACAACTATTATAAATTATTACATTATACAGTGATTCACAGAAACACTGCAGCTTCCACCCACATCTGTACTACATATGTCCACTGGGGAAAAAAAAAAGGGGGGGAGGGGATGCAGGGACCAGCATAACAAACTGTCACACAAATAAAACAAATATCTGAAAATGCCCTGAAATGAGAATGCAGAAGTAGGGTGTTTCCATTATCTACTGGATATTAAAAATCAGCTGCAGACTGTTGAAATTAGACTGAAGTTAAATGGACAGAGTAATGGGATAACATCTGATCGTGTGAGCAGCAGGAAAATCAGTGGTATAAGTTGAGCAACCCATTTGTGCAGGCTTCAGAAAAACAGGGGGTCTTTTGAGAAGGGAATTGCAATAGCCCAAGTGTGAAGCAATCTTCGACCAAATTAATTCTGTAGTTGCAGCCAGAGACACTTGACAGAAGACTTCAGAAGCATTAAGCAAATGTTACCTCTGAGTGTGAAGAATGAAGAAGGCACCAAAGAAAAAAAGTCACCGCTGAAAATGCTTTTAAGATCTTCACCAGCATGACAGGGACCGAACAGCCTCATAAAGAGAAAGAACCAGACATTTTGGTAGCTGAAAAAATAGCTGCATAGTTTCATGCCGACTTAGATTTTGCAATTCATGTCAGAAAAAGGATGTGGCTTGTAGTAATGCTGAGCAATCAAAAGTAAGATCAAGGACACATTCCTACTAAACCTCACTTTTTTTACACACTCCTTGCAGGCACAGCCTGAAAAACAACATACATGGTTGGGTCTACTGACTTTATAATTCATTGCATTTTTGAAAAGGTGAGCTTCTTGATTTCAGCAATTCCTGGGCTATTCCACACTGCTTGAGTTGCATAGTCAGGCCCAGACTTTTTTAAGTTCAGTAGACACACCTGCATTTCTACTTCTCTGTGTTCTCTCCAGTATGTCCAACTATGCCATTATGCGTTCTTAAAAAATAAAGAGAAACAAGAAAATAGACTACACTACACTAAAACAAACCAAAAAAACAAACAAAAAACTACCACCACCACCACCAACAACAAAAAACACAAAGAAAACCCACCACTAATCATTTTCAATTTTCACGTCTTTCTTTACATATCATCAAGATATAAATGTAAAATCTGAACAAATCCAATGGTACTAGGTTCTGTTTCTTCGCTGTTAGGATCCTTGCATTCCTGCCATATTACTGACAGACAGGTGGAGGCTATCAAAGGCATATCTGGGTGCTGATTATGGTTGTCTCTCTTACCTAAAACATATAGCAACATAGCTCCACACTAACACTCACTCTTATTACCACACTCCATAGCATATAGACTCACCTACAGAAAAAGAACTCTTCAAAAATGGCCCCAATTCAGAGGGGAGGAAATACATCCCCTCCAACCATGAAAGTGACAAAGCAGAACACACCATCAGATATTGTTGTATCAGAGCTTTGGATCAGACACAATAACATTAATGTCTTTTGATTCTGCAAGTAAAATGCACACCCATTATTAATATTCTGGAAAGAGTAAACACAAACGGCCTGTAAAAACATGATCCTCCTAAAATCTATCAAGCTATAGTATTTGCAAATATGTTTTCCAAGGTCTTTTTTTTCATTAACCCTGCATATTTTGTTGGAAGAAATAATTCCTAATAAAATGGGAACTTTTTGCATTTGTGCATAACTCATCCTTCTACGTGAAGCTCCTCCAGAGAATAGTATGTGCAGAATACAGACAATAAAATTGTTTGGCAATCTGACATACAGGGGTATCTTATCATAGAAGAGATGTATGTGCTTTTGATAAGAGTATACAGTAGGTCATATTGATATTGAAAGGTTGATAACTCCCACAGTACAGAGCTGTCACTTAGGCGCTCCACACAACAGTGACTTGTTTATGTCGGCTACACAGTGATTTACTTCTGTGAGACAATTCAACAGAGCTAATGGCCAGAGGTTTCTTTTACCATTGGTTACACCAATTTTACTTCTTGAGAAGAAGCTATTAGCTAATGACAAGAATTTCCTTTGTAGTATTCCCTTCATCTTTGGAAAGAAAATAATTAATGGGTTTTAAGTATTTCAGCATTGCTCAGTTCATTATTTCTGGTTGATCCTACATTTTGCCTAGGTTTTTTAAGAAAGCACAGAATGCATGCTTTAGTTGGCTAAGAAATAAACCATTAAACAACAACAACAAAAATGTTTATCTTAACTCTTGTATGGAGTTAACATTTATCCTCATCTGAATTCTGAATAAGAACGTTATCTTGTTTGCTCGCTACTGCCATGGTTATGCCTGTGCAGGTCATGAAGGGCTGTACTTGCATAATCTCCTTTGAAGTAGCAGGAATTCTTCATCTGTTTTGTGTAATATGAGAATATTACCAACTCCATTTACAGCACTTCTGTTCATTTTTTTATATTTCTAACCTCACTGGGGGCATTTCATTCTTTCACGAATATCTTTATGGTGGTGTTCTGTCTCATTGACATTCAGTTTAGCCTGTTCTTTCAGTTTATGCATAGGATTAAATTGAACAGAATTGTTTATTTAAAGGAGACCAGCCTGCTGTTCATCCAGGCCACTCTAAAACCGAGTAGTACCTCACTCTACAATAGGACAATTCGTAGAATAAAGAAGCACTCAGTGTTACTTAGGTAGAGTAGAATCCAGACCTTTACACTGCAGGTTTGTAATGCGGCTATTTATGATCAATCCAAGCAAAATGAAAAGGTAAGTGCTTCATTTTTTACAAAGTAAAAACAGCTTCAACACAATCATGGCTCAAGTAATTTGCTACTTGGTACATTCCATTCAGGTATAGGTAGAACAAAATCACTCAGTTGAAGGTGGCAGAATTCAGAACACAAAAAATTCTCTAAAAGTAAAGGAGGAAGATAATTACAATCTTTCCAGTGCAGAACCATTTTAGTGTGTTCAGAACAGCTTTACCTACTCTCAATCCACATATATTTTCATTTAAATACAGTCCTTTGCTAATTCTACCACTCTCTAAACTTTACTGCAGGGAGCATGAAAAAGATGGTCTTTATGAACAGATGGTCTTTTCAAGGAAATGTAGTTACATTTAAATACAGACAAATGTACTGCAAACTAATGGTCCTGTTAGAAAGCAAGTTCTGAAAAGTGAAAATATGGGACCACATAATATGCTAGCCCTTAATTATGGAGGGCTTTTTCCCCTTCTGAAGACAAACTAATTACTAATGATACTTAATTAGCAGTAAACAGGTACCCGTGCACCGTCATTCATGTACAAACAGATGCCTATTGATTGTATTTGACTGAATACAAATGTGAGTAACTGTTGTTCAGGTATTATTAGTATAGGATGGGAAACTGCAACACAACAACTGCTACTGACTCTATGACAAATGAACAAATTTACTCTGTCACTTACAGCTGCACTCTTCGTTTTAAAGATTTGGCTTATGGCTGAGCACTTGGTAGCAACTTAGCTGCTCCTTTCCAGCATGGTATCCAATGAACCTAGGTATATTTGAGTGAAGGTGGAGAGATTTTACCAATATACTGTCCAAATGAGCAAGATTATATTTTTTTGTTTTCCACATTTGTGCAGAGATACTGCATTCTTGTACACACTGCCTGGTGCAGATATAATGCTGAGTGTAACAGAGGACCAACTGCAACATAAGTCTGGTGTTTTTTGTTTTTTTCTTCCCTGAAAGGAGCCTTTCTCTCTCATGTTCATCAGGGTTCATTTATCAAGTCTATCACACCTAATTCTGTGAAAGGCCACTTCAACATGAGAAGGACAGATGACTTTCAGAGTAGAATATTTGGGGAGTAAACACTATCAGCTGGGGAGCACAATCACACTAGGGCAAAGATACAAAGAAACCTAGAAATTGAGAAGAAATCCTAACCTTTAAACTATATTGCTTTTTTTGTGCGTGTGTTTGTTTTCTTTGAAAGGCTCCATGAGCTCACTATGTGAAGTTTAGGGCAATGCCTTTCAATCCTCAGCAGCCAGAATCCACTTTCAAGTCTACAAATACAATAAAATTAAATTATGGAAGATAAAGGCCCTCTGAATTCATATTTCTACTGGCAGTTTCATGTTGGGTATAATGTTTTTTTTGAAAAACATTTGAACTGAAGTAGACGAAGTTACAGTCTTTCTTTTTTACTGTCTAATGAGAATGGTGAACCTTTCACCTTCCTGAGATAAGCCCTTCGGCCTTCCCTGTGGGTCCGTGGAAAAGAACAAATGCTGTCAGTGCTAACAACAGCCAAGACTATCTCCCTACTGTGTTTGCAATAGGAGCACAGCACAAACAATATATTGCACTCGGCAGTGCTGCCCACTGCAGGGCTCCAATTTCCAGAGATAAAAATCAGCACAGCTTGGAGCTGCAGTACCTCCCCAGGAGCCCCCACTTGCTGGGGGCAACAGCACAGATGCCCCAGGGTCTAACTAAGGGCAACAACAGCCCTGATGTGATGAGGTGGGATAGGTATCAAGAGCTATTCCTACTCCTGTGGTTACACAGTTGGGAGGCTCTCAAAGTCAACAAAAGACATGAAGAGAAGGCATCTTTTCTAATTGGTTTCCAAAGTGAAAGAGGCAGTGCAACTGGAAAGGATGACAAGACTTGCAGCATATAGCACTGGACAAGGACTTTAGGATATCAAGTTGTTTCAAGTTCTGCCTGAGACTCCACCTTTAAACTTCAGCATGTCACTTCTTTCCCAGTGTCCCTTCATAAGGCAGGCTAACAAGGCCTCCTTTGTCTGCTTGTGCTCAATTCTAACACATAGTATAGCTATATTTCATCAAAGATCTTCCCAATATAGGAGTGGAGCACTCAAATAATTGAAGTTGTGTCTGTACAGCACATGCAGCGATTTCAACTGCCACTGCAATATTAACATAAAAATATTAATACTTTATTTAATAATAAAGTGAGTTATATTTGAAGATGCTAACAAAAATATTAATAATGTTAAGGTTTCACTTATTACTTTTTCTAGCAATGTAAGAGTGAAACATTCATTTTAAAGTCACTTAATGGTGAAGATTGAAAGAAAAAAATCATGAATATATACTGTTAATTTCTTTAGTCAATAAGACAGTGACATATAATGTCACAGTTGAGAGAAAGCATCTTCCAAAGACAACTATTCTGTCATGAAATCTTGTTTCTCTCCTTTGGAATAAAGAAACTCAGATAACAAACAGCAATGTTACATTCTTTACGGCCTTTAATTCTGTGGAGACAAGACTGAACTCTGGCATCTTTTAAGGAAATAATCAGTAATGAACTAATTTAGCTTGTGCAGTTACTGCTGAAAATTTGATAGAAGACAGCTAAATGGACAAAAGATGATGATAAACACTTGAAAAAATCCTTATTTTATTAAAAAAAAAAAAAGATGCAGCAATATCAATGCTTTGACAGCTGTCCTGTGATGAACTTTAATTTTCTCTCTTAATTTGAAAGTAATCGAGTAGAAAGTTGACAATGTCTTCTGAGTTTTCTTATTTCTAGCTTAAGAAACAGTACAGAACAAATAGGTTAGGGAATATTTAAGAGCCTCTAGTAACGTTCCACACGTTTCCCCTCAGACTTGACTGATTCACAAATACCATCATTTGCACTGTTTCTGAAATGTGACATGTTGGAGTCCTGCACGATTTTAGGTTTAGAGATTCAAGACACATTTGTAACTGAATCTGTAGCATAGCCACAGATCAAAGTGATGATTAAAATCTAAGTTCTGGTGGGAGTTCAATCACTTCAAAGGCTGTACATAGCAACATTAACATCCAGCCATGCATTAAAGACTCTGTGGCTGGTATCAGAAGTCCCAGAGGGAAATGCGGCAGTCTTTCTGTGCAAGCAGATAGCACTCACAATACTCAAAAGTTTAAATCTCAACTACTGCCAAACCCTCTTGGACAGTGAGAAGTTTTCTTGTGTTTATCTCAAGAAGAGTAGCTTTTTTATTATTATTATCATTCTTGCTAAAATAGTAAGAACAGCATTTCCATATATGAGATTAGACGCACTACTGTTACCACACAAATGTAAGGATTGCTCTTCACGCTGCATCAATTGCACACAGACATCTGCTCCATAAATCAAAAAAAGTTATATTAAAATCATCATTTTCTACTGCAACACTCAGGAACACTTGTGCTGTATTCCTCTGTTGTCTTACTCAATAATACCTCTGCACATAAATGGTACAAACACAATCAGTTTACCTCTGCTATTATTTATTATTCATGTTGTGGGAGCACATAGAAACCCCAGCCATGGGGCCTTGATCTTGTTTGTACTTGCTGAACAAATACATCCTAAGAGACAGGCATTGTCCTGAAGAACATTTTATTTAGTTCCTAAAGAGATAAGACAGACAAAGGGTGGGAGAGGAAATAGCAAGGTGAAATGGCTTGCCCACAGTCATGCTGCTAACCACTGACATATTGAGGACACGCAGCAAGCCACTGTTAAGTCCAAGAATAGAAATCTGGTCAATAGGATCACTTCAAAGAGCTGAACTCCCCAGCCTGGCCCCTGGAGTACAGAGTGTTTTGACTATAGTCACCCTTTCATAGAAACTGCCCCAAATGATCTTATAAAGTGGTTGTACACCTCAGATGTAATGAGACCTCACAGGCTACAAGATTTGAGAGGTTGCATGGGATGTACACCACTGTTGAGGATAAACAGCACCGGTTAACTCTGTGAGATGCCCAGTACCTCCAGATTTCGTACATCTCACCATACAGAACAGGTTTCTTGTGGTCTCTCACAGAGCTAATACATTGCAAGTTTGCCTGGGCAAGGCTAAAAATACATTTATTTATTCATGCCTGTCTCAGTGGCATAAGGAGCAATTACTGCTTATGGGGATTGAAGGTGGAAGTCTGCAGTGATTAAAGAACTGAGCATGGAAAACAGCTCGATCACCTTCACCGCTCTTGAAAAGACTCAGGCTCATTAGGTTCATCTATGCATGCAGAACAATGTTAATTCACCCAAAAAAAGGATGGTGGGAGAGGTGAAAGTTTGCTGCACATCCCCAGAGCTTACATATGGCACTGATAAGCTACAAGGCATTTAAAAAAAAAAAAAAAAAGGAAGAAAGAAAGAAAAAAGGAAGAAGCAAGGAAATGAGTGGGAGAGGTCCTTCAATTGCAGTGTGACTGGAGGAGGTGAAACATCTGTCATGTCTGGCTTTCTACAGAACCAGAAAGACTCATTTATTATCCATCTCTCCACCCAGAGATTTATGTGCACAGACACATCTAAAAGGTGAATGATGTAAAACTTCATAGTTGCATCTAAAAAGGTAGAGAAACTTAGGAAACACTAAGACTGACTTGCAGACTCCTGGTCATCTCAGATGAGATCCCAGGATATGTTTCTGTGTAAGCAGACAGGTCTGCACCAATGTCCAGCGCAAAGCGCAATGGAAGTAATAATATCCCACCTAACTTAATTCTTCTCCTGCCTTTAATCAGGCATTGGATTTTTCTTACCACATTTTCACATGCTATCTTAAATAATGACTGTCTTTTTCTGAAGATGTGGCTACATTTTCTGACAGATGGAATAATTTTATGTATTGTTTTACCTACCTCACTGGGGAGCTTTGCAGCATAATTAAAAAACAGGACAGATGAAGAGGCTTACAGCACAACTACATCACTGCAATATAAGAATCACTTGAGCGTCACTTATTGCTTCCTGGTTCCCAAGGATGAAGCAGACATTGTAATGCTTGCTGGATGCCAGGCTGTTTGGCTCCTCCTGATAAGTGACTGGAGGGCAAAACAATTGCAGTAATTCTGCCCCATAGTTGCTTGCCACCAGTACAGCATCTAGACCTCTCTTGACATCCCTATCCTAAAATATTACCTATATCAGAAAAATCTACTCTATCAGAGGACAGGTGAAATGAGTAATGGGACCTCAAAAGGTTAAGCTTGAAAATAGGAAGAAACAAACTCAAACACTCCACTAGCAGTGTATGAACATGTGCTACGCTCGCTGATCACTCTCAGGCCACAATCCAGGCATGCAGGGAAAAAATTAACACAGGAATGACAGACTTCGCCTTTTTTTTTTTTTTTTCTTCCCTGAACAAAGGAAAGAGTGGAAATGTTTAATTTTTTGTTTGTTAGTTTAATATTTTTTTGACTGCCTTGGAATGGAAACTAGTTATAAGGCCTCCCATGAAATCAGAAAATCACCAGCAACTGGGTACTTGCATAAAACTTGTGTGAGATGTGTGGTTTAAATGGATGCAAATAGATGACATTACCTTCTATAACATAAAAATCCATAAAGCAAAAAAAAAAAACAGTAGATCACAGCTGAACCACAAAGGTCTTGTACACAGATGTTGTTACTAAGGTCAAAACACTTTATCCTGGCATGAATTAATATCCCACAAGGTTTGTAGGTATCTGTTCAGTAGTGTGAAGTATTTGCAAGATCAGCAAAACAAAAGAAAAGTTATTGATTGCTCTACCATTAAAAATCAGTTGACACAAAGTCCTCTGCGAATTGGCAGCACTTAGTACCAGAGATATACTCATTGCAGATCTTTCTAGTGACAAGATGAAACAACAAATTGACTATGCAGACAGACCTCTTTTCTCACATTTGCCTCAGAAATATTGGTGTGAAAGAGAAAAGAACAACAACAACAAGGAATATTCTTTGTTAGACAACCTATAGTATACTATTTATTTCACCTGAATTTTGCATGTCCACATTAGTAATCTAAAAAGAAAATATTGGTAGAGAAAAGTTCAAAAGTTCTACATATTACTATAAAAAGGGGCAATGTATAAAGGAAAACCAACATCAGGCAAAGAGCTCTTTGCAGTGCAACACCTCGAGGAAGCAGAGTGAAAGAGTTTGGACTATTTATATTTGGTAACAAATTAACCTACCTGTGTTGTCAAATATATATATATATATAATATATATTATAACATATATAATAAAATATACATAATAATATCAATATATAAATATAATATAATATATATTATGTAATAACAATATATAATAAATAATAAATATAATAGTAAATGTATTAAATAATAAATATAAATGTATATTTAAATATAAAGATGTATATGTAGATAATATAAATATATAATATATATTTAAATCATTTATATATATACACACATTATATATATAAATGTTTTATATATATATATTACATTTGCTACAATGTTATTTTTAAATAATTTGTGGATTTTGTTTGTTTGTTTGTGCTCCTTCTTTTACTAGCAGGCTTATGTTTTCTGATCAGGTTCAGCAAAAACAAGCAACATATTTTCTTATGTAAAGCTAAAATCATTCCGATGTGGTTGGTTTTCTGACATGCATCATGACACTTCCTCTACAGAAAGTGTTTAAAATACCAAGGGAGAAATGAAACACTCAGGGATATGTTCCTGTTTAGCTATCTGCAAAAATCAGATCTCAGCAAACCTACAAGGTAACAGGGTATCTAACAAGCCCTTCTGGCCATAAACACAGCTTATTGTTATATAAATACGATAATGTGAAAAGTTCTTGGACAAGAAATTGTAAGCCTCGTATTTCTAGCCATCTTTTACTAATAAAATCTCTGTCCCCGCCTGTATCTCCTTGAAATCCTGCCCTTACATTGGTACTCCAAATCAGGCTTGTCTTTGCTTTCCACTCTTTGATCTCTCAGCAATTCTTCAGAAAACTTTCATTTTCCCTGTCATTTCTCTTCTTGGCGGCTCTGTCAGTACAATGGCTCCTTTCCTTTCCCTGGCAAGGAGAACACATGCACACTGGCTCAGCTCCGCGCTCTCGCAGACAGCACACCAGGATGCACCCTGCTGCAACAGACCATGACTGCTGCCTGTCTTGTTGGCTCAAGGCTATCGTCTGACATTGTGACAAATACCATCTCTTCCACTTACACCTATCCCTGAAGTCCTGACAAAATCTTAGCTTGTTATTTTGGTGATCCTACCTCCCTCTTTGCATCCCTGCACTAACTTGCTCCATCTTCTTTATTCCATGTGAAACTGGTTTTCCCTTCAAGCCCCAAGATCAACATCAAGAGACAGACCTCCATCACCAGCTGGACTTCCCCGCCTGATTCTGTTCTGCTGTAAAGTATTTTATTTTAAGATAAGATGACATTTGTTTAATTGCAAGCACGATCGTAAGACTTCTGCTACAACAGGCAATGCCTGGTAATAGTTTTGTTTTGCTTTTTAAATAAAGCAAACTGATGTACTTATGCTTTTTAGTCAAAAATCAATTCCTGCCAACATTTTCAAAAAGGCAAAATTACATGAACTAGGCATATAGAAATCTCAAATAGGCAGAAGATGAAATATTGTCAATCTTCATCCACTGAATTTGTATTATGGAATATATTTTCTGCATAGAGGATAGCTGTGCATTACTTCTTTTTACATATGTCAGATGTTCATTCCTCACTCCTGTTATACAGTATAACTTAGTGGGAATTACCACACATTTCTTTGAAGAGCAGAATTTAACCCCAGATTTTGCCTTGTAAAATTACAGTGTGGCTTTTATCCTAATTTATTCTAAAAATACAGTAATCTGCTGTTCTCCACCAGTTTAGGAGTGTGGTTACAAGCAATTTGTTGCAGTTGGTTCTCCGTTAAACTTGCTGGGTGGCAACACAGACATCACCTGGGAGCAGCCACAACGTAAGCAAAGCTACTCATCGCTTTCCACTCATCTGTCATGTAGACAAAACCAGCTAGTGCAGAACTGCTACAGCCTCATGCCAAACTTATCAGATATTATTTTAACATTTATTACTAAATTGGGTAAGTCCAAGTACTGTCTTGCCACCAATCTCTCTGTCCTACCTTGTGCGGGGAACAATGTTAAACCAAAACCAGTGCTGTGTAATCCTGCCCATGTGCCTGACCCAACCAAATCTCAGCAGATGTAACACTACGTGATTGCATGGAAAAAATCAGATGCCTTAAATGAAAAGCTGCTAAGTGATTTTCAAGAGATATAAAACAAACAGAACAAGTGCTGTCTCGTGGTAAGAATTCTCCTCTTGATCATACACCTTCCCCTTTTTATCTGAGATGCAGCTCTGAGTTCTATCACTTTGAACACTTGGGCCCATAGGAAAAAGATGAGGAGCACCGGTTAAGCATTGCAGCCCGCACCATGCCTCACCTAAATCATTTATACAGAGATGAGCACATGCAAATCCTACAGAGATTTTGCCTTGTAGTAAGTGTTGGGCTATGGACTGTAGACAGGAATCTAATTGAATTTCTCTGTGAGCATGTGGAAGCACTTTCAGTGCATCTCTTGCTTGGGGTGCTAAGCATAAGCATCATTAAATTGACATAACTGCAATAGACTTCAACTAGGCAAGCTCAAGCATTAGACTAAGACTTTTGTCCTAGCTCTATCTTGTCCAGTCCCCTACTGCTCCCCATGACACACTCTGAAGTGCTGTTTCACCTAGTCCTGTTTTTTCTTCATTCTGGTATGCCATCAGTGTGATTACCACCTTGTTAACATTCAAGCAAAACAATATCCAAGGCCAATATTTAGTGCATTAACAGCACCCTGTCCCAAGATGGAAACCTGTTTGGAGACATTTGTAAACCTAAGCCTTCACATTCAGTTTTTAATTAATGAAGAAAGCTTAATATGCAATTTTGTTTTTCCATCCATCTGGCACTAGAATTGCTGAGTTGCTTCCACGGTGTTTTCAGGAAGAGTTTGGGGCTATTAGAAGAAAATTACAGCACACTTTTCTTTCTATGGTCTACTTACCTATTTCAAAGTCAAAAGGCGTTTGGAATTGAGAAGAAAGTATTAGAGAAGATATTCATATTTT
Source organism: Anas acuta (assembly GCF_963932015.1). Classification (NCBI taxonomy): domain Eukaryota; kingdom Metazoa; phylum Chordata; class Aves; order Anseriformes; family Anatidae; genus Anas; species Anas acuta. The sequence continues at coordinate 8,800,527 of NC_088989.1, read as the reverse complement.
TATGCATTCTTTTTACTGGTAGTCACAGGACGTTTTAAATACAAGCAGAAATACAGGACCTTTTCTGCTTATTTGCCGTTTTGTATGTTTATGCTTTTCTGTGTCAGATCTCTGCTTTTTTTTTTTTTTTCCCAATCGAATCTTAACACATACACACACAAAATTGCAATTAACACACTGTCCATAGGCTCAACCTTACTGTTTCAACTTTAAGACACTGCTATAGTATGATTATTAAAAGTGGAATATTTTTTACATTGCAATCTAGCGCTTATTCTACTGAGCAATCACTTATCCTCTTGGGATAATCTTCAGGGCAGTATAGTGAGTTTTTAAATGAAAATCTCTGAGTCTTTTCCTTCTGATACATTCAAGCTTTTTACTGAAGGAAATGTTTGTGAGCTCTGCAGAGTGTTCTGTAGTATTCCTCTATAGACATTCCTCATTGCCTGTTACAACTTTATCAATTACCATATTATAAAGAAACACAGAGAAACTAGAAACTTTTTTTTTCCACCCCCCAACTAAAATCAGAGAAGGGAGAACATATAAGGAGCTGCTCTTTTTCTGAAACAGTTTCATTAGATATCCTGGTGGAAATGTAACACGGAACATATGTTCATAAAGTGAACATCTGATTAATTCTGTTTCTATGTTTTTAATTGATCCATTTCTCAATACATAATGCATGAATTATCATATCTAGGTTGCACTGGAAAGCCAACTTGAAACCCTAGAATATGCAGTAGAGTAGGCGTTTGGGGATTTTTAGCAGAAGATAAGATTTAACTCAGGTCATTTTTCCTTGACATTTCTGAAAGGCATCCAGCACACCCTGCTTCACAATGGCTCCCTGAGAGGCATCGCCTGTGACACCCTCAGCACCAGAAGTACCACCGCCCGCCCAAGCCGGCCAAGTAATCCATCAGGGCCAATCTCTTGCTGTGGGATTGGCAACAACCAGATGCCACGCCAGAAGTTGAATGTCTCTTAACAGTACATCTAATTATCTATATTATCCAGGGGAGGAAAAGAGATTTCTTTATATCTCCATGTGGCAATCAATAGGTGCAGAACTTGGAGTTATAATCTGATTTAACTATAATTTGTCTAATGCAACCACATATGTTATTCTTCAAACAGCAGCTACCAAACACTAGATACAAACTTCTGAGCTCATAACTGCAAACATCAACAAAACCATCAATATTTTCCTTCTATGGAAAACAATGGCATGTCTACACGCCTATCACTGCCATCTATCAAAAGCTTCATGTTAAGCATCTTCCCTATACAAACATTTACCACAAGACCACATATAGCTTCTTCTATAAGAAGAATCAGAGAAAGATGAAAAATACAGAGTGTTGAGTTTTAACTCTAGGAATTTTTCTAAATAAATTTTGTTTTATCAGATTCCAGTGCAAAGGAAAAACACTTCAAAGCTATGGACCCCAAGGGTGTTAAGAAAACTCCAGGAGTTTTAGGATGTCCTTGGATAAGAGGGAACTTTTCATGGAGACTGATTTCTCGAACAAGAATTTGCATCTCTATGTTGACTTCCAATATACTGTGCTTATTCATATAACCCTTAACTTTCACCATTTACAAAAGAAATCAGTAAGTTTTGAAATGATGGGAAAGCAAGGATCTTTGTCTTCTAGCCTAAGATGCTAAAAGCCAAGAAGCTACATACCTAGGCCTACTCCAGTTTGCTATATCTGGTATGAAAAAGGACACAAACTGGCACAGTTTATTCCCCTTGAAACAGGAACTTGAATTTACATTCATTTCATCTAAACACGTCAAAAGGAACATGTTAAAGCAGAATGATACTCCATGGGTTCACATGGCGTTTACTACGTGGTCACGTTGTTCATTTCTGTGGCTCTTCTCCTGCACTGTATGTTTTCATTGCTTAATAATTACAGGAATGCAGAATCAATTAAAAGAAAATAATGAAAGAGAATATATAATTTCCACAAATAAAAAGAGCCAGTTTCTTTAGAAATATTATATAAGCAAATGAAGGAAATCAGCTTTAATTTAACAGATGGCAATCCATTTGAAGACACTGCTCACCACTAAGCCATACTTCCTAATTAGAGAATTTCGTCTCTGTGAACCTTTACTTATTACTGAATCATGATCTTTCCTGCCTAATCTGCTATGAAAGGCTAATTAATAATAACCCGCACTAGCCAATGTGGATAGACTAAAGTGAAAAGAAATTAGATATACATTATCTGGAAGTAATGCTCACTCTCTGAAAAACAACTAAAGGACTTTATTGACTTAACTTGTTTAACAAATGACACTTAAGTAATTCATTGACAAGCCAGAACAATGGCAGGACTGAAAGCCTATTAAGTCATTTTTTAGCAGACCCCACACAGCACTGGGTGTAAATTTCTGGTTAATTAATTAAGACTTAAATATTTCAGTGATTAATTTTTATGAAAAAATCATAAAATATAATGGTGCTGAGGGTAAGAGATTGAGGTTACTTGTATTTATTGACTGGGCTATACAAAAAAATCCATTTAGAAAAAAAAAATCTTTCCCAGTTCAACCTCAGAACTCTCAAAGCATTCATTGCAAACACTGTGAAAACAAAGTGCTGATACTGCTCTTACTTTTGGTGCATTTTCATCTGCCATGTGATGACTGCTTTTAGCAGACTTTGTTTAGGGAAGACTATTCAACTCAACTTAGACATACACAGCATTTCCAAGTCCTATAACCCCAGGCCTGTTTACCTAAGGATTTTGCTTAAAACAGTATTGTACCTCACCCAAAGACCACAGCTTTATCTCCTCTCTTCCCTGCTGAGATTGTGCCATATCCAACCCAACTTGCAGACATGCAAGCCAGTCTTTCCCACCTACACCAGCTCTGCACCCCTCTTCAGGCTGCCTAACCTACTTTACCAGAAACTTACTTCATACAGTGCCTGCCTGCTGCAAGAGGAAGAGGTCCTCGTTTATTATTATTATTTTATTTTTTGGCTTTACCACTTTAGAGCAAACCCCCCAGCTCAGCCTGCCCTGCTAGGACCGAAGACAATTTGCTTCTATCCTTCTTCCACATCCAAGTCCTAGTCTCACACAGGACCCATACATGTACACAAAGCAGTGAAGCCATGGATGTGCATAGTGCCTACATTGAAAAAATCTCTCTCCAATCCACAGGAGATGCTCAGTTTTTAAAACCCGCAGGGGGACACTAGATCACCCACACTGACCTCCGTTTTATGGCACATTAGACTTCTCCAAATTACCATTCCAGTGAGACCTGGTTTAGGGCAACCAGCTGACTTTGCAAGATCAGGGCAACCTCTTCTATCCCATAGGAAGTAATAACAACGAAAAGAAACTTAGAAGAAAATCAAAAGAAAATAATTTCCTGGCATTCTAGCCTTAGCTGTTATCAATGAATATTGCATTTCACTTCATCTTCTATACAACTCCTAGCATATTCAGCACCTCTGATGGAAATCAGCATGGTAAGATGACAACAAACATACCCAAGGCTCTTCAGCCCTCTTGGCTGTATCACTTCTATTTATCTGTTGTCTGCATAAGTCCCTTTATTATAAACTCTTTCTGGAGGCTAAACATTAATGAGAGATATTGAAAGCGCAAAGCTCAGATTTCTGCAAGCTCAATAGAATTTATAATCATTGCAAATGCTTTTCATATAAAAAGCTAATATTTTTAATCTTTTTTTTTCTTTTTTGAATTAAAAGCCTCTTTCATATTTGATATATTAACTGTATTAGCATTTGTTCTCTACGGATATCAAATCTTGATTATAATTATTTGCATGTTAATGCTTATTAGTACATCCAACTGGATGTGAACAATAAATAGAAAAAAGTGTAAAGTGCGAAACACTTCACGTTATATATTTCTGGAAAAGGATGGGAAACTGTAATTGTCAGTGATTACAGCCAAGCCTATAATAATTGGAGTGAAATCTAAGGTGAAACTAATATGAAAACTGTAATTTAGTTTAACATAAGTTAGAGGGCTAGATTAGTTTATTAAATTTGGCTAGAAAATAAAATAAATTGTGTTTCTTCACATTTCCTCAGGTACAGCATTCTGAGTAATGTAAGCAGCTAAATAATGTTGTCCCCATAGTCCTCCTTAATTCGCTCAATAAAATTCACCTGATCTGCAAAGCACACAGAAATGCCAACACTCCAGGAGCTGGAGAGCCATGTGGCGAACACAGCTCCAACAAGAGCTGAGAGCTGTGCTGGTGGGCATGATGTGTGACCACATGAGCTGGGTCCCACTGATCATACTTCAGCTCCTCATCTCTTTGGTATATCAGCACCTGTTTACCCACAACTGCTTTTAAGCCAGTATCATGGTGACATTGAGGTTTTGATCTGGTTACTATTTTATTTAAAGAAAAAATTGTTTGGGGTCAAATTAAAGGTTTGGCAAGTACAGGAAAATCCTGATCATCTTATTCGTAGGGGTCACTGCCCATCCCTGTCACTTTCTCTCATTTTTTCTCCTCAAAACAGAAAAATCATCTCTCCACTCTCACAGGATTCCCTTTTTTTCCTTTAAGCCCAGGATCTTACTACCCTTCTGCATGCTGTGCCAAGAGGCCACTGCCACGAGGAGCATGGAGAGATGCCCAGAACGACTCCCTATGGAAGGACTAGATTTGAGGCGGCCTCTGTCACCACTCTCTTTTCCAATTTGCTGTGAAATTATCAGTTCTTTGGGACAAAACCTCAGATGAGAGGTCAGCTCTGGATCCCATGGCATTATGGAGAACCGCCAGTGTCAGGGAACAGACCACCCCATGTCTGCTGCATAGTGAAGCACCACCAGCTGCTTGTGTTTGCTCTGTATGGGAAGGGGTAATCTCTGCTTAGGTTATCCTTGCCAATTTTTTGAACAAGAATTGCTACAAGACATTGAACAATCACTTGGACCGCTACCAGTGTGATCTGGACTCTGATTCTTGAGGGCACTTGAAAGTCTCTAAGCACATTCCTAGTCAAATACAGCACTTCAGTCTGATGTAGGACTTGACCCTAATACAATCTTGGCCCGAAGGCAGGAGTACCAGCTAAGCAAGGCACACTAACACCTACATTGTGACAAGATAACCCCTTCTTTTTTTGTGAAAACTGAGTTTAATTGCAGTTTCATTCACGATAATGACCTACATAATTTTCAATAATTGGATACAATTTATCTTTTCTTAATGAAAAAAAGGAAATTAGCAAAGAGAGGATACTGAAAATGCTTCATTTGAAACCTCTTCATTAATTATAAGGATGTCTAAACACCATTTTGAGAACTGTACTTACAGTCTAGCTAATAATTTTTTTTGATTCTTCTGTAGACCTTACCATAATATTATACTTGAAAAATAGCACCTACTTGTAGGAGGTACCCATTTTACTTGGATACCATTAGCTCCACTTCTGAAGTGAGTGGTAACTCCACATACACTTACATACACGCACACTCGGTTATTCCCAGTTTTCAGTGGGCTTTGTATCAATTGCAGCATTTTAAAATCCTTATTTTAAAACTAATTAATTATGATAGTTGACAACACGTTCCCCATCACTAGCTCTGATGTCAGCATTCAAAGGATGAAACAAAACAAGTTGGACTTTGAATAGGCTGGTATACCTGCTATATTCTTGCAGATGACAATGACTAATAAAACTCTGTATAACACACTATATTTACCAAGTCTCATTTTACATTTGTTGACTTACTAAATTACTTTGACATATCTCCAGTTTATGTTCTATTACTGAAGAATAACTACACAACAGATGGCAGTGTGTTTGCATAACAATTTTTTTCATCAGGTCAAACTACAAGGTGGTTATAGGAATTGATATACATTAGTAAGCATGGGGACTTTTTTGGTAATATCAATCAGCATCAGCAAAGTAACTTCTACACTGGAAAGGAGATATATATCATGACAGACAATGCTTTAAACAGCAAAGCTGTAGTACCAAGGACTAAGATTGGAGGAGTACAGCCCATATACAGAAACAGAGACTGCTAGATAGAATCTTTTTTTTTTTTTTTCCCCAAAGAGGAACTTGAGACCTTTAAATCTTCCAAAAATATTAACAGAGAATTGAGAGAATTGCTATTAAATCACATTGGAATCAATTCGGTATATAATTAAGTATCTACATCTGTACCTATTGCACTTCTATTGCACTTTTCTGCAACAAGCAATAGATAATTATGGACTACGTTATGTCATCTTAAAATAGTATCTTTCAAATTTTGCAAATAATGAAAATTATTGCAAAGGAAAGCTATGCTCCTCTGAGAGTCATGCTAGCTCTTTACAAAAAAAAAAAAAAAAAAAGGCAAAAACAAAAAAGCAAATTAAATCAAAACCCAGAATCCTTGCTTTTTAGAATGGAGCCAAAGATATTTGAATGAAAAGTTACACTTCCCCCTGCACTGCAGACTGAATCAAACTTCTTAAACTAACAGAATTGCCTTTGGTTCTCTCACCTCAGCCACCACCCTGCAATGCTGCCCAACATGGCAGTACAAAACAGTCTGATCCTGTGTTCAGAACAAATGACTAGAGAGAGGAAGTAGAAAAAGGCAAACTGCATCTCAGGATGCCTGGCTTCAGTTCCTAGTGCCACCCCTGTGTGTTACCTTACCCTGGACATGTCATTTAAACTATTTGCATTTCAGTAACGAGGACGACAATTCTGAGACCTATAAACACAAGACATTATATCAAAAGGAAGTACAGTTATTACTTAGAGTTGATATATGCTATAATAAGAGGTACTTTCTATTTTGTCTGGTTGGTAAGAACAGATATGTGACATTTCAATTAATTTTCAGACAAAGAGACAGCTAATATTAAAGACTCTCTATCAATGTCTGGAAAAGAAATAATAACAGAAGAGTTAACAAACACTAAGATTATGTGTTCTTCATAGAAACAATATAAAGACAAAGTTCTGATTAAATGATGCATTTTTTAAAAAGAACATCCTTTTCCAATGTGTGGCTGCCATTGGGGAGGGCAGGGAACAGCTGTTTTCAATGAGAAATTCTAGCTTGTCTCTGTGGGTGAGTATTTCTATTTGTGATGTATCCTGCTTAGTGCCAGACCACTAATTTTTAGTAATGCAGGCTCTGTCTTTGAGGCACAAAAAGGGTGAAGTGGTGTAATAATTTGGAGGTTGAAAATTCACTGCTTGATGCCTCCCACAGTAAATTTGACCCTGGAATATTAAGGGGTGTTAAATAAATTGGACAAAGAGGTGTATGGGGAGTAAAAGTGCCAGACACGCTGCCATGAATGAGCAATTAGATGTTCACGAACCAGCTTATCACAAATTACATGCCTACAATATCTATTACTGTAATGACCTTGAGAGTTGACTCATATTCTCCCTTAACCTAATGAGCATGCTGAGTATAATCAATTACGTCTGCAATTAAAATTATAATTTGTCTAACAAACTCTTCTTCGCTTTCAGACATTTTTTAACAAAGCCTGTTACATACTAGTAAAATATAAATATTAATTTTCTGTTGTGTTCTCATTTCTTTTCACTTACTCTATGGCTAATATATTAAATCACATTACCTCTCTCCATTATTTATTTATTTATTTATTTTAAGTTTTCAGCAAAATTTAGCCTAGTTTCAGTCCTGAATGTCACAGGATAATTATAACATTTAACAGCAATTTATCATTTCCCAATAGGATTTGCAACCTGTCTCTGCTTGCCTATTGAAATGTGTTTGCATGTTCTACTCACCAGTTACTGCAAATACTCTGTCTTTCACTTCTATACACACACACACACACACTTGTCCTGTTTTACTGGAGTGACCAGAAGGTGTTCTGCTAAACAGAGCTGACATCTGTTTGCCAGCCTGGACCTGCTGAGGTCAACTCAACCCAACATAAGCTAAACACAGCCCTAAACATTAAGGAACAGGATGTCATTCATTGCAATCTGCTGCTAATTATAAAGTCAACCAGGCACACAACGACAGAACAATTTTTCTGCTTATATATACACGTATTAAAAAGTGCTTGGAAACATTAATAAGGAAATTCAACATAATCCTCAGAAAATAGAAAGAACTGGGAGAGGTGTTTTAAAAGTTGCTCCACACATTTTGTGGAAGGAACAAGTGAAGGACACCTTTCCAGTTCTCAAGAAAAGACAACAACAAATTTAATGTATGACTGTTTCAAAACCCACAACGTGCTGAAACCCTGCAGTAAGTTCAGAGAACTTGAAGTCAAGCCACATTTCTCTTAAGTGGGCATTGCTTAGGTGCTCCTCTCTGTCAGTGACATTAATGCACGTGCTGCTAGTGATCAGCACCCATCAGCACGCAGTCACTGCAGCGAGGGGAGCCCTACACCACAAAAACAGCAGCTTGGCATCAGTCAAGCAAAGGCCAGGATTCAAAACAGCAAGCAAAACTCTTCAGGGCATCACACAAAGATACTCCACAAAGTAGAGTCACCCTAGAACAGCACTCTGCCCAAGGCAAAACTGTACTAAATCCCTTCTCTAGCCTAGCTGCAGCAAGCTAGATCAGTAATAGCATGCTGCCCACAACTAGAGGCATGCCCAGGTCCATACAGATGTGCAGTCTCCCGTGCAGGTAGGCTCAGTGCTTTCTTACAACAGAAAAACAGCAATCTGCCTCCCAGCTTCAAGCTGCTGCCGGGCAAGCCCAGCAGATGCAAGCAAAACACAGCCCTAACTGCTAACGAATGAGATGACATTGCTCGTCTTGCAATCTGCTGTTAATTATACAGCCAACCAGGTCGGCAACACCTGAGGCACAGATGCCATCAGGGAGCTGCTGTGGCACAGCCCTGTGCTGAGGAATTGCGCCCAAGGAGTTTCCTCGCCTGGGACAGCAGTGTTTTGGCACACAGCATTTTTCATGCAGGAGGGAATTAGCTGAAAGACTCATTTCATGCTCCTACGGTCTGCTCTTAAAACTCCCAATTATGTGGAAGTGTGTCAAACTGAAGAGCTTTATTTGCTTACTTTCCTTCTGCAATGCGCCTTCTTCCCAAGACCTTCACATGTTTATTATTCTTAATGCTTTCTATGAAATATTGATGTCTACCTCAGAAATGAGGAATGATGAAGCTGTGTTATTTATAATAATAAAAAAAAAATCTCACAAAAATGAGTTTTGTTTCCTCCAGATTTTGGATCGTTGTTGTGCACTACACCTGGACTGAGGCCTAGAGAATGACTGACTGCTGTGGAGCACAGCTGAAAGTGCAGGAAATGGGGAAAAAAAAAGGATACTTCAGGTACAGAAGTAGCTTTTCTGAGAGAGTCACTCTTTTCAACATGGTACAGATAATTAATAAACTATCCCATATTTTGTATTTATTTTTGTCAACAAAAGCTAATCAAACGTTGCTTGTTGTTTTGTGTTTTTTTTTTTTTTTCTAAGAAACTCAATTATTACACTAAACTAGATTACACAGAAAATTAAATCATAAATCCATGTGACTAGGCCTTGCCTCTGTTGCTCCTAAACACAACTTTGCTCTCTTGAGCACCTCATTTAAGTCAAAGTCAGAGCTTCGAAACTAGTTATGGATTCGATCATTTAATAACATGAAACAAGTAATTGTGTGGGAAAAAAATATTATTTAATTAGGCCCTACTGTTAATCAATAGTAATCTATTCATTCATTAATTTGCATATCCCTTTTTTATGTGTGCCCACAAATTCTATTAGATTTTTTAAAAAAGTTTATTAACTTTCTACTTTCACTATGCAAAAGGAAGTGCTCAAACTATATATATTAAGCAGAGCAAATAACTGAGCAGCAGGAATGTATGTATGCCCTATAGAACTGACTGCAGGATAAGATTTAATAATGAAAACAAGGAAAAGAAATAAAAGAGAAACAACAGAGCCTGGTCTCCCCAGGATGCATGCATAATTCTCATTAATGTTAATGAAAGATACTAAGTGTATGTGCACTGAGGGGGAGTTTATTAGAACCTAATAAATTCTGGGAGTTTTCCTTATTTATTTATTTATTTATTTATTAAACTAATAGTTGCTATAACAGGGAACTTCTTTAGCTGAAGTAGAAGATATCTGAAGAAGAAATAAAAACACTACATTAAAACTTGCTTTGTAGGTTACTCTCTTAAAATGCTACTTTACATAAAAAATTATTAGATTTACACATGACTAACAATTGTAGGTTCAAATTACAAACTCTGTGAATTCAAAGAATTACTTGTACAAGTAGGGTCAAAAGTGTTTGTATGGAAATGGTAGAAGCTCCACTGATTTAGCTCATATATTTTCACAAGTGAACTAAATAATTTATATCAGAGAATAATCTGTCCTATGACATCAAGGTTATTCTATTTATATGGACTCAGAGAATTGAACACAGGTTACAGTTACATTTCTACTATACCATAATTCTGAATCTATCCTATTGTGACTTCACCAAAAGGTCCCAGTTGAACAAATGGGTTTGGTTGTGTTCAAAGATGACTTATTTGCAGAAAAAAAGCATCCATTAAATATGGTCTGAACTGATCCATTCTTTAGTCTGGGCAGAAATGCCACCCCCTAATGAAAACTCTCCAAAAGAGTTGAGGCATGCTAGAAGGCTGCATAAGAAAATATCATGGTCTAAATGGCCTCATTGCCTCTTCTACACCTTCTCAATAAAAAAAAAAAAAAAAAAAAAATAAAGCTCATTTGCAGTTTCTTTTGTTTTGTTTAAAAAAAAAAAAAAGCAGAAAGGAAAAGACAGAAAGAGTGCTAGAGTGCTACCTCTGGGCATTATCTCTTTTTTAAATACTAAAAACTAGACTTGAAATCAGGCAGAGAAACTCAACGTTCAAGGAATCAAGTAGAGAAATTCACCATTTCAGTTTTAGACATCTTTAGCAGCAAGATCAAGACAATCATTCACATGAGCACTTTCCATCTGGTATGGTTTATTTTCTTCCAGCCTCTCACAGAGAGAATTTGGATCCATGATGTCAGGCAAGAAACTTCATTTTATGTTCTCTAAGGCAGCAGTGGAGGAGGTAAGTCACAGAAAGTATAAAGAAAAAGAAAAGAAAATGGTTTGATTTTTTAGAGGTAATAACCTAGGAGATTGCCAAAAGAGAAACCATTTCTCTCCTTCAGAAGACCTGAGCAATCTGGCAAACACAGGATGGCTTTCCAATCTTCTGCCTTTGCTAGAGGGTATAGATATCCTTGCCCCTGGCTGCACAGTCATGCTCTGAAGCACTACTGGGCAGGATTTGTTTAGAGGAGACAAGTACATGCACATACCTCACTTAGCACTGGTACAGTACACAGGTACAGGCAGAAACAAATTTGTTCTGACTTTGTGTGTTATTCCCAGTCCAGAAACAGGGGCAGCCTATTAGCCCAGACCTGAGACCATGCTAACAAGTACAGCAGAGAGAAACCATTTGGTTGTTTGCATCTGACCATTTAGACATAACCTGAATATGTTTTATCCATGATGAAAACCAAAGTAGTTTCTCAGGGTCCTCCACTTGGATATACTGTCCTTTTACCCTGGGACTGCCATAGCTAAGGATTCCCTCTTTATAGGGTGAGTACTCACCCTAACTCTGAGATATATTGCCAGAGTGCATTGAAGCAGCTTTCAGGAAGGATAGGGCAAATGAGTCTTGAGAGAGGAGTTTTGCTTTGTTTTTCTGGACACTCTTGTCTTGTCCAGTCTGGCTTGCAATGAGCATGATAAAAAACCCACTGAAGTGTCCAGAACTCCTGACACTATTTTTATTTCAGCTGCAAAAATATTACATACTCTTCACCCTGTCATCCTGTCTGGAGCTTACTGAGCAAGTTTTATTTTATTATTTTAACCCTGGTTTTCCATTTCTAAATTATTTCAAGGAGAGGCTTTTCATGCTCAAAAATAAAGTCCTGCATGGGCTAACAGGGTGCTTCTAGAAGACTAAAATGCATGGACTAGATCAAATGTACCTATATCTCATGTGCTTGGATTTGCAGTAGGTTACAGGAGAGTGTAACCACCTACTCTTTCATGTGATAAAACCTCTCTAGGGGCACTGAGCTAGGAAAGACCTCCCTTCCCTTGCTACTAGGTGCAAAAACATTACAAATACTTTCCATATTTTCTAAGTTTTGGCAACAAACTTTCAATCTGTCCAGGCTCTCTGGGAAGCTGCAGGGACAGTTTTAGGTAGACAGTTCTCTCTTTTGAAGGGGAGGTGACTTTAAGAGGGAAACAGTCCAGCTTAATATTTTCTTTATTATTGGATTAATAAGACTGCCAGGGCTCTAATGAATGGGTTCCCTCTGTCTGGATGAAATTGGGTCATTAGCATGAGCAAAGCACTGACTTTGCCTTTCCTAAGAGACTCAGATGTTACAGCATCCAGCCACACAGCTAAGGCACAGAAGTTTAACACAGATCAGTCAGCTGAAAATGCCTTTGGGCAAGAACACCCAACAACCTCAACCATACAACAGTTTAAAAGTGTGTAAGTGCCTGCTTATAGAAGACATGCATGGTGTGTAGGAAAGCATTCCATTTCACTCCTGACCCCTCAAAATTGCAGATCTTTGAAGTAAAAGCAGTACCTGGTAGGTAAGAATGCAAAGACAATGAGAAGTTGCTGCTCAGATTTGTTGTGGATGCCCCATCCCTGGAAGTGTTCAAGGTCAGGCTGGATGGGGCTTCGGGCAATTGCATCTAGAGGGAGGTGTCCCTGCCCATGGCCAGGGTTGGAACTGGGTGGTCTTTAAGTTTCTTTCCAACCCAAACCATTCTATGAATCTATGAGAAGTGCAAAATCACATGAGGCCAGAACACTGGGACACAGTATTCTGCTATAAAGCATTATATTAATTTTTTGAAGGAGTTATTCAGAAGCCTATTAAACTGAAATATAGCTTTGCAACACTTGCTTAATAAACAATTTTCACCTAATACAAAACACAACAGCATCAAGTTACATGTCTGAATTAAATGGGAATACTTTCATAGATTTTGCACATTTCTTGGAGAGTTACATTCTACTTGAAAGCAATCTTTTGTAAGCAAAAATATGAAAAAGAAATAAAAAAGAAATCAAGCATGCCCCCTGTAAAATGAAGAGGTTTATAAGATATGAGCTTGACAAAGAGAAGTATTATAGATGAGATGGAGCATGGAAAGAAATTCATACACTAACCACGCAAAAATTAATCAGACATCCTTGACTATGCTATTAATGATTTTAGACCTCATGCATTGTCTGGGATTTCAAGAGGTTTTGCATTTGCAGTACAATGGGGTATTTGTAGGACCTGTACTCAAGAGTGGCATTTGATTGATTGTACATACTCTGGGACAGAGAATGATTTAAATGCAAAACATATTGCTGCAACATGGGAACAAAGAAGTGAAAGACACTTTCTAATTAAAACATAGGATTTTTGATCCTAATCTCAGTTATTGTGGGGCAAATGAAGAGCAGCGTCTACAGCAATTCATGAATTTCTCAACATCCCTCCCCATCTTCTGTTTGTATTTTTTTTTTTTGTCAGAAAATGCCAATTCAGTGAAACAGAAAGTTTGCAAAAGAGGTTTTGTTTCCATGAAGAAAAGGTTTTAATGTTTTCAAAATACCCTGTTATAACATTTGCAGAGGAAAACCTTTCTACCTTTCAGCTAGAAATACTTTCTCTTTTTGAAACAAAACTGTTTATAGAAAAAAAAAAGTCTTCAACTTCCCAAATAAACCCTTCTGAATGACTGATTTGTTCAAGATTCTTCTGTCACAAAAATTGTAAATATCTGAACACACTCCAAAAAAAAAAAAGTATATTTAAAGCATTTTTTTCAAAGCAGACATGGGCTGTCCTGGAGCTGTAAGGAGAAGGGTAAAGCATGGGGAGCCCTGGCAGAGTTTAACCCTTCCCTGCAGTAATCAGCCAGGTCGCTGTGGGCAGCATGAAGCAGTGCCCCAGCACAAGCAGGGCTCTGCAGAACAAGTGCTTGCTTTCCACTTGGATAAAATGGAAAGCCACCTGCAGCCCCAGCACATGGGGCTCTGCTGATGCCTGATGTGGCTGCTGAGGACTGGGAGAGGCACTTCGGTGCTCCCACAGCCCTTCCTGAATGGGCACACATACTTCATTTTGTGCACATGCAAGTACTCTTGCAGGTCTGCATGCACTCCTGATTTAACTCTCACCCATTGTCCCTTGGGGGAAGAAAAAAAAAAAGGCCAGCAAACTGCTCTGCAGGTCTCCTGCAGAAAGAGGTTGTGCCGAGCAAGTGATGAGCTAGATGCTGGATGTAGCCAAGAGAGCTGCATGACTTTTAATATCTGAGTGTACACTAAGGCAAATTAAACAAGCATTTGAGCCCACTTACTTGCTTATTATAGTTTAATTTAGACAGTGTCAATAACTCTGAATAGCTCAGGGGGTATTTTTGGAATTAAACTACATAAAGAGAATATTCATCTAAGAAATCCATATGGTAAGAAAGGAGAGGGGAATTGCTAGCACAGAATAGTAAAATCTTCCTTCTCATTACCATTCTTCAACATAAGTCTTCTGAAATTTGTCTTTTACTTTTCTCATTTACAGTCGCACTTTTTAAATCTTATGGGTTTGGGGTTTTTTGTTTGTTTTCTTTACAGACTAGTCCACAGAGATATTCTGTGATTGTTGGTCAGGATTACAGAATGACATTGGCTACTGGAAATTAAAAATCATCCAGATTCAGAAGTATCTGGATGTTTGGTTGAATGGTGAATTTAGCAGTAATTCACTGCCAAAGAGAATTTTTGAAAACTTCTGTCTCCATTCCTTCAGGGAACCTCAAAGCTTGATATTTCTAGCTCAGACTTCATTATCCAGGTCTTCATTTCCATTTATCAGTGCCTTGGAGCCTTTGGTATTCTCAGCTAAGATGGTGTCATGTCCATCAATCACTGGGCTATTTCCTAATTCCCAATTTTCTTTGATCTCTTTCAGCCTTCAAGAAACCTCTGCAACCGTACATGGGTGTATACTAGATGCAGATACCTCTTTTGTCAGCCACTACCATCTTTTAAGAACAGGAACTGACCAGTACAAATTAAGTGGATCTTACGAAATGTTTTCATTCTAAGTTCTGTATATTATTATATGTATTAAGGGAGGGTCTAAAGACCCATCTGGGACCAGTGCTTTTTGGGGGGCAAAACAAAAAGCAACACAATCTATGCAATGAACAGGAGTGAGGACCTGACAAAAGAAAAAGAAAAAGGAAAAAAAAAAAAAAGAGTTTTGCTATAGAAAAACATAGGTCTGGTTATTGGACCAACACAAGGCCGATTTTGAAAAGAGCCTTGAAGGAAAGGGCAAGAATTATTTAGTGTGAGCAGAAAACTAAAAGCCAACAAAAGACCTTACATGGCAGTTGGCAAAATGCAAACAATCTGGATGCCCCAGCTGCTTCCCTGTGGCTGTAAGGGCCAGTATATTCCTAGCTTTGAAAATATACACTATTAACATCCCAGAAAAATCACCCCAGTCTATGTATAGTACCATAGTAGAAAGAAAATTATGACCTGAAAACAGACACACCAGCCCTAAAACTGCTGAATTTGCTGCATTGATTACCCATCTGCAATATTATATATACTCCAAGCAAATATTTTTAGTGTGGTTCTCAGCACACTTTGAAGAGACTGCTATACTTAATCAAATCATTTCTGGACATCCCAAAAGCTTTCAAGAGAACCATGGTTCCTAATAGTAAAGCAAACAAGACCATTTGTTCATGGTTCAGTACAATCTGGTTTTCAAAATCTTGTTTCTTCCACATTTTTTCTACTTGAAACTTTTAAGTCATTTAGAGGTAAGAAATTTTTTGCATTTCTCAAATGCCAGCTTATTAATATTATTATTATTATTTTTTAAAGAGAGTAAAAGGTGGCCTCTAATACTCCATTAAGCAAAGACTCACATCTGCCAGTCTGCAAGGAAAGCAGGCTGAGACATCAGAAGTGTTGCAGTTAGTGAATTTAATCCTTCTGATGCAATCAGGCTGCAACGTGATCTGATTAAACTTAAAGATTCAGACCTGAAGCCCCGTACTCTATGTCCAGGGACAGGTAGACAAATAGTATGAAAGAGCAGTCTCCTGTGGGCTTAAATAAACCCTAGAATCTACAGTTCAGGTTAAGATTTCTAAGGAATGCAAGCCAGGTGGATTCATTTAACATAGCATTAAAAACACATCTGGAAAAGAAAAACATGTACATCAAAAATAATGGTAAGGTAATCTTCTCAGTGTAAAATAATTAGTGCAATATGTGACACAAAATAAATTTCTGCACATATACCTACACTGCCACCATCAGCCTCAATTTCTCATTTATTTAGGTGAACCTGTAACTGGCAAGCAGGCACTTTGTCATGGATAACAGTGGAGGTGTTGAGCTGCCGGAGACTTCAACGCTGCTGCAAAATAGAGTGTGTGTTCATATGTGTTTGCACAATGGACACTTGCTGTGCAATATTATCTTGTCTCTACAGATAAATTAGTTGCATCATGCTCCTGCCAGCTTGATTTGTTTAGCCTTTACAGAGTACAGAGTGCATGGAGTTTCTTGTGATTGAATCTCACATAAAAGGTAAACCTGAGAGTTTATTCTACACTATGCCATACATCCACCAAGGCAGCTAGAGCATTTGCTGACTTGATGTTGGAAAGAAAGCTATAAAATATACTGGGGAAAATCTTGAAACGTCACTCACTTGACATGGCAATAAGAGCTCTGCATTAAGATGCAGAGCTGATTTCCCTGATCCATGAAATTGCCTGGATATTTAAGGCATTCTCAAATAGAACCAGTGTGAAACTCACTCTCCATTCCTGACACAAGGACGCTGTAGGTTTTGCATTCACTAAGAAAAACAGAGCTCAAAATTGCAGATATAAATATTCTTTAAGAGAGAACCTAAATACAATTTCCTCCCCCCTAGGTAGGATGAAATAAGAATTCAAAATGTGTTTAATGCTGGAAGATGGTTATGCTTGCTCACACATTGCTTAGAGAAGCTCAGGTTCTTTGTTGTGAGTTGGTGCAAGAAGCTCTTACTGTAAAACACAAAAGTGTGCAAGTCTGTGGCCACCTTTGGAGAGGGATATTTCTCCCTGTCACAAATAGGTGACAGGGCTGGAATGTATGCAATCTGTGGGCAGCTGTGGAAAAGATGATGAAGGAATACTTTGTACTACTGTAAGGTCTGAGACCTGGGATGTGATTCAGAATTCCTCAGGAAATGTATTCTTTCCTGCTGCTAAAGGCTAAGAGCCATCTATACTTCCAAAGTACTGGTGGGCTGAGGATCAGCTATAATGTTTCTTCCAAAGACAAACACACAGACCTCATTAATGGGAGAATTGGAAAGGACCAGGAGCTTCCCTAAAATGCGATCCAGCAGGCTCCAATAATTTAGATTCACAGGACGACAGTATAAACAAGGAAAGGAGGACAGTAATGTTGTACTCCTGTGTGTTAGATTCTATAAACAGCTTCCAATTAGATAACTAGTATGGTTTCAGTACAGGCACCACTGACGTATCCTGACATTGCAGTACATCTGACTGAAACATGCACACATGCAGGTTTCATGCCAACACAATGAACGTATAACATTAGCAAACAATATCTTACCATGGATTTCTATCCAAAATCGCTCTAAGAGACCAATCTCCTTTAAACGTGGTGCATGCACTGCACATATCTCAGGCATCTCCACAGCAAAAAAAGACCTGAGACATAATCAAACTCAGGTCCAAGATTTTTCTTTGACATGGATTACTATTTCGCCTTGTTGAAAAATAAAGAGAATTTCCTAATATTTTTCAGATAAAATTTCTCAGTTTATATTTTCCACCAAGCTGATTGCTTTTCCCATTTTGTAGTGAGGTTTTGCACTGATCAGTTTAACAGCCAGTACTCATCCCCTGTTTCCTGTAATTCTTTTCCCATGTAGCACATGTAGTAGCTTATATCTATACAGGTATCCAGAATTATACAAAATAAAATAGGAAAGACTCTTGAAGCCATCTGGTGTGTGCCCCCATTCAGAGCTAGATCAGCTACACCTAATTAGCTCCTGACATACCCTTGCCTACCCTATTGAAACAGAGACTTCACAAACTCCCTTGGATATTTATTGTGATGCTTTGCTATTCTTACTATTAGAATGTTTTCCTAATGTTAAATCTGTTCCAGAAATTTTAATTACAAGTTCTCTTAGAGGAAAACTGGATTATTGTGTATTTTTATACATGCAAAAAAAACACATGGAAACAAATGACACACTGAATGCAAAGTTCATAAATTATTTGTAGATCACATGGTTTTACAAACTTTCTAATTCAAAGGAATTTAAGTGGAACCAGCTATTTATGTACCCTCCCTATTGTTCACTTTAAAGAAGATCTTGATCACAGTAATTTTTTCCCCAATTCCAGTTTTGAAAGCTCTAAGTTCTCTGAAGAAAATAGTTGTTGGCATTTTCAGATGATAAACATCCTAAAGTGATGATGATAAATTACAGTGCAGCCCAATGATGCAGAAAAGTAGAGAAATGCAAACTGCTAACCTCCAATTTATGAATACACACTCTTTATTATGGAGTCTAGGGGTTCACAGCTGTAAGAGTGGGTCATTTTCATCTCATTGCTCATTAGAAGTATAAGATGGAAGCACTAAGGGTGGCTACCATTTGCAATGTACCGGATAGATTAATGCTTAATGTTCTTTGTCTCCGGTATGAATACAAAATGATACAGATTTTTTTCCCTTTTTAAGGCCTATGTAAGCATCTGTTATTGCTCACAATCACACAAGATGGGGATTTTTACGTCTGGTTTTGCTCATTCATACTAGAAAATTTTCACACATTTTAACTTAATCATCCCTATAAAGCCCCCTTTTTACGAAGGAAAAAAACAAACAACTTGTTCAAGATAGCAAAAGAAATCCTGTGATCAATTTGCTAAGACATGTCCATGTTTAATGATGAAATTTATTCAGGAATGTATTTAAACTGTGAAACTTTCACCCAACTACAGGCATTCCCAGTGAAACCCACCCAATGAACTCTAAGTCATGACCTGAGGAATCAGTTTTATTGCAGTATGGCAGTAAATTGTATTACATTTCTTCATCACTGCTCAGCTTCCCAAAGCTTGGGGATTTTCTAATTTCTTCTTCTCTCTCCCTTTCACCTCCCTAATAAATATTCAAAGCAGGCAACAAAAAGGCACAGGAAAAATAAGGTCAATACAAGCAAATTGGAAAGAAGTAAAATGTTTCTATATGCTATCATTTGGTTGTTAGAGTTATCTTAATCAACCCAAACAGCTTCTTTGAGCCATCTAATCTGATTTTACAAAGTGCTAACCCATAGCCATATTTGACTTTCCTTTGATTCCAAACGTAAAAAAAAAAAATAGCCTTTATCTAATGTTCAGGCATATAATCTAACTACACATGCATTTGCATTTGCATTACGAGGCAGTGAAACATGGCTGGAGAGCCATCTTGGATGTTATCTATGTTATTACTCAAGTGGAGAGTATAATCATAAATCCTTTTGCCTTCCACCCCCCGCCTTTTTTTTCAGAAGTACACTTAAAATCTGTTTTTAAGCTTCACTGGCTCCATTACATTTGAACTTCAGTAACAAGAATGTGATATGAATTTGTAGAGAGCAAGCAGAGACAAAAGGTATATTTTCATAATGTGGTTCAGTTTAACTGTTCCTATAATTATCTACAACTCATTAGGCAATAAAAAGACAAACAAAGAGATTAAGAATGGAAGGGCAATATTTTCTCCATAAAACAAACACAAAAACCTTAAACAGATGCCTCTTTTCTATGGCTTCCCTTGCATAAATACAGCCAGCAGCTTAGAAAAGATATTTTCATGATTGAAAACTTTTGTCTAGAAAAAAACCTGTAAACATTATCCAGTGCAATTTCAATAAAAAGTATTTACAGCTATTGTACACTTGGGATTTTTTGATCTCAAGGATAACATAACAATACAGCAATGGTCTGCAGATGACTAGCTTTGATCTTTTATTAGTTCTTATAATTGTCTCTTAATTTGTATTCTGCATAATAAGCACTCACCTTCACAGTTTGTCCGGCTTCAGGGCCATCCTGTAAGCAAAGGGAGAAGTCTCAGGTTAGAGGAACTAGCAAGGATCACACACAGGGATTCAGAAATATCACTCATTAATCATTCACATCCAATTTCATTGTATGGTAATTTAGCATATTCTCCTGGGGTCCCTTCAACACAGTTTTTAGACTAGGTGCCTTTCCACATCAGGCCGTGGCAGAGTGAGAAGCGGTATCTTTGACCACAAAACCCACAGTTGTTAATTTTCATGCTTTCAGATTGTATTTTTGAATAGCTAGCAATAGGTTTCTGATCCTTGTGAATATAAAATCAGACAAGTAAGTGAGAATTTAATCAAAGCATGCTTTCTTAAAGTCTTATTCTAAGGAAATAGGCTTAGTCTCCTGATTTGCTTTAAAAAAAAAAAAAAAAAGCAGCTCTTTTTTTGGCACAGAAACCCAGTACAAATAACTGAAAATAACTGATAACATATTTACACGGCCATATCTCTCTGCCTGCATATACATGTGCGTGAGCAGGAGAGAATTAATTACTCCTTTCCATTCCAAGCTGTGGGTTACCTGTTGAAGACAGAGATGTGACTGCCTCCTCTAGAAGTTCAATCCTGCAAACACCTCCTTGGGAAAGGAGTACTTGTTGAAACACTCTTGAGTAAGTATTGCATTTGAGAGTGTTCCCAGGCTTAGCCAAAAGTATGGCAGTTAGTAATTATCCAAACTTTTCTCTTTTTTCTCTTAGCAATAAGAATTTCTCTTTCAATGGCAAATCTGGCATATTGCCATCCACTGTGCAAAACATTAATATGCTTTTTAATTTTTTCCTTAATTGTTACTTTGCATTTATCATCCCTTAAAATTTGAATGCCCTTTTGTTATTGGCCTACGAAAGGTGGCAGGAAGCTTGCTAAAATAAATCATGAAACTTATTTATTTATTTATTTATTTATATTTGACAGATTTACAAACCTGAATTGAAATGGTGAGTGAAGTGGCACCAAAGTGTTTCTCTACCACGTTGCCAACCCTTTGTGCCATACGAAACAGATCAGCCACCTCCTCGGGACACAGGTCGCGGAAACGCTCCACCGGACGCAGCGGGCAAACAAGGACATCTGAAGTTTGGATCGTCAAGGTACAAACGCAAATCTGATTGCCCAGAAAGAACAGTGTCTCACCCCCTGCCTGTAACCTGTTTCTGATCACCCCGATTTGGCTAAACTTCTGCTCTACTAAAACATGAGGCTAAACATAGTCAATCACACGATGCTTTGTTCAGAAGTTTCCTGAAGCCCTTCAGATATCAACCAAATGATTAAAATACGGTTCATATGCTAATATGAAGGAAAACAAAGGAAAACAAAGTTTTCACAAACTCAAAGTTACCATTTTGAACTACACAGCTGTTGGTATTAACATCTTCGGAAGTTAGAGACATTTACTTTTGTGATTAAAAAAAATGGGTGAAAAGCAACAGATTTGAAGGTGGATATGGGCGTGTGATCCAAGACAACAGTTTTAGTGTTTTTCCACATACATAGTATGTATTTTTTAAAATCTTGCTCTTACACCTCTAATTTTAGGTACCTAAATGTGAAAACCCGACACTATGCTGTTAAAAGCAGCTCACTTACTTATACATCACACTAATTACCATTCACGAGGAATGCTCACCTGTTATAAACATTATGTATTTTTAGAAATATGGTAAGATACTTCAGACTTTTCGCTTTTAAGTGCTGTGTTCACAACACTGCAAATACACTGATTTTATTCTACCTTGGTAACAGCGTTTCATGAGTCGGTGAAATGAAGCTATAAAGTAAACAATGGAAGTACACCGACACTATGCACAGTCACCTGATCTGCTGTGTTCACAAAAATTAATAATTTCTATGACTCCTCACTTGAAAGTCAATTTTTTAATATTATTAATAGTGTCCAGAATTCTTAGCAGAGTTTCAGTTGTGTAAATCCAACAAGAAAGCATGTGGGACTTGCTTCTCATTTCAGTTCCCTGCAGACAGGATTTTTTTTCCCCTGACTTACAGTATTGTGTTTGCAGAATAAAGACCTTAAAATCACCTTTAATACCACTTGAACTTCCCTGACCAAAGGTTGTGAAAATTAACAAGTTCGGTACTTTTTCCTTATTAAAATGAGTGTTATTTTCAAAGGACTATTTGAAGAAAATTAAGCTCCATGCCATTGTGTTCCAGTAATATTTATTTTTACTGCACCTTGAAGCCTGCAGGTGTTCAGGAATATTCTCTATATTCCAGGAAATGTAACTAGGAGATGTTCTGTAGTTAACAGGTTCACACCAAGGTTACACTGACATGATTTAAGAAGCCTCCAGAACCTCATGAAACATTTGAAATAAAAAATGATTAACACATGCGAAAGATGTTTTATTTCCATAAACAGAGAGACATGTTTACGTTCACCAAGCTTCTCATAGGAATCAAATTTATAATTCTGATAAAAGGAAAAAACAGATAATTTCTGGAAATAAAGAAGTAGGGGCAGATTCTGACAATTTTTCTGAATCCAGATGAGGACAGACAATATTGTAATGGATATTTGCTTAACTGGGAGCAGATTTTTCCAGCAATCTCCCCAGCTTTGCTCCCAACAGAACAGGAGAAGAACAGAACAGAACCCCAGCTGTGGGCTTAATCTGCTTTGAAAATCTGGCCCTTGCTTGTCTGGTACAACAACAGCTATGCCACCACTATTTTCTCTTTTCCTCTTGTTGTAGCTCACAGTATTAAAAATATTTTAAGGACGGAGAAATATCTATTTAGCAAACGGGTACTTGGAAATAAACCATTCCTGAACGGGGAAAAAAAATCTGGTTTTGTGGGTTTTTAGCTCTAAAAGGCTGTGCCTCTTGGCAAGCTACTGGGCATAATAAAGCTCCTGTAATTTATTTGTGCCTTCCCAGCACACTGTACAAAGCACCTCCATAAAGGATGCTATTGGCTGAACTCAGGGCCCAAGGGATGAGCTGGAAACTTGCTTGGCAGACCTGATTTCCATACCAGGAATAAAGGAATAGAAAAACTAATTAATTTTACTCATAAAGAGGAAATCCACGTCAAGAGTAAAACAGGAAAAAGGACATTCGTTTAATCTGAGTTCATTTTTCAAAAGGAGAGAAGGGAAGCTTTTACCCTTAGGGCATCTGATACTTAAGTAGATAATTATCCTTCTTCTGCAGCACTGCTTTATTATCATGGGTCAACGAACCATTTATAAATGAAGAATTTCCCCTCACTTACCTCTAGCAAAACTGCTGCTTACATTAAGACAATTTCCTTTCCTCCTCCAGATTTTTTTTCCTACAGTTTCATTCTGTCTCAGACTTGTATACGCCTCACCAGCATTTGTTTGTTCTCTACCTAGCTCAGGGCCACAGCCACAAGTATGAAGTTTTGCATTAATCATAGTTTCTACAACCTTATATTAGCACTGTACTACTTGTCACTGTGATGCATTGCGAAAAACAAGGGCTAAATACTGCTTGCGAGAGCTTTCCTTACCACAGCACACAGGAGAGGGAGAGACGGCGGTGTGAGTGCTGCTGCTGACCAAGGCAGGATATCTGTTTCCCCTTCTTAATTCTGTCACTAATCTGTTCTGTCATTTCTGCAAGTTGTCTCTGTACCTCTCTCTCTCCCCTCTTCTACTCTTTATCTGCCTAATCTGCTCAGATAGCCCTTGCCAGTTGGTGCAATGGAGGTTTTCTTATTAAGCCGTGAGGCTTTCTGCTCATGTGGGACCATGAGGTGTTCCTCCACTCTCAGATGATGTGCCCATAAACCACATCCTTCTCCAAAAAGGATTTTCACTTCCTCCTTGTGTTACCAAGACTCATTTACAACTCAAACTAGATTTTAGCCATATTTCTGTCTTTGAATGTGATAAATAATTCAAAGGCACAATCACACACTGGAGCATCTTTACTGAACTTTGCATCATTTCAAAATAATTCTACAAAGAATAATGATAGAAATTCTGAATCAGAGCTAAATTAACATGAGAATGTAATTAGGACAACATTCAAGTTATATTTAACTATGAATATATAAAAAGGCAAATGTTAGAATGAATTCATGGATTTGAGGTCATTAAGAAAACAACCAGCCACTGCAACTTTAAATCATAGTTTTTAACTACACTTTTTAACACTTGGATAGCTTTTAACATTATATCCTGGTTAGATTTTAATCTGGATAAATGTTCTATTCATCTCAAAAGTCCTCCTAAGTCTCAAATCAGATAAACTGTTCATTGCTTTCTGCAATTACCCACTGCAAACACTGCTGTGAACTACTGATGTGCTTCAGGTGACTGTGTATTAATGATGCGAGTGAAAGCGAGTCTGTACTTCTGTGTACGTGCGATCGCTCCTTAGGCAGCAGCGCTACTGCCATCTGAGATGCCTCGGGGCACCCAGCTGCCACTCCAGAAGGGCAGGAGCCTGCCATATGCCCTGTGTCATATCTGCCAGCCAGGTGGGATGTCTGAGTCAGCTTAGGGTATCTGAAACGGCAGCAGGTGCCTGTGCTTGGGCAACAGCCCCCACCGTTACACAGGGGCTCAGCAGGACAAGGGACCTATTTTCTTGGCAGGCACACTGCAAGACTGAAGGCAGCATTCTGCCTTTGGAGAGTTTGAACTTTCTGTTTCCTTTCTCTAACCACCATAATTAATAATTTCATGATTTCTTCATTCATTCTAAACCGCTACTGACTGATGAAGTTTCTATTTTTAAGCTTTGATGTGCACAGCTGTTATTTCCTTCAAACTCTCTGAGTCAGTCCACATCATTACAGTACGTGCCATTTAATATGTCAACTTCTCCATTCTAACGAGTGGAAAACCTTTACACCTAATTATAATTTGTGATTGGATATTCCTCTCTCCAGATCTTGCAGGAGTCTCAACAGCTTTACTTTCTTTTCCTAATACCTAAATATTCATACACAAATCAATATGCACACCCTCACACACACTAAAAGCTCTATTAATGATTTATTAAACAATTAGGAATGTCAGTATTTTTCCAAAGACTACCAGTAGACAGTAGGCTAAAACTCCAGCTATATTAGTGGCAATGTAGAACCACAAAGTAGCAGTAAAACAACACTGGGTCAGACCCACTACCCTCAAACCACTAATCTCAAATGGAGCTGAAACCTACGGATGACCTATGATTTCAGCAAAATTACTTGTCCTTACATATTGGGCACATCAGCCCACTCCCTGCATAACCTTGGGGAGGTTGTTTAATGCACCAAAGTCTGTAAACCTCCTCCATAACTCAAATTAATGGCCTTTCTCTCAGCGTTGGTATAATTAAGACTGCAACCTGTAAGGAAAAGTTTGGACTCATGGTCAAGCAAGCACCGTTCACGAAGTTTCTACACACCAGCAGAGCCAGAATACTGAAAGATGCCAGCTCTGAGCACTCGAAGTCAAGGCTGCACACATTTCTGTAAAACCCTTTCATGCTTTCATTGACTTTTTAGACCATAGTAACTGGAGCCCTTTGAGACTGGCATTCAGAGCGACGCACTGTAATGGGTACCCAGGCACTGCCAAAGCTGTGCTCAGTTTTGCCAAGCACAAGTACAAACTCCCCGTGCACATCTATGCATCTAAGGATATGCTTACGTAAAAGATGATGGGTCACTAATGAAAAGTGATCATTTGTTAAGTGCATAATGACTTTAAGTTGATAGCACAGGAGGCTTCAGCTTCTACAAGAGATGCAAAACATATGGCCAACATCTGCATGCTGACCACTTCAAATGCAATTTTCCTTTTGCTAATACACAGGCTGGAGGCCAAAATTCAAAGGCACAGTAGTCACTTCCAGTGGCTTGGTCTGAATTCTAGCTTTGAAGCCCAAATTATTGCAGTTCTGTATCTAAGGTCTAGTTCTGACTCCATGTTCCCTTTAGTGGGATTCTGATCAGCCCATAAGGCACCTATGATAAATTTTCATACACAACTATTTGGGTACACACATTCTGTAATTCTGATATTTTGGAAAAATGGCTTTTTTCCTTGGGGGTCAAAAAAAGAAAGAAAGAGAGAAACAAATAAAACAACAGCAACAGCAGCTAAAATTCCTTTTGTATGACAAGCCTTAAAACTAAACACAGCTTTTTCCTTGTTAAGTCCACTATTTTGCTATATAAAAACATATTTTCCATTTTAACTTTTATTTCTGAATTTGAACTTCATACAGAACAATTCAAACAATTCAAAGCTTTATAAAGGAAAAAAATTAAAGGCTCTGCAGCTACTGACATTCTAACAATAGGAGTAAAGTTCTTTTTTTCCTTTTTTTTTTTTTTTTCGTTTTATAAGAACCAGTTAAAACATTAAAATTGACAGGTTTTCTTAATATGTTAAGGCTTTAAAAGAACAAAACACATGGGGAAAAAGGCAGAATATCTAAAGTGAAAGGGTAATTGTGTCTTTATGAAGCACTGGTTTTGACCGGTATTGTTTGTTTTCTAAACCATTTGTTACAAAAGGTTTTAACTTAGTAAAATGACATATTTACAACATAGTCAGGAATCCATCATTGGCATTGGGATAGAAATACTATTCCTGTTCCAGAAACTTTAAAAAAGATTAAAAAAAAAAAAAAAAAAGAAAAGAAACACAAAAAATCTTCCCTTTACACAAGACTCAAAGATCTCAAATATGTATATATATTTTAAATTTGAAAGTAGGAAAAATTTTCAAGTTAACTTGAATATTTTGAAAATTAAGAACATTTCAAAAAGTTTCAAAGTCTTGAAATACCTATTCTAGCATTCAAAAAAATGTTGACATAAAAGACAGTTCACAGTTAATAAGAAAACAATTTGTCATTAATAATTTAAGTTTGGGAAACTCATTAAAACTTATCCTGTCATTAATATTTTGGTTTTGACTAAACTGTTTGCACTAAAAAATAAAAATAGGAGAGAGAGAGAAGAAAAGAAAAACAGAAAGAAAAAAAAGATCCCAAACTGTGGTGCCTATGGAGACTTAATACTGCTTCATGTACTTCATAAGCTTGTGTGAACACTGTGAAAGCACAGCAGCCTCTTCCTCCCAGCTGAATTCACCCCCCTCATTTATGGAGCAACTGTCAGCAAAAGCTCCTGTCTTGGAGACAAGGGCTTTGGCCACTTCAGGATTAATGCAGGCAGTAGCACCATGGACACTGCTACCATCTCTTCCTAACAGGAGGAAGCGTTTGGGAGTGGTGTCCTTTGAGCGTGAGGCTGCTCAGTAGCCAGTCCAGCCCTCAGCAGGGTGGGAAGATGAGGCCTTGGTGTGGTTGCTGGGAGCTCCGAAGCCAGAAGTACCAGCTGGAGATGACTGCAACAAATGATTATTTATAACCATCTCATGCATCTGTATGAAATACCCCTTCTGCGCATCCATCAGATAGCTGATGGGAATGTAGTAATAATGCGCTGTGGGGAGCTGGGTGAGGGATTATTCTTTTCTTATACTCTGTTTTACATGAATTTGCATCAAGTGCCCCAAGCACAGAGAATCAGTCAGACAAAGCTTCAGGTATTAAAACTCACCACAATGTTGTCCCCAGACAGACAGGGATATTGAATTCATCATTGCATCTAAGCACAAGTTTTCTTTGTTGAAAAACTCTAATTGCTAACAGAAAGAAGTCCCATAGCTAAGAAAAAGAAATAATAATAATAATTAATAATAATTAAAAAAAAAAAAAAAAGGAAAATGCATGACTAATAAAATTAATATAGTTGAAAAACAACCGCTAGTCATTTATCTTTCTTCTGCCCTGCCCTTGAACAATTCTCCACATTTTGAAGGCTACAGGAGCAATTTCTCTCTGTGAAGAAAACAGTACTGGTTCCACAGACCACAATAGGAGGAGGAGTGATGAAGAAAGTGAAGACAACTGGAACAGCACATGCATGTACACCTACACTTACACACATGCACAAGCTGTATCAGATAGGCATCCAGAAAGCCATTAAAATGAATCAAATACACATAATCAATCCTGCATTAGAACAACAATAGGTCAAGGCATCACTTCAGTCCCCACTTCACCCACTGAATTAGGATGTATGAAAGACCACAGCAATGCAAGAACCAACACCCTTCCCCGGGGATAAATCTTGCTCAGCAGAACAGCGTGACTCACTTTTGGAAGGAAATCTGTAGAGGCTATTTGGATTAAAATTGAACATTTCATAGTAGAAAAAGTTGAAGGAACACTTTAGCAGGTTTTATATGTAGAACTGGATTTAAATATATTTAAGAAAGCTGTTCTGGTTATGGTACATCATAGAACTTGCTAGTTTGGGAGCAAACATGGCTGTGAACAATAAAGATGATTAAGAACAAATAAAAATGTAATAAAATTACAATAAAAACTCAAAAATTGTTTCAATCTATTAAAACCACACACAATGCATTTTTCAGATCTTGCTATGCCACTTCATAGCATTAATAAGAAAAAGTCATTAAGATAAGACAAATTATCTAAACATAGCTGATCTTGATAAGGCAGCTCAGTAAGCATTTACATTAATACAGAAGACCAGATTTAAGCAGTAAAACAGAGATTTAGTGGTTCCAGTGGAACCAAAAGCAATCAGTGTAAATCTTTGACATGGATCTCTGTGCACTATGATAAGAGCACTGTTTTAAGACCACACTGCAGCTTTTATGGATATATATATTTTTTTCAACTTGGCCTCATCTTCTCACCACAATGAAACTATTTGAAATAATTCATGTCAATGAAAGGTGCGCTAGTTCCAAGAAATTAACAATAAATATTATTTTAGTTTTTCTGTAGAAAGAAGTCAGTATATCTCATTTCAATACAGATGGCTTATAGACCAAATCATGCCAGATAGCACACCAAAGTATAAAGGACTGCTACTCAAAGTACAGTGACTCCACGAGACAGAGGGCCGCAGCAGGGAAATGTGAGATTCAGAACTGTTAACTTTTCATTTTAAACAAGCCTTTCGTTTATTTGATATTCCCTTTAAATGCCTTTAGGGTATGTCAAGTAGGTCACTAAGAGCTCAGTTCTTCATAGCGAGTGGTATCTTACTGTAGGATTCCTCCTTTTCTGCTAGTGACTGACCTCAAGGGCAGCCTCGGGCAATAGCAGGTGCCTAAGTGGAACCACAGTGAGAATAACTGTAGGAGAGTTTGTGGCTCAGAAACATGCTTCCAATCCAAGTTTCACTTGGTGGAAATTTACTGCAGACCCAAACTTAGATTTGTACTGGGAATGACAACCACATTCTAGAATAACATGAAGCATTTGATCTTTGAAAGCCCCAAAGCAATAACCAATGGCCAAATTAGAAAAGTAGAAGCCAATATGAAGCCACTTCATGTGCAACTGCTATCATGCTCTGAGAAGATCCTGTAATGATACGCTGTTGTACAAGCCATTGCAGCTAATGGCTACATCTATGTTACTCTTAACCGATATACCCTATTTCTAAATAAATGACAAAAGCACTCGTAGTTACACAAAGCCATCTATGCATGTCTATCAGTTATAAATGTACAAGACCACTGCAAAAACACCCATACCTGAAGCTGAAAGCAGAAACCAAACAAAACATGGGTTACAATACTCGAAGAGTGTTTTTTTGTTTGTTTGTTTGTTTGTTTGTTTTTTGGCACAATCGTCAGAGCAGTGGCATTTACCAGAAAAACTGATATGCTCCTGCAAAGCAGCTCAGCATCTACAAGTCTTGTCTAAATGACCTGCATCATGAGAAAACTGCACTAAATTCAGTTTATCAAACTTCACCCTGCTGGAATGGCAACATGTAATTGCGAAGCCTCATTTCAAATGGGGAAGTCAGCTCATCATTCAACCTCTCCACCTGAGAATAAGAAAGAACTTGCGAAAAATGTTTCAGAATTGAGTCTTAATTAAAGTTGTGGCACTGTCATATTCAAAAAATAAATAAATAATGTGACCACTGTGAAGTTACATTCTAGAACACGATTCAAGAACTGTAATAATAATTACTAAGTATTAGTTACGACAGTTATTTTCTTGGAAGTTGGATGCCGTATTCCAAACATAAAGTTTTAATGGATACAAGCTTTGACTTGATAGAAATACAACACAGATGTGCTGGGAATTAAGGTTCTGTAAAAACTGTAAGCATTATTGAGACTGTTCTCTGTGGGACATGAAAATATGTTCTCTTTTTCCGATCTGGGCTTCTGTGGTTCAAAACAGCAATAAAATAAATGGTGAATATTTGGTGAATCTGTCTGGGATTTATCTTGCCTAATTTTGAAGATAAATTTGTATAACCTATAAAGCAAAACACTGTATTTGGACCTGTGAAAAGACAGTGCTTTGTGGTAAATTTATACTCCAGAATTAAGTTACCTTAAGCAAGGTTTGGATCTGCGGCTGGAGAAACTGGTTACGGAGCCACTTTGACTACCTATCAATGGCAGATGATCAAGAGCTTTACACATACTCTTTACAACTCTGCACTAAGTCTGTGCTGAACAGCACATAGAAAGACGTGCTTCTGGTAGCATACGCCAGACAACGGTACCTTCATTTCACAACCAGTGAAGCATCAGCTGGAGGAATGCGGTACAAGACCAATTACCAGAGTACCACAGGGGACAAAGAATGGGCTTGGATAATCAAGGTTTCAAATAATGAAGGTAATTTTGAATGTAATTGGTAGATAATGAGGAACATGAATAACAGGGAGTTTTGGAAAACTGAATTTGGATAATTCTGACTGTCTTACAGTAAACATATTCCTCAAAGAATATTGTAATATATGCTGGGATTTTCAAAGTTTCAAATGGACTAAGACAACTGATTCCCATTAATTTCTCAGAAGTGGTTTGCTACCTAGTTCTGTTATGGCATTCAGAAAGCTGCTCCAATTAAGTCAATGGAGAGTTGTGCTTGTCTTAGACTGGAAGCTCTCAAAGCACATTTTATGAGCTCACTTATTGATATTGTTACTAGAACAACAGGATGGGCTATTCTGTTCCAGGTAATTACATGAGATTAGAATGATCCTAAATTATAAAGGAGAAAAACAAACTCTCCTAGAACAAACAAACAAAGAAGCTCTCTACACCCCTTGCAGGAATGTCGTAGCCCTCCTTAAGAACGTCAGCACCTGCTGAAGTAGTCTAAAAATTGAGAACTTTCTGTCTGCCTTATGAAACAGCTATTTAGCACACTAGCAAGTCAGAAAGGCAAACCATGGTACCTTTGCCCTGCAAGATCATTGTTCATCATTGCTGCTGCACATAAAAATAACCGTGCCACTGCATTTCCATCAGTTCCTTTGAATGTTAAAAATTACATAGGTCTTGATAAAGAACATAGACGAGCACCTTTATTGCATAGGTTAACATGCAGCTGAAGTGGGAATGTAGCAGAGAAATGACTTTGCAAGCGAAAGAGTCTATTATTGTTTTGCAAATGTTACTTCTTTGCAGCTTAGTAGGATCTACTGTAAACAGTATTTTTGTCATCCCAAGGATTTTCACATTATACCCCACTGAAGCACAGGAGCATGTACGCACTCTTCTCTGCTGACAGGAGACAGAAGGTCACCCTTAGAAATGTTAATAGGTGGGGAACATTGAAATGGTAAGGAAGGAAAATGTAACTATGGGCTGACGGAGATATTTCAAAACAAAGAATATAACAATAGCCCCTTCTGCAGTTTATATAGCTGGGTTACAGATATACCTGATCACAACTAGCAAAGCAAAGCAGAGACTCAGCCTTCACTCCACTGAAGGAAAGGAAAAGGTGAGGTGAAAATACTAAAGACCCTGTGTAGTGTTTAAGCAGAGACTTAGAGGCAGTGCAACATGAAAAGATATTATTTTAAGCCACAAATCCTTAGCTACTTAATTTTGCCAATTTATTTCGTATCTACTTGATATGAACACAAAAAGCTTGATATCTACAAAAGTGTTCATAGAAAGTGCATTTGTCAGGGCAAAACACTCCCAAAGATACATTTCCCTTCACCTGCCAGGGGAGTCAGTTTTGGATAAGTCATACATTAAAGCTGAGAAAATGTAAAACAGATGTAGAGCGTGTCTTCAACACAGAGCTACCCACACAAAGCATTCCTTTTAAATACAAAATAAAACTTGAGCAGAGATGGTAAAACACCTGCTGATGAAAGCTATAAAAGGAGAGGAAATCAGAATGTACGTTTCCCCCTTGGTTTTCACTTGCATAATAAGCCCTCTTGGATAAGGACAACATGGCCCTGCGTCGTGATTGCCTCGGTAGATGTTTTTCTAATACTATTATTGTCATTAATGCTCATTGTTCCCAGCTCTGCGCATCATAGCTAGGCATTTCAGCATGCACAATACATAAATTCATGCTCTCATCCAGGACTCCTACAATATTCAAGCACATGAGAACGAAGAAGACAAACTAGCAGTTTAACTCTGAATAACCTTATTTTGTGTGAGTGTCATCTGAAACCATTACTTTAATGTGATTATCTGTTTTTATTATTTCCTTTCTGTGGACTTGGAATAAAGACACAACTGAGACTCTCTCAGACACGGTCATTGGCATCATTATGGTCTTTCCACTGTCATCAACAGAGATCTGATCTGTAAATCAAGTTAGACTGTAAGGGCTACCAAAGAGCAAGCTCTCTTTATCATGTCATTACATACCAAAGCTACCAATTCCTCTGGCTCACTCAGAAAAACAGACTGTTTTAGTTCCTTTACATAACCAGAGGAGTTCTTAATGCACAGATTATTGACTTAGTGGGGTTTTATCATTTCCCAGAGTACCAGGGGATTCCTTAATCCAGGACTTCTTTACATGATCTATTTTCATGGCTCTTTTTATTGTCACAGTCTGTCATTATAATGATTTGCAAATCCAGAACCAGAGTATGCTCAGCTCAAGGAAGAGAGGGGGAGAAGGCATGCCCTTCTTGTCTGCCCTCTCATACTCCAGAAGCATTGAACACCATCAGACAGAGCATGACAAAATCCCTGCAGGACTCAGTGCAGCAGGGAATTGCACGGTACAAGGTTGTTTTCTGTCCACAGGAGCATTTCCACATCAGCCCGTGAGCTCCACAAAAGCATCAGGACAGAGTTTTTCCTCTGTTGCTCTCCGCCGAGCTCAGCTGGGTGAAGAGGTGCTGAATGTGATCACCTTCTCAAGGGCACTGCCATGACACCAGTGCACTGCAAAAAGAGGAGGCTCCATCAGCAAATGCAGGTTTCAAAATTATCAGATGCTTTGTTGACACAACAGAAAGTACTCAAAGATGTTCATTCCCATCAGAGGGTCAATGCAAGCACCTGTCTTTGTTGCCCTTACACCTTTACATCTCACCTCATCCTCAATAACAGATATTTCCCTTGCCAGTGTTGGAACCACTGCAGGAATCTGCAAGACCGCTGTGAACTTCAGATTAATCACAAGCCTTAAAAGTATCACTGGAGCAAGGCCTGTTAACACTTCACAGCATGCCTTCATACCCCTCCAAGACTTGGGCTACAATCTCTGGTTTGGACTTCTCTATGTTCCTATAATATGAGTTGATCACAACAGTATGTCACTAACATATGTTGCTAGCAGACAGTTCCTTGGAGTGAAGAAAAAATATCTTAAATCTGACATGGTATCAATGTTTAAAAATAAAAATAGAAAAGGAAGGAAATGATGTAAACAAACACAAAACAGCAAAGAAAGGTGACTACTCCAGACTCATCCTGGGTGTGAAGGAGAAAACTGGTGCTGAACTGCAAACTTTGTTTCAGCAAATAAATTTCCAAGTCTCTGTGTTTCTTCCCTAAATTAGAAGCACATAGCACTTCTTGGGGGGTTATGATCACCATCAAAGTGGTCTTGCTGAGAAAAGTGGATGTCAGTTTCTCTTTCCAAAGGTCACAAAGCAGATATTCCATATCTAGGGGCTTAAAGAGCAGGAACATTTGGTACTCCTCCACATGAAAGCATCTCCACTGTCATTTGTTCAGCTTCCTCTTGTTAAGCTGCTGGATGTGAATCACCCAGTGACCTCCCCACATCAGTGATGGCTGTGTATACTGGTACAAAACTGTCTTACAAAAGTGATGCACATGCTGGTTGTTCTGGAAATTAAACACATGATCGCTACAGAGCTCACTTGAATTTGCCTGTCATTCACATGCATCCCTATGCTGATACTTACCACTGGTGTGAAAAACACTTGCAAATCATTTTTCCTGGGCTTTGCACGACTCTCATAAGCTACTCATCAGGCCAGGCAGACATTGGTAACACAGTCATTCCTGGATGTCACTGACACAGAGTGGAAGCCACAAGAGATGCCTAAGCAGAAGCAAGCAAACTAACGGCACTGTTGCTAAGAAAGGGAGGAAACACTGCTTTTTGGTTGTTTATAGAAACTTCAAAGTTCTCCTCAGTTATAAATGATTCTGAGCTACCAGTCGGCCTAAGGATGGCTGTGCTTTTGAAGGTGAAAGCTTGAAGATCAGACCATGGGTGATAAAAAGAATGTTGGTTCCACTACAGACAAAGTCGATTGCAGAGGAGATAAAATGGTGTCCAAGAATACGATAGATCAGGCTGAGATGTTTTTTGCCATGCAACTAGTCACCAAGAGATAAAAGTGCTTCCATAGGATAGATTTGCAGTAAGAGAGAATTAAGCTCTTTTTAAGCCAGATTTTCCATAAGAAAGAGAAAGATAAAATAAGATTTCAATTTGACTATAACTTTCTTAAAACATTTGGTTAGAATGGAGAGTTACTGAATAAAAACAAAACAAAACAAAACAACAAAAAAATAACGACAAAAAAAAACAACTTTTAAATAGAATTAAAAACAAACAAACAAACAATACAAACTTAAACCAATAGTGAACAATTAAAGAAAAAAAAAAGTCTTGCAGTCATGATGCCAGACCCAATTATATCTGTACTACTTACTTGTAAGTGCAGGATAAGCAAAATTATCAAAGGAGAAAAGAAGCCAAAAAATTATAACAGGGAAGTGGAATTGTTCTGTAGCAAAACACACTCAGGATGTTCTCAAAAGAGGAACCAAAAGGCAATTTAATGTTGTTTCAATCTCTTCTCTTCCAGAAGAAGCTCATCAGACTGAGTATGAAAACAAAGAACTGGCTCATAAAACTTTCACACAAACTATATTTAGAAAGCATTAAAAAAATAAAATAAAATAAGAATCAGACATTTCCTGGAAGAAAGTGATTTGTATGCAAATATACCCCAACATTTGTCACCAAATCTAAAGGATTTTGAAGTGAGAGAAGTTTTTTGAATATAAAGTTTATCACTGCTTTGATGAAATGAGATGCCAGCTGTGAGGCTGCTGCTGTCTCCTTTAATACCAATTAAAAGGATGGAAGATGGAGCTGTAGCCTACGCTCATAGGAAGAGAGCTGACACCACACATGTAGAACAACTTTGACACCTAAACCTCCAGTGGTAGCAGCTAAGACATCCAGAGGCCTAAATTTAAAAGTAAAACACTAGACTTACCGGCAACCTTTATGACCTAACGTATTACAAAATGCATGAAACACTCACGTATTACTTAGAATAATTTAATGGTTTACAATGGGAGGAATGGGGAGCCATTCTGCTGCTGAGAGAGAATGGTCAAACTTGTGTTGTTTTACATGTTTTAACCTTATCTTATCTTTTTTTCAAGAGTGTATTTGTCCTTGAGCATCTTGGCCAGCTTCACCTGAACCTTCTAGACAGAAAGGACTAGGCAGAAAAGCATCACCAGAAATTTCACACCCAGCAGCCATGCCCCTCTCCCCAAGCCTCATGCAAGGGATGCAGCACACTTTAAAGGTCAACAGGAGAAGACAAAGCCCAAAGGCATGGGACCCAGTTAGAGGATGCCTTGTCAGCAGCTCTGCTTTTCACAGATCTTAGATTTGGAAACATTCAATAAACCCTCTGCTCCTTTTAATTACACACTCTGCATTTTTATCTGCACGTACAGAAATCCTGAAATAATGAAATCCTGTAAGCAGGACCCTCCTCCTCTCCCAATGATTTTGACCTCAAAAAGTACTGGAAAATGCAAAAGATTTCCTCAGACTTTGAAAGCTATCTACACTTCTAGATGCTATCACCATTGCTCTGCAATAGTCAATTGCTAATTGATTTTCTTTAAACTTGTGTAAGCTATAGATATATAGATGTGTACGTGCATTGAAACTCAACGTGTACTTCTTTGTTCAGAACTCAGATATCAAAACATCTACAATCTCCCAAATGTACTCTAGGACAACATACAGGACAAAAGTAAATCAGCTTTAACAAAGCAGGAGAGATTACTGGAAAAGAGAACATCTCTTTAAAATACTATTTTTAAAATTATTTTCCTGCCTTAATTCCCATGGCCACACAATTGTGCTTTAGGGATGACATTTCCAAGACTGCCACTGATCTATCAAAAAACTTACCAATAACAGGAGACCCCTGACTTGGAGGTTTAATTTGCAAGTCTGTACATACACACCTGCTTCCCCAGTTTGCATGCTTTAAATATTTTCCAGAAACATGAGTCCCAACAGGTGATGGCTAGTTTGTTAAATGCTGTTTTGAATACAGCAGAGAACAAAATGTTTCCACAATGGCAAGCATAATACAGAAGAATAAATCTGTACATAATGGCAAGTAAAACCTTGTGGGAGCAGATGTCAGGAAAAGAGTTTTACCTCGATTCATTTTCCTCAAGGAGAAGGCTCTCCAAGTGTTTTTCCAAAACACAGTTTAACATGAATGGGCAAGATGCTGGGCTGGGCAGCTGGGGCATTTACTCACAGCACATTTGGATCACTCGCCCTGTCTTAGGCACATGCAGGGAAAACACCAAGCACAGCTGGTGTGCTGCTGGTGCACGGAGGCCATACCCAGCACACAGAGGCACGGGTGGCCAGTGGTGCCCATCAGCTCTGCGACAGGCAGGAGGAAGCAGGGAGGAGGGGATGCTGCCCTCACCTTGTGGGTTATGCCACACAGGTGCCCAAGTGCATCCTCCCAGTGCTCAGGAAGCATCCTACAGCACAAACCCTGATGTGGGGAAAACTCAGCTAAAAATAATGAATATACTGCGTTACATATCTTTAATGAAAGAAGTAGATACTTGCATGGATCAAGCCCCTCTACGGCTGCCAAACAGGATTTGAAACTCAGTTTCTTTGCCATAGGGCACACAAATCTTCAGCAACACCTGAGAGACCCCGACTGATGGCAGGAGAGGCACACCACTGTCGTTTGCTTTGCAAATGAACCAGAAAATGCAAATTTTGCAAATGCAAAGCAGAAATGGTGTTGGTACCTCACCTTTATAAAATAGTTTTATAATTCAGAAACACTAACCCTTGAGATAAAAAAAAAAAAAAAAGTTCTCCAAAAAGTAAGATGCCAAAAGTAAGATGCAAACTTTTTCTTTAGCTAAAAGGATGCCTAAAAGAAAACAACAAAAAGTAGAGAACAATGGACCCCAGATTCCATCCATCCCGGCTCCGTATAATCCCCAGACTGTATGCAATACGGAATAAGTTATTTCATATTTTCGCCTTACATAATTCAGTGCAGCACTGGATGTTGCAAAACCTTTTAACCCCTGCATTTTCTCCTTCTTAATTTCCCCCCCCCCAAAAAAAAAAAAAAATACATATATATATATATACGGTGACTTTTCTCTAAGGAAGTAGGGTATACAAGGTCTACAAGATAATAAACTGAGTAGCACTTCATCCTCACATAATAAAAATTCATAAAGATTTTTTTTTTTTAAGGAAACCAGGAGAAATCCCGAGCAGAAGAAAATCATTAGTGCTACGCTTTCGACAGAGGGCAACAGAGATAGCCTCCTTGGAGCACAGTCCCTCACTCAAAAGGAAAATGAAGGGTTCCTATTGCATCTTTTACAAGCACAGTTTGGAAGCCACAGAAAAGCAGTTGTAACACCATGTCAGGCAATGTAAATATGCAGGTAGGTGTCCAATTACTTCAGCTTTAAAGATTGGTGCAGCCTGTGCACGTAGGTTTTGATACGTACGCTTGATGTATTTACCTTTGAAATCTGGCGCTGTTGGTGACTGTTGTTGTTCAACCAAAGTGTACGTATGCAAAAGCTAGATCATTTTCATCACGCTGTGCAGGGTATAGCTGCGCCTTTCAGACTAAATATCTATACTGCTGAAGAAAATGCCCTTTTTCTTTTGAAGTAGAAGAGTACAAACCTCAAAGGTTCATTTCTTTGCAATGACTAAGGCTCTAATGAGCATAAGCTAACCAACACACTATTACAGCAACACCAGCTCCAGAGTTAAATGCAAATATATCTAAGGCAGAGCTTTGTCAATACATCTCACAGCACAAATCCACACTGCAGAGAATAAAGTTGGTATAAACTATGTTTTCATATATTACTTCGTATTGAAAGAAATATTGGTGACCTTATCCAGCATGACTGTTATAATAGTAATAAAACTGAATCTTGGAAGATTACACTTCTGGTCAAAGTAGTAAAATGTGACCTTATTCTATTCATCACTGGCATTTATTATATTAATTCAGACACAAAAACTGCATTAAAATGATGTTAAGTGTCTGGCTTTCAAGCACAACAGATAAGAAATTTGATCTGCAAGTAAGACTTATTCACCA
Organism: Anas acuta; assembly: GCF_963932015.1. Classification (NCBI taxonomy): domain Eukaryota; kingdom Metazoa; phylum Chordata; class Aves; order Anseriformes; family Anatidae; genus Anas; species Anas acuta. The sequence continues at coordinate 8,761,540 of NC_088989.1, read as the reverse complement.
TTGTGCATTTCATCACTGCAACATATATGACACGATATTCTTAGAGTTGCCTGGAGCATCTAAAATCTGGTAGTTTGGGCTCCTTAAATAAAAAATCTGTTTGTACTGCAGCCACAGGGATCATTGCAGGGGAGACACTATGTATTGTATCTACATTTTTCATGCATGGTGGTCCTCAGTATAAAAACAAAAGAGCAAGAAAAACCCAATGAGAATCAGGAGTTCATCACTTGGCAAGAGGCAATACAGAAGGCCAAATGCAAAACGCCAACCACCACCAGACTGCAATACAATACTTTTTTTTTTTTTTCATAGAGATTTTAATATTGCAGCAGCACGTCCATTTCAAACAGAAAAAATATCCAAGTCTCAGATCAGCAAGGAGGATCAAGGATTCTGCACAGTCCCACATACTCTGAACTCCCACTGATTTCACTAAAAATACAGGACATACAGAGAGAGCAGCATATCAGAGCAGAGATGTGCACTGCAGATCTCAGAACAGAATGAGGTCTGGAGCTATTTTGGGATATAGCAAAAGTTGAAAAGTAGAGCTATCTGGCATTCTTTTTTATTTTCCTTCTGTAGTTAGTGTTCATTCACAGGCAAATACTGCTTCCCCCCTTCCCTCCCCTCCCCCCCCCCCCCCCCAAAAAAAAAAAAAAAAAAAAAAAAAAGATTTTTCAGGGTCACAATACAATTCCTGGTTCTAAATAAATAAATAAATAAATACATTTTAAAAAGACTCCAGAGTCTAAGTGATCTTAAACCAGGCAGCAATATGGGGATTACAGCGTTCATTTGGAGTGTGCTAATTCTGCACAGAGACCTCTCTCCTGTTGTAAGTATCCTGACGGTTTTGTGCTTGAAAACATGCTCACAGTGATTTTTAACGAGAAATTCAACACCCATTTCAGTGACAACAAATGGCAGGACATCAACTTTTTTTTTTTTTTTTCCAGAACAGAACTCTTCTTTTCTGGCCAGCCTAAATTTGTAAATACATGTATGTCTAATTATAGCAATTCTGAGAATTAAATGAGACCACCAGTGCTTCCCATTATGTTGGCAAGTTGGAAACTTCTGTTCTAAATTTCAAACAGAAAGAAATAAATGTTGGATTTTTATAATCAAGTTGCATAATCTGTCAAGAACAATGATTTGCATCTGGGAAATGCTGATACACATTTTTAGCAGAGCTAAGCAACATCAGCTCAGGAAAGAGCAGAAAAATTCCTGCATGTGGGCCAGACATGACAAAATGAAGCTTTAAAAGAAAAAAAAAAAACACAGGGGTTTGTCATCAGGGTGGCAGACAACCTCATCTATTTCATTTCAGTAACCTAGAATACCGACTTTGTTTTTTCGGGCTATGACTGACGGAGCTGTAGCTCTCCTGTGGCAAGGGTGACATCTCATTTCAACAGCAGCTTCACTCCAAGACAGTTTTTGGGTACGCGCACCAAGCACATTCTCTTTCCAGCCCCTCCAGCTTTGCTGGAGCAGTTCTACAGTGTATTTGTGCAGGAGCAGACCTGCTCTTCTCCTGTCTCTGCAGGAGCTATTTCCCAAGGGATGGGCTGCCAGCGCAGTGCTCAGCGACCACGCAGATCCCTCAATTCGGTTCCCTTCCCCTCTCTCAGGGGTACAACCGTGTCAGGATTTTTTGAAATCTCCTTTTTGCCATTTTTCAGCCTTTTTTCTTCTAATCCACCTACGTTGATGCCTCATCTCCATATAACACACTCTTCTAACAATGCCTAATGCACAGCAGGCCCCAACACCTGGATGTAAAAGCCTTCTTTCTTTGCTCTTTACCTCTTCTGCTACATTATTTGCATCCCACTATGATCCATCTCTTCTGATTTAAGCAGACAGAAATGTGACTAGTAAGGCATGTTATGAACTACAGTATTTCACAAAAAAAAAAAAGTCTGCCAAGCCCTCCATGGCCAAACTAATTATAACTGTACACTCTCTGGCTTGATGAAGCTAAATTGGAGACATACAAACTGTCTTTGAAAAACAGAAAAACATGCAAGTGAAAAACGTTCCTATGGAGAAATATGCATAGAGCATCGAGGCTTCAGGAGCAGCAGTTTATAGACCCAGTTACTACTACATGCATTTTAAATTTGAATGCCTCCTCAGTATTCATGAAGTGTACCACAGTTCAATAGTTGTTTTCATGAGTTGTGCCTTCATTAGGTGAACAACATTAAACACCTGGGATACTGTTCAAACTAGTCCTAAGGGGCAAATTTTCATGACAAATGAGCTGAGATAAATTTTACAACTGAAAAAAAATCTCAATTTTGCGATGGTAAATTTACTACTTGTTTCAAAGAAATAAAATAAAGAAACAAAGACACAAAGTTAATATTAATATTACTTCTACGACATCCCCACAGAAAGCTTTTGGTTGGCTGTGCAAACAAGAGCACACTCAAATATAAAAAGATGAATAAATATTTATTGACATGTGCTCCCCCTGCCCCAGGTTAATGGGGTTAATTCCCCAGCATTTTTGGAAAATTCTGTATGTTCATTATCAAGGCGACTTCACATGCCTTTATGTTACACACTATTCAGATCTGATTTTTTTTTTCTAAGGCTTGTTGCATGCCCGTTTTGATTCTTATTTGGGTGGGCAACATCTTGAAAGGAGCATTAATGCACATTTTTATCTGCCCTCTCCCTTTCTGGGAGCCCTCTTGGTTCAGCACTGAGCAGGCAGTGCCTCAGCACATGCCCAGCCCTCTGGCTCGGAGTCAGCCACAGGTGATTTCCCACCCAAAAGCTGTGAGAAGGAACAGAGACAGCTAATTGTGGGGAAGTCCTTTTGCCCTGCATGCTTCCCATGACTTCCCACAGCTCTGGCATCCCTGCTGAACACACCGCTACTCCTAACACTGCCAGAAGCATACGCAAGAAAATTCAGTTTGCAGTCCTTCCACCTGGCATCTTTTCCTCAGCAGCACTGTTGCAAATTTGGAAAAGCAGCTGTATTTTGAGATAATTCTAGTAATGGTTACTATTTCAATAAGCTTTTCTTCTAGACTTCTAAAGTGACTGTTGCTACCTCCTCCAACACCATCCCAGTAAGATAATACTGTCTAGTTGAGTAATATATTTATATGCCTAAATGCTCAGTGTGATATCAACTCTCAAGACATTATTTTTTCCTGGCTTCTTATACCCTAAACAACCCTTCCCTCTGGAGGCCATCAAGCTCTGTTCCATGCAGCCACTGAGCCTTTCATACTTAGTAATTGCTTTAATTTTTGTTTTATTATCAGAAATATTCATATTACTTGACTGGCTATTCTATAGTGGACTGTAACCCTTTGAATGTGGTAGGCTAATCCCATTAGCTTGTCAAGCAATTTTCTCTACTGCTTCTAAGAGGACAGAGCTCACTAGAAAATACATTTAGGACCATGCTGACCCTTTAGATTAGATTAAGCTGCCTATACAACTCCAAAGTATTTCTCTAAGGTTTAAGACCTATACAGTAATCCCTGTATTTTCACAATTCAGTGGGTATGCCCTGCTCCTAAAAATTACTATAGGCTTGGTTTCACTCAGAGGTTTGATCCTCCTCCAAAGTACTGACTATGACGGAATTACGGGCTGAGGTAACAAGGACCTTCTTTCAAGATTACTAAAACGATCTTTTTCCTTATAGTAAATAGTTTGATTCCTGCACCCAAACGTCTCCATCCAATTACCAGGGAACCCTTTGACAACCCATTCCCATCCCTTCTCTCTGCTTGAGACCACTTTGTCAATGGTGGTTAGCAGTGTCAAAGCATGTACAAGCTCCAGGGAATGCTTGGATCCAAATTCAGTTGTGTCCTCAGCTCAAAGGTGGAGAAAATGGTTCATCATCAACATCAGTTATTTTTCATCTGCACTAGAAAATACCAATCTCTTCAGGCCACACAAGTAAAACTAGAGGCAAGGTGCTGCATCCCGCACAGACAAAATAAGACACAGTCCCTGCTCCAGTGGCAGACAGAGGACAGGAATAGGGAAAGAGACAAAATAAAACATGCATTCAAAACAGAGTGATACACAAAAGTATATAAATACCATTTCCTAAGGAAACTCTGCTAAAAATCTGTCATAATCTAACTCAGTAAAACAGGTTGCAGACAACTGAAAAAGACTAGTGGTGCTTGCAATGTAAATCCTATCCATGTGGACTCATTTTAAAAGTGCAAGAAAGCAAATCAGTACCAAAATTTGGCTATTTACATTGTATAATAGTGCCAGAAACATGTTATGTCTTTCTGTATTCTATGCTTAAACAAAGGCTGTTAGAAAAGCAGAGGGAAGATACTTGAAATCAGTAACTAGAAAGGCAAATTATATTAATTTTAAAACACTTGCATCTTCAAATGTGTTTTCTTGAAAGGCTCATAAATTGGCTTGTATTGAAGCTGAGTTTAGCTCAGAAGATTCTTCATAGGTGAACTATGCAAACAACATAGGGCTACTGAGGAAATGTTCTCTTAGCCGAACCCGAATTATAACAGCGCAAAACATACCACCTTACTAATAGAACATGGCTTTTGGTGGTGTTTCAAAAATTACTACTTTTTATCATATGTGTGAATTCTTTACATTTTACCAAGAAGCAGCAGAGTAACAGTAAATATTTGGTTGGCACAGTTTCAGCACACAGATCACATACTATGAGATTTGAGGGCTCAGAACCAAGAAAATGCTTCAGTGAATGCTTAAGTTTGAATATTTACACATTCTTTCCCCACAGTTGCTCCCCGCAAGGCCCCTGTGTGACAGCACAACCCAGTAGATTAGACAGCCTCTGCTCCAGCTAAATCAAAAGCAGGCAGTGCTGTGAATCCGGGAATATCTGCAGAACAATGTCTGCCCTAAACCAGGGATGTAAGGACCTTATTTTCATAAATGAAACATTTTTTAAGTGATACGTGAGTGAGGACTTGAGCAGAAAAAGGGCAGACAGCAGAAAATACACCACATCACAGGTAGACAGAAAAATCAACTGTAACATTTGCCCAGGAAAGGAGATAAACAGGTCTTTGATAGGTAGGTTTTTAAATAATCCCCATGGAGAACTTTAATAGGAAATGCATTTAGAAACGCATTTGTCTCCTTTGAATAACAAGGCCCACATCTTCACAAAGCGAGGCACGCTGAGCAGAGCGCACACAACACGGAGGAAAGCACACAGACATGGATCACAGGCGCTCGCTCAGGCCCTGCGTGAGCCTGACAGGGATCAAGCAAAGCCCAGGGCAGCTCCTCGAGAGCTCTGAGCCCTGTGTGGCTGCGGGAGGCTCGAGCACGGGAGCAGAAAGGAGGCCTTGCCCCAGAGGCCTGCCCAGACTGAGCCATGCCATGTCACGCCAATGGGGCTACGTGCTCCCACGGCCAGGTCGTGGCAGGGAGGGCAGCAGCACTGCGTGGCTGGTGGGAGCTGGCACCTGACGCAACGCTGCTTCAGTGAATTCCTGTGTGGCTGAGGCCTGCTCCCATCACCTCTGCCTGGGGCTCCAGGAGCTTCACACAGCTCCTGAGCAATGCCAAATCCCAGCTTGCATGTATACACCATATATACCAAAACACAGATTCTGTACAGATGAAATACAGAAATGCAAAGAATAGTACCTCATGGTATTTTGTACATACTTGTTGTGCCATGCACAATGTCTTAATATTGTGTCTCATAACCCAATCTTTCACTGCATGGGTTTTTCAAGACCAAGTTACACTTAAAGGATCAGAGTCTGACCTGCCAAATCTGCCTGGGCCACGTGGTGTCAGAGCTGCAGCTCTAACCCACCCCAGGCATTGGCACGGGAAGCTCGGAGCATTACGGAGGCAGCAGAGGTCTGTCTCTAAAGGCTGCTCTTGTGTACGTGCTTTGCGGTGCTATTACTTAGCCATCACTAAGTACAGACAGGTTCACTGAAGATGCGTAATTTGGAGGAGTCTGGGGAGCCAGAGCACCACCACAGCCTGGAGATGAGCAGAGAGGAATAAGTTATGTTCAAACTTGTACCTGGGTTACCTCTGGCCTTCAAAGAGCCAAGCAGAGCTCTGGCACCACCGAGGTGTGAATCACGAGGGATCACTGGGTATCGGAAATTCCGGACACTGAAAGAATTGAGTCCATAAACGGGGTGCTATGAGTAGATTCATCTCTTTGCAGACACCCCTTTTATCTACTTAGCAGCATTTGACATGTTACGGGAGCCAACACGCGTGGAAGAGAGAATGCATTTCAGTCGGTGACATTTTCACTACAATACTCAGAGTTAAAAATGCATTAGCGGTAACTTTCCATCTATCAAAAGCATGAGGCAGGAAGAAACACTTGCCTGGCAAAGTCTAAGAACGCTATTAAATGCACCAGAGGCCAGACTCTGTCCTTTTTTATGATCCATTTGCATAAGTAGGACATTTTCACATAAGTCTACATGGCTCTAGGGCAGCATAACTTGCTACCTCTCTACTTGACTGCTACTTGGATTGCCCAACTACCAAGAATCAAGGACTGACAAAACACAGATTTTTAAAAGCATTTATACCTTGCCCCACACAATATTTGCTCATCATTCAAGTGCCTATAACACACAAAAAGCAAGTAATTAAAATCTCATCTGGCTGGAATGACTGCTGGGGGTAAGATTTTAACACACACCAGCTGATTTGCAGTACCTGTACATACACTATCCACACTCAGTGAATACAAGGGACTTAGCTTGGGCTCAGTAAAATAAATAAATAAATAAATAAATAAATAAATAAATAAATAATCATTATTTAGCAACGAGGCCTGGGAACCCCACATGTGCTGCTGCACACACCTGTCCCCCATAACTGTGGGCTCTGAGTCTCCAGCCATGCCTTGGACTTGCCTTTCATTTGCAGGCCTGTGAAGTGCTGGGTCCTCCTTGCTCTTTTCTTGTTACAAAGCAGCAGGGGTCCCTTGCTGTCCCACAATAAGAGTTCATACTTGCAGCTCCCCACTGATCCAAGAAACACAGCTCATGTTAGACCTGCAGAAAGCTGAGACTAACGTACAGAGGAATTAAACCATCACTCTGCTGTGCCTGCTTGTAGTAAAATGCCCCATTCAGACAGGCTGCAGAGCTTGTTATAAAAAGGTAGCAGCCAAAAGTTGCCCGAAGCCTGCCATGTTAGAGGCTGTGCATCCATCCAGCAGTGCCTGCAAGAGCGTGCGAGTGCTTTCCTGACTTAGCTGTCAGTGCTCCACCTGCATTAGCTGCTACTTCCCAGGGGCTTCTGTGTTTATAAAATAAACACTTACCAGGGTCCAGTGTCACACAGTGCACTCAGTTAACTTTTATCTGCATATTTAGCTCTCTACAGAAGACTCATGTAAGAGACTTTCAAAGGATCTTCTTTGAAGTGGTGTAAGGTAGGAACCAGCCACAGGCACGCTTGCTCCTGCTCTCCATGGGAGGAAAGGAGGAGGGCAGGCAAATACCCTCGGTGTCACCACTCCTCCTGCTATTCTAATGAGCACTCCTCACAGCCGCCTTTCTGACAGAAAGCCTGCAGTTTCTTTACATAATGACTTCAGAATAAATTGCATGGGGATCAGAACAGAGAGAAAATTATAACTCACAAGTACAGTTTTCCACCAAAAGCTTCTTAGCTACTACTTTATTTGTATCACACTCACTACGTTTGATGATAAAAACAAATTAGATGTGCAGTGCCTTTACCATGGCAAGGCATCACTCTAGAGTAAAGCCGTGCATGCGTGCAGGCATTTGAAGTAGCCAGGCACCTCGCCATGATTAGAATAAAAAGAGGTTTCCCTGACTTATCTTCAGGGTCCCAATAGTTAATCCTAAAGCCTGTTACCTGCCAGGGAATTTTAGACACTACTTGAAAGCAACCCACAACTTGAGGAGCAGGCAAACTATTTTTTATGTCTTCTTTAGATGTCCCTGTTGAGTAATATTCTTTAGAAATTGCTATGGGCATCTAAGGATGTGGGCAATGTAGATTCCTCTCAGATAATGTTGTTCTCACAGTCAGTGAGACAGTCAAGAGCTATTGCTACTAGGCTACATCTTGCCTGCTAGCACATGGAATGGAAAACCGACTTCTATTAGTGAGGAAAGAAACGGAGAGCAGTGGTTTCAAAATATAGTAACCAGCCCGGGTGGCTTCCTGCAGACAAAAGTTCTCAAGATGCTGAAAAGAAAACTTTCTTCTGTTTGTGAAATCACAGAGATGCTGTAGGGTGAGTCAAGGGAAAACTCCCTAAGTTTTATATGTGAGAGCCTGAGAGTCATAAACTCCCACACACATTTCTTGCTATTCCATAGGTTCGCTTCACCTAACTTTAGCCAACTAAATATTAGGGTAGCTTAAATGTGTTTAAATCTAGTTTAAATCTGTCCCCAGGGGAAAGAGAGAGACTTCTTCAGAATGCAATTTTCCTGTCCTATGGCAGCTGTCTCAGGTAACCAGGATAAATTGCCTCCTGGAATTATGCATTTCTTCTCAGCCTAAATGACTGCCAGAGACCAGGGGTGACCCACGTGAAATGAAGGGCTGGGTAACTATGGGGGTGAGGGGATGATATGGTTAGGTTTCCAGCAAAGCACAGAGCAAGGATTTTGGCTTACCTCAGGAAACACACGGTTATGAGGGTACCCTGCCTGGTTCTGGGCATTATTGCTAGGGCTGCTTTCTGATCAAGGAAGGAAAGGCAGCCTCTGGCTTTTAAAGACCCACAGATCCAGAGCTGACAGACTCCAGGTGAATGCAAAGCCATCAATCCCTGTCTTCTGCAAACTGCAGTGGGGCAACAGAGGAAAGCAGAAAGCAAAACAGGTGCCAAGGAACTCGTGCTGAATTACAATCTAGAGTAACAGGACAGCAGCCAGGCAGGCAGCGCAAGCTACGGAAGCAGTGCCAATTCCAGGAGTCAGTCCTAATTTCTAACACTTGGATTAGGCATTGTGTCCAGGGTGCTCAGTTTTAGCAAGCTGTCCTCTCTGTCTCCTTCCAGTATCGTCTGCAAAGCTGATTAGTAACAGTCCAGGGCTTTCATCCTGACCACTGATAACAATACTAAAAGTGACGTGATACCAAGGTGAAGGATACACAGAAATCTTACACCAGTATTATCAGCTTTACCAGCTTTTCAAATTAAAGTCCAGCCAGACAGTCTCATAAGAACCATTTTTTGCAAACTTACAGTGATAGGCATTACTTTCTTTTAATTCCTTAAGTAATATAAATTAGGTCTTATATCAGTTGCTCTTGTTATTTTATCAGATAAGTCAAAGTGACAGTTTTTAACTAATGACATGACATTAGTTTTGCCCTAGTCTTCTGGAAATTGCTCAGCCTTTTGACCACTAATGTTGATTATTAATATAACTTAGTTCTTAAAAACCCAAGAATATAATAGTCAAAAAAAAAACAAACAAAAAAGTCTGCTTTTGCTCATGTACAAAATTATTTTGCAACATTTTAATTTGCTAAACCATAATTCCTTTCCAACCATTTTCATGCAGACATTTGCTAATAACACTGCAAAGCTTCCTTTTTGTCCCGGTCCTTCCCACTGCACATTTCTGCAAGTCACAGCTTTTGATTTACACCAAGATACTGAGCATTTGGGGCATCATTTAAAGTTTCATGAAATTTTAAAACAGGTTGTGAATTTGGTTGCAACTTTTGTCCCCAATTATTTTGTCATAGACCATAATTTTGCCTAATTAAATTTTAGAACATAATTAAATTTAAAAATCCAAAATGTCAAAGTTACAAATTTCACCATAGATTCCTAGCTACATTTTGGATTACTAGGATACATAGTTTAGCAGGTAGAGAGAGCATGAGAGCAAGCAGAATGACAGACGTATTCGTAGGAACCACAAATAGGTCTAGATTGATAAATATATCTGTCTGCATAGGCATTTATCTAACAAAAAGAAACATAAAGTGTGCAAAGAGAAACGATAATTGTAAATAACAGTCTCTGTTTCTCTCCTTTCTTCTACAATTAGTCAATTTGATTTCTGAGGTCTTGATCTACATTTTCTATAGCAGGCTATTTATTGCAAACACAAGAAGTCAAAGCATCTACAGAACTTCATACTATTATTAACCTTGGGACTGGCAGCTTATTAAAAGTCATAGGCTGAGTATTCCAATTATCATCTAAGGAGATGGATAGAAACAGATTAAACAGTAGCAGACAATGAGGGTCTTGCGGCCCACTGCATTCAGTAAAATCGTGTTTTGTCTACCATCTATTATTTTGGAATGAAGTTCTCAGAGGAATGGAGATTGGGGATATTGTGATCTTATTCAAGCATTCTTGTACGTTTGTCTCAGTTACGTAAATCCCTAAACTCATCAGGGATGAGAGCTATTAATAGAGATCATAAGGACTCAGAAAAAAAAACATTTCTTATTTCTCTTTCTGTACTACTTTGGACTTTGATCCTGTAAACACTCAGGTACGATTAAAAAAAAAAAAAAAATCACCTGAAGTACTTAAATGTGAAGTGTTCATGCCAAAAGGTATGCTGTATTTACGTCCTGACTTGTTACCTGTTCATGAAGTTACTTCTTCATTTTAAACATCATACTTTCGTACTGTACCATGGGAATTCCTGTACTCAAAATCTTCCAATTACACAGGCAGTGTCATTTGATAACTTAAAGCCCATGTGTAAGAATGTACCCGTTCTGGTGGCCTGATAAAACTCTTGAGTATTGGCTATTTAGTGCCAAATAGAGATCACAGCTTATGTGATAAAATCTCTGGGTTTGGGACTGACCCTATGCGTGTATGTGAGAGGGCACTCGTAGGAGCTCTGTGTTTTCCAGCCCTTGATTTCCCATTTTATCTTCCTTATTTCTGTCATCTACTGAACGTTTGTACCCATAATCACACATTTTAAATTTACCCTGCTTTCATCCAAATAGCTTACTGGTGGGATGATAAATACAGTTTTCTCTGCAGAAAAGTGGCATGGAGAAGATGAGGGTACTGTTTCTGCCTTTGCTAGCTTTTGCTCAACCACATGCATTGCAGCATTTGACCCTTCATGGCAAATTCATTAAGCTCATGCAACATGGAGAGTTTCATTTTCTCTTCCATTGAAGGAAATTGTATCTAAGACTAATTACTAGTCATTCACCAGTGCTGCTAACGTACTTGCAGTGTGTTTTCTACATGGTATCACATAGCAGGTTTGTAGAAGATAGCACTGCTACAAATGCTGATAAAGGCATTAGAGAGAAATACTAGAGGTATATTTTTCCCCTTAAGGACTGTTCAAAGAACCTAAATCAGTCATTTCCATAGGCTGTTATGTGGTTTTTGTATTGACTTGCAGTGAACTATAGCTAAAATGTATTTCTCCAAATCTCTACTCAGGTATACAGTGGGTAATAATGGTATCAGATTGAAAAGGAACAAATATCCTTAAGACAGGGATCCTTCTGCAGGAAAAAAAAAAAAAAAAAAAAAGTCCTTAATTATTGGAAGCCACAATTGCCATCATACAATTGTACAGAGGCAGTTTCTGTGTCCCGTCTGGAACCCAAGTCCTCCAAAGAGATACCAGTTAGGAAGATGCAGGAAAAATTATTTGCATACTGCATACTTTTCCAAACAAGATGTGGAAAACATTTATATTTTCCTGAAGTACCATAATTAAAATGAAGACTGATATGACAACATATGAAGAATCCTATGAATACGTGGCACAGCGGTGCTCCAAATGAAAATATTTTACTTCTTTATTTAAGATAGCTCTTACTTCTACTATTTTTGCATCGGTTGTGGTATTAATTTCCTATATTTAAGCATATTGTTTAATGATGCAGCAAGACTTAATGTATTTTTCTGGAACAGAAAAAAAAAAAAGAACAAGAAACCACAAGTTTTCTTCTCTCACCACACCCAAAAACTATGAATAAATACTAAAAAAAGGGATTGCTCTGCTAAGCAAAAGGAGAAGCCCCCTAATGCAGAACAGCTGCATAGCACAACAGTAACAATAAGAGTAATAAGAGCTGAATGTCATATTTTAATATGATTCTCTACAGAAACAAAATACTTTATGAATAATAGAACACTCCCATTCAGAATTACGGTCTCATTCTTTTGTGTTTTTAACCTCTCTTTTTATGTGATAAGGAAGGTACCCTTGACTGCTTTGTATTTCTATCCTCTTGAAACTGAAATGCACTGGCATATCATCTACAAGGCACAGAAGAGACTTCATTACCAATTCCAGGTTCAGGATGCTATGAACTGACATCTCTAGTGTGCATCTCCTTGTCACTTTACCCTTCCTTAGCACAAAAAGAAGAAGAAAAAAAAAAAAGCAAAAAAAAGCCTGTCAAACACTCTTCTAGATGCACGAGTCTCTAGATGGAAAAGAACATTTTAAAACCAAATCCTCTAACCAGAGAAGGCGGTGAGATACCTGGTTGGTAATGCACAGTGATAATATTCTATGTTGATTATGAATCTTCAGACCCAGAGGTATTACACTGAAGGCTTCATTTCTTCCTTAGAGATAGTTAAAGTGGCTGCTTACGTATGAAGAAGTCTACCCACAGAGCAACCGGGACATTTGTGACCAAGTAAAACTTGGTGAAAGTACTCAAGGGTAGAACTACACATCACTGACGTCCATAACGCCCAGGAAATAAATCACGGTGACCATGGAATAAGCTTTTTGTTCCTTAAATCCTAGAGCAAAGCGCATGGAAATAAAGCTGCTAGTTGTTTATTGAATCTCACTCTCTCTCTGGTAAAGAGAAGGCTTATGTTACCCAATCAGTTCTTGCGGCTTTAAAATATCTTACAGCCAGCACATAAACAAGAAGCTGCTTCCAGTGCCAGCTGGCTTCCTTCCACCCCGAGCAATGTTGGTAGCAGCCCACCTTGGTTCTCAGAAAGCAATCCTTCATGGGCACTGTGCCTACAGGTACAGGTAACAGCTGTCAGTCACAGGGAGATAGGACACCTCCGCTGTCACAATTATTTAAACATTTTTTAAAAATTGGAGGGTGGTTCAAAATATTTTCCTTGTAGAGGAAATTCTAGAGGTTTAACACTTGTTTTCACATGAATAGAAAAAAAAATAAAGCTCTCTCCAAAAATAAAATGCCAAAGTTTTGACAATGCTTCTTACATTTTAAAATAAAAATGCAAACTTGATGGAAAACTGAAAAACGTACTCAGGCCAGATTGGAACCACATTTTTAAGCATAAAGGATTTGCAGCGTGACATGGTAAGATCTGTGCTTTTTAAATTAAAAAGAAAATAAAAACAGAAGAAAAATCCATACACAGACCATTTTATTTTTGTGAATTAGAATGTTAAGACTAGGGCTAATACCAAACATGTAACAGCATTTTTACACTTCAGGTTTATATATTGCTGCTAACAGTTTCATCTAGAAGATAGATGGCACTTTGCATTCACAAAATACCATGTGAAACATTAATCACATAATCCTCACTGTCTACTCTGTAATATATATCAGTAAACCCATTTCACAAAGAAAGAAACTGAGAAGCTGACAGGTCAACCACAGGCAAAGCTGCCATTTATGCTTAAGCCTCTCTAATGCCACTCTCGACCCAGCTTTGTGCACCCTGCTGTGCTGCCTGGACTCCACGCAGCCCTCTCCACTATCATAGCTGCAACTTCCCGATGCTTACAAGCTGTCTCATTTACAGGTACTTCTTGTTATTCCAGAAAAACAAAATGAAACCCTCGAGAACAGAAACTCAGCCAATCAGAGATATTTTAACGATGTGATAGAAAAGTGCTCTGCCCACCCCAAAAAGGAGCACCGAACATGCCCAGCCAGCCAGCTAACCACACCAGCCAAAGGTGTAACCCAGGGCTGTGTTAAACACCTGTGGCCCAAGCAGGATGTTGGTGCAACACCTCTGGGTGACCTTGGTGTAGTGTTACTGAGAAAACTGTTGCTGAGTAGTGATAGAGACCATGAGCTGAAGCCCTGCAAGATAAGGAGAGTAAAAAAAAAAAAAAAAAAAAAAAAAAAAGCAAAACAACAACAACAAAGTGTAATTGTCGAGTCGATAATCGTTAGCTGCTCAAGGACTCGAGAAAATTACTGACATGAAGAAGTATAAAAGCCTAAGGAAAAGAGAACAGTGAAAAAGCAGAAAACGACAGCAAGATTGAGGGTCAGCCTGCTCCAAGAGGCACCAGAGGCCGATGCTGTTCTTCCCTCCTGCCCAGCCAGCAGAGAGACTCTGCATCCCTGGCAGTGGGGAGCATGCTAATGCTAAGGACTAAGGCCAAGCAGCACATTTGTCCTAGCTCTCCTGTATCTGCATTATGGGCTAAATAGCTAATGTGTCTTCATGCTGCATCTATCCTGCCTGCTGTCCCTTTGGGCATGGTAAAAGATGCTCAGAAAAAAAGGGACCTCCAAAAAGGGAGGGTGACAAACATAAATTGGAACTTCACTAGTAAATCCTACCTTAGGATTCAAGGAGCTCAGTCACACCGAATGGCAAGCTGGAGACGGATAGAATAACAACATGGCTATAAATATCGGTTAGCAAATTGACTGAGAAAGTCAGTCAAAGACAGCTTCAGGCATGAGATGTGCATGTCACACAGAAAGTCTGGGGGATTTACAGAATTGTCTGCTTGGACTTCCACTGCCTACATTTTTAACGTCCTGTACTACCCCCAGCAAGGAAGTGCTGTACCCAAATGCAGGATGTCGTCGGGCAGCCAAGCACCACACAGCCGCCTGCTCACACCCCATCAGCGGGATGGGGGAGAGAATTGGAAAGGTAAAAGTGCCAGAACTCATGGGTTGAGTTAAGGGCAGTTTTCTAGGTGAAGCCAAAGCTGTGAGCACAAGCAAAGTAGATTACTAAACAATGTCCTGCTGCCCCAGAGAAGGAACAACTGCCAGTGACCCAGTAGGAAATGCTCAGAGGACATTTGTGCTGGTGTGCTGGGAACCATGTGGATGCAGCATCGGTGAAAAGCAACCTTGTCTTCTGCCCATCGCTAAAAGGTCAATGATGAAAATAACTTCCCCATTGCTTCACCACCTGTGAATCTGGCCTCTCACTTGGAGCAGCCTTCCTTCTACCTCAGTCAGAGGTTCAGAGCTGCCATGTCTCATGTCACCATCCCAGTACCATCCTTTGTAAGGTAGAAGTGAAGTAGAAGCTCTAAAATCCAAATTAAAGCCCACAAGCAAACCCAGAAAATATTACATTTTACACAGTGAAAAAAAAATATTAGGAGGACAAAAAAATAAAAAGCGCAACATTAGCACCTGCCAGGAACATTTGGGATTCATACACAGTTACAGTCTGCAATGAATAGAGAAGAACAGAGAGATATCCTCCCATAACATACACACTGACAGGCAGGTGTCCCTGAACATGCCCTGTTCCCCATTCCTCTTCAAGCCAGCACAAAATTGCCTCTGGTGACTGAGAAAATACACTCTAGGCTCAATCATCTGTAACTCCATGAAGTGCTGAATTATGTTTGGCTTCAGGTGTGAAAGCAAAGTGAGATATTTTAGTAATGGATTTGAGTAGGTTCAAAGAATTTGCAAAAAAATCTACTTGGTGAGATAGTGAGACTGCCAGAGTATTAGAGGTCTGCACAACATCTAAAAAACAGAGTGTGATCTCCATCTCTTCAAATCCAGACGTGATTTGAAAGGCAATTCATTTCATTACTGTTCTCCTTGCCATGGCAGTGATTTGTTTTTATGCCAAGACATCAGACCAGAGCTAAGGTAAAAAGGATGCTCTTACATTCAGGAACAGGTGACATCACATTTTCTCCAGAAAACTCAGACATGGGTTTCTCAAAATCAGACATCAATTACCTAAACATTTTTTTATTTATTTCCTTTTCAAAAACCAATTTGGTGAAAACTTAGCTGGACCAACAGAATACGAACTGATAACACATGATGTTGATTCGAACTTAAAGCCTAAGGTGCTGCATTTCTAGAAACTGTTCACAATGAAATGTAATTTCACTTCACTTTCTGTGGTGCTCTTCCAGCAACAATATTCTATAGCTTACTATACTTCTCTAGTCAGAGTATTGGGACTCAAGGCTGACTTTAAAGAGCCAGGGGATTACTACACAGAAATGGGAAGTGGGCCCCAAAGTATTTTTTTTCCTAACATTTCATTATATTTACACTGATATGAAAATGTGTAGCTAAATATCATTCCAAGGTTTTCATTAATTAGGTTAAACAAGCAATGCTCATCAGATGTCTAGTGAGCAATGGTCAGTGCAATATCATGTCTCAGACTGTTCTGGCTTTCCTGACTGCCCAAGGCCATTTGATTTCTCTTACTATTCTTTCATTCCCAACAGTGGGATACTTGCACACATAAGTACAGGTTCTTGAAAAGGCTTCTTAACTGGCACTGGATTCTGATAGCGCAGACTGAGCTTGACTACGTGTTGTTCTGTTTTGCATGTTTGTTTGTTTTCAATTGTTGTTTGGTTGTTTTGTTTTGTTTTTTCCCAATTTGGGTCTTTTCCACCATGCTTAGTATTTTCTACTTTAGAGTTCTGTAAAGTCAATGGAAAGGTTTTCAAGGAATTGCCAGAGTTTTTGGCCAGATCCTCTGGAGCTTATTCAACAAAAGCGTAGCCCAGTTCCAGGCTCCAAGCAGCAGAGAAAGAACAGGCAGTGATAGATTCACTCCAGGCAATTGTTCCTACTGACTTTCAGGGGCGGGGGAGAGAGTATCTTAAATGATTCTTGGAATCCTGTAACTTTACATGATCAAGCAGAAAATACGGCATAAGATGAGAGTATAAATAATATACACTTAACAAACAACAGCACAGCTGCTTATAATCTCTGCCTCAAGCAAAACAGTCCAATACGAATAACTTAATCTTGGATATCATGTAAAATATATTAGACAAACTATTTTTAAATAGCACTTTTCACATTTGAAAGGTATATTCAAGTAACCTATTTTCTCACATGTACCTAACAATTCATTAACTGCCACAGCAGCAACAAAAACTATACTGATAAATTCTGTAAATGCAGTTTCCAGAAAATAAATTATTAACAGTAATAATAGTTTAAATATATATATATTGTGTGTAGACAGATGCACATTTCAAATTAAAAATAAATCTTTAAATAAATCTTTTGCCTGTATAGTACAGTGAGTAAAGTTTAAATAGCTTTAAATGGGGAAATGCCTGAAAGTAGGAACTTCATATTCCTTTACTGGTCCATTAGTCTTGACACACTGCTCAAAATCACTACCACAGATACTGCCCATGAAGGAAAGTCTGAGGATTTAAAACATGCTTGGCCAGGAATCTCTAGTCGGTTTTATTAAATTCCACTCAAGTGGGGAAATAAACCATTTCCACTTAATGCCAAGGTTAGACTGGAACCAATGTGTACACATAATAGGGCATCAGCTGTAAGGATGCAAGGATGAAGAATTCTCATCTGCTCCATGAGGTATCTGCTCTGACTAAGGAAATGCCTAATGAAATCTAATTGTATAATATATTAAAGACAAGTAGAGCAACATATTTGTTTATTTTTATTTGCCTGTTCTAATGACCTAAAGAGAGCAGGTGATTTATACACTGTACTCACCACTAACGTACAGTAACACACTGCTATGAACAAGCAATATTGGCTTCAGTGCACCTGACCATAGCAGCACAGAAAGTCAAAGTGATGATCATGAGAGCTATTCTGAGAAGCACTTGTATCTTTTATAGGGCCTATTTCAAGACATGTCAGAGACTTTCATTTTGTAAAGAATATCCTGGAAGTCAGCACCCAACCTTCCTTCTTCCTGTTTCCCTGAAACCAGATCAGTTTTGGTTTTCATCTGAGCCATTATTATTTTTTTTTTTTCACTGTAAAACACTTTGATTATTACACGTTCTGAGATCCCATACTTTTCCCTTTTCTAAAAACATTTAATTCCTACTTAATTGCTTTTAGGCAGACTTTAGGGGGAATTCAGGAACTTTTGCTGTTTTTGTGGGAACAGTTTACTGGCTCTGCCCCAAACCTCATTTCAGTCAAAGCCACTAAGCATATGGAAAACCTCTGCTCTGTTAAAAAACAACAACAACAAAAAGTAACGCAACCATTTCATTTTGTACCCCACTGATCAATATACAGAAGCTGCATTTAAGAAATTCACCTTCTTACAAACACCCTTTTTGAACTTAGCTTCCCTCTGGCATCTCCTGAGTGATAATTCATAGCTCAAGACATACTTCACAATACTGCCCTAAATAGTGTTAAATTGGTATTCTCTGCTCCACTGGGCAACCTATCTAGACGTGTAAAAAAAATCAAGACAGTCACAATTATTTACGGTTTACAGACATTGGCAACAAGAAATTGCGACATAACTCTTGAAGCATCTATACCTTGTTTGAACCATAAAAAGATGAACCTTTTAGCAAATTCATTATTATGATTAGGAGGAAAAAATAACCACTGCAAGCCAAACAACCACAGGTATCTAATGTCACTTAAATTGCTTGATTTATTTGACGTACCTTTAATGCAGAAGTTATTAATATAACAAATGAAGAGTACAGCCCAGATTTCAGAAGACTTCACTCCAGTACAGCCTGAGAAAAATCATCTTAAACTGAATTTAGATCACAGAATCGATATTTAGAGATTAACTAAGGATCACTGAATCCTTCATTATTGATCCACCAAAATACTGTTCTTTTACTATGCAGTACACAGTTACTGGTTATTTTTACAAATTTACACAATGAGAATCAACAAACTGTGTACTGATTAAAATTCAGTGCTGAATAAATTACATGAGGAATTAAAGTTGTCTTAGAAATAGGAGCATGTGGTAACAAAATTCACAGGCTTCATGCACTTAACTGGAAAAGAAATGCATGCTTGATTCTTTGTCATCTCATTTCAGTCTGTCTGTGGTTTTGAAACTAACTAGTCCTCTACACCTTTTCTTTTCCTAATACAGACATATATTTTAAAATGAAAATCAGAAAAAAAAACTCTATGGAAAGTTTTCACTATATGTTTCTACTGTGTAAAGACAATTCTCGACTGTGTTTTCTGCTGAAAACCCTGTAAGCAGACTACATGGTATTTGTGCATTCCAGTGCCTTATTTTATCAGTGACTAACCACTACGCGCACACAAAGCAGAACAAAACAAAACCAACACTGCAACTCAATTCATGTTACTAAAGTGTATCATGCTAGAAAATATTTCTCCTCTCAGTGTTGCACTGTAACTTTTAAAATATTAAAGGGGTGAGTCCGATAACCAAGAAGAGGCATTTTTGATAAGAACATTAAAATTAAACAAAGTGCACTGCCCATAAGCTAGCTACATCTCTACAGAGCACGCAGGTTTTCATTACCAAAGCAAGGTCCAGTCTTAACTTAGGTCTGAAAGGCCCTGGGTCAAAAAGCCAGAATACAAGTAAGTTAAATCCACCTGAGAGCTTTCAGATAACAGAGCCTTCTTTAATTAGTTACACACCGAGAAAAATATGATAAAAGCTATTCAGCTAAAAACCTACACATTTGTAGAAATAACAAGTGCTTTATAAAGATATATCGAATCGCTTTTGAACGGGACTTCAAAATCCCTCAATCACTTGTTATGTGTTATATTCCCTGAGATAATAATTATTATTTTATTCTCTATCAGAACCACAGGGGGATACTGTTAATGAGTTAGCATGTTTTAATCTTCCATTTGGCATCAGTTAGAACAGTGAAAGTCAAGACCATGCCACAGTTACAATAATCTCAACCAGGAATAGAGAGGACATTTTATGTGCATTTCATGTTTGTCTGTGTTTGTATGCACAAACAGAAATCTGTTGATATATTACAAATTCCAGACAAAATTGCATTGAGACCCATTCGCTATGAAGTCTGTGCAAACAAAAACATTTGCACCACGAGAACCTAATGTTAAAAGAAGCAGAACAATGAACAAATGTTTACCACATGAATAGTTTTGCACAGCCATACAGGTTGCAGGTGTCTAAGTGCATGCAGTCCCAGAGCATACAGGCACACAAGAGAACGTGCACCAAACAAACAAACAAACAAACAAACAAAAAAACCACTCACAACCACTCACAAAGAGTCCAAGAACTCAGAACGATCTTTAGATAGTGGAATTTTGAAAAATATTATGTTTGTTGTTTGTTTTTTTTCCTAATATAAAGAATTAGGAAGTTTCTAAGTGTGCAAAATGACTTCCCACAACATATAAATCATATAAAACATAAAATGAAAGTGCTTTATAGCTAATTTTTAAAAATGGTAAATTAAATTAGGCAGTTTGGGGAGGCAAATACTCCCACTATCCTGCTAAATTATCCTGCCTTATATCCAGAAATCAGCCTCCAAAGCTTCTCAAATCTCACCTTGCGAGGCACGGCTCCCAAAGGATGCCTATAAATACAGCCCTGCTTGACAAGCTTTCTGCTCAAATAAAAAAGCTGTTGCATTGCAAGTAAATTTAATTTCTAAAATTCCATTCCCTGGCACAATCCCTCTATCTTTTCAACTTTGAAAGTAAGACCAAGAAAAAATAAATAATTACATGGAGGCAGTAAAACTATATGGTTTATAATTTTTCCTTTTTCTGACCTTTGAATGTGTGCGGTTCTCTCTGAACTTACTTCAGTGAGCTGTGCAGTGGTTGGCATTTTTCAATTTGAAGCGGTAATGAAGGAGTGTAACTATGACTAATGTGCCATAGTTGCTTTGCTCCATTCTGTCATTTCCTTCCATCCTAAACAGTAATATCTACCATGCATTTTAAAAGTACCCAGCGAAGCTTTTCAGCACTCTCTCCATACTACCAGGCTGTGATTTCAGGCCTGTTGTAAGCAACCTGCAGTGCTATTCACCACTTCTACTGTAGGCCAAGGAAAGCAACAGCCACTGACAGGAGCAAATGCAGACAGATCTCAAGGACAGACAACAAAAGCTGTTAACATTATTTCTGTTTGGTTTTATGTGCTTTTATTTGCTTTTCATTTTTTCCATAATGCATCTTTAATGCATCACAAAAGGTATGATGTATTCCGTGTTGGTTTTCCTGGGACGCAAAGGGCTGGATCCTTTGCAAAGAGTAACTGCAAACTGGGAAAAGTGTAACAGTGTATTCAAAGAGAAGATCTTCCTCAATACCTGATGGTTTTTCCTGTAATCCATGTTTCTTTACTACAGTATGTGAGTTTAGCAAATCACAGCCCATAAGTTATTTCTGCTGGATTCCTTCTGGAGGTTTTCCATATTGGTGCCAGCAGAGCATACTGGGAGAAGGTATGCATTTAATCACACATAGTCATGTAAAAGGGTGGGTTAAAGCAAGTGAAAATAAAGTAATATTTGTTTTTTTCTTGGCAATGGAAAAATATCCCTTAAACCTAACAACTAATCTATCCTCACTGTTGGTAAAGCAACTCTAATTCAGGATTTTGTATGTTAGCTCCAACTTTCACTGAAATCAATTGAAAATGTATCATACCAAATAAGAATTTCTTAGATTCAAGAGGACAGTAAATGGGCTGCATTTCAAGACAGGCTAAATGCATTTTTAGAATGATGTGGCCATTGAAAAGTTTATTTTCTAAGCAATAACCTCAAGTACTGTTAAACTGTGGTGCAATAGAATCCAAAGTTCCTTTCTCTATGATTAGGGAACTTAAGTCCTTTTAGACTGTTCACAACATCAAGAAACATGAAAAAGGAGTTAATATTCTTAACATACTGCAAATACATTTTACAGAAGAATTGACTTCCAAAGAAAAAATCCTCATGCCTTCCTCCAACCTGGGCAGTGTTACATTTACCACTTTCAACAAATTAAAACTGGGAAAACTTTAATAGGTTTCTAGAAATGAAGCCCTGCTTACTAAAAGAATTATTCTGAAGGAGTTTGTTTTCCTGAGAAAGCTCTGTGGAAGATTTGAATGCTGCCTTTTAGCATTTCACACCTCACAAGAGAAACACAAATAAAAGCTTGCATCTCATTAGAATTGGGTCCGTTTCCCTTCCCAAATTATTGGTTCCCTTTCTTTTGCCCAAAAGAACAGCAAAACACAAAGGTCTTTCCCTTAGACTGTAAGTTTTATCAGATTTATTTATTTATTTATTTATTTAGAATATGATCTAACTGCTAAGTGCATGCTCCAGACAACCAGTAGTCTCCTGGCCTCCTAAGGAGAGGAAGCCCAAGCATGAAACCTGCTCTCTGTCCCTTGTTCTGGGCACCAGCCTCTCTTCCCTTCACCTTTCCCATCCCCAAATGGTGTGTCATTGAGCGATGGGTTTTGATGATCCCTAGCTGGGCATAGTCTTGACCAAAAAAAAAAAAAAATCATAGATATTTCAGGAGAATTGGCAGGTAGGAGAACAGAAAAGAGCTGGGGATAACACCACACTATGCGAAAGGCTTCAGCAGTTGTAAACACTGGGCCTCATGACTTTGGGTTGTCAGAAGACATACGATGGGATACGTGCACCATGTATTCCATTCGTAAATGGACGGCTGCTCTGAGAAGCACACATTTTAGGGGTCAGCCCACAACCAGAGGTTGGGGGAGTTGCAAATGAGTACAGAGGATCTCCTCAACACCCCCTCTCATAAGTTCTGACCATGGAAGAAGCCAACACGCATCTCTAGAGGGCTGCCAGTAACCTGGAAAGCCTGAAGATGTACAGAGAAATGCCCAACACCACTGGAAAAAGTGGAATCCAAATTCTCCGAGCATACAGACGGTGTGTGAGTAGGCAACGTGCTGCAGTACTCCTTAGAAAGAGGCATATATCTTCCCCCAAGCACTGGAAGCAACAGTCACTCTCTAATTAGGAGTGTCAGAAAAATAAAGAACCACTCTCATTCGCTCTATGATTTCCCTAGAAATGACATGACTAAAAGAAACATCTAAAACTGGAACCATTAATCATAGTTGCCAGGTAGCCTGCAGTGTGAAATAAACATCTGGCTGTTTGTTCACCGATACTTGTTTGCCTGTCTCGAAGGCTGGCATATAAAGGTGATGATATGGTTCTTGAAAATCTATGTTATCACTACTGGATTTCGTACAGTACTGCATCTCCTAGTTTCCTTCATACTGTCAAAAAGGAGTACTGCAAACCGCACTTGAACAAGTACCTCAGAGCAGACCAGGCATGCTCTGTCCTATCAGTGGTGCTGGCCAGAGGAGCTTGTGCAGTCACATCAGCTTTTCAAGACACGTCAGTCGAAAACAAAGTTGTTTTACTTCAGCAGGGAGCATATTAGAATCTCAAATACTATTACCCAAAAGAGGTTTACTAGTGGGAATCAACACATTGCTGTATTTGCAGAGGCTTTTCTCAACCCCTATCTCATTTCCCTTGAGGCTCTCATAAAATTAATATATTAACTCAGAGTTGCATCAGTGGTATTGAAAATAACCCAGCACTGTAACCTGTTAATGTTACGGAGCATTTTGGGGAACCTTGCTGAGACTGATGCCCATAATAGCTGCTCTTCAGTTGGGATAGTTGTGGGACATCACTGAGCTCACTTACAGACTCAGGAGGAAAAACTGTAGCAGGTTCCAGCCCTTGCTTACAGCTATGCCTCAACCCAAATTAAAAAAGTTTTCTGACTATCATTTAAGTTAAGTTTGTGGTCATACACCTAAGGTCAGAAATGGATTAAAAGGAAGGCACAACCCAACACAGCTTCAGTGATCCTGAAACAAAAAGAAAAATTTGGTGTCATGTTGGCAATAGCAGCAAAATTATTTCAAGTGGATTCATTCAGTGTAGACTGGCATATTTTTTTCTGCGAGTAATCTGTAATTGATCAAAGGATCCGCGGGATCAAGCACAAGTGTTCTATTCTAAATAAAATAACCCCTGGAGATCCTAAATAGTGAGAAAAAAATTGACTCGGGAGACAACAAAATTGCTTTACTTGCACACTTTCATTTATATGGTGACTCTGGGGCAATGCATTTACTGGCAGAATTATCATATCTGCATCTAGAGAAGTAACTGGCAAGAAAAGCTTTCGATTTTCCTCCAGGTGCTCTAGATTCTGTATGCAGAAGTTCAAGTCTATAAGAGTGCTTTTTGATTACCTGTTCTCAATAGAAAGTCCGGATGTTTTTTGGATTGGTTATTATTTTCCTAATATAAAAGAAATATCTTCTAAACATGTAGCAATCCGACCTTAGCAATGGAGTAGCATGGTAAGGGCAGAGAGAAGAGAGAAAGTCTCTTGGTTGAAGCACTAAGCAGAGACACGGGAGATGATCACTAAATACCCCACCACACTTTGTATTTGTCCTACAAACAGTGCCCTCAGGCTCTATGGGTAGTTAGTTTTCAGCTCCAGAGATATGCTGTGATGAGCCCTTTAGTAGTATCTATGAAGCGTGAAGATGCTGCACTAATTTAGGCAACTGGTTTGCTGGTCAGTTCAGCCAGGAACATTGGTCATCCATTAGGGTCTACACAACATCCTGCTTATCTGTGATGTTATGATATACCTCCTTTGTGTTTCTCCCTAACAGGCAGAAGAATATTGTTGACTACTCTTTTTGAGCAGTGACGTATGCTGTTGGTGCTCATACTGAAATCCTTTATTATTTTTTCCAACATTCAAAGTAGCCTGCCAGGAGATATTCGGAAGAATAATAAATCTTATTGGTGCCAGTGATGTGGTAGAAGGGCTCAGGACTAATGCAAAAACCTATTTTATGAGTGTCATCTGTTCCTTTTCTGCCAAAGAAAGAACGGCATATTGAAATTACTCTGCTGTAGGCAAGAACAGCAAGGACAGCACATTATCCCCTCTTGGCACTCAGGGATAAAAAAGAAAGGGGGAGTGTGGAAAGGAAAAATGCTTTGATGCTAGTATTAAGAAATACAGCAGATAACGTGGTACAAATTAAAATATTAACTTACTCTGTTACTGAAACAGCAAGAGTATGAGGCAGTCCTATACAACAGGCTGGTATTCCTGCTTTTTGAGGTAGGAAAGATTTTCAGTAGCATTATAGATACAATCATGATATCCTATAAGCAGAAGAGAGAAGACACACACTATTGAAAGCAAAATGAGCCTCTTAATTCACACATCTGCTAATGGAGGCAAAGGAGCCTGGCACAGTTGAAGCAACCAACACGTATCAACTGTCCACAAAAGGACATAATGAGCTCGGAAAGATTTTATTGCAAAATTAAAGACATCTTGCATGTCTTTAATCTCACTTGGCAAGGAAATTGCAATGAGGGCAGCTACTTCTTTCATGCCATATGAAATAAGGTCTAGATGTGAATATTTAAATCATTAATGGGGGGAGAAGGTTGTAATAAATAAAGTCAAGAATAAAGGGATTTTTCTTTTCCTTTTTATCAGGTTTTGGTCAGCATGTACAACATCTAGATTGATGATGTTCATTTATGATGAGCAGTTACACATCAGTGACCACTGAACTCTTTAAAATGTCTTTTGCCTAAGGAAGGTGCTGGAGGCTTTAGATAAAAATCTTAAAGGACATCACAATTAACGGGCTACAGAAACCTAAAGAAGAAAATAGCAGAACCTAACAATCTTAAAATATATACATATCTTTTGCAAAAAGGAGACTCTGTTCTCCCTGTGCCTGATGGCCAGAAAACATGAACAGTTTAAATTGGAGCACAAAGGGGGCAATGCAAAAAGGACTATCTTTCTATTGCGGGATATTGCAGAGCCTCAGTAAGACTCTGAGGTTGATGTGTCCAAAAAGCCTGTGGGACATCAGACTAAAGACAAAAGCATGACTGATTCTACCCTGGGACAGGGACTGGATTAGGCAACATCTAGAAGTCTCGTTCTGAATTATATGCATAATTTTATGTAATTCTAAGACAAGAATATGTTGCAGTCATCATGATGTGGAACCTGTAATATTTGTTAAAGCTGTAGTGAGCTGTTCCTATGCACAATAAGAGAGTAGATGAGCTCTAGATAGCAGCTGCTGAGGAGAAGCAGAATTCAAAGGAATGGTGTTCCATTTTCCCTGAAACAATTATCATAATTTGGAGAAACTGGCTATGAAAATTGGTATCTGTGGCACTGAGGCCCAGGTAGGGCCTTGTCACTGGGCACACAGTGCAAACAGAGCTGCTACAACAGGCAATATTGTTGTGCCAAGTGAAGAGGATATGCTACAGACTGGCACTCCTGAGACTTTCGCATGATTTTACCTGAGATGTTCATCTTCTATTTCTTTCCCCGTGCTCCCCCTCTCTCCCTCCCCAACCGAAGGCCCAGAAAGGCTTAAAATAGCAGGCTGTTTTCTTCCAACTGCAAAATTTAGTCCACATATTGACACATTTTTCAAACTTCCAAAAGGAATAATTTTAGCCTGTAGCACAGGTTTGGTTGGTTCTTAGGGTATCCACACCAAGTGACCCATCAGCAGCAGAAACTCATTTTCAGAGGCATAGCATTCAAGCATGACTTTCCTCTCCTGGGGAGAAGAAGAAAGAGCTGCCTTTAAAGATCCAAACCCCAGAGCCAATTACTTATACAGAATCAGTCAGAATCTCTTCAAACATCAGCATGGACACTCAACAGGTGGCATTTCAAGTCAAAATGCCTCCTGTTTTCCTCAAGAAGCCCTGGTAATTGAAGAGGGGAGGTCTGTATGGGAATGTATCCCAGGCAATGAAACATCCCCAACTTGCAGCCCTCCTGCCCATTGTTGGTGCTTTGCTGGGTACCACAGACTGCTGTAGGCACTCCTCGTACAAACTCCTCTCATGGAGCACTGCGTTGAGAAAAACCCTGCAATATCAAGGCTTACATGCAACAAAGTAAGAAAAGAAAACAGCAAGGCTGAGACAGGTGTCACAAAGTCACAGTCTTTTAAAACAACAGTGACAAAAAAGTGTATTTTTTTTAGCATGCCAAGTGAGTGATGTTTCCACTGACTGAAATGGGATCAAATCCTCAGACAATACAGCGCAGGAAAGCAGGCACCCTCACTGAACCGTTCTCATTAAAGCACTCTCCCCTGACAATGCTAACATTACTCTTTTTTCAAAAAGGAAAAAAAAAAAAAAAAAAGAAAACAGCCTTCATTTTCAAGTGACCTTTTAAAAAAATGCTTCCTATAAAATATTAAAAGCATTGTGGAAAAAAACTCTCCTACTTCTGCACTGATAAAAATGCAGGCTGATTACAAACCTTTGTGTTTTTTTCATGTATTAAAGTAACATTGTGCAATCACTGCTGACCTGGGATGAAAAGAAACAAAACCAAACCAAAACAAGCATAAACACACAACTATCATTAGCCGTATAGTCTCACTACACAGACGCTGGGATATTAGCTTGAATTGTGCAAGTATGAGAGAGGAAGAGACTGTGATAGATGAGGAGATAATATCACACAATGTCACCTAGCAAATGGTGATCACTGTGCTCATAGGCAGCCGAACAGCCACGCTGATATCCCGCAGCAACATAATTATATTTTGAATTAGTTTTCTGCGATGCAAAAGGGAAAATAAGAAAGACCGTCTGATGCGATCAAGCTACAGAAAAAGACCTGGGTAATATATCTGGGTTTCTGGCCCATTATTACATACAGAAAATGAGGCTGTACAATTCCAGCTCATTTCTAAAGGGTCAGGGTCATCTTATTAGGAACAACATATTTACTGTGAACGTGAAGAGCCAGTATTGATTTGAATATAAGTGTTTATGCCTGGTTCTAGGATCCCTCTTTTCCTGTGCTGTCCTAATGAGCCATGAAAATAACCTCAGCTAAATCAGAAATGCCCAACCATGGCTGAAATAGGCCTTGTAACTGGGCTATCATCTTGACACCAGTAACGTGGAAGGAACAAATTTCCAGCTCAGTGGTTTCCAGGAGATACAGGAATACAGCAAGAGGGATATGGGAATAACAGGATTGATTTGCTGAGGTGAAGAGCTTAACAGAGGCACAGTCCAGGCCCGTAACTACAGCACCAGCCAATTTTTGTGCACTGTCTCATCTCCTGCATTGTCTGAAAATGTGCTGTCTGAACAGGAGAAGTGTTGTCAAAACCAGAGTTTTCTACCAGCTCATACATGCATCAAGCAAAATCACAGGGTAACAGAGCAGTAGTTGAACTAACATGGCTTTGTATCCTAAGCGCCATGCTAGGAAGGCGTAGGCAGGCTTCTGAAGGACAGAAATAACCGTCAACTAATCACAGCACCATCCCGTGGGGTTTTTGTTGGTGGTGGTTGTTTTCTTGCTTGCTTTTTATTGGATTCATTGAAAAAGCAGAGCCATTTTGAGTAGTGTTTTTAAGTAATATGCTATAAAATTAGCATTTTTATAATTCTGTTTTTTTCTTCTTTTTTTTTTTTTTTTTTAATTTAATGGATTTCCTACTTATTTGGCATTTTGCTGGAAAGAAAATGCCTGCCTCTACACAACAACCCTAGGAATTGGGTCAACAAGCTGCTATTGTGGGAGAGATCTGTTTGATACAGAGAGGTTTGTCAGCTCTATTTCATTCAGAATAAATGTAGGAAACAGAATAATTGAGACAATACCTATTCATCCACCCAAACACAAACCTCAGGAAAGGTTATTTAGGAATAGGACTATTTGGACAGGAACGTTTGAATAGTTACAGACATGAAGGGTGTATGTATGTAGAAAACAGAAAGAGAACAGAAACACCTTAAACCTTCTGAGTATTACAGACAGGAAAAAAAAAAAAGAAAAAGCAAACAAACAAACAAAAAAACATCCCCAAAGTTATACAATAAGAACAGAACAGGAAAAGTTGCCCTGCGAGAGTGGAAAGGAAGCCTTGGAGCAAAGCAAGCACTAACCAAGAAAGAGGCATGGCCTCACAGACAAAGAAAAGGAGTCTTGTTATCTGGTGCCTACCATGTCTGGGGAAACAGGTCAGGGGGTGCTTTCTTAGTGAATAAACTCAACGGTAACAAAGAAGTATCAGACTGCATCATCAGTTTCTCTTCCCTGAGGAAACCATCTGCTAGACTCCAAACACTGGCTACCTTGTCCAGCCAAAAGACACAGCGGTACTCGTTTATGCCTATAGCTACACCTTTAAGCCCAGGCACTGTGTTTCAGTACCTCGCTGCATAATGACAGCTGCACAAAATAAAGGAAATAAAATGTATTTTTGCAAGTAATTTCCTTCTGTTTCTGTAGCAAGTTGTTATTTATACTAGGAGTGAGAAATGTCACTTCTGTGCATAAATGCACGCTGCGAGGTGATGGTGCCTTTTAAAACGTAGTTTCTTTATCCACCATCCAGGCAGGCACTGATCCCACTAAGCTCACTGGCAAATCTGCTGCTTCCTGTAGGACGAGGGTCTGACCCGTGCTTGTGAATCCTGTCACACAAATAAGCTCTGTAAAATCACAACACAAGGCTGGCAGCTCAGGGGCACCATGAGGCTGATGGGGGCAGAAGGCCTTATTTCATTTCATTTTTGAAGCTTCTGAAGACATCATCCTGTCTCCCTTCCTTCTGCTTCCATTCGTTTTCTTTCTTTCATATCTGTCTGCCCAGCACCTTTCTGTCCATTCATCCTCCTTTACTCCATTCCTCATCTATTTCTCTGCTGTCATCTGTCAATTTTGTCGTCTGAGACTCGCACACTCTCACCTCACTATTGCTTTTTTTTTTTTTTTTTTTTGAATAATTGCTAATTCAAGGGTGAAAACACAAGCAAGGAAAAGGGAAAGATGTGGGAAAAAAAAAGACGAATATTGCTGCTGCTGCAGTTTATTACTCATTTCCATGGTTCCCCCTGAATCCTGCAGCATTTTCTAGTTATCAAGGAGTCACAGTAAAATATAACCCCTGATTATGAGGGTGGGAAAAGCAAGTGCCACAGAAAACTTGATAATTCTCATCTACGGGCTGCAACTATCTACTGGCAGCAGGACAGCAGTGACAGTCTGTGATTTAGGGTCCTTGCTAGAATGTATGCTGGTGTTATACCAACTAATAAAGAGTTGCAGTAGAGATGTGCTAATTATATTTTTCTACTTCAGTGTGTATTGAACATTGTAAACTATCATTTAGTGTCATTATTTTAATGATATATTATGCTGATAATACAATCTGGGTTAATTCCCAAATGTGAAATCTAGGGAGAAAATGCTACTCTGATATTTTTTAAATGCATTATCTCATTAACCCTAAAATAGAAAATACTGTAGTCACAGCTTCAGAGAAAGCATTCATTTACCAGCAAAGGTAGCAACTATAATTATTCTGGAAACAGTTGTCCCAACCCAATTGTAATCTCTGTTATTTCAGTAGGGAGAAAAAGCCAAAGAAGAGATAAAAACAGTATTTTGTATAGTAAGGGATATGATTAAGTGCTTTCTTTTAAGGCAACTCTAATCTTTTGCTGAGAGAGGGCAAACAGTCAGCAGCGTATGCAGCACAGGCAAAGAAAGAGAAAATAAACATACTTCTGTATGCCTGTCTCAAAGGTGTGAGGACATCAAAGTAGAACAAAGTGGAAGCAAAATACATAATTCTAATCACACATGTTCCCCATCATTTTAAGCAGTATTAGATATTTGATACTTTAAACAGCTTTTCTTCCCCCCCCCGGGATACTGGCCTGCCATCAGCAAGTAATTGTTATCTCTGGAATTCCACCTGAATCAAAAGATTTTCTTATTTACTTAGGCAATGACTCCAACACAACCCAGAACATGAGGACAACCCACGTAAGTATTTGCTTACTCCTTCATACTCCCTCGGTGAGTATCTCTGGATCACTGCAGAAGCAAGGAGCCCTCTGTGGGCTCTCTGCCCACAAATTATTTAACTAATTGCTCAAGGGCAAGATGGAAGTGTTTATTAGCTTGACTATCATAATTACTTTCTTCAGATAGGTAGTTTCACCTGCTTCAAGTCTTATGCTTTCATGGTTAATATCCACATATATGTCTAAAAAGTTTAAAAGCATGCCACAGTTAAAACATGGTATCGTGTGTAACCAGGAAAGGAATTCACATACAGAGACATACAAACAGGAAATATTACAAAATTTATACTTTACACACTGGAGAGCTGCTGAACCTGCCTTGGAAAGACTTGATGAATTACTTCCATAACATGTATGTTCAGTATAGGCTCATGATAAACAAAATATACCCCTGAGTTATCTTTCTCCCCTATCCATTGTTGACTTCACAGGACTGTATGTAAGATCTAAGATTTAAGCATGCTTGAATGTCACTAACAAAAAATCCAAATATATCTAAATGTTTCAGTGGTCCTCTAGATGTATCCATCCTGTCAAGAGTCTGACTTCCTCTTCCCTAACACTCATCAAACCAGGCATAACCACCTTGAATAAAACAGAGAGCTGCTAATATGGAATAGGCCATAGGGATAAATGGATCAAGTTTGCTGTTTATCAAACCACAGAAAAAAATGGCCTGTTCTCCCCAGATGCAGAGAGGCAGAAGAATTCCAAAGGACTCACAAAGCATTTACATTAGCCACTGCTAACAGCAGCTCACTCCGTTTGGGACAGAGGGGAGGAAGGGCAGCTCCCAGCAGTCACAAGCCTGAAAGCAGCACTCGAATTTAGATATTTAGAGAATACATCAGAAAGTCATTAAGGCTTTTAAACCCTTGTCTTTGACTGGTGAAGCCTCACTTCTGACTGCCATCAGTTCACTACAGCACAAAGAGAGGCTTGGTAGAGAAAGAAGTGATCCAAATCCCCTCCATTTTATCTGGTGCTGTCCTATTTTTACCCAAAAACTACCCCAGCATAGGGGAGATGTGAAAACTTGCAGGTTACACAACCCTGCATTTTCACAGCGTTGTTTAGCACTGCGATGGCTATAATTGTGATACACTGAGAACATTTGCAACCTTCTGCAGATCTCACACTCGCACTTCTGCCCAACTGGTGTGATGTGCTTGTGTTATAACAGTTCAATGTGTTGCAACTAAAAGCTGTCAAGAATGTTGGCTCAAATGATTTTCCCCATACATTGTCCTTTGTTTAGGCCTTTACATCTAGCAGTCAGAACACGGGACGGGGACTCAGTGCTATTCACAACCTTTACCATTCCTTATTATGACACTGGGAAAACTATTTAATCTTCGTGTTTCAGCATCTGTAGTTGTCAGCCTGACACACTAACACCCCCCTCCCAAAGACGAGTGATCAGGGACTTTGGAAATGAAGGACCAGGTGGGTGGCACCTCCCTACAGATAAATGAATTATGTACATCAGATAGAGGTTTACGACAGATTAGGTATTCCAGTCTATCTAATGATCTTGGTGATCCTGGTCATATTGCAGAGCAGTCAGCCACATTTTCCATCAGCTTACTAATGCCTTAAGGCAAAAATAAGAAGAAATGTTTCCCAGCAGCTGCACTCAGACAGAACAGCAAACATTTTTAGTAAAAGATCCTGACTGTAGTGTTCAAACCTTGCCAAGCCTGGAAAAGGACTAACAACAAAAAATTCTCAAAGCTAGCCATCCCTTTCCCTTCTTTCATCCCAGAGCACTGCTGACATTTTTTTGCACAGGTGGTGGGACGAATTGTTTGAAGCTTTTTTTTTTTTCTTTTTTTTTTTTTTCTTTTTTAGAGTTCTTGACCCCTTGGGAAGCTTCTGCTCTGTCAGGTGCATAATCAAGCCCAAGGGGAGATCAGATGAGATTGGTCACACAGTCATTATTGGTCTCTACAAAGCCCAAGGGGCTCCTTTTTTCATGCTTTTAAGATTGTAAAATAAATCAGGAAAGAGCTGTAAAATAAAGGCAATGAAGAGAGGAGAAAAGTTGGAACATATGATTGAAGAGTCCATTGGAGGCACCCCGTTTTTTTGCATCAAATCCAGTAACCTCTGCTGAGGTTTGTTTCAAGAACAGAGCCAGCAGATCTGAACATTTACTAGCCTTTTGCAAAGATTTTTCAATCTGCACCACATGTGTCACCTGAATTTCCTAGCTGGGGACAACTCAGGTGTCCTCTTTTCAACAGATTGTCTGAAGAGTGTCAGGAAAACAGACATATCCTAGAAGAAGAGCTGACAATAAATCCCTTATCTTTATAAAGATCCAAATCTTGCTCCACCCCACACTTATTGAATCTATTGATTTCAAAACAAAACTTTGTGTAGATTGGCTGTACTGTGGATCTTCAATGTCATCTAAGTGTGCAGGTACCACGACTTAAGTAACAGAAAATTGTAATATCACAGGCTAAGAAAGCAACTTGAGAAATTTGCATTCAAACAAAATGTACTCTATGTATATTATTTGCTAGATGGTGTCCTTGTATTATCTCTGTAAATGAATTTTAACCCCTCACCAGTCACACAGCTAGACAACAGTGAAACATTTGTACATAAGCGTCTAGGAAAACAAAGCCTGATGAGTTGATCCACAATTTGTTTTGGAAAAAAAAAAATAAAAAATTGTTATCCACTTCATATCATCACTGGAGAAATTGCTTTTCAAATTTCTTACATCTCGGGCATACTAAGTACACTCTAATGAGTTCAAAAATGTGTAATGACACTGTTAATTCTATGGCTAGCTTGGAATCAAGACTGTTTCTTTTCTTCAAAGGAAAATAGGATTATCAACTGCACTAGGAGAATTTTCTTAACATGATTGATAGGAAGAAAGAGTAATCACCTTTGAAGTGCCACTACATATAATACCTCTCTAGTGTTCTCTTTTTCCTCCTGACATCCATGAGTAATTGAAAGTAAAGAAGCTGCTTAGCGTGATCAATGAAGCCCAGATGACAGCCCCTTCCACAACATCTACCAACACTGTTGGGTGACAACATCATCATCTTTGATACTTTAGAGTTGACGCAGGACAATATCTTTTTGAAGTGCCTGACTTCGGTTTGGCAGGTATCACATTTTCAGGAACACTAATGACTTGTACTAGGTGCTCCCCCATCAGCACAGGAGGCCTTCAGCTTTATGGGCAGTAATGCTGGAAGCTGGATTGAAGTCTGAAGCAGACACTTGGCTTTGGACTCAGTCTCAAATCACTAAGCTTCTGCTATGGAAAAGCCTCTGGACCCCAGTTTCATGGCTGCTGAATATATGGCCACTCTCTGAATTAGGTATGAAAGGGAGGGTGTTGAGCCCTTCCTAAATACTATCTGCCATGCATTGCACAGGCAGTTCTGCACAGAACCTTAGCCAGATCTCCAGAGACAGGAGGTCAGGCACTACCATGCTCTCCAGTGTGCGATAAACAGACCAAGATTTATATGCTTTGTTAGCATCAAATACTGGTAGTTAGACACAATAAAATAAAAGTTGCAGGGCCCAAGTAGACTACAGTTGAGTTACTGCATATTTCTGAGGGACTGTGTGGTCTTCAAACAAACAAACAAGAACAAAACACAAAAAAAAATATGTTTGGATTGCTTCATATTTATCCATGTATCTGCCCTAAAATTGTTTTGCTATTAACAGCTTAGATATTTATAATGAATTTAATTACCATTACATAAGGAAGCAACAAAACAACTGTAATTCTTAGACTGAAATCTTTGCAAGATGTCAGACTGGTCTGAACTGGCTTTTATGAGAATATTTCTCAGAAAAGATAGCCTACTAATCAAGCAACTGTGAACAAATTGTGCCTCTATCCTGAGCACCAGCAAAAAAATGCTCCTATGCATAGAGAGCATCTTTTTTTTTTTTTTTTTAAAGGAAACTTTATTGAAGCTTCAACTGCTCAGATCTATTGTTTCACAGTCCTAGGCACTAAAATTGGAGGTGGCACACCAAGGTTAAATCACAGCATTGACAGCTTCTTGTGTCAGACACCTGTCAAAATGTAATAAGGAACCCGTGAAAAGAAATAAGATGCCAAAAGCACATCACACAGAGTTTTTCATTTTCATACATCATGATTCATAAGTCAGAGAAACTGTATACCTATGAAAACAAGGTGGCAGCTACATGCCAACATGTCTTTTTGGCAGAAAATTAGACTGTAAAGTCCTGCTCACACATGCCCTAGAAGGCTGTGAACTCCCATGGGTGGGAATAACCTAAAGAGGGCAGATTTCTGCTTCACCTGGTAGCACTGGCAGAGGCAGCAGTTTGGCCACATCAGCACCCTGACTCAGCACCCCATACCTGTTGGTGCCTTTGCAGCTTTTCCACGGGCTCCCCTTCATGCCTATTTTCCACACTTCCTAGTATGTACCACAGATCCAAGCTCCCTTTTGTTTATAAAGAACCTAGTGAGTATCAGATACATTGATCCAAAACAACATTTTTTTTAATTTTTTTTAAAAGGCATCAACAGAGCCAAGTCAATACACTTAAAGATATATTTGGTTAATGTATTTATAGGAGTCTGATCAACATAGAAACTGACCTAGGGCACTGGGGCTGGGGATAAGGCACCAATCATGAGAAGACTGAGAGTTTTGAAACTACAGAGAGGTCCACGAGCACAGGAAGAAAATAAGTTCAGCACTGTAGTGCTGATGCCCTTTTACTAAATGGGATTATTGTACTATCTGCTCTTTGTGGAGTGACTTTCATGCAAATGGGCTTGCTGAATGTTATTCAAGTTACCAAATGATGCAGTCACGGAATAACTTAAATATCACGCACACCTCTTGGCTTGCAAGCCTGCTTTAATGAATTCTAACTTTACGGCAATAAGTAGCCTCTGGTAAACCCCCTTCCCCTCCTGCAAAAGCTATATTTATATGAGAAGAATAACAAAAACGATGACCACAAGATGTAAATGCATTATGTAGAGGAAACACTGATTTCCATGTGGACAAAGACGACTTTCCTTTCAGAGCCTGGTCAGATTTTTTTGGTTTGTTTTTAAACAGCCTTCTTCTGCAATAAAGGACAGTGCTGTATTTGCTTGAAAGTCTGCTTCTTGAAGTTGATTTCTTTACAGCTCTGAGTGATACTGTCTGAAATACCTATGCAGTGCTTTGGCAATGACACTCCTACTGGCAGGAAGGGGAGTTTATAGCTGCAGCTTTGCTAGAAACAAATAACATTTTCCTGCGATTATTGATTGCCATCTATTTTTACGACACATCTGTGACTTTCAGTGACTTACACAATAAGCGTTCTGCATTAATAATATATCTGCCCCAGTTATTTATTTATTTACTTGATAAATTAAAATTCACACAAATAAAACAAGTCTGAGATTTTCCACAGAAAGGAAAATATGAAATGAATACTTTTATATGAAAGGCCACAGGGCAGCCCCCAACAGGAGACCAATTTGTCTGTGTGTACACGTGCATACATAACACCTATCTGCATGTGTCAGTGTATATACAGCATGTTCCTTCCTTTCCTCCCTCCTCTGTTGAGAGGTTCCTGCTCCTTCTCTCCTGCCAGAGGGGTCAGCAGTGGGGCTCAGCACCGCAGGCTCCTGCAGGGGGGCCCAGAAGACAGAATTCGGTACCTCAGGCTTGACCCCTACCACAAGCAATTTGAAAGGGACAAAGTTATCAAGAGTGGTCAATTCCCAAAGTCTCATCATACCTCTACTACTGACAGGGCTTAAGAGACCAGGAGAAAAATAAGCATTGCCCTTTTTTTTTTTTTCTTTTTTTCTTTTTTTTTTTTTTTTTTTTGGCATCTTCTAAACACAGCAGAAAAAAAGGGGGGTGGGAGGGTCGGTCTCTTCTCCCAAACAACAAGGAATAGGACAAGAAGAAATGGCCTCAAGTTGTGCCAGGGGAGGTTTAGGTTGGATATTAGGAAAAAATTCTTCACTGAAAGAGTGGTACAGCATTGGAAGGGGCTGCCCAGGGAAGAGGTTGAGTCACCATCCCTGGAGGTGACGTGGACTTGGTGCTCAGGGACACAGTTCAATGGTAGACTTGACAGTACTAGGCTAACAGTTGGATTTGATGATCTTAGAGGGCCTTTCCAACTTAAATGATTTCATGATTCTACACTCACTCTGTCCTCTATGTGTCTTCAACCCCTCCTGCTCCCCAGGAGCTGATGCTCCCAGCAGTGCTGCCTCTGGCCTTCTCATACTTGCAGCACTCTGAAGCTACTAAGCAGTAGCTCACTTAAGAACCAATCTTTTATCAAAAGGTTCAGAAAAAGGCACTTGGGTGTTGGCTCTTGCATTTAGAATTGCAAGAGGTCAAACCTTACGTGACCTTTCATATCTACACAAGCAATCACTTCAGATTAAATGCAAAAGGATATGACACTCCAAAACTGTGTCCTGCTGCTCATCTAATGGTAGCTACAGCACACAGAAATATCCTTTAATCAGAGTTATCCTAAACCATCTTCCACTGCTCTGCCTTTTATAATTAAAACATGCTAGCCAGAAGGAAATGTGAGATTAACTAGCATTCACAACATGCCTTTGAGCAGAGATTTGCAGAGAACAAGTGATTTGAAATTGAAAAGATATTCTAGGCCTTTCTGAAAGTTCTGAAGAACATGAGTGGAAGTGCAAAGAGAGTAACCAGAACTATTCCTGCAGACTGCTAATGTCAAAGATTAAAATACAGAGTTGTGCATTCCTTGTACAGGAGGAGGAAAGTCTTTGCCTGGCACTGAGCTCTGCTGCCAGCCTCTTAGCTAACCCTGGAAATCCATTTCTCCACCTGTATATTCCAATGCAGAGAGGTTCCTCATCCCCCATCTTTGCTGACATAATTGTCCTTTAAAAATGTGCTTTCAATCCTCCCAGGTGTTTTGGGCCTGC
The DNA here is from genome assembly GCF_963932015.1 of Anas acuta. NCBI lineage: Eukaryota > Metazoa > Chordata > Aves > Anseriformes > Anatidae > Anas > Anas acuta. The sequence continues at coordinate 8,723,686 of NC_088989.1, read as the reverse complement.
ATTTGAAGGGCTGCTCTCTGCCAGAGAAGTCCCCTGATGCAGGTCACCACCGTGCTGTGCTGCTGCAACACAGCGGGTGCCATGGACAGCAGGAGCCAGGTAACATCAGGGCCAGGAACCATTAAGCGACCACTAAACATGAAACCACAGCCCAAGGGAAATGAACTGGGCATGGTTTCAGAAAACCACAAAGCAAAGGAGATCAACAGCCAAGCTGCCATGGGGAAGGAGCAGGAATAAAACAAGCTGTAGTATTACATGTCTGGCTGGTTTTTTGTTTGTCTGTTTTAAAGTGCTCACAAAACTACCCGCTCCTTTCTCCCACTAAAATCAGGTCCCTAAGAGAGAAGCCTCTTCATATGGAGGCTCCTCAATAGTCAACAGAGAGAGCATTTCACCCTGTGGATTTGCCTCTGTTTCTCCATTGGTTAGGTAGAAAGCATTCTGGAGCGAGGTGCTTTCACGCTGCGTCTGCTGCTAAGCCTGACAAACCCTGAGCCTAGAGTTAAATGCAGTTAAACATCCTTTTCTGTATTTAAATAGGCATTTGTGGTGATGATATGGAAACTATTGCTTTTCCCTACAGAGACTCAAAACTGCATTAAACACTCTCTCTAACAAGCTCAACTTTCTTCTCTCCAGTGTTGGTACCATTATGAAAATGGATGCTGACAGGGTTTGCTCTTGACCTTAGTGCAAGCTCCCTTTGTTTCTCTATTTAGCCCAAACAGAGAGGTAAATACTAAAGGTGGCTTATGAACACCAACGTCTAGGGAAAGGCTGAGGAAAAATGCTTATACAATCACACCGGTGCTGTGTAAACAGTTAAAGCAAGGGACTAAGCTAGATGCTGCATTTAGCATGTGATAAATCTGGAGGTTCCAGTCTTAAATCTCAAGGCAAATGTTGTTCAGCTAACCTTTCTCTTTCCAGCTTTAACAGCTGCATCTCATCCTCAGTCCTTGATAACATGCAGCTATGCAAAGGCAGAAGGTGCTACAACTCAATCATAGAACCTTTCTCAAGAGACAGGATTTCTTTTATGCATCACACTGAAAAAATGTATAACATTATACAGCCAAGAAAAGGAGTGGAGGTCATTACCCCTTAGGTCCCTTGGTTTAAGCTTCTGGTTTTGAAATACATCTGCCTCTCTGATTGGACAACGATTCTGTTGCTGTTTTCTTAAATCGTATCACACATATCTATTTGCTCTATAAAACATATTAAGACGAGAAAATGGGTTACACCTCCAACTGCAGAATAGATATTATCTACCAAAGTGTTATTTGCATGCATACTGTGCTGTCACAAATATTAAAATAAAATGAGTGTTCCACCAGCATGTAAACGAAATCACAAGAGAAGAAAAAGGAGCTAATTAAAATACAAAGGTGAAAGACAAAATAAACAGAACAAGCAATGAGCCAGATGACAGCATGCTTTAGGCCTTTACAAGGAGGCAGTTTCTCCATACCTATCTGGCAGAAGTATCCATCACTGATAGGGAGATTTCTCTTGTCCCCTGTAAAGGTTTTTGTTTTATTGGCACCGATCTTGCTTTTCAAATGTACATTATGTGAGTCAAATCCATTTGGGACCACTCATATAGCACATCTCAAGGAATATTATGGTCAAAAGGCAAACCAGAACGGTTGCAAACTTGACCTTCCCGGAGTGCTACTTACTGCTGCAATAGCTGGACTTTCCCTTGACTGCTGGGGGCAAGGGCTTTCAGGAACATTCCTGCTTTTACCGAAAACAAAGAGCAGTTTTTAATCTTCCTGATGGATGAAAAAAGCCTTAAAATGTATCTGAATGCACCCCAATTTTTCGGAAACCAAAGGGCAAACAAAAATAAATCCAAGGTTAGTCTTTCTCTTGCCTGTTAATCTCTTATTTTATTAAGCCAATTTTGTAATTTTAGGAGGCCAACCCATGCTTCCTGAAAACCTGAAGGCAGTAATACCCACTACTAAGCCAGTTTAACAGCAGCTTAAGGGAGCTCCTCTTTTGCAGAGTAATTATCCCATCCTGAGCTAAGGACTATGCTGACCAAGAAAGGGCAGTTCTCCGCTTTACCAGAGGCCCAAAAATTTCATTATACTGAATGTACCCTCTGTTATTTCTAGGGCTCTGCTGAAGAATTATGAACTGACTGCACGTGTAGGTGCCTTGAGAAACCATTACATGGCTGTCTTCAGTGTCCCTTACACACAGGGTCACTCCAGCCATGGGAAATCTCCCCCATCCCCTCCCCAGCCTATTGGTGTGCGCACGGTGCTGAGCAGAGCCCGGTCCCCAGCTGGGGTCTGCAGAGCAGGCACTGCAGCTCAGTCAGACATCCAGCCAAATTCTCTTCTACGCTGACTTAATGAAGCCCTGGATTTTTAACCATGTAGATGAGTTACGGGAAACCTTGCATTACAAACCTCAGAGACAAACCACAAGGCCACTGGAGTTTGTCTTTCCTCATATTACCGTATGCCTGCAGCCAAGCAGAGAGGAGACTAAAGATACAGTTTGTCTCTTAACTCTTTAATATTTAATCAATACCTCCTACATAATATTCTAGCTCCTAGATATACTCCTGTAAATCACTGAATGTCTATAAGTAGTTCCCCTGTTCCAGATTTTGTATATTCCAGTCTGTAGCATATACACATACGATGTGAAGGCTGATTGAGTTATGCCTTTACATATTATGACAAGGTCTTCCCACAGTGCTCAGGAATATTCCAGGCAAGAAAAAGAAATGGTACTGAAATGCAGAAACTTGCCAGCTCTCACCCTCACAAATAATTTGCCTCGAGTCCATCCTGAATGCTAAATACTGCAAAAAACAGATGTAGTATGTAAGAAATAGTTCGAGTGACATAGTTGAGAAAAAAAAAAAAAGAGTAGTGTACTTCATGCCAAGTGGTAGCTTGTATTTCTTGCAACTGAAACACAACTGAAATTAAACATCATCTTTCCCAAAAGAAATACACATTACATTGATAAATTAAGTAAATTAGTAAGAAGACCGTACCCTAAAGAACCTGAACTACCCTTGCTAACTTCTACCAGGAGAACATAGCCGTGTCATTCTGTAAATGACACTTCATTGTCACTGCATTTCGCACAGAAGAATAATAAGGAATTCATGAATTGTGGAAACTGTGGGAAAGTCAACAGGATTTTAAGTAACAGGTGCAATTTGCATCTAGGCACCCATGGAATGAAGGATCCATGTCCATTTTGACTTCCACGTACATAAGGCAGAATGTGCCTTTTTGATAATGCAAACAAAGAAGTGTGTTCTGAGCAGAGCTCTTTCCTTAAAAACATGAAAGGGCAGGATTATGCCTTATCAGCAGGACAAAGTATGGCTCAGTGACTGCTCAAGAATTTAAGTGATTTCCAGAATAGTCCTTAATGCAAGATAGGTGCCTACATCATTTTCCTTTTTATTACGAAGCAAATCATCATTTTCCTCCGTCATTTATAGGAATTAAATCCCTTTATCCCTAGGTAGAACCACATATTCATGGAGCAGGTTTTTGCAGTTGTTGTTTGTTTTCCCCAAGCAGGAAAGGCACTAACTGCCAAATGAATATGTAACTAAGCTAAGGGTTGAAGAAAGGCTTTTACTAACTTTAGTAGTCAGGTTTTTTTCACCTTTATAATACCCTTTAATAGGGTTTCAGGATAAGTTTGTTTATTAATTAAGCCTGTCACCCCAGGGAGAGGAGCAGTTTTCAAATTATTTTGCAGAAGGACAAAATAAACCAATGTCACTTGGTGGCTGTTGAAAGAAGCAGAGAACAGAGCCTGGAAATCCCTCCTTACACATTCTCTGTCTCCATTAGACCACTTCACATCACAGAAGTTTGCTTCCACACATTAAAATGTCACCAGCAACAACCATTGTCCAATGTACTAGAGAGCCAGTGAATTACAGGATTGGTTCAAAAACAGAAAACAGATTAGAGAATTTCAAGTATATGTTATATTTTACTTATTTCTGCTCTCCTAGAGGGGATCTACTACCTCCCGAGCCCTTAAATTAAAAAGTCAGGAAAAGGATGTGCTAAATCCCAGATGTTAATTGCCCAGACTCATTGAATTAGAACTGCAGATAATTAATTGCCAATTTTTAATACATGCTAAAATAAATGGATGATAGGACTTCCAGTGGGTGGTTCTGAGGTCCAGAAGGGGAAGATTATTTCTTAAAATATGAGAGCCCTCGAGGCCAAAGTCATCTACAGCATCTGATTTTAGGAAGTTGGAGAAGCTGGGGAGACCAGTGGAAGGGCCAAGTGGGGAGCTGTAATGCTTGGGTATGCAGGGGAGCAGCTCGAAGGGCCCCATAGGCTGCTAAACTCATTTTGGTAAGAAAGCAACAGCTTTCAGCTTTTAGAAATGGGCTGTTATTGTTCACCGTGTCTCCTGTAAGGTCAGGTATAGACAAAATGCTCCATTAGATTTTGCTTTAAAAAATAAAAATCACAGCATTTACTGCTATGATACCATAATCTCATTCTCCCACTTCTTAGGAAATCAGTTTGTCAGTTAAGGCTCAGAGTAAAATAATGTAATGACAGTAGAACTAAGATAAACACCTTTTTAAGGGAGAAATGCCTACCTTTGTGAAGATTTTTTTTTATTTTTTTTTCCAAATCTGGAAAGGACATAAAGCTAAAACAACATGACTAACACAGAGAGGAATTATTTTTATCGCTTATACAATAGCAGATCTGGAAGGTCTCAGCCATGACAAAAGTCACACTGTACCTGGTGTTACCTGCTCATTAAAATCTGAATTGAAAAGGAAAAGCAAAAGTGAAGACAGGCAGAGGGTTTAAGACACATGCCCTGGCCTCAAGTCCCCTCACCAGTTTCTTACCCTCGCCACTCCTTTCTAACGCCATGCACTACCAGACTACTCTTTTGCACACTGCCTACCTGCTGTTTTCACTAGTAGAGGGGAAATAAAATATATTTTTTTTTCATCCAGAAATGTGCTGGGGAGACTCTCAGACCTAAATTCACAGGTATCTGCTGTGTGCTCCTAAGGTTTTATTAGGAAGTACGACTGAAAGGCATAATTTGAAACTATTGTTATACTGATAATGCCACGGCTTATTTTCCTATTACAGGTGACCCAAGGGAAGTAATTTCCTGTTTGATGAGACACCTAAATGACGTTTAGCTGTGAGTATCAGAAAAACATGCCCTGCAATTAGATTTAAAGAATGTTGAGCTTATATTGGCTGGTGCCTGATACCTTTTGAATTGCACTTCATCCTTTGCAGCTCCTGTTAAAGGAAGTTTTAGAGTGTCTGGTTTGAAGGTTCACGACCTTGAGGTCATCTTTGATATCAGCCTATCTTTTGATTATCAGTTTAGCTACATGACAAAAACTTCTACATCTGCAGAGGCTAGTAAGTAAGGCTACAACCAAGGCTGTCTCAGGAGGGTGTTAGGCTGTCATTCATGCTTTCATTACATCTCAGCTGGATTATCGAAACGTGTTGTTCATAGGCCTTCCAGACCAGACACTTCAGAAACTGCAACATAGCAAAAATATTGAAGCTGGAGGGATAAGTAGCTGTCAGCAAGCACAGCCCACTGCACCCATGCTGAGAGTTTAACAAGAACCTCAGGTAAAGCAGCAAACTGCACTTCTGGTCTCCCAACCCCACCTTTAATAATACCTCGCCACACCTGCACCAGGGACGTGCCCAAGAAATAGATGTATCCCCTCTGTGTTATTTGGCTATTAGTGACTGGGCAGACAGAGGCTGAGGACTTGCTGAGCTCTTTGTGGTGCTCTATATATCAGGCACCCATACGGAGAACTAATTTGTTTTCCCACTGTCCCAGCACCCAGGGATTCTCCTGTCAAATGTAACCAGTGGAGCCACTCTTCACTATTATTTGCTTTACAAAAAGAAAAATTTCCCAGCTCGTCTGGGCTTTCCCAATTCTCCTGGATATCACACAGTTCACCTGGGTTCCCAAACTCCCTAGTCTAGGATTAGAACTTTTTATTAAATAAAAAAAAAGGTTATAATTTGACATTAAACCCAACTTATTTAATGTAATATGAGGCAATATACTAACCAAGCAAGAGCTTAAAACACTACTCAGCTGTGAAGTTAAAACACAGTGCAGAATAGTTGCTTCATTAGCAGATGGCTGCAGCTATTCCTCCTGACTGAACAAAGCCGTGGAGGGGGGCTCACAGCAGAGCCTTGCTTCAGAGGGGCTTGAGGCAAACCAGCTCCAGCTGCACTCCCACCTCCTGGCGTTGTGCTTACAAAGTGACTGCACAGCTACTTTCAGTTTGTATAGAAATACAAAGCAGTGTTACACCGAATTCTCACAGAGAGCAAAAATTAGGATGGGCCAAATAAGCCGCCAATAAAATGAGGACTTCTCAACAGAGCCATGGTAACTACAACATCCAAAGCTTATGTTTAATGTAGAGGTTTTGCATTACAGAGAGCTGAGCCACAACACCAAACTACAATCTTTGGTTACTTTGGAGCATAGATTAAAAGCATTTGTTTAGCTGCACGTAGTCTCAGTGGTATCTCAATATCCCGTTCCTTTAAATACTTTCTCAGCTCTCATTCTGTAGTTTTTTACTTCTATGATTCTCCTACATATGAAGGGCATTCAGAAATGTACTGTATGTTGTAATGTATTGGTATAATTACAAAATCTCATTAAGGAGGACTTTATTATTGATTTACTGGTTTTCTATTCATTAAATTTCACTATAAAAAGCATTATTACTTTTAAACTCAGCATGCTTAAACACAAATGGAATTATCATAAGAGAAACAACATAAAATGGAGCTATTAATATTAAAACAGTTATAGTTTGAAGATTATTCATTTAATAAATCTTTGTGATATTAGCAAGATTGATGAGCAGTAGTACAAATGAGGGGAACACAGGAGAGATGATCATTTATTATCATTACAGAGATATAAAGTATGATTCAGTGTTTCATAATGGATGTTAAATTTGATTTAACATATGGCTGACTCATTCTCTGAAAACTGTTCTTAAAGACAAACTCATTGAAAAGTCAAATCCATTGTCTTAATAATACACTTGAATTATCTTTTGATAAGAAAATAACTACCATGTCCTCAGACAAATCAGGCAGACTGTGCCAGAGCTGCCGTGCTATATGCCAGCAGTACAGAAAATGCACACTATAGGTAGAAATAATGCCTCAAGCATGCCTGGGTGCGAACAGAAAGTGAACACCAAATGCCTTTTGTACTAAACCCATGTGCACACAGGGGTACCTGCCTTTTGCCCTGTGCACATATGTCGGATACTGCTTCTACTCATGCAAAACACAGAAGTCTGCATCTGATTGTGAACAGGGGTGAGACTTCCTCATTCACACACTGCACAAACCAAGACAGAAACACATAGTCCTAAGTTAGAAAATCTGCACAATTTGAATATTGCAGCTTCCATATGAACGATGAGCAGCAGAAACTTTTTTTTTTTTTTACCCTGATGACTCTATTTAATATCTTAGTAATAGAAAGTCAAATGTATTTTTAAGAGTGGGTCATTAATCGCTTGATCATCTAGGAAACAGAATTGCTTTAAATAGCCTAGCAGATTAAAATGCACATTTAACAAACAAGTAATCTTAAATGAGTGACTGGTATTGCTTGGTGAGTAAAGACCTGGCAGACATTTTCTGAGCGTGTATCAGTAAGATCTGCCATCCAAATTAACAGCATGTTCACAACAATCTTGGTGTCGTGATGGTGTTTCTGCTGAGCAGTCTTGGCTACAAAGACTTGTGAAAAATACTTTTGTAGGCCCATCATTATTTTGCTGTGAAATAAGAGCAAACAAAATTGATTTTCCCCTACCCTGTCCCCAAAAACATCACCCCGACATGAACAGGACAGTGATGAGACTGATTGAATGCCCTGTAGCATCCTTCGTACATTCAACGTACATTAACGTACATTGTCACGTGCAAAGTGTCACTGCTGTCTACAGAGGGCACTTCTCCATCCTCTGTGTCTGCTGCATCTTTCTTTGGCTGTAGTTATTTGCAATAATTTTTGTTTAATTAGGAAACTAATTGAATCGATACCTCACCACTTCACTGCTCCTCTCCCCTGGGATGCAGCACTAACGGGATATTTATTTATTTATTCACCCTATTGTGAGCCTAGTGCTTGTTAAAATATTGGCAGTACAAGTCCCAGCAGTATGGTTTACTGGGAGGTTTACTGTTCTGGCCTACCAGGTTCCTGCTTAGAAATCATCCTCATAAATAGACTCCAGTAAAGGTCCGATGTTTTAATTTCCCACCTCTACAGAGTTTTACTTGTTTCTACCCTCTGTCATATGCTATAACTAATCCAGACTTGTACTTAATGGAAAAGGATTGCTGAGCTGCTTTGTTACCCCTTCTTATGAAACAATTTACATTTCTAAAGGAAAGGCTTTGTCATGTTCTAACAAATTACAGGCCTAATCCGGAGCCTGCTGCAGGATCTGGCCTTTAATAACTGACATATTTCTATACATGCATCTTCCCAAATACCTTCTCAATTAAGTGAAATGTGACAGAATTGAATGTGCAAAAGAGTAATAGAGTATTAGTCTTTATTCTTCACATATTATAATCATGTAATCATCTGCTCAAACGTCCTATTCACTTCCTCTATTCAGCCATTTGTTTATTTAGGCAGGAATTTAATCTGCACATCAACATTATGTAGATCTCAGATGCACTGTCCTTAGCTGTTTCACCTTTTCTCCACCTCTTCTGTGAGAATTTAGTTTCTCTTACATAGCAGTGTTCAGGCAAACTTCCCAGCTGCTGAATGCTCTAAAGGATGAGATGAAACTTGTGACACGATGAAATAGTTTCAGAACATTTGGCAATGGGTGGATATGCAGATAGTCTACTGAAGCAGAGATGATTTGCAATAGGAAAATTCTAGCATCTACATTGGTTTTAACTCTCCCTTCTTTCTAATTTTACAGACTGACAATGGATTCAAAAAATCCCAGGAGAAAGTGAGCATGGCTGAAATGTAGGAGGTCTAGTACAAAGATGAACAAGCCTTGTTAAGTGAAACCTTTGAATATATATGCCCTTTTTGATTTTCTGCAGTGAGTTTCCCTACTGCTAATAATTCACTGCTGCTTGTTTACAATTAAAGAATAGCATTCATATTAGAATGAAAAAGTGGCTTCTGCAAATGATTAAATATTATGGAAAGATAAGGATGCAAGTTAACTGTGGAAGCTGCTAATTGCACACATACCCCAACATCAGCAGCACTGTCCCTCTTACACTCTCCATCGTTGCAAACCACACAAGAAAGAGGGCATTTGCAAGACATGGAGGCATGGATGTGTTTTCTTAATGCTTTGCTTGACTGTCTACCGATGCTTGTTCTGTGAAATTTCTCACAGGTGAATAAACTGTCCAAAGGTAAGGCCTTGAATATTCAGCACAGTGCTGAGGAGACAGAATTAAAATTAATAAATAAATCTAATTGCTTTTACTTAGTATTTAATTAATCAAAATCATGTCTCTTCTCATGATGACATAGTGGCTATTTGCAAAAATGTTGCATTTTAATGAAATACATACACATCTTGGGCCAAATTAATCAGTGGTGAAATAACAGATCAACCAGATTCAACCAGCAATGAGATTTTCCTAAGTGTACAGAAGCAGTAAACATATCCACAAGATTTGCACTAAGTAGCAATTTGTTGTTTATATAAAGATCATAAAGACACTAATCATGCAAACTGTGGCTCCTAGCACACTTTATCCCAGCATCAGTCATTCCAGTTTTGGACCCATCCCAGGTCATTATCCAGCAGCTCTTTGTTAAAGTGAGCATGTCCTGCAAGATTTGCGGTGTTTCAGTGCCCTCTTGCACTGTACAGATACACTAGGTGAGGAGCACGTCCACCTTCTACTTCACTTTCTTTTTACTGCTACCTTTAGGATGGTTGGGTTAGGCTCTGTTGCAGCCAACAGACACACATCCCCTTCTTCTCACGTGACAGGGATATTTTCTTCTATAACTTCAATCTTTTATTTAATCTCCTTGAGCATTTCTAGATGGAATAGGTGTCAAGTGAATATTTGAAGCAAAGAAAGACTGTTTCATCATAGCGTTCAGATATTTAAATTATGTTGATCCATCTTTGATGCTTGTCTTTGGCCTAGTTGTCATAAACTTCTTCAATAGCATCCAGTTCCTTTACACCCACTGCAGTTCTTTCCTACCTCCCGGTACGGCGCATATGTATAACTATGAATTTCTGAACTGCAGGATTCATCATTCACTTTAAATTATCTGATTATAGCTCCATTGTTTTTATGAGCTTTTGAGGATGAAGACATCTGAAGACAGTTAGTGGCTGAAATGCATTAAATGCCAAGGATATAAATTTATAATCTTGACAGCTGCTGTGTCTCTTCAGCGGGACTGCCTTCATCGCTACACACCCAGTCGTCACTAAGCATCTGCAGCAGTAGGACCTAACATTTCCAAGGATACTCAGGGCTACCACCTTGGATGAAAAGCTGCAGAGCTGAGCACGTTTGCACCACTGGTAAATTACTACCAGCCTATAAAAATGCTCATAACCCCCAAAATGTAAAGTAGTGAGGTGTGAAAATGCTAAGCATAAGATATTGTTAATTATGTCTCTTCCTTCTTGTGGTTGTAGTTTCTAAAAAGTCCCTCCAAATAGGAGGTGAAGATGTAAATGAGAAAGCTTTTTTCCATGTAGCTCCCTGCTTTACCTGGATCTTTTCATCGCCTCCTAGCCAAGCTTGAATGCCACACAGATGATTTTCAGAATATCTGATTTTCCTGTTCTTTTTTCTTCTTGGGCTTCCAACACTGATGCTATTGTTGAGCACTCAAAGGCTCTTTGTAGCCCTAAATAGCTGTACCAAAGACTTTGTCGTATTCAATCATTTTACCCAGAACCTGATTCTTATTCTGTGGAGTAGCAACGAGTCTTTTAAACCCTGCATGCTTTTGCAGGCGTTTAAGGTTCTGAAGTCCCTGATGCCTAGTTAATCAATACTTTAGGAAGATCTTGTGTAATGCTCATTAAAGCCTAATGTATTGTATTTCTTCAGCTCCTCTACCTCTGTACTCAGAACACCCTGCAGCTTCTGCCCAGCGAAATGGCCTTCAAGTTCCTCACACAGCTTGCTGAGGTGTTTTCCTGCCCGTTTTTCAGTGATACGGCTTAACATCTCAGATAAATGTTTTGTCTTAAATCCTCCCTCCCACACAGACAACCTGACAAGAAAATGGGGTGGAGTGGGGGACAGGTGAGGAAAACCAACTTCTCAAGTATTAATTCCTGGAGCTGCTGCTGCAATTTTCGCTCTGAAGCACAAATCCCTGCAGGCTGTCAGAGACAGCTGAGCACACAGCAAGGACACCCTCACACCGTCCCAGTCAGCATGGATGAATGGCCAGATGGCTTTGAATGACAGTTATTTTCTCCATCTCGCTCTTTGAACTCAACTGTGGGCAAAGCTGACAAGGACTGTATTGCCTCCTCTTCTGTCTGCTGCCTCCGACACTGGGCAGAGACTCCAGGCGGTGCTAGTCTAAACAACACTGTCAGCCAGCCACTATGCAGACCTTGACGTGGTCTGAAAAAAAAGAAAAAGCTCGTATACTCCCTATTTACCATTTCTGGCCTATTCAAAATCTTTAAGTTGTTCACACATATAGTGTATATCTTCTCAGGCATACAGCTGCTGGGTACTTGCTCAGGACTATGTTTTACTCCAAATTAATTCCCCTGGGTCTGAATATGTGGCCTGAGCTGCCCACAGCTGGCCATCCTTAGCGGGTGCCCATCTTTCTGTGCAGTAACCCTTTCATTTATTTATTTATTTATTTATTTATTTACTTTTTATTTATTGCAGGGTACTAGCCACACATTAACGACAGCCAGATTCAGATTCCCTCTCCTACTCATCTAAGTTGTGGGGTTTTTGTCTGTCTTCGAATCAGCTTTTGAATATTGAAAAAATATATATATACACATGTGGGTAGGGTATTTGTTCTTCTTTTCCCGCTCCAGGACACCCAACCATGATTAAAATTCAAGGAAAACTGAGACGTTTTGCTTCCAATAGAACAGGTTACTTCGCAAAATTTTACTTCAGTAATAGTGATCCTGGCAGATTGACCAGCAATAGCCATGCTGGGGAGAAGGAGCAGGCTGCTATAGAGAAGCATTATACTACACAGCTGCCACTTGGGAATCATTTGGCATAATACTGGCTTCTGACCAGAGGCACACAGCAACCCTTTACCTTACCTAAGAAAAATATTAAATTGCACAGCACAAAAAATCCCTATTTCCCTAAAAAAATATCCCTATATCCCTAAGAAATCACTACATCTGGCTTCTGGCTATAAATCCAACTCATCTTCCGTTCCAATATGCTGGGGTGACGTTCAAATGAAGATGCTGATTACATTTTCTCTTAAGCTACATTACTATAAATCAACTGAAATAATCTTACTCGAAGTAAACAACACCTGACAGGAAACGTAGAAACAAAAGCCCAAACCACTTCTGAAAATAACGTGATAGCCTCCTAATTGAGTAGAAAGGGTTATAATATGACCAAACCAACCTCTGTCTAGTAGCTATTTAGAAAAGTTAATATGGGATCTTCTAAACACAGAGAGAGGCTGCTCTCCCCAAGGCAGGCCAGTGTTTAACCTCATCCTGTGCTTGTTTGTCATGCATAAGCAGGAACATCCCCAGTGACCTGAACTGCAAGCTACTGCCACTCTCATTTGTAGTTGTGATACTTGAAATAGCAGCTCAGGTGACAAATACACCTTTTGCCACGTTATCTAGGTAGCACCATAAAATGACCACCGGTCAATCTCCAATCAGAGCTCCTAACAACTGAGAATCATACGTCTGTATTACCAGCATAATATTACATTTCATTGATTTTTTTCAAAGCAGATTTTACAGAAATCAAGCAGCAATATAATCATGAAGGTAACAGCTTCACAACGTAAGCCAGGATGCTTCTTGGTGTGTAAAGACACTCAATTAAAAGATTGGATGAAAAACACAATTCAGAAGCAGATGAATCTATTTTCAGATATTGAGTTCACATGTGTGCTCCACAAGCTTGGCAAAAATCTTATTTTGATAAGGCAGTCATGGATTTAAGAGTATGAAATACAGAAGTACAATCTATACTCCCGCACACACATCCACAGCATTTCCCCAAAGACAACAGAATGATCTCCATTCCACATTATATGGATTTACATTCTTTTGTTATGAATGATGTTAATAGCCTGATGTGAGAAATTATCAGACAGCAGAAACACAAACTAAAGCAAGCTTTGCTGAAGATGCCTTAGTACCCAAACCTCCAGTGAAACACTTGTACTCGCCCCACCTTAGCCCCATTCTGATTAAGCAAGGTCAATACTAACACTGAAAGGAAGCATCTCCACTAAAAGGTCAATTAAAACCACAGAGTAATATTGCTGGCCTTGGCATAGGGCACAGCTTCCTAATGACAACTGCTACTGCAAGCTACCTACGAGATGCTGGCTTTAGACACTGGCTGACCTGAGCTAGTTAATGCTGTCAGAACTAGCTCTCTCACCAAATTAAATCACCGTTCTCCTCTGGAGGGTGACTGGCATTTCCAGAGCAAGTTTGCTCAGTTTTCTTCAAACTCAACCTCAGACATATGAAAGTCAAGCTGTGCTCTTTCTGGTTCATGCCACAGAGGCGGCAGCAGGAACAAGATTCTCCTGACCAAATCTTGCCCTCAATTACGCTTGTGCAATCCTGGCTCTGTGAGGCTAACTGGAATACAAAGCAAGCACAAATGTGACAAAGGCAGCACGTGTGGCTCAGAATATACACAAGAGTGGTTTGTTGGCAAAGAAGGTGACATTGTTAGTTGATTTTTCTGATCTACCCTAACTTTAAAGCAAGGTCTGTAAGCAAGCTATTTGTAGCAGTAGGAGGGGAAAAAACGCTACAATTTGAAGAGAGTCTAAGTAGGGATTTTTAGATGAAGTCCAAGCTTCATAAAACTCCTCTGGGAACATATCTGAACATGTTTACTCATGCCTGTGAACAGTGAGAAGGGACTATTTGTTTTCTCTGGATGCAGCACAGGGGAACCAACTATACCCTAAAGAGTGAACTGTGTTGATTTACTTGTTCAGTAAGTGACATAGGAACAATTTCAGTGCTTTAATTCCCCTTTAATTTTCATTTCAGAATATCTTAGTCATGGACTGCTAGTGTTCATGGAAGCAATAGATGCCAGCTGTTCAATTCCTTTTCTCCTAAATGATGCCTACGCTTTTGACTGCAACCCAGGTGAAGTAGAGTGTGCATACAAATCTGCGACCTATGTAGCAAGTTCCCAACCATTCCAGATTTCAGCTTTGGAGCATCATAATGGTTTCCTAAGGCAATGCTTAGAAAGGAAATGCTTAGATTTGATTTTGTTTTCTACTAGAGAATGAAACAATAAGCCTAATAATTTTTAAGTGCTTTGGAAGTAATTACTCTTTTACTTAGACGATGCTTCTTGCTGTCAGTCACATGGAGGTAAATCCTAAGCAACCACTTGAAATCAGTGTAATAACCCCTCCAATTTGACCTTTTGTTTTCATAATCTTATATAGAATTACTTGGCTAGCAAAGGCTACAAATTATAAATAATAATAATAAACTACAATTATCATTTGAGAGGAAAGAATTATCCTAGTATTACTTTAAAGCTTAAATCTGTTCCCAATGTTGCCAAAAGTTAATGGAACTGCACAGCAATAATTACTGTAGGAGCATGAAAACAAGAGTAGCCTCAGTCCTGACCACAGACACAAGCCTTTTCTGAAGTCCAATTGCTGGCTTCCCACACAACTCTGCAGGATGTGCGCTGCTCTCTGAACAAAGAGCTTCCTAATACCTTATAAAGCAAAGAACAGTATTTTACCATGACAGAAGCAGTATCCTATCACCAGCCAGGTGGAATAATCCCATGCTCTCTGTTCAATAGGATCATACCTATACCCATTGGTTTATTATAATGCTGAGCTTTTCCCTTGCCTCTTTCCATGACCTTCACATTTCCATAAGACAAGACTAAGTACTGTCTGCCTACTCACTTTCAATTATTGCTTTGATATTTTGTTGCTCAAAGCTATCAAATTCAGTGTGATTCCAGTCTTGCAGAAAGAAGAAATGGGAATGTGATTATTATTGGGAGAAGTTTTGAACCATCTGCAAAAACCAGTAATAATAACGTTGAACCATCTGCAAAAACCAGTAATAATAATGAAACACTCTTCCCAGAGATGCTGTATATCACCTTTGTTTAATATTTTGTCAGTTCCACTTAGAAAAATTAATGCCTTGGGAAAAAATAATTGAAAGCGTCTTTCTAGAGCACTGTTAGCATCCCCTTGGGGTCTTTATTATTCTAACAATTTCCCATTTTAAAATACACAGGTACTAACAACCAACAAATTATTACATTTCCTTTAAATGAACTGAAACAACAAAGATAATTAACTAAGAACATAAGCCTGCTTTCCATATGGTAATACACATCCCAAGGGCAAAGTACTTCTCTTTTAAGGAATTCCCCATGGATTTCTTATCCACCTTGTAAGGGTAATTAACAACTGCAAAACACAACTGAACTTGCCTAATGACACAATATTCTGCAATGCATTACTTTTTCATGGAAAATCAATGTGATCTGTTTAAAAAAGAAAAAAAAAAAACAACAAACAAACAACACAACCTAGGACCTTGGAAGAATACAGACATATTTTCTGCGATGGAGCATGCTGCTGTAACTAGTAATACAATTTGAACTCTGAAAAGGTGTTTAGAACAACATTTACATTGAGGGTTATATCAAAAAGAAAGCTAAAATAGGACACATGGTTTCCTGTTAAGCTAAGTGGTAGTTTGTGAAAAAGGAACACATTGGTTTAAAGGTATAAAATATGTTAAAATTAAGGTTAGGTAATGGAAACTATGTTTTTAATATAATTTCATTAATTTTAATATGCCTACTGGAAGCAGACAGTACACAGAATATTAAAGCTTTTTTGGGTACGCAAGGTATATTAAAATTCAAAAGCATCTTATCTACATTACTGTTTCAGTTTGTTGCCCGGTACAGCTTCAAAGTTTACCATTACTAGGACTAATATAAAGACAAATGTGGTAACCATAATGAAATTAAAACACAAGAGCTAACAAAAGGTAAAGGTCTTGGGAACATGAAGTGTTTGCTTTGTCTGTTTAATTTTTTTGCGGGGGCCTTTTTTTTTTTTTTAATAGAGATGCAGGTAAAGAGACAAAAATCTCATTCAAAGGAATCCCACAGGTGAAAGATATGCCCAAAAGTAGTTCAAACAACAACAGAAGAAATTATCACATATTCTGTGATCCTACAGTAATGACTTGTTCAGTTTTCCAAGAGAATGTTTCCATGGTTGTATAATCCCTCCACGCCACTGCTGTCTTTCACTACAGGAGACCAGACTAGAAATTCACTATTACCCTTCTGGTGCAAGAGTCTGCAGACAAAATCCTGGACAGATTAAGTCAAAGCAAACTCTGCAGTCAACTTCAGTAGCAAAACTATTATTTATTTATAAGATACATAATAAGATATAAAACACAGACACACACACACACAGCCTTCAGTATTTTCCTAAGAAATATTCAAGGTAGTACCTCATCCAGAGGCATTCTTAATGCCTGCTGATAATTCCAGGAAGGCAAGCAGGCCATGCAGTGATGAGCATCCTGACGTTGCTTAATGTTCAAGTTTTCATACTTTATGCTATTTCTTTTGTGAGGGATTTGACAGCTTACCATTGGTGCAGGGTGGACCAGTTTTTTAAATACAAGAACATTTTACATGGGATAAATCACTGAGCTGGAAGAAAGTGAATGATTGGCACAGGGCAGAAGTACTTTTTGCTTCAAGGCACTGGCCTGTCATTTGCTGGAAAATCTGTTTTATTAAATGCCATTCACACTTCCCAGATAAGTCACTGAGGGATATGCCAGATTCTTTCCCAAATACTGCTTGATACTCAGTGCAGATCACTGATGCGAACACAACATCTCTTTTGATGTTCCTAAGCACTGAAGTGTATACATTTCCCAACACATCGAATGTTTATAAGGCTAAAAGAGGGAAAGATATCAACTCTTCGGACAGAAAAGAAAGCCACTGTTTTTCTGCCCTTTCTAAGTATCTAATAAGTTTATTAGAATAGTTCAGGAAAGATGAAAGTAGGTACCAACAGCCTGGTTAGAGCAAGTTTCACTTAAGTGTATTTTTATTTAAAGAAGAAAACATTTATTATTGGGAGACGGAGAGGAAAAGAGCAAGTAGTAAGGTCTGCTGTGCAACAGTGATGCACCAAAAGTCCTCAACCGTGGCTTCTGACTTGCCCCTTTAAAATTTCTCTTTAATCTAACCACAACCTAACCACACAGAAATCTAACCGCAATCTAACCACACAGAAAGGATGCAGGATCATGGCTTAAGTTTGCAGATGACGAGGGGCAGTGAAGGCTGAAGGAGAAGGTGGAAGTTGAATTATACACGCATTTGACTGCAGATGCGCAGAGATGCATTTCGTTGAACTAAGGCCTTTCATTTGACTTGGCTGGTTTTTGTCAGGTGTGACAGCTGAACACACTGATACCATCCACATCAATGGTTGCTTTTCACTTCTGCTGTACATGTCAAAAGAAAATAAATGTATTCCACTGACACCCAGCTATCAGGCAGGTTATTAGCATGAGTATAATAGCATTATTCAGGGACTATAAAGAATGCTTTCCTGCTTAGTCCCCCTTCAATCATACAAAACACCTGAAGTCATTTTTCAAAAAACTTGTGGGCTCAGATCACCTTTAAGAGCTGTGAAGTACTCTTACATTGGAAGCCCACTAACACCGATCACCTAGCAAACAAAACATTAACAAATGAAGTAGGTCTGTCATCAGAGCTTTGAGTCACTTATTTCAAATGGCCTTTTTGTGTAGTTTAGGCTTGTATAAAAGTTTCTTAGATCAGGCAGTGCACAGATTTCAGTGATACATAACAGACTAGCTTTACCTAGCACACTTTACAGCACTGTTTAAAACTAATAATTTGAAAATTTAACCTACTAAGCCTTGTTGAGTATTTTTGCCTATAGCATCAGCATTACTGTTTCAACCTCCCATTTTCCTTCATATCAAAACCAATGACAAACTACACACCCACAGACACATTATCAAGACTTTAAGTAACCTTAATACATTATTCTAATTATTTTCTACAAAGGAACACATTATACATGATGATAACCAGCAGCAGATCATTATAAATTAAATTTACAAACAGCAGAGGCAGGATATAAACATTTATAATGCAAGCAAACAACACTTTACCTCAGATGTATCTCAGATTATAAAATGAAAGATCACCAGCATTTCTACGTATTCTCAGCAAATAGAGTACATCCCGTGCAGCAAATATGGTCACACAGAATACTAATTATCACTTAATATCCAAGTGAAAATAACATAACACCTTTATTCAGCTGAAGGTTCTGAATCCTGGCAACTGCTATATGGGATTTTCCTTGTCTGCAAATGCAATCCACAGCGTGCCCTTTTCAGGCAAGCCCCTGCTCCATTTTTGAAAAGGCCCCTACAGCCAATATGTCAGGGCAAGTGCTGACAGATGCATCTCACAACCTGGAATTTCCCATGCCTCACAATCGAGTCACAAGCCCCTTGTATAAACATACGTTAAAAACAAACAAGAAATAAAAAGACACTCCACACACACATCACAGAAGTCTACATGATAGGATTTTTCCTACACTAATTTGGGCACACAATACCAGAGCAGCTGGTCTCCTCCCAGCACAGGAAATCAGCCCTGCCCTGGGCCATAGAGGCTGTAATCCACCTGCTGGCCACAGCTTCCCAGATTCCTCTAACAGCCTTGCACTTGCTTTATTAAGCATTTTGATAACTATTTTGGTCAAGTTTTGTTGCTCGTATCTCATCCTGCTGAACAGAGCTATCTGTGGGAGACGGTAATGCTCGATACAAGGATGTGTCAGCATAGACCTTCGGTAGACGCAAAAACCAACAGCAAAACTAACGGAAAAAATATTGGTCTCATATTTGAAGCCCTTTCCAAAATACTCATTGTTGCGACTGGAAATTTCTATTCTTAGTCCTATTCTTGGTGTTTGTCCCTCCCACACCCGCCAGAGCTTGGAGCAAGCCTCGCTGAGGCCTTTTCCCCCTGTGGCTGCCTCAGGCCTACCAGGACCGCCTTGGGCAGCCAGAAAAACTTGGTCTTGGGGCAAGATTCATTATAAGAACTCACAAATTCCAGTAGCTCTAAAGTTTTATCTGAAACTAAAATTCCTTTCAATTCCTCCACCTTTCAGAAACAGGCTTTGTCAAACACGTTAGCTGAAGTAGCAGCATGCTGCCTCAGTACATCATAAAATATGTAAGAGTATACAGGCCAGCCAAGGGAACAGCTCCAGAAGGAGCGAGGCCCTTGGTATTTCCTGACTTTGGGGTACTTTTCATTCTTAGTGCTGCATTAGTATTATTTTCAAGTGTTTGATGCAGTATTAACTACTGTCATGTTTTGAGGAATAGAGCAGTACAACACTGCCTGAAGGAAAGAGAAAATACCTTGAAATGAAATGTGTGATCATTTACAATGCCGAAAGCTTTTTAGCTATGGGCATTATTTCACAGCCAAGGTAAGCACTCTCTCCTATGGGTACAACTACACAGCTGCTCTTTAAAAAGCAGATAGAGTTTCTGTTTCCAGCCTGTCCTTCCGTATTAAGTTCACACTGATGAGAATTGATCTCCCAGCACTAGAGGTGACAGATCTGCCCTTAAACCAGGCCAGAAACAGCCATAATTGGGGTCTCCCTCTGGGGCAGCCCCTCCAGCCTTCTGCAGCATGTTCCCTGTACACTGAAGCAAGCGCAGCAGTAAGAAAACCCATGGACATACCTGCCCTGCAGAGAGGGATACAAAACCTGGAGCTGCCACGACATCACTTGAAGGCCATAAGGTGCCATTGGCAAGTCACTGGTACTGAGACTGTTTAACCAGCTGGGAGCAGCTGCTCCACACTGGGATGAGAGGGAGGCCACCTCAGAGCCCTCACCCACATCACCTGCACACAACAGCAGGCAGCTGCTGCCTCCAGGGTCCATCAACCATCACGATAACATCACCATGACAAGAGACGACAAACAATGAGCCAAAATCCATCCAGAGAACTCAGACAGGGTAGGCTCAGATTACACCTTTACAACTGGGCCAAAGACCAATTAGGAAGAAGGGCTGGAGACGCATACACCCACAGCACTGTTCAGGCTCGGGTTTAAACAGAGCCGTTAGAGCTACAAGGTGAGGGTGTGCAGGGTGGAAAACCCAGGTGAGGCTGATCAGGGCAGTTAAGCACAATCAGACAATGGCTGCCCGTGGATGCATGAGCCCTGGCAGGGACATCAGTGTGTTCAACTCAGCAACTGATAGGAGGTAGTGGCTTTCATTAACCCCACTTCCAGCACAGCAATAAAACAAAGGCTCCCCTGCCTTTGGGCTCTCCAAATCCACCCTAGTATGTAGAAAGCACAGCATGAGTGAACACGTGCAACCCCCTCTGCATAAACAGGAGCACAAATTCACACTGAAAAAATGAGTTAACGTTTGAATTAAAGTCACTAAATGCATATTGAATTCCTAGATAGACACTTTATTTAATTTCTCATCTTCCTTATCCCTGAAGAAGAAATTAAGTTTCATCTTGTGAAGACGTGAAAGCTGGACAATCTCTGAAAAAAATCTGCCTTTCAAGAATGTTAGAAATTGGAAAAATATATTCCATGCAGCATAAATAAAACTCAGCCTACAAAAAAGCTGCCTTCAGCTATACATATATGAATGTGCAAACATATAATTGATGCATAAATTTATTAATGCAAACTCAGAAACTTTACACCTTGTAGTCAAGTTGACATATGATCTTTTTATTTTATTTTCCAATAGGAGAAAAAAAAAGTAGCGCAGAACTGATAAAACTGTTTGAGATTAAATTGGATTTTCCACTACAGAAATCTGTTTGGAGACAGGTATTCCAACAGCGAGACACAGTACAAAAAAAAAAAAAAAAAGTCTCTCAGAGCCTTAATGAGAGTGACAAGGGGAAAAAAGTGTTTCTGCTTTTCTAGAATGTTACTCCAAATGCTGCTTTTGTCATAAAATACTTCTGCATCTTTGCAGAAACTATTTTCTTCCTGTCATTATCTTGCAATATTTAGCTGAAAGGTTGGAATAAGAAAGCTGCATTATGTAAAAATGTCTTATGTGCTATTCAAGCAAAATATGACACCAACTTTGGATGAAATGAGTAATAAATGTATTCAAAGGTCTAAATTCAATATAACAAATACGGTACATTGGGGTTCACCTGACAGTACCTAGGGATTGGCATTATTGGTAAAGTTAACATATGAAATAGAGATTGCGATGGTTCTTGGCTCCAAAGGATGAGTTCACTGTAGAAGCCAAGAGCTTCCTCCCTACTGACCTCCTAGCTAGTCACTTCTTCCTTACCCACAACTTTAGGGCTGCCCAAAGGCCACAATACCTCCTCCACAGCTGGGACACAGCTTGTCTTTCATTCTCTGCTCCTTCCCAGGACAGAGGCAGCTAATCATGTCCCTAACACCCTCTTACCCCTTCTCTATTTTCAATTGTCATCCTCCTTCCAACAACTTCCAAGTTACACCTTTGTGTTTCTGCCACCAGAAAGGGTTTCACATTCTCTCACCCGATTGAAGACAACATTCATTCTTCTACACACATCAGCTTCCAGCCTGTCCCAGGATCTGTCAGTCCCTGACTCCACCTCTGGGTACACGTGTATTTCCTCCTCTTTCAGGAAAACTCCACTGTGCTTGGAGGTTTTGGGAGGTTTGAGCTGTAATATAATTAAGTTTATCTTAGGTGACTAGTAAAATCTCATCTTAGAACTGCCATTTCCTGCACAATAATGCAAATCTTCATAGTTGTTCAAAAAATTAATTTATTTTTGACTTTTATATACTTTCCAAACAGCAGTCATTACACATTTTGCTCCACAGTCTACATGTCATACATAGACATTTGTCCTCCTCTGGACTTCTCAGTGCAGCACTGTGATGTTCTTTTTGTGTCAGCAACAGCTACAACACTGCTGTGAAAAATGCAAACCAGCATCTGGTATAGTTCATGTCACTAGAATCTAGACTTCAGTTTGCCCTGCTCATAAATGTTTCTGGTTCACCTCTATGAAGTGAAAAATATTAGGCACAGGTAATTGCTCATGACAGTGGTTACTGGTAATTACCGACAGTCTGCACATACATTATCATTTACAGAAATTATTGCATTTTTCTAGACATTTAACAGTTATTTACCCAAAGTGTCTTCAAGTAACTATTTTAAAAAAAAAGGAATTATCAAAATTCAGTGGAACAACTTCAGTGAATTTCAACTTCCAAGAGAGATACACTTTCTGAAAACAAAATAAAGAGTTGGCAATCATTTATGGCAAATTTCACCTTGACTTCTTGTCAGCTTGCATTCAGTAACTGCCCTGAACAGTACTAACACATTTTTCAAGGTTGTCTTGGCCCTACTAATCTTCAGTATTTCATGAGCTCTGAGTTAGTATTATTACTGAGAGATGGATGATACTAATAACTGACTACTTTGGAGAATGTATTTTAGGGATTTCATTTCTACTTTCTAATATCATTTATTCCTGTGTTCTAACGAAAATATTGATATTGAAATTAAACCCCATCAGTAAGCTCAATCAGATCATTCTATAGCATATAGATAGTGATCAGGAATTGATCTGACTCAAGCTGAAGTCATTGGAAGGATGGTCAAAAACCTTTAGGTCATGCTCTCTAGAGAGTGAAAGTACTTCTTACTAAAAGTACAGTAAAAAAAATACAGTGCATTAACATCCATATCTATCTGTCTCTGCATAGGTCCATAGTGCACACTGTGCATATTTTAAGTGTGTGGAACCTTAAATTGCTCCAGGAAACTTTAGAGATTACTTTAAAGCAATTCTCTACTGTCTGCACAGACTGACTGTCCTCTACTAGGACAAAAAGGAAGGTCAGTCTAAGCTCCTTTATAGCAGGAGCTGGAAACCACGAGAGCTAGCGCATACACCACAGTATCATCTGACAAGTTTTTGTAAATCTTAATTCATAGCAAGAATAAGAAACATTTCTTGGAGATCGGATGAAAACTTAGAAATTGTTGTAATACTTCAAATGAATGAAAGTAGTAGAGGAAAACAGTCATGGGTATGTCTCCAAGAACAAGAAGAGAGTGAGTTCTGTGGGCATAAAACCTGCTAGAAAAAACTAATTGGAAAAGCCAGCTCAGGGATCATTGATTCTTTTTAGGTGAATGCCATTCTGTGTGAAAAAAAGAAAAAGAAAAAAAAAAAAAGGAACTCACAACTTACTATTTCCACTGTGCCGAAAAAGCAGTCAGCATTCAGGGCTGCAGATGGTTTGGAAGCAGTTCATAGTGAGTGTTCAGAACCTGAAATTTGGGCTCAGTTTGTTGTAATTGGTCATTTAACTGGAGACCATCTGACAATTTTGTTTCTTTAACTGAGATGTGTGTACTGTAATCCAGCACAAAGATTGAATAGTCACAATTAAGAATATAGATTTCCCTCTCTCTGAATATTGTGCCTTATCTAGTAAATATTTGCTTTTCCTATGGCTAGCCTGACTAGCACATGCATTTGTTAAAACAATCACAAAGAAAGTTAACAAGCAAACAGGAAGGTGGTAAAGCAAACTTGGCTGAAAATGGAAGAAAACAACTGCAGAATTTGTGGAGCACAACAGAGCCAGCTCTAGTACAAGGGCAGTACTATTGAATATATGAGTATCACAAAAATGATAAATTAGAAAAAGGCTTTCAGCATGCTAGTAAAACTGATTATTTGTCTATTTTATTTCAATATCAATTAATAATAAAGTTTAACACATTTATATTACCTGTGATTGCTGCAGATTATGTCATTTTAATAGGTAGATTTCAGAATATTATCTACATGTGTTAAGCTCATGAGGCATTTTTGCTGTCACCACACACACAAAAAGAATGCAGTAATTTATTTCTTAAAGCAAGCAAGGGTAAGCTGAACATATTCATTTTAATACACAGTACTTAAAAGCTGTAGAGGTAGCATTTTTAATTGTTGCCTAGTAACAGTCACAATATTGAAACTGACCTTCAGCTAAAAATAAGAAAATATTAAAAAAAAAAAAAAAAGAGGAAGAGACTATTGCTATATTAAAAATATAAAATTATTTTAAATTTACCATGCTACCATTTGAAAAGGCCCGTTTTAACTTCTCCCAATATCTGGAAGAGTTAAATAATCTCCCCATTAAGCCATTCCCCATTTCACAATCCAAACTTAGATTTTATGAAGTGTTGCTAAAATGTGACACAGAAAATGAGTTTGTCACCTTAACAGCAAAAGCCAAATTGAAATCTAATAAGAGTGAACTTCAGATGTCTGAGTAACTTCAAACAAACATAAAAAATGGACGGTGTGCTGACTTTGCTAAATGCATATTACCTTTTGTTTTCACCATAAATCAAGTAGGTGTGAAACTTACACTCATCAAAAGAAACATGTAGATTTGGGGGAAGTTCTTACTTGTTAGCAAGCACTTGTATGAAACTCTGATTGGAAATCCTTTTTTTTTTATGCAACTAGAGAAAATGCAGACATTTTTATAAGTGCAAATATTTTTACTTATTTTAAAATCTGATATATATATATAACATCCCAGGCTATAGCTCCTCTTGGCTACTGAACTACTGAGTAAAAATATTATATTTATATTAATAAATGGGTCACAATAATGCTAAAACATCATAGTTCTGTATACATAGTAATGGTAAGGTCTTTCTACAGCTGTTGAATATTTATGCATTGAAAAGGATCCTTCAAAAAATCAGAGGTAAAAATTCTGGGGTCCCTTGCTATTGCCCCCAAAAGAAATTTCATGGGTGTGAGGGTAATCTTTCTGTTAACCAGATATATATCTAAAGGGTATTCCTAAAACTGTTTTCAGGTCAGTTCCCTTGTTTAGAAGGCTCAGCTTTAATTGAAGCAGTAAGTTAGCTGATTTTACACATTTGGATGGAAGAGGAAAATGGCTTTTGTGATGAGCATCTGCTGTTTTGTTAAAAATGTGGTTAAAGACATTAACAAAAGTGACATTACCAGCTGTTCTAATGTCAAACAGCTTAGTAAAACTGTTTTTTGTCAAATGACAACATATGACACCAAAATCAATTCCAAACCAATAACACTCTCTTAGTTGCAAAACAGGATGCAATCTAGAAAAAAAATGTTAATTAAAGTACAAATTATACTTTTTTCCCCTGAAAGACTAGAATGCCAGATTTACTGACAAAATTCAGCCTCTTTGCTAAAATCATAAAAGGCAAAATGTAATCTATGATAAGTTCTCTGATGTATAAATAACACCTTATTCCCATAATATACTCGTAATAGCAATAGAACATGACAGGCTGTGCCTCTCAGGGCAATTAAAGCATGCCTCAGGTGGTTAAAGTACCTTGGCCTTTGGACTTGCAGCTCACAAACCCCCACCCTTTTGTGCTGTAATCATCAGGCAGGCAATGCTTTTGTGTGCTGCTGTTCGACTATCCCACACTTCTGTTGCCATCATTTATAATTATCTGATTATTAGAAGGTGACATGCTAGCAGCCTTGTCAGTCAGTGTTCTTCTAAGGGGAAGATTATAGTCACAGCTAAGCTGAGGCGTTGGGCCAATACCCTTAATGTTCTCTTAAAAAAAAATAAATAAATCCTTGAATTAAGCAGGAAAATAAATTACCAAAAATATGAATGACATCATTTAGACCTTAAGGTCAGGCTCCAAGTCAAAAGCGGAGAAATTTGCTTTCAACATCTTAATTGACCTGGAAAGTTCAGATGCTATGAAGTCCCAAATGCTTGAATATCTCATTGAAGGAGCATACCCTGCTTTTCGAAGTTAGGAGAAAAATGCATGTCAGAAATGTTTGGGAAAATTCCTTCCCGAAACATACGGTGAATTACATGAGTAGAGACTCTCAAGGTAAGTCTAGTCCTCTGAGACAGTCATACTGCAGAAGAGATTGGTGGGAGAAGCAAGCAAACAGCTGTGCCTTCTTGTTAACTAAATAAAGGACAAATGCTTTAAATCATGATCGATGTATGCAAACTCACAAACCTTGAAAAACATGGAAACTGGAATAACGGCTTCCAGGTGGAATTGCCAGCAGTGCTTAGGTGACCAAGGTACACAAGTCTGGTGCCATCCACTGGATTTTACGCTTTTGAGTATAAATCCAGCTCATATAGCATACACTACAATATTTTGCAGTTCTATATTAAACTCATTCCCCTAAAATGATTATTTCTGTTAAAATATTTTTAAGTGGATGTTATTTTCCATAAAGAACCCAAACACATTTTGATGTGCATTTTTATCCAGCTTCAGCAAAGAAACAGGATACGTAACATCAGTGTTTGTTGCTGTCCCCTCACACCACAGCATATGGTAGGTGAGTTACAGACACTTGTGTTGCTGCTGCAGCTCTTCAAAGCTAAATTGTTGCATTAAAATCTTAGGCATATGCTATTTTCAAGCTGTGAAATACCTGCTTACTTAAACACACAGATGCCAATAATTCCCATATGTCTTGAGAAGATTTTGAGCCACTTTTAATAATTTATTAGTTCTGCACAACATAAATTTGAAAATGTAATAAAAGGGGGGGAAAATCTTGCATTTGTCAAAAATGACTGAAATACAGAATCCAGCCCCAGTCGCACACTGAATGCATGTCCAGCACACTTGACTGGATCCTTCTAAGCTTTTCCATATACTGAGTGGCACCTTCCCTGCTATAGGTACCACTCCTCTTCCTAGCAGCTGGTGAAATCCTAACCTGGAAATGATGCATATTGCAGAGTATGGGGCGGGAGGAGTTGTGGAATGCAACCATTGCACCAGTACAGGAAACCCGAAAAACACTTGCCTAAGATCCCCCTGTGAATGGTCCCTCATGATCTCCTGGAAATTGCAGGAAAAGGGAGAGCTGCCTGGTAGAAACCATAATTATCTGAATGCACTGTCTCTGCAGACCTCTTCGCAAAGCCTCACTCACACATAAGCAAATCATTATGTACAGTAAATGTAAGGGACTGAACTCACACAGTGCAACCATTAATCTAATGCTCCCCCTGCATCCACCTAACTAATAAGATTCTTCTCTTTCCAGCCATCTGCAGAGCTATGGATTCCCTTCCCTCAATTTCTTGTTTTAGTTTGCACTAAAACATCAGACAGAGGTATCAAGGAAACCAACTAGGTATATATAACCTGTAGTAATTCATTAGGAAGTTCTAGCCGTATTGTTATTAATTACTATTTGTTTGCTACAATTGGAATTTATACTCCATGGGTTATAAAATCAGGCACCATCAAATCAAATAAGAAAGCAAAAGGCTGGCAATACATATCAAATAGTTGAAACTAAGCACACAAAAAGACAGCAGAAGATTACAGTTTAAACACAGAATCAGTCTGTAAGTTTAACCATTTTGCGTGCTTATATCAGAACACAGTCTTATAATACAGTAAAATAGACAATAACAGCGGGTGGTGCTCACAGGTCTGCCATTTCTCCCCAGCTGTGCAGTGGCATGTTACACTGGTGAAAATTAGAAAGCAACATAACCTCAGCTGACAGGTTTATTAAGACACACAAGACATTACACAAGGCCCTTTGACATTATAATCACTAACTCAGTCAGGAGTAGAAAACTACTTGCTATCATTATTGGAAGTAATTGGTCAAAAAAAAAAAAAAAAAAAAAGGAAGAAAGAAGGAAAGAGTAAGCAAACAGTCTTGTAAATGTCACGTTAATTATTTAGGATACAGGTGCTTTCAGCCACGTATGTTGTATCCCATCTGTACTTCTGTAGTTTTCAGTGATCAAAAGTAAGGACCCAGAAAAAGTCTACTTTGACCTTGCTCCATTGGTTCAACTGCTTTGCCTTCCATTAATGAAACTGTTCATGCTTCTGTTCCACAGTTAAGGCTTTTCATTGCTGCTATCGTAAGTCCCAATTTACAGTGATTTATAATTAAACTATACAAATTAGTTCCAGGCTGGACCTGATACAGTCCCAATGCAAGACCTTTCTATTGTTGTCTCTCTCTCTCTTTTTTTCCTTAACCAAGTTTGATTTTAATGGATTTGTCTGATTTTATTGTATAAGTGTTAGGGAAAGAGAAGAGCTTAGTGGTCTGTATGACTTCATGTGCTCTCCTACATGAACTTCAACCTTTAAATATGTCAAAAAATAATGAATGTCAGAGTGCCAATGTTTCTGGGAAACACGTAAGTGCTTGACAGCTCTTCACCTGGCGAGACATAATCTAGTGCAGGTCAGAAGCAAATAAAACTCATTGCCATCCCATGTGTAAAGCCCTGCCATCCCCATGCTGTTCCTGCTGTGGCATCAGGCACTGAACAACAGAAAAACACAATTCCTGCTTTTAGAGACTGTGATCTACATACCAAGCCAAGGTCACTGGGGAGTACAAACTAAAATGGAGATGACATCATTCCTCTAGCAAGGAGAAACCTAATCATCACTGTTATTGACAGATTGCAGAAGTTGTGCAGCCACTCTTAGAGCTTGGATTCCTCATGCTCCGTTCTGTCTGAAGAGTGGGGTGGAAGATTGTCTAGCTAATACCTTCTCTTTCTCTACTCCATGATTTAGGTGACTCAAACTCTCTTTACCCAACTATTTCCACGGCTCTAGAAAACACTTGAAAACAAGACTAAGAGTCGTATTTTTGAGAGTGCTCAGACACTCTGCTGCTCACTGTGACATCTGTGTGTGAGCTTGTGGCAAAGCTACCCTTAATACACAATGCCATCTCCTCCAAATAAAAAAAAAAAAAAAAAAAAAAAATAGTTGTGGCTGAATGAAATGGAGAACAAACTGCTAAAAAACTAGTGCTTCAGAGATATAACATGGAAAACCAACTATATCAGAGGAGACAGCTTCTTCACAAAACCTGCATATATTCTTCCCCATTTATTTGAAAGCAAGCATTCTTTTGGAGGGTACAAAATATGCAACAGAGTGATAACCAAATAATGGAAAAACATAACACTTTTTTTTTTTCTTTTCCATTTTCTATATATTTTAAACAGAGTAACATTTCAAACCTGACCTCTTCTTTAGGGAACCAAACAATTTCAATCTCAACACATGTTTGAGCTTCTGCTTTGGTAAGCTTTGTTCTGTTTCTCCAGGAAAGACCTCTTCTGCTCCCTGTGCCCTGAGACAGCCTTGAGCTGCAGGTATGTCCTGCACAAACCTACAGAAACTGCCTCTGGCCTAACTGATTGTTCCCCTTTGCCTTCAGGCACAACACAAGCATCTGGCACATGCTGCAAAGGACAGCAGTCTTCTTATAAAGGGCCAAGAAGTATAGATCTCTGTAGATCTCTATAGGACCCCAAACCACCTTCTATAGGACCACTAGCCACCTTCTTCCAGTTCCACAAACTGCAGAAATCAGGCATTAACAACTGCAGGTAATTGTTTGTGAGTTAATGAACCCAGAGCAGCTCTATTAGCTTCAAAGCCAGGCCCATCTTCAGAAAAACACCGCGCGAGCATACTGCAGGTATGTGCATGGAGGAAAGGAGATATAAAAGTTCAGAGCAGTGTTCTCTATTTATTTTATCTTCAGACTTTTCTGAGATAACAAATGCAAAGCCAACAAACATTTACAATGTTGGATTTCCTGATTTCTACTAGACTGTGCCACTAGGGTCCATTTAATACACAGGAATTGCTAAAAGACTTGAATATGCAGCCTTTTGATGCTAAGCAGCCATTACAAGTTTTAAGTGCTCAATGTACCTACAAATACGCTTAAAAGATGTTTACAAACACACATGGTGACATGATTCAGCTAGCTTTAATTTAAGAAGAGACCATACAAAGATCTTAGATACTCCTGTTTGATAGACATGATAATGTATACCAACACTTGTGCCCCAGAGGGACGTAGTTGATGATTTAGTGGGTATGGAAATGCTTATGTTAGGGGATTCCTTTAGTTTATTTATTTTGCCTTTAGAGGCTTATACTGAAGAGTACTCTGTGAAGATGTCTCTGGGAAGGTCATATTGCTTGGATTTTTACACCTCGTACAGAAAGTCCTCCAGAGAACGAACTGCAAGCCAGCAGTGAATAAACATTCTTTAGTGATGTTTGCTCCTTACTTACCTCTCCAGCTTGTGAGGCGAGAGCAGAGCTCCGCTTTCCCTTGCAGGATGCGTGTCTTTCATTTTAATGCCTGTGAGCTGAGACAAGATCTGCTTTTTGTTTTCTCTCATTTCCAGCTGCCTTTTTCCTTTGTCAGAACTGACAACTTAGAGGACAATCAAAACACAGAGAAAGAAACCTTGTTTGACCTTACTGCTAAGAGTCTTAAAAAATTAATGTTAGCAGCTATTTATATGCATCAGGAAATCACTCTTTTGCCTTTGAGTTTAGCTGTTTCAAAATGTCTCTTTCAAGCTCTCTGGACATGACCAAACTTTATGAACATTTCACAATTCATGATCTTCACCTAAAAAAACACACACACAAGGACTGATAAGAAACTGATACTCAGAAAGAGACCTACTCAAACATTGTCCAATGGGAAGATTCCCTCTAGAATAATTACAAGCATAAAGTGTTTTCCAAGCACACAGTGTCCAAAAACACTTGTATTACACAAAGTAATTTCTACTAAAGATATATTTCAATGGCATTCATTAACACAACAAAACTTTCTCCATATCCAAATGAAGGGGCATCATCTTGTTTATCTTTTTAAGAGTTCCAGCTGATTACTGTGCTAATCAAATCACTTGGAGCGTTTTACAGCCCCAGCTAATTTGAGTACAGTGCGTTTTCCTAATAAAAGATATTCTGTTAGTAGTACTTCTCGACTGTTCAGTTTAAAAAAGCAAGAATAACATGGGAAAATAAAATAATTGCAAATGTTAACGTGTTCCCCACTGAAAGAAGTATTTTTGTTCAACTTGTGTGCATGTGTACTCTTTAGCTTGTCAGTGGAATTAGACACAAAGTCATTTGAAGCCTAAAGGTCAGAGGGTGCTTCTTCAACAATTGATGCTATTCTGTAAGAACACACTTGAGTTTGAACAGTTTTGTTCTCTCAGTCCTTAAAAAAATAAAAATAAATAATCAATGCTGTCTTAGAACTCCCAAGGAACAGGACCGAAAGCCCTGCAGAAATCAAACTAGAAAGACCAACTTGACACATTGGGGAAAACTTCAAGCCCTTGGGTAGTGCTCAGAGCTATGTGCCAGGATGCTTTGTAGCACCAGGTAAAAGCATGTACGTGTATATAACCTAAGCAGCAAAGAGTCCTAGAGGCCATATGTGAAAAACAGTTTTAGCCATTGCACATGGCGATGTTAGATGTTGCATTTATGCAGAAAGGGGAAAGAGATAAGAAAGGGAATGTACAGACTTAATAAGAAACAGATGTCATTTTCTCTCTAGTAGGAGGCTAGCATCAGGGAGATGTTTGAAAAATTGTTAAATCAACAGTTGTGGCAGCTGAACATCCTTGAGGTTAGCCAATGTGATCTAAGCCTTCACAACGTGATTTGAAGATCCCACAAAGCAACCTGGACTGAAAATTGCAGTCAGGGTGAAAACATAGCTCCTAGGTCTTTAAGTGCCCAGTAGAGATTGTTCTTTACAATTGCTTCCTCACGGAGGAGGAGTTGGAAACATGGGGATTGTGAAAGGAAGCTCTGTCAATCAAATTTTACAATTTATTTTTTCAATGGTTTATTTTCACCCCAAAGCAATGCAATTCACCTGAGTGGGAAAAGTGGTTGAAAACCTTTAGAAATGTCAAAGACCACTTCTGTACAAGAAATCTTGGGAACATGCCTACCATATGTCATTAGGCTGGTAATCAAGACAGCACCAGTATGAGGTGGACGATGGCAAGGTTTCTTTTTTTTCTTTTTTTTTTTTTCCCCAGCAGAAAAGAGCCATTAATGAGAAATACAGGTGGAGTAAAAATACCCAATATCAATTAATTTAAAAATAAAACTGTAGTAATTTTAGAGGCATGCTTAGATTTGAGTAGAACATTTCATTTCCATAATGCCTTTAATTTCAAGTGTGCTGCAGACTGTGCACAGAGGAATCACAATACACTAAGCTAAAATGCAGCCAGCTCTAGGGTCAGACAGAGTAACTATTACAGAGCTTACAGAATCTCACTGAGGGTGGCTGCACATGTTCAGTACCAGGACCAAAGAGACACTGCATATATTCTCAGGAGGGAAGCAAAGAAAAATATGGTAATTACAGTGCGGGAGGAGGAATATAGATAAAATAGAATGTAATCCTGAAGCTTGTAATTTAGCCAGGGTATCAGATTTAATTTGTAATGTTCAGCAGGCTTAGAAAAGAGCAATGCAATTTCCATGAATTAGAGGAATCCAGGAGGTCTTCATTTAGTCTCTATTAGACTGAAAACCCTGGACAAGCTCTGAGTCCTCAGCATTCTGCAACAGTCGCCACACATATGAAAAACTGCAAAGGTGCTTTCTGAGAAAACAAATGGCGAAGAAACTTAGTGATGTTTAGACCTGAAAGCGAAACCCCAGGCACATTTATTTATTCCTCTTACATCCTGCTGTCTAACAATACCCATGCATCCCTCCCATAGACTGGACTCCATTAGGCTGTCGCTGCAAAGGAGGGAGATTTACTACTTTGCTCTGAACAGCAATATCACAGGATAATTGTTGTTCCATTGGATTTGGGCTAAATATTTACCAGCACTTTCAAAGCACATCCTGAACAGGAGTCTTGGCAGAGGCACCCACTCTGCAATTCTTTTAACTGGCAAAAAGAGTGCCAGTATGTGACTCGAGACTTAAGATTTCTCTTGCTGCCCTCCCCTTAACAGACGGGAAGAAATCTTCCCTGTTGTCTCCTCAGCTTTTCTGCTGCACTGTTCCAAAGCAGCATTTACACTTGTCAGAAAGCTGTGCTATTACCACACTCTCAAATTTTATCTTGCATAGCCAAAATGCTATGTTATGCCTATCTACAAATTTCAGCACAGTGCACTGCAGCATGTTCATAAAACAAAAGTTCATACACACAAAGACAACATTAATATGCAGCAGTTGAAAATGGATAATCTCAGTACACTGAATGCCAATGTTGTAAAACCGTGAGATACACTAAACTTAGATATACTGTCATATTAAATACAAAACTAATGTTACTTTAGTGGTGAAAGGGAGCACTGGAATTACCAAAAGTGTGTTCCTACTGTTACAATGGGAATAATTACAGGGTATTGAATACGTTATAGAGGGAATTGGAAGATGTGAAGCAATGATGTAACAAGGGAAGTGTTTCCATACAGTTTCTGCTCTACATTCCTTCGGGTATCCATGATAGAAAAAATAAAGAGGGTGAGAGACACAGAAAGAACACTAAACTATTTCTAATCACCTTAAGTGTACATTAGAGAATCTGACTGCAACATTAGTGAAATTACACAGCATAGCTCAGATAAGGGGGGCTGGATTTAATATACAGAAGCCCTTTCATAGGCTGTACTGAGGATAATATAGTAAGGAACATTGGGCTGGAAATTTGCAGGGTGAAAAAACCCACACTGTACAGTCTCATTAAAAGTTTGAGAGCAGTTGACATTCTCAGTAACAAATCTTTCAAGAAGCTGCAGCAGCAAGACACATACTAGCATATCCTTAAGCTGCTAGCAATTGCACAACAGTTTAAATACAATACATGCCTGGCCAGCAGTGATTACTGTATTCAGAGGCACAGCCTATCCAGAAGACACAAGGACTAGTTTATGACAGAAATTATTAGAGAACCCAGAGATGATCCTTGACAAAACCAACATAGAATGAACAAAAGTGCTAAAAATTGCCCAAAGCATAATAGCTGAACAGAAAATAATGCTGACTTACACTGAAGTCCCAAGACTCAGACAGCCAGTTGACAATCAGCACCATGCACATGCTTTCAATGCTTTCAGAAAAGAAACATCTGGGAAGGCACAGGGAGCTGCCTAGAGCCATATTGGACAATGTGTGTTTGTGGGCAAAAAGATAGGAAATGTGGTGTGTGGAGGATATGTATATATGTAATACAAACACATGCTGTAATGTCTATTCAGGTGAAGCCTTTGCTAGTCAGAAATTTAGCTGTTTGGAAGAGGTGTACTGTGACATAGCTCAAACTATGGAAAGAAAGTGTCTATTAAAGGAGTCATATTTGGTTAGGGTGGTACCAAGGCTATCAGCCCAGGAGATGACTATTTGACCAGCAAAAGGTCAGCAGGTAAGTCCATCTCTCCATAGCTTTCACCCCTTTTCACAAGCACTACATTTTTCATTGCACAGATTAGAGATACATAAAAGGGTATTACACAAAGATAAATATGTGGAGAGGTACAGACTGATGGGCAACAGAAAGGAGCAAAACGTCAGTGGAAGGAGAGATTTGCAGGGAAACAGAGGATTCACAAAGACTTGTGTTCAAGAGCTAGATGCTCTCACAAGTAGAAAGAGAAAAGCACAAAGACCTGAGGAGGAAACATTCATCTGCAATAAAAAGAACAGGAACTGAGACATGTAACAGAAACATGTCTCAGAGAGAGAAGAGGGGCTGGAAGAGGAAGTGTGTTTGCACACTTTTTTTCTGGAGGGTGAAGAAAGTCTGACAGTGTACATGGAGGTCTTCAGTAAAGGAACCAAGGTTGAAACCCACTCCTTCACCCAAACCCTAGAAGCACATCAACTGACTTAAGGAATGCTATATGACTGATCTGTACCGCTGTAGTTTTAGGTGAAGATTGTGAATTGAGGAGGAGAGTTGATGGTTCAGATGGAGTGGTATTTTATACCGTGTGGGAGGGTGTTGACCCAGTATGATGCACTGTGTAGTGTTTACATTTACAGGAGCACCAACAGCATAGACAGATGCTTCATAAAAACAAACTATGCACATTTTAAAAGTCAAAGGTACATGAATATGCCAACACAAGGCAAAAGCTACCCTTGTCTTTCCTAAGAGCAATAAACAGCCCATTCACACAGATCAAATGTGGTTAAGGCAAATAAAGCTAAACTAGGCCAAGATTAAGATTGACACAGTGTCTATTTAAGCACTTGCAGAAGAAATGCTGCGCTTTATTCTCAAAGGCTAGTGCTCGTAACCTGGTCACTCCTCAGGACTGGGAACCTGATTTTATCCCTGATTGAAAGAAGGCATATATACAATCCATCTCTGTAGCTCTCAGCTGTCTGTCAGTAAAAACAGTGATAAGCTTCACTATGCTTAGGTTCTTGCAGAGCTATTGTACATCCTCAGTCCTCCAAAGCAGGCTGTGGGTGACTGGCATGACCAAAGATAAAGCTGGCTAAAGGACAGTTTCTGAGCACTGGGGGAAATCCAGGTTTAGTATCACAAATACTTGAAAGGTAGCAAGCAATTCTCATCAGAAGGGGTTAAAGATCCAGGAAAAAAGTCAAGAGGGAAGTGCGCATCTATACGGTGAGGATGAGGACAGCAGCCAGAGCTTTGCAGCTTTTCCTTTATGTCATAAGCTAGGGAACAGCTCATGTAAAACAAAAGAGGATTTCAAATAGGTGGCACTGCTACTTGAGAAAGGAAATTATTTCTGCGTACGATCAGCCAGAATCCCTTCCTGCATAGCCTGGGGAAGGGTCATGGGCCTAAGCAGCCACCCACTATCTCATGCAGAACAAAAAATGACCCAAGCAACTGAGGTTGGAAAGAGCAGAGACAGGTAGGGAAGATCACAGAGCATCATCTCAAAAAGTAACAGCCAGGAAAGATAACGCAGCAATTTAACCAGGTGTTGTCAGATCAAATCAGAAATGCTGCTGCTACCCAGCTTCGAGTTAATGTAGGTCAAGACACTCCACTCCTCTCTTCTATATAATCTCCCACACTTGTTATGTAGATAAATGCAAAACAAACAGCACGCTAAAAATAGGCTGAAAAGCCAAAAAGATTACTCAGATTATGTCACGAGCATGTAAGACAGCAGGAGAGCAACTGCTCTCAGATTTGGGAGATGAGGTATATTAACGTTTAAAATTATTTGTCCTGTTTTCAGGGTACAATTTAATTGCTCTTAGCTGATGGGTTAGAAAGCAATACCACAGTGTACACTGTATCCACAATAAATATAGGTATATGACCAATGCAAAGCCTTGTAGTAGAATTTACAGAGGTGATAAAAATGGGTCATACCAGAAACGCAGAGACTGAATCAAATTACCAGGCCTCTCTTGATAGAGCATACACTCAGATACATATAAATTATGCCACTCAGAAACAAACCCTTTTTAAAACAAGCATGAGCAAAAAGCAGCAGGAGAAGCTTAACTGCAGCTGTGTTACATTGTTATCAGTTAAAAGGCTTAATTCAAAAAGATTAATTCTAATTTTTAATTAAAGATAGAGAACATTGCTACTCCAGTTAAGGAACAGTGCAAGGAACTGTTGCATATAGTAAAGTTTGGAGGGAAGGGGGATGCTCCTTTAAAATAAAGTAAAATAAAGTCAAGTAAATAATCTTCTGCCTTGTACCTGCTTTGGAATTACCACAAAATGATACTTTTGGTATGCCTGAGCTACCAAAGCTTTTGGTATGCCTGAGTTAAGAAGCCATTTGTTCCATTCCCCATTTCCTTTCTATCATGTGACTTGAGAAAATGTAGAAGAAAGATTTGCAAGTGCTGCAAAATAGGTTGCTGCTTGGGCTTGTAAGAATTTCTGCTACTGTGTAAATTGTCAATGCAAGCATTGGGTTACATTGCTTCAAAGTATATTTACATAGGACTGTTTAAAATAATGATATTTCGTAAGTCACATCTTCAGCATTATCCAGATTGTTGACAGAATCATTTTATCGGTGGAGTAGACATGGGAAGTAATCTAAGACTATATAAGTAAAGAAACTGTAAAATATTTTAAAGAGGAAAATAAGTAGCCTTACAGCTGTCTTCTGCAAGACATAAAATATTAGTGTTAGCTTACAAAGCACTAAGTAGAATTTAAATGCTTTTGATGCACGTAGGATAAAAAGAAAAAATGAGTTCAGAAATCAGTCAGGTGGGTGGTTTTGAAGTACTCTGCAAATGCCAGGAATAACCCAAAGCGATATAACTGAGGTATTACAGCAAAAACCCATCTCCATCTTAGCATATTATTTTTCAGTTAAACCAATTACAAAAAAATCCCCTTTTGATAGGTATCAGGAGCTGGCAAAAATATTTCATAAAGGGATATAAAGGCTACATTCTAAACTAAAAACAAACAAAAAAAATACACCACCCACATTACATAATTTTGTCATTTATTTTCAAGTAAACATCCCATGAATTTGAAATGCATAGCCTGGGCTGGAAGTTGACAGGTACCACCAAATTATGAGGTACTAAAATCTTTAATTCCTGATTTTTAATCAAATTTTCTACCCCAAACATCAAACAGATTTTATGTCTAAAATACCATGTAAAAATGACACTCTTCCCTAGGAGATTTATTACTTCAGAGCACAAACACAAAATCTGTTCCTGCAAATGCTCCCACATGAGCAACCTCTCTGATACACATTAGGGCTCGAATAACTTAATGACATGAGTCTATCTATTTACCATGAGTCAAAGGTGGTGAATACTGGCACTATTGCAATTTACACCACTAGATCATTTATCTCAATTTCTGCAGAATTAGGCCCATGAACATGGGTCCATAACGTAGCTACTATTTATTGCTGATGCTGATGGGAGCAGACAGATCTCACTCAGAAGGAGAGCCCTACTGAAAAGGCTTGCCTACACACAGTCTTTAATCCCATATACAAGCATAATGGTTTTCCAGTATAATCTGTGGAAAAGGCAAGTAATTCCTCCAGTATGATATGACTGATATGTTTAGGGAAAATGTATTAAGCTACCTTGCTGCAGGAAATATGGGGAAAGACCAAAACTTGCCTGTGTTAAATACTCTACAGACTCAAATTCTTTCAGTAATCATGATTTCAAAATGGTCCCTGACTATCTCATGAAAACAAGCCATCAAAGAACTGATTAAAACTGGAAACAGCAAATAAAAATGAGCAAAACCAGTCTAAAATTACACCTTTTAAGTTATTTTATACAACATCTTGAGAATGGGTTGCTGCTTTGGGATATGGACAAAAACAGCCCTGCCTTCACCAATAACTCCAGAGCACCTGTCGTGGTTTAACCCCATCCCAAAATTAAGAGTCCTGCAACATGCACCTCCTCACACACAGTACTGCACTGGCCACCAACAGCCAACGCTGCAGGACACCATTTCACTTGGTGTTCACTCTCATGTACAAACCCTTCAGTATTTCAAGTTATCTCAACAAAACAAGTGCCAGAGTGAAAAGAAATGAAGGCTAGTTAGTGGAAGAAAGCCTTTAAAGTGCAATACAGTGTGGTCTGGAAGTCCTGTTTCCAGCTCTCTTTTATCTTACTCGGGACATAGGGCTCTGCTCCTTCTCAGGACATCACTCACTGTTCAGCTAACCTTCGTGTGTCTGCCCATTTCCCCCCTCTTCTCATACACATAGAAAACAATTTTATAATGGCTGTATTCACTAAGACTAAAACTTGGGCATTTAGCTAGGAAAGATTTAGCTGTAAAGACTGATATCTTGGCACATCAGTGAGATCAGCGACAGATCTACTTGATGAGCGCCTTCATAACAAATCTCAACAGGAAGTGACATTGGAGCTACCATTGCCCTTGCCTCACTCACAATGCTATTGTAAAGGAGATTTTAAAACAGCATGCCTTTTTCAACATAATTCTCAGCAACAGCATTCATAAGCACAATGACGAGAAGACAGTAGCACTTCCGATGACAATCCAATTCCAATTTCAAGCCTCACAGGGTGCTATTATAAACAGCAGGGAAAATTACAGAAGGTACTTTGGCACCTTTAACTTTTAATAGCCATTTTAATGCAGATGATCTTGACATAATTTTACTGTTTATTTGGTAATCTTATTTGGAAAACGGAATGAACACAAGATCATCATGCAATATACAGTGACATTTATTTTTTTCAGTATCTGTTTTCCTGAGCATCCTTCTCAGGGATCTTATCATAAATCAGGAAACCCTGAATTGCTGGAATTTATTTGACTGTGTTGGTACAGCTGGTGCTGATAACTACAAATGTGAGTCACAGAACTGTAAATTAGAATATAGCGCATCAATGGATTTCTTTAGGTGGAGACTTCATAATAGTATCAGAGAAGTGACTGCATTTATGGCTCAAGTGGTAACCTGAATTCTTTTTCAGCTTAACTTGTGAAGTCAATTGACTGGCAACAGAACTTCAGCAAATATCCTCCCTAAAATGTCTGTCTACAGAAGCCCACAAAAGAAAACCAAAAAAAAGAAAAAAAAAAGAAAATAGAAAAAAAAAGTTTCAGAATACTCAATGGAACCCCGTTAGGATACAAGCAGCTAGGAAAGGAATCTGGTATTTCTTACTAATCTTTTTGGGGAAAAGGGTATATATGAAAATGCAATAATCAAACTAAACCTCTTCACCAAACACAGATCAGTGATACATCCACACAGGCTAAAATCTTTATGAAGACTAACATAAATTCATGTGTCTGCCTCCCTTAGCACTTCAAGCATAAAGATGATGAAAGTATAAATAAAACTTGCGTATACAACTTTACCAATAAAAATACTCAGAACAAGTAATGCAGCTTTAGCTAAAGATGCAACGCAAAATCCCAAGGACGATTTGACATCCCACACATTTCTCTCTCTGCCTTCTGGAGATACTGATGGGCCAAATGGTATGTTTTATATTTACCAGTGTTTTTCCCATGACAGCAGGACCTCAGAACTAGGCTCCCACAGGGTCTATGTTTACATATGCCCTAGAAGGAAAAAAAAATTATCTTAAAGCTATTGAGAGACACCTAATTAGAATTAATATCCTTTGCATGTATACTAAATTAAACTCTTACACATTAGAAATCAGGGGGAAAAACAAGCAGATAGTTGCATCACACAAAATTAAAAGACAAAAATTAATTCCAGCTGAAAATTAATACAATAATTAAAATTTATTTACAGATCACAAACAGGAAAAGAAATGGGTATCTCTCTGACAAAATTTTATGTTTCAGCCTGGAACTTAAAATAATAATAATTTAAGTAATTTTTTAAAGGAAAAAAAAATTATTCTGAAAAAAAAATATTTTATTTAAAAAAAATGAAAATATTTAAGTGTTTCAAAATTCAGTGTTTTCTTTTAAATGACAAAATTGAAAAATTCACTAATTGGCATTTGTGCCAAATGAAGTTCTCCATTCCATTTGGTATGTATTTCAGGTAGCCCAACTGTTTCTACGTTTACAAGGATCACAATGTGTGCTAACAGTTTGCATTACCAGCAGAACTCATTTCTGTGAACACACAGAGAATTGGCTGGGATGTGAAGAAAATAAATAAAAAAAAAAGTGAATCAATTTCACTCTCACAATGAAAATAAAGAAAGTAAAGATTTTATTTGTGAAAGAAAATCATATCATTACATTTGCTGTCCCTATTTTTAATTTGTATTTTGAGACTTGAAATATAGTTTGAATGTAGGAAAACAAAGTAAGTACTCACAAAATTGCAAGAATTATGAGTCAAAATCTGTTATATTAGATCCTCTAAATAGAATCTAATGTATTGTGTACTTTCTTGAGGACCTAATTTTCCTCAGTTGTCATGTTCTTTTGTGATGGATTACCATGTGGAAAACTACCAGTGCAGTGCTGAAGATAACTGAAGGTGTCCAATCTACTAACCAGGGCAGGCAGGGTTAAAGCCAGACAGTGTAAATATTTGTTGGATGCCTCCACTGCTGGACTAGTTCCTATTAGACCCCTGAATTAAAAATAAATAAATAAATAAATAAATGTGAACACAATAAAATAAAATTCTGAATGCAGAAGCCCTTTTTTTTTTTTTTTTTTCCCCCACAAGGTCACAGGTGTCTAAAAAGCAAAAATAAGAGTACCATTGTTCTTGCTGTTTTTCAAATCATTACTCTATCTGG
This sequence comes from Anas acuta, assembly GCF_963932015.1. Lineage (NCBI taxonomy): Eukaryota > Metazoa > Chordata > Aves > Anseriformes > Anatidae > Anas > Anas acuta. Next base: position 8,682,165 of record NC_088989.1, on the reverse strand, counting down.
AGGAAGGTTAGTGTATCCAGTGGTGCTAAAGATAGGGAAGAAATTTTGTATAGATCATTATTTGGCAATATAGATATAGCAATGACAAAAAAAAAAAAAAAAAGTACATCATATTCAGAACACAATAATTTAAGGAAAATGGCGTTTCATCACACATTGGTAAGATGTCTTTAAGCTAACAAAAATACCAACGTAAGTAAAGGCTGTCTAAAACTACTAGAAGTGGTAGGTATTTAATTTACAGTTTCAGCTAATTTATGAAATTCTAAGATCAAAACTCCTCTTATTCAAGCTATGTGATCATTTAGCATTTCATTGGTCTATATCTGCCCAAGAGCTCTGGCATGTTTTTTTTTTTATTTATTAATAAAAAAAAAAATGAAAGTGATCATAATTAGAGTCTGCTGGAAGCAAGTAAATCTAAGGCAAGGTCAAAGAAATGTTTTTCTGTCCTGAGGGCACCACTGGGAATGAAGTGGTGAGAATGCTGAACTGCTTCCCTCTCCACTCTGTGCCTGTTTACAAACGATAAAGAAGATTTCCCAGTCGCTCTCACACATGCAGAAATCACTCTAGAGTAAATCCATCAATGATAAGCCCCTTAATACAGTCACACTGGACTCAACAAATTATACATTTACCCTGTCTCCCATGCTTTGTAAAAGAAAGAAAGAAAGAAAGATGGATAAAATTATAGAGATAATGCAAAAAGAAAACCTAAAGATGCTGAAGTTCTGCTAAAAGGCTGTCCTTTGAGAACTGAAGTGTATAACTTTGCAATTAGACTTTGGATGAGAGGACTACCATGTCTTAGTCTATTGTTGTTCTTATCAGAGGTCTCTAGAGGCTGTGGACAACATCCAGTAATGATTGCTGAATTTGATCATGTTTCTAAATTAATTGCACTTTGGCCTGTTGGGAGTAGGCAGTCATATCCAGGGAAGAGGAAGGGAATAATACTGTATTATGCCAAATAAACCCAAATAGTCATTGTATTCAGCTGAGGCTGTGATCTAAATCAACTCAATTTACATAATCAAGTTGAATGTATTAATTCAACATAACCAAGTCTAAGTACAGTAAAGGTATGCATCTGCAGCACACACATATTTTTTATTCAGAATTTGCAGTCTACTACTTGTATTCAAAATGACCTGGAGTTTTAAAACTTCCTCTGCAGTGTTAATGTAGCAAAATAGAGATTTATTGTGCTGAATAAAGGGGGTGTGGGTGGAAGATTAGAGAGAACCAAACATTCTTATTTTTTACTTTCTATTTCTTTTATATTGCTTTGTGTCCAACCGGACATTTCCTAATGAAAATGCGTCTCGATATATATGACCACTCTGAAGTGGATTCTCACCAGGAAGTAAGCTGCTGTAAAACCCCAAATACAAACCAAATCAATATTGCAGTACTTTGAGCAAAAAAATGGGGAAGGACTTTAGAGCTGTTGCATTATTGAGCAACCTCAATGTTTATACCCATCGGAGCCTTGTAGATTTCTAGCTAAAGGACAAACTTTGTTTTTCAGAAAGCAAAAAAGCCATAGATGTTTTTAGCAGAATATGTCCTTTAGAACATACCCTTGAGGATACTGTAAACTCATGTTCTAAAAAGCCACCCAAAAATCACATCAGCATTCTAACAGGCCACTATAGCTGGCTGTTCTTGGTTGAAGATGAGAGCCATGGGGCATCAAGGACCTGCAGAGACACAGGTGTGCCTGGCCAAGGGCTGCTCTGCACAAGAGGATGGAAGAGCACAGGGAAGCCCAAGTGAGCTGAGATTCCTGTGAGCCACTATGAGTCTCTAGCCCAAATGCTGCCTACCTCCTGTGCTTGGACTTTGCTGGCTCCCGTAAGACCCAACACCAGTCTCTGCATTGCACTTTCCTTCCTTACAGTTCTTGGGTTGGGAAGCTTCTATGTGTGCCTGTTGGCTCAGCCTTGTTCAAAAAGGGCCAGCATCATCTCCCACAAAGTCTCAAAGTTCCCTTCACCCTGCTAACTTGTTTATCCCTCCTCTTTTTAAGCTTCAAAACCACCAGGATTAGCTTTACCTAGGCTCCCTACTACAATTTCTCACCAAAACCTCCCATTGCTAAACTGATAACCTTATTTACTCCAAGTACTACTTCAGAGAAGCCCTGAAATTCTTCCTTTGGCAGCCATGCCTCCTCTTGCCAAGCACAAGCCCATGGTAGGGCAGCATGTCCCAGCAAATTCTGTATTTCTGAGCTCCTTCTCATGTTAGCCTCAGGACACCCCAGGAGATGGTAAAATCTGATTACACTTCTCATCATTTCTGGAAAAAACACTACCATTTAAAATGTAAGTGCTTCCATTCTGCAATTGTTTCATTAAGGGAAAAGTAAATCAAAAATAAAACCAAACAGAAATCTGCAGCCCTATGAATAAAAACTGATACAGCTACAGAGTTTCTAACATTTCCATCCTGGCAGTGCCTTTCAAAGCCGGTTTGAAACAACCCCTGCCTACCAAATTGCAGAGGAATTATTCTCAATTACAGCCCTCCATCTGTTAAAAAGTATAGTCACTGATCAGTGCTGACCTTTCCTGTGACAGGTCAAACAAATGAAAAATTCTGACAGCCGCTCAGTTTTGAAGCTCCAGGGAGAGGGAGACAGAGAGAGAAGGAAAGAAATAAGGTTCCTTTGCTCAATTTGATTTCAGGGTCTTTTGTGTTATTAGTAAAACCACATTTGCTTTCTCTCTGCTGAACAAATTGCACATGGCAACATAATTTTCTTTAAAGTCATTAGCTTAATGTTTTAATTTTGGTATCATTTGTGAAAATCTTCACACAATCAATCACTTTTGCTTTTGTTTCCTAGTTCTGGACAGTTTTGCTGAGCAGTGCAACTTTGCTTCCCTCTCTGTTCCAGTGCCTATATAACCAGGCTGCACATAAATCTGATCAGATTCAGCAATGTCACGCTACTGGGAGAGACCTATTGCTAGGGACACCTTGCCAAATTACTGAGTAATCACTGAAAGCACTCTTTCAAAGCAGATTCGGGTTAATTAAATTTAACTACATGGAGAGAGTTTTTCTTTAAAAAAAAAAATCGCCTGACATTTACCTGTGACTGTTTCCTTAAAGAAAAGAGTTTCTGTGAAAGGGAGAGACACTGACCTAATGAAAGGTAAACACAAAACAGTCTCACTTAAGACTGACTTAGTAAAGTCTATACTCTCCTGCATCCACAAGGCAGAACTGTTAATTAGGAGTGAGAACTATTTATATAGTGCGGCTGCCACTTCTAAGGACTTCAAGAAGATCAAAAGGACCAAAGGAAGAAGTGTCCCCTCAGGAGCACTTCTAACCCGTATTTAGGTTAGCTTATAACTGATCCTTCAGCTACACCAGATGTGCTTTATTAGAGGATATTGTGTTCTGCCCCAAAAGAAATGCAGTTACTTAATCTCACTGGAAAGAGCACAACCCAGCTGGTACAGCTGGGCAGGCCAAAGGAAAGAGGAAGACAACATTTTGGCATTTTGCTTATAAATGACAAAGACAGTTGTAGAGAAAATTCTGATATTCATATTCATCTCCTGCTCTGATGTTTTTTCCTCAATGAAAATAAACAGGAAAGGGTGGTCTAGAGCTGTCAAATAGTTCCTTTATTAGATCACTGGCTAACCAGTGGGAGAAAAAAATGAAAATCTATCACTTCACAACAAGCCAAAAAGGTGTTTTTTGTTTGTTTGTTTGTTTGTTTTTTTGTTGTTGTTGTTTTGTTTTGTTTTTAAGTTCTGTTTATTTAAATTTAAATCAATCAAAAAAACAAAAACCCATACCAGCCAAACTGTCTGATATGACACCACATCTTTATTCCAGGTTAACCAGAACCATCCCTTGAATCTATAATAAATAATTTCCAGGTTGGGATGCTGCACAGAACTTGCTTAATTAGATCAGCCTGATTTCAGAAGAAAATGTTATTCTGGAACAAAAATCAAAATGATTTATTTTTAGCTTGTCAAATAGAATATTCTCCTACAGCTGTGCATGCCAAGCACAGTAGCTTTTTTCATTGACTATTTTAAGCAGATAAGTTAAATAAAGTCCAAGAAGCCCATTAGTACCCACTAGTTTCTCCTCATGATAGTGTTTACACCCAGCAGCCATGGTTTTTCTTAGCCTTCTTTTTGATTAAATTATGAGGCTGAACTACAGCTTCTCCACTCTTAGGCATTTTTTCAATTTCTTGACTCATTGTCACTGTTCTTTTCCGCAGTCTCAATATTTTTCATCATCCTGTGAGTACCAGAGCTGAGCAGGGCTCCGTAGCACTGGCATCACTGATGTGGTGCCTGAGAAAGTGAAAGGCTTGGAGAAGATCGTATCAGCAGCTGCACTGTTAGCAGAATGCTCCAAATTCATCAAAACAAAACAGGCTATAATCTTGCAAACAGCCGTTAAGTCTCCTACAATTACCAGGTTGTTAATATTTTCAAACTCTCGTTTCTAGATATCTATTTCTCAGCAATCTGAGGGAAAAAAATAATTAAAACAAACAAACAAACAAAAAAATGTATTTCACTTTGCAATGAAATGGATAAGTAGGAATAGGAGAAATCCAAAGATATATTTCCAGCTCAATGGTAGGTACCAGGACTGACAAAACACTGGTAATGTGATTCAACTCCAGTGATTCAGTAGGCAACTATTTTTCCCTTCAAGATAATACAGAAGTAGGAGCTCACTGCAAAGAACGGTTATGTTGAAGAGTCATTCTCAGGAACAAGATTTGGAATAAAGACATGGGGCCCTGATGGGACCTTCTCATTCTTAATTCCGATAGAATTAAGTGTTCCTTAATTCCTATAGTAATTTATATAATATCTGGGAAGGTGATCCTGGCACTCTAAGAAACTTCCAATTGCATTTTGACCAGAATTACAGAATTAATTTTGTATGTACATTTTTTTTTGTTTGTTTTGTTGTTGTTGTTGTTTTTTCCTTCCCATTTCTTACATAGCATTGGGCACTGCTCAAAGTTTTCTAGGAAGGATGCTCTTTTTCTAGAAAGGACGAGCAAAACAACTGTTAAACTTCTGGACTGTCCCACACCCAACCTTCATCTGTTGAGAGGCTGTCCTGACTACGACTAGCAGAAAATGACCTATGCATCTGGTCCTTGAAAACAAACAAACAAACAAAAAATCCTAAAATAACTATCTTGATTATCGTTGCAATTTTAATAATACGGCAAGCAACATAGCTCAGAAGATAGTCTGGAGAGTTTTATCAATTAAACTCACCTCCTCAGCTACTATTTTAGGTTTTAGCATTTTTTAGGTTTGTTGTCTTGGGTGGAGATACATATCCTTTTATGACTTTCCAGTTATTAATGTACAAAGTCCCTTTCATTATTCATGGTCCATAAACCCATACAAAGAGCTGGGCACAGATCAAGTACATAGGAAACTTAATTCCAAATATCTCACCATATTTTAGAAGTAATTTAGCAACAGCAAGCTCAGTGCCCTTATGTATGAAGGTTACCTGCTTCAGAAATACATAACGCCTCTACTTGTCCTTTGACTGAAGTTATTCAGAACTGAAGCTTGTAATACATCGTGATAGCATTGTCACACGTACAGTCAGCAAGGGATAATGCCTGTTATGCAACAAAGGGTATGATTTATACTAACAATCTCTGTTATGAAGATAACACTTCTCCAGGAGGTTAGGCATAGAAGTTGACCTGAAGGCTCATCTACAATGACTTCATGATGTCAGACATAAAGGAGTTGAAGACAAGGAATCCAAGAAGAGTCATGAAACCATGGTTTACCTGGTAGTTTTCTCACTCCACAAGATGCTACCAAGCACATCAAGGGACACAAGGACTTTGGCAGGTTTAGAAATCTGAGAGCTCTACCAGAAAAATATCCTTTTTTGCTCCATGAAGGGTGGGGGAAACAGTATCACGTGTTTTAGAAATTCTTCCAGTTCATAATCTGCCTTTCTCTCTGTGCAGAAATAAAGAGTGCAGGGAGAATTATGCCATAAGTAGAAGAAAATGAACAAAAACCCTGTACCACATGTATTTGTATGTAGGTGGATGCTACCTTTTTTAACGTGCAGTGTTTCATTGCCAAGAGATCAGTGAGAACATATGTATCAAATCATCACTTTCACAGAACCAACTGTGAAGAAAAGCAAAATTGTTCTCATTCCTTTAGGGGACACAACCAGAAAAAATAAAATAAAATTTTGCAATCCTCTTTTCAGATTAAGCACCCTTCCAAGTCACCTCTCACCACAAATAGTCCAACTCAAAGTAGCGTGCCCCTCTCAACCTTCTGGACCCAAAACCTCAAATGAGCAAATCTACAGCCACAGCCAGCCTGAGCTCTGTCTCTCAGCCCTCAGCTCAGTGAGAATATAAATGTGAATTCATGATTTCTGTCTTCTCTTTATTGCTGACATAGTCCTACACCATGCAAAGGAAATGAGATCATATGGACACACCACAACGTTCTGCACACTCTGCAGAAGTCTAACAAGGTCACTAATCCTGTAGGCGGAGCGGTCTGGAGTACAGGGCTAGATTTGCATCAACAAATGAATAATCTTAATGCTACACGAAAGCACTCTGGCTTTTCAACAAAACCAAGGTAAATTGGTTTTCATTTACCCCAGACATCCCTCTAGCTTGCTCAGATAAAGAAACACTAAATACACAGCTATCTTCTGACAATGTCGCATTAATTACAGTGCTGTAGAAATGAAAATGATAAGCACAGACTCAAGACAGACCAAAAAGTTTAGATCATTTCAAGGATTTTGGTTATTCTGAAGATCTTCTGACTCCATTTATGATGTACATAAATTTCATAATTGATTCACTGGGATTAGGATCAGTCCAAAAGTTTAAGGAACTGTTGAGGAACTATCAGATAATTGTATGTTCAGATTTCTCATGTATAAACTCAGTTCTGTTTTTATGAAGTCTTGCTTACGTTTTCAGACGATGGACATAACAACAATTTACCTCAGAGGCAAAGCAAAAATCAAAATAAAAAATAAGCATTAATTCAAAGTGAAATCTGGGATATGGCCATTTTGTTTTGTCACATAGTTTAAAACAAAGAAAGTTTAAACAAGATATAAATACGGTATGAAACATGGTCCTAAAACTCCTAGGGTACACTGCAATGCTTGGACAAAAATCAAATACATTTTATCCAAAGTATGGCACCAGCTTCTGTCAAAAAATTATATGTTCAGTCACAAATGGTTATTGTAAAATCTTTATTAACCTAAGTGCATATAAAAATTGTGAATTCTTAATACAAAGCAGTATTTGACTTTTAAATTTCATTTTAAGCTCGCCCTGTTCACTTGGAATGTGATTACAGAGTAAATTAAAAAGTAATCACATGTGAATTACATTTCCTCATGAATGTAATGACTTCAGGAGGCTGATTAATGTTAAGCAGTGCCTGTCCTACCTTATGCATACCTTCCCAGGTGAGATGTGCAAGATAGCTGTCGTGAGTTGATTTAATTTCCTTTCTCTGGTAGTCCAGTGAGAAATGCTGAACAGAAACCAATTCAGCGCGTTCATTAGATCTGTATATGTTCGCTTCTTTTGTCCATCCAAGCACCATCTGCAAAATGCTATCAGTGTCAGCTTATGATTGTGAGCAAGACCCAAGAGACTTAGCTCATCCTGTACACTGTATTCTAGCCAGGAAAACTCTTTACATTTAGATAGAACAACTCAGCTGGTGCATAGAGCAAGAGATACATATGTGTCAGCATATTAGAGGCTGATGAAAAAGAATACCTTGTCAATAAACCAGGAAATATGCCTGTCTAGAAATAAGCACACAAAAATATACAAACGTACACTTTTTTTCTTAAAAAAAAAAAAACAAAAGCTCTACAAAATTCAAGATGTCTAAAAATTTGGGGGTAATACACTATTTTATTTGAATGTCTGCGTTAGACTTAAACTCACAATATTACAGGAATAATTTACTATTTATGAGTAAAATAGATGCCACACAATTTTGTCTAACACAATAGTCACACAATGGACCAGTTCAAACTTGGTTTCTTGAGCATTATTTTTAGTTTAAATATGAACCTGAAAGAACATCAGCCTAACCCTACTGTTTGTTCCAACCAGTTCTCCTTACACCTCCTCCTCCTTCCCAGAGGATTCATATCCCTCTTTCATTCTTGACTGTAACAATAAATAATAATCCACTTAATCTCATGGCTCAGTTGAGTCATGAGAAATAAATCTGCATTTCCACATGGGTTTGTGTACATTATTTCTATTCAGACAAACATATTTCTGGACACTGTAAGCAAAACTTTCCACAAGAGATAGAGAATTAGAAGGGTGTGTAACTTTTATGAGAATAAGAGGTGAATGCAGAATCCTCTCTGATGACTGGAAAGAGGAAAGGTGTCCCAAAAGGAACCAACCCTGCATGACCCATCAGTGGTCTCAGTTGATGATACTAATATTTTTTCCAGTTTTAGACATCTTGATGGGCAATAGCATGAAAGAGTTTGTGAGCTGCATACGTGGAGACTAGCATTTACAAAGCAAACCTTTCACTTCATATTTACCCCCAAAAATAAATAAAATAAAAGTAGAGAACCAGCAATGATTTTAGACCAACCAATCAGGAGGCAAAAGGCTAAAGCATTATTTTTTTGCAGCATCATTCAGCCTTGTAAATACTAAACACAAAAGCATGGTGTGATTATTCTAGAAAACAGTTAATTTCTGCTGGCAAGAAGACCATTTTGAATTTTAAGTGTGTTTTTTAGTGGCAGCATGACAATAAATTCCTGCATCTTTAATGAGTCTTTTTACAATGGTGTGTATATATATATATATATATATATATATACATGAGTATATATAGTCCTTTTCATTACCTTGTATTGTCACTTTCCATTATTTCTGCATCTTTTTAAAGCTCAGCAGTAAGGCTTTGTTCCTTATCGATTTTCCTCCCAATCCAAGCCCCTTCCATCCCCTCCTGTGTTAGCATTCCTAACACAGCCCAGCCCAACACGACTCTCCTCCTTTTGCTGTCCTGGCTGTGTCCCAGGTAGAGCCATCCTGTCACAGCCCCGTTTGTTGGCTGGCTCTGCAGCAGCACATCCTCTTCCAAATGCCAGGTGTGCCAAAACAGGTCACATTTTGGACTTACTAGGTAGCAACTGCCCCATTTAAAACTCTATAGCTATTTTGAATCATCAACAAATAACTCTGCAAAATGAACTGTCTCCTGATAAGAAAAAATAAAAATAGAAAAAAATCAACTAAATCTATTTTTGTATGTGAAAGCTTAAAATATCTAAAATATCTGGCTAAGAGAGATCACCTGTAACAAAGGACAGCATCATTAGCAAATATTAATACAACCATTATCTAAAAGGAAAGCCTTTTCATTTTGTGTAACATCACACTTACTTTCCAGCTCATGAGATTATTCCTTTAAACTCTTCTCCTGATATCCCATACTACAGTTTTCCTTCCTGAGAAAAGCACACAATTACAAGCCACCATTTTTCAGATAGTATGTGACAGTGTGCTCTTCCTATCTGCTTCTTTTTTATTTCCTTGGACATTAAGAATCTCAAGAGACTATTCATAAAGACAGCGATACTGCTGCCCAACCATCATTCTGTCTCCTAAATAATATAACTGGAAATTAATTGGCATTACTTCACTTTGTCAGAATTGTGCAGGAGAGGTTGCTTACAAACAGCAGCCATGGTTGACTGATTACAGATATGTACTTAATTCAGAAAAAAAAAAAAAAAAAAGATATTGTAAAATAAGAATCCAATAGAATCTCAGCAGGTGTCACTATAGTCAGAAGAACATATCTGAGAAAGAATGCTGAGTATTTAGACTGCACTGGCACCTGTCCTGCACAAAGGAAACATCTTTTCTATTTACCTGGCCTCTTCCATTTGTGAACATGTTTGTAATGACAAATATTCAATTCAGAGCTTGACTTAAGTTAGTGGCTTACTGGAATAAAGATCCACATTGCAAGCACAGTATTTCTCTGCCCAGAATGAGAATCCTACAGCACACAGTGCTTGTAATGAGTATTACAATCATTGAGACATTTTTCTGCAAAACGTGTTTCCTGAATTATAAATGAAAATGAAATGAAACATCTAGCTTGGCACAGGTTACTTCAGTACGCACCTACAGCCATTTTTCAGGACAGGATATTTTCAGAACCAAGGCAGTGAAGGGACAGGATGTTAGTGTGGCTGTCAGGATGCCCAAGTCTATTTGAGCTCTGCCATTCATGTGCCATAGCTCTTTTCCAAATGACATCTTATCTCTGCACCCTGTTCTCCTGCCATATTTGCTACCCTATACTTGCTTAATTTTCGATCTTTTCTAAATCACTTATGTTAAGTGTAGCTAGCAGGTCAAGGGAGGTGTTTCTGCCCCTCTATTTCACTCTTGTGAGACTCTACCTGGAACACTGCATTCAGCTCACGGGCCCCTAGTGTAAGAAAGATGTGGACCTGTTGGAGTGAGTCCAGAGGAGGACCACAAAGGGGATTAGAGGACTGATCAAACAAAAAACAAAAAATCAACCAACCAACCAACCAACCAAAAGCCACCACTTGAAACTTAGCATTTCTCTACTATCAGCACCTTATATACAAAATACAAAACTACTAAGAGTTTAATATTAACTGATGTGGCATAGCTGTGAGATAGCAACTAAGGGCCATTCCCATATGAATTTTTCCAGCTATATAATAGATTTTCTCTGTTATAAGTTATGCACTGCAAAACTGGTAGTATAATCAACCACTAAACTATTCCACTTAAGAAATTATGATGCAGCCTGAGGAAAGCTTTAGGACTAGAAAGACTAAAATTCAATCAAGTGTTCTACTGACCACTTTCCATCTTTTTGAAAGGGACCAAACAAGATGAAGGATTTTAAGACATATATTTACAACAGACATATTGCTGGAACCATCTTCTCTCACATAAGGCAGTACCACAAAGAAAGGGAAAAACACACACAAACACAACCCAACAACCCAGCTCATCACATTTCTGAGTTACCACCACCACCTGTGAAAATTTAGGCAAGAGAGATTTTCTGAGGAAGCTGAAGGAGCTAACGGGAATCGGTATCTCCTCAGCAAAGCCAGTATATTGTTATGGAGCTCCACAAGTTCCATTATAGTGAACAAATCTATAACATGGCAGGGCTGCAGTTATAGCCTCCTAAACAAAGTAAGTTTGAAAAGCCCTCAAAGAGTGGTCAACCCCCAAATCCTCCTAAAGGCATTTCAGTTTGAAAGCTTATTTAATTTTACTGAAGGACAACAAGAAACCATTACTTCTTTAATTACTTATACTCAGCATGCAGAAAAATACTTTTATTAAGCAGATGACAACCCCAGGGGAGGAAAGGAAGACCAATATACTTTTTAAAGCTAAACACACTCATCTGGGATGCACAAAACCCAGATTCAAATCACTGCTCTATTTCTTTCAGCAGCTTGCATCTGGTTCATGCCAAATGAACGCCCTAAGCCCTTAGTAACTTTGAAGTGCAGCAGGTTACTTGCTCATGTATTTTTGTAAAACCTTTCAAAAGGCCTTCTTTCCATTCCAATGAAAATGAAACTGATTTCACAGTATCAGGTTTCTGTGCATCTTGGAATGGATGTCTTCCAGCCAGCCATTATCATTAATATTCAAAATTTCATTCAAAAATAAGAGAAATTGCCTTCAATCTTCTCAAAAACCTCAGGCAATTTTGGATTAATCGTCTCAAAAAGTACATATTTTAAAATGTTCAAATATGGATTGATTCATTAAGGTGCTAAGTAAATATTTTTTAACAAGTGATTTTATCTTGCCATTCCACCTTTACCACCTATTGTAAGTTAAGCTAATACAGAAAAGCAAGGATTTTCAACAAGGAAATCAAAGCCTGTGGTTCTCCTCTCTGGCCTTGGAGTCCCAATGACTTGTAAAGTAAATAAAGTAGCTAAATCCCTAGTTGTTACAACTGAAGAAATAGTCTATTTAATGTGCTGCTATTTTTCTGACTTTTGCAGTTAGGCCTCTTGCTACACCAATGCTAAAGGGCAGCAGTAAGAGACACAACAGTAATTGCTTCAAGTGGCACCACAACCTTTAGGCATAATTAAGAATTCCAGCTAGCTTTTTGAAGGTAACAATTATACCCTTACTCTAGGTAATGTTAAGACAATTGGCTGAAATACCAATTCACATCTTGTGTTCTTTGTCTTCCTAATAAAATAAATAATATATACTCCACTAGTAAGAGTATTAAGAGGTACATTTTCCTTTTGACAGAGATATAAAACTGTCATTAATATGTTATAAGAGAAGATTATAGCCCTAAATGTAGCTATCTTTTCCACTTCTGATATGTCAAATTAATCTTTGCTTACACCATTACATGAACTAGACACAGGATGAAAATTCATGCCTCCGTAAAAAGACATTGCAAGACCTCTGCAATACTCAATTTCCATTGTAAGTGCTAAGTGAGAACATGGACTTCACTGCAGCTATGAATCTCATGTGAGAGACTCAGATATTTCTACAACAATTGACAATATATCCTCCTAAAACTGCTAGGGAGATGGACAAAGCAGTGCAAACAGTACAAGCATTTGTTAAATTTTATCTACCAAGAACAAATTACATATTTACTATATATTATATATATGTCTAGAGTTGTTCATCCATGACCCAGATAAAGAACCCCCGTGGTTAATAACCACACAGAACCTGAACTGTCTTACAAGCCACTCAACATTTTATAAACCAATTTGACTAACCTTGACGTAGACTTAATTTTCACCTCTCTATGAGAATTGTTTCAGTTAAAGTTAGTCCCTCTCATTTTAACATTTAAAGTAAAATAAAGGCCAAGATTAAGAATATTCATGGAATAACACAATGTTTAAGCAAAGATTGCCAGTTTGCCTCTTTTAGGGGAAAGGTCCAAATGAGTTCTGTGCTTCCTTTTGCACAATTATTTGTTAAAGCAATAGGAGGGGTAACAGTTGTGTTTTCAAACTAGATGGTAAAGATACAAAAGGCTCCAAAGGAAAGCGAATACAGATGCCCAGAGCTTCCTGCCATAGCAATGTAGTTTTTTTGTTTTGTTTTGTTTTGTTTTAATACATTCTAAATTACATAGATTCAAGAAGCAAGTAAAGGAAGATAAATTGAGAATGCTTTATCACCAAAAGTTTGAAATGACTGCATTACTCAATTTGGCCTTGCTTAACACAAGATATTTAGACTGTTCTGACTGTGCACTGGTAAGTAGGAAAAAGTGAGTGAGACTGCACCATGTCTCTATGGCAGGTGTTTAAAAATAATTGCATGTCTCCATATAAGAAGGAAAATAACATTATCAAACAAACAAACAAAAATTTAAATTAGCATAAATGCATTCAAAGGAAGAGTGCACCAGTAAGGAAAATGGTACATACTTTGTGTGTGTGTATGCACATGTGTGGGAGTCTGCCTTTACTATCACTTTGCTTGGGATACCAAATGACATGGTAAGCATACATGAAAGCTTTAACATCACTGAAATCTGAGTGAGTTTTTATAGAATGGAATTTCCTGCTACAATGCTGGCTAGACAGTTTGGCAGAAGCTCCTGAAATGTGTAGCCCACAAAAGCTTTCAGCTACTCTTTTATGTTCACTTTGAGTTCTGCACTCTTGAATTTACAAAACTAGTGCAGCTGAGAAATCTTCTTATGCTGATTTTGGTATGGTTGATCTGACGTTCATCCAGAGCCACAGTGGGCCATTCATGTTGAAACTGGAGCCTTTGGGAAAACATCCCTTTTCAGTATGTTCAACATGCCTGGTTGTGAAGGAAGGATTCAAAGTAATCTCTTTGTATGGAAGTATAACAAGAAGAAAGCACCTTCTTTCCAAACCTGCTATACCCAGTAAAGGCTGTTGGAAATCTCTGCTGCCAGTGCTGAAAAGCTCAAGCTAAGGATTTGGTGTATTGGAAAATACTGTATATTAATTTGGTCCCTGACTTAATATTCAATATTATCTTTGGACAGTGAAATCCCTCATTTGGTTGCAGAAGGATGACATCTCTTTGGCATGTAAATGTTTTGAAGAGCAACCTGAAAGAATCTGTTACCAGGCAGAAATTTGGGGTGTATCCAGTGCATCCAGATACACAATCATGTGGGCATTCAGACTACATGTAGAAAAGCACAGGTGCATGCTATCTACAAATACCTAAATGTGTGCTGACATACACATGTGCATGCTGCAGAACTATAGCTATAAAATTATACATTTGAAGAATATAGATTACATCTGATCAATCATTCAAGATGTATTTACATTGAATCTGTATAATGGATATGATGAGGACACCCAACATTTACTTGCTGTGGAGATGTGCTAAGTCAAAGAAACTCAGAATGCTTTGAGCAAAACCCTAACTTTATTAAACATTTTAATTACATTTTTATAGGAGCCGGCATATAACGGTATGTCATTGCTGGAAATCTTTCAACTTTTTTTGATGGCTTGCCAAGTGTGAGGTAAGCCAAGGGTACCCTGGAACTGCCCAACTGTATCTGTAAACTCACTTAAAAAAACAAACAAACAAACAAACAAAAAAAACACATATTGGCTTAGAATGAAAGTAAAACTCTGAAAGAGAAAACTTAAAATCTACTAAGCCTATTCAAATAATAAGTTATCTAAAATAGTAAGAACACAGCAACTACAATCTGCTTATATGGCATCTTTCAACCTGAGACACTATAGACCATTATTTATGCATTACAAAGGGCCTGGAAAACAGAAATAGAGTCTTAAAATTCTTGGTGGGGAAGGGGATTTACTTAGGAAAGGCACAGCAAAAGCCAACCATAAAACCACCTCCTGGACACACGTCCTCCATTTTACATTAGAAATTGGGAAAGGCCAACATGAAAAACAACATGTAAAACAGTATGGGAAGCTACTTTCACCTTGTTTACCACCCGCTCATCTCCCACCCATTCGTTCAGTTATTCTAAGACTCTTCTGTCCCTAAATTTGCAGGGTCAGGATGTTAAAAAGAAGCCAGCATGCCTTCCTTTTGCCTGAACAGGAGAGGACTGTATACATGGAATCACACTAATTTACATTCACAGCAATTTCCTGCAATAGGCAGGTTGGTAAGATATTGGAAGACCAAAAAAAGAGGTAATTAGGCCATCAGAAAATCCATTTGCACCTTGCTACCTGCAAGAAGTGAGAGGCCTCAGAACAAGAAGTGAGATAACAATAGGATGTGTGTGTGTGTAAGAGGGGGAGAGAGAGAGAGAGAGAGAATGTGTATATATACACCAAGTAATGGAAATTATCAATTTCAATCCATGCCATGGATTGTAAATACAAAAATAATAAAGCAACAAAATGCAATTGATTTTCACTCAGCAGAACTCAGCTCTGTTGCCCACATAAAATGTAATTAAGTAGCCTTTCTGCAAAGTTTTGGGGAGTTTTTTGAATTGAGGCTGATGTGCAGTTCCTGATGGGCAGAAAATCAAAAAAACTGGGTTTGCATGTTTATGTCCAAACAAGTTCTGTGTCAATTGTATGTTTTGGTATTAGGCTGTTTCTTAATGAGAATGCAGAAGAACTGCCTGGGTGCTTTTAGTCTTGCCCTTTCAAAAATAAGGACTGTTTTGTGTCTAATGGGCTATAAGTCAATACCTAAAAATGTTAATTCAACATGTGCTGTTTCACTTCCCAAAAGAACAGAGATAATCCTGTGATTAAGATATTTGGCAGGAAATTAAGTACTCTTATTTCAACTTCTTTCTCTGTCGTAAACTTAGCTGTGTGACACTAAGTAAATAACTCCATTTCTCTTTGCCTTCATTAACCTTTCCTGTTACAAGAATTTCATGCTGTTTGGTGTTATACATAGCTTCGTGACCACTGTTAACACGATTACCCTTTTATTCATAAGAATATATATACTGTTTCTGAAATTGGGAAGGAGAAAAAAAGCCTTTAAAAACTCTGGAAGTTTATAGATGCAGAATGCATTGTACAGAGGATAATGTTTTCCATATTCTAATAGCACTCTTTGTTCTACTGCTAACAAGAAGAGCGCTTTCTCTAGCATTTTGTAATTGTAATATGAACATTTGCCAGGTGAATACTGGCACCAACCTGTTTGTTTTGATCAAGAAGCCAGAAACCTAGATGTAATTGTTCTATTAAAATACAAAATTAAAGTTGGATAGTCTTATTCTCTTTTTTCCCATTTTTTAATCCTGCAATAACTTCTTTCAAAGATCTCTTAGTCCTTACATGAGAAAGTCATTCTAGATACTTAATTACTACACACCGTGTTATTGTACATAAAGACATGAAAATACATTAAAAATGAATACTGAGTTTATTGCACATTAAAAATTTTTGTGCAGAGTTTTCAGTAAATCTGCAACATGGCAGAAAAACAGTCTATTGATGGATAGCAATCCATCTAGGAAAAATACGATTTCATCCACATGACTGTGTAGATTACCAGAAGACCATAGGTAATTTCATAGCATTACCTCCAAGAAAATAAGAGCAATCTTAGCATATTGCTATAGGGAGGGGTCCTGATTTTAAGGGGAGGATAATGACCTTGAAATATAAATGGGAAAGAAGAGATGAAAGGAAAATTGTCTGTAATTTTTGTTCTCAAGGACTGGTAATTCTAAAGAATCCCTAGGTGAGCTCCATGCCTTATGCTTCTGACAGAAGCAAAGTACGCTGAGTTACTTAAATACCTTACTAGTGATAGATACCTGCTTATCCCATTGCCATGATTTTTATAGGAAATTTCAACCAGTAAGTTGCTCAGTTCTGCTCACCGTCAGGCAGAAAGCTTGTTAGAGCAGCAGGTATATTTCAGTTGTTTCACTGAGAAACTTCTCTTATTTATTGTCTTTGGGCAAAACAGTTACTGTTTAAACAAACAACATTTATCAAGAGTTATCAGACTCAGTTAACTGCAATTGTTTCTTCCTTGAAATAAAAAGGAATATTTACAGTGGTATTGAGAGTTAATGTTTATTTTTAAATAGTAACAGAATATTTTCTCTTTCTAGCTGTGTCAGCTCATGTATTAAAACTACTTACACTGAAATGCCAAATTCTGTTGAGCATCTTCCTTGTGATACTGTTACTATGCAACTTGCTGCCCTTTCTGCTCAAAATGGTGCCACTTTCTCCAATGAAGTAGAAAGAACAACTTAGCTTAGATCTCTGTATTAGGCAGAAGATGCACCCAAACCAATAGAAGATGCAGCATCATTCATAGCAGAATGGAAAGCACTGTATATTTCCTGACAAAGTCTAGGGAAGAGTAACTTCCCTAGTTTAAAGAGCAGTGTCAAAATAAAATTCTAGCAACTATTCATTGCACACACTACTATAGAAGAAATCAAGAAGTAGAGGAAGATGTAGAATCTGTTTAGGAGACAACTACAGGAGACAAGAAGGTAGACAATGCAGCCAACAACCTTGCTCCAGTTACTCTCTTATTATTAGAACTAAAGTGAAGAAGTTCATTAATGAGCAAAAGCCACACTGAGAAATGGAGCCAAACAGTCTATTGTTTTGCATTTTGGCATAGGCCTTGACAGTATGGATAGGATGAGATCAATCACTTTTCTGTAGATTTTGTAGTGTATACTCCTCAGGTTGCACAGTTGGTTCAGTCTAAATTCTGAGCCAATAAAATCCTCAAGAGTAATTAAGAAACAGCAGCATATCAGACACATGCACACACACAGCAGAGTTTTCCTGAAATATACAATGATACATGGAGAAGAAGGGAGAGTGTGAGTAACATTCATGCAATGTATATAGAGTAGGCCAAAATGTACACAGGAGTATGTTGCATCTAATTAGCCAAATTACATATACAGTATCCTAGCCAAATTAATGATGAACTGCACTCAAAGGCACCTCATCTACATTTGAAATGGAAATATGCATCTTCCATGTTTATTTCATTATTATTTCATGAACAGTCTATGCTTGTTTATGAATTCTTATAGTATATTTAAGCAATCAAGCATAATAGTAGTGTAATTATCTCAAACCTATCGCAGTTCCAGGACTTTATGAGAAACATAACTGCATTGCATGTAGCTAGCTCCTAAGGTGTCTCACCCGTGAGCTTATGTCCTGCTGTGTCTCATTGAAAAAAGAGGCACTGATAATCTCTGGACAAGAAGGGAAATAAAATAAAAACAAACAAAAAAGAATGGAAAAAAAACAAAAAGAAAGAAACAACCAAAAAAAACCAACAATAACAAAAATCCTACACACACACACAACAAAAACCAAACCAAACAAACAAACCCACACACCTCCTTTTTCCTCTAAATTGGGAAGACAATCCAGAAGAAATGTGAACTGACACCAGTCCCATAAACTGGGTGCACATCCTTCATTGCACCAGCCTAAAGCCTGTAGCAGAGATCTTACAAGATCGCATTTTTATTGGGTTCAAAGCTAACTCTGTAATGCATTTCTGAACCTGGCATCTGTGCCTTGCAGCCAGCTTGCAGTACAGTTTCCACCTTTAGGGGAAAAGAATACTGTTGGGGAGTTGGTATATAATGAAAATGATTGAAAAGAGGCTTTGCACTTAATAACGCTGCTGCCATGGTGATCCCTTTCCCATTCTTCTGCTCGCTGGGTAGAAAGCACTTGCCTGCTCCCCTTCACATGTGATATCAGCTCTTTTTTACAGACAGAGGTGGTAATGCTTGGCAGCTTGCATATCAGCAGGGCAGCATAAAGCATAAAAGCTCCACTGGTCCATCAGAGGAAGGACAAACAAAATAGCTAGAATTTACTTTTTTTTTTTTTTTTTTTTTTTTTTTTTTTTTTTAAATGGGGGGTGGAGGGAGGAGGAGGGGTATGTGAAGAAGAAGCCCTGCTTTGTGGATTTTCCCCTAAGACAGAAGCAAAAAGTTAATTTTTTGTTTGAACAAAGGATTGCTCAATGTTCAATATTGACATTTTTTGTCAATAATCTTAATATATGGTCCTATCCAAAAGTTAACAAAAATTGTAGGAGAAAAGACAAGATTCACAATGGAAAGTGATAACAGCAGCCAGGCATCATTAGAGACTGGCAAATACCTTTTCCCCACTTTTCAAACTGAAGCTAGCATCAGAGTGTGGAAACTAGCTTGTTCAAGGTAGAAAAAATTCTTGTCCAGGCTTGCTACCAAGGCATATACAAACACATATTCTCAGCAGATAGGGACTTTTTTTTTTTTTTTTCCTTTTTTTCTTCTCTGTGAAATCAAACATAAGGATAGGTGGTTTACATTTTCAAGGTACAATTCTGAAAATGACAACATGGATTGGGCTCAGCCTCTAGCACAAATTGTCTTTTGTCTGCCTAAAACTGATCCAGGTAGCAGAATTCTTTCCAATAAGTAAAAGCACAATGGCATCAACATCAGGAAAGATCACCTGGTGCACAAATAATTCTCAAACTAAGACTTTTACAGACATTTCAAACCACTAATAATTTGATGAGTGTAAAAATAGAGCTCCAGGAAAACACATTTGTAAATCCTGCCTGCAGGTCTACCTTAAATTCAACTCTAAGAATTGCCACTGCTCTAAATTCTGATGCACACCTTTGAACTTTCAGTCTTACTGTGGTACAATCAAGACAAATGGGAGGTGACAGCTAAGTAGCAATGGTTCTTTAGTGTAAAATCAGATACATTAGATGAACTTTCAAAGAGTCTATACACTGTTTCATACCGAAAGAACAGCTTTTCCAAGGCCTGATTCAAGACACCCAAAACTATCTTGCTCCAAGACAAGTCTGGCTGCAAGGAAGTTCATCAAAAAATTCTGAACCAATGCAATAACTGGGTACACAGTCATCGACAGGGATTAGGAGGTTTCCTTTATGGTGCTACTGTAAAAGGACTAATGTATTTATTTATTTATTTAGGAAAAAACAAACAAACAAAAAAAAAAAACACTATAGGGAGATTAAAAGTAGGACTACAAAAATATCACAATATTTCTTTGTAAGATGTGAACTTTCTGCAATTTCAAAAACACTCATCTTAATTGCTGTATTCTAATAGATAAACATTTCCCATGCAATGCTGCTTTTTAAACTCACCTTTGCTTTATTAGCTCTGTTCTTTTCAGCCTTATTTCTGCTTTTCAGGTGATATTTGATTAATTTGTGATCACTGCTTCTGGGCATCATGTTCTTTAAAATACACTATTGTGCAGAGGATTATACGAGGGAAATAACAACTTTTGTATTTACCCTGTTTATTAACCTTTCTCATTGTTCACTGCCTATTTTTCCTTTTGTGCCATAGATACTGTATCTGACTTCATCCTAGCCACCAAGTTTTGGTCTCTAGTAATTGAAAAATTCTTTATCCCAGTGTTACTGCATTTATTGAGGTCAAAAGCTTTGGACATCTCGCATTCTTGAAATGCATTGAATTACATGAGCAAGTAGGTATTCAGCCATTTAAAGGAATCACATTGAACTGCTTTTTTAATCAGCAAAGTCTCTTCAAAGTAATTAACAGCATTGTACTATCAGAAATTGCTGTTTAGATGCTTGTATTAAACGCACAAAGATTATTCAATCCACTTTAACCTAAAATAAACTTATACTACCAGACAACAAAACAATATGTATACATATAATATAGTCCATACACTAGCAGTACTCATAATTTCTTTTCTACTAATATTGCAGAAATAAAAATTACAATTGGTCCCACTGAGACAGGAAAATCATAGATACACTCTTGGATCTGATGTTGCTTTACGTTAAAGGACTTATTAGAATTTAAATGACTTTTGTGTATTGTTTTAATATGCCTTCACAGCATGCACCATAACAGTTATTATACTGTACACTGACTACATCAATTAAAAGAAATGCATGTTATATATTATGGACCTATATAATACCTAATACATTTTTCCACAGTCTACTTATTCTTCCTAATGTACATTCAGAAAACATAGTATGAGTTTTCCTACAAACAGCATGCATCTGTGCACTTATGCCAAGAATACTCTGTATATATACAAATATCTGTATCTAATGGTTTCTTTAAAAAATAAAATCTTATTTTGTTTCTTTTTGCCAATGTACTAAGAATCCAACTCTTAGTTTAGAAAATGTATTTCTTAAAAAAAAGATAGTAAACTAATGCTTACAACCTAATTAGAGACAGTCATTAATTGCCATCAAGCACTACAGCAAAAAAACTTTATAAAGTTACTTGAACTTGCATAATATAAAATGTGTGAAATCTAAGTCAACATGGTTAGATGTAATTTGATATGTAATATCACAATAAACAGACTAAAATATCTAAATACCATTCACTGAATTAAGACAAAACATTGAAGCTGTCTTATAGAAAATTGTTTTTAGAATCAAGGTTTTAACATTAAAGTTTATTTTTTTTTTATTTTGCTTTCCCTCAGAAACAAGAAATTAAAATCTTTAAAGCAGTGCTGAGAATTTATATATTAAACTTTGACAGTCCAAAAAAAAAAAAAAAAAGTATTTCTAATAATTTTAGTTATGTAAATGAGAAGACAGTTTAAAGATAACATACAAAACATACTATTTCTTTGCTGGCCTATTAGTACTGTATTGCTAAACGAAGTCACTGTTACTAAACCATATGATGGTTTAAGCTAAAAACAAAGAAAAGTGTGTGTGTATATATATTTGTACACACACATACACATGTATATATACACACACACACACGTATATACACACACACACACAAAGCCACTACATGTGAAAGCATTAAACATTTCCAGGTTTGAAGTGAAGTGTACATTTATGAGGGGAACAAAAACGAAATAGAGGAAAAAAACACCCTCTTTTCTAAGATTTTTGCAGACAGTTAAGCAGATCTGGCTGTTTGCAATAAAATCAAAAATCAAATTCTTTCTGTTTCAAGACTACTAATTTAAAATCAGCCTGTGTTGGAATGACCAACAGCTGCTTAAACCTGACTTTGTCTTCATGGAACAAATTGGTGACTTTGCAGTAGCGGATAAGGACTCTCACATCAGAAAACTTTCTCGCCAGGCTGGAAGTCAGGGCCAGCTGTCAGGGAGAGAGGCGCACGTCCTTTCTCTGGGCTATAACATGCTGCTGACACAGTCTGGGGTGCTTGATCCTGACAAATTTTTATTCAGACAGTAAAGAGAGGACATACTTTTCTCCCTCTAGGTTTTGGATGTTCAAATTTGTATCATATGTCCTTTTGTGAGAACTGGATACCAATTTCAAGCCCCATTCCCGTCAATTAAGAAACAGTGAGATTCAATCAGCTTTTTTTCTTCATCTTTTTGTCTCAGTGCCACATGGCCTCTGCTAGGAGGCCAGAGCTGGACATATTCTGTGACTTGCAGAGAAACAGAAATGAGCCTTATCATGCTTTAATGTTCCATTCTATTCCCTCATTACCTTTTTTTTTTTTTTTTTTTTTTTTAATTACTGTTCAACTCTTACTTTACAAACAGAAACAGGGACCATCTTGGTTCAGTTTGCATAGCATCTGTAATGAGACCCAGAATGGCCTTGCTGGCTCCACAGGAATGTTATGGTAGTGGTATAAACATAGTCAGCTCCAGAAAGGACATCAAAGTTAAAACAAACAAATAAACAAGTCTTTTTCTCCCTCTCAAATGCTCTACTGCACAACATGTTGAGTAGTTGGTGCATCACTTGCTCAGAAGACAGACATTCCCCAAAACCATGCTCATCAGCTCCAGGACTAAATAGATGTTTTAGCAAAATGTCTGGGCTCCAGACCCACAGCTTTTGGTCAGTCTAAAGTCTAACAGCAGCTCATAAATCCCACAACGCGTGGGTGAAAAAATTCAAAGGTTCAGTACCAAGAGCAGTTCTTCAGAGGTCTCCAGCAGAGACTTCAACACAGATGACAACACAAAGTCCTCTTCTGCCCTGTCCAAAGGACATCCTAGCAGCCTGATATATGGATTTAATGTGGATTGAAGAGAGTACAAAGAAAAAAAGTAGTGAGTTCATAGCACTTTCACAAATCCTTCTTTTTTATTTGTCTTGTCTCCCTCCTTTAATCTCTACTTTCATGTTTCTTTTCTTTTCTTCTTTTCTTCTTCGTGCCATAGCAGTGGTGCTGAATGCTAACACGGAAATTCAAGATATGACCCAGTCAGTTAGTCACTCTGGATAATTTCTTAGGGTATGAGCCATGTGATTCATTCTTTGTGTACTCCACCCAGATACCACAAGGTTAGACCTTTCATTGAAAGTAGTGTTTCTGGTATCCAATTTTCAAAACCTGCCTACCTGATAGCAATCTTCTGATTCCATGTCTATTGTAGCTTTGGTTCTCTTTCAGAGAGGCTTTTTCATTTTCTCTTCATGAAAGTGCTTCAATCTATCTTACATTTTAATTGAATCAAATTTAATTTAAACCAAATCAAAGGTCCTTTCAATACATCTACATAAGAAAGCACTTAATCTTAATAAACTACCATTTAAGATGGAGAGGGAATCTAGTAGCAGTGAAATATATAGCAAATCAAAATTCTCTCTGTTCATATAAAGAAATGAAGCCAAAATAAGCTCACTCTACTGTTTAAACTGTGCTGCATGTAATGTGTAAGGAAGAGAAATGTGCTGCTAAAGTAATGCACTGTGACTGCGAACTATTCGCTGAAATCTGAAAAGAATCCCATTTCCCAAAGCAGCTTAGAAAATGACATTTGCTGGGACCCTGTATTAATGAGATGAAGATCCTTACCCCCTTCAGATTTTATTACATTTCAGAAGACATTTCAAAAAGTCAAATAATTTACTTTGCTTAGGTGAGGAGGAGTTAACCCTCTGGGATTCTCTGTCTCTTCAGCTCTACAGTTGTCTAGCATATGAATTTTACTAGAGCTGTAACTTTTATTTCCTGCAATGCATAGATATGAAATACTAACTGCACTTCTCTCCTCCTTTAAGCATTTGCATTGGGAAGTATGTACAATTCTTCAAAACCAAACACTGTATAGTCCTACATTAGCTGGAATATACATTCATATATTATTTACTACAATTTATATAAGAACGAGCTCATGCTGAATAAAGATTTGTGGTCTTTCAACAGGGGTGAATAAGAAACATTAGTTTATGGTAGACAACTCAATTATCTTTCAAAGTCCTGCAATACGATTATTAGACTTTTCTGTAAAAACAAAACATTTTTACAGGTGCATAATGAAGAAGAAAGGAGCATTAGGTACAACTCCTAGAACTCAATGCATCTTCAGAATCTGAAACCCCAAACCCAAACCTGAAACTCAAAGAACCATCTGAAGTGGGAAGCTGTAGGGAACAAGGAGCACAAAAATACCTGCAAAATACATACTGGTTTCATTTCCCAAATTCCTTTGCTGGGTGCTTTCCATCCACTGTGACTGCAGGAAGTGCATCTAGTCCCTGTGCAGTTCTACAAAGACACAGGAACCTCTGCTGTTTCTAAAATAAACTCAATCTCTGTGCAAGTAGTTAAAAAATAAATAAATAAAAAATTGATGTATTGCACCTTCATCCCTTTTTCCAAAATCTATCTGCCTGGATGGATATTTTCAACTGGCTTTGTTCACTGTACCTAAGAGTACACTGCATTGCATTATATTTGCATGGTTGGAGGCAAATGACTGTACTCAATAAAATAACTGTTTCAAATAAAGCTAAGGAGTAAATACTCATCCTACATAAGTGTTATTAAATGTATGCCTGAATACCATATCAGTGTGATACATTTTGGTAGCATAAGATCAACCTGTTCAAGAAAATAACTTGGCAACAGCCAGATGTCTACTGTTGAGACTCTTGCCAACATTTTCAGATTCATAGGAAGCACCAAGCTGGCTGAACGGAGGGGACACAAATACATACCTCAGGAATATATCGTTAATGAAGAGGATGAGAAGATAGAAATCAGAACAATATGCTGAACCATGCAACAGAACTGGCAACAGACAGCGCGAGAACAAATATCAATATAACTTGAGCAAGAATAAAAGTGAGACACATGCCTAACACCAGAAGTGTGACACTTTGCCTTCACTTATCAGAGGGAAGGAAAAGCAAACTGGCAGGAGAATGAGGAGAAACACAGATGAGCACTGGAGTTTTCAATACAGCATGGAAGTGGGAAACCAGTACTCAAACGTGTCTTCTGTTAAACATATGCTCAAACCACTATGATACTTCCAAAGAAACAGAACGGGCGCATTGAACTCCAAGAACTCATGATATTTTCTAGCTAAGCTGCTCATACCACATACATTTCTGAGAGCAAATACATATGCCCAGAGCCTTTCCTGGATGTAACTTCATTCTGGCACAGAGCTACCCGGGCAATATGCAGTACATCAACCTGGCTCGTTTTCCTCTTTTCTTTTCATTATCATTCAGTCAGTGAAACAATTTTATAGGTGCTTCATCTGGCAATTCCACTCCTTTTACGAGATTCAGAATGCCCAGTATCACAACAACAGACCACTGGCAGTGCTCAACTCAAAGGAGTGCTTATTCTTGATAACTCCTCAGTGGCAACTAGACAAACACATCATATGTGCAGAATTATGCAGATCATGGTGATTTAAGATAAAATATAATGAAAATTGAAAGTTTTGTTCCTAACTACAGATTCTGGCGCCTGCCCGATTTTCAGAAGCACAAAGCAGTTATTAGCACACATTTATACCCAAACAACATTTAGTTTCCTATTCCTGAAAATCTTGGCTTTGGTATATATTCCATTTTTGTGATCTAACTGGTTTTTAAATCCAGCAGGTACAATACATTGCACATTACTCATATATCAACCATTCTTTCTCTCTTTCTTGCCCTTTTATTGTTGTCTTAAAGATTAGTCTTTTTCTGGGAAGCTAACACTATATTTTCTGAAGATATTTTATGTGGCAGCTAGAGATGAATTATTGTCTTGCATTCTTTGATAGGGTTACAGGTGAACAGAAAGGCATAACTTTTCCCCCTTTGTTACATGTGCTAATGGACAAATGACTTATTTTGCTTTCATTTAACTCTTTCTTAATCTCATTTATTTGAGGTCATGTATGGTATAAAAAACATCAGAGACTAAATGCATCATTTTAATATTAACTGTTTCTTGACAAACATGGTGTTTCAAGGTTATGAAAGTTCTGGTGACCTCCATTGCTCCCATGGGTTTGACTCCACTAGACACAGTCTTTAATAAACTGGCATTTGAAAAAATGGACTTACCTGATTCCCCCAAAGCTATCATTCAGCTGAGGCATTTTTTAGCTGAAGAGAGCAGGAGAACACGCATCAACAGAGTCACTATTGTTTCTGAACTTCCTATTCCTAAAGATGCTGCTGACACTGCATTTCATTAACCACTCAACAGCTTTGACACTTGGGCAAGCAAACAGTAAAACATTCTCCCAGGAGCAAACTCCCCACTCATGCACAACTCAAACATAAAGCTAGAATATAAGCAGAAAGAAGCCTCCTGCCTAGACATCCCTGTTTCTGAACACATACTGTAGAAGAAAACATTCTACATGGCACAACATGAACTCATCTGTCTCTTCAGGCACCCACTTTTCCCATCAACAGGAAGGAGACTTGGCACAGCTTTGCTGAGAAACATGGCTCTACTACCGGCATAGCCAAGCTGCCCCACTGTGAAAAGCCAGGCTATACTTTCAGCAGGCATTTTCAAAAAAAAAAGAAAAGAAAAGTAATTTAATCATAGTCCCAGAGGGCATAGACTAACTATATGGCAAACAGGGACAGCCAAAAGAGTTAATGGTAACAGAAAATTTCAGACTCATTTAAAATATCATGGATTGTGAAAGAAGCCTATTAGGGATTACATTAAGGCAACTCTTACTGCACCATTCTCTGAAACAATTCCGGGATGCCCAGAATCAGATGTGAGATACTGCATTGACTGGACCTGATACAATTTGTTCTGATAGTTCTGGAAAAAGGAGTTATCTAAAACGTTATGAGATTTGGCTCAAGTAAAACAAGAGGGAGCAAGTTCTGAAAAACTGGAAAACCGTAAGGACAATATCCAATTCTGTTTCTCCTCTTTGCGCTTCCAGCTGGAATTCAAGTGCAATGATAAGGCAACTCTCTAATTGCTCTCACTTTCAGTTTTAAAATGTTTATATTTGGGACCAAACCAGAGTTTTTATATGAGGTAGTTTCTACTGCTTAAGAAAAGCATATACAATATTGGAAACCAATATTAAGCTTATGCTTAATATTTTTATTTTTCTTAATGACTGGTCCTATTCTAACTGTAAATTACTTATATTCAAACAGTTTGGATTGATGAATAGAGGCTTAGTGTTTAGACAGATGCAAAGAGAAAGACTATTCTTCCTTCCAGTGATTCTCTACAGTCTGTATTAAAGTATCTTGCTATATCCAATATTTGTTATTGTACTTTCAACTATCTGTATTATTCACAAGAACACAAGTTCCAATATCTCCACTAATGATAACTAGTTCTATGTTCCTTTTGTGACTTTGGATCAAAGTACAGCATCTACATAAAAAATCTTCAGTATATGGCAGATAACTAGTAAGGAGAAATCCCTTTGAGATAAATAATATGCTATAAACTAGGTCAGTTTTTCCTATTTAAGCTAAAAGGTTCCCCAGAACCTTAGAGCCATCACAGGGAAGACAAAAGTAAATAAATAATAAAAGAATAAATATCTCTATTCTGCCTGACCAAAATATGGATAAAGATTAAAATAAGCTAGAGAAGATCTGAGCCAGAGAAAGAGCAGGTATATTTGAAAGCATTCATTTGCAGACAGTTATAATGACTGTGTCTGGTTTCACTCTAATCAGAAAGATGAAGAAGAATTCATAGGCTCCCTTCAGCAGTACTGAGGACATTATGTGGCAGCTGTTTGTTCATATGGTAAATGTATAACATCATGTCTTGGTTATTAAATATGTATTTGCAGGTTTACAGGAATATTCCTCTGTCAGACTTCAGCATACTTTACATTCAGGTGCAACAGCCTTATCAAGTGCTAAGCAACCTCAGCATATTAAGTACGCTTTGATTTTCTTTCAGTTATTCCATGTTGCTCAAAAAAATTGATTTTTAAGATTCTTATCAATGACCTTTAATGTTCTTTTGGGTCTGAGTCTTTGCTATCATGAGGATTCATGATGGACTTACATGCCTCATTGTTGTCCACCATTCCATTGTAGTATTCACATCTCTATATGCAGCATCTTTTGAGAAATATTTCATTCTTTGTACTAGATTAGTTGCAGGTACTTTTAAGCTTGTCTTGAGATTGCTCTTGTATGCATCTTCCTGAACTACGATTTTTCCATCTTAAATGTTAAAACTAATGACCAGAAGGTAGCAGTACCTGATTACTCAGCATGATAACGAAGTTCCTCCTTTAATGTAATTTTATGTTACTGTTGTACACTATACCCATATAATTGCAGATTTCTAGTTTCATGCATAATTTTTTTCACAAAAGTTTAAATACAAATTGCCCAAAGCCTTCTTTAGAGATGCTTTATACCATGCTCCAGACTAGAAAACAAACAGAGATAAAGCAAATTCTCTTTGAAGGGGCTCCCACTGGCAGCACACTGATCCATCTATTCCCTCTGTTACACAAAAAGCCAGACTACCTTAAAGGTCCTTCCTAGTCTGAAAAACTAAGAATTGGCTATAGCAGCCATCTGCTCTCATCATTATAAAAGGATGCTCAGCTCAGAGGCAATAGTCCAGAAGTTCTTGCCCTTAGCTGGTCAAAAACATTCCAGCAAATTATTCTGACTGTAGGTTCAACAGAAAACTCTCTGGAGTAGAATCTTTTTCATAGTCCTGCACTCTGAGAAAAGAAAGAGTATTAGCTCTCATGTTCATTATACTTAGCCTATATTCCTCTAAAAATCAGATGTGTGTGCATACAAATTAAACGTGTAAGCACAGCTTCAATCTGCCTTTTCCATGAGAACCCTAGGTGTAACAGCATTCTCAGTATATTTGTCATCTCAGCCATGAGTGAGCTGAATCTGGCACCTGAACTCCTTTTTCACTCAAGCAAACACCTATATAGATCAAAGGAAAACTGCTTTTGTAAAGACTGAAAATTGAGCAAGGAACATAGGGCCTGGTATACAAGTAACAGGATGCAGCATGGTATGGGGAGATTACGCATTTTAGCTACCCGTTTCCACAGTGCTTGGATTTCTCTTAGCAGAAAGATGCTGCTGCAGAAGCACATATTGTATATTTGAAATGTAGGAGACAGAGTCAAAAGCAACTAAGTGAAAACAGCGTCTATTACAGAGACATGTGGAAACACCATGTCTCCCATCAAGACAGTGGAGCTAAATTAAAAATACAATCAGTGAGTTTAGTTAGGCATCTCCCACTGTGAACACATGATTTTCACTTTTTTTCCAGAGATATGGTGTATGGCCCTTATTGTTTTCTCCTTCAACAAAATAAATAACTCAGCAACTACACTAAAGAAAGATCCATGCTGGAAGCTGGAAAAGTATTGTTGGGAAACCTATTTACTTGCCCTGTTCTGTTGGCCCCTTTCAGAAACAAGGCCAGATGGACCTGTGATTGCTGTACTAGGTCATTTATGCTCTCTTAGGCATAAAAGAGCCTGAAATGAGCTTCTGTGGGACCTGGAAACAAGAAAAAAGAAAAAAGAGAACAACTAAAACTTAATAATACGACATTATCTTTGAAACATCTGTACAGCTTGTACTTTACACAATTTCTAAGAAATTTGATTAAATATATTTACAGGGCCTTAATGATACCTTAAAAGTAATTGCAAATGGGCTTTCACTTCTAAGGTCTGGTAATAAAGGAGTAAGGAAAAAACATAAAGATCTTTTTAGATTTACTTTTCCCAGACATTAAAAACACTGAAATGGAAACATTTTAGAGTGACTCATTTGTAACCTCACAATTGAAAAAATTATTTAAAAATCCCCCAAACTTGACAGCCTACAATCAAATGAAACAACCAGGAACAGAACCCAGCCAGAAGCCCCTACCACTTACTGACGTCTGGAAAATGTGACTCTGGGAAGCCATCATTCTCAAAGTACAATGGCCTGAAATTATTTGGTAAACAACATGACTGCAATGTAAAGGTACAATAAACAGAGCAATATTAAAAATTCAAGAATGACTGCAGGGACTGGGGAAATTATTACTCTCTGTTTTTTTTTTGTTATTCAAGTGCCAACAATATTTAGTCATCTTTCTTGTTTTTCTTTCTTGCATTCCTTTCAAAATATGCTTGTTGTGGTAATGCACTGTGTTAACCCTAGCGGCATTTTTGAATAGGTAGCTTGAGCATAAGCTGCTGTAGTCTTTACAGTGCTGAGGAAGGCCTTGACACTGTTTTTTGTTTGTTTGTTTGTTGTTGTTGTTTTTAATACATGTTTAAAAGGAAAAAAGAAAAAAAGAAAAAAAAAAGAAACAATTTCCAGACATTGTCCATTTAATGTACTATCCAGGGACTCTTACCCCAAAGCAATGACACGAACACCCCTGATATGTTTTCTGCTGAATACCACAAAATATTACATTTGGAGAAACTCTACCATTCTACCTTCCCAAAGCCTAAACAAGCTGCTCAGCTGAAACACACACCAAAACTGTATGCAGAGCCCAAACTGAAGGATACTCCTGCCCGAAACAGTTTTTTTATACCACAACAGCAGATTTCCAAGTTGGATTACAACAGTGTAACTGAGACGCATGTTCTCTGGCAAAAACTGAATAAACAAACATAAAAAGTTCATTTAATGAAGTGCTTTCCAATGGAGAGAGATGTCTCCTGAAGTACAAGAGATGCAACTGGTTCACATCCATGCAGCTGTGAATACACATAGCTCCACTGACACCAGTGACATCAGGCTGCAGTGAAAAATCAGCTGAATTTATTTTAAAAAAATAATACAGCTAATAAATATAAGCATGTCATGTTGATAGAAAGCTGGAAAAGTTCAAGAAGCTATACTCCATAGGCACCGCGATTCAGGCTTGATGAACACCACACCTCAGGTACTGATGGTAAATGTACATAATGAAGTTGTGTTACATTTGGGTGTAATGGTGTTAACCACATTTTTTCAGTAGTATTTTCCTGTGGTACACATGGATCAAAGAGATTCCTGCTTACGATCACTGTTATTACTACTACCTGAAAGGTAGACATTTTTGCTTTTAATGGAAGGATCTTCCTAGACACCTACAACAAACTCTGTATTGGCATGTGTGTCTTTCTATTCCTTGGGCTGTTCACCATTTGTGTGAATGGCAAATAACAAATGCTACGATATATGCACCAACACAGGAATTTCTACACCAAGATTTTATCTGCTGGATTACTATTCGTACCATATATTTTCTTCAAGA
Source organism: Anas acuta (assembly GCF_963932015.1). NCBI lineage: Eukaryota > Metazoa > Chordata > Aves > Anseriformes > Anatidae > Anas > Anas acuta. Next base: position 8,650,549 of record NC_088989.1, on the reverse strand, counting down.
CATTCACCCATGAACATCTTTTACACCAATTTATGTCTTAATAAATTAAAGACAGATGCACAAGCTGTAGAATAAAATTACACAATGGAAGGGAAAACAAGAGAGTTTTTGTATAATTGCTTTTAGAATCTTTTTAGTATATAGTGTTCACAGTTATTCTGAGTTATTTAGCCTTGCTTACTCCAAGAAAGGAAAAACTGAGCAGTAGCTTAGATACAAACCCTAACCATGCATAAGAATTACTTCAGTCATACAGGTTAATTCTTGCTGATAACAGATACAAAGACTGATTTGCTTTAATTATAAGTGATAAAGAATAAGTCTGTGCATTCACTGGAATGATTCTTACTCAGCAAAACTTCTAAATGTATATTCTTTTTGACTCTTAAATTAAATTCCCTGTATCATAATGTTTTGATTGGAGCTTTGATGATCATTAATATAGCACAATTACCACCTTTTTAACATTACTGCACTGTTTACACTTGGATATAATGTGACACTTACAGTAAATTGGACTCTGCACTGGGGCAATAGAATACTTTTAAAAACAAAACAAAACCAACGTTTTGTCAAAAGCCACATAGCATATTTAGGTGATGTAGACATTTTCCTAGATAGGCTTGGCTTTTAATTTACTTTTTTTTTTTTTCATGCTCTGTTAAAATGCACTAGCCCTCTAAAAAGGATACATTATTAGTGGCTGTCAATTGATCTGACTAAAGCCTTCATCATAAAAAATGTATAGCTTCATATAATTAAAAATCCAAGTACTGCAAGTTGACTAAAATACTGTGGACTCTTAAATAATTCAAATTTGTGTTTAGTTACAGCAGCTGTTTAATTAAAAGGTAGAAACTGCAACTAATCCACTATGGTTGAATGAAATATAATCTATAACAGAATTTAATCCCCCTAAGACAGAGAACAGTGATATGGATTCTAGAAGCCAGGGTCTCTATTTAATGAATCTCACAAAGGGATCATAATACATCTGAGCCAGCACATCTTTGTTTCTCTGATTATCCAAATAATGAATCATTTCCCAGCTTGATGCTGAAATTATAATTTTATATTTTAATATTAAAAAGGAAGGTCTTTTACATGCATTATGTAAACACTTCTATCAGAATTTGCCCTCAAAGCTTTATGAGAATGGGAAATCAGATGCACTAAAATAGAAAAAAAAAATGCATTTTTTGACTCTTAGCTAACTACTTAATTGTTTATAATTAAAACATTTTGTAACAAAACTCTTGCATGAATGGCCTGGAAGTATCTTTCCCAACTTAAAAGTCAGCTAAGGAAAGTGCTGCACGCAGGAGTTCTACAGTTGCTTGCTGTAGCTCAGCTGCAATGATTTAGGCATGATTTCAACTTCAGATCAGTTCCCAGAAGTATACTTCAAGGCAGAAGCAGAACAAAACATTTTTCCCCCCTTACTTCTGTATTTTTAATTACAAAACAGAATGAACAAAGCTAAAAATCACTGCATTTGCCTTCTCAGATCCAGAAAGTGTTCATTAGTTAGGGATGTTTGTAATCATACTGAATTTTGTTTATACCAGGGCAGAGTGGCTATGAAAGCAGAAAATGGTAGTCCTTAATCAGAGAGGCCAGGTGGCATGCAGAGTCACAGCACAAATGCCTCTCCACATCCCTGCCAATGATTGAAGACTTGACCTCAGCAACCATTCTTCAGGGGTGGAAAAATAATACAGTCACCAGGTGGCCATCTCCTCAACATAGACAGCCATCTGCACCAAAATGTGCTAAATTATGTTTAGATCTTTTTAATGTGAACCGTTATCCATTAGAATCACAGCAGGAAACCATGAGGTCCTGCTAATTGAAACTTCAACTGTGACTTAAACCTCTGTCCCAGACAGTAGACTGACACTTTACCTGCTGAGTCCTTCAGTCTAATATGGTTAACATTTTTTCCTAAGTGTCTGAACAGATAAGACAGTAAAGGCCTGATCTGAAAAACAGCCACAGTTTTGGGGAAGGAGTCATCCTCTGAAGGATTTTTTATAGGCTTTTCAGCGGCTGTGTGTCAGCCCAAAAATCAGCTTGATTTTGCACACCATTGTTCATTTTACTAATGGGCTGAAACACAGTTGTACTTGTGCCTTGTTAACACCTGGCTACTAAACACTTCTAAGGAATGCCCTGAGATGATAGGGCAATGCATGCAGCTTGCTAGGGCCAAGACACGTGCAGAAAGAGGGAAAAGGGAATGATTTTTGTCAAGAGAACTCAAAACTTCTGTCCTCTCCCAGTAAACAGGAGGCAGTCACACAGCTTGCTTGCTCACCCATTCTTCCAGTGTGAGGAGTCTGAAAACATACACCAAAATGCAGAGAATGAATGTATTGGGGAAAAAAGCATGAGAGGAATTTGCACCCTTCCCGAAGATGCTCTCCTCTCCCTCCAACACCCAGCAATCCCCAAACATCACAGCTACTGTAACCAGAAGATAACTGGAACCTCCACCTCTACCAAGACACGTGTCCTTTATTTACATGCCTCAGTGCTTGGCAAAAAGTACCCTTCCTTTCCTTATCTCCACTAAACTTGAGAGAGATTCAGTGCTAAACCCCTGTTGAGAAAGACCACTTCTAGGACCCTGACCAAAGGTGCACCAGTAAGGCAAGGAAACAACTGATGGAGCTGGAAGCTTGGGACACATCCATATACTGCAACTTCAGGAGTCGGAATTGCATGAAAAAAGTCACCTGTCATATCAGCTAAAGCAATTAATTTCCAAAGAGACTAAATTAAAAGTTCACTTGCACCTCACTGGATTGTAAAATACAGATGGTATCATCAGGTCATCTGCGGTACATGTGTTAGAAGCACCATACTAAGAGTTGCTACACTGTACTGTCATCACCTTGGAGTGCCCAGGCAATCCTCGGTAACATGGGCTGGCAGAGAAAGACACAATCATGGATCTTCACTCAAAGAGACATTTCTATTCAAACGAATAAAATAGCAAAGATACAGAGTGTTATGACTCCAAGCTCACACATTAGCAGAATCATGGTTCATCAATTTTTAAATCCACATTTAGAGCTTCCTCCTAAAAGCCAAAAAGTAGCTACAATAGATAGTCTCTCAAAACACAGCATCTGTTCTCTTTCATTCCGTGGTTACAGATAACCTTCATAAGCTGATTTGCTCATGACAATAAATTTATTTTCAGAAATTATACTCCTGATCTAATATGAAACAATAAATAATTCAGAAGTTTCACATTATTACAGGGAATTATATTTAGGAGATCAACTAGGGATCTCTGTAATGAGAAACATTCACCTTGCTAGAGGAATGCTACTCTGCATTTAATCTTATAATATTCCCTTCAGGGTGTACAAGACAGCTTGCTGGAAAATATAATGACTCCTTGACTGTTTTCTGATGAAAAAAAAAGAGTAAAGAAAACAGTGATATGGAAATGAGATCTACATTTCATTTGAAATTCCATACGCACTATTTTAAAACCACCTTGTTTCAATATGGAGAAAATCAAAAGATTTTGATGGGCCTGATAATGTTATTTAAAAAAAAAGAAAGATTAAAACCACAAAGAAATAGAAAGATGTGGCATATGTGATCATATTAATAAAAAGTGACTTTTATTTCACAAATTCACAAACAGAAAAGATCTGCTTTAGCTGTTTTTACTTTATTATTTGTTACTGGAAAGAAAAAAGCTGGTTCACAAGGTTCCAACTGGCCAAAAAGTAAAAGCATCTGTTGAAGTCACGAGTGACTTGTTAACCAAGCACTGCAGCAACGATGCTTACAGCAGTACAGCTCCATTCTCACCAGTAGGCTTTTAGGCAGTTAGCACCAGATACAGCTGAGAATTTGGGAAACATAGGAATACATTTCAGAGTATTGCCATGTTTGGGCACTCATCTCGGAGTAACTGCGTTGTAACTAAGTATTTTTCTCTCCACACTGTCCCCTCCAACCACTCTATTGTAATACATGTTGGTCAAAAGAAAGAAACTTTTTTTTTTTTTTTTCCAACAAAAGCCAATGTTGGGTGTCTGCTGCATGCAAGATAATGAATATTGATGTATGCAGCCATCTTCCAAATGAGGTAACTAAACAATATATACATAGTTTCCATCAGTCTGGAGTCTTCAAGAAAAATCATTAAATTGTCAGTATGTATGATCAAACTTTGAAAAATAAATATTATTGATGATGACAGCATGCTATTGTATCTCTGCATCGTTATGCCAGAGGTGTATATTTTAAAAGCATCCCTTGAGAAGTAGGCAGACAATACCATTAATTGCCTCTGAGCTTTACTCATGTCACGTAGATGCAACAGTCTGAAAATGTCTAAATCTTCTAAGTGTTTTATTGTTTTTTGAGTATGGTACATTCTTCCTTAGAGTATTTCAAATTAAATTCTTCAGTATAATTAAAGATCTACTTAAAATTAATTCAGTTTGTGTCAAAAAGAAAAAAATGCAATAACTAAAGCTAGGTTATCTAAAAGAGCATCTTTGATAGTTTGGAAGGTACAGGGACACACAACTTTGATACTTTGGAAAGTAAGTGACAAGCTATACAACATGAAATAGTTGCAGGAACATGATCTATGGATCTCAAAATTTTCTATTCTGGTTTCTAATCGTACTATTATTACACATCAGATATCTATAGGAAATCTCCATTACAAAAGTTCTCAGGCTAAAAATTTCTATTGAGGCACTAATTTCAGGATTTCACTTTGAAATAGGAATTCAAATGGTCTTACTGCAATTTTTACTCTATTAAGTCTCAAAAACCAAGGCCCTGTGATATATTTCAACAGTATATCAAGGCAAAAACCTACAGAGAGTTGACCACAGTTCAAACAAGCTTCCAATCCTTGTATCATAAGCTTCCACAACAGTAATGCTGAGACGCTGGCCCCTATGAACTATCTTTATTTGTATTTTTCTTCATTTTTAACACTTTTCCAACAGCATCGGCTTTGTCAAATATAATCAAATTACTGACATGCTCTTTTTTTATTCTAGCTAATTGAAGAACAAGTTTACTGCATACAAATACTATTCTGTACGTAGATATATGCAATATATGCTGTACAATCCATGTAAAAAAGAGATACTGGGAATATGTAGCATGCACGTGTAATTCAATCAGTACAAATTCACAAAAATAAAATGCATCCACTGCAAATCCTATGCAAAACAAGAAAGCTCTTTACTATTATCATGACAACATCATTTCTGTTACCCTGGGAAATGCAGCTAAACTCTTTGTTTCGGGTATTGGTTAACAGAATTCACTATAAATATGTTAAAATGGCATATATTTCAATTAATTAGATTTCCAGAGGGGTAATGTGGTATTTGGACTTTGACATTAAATCAATTCAAGCTTTACAGATACTCTTGACAACACCCCTGTAAAATCAATAGTAAAACCTTGTATCGCTCGGAAAGGACAATGATATCTATGTGAAAATAGGAATTTAAATAAAATTGAAATTGTCTGTAGCAGATAGCTTTGGGATTATTCTAGCAATTGCACAGTATTTAACATGACTTCTGAGTTATTCTTAATCTTATATTCTCAAGCACAATACAGAAGTTCTTTAAAGATTTAATAGACTATTGTGAATATTTTCCATATGCTATCATGTACTTGACACTTTTTTTCTTCCATTATCAAAGGAAAGTTAAACAGTTTTAGGATTAATCTGAGATACAATGAGTATCTTCTGCTAGCTCTTCCTCTATGAAAGTGACTTCACAAACTGCACACTGATGGCAAGATTCCAACTGACCCTTGTGGTACAAGGAAGCTGTGTAAATCATTACGGGAAGGTTGGTAGGAGGTGGATATATCCTTCACACAGAACTAACCTTTTTCTTTTTTTGTGCTACATAAATTACTTTTTAAGATGTTTTTTGTTGTTGTCACTGCTCATCTTCCAGCTTCTCTTTATGTTGAGCAACAACATCAAAGAAGCGCTTTTTTCCAGGAAGGTACCATAAGTACAGTCCAGGAACCAAGACCTGACAATGACAGAAGGAACCAGTAAGAGGCATTTTCACAGTCACTTAAAATATTAAGGTTTGAAATAGGAAACAAAAGGAAAGAGTCCTGAAGGATGCGGCTACCACAAAACAACTCTGAATCTCCCAGAAAAGAATGGAAGAATATAAATATTCATTGTGTTCAACACAGAATAGCACACTGCATACTCACTGCAAAAAGAGACACTTTAGTATACGTTGAGGGCTCATAACAATGGGATTTGCCAATTAAATCTGAGGGGTGTGATCAGTTCTGTTGTGATTCGGTGAATAACATGCTGAGAGACACTCAGATGAAAGGGTTTTGAATTACTGCAATATTCTTTTTTTTTTTTTTTCCATCCTATGTAAATATGGAAATGAAATGTGGTAGACAAGTCTGGGGAGACTTAAAGAAAGGTTATTTTGAGGTTGTTTTTCTTTATTTAAGTCAGCTAAATGCTGAACTAATACCAGCTATATTTACTTTTCTTTTAAAGCTTGTAAATTGCACCTAATTAATATAGACCCTGATGAAGTAAAATATCTGTGGTTTAGATCTAGTGGAATTTTTTTTTTTCTGTCAAGTCTCTTGATTAAACCTTTAGATTATACTGTGCATATCTAAAGAATATCTAAAGAAAAAAAAAAAAACACTTTTTTTTCTTGCAGGGAGTAAACACAAAGAATGGGTAATGGCCACCTTGCCACTAGTGCAACTTTTAATCATTTCCTTGCAAGCAGCAAAAAATCTTCACTGTGACTCACTGAGGCTAAGGGGGAAAAGGGAGCTCCTAATGCAACCTGACAGCATTCCCAGAGAGCAGCACTGAAGAGCTTACCATACTCCTGCAGGATTCATTGCTAATAATCCTTACCAGGAGGTTAGCTGGTTCCCTACCCCACCCTTTTCAAAGGCTAGGAGATACGTGACGCACTGAAGCAACAAACCCAAGACCACCACCACCATCATTCACATAGGAAATGGGAGTCCAGGTCATGGACCACAGCCCCCTGAACTAATCACTGGACTAAACATTTTGACTGAAAAACTTGTAATCCAGTGGAAGACCAGGAACCCTAAGAGCTGGAAACAAAACAAAAAAGGTGCCACCCAACATCTACAACAGTAGCCCCTCCTGATAACATTAAACCGTTAAAAGCATTAAGCTTTCCACAGATCCATCACGGAAAGGGAGACCTTTAAGGAAAGTTCTGAGGGAGAACCAACACCACTTTGGGGAAGTATATTGGGAATTCTGCCTGAGGGAATAGGAGGAGATGCTGGATGCACTGCTGATGATGTGGTCCACTGCACTCTGCACTCTCTGCTTTCCCTGAATTAATTTCAGGGTTACATTTCCAGCATGGTCATCATTTCTGTTAAACTGGCAGGCATGAAAATTAAAGAAATCTAAAGGGAAAGGTCCTTTACGTATCTCTATATTTAAATAATGTATCCAATGCCTTGTATAAGTCCCATCCCTACTAGTGACTAGTGGAGTATGCCAGCCATCATCAGATTCTGTCAAACACTCTGACATTTTAATATAGCATGCTTTTATTTATGTAGAAAACGAAGCCACCAAACCCCCAAACACTACCAAAAGGCCATACTAATGATCGTAAGTGGCTCTGTCTGCAGGATCATTTAGCAGAACTGAACCAAATATGCCTAGCTAATATATTCAATACAAAACTTTTTGTCTGTTGACATGGCACCTTGTATTAAAGTGACAATTAGCGAAGAGTTTTCACTGAGTGTGAAGTATCTTATGTCAGGCTATATTCTACAGTACATGTTTTGATTGCCAATCACCATTATGTCTGTAAAGATTGTATAATAATCATGCAGCAACGTAAATTAGAGCTGTGTTCATTTTTCTTGCCAATCTCATCTACCCTCTTCCAGTAGCCATCAGCTCCCAGTGTATATATGACTATATGCTAAACTACTTCTTCATCTCCAAAAATCAGTTTCACGATATCCTTTGACTTCAGCAAAACCTGGATTTGGCCTGGGGAATTTATTCCATTTATTTGCAAAGCTTTTGCTAAATTTGTAAATCCCTGTAGCAATGTTCATATTGCAGGAAGAGAAATGCTTAAATGTGACAGATGTGATAAATTTTTCAGGCACAGAGAAGTTTGGAAGATGCTATTGCTATAATCTGAGTGGTCACCTGGCACACTGGGTGTCAGTGAGCTGGTTAATCCAAATGGTTTCTCTGAAATTTTTTAAAACAATTTTTCCTCCATGCTTTTGAAAGGCCAGCACAACTCCTGTCAGATTCTGTATTAATATCCATTATAGGGACCAAGATGTAAGCAAGTTAAGCAGCAGTCTCCTTCTAGGCACTTACTGCTGATCCACAAGCCTTATGATGTATAGAATCATTTTGGAGGTCATACACTCAAGAAATTTAATTTTGCTTAGTTACGATTGCTGCAAAATAATTAAAATTCACCAATCAAGACTTTGCTCTGGACTCTTCTTGTCAAGAGTAATCCAGAAAGAAAATCAGGAGAATAAAACCAAGGTAATGACAATTTTCATAAGCAAACTAGGAACAGCTGCTCCAAGGTCAGTAACTGGAAAAACTGTGTTAATGATTCTGCATTAGCTGTGTAAAGTGTCACTGCTAAAACAAATCAGCCCAGGTTCGAGCCATTGTGTGGCTCTACATCAGTACCAATTAAAGTGGCAGATGATATGTAAGGAGCCCGGACAAAGGATATTATTATGTTATGAGCTATATTGATTTTAACAAGGGTTTTTGATTGACTGACTGATACTATCAAATAATTAGCCTTAATCATGGTTTACAATGACCAGAAGAAATCCTGAATCAGGCTATCTTTGATGATCTTTAATGATACTTTACTGATAGGAAAGTGCTTAAACAAGGTGGAACCCTACTTTCCTCTGTAAAGCCAGCACTGAACAAATAGTCTGTGCAAAACTTGGCAAGGAGGTGGCAGGGCTATGTACAAATTCTGGTCACATAGATGGTGGTCAGCAAAAGAGAACAAACTCATAAGTCATTCCACCAGAGAAGTTCTTTGTAATTGGTTTAACATTTTTGCATATTCAGTATTGCAAACTAGTATGTAAATCTATAAGAGTTTTCTTTTTAAAGGCACACATTTCTTTTTCCTCAAAGAAAGCCACAGGGGATAAAGAGGGGGATGACACCAAGCTCACTTGTCCACCATGGCCAGTTCTGCCACTGGTAAATCCAGGATGTTGACAAGAGCATTCCCAATTTGGAAGCTCATTACCCATAAGAAAACAGGGCTGGTGTGTCAGGAAACTGGCATTAAAAGGGAGCCCCTGTGGTGCATCTCTGATCCTAAATCCCCAGCTGACACTTTGTTACCTGAAAGGAAATTCCATGGTAGCAGAAAACCAGGTTACAGACACCTGCAATACCTCTCCTAGGACAAATAAGAGCAAAATGTCTTGGTTTTGTCTTCATCAGCACCAGCCTCTTGTAAGCTCCATTTCAGACCACTTGCATAAGAAACATTACGTGTTTCAGTGTCTGAGCTCCCAAATATACCCATTCATTTCCACATACATAACTACCTTCCCCTCCATTCAAAGTTCAGTCACCAAACACTTCATTTGCTCAGTGTGCTGAGCCACTCTGCTTTCTCAATATCACCTCCCTCTTTTCACTGCCCCCTCACAACTATGTCCCATGTACTTCATCTCCATACTCACGAAGGTCTCTACTTTCTCCCATTCACACCTCATCTTTTTTTCTCTATATACAGGAACTCCGCATTTGTCCAGAAGCTTTTCCCCTCATTCTGAGCAAAGCTCCTCCTTCATAAAGGTATTTAGCTAGACCTCTTCCCCACTTCAAGTAATAAACCCACCAAATTTCTGGGTCTAAGAAACCACTACTGAATTCACATGTTCTGGTTTCTTCATCTCCCTTCAGCATATCAGCTTTCTGTGTGATAAGCTACACATGGCCGCAGCCACATCAACATACTTGTTTGTAAAGCATCTGTCAAATCTTCAATTTCATGCGAATTATAAATAATGCCATTGGAGATCATGACAGCAGATGTGCCATGGCTTTGTAAGGAGCAGCCCAACCGAATTAAAACCTAGTATAGCGGTGAATGTACCTGTCTGCAGGAGAAACACAACGTTATTTTACTACTGTGCTAGTTACTGACTTGCAACATTTCCAGGCTCAAAGATCATCTTTTTTTCAATAGGATGATTTTATATGCATAACATTTTAACAGTTTGAAAAATAGAGGCAGCTTGGCCAATTTACAGCTCAACTTACCTCTATAGTGCTTTAAATGTAAAACCCAGTTAACCCAGTTCTTCGTTATCATGGGAGTTTGGGGTGAGGCAGGGAGGGGGGTTGAAATACAGTAAGTTTAATGTTGACGCCTCCCCCCCCCCCCCCCCCCCCCCCCACTTTTTCCCTCATTGATTTGCAGATCTTTGCTCCCAGAGTGAATTCTCAGTTCCTTTTCTGGTGACACACTTTGTGCATTGATATTTATTGTGTTTTTGGCTATATATATATATGTATGCCCCAGGGCTTAAGCTCTTATCAAGAGAGAGATTCAGTTTCTCAAAGCTGCAGGTCTGTTTTTTTGGTCTTTTTTTTTTTTTTTTTTTTTTTCCTGGTTCAACACATCCTCACTCTGGAAGTTTCTGGGGTTTGCCTCCTGAGAATTTACAAACTAAGGCAAAGTTCCAGAGTAAAGATAAATTTCTGTATATACAACAGGAAAAAAGAAATCAGAGCTACTCTGATCAAATAACACAATTCATTTGAAAACCAAACTAATTTAGATTGAAACAGCACAAGCTGATGCAGGCTGGCAGTAATTTACAACCTCCCTGAACCCCAAACCAAAGCTTCTACCCCCATGAACCAGGTGACCTTCAGAGTCAGGGACAAAATTTGGTTCAGCCTTACTGCAGTCCAGCTCTTGCTCTCCTGAGAGCAAATGGGAGATTTGCTATTCACATATTTGAGTTAAAAGTTTGACAGGCACCACTGATTGCATGCATAAGTGGGCAAATGGCACATTTTCATACACAAATAGCCTCTATGAGTGTGAATTACACACACACACACAAAATAGTAATCAGGTTAGGGAAACTTGACTCCATATAAAAGAAGCTTATTTTATTTCTTCCTTTGAAAAGGAAATTATATAAACCGTTAATGTTTTTCTACAAACAGTCTTAGAGGGTGGGGCATATTAAAAACAAACTTTAGGAGAACAATAAAATAACTTGTTTTTTATTGTAAGTTGTAAATGCCAGAGCAGTGCTGCCTGGGAAAACACCAACAGTGATGGAGATCAGGGAACAAGGAGGACAAGACAGAAGGCATCGGATACGAAAATAAGCACATACAACTGAGATTTCTAGGTCTCTTGTGAAATCATCTGTCTGCTTTGAAACATGTCAAGCTGGTGACACAAGTAATTACCAAATTCCTTCATAAGGTAAACATGGCCTCCAGGAGAGAGTTAAAAGTACTTGAAACAGAGAAAGGCTTCCACCCCTAGGGACAGCACACAGAAATGGCTGCTGTGTGTTCTCAGGGATATCCCTCCCATTCTCACTCAATACTGCTTTTTTAGCTAAAGTGAGATAAAGCATCTGTGTAGCTTCTTACAATAACTGCCCTTCTTTTCCTTCCGATGGGATAACAGTTAAGCTAATGGGATAACCTTAGGAAGCAGAAATTCTGCACAAACCAGACAGCAGGTACTTACCAAGCAGATTGCTCTCAAACAGAAACAATGCCACATATTTCCCCGAACATCATAAGCCTCCATCCAAAGCACTAAAAAACTATCGAAGTCCCTAGTCCCTAAAACAGGCTTTAGACTGAAAATAGAGGTTACAAATTCTGCGTGAACTCTAAGGACATACTGTTTTGTATTTTCTATGAAATATTTTCAAATAATACTAATAGATGGCAATATTAAACCTTCAAACAAATTAGTTTAAAATAAGCGCAGAAAAGGCAAGGTTAAATACATAAAAATTAACACATTACATACTCAGAAGGAAAACGTCACACATTCATGCCATTCTGAGAACAATTGCCAAATTATTCTTTCTTGGAGTAAAAACCTAGTCCCACTGAAATCACTAAGAGCATTAGCAGAACTTCCCTATCATCTCAGTCTTCATAACTGCCAGTTCTTTGGCCAATGAAACAAGATTTCAAAGAAAGAATAATATCTTCAAAGAATCTTTATTCACTATAATATACTGGCATGTGTACTGAGTTGGTTTTGGGTGGTTGTTTTTTTTCTGTGTTTTGTTTTGTTTTGGGGGGGGGGTCATATAAAAACAGCAGATGCCTTACTAGGAAAAATGGGAAACACAAAAGAATACAGGAAGGATAATGATAGCCTAAAAACATTGTTTAGGATTGGAAAATGTACTCTAGTGGGCTTGGGGAATTTTCTTTTATCTACTTTGCTGGAAAGAATTGTATCTTTGTGAAACAGCCAATATTCAATAGCTGTGGTTGTTCTTTTTTCATTCTAAAATAACTAAGAGAAACTATAGATAAATTGAAGATTTTAGACTTGCTCTTAAATTCCAACTGTTGGACTGGCACTGAATTTAGAAACAGCGGTGACTCAACACCACTACAAGAGCTCCCCCCATCCACAGCATAGCAGTATCCAGAGAAACTGTATTGCTCTTAAGCCAGAAAACCATGATTTTTTCCTATTTCAGTCACTATTGTCTCATTCCTTCAGTCAAGATTCAGTAACAAAGCTGTTCTTTGCAATATTTGTTTTAACAATAGATACCAAAAAGGTCAGCAACATTGCATATTCTTAACATCTTGAAAAAGCACAAAGCGCTCTGAACACAACAGCAAACCAAAAGCCATTCAAACCCTTAGCCTAAGAAGCTACCAAAAAGGCTTCCCCACGTACGATACGTGTTGAAGAACATAGCTATCTTTGTTTCCAGCTTTATCTGGATCTGATACAGATATTTTTATGATAGAAAATCTACTAGTAATTTTCTTTTTATCATTATTTTCTTTTTAAACAAACCTTAGCATTAAAAAGCATTTTAGCAAATTAGAGCTGAAATGCCTTTGTTTAAGCAACAAAAAACCTGCTCTCTGATGATTCAAATAGTACTACGAATCCAGTCAACATTAATAATGATGACAGTCAGCATCCATTCAAGGCAGCAATTAAAATAATGTTATCTCCTGAGTTTTAAGAGCCACTTACTTAACAGGAAGGGACTTTTATATACACTGATACACAGATGGCACTTTAGTTCTTATGAAAGAAACAGACTCATATACCTTTCAGAATATTCAGAGCCCAACTGGCAGTTTTATATCTCTATTCCCAAGAGAATTGTCTGTATCTGAAGATCAATTATCAAAACACACAACTATCAGAACATGATTACATCTATACTATATGGTAATAAAATCAATCTATTGCTTTAATAATTTCACCACTGGTCCGAGGAAGGTTTTGAATCACAAGACTGCAGCCTGTGGCCCTGTACCTGCACTGCAAAGAGTACAAAAAGGGACATGCTGAGGTGCTTCCACTGGCATGAAGAGGAGGGTGATGATGCTCCTACTCTCACTCACTCTTGCTAGCCAGAAGCACAAGGTGCCTCAGCAACAGGGAAAAAGGAGGTGAAGGAGATGGGCTGGGCTCTCCAGTCCAAGGCAGTGTGAGAGGGCACAAGGAGACTGCATCTGGACCAGCCATGGAGGGCAGGCTGGGAAACAAAGAAGTCTGTAAGAATTACCAGCACAGGAACAGTTTAAGAGCTGATGTAGCAGGCTGGGTCACATTTAATTATATATACTAAAGTTTTAGATTGGTGGTAATTTATTGTCCTCACCAAAATCAGCAGAGAGAGAAGATGAGATGTAAGATTACTTCAGGAACTTGAATAGAAGTCCATTATATTTTAATACTAAAGCTGCAATTCCAATTATAAAAAGCAGACTATTCTCAACATGCAATCTAAAGGATTTATTTACATTTAGCATATGCATTTGTGCATGAGCAGAAATCATGTGTTTGTTATGTAAATGCTTCCATCCTTGTCCTTGGTTCAAATCCAGGTGTGACTGAGGGTTGTGACCACCTGAATGATCCCTGTTAAGTTTACTCCCAGTTTCACCCCATGCTCTCATAGACAACTGTCTAGAGTACAGATGCAATTGCTGGCCATTTTGACAATTTCACAGCTAAGCAAGATTCATGGAAACTGACTCTGGAAAGCAAATGATATGTGCTTGTAGAGAGTCAGCAGTTGTGCTGCCTGGTTTTGTAGTTGCACAGAGAATTCCTCCTCTGAAACTGCTCATCCTCATCTTTTAAAAGTGCTAAATCTATGCTTGTACAGGCACAACATAGATACAATACGAGTGGGAAGTAGCATTCTCTATGGCACAAAGAAGAAGTTACATACTTTAAGAAGTTAAAATATCAGTATTCAAAAAAAAAAAAAAGGAAAAAGTTCATTTATTGCTGGCAATTGTAGCAAGCTTCAAGACAGAACAAAATAACTTCATGAATAAATACTTATAAATACTTATTTACTCAGGGTTTCTCTGCCAGCACAGCTGCAGAATTATGATTAACTTAGAAATGTGTAACTTTGCCTCTTCTACTGCCCAGTCTCACCACAGTGTCACACCTTCCAGTTACATAGTGGACATGAAGAAAATATCAGTGAGAAAGCCAAGCAATTAGAAACACCAAGACTTCAATGAATCAGCCCAGAAGTTAATTTAGTAATTCTCAGTTCTGGAAAAAAGTTGAGAATAAAAGAAGAGCTTGGGTATCCAGTGTTCACAGGACATTTAAAAAGTTTCTTCACATCCCTCTGCCATTTACTGCTCTTCCTTAGCTGCAAGGTATTAGGAATGAAAAGTGCAGATTTTCAACTAAATAATGGAAATGTGGTTAAGACATGGTATACTACATGAGAGTAAAAGAGAATCTGGGATTATGCATATGCAATAAGGAATATTAAAAGTTTCTTGGGCACTGCAGTGTGACAATGCATTCTGATGATTATCTTTATTAGATAGCACTGGATAAAGAGCCAATTCATTAAAAATTAATGGGACAGTACTGCCATCCATACATTATACATACCCATAGAGTGGATGTGGACAGCTAAATGTTAAATCTGTCGGAAATAACTGCAAAGTGAAGTAGAAGAGTGTGTCATAAGATAATGGAAACTATGTAATAAGAAGGCCATACAACAAAGTGGGGAGGAAAAAAAAAAAAGCCAATCTCATTGTATGAGTCTGTAGAATCATATGAGGAGATTAAAAAACTACAATAAACCAAAACTTTTCCCTGAAATGGAAAAATTACTCCCAGAAAGTGTACAACAGCAAATAAAAGAACCTTATTAAAGAGTGACACTGGAAAGTGGTGAATACAATGACAAATGGCAGAGAGAGGTTTGATTGCAAAACAGCAGATCTATTCATGAAAAGAAAACAATTTTATTGTGTCTTTTGATGAGAGCTCAACAATGTGGGGCATTAATATCACTGAGGCAGAATCAGCAATAGGTTTCAAAATACACAGATAAACCCTTTATTCAATCACAAGATGAAAATGCCATTTATACCATGATTTCTAATTAAACAAGGTTCATTTTAGAGCAATTTAAAAATATATGCTTCATTATTCTAGAATGTCTTAAAGTTGCTTTTTATTAGCACATGAATATAAGGCAAATTCCATGGTTTTGGATCTCAGGCACTAACCAAAATACTCACATATTCTAGATTGATTATTTCTGAGGTTTCCAGAAAGCTTTAGTGTGGACTTCGACTATCAGAAATAAACAACATACATACTATTTGATATTTGCAACCCTAAAGAGACGCATAAGAACATTTACCATTCCACATATTTATAAAGCAAGATATTTGGTAGCAAAACCATTTCAGAAAGTAAGTCCTCCACAGTGCTATGGGAATTAATATTGCTTCATGGTGCCAATGAAGAGGAAGAAATGGAACTTCAAAGAAAAAACTGTTTCAACTTCAATACTGATGTATTTTCATAAACACTGTCTTAAATCCTAATATTCCCAAGACTTATTCACAAGGCACAAAGTTAAGCACATTCAAACATATCTATATTTGCAAATTAAATTTCAACAGGAAAACTGTTTAGAGAGAACCTATCTGCCTACCTATGAAAGCTGGTTCCTAACAGCCTGTTTTAGGACCACAACAAATATACATCAGGGCAATTTAAGAGCATGCACAAAAATCAGAAGAAATACAATAGTTAGCATTAAGCTAATTTCAAATTTTGATCTGGCTAGGGTACAGGAACAGCATTACTCATGTTGAGAGTGGCATTACAAAATACACCTAAAGCAGGTAAAGCTCCACTCATTTCTACTGAAGGGAAATTCTGAACCTGCAGGTCTAAACTAAAAGTGTGGCAGTGACAGCAGGAACAACATCCCATGTCATCTACCAAGGACAGAGACTGGCATTTATAAGTCTCTGTGGGGGACTTATTTGGCTTTAAATCATCACATTGCACTGCAATACCTGTTACCCTAAAAACATATGGGTGCATCTCAGTGGAGTGAGACTCCCTGGACTGCACCTGAACCACAGATCCCTCCATTTTGCTGTCGGTAGACTTCTTGATTATTAGCTGTGTATTATGCATTTGGTCTTAAGATGTACTTATCCTCATGGTTAGTATGATACTTTGATATTTCATATATAGTTCCCTCAGACAACTGACTTTTTCACTTCAGCATCTTCTAATGACAGGTCCTTAGAAGAACCTAGGCACAAAGACAGACAGGCTAATACAAAGAGAAGTTGAAAAGCAAGTTTTGAGTTTGGGGTAGGAAAGACCCCTAACATTCATTTCTAGGTCTGGAAAGCATCCATTCCATGCCTCAGAGATCCTTGTGGATTATAAAAGTGGAAACTACTAACAGAAAAGGAATTATTCACCACATTATTAAACATGACAAAAAGCTTCTGAATTGAAGCTTAAAACAGGCTATTTAAGATTCCAGCAATCCCTGGGACTTTGGCAACAAAAATGTTCAAAAGCCTTTTATAGTTGCTGTCAGATTTATGTAAAGCATTTGAGATTCCTGTGAACTTATTTATATAACAACCTAAAACTTGAAGCCAACTTGAAAGTCTTTCTATTCTAATTATTCAGAATTGGAGGTGCTGTACAAAAGATACACAGTGTTCTTTCTTGAACATCTTCTAAAATGGTGGCTAGCAAAATGCAGACGTTAGGTGAACGTTTTATGGAATGGTTGTTATGGTTGATGAGCTGCTTCATTCAATACAAAATCTATTTGGTGAAATGTTTTCCTGTTTTCTGTTCAGAGATGACAGGGAAGATATCACCTTATGCTACGTTCAACTCTAATTGACTGCTCACATTCTGCCCCACTCATCTCACAGAATTATTTTTAAGAAAATGCTGCAGTATATTAAAATAAAATGTTTCCCTATCTTTTTGGAATTATAGCACTGGAATACTCCCTGGTGTTAGGCTTAGGATGAACACCAGGATTTTACTGGGAACAGAGGCTTAGCTGACCTGGATGCAGGACACTGTCAATTGAAACTATTTTGTTTATATCCCACATGAACACTGGCACAGTGAGCAGCACAGCTCTTTGCCATCAGTCAGGGTCATTCCTTCAGCTCCAAAATGGAAAGCAGCATCTGCTGCAAACACATCTAGCATCTCCAGCAGCATCCACGCTGCAGTTAAGGGCCCCCATGGGAGTTGCAGCAGGACATGACCTAACTGGGTCTGTATGATGTGGTAAGTGGTGCTACACAGTAAAACAGTCCTCACCTCAAGAAGCCATTTCAGCTTTATCTTTTAAGATGATTTGAACATGTTTTTGCTTGCATCTTCCTCTAACCAAAAGCTCTGAATACCATTTCTTTTCTTCCCAGCTCCCAGTTTTCCTATCTCCACCATTTCACTCTTCTCAATTCTCTCCTGGTCAGCTAACTGTTTCCCTCTTCCATTATCCTTCATGCGAGCACTTCTCAAAAGTCCAGGGTGTACAACCTTTCAAACACAGCTTTTGTAGACATTTTAGCTCAAATCTCTTAATATAGATACATCACCAATGTGTGTGTAGTTTCAGAAAACCACACATCAAAAAGAAATAAACACTAATCCTAGAAAAGTGATGTTCCCTATAGATGTTCTTGTGAATTACAGACACAATGAAAGGGCATTTACATGTATTAACTGCAACATGACTTACCTTTTCAAACTGTTGGGAAACCTGGTAAAAAATGTTTTATTCTTGCATCTCTACAGACACTTAATGCCTGAATGATGGAACTTTTATAGAAATACAGAACCTTTTTACAAAAAAAAAAAAAAAAAAATTCTCATTGTAATTATTTCCTTCATTACTATACTACTCATTTAACACTACCTAAAATGTATAGGAGTTCACAATTCTTTTCATTTATTTGAATTTTGTCATGTCAATCAAGAACCAGAAACGCAGTTACATACACCTAAGAAGAAATCCACCCATACAGTACTGCAAGCAGTAAGCCCTGCTAATCTGTGTTTTTTTGTTATTGTGTTTTTGTTTGTTTTGGGGAGGGAGGTGGAAGTGGGTGTATTTTTACAATGCTGACGATCACAGCTTAACACTCATGGATTGTTATAAGCCAAATGTGGCTTCTCTGTCTTCCTATGTTTCTTTCATATAGGATTATTCCATATAGATTCCAGCTACGGGATTTTTATGGATTAAGATAGAAGCCAGCAATATTCTTTAGTCACTGCTTTTGGCATTAAAACACCACTTTGATTGCTTTCCTTTTTTTTCTACTTAATCATGTTTTAGACAGACAGCATCCAGATTTAACTCATCCAGGCTCTGCTTTGCCATTTCCCCTTTAGCCATTAGAGCTAGAGACAGAGGTTACAAAGACCGAGGAAAAGGTAATTTAGTATTTAGTTCAATGACGCCTGTGGAAGAGTCCTGTGAACCTATGTTGAGATCTCAATGAATCAGCAGTGACTTACGATGCAAAAACAATGACATAAAGAAGTAAAATGTTCATGAAGTCTTTAAGAGTCCATTACCTACTAGAAATAAAACATTAATGCCTCTAATACAAGTATCCATGCAGGATAGGGATTAGGCCATGCAAAGTGTATTGCAAGCCTTGGGTCAATCTCACCCACCATATGCCAATGCAGATCCTGCTGAACATGAGAAGGGTGCAAAACCTGTCCAGGCTGGAAGCATAATAGAAATGAATACCAGTAATTTCCCTTGTGCTGTTTGGATCAGTTAAGGTAAGCAAAGTGAAGCCTCAACATCCTGTGATGCATATATTTTATTGGCAGAAGAGTATTAAAGCTTTGAGAAAACATCTGAAGACAAAACAAAATGGCAGAAGTACATGCATCTTACTGTCCCTTGCAAAAGACATGTTTTTAGTTCTGGCAGAGGAAAATATCCAGCAGCACTCACTACCCAAGACAGACAGGCATGACCTTCCAAGGCATGCTGATCCACAGAATAAGTCTGCACTTGCTTCTAAGGGTTGTTTTCATGCTTTTTTTTTTTTTTTTTTTTTTTTTTTTTTTATCAGGAATGATACTTACTTTGGGGGATTGTATGATACTAAGATTGCTAATAGGATACAGAGCCTTTCACCTGTAGGTCAGTGCCTTCAATTTCACCCCAGCTTATGAAACTTGATCTTGCAACATGCTGAGTGCTCTGCAGCAACTGCCCTTGGCTCCTGCAGACACCAGGAGCTGCTGAGGCCACTCAGCAGGGGACAAGAGCTCTCGGCTCTTGGGAGAAGCCAGCTCCTGCTGACAAAAAGCCAAGATGAGTTGTACAGAGACCTATGTGAAACAGTGCTGTTCGCAGGTTTATTCCTGTTATGTTAAAACCAGAAAACCTCAGGGCTATCCCATTTGTTGCATAAGATTGTTGTGACAGGTGCAATTTCATCAGGTATGCACAGGGCCTTAATCACTTTTGCAGCCCAGGAGAATTCATTCACACGCAGCATGCTCCAGAGGAAGGCAGAAGATGCCGATTGACCAGGCACAAAGTAACTAAACACAGCGGTTCTCCAGTAGTAAATCCAGGGCTTTTTACAAACAATTATGTTTTAATATAAAAATAAGAATAATGTGCTCTGAATAAAATAATGGCATTCAGCAGTTAAGAAACGGTTACTTGCAATGCACGCATTAGTCAGACTAATTTTTTCCCCTGGAAATAATGAGCTGAGTAAGACCCTAATAATTCCAGACTAAGGCGCAGTGGTTAAAAGAGCCACCTCCTCATTTGGATTTAACCGTGTAACACATTTCCGAGAGTCTTCATTCCCAGTTTGGAAATATACCGCAAGACCCCCAGATATAAATTAACATTTATGTAACTTCGTTACTTATATAAAGCCATACAGACTGCACTGCTCAGTTGCAGACAGTGCTTCTAGCTTTAGAAATCATTAGAATCAGCTAGATAAAAATATGACTTTTCCCTAGAAGAAGCTTTATGTGGGAAAACAAGTAAGAGAGATTTGTCCACTGGAACTATTTAATTCATCTGTAATGCTGATGTGTTTACTTTTGACTAACTGAAGTCAAAATTGCATAGCCAGAATTGCAATTGTGACCGTGAAATGTGACCTCATTTCAAATTGGAATTAAAGTACACTAAGAAATTAGTTTAAAGTACTCTCCTGTATTTATTATAGAAAGAAGTATTTTGACCAAATAAGTATTTTTAATTACATGTTTGGGTTTTTTTTTCAACAAAATTATATTTTTGTGTGAAAAACATCTTCCACGAGTAATTCAACCAACTCCAGAACTAGGTGTTTTCACTTTTTTTTTTTCAGCATGAAAGAAGAGGATACTCTTCAATCTTTCTATTTTGCTGCTTTCTCCTCTAACATATAAACTCACTGTTAGAAATGCCAGCACTGACAGGGCAGTTGGCATTCACCAACCCAGCAGTTCCATTCAACAAAGATGTATGTGCTTGCATACTCCTGAATTTAGGCAGGATTTGATTGAAAAAGAAACTCAGTGTCCGGAAATAAAAATGTAGATGAAAACCTGATGTCATAGTTGCATTTTTAAATGGAGAAGTGTACAATAAACTTATTATGAACCTACAACCATCAGAAAACACAAAAATAAATATAAAATGCATACTTCTTCATCAATTCTAGGCCCAGGACTGTGATATTTAAGAGCTTTTTGCTTGCTGATATATATTCTGCTAGCTGTCACATTGCATTTCTAAATTGTTAGGGGGGAAAAAAAAAAAAAACGCCTTACCTAGTGGCCCCTAAGGCATTCTTTTTCCCTGGACTTTATAAAAACTAGAGCATGTTTCCGTGATATTTCTTTTACAATAGGAGGCCTGTTAAAAACAGCATCATGAATATTCTAGCTATGACAGATATGAAAGGACATAATATCCAGGAAACAGTTCTTTCTTAACATATTCATGAAGAGGTCCTTGTCAATCACAGCTAGTGAATTGAATAAAAAAATAATACTCGGAGTCTTAGGAGGATACAACTGAGTTTTACATGCTGGAGATATAAAGACTGAAGTGAGACCGGGTTCCACTAACAAGATTCTTGGCCTGAAGTGCCTTTGTGAAATTATTCAGGAACCTGCCAATAACGGCATTTCAGGCTGCTGCTATCTCCTCCACGGTTGTGCTCTGTGTGGACCCATGCGTTATTGCCACACAGTTAATGGAGTCTCTCAGCTGGTGCTTTAAGGGAACAACAT
This sequence comes from Anas acuta, assembly GCF_963932015.1. Lineage (NCBI taxonomy): Eukaryota > Metazoa > Chordata > Aves > Anseriformes > Anatidae > Anas > Anas acuta. The sequence goes on along the minus strand of NC_088989.1, from coordinate 8,628,635 downwards.
CTCCCATTGTCCATTCATCTTGGAGCTCCAAGACAACGTGTTTTACATACTAGCTTATTTGGAATATTAAAAAATTTACATCTTGAAATATTCTGGAAATAAGAAATAAACTGCCAAATGCCATGAGCAGTAGAAACACAAGACTATTTATATTTATTTCAAAGTCAACAAGCAACATCATTTACTATTTATGCTGTGTTGTCAACTCGGTCAGGGCATATTGAATTAAACAAATTTTTATATTAAAATAGTTTTCCCTGACTTAGCTACTTTTAAAGCAGATACAAAGTATAATATTAAAGAGAAACTACTCAAAATATACAAGATATATTCAAACTCCATTTTTTTAAACATATATTGAAAGCTAATTCCAAGTATTCTTAATATATACAACATCAGTCCATAAAAAGCTGGTTTACTAAGATTATCAAACAAGTGCACTTCTAAAACCATGCATCATTTTCCTAAATAAAGCCTGTAGTAGTGCACTTACTGCAATAATGTTAAAAGCCAGTTTAAAAGGCTGAGTCCATTTTTTCCAGGTGCCATTTTTTACCTATAATCATGTGTCATTGGAAGTTATTTTGCATCAAAATAGTAAGCACCCCCAAAATCAAGTGAAACAGATATAGCTACTATTTAAATGAGTGAAATTACAATAAAACTGTAATTAGAATGGATTGATACAGTGACACACCGTGGGTTTCATGGCCGGCCGTTGTCTCCACAGCTAGTGAACACTGTTAGTATAACTCCTGCAATGTATTTTCATGCCAGACTTTCCAGGATGCTGAAATTATCAAAACAATTTGCCCAGGAATGTGGTTTCTTCTTGCACAGCTTCCTATAGGCACTTCAAGAACTTGCTCCATGATCTATTTTATTTACTTGTCTGACTGAAGACATGGCACTTTGTTTCTCTTACTTTCAAAGCAAACCAGATGAGATGCATCCTGAATTTTAAAAAGAATATCCCCCAGTCAGATAACACTGAAGTCAAAGGGGAAACACAGGTAGCAAAGTAAAGATGCATGAAGTTGCAGCAGCAGGACTACAAAGATATTGGTATGGAGATCCATTTTATAAGCTTGCCGTGGATACAATTAAACTATAAGCCCACCAGACTGAATCCAAAAATGAAGCAAAAACAAAACCAAGAAATGCTGTAGCGTTTTGAACATACCAGTCACCTAAATTTGAAACACTGAGGTAAATTTATAACAGCTTTCAAATTTTAACTGACTATAAATTGAACTTTGAGTAATCCACACACAGCATTTCACAGCCTTTCTGCCCTCATAGAGATGGAAAATGTTGTGCACTGGTGGACACCCTGGCCCAGAGGGGTTGTTACAGTGTTGTTAGCCTTCATAGATTCACCATCCCTTTCATAGTGAAGAGCTGAAATTTGCTAACTTGTACTGCAAAGACACCTCTGAGTGTCACAAAACTATTCTGTTTATTTTATTTTATTTTTTTTATCAGGAAACAAAAATAACATGAAGTACTATCACAGAGCACATACCAATCCAAAATGCAGGTTACTGAAGTCGAGACAATGCCAAATTTTTAAGAGACTTTGCTAAATGGAAGCGTCTTGGACTTCTCTTTGCACCTGCTTGTGGCAGGGTACACTGGATTGCAAACAGAAATATCCAGGTACACTTCAGACTGTTTGAAAGATACCAATGAAATGCCAAATTAAAAACTCTCTGGCACACCTATGGCACCATTACCTGCTACAGTTAATGCCTGGCAAAGCACCACGTTGCCTACGTGACTCATCCTATTGGATATTGGTAATATCCAATATAATATCCTATTGGTTGCACACTGGAACAGGCTCCCCAGGGAAGTGGTCACTGCACCGAGCCTGACTGAATTTAAGAAGAGATTGGACTGTGCGCTTAGTCACATGGTCTGAACTTTTGGGTAGACCTGTGCGGTGTCAAGAGTTGGACTTGATGATCCTTAAGGGTCCCTTCCAACTCAGGATATTCTATGATTCTATGATATAAAACTGACAACTTATTTGACTAATATTAAAACAATTGCTGAATGAAGCCCAGACCTGATTTCAGATCCTTCTCATGTTCCCATTTAAATAAACACGCAGACTTCCTGTGTCACAGAGGTATGATTTAATCATGTTTTAATAGTTTAAACACTTGCAAATAAAGCATCAGCATGTACTAAAGTGAAAACCACAAGTGAGGAACCATAGCTTGAAAACAAAACCAAACAGATCTGAAATGTAAAAGGACAAATTTTCTGTGCACAGAAGCTACACATTTAATACTTTTCCGCTGGGAGTCTAAGTTGCTTAACCTTTGGCAAACTTCATTCATTAGTGTATTAATTGACAGTTGTTTCCTGTTCTAAGTGATTGTTTTGTGGTTCTATTATGTACTGTCAGACAACAGCACATGATTAATTACAAATAAGCAAAGAATTAACTTTGCTAACAATGGAATGTTTCAAAGCCTTCTACCTTCAGGACAGGAAGTCTGCTACTAACGCAGACATGTTTTTTTGGAGCTTCCTTCACACAATTTTAAGCGTGTTCAGCTTCACTCCTCTCTCAAAAGACTTTGGCTGACATGAGAGGTTGAAATAAATCGTGTTTTTTTTCTTGTTGTTGTTTTGTTTTTGTGTGTGTGTGCCTTACAAACTGACCCCTTAAATGCACAAAGTCACACACCATCATTGGTCACTACACAAAGCACCCATCAAATGAGAAATTAGATCACATATGGAGGCCAGCAAAAGGCTAACAGTTAGCTTTCTGTTGAACCTGGGCTTCATTTGAAGGTCTGTAGAGAGGCTATCTCAGCCGTGTAGTCTTCCAAAGAATTCTCTGATCAATAGCGTGAAATTAAGATACTTGATTTTGCTGTCAATATAATTAGTATGAACTCCACTTAAGAGAACAGATTATTTATGGTCTCATTGCTCACCAGAAAGAAATGGAAACTTAACATGTTGCAATACCAAAGATAAAAAGGGAGAAGGCTGGACAGAGACCTCTGAGAGGCTATTTATCACCTACTTCAGCACTAATGGCAGGAGTTCAGAGTGATTAAGAAGATACATTTTGTCTGAGGTTCAAATGGAGGTTGTTTAACTTTCCCTTTCAAATCTGTTTGCAATGGATTTTCCAAGGCTCTTACATGAATGGTTATGCAAACTGCAGGCCAAATAAAAGTCTCTTAATCAAAATCTGAACTTGTATTCCTTTTAAATTGTTCGTACTAGCTGGCTGCCCAGTTTCTGGGATGAACAATATTTTTTTTTATTTTTTATTTTTTATTTTTTTATTTTTTTTATATGTTAGCTTCCCTCTGTCTATCTTTCTTTTGGGTTTATCTGAGAATTAATTTCAGTAACTGATATTCCCGAAATTACAGCAATAACTCCAGTGTTCACTGTTGCTCTCTTTTAGAGCCTATCAAGGCATTGGAATTAGCTATGTTGGAATAGCTTGTTATGTCTTCTGCACAATTTTAAAATACATTTCCAAAATAATAAAGTTATTGTTACTTAGGAAAAGTGCACCTTCGTGATCCAAATATTTCCCATCAATTCCAATAACATTAAAAGAAAATAATTATTACCTCCATGTAATGGAATCTTGGAAAACCATTACAGTCTTCATATTGTGTAGCAACAGATCCGAGATAGTTACACATGGCAGCAAATGAGACCAACAAATATTTATTCTAAAATAATGGGACACCGGAATAACATTTATTCCTCCAAAAATTCAGGTGAATAGCTCTGATATATCCATAGTTGCAGAGTTGATATTTTTGGGTAGACTTAATACGGCCACTGTTAGAAACCAAGATTATTATTTTTTTCTTTTACAAATGGTAGATTGCAGATATGAGAAGATGATTCATCTTGGCAAGTTGTATCATAAAAACAGATGCAGTTAAGTTGACCCTTCCTCTAAAGCTATTAAAATACACCCATCAGTCATCATTTGAGGGCAGTCAATATAAAAGCATAGAAAAACAGTACTTTGATACTTTGCACTTTTTTTTTTTTAATAAAAAAAGAAAGGAAGAAAAAAGGAAAGGAAATAAAGCCATCCACATGCGTAATCAAAAGTCTACTGGAAAGTCAAAATGAGTCATCTGCCAAGAACTACAAATTTTTAAATAGTAAATGGCAATGATTCAGATGGCTTCTTTTGCTTCCAGGAAGATCATTTCTTCATTTAAAGCAGTTTTATTCAAAAGTAAGCCCAGTATATAGCTGCCAAAACTGTAAAAACAAAAGAACCTAAATCTTTTTAACACTCATACAAGGTTTATTTATTTCAACTATTGTTCAGATGTAAAGATGAGGCATTTTGCTGGCTGTATTTTTCATTAATATGTACCATCAAATATTATTTACTAAACTAGTGAGAAAATAAGCTGCATAAAAAAATAAAAGTATTTCCAAGTCCTGTGGTCATCTCTGTAACCCTTACTCAGATTTTGGATAAAACAACATCAGACAACACCATTGCTGAGACCAGTTTCATAACCATACAAGTGGAAAACAAAAATTAAATAAAGAAATCACATGTAAAAGCTTTCCTGCTACCACAATATCCTTTTTCTGACAGGATTTTCTCAACTAAGTAATGATTTATTGCCACAAAAAAACTAAATACTCATTAAAAAAAATAAATCTATTCACTATTGAGAAGAACAATGCCAGTTTTATCAAAAATATTAATCTAAAAACATTTTTGTTAGTATTCTGAAAAACACTTAACTTACACACTTGCTTAATCCATTCCTGCATATGCTTTTTCTAATTCAGAGATTATCCTGCTTTTGGGATAATTCCCTGCAATCTCATCGCACTTCCATATATCATCTCACCACTGACCTACTTAGGGTCAAATGCTAAACCCAATAAAGTTAAACAGGCACCTTTCATCTATATAAGGTATATGTGGGCTTTAATAAACCTTAAAATTTCCTAACTTTTTTTTTTCCCCCCAGCAGTCATGATCTTAAACTGAATTTCTTCTTTGTTGCTTTTCTTCCATACTTTTATTCTCAACTGCTGTCTAAAATCTCCCGAAGTGAGAGAGGATGAAGGCAATGAGCAAGCTTTTCTTTTGAGGGAAAACAAAACTGAGGCTTGTAGATTAAGATAAACTGAATTCAATGCATCTTTGGGATATTCTAGAAACAGCATACGTACTGTCCCACTAATTTTCATAAGGAACTTAATCAGCTACGAAACCCCAAGAGAGGAATCTCCATACCTGACAATGACAAAAAAAAAAAAAAAAAGCCAGTTCCACTGGTTACAAGTCATGAAAAATTAATTTTTCCCCAGGATAACTGTAATATATATGCAATAAAACTAAGCTTAAAAATGTCAACAGTTTAAAATGCTTATGTATATATTTTGTTTGGCTTAAGTCTCTTAGGTTTAGTGATTAGGTACACTATGAACGGCTACATCACCTGCTCACTATATTTTGTAATTATTTCATATTTTTGGGTATAAGCAATTTAAAAATTACTTGCAGATAGAATTTGAAGAAATCCCACCTTTTTCTAAAAAATAATTCGGACAAATGAAGCAGCAGATGTATTAGAATATCAAATCATCGTAACATATAACTGATGGAACTTCTCATAATTCCAGTTCCAAAAAGAGCTACAAAACTTCACTTCATGTTTTCCAATGAACTGTCAAGGACCAGAGAGTGAAAACATAAGTGACAAAGTATTAAATATATGTAACAAAACAAAACAATACATTGTGCATGATGTAGAATCACTCATCTTTACACCTGACTTCAGTGCTGGCAGGAAGTATCTCGAAATGAAATTATTTAAACCAAACACCGATAAATTTCTCTAAGCTTTAAATCCAGATTTGGGAAACAACCCACCAGGTCACTTCCCCCTCTGTGATTTTTGCAGTCCCCATGAAAGACTTGCACTGGGTAGGGTATGGACTGTAGAAGCTGAGTAGAATTAAAGATAAGACAGGCATAAACCGAGCTATACCTCATGCTTATAGTAGCACTTATGTATTTCTATATGCATTCAATTTGAGTTTCACTCAAATTAGTATACGTAATATTATATATATATATATATACATACGTACATATATATATATATATATATACACATATATACACACACACAGAATCCAGGAAATGGATACTCAGCCAATAGTGTGATTTTGGTACTGTTATTTTCAGTTTGATCGCTTTTCACAAATATCAGGAAGGGGTGGTGCTTTTTGCTTTGTTTTTTAAATGTTAAAACTAAACAAAGCAAAGGCTGAATTCTGAGCAATCTTGCCCCTTTGAAGTCATGCGTAGAAATTATATTTTCCACCAAGGATTTTATCTCAGGACTTAAAAGCTAAAGCAAGCAACATGATAGGAGAAGGAGCAAGAAAAAGCAAGCACACTAGAAAAAAATAGGCAGCACTGCTGAAGTACATGTGGAACCCAAGAAGTTCCCTCTGTCAGTAAAATACATGCACATGGAAACCCCTTAATTTACAAATGTTAGTGTCCATATAAAGAAATTTACAGGTGTATTGGAACCTGTGTACAACTGCAAGGTCACTACAATATTATGAAGAAGTACAGTGCACTTGACCCCCAACAATCCACTACAGCTGCTGCTCACAGCATTGCAGTTCAGCTGGTTACCCACCCCTCATCTCAGCTCCCTGCCACATAGTTAGATGAACTCCAACATCTACCCGGCCATCTGCAGGGGGACATCTGTCTTCATACAGTGCAGCACCCAACCTACTCGAATACCAGGACATTGTAGTCTCACTCAGAGCACACCAGTTGCAGAGGAGTACGCCTGAATTATATTACATTCTGCTTGGATTGTGGGAATGAGAGAAGAAAAAGGACAAGCCTTGTTTATAATTCCGGTGTCGCTCTCAGTAAAAGCCAAAAGGTCTGCCTAGTAACTAGCCTCTAACACTTCCCAGCAGCTTCTCAGGATCAGCAGTTAGAAGAAACATTTTCTAAGATCAAATGTTTAAAGCCATATAAAGTCTTAAAGGAACAGAACTAATCCTCACTCCATTAAAAAGATACCCGAACATCTAACCCATACTAAGGCCATAATGTAAATTTTCCTCTGTTTGCATTTGAATCATTAATGACTACGTAGATATTTACAAGAGCACCTCATATTCTTCCATTAACCTGGGCAGTTGCCTATTTAAGGCAGGGACTGTGTTATTTAACTGTCTGATAATCAACACAAGCAGTAAGTGAACTACATAAACAATGGGATATACAGAGACACAAAGGACGTGGGGCCCAAACAGCTAGGTGTCTTCACCATTGACAAAATCTGCACTGTCAAGTTAAAAAGAGAAGGGATAGTTTAGGGAATAAACCTGTCTCTGGCACAGCCTATAGTTTTCCTAAGATGTGAAATATTCAGCAATGTCCAGACACATTAGTTATCAGTGGACTGGGATCCAGAAGATCAGTACAGCAAGGATGTGGCCTGGAACCAAGTGCTTTGTGACTGCTCCTGACTGTGAGGAAGAAATGAGGCTGGTTCCTCTGCACAGCAGGAAGGCTATCCTGTATGTCAGCCCTGCTTACAGCACCAAAATCCCCGGAAGAGAAACCTGAGCAGTTTGTCAGAATTTGGACTGTCTGCTGCTGCAGAAGAAGCAGAGGCAGGTCTCTGGGCCATTTTCTGAGCAAAGCCACAAGTATGCAGCTCCTTCACTTCAACCTCTTGCCACATTCCTGCTCCCAACAAGAGCTGCATCTTGGATACTAGCAGCATGCAATTGCTACCACCAATAAACACCATTCTTTTACCGCTGTTACCTGATGTGCCAGATGCATTTTAGGGTTGAAACCATTTGGGATTTTCTGCACCTTGAATATAGCACAGCAGCAGATGCCTCCCAGCAGGAGCCCATGCTCACATAGACTGAGCTGCAAGGAACATTTCCCAAGAAAAGCCCAGTATCCTGTCCCCTCCACATTGTCACAGTCTCACACTTAACAGAGTCAGCCCTATACAAATCCACCAGCAGGAGACCATTAATCATGTAAGAAAGGAAGTTTTCCTATCATGCTATGCAAGGAAGAACTCTCATAAGGATGCTACTTGTGACATCTACATTTTAAATGGAAGAGGGGATTTATTATATTAAAACAAAACAAACAACACTCAAAAATATGTAGCTTAGCCCAAGATTTCAGCTGCTACTACACCTACTCACTGTGCATTCTTCGACAAGTCATTTGCAGCATCCCTTTGGGCTAAATGAAATGAAGCTCTCAATACTGAAGAGCTTTGATGTCTATGGAGATTAAACTCTACAGGAAGAATTGATAATGTAAAAACTACCACCAATAAAAGCAATTCCATACTTTTCTACTAGAAGGCAAGTATCATCCTTGACAGTATTTCAGTGCCAGAAGACTGCAAGCAAGCAGGGACTATGCACTCAACTAAATGCTTCACCAAAATAAGTCAGAGTACCCACTAGCTTCAAACCCACACCAAATTAACGATTTCTACAACACATCCTCACTGCTACACTTACAAATATTTAGGTAAAATGTACTTTAGGGAAATATCTAGTTGTCTACTCATTCTAGAACAAAAGGTTGTTGGATTTTTTTTTTTAATACTAAATACTGGAGTAAACCAGCTTGAAGTTGTTTGGCAAACGTATGCTTTAGCTGCTTCGCTGCACATTTTCTCAGGGTAAATGGAGGCTACAAACATGAGTAGCAGAACCTGATAATACGGCTCTGTTTATTTTAACTACTTATTTAAAAGTAAATAACTAAATACATACAGATAGCTTCTGGAGATTTGACAAGACTGGTTAGACACAAGAAAGACTCCTCCCAACATGACCCCAGATAAATAGAAATAGATTTACCTAGAGATGCTTTGGAGCCTTCATAACCAAAGGTCTGTGAAAATAGGTTAAACAAACATCTGAGAGGCAGAGCATCAGCATAACCCAACACATGCTGATACTGCCCTGGGACAGCAGGGCACATTACACTACCTCTTGAGATACCCTCAAGCCTATTTTTCTGTGATTCTAAATTGTATTTGTGTGTGTTCTTCTCCGCAAAAGGTAAACCTACATAGCCCAAGAGAAAGTCAGTGTTTTGATTTCAAGATATAAAAGAAAGCAAGTCTCTGGGTGGGTGGAAGTGGGAAAGGTTAAGAACTTCAAATATAGCCAAGAGGATAGTCAGATTTTCCAGCACTGGTTTGAACACTTTTTGCATGGCTGCTGCACTTATAGATGTTGAAATAATTCACAAAAAAGCAGTTTGCTTATGGTTCATCCCATACACAAGATATTATATGTTACAGGATGTTTTTTTTTTTTTTTTTTGTGAAGTTGCTTCTGTCAGAAGAATGAAGCAGAACAAATAAGCATTGGCTCTTTCAAGCAATCATATTTCAACTACTCAGTGCATCAGTACTTCCAGTCATGAGCAAATCACATGTAAGCAAAAGATTTCACCTCATTTGGCTTCACGAGAGCCTCCATATCACAGCTGCTGATGCACAAAACACAGCTGCATGTATTGCCAATAGCCTCTCCTCACCATCTATTAATATTTATGCACAAAATTTTGGTAGAATATTTTTGAAAGTTTCCCCAAGCAAAGAAGGAAAGAGGTGTAACAGAAATTCTCCAAAACGTAAGGAGGTATGCATCTTTGCCTTTAAGGTGTCCATCAAACACCTGGAGGCCAGAGGGGAATTTTCTCTGTGCACTGCAGTAAGTGAGGCACACAGGGCAGCGACCCCAGGCTCAACAGACAAACCTTTGCTGTGGAAGAGCAATTCCAGTGTTGAAGTCTCTCAGGCTAGTACCAGTTTAAGATATTATTCCTGTATGATTTCTGGAGCCAGAGACTTGTATAAATTAGACATGTCATGAAAAATCTGAATTATGTGTTGCATAGTACAGCAGAGGGTAATATACAGACCTTTATTATGTAATAAAACAATTGTGTGCTGGGAAGATATTTATGGCATAATTCTGTATGTCCTCATAGTACTCTTTAGAAACATATAATTTAATACACACTGTATATTTTGTCTGCATGTGTTTACATTTAAAGTAATGCGAACTTTATTCTCTAAAATCCCAGTAATATATCTGGATAGGTTATTGCGTGGCATACTGGTAAACACTAGCAGAAGACATACACTCTTGAAAAAGGCCACTTACCGCTAGTGACTCATTCTGCATATTTCTTTAATCTTTTGCTTTTAAGTTAGAGCAAGCTTCCCAAATGCTTAATGAGCAGCCTCTATGGCTTTAATTTTCAGCCAATCCTAACTTTATTACAAAAGTTTATCAAGCTATAAACACACTACTTCACTACGCTGTCATGTTTTTATAAAGTAGTTTATAAAAGGTGACATCTGGCAAAGAGGCAGATCTATAAAAATCATGCTGGTGGATGTAGTGTCATTTTTTCTGCCATCCTCCCAGAAAGAGTAATATTATTTTGACACACACATTCATCCCCACTGTCAAGCTTCTATTTTTATAGTTAGCTTACTGCACATATCCTTAAGCTATACAAAACCTTTGGGCTAATGTAAAGAATGACATTTCTGCATATTTATTATAACACTTATTTTAGGGGTTGACTTTGCCTGATAGGTTTTTTCCAAGTACAATGTCATTTTCATGACAATACACTTGGTTCAGAAACAATAAATAAAGATGCACAATAAGTCATGAAAGGCCAAATATGCATGGACAAGTTTACAGTACCTCAGCTTGGCAAGCCCTACATTTGTCCTTCTTTAATATTTTATCAGATGTGTGAACCTTACATTGGAGTTTGGTACAAACTTCAGTGTACAAAACATAATGAAATCTCTCTAGGACATTATAGACTCCAGCAGAGTATAATTCTAATGCTGTGTAGTTTTTCTGCTCTGACATGTTGGGAGATATTTTCATTTGAAGAGTTCATCTTTTTCTGCATTCGTGTTGGCTAAAGCACAGCCAAAATACAAGCAAGTGGAAGACCACTGAAATCAGGAGGCCAACTAAGCACTTTCTGTGATTTAATTGCAGCAAATAACTGCTGCTATATGTTAGGCTAAGGCTGAATTATATATTATGAAACCGAACATAGCACAGAAAGGCTGTTTCATCTGATTTTGCATAATAACTTGCTCTTTCCAGTCTTATTTCAATACAATGGATATTTTATTTTTAAAATTTCGTGTCTACCATTTTTCAGCTCTGTTGAAAGCTATAACTCTAAAATGTTTAAAGCACATTCACTACTCATGAAAGGATGTTTGAATGTTCTTTCCCAGTATTTAAATAAGGTACAGAAGTATATATTCACACCAACAACCCCTGAAACTGGGATTATTTAACAGCTTTTGAACATGACACTGATGTAGACAAAACCAAAAATAGGAGCATGAGTCTATTAACAGCAGCATTATTCTGCCATCAAAAGGGTTCAATATGAGAACATTCCTGAGCAGATAGATAAACGATAATCTGGGTTAGAAGTGGTGTTCTGATCCTTAAAACAGAACACTAACCTTTAAGAATTTGATGCAAAACATTTTATACTGTATTTTTCATGCAGTAGTCAAACCAGAGAATCTCAAATATATGCTAACAAACCAACGTCACCCTCTGAATTGCACACTGTAATTATGCAAAAGATCAAGACTTGTTTAACTTGATTGTTTTAGGTCAGAAATAAGGATTCAATATAGTTTTTATTATTGTTGCCATTGCCCTTTTGCAGATACTATTTCCAGATGCAATTAGCCATAATATCCCACTTTTTAAGATCCCAGTTCTACAGCTGCACATGAATAGTAGCATTTTTACATCTGTATGATGCCCCTATAATCTTCAATTACAGAACCAGGGACTATTTTGCTCTCTAAATAAAATAGCTTCCCTTAGAGCCACAGAAAAGAAAAACTTCAAGTGTACTAAGGCTAGAGATTCATAGGACTTTTATGTCACAAGAAAGGGCAAGAGACAGTAAAGCAAGAAGAATCCAGCTACGGGGGTAGAAGTAACAAAATTCTCCCATGAATCCATCCTCACATCTGCTGTTTTAATGTTTGTTTTTTTCCTTTTTACATATAGTCAGCAGCTAAAAAACAGGTCTTCAGAAATATATCAGAATAAATGCCTAATTTTACTGATACATACATTCACGTTGATGTCTTTTCAGTCTTGCCAGATGACCTTCACAAAGTACAGTCAGTGTCTACAAGTTCACACTTCGACCACCACATTATATCTAGTACAGAAATCATAACTCTGAAATGTTATTTACCGTCTTCATTGCATGTGTGTTTACTGGGTACTTGGAACAATCCACCACTAGAGATTATTCTGGCACGACCCAGGGAATCATCTCCTTTAAGCAAAAGCCTTCGACAGTGTCTCTATCTTTCAGTATCACCAAATGCAAATCAGGATGTTATGTTTGGATGGTATGGAAAAAAGACTGCATGAACCTAAATGTGAAAAACATTACGTAGCACATTCTGAAGAGACTAGATTAAAAAATACTTTGCTGAAGAGTCATGTAAATATAATGCACTGGCAATGCTCTTTATAGATCTGATCTATTTTTGATTACTTTTCTGGTATTTTGCAAGGCAGTACATTGCAGTGTCATGGCAATCAAGAACTGGAAGTATTATTACCTAGAGTCAGCAATAATGAGAACAGAACCTTTAATTTCAAACTATAAGATAACACATTGATTAATAACCATGGGATGATTAGTCAATTCAAGACCTTAATGCACAATAGAGGAATTCATCTATTATCTGTTCAATGTAATTCTTCTTTCATCTTGGTGACTTTAAAAACAACCAAGGAAAATTACTGTCCCTCAGTAAAGGCTTTTGAATTTCATATGCATTTAATTAGATAACTGCCAGCCCAAGGACAGGAACCATGACAAATAGTTGTTCTTTTCAAATTAGAAGAATAGACTGTTCAATGAGCAATATTGATGTTCTCTTGTACTGAGTTATACAAGAGTTCTGCTACTACTTCCTTTAATTTATCTAACCTTCCTTAACATTTAATGAGTTTTTTAACATGGTTTAGTCACACATGATAGTTGGTCATTAAGAAAAAAAAAAAACAAAAAACATCGCTAATACCTGCATAGACATAAACTTATACCCCACCCCAATTTTCTTGTAATTGGGTATGAAAGTACAATTTATATAGGAGAAAGAGCATTTGAAATTAAGAGGCCATCTTTATGTTAGTAGAAAAACAACAGTTAATCCTGTTTAATCTGTTTAATTGCTTCAATACCATAATAATAAAGATTAGCTAGCTGTGACATACTAACTATAAAACAAAGGAGAATCTCTCTGCATTATGGGGTTGGATTTTCTTTCTTTCTTTCTCTGAATAGCAGACATGTTTGTTGGTGAAAGCAAGGAAAGTTGAATCTCCCACCCAACCAGTCACCAACATCCACCTCTATTGCCCCCTTTATCAGAAGGATTCTGAGTTACTATACCTCTACAGAATCCTATTGCTCAAGCCATTAAGACAGAAACATCCTGAGTTTGGTATGACAAAAACACATTAGATGTAAATAGCCAATGACAAAAAAGAACACAGAAGATAACAACTGAAAATTTCAAAGTCACAAAGAATTTATGCTGCTAGGCTTGTCCTACATGGGCACAGCAGGAAGGCAGATTAGAGACTTACAACGAAGTAATTCAGATTAAAAAAAAAAAAAAAATGTAAAAACTCCAGTACATAAAAACATAAAAAGAAGTTTAAAATATTACCCAGAAAAGTCACAGAGACTTGCACCAACCATCCAGCCCGTTGTTCTAGTTCTTGCCCAGCTGCTAGTGGTTAGCCAAACACTAACTCTTAATGCTGTTAACACAATAATCATTTTCACTTGTCATTTGCCTTTGCTGGTTAGTAACAGCACAGGAGTTCCCAGCATAAATACTTAAGGGGTATTGCAATGACCTCACTGCAGAGTTAGTATATGCCATTCTGGTTTTATTGATGACTAAAAAGAATACTACAACAGCTATCTCAGCCTACAACAGTCTTCTCAATTGGCTCTTTTAATATCTCTCACTACAGAGACAGGATTCCAGCTCTACTCTTGCAGTGGAGTTACAAAACCATATGATTAGAAAAATATACAAAGGCCATGGCAGTATGGGCCATGGGTGCTGCCATCCCCGTCAGCCTGGCTTTAGCTTACAGCTGCTCAACAGGCAACCAGCACCTTGCAACCAGCTTGAGCCCATATCTTGCTGTGGGTTGCCACAGAGGGGTGCTGACAACTCCCAGAAGTGAATTTGGCCTGAGATTTCCCACGTACTCTGGGCACAGGTTGTCTGCTCACACAGAAATTAATTGTGTTCAGTAATCACCTATCAGATGAGTTTGCTTCAAAAGGAACTTTTCATACATTGAATACCAGATCTGAATTAACTTATTCCTGAATGGGTTAAACTCACTGTACATTTTATTTGACAAGTAAAACATCATGCTCTCTAAACATGACATACCAACACCCAGTGATAAAATATTTCCCAATCTTTATACCATTTTGATAATTCACTGTATTACATGCAATCAAGCTGTACAGGTTTCAGAGGGATTCTGAGCACATAGCTTAGACTGACAGAGCAAGTATTCCAGACAATTGGCTCCCCGAGGGTCAAGACAGTGATGCTCAATCAGGATTCAAACGGGTCATAAACCCTTCATGGATCTCGCTCAAGTGGGTGGTGATGTCTCCCTGGGGCAGCTCATCATTTTCTGCTACAGTCAAGCACTTGTCATTACAGACAAACTCCCCGTCAGTCTTAGGCACTCATTTAATCGAGTCTTAGTGAGAACAGCAAATATTATCAGTGCCACAAAAACCCTAAAGAGACAAATATATTAATCATAACTGCTGCGATGGTAATTTAAGACTTTCTCAAAACTCTGCAGGTGGTCCTTATACTGTGATTGCTTTGCAGTGTAGACTTAGACTTTTAAACCTGGGTGCTGAAATCACTGCTGGGATCTAAGCTCCTCAAGACAAGTGAACTTGAAGACAAGTGAGAAGAAAGGGGTGCCAGAATACCCAGTTGCTGAGCATAGGAACTGAGAGGGTAGCAGAGCACTCCTGAATGTTAAACATTTTTCATTAAAAACCCAGGTCAGGATTCAGAGGCTTCATTTTAAGCACACAAAAAGGAAACTAGTCTTCAAACATTCAGAAATGTTCAGAATAACTCAAAACATTTGCTTTTGCAACTGTTCAGATAACCTGGCACGTAACCAAAGCAGCTATAATACACTGCAAGCTTGAAATAAAAGCTAACACAATCCTGGCAGCTTGGGACACAATGTTTTTATTGTACTGTTTTCATATCTAATTATGCTCTTATGCAAAGGAAAAAAGCAAACAAACAAACAAAAAACATTGTTGTGCATTAGAAAAGGATCTTGATAATCTAACATTATCAAGACTTGACTGGCTTTATAAAACCTTCCACCCAAAGGTTAGTGGAGACAAAGAAAGGGAGCGCTCCCTTTCCCTACACCATCCTACAACCACACAGTTCCACACCTGTAGAGTCCCAGGATCCATTTCTCCCATTTCCCCACTCTTGCTTAAGACCATGAGCTATGTGCTAGTTTTCTCTTGGCTTCCTGGCAGATTTCAGTGCCAACATATCCAGAGACCCAGTGGTGCAAACCAATGAATAAGCCAGGCTCTGCCTTTGAACCTAGTCTCTGTGAAGCCCAGTTAATCTACACAGCCCCAAACTTTCTGCAATTACCAGGGGTCTAGCAGCTCGACTGATCCATCTGTTGTCTACAGGTATGTTCCCCACAGAAATGCTTAAACATCATTTCTGGCTGGCCTCCCTCAGGGACAGCTGGCACTCCCATGAGTTTAAAACTGCTTACACATCAGAGAGCTGTGTTTAGCACCCATCAGTTCCTTTCACACACTGACAGTCACACACATGCATTTTAGAGGCCTCAATCTTCTCTCTGTCTAGGCAAAGGCAAGTTATTCTTATCGCTTCAATTCTAAACCAAACTTCCCTCACATTGCACGTTTATCAGAAAATTCAGGAATACATAAAATACATTTATTTATTTATACATAGGAGGTGAATAAAATATATTTTATTAATGTAAAACTTTTAAGTTGAAAATCTTATGGCTATATTCCATAACATTAAAGCATAAATTAAAGTAGCATTTAGCAGGATAAACCAAAGCAGTAGCTGTATTTCAATAACGGGGTTTTATAAGCTATTTAAGCTCAGTTTTCATCATTAATATCAGCAGTACAACAAAGAGAAATGAGGCTCACACAGCCATTGCTGTTATTATAAAAGTCTCCTGTTCCTAAAATTCTTGACAACTTTCTTCGAAGACCTTGAATGTGATCAATACCCATAACTAAGTAGGACTGAAAATCAATCTATTTGTTTCTAATCCCACATATTTTATGAAAAAAAAAAAATATATATATATGTGAAACAAAACAGATAACCCCAAAGCAATCTGAAACCTTTTTACAATACTCAAGACAGATTACTATGAACAGATTCTGTGACCTTGTTTAATAATAGATAATAATGTATTACATAAGCAGTGACCATGCCAGAAAGCTCTGAAAATAAAATACAGATAATCATATACTACTCAAAATTTTAAAATTGGAAAGAATTGCAATGTTGGTTATTAAAGCTCTGTCCAGCAAATACACAAGTTTGGGGTTGACTTAACTGTTCAAAGTATTTGTGTAACCTGATTTACTGAAAAAGAACTACAAAGAATAAATCAAAGCATGCAGTTACCTTTCAGTGTAAAATGGAACTTCATTTCCTAAACCAGTACAGGTTCAGGAGAAAGATTATCTTTATAATAAAAGTCTCCACCAAAATGCAGAAGAAATAAAAAATTAAAAAATACCCTCAGATTTGTAAAGACTTATAATTGTCCTTTGATAAGTAGCCTAGAAATGCTGCACAAGTTTAAGCTGGACACATATCTGTCTATAACTTAGGCTCAGCTGAGCATCCCTTTGGCAGAGGGATAAACTGGATAAATTCTCAAGGTCTCTTCCAGCCTATTAATTTTGTGAAGTGATTTGGGTTCTATAAAGACTAAATCCATCATATAAACATAAAAGGGCAAAATTCTGCTCTTTCTCTAGTGTGTGCAAGGCCCCAAACATGGTTGGAAAAACAAGCTTTCACTTCAAAAGCTGGAAAAGCTTTAGTGGAAAGCCCACTGGTATGATCAAAAGAAGGCCTGAGGTCTTGGATCAGGTGAGTGAGAAGGGAGCCTACCAGTCCTTCTGCAAAGCAAAACCAAGGAGGGATAAGGGGAGAATAGTTACTCTTGCAATATAACTTGGTATCAGTTCACGGGACACACATTCTCTTGAACTCTTGCACATAACAAGCAAAAGCAACTTGCTACCCAGATCTTTGCCAGCTGAACACGTCTGTAAACAACTGGGAAGGTACAAAGCATAGGCTCATAAAACTCTGGCAAAATGCTAGAAGAGTTTTGCACGTGTAACCAAGACAGAACATAGTGTTGACTATTACAGCCATTTTAAAATGAGGAAATATTTTTTCTACTCAGGCTTTTTTTGCTGACACCAACTATTTATGATATGAAACAATACTAGTGGGTATTTATTTTCTGTGTATTTGAATTCCTGGTGTCCTTAGGGTGATGGAAAAAAAAAAAGAAAATCTGATGAATTTTTAGTGAAACACTAAGAATGAACATGCACTTCATTGTGTCACTAGGGAATATTTAAGTAAACTTAAAATTGAATGGAAAAATATATTAAGTTTACAAGTTCCTTTTTGTAAAAATGTTACATTCCTCTTGGCTAACAAAAATATTTTAGGCTGATCTATGCATAGCAGGATGTTGCTGTGTTGCAAAAAACACATACACATAAAGATTTAAAAACGTAAACCCCAAAATAAGTATGGGAGCAAAGCAGCTATTCCAAACCATGCATTTATTTAAATATTAAGTTTTGTGTTTTTGGTGCAATGTAATGATGTTTTGTTTTGTTTTGTTTTATGAAACTTACTTTTTGCTTTGTATCAGCTCCTGCAAGCTTCTTTTTGGAGTTCACAGAAATAATCCCATGACTATAGAAGGGTACAGTACAGATCATGTAAGTGGTGCTGTGAATTCGGCACCCTTTCCAATGAATGGAGATCAGAACTGGTGACAAGTACAATGGCAGCAATATCTTGGACCAATCTTGTTGGACTAGAGCAGATTTTTTGTCAGAAGGGTTGCACAGGTTCACCACGACTTGACGTCTAGCAATTAAGATTATGCTCCTATAAAAATGTGTACAAAGGGCTCTGAAAAGTGTCATGAAAAGGCACATCAATGAATAAAACCAGAACAATAGAGGTGAGTACTCCTGACACAAGTACTGCTTAAATGGATCAGAATTCATACTGATAAGTTTTACTCCTCTTTCAAACCATTTCCAAGCAGATCCATAGTGTCTCTGAGGATAAGCCATACATGGTAAAAAATACCTAATGCAAAATTTGCAATTAGCTCAATATTCAGTTTCACTTCAAAAATTTCCAGTTACTGGAGCAAGGGTGAGGTGACAGTTATATTTGCAAACTATCCAGATTCAAAACTAAAGCCATCATAGCAACAGAATGCCAAATGTTTTTAGTAGGGCAGAAAGCTATTTATCTTTACAAAGAAACACTTACTGAAATAAAAGAAAAATTTTGTGAACTTCACTTCTTGAATAGGTGCATCTGTCTTCAATATTAAGGACATATTCAAGAGTTCTTCCATTTTGTATCATAAAAATACCTTTCCTTTCCTGGCTGCACTGGGGAATTAAGGATAGTTGACAGTCTTGTGACATGCCAGTTCTTCAATTTTCTGCCATTGTCATTTTTTTGCTGCCTGTATGAAAACTACCAGTGGATAGCTACTGCTACTTTATTGAATGAACCCAAACTACGTGTGCATGGAAAGTTTTACTAGTATCTGGAAAGGTGGTTTTTCTATAGGATTTTTACTAAAGCAGCTATCTAAACTAGAACAATAACATATGCTGGAGCACGTCCATGTAAATCCTGATTTTTTCTATTTGAATTGAGCTTACTGTACTCTTCTTTGATATGAAATATTCATGGCAAAAATGCAACCTCTTTAGTATGAGGTTAAGCTTTTAAATACTGGGAAGAAGAGCTTTAAAAATGTCATGGCAATGCAAAAGCAAGCTATATAAATATTATGAGTTTTCATAAGTCAAATCTTTGGGTTTTCCAGTAGTAACAGATTACATTCAATATCATTTACACATTAAGGCTTTTGCTTCAGGTAAATTCTATAGGTCTTTCTGAGTTTAGAATTAGCGTACTACTCATTAGGCCTCTCTTTTCAAAAAATCTTCAGAAGTTTCCAGTAGGAACAGGATGCAGAAAATGTCCAAGAAGGCATCAGATTCAGTAAACCTTCAGTGGAACCTTATTTGCCTGCTTCCTTTCATGACACAAAGATGCCTATAAAAGTGGGAAGTTTCAGGTCATCATGGAACTGCTCAAATTCCAGTTCATGAGATTAAGAGAGCTCAAATTAAGAAACTATCAAACAAACAAAATCCTTCTGTATACAACAAAATCTCTTTATTTGGAATATTAAACCTCTGCCATTTGACAAAGCAACATGAGTAGGAATTACCTGTAACATTATCAGTCACTGCTCTGATCATTTTGCATTCCACACTCTACCCTCTCTTCACCCATCCTCTGGTTTCTGGAATTCTATAGGGGACAGAATTGTCCATTGGCGGGTTGTCCACTAACATATCATAACAAGAGTAGACAGAAAATAAACTACTTTTTTCCTTTCAGATGTCTGCCTCTAGCACTGAGACAATGCGAAGATCAACTGTCTATTTACTGCAGACAGAAATAATGAACATCCAACAAGTATCTAGATCCTCAAAAAGTGAGATTACATGTTCATTTAAAGACTTCATCTCTCGCCTCGCTTGCTTAAGAGGTCTGAAGAGGTACAGAGGAGCAAAGAGAAATCCACCTTTTGTAATCGAGTTGTTTTGCACTTCAGTATTTTCATATTCACTGCAATTTAAAGATGTTCAAATCAGCATTTATTACCAAGCTGACTTGGTTATGCATAATTTTAATTCTTGCAATTTGTCACTTGCTTACTTGCTTTCCAGAGAATAATGTCATATTGTTTCCAAACACGCATCATAGTGACTTTCTCACGTTATGCGTCCTGCAAATTGCTTTGTTTTACACAGGCATACTCTGTTATATTTTAAATTAAAGTCACATTTTATAACTTTGACAATCTTAAAAGTATTATATGTTAATATATTAATTTACGGAATGTCAGATGAAGTGTGTAGACTTTGCACAGAACATATTCTGACAGACCTGACAGAAAACATGAAAAATGTGTGCTTTCTATCATAATGATTATTTTTCAGATAACACCAGCTGTGCAACTATTAAACCAAGTGACTGCTTTTCCACATAACACCAAGTACCAGCATTCAATCATGAAAGAAATATAAATCTCCACGGGCTTTTTCCACATGCTTTAAATCAGCAGCAATCTGTCCATTTGTATCTGCACTAAAAACATGGTAAAGCCTGGGAATATCTTCCAGCTGGAAACTCTTTGGCATCTTTATTGATGGAGAATCCAAATAGAGTATGTAGCATGATGTGTATAGGGATGTAGTTTGGTTTTAATCTAAATTCCAGGTTAAATATCACACACACACACACAAATTTCACTAGTAACTAAATGAGAAACTCCAGGAATTATTAAATCTTTCATATCAACCTTCCCATTTATTATTATTATTATTATTATTCCAGGAGGCTTGGATTTC
The DNA here is from genome assembly GCF_963932015.1 of Anas acuta. NCBI lineage: Eukaryota > Metazoa > Chordata > Aves > Anseriformes > Anatidae > Anas > Anas acuta. The sequence goes on along the minus strand of NC_088989.1, from coordinate 8,607,649 downwards.
TCCTCAACTCTACGTTAAAATTGTTCAAACTGAATGTACAACAAAAAGTGTCATTCTCCTTATGAAACTCAGAGCTTTTAAAAGGGGCTTTAGTAATTCTTGGGTATTATAAGATTCTGTCTACAAGCTGCATGCTCAAGAATAGCCTTTCCTGACAGCTATCTAATTGGATAATGCCATCCTATAAATCCCTAACACCAGATGTTGCAAGGCAAAAACAATCTTCTGTCTTTTTTCCTTCCTACTCAGTAGAGTTCAGATGTGCTTATTAAACACATCTAATTCTCTTTTTACGTTCATTTTAGGCTCAGAATTGCACACAATCACTGTATCTCGGATCCAGAAGAGATGAAAAGGAAAGTGCATTTTTCTGGAATCACAGTTTGCATAGATATGTGCATATCTATGAATTCTCTAGAGCAACATACTTTTACAATGATGAAGTTTTGAACTGCTCTGTGACCTCATAATATGATAAATGGAACAGTTTAAAAATGTAATAATTATGCTAAAATATCTGCTTCAAACTATGACAGTTCTGGGCTCAAAACATGCATAAAATGTTTTCTATTTATTGAAAAAATAGCATCTATCAGGTTTAGCTTGGTGTTGCACATGCATGTAGGGTATACAACTCTGGTTTGTGAATAATATTGCTCATAAAAGGTCTGATCACATTGAGTGATAAACAGTTGCTTAGGGCCAGCATGAATTAACCAAAAAAAAGGAAACTTGTGTCAAGGGAAAGCAAGAGCAACCTTGTACAGTGCAATGAAAGATGAGCAAAATCCTTCCCTGGAGCTTCTGCTGGCTCTCTCCCAGACCTGCCAGATCCTGTTGCATTTCTCTTCTTTGTGAGTAAAGAGAAAAATGTAAGATCTTTTACAAAAGTTTTTAAACTTAGCTGGGTGGAGCTGGCAGCAAGCCACATATTGCTTCCTTCTGGTAATTCACATAAATATTGTGTTAGAACAAAACAGAGAAGAGGAAACAATACAGGAAAAAAAAAAAAAAAAAAGTTCTCCTAAATCCTTACTTCCCAACTAACAGCTCAGGCAGCTGCTGGGAAACTATGTCCCAGAAGAGTAAATAGTCCACATATAAGTATGACACCACATTAGAAAATCAGAGAATTAAGTCAGTATAAAATTTGGAAAATACTAAAGCAAATATTCTACTGGGTCATTATATTTGGACAGAAAATTTTGGTGTTTCAGCTTACTGAATATTTTCAATGCCCCTGCCCTTTAGGAGGAGAGAAAATAATACTCATGACCTGCCTATCAGGCATTCAAAACACTAAATTACAAGCCCCAATAGGTCTGTTGCTCCACCTGTATTCTGTAACTTCCAAACTCCTTTAGCACATGCATTACACTTATGCACCTCCTCTCCAAGTGCGGCTTATCTTGCAAGCATTTGATCTCTAAGAGCTCTGTGGCTCTTTCAACATTCAACTCTACTCAGGCACCATAGCACAACAAACTCTCTTAATAGCCCACATCACATCTCCATAGTTTCTTAAAATGTTCTTTTCCGTCTTTAGGTCTCACAGTGAGAAGAAAAATCCTATCAGCATGGGAAAACAAACAAAGAAAAAAAAAACAAGCCTTCAAAAAACGCTCTCTGTAAACAACACAGCAAAAAATGATTCAGTTTCTTAGCATCTGTAAAGCAAATCATGAATAACGGAAACTAACTGCACCACTCAACAGATGCACCCAAAAAGGCTCCTGGATCTTTACTAACATCCACTGATAACACTGATCTTCCCCAAGAAGATCAGGATGTCTCATCTCATCTTTTTATTACTCATCATTGCTCATAACTTTAGTGAATTGTTCTTCCATTTGGGATGCTTAAGAATAGTGATTTCACTATGATTAACATATATTTTTCTCATTAAGAAAAGGCAGCGCAGTACACTGCCAATCAGCAAGTGTAGTCTAACCAGATGGGTGCTTCTTGGGGTGATTTTTCAAACAAATATTTCAATCCCATTTGAAGCATGATGTCACTTGTTTCAAAATCTTTTTAGCTTTGACTTACTGGACTTAGGCATATTTATCTTAAACAATTACGGATCCACAGACACAACATGGGTCTTTACTTGTTTGTCACTGAATCTATTAAGGAGTGTATTGGTATGTAAGGCTATAAAAGGGAGTGAATACACTTGAAAATCTCAGCAAATGCTGGCAATTCTGCGTCGTTTAGCCAAGAAAATAAATAGAGAAGTACCTTGTAGACTAAGCTGACTTGTTAACTGTTATCTTTCCAATCTGTCTATCCTACCTACCAGTCAGGTTTTGTCAAAACTAGAGACAGAAGGAATTAGTTTTGGTGAGCTCACTAGATGATGTAGTTTGAATCACTTCTACACCTTTTGCACATACAGATAAAGCATCTTTAATAATATCACCTGCAGAAATAATTTTCAAAGCTAAAAAATCACAAAACTGCTAAAGGACCAACTTGTGATTTCTTTCACTGAACAGCCCTGTAGTCTGGATATTCAGCTTGGACAAGGTCATCCAGGTTCAATTCCCTCCTCAGTGGGTAAGAGCTCAAAACAATTTCCAGTCTCTTACAGGAGGTTTCCAAGTCATCATGATCTGAAGTTTTCTGACAGAATGAAACTCTCAGGACTGCCCATGGAGGCTGCTCACTGTGTAAGAAACTGAAATATCAGTAGATACAACCATCAGGAACCAAGCATATCCTGAGCCAAATGAGTCAAGTTCAAGCAAATGTTGCTTCTAATGCCTTTCATTTGCAAGGAAACCAAATAGATTCACTGTATTCAAGCCTTTCAAGAAGAATTTTGATGTAACTTAAGTCATGAGGGTCATGAATCTGCTCTTTAACCTTGACCAAGTCTGTTCACCCTTCAGATCTCCCTTTTCCTCTCACAGACTTCATGGAGTTTGCCTTTATATACAGTAAGATTTTCAGAGCAGGAGTTAATCTCCTTTCAGGTACTTAAATGTGACAAAATTCAAAAATGGTTTGGACCATTACACTGTGTCATTGATACAAATAATAATAGGCATTTCTGTGGGTGGCTTCTTCATTTTGTAACAGGGCTGAAGAGAGAGGCAGAAAGAATATGCCCTGCTGGTATAATACAAAATTGAAAACATAAATGCAGAATGTTACAGAGTTTTCTACTCCATAGTGTGGAATGACAAGCATCCACAATTCATGGAACATGAGCGCACACACACGGGGTTTTCTGGTTTCATTCATTTGTATTCCCCTTTAACACTAATAGCTGTAGAACAGTATTAGCTGTAGACGTATTACAGAAACAGATATAGCTACAGCTTTTAGCGGCAAGTGGCATGCTGAAGTAGAGCAGTGTCTGTTCTTGCCAAGCAAACACAGGAGCCATTACGTACTCAGCAACCTGACCTACAACTGTGAAAGTCAGCATTGCTGGTTTATCAGAGTATTAAGTGATAGAGAGGCTGTTAGCCAGAACTTCTTTATCTGCTCTTGTTCTGAACCCTGTCACGTTATCTTTCAAATTTATCTAAACTACCATGACAAACAAGCAGACAGGCTCTCAGTTTTCAGCTGCACTTCAAGCAGCTTAACCCAGAACATTGCACTGTTCATTGCCAGACACAAGATGAAGGGTACATGTGGCTGTCATCTGCAAGCACACAAGGCAGGTTAGGAACAGCAAAACACAATTTCTCACTCTATTTTTTTTTTTTTTTTTTTTTTTTTTATGACATGCCGTGTTACACACCCCAGATTTTAAGTACACTTTGAGCACAAGCAATCATGCTGACCAATACTCTCCCATTGGTCTTGGTACTTTGTAAATTTATGTTTAGCTGTTCCCTCTTGCATTGTGTATTCCCAAGCAGGTGGTGGTGGTAGGAAATACCTGTGATTCTGCATCACATAGCACAATATATGGTCTGTAACGTGCAATCCCAACTTGTACAACAAGAACTACAACTATATTTGACTAATTTTTCATATCTAGCAGAAAATCAACATCATGATAGTGTGTATCAAGTACTACATGCTATTTGGTCCTCTTTTGGGTATGGATTTCCCACTTCAATTCATATCCAAGTTAGCTGAGAAGCAACAATATTTTTTTCACAATCAACTGTATAATATACGAGTCTTCTGTGTAAAACATCCAAAACAGTTCTAGATATTGATCATCAATCCCTTTTTCTGATGGATGCTTTAAGGAGAGTGGAACAGCATACACTTTCACATTCATAAATATACATATTAACATATTTTCCCATAAATTCCTTTTTCTGGGTTCGACACACTGAATGACTTTTTCCTGTAACAGAACTGGCAGTCTCAAAAGTACAATATTACATGTTTCTCCTGCCAGCATGCCTGGCAGATTGGCCTAACAGACTGTTAATACAAAACCTCATTTTTTGTAATAGGTGGAATTCTCTTTTACTGTCTTCTGTCTACAGGCAAAACAAAACCCTAACTTCACCTTTTTAAAATAAATTCAATCATTTTTGCAAATCAGTAAATGAGTAAAACCACCTGCAATATTTCTGAGTTTTCAAACAGTATTATGCTTAACTTTGCTGCACAAAAACAAACAAATAAATAAATAAATACATTATGAAGTGATTCAATGCTCTGTGCAGACCTCAGTCCTCTTTGGAAAACTTGTGCTGTTGACTGCAATAGATTTTTCAACAGAACAGTCAAACAACACAGGTGATTTGCAACATTGCAGATCCCAGTAATTCCCACTATTCATCTTTTCAGAAGAGCTATGAATCCAATGAAGATTTATAAGCAGAAAGTCACTTTCATTCTCAAATAATGTACAACTGGCAATATAATGCACGCACTTTTAGCAGGCTCTGTTTATAACATGCTGCATCACTTTGTGTTATGACGTGCCGTAAAGTCTGACCTAATTTGACACGACAGCTAAAATTTAAAGGACAACATTTCCCACTTCGCTTCCAAATGGGATAACTGCAATGTTCCAACAAAAGCTGGCCAGCAGAAGAAGGGCAGACGGCAAAGTGTCCATGGTCTGCCAATTTCTAATCACTGCTGAGTCGTTCAGCATATCTCTAGAAAAAATCCCTTAAAAGAGTAATTAATCATCATTTAGGAAAGGTCTTCAGTGAAGCATTTATTGTCTTCAGTTCATGCGTCTCACTTTATTAGCAAACACTGAACTTCTGCATTCATGTACCTGTATTTATGTCAATTCAGAAGAATATTGTCACTACAAAAACCAAAGCAAAGTATGCTTAGTGGTATCTTATTCTCCAGTTCATACTTTGTTACAGAGATGTTTGAATCTAGAGCAATTCCAGTGTCTAGTGATTTGGACACTTCTCCACTATCAATGCAGCACCTGGGATAGTATCGCTTTCAAAGTGAACATTAAAGTCTCTTTGAAACTGTATGTCCTGTATTTATTGTATTGTATTGAACCAATATACTGTATTTAGACATAAATAAAAAATCTGATCTTAATGGATTGCAAGAAAACAGCTTACTGATTCAGAGCGTCAGAAGAATAAATTAAGGATAAATATATATTATACACACACACACACACAAACCAGTCAAAATCTTCCACAGTATGAGCATAATCTGTAGCTGTGTACCACAAGCAAGATACTGAGTGATTTCTCCTTCCTACCAGGGTATGCCCAGGACCCAACATCTCCTTGCTGTATGCAAGAAAATTATCAAATCTGCTTTAACTTGTTAAATCCACTTTAATTTCTTTCTCTACTGAAATATTCACACTTTGGAATAATTTACCCATCCAGTTTGGATCAACCCATAGAAAATAAATGAAAACAACACCTCAAACCTTTATTTAGCTTTATTAAGCCAACATACAAATCCTTGCATTGTAGAAGTTAAATATTTAAAAATAAAATAAAATAAAATAAAATAAAATAAAATAAAATAAAATAAAATAAAATAAAATAAAATAAAATAAAATAAAATAAAATAAAATAAAATAAAATAAAATAAAATAAAATAAAATAAAATAAAATAAAATAAAATAAAATAAAATAAAATAAAATAAAATAAAATAAAATAAAATAAAACAACTCTGTAAACCAAAAACTTCAACCCAGCAACTGCAGCCTGCACTGTACTTCAATCCCCAGTCAAGCAGACATTACAGTTCAGAACACAGTCAAAACCTAAGAAAAATGCCATTCAATCAAAGCAAATCCTAATCTTTTGTGCATTTCATGATGGTGTGACTTTTAGAAAATGGGATAATTTTCCCAAATCATCTTAATGTGTGGAAGCCATATGAAAATCTCCATTTTCCATCACCTCTGTACTTCCTTCCCTGAATAAATGCCTGAGGCAATCATTTTAAAATGCTAGGGAAAAAAAAAAAATAAAAATTGCTGGGGCAGTAGAAGCCTGTTTGCTGGCAATGGTTGCCTTTGTCTGCTTCAAAATTAGTAGTGACTGTGCAAGACCTTATAAAACACTGGTAAATTCATTTTTGCTCCTTAGTGGCAGGTTTCTTCAAATTCTTGGGGAAGTGAACTCTTGCTTGTGCTATCTAGCGTTAGTCTTAATGAACAACTTAGAGCAGTGCAAAGGCACTACTTTTTCTGAGAGAGATAAAATAATTTTTACAGTAACTCTCATTTCTTCAGTGAATTAATAACATTTCAGAGAAGACTTCTGACCTATCCCTTCAACGTAAATTATCTACTTATAATTACCTGGTAAAATATTATGGCATTTCCATATGCGTGGCTAAACCTGGCTTTCTCATGACTTAGTTTGATTATATTCCAGAACTGTAAGTTACATATTTCTGATATCCTTGGAGAATTAAAATATATTAAAAAATAAATCAAGACGTGAATCAAATTAGAGAATCATCTGTAGTAGGTTCAAGCAAATGTCTCATTTATAAGTTATAACCAGCTTGATTTTTTATGCCATTGGCACAACCTTAGAAGTTTTGCACAGTGACATTTCCTATTGATCTCTTGTGAATTTAGAAAAAAAGCTTCTCTCTTCATTAAAAAAAAATCCCCATTTAGGATGGCAGAGGCTATGGCTCTATTCTAATTATCCATCTCTACCTTCCATCTTGATTTATTCCTATATGTTCTCATCTTACAAATACTAAAATAAAGCAAAGGCAAGTGAGAATCATTTGAATGATTTTGCAGCCAGCATGCTATTATTTGTTTGCTTGTTTTAAATAGAGCTACCTAAAGCTGTAATGCTAACTCTTGTGGGTCAACAGAAATGGCATTATTTATACCATTTTTAAGGTGTGGGATGAAAATGTGCCAGGTTGGCTCTGTTCCATCTATCTGTCCAGGATGTGACTTGTATTGATGACCCCCACCAGATGTTTCACAGGGAAGAGTAAGAACTACTGCCACCTGCTGAAATAATAGAGCTGACATTCTCCAGTGAAGACATCAGACATTCTCAGCAGTTCAAGATGGAGTGAGTTTAAGCACTGAAATGGGAGCCTTTTCTATCTTGCAGTCTCCTCCTTGAGTTATAAATAATTCTGACTACACTTGTTATTCTTTTAAATATATAGTCTTCCTAAGTAACTTGTTTTAACAACATCTAGTGTAAAGTCCATATTCACCACATGACAGAATTAATGAAATAATCTCCAAACACTTGTGAGACAAAAAAAGCACCATCACTATTTTCAGTTGAAAAACATGGGTGGAGACTTGCCCAGCTGTGGCCTGTGGCAAATCAGACAGTTTCTTATTGCACATATTGCAGCTCCCTCTCACAAGACCCTTCTTATTCTCTCAGGGAAATGCTTCCCACATTTCAGAGCCCTCACATTCAGCAGCTGGAATACCTCTTTCAGAGATGACTTCAAACAACATAAGATTATATATTTATATATATATATATATTTATATATATATATAAAATTCAGTTCCACTATTTCCATCAAAGACCAGGCAAAGTGAGGCCTAAACCAACCATGATGCTTCAGAGTATACTACTGAAGTTAAATATATATATATATATTATACTGCAGCCAGATTAAAAAAAATAAATTCTAGTGTATATAATTTATAGTTCATGATGTTCTTTGAAGCTCTTTGACTGAATCTAAATCTAAATGATTCCCAGTCTGCCTACAAAGTGAACTATTTTGGTCATGAAACATTACCTTCCCAGCATGTGGTATGCCTATCAGCAGAAAAGTGGTAAAAAAAGAACTGACTAACTTTATTTATTACATTTGTATTGCTTACAAAACCATTTACTTAATGGATGAGTATCATTAGCAGTCCAACCACAAAAAAAGAATACAATGATGTGTTTCATAGGTTCATTAAAATAATATTTCAAAGCAATCATTAGAACAAGAAGCTAAAGATCCAAGAGACAGTAAGTTATCTGCAAATAAATGAGGCAGAACAAACATGTTTTGAAGTAAGTTAAGAAACATGTTTACAAATATATTACACCCATAACAAAAGCAGGACATGAAGCTTAGAGAATGTCACTCATGCAACTTATCAAAAAGAAAAAAAAAAGGCATCTGTAACTAGCTTTAATTCAAGGGTCCTCAGACTTGCGGTCAGCATGCTGTTCTAAAAGATAAATGCCTGAGCACATTGCGTATGGAACTTTGTAACAGAGTAAAGATAATGTTATGCTCAAGTGTGCCTTAGATTAAGGGTAGAATCCTATGGACATTTCCATCCCCTGTTGTGAAAAGAAAACAGAAAACAAAAAAAAAAAAAAAAAAAAAAAAAGAGGGAGAGAGAAAATAAGAAAACAAACAAAAACCACCAACAAACCATTGCAGAAGCAAACAGCATCCTTCTGCTCACAGACTTCCATGGTGGAATAGAAGTGTTTCCAATAGGCCAGACAAAGGCTGCAGGAACCTGTTGCTGTGACACCTGCAGAGTGGTAAGTCTCCCTTTATGGTAAAATCAATCATAGAAACATGGGTGAAGGTTCTTAAGCTTTATACTTACTTTCTGCAATGGCTATTAACAGAAAAATGGAGAACAGGAATAAAGGAAAAATTGATTTATCCAAGCCTATAAGATCAAGGCAATCAAGATAGAGTTAAACTGGAGAAAGTTTACAGATGGGCAAAGCACAAAGGTATAAAATCTTTTTCTTATGAAGAATGATTAAATAAGATTAGAACTCTTCAGCTTAGAAAAAGACAACTGGGGGAAGATACATCAGGCATCTATGAACTCAACTGGTGTGGAAAAAGTGAGTAATAATCAACTGTTTTCCATATCTTCTAGCACAAGAGCTGGGGAGATGCCAGCCTAAACTATCACGTAGCATTTTTACAAAGGAGACACATCATCATGCAGTGCACGGTTGAGCTGTGGGTAGCCTTGTCATGCAAAACGGACGATTGTAAAAGTTATTGTGTGTTAAAGGAGTGGCTGAACGCAGGAGAGAAATTCATCATCAACTTTAACATACACAGACCTATGCAGGCTCAGAAAGCAGAAAGTCCCTAGACTGCAAATTGTGGGGTGTTATGAGAGTACTGCAAGTGACGTACCACCAGGTTTTCCATCTGTTATAGCTTCACCCTTCCACATACATCTGTTCTGGCAGTTGTCAAAGACAGTTTCCTGGCCTGGATGGACATGAAATCTCAGCTGTTTTAGCCATCCTTATATTCAGAGATGAAAATAATGTATCAGAAATCAGACCTAAACAACTTGACCAGGAAATGAGCCTCTTCACCCCTCAGATGGGCCATACTGAGATCTCTAAACTGTCTTTTGTGGACCAGTGGAGAACTGGAAGACTGAAGAAAAAAAAAAAAAAAAAAAGTATGCTCTATTGTCCTGACTGTTTGTTCTACTTTGGATGGCATCACTAGGTCTACTAGGTCTTCACCATCCTCGTATTTACAGGTGTCCTGGCCACTTCTACCTATTTCAGATAAACCCTAGGTCTATCCATAGTGCAAACCATCAGTTTCTGTTGTGACTTCCCTTCCCTGTTGCATCCCTTGCTACCTTCCTTTTCCATAATCTGTTTTCTTTTCCCATGTTTAAGCAGCCAAGAGAACATCTTTTGCAAGCTCTATTAAAATAGAAAAAAAAAAAAAAAAAAAGAGAGAGATTGAGAGAGAGAGAGAGAAAGGCAGCTAAAAGCAGTGCCTTAATTAGTCCAACTTCTATACACATTCATCAGGTCTCAGAGTGGCTGATCAGACAGTGACTCTCCATCAGTGAGACAACAAGAAATAATCAGCACATGAGCCTGTCCTTCTGGTGTCTGCTGGTCCTTTCTGTTCTCTTGTATTTTCTTGTCTTCAAAGAATCAGAATCAGATGTGCAAAACATACTGCTAATAGTTCTGCTCCATCTTGACATATTCCTTCTCTCTCTAAGAAGGGACTGCAAATATTGCTTTGGGTGATGATTTTTAAACATAATTTAGTCTAACTAGAGAGAAAAGAATAAAGAATGCTATTAGCATAAAATCTTTCCTCATTTCATTATCTATTAAATGCTCTACCTGGGTTTTCATTGTTTTTTTCCGAATCTTTAAAAAATGTAAACAATTGTTGCTGTCATGAAACTACAAGAACTAATAACTCTAGCCTATAATCAGCTGCTTAGAACTGTCAGCACCTTTAATTTTCTAGACCACCTCCTATCTAATGAAATTAGGAAAGCTGCCTTCCAGACATCAAAACATAGAGCAGCTGATTGTCTGAGAGGAACTCTTGTGCTCCCCAAACCACCTGTGCCACAACGGTTTTGTTATGGGCCAGCAGTTGTTCAACTGTGCCTGCGTCAAACAAAGAGCATGATAGAATGATCTAATAAAGAGTATACTGAAGAAAGGAGCAAAGAACATTAGGGAGAGGAAGTAACAGCTCTGGAGTTAAAGCCACAATCAATTCCTATTACAAAGTTCTCTTTCAGTAGTTGTATAATCAGAGCTAGAGTGGAAAAGGTGTTCAGGTCCAAAATTGTCACGTTTACTCTGAAAGCAAAAGGGAAAATTTAAATAGCTTTCAGTTCCATCCTGTTAAAATATTGCCATGACTCAAAAATGCTTGTCACATTTCTTAGTCCCATTCTCTCTTTAAAAATATCTGACCTTTCTCTTACACCTTCACGATACCTAGCATTCCTTGAGCAGATGAGTACTCATTACATAGTGTAATGAATGTATAATGTCCAATTAAAGCGACAACAATCAATTAGAAGTCTATATATTATTGCTGCGGATAGTTTTGGTACAATCTGATACACCTGGGAGTCTTGCCATTTATTTTGGTAAGATTTTCTGCATGGCTGAGTATACACCAACTAGTTAAAAAGAAAGACAAAGAAAAATAGGGAGAGAGAGAGAGAGAGAGAGAGAGAAATTAAAACAAACAAATAAACAAAACACTCAAACCAGAAAAACGCTTCAACAAGTGACGGAGATCTTCCTGCAGAGTAAGCCTAGAAATCCATTTGGAGAGGTAGATTGAGTGTTCCCAAGACATAGCTGTGTACTGTTGTAGGGGATTAAGTGACAGGTTTTTCTGCAAGAAGCAGAACAATCTGGATTCACTTAAAAATAATAATAATAATAATAAATATTATATGACTTCACAGAATCAATGTTTTCAAGTTTAAACAAGAAATTTCCAGAGTGGAAAAGTCTTGTAGCTAAGTTCGAGCAACTAGAATGCTTTCCAAGCAGTATATAGAAAGATGAAGCTTGAGTTTAAGACATGAAATTCACCACTTTCTGAAATTTTCATGACATGTATAAAGGTTCCTTATGAACCTACGTTAGCCCAGTAAATCAAACACTGATTTCAACACCAGTTAAGGAACAGACAGTTTTTTTTGTGGCCAGATACAACATATTGCTTTGATTTCAAATCAAGGCACATCTGCACATCTTCAGGGAAGATGCAAGCACACCATCAAACTGTATGACAAGCACAGCAGTGGACAATGCTGATGCACATACAAAAAAGCCAGATCTTATTTTCCACCCAATGAATCGCAGAATGGTTGGGGTTGGAAAGCATCTCTGGAGGTCATCTTATCCATCCCTTCTCAGTTCAAGCAGGTTCACATACAGCAGGTAACCCAGGATCATGTTCAGGCAGTTTTTGAATATCTCCATGGATGGAGATTCCACAACCAATCTGGGCAGCCTGATCCAGTGCTCATTCACCCTGAAAAGTCTTTCTTCTAAGAAATGAAAATTCTAATGAATTCTCTTTCTTCTAAGAAATGAATTTTCTTCTAAGAAACAAAAGAATTCTAAGAACTCAACAAGGAAAAAAACAAAGCACATTGACCCCAAGTTACCCTCTGTCACCAGCTTCTAAACGAGGGTAGAACCTTACCCAAAAAATTCCACAACTTGGAAACTTGTGTTTCCGTTTTATTGCATACCAAAACATCTGCTTAATGAACTAAGCAATGTTATGTCTCTCTTTTAAAGGAAGAAAGCAATGAGAGAACATGTTACAGCATTAAAATTTAGAATTTAAGTGAGTTTAAGTGACTTAACAACATTTATGCAGGGCAATATTAAATGTGGACTAGAGAAAAGTCTGATTTTTTTTTTTAGTATATTGCCATATACTTTATTTATTCAATATGTATGTGCACTTTCCAAACTCTTACAGAAAAAAAAAAAGAGATATCACTTTAGAGAGATTTGTTTATACCATTCTTTTTTCTTGATGATAAATTTGAAGGATTATGAAGGGTAAAAAATATGACTATTGCCAGTTTTGCAGAATTGTCTGGAGGTGTCAGGTCCCACTCTGCTACGGATTATGTAACCCTATTCTCTTCACCCCGCATCCTGCCATAAACCCAAAGAGTATGAAGTGGGTTTTTTTGTTTGTTTAGTATTAAGGTATAAGAAATAAACTCAGCCATGAATATGCCATCTTCAGAAAACAGTCATACCCATGAAAATAGAAGAAAATGTTACCTCATGATGCAACTGTTTGGCTAAGTGGGGGCAGGATGTGCCTGGGGCAAGGAAAGCCTTGCTCAGAGCATCCAGGTTTGTGTACAGCTGCCTGAGGCAATCCCTGTCAGGTTTTGGTCCTGATGTTCCTTGTCTTAGGACAACTTGAGGGTACAGCTGGGTCCTCAGCCTGTGCAAGAATTCCCAAGAGTTTTTGGACCCTAGAAAATAAACTAGGAAAGTAGCAAAGAGGCAAGCAGGCAACCAATTTTGACCACACCATTTTCAGTGAGTTTTCCCTCAGGCCAGCTCGGATTAATCTTTTCCTCTGAATAACATAATTAAAGAAAAAGTTCTGAAGGATGTGTGGCATGTCAGCACCTGCATACGTGCACAAATGTCACCTTCTAGAGTGACCAGATCTCGGGCAGGATGCAGCATGTACTGTCTACTGGTGCCAGCAAGTATCATTTCCATTTTTAGTACCGTAAATATGGCTGGATATAACTAAGCAACATTAAAAAAAAAAAGCGTTGGAACCCAGCAGTATTATATAAATTAATTTATGGGTCATATAGATTTTGAATTCAGACCAGATTATCAAATCAGGTCAATCAATCAAGATAATTAATTCTATCACTGATAGGATGCAGATTTCTCAAGAAATAAAAAGTTTTTGTTTTGTTTTTGTTTTTTGTTTTAAAACACAGTTGTCATCTTGCAAAATTCATTATACATTCAAATATACTTTAGGTAATAGGTGAATCTTGCTTACAAAACATCAAAAAAGAAATATAAAAGTCATTTCTCTCACAGCCATTGCTAAAGTTTAGGCATGAATGGAAAGAAAAAAAAAAAACAAAAAACTTTTACTGAGCACCCAAATTGAAGACATGTATATAAATTAAATTTATAATTCTGTAATTCTTTTAAAAGTATATTTCAAATAATGCGAAGTCCAAAGTTTTTCATCACTACACAAAATTAGTCAATTAATCTTATATTGGAAAACTATTGAACATATTTGTTGAAAGTTGACAGAAATTCCTGAAAACAATCCCTAAACAGTTTAGACTTCTGTCTTCAATATAATTGCAGTTGTTTTTTTTTATCATAAAATAATATTGTTTATCACTTTGTTTTTTGTCATTGGTGTTTTAGAGAGATGTTTGCACAGCAGAGAAAAGGAAAATACCAATATGGTGGAAGTTACAAAAAGATTTACACTGACTTATCTAAGTAGCTTAAAATTCCAAACATGATTATACAAAATTGTTTAAATTTAAGGTTGAGGAAATTAGGTATTTCTTCAAAGGACAGAATATCACAGAAACTTGTGAAACTTCTTCAACTCAGATTAAAAAAAAAAAAAAAAAAAAAAAGTGATATGACATTCTCATATATCTCAAGCCACATATTTGTAAGTGCTATAAATGGTCTTACCCTAGGCAGAGACTGTACACAATACCATAACATAGGTAAGGGCAACCAATTTCATCACCCCTACCATGGGAAGTAACTGGAATTCAGCTGTGCTTATCTGTACAACAGAGTGTGTCTTATAAACTATTAGAAGTCTGATATATAAAAGTGAAACTACTAAAAATCACAGCATCACTGACTAGAAGTGTCAATAAGACAAGAGGACTGTGACACTGCAGAAAACCAATTTGAAGAAGTGAAACATTCGATTTCCAGTTTAAGGGGTTTTACTTGGTTGTGCATGGAACAGAAAACATAAAAAGCACAAAGAAAAAGTCTATTCTCCTTGAAGACTCTGCCCTCTGCCCCACCAAATGAATCAAGGTTTGCTTTCTTTATATTGTAGGGCTAGAACTATTTGATCTGAGGTATTTTTCCTTTATTAAGCTTATGTCCCATAAACAGGGGTGTTGCTTAATCAATTCAAATGGACTTCTGAACTGCATAAATTAGAGCTTTGTGGTTTGGTAGAATTGCAGTCTTTGAGAAATATTAAGGAACTTTATTTCAGAAGTAAAGAGTACGCTCAGTAGCAAGAATGGACAGGGTGAAGTACTTTTTCACATGGAAACATATACACACACCCATACATACACGGACATACACATGCTTTAGGTATTCACTATTTTTTCCAAGATTCACCTCTGCTTTACAGTTGAGAATGAACTAGAAAAAGAACTTTTTAGGCAAGAATTATTAAACATGAACACACTCTGCTTGTTCTTTAATATAAACAGTAAGCCTCTTTCACAATAGAAAGATAACCTTCAAAGGCCCTATCCATCCTTACCTTTCTACACATTTTGGCATTTTAGGCTATTTTGTTTGAAAAACAGGAGGGTGCTACACACCAGGACAAGCAAGTAGGATCTGATTAGCTGTACCACTTAGTTGTGATGTTAACTCCTTCTTTCAGAAGTCAGGCAAAAGTTTTGGCCACAGTCTTCCTTGTGTATGCTACATGTGATTAATAAAATCCACTGGTCCTTGGCACAGCCCTCCAGTTCCGTAGCCTCAAAGCTCTTCAACAAGGAGAAAAAGCCCAGGAGGAAAAAATAATAATAAGTTTTAAAAAAATGAGAAAAAAGAAAAACTTTCAAGGAGCTCTTTTAGCATTGCTGACTCTCCAAGACACATCTCAGGGCATATAAAGAATTAATTACTCCATGAGGTACACAACTACAACATCACTTGAAACTATGTGACATTTTTGGATAGTTCCCAGGCATTTGTAGCCAACAGGTGCCTAGTAGTTGCACAATTTTCTAATTAGTTCATGTGCTATACTTCAAAACTAATTACTAAAATAGCTGGATTATAATGTTGCAGAGAGTCATTCATGTGCCACCTACCATTAAGGGGAGGGAAGTTTTGTGAAGGTTAATTAGCATTTTTAAAGTACTTTGGAGATGAAAAGCTTAACTATATGCCTAATAAAAGAAGTAAAGGTAATAGTTTCCATTCAGTGAATTCTTTCTTTTTTTTTTTTTTTCCCATTGAAAGAGAATTGTAAGGGTTGCTTTAAGAACATAAATTTTCATCTACAAGGAATGAAATCAACTCCCAACAGGATCAATCAAGCCCCAGTGAAATGCAAATCAACCACAGTGACCTCCCCATCCTGGTGCAGGAGAGGCTGGTGTGGGCCCCCAGGCAAAGGTTCTGTGCAACTGAAAGTAGATGCTCCCTGTGCCCTTGAAGAGATCAAATAATCAAACCATTATATATGATACCCTTTTAATTAAAGTAGCACACAGATATTTGTCTCTTGGGTTATCTGCTGGCCATTCTCTGTTCAGAAAATACCCACTGGCCTCTCTGAGAAGGGATCTTTGTGCATCTGAATCTCTACCTGAAATTGTGCCCTCAGCATTTTGGAGTCTGCTTATCTACTGTTAAGATTTCCAGAGTAACAAGGAGCATTAGGCACATTCTCTATAAACATTAAATTATTTTTCCCAGACTTAGTGTTACATATAATTTTTTAATGAACTTTTTGTGGGCTTGGGAAATAATATGCAAGTCAATTTTAAATATCCACACATGTATAATTCTATAAATTCTGTTTCTTCACAAAGGTAACAGCGGAAAAAAAGAGTACTCGCTAATTACAAAAAATAAATTATTTGGCTCATATGATTACTATTTATGCTGTAAATCCAGAATTGTCACTGACAGAAATTTATTACTGTCATCAATAGAAAGATTATTTTAGTGCTGCAGATGGTTGTCCTTTTATAGGCCATTTTAATGACTTGTTCTTATCTAATCTGTCATGCGTTATTTTGTTGTCGTTATGAACTTTCTAAGTTTCATATCAATCAATTTCTGATGTTTACTAAACAGATGGTGTTATATAAGAAAAAAAGGGAAAGCATAATAATGACATTTAGTTCTCAAAAATACTCCAATAGCTACACATTTTGTCAAATATGAAAACTATATAATTTGTTTAAAAAAATGTATCCAAAACAAAATTATTCATAAGTTATAAACTCAAAGAGCTTATGAAGCAGAGTATGAAATCACCACATTTCTGAAAGGATGTTATTGAACTTCAGGAATGTTTGTCAATTAAGATACATTAGGAACCTATTTGCTGGAGTTCTCAGCATTCCTTTTTTTGTACAAAGCACTACCAGCAAATAGTTGCAGTAATTGCTAAGTGATGTAGATAATTATTTAATACATAAGTGTGACTCATGTCTGTTACTTGAAATCTACTTGTGAGTTGTGGTAATTATTTGTGCACCTCAATTTACTGAAAATTTTGCCTCATCTTTGTAATCTTTATTATTCTTTTGTTTAATCATTGCACTATCATCAAATAGGCACAAAGACTTGGAGAGACAAGCTTTACAATAAATGAAATTACTCACACCTCAATGAATTAGAGAGTTGAAAAATTGTAAATAACATTCTACATCAGAACAATTACACATGTTTTTCATCTTATACCAGTAAAATAACATTGAACTTTCCCACCATAACTTCTAAGAATATACAGAAAACTACCTCAAAGCATGAGGAAGACACAGTGAAACACTCCTAGATGAGGAAATAACAGAGTTCAAGATCTCTTTACTGTGCATCTTCCATACATACATTGCAAAACAGGCTTGAATTACGGGATTACCTTCCCCACACAAAGAATACTTACATTCCTCCTAATTTCGTGCATTAACTAAAACCGTTCATGGAGTTCAACTGATTAATCTAGTTCTAGCAAATATTACAGTGGCTAAAAGGGAAACATAAATACTAGATCAAGGCTCAGAGATATCCCAAGTACTGAATATCTACAAGGATGGAGATCTCTAAGGACTATCTCTGGTCTCTGCCACCGAGAAGGATGTTTCCCTCCCCCCTTCAAATCAAAATTCAGTTTACTTCAACTTGTGCCTTTTGCCCCTTGTGTCCTTTCACTCTGCTCCTCTGAGGAGAACGTGACTTGAGCCCCATACAAACAGGGGAGGAGAGCAACTGGATACCCATCTTAAACTGCTTCACTCCTCCAGACTGAATAAACCCCACCTCCATCTCTCCTTCATTCAATATATTATATCTAAAGTGTTCAGACAGTGATGTATCAGATATCTAATAAGTGTATTCAGTCCCCCCCTTCCCCACCAGGGATCAATCATCTTCAGGTGACAATAATTATTTGATGGAGCTAGAGCAGTAATACCATAATAGCCAGTTCCAGCTGGTGAATCTTGCCTTGCTTCTAGATGGCCAAGGAAATATTTTCTTCCTGTTTCACAGAGCAGGAAATGGAGGAAGAGTTTTTAGTTTGTTTGTTTGTTTGCTTTTTTTAAGATATTCTTTGTTCCAAGTATTCTCTCTTAATAAGGTTGTTACTGAGCTTTTGATAATTTTATTTTTTTATGCTTTGTGATAACATATCATGAGTTAGATGCAACTAATTAGCCTTTGTTAGTTGTTACCTGTTTACAGTATGCTGCAGTAGAATAGGTAACACTGTATATCTGCTTTCTTATTTACCCAACAGATGTGTCCCCAGCAGGACATTCTTTCTACAATATACACGTAGCGTGGTGATGGTTCCTGCAAAATGCAGATTTCTCCTGGTATAAGAAAAACACTTAAAAGGAGGTAAAAGAGGCATGTTCTTGATATACTACTTTTTTTTTTTTTTTTCTAGGGAAATTAGTAAAACTTGACAATTTGTCCAATTGTTTCTAGGAGAAAAAGAACAAAGCTACAAAAATCCCATTGCTCTAACAAGAATAAACATCTGTTAGTGGAGGCAGCGGCTCAATGGACATGACATGGGTGTTCTTGATATATAAACTGGGCAGAATTTATCTGGTATGGCTCTATATAAGTCACTGAAATTCCAGCAGTAAAGAAATGTTAGCAAGGCCAATCCTTGCCTTTCATCAGTCTTCTACAGGGAGAAATTAAAACTGACTTGAACTCAGGGTGGGTTCAGAAAATATATATATATATATTAATTAAAAATAACAACAAAGGGAACAGCAAAATAGCATTCTCATTAAACTAAACTCATTCAAGTCAGTGATTGCAGTGAATAAAAATAATTTGAAAGACTTCCACCTTCATTGAATGCGTATTTTTAAAGCAGTGAAGACAATCTTAGTCGTTACAGAATCACAGCTCCAAGACATTTGCAAGCACACTCGTATAGAAATGAATTGAAGACACAGTACCTCTGGCTACAGCCTTGTGTTTAGTGAATAGAATGTAGTTTCTTAAATGGACAAAATCAATTTCTGTTAACTGATCGGCTACTCTCTATTTCATCTCCAAAGTTTTTCTCCATTTGCATGTCTGGTGTGCTAACTGCTGTTCTTTAAATTAAGGCAATCATCTGTTCGCCAGGAAAAAAACACTATATTTAACAAGATGAAAGGGCTGGATAAAAGATATCTCAGAGGCAAGCTTTATCTCATGTCAATGACAAGTTTCACCTCAAATAATACTGGCTGTAAACATATTTGTTTTAAAATGCACTCACCGTTCCTGTATTTTATCTGGGCTGCAATGAGTGGCATGGTACAGTGCATTGTACTTTGAGCCATAGTGGGAGACTAGAACAAGACTTATATTCCCTCGTCTACAGGCTGGCAGAGGCTGAATATGTCATAGTCAAAGAAATACAAATGCTGTTTATCAGAATAGACACATCTTTAGGCTGCCACATGCAATAGTTATCTCTTGAAAACTAGCCAAGCAGCCGTCAAAAATCACATCCCCAGCATTAGACTAGATGCTTATGAGAAGCAAAGGCTTACTGTGTATTAAAACCCCATTACTTTTTCACAAGTCTCAGTCCCCCAGAGGCTTGAGAAATGCCTTAACCTTAAAAGTAGTCACATTCCCTGTCTTTGATTCTGCTTTTTAGATTGGGTTTTCACCTTCACACTGTGCATTTCACCAGAGATGGATCTCTCCCTTGGGCTCTCAGTCTGGCCTTCTCCACCACCCTGGAGTCTCAGGACCAACTGTCCCTAAACACCTGAAGATGATCATTAGAGGCAAGCAAACATGAGTGGGCCTTCAAAAATAAATAAATGAATGAAAGAATGAATGAAAAGACACAGACCCAGGAGCTTGCCAGGTCTTCCCAGAGAGCCTGCAGGTTTCCTGGATTCAGCTTAAAAACAACTGAAGTCCAAAAGATGGCACCTACCTATTTCTCCCTAAAAACAGGCAGAATGGCTCTCTGCTCAAGGCCACTCCTAATTTCAAGGTCTGCATCTCCTCTTCTCCTTCCAAGGAGATGGTACAGCTTGGCTCTGACCAGAATTCCCAGCATGACAAAGCTAGTCATGGATAATGATTCTCCCATGAACTGGGAACTGACTTACAAAGGTTTTGCTGCACCAAAAAGGAGCCGGCCACTAACTAACAGCCTTCTTTTCTCTATTCCTCTGCAAAAAAGAACGCTTGCTCAGTTGCAGTACTAAGGAGATAATTTCTGTATCAGTAGGTCTCACGTAAGCAAAGTAGGAAGGGAAAGTTTAATTCAGATTTTTATACATGTTCGCTGTTCATTTAAATAATAGTATTTCCAGCCTGCATGAAACTTCACCAATAACTTGGGGAACTAGGTAATAAAAAACAGGGTCTGAAGAGTTGTTGCTGCTGTCTGAAGCAATGCAGTATGATTTCATGGAAAGGTTAAACAAATTCTGCCGGATGCTTGATTTAATTCTGTACCAAAGATAATGAGACTGCCTTGCTGTCTGTAATTTTCCATTATTATTTAACAAATTCTCTGGCAGGTCTGTCTATAAATATTCCTGTTTTCCATAATTCTGTGACTTTCACAGCCAAATCCATTAACCAGCTGCCTTTTTTTTTTTTTTTTTTTTAAACCTCTCTCTCTTTAATGACTGTACATAGAAGCATCACTCTGGTTCTGAAATTTAGTTCCTAAGGAGATGTTAAAAACAAACAGAAAGTGCTGAGAAATACAAAAGAAAAGAAACAAAACCAAAAACCTAGGACAGCCTGAAAGTTCAAACAGCTTTCTGATGTACTTTTTGCTACTCTAGCACTTCCATCAGTGAGAAAAGTTCCTTTGGCCTACAAGACCAAAGGCATGGAGTCAAGCACAGACTGGGTTTTCAATTCCTCTTGCACCTCATGGTTTCAGTGCTCTGTCTTTTTCTCCCTCTTTTTGTATCTTTAATTTCAAACAGAACGAAGGGTGCAAATACTTGAAGTTGAGACTGGTCTGAAACACTGGTCCTTTAGGAGATGTTGATATGGCTCAGTAACAGAATTCCACCAAGCCTAGAAAAATTTTCCAAAGGAAAGGTCACTTGAACATTTGCAAAAGAAAAAATAAATCACTAAATTTTGCAATCTAATCAACCAAAAGGCCAAAAATACAATAAAACCATTCAGCCTTCATTGTACGTGTCTTCATCGTACCTGAAAGGATCTAACTCTGAAGATGCTATCCTGAAAATCTACAAGCAAAAGAAAACAAGATGTCTGAATGGGATGTTTTGGATATCTCAACATCGCTGCCATGTATAAAAATGGCACTTTGTAATTTTAGAACAATTTGGAATGATATTTGCAGAGCTGGGAACCCATCATGTGAAGCTGCCCACAAGTATCTGTTTAATAAACACTGAGCTCCTACTCCATGTGGATTTTTGCTACCTCAAAGCAATTTTAAAATACATCAATCATATCCCTGTGAATCAGCAAAATCAAATGCTGCTAACTGTTACAGGAATATCACTTGAAGTTTCATTTTCTGCAATGCCTACTTAATGGAAAATGCATATGGAGTCCTTGGAGAGGAGACTGAATCCTGGGCCTACAACTATAACCCAAATCTCCTGACTACAGTGTCAGGCTCCCCTTTTCTCTCTCCAGTTTACGTAAGCTTGCAGATATTCATAAATGTATAAACACATCCTTGCTTCTTTTTTTTTCCTTTGCAGAAGAGACACATTCACCTGAAAGGGTGAAGCATGCCTTCGAGGCAGAACAGGGGCTGTCCTAGTAGACAAAGAACTTTCCTGAGAGCTGGGATCAGATCAGCTTGACAAAACCTGACATCCCCAGAGAGCCCTTTCCTCATCATCTGTGGTGTGGAGGAAGCACTGTCACCATCTCCTTCAAGTTACCTTCTAAGAAAGGAACATTTCCATTTCTGCTTTTGATGATATGGGAACCGAACTTCAGGAGGTTTTGGTCTGTGATTCTCTATCAGAAATACTGCATACCTGAGAAAATGTATAAGCTCCCAGAGCAGTATTTGAACAGCACTTTTCTTCCGTGTTCAGTATGAATAAGCTCTGGTCATGAAGGCGGTGGCTGTTATATCCTACTCTCTAACACATTACGCTGTAGAGGCCCAAACATTAGCTTAGCATCAAGTACAAAGGCCAGTTAGGCACTCTGACCACTCAGGATCACAAGGTCCAGGTCATTCTGTAGATTTGGTCAACAGGGCACTATAACAGCAGCTATTCTGCTTTCCTGCATGTTTTGAAGAACTATTATGGGAAATAAATGAATAACCTATGTACTATGAATATGTAAATTAAATGTTAAGTGGCAGAATTATATTGTGCCTTTAAGGCACAAAATAACTATGGGCCATAAACTGCTGTTGGCTCACACACAGATCTCCCACTGCTGTCAGTGGGAATCTAAAATGCAGACTGAGATCTGTATATGCCCCCAAGTGTCTTTATTCAAATAAGAAATCTAAATGACTGGTAGGAGTAGAGGAAAAAAAAAAAATGTCCAAACCAAATCCTAGTGCCTTTAAAACTGGTGAATGAAAATCACGTTTTGTGCCAATTTTACCTCATATTTCTTTTTTGATTTCATGAAAACACAGGCTAATTGTTTCCAGCTTTTCCAGCTTCCCTTTCTCTCCCCCAGATGCCATGCTGTGTGGAAGTGATGAAGAGTCTCCCTGAAAATAGCAAAATTCTACTTTGGGACAAGTGTCTGATTTTGCCTACAGTGGAACTTTGCTTCTTATTTAACACTAAGAACAATGTTCGTTGGCAGATATGGCTACTTTTTAAATCAAATCAAGCTCAATAAATTTTATCAATTCTTAGTATTGTCAGGAAGATTTGTTTTACCTCCCAGTGCAAGAAAAAAAAAAAAAAAAGGAAAAAGAAAAAGAAAAAAACTCAAATTAAAACAAAAAGTACCAAGAACTACAGCAGATATATCTCCTATTAAAGTCAGTTTTACATGTATCACAGTTAAAAATTTTACTTTCATCAAAGGCAGTTTTCTCTTTCATGCAATGGGAATTAAGCAATTTGCCAGCTAGTACTGCCACCTAGAAAAGTGAACGATTTCTACCAGGATAAAACCTTCTACAATGTAGACTTGGGGACTATGAGCTAATCAATTAGACCTTAGTGGGGAATTACTGAGATAGTAATAAGTATTTGCTTTCTGTAAGGAAGTCTTTAAAAGTAGATGTGATCCAGAAAACGTAAGCCAACAGCAAACTAATTGCTCTGTATGTGTGTGTGTGTCTAAGTAAAACGTGGATAAACCTAAAGCTAATGGGTATTTAAGAAAGTCCAACTCTGTGTTGCCAAGACAAATCCACCCTATTCTTCAATAGCAGGTCAAGGATTAATTCTGGGAATTCAAAATCTCTCTCAGCTAAATGACTTGAGTCAATAGGAGTAAATGTAGAAACAAGTTAAGTACTGACCACAGCGTGCTCACTAAGACTTCATCTACCAAATTTTAGCTTTAATTTATACAAGATATTAGGAAATTTGATGTGAGCCTGATCAATATGATCCATAGTAGCAATAAAGTATTAATGAAAACACATCGTTACATTAAGTTCAAAATATTGTTCCTTTGTTTATATTAGTGTAGTGGGCTTTGTCTATGCTACATCTGCCACTTTGAGGAGGAAGGATATAATTATCAAAGAAATAATATTTTAGTAAGAAAACTGTTTTTCAAAAGCACACAAATAAACTACAAAAGCCTAACTTATTCTATTAACTTCTGAAATTATTTCCAGAATATGTATGTGTATATATATATGCTTTTTTTTTTTTCTTCATGCCTAAAATGCATACACAGAAAGAATGATCTAGTGTTAGAAATATCTGGTCAGCAAGCAGTCATGTCAAATACTCTGACAGTGATGGAAAAGCTTATATTGAAAGCTAGGCCCATATTATAGATTTATGAAACACGGAAATTTATAATCCATATTTTGAACCTGAAAATAAGTTCCGTTTCCAGCAGTTTCAGTTTGGACTTATTCTTACCCCTTATTTTGTGCACCTCACCAAAGAGATAAAAAGGTAACAACATTCTTCCGCCCCTATTCCTACAGTTAACTTCAGAGACCTGAAAACCTAGGGTGTTATCTTTTATCCCAGGATCAATTTTTGCCTTTCAATTTAGGAGTTAGAGACTGCTTCAGATGGCAGAGAATTTGAAGAAAAAGCCTGTTCTTCCTTGCAACAATTGAAGAAGTACTGCATAAAACAGGCAAACACAAGCCTGAATGGAACAAGTCATAATTTAAAATTTATATTTATGAAAGTCGTACTATGGAGGTAATCACACCCATTTATTAACTTACAGTTAGTCCCACGTTAGGAAATAAAAAAAAAAAAAAGCTTCTAAGAAACATACTGCTAGCATGCTGTCTTTAAAAGACAGCTACTAGCATGAAGCAACATGGACTGAAATAATTGTTAGAAAATATATTTGTTCCTCAAAGTGCTATATAAATGACTATTAAGAACAATAAGTACTGAGGGATGAGAAGTGTGATCTTGGTCAAAATTGTCAAAAATAGCACAGACATCAATTAAGATAACACTAATTAAGATGAAAGTGAGAGGTAATAAAATGTAGCTCAGATAATATTAGTGCATTCTTCTTATTAAAAAATAATTTATAATTTGTTAGAAGATAACTTCTTCAGACACTGCCTCCCTATCCCTACCCCATGGCATCAGACACCCATAGAAAACAGTCTCAAAATGTTGACGCAGCACCTTTATAGAATAAAAACTGGACAAGTTAAAGCATAACTGAAAAAACAGTAAGAAAGTGAACTGTATGCACATACATTTTGATGGTATAAGCCACCAACAATGTTAGAATTTTTCATGCCAAGCTCTACCAAGGAGCTTGTTACTCCATAATACTAAAGTAGGCAGATTGTTTAATTTTCCTTTCAGCATTTGATTTTAAGCGCTGGTATAGAAACAGGATAATGGACAAGATAGATCACTAGAGAGATACTGTAAAGTAATTCTTACCTTCTCAAGATATATTGAAAGGATCTGTTAGTTCTTCACTGAAGCAATAAAACTGTAATTTGTTTATCAGACTTCACACTACTGTTTCCGATTAACAATTAACACATGCAAGAGAAATGAGACAACACTACACACAGGAAAGCTGTTTCTGATACCAGTTTGGCATCTCGGTATCTTTCATTTCTAAGAAGTAGTGAGAAATATGATAAGCCTTTGGAATTGAGGATATATTATTTTAGGACCAGAAACTTTTTAAAAGAAATAAAAATGCTTAAATTTAATTTATATAGGAAGCGGTTTAACCCCCAATAGAAATTAATGTTGTTGTCAGGATTTATCACTGAGGTGACAGGCACATTGGCACATCCATCAAACTAGGTCAGTATATTGCAACATGGCAGTAACTGCATTAAATCTTTGTGGAGTTCCCAAAATTTTGAACACGTGAACATTATGCAAGTGTTGTATCACACTGCGTTGTACTTTGTAACATTCATTGTCATTACATTGTACTGTATTGTATTACACACAGCATATTTCAAGCTTGATGAAAAACACTAAAAATCACTTAGGGATCCTTAACAAAGTTCAATCTTCACACATTATCAACCTTTTACAGCAAAGCTGAGTTGAACACCAGCAGAATGTAATTACCCTGGATGGCAGGTAGGAGAAAGAGAAAAGAATGGAAAATGAAGTGGCCATCTAACTTTTCTGTGCCTATACACATCTACTAGTAATGGAAAAAGAAAATAAAATTACAGCCAAAAAGTGAACATAAAATTAGTTCCAAATTTTCAGCTCTTCCTGTGAGGGTCTTCATGAATATAAATCTGTCTATTACCTCCCGCAGACAAGGCTCTTAAAATGCTGAGGTCATCTAAGCAAAACACATTTAGATTCTTTATATATATATATTATTAATATATATATATATATATATATTAATTTTCATACTTGAAACTCCTAGAACACTGTGAAATGTTACACGTCCAGTGATTTCATGAGCCCTGGACATGCCTCGAAGTATTTACATTTCATTGAAAGTCCTCCCTGAGTACAAGGATAATCTATCTAAGCATCTATCAAGGGAAGATAAAACACATTGACTGCTTTTCATGCATACTTGTTGCTTCACATAAACCCTTGCTTTCCTGAGACTGTTTGTAATAGTCCAACTACATTTCTTACTTACACACTTTTCCAGAAAACAAAATAATATAAAATAGAATAAAACAAAACAAGACCTCTGAAAGACAGATGATGCAAATAAGTTGCAATAACTATTCTGGCCATAGGAAATCAAATTTATGCAAAAGAACGTATTGTTTGAAGGTTCATATACTTTTCATGACTTAACCATGTCTTCAATTAGAATAGCTAAAGATACTTTATTTAAAAATAGAAAGAAAACAATCATGCTAAAAGCACGAAAGAGTTCCAAGTATAAACCACCAGAACCATCAAAAGTAAACAAATAAGACAGAACCACAAGTGACCTATCAGCTCACCTACAAGAGCAAATTAATTACCGCTTGGCATAAGTATCATTTTTATGTACATAGTCTGGATCGTAATGAGGTCTTTACTATGCAACCATATTTCATGTAATTGTCATCTTAAGTAAACATGTTTTAATTACTGTCACTTTTTTCATTATTCATACTCAAGCCTACAATACCTGTCAGGATTTAATGGATTGTCATCTCCTGCTACTTTGCCGTGGCAACATATGTCCCCATTTATTTCACCAGCAAACTAATTAAAATATCTAGAATATACAATGAATTCAGGGTGATTTTGATGGTGATGGTGTCATAGTTGTCCATCCTAACAAGTCTTCAGAGCTTTTTATCTGCTTCTCTGAACACTTTCACAGTACTTTTTAACTGGAAATATGGTGCTGTGTGACTGTTGTTGATAAAGTGACATTTGCCACAAGCACTGTCACTTTGAAGAATATTCAAGGAACAAAAAGAAAATCAATGTAATTGCAAGTTATCAACTTTAAATTTTCACTCAATTACATGATACAGAACATCAAATTGAAAATAATTTCAATTTACCTGGTGCAGGGAAATAAATACACATTCTAGAAAAAAAAATACTGCCTTCCTTTATTTCTTATCTAATTCTTAAATATCCTTAAAAGTAATGTAAACAAATAACTTCTTCAGCTAATTATAATGCAAGCCATTTACTTACATGTTGAGACATTTTAATTTTATTGGTTATCACCTTCAGCGTTGGTCTACTGAGAACCTGAAGGCCAGTTCATTCTGCCACTTGGGGATGCTCCTATAGTGTTTACTGCTTGTATTACAAATGAGGTGTCTCAAATGTTACTCCAGCATATTCATACCAAATGCTTGTTGGATCTACTTGGTCCAACCATTCTTCATCAAAAGTCAATTCTTTCCAGATACTTTTCTGGAACACTGAAGCAACTGGCAAGCAGCAACTGGGGACCGGTATTCAGTCTTGTGCCAGACCTCAAACTTTTGTATAAACAGCGAAATAATTCCAAATAAAGCTGCTTCAGAACATGTGTAAAACGCATATTAAAACAAACTGTAAAAGGAAAAATAGCAGGAGTGAGAGAAGGAAAACAGGAAAAAGATGCAGTAACCTGGACTATGTGTACTTTAACTCCACTGCCTATTGTGTCTTTACATAGAAGATGATACCAGATAGCACTAATGGCTCTGGAAGCAGGATGTATTTCAAAGATAGTCATGTGTACAGCAAATCACATTTGACTCATTTCCAGTATTTCTGTTCTGAAGGGAGACAGTAAAATTGCTATGCCTGCAAAAAATAAATGCATGTGCTTTATAGGTAGATACTCTGACCAGCACTATGAAGTGAAAGATTAATTTAATCCTTTTAATCACATAAAAACTCAGTGACTTGTTTCTGTAAGCCACATACAGCTTTCATTTCCTTAATCTGACATACAGAGAAGTGTCTACTTGAAAGCCAAGTTTTGAAATTAGCATCTGTCTGTTTTTCCCTATCAAACACAATCACACTGGGTATGGCTGAAACTTTTATTGCTCTCCTGACAGACACCTGGAGCCAGTGCTGTCATTGCTCCTTTTTGTAAGCTGCGAGAAAGTGAATGAGACGGGCAGTTCTTCAAAAGAAATGTTTAACAAAAAGCAGACTGAAGCCTTTTACAAGGATGTCACCTTTTGCAATTCAAAAAGGTTCTTTTTGTTTGACTTTCTAGCACTGTCATATTTAGCCATTTGCCTTCTCTCTTCTCAGGCAATTTTTCCCTCTGATGAACCTACATTGTGAAGGAGACTAAGATAATCACCAAAAAGCAGACAGAGGAATTCAGGTCACACTGTGAAGGAGAGATATGGAGAAGACTGTGATTCAAGCAGAGCCCTGCACAAGCATTAACAGGTCCTGGAGCAGGAGCAGAAACCCTGCTGTACTTCTGAGGAGTGCACATGAGCTTCTCCTTCAGTTCCAGGGTCACTGGGGCAGGCTGTGGCATTGGTCAAGGCTCCCTCTTCACCTTTTGGTCTTCGTGGGACAAGAACTAGCCAAGAATGACTCTGAGCAAGTCCTGTGTGAGTACAGAAAGCTCTTAAAATATTCCTCTTTGTCCTTCTGACCTGAAACTGGACTCTATTCATTCTTGATAAAAGTACACTGATACCACTTCTTGGCTAGTGGGCAGCTATATGAGCTGGGGAGTTAATACTAATTCTGCTCCTGTTTGGATGCCCTTCCTCTGTGTCAAATATACTATGCTGACTGCTGTGATGATGCTGCAAACATGCCTGTACCACTTCAGAACACTTTAAAAGGGTTCATTCGAGCCTCTATTTGTTGATGCACTTGAGAGTTACTGCCAGAAATGTCCCAGCACAAGGAGGATCATGATGCCTTAGTAAAATATCAGCACACTACTAAATAAATAGAAAAATAGCCATTAATATTTTGAAGCTGCCCAGAGGAAGAATACTTGATTCCTAACTATAGCCTATTTCTAATTATTGCTGCCTCTCCGAGTGATATTTGCTTTTCTTCATCAGAAAGCAATAGTAGTTGCTGAAGTCATGGTGAATTATTTCTTTCATATCCTTGGAAACATATTATACAGCCTTAATTAAAAGAGATTTCTGAAAGAATGGCAAAACACTCTTAATGGAAAAAGGACATTCTATCAATAACAAGGAAAAGGGAACACATTTGCTTACTTCCTTCGATATTTTATAAGCCAGGAAAGTCCTTCTCTCCATTTCTCACCTCCCAAAGCTTTGTTTTGGTCTATTCTTAACTATTTCATTTCCAGCAAAGATCAGGGGCTACAGTGGGCCAGATTACTCTTCCAACAATTTTATTTCTCCTCTGTACCTACATTTAATATGAGGCATTATTTAGAGAGAAGAAGAAAAAAACATCAAGAAAATGGACATAGGATCCAGAACAGTAGACATCAAACCTCCTTCAGGAGACCAAGAACACGCCGGTGATTGCATGTTATATGCTAATTTCAAAAACTCTAACAAGTCTTTTGGGAATCCTCCAAGCAGAGCAGGCAGAAGTAAGGTGTAGAATGGTGTAAGTTACACATCACTGGATAAGTCAACAAAGTGGCATCCAAAAAATAGTCATATCTGGGTGAGAAGGGAGGTAAGAAATCATTATGAATATAGGGCCAGTAAAGCAAGAAAGCTGACAATTAGAAATAATTAGGAGGAAAAGCTGACAATTAGAAGTAATTACTCAAACAAGGCTCATGGACCAGCCATGTATCAAACAAAAGATGCAACTAGACAGCCTGTAGTCTGTGATCTTTGTCAGGCAAAGGTTTTAAGAGAGAGAACCAATTCTTTCAGGCGTGAAATTAATTGATTCTAGCTCAGCCAAGAGAAGTGTCCAGCATTTCATTGTTCTGAGAGTACATTTTCTTCTCCTTTAAAATTGCAATTTCCAAAGATCTTTTATTTTTATTAGTAAAAAAGACTTTGAACAAACATTTAGGAAAACTGTACGAGACTTAATTTTCTTCTACTATTCAAATGATACAGCTCAGAATTAGAGCACAGTTACATTTCTTCCATTGCCTAATGGAAGAACATTCCAGCATCAAAGATCATCTCTTTACTTAGCACATGGACAAAAAACACCTGTGAAAAAAAAGTGATTTGCAGGGAAAAAGGGTATGGACATTACGTTGTCATCAATGCTTTCCTCAATCAGAGAAACGCAGTGATTGCCCTCTCCTCCATCCTTCTATTTCAATCTGAAACATGCTTGCCTCAAAAAATTAGTAAGCAAACTCTTCAAGAAAACTACCTCCAGTGAAGCAAGTCTATCAAACCTTGTTTGTTTTTTTTTTTTTTCTAACATATTTAAAGACTTAGCTTCCACTCTATATTCTCCTTCAAGGCAAATCCACACATACCTCCCAATATCTTACCATGAGATCTTACCCATAAGATCTCATTAGCAACTTATTTCTATTTTTTTTCCTACATTTGACTGAATTTCTGCTGAAAACTGAATAAAGGACAAATACAATGAGGCACCTTTTGAGGAACTCACAGTAATGGAAAAATACAGCTGATCCTCTTAATGCCAAGATACAAATCCTAGGATGATGATGATGATTCAAACAAACAAGAAAATGTAGCCACTGGACAGTAGGAATAGGGTTTCCTGAAATTCATTCTATTTGCTACAATTAAATGTGGCACATAAGCCACAAACACAGAATTAGTTACATTATCGTTATACTTGACAGACATTAAGAAATTTAACCTTAAAAGCATTTAGAAGAAATTATTCCTTTGCATAATCAAGATTGGTGAGGTTAGACAATTTCTGCTGTGAACGTGCTTTCTTTAAAAAGGTATCACAAGTGGAATCCTTTGCAGTTTTGTTTTTTTTCTCTACCAAGTGCTTTGAAGGATGTTGCCAGGAAGGAAAACACACACACTTGCGTAATGCTGTACAAATTTCTCAATGTGGAAATTGTATGTCTTGAATTTTCTCAACAGGGTATATCCTCCCCAGTAATCAACAGTGAGACAGTAGTCATGCAGTGTTCAAACCTCCACCTGAAACCAATATTTTATCTCATGCAGAGCTGTCCCTCCATTACCATTCACCTGAATGTAATTTTTTAACAATTTATCTGAAACTACTATGTTTGCCTTATCATTCTTCTGAGTCATTTATTCTGCCTCCTACTGCATGTAAAGCATAGAAATGCATCCTCATGAAAACACAATTGTTTTATCCTGAAGCTGAAGTATTGACAAACAGAGAAGGAAAGGTTAATCCTCTCTTCTCCAGACCTGCACACAAGTAGGAACAGTGGTTCAAACACTTTTCCCGATCTTTACATGCACAGAAAGTGACAATATTACAGAAAAAGAGCTTTTATGTCAAGTGGAAAATTTTTCAAACAACATGTAATTAGGTTGTAGAATACACCTCTACTGAACAACATACAGGATAAGTGCATAAATGGATTCAAAGAGAAATTAAACAAAATTCATAGAGAATAAGTAATTTGTGATTACTAACAATGATGTAGAATGATGTAGTTATTCACACACTCATGAAGTCTGTAAATCACTGGTTGTTGAAGATGGAATATACACTAAGAAAAAAACACCACCCCATTGACCTCTTGTAGCCAACCCAAGTATTGATCTCTTGTAGCCCACCCAAGAACAACCACTACTGGGTACTACATTCTTACATTCTGTTTCAAGTATGCATGCATATTTTGAACTGCACCACTGCAGTTGACAAATAAATATATATCCCGAAAGACTTTTTAGTGTTTCCAGCAAAACACTGTACAAACTTGAATGAAAACATGACATGGGAGCACTTTAACTTTTGGCCTTGAGTGTTTCCTGCTGTAATTAAATATTTGAGGATAATTCCAAGAAAGGTGAGTGCAATTGCCCAAGTCCACAAGATCTGTATCCGTAAACATGGCCAAGCCCACCAAATAAGTATTTCATGCTGAAAATATTTACTGTATGTCAGCAAAGCAACAGAGCTCTTAAGAAATGTGTTTGGAACAGATAGCTCTTCAGGCCACGGACTTCAGAACAGATTCTTGCTCAATGCTATATTGCTTCAGCATTTGCAGTAAAGAAGATAAAACTAAAGAGATGTTAACTAGGATGTGCTGCAGAAAAACAACACTGCTTGTGCTTACTGCAAATATGCTGAAACTACTGCAGAGAGAGAGATTGGTTAATTCTAATTCAGAAAAGTCCTCCTTCCTTGTGGGGATGCTCTCAGGAGCTAAGTATTATTGTAGCAAAGACAAAGCTTATTCCATTCTTCCCCCAGACATGCAATCAAACAGGGACTTTCTGAAACATATTATAGCTTGTCTCTCAGACATCTGGAGCCAGAGCTGCCACAGACTCTCAGATATTCAGAACAAAAGTGAAAAAGACAGACAGCAATTCAAATAAATCAGTGGCATTTATTAGCCCCTATTGCTGATGTTTTGGGGAGGGAAGGAAGAAAAGAAGGAAGGAAGGCAAAGAAGAAAACAGGCAGAGGTTTTCAGCATTAAAGGTCTTGTTTTCTTTCCTATTTAAAACTCCTGTTAGTTCTAGTCAGATCAATGGCATTTTCCAATAATTTGTCTGAGATAAAACTAGAGCTATAAAAGCTTCAGGATTTACCAAGGTCATCTGTTTCTGTTCTAAAAGCTAAATAAAACCGGAAAGAGAAATAGATCAATTTGAGCCCAACACAGTAGGATAAATACTCCCATTTCCACATACTGAAACCTTGTATGACTCCCAAATTTTCCTTGAAGAAGGTCAGAAGTCAAAACTTTTGCTTGCACAGATTTTAAGTTTATTTGTAAGAGTTCACACATTGCTCCATATTGTCACCTTAGAAGCACAACTGATATTCACACATCTTAGGAAACCTAGTACAGCAGCTGCAACATGCTAGAAAGTGGATTTTCTCCATTTAAAACCAAAACTTGAGTGTTTTATAAATCCATAAGGAGTTGGACATCAAAGAGTACAAATACAAAACAGGGACTAAACTCACATATTACTACTTTCTGGAGCCTATATTCCTTCCAGTATTGCATACAGTGCCACCTAAATTTAAAGAAACCATATGTTTTCTATATGAAATAAGATGGAAAATATACACTGACTCTCCTTCCAAAAGCAATTTCAATATGCAGACACAGGAAGACAAAGTCACATAATCCTCTGTCACTATCTGTTTTTAAAGCACGCAGAGAACAACAGAAATCTGAAGTGCAATAAAAATGAAAAGCAAAAGAAAATGACATTGGTGACACTAATCATTTAAGTATAGCTAAAGAATCACAGATCTTTTAATTGCTAAAACCTACTTTACTTAACAAAAGCACTCGTACAAATACATCACTGTGGGGAAG
Organism: Anas acuta; assembly: GCF_963932015.1. Classification (NCBI taxonomy): domain Eukaryota; kingdom Metazoa; phylum Chordata; class Aves; order Anseriformes; family Anatidae; genus Anas; species Anas acuta. The sequence goes on along the minus strand of NC_088989.1, from coordinate 8,574,004 downwards.
AATAAAAATAATAAAATAAAATAAAATAAATAAAATAAAATAAAATAAAATAAAATAAAATAAAATAAAATAAAATAAAATAAAATAAAATAAAATAAAATAAAAATGAATTCAAAACCTTTTCAGTCATTTACCAGGAAGTGATTTATCTTTTGGAGCAAAGGTTAAAGACTCGGAAGAGTAGCCAACTTAATTTTGAATGCAGGAAAGAAGTATGCAGAGCCATACTATATATGTACATAAAATAACATCAAGAAAAATAGATCCCATGTTTTGACATCTATTCAAAATTTATTTTTATTCAAACGAGAGACAAAATGCAAAAATTTTTGTTTTTCCTGACAATTAAAGGTGGCCTGGGTCTTACTAGCGAAATGAAAGGAATGCACGGTTATCCAGAATTTTTAAGATGGCAAAGAGTTATTTAGAACTATCATCCTCCCTGACCTTAAACAGGGCAATGCAGAAGAGAGGAACCAGGTGTCTTGATAAACTAGAAAAAGGAGGCGGAAAAAAAATAATTAAATAAATAACATCTAGCAGCTCTAGAAATTGTTACTTGTAATAATGACACAGGTTAATAACATACCTGTCATGAGATTACACGCAATTTCCCACAGGGTCTCATAGTAGATCATGGCATTGAAAATGAGGATTTTTTAAATGAAATTTGGCAAGCGGTAAGTCCGTAATAACACCTAATTTCATGCTTTTGAGGGCAGGTGAAAAAAAAATCTCAAACATCCATCTTTGAGTTTTGGCTACTTTGACTTATGGCTAGTTTGCATGTATATTAGGAGCTTTCCCAATGAATTTTACCATAGCTTTTAATACAAATAATAGACAGAAATGGTTCCCATCAGGAAAAATTATATGTCCTTAATAAAAATATACAGCAAGGTAACAGCCAAGTACCACTTGATATTGCAGCCTTTCGGAAGACAATAGTACACATCAGATATCATGCAAACCTGCAATGCAAACTGGAAGGAAAGCAGCAAACTATATATTCACTTGCTTTTTGGCTCTGCAGCTGCATCTCCATCACCCCCACTAGAGCTGCCTTCTCACCACTACAGGTTACGAGCTGGTCTACTCTCCTTCTCCAGGCTCTGCTTTCCTACAGTTTGCGATCTGTGTGATCCTCCTTCTCTTCCTCACAATTTCTGATTGTACCCAATTTTCTTCTTACTCTCACTGTACCTGTGAGATACTTTCATCTTTTTCATTCTGAATTCTCACATTCTTATTCTGGGCTTTTTTTTTTTTTTCCCCTATCCTCATTCATTTTTTTACATATGTTATATAAATTAGTTTCTGATTTTTTCCTGGCTTTCTGGGAGATATCCTACATCTCCTAAGGTCAGTGGGAACTGGCTGCTGACTCCATTGGGTCAAAACTTTACTTTCTCTGTAAGGAAACATTGTGGGGGGTTTTCTAATCCCTGTGATCCCATCAGGGATCTGTGAACAATAGCTCAGGGTTTCAGCCCTATGTAAATGAGGACACTTTCACACTAACCAAAAGATACTTGCCAACCACAACAGTCTTCCTCCAGAAATATTGGCTACACAGCTTGAATCATCCAGCTGCAATAAACATACTTATTCTTTGCATAATGCTAATTATTATTGGATAAACAAGTCCACCTTCTGCTAACAAATTAATAGCTGTAAATGCTTCCAGCATTTGATCGCATAACCACAACAACAAAACATCTTATATAAGACCCCTGGAGCAAAATAGCCACAGGCACAACCTCACGTAGTGGACAAAAAATAATAAAACATGAGCCAGATTTAACTCCTGCTTGGAGCATCTCGGATTAACCAATGTATGAGAAATGAATTAAAGTTTTTGTTAGGTTTTCCTTTTGGGCAGAGGTTGGAAATGATGCAAAGGCTACACCAACTACATCTGAAAAAAGTACTATCAAAACATGAAATCATGGGAATGAATTCCCTATTCAGACAGCACACACATCTCATTCACGTGTACAGCAGCCCTTGTCAGTACTTGTCCGGGAAGGACACTGGGGCTTCTCACATCAGTCAGGAGACAATTGTAAGGGTAGAGGTAGATATGACAGAGTATCAGGTCACACACACACATGCAGACAGGCACCTTGGACAGACACAGCATGCTAGGACCTATCCATATTGCACATTTCTCTCAGAGCTCACTCAGCAGTGCTGGATCCCTGTCCTCTGTAAACTGATTGACCCAAGCAAGTCCCCAGAGGGTATTCTGACAAGCAATCCTGTTAGTCAGCACAAACCTGGCATTAAGCTCAGAGTTATATCTTTAAGAATTCACACCTCCCATTTTGCTAACAGATTGTTGGGAAAACCATGCAGCATAACAGTCAAGGTAACCAATTGAGTTTTATACAATGGTGGAAGTGCCGAAAATGCTACTTGGTGACAATGAATTGCAAGGCCTGGATCTCTTAGATAGGTAAAAACATTTGACATCGAACATAATACAAAATTACAATGTTTCGATTGCAACAGGGTCTTGGAAATTACATACAAAATGTAGCTTTACATACCATTTTCACAAATGTATTCTATATGAGATTCTGGTTATGTGATACTCAAAAAAAAAAAAAAAGGAATGAAATACATTTTTAAAGGCAAATAGATATAAACTTAACCAAAGGGAATCTATCAAATCTAAGACTTTGATATAGCATTCTAAGAAGCTTCATAGAACGTGTATTCATTAATAACTTCCACTTTGGGAATTTTGGCCTGATTCTGTATGTATTCTTGTTGCAAATGTCACCCTTCTTCGATGATCACAAGACTGATGAAAGCATCAGGAAAATGCACTGTTGGATCTCACTGTAAAGCATTCTGGGCTCCAACTGGCATTGGGTTCCCTAACCAGATTAGAGTGAGAGGCCGGTCACAGCAGATGCCCTGTCTCGGTTCATTACTCAACACCTGCTAAACTTGATTAACAGCCCCAGCTAATTATCTGTTAAGAGTAACTCATGCTGTAACAGATCCCAGAGGTCTGAGAAGTTGACTTCATTTACGTTTGTCTTCTTTCACAAGGTCTCAGTTTAGCATCACCAAAAATGCCTTCCAGGAAATAATAAACCCCCTTCAACTAAAATAACATTGGCACCCATTTGACCTACTTCATACTTTCAGATGTACACCTGCACAGAATGCTTTACAACAGGACTTGAAATGTGCAGAATACACACCTGCCCTGCAATTTAAAATTGTCTCCAAACAACATGCAATAAAGTATTGCCATGCGCACTTCAGTAGCTGAAACAGATGTCATGGCAGCCAACCAAACAAAAAATGTTCTAATTTCAAAATCAAAATTCTGTGCTTGGGCAAGGACCATTTCTCCAGTAGAATCCAAAACAAGTGATATTTCTAGGTGCTGAATGCAGTAGAGATATCTATTATAAATTCTTCTGCTTAGCAAGGTAGAATCTATCACTCTATTTAGATTAACATTTTCCGCACCTCTTCTAGTACTTTCCTAAAACTAAAAATAATCCTATATCAGGCTCTGCTACCAGTAACTCCTACAATCTATGAATTAAGCAATTCAGTTTTTAGTGGTTTCAGTATTTTTAGGACACCAGTATATAACTTAAAAAAAAAAAAAAAAAAAGATGATTTCCAGTGTCTAAGTAGGTTCGAGATTTGATCCCATGACAGTCACTACTTTTGTAACTTTTTTTTTTTTTTTAAAGCTTCGCAACTTTTGTTAGTCTGTTTGGTAGAAGCAAATCATGCTGTGACAGTCATTTTAATCCTCTTTGCAGATATGTAACAACACATGATACAGGAAGTTATATTGATACAGGAAGTTATATCTTCCTCTTCTTTATTAAATATGGATTGCTTCCATAAAACAGTAAAAGTATAGAACATATTAGCAGTTTCCTTTCTCTCCTAAGAAGGCCTTTCCTTTCTGTCCGAAGACCAATTCCCTTTGTCCTTGGAATAGCTCCAGCATGCTCTTCTTGGCTGCTCTCACTTGCTTCTTACAGGTTTCCCACCCTTTATGCACCCAAGGTGACCGGGGACTTTGGAGTAAGAGCATCAAGTCTTTTGCCTGGTATTGGTGTCCCCAGCACACAGACTGGTGTGCATCAGCAGCACCCTTGCTCTTCTCAAACATCTCAATCCCAGAGCACCCCCTCAGCTGTGCAGGTGCAGTTGTACAGTGAGATCCACTGATGTTATTTACATCATTCTACTGTATGTTGTAAATGTCGAATGAGAACACCTCAAAGGCATGTATCTCCTCACGGCATGCATAAATGCCTGTATCTATCAAACCGCAGGATGATTTCGCTTAAAGTTTAGATCCAAACTCAAAAAAGGTATCTGGATACCAGACTCATGTATGTAGGTGCCTGATTTCAAATGCAAATCTACCGTGGCTTCATTTTTAAAAATAGTGGGTCACTATGCACTAAAATCACTGGAGACAGACTAAGTATAAAGCTGACTAACAGCAATGTGCATCTTTCTCTTTTTGGCAACTTAATGACACTCGTCAAATAAAACCCCTGCAAATAGATTAGATTATCCTGACCTGCTGCATCTCTTGCAACTTTTCCCTTATAACTGTACTAAACCTTACAGTGACTTGGCAGGAGTGCTGTTTAGTGCATTCTCTTTATTCAGTCCATCAGCACAGAAAACATTATTTTTTAGTCATTTTATCATCTATACAATTCACTAACTGAAAGCAGATATGGCAATTTTAGATCATACTCACAACAATGAAAAAAGTAGTAATTTTCAGAAGTTCCAATATTCCCCCGTGCTGTTTAAAAGTCACTGTCTTTTAGAGAAATCAACATGCTTCAGTACTGATGTCACAGTAGCAAGCTCTACAACCATACCTCATATGGAAATGAGAGGTTTAAAACTACGTTATTAATATCATTTAGGTTTAAATGGCCACAAAATCTCCAAAGAGAAAACACCTTAGCTCATCCCAATGAGGAATTAAATTTCTGCATGTACCTTCTCAATCTGTTGATGTGAATTTTAAGACAAGACATGCAAAGTTTATTGCAAAAAAAAATAAAAAAAAGTTTATTGAAAAAAATATATCTGTGAAATCCAGCACCAAGAAGCTACTTCAGTTTGTAATTAGGTATTTACTCCAAAGACTGAATTCAAAGAAGAGTCTCCAGCAAAACTAAAAGATGAAAGATACTGTGCAAAATATTATGGAGAACAGCAAATTTAGTAGATCAGGACATACATATACATATACATATATATATATATATATATATGTAAGTAGACCACAACTAAAGAGTGAAAAGAATGCTTTTGCGTCAAAATATATCTGTTGTCCCTCCCCCATCCCCCACAATAACAGCTGATGTAATGAAAGACCTTACTTCTTTCTACCATTATATTGCTTATGATTATACTAGTATTTCTTTAGTATCCTAAATGTCACATCCAACCACTTTTATCTGTTCTTACTCCTTTTATGTATTCCATCCCCCAATGCTATTGGAATCGACCCAGCTACAATCAGGACTCTTCTATTCTTCCTTTCTTTGTGCCTTGTGTGCAGTTTTCAAGGCATGAAATAAATGGTTAAGATGGTTTGTAGAAAGGGGAAAAAACGTAGCTATATGTAGAATTATTTTTGTTTGTATTAATGAAAAAATATGATGAATTTCTGAAATTATATATACACATATATATTGTTGGTGTTGTCTTTGGTTTTTGCTTTTTAAATACTGGCTAAGTTGATGGAGAATCATTAAAGTACCAGGATTTTTTCTATAATTGAAAACCATTGTTTCATTAGCATTCTATTTTTTTTTTTTCCATTTCTGAAAGAACTGCATATGAAAGGACATAAAACAGGACAGGAAACAAAATAAATCATACTACTATCAGAAAGTCACACATTTTTGTATTTCTTGTAGATTTATTAATAGCAGCCACTATTAAAGTCACCGAAATATTTTTCTCTTTTTCTTCAGTCTATCATTTTCAGTTTAATTTTTTTCCATAGCAACTTATATACAAATAAATTTACTAAAACTCTTTGAAATCAATTCTGTCCCTCATTGTCTGTAATTATCCTTTTTCTTTATAAGCAGCATCTTTACTTCAATACATTTCTAATTTTCCCTTTCTTGTACCACATCAAAATGTAGAATGGTGATTTAATGTTTCAATCCAGATTTTGTCAAATATTAGCTATCTCAATTATAGAATGTTTGCTGCCCCTTGAGAAACTAAGCAATTTTTCTACTGCTTCCAGCCTGTAGTTAGAAAAAGATTGGTTTATGGCACTTCTGTAAATACAGACATAACACACATGCATTTCACACCTACAGCAAGATTTTCCTGACAGAGTATGATACTCTAAGACATGTGTTTATTTCAGAAATATCAGATCATAGATACATAAAAGAATGCAACTTCAGCCTCTAGAGGCAGGAGTGTAATTATCATGTCACCATTCTAAATGTCACCTTTTATTTTACCTCCTACGACCAGGTTCACTTTCAAAATGCATGTGTTAGCTACCTTGATAAAGACATTATCACATTCATTATATTCCTTCCTTCATTTGTTTCTTTAAAAGTAAACAAATAATAAAAAAAAAGTCGACATTCAGTTATTATCCTTGCTTCTGAATCATGGCAAACACTTCTATTACCCTCATGTTTATGGAAACATTTATTGTTGCACAGCACACATATCTCTATAAATACAGAGGTGTGAAATAGTCTATATTAGTGAAAATCAAGAGAGCTCTTTCTGCTCATTAGAACATCTCTGTGAAAATAAATAAATAAATAAATAAATAAATAAATAAGGCAGAGAGCAATTCTACAGTCAATCTCATACCTGAATCCATAGCAAATACAAGTGAGATTTGGTCACAGCATAAAAGTTGTCTCATAACCCTCTAGTTTACCTTACCAATTTACAAAAGACGGAGATAGTTTGATTTTTTTATTTTTTTTTTAAAGAGAGAGAGAGGAATTTATTTCCCACCAAATGAAAAATGTTTCCAATTTGTTTTTGATTAGGGAACACAAGAAGTTTCTGCACTTGTAGATGTGACACAACAAAGGGAATATAGGAAACTGGAGTAAAGATGTTGCTTACAAAGAAATAATAAAGACCATGATGATTTAGTTCAAGGACAGAACTAGCAGAATGAAAAAAAAAAAGTTCATTAGTAAATGCATATATTCATAAAGCAGGATGAAAATAGAACAAAGAAGTTATACATATACATATACATATATATATATATATATATATATATATATTAACTGTCAAGGATGGTCTGAAAAATAATTTAATCATAGAACGATTTTTTTTTTTTTTTATTTCCCCCCCTCCAGAAAAAGAGCTCTGGTTTCCTTTCACAACTTTGAAAACCATCGTTTATGGAGTATCAGATCTATCACTTTGGCAGGAAAAAGAACACCAACAGTTGTTCAGAGCACAGTTCATCTAACATCTCAGCTTTGCAATGGGATGGGAACCCTGATGTTCTAGGGTAACATATTGGAGAGACTGATTCAGCCTTACAGGAAATAGAACAAAGAAAAAGTGGAAGAAAAATAAGAATAAAATGGGCTGCAAGCAACACTGCAGGGAAAAAAAATGGAAACCAAATGGATTATACAGTTAGAAAAATCACAGACAGAACGAAGGTGGCAGAACTGCATATGAAGATAAAAGAAAAAACAAGTAACTAAGGTATGAAATAAGGTAAGAAACACAAAATCTGGTTACCCTGTTGCATTTATCTCCAAAATAGGACCAAAATAATCAACTAATGCATATAATCCAGCCTGCGCACTTCAAACTTTTTGCAATTTTTCAAGATGTATCTGTTCATCTTAACAGCATCTTCATTTTTCAGTTGCAATTTACACTACACAAGCAACAAGAGAGAAATCAAGCTGAAAAATACAAAATGTACTTTTTGCCCACAAGCATCCATAGGACATGAAAACAAGTAATTTATAGCTATCCTAACCTCTGAGCATACTCTTAATCAATGGCATTTCTGGAAATGTGTAATGACTAGAAATATCACCACTTATCATTTGTTTTCTGTATGGAGAAACTGCTTGTGCAGACAGAGGTATTTGTGTTTAATTTTGATTCTATCACTTCCATTGAAGTTCAGGATGCATCAGCTTGTATGTGGCTTCTTGCCAGGCCCACAAGAGATTGACACATAAACCACAAACACCTTCTGCTACTTAACACCAAGCTTAACATACAGAATATAAAAATGTGTCCAAAAGAATTGAAAACCCTTCCCTTACATTTTGATGGATGTTAGGGTAAGACTGATAGGTTAAACAATTTCAGGAAAACTGCACTCATACTTAACATTCTGCATAGCTCCAGAGATCATCTCCAATACATCCAGTCTTGCTTTGAAAAACTTGCTGCTTGAGACCAGCTCTTTTCTTTCACAACTGAAGTGTCAGATGACATAAACACTTCAAGGTTAATGGAAGCACAATTATTTATACCTGCTGGGACTCTGGATACTGATTTTACTAAATATACTTTCTTAAATTGTGCAAATTATTTAAAAGCTATATATGCATCCTTTTCTACTGCTGCACTCTTGTGCACAGAAGCACAGAGCACTACTATTCTGTATTTAATGTGCCATGTCCAATATTTGATTTTTCCCCTTTACCCCAGTCTTTTTATACAAAACTTTCGTTTATGCTTGATGCATTTTATTTTTAGTTTAAAAAACTGCACCCATATTTTGTCACTTAAACTTTTATGAAGAATAATGCACATGTACAACTCAAAATATCAAAGTAAACAAACATTTTAATTTACATGGGTAAGGATGCATGAAGGCAAATGCCTTTTGTAACTTGATAAAGGTAAATTCACTCTTTTGGAAATGCTTTATAATGATGATAAATGAAGATGTAGAGAACAGTTCTGAAGTCCATTGGGTAACTACATCCTCATACATTGAAGTAATTATGTTTTCCTTTTGTTTTTCTGATAGCAACAGATTTTATTATGGTCAATATACGAGTCCCACCTCTCACCCACCACCTCTTTTTGTTTTTGATGTCTTCAATATCATCTGGCATACAATCTATAAAAAAGTAGTTGTGAACTGGTTCTGATACCATCTTTGATTTTAGCATTGCAACTTACAGGTTTGAATAAGCACACTCAGGATACTACTATTTTGCTTGCTTTAAAAAGAGGGGAAGGGGAAGATTACCTGTTCCCCTCACAAAATATACAAACACTACATTAAATTAAAGACAAGAGTTATGTGTGGCCTGTTTTCTCTCCCATACTGTTACTTATGGCACAAGCAATCCAGAGCAGGTTGCTGTGCAGCATACCACTGTGAATGGATTCCTCATAAGCAGGGTGGGTCATGAACCTGATTTGATAGTAAGAGGAATAGTGTGAATAGATTATCTGGTTGAACACTGAATCTAGGAAGGAAAAAACAAAACAAACAAGATAAAGAATCCCAAACTGGTTTTGATTAAGCTATTCCATTATTTATTTTGTTTTTCCCCATCAGACTGCAATGAAACAGCACAAGATTTTCTCAGTTCAGCACAAGGTGGTTAATTCAACCTGGCATAAAATATTTATTGTGGGTATCTGTAAGAAAAGCAAAGGGAAAACAAGAGCACGCTTCATAAAACTTGAAGGTAGAGCCAGTTCCCTTTTAATGGTACAGTTCATAACTTAAAATGCCCTTCCATGAGCCTAGAAATCTATGCTCATTTTCTTCCTATTTTTGTGTGTTACAATCCACATATCCCACTTCACCTCCCTGGAGATGTATTATGGACTACTCTGCTGGTAGAGTATTTTCAGCCTCACAGTTAATGCTGTTCTACTGTGTTCATTGAAGCAGAACCTGGTACTCTAGGAATCCTCTGCAGATTAAGGATTTATTCTTTCTCCTTAAATTATGACTTCCGGGTTTAATGCCAAAGAAAACACTTCCAGAAGGAACCAAAGATGCTCAAATAGTTAGTGTTTACCTAATCAGAAGAAAATTTTAGCTCAATCATTATTGTACTCAGACCAAGGAAGGGACTTGGGTTCTTCCAGAAGTCTTTAGAAGTGTTCTCAGAAATGATCTGAAACACTTGCAGCTACACAACATTCCAAATTTATCCTATAGGGATTTTCAAAAAGACTGTATGCTATCTTATTAAAGCAAATGAAGAAAGTAAAACATTGTTTACTATAGATTTATGTAGTAGTAATGTTTTTCTGCGAAGATTGGAGAACTTGAGAATCAACAAGATCTTATAAATATGTATCTTCATACATACAAAAACAAGTAATGAGAAAAATATACATATTTATACGGACTGAGAAGACCAAACTTAGAAAGCATAAGGAAGGAAAATGTTACAACATATAGACACCATTAACTGCTTTGTTTTTTTGGTTTGGTTTGTGTTTTTTTGTTGTTGTTGTTTCGATTGTTTGTTTTTTTGTTTAGTTAAATCAAGTTCTAGAACTAGGAGACTAATGTCTGGCTTGCATCTATTCATTTGTTAAAATGAAGGTAAATTTAGTAACTGAGCATTTTTTAAATTAATATTTTAATGCATAGCATTTCAGAGTTTTGGGCACTCAGAAACAGCAGAACTTTAAAATACTCCTGCAACAATTTTGCAAATACAGTTAAGACTGTCTCTTAACATTCCTCAAGACAAAGTAATTTTATTTAGCTTGTCCTGTTTGAACCTCACAAAAAATATAACAATACAGCTTGACAAGTAGCATCATACGTTATTGTGTTTTTAGAGGGGAAAAAATAAGTTGTTTATATGCAAAAACTATAGCAGTAGATAAAATTTGCGAATAGCAATTTGTAGGAAATAAATGCAGAAGCTCTTCTCAAAGACAATCTCATCTGCAGGAACAGTAAAAACAATCCTACTTCATTTAAAGATAAAAAAGGCACACAGAATCACTTAGAACAATGGGCTGGAGGACACAATATGAGCATTCAGCTAATTTATCATCTAAATTTGCTCCCCAATGCCGTTACTCCTTCAGTATTCCCACCATGGAGAACAGTCAATTACAAAAATATTTGATTAATATTCCATTAGTTATACCAGATATAACAAAGATACTTGTACAAATGCAACACAGACAACAATGTCCCAGTTACTGCCTAAAGAAATACTCTCTAGATGAGTCCTTTGGTCAATTGTTTTAAAAATTAGGTAAGAACATGAGAAACAGGCCAGATTGAAATGCAGAACGCTGTTTTTTGAGTAAAAATGTCTTTGCATTGTCAATGAAGCTATAAACTTTATATCTTGCTTACACAGTATCACCTTGTAACTTAATTTCACTAGATATTTTGCACTCAAGATTCTTGATTGCACTTACACCACTGTTTTTTTAGGCAAGGAAAGATGAGGCAAATATACGAAACTTACTCCTATATTACAAACAGGAAAAAGCTAAGCACAAAAATTAAGTGAAATAATCCAAGGTCACACAAGCGTACAACCAAACCAAGTATTGTTCTGGTATTTTTCCAGATTTTTTTCCCTCCCTCAAAATAATACTGCTCATTTACCGTACGGTGTTTTGAAAATTTGCTGCATGTGTTCTCTTCCTCTACCCGCCCCCTTTTTTTTCTCTCCCGTGTACATACACACAGATGTCTATGAACACATAAGCTTGAACTGAAGCTCACAGAGGGCTACAGGGGAAGTTAGCAGATGCCCAAATCCGATTACTCTGGCTGTCTGCTTTCCCCACATTGAGTGTTAAATATCACAGTGATGGCAGGAACTTACTGGGGAAAAAAGTCCTAAGCAGATCTTTGCTGAAGATTGATTTACTGTCCAATATGTACAGACAAACTAGAATGTGCTTTCTGCAACAAATAGATTAAAACCAAGTTTCATTGTTACATATACTCAATTTTGCAAAATGGACTATTTGTATACATTTACTAACTGAATTCATGTTATTCCACTAGTAAATATGATTCACATACCAATTCTAAAGGAGCATGTACAATTACAGTATTACACAATGCACTCAGCAGAACTGCTTACAAAAAAAAAGCTATCACCTTTTAATAATTAATGTTTGTAATAGTAAACCTACACAAAAAAAAAGAACAAAATGCTCAAGACTTAGTCACATTCCTTGAACTACCAATTTCTAGATTTTACACTACAATGGAATACGTAACTGTGCAATTCTAATACCTCACCAGAAACACGGGCATTTGTGATTTCATGAGGCCCAGAGTCAGTGGCTCCAGATTTTTCCAGTCTCAGCCCCAAAGGAGTTGGCCATCCCCTCCAGCCCCACTGTGAAAAAGAGAGTTTAAAAGCATCTGAGCATTGGCTCTTCAGTGAAGGGCTGTTAGAAACACGCTGCAATTTTGCATAGGGACCATTATCCAGCTAAATTCTTATTTAGTTCCTAACCCCATTGTTTCCAAGTAGCTGGCATTTAACCAACCTTTTCAGCTATGTTGGTGAATAATCTTTGTGGCGGGTAAGTTTCTTTTACCTATTATAAGTTTGGTGACCTTTTCCTTGATCAGCCTCCTGCACTTTCTGTGTAAGCAGTGGGAAGGAGCAGCCCATTAGGTATCTTTGTCCCTCTACATTAGGATGTGCAATAAAGCCAACTGAAGTGAATTTTCAACATTCTCAATCAAATAACTAAAATCACCGTACAGCCCCCATACACTGAGATTTGAAGATTCCACAGCCCCTAGCGCTAATGGGAAAGGGCCCGCTGCTCTGCTCTTATAAACCACCCACAGGTGTTTTCACCTCACACATCTCTCATGAGACACAAACATTCGTACACTACCCTGACCATACATCCTCACAGGATGGGAACTCCAAAGTACTACTGCTGCTGCTAACAACCAGCCCAAAACAGGGGGGAGGAATTAAAGTTCGTAGAAGTGTACCTCGTGGTAAGGACTGCATGCAAAAAATAAAACATTTCAGCTTCTTTGTCCTGTTAAGAGCTCAATGACAAATACAGTGGCAGAGAAAAAGGAAAAGAGGGACTACAAAGTAGTTAAGCATGAAGATTTTCATAGGCATTGCGTGAGGAAAACAAATTTGGTCAGGGAGCCATCTGGTCACAAAATAAAAGGATAGAGATTATCTAAAGTGAATGGAACAGGAGGATTGTGGATTATCTAGAAAGGGGCAATGGAAATTGGACCCACAGGGTGTGGTACAAAGTAAGTTTCTTCAGTTTTTTGCTCATTCAATATCCCTCAGTTTGGTGGATGTCCAATCTGTGGTCCTGATTTGCAAAACTATTATTTTCTCATAGCTGCAAATAAAAGAAGAAGTAAACTTTACATCTTACAAGGCTATGTAAAGCAGAGCTCTGAAAAATCACATCCCAGTCAGCTCACATTGGGCTCCCCAAATTAGCAGATGCTTACTTTCACTGTTCCTCTGTTCCACCTGCATAAATGAGGATAAATACCATTACATCAGCTCCCAGTAGAGATAGTATGAACAGAAGTTCACTACCGTTGTGAAGTTCATACATACAGGTATTATAAGTGTCACAGGGAAGACCATAAAGGAAGAAAATCTTGAGCATAAGGAACAGCAGATAAAAACTGGGGCAATACACTGAACCACACAAAGAAGAAAGGCTCTCAGCAGCTGCTACTGAAGCTAGCACCACTCTTCCTGCATTCCAAATGATTCAGAGACCTTAAAGAAAAAAGTGTGATCATGTAATTAGAAATGGCATGTTTTCTAATCATGCAGGAAAAGAGAAAAAAACCTACATTCATGTTAATTATGGTATTTCCTAGCTCCTGGCTGGCTTTGTAACATCTTGTACATCTGTTTTCTCAATTTGTAAAGATGATATTGAAGGAGAAAATTTCTCTCCCTTACAGACTTCCAGTTATGGTTGGATTCCACATGGTATGATAAGCTGCATCCAGAAAATGAGAGCTGTGTTATTTGTTTATTCTAAACAAACCAAAAAAAGCCACTGTTACTGAAGTTATTTACAGGACGATAGACACGCTTGCATTGACTGTATTAGAATAAGATTTTTGCTGTTGAGATTATCATTAAAGCTTTCAAAGTTGACTTGGGAGTCAGAGGAATTCAAAGCAGGTGTGGTTTGGGGAAAATAATGATAGGATTGTAATATTTAAATAAAACACTTTTAAATACCAGAGTGATTGCTGGGAACACTGCATGTGTGTGTTACATTTTAAAGTACTTCCTGTATTTCATGTGAAGTAGAAATAGTAATGGCAAGAAAGGAAAAAAAAAGTTGAAAACAAACTCAGACATGCTCAAGTGAATTGCAGCTGACCCTGAGGGAAGGCGTTTTGGTGATGTGACACATGCTTTTCCAGCATGTGCTGTCTGTGGCTACAAAACTAACAAAGCAAGGGAATGTTGGTATGTTGGTACCTGACAGCAAGCTTGCTGCTCTTGATAAGTTTTGCAGAGAGCAACTTCTGGGAGAATGGGGAGACTACCACTGGAACTATATGATTTTGGACCTTCTGTAAAAGATTTTGCCATGGGTGTTACCTGGAAGAACAGAAATCAAAGGGTAATGAGGAGGGAGGAAAAAATAGAGGGGAAAAAAAAAAAAAGAAAAAAAAAAAGATACTGTAGATTTATTTATGATCTGAAATGCTTTTTAGGAATAACTTCCAGGAACTAATAATAGCACTCAGGTTCAGTTCTAGAGGAAAGGCTGTGCATGTAGGTATTCTGCAAGAAGTGAACTGAACAGAATCTGTACTTTTAACTTTTTTACTTTTTCTTTTTTTTTGTACATACATGTAAGAAGCACTGCAACTGCTGTGCTTCTTATGAAGTTTGTAAATCATCACGTTCCCCTCAGCTGCCTCCTCTCCAGGATGCAACGTCCCATTCTTTTTGGACTCTCAGTGCTAGGCAGCTCCATTACCATCTTGATCATTTCAGTCACCCGTCTTAATTTTATATGAATGTTTACATTTTGAGAATTGAAAAAAAAATTGGAAAAAGACTTAACTTGTGTTAACTGTACCACACAACTGAAACTACATTCTTACAACTGCTCTTCACATCTTCCCCCCAGCCATGTAAGAAAAATTTTGACATTATGAATAGTAATGTAAATCTTGGCTTTGAGGTCAAAGCCCTAATATATATTTGGACGCATCACACCAGAATCTGTTTCTGGAAGTGGCACAGGGGGATTGGAATTGCATTTGTATTGTTAACTTGTTCTTCAAGCGAATAATGAGCTTCTGTATGAGAGAACTGACAGTACGTATTTCATTAAGCACAGTTTGAAAAGCATAAAGTTGTCATCATCCGCCCCCCTCCCCTACTCTGTGGCTACCAGGTAATATTGCTGTAAATAGTCTCTTCTCTTACAGACAATTTCTACATTTTACAAAGTGCATTCTTGAAGTAACTGCATGTGATTATGGTGTTTGTCTAACCACAAAATTCTCTTTCTTCATACATACAATATCAGCATCCTGAAGCATTTGTCTGTTGAAATACGTAATTCCTAATGAGTGGCACCTTTGGTACGAATTTATCTTTGATTCTTCTGCCAGTGAGATACAGTTTCTGTTTGTTCGAAACAGAACACCACACACTGCCTGGATACAAGCTGCTGCTTAAGATAAGCTGACTGTAATTTCAGTATACAGTGGTATATTGCTTACCCTAGAATAACCTGACTTTATAGCAGCTGGATGTATGCCCATTTCTAATTGTTTGTCTTTCGACTGCTGGCTTTCTTCTAATTATTCTCATCCTGGGATACTTGGCTCATCTACTCCACATTTTCTGCTAAATATTCCTCATAAAGTCTTTATAAGCTTCCATACCTTCTCGTATGACTAGTATTTTCACTGTGAAATAGTCTTTGGTTATTCTAAGCCTGGTAGTCAAAACCTTTCCAAGTTTTAAAAGCCTGTGCTATCTCATTTTCCTTCCTTTTAGCCAATAGTCATTTCAGTGACTTCGTGGCATTTGAAACCTGCAGTCCTCTGTCATCTAACTTACCAAGACATTTTACACTATGTTTACCAGGAATCTGGGAAGCCTTGATTTTCCTGTAGTATTTCTTAGTCTATTTTGATGCCATCTGCTAGTAAATGTGGTTATCTTCCTGGCACTTAGATTATAAATTGTCTTTCCACAAGCACTGGTCTGTCTCTACTTTTCAAATCTGGTAGTATAAAGTCATGTTCTTTCCATCCCTTTCTTGATATGGGCTAAGCTCCATATAAAGAAAGGTCAAGGGACAATAGGAATTTACTGTCCATCTGCACCACTATTAAAGGAACTACATATAATTTTCAAATAATTTGCACTCTCATTTTCTCGGGGCAGTAACATCTTTTATTATGTGCCTACATTGTAACTACTGTAATAACACTCCTGATTTCGAGGCTGGATCCCTAGGAGCTAACATACAATGAACACATTTTATTATTAAGAATGTGAAAAGGATCAAGCTTTTTTTAAAATGCTATTAGTCTGTTGACTGTCTCCACTTGTTTATACTTTGTCAGCACGTTCCTATTGTCCACTACAGAAACAACAAAAAAGAAATCCCAAGAGGTCAATTACAGACAGTTATGGCTAGCTACCAGCATTCTTGAACGAATCAACTAATAAGCCAAAGTACCAGTTAGCTTTAACTTTTCTTTTTGATGAGATAACTGCAACCAATATTTTATGCACTTCAAAACATAAAACCTTTGCATACAAATTTTAAACCATCTCTCTGGCTTCCAGAGTAAGCATGAGTCTGCTAAAGAAATTAACAAGTTTTATCCATCTTTTAAAACCAGATTATTTATTTATACTAAAAATAGCTCCTTGAGGATGCCTTTGTGTTTCATGCATAATAAGGGGGAATCAGTCTCAAAAAGGTTACAATTTAATGAGTACATTCTTAAAAAACATGGGAGGGAAGCAAAACAATTATTCTGCCCTGGTGTATGGAGAAACTGAGACACAGAGGTTTAGATTCAGCCTAATTAGCAATCCTGCTGCTTTAGTCTCACTCTATCATCAATGGAAAAATTGGCACTTTTTCCTCTGCATCATTTCAGTACCTAAGTGAAACTGGAGTTCTTGGAGCTTCTACCAACTATGATTCTAGTTTTACTATTGATAAAACAGAGAAAATGAGGCAGGAAGAGGTGAAACCCTTTTCAAGGTCAAAGGCTGTTGGTACCTCATACTCTACTTTGTGTCTGGTATGAAGCTTTTAAGCCTCTTGTACATCCCAGTTCAAGTCCTACGGAATGCAATGGCCAGAGTCTTCTGAGTAACAAAGATCTGCTATTAGAAAAAAAAAAAAAAAAAAGCAAACATGCATGGTGACTCATGTCATATGACATACAACTATAAGAAACAGTATCTTTAAGTATCTTAAGATTCAATGATAGCACAGCAGTAGTTAATCACAAACCTTCACCAACACACAAAATTTCTGCGTACTGACTACAAATTATAAGAGTCAAAGCACGTATTCATGGGAAAAAACTTCATCCCATATTTAGTTTCCTAAGTGTACTAAGAAAATCTAAAAGAACTAGGTTAACTGTAACTTCTGCATGTTTTTTTAGAATCAAAGAGAGAGATAAAAAGGAAAGGCAAACTAATGATTGCATTATCAAACTCATTTAGAATGATTGTAACTTACATAGTTCACCCAAACTTCAAGAGATTTTCTAAGTTTTGTGGTCTGAAAATGAACTCAAAGCAATTCCTCTAGGAAATGTTAAAATGGAATTAAACATAATTACAGAGATTTTGACACTTTGCCCTCCAATGATCCAAATTACAGAAACAGGACTGTGTACATAATGATGTAATTACATGCAGTCATGAACAGTTTAATTACTGTATGCCTAAGCAAGCTATTTTTATTTATTTTTTTTAATCTGAGGGCACTGTTGGAATTTTCTTACTTTTATACCTAGCTGATTTTAAGTACACTAGAGTCCTAGATTACAATGTCAGCATATAGAAATTAATTCCCTTCCTAAGAAGTACAATACACAAAAGACAAGTACACATCAGTAAATTTAAATGTCACTAATTGGCATTAAATGATACTTAACACTTCTTTTTCTTCTTAGAAGATATTTCCTGTGGTCAAACCAAATTATGAATGATCTTCATTAAAAACTAATGGAGACCAAAGTAATTTTGAAGTTCTTATTGGACAGTTGCATCTTTAGTTCCTAAACAATTCTTAAAGCCTACCCTTAGCACCTATATTGCTTTACAGAAAAAATAAAAATAATTAAAAAAAATGTTTCTGACACACAAAACATGCTTCCTTGTGGACTGTACATTAGTGCAAAGAATGCTTCCCAGCTCCATTTTGAGACACACTGATGCAATACTGCTTGTTGAATGACTAAACTGTAAAATCATTTATTTATGCTAAAGGAAAAATGTGCATCATTCAATAAAAGGCTCCACACAGCATCATGTGGTGGTTCTACTGACAAGCTAGAGGTTGTTGTAAGTGTACAATTCTAAAAGTATATAATCTGGACCTCATTTTTAGAGTAGGGCATTAACAGTTTTTTCTTGGAATTTGCCTGCATTTCAGTAGTCACACTTGATCTATAAATGACCTTGAGAGAAAAATTAAAAGAAAGGCAAAAAAACAAGCGAAATAATATTAAAAAAAAAATCTCATCAGTGCTTCCACGGGATTAACCAAGCCCAGTGAGGGACACATTTCATAAAATTGCCTAAGTACATGAAACAGCAAGGAACCAACTGTATGACATTATGTAGCTGGGAGGGAGCACTAAAACTGGCTGTCCTTTATGATGAAAAGGCAGGGGGGTCTGTTGATGAGAACTGGAAACCAAAAATACTCTTCGGTTTTCTATTAAAAAGAAAGCAGACAGAATGCCTTAATATGTTTGTACCCTTGAATTCCGCATTAAAAAGGAATCATGACAAGTGTTGTTCGTCCTAAATATTTTCCAGCACTGCAAGCTACAATTAAGTTAAATCTCCAGTATGCATAACTCGTTAATTCATTAGAATTCACAACAACGTTTCATACACTAAAAATAAATCCTTGCTCATCTGTCTGAAAATCTCTCATAAATATGTTAACAATTTACAAATATAGTGGGGATCCCATGTTTCTCCACCTACAGAGTTTTAAAATCTACTCCTTTGACAGTGAACTGTCTCACCCACTAGGTGGGCATTTGCAGCCACACACAACCTCCCCCTCTGTTCACATGAACTCTACTGGCTTGACAGTAGCTATCCCAAATCCTACAGGTGATAGCAGGAGGACAAACAAAATGAGAAGACATGCATTGGAACAGAGATAGAGAGCAGGTAGAGGACAATTTAAACTCTAACTCAATAAGACTTTTTTTTGATTCTAAATTTGGCTTTGCCTCAAGCAAATTCTCATTATTAAATGAAATACTTTCATCATTCCATAAATGGGAATGTATTGCCAAAAGGGAAAGTGCCCAAGTTTGCTGACCAGTAAATTGCTCGAGAACTTTTACAGTTCTACAGGTTTCTTTAAAAAAAAAAAAAAAAAAAAAAAAAAAAAAAAAAAAAAAAGCATTAATTTTCTGATCTTGATTAAAACCTTATACCTCCATTGCTAAAGCCATGTATGCTAATATTAATATCAAACGTAAACTATCTTAAGAATGAAAGGAAGACAATTCTGTATGCTTTGAGAAGCACCACAACATTAAAATTCAGAAACGTTTCTCAAGCTGGAATCACTTCAGACTTGCACAGTTAAGAGTACTTCCTGTTTAACATAAGTCCTTTTTCCTCCATATCATCAGTTATCAGTTCTTTACATACCACTAATTATTTAAGCATTGCCCTGTCCAGTAATTAGATTTAAATGTAATTAAAAGTGCAGCAGCACACTGAAGATACATTATTGGATGGAAAAATATCTCAAAACTCAAAGTATGGTTTTAAAGGAGAAGGATGGCAGCAGCAAGGCAGGCGATGGAATGACCATTTTCAACCCGATGCACTTGTGACACAAGTTTTCTCCCAGCATTCCCTTTGGTAGTTTCTACCCATTCACTGGAGTTACTGCAGGACATGTTGGAATAACTAGTGGTACATTACATGGAAATGCAGATGATAACTCATGTCAGCTCCACTGGGGTCTGCTTTTAAAACATATTTTAAGACAACACTAATTGCAGAGAAAAACCCTGTTTGCCTTAGATTTTTTTTTCCAAGGGTTCAGCTGTTTATATCCCTGCAGATCCAAACATTTACTGTACTCTGAGAGTTCACTGTACTCTAGCAATTAAATTAATGGCTGCAGCAACAGCAAGAAATCCTTTAAACCCCTGTGGGCTTGTTCCTTTGATTAGACTAGATCAGTGAAGCTACAGCTATTTGCAGGCAGATTAGATAGGCTAGGTTTTTATTGCCATTTGCACTAGAGATTGAAAGGTCATGTTTGTTGACATCTTACCAAAACCCATCTGTGAAAGTTTACTTTAAAAGTTATTCTTCAGGAATATTTTTAATATTTAAAGAGTACCATATGGATCTAAGAATAAGAGATGACCTAACCATACCAACAGAAAGCTGAGCACTCCAATTTTCCACTGAACAACAGAACATATCTAACACCCGCACACACATTTCCTCATCTCTCAAAGCAAACTTTGAATGAATTGCAAAACATAGGCACTACTAAAGTTAGACTTTGGGGATGATTCATAAGGTAGTTCATGCTCTGCTTCTTTCTCTGACTTTGTTTTGGCTAAAAAATGGATTCAAGGCATGTTCGTTTTTCCTGTTTAACTGTGCCATGCTAATTTTAAATGGATAGTCTATTTTGTTGTTGTTGTTGTGTGTTTGTTTTTGTTTTGCTTTGTTTTCCAGTAATGAAGGAAACTTATAATAACAGTGTCATAGGTAGGAAAGAGCATCTCAGAACATTTAACAAAGCATTAATGTTTCTGTGTTATTTGAGATATCAAATGACAAACATTCTGGCATCAGAAAATATCTGCACAACCTTGTGAGAACAGCATTGAAATTCCTGGTTTCCTGAGACAAAGATAAACAACATGAAAGTTAGTGGAAGAGCTGGGAAGTGAATCCAGCCTTCTGAAGACCTTATCATTTGCCTTAGCAATGAGACCATCATTTTCTCCAATGATTTGTTTCTCTGCAGTAATGCAACAGTTGTGCTTTGAATGGCAATAATGCTTTAAGAACTTCCCCAATAAACAGCAAGATGACAACAGAAGCTAAACAGCAATCTATAAAAAAGTGAGATCCATCCTCATATTTCCCCTGTAGGGAAACTAGTTAATAGTAAACTAATGGTGTTTATACAAAAATGTGTTACCTTCCATACAATTAACAAAACCAACACTTTTTCCAATACCTATTCATTCTATAAGCACTACAATTCACAGGCCAACTAAGCTTTAATGCTCAATCTGCTGTTTGCTTTAATTCCAGTATTAAAGACAACGGTATTTATCAAAAAGAACATGGATGAAAAATGAAGTGCTGGATATTTTGGTAACAGATTCTTAGTATCACTGAAATATTTATTTTCTTTTGATCAGTTCTAAGCTCATATCCAAAGCAATGCATGAAAATAAGCATTGTCAGACACGCGATTACCATCCCCCAAGTGAGATACTCATAATTTGTGGTTTGTTTCATTTGTTACTGTTGTTTTAAAAAGATTTGGTACACTTAAAGACCTTATGAGTTCCCAATATTTATTTATTATTAAGGTCATATTTGCTCAAATGTAAAAAGAAAAACTCACCCAATTGTACTTTTTTGAAGTAAATTATTTTGTACTTTGTAACATACAAGTTTCTTACCAACTTACTCTATTCCTACTGTTGTTCTGCCAGTAGTACGACTCTCTCAAGGAAATAAAACTTTTAAAGAAACACTTATGAGAAGATTAAAAGAAATTACAATTTAGTGTTCTTTATTTTAGCAATATTACAATAGTTCTCATAGTCCACTGTATCATAACGCTGTAATCCGACTCACTGTTTGTGCTTCTAGAGAGGGAAGCAGATGTCTTCAACTTTTCTCACAAAGGGACAACTCCTTGTACAGAATTACATCTCCCTTAGGAGATAAAAAGTTTCTACATTTAATTTTGAAATACATTAATTCACCTTAATTTTTTTCATTACATTTTCAGTACATTCATTCACCATTTTTTTTTCTGATTTAAGACTACTTGTAAATGCAAGGTATTTTTTCCTCCTTGCGAAGTCTAGTCATTTTCTACTCTTAATTTATAGCACGTGGAATTAAGCTAGTGCCACAGACTAAAGAATGGAAAGAAAAAAGACTCAAAAAAAGATAAAATATCATGTATGTGGATGACTAAAGAAATACATAACCTTTTTCCAATAGTTTGAAAATTATTTAGAACAATGGTCTTCTAAGACCGATCTATCAAAATGTAACTGGAAACAACACCTCTTCTTTGGCCCGTTACCTTTTGAAAAATTCAATTTTTGCTGATAAAAATATATTTTGCTGCTTAAAAATCCTGGGGGGAGGGGAATGTTAGAGAACACCATTAAGAATGAAGATCATGCATGCAAATCAAAAAATGAAGATCCCAAGTCATGAAAAAGATAAAATAAAATAAAATAATCTTTCAAAACCTCAAATGGCTAGATTTCCAGACTGTTCCCTACATACAGCTATAAAAGAAAGCCCACTTTGTGAATATATGTGAGAACTGTAATCCATGAAAGTTATGTGAAAGATTAAGGGAAATTACAATATGAATATATTTACAAAAATTCAGTAATTTTTTTGTGTGTGTTTTTCATTTAAAAAAAAAAAAAAAAAAAAGTAGTAGAACACTTGAAATAGCCGGGAAAGAAACTGGAAGGGGTTGCATCAACTTCCTGAGAGCAGGAATCAACATGAGACCATGAATAAGTCCGAGACCACAAGCTGTTACATATTATCTTGTCCCCCCCCCCCCCCCCCCCCCCCCCCCAATGAACACTGAATTCCAATGCAGAGCTTCAGGGACTAATTCTCACACTGAATTTGGCATGAGTCTTCCATGCAGTCACAGCTCACACGCCCTTACTTCCACATGCATGGTATGAAACCTAAGATTTTGGAGGAACATAGTTCAGTTCATAATATAGAACAATTACTTTCAACTTCTAGAAACTACACTGTATTAAAATCAAGTACAAGTACTTCTTCATTTGCACATGATATTCTTCACATATTTATATGGGACTAAAGAAATGTGTTCTAACTGAAAAACAGAACAGAATAAAACTGGTTTTTCTTACTTCATATAAATGTTTTTCTATTTCAAAAACTACACAAAGTATGATACAGTTTTTCAGTTCAATATCTGTGCAGGAATCCACTGACAATAAGCATGCAAGAAAACTACCAGGCAGCAAGAAATCTAGGTTGCAACTTACCTCCAGATATCATCACTCCTTCATTTCTTCACACCCTGCAGCACAGCCTCTACTTGATCACACGTTTGTTAAAGAGCCTTAGGAAAGGTGTTGTTATTTCATATTTTTGTTGTTACTGCCTATATATCTCCTAGACTTAATTTTTATACTTTATAGCTGTGCATTCTTAAGGGGGACAGAAAGCAAGAAACCTACTGGGTAAAGTTTCTGGGTTGTTTTTTTAAAGAACTGCTATCCTATAACAGAGAATAAAAATCTTTGCACTCAAGTGGAACACTTCAACCATTTCCAAAATTTTCCACTACAACAGTAAGGTAACAGTTTTTCTATCTCAACAATAGAGTTCACAACAGACTGAAATGAGGAAATACATAAACACATTGATATCTTTAGTTTTTTATTTGTCATATTAACTTTATGCCATGCTCTGGTAATAAAAAAAAGAGAGGTAAACCCCTCAATTAACTGATACAATTCAGCAAACTACAGAACTTGACCACTTATCTTGGGGAAATAGCAGTTTACTAGTTGCGTGTTCTGCACGGTTCTTTGGAGAGAATCCAGTTATCAAAACCAGATTTTCTCTGCCTTTCTTCTAGTCTCTATTCTCACTCACTGCTGATTTTATAGTAAAAAACAAACAAACAAACAAAAAAAAAACACCAACTACAGAACAAGTTGATCCACTTTTAGAGACAGTGGAGTATGAGTAAAAGTCAACCATATATACCCATCTTAACTCAGAGTGACTAAGGAAACATGGACAAGTAACTTTAGTTTACAAAACATAAATATGATGGATGCATGAAATAAATATGACATACAGAAGAGGAACAAAAATATGCTCTTGAAATCGTTGCATGTGGTCCAGAAAAAAGAAAAAAAAAAAAAGGTATTATATACCAGCAACAATACCTAGATGCATTTTGTGGAAAGTTAACCTATTCCTTCCTGCGTGTTTCTACACTAAGTTTTAAACCTTGCCAATTGTTCTTTTTTCTTCAGTTTGGAGTGCAAGGTTTTATCCCAGGCTGGAAAGGAAGTTCTTACACCTATGAAATGCCCATTCGTCATTGCTTTGCAGTGACACAGCTCCCTAGAAAATTCATCAAAAACATGACACCTAACAGATGTTGCTTCTCTGTAGGAAGCCTCTCCAATTGCTTAGCAAATATGTTTCCCTTCTTTTTTTTTTTTTTTTGGTTGTTTGTTTTTCCAGGATCTTCTCCCTTGACTTTATGGTATCAAAAGATGCTTCAATTATATGCAGAAAGTAAAACCATGCATAGTGAAATATTTTGGTGCCACTTCATAAAATTATTGAGCTCCTATGCTATAATTAATCTGGGAGGCAAATTTTTGTGATGTTTTCTGTCCCAGTCTAGCCCTGGTTAAATTTTCTAATGTTCTTCAGCCTAGAAGACCTTTTCATGTTTTATCATCACTAATTAAGGACTCTCTTTTCACAGGAAAGATGAATGGCATCTGAGTTCTCTATTCTTCCTGCTTAAGGACACCAGAAAATTACAGTAAAGTTTCACACAATTGATATTTTAATATACTGGCAAATAGGCATATGGGAATGAGGTAATACTCCGGAAAATTTGTAGTTAACTGCAATCAACAAATGGGTTATAAATTTAGGTTGCTAATTTGTCATGTTTGAACTTGCTCAGTTTGTGAACTACTGCAGTATCAGCTAAAGAAGCATTCCTGCAGGAGGACTTGGATGCACAAGCTTTCACTCTTGTCTGATTATAGCTTATTGCTTTAATCTATAATCTAGTTGTGCTGAGTAGGGCTCATTTTCTAGATATTTAATCATGATCAAGCACTAACAGGCATGACATCTAGGAAAACAGTCTATGGACCTAATCCATAATGAAATCGCTTCCTAGGGGAAGCATTATCAACTGTCCATTGCTAAACCTCAGTGATTTTTGTTGGATATTTAAAAAAAAAAAAAACAAACTGTAAGAAAAAAAAAAAAAAAGTAGATACATACCTTATCACATGACTGTGTTGAACATAGGGCAAAGTATATGGTCCACAACAGCCTGAAGCATGGAGCCCAGCCTTGACCATATCACCTCAGCGAGTCTGAGTCTGTTCACTGGTCATACTGCAGAAATTTCCATTTCACCCAGTAGCTGGTGCAAGGAAGTCACACAATGCTGATCAAGATAGGCACCCTAAAGGGTCTATTTGCTTTGTCCTAACAGTACGACTGAGGAACAGATCTCATGGCCAGCTACTACCAAAGAGAAGAAGGGATCAATCACAGAATAAAATTTCTTTCAGGAAGGATATGAAGGAGGATGCACTGAGCAGCTAGCAATAAGTAAGCTGTCCTGAGCCACAAGTCACAGCTTGATAAAACTTCAGAACCAGCTAGAGGAGGAAACATTTTTCACTGTTATTGTCACCAAACCAGACAGACTAAGTGTGACCAGCATGCCCTCATCCAGTCTCCCTACGTGGCCTTACAAGGAACAGCAACTTACCCAGGGAAAGGCTGCAAACACCTCTCCAGTGCTGCAGAAAAAACATCATGCCTTCTCTGCCTTGCAGGATATAGCAACAGGATGTCTGTATGACACTCGCAATGAAGAGGCATTTTAAAAAGCACATTCTTGAAAACATGAAGATTAAAGTACAGCCCTACTGCTGACTGCAGTTATTTCTAGTTCATGGATACCACTTTAGGAATATTCTTTTCATACTTTTTTTTTTTTTATTTTCCATTTCAATGAAGCAGCATTACCAGCATGATAAAGAGTTCATTCATTAGAATTAGAAACTTTCTTGTCATATTATTATCAGTTTTCTTTTTATAACAGCTTTTTTAATCTCTAAATTGAAATATATATACATATTTGTAAATGTATACATATCCTCTTCATTTTAGAGGCATGATAGTGAAATTCAGCCCATAGGTATTTTTATTCCAGTATTGGCAACTGATGGATTTCCAGTGTGTTGATTCTCCCCTACTGACTAAACTCTCCATGATATTCATTTCACACAGAGAGACGTCATATTTCATGCACTCCTTCAAACATTTAACAAAAAACGGGGACTTTTTTAAGCCTTTGTGCATTTTGGATTAATAGAATGTCCCAAAATCCCAAAAGACATTAGTGTTCAAATGAATAGGAATGGCTTTTTGATCTTCAAATTGCAGCAATTATTGTATTCCATAAATTGCAGGAAAATCAAGTGGTCTGAATAAAAATTATTTGCTTCAAAAAGAAAAAGAAAAAAAACTAGGTAACATTTAGCACCTGTCTCACTGAATGCCACAGTATACATGAGAAAAGGCTGTTTTCTTTTTTCCTTAATGTTATCTTATGTAGATCAAGTATTATTAATAATATGTGCGTATAATAATAAAAAAAAAACACTCAGTTAACAGTCTTGCATTTTGGAGAAAAGTAGATAAATCAGGATTTTTTTATTATTATTTTTTTTAATCATAGGCCAAATAAAAAATGCTGCATAGAAGTCGAATACTTCTTAAAATTGAAGATTTCAGGAATGAGATCCTTCAGCCTTTAATTTCCCAGATGTCAAAGACTCTCAGGAATTTTAAAAGTGCTTATTAAATCATCTAATATAACTTCTCCACAAGTGCAGAACTCTTTTCCTATTATGTCTCAGTGGTGTTTTTAACCCCTAACTTTGAAACCTAAAAAGCACAACAGACTATAATGACATCTTACTCTCAGAAACTTTTCTGATATTCTAGATTTCTGCTTATTCTTTTTCTTCCTTCTCATTGTGTCTTATTTTTAACTGCCATATTGCTTTTTATGTTTTGATAAAACTCTCTTTTTATTCAAGACTTCCATAGCAATCCATCATGTTCTCAGTCAGTAGGGTTGTAATATACATTGCCCTTCAAAGAAAAACTTTGTTGCCTTCTTGGACAGTGGCTTTCACTTTGACATTCTTCATGACAGTATTTATGACAACTAAGCGTCTAAAACTGAACAGCATTCTCCTCTGAAATGAATGCTGAAGTAGAAGAAGTTACACACTGGAGATTGAGTCAATATGCCAGGTATTCTCAAAAAAAAAAAAAGCACCAAATATAGATTATTGTTGGCTTGGTGTCACTGCACTATGCTGTCCAAAACCATAATTAGTTGATCAAATCACATGACAAGTTTGTTTATTAACCACCTGTAATTACCTCTAGGTGGTCACCTTCTTCCAGAAGAACATCTATGCCTGTATCCTTGCTTTCCCAGATGTTATGGTGATTTTTCCTACCTGTATCCTATCCATCAAAGCCATGTAACAACCTGCTGGAAGCATACACAGCAATGTTGGACAAATTTACTGCAAAGCCTTTTCCTCTCTGCCGGGAAGCAACAACAGATTTAGCACAATTCAGCTTAATGATACTCAAACATGCTCCTCCAGCTGGAAGGCTGAAAGATGCACTCTGAGAATTATGAATTGATTGAGAAGGCTGAATACAACTTGAAGATTCTCACTCCTGGAATTCTGCTGTTCTAGAAACAAACTGCCCTTTCAATGTCTAAAAAACACCTCTCTCTTCCATTTATGAGCCTGAAAATAGATAATGGAGAATACAGCTCCTGTGTGGGAAAGTTTTTATCCCTCCCTCCTCCCCCCCACCTCCATTCCAAAAGGACAAATGTATAATATTTTATTTTTCTTTTCCCCTCCTGTATTTATGGGTGTACATGGACAAACATTCCTACAGTTCCTCCAGAACAGATGCAACAGCAATAAGAATGAAGACAGATGTTTATAGGCATGAATGCTAAAAACAAGAGAACACAGATTTAACAGAAATTCATCCCAGATGAATGGCTGGAGAAGTATGTCAACAAAGGAGAGAGGTGAAAACTTTCCCTTGAAAAAGGAAAATCAGTTGGAAGCATTCCTAAAAAAGATATACTAAAGTATTGTTTACAAATAAAACAAAGTATTTACAAATTTTCAGAAATACTTGTTTTGATGACTGTTTTTTTTTTTTTATTTTGAATTATATTTTTGTTAACCCTTTAAACATTTTTTTATGTTCAAGAACAAACCTTTTTGATGGAATAGAAACAAAGATGTTTGGAAAATACTGCCTTATGAAAAATTTAAACTTACATTTATTAGTTTTCATTCTGTTCTCAACAGGAAACAAATTCAATTAAATATGAAAAGGAAAATGTAGTTTCTAGTCAACTATTTTAAGCTGCTCTGGACAGCTACAATTGTAAAAACCACTATCCAATACTACTTTCTAAGGTCTGACTATGATTTTTCGCTAGTATTTGCCAAGGTATTTTACTACATCCCTTTTCATATTCAACATCTCCTGTCTTTTTGGTCTTAGCTTACCAAATGGCTACAAGGAGTGTCAAAGGGCTGGCTGAACTATGAAAAATAATGAAGCAGGTGAATAACCCACACTAAGTGACAGGCTACCAAATATTTTAATGCAGTCATATTTAGAATTGAAATTAAACATACTGAGGAAAAAAAAAAAGTTAAAAATTGAAAAACAAAATAATATTTTCTTTGTGACAACAATATGGTTTGTTTATGATAAAAAATTAAAGGCAAGCATCAATTTGTTTTACAAATTGTGATTTCTTATTAACAAGTTAGCTTTGTTCTTGTTTTTAAGAGGGTATAAAAAGGTATTTTGAATTAAAATTCAGTGTTTCTACTTGCAAAGTTCAACACAAACGAAAAGATTAGGCCAAAGACTAATATCAGTTCAATAGATCAAAGGTAACTTGTATGGCAGGAAGCATTCTGGTACATCAAAGAGGAATGAAAAGTTAAAGGCCTCTTGTAATATTTATCAATTTAATCCGATGTACTCAATACATACATATCTCTTGCAGTATTTGGAAACCTTCATGATTCACCCATTTCTTGCTTAACATTCAGCAATGCAAAAAGGAGAGTAAATGTGATTCACATCCCAGGCACACCTGGATAACTTACCCCGCACTATTCATGCAACACTCCAAAGCATACCTTTTGACATTGCTGCACTTAGTCCTCTTAGCAATTAAAATAAAGGGAGTAAAACAGGTCTGAAAGCTGCATTTTTGTCTGATTACAATCAAAGTAGCATAATCTAAACCCCTCCTTTTCACTGAAGCTGCTACAACAAACATGCACACCAACCCTGGGAAAAATATCTAAATTATACACAGTGTAATATAGACTCAAGTACTGAGTAACCTCACTGTGTTCAGTGGGACCTACATGTACAACATTTGTGAAGTATGTGTTTTTTTACAGGAAACAGAAGCATCAGGAAAGGTATGAAAGAAAGACTACAGATGAAGGAAAGAAAACTGCAACACCCAACCAAGGCTTATTAGGACAAGGCAGTTTTTTCTTATATTCATATTGTTAGAAGTTACTCACAGTTTCCTCTTTTTATTTGTACCACTTACTATAGCAGATTCTCTAGATGTTTTAGTTTGATACAAACTCCCAAGTCCCAGTTGCTTAGCCCACTTCTTAGTTTTAGAACACTAGAAGTAGCAAGTCTTCATCAAAAAACAAGAAATATTCCTACGGCAAATTTAAAAATCCCTGCCTATTGTAGAACCCTATTGCTGAATAAACACATCCCTTTGAGATTTCTGTCTGCATCCATCCTACCTGCAAGCCTGGAAATGCTGTCAGTTGCAACATTTGTATTTTCAAAGTTCATTTACTCTCCTGCCAGGACTACTGGAGAAACACAGACCAGACCCTCTGGAAGGCACAGAATTCTTGTATGCTACTCACACTAGAGTACGAAACAGCTCCAGCACCATACTTTTTCCGTCAACATGCAAGAAGGACATGCTTTAGCAATTGTCATATAATCAACAATTAAATACCTTAGCCTTAGCAAGCTGATGCAGCATCTGTCAGATGAAAAATATATAGAAGCAGATGAGTGGGGGGAACAAGTTCCCAAGCATTTTTGAGGTACTTGACTTTGTGAATAAGGATAAGTGTTTGGGTCTTATGTTTTGATTTTTAACTTTAAGCACTTCTCATTGACTTTCAGCTACATTTTGTTTGCTGAAATATGAATACAAATAGTCTCTGTTAGTTTCTTGTCTACAACTCACTAAATCATTGCAATTTAATGCATTGTTAATTAAAAATCAGAAGGTACACTAGTAACTCAGAGTCCAACAGATTCTTACATCATCACTATGACACACAAATTAGCTGCCAAGCATATGCTTTGAGAGAAATTGCCTTTTACTTATCAATTTATTTATTTCCAATACTACTGTGAAAGAGCTGGACAGAAAAGCAGCAACAAGTCAGTTGAGAGGTGACTTCAGGGTTGCCATGGAAATTTGCCTGTGAGCATTCCTCTGCGTGTACTTGGGTGTCAGGAAATTCTGTATTGAGCAAAGCGAGCAGATAAGGAGGTTTAGGCTATTCTACGCTAAAGAAGCTTGAAGAAAAAGCCTGCAGCCCACAGTCAAATTATACAAGGCAGTTTGGTACTGGTGATTTATTTATATATATATATATTTTAATTTCTGTAAGCATCTTATGACTATGAATAATTGATGTATAAAGTCAAGAGCACCATATCACCCTCATTCAGTCAGAGCACCCAATGACGTCTTCAGCCTCTAGCTGAGTTGCATCTGCTAAGTACCAACCAATACAAAGCGGTGCTACAGTGATCAGATCAGTCATTGGCAACATAGAGATCAGTCTTTAATATTAATGCAAGAAGTCCTAAACTGAAAAAATAACTAAAAACTGCTACTTTTAAATACCTTACGTGTATAAAGTTTCCTTTTCTATATTACTGCAGTTTTTGTTTACATCCTTCAAAATGGCCCTGTTTTGTATCATAATTCTGAGTAGAAATACACATTTACATATAACCTGTGTGTCTGGATAAGGAAATACCGCCTTGCAACTTGCAAGTTTTTCCTGTAACAAGCCTCTACTTCTAAATAATTCAGACTTTTAGACGAACATCTGATAAAAAATTTCCAAACACACACATTGAACAAATGGCCTTTTGACAAAGACTGGAGCTTCCTCACCAACTTTCAGGCAACCTGCTATTTCTAAGCAAACCTGGGCAATTCTATTATTTTTCTGAAAAAACTTATTATCCATTTTTTTAAAAAAGGAGCTGTATTAAAATGGAAACATTTTACAGGAACAGGTTGGTTTGAGAAACATTTCCTATAACTTAAAGTTCAAATGAATTCTTACCTTATTACAAGCTTTACACTCTTCAGCTTTATCATTTTGATTCCTTTTATTTTGGTTCTTCTAAAAACTAAACCATATTACAGCTGAACAACATTGATACTTTATATGAAGGATGACCTTCATCACCAGAAGATATTTTCATAACAGGAAAACTAGAGTTTGTGTTGCGGCCATTTCAGATTTGTGTTTTTCATTCTGATTTATTTTCTATTAACTTGTTGTTGCTAAATAAGAAGCAAAGCTTTCTATAGCATAGTGTTTCTACCTCACTTGAAGATTTCTCTCTAAGCTGTGTTAATAGCATTCTACACTGAGATTATCATACTGTAAAGACACTTCCTATTTTATAAATTTTATTTACTTTTAAATCCAATATAAGCAAATAGTGTCACTGAAGACCTGACTACACTGCGTAAAACAAGTTCTCTGAATAATAAGGGTGTGCTCTTTTGTATCTGTATGTGCATGAGCTCACACGTGCATGTGGATATATTTTTTTTCAAGTAAAGAATTATTTTAGATATTGGGCTTTTTGTTTTAGAACATATCCAACAATTTGAAAAACAAACAAACAAACAAACTGAAGAAAAGGTTCAGAAATATTTTCCCTAAATAAATAAATAAAATTTGTCACAGTGAACCCACTGCCACCAGCTGCATTACTGAAAAACCCACCTTGTCTACAACATAGCTTTGAAAGGACACAGAGCCAGGTAGAACAGAAGGGGCACCAAAAATAAAATTTCTGCATGTCTGCCAGAAGAAGGTAAAACATGCAATCATGACCATAAAAAGGGTACAATTTTCTTTCACATGTTTCATTCTTCTGTTCACATTGGAAAAGTTCTGTCTTCTTTCTTGATGCTTCTGCTTGAGATAACTTTTTAACAAATGCCTTTCTGTTATACCACTAAGTGGTATAACATGTCCTTTTCAGATCTATGTTTTCTGGAACATAATGTTTCCTGTCTAATTACAAAATTCATAGGAAATCCTGATACTACCTAGGGCAATAAAGTCCTCGCTAATAGAAATGGCTTCTCTATTTATTTTCAGAGCGTGAGAGTCAATAATTAAAGCCTGGAGCTTACCCACTTCTCCGAGCAGCTGTAATAACCAAAGGAAAGCTCATTTTGTTGGAAGCAGCATGGTGAGATAGGCATTTTAACAATAGGCAGAAAAAAGAAGTGGGTATGGTACTCCTATTTTGTCCTATTTTCAGCTTTTAATTCATATTTCTCTTGTGAAAAGGTCAAGCATGGGCAGCAGCATGCAACTCTTTAATGAACAAAGCCCTTAGTGTTTTCTCAGCTTTCTTTTTATTCCAAAATGTGAAACATCCTTACTTTTATCTACATGAAGTCTAAAACATATTCTGTGTTCCAAAAGTCTCTCAATTTCTTCCCCAAACTTGCTGATCTTATTATCTCAAAACCACTGATATGAATTATGGTTAAGATTTTCATAATTACTTATGCTATAGCAAAGCTGCTTTGTGCATATTATTAAAGAAAGCTAAATTGCACCCTCAGAATAAACGTTGACAAATCACTTTTCATTATATTACATTCAATATTGTACTTCTGGTTAAAAGTCTAAATAATTCACTTCAAAAAACTTAGAGGTTTTCTTGTTAATGGATAGTGAATGTTTTATAATTTTCAGTTCGTATCAAAACACAAGAGCTCCCACCAAAAGCAAAATATATCTAACAATAATGTTAATAATAAACTGGCAAAGAATATATATTTTCAGATGCATTCTTATCCAACCCTTATCATACTCCAGTTTTTCAAATAAACAGACTTTTGCAAGAAATCTGTGGGATCGTTAGTTTGCTGAAAACGCATTTACCATTATCACAGAAGGACCTGTTTGGCCATACATTAAGTCATGGTTAAGCTTACAGGCCTATCTTTTGACAAAGATAATTCAACTCTAGTTATAAACAGGCAAGCACCAGAAATTACCTTTTTGCTGGTAAAAATCAAGCATTTATGGTTGCAGATATCATTACTATAATTCCTATTTTAAGGCATATTTTTAGGAGAATTAAGTCTTAACACTTTAGAAAGGAAACCTCTTGTACTTTTACTTACAAGGACATCCTTTACATTTCTATTATCTAAATGGCAACCAGGATAGAAAGGTTTGTATGATAATTACTTCATTTAAATAACAGTGATTATATTTATTTTTGAATGTAAATGATGATCAAATAAAGACATCAGACTTAAGCTCATAAAAGATTTTATTATCTAAGATGTTCTGCAGATTAAAAATGAATACAGGGGATTCTGGTTAGACATTAAAAAGCTCTTTGCCTTGGGACATACTGAGTTATCTTTAGACTGACAAGATTTTGAAGTCACACGGCTCTAAAATTTTTAAGTCCATTCCAAACAACAGGTAAAGAAAAAATGCAGATGTTTAAGAGATCGTTTCAGTATTTACTCATACACCATATAGCACAATATTCAGTGCTTCTCAGGAATACTTCATTAGGAACTTAAAAACTGAACTACACACCAACTAAGTATACACATAATTTTATCTAAGACTGGGGACTTGCTTTTGTATTTCCATTTTTTTTGGACCATAGATTCCTAAACTGTGAACTACCAACTAATAACTCTCTACCTCTCATCCCTCTAGCTACCTTGACTTTCCATAAAAAATTAGATGATTTGGTACAGTAAGCACTGAGTATTTGTATAAAAAAGTCATGGAACCTATTTGTATAAAAAAAGTCATGAAACCTACACTATGCCCATTTGCTTTATTCCCCTTGAGCCCCCCTTAGTAAAATTACAAGAACACAAGATTTCTCAAGTTTTATATCCACAGTCATACTCCACTTTTGTCAGTCCGCCCAAGTTATTTCTTTAAGTAATTAATCCCTATAAAATCTGACTTGTTTTCTCATGCTCTTCCCTAGAACATATCAGCTATTAAATAGCAATACACAGGAGAGTGACGTTCTAAAATGCAAGGATTTCAGTTTTCTACTTTATCAATAAAGGGGCTGATAGGCTAATGTTTTAATTAATAAATAATACATACAGAATGAAATCCTGTATTTCAATTAGAAAAGGAAAGAGTGAAGAGAAGAAAATTAATTACCAGGTTAAAAACATTGTAACAGTAATTGTCAGGTCTAAGCACATTTTTATGTCCAAGTTATAAGCCTTGGAAAAAAGGAGTTTCTGACAAAAATGCTTACATAAGACTATGACTATTCCAAACACAACACTGTAATTATATTTTTTGATTGCCAACTAGTTGAAGGAATTGCCATCCAGAACAAAAATGTAATTTCTAGCTAGAAACAGTTAATCAGAATTCCTGGATTATAGTAAACTCGTACAAGACTATTATCTATACAGCCACAGCCAGAAGATGTCAGGGAATCAATCCATACAACATGCCAGCTTAATAAAATCTGCATACAAAATTTATGAATACAGTAATATTCCTTTATATCGCAAGTTATTAATGGTCAATTTAATGAATAT
Source organism: Anas acuta (assembly GCF_963932015.1). Lineage (NCBI taxonomy): Eukaryota > Metazoa > Chordata > Aves > Anseriformes > Anatidae > Anas > Anas acuta. Next base: position 8,538,727 of record NC_088989.1, on the reverse strand, counting down.
CTACAGCTGAAGTGCTTTGGTCCTGTATGATATTTTAATCATCTGAAGCAATGTATTTAAATGCATTTCATTTTATAGCCATCAGCTCCTTACTGATAAGGCAGCCTTTACATTCACATGGAGACATTTGAGGTAGCTACTAATTCTGTCTTTATGCTGTTATTGATTTCCTTAAAATTTACTACATCAGGAACAGAACTGCATGTGCCATTACAACAGTATTTGCTTTAAAGCTGAAACTAGACAAAAAAAAAAAAACAGTGTTTATAAGTACTACATGCATATTTTTTTTCCTAACACTTCTTTATGATTACAATGCACAGTCCTACATTGCTGGGAAATCAATATTCCCTTAATACAAAAAAAAAAAAAAAATCAAACATCAGTATCCTCAAGATGAAAGTGTTCTTGTTATCCCACAATTACATCAAAACAATGAACTACTGAACTCACTTAAATTTTATTTTTACTCTATTTGAATGAAGTTATTATTCAAAAGTTCATTTGACATGATATGAAAAATTCAGGTTCAAAGAAAAGTCTGGATGCAGATGAACACAGGAGGCACAGTCTTCACAAAAAGATCCAACTGCTGAAACATAATAGCCTTAAGGAGAAAGGCTCATTGAATTTGCCACCCAAAAGTGACATCAAGACATACTGGTCCCCATCAATCCTGTTTTAAACATACACATCTGAATTGTCTTTGTGCAACAAGAACTCTTTTGAAATAGGGTACTATTGTGAAACCAAACAAGCTGTGTTTCAGTGATAGATAACAAATCTCATTCTAATCAAGTTTTTTTACTAACTTTAAAAAGAACTTTTCAACCATAAACACATTCTTCTGATAAGCATATGTTGTGGTGGGAAATACATGTCCTACTCATAAGCATGTATAACCTAAAAACTTTCTAATTTCTACAGTTGTTAAGAATTGAAGTACAAAGTACATGCTGAACACATGGCCTGACTCCAATAACATCTGGAAAAAATGATGAGATGCCATTTCCATTCTTGTTTTTGAGGAAAGCATGTCATCTTAAGGTTAAGGCAATTCCTTTTTTTTTTTTTTTTTTCCTCTCTCCTGTGTCAATTTAATGCATGTATAGCCAAAGGAAAAGACAACCATACAAAAAAGAAACAAAGGACACCAAGTAGAACACTTGGGCATGATTCATTTTCTTCCAGGTAAAGTCTGCAGGACATGCATCCTCATATGAAAAACCTGAGTCACTTGCACTTGAAAGGAGAAAAGACTAAACCAAATCTCATCCTTATTTGCCATATCACCACATACTTCCTCTTATCATTCAGCTTGAGCTAAATACAGATCTTTGCACCCTTATAAAATTCAGATCTCCTAATATTAACTCTAATGGCTCACAAAGCTATTTCTATTTCAATATATGTTATGAATACAGGTAATTATAATTCATTAAAATTCATTTTAATCCATTTCAATTTTCCCCATCTCATCAAGCAAGATAACATATGCACAAGCTATTGGACTACAGCAACAAACTAACCTGAGAATAGAATCAGCTAAATTAAATTATATGAGAGCATTTGTTCTATTTCTGGTAATCTGCGGCAGTAACATACGTTCCTGATAAGCAATACCAGGACTACATGAATATATGAATCACACTCTCATACATGTATATTTTAAGCTATAATGCAACGATGATATTATATAAATATTATTAAAGCATTTCAAAGACTTATGAGAAATATTATTCTTATATGAGAACACACTTTCTTCATTTCCATAGCACTAAGGATCCTACAAACATACAGTTGTATTAGCAGTGAAAAGTAATAAATAAATAAATGCTGATTTGTTCTTCAAGGAGTCTGTTTATTAAGGTTTCTCTGCTGCCTAATAAAAGGTAAGACCCTGTAAAATCTTCACATTGATTGGGTCACCATTAGTATCTCTCCTCCAGCCTACTACCTACTTATATTTGACATACAGTCTGCCCCATGCCAGATTTGATTAAAACTGAGGAAAGAACTGTCCCAGACTGAAGATAAATGGCAACATTTAAGTACTACCATGACGTATGATAAATACTTACTGTTGTTCACACGTGTACGCATACAAGCACAAAATCCTTTCTTCTGCTTTACTTGCAAATTTAGTCAAAGCCCATAACCTCACTTAGGAAAGACAGTTGAATCTCTAAGACAGTAACATATTGACCCTACACATATATCATTCCTGTTATTTAGAATAAATTACATACATGTAACCAAACACGGTAGTATATAATCACGTCTTTGGTTGTTCTATCAAGATTTCATAAAACTTTTAAATGGTATTCTTGTTGTACAAATTCAGCATCTGCTCTTACAAAGTCGTGTTCAAAGTTAGTTTTATTAAAGTGACCTCATATAAATCACTAGTAAGAGTTTAGATTAACAAGGACTATTCACAGCACTACATGAGGGTCAAATTAGCACCACCTTTATTACTCTTTTTTGTTTGTTTTATTCTGCTCTGTGAGATAACAGCAGTAAGATAACAGAACATGATGTTGAATATCACACAGGACTTTGTTTACGTTGTGTAGTTGGCCAGGGTCTGCACTCTGACCTCCAGTTTACTGGCACAGGAATTTTTCTTCTAGAACTGTGTTATAAGCCAGGGTGCTCTATATAGAGAGGAGCAACATGCTGTGTATATGCACATTATAACTTGCAAGCATCTGATAAACACTTAGCATTCTGTCACAAAGCCATGGCATTGTTTTGCATTTGTTTGGGTAGGTAAATTCAGGGATTGTCCATTCAGTAGATAGAGGAACAAGCAACTGTTAAACTCTATCAAAGTTTTGTAATACTATTCCAGTGCTTTAAAAAAGAAAAAAAAAAAAAGAAAGAAAAAAAAAGGAAAAAAAAAGTTAAATGGCAACAATAACATCCCTCTTTCACATTGCCAGACTTTCATAATCAGTAAAGGATTATGTCTCAAAATCTTTTGCATAGTAAAGGACAGGATAGTTTCCAGCTTGCTGTTAATAACATACTTAACATCACAGACTCCCCATTTTTGATGTTTCCCTTTACTACTTGAGCAGTCTTTTGACAATTTGTGAAGTGGGAGTTCTGGGGAAACTGAAAACCTGTTGACTGTATAAGCCTAGAGCAACAGAGAGTAAAGATGACCCAGAAGTTTTTAACACCCTGAAAATAAGCATTGGAAGTCACCTAGACTTCCGTTAGCCCATTCAAGCACATTGATGTTGCACAGGGATTCAAGGAAAAACATTCTTTCACATAAAATCCCAAGCTGCAAGGTCAGGAGGAGGCAGCACTTAAAGTTTTAGGACTTTAAGTATCTCTAGCAAAAAGCAAAATCCAACAGTGAAGTCAGACAAAAGCCAATCTTACTAAACTTAATGCCGTATACAGTTAAATTGAGAGAATACTTCACTAAGACAATAGTTTTGTAATCCTTAGATGGAATGTACTTGCTTATGTGGCTAAAGGGAATGGATGTTAGTCTTAGCCATCTGTCATGGTCCATTATGTCATTTTTTTAATGCTCCAAAGCACAGGAATAGTAATCGTACTAGGAATTCAGCAGGAAAAATGTACCTGTCCCTGGCTAAAGCTAGGAACAGAAAACAACGCCAAGGCACAATCCCGTCTCAACATAATGTGTCATAAAGGCACGAGATCCCACAACAGAGGAGGCAATTGCAGTTGCACAGATCTCCACTTTACCTGCTCTACCCTTGACCGTGCCATGCTGCATACAGGCATGCTGCATGAAAACTCTTATTAACACAAGCCAACTTGTGTATCAAATATCCATTACTGACTCCCCAGATCTAGCAATTCTGAGAAAACTGTCTGTTTTGTGCAGTCAGATAAATAATTTGCAGCAGCATCCTTTGTTTTTACTGTGAACATAGCTGATCCTTCAGCCACTTCTCAAGCATGCCTCCCACTGATGAAAGAGATGTGGCTGGCATCTGCAGGTCAGCGCCTCAAAATTACTTTTAGGCATGACTCAGACCCAGCAGAAGGCACATTATAAAGTACTACTTCAGTTGTTTGTCCTTACAGGGAAAATTAATTTTCACATCTCATTCATGTCTCAGGTGTAAGATCTTAATTATCCAAATCAAAAACAAATGATAATTCATCTTACATTTCTGTGGGCCATAATTCAACAAACTGCATAGTCATGTGCTCAGCTTTAAACATCTGGATAGCCTCCCGGTTTAAATGCACATATTAGTTCTTGATTCAAGCTATAAACTATCTGTGGATTTAGATGAAGAGAAAATACCTAGTTATGGTTTCAGTTTACCATCTAAACAACTGCCCTTTGTAACAAAAGTTTGCATTCAGCATTTAAGCTACCAAGAACAGAAAAAAATAGTGAAATTACAGTTCTACAGCCTAAAGTGTACCTTTTGTTTGTCCTTTCTGCTATTAAAAAAGTCGCACAGAAAACAGACTTTATATGTCCTTATGCTGCAAATCCCTGCAATCTAAAGATGTTTTCAATATTTAGCAGAAGTAAAAGTAGAATTCAAGTTGAAATATTATCACTAGTAGTTACTCTTAGGCATTTCGTACATGACCTGACCTACTGAAAACACTTTTCTGATATTATTGACATTTGTTTAACCTATGACATTAATTCTTTGTAGCTCAATAAATCTGAGTATCTTCCCCCTGTATCATCAAGCGACTGGCACTGACAAAGAAAGTCAATCTGCAGCCCACACTCAAATAATAGCTTTCCATTACATTTGCCATTTCACCTGAATAATTCCTGATAATCATGAATAATGATGTTATTTGACATTCTAATGATATCATGCTATGCAACTTCAATCCATCAGTCACTGTCAAGAAGGTCAAATATTTGTATTCTATTACATTATGCAGAGTTCATTAAACAGTTAAATGACATTATACACCTTAATTATACTTCCAAATGAAACTAGCACATATCATTTAGATTTTAGAGTCTATGTGATGCATCTCCATTTAAAAGAAGGATCATGATTTTGAATATTCATTGGTGACAATGAAATATACTAAAACTTCTAACAATGATTTTAAAGCGCTATCAAATCCTGATGTAATGATGAGCTTACTTGATACACCTAAACACAACGTTCTTCACAGTCTAAGAAAGTTTATCTTACTTCCTACTGTGTTACTTGTTGCAGTCCTAACAAGGGTTCAAATACTAAATCATAACTGATATAGGAAATGATTACTGACTAGAGCTAACTGTAAACAGATTATAATATATTTATGTAAAATATACAGGCAGGAAAAAAATGAAGGGAATTTTTTTGTCAGCTATCTTTTCTTCCATATTATCTTTGGAAGTATATCTCAACACAACAACTCAAAACCTACTGTGGTAACCAAAACCATCATAAGAAGCATAGTCACCTGTTGCTGTAAAGAGTGCTGCTTTAATGATACTTAATATTCAAAACCACTACGCTCATGAAAAGCTATAAGTGTAATTATTTACTAACAAACTACTATCACAAGTAATCTAAAAGACTTGTTTTGCATGAATACATTTTCCTCTTCCCCATCAAAACCGTTTTCCTTGACAAGAAAAACAAAAAGCGGCTCCAAGACAGTCATTAAGTAGCCATCAGAAGCTGTGTATTGATTTAAGTATACTTTTAAAGAAATCATAGCCTTTGTGATTGTACTGAGCATCTCTAGTCTCCAACAATTTTCTAAACGAGACATACACAACAGCTGCAGAAATGGGAAGATTAATACAAGGAAAAATATTTTTAAAATCCACCAAAAATATAAGTAGGGACAAGACCTTCATTAACGTAGTTTACAAGCTTACAAAAATCTTATTAAAATGCTGCTTTCCTCTTAGCTACAAAACAGTTGCAGCCTAAACCATCATAAGTATTTGAGTCTAATAATAATAGAACAAATCAAGCTCTTCAACAGATTTTCTTTAATTCATTAACTCATTTTACATATGAAAAAAAAGTTTGTTAGATTACAGCAGACACTAGTTGAGATCTTCAGTTCTTTATCTGTCTTGAACCACTGATAAGCAGTATGATTTCAAGCAATCAGAATCAACTCAGTCATGTATGAAACTCAAGAAAAAGCGACCATAGGAAGAAAAGATTTTCACCACAACCACACCTTCCTCTACACAGTACATTCATAACCTAAGTCTGATGGCTACAGAGATGAAAATCAGATTAGAAAGGTCTGTTCAAAAAAGCAATTAATTCTTGCTTATTCTTAAAAAATGGTTTTGCTTGAATCATTAGTTCAGCGGGATTTCAAGAATTCTCTTGAACAGAACCTAAGGAAATAATAAGGTTTGCTTTTTTAATAATGTTTTAGCCTTGCTTATAGGGCAATATATTTATGTTGGCACCTCTAATTTACGGAAATATAGTTGAAACAACCTAACTAATATAGTTTTGGAGAACAAATTCAGGCATGCTAATTGGTAAGTAACTGCTGCCATATAGACCTAGATGATTTTAGGAGTAATGGGAATTAAAATTATCTTTTTCATTAAGCTATCTTTCTTTCTTTGCTTTCTGAAGAACTGGGGAAAATATTGCTTTCATTTAGGTTATCTTTCACTATTCTACATCTCTCGTAGCTGCCAAAAGGTATTGGAAGGAACTGAGAAATAAGCAATAACACCCCTTCAGTTTTGGAGTTATTCCTTACTGCTTCAATAAAAGACATTTTCAAGTTATTGGAAACTACTTCCAGATGTCCATCATTTGTGGTATTTTTATATTCTGAAGTGAGCTGAGATACACTGTCATCTGCAGAGTCAAACCCAATTAATTACTTTTCTACTTCCTTTTGTCAGTGTCAAATGCACTATCACATCCTTATTACCAAATACTGCACAGTGGTGGAAAAACAGACCTTGGGCATTGGTTTTTAACAGAGCAGATTCAAGACACTGTAGTCTGCAGATGTCTCTAAAGGAGAAAACTGCATACAATGTTACAACTCCAGTTTTTGCTGTAGCTAGCACAACTAGTATCAATAAGCGTGACAGAAAGATAATATGACTGCCTTTTTCTTTTTATTGGATGGATATCTTAAACTTAATTTTCAACTGAATCTGCATAGAAAGTTTTGGAATTCAATTAAGCTTCAATAATATAAAAAGAAAAAACATTTTTTACATCAAGAATCACAAAACAACTAATAGCATAAGATAAAACATACCTCTGAAATCAATCTTAAACTTTGCTAATTGGGCAAATTAAATTGCTTTCAGTATATGCAATACACTTCTGCTTCCCTTTACTTAGGAGGCAAAATACAGAGAATCCAGTAGTAACTAAAGGTAATGATATTTAATTGCTCAGTGTGAATGGCAATTTTTCAAGGTTTATCACTGTGTTGCATATATTTTGTTTCTATTAAAACTAAATTTGAAAGTTTTCCATTTCATTGTTATTCCAAAGAAAGCAGGACTGTCATGAAATATAATTAGAAAGTCACAAAGGATTTTCTTAAACAGATACTCAGAATTTGGTGGCTCTGACAGCAAATACTTTGCAGAGTGCAGCAGCTCAACTGACAATGAACAAAAATTAGATTCAAGATGTGGAATAACATTAGATTTATATGAGTCTGCTGGCTTTCATTGCACTCCAATGCTGTGGGACCAGGAAACCCCAGGGAACATTCTCAGCCCTACAATATCAGCAGCAGTGCTCCTACTGCTTTGGCTTCTTCCATCTCAACTCTTCAGGCACATTTTAATGATGGCTCATTAATGGAAAACCATTACTGTCATGATCTAAGAAGGCTGCCCAAGAGCCTTCCAAAAAGAAAATGAAAGATAGGTCAGAACTTCTACCATTTTTCTCCAGGTTCTGGAAATATTTCTTGTCAAGCTGAAAGTTTCAAATCTATGGCAAAACGTGTGGTCCATCATTGCCAAAGCAGTGTGCTTAATTAAAATAAAAATTCAATCACACTGACTGTAACTACATAGTTCCATTATGAACAGTGCATTGCAGTTGATGGAGAGTACATTAGCATTATAGTTAGTTCTGCCGTCCTCTTCAGAATGAACCAAATGTTTATTAAAGCATATTTTTTTCTCTCATCAGTTTATTATTTTATAAAGAAAAGAATAACGTTCGACATTTAGTTTTTATAAGGGTATGAACAACTCAATTTGCAACTATGAGCTATTCAATAAATTTATATATTTTTTTATTATTCTGCTTTCTGCTTCCATTTTGTGCATAAGATGATACCAAACAGTTGTCTTCAAAATATTTCTATTCAAAGAATAGTATTTTTTAACCTTCCACACACAGAATGTATATGGAAAATAAAAGAAATCAGCAGATGTTAATTTGGCTTCTCAATTTGGAATTACTTTCATTCTTTCTTCAGGGATGGTATTCACAAATTAAAGTAATTTGAAACTATCAGCACAGAGCACTGTGATCCAAAGTCATTAAAAACAGGTAGACTTTCTTCCAGTGTGCATCTCACACTCAACCAGCTCTGAAGATAGTATTGATACAAGAATAATAATATAATGCAGTATTATTTTGTAAAAAATATGTTATTTTTTCAGTCCTTCTTTTCCTCAATGATTAGGCTGTGAGATTTTTAAGTGATTTAACAATTTGACTAGAGTCAAGCAGCTCGCTCTCTCATAAGGAAAAAAAAATATATTATACCATTATACCATTCTCTTCCTTTTCTGTCCAGTATTTATATTGATATTTTTAGTTTTTAAATGAAGCATTTTTAAATACATGTCTTTAAGAATCATCTGTTCCCAAATATCTATATAAAACCTTAGCCATCATTTTAAACAACCACATGAACTAAAAACATAGTTAGATTGAGTAAGTCACCTTCTCCTCAAACCTCCAGAGGTAAGGAACATAGTAGGTTTCTATGACAATTGAGAATGATATGATCTCCTCAAACTTCACCAATTCAGTGAGAGGTTTTAAGTACAAGCATGCGTCCCGAAGTTGTGCAGTAAATGTGCACCGCGGCTGACAATTGTTCATGCAAAAATTAAAAAGTTTCTAAAGGGACAGGGAAGTAATAAGACGGAAGATAGTTATTGCTGTTGAATTCCCTGACAAATCAGATTCAACTTTTATTATTTAAAAAGACAAACAGAGCATCTGTGTCTTTTCAGTTGTAAGAAAACACAATCATCAAATCACATTATACTGTTTATTTTGAAATCTTTTGAGTAATTTAAAATGATCTCTTTTGACCAGCACTTTAGCTGTGGTACAAAGTTAATTTAATTCAGGTACTATCAGTGTGATTGTTTAAGACCAAGGAAGGTGTAACAAAATACACAAAGCTGGACTGCACATCGTCTTACCCCTGAGCGCTCACATGATGTTGAGAAAAGTGGAAGAACAAAAGCAGTAGATTTTTGGAATATATAGGCACAATAGCAATCCAACCATTGCGTGGAAGGATCCTTACATTTCTACTGGTTGGTTAAATGATGAATTTATTCACTTTTGTTTATCAGTGCCAGATGCTTTGCATTCATTTCATGTCAAAATACTCAGTGTTATGCAACCTGTTATTTAATTTAGGAGGATTAAAAGCCATTACATTTCCAAATACATCCTACAAATAATCCTCCTAATTCTGAACTAAGGTGGCTACCTAAGTATCATGAATTTGATTTGCACATGAGAACATCTAGTTCTAGCAGTCAGTTACACTTCTCCATACACTCTAATATATACAAATGAGCAGATAAATCTGTGGGCTTCTAGTGAACCAATGAATGTTGAAGAAAAATGCAGTCATACACTAGAAAAAAGAATCCACACGAAGAATCAGGGTTAGGCCAAAACAAACAATGGTGTCGTGAATGCCATTTAAATGGGTCTGATGTTTCTTGTTTAGAGGGCGAATAAAGCCTGACCTGGACTCTCACTAGAGCTTTGGATTAAATATGTAACTCACATATACAGAAAAAAAAATAAAATTAATAAATTTAATAAGAATAAAATTAATATTGTTAATAACAACTGGCCATTATAACCAAAATAAAATATTTCTTCCAATTGTCTGCTGTGTTAAATTTAAGAAAATTATACAATGAGTGACTACCCAATCACAATGGGTGATCTACATGATAAAAACTAAGATAAACGTTGCAAGCGTTAAGGGAAGCAGTTCAATTTAGTTGAAAATGTCTCTCTCCCCCCCACCTTTTTTTAACCGAACATATAAATGCTAGTGCAAGGTGTTTCTGAGGTTTTTCTTTCTGCAAACGTCTGTTTTTATCAGATCCTTTCAATTCACCTTCATGTAAGAAATATGTTTCTCTACATGCAAAAAAAGATGATTCAGTATCATTGAAATTATATGTGTGTATATATATGTATTTATAAGCAAGTTACAATCAATATTAAATGCATTTAGTTTTATTTTGTTAAGGAATTGAAGAGGAAAAAGGGATATTTTCATTGTTTTCCGGAAGAAACCTCGGCACAATATTACGCTCAGTCAGCAGTGTTTCATTAATGCTGCTGTTTTCTGATTAAGGTAAAAACAGAATTATCCAACTCCGCAATATTTTTATGAAGAACTTGACCAAGAGAGGTGTTTTTTTTTGTTGTTGTTGTTGTTTTTTAAAGACAAAGAAAGTGCAAGTTATTTCCTTAATATTGATAGTGTCATAGTAGGGAAACATTAATTGAGCATAGATGCCATTAGCATCCTTCCGCATGACTAGATACTAATTAGGTATTTTGTTGTTGTTGTTGTTTGTTTTGGTTTTTAAGCCTTCCTGCTAACTAAGAACGGCAAATCCATGTTTTATATGCATTCAAAATATCCAAAGGGAGAAAAAAAAAAAAATCAGTCAAGCCTTCTTTAAGTACTCTAGTTCTTCAGCAGCTCAGCAGAAGCAGCCATATCTGAAGTCTCCCACTAAAATTTTTAAGGAGAATCATTTGACAAACATATTAATCTTATTTCAAAGTGTTTTTTGTTTGTTTGTTTTCATTTTGTCTTTTATTTGCGCTAAGGGGGACTTATGCTAATAATTTCAATAGAACTCTGAAACACACGGCTTTTGGCTCTAGTTAGAAAGCGTTAGACTGCTTTCAATATCAATGGCAGTCCATGAACCCGAACATTCTCCAGTTAGGAAGCAGTTAGCAGAGGTATCCTGCTAAATCCTCATGAATAGACAAAATGAAAATCTTAAAACATCAGTGTTTTTCAGGTGCTGTTCAAAATAATTCAGTTTTACAATATATTGAATGCAATTCACAGACATTAAATGTTTAGACTTAAAGAAATCAATCAATCAACAATACCTAAGTTAAACAGCATTTTAACAAATTCTGAATTAGCTATTAATAGATGCTTAGCAGTGGGGTGACTTTATGGTCCCTTTCAAGCTCTTTGAAGGAATAACAAATTGTAGATCAATGATGCTCCTTTGTATAAAATACTCCATTACTATTTTCAAAGTTTAATGACATTCTCTTTGAAAATAAGACCCCCCTCCCTCTGTTTTGAAAGGTTATGCAATTATCTTGACCTTACTTCCTAATGTACATTTATTCTTTCCTTTTTGTATCAATCTTCCTTCTAAAGATGATAAGATTTCATTTTGCAGACTTAAGAAAAGCAAAAAATGTCACAGCTCATTGTTGTCCCACTGACAGTCCTTATTCAGACAGCGAAAGAAAAGGAGATCAACTATTCTGATTTCCTCCATGCAAACCAACAGATACCATCATTATCACTCCTCCATCAAGACAGTAACTTCCTACTCACCTTAAAGAGAAGTCCAGTCTTGATTTCAAGGTAAATAATGTCAAATGATCCTAGAAATTTGTTTCAGTCACTAAGTTGCTCTCAATATGAAAAAATAAATGAACAAACAACAACAACAAAAACACCACTCCATCACCACCAACAACAAACATTTTGCTTAGAATTCATGGATCTTCAAATTTACAGCTACTGCTCTTATTAAAATCTTTGTTAGTCTAATATTTTTATTCCTGGAAAATGTGTTTCCATATAGGCAGGTATGACTGAAGCATTGTTCAACTTTCTCTGGCAAAACCTTACACTCTGGCAACTTCTTTTATATTCGTGCAATGTTATCGCAAGTCTCACTAAATTTTGAGTTCTTAAAGCTTCTTCAAGGCACTACATGAAGTACTTAAACTCTATCCTCACACTCCCACCCTAAAATAAATAAATAAATAAAGTGTAATAGTTCTGCAAAAAAACTATATCCTGACAACGCATTTTCTCAACTCTATCTTTGGAGCATGAATGTAGTCAAGGGACCTACTTGTCAAATGAGGAAGGTTCTAATTTGACCAAATCATCATTAACAAAACTGAGTCTAAGAAAGAATTGCTGAAGTGTATGCTTTCAGTGACTAAACTGCAGTGAATGAATTCTGGCAACATTAATTTCTATGGCATAATATAAATATGTAACATGTCATAAAACATGTCAGGGCAACCTGATCTAATGGGTGGCATCCTTGCCCATGGCAGGGGGCTGAAACTAGGAGACTTTCCAGACGCCCTCCAGCCCAAGCTGTCCTATGATTCTGTGATATCTTCTTTCCTTGCAACCAGGCAGATTTTACCTGGGAGCAACAGAAAAAGAAATACAGAACTATACAATGACACATTTGTAAAACTACATTTATAGTTACATCTTTACTTGCACATCAAAGCAAAACCTTGTATTCATCTATGTTGAGGCCATCAGACCAGACTGCATAAAAAAGTAGTATTTTCAAATTCATCTATTTAAATTCGAACTTGTTACACACAATTTTAATTTTTATGATGTAAACAGCAATGTCATCTCAATGCACTTTCAATTATTAACAGGTAAAGATAGCAAATCCTGAACTGAAACCTTGAAATTCAAAGATGTCCTGATAACCACAATCATGCCAAAACATATCATTATATTAAAAAAAAAAAAAAAAAAGTGAGATAAAATGAGTATTGATGAAAAATTAACTGCTTTTCGGTAGTTTCTGTAGAGGTCACTCCTCTGAATGCAGTATGTTGTTAAAATGAAGACTATCAATAGGGGAATTTTCAACTTCTATTGCATTATATGAACATCTGCTCCAGCTAGCTAACTTGGAGAGTGCTAAAGTTTATGTTTTGATCAGAAACCTAACAGAAGTCAGCAGGTTATAAGAAACAGCAAAATACATATAAAATAATAATAATAGTAAAATACATTAGCAGGCAAATAGCAGACTACATATTTGTGCAACTTTAGAAACCTAGATATTGTATGAGTGAGAGAGTGAAATTCATCCATATCAATGAATCAGGCACTCAATTTTCTACTGTAACCTCATGTTATAGCAAAGCCTCCATTGCGTGTTATGTTCATACCAAACTTTGTACAACTTATTAAAACATAATTTACCCAATTATCTTGCTCAGAGAAGGTGCTTGACCTGCAGCTGAAGCTCTGTGAAGCAATTATAGGGCCATTTGGAATCACTGTTTTGATAGTCTCACCTGCCAGTTCAAACCAACAGAAGAAAGCATTTCCTAAACTAACAAAGCAGCACTACTGAGCAGTTTTGGGCACACAGAGCAGGAGAGACCATCTGTGCTGCCTTCCAGAGCAGGCAGCGGGGGAAAGCACACCGCTGGGCAGGAGTTAACTGTGCTACAGGGGTGGCATGATAGAAGAAAGGGAGGAAAGGACTTTGTCCTACCCAAGAAACAACAGGTGCCAGACGGGGCTGAAGCCCAACAGAGCTGGGACCTTGCATCTCAAAAGTCATTTATTTTGCACAGGTATCCAGAAGCATAGTACTGCTTTAGAGTAAAGCAACTGTGCTCAAAATACTCATTTTGTAAACTGTATTCCTTGAATTGCCTCTAAAGAAATCAGGATACAGTAAGGATTTACCCTCAAAGGACTGCCATCTACACCAGGTAGTCCAAAGAGATTAGGCTATGGCATTTTTTTTATTACTCCTTTTGCCCTGGAGAAAGTACTCAGATCGTACACCACAAAGCACTACTCCTTCATTTCTGCCTGTTTAGAGAATATTCCTGACTATTTTTCATCTACATTGCATGCCTTTTTTTCCCCTTCCTCACTGTTGGAGGTCCTTAAGTATATGTAAAAGATTATTACCGGTGATTTTATGAACTATCTACTTTAGATTGTAATTATGATCCATCAAAGAATATTTCACAGCAAAAAACTCTAGCTTTGGAGCAGAAAAGGCATGACAGTTTAGTATGTATCACTAGATCTCCTCTTAGGAGTTGCAACAGGAAATTCATGTCAGATGCCTCTCAAAAAGATTATCAAAAAGATGTACTCAAGGAAAACACTGAGTGTTGTATCACATTGAATAGCACAAAATATTTCAATATGCTAGAAACAATAAGGAATAAATGAAATTTTCAATTGACTTTCCAGCAAATCTATTTTCATTGCAAATGGAGATTTTGCACGTATTGCATTACATATGGTAATTGTGTGACATCTATTATGAATAACCATGTATTCCAATCATCTCTTTTAATTCTATTCCACCACGAGAGCAAGCCATGCAATACCTTGCCCAGACTCAGTTAACTGTGTGTGTGCTGCATATCACATTCTCACGGCTACGTTGAGGGCTAAAGGTGCTAGATGTGCACAAACTGCAACAGGAACATTTTTCTAACTGTCATCACCTTCATTATTCAGAAACTACTTTAAAAAAAAAAAAAAAAGGAATAAAAAAAGTTGAATTCAAGTTCAGCTATGTGATGAGAAAAAAAAAAAAATAAATCTTTTATTCCTTTCTTTTATAAAGTTTCTGGTAATTGGTACCCAAATGTAAAGAACATGGATGGATATCTGCTATTGATAGAGGGACTCAAGTTTCTGTAGTGACAAAATTGCAATGACAGCACACTAACCTTTTGTGTTTGTTATCTATTGTCCATTTATGGCTGTTGAATTTGTTTGGGTTTACTGATGTGATAAAAAGTACAAAATTACAGGTTTGTTCAATAACCACTCCAATTACAAATTTGCTCTCTACTAGACTAGAAAATAACTGCTGGACTAAAAGTATTCATTATCTATGAACAGAACTTCGCAGCTTCTTCAATAACAGGAATGCCAATTATGGGTTAAAACTCAAACGAAATACTCAAAAATCATATTTTCTGAATCCAACATCAGTTTCCCTGCCATTTTTCATATAAAACTTTTCTACCTCTTAATTATACTTCATTTTGTAAAGCTTTGCTTCCCTTTTAAACCTGACATCTTACAGCTCCTTAGAAGGAGGCTTTTCTTAATGAACATTGAGCCTGGTTTCTTGTTATACTAAAACAGGAGTGGGTAAACTTTTTTTTTTCCAGATGATCTCTGCTATCCCCATGACAGGAGTCTCATAGTACATCTACAGATATAAATTGATGTGAAAATGTTAACGTGCTCTGCAAATTGTGAAATATGTTAAAGAGAAAATGTGGGGCTGTAACTAACCAAAAAGTGAAATAATTTTACATATGAATGTGAATTCAATTAAATACTTTCAACCCTCAAAAATACATGCCTTCATATAAAATTGGTTCTTAAAAATTATGTAAAAATGAAAAAAAAAATCATAACATGGGGAAGACACTCGGTAGCGGCTATGAAATGTGACCTTCCATAGCAATCAGCAGCCAACTGATCTAAGAATTTTTACATTTTTTCATGATGACAAGAACAGACTTTTCGTACTGTTCTTTACTTTACTGGCATAGCTTAAGTATGTATAACAGGTACCACAATGGTGAGGACTCACGGGCTATGTTTCAGAAATTCTTCTGCATGTATCTGGAGCTTATAAGGACAAACAAGTCCACTTTTAGAGGACATACATTAATAAAACGCCTTCAAAACTATATAGTGGGTGCCACTGAAATACATAAAGCAGGTTCATGCATAATGTGGTAGTGGGTTTGTTTTTGTTATTGTTTTGTTTTTAATTCATTTTTGAGTTTCAAACAACAATGATAATGAACAGGTAAATATGAGATTAGATGAGAATGGTACCATATTAGTTGGATATCAGCACATTACCAATGTAGCCAAGAAATTTAATTACACAGATCTAACCTATTATGACACACACATTTTTTTTTCTTTCTTTTTTTTTTTTTCCCCTGAGATAAATCACATTTTATATAGTGAGATTTGAAGGTCAGTTGAACACATCACTAATAAGAGACTGCCAATCCCTCTATGGCATTTGGTAAAATGGATTTTATATGAAGCACTAGGTTCTACCTTGGGAGCTACCGCTGCTCCCAGATGTGGCCTTAAAACAGCTTTGTTAATAATTCTCCCGAAGTAGGTTGTGCTACATCCTGAGAAATTCTTATCGTTATTCTGCTGAATGTACATAAATGAGTAATTTAGTTAGTAACTTACTCCATTTGCAAATTAGCAAAAAAATGTTTGATTTCATTACTTTCAGTTTTTCTTTCTTCCTGAAATGCTGGCACAAAGCATTTAGAATGGGATATTCATCAACACCATCATATTAATGCTACCTTAACCATGCAAACAGAACAGATAAATCCTTATCATGAAGTATGTCTCCTTCAACAATGAGCACCTTTCAAGTGAGGCAAGATTTGAAGGGAGAGAAAGTGTTTTTATTAGACCAAATGATACAGTTACATATTGAAAAATAAACAATCAAAAATACAAAGAGACAGACAGACTGACAGACAAGCTTTTGTGCATACAACCCTGAATCTATTATCTTCTGAAGCAGCATTTCCTAATGCGAGTCAAACACTATTGCTTTGTTTGTAGACTGCAAACAAAATGACTCCAGCCCTGAGATAATTAACTGGCCTCTCTATCACCACTAAATTCAAGTGGTTTGCATACACAGAGCTGAGCAGTCATTCTTTGGGCTGTCTGAACTGTACATTTTTTTCCCAGACGGTAGTTCAAGAATACAATGAAGCTGACCCACTGGTTTGCTGCAGCTAGGGGTGCACTCTCACTTCTTACCTTCTGTGCAAGGTAGTTCAACTTACCTAAAAAAAAAAAAATACTAAGAATAGGAATTGATTTCCTACTCATGTGTGCATGCAAACATTACAGCATTAGTAAGTCCTACTTAAGGGATCAAGGCTGCTCATATAAGGAAGAGTCATGGAACAGCTTTATCTGGGATATGACAGGGAAAAAAAACAGTTATTTTGTACTGATGCTGAACAGCTTCAGCCTGGGATCTCAAAAAGAAATTATCAGACACTAAAAATATAGAAAGTCTCAATCTCTTCTGCATTCTTGCTGAAGAAATATTCTATTTCCCCCACATTTTCACACCATATTCATCACATATCTATTCTCACACTGATAGTCTTTTCTACACCAGTAAAGCTACTGCAAGCTACCCCGTTCCTCGTGCTCTCTTCTTTTTTGAGAAATTTTGAGAAATTTTTTTGAGAATTTTTTTCAGAAATTCAAGTAAAAAGTTCAGTCCTTACTGCACCAAGCAACATTTTCTGTCTTTATGTGATTTCATTGCTATCCCCAATGCCCTACTTAGGTAACAAAGTCTTCACAGAAAACAGCTATTTTTAGCTCTTTACTTGAAAGGCAACTGACACACTGTGGCACCGTTTCACAACTGCTCCTTAGCATTGCGCTAATGCAAACTAATAACAAAAGTAATGTATATGAAGCTCCAGCAACCAGCGCTAAAGAATACTTTCCCACAGGGCTGGATATGTATCATGTGTAGTTGTAACAGCGCAGTGTATATTATCTCAATATGTAAATGCAATTATTTACATTCTGCAATAACTGATTTTTATTTTCTAAAGCCTCATTTTATGGCAAATATTAACACTTGTTCAGGCTTAAATACATAAAGTTCATAATTATGTAACATAAATACTGATGTGATATATGTTCAATGTACGAGCTAACTAAATGACAATAAACAGCAGCTCTGTAACTTTAGGAAGGATTAAAAGTTTATATTCATGCTAAGCACCTTTTTTTTCAACCAAACTTGTGAGAGAACTTGTCTTTCCAGAACCAATGTCCAATCTTCAATGGAAAAATCTATCAGGACTGTAACTAAATTAATTACTTTTAATTATTTTAACACACCATGCTAATTAAAATGATTTAACTGCAAATATTTTGTCACAATAAAGACTATGTCAGTCTCAAGTAATGCAACAATTCTGATAATACTTGAGAGCTCACAGACAGGTACATTGTACAGCAAACCAGATGCTATTCTTATATTGGATGACCTAGATTGCATCCCCCCCATGCAACAGATCCAGAACAATTACACTGCAGCTTAGGCTGTTATCAAATCTTTGAAGGAGCATCTGGTCCAACAAATGTTTTCTCTACTCATTAAGAAAGGAACAAGTCACAGTCAATCACAAAACAGCACAATGCAATGCCTCAGCAACAAAGAATGACCATTAACTTCATATAGTGGTGAAATTGACAGAAAAAAAAAAATTGGTTCTTATACATACGCAATTCCCTATAATCAGAATACTCTGTGGTGGAAGACAGCAGATCTCTATGGAATAGAGTAATACCAAATAGTCCGGCAACACTTAATATATAACAGCTGAACGGTTTGTTGTGTTTTTGTTTGCTTGATTTTATTTTATTTTATTAAATTGAATGCCCTTTTTGTAATCAATCCTGGATGATTTTTTTTTTTGTAAAGGATTTATTCTAATTTATTATATGTGCATACGTGTGCGCTTATTGGAAGTGCTGCACTGTCTACCATGAATTACTATAAAATTGCTTAGTCCTGATAGCCCTCAGCTCATCATTCCCGGATGGAAAGCATGTTGATTTTTTTTTTCTTTTAATAACCAATTCAATAAACTGTTGAAAAATGCTTTGTATAATATAGTATTGCCATAGATCTGATGTTTGTCTCTGTCATTACGTATTGCATTCAATCAGTTTACAAATGTTGCTGTGTTCCTGTTGTGCTAGTTCTCCTTATGGCATCCTGAACAGAAATCCAAAGATCAATATGTTGTCTGCTGGAAAAGAAAAAAAAAAAAAAAAAAAAAGTAGGACATAACAAATGAATAATTTTATTTACAAAAAAAGTTCTAGTTCCCAAATGGATTCTACTAATGTTCAAATTCATTTTTCATGTTTAACACCAGATGAAAGCAAGTATCCTGCACAATACAGTGAGAAAGTGATAAAAAACACAGTTCATATTTATTGAAGATGTGAGCAAAACCATGTAAAGCCATGGCATATGGCTAGGAAAACATCAATAAAATGGTAGGTCATTCACAAAGTATTTGTAGCCATATTAAAGAGCAAAAAGTCTACATCAAGGAGCAGATGGATTTTCTTAAAAACACACTACAGTTCTGCTGTGAACTATGGAAGCAGCAAGACTACGAATGAAATGATTTGAGAAGACAAGCAGAAACATAGCTACTAGAGCTGATTCACTTCTTGCCTTGTGCATTCTGAACAAAGGAAGGGCTACATCCAGTGAGTATCAACACCCCTTGCAGTATTGCAGCTAGTGAATAGCTACCTTCTCTAATACAATTAGTAGTTGTTCAAGACAGCAACAGACTACTTTCACAATCTCTCTTCACAGAGCAGCAAGTTACCAGCACTTATAGGAAACAGGGACTCCACTTTTCATGAAAAATGGTATTTGTACCTGTGTAAGCTTGCTGGGAAATGTACAGTGTGTGGCTCACCTCCTCCCTGCTCCCAAACTAACTGCTAAGATTTTCACCGCACACAGTACTCCCATCTAGACTCTTGTCTCTATAAGAATCCACAGGGATTGCTGAAACAGCATCACAACATTTCTGTACAAAACGGGGGAACAAGCACCCCCTAAAACAATATGTCACTAATCAAGACCTCTTGAGCCCCCTGGGTGGGGAGTGGAAGGCAAACACTAATTCTGTACACTGACCATGCATAGCTCTCTGTCTCGGTTTGGTTGTGCCAAAAGAAGTGAATGAGTTTGTTACTAGTGTCAACCAAACGAGCACGTTTTCGCTTGGACAGCAGAGATTCCACTTCAACGTCACATACCACCTGCTCCATACTAAGGTACCAGCTACTTATTATTCCACAATCTGCAATAACCACTACATCTTCCCTCAAGGGGTTCCAATTGCAAAAAAGTTCATCACCCATTAGACAGAAGTCTAATGCTGAGTCAGATAAGGCGTTCTCTCCAGGAACAGGACAGCTTTTCCCTTACCAGGAATACTATGTTCTTGCTATTCCTCCTCTTGGTTACTACAAGCACAGTTTGACTTTCAAGTGTCAAGCTGAATTCACAGGACCAACAGAAATAAACAAAACTTTTAATGTATTAACTGAGTAAACATGCTTTAGGATTGCTCAAATCACAAAACAGTGATTTCCACGAGACTATTTTTACTGAAATTTCTCAGAGCACAACTGTATTTTAAAACTATTACAACAAATTCACAACTCCAATCCTACGTTCTGTTTCAAGATGGAATTTCAACCTTACAAGTTAATTAAAGCCACCACCTGGAGTGAGCTGGCTTTCAAACTGATTTCCTTTGTCTCTCTAATTCACATGCATTAATATTTTATTTTCTGCAGGAAAAAAAAAAAGAAAAAAAAAAGGAATGTCATAAGTGTGCCAAAGACAAGGCAGATAAAATTATTGCAATAAAACAAAGAAAATACACTTGTTACTGCCAGGTCTTGAGACAAATGCTGCATTATACAGACATTTTAAAAGCTTACAACTGCAAATTGCTCTATTTTACATACTGTGTTCCAGCCTTTGCATTAAGATCTTTTCTAATTTTTTTTCTTAGTGTAATGAGAGAGGGAAAGTGTTGGAGTTTTATTACCTGAACATTTATTCAACAGAGAAACAAAGACTATATTATATATTACAACACATGAGCTATTAAAACAATGTGACACTATAAAATATGCTGCAATACTCATTACATGGATAACAAAGCTAAACCTGAGCAAATAAATGTATCTGCCAAACAGTCAGCGATAACTATGCAACTAGAGTTTATAATCTTTAATTATTTAAGAAGGAAAGAAACTTGTAATAATTAAGTTTTATAGGCTCCTTAAACTGTCACTTCTCGATGCTAACAAAACTTTAAAACAACTCTTTCATCTGAAATACCTCTTCATTGTTTAATAACAGATGCGATTGTTCACTTAACTAACCAACAGAATTGAACTATTGTTTTAGAACTATGTACATACAATGTAACTATTGTATATAACTATACATATATAATAGCAATATAATAATAAAATATAACTATTGCATATAACTATAACAATAGAACTACTGTTTTTAAAACTTCCACATACAGTACAGAAAACATTTTATTTACTGTCTTTTACTCTAATTTACTTATTTACCTCCACAATGCGTAAACCTACATACTGGTCAAGAATTTACAAGCTCCTCAACTCACAATGATGAATGGGATAGTGTCTTTAGATATCTTTGAACATATTTTGCCATTTTTTGCCTAAAAGCACGACGGCTCTGTACACCACATCAGTTTACACCAGATAGCTTAGAAACTTTTACTGGAGTAAAATAATTAGTTTAATTCATTGAAACACATTGATGGTAACGTGTTTAGTTTCTATAAAGTCTGTGCATATTTTTCATACATTTATAACCAAATGATCTGATTTCTGGAATGAATAGAAACATTCAAAACAGGTACACCAAGAAGTTCTACATTGAACAGTTATAATATACAGAAGTAATGAGAAGAGAGGGACATTCAAAATTTCAGAGGAATAAAATACTTTTATAGGTATAAAATTATATTAAAAGCTACTAAATTTAAAATTATATATTAAATTATGAGAAACAACAGAAAAGTACAGAAAAGCTTTCAATGAACTCCAGACTTTTTTTTCCCCCCAACATGCATTCAGCCATTTCTTAACAGTTCCTACTAAAATTTTACCATAAACCTCTGTGGAAATGATCAGTCTTGAATATTTCTGAGAAGTTCAACCTCCAGCCACTGAAATAAGCACCAGTTACGTAGCACCAGAGTTCTAACTATGAAATAATACACAACATTATAAAATAAACTAAATAGATGCATTTAGCATCTTGCACAATCAAGTTCCCTTAAAATTTCTAAAAACTAAGTTTTGCTTACAACACGGGGATTCATTTTTCCTCAGAAAGTGTGTTTGCTATACAGATGGTTTATTTAATCCATTCCTACCTAAATTAATCAAAGCAATCTGTTCCCCCCCAAAAAATAATAGTCTTCATAGAGAATTCTGCTGCCATTTGACAAATTGTGTACATTTAGCTACAAGAAGTTGAAAATCCTCCATAAAGAAGTTACCACATCTAAAAATAAGTGACATTATTAAAAGGGAAGCAGGATGTGTTATTTAGCATAATATGAAATTTAAACAGTATCCTCTCAGATACACTTTAAAATGCTTTTAGTAGCACCTGTTGTTTATACATCTTCTGTGGTGAAAAGGTCAATAGAAATTCACCTGTAAGGTCACAGTTGCTAAGCAACCCTTTTCTGCAGTTCTGCAACACCAATCAAGCGTATTACGTTCCACCACCTGGTTTCAGAATAAATCCGCGCAACATCCTACCTGGCCTTCAGAGCATGCCAACCTTCCTCAGCTTCTCCACAGAACACAGGCACCCATGGCCAAGGCACTGCTCAAAAGGATACGGCCTGGGACCACCGGCTTGCGGTTCACAAGAGCAAAAGAGAGCTCAGTCTTCAGGAAGACCACGGAGGGCTTGATGATGTGCTGCCCGAATCTCAGCATGATAAATGTTAATCTCTGGGTTCTGAAAGAGACAACAGTTAAGATACTTATGAGATTGACTTTGTTTTTCTGAGCAACAGGAATAAGACAGCCAAGTTGTCTGGGTTGCTTCTGAAAAAAAGTGCCTCCTGGGCTCACCAAGGTATCACCAACCTTTCCAAAAATATCACTGATGTGGAGAGGTGACTTCTTTCCAAAGTATGATTTTTACATTGATTTCTAAAACCAATCATCTTGGTTGGGCTAAAAAATTTGGGACAGAGAGTTAATTTCTTCCTCCTGTTTTTATTTGTTGTGTATTATATACATTTCGAGTCATACGTGCTTAGAAAAGCACAAATAATATTTCACGTGCCCTTTGTGAATCAATGCACACAGAGGCTTCCAAAATAAAGAAACTACAGTTTCTAAATCAACCTGTCCACTAAATACCTGAACTGAAGAAATACCAGTTAACTAAGAAAAACAAATTAGTTGGTCATTTTCTGTCCATGCTTTCCAATTTGAGCAACTGATGTGAAGATCAATAGCTGTATGCAATGTTTTCTCTTAAACAGAGAACCAAAGATTCCCACTTTCATTCACTAAAATTTTCTTGTCTTTTGGAGACAATGAAAATCCTGCTTAAATAACTAAGGCACAATCCTAACAGTATCTATTTTAGGTCTTTAAGACCTAAATTATTTAACGTATTTAATTCAATCAGAAATATCCAAGATGCTGCAGAGTAAAATATGAAGTTATGAAAAATTTCATGTGACACAATACTTCAGACACATCAAAAGCATTACAATAGTATTACCTTATTTGAACCAAGTGACTTATCAGAAAATTCAGTTTTATAAGTTACTTTGATGAAGGAAAAGACACTATTAGAGTCAAATGGGGTCTTTTGATGCAGTTTTTTTCTTGCAAGCCTACGGTGTTTAATAATACTTAAACACCTGGATACCTACGTTTCAAGTCCTTGGCATTGATTCCATTTTCACATGGTTCTTAATCTAAACATTTTTTTGTAACTTAGCGTCCCACTCCATCTATCTGTTCAAGCAAACACTTCCATTACTCCTTCTTGGTCACTCTTGTCCCCTGTGCCATGAGGTCCCTCCCACGGGATGTCATCCTCCCTGAACTGATTGATCCTGCTTGGGCTTCCAACAGGCAGCAGCTCTTCAAGAACTGCTCCCACACGGCTCGGTACCACAGGGTCCATCCATTAGGAGCAAACTGCTCCAACCCGGGTCTCCCGTGGGCAGCAGCTCCTGCCAGGTCACCTGCTCCTGTGTGGGTTCCTCTCCACAGGCTATAGGTCTGGCTGGGTGCCTGCTCCGGCACTGGCCCTCCACAAGCCACAGCCTCCATCAGTGCAGGTCCACCTGCTCCACTGTGGTCTCCTCCATGGCTGCAGCATGAAATCCTGCTCCATGGTTACTCCATGTAACTCCATGAGCTGTAGGGGGACAACCTGCTTCACCATGGTCCTCACCACAGGCCGCAGGAGACTTCTGCTCCAGCACCTGGAGCACCTCTCCCCCTCCTTCTTCACTGACATTGGCGCCTGCAAGGCTGTTTCTCACTCCTCTCACTCTCCCAGCTGCTGTGAAGCAGCGTTTTATTGTTGTTGTTTTGTTTTTGTTTTGTTTTCTTTCCCTTTCTTAAATATGCTCTCACAGAGGTGCAAACGACATCGCTTATTGGCTCAGCTCTGGTCAGCAGCGCGGCCGTTATATAACATGGGGCAGCTTCTAGATTCTTCTCACAGAAGCCACTTCTACGGCCCCTGCTACCAAAACCTCGCCACGTAAACCCACTACATATCCATACAATAAAAATGTATTTACCTCTCCTTCTCTAACTCTGAGGATTAGGAATTGTATTTGGATTTAATAGTGGACAACTAATTAGACCTTAAAGCCTCTATTTAACACCTCCACTCAAAAGACGTTAAATTCATGGGAAATCTTAAGCGTTCCATATCTCAAAATGGAAACAGCTTCTACCACAAGGGATTAGGTAGAATGTACCACCTATGACAGAATGGAGCCCAAATTCCAAAACTGACATTTGGGTTTACCTGAAGTCAAATGATGCATTGCAGGCGTCTGTTACTGCTCCAGCAACCAACCTGTGCTGGGCAGGGAAGAGGCAGAGTTTCCTTCTTCCTACCCTGGGCCTACAAAGACCAGTCACCACTGGAAACCAAGGCCGCAATTATACAGCTCTCCACATCGTCACAGGCAGTTTGTGCAGCCTGCAGTTATCATGTGGAGGTTATGTCTGTAACACACAATGACACTGTAAAGGAGAAAAGTCTCTTCAGGACTTATCAGATACTGACCATAATTTCAACAGTGGAATGTTTTTTTATTAAAATTAACCATAAGCTGTATGTATTAGAAGAAATACATATCCAAAGGTCATTTAAAAAAAAAAAAAAAAAAGATTAAAAAAATCATATATTCTTTTTTATTTTTGGAGAAATATTCAAAAAAGATTTTGTCAGCTGAGCTGACAACCTGCATAAATACACTCAACATATTTGCCAAAATAAACATACGCAGCACTATTTGGCATAGAGTTTGGGTCACCACTGCTCTTTTTCTAATCTTAATGAATATTTTCAATTCTTTAAAAGCAATAAAAAATTCATTTTCTGAAAATTCTAAATGGATCCACACACAGTAACCGCAGCCTGGGAAATTTAGATCAACCATGCCACATGGTCTTAATATACCTACTGCATGCATCCAGGAAGAGTGAGTGCAATAAAAACACTGGCCTCACACCTCCCTAAGCAAGAGTCTGAAAAATCAGGTTACAGCACAATTGGTCTGACGCAGAACCTAGAACTGAAATAATCATTAGAACATTTTGAAATTTCATGCATAAAATTAATGTATTAAATGCTTTTGTATTTGCTTACTATATAATAATATACCTGAATAGTGTATTTCTTTCTCTCAATTCAGACTAAATAACTAACACATGTGTTTCAAATGTGCGATGGTTGTATTGGTTGCACTGTGAAACACTGCAGACCCCAGTATTCTCCTCTCCAATTATGAAAGGGGATTATGTTGTGTTTTTTTTTTTTTTTCTTAAACAATTATCTATTAGATATTACTTAAGCTGTTTTCTGTCCTAGTGATCCTTTGTGTTTTTTCTGTAAAGCGTTATCATCTATGCTTAGTACCAATACAAATGCTAAAAAATACATTAGGAAAATGAGTAATGGTTTTAACTGAAAAACTCATGGCTATGTAGCAGCACACTGCAGCAAGGCTGGAATATTCCAGAGTGCAGTGAGGCAGGAAACTGCTACCAGCAGAGCAGGTTCTCAGTCATCCGAATTCTACCTGCTTATTGCTTGAATGACCTGTAAACAAGCAGAAATTGATACAGTACAGGTGTATGCATGCAGGTCATGAGATGCAAGTAGTGTGTGCACAGGGCTTCCCAGCTGATAGGAATCACCTCACTAAGTCTGTTCCCCTGGGGATTTCTATTTTTCACATAATGAGAAGGTCATTGCCAGCTAAAACCATAATCTAAATATAATTTGTGAAAGATGTTTCTTCTTTAATGATAGTAGTCTTTTTAATCCCAGTAATAAGGAGGGCAATTAGGTAGTAATGTTAAAAAATGAAAGAAATCCATTTCTAATAAAAGAAAATTTCATCTCAGTTTAACACAGTTTCTATTCTGACTATTCAGATGAAAAGTGTATTTACTCTTCTTCATATTGCGCATATATATTACATTGCCTTTTTCATCTCCCTCATTTTCCTAATTAAATTTCCTTCAAGCTGTGTTCCTGTAGTTGTAGGTGGGAGTATAGTGTTAAAGGCTAGTATAACAAGTGGACTAATTTTACAGTCACAACAGATCTCAGATCTGTATAACCTCTACTAGAGAGGAAGAAACAAACAAACAAACAAAAAAACAAACAAAACAAACACTCGCATTGGCACTCTACATTACACCCTTAAGAGTGCTAAAATTAAGAAAAATGTTGAAATGTACTGACATATTTTCAAATATTACCAGTTTTGTAAAATTTCAAGAACAGTCATATTATATTTACCCAGCCTCTAGAAATGCTACTCATACATTTAATGTAATTTTGAGAAGAAATCTAAACTTAGGTGTCAATTCTCCAATGTACTTGGTTTGGGGTGCTGAGGGTTTAGTTTTGTGCTTTATATTTTTTGATCATAGAATGGTTTGAGTTAGAAGGGAGCTTTAAAGATCATCTACGTCAAACAACCTGCCACAATACAGTCCACTAGATCAGTTTTCTTGAGGTCCAATCCAACCTAGCCTTGAATAGTGGATGCTGTAAAAATGTTAGCTTCAAATACACAAAATAGGTGTGTACTTGTCATGTGTCATCACCACAGAACAATAGTCTAGAATACCTTTGGAAATGACTTTCCCTGTAGTGCCCATAAGGAGAGATTGCACTAATTCTTCCTATGGTACTCCATAACACCCTTTTATTTCATCGTACATTTAATTGTCCTTAGCTAGGAGGTGTTGAGGTCACCACCTGCTGGGAACAAAGCTCAGGACTTGTGCTGAACAGTTGCGTTAGTAGTGTTCTAGAGAAACTACAAATTTGCTTGTGAGGACAGAACATAAGATAATGCAAAATGGGCTGCTCACTTAAAATGTGTATATTGAAAAAAGCCAATTATAATACAATTATCTCTGTGTTCTAATGATTAGGAATATTTCAGTAACAAGGAGAGAAGTATTTTTAATTTAAAGTTTACCATACTACTGTATTAATGTCACCTGTTCATTAATTTTGACAATCCTTATTCTGCTACTCAGTTTCTATGTTAAAACACAGCGAAACGGCATAAGTAGTTGTTGGTTTTTTGTTTTTGTTTTGTTTTGTTTTCAAAAAACATCAGTTTTTTGTTTTTGTTTTAGTTTTGTTTTTGTTTTTTTACTTTTTTTTTTTTTAATCTACAGGATAAGACAACTTGTGTAACACAATGTGATTAAATGATGCATATCATCTACAGTTAATGATGCTTGTGGCTAACTTCAGATTTTCCTATGGCATTTCCTAAGCTGCCCTTTATCCCCCACAATTATACACTTAATGTATATTTGGATTTTTTCCCTCTAAAAGGTGTGATTGTGCAGAGAGAGATATTTCTACTTAGACATCTGAATTCTTCATCACATTCAATGAATGTCATACTATGAAGAACTGCCCTGCATGCTATCTCCTCTCTTGTCGTGCTTTACCATTTTTTAAATTATTCCCTCCCATTGCTGCTACTTTGTGAAGATGAAATCCACACAGTTCAGACTATTACTTATTTAACCCAAGCACATAGCAATGAATTTTCTTGTTCCTAATAGTGAGGATTTGCCACTTAGATCAAAGAGAACTTAAAAACACTAACAAAAAATATTCTAAAATTATTAATTTTTTCTACTATCCCTTTCTTCCTACAGGGGCTATGTCTCAGCATCCTCCACTCTTGCCCTTGTACAAGATTTAACTAGATATTTTGAATTCTTCCAATTTCAGAAAAAGGCCTCTAATTAAAATAAGACAACGAAAAAAGACCGTCTCTGACAGACAAAATATAGCATCCCATTGCTATTTCTGTTCTGAAAAAGCCAAAAATTATTATAAAACTAGGAAAGGTGCTCAAGCATCTGACAGCCAAAGCTTAGTTTCTCTCAATGGGGTTGGTATTTAATGCTCTACATGGCACCGAAGGGAGAAGATTGTGCAGATTGTTTTCCATTTTCACCACCCACAGAAGCTACTGAACAGAAAGCCCATTAAATGCGATGCATGCAACCAGTCTTGGCATTGTTGACAGGGAGTGATTTCTTACATCATACACAGATTATGATAGACTTGAATCCAGTACAAGTGGCTTCACCTGCTTAATCTAGCAGCAAATATCAAAATTATTACTATTTAAACATCGTATTGCTTTCTTAGCATAGTCAAACAAGCAAAATTATCTGATCCCTTTCACCCACACTGCAGCAGTACTGTTTTCCAGCCCGCCCAGGGCTTTGTTTTTCCATTCTGCTCTCACACTGTTGTCCTCACAGTCTTGCACCTGCAAGCTCTGGTACTGCTGCTACAGCAGATTTGCCTAGGGAGTGACCATGACAAGAATGGCCCCTTTCTCCTCTTCTGCAACTGCTTATCTGTAGCTCTTGGTTTACACCAGGAGACCCAAGAACATGTCTACACAAAGTTTACTGACCAAGCAGCACCCTGCCCTGAGTACAGCACAATCCAGGTAACACTAATAGCATCATGAACAGCAACCTGATGGAGGCCTCATGAATGGATCCTGATAAAAATTACCTAGTTTCTAATCCCACTGATCTGACTGGGATAGGGTTAACTTTCTTCATAGTAGCTTGCATAGCACTGCATTTTGAATTTGTGACTAAAACAATACTGATGACAGATGTTTTAGCTATAACTGAACAAGGTTTTCTCTTTTTCTCCCATTCTGCCTACTCATTGTGAGTAGCCTAGGTGTGGGCAAGAAACTGGGAGTGGACACAGCCAGGACAGGTAATCTTAACTGGCCAGGAAGACATTCCATACCATGTAACGTCATGCTCAGCAAAGAAAGAAGATGGAACAATTTTTCAAATTCGTTCCTCTTCAGGCATTAAACTGCTTGTCTATGGCTCACACTTCCCTCCCAGTTATCTGGTCTGTCATTCCTATGACATTTACAGTCTTCATTAAATAAATAAATAAATAGGAAATTCAAACTTCCAGACACACACATCGTTGTTGACTGAGAAGGATACAGACACCTAAAAGGAAGCGAACAGCTCTGTAGCAACATTGTACAGCAATCACAACATTGACAAGGTAATCAACAAACACAGAATCAAGCTAGACAGCAAGAGCAATATACCACCTATAATATGCATAGAGGGCATAAATATTTTTAAATTATGTAGAATTATTTGTCAAATTCATTTCTACAACAAGTATTTTGGAATACAAATTAGGCCAACTTGTTTGTTCCTTGTAATTCAGGTAACGAGTGCAAAGTTATACACAATAAATGAAAAGATTTGTGGAGCCAAAAGAACTGTATAATCCATTAAACAAAGAAAAATGAGGTCTGAGAACAGTCATGAAAAAGCTAAGCACGCTTTACATACTTCAACTGTCTATTTGTATATTGTGTTCATTAGAAGATGACTCATACAGCATCTAACCATCCTGAGAAATAATTCTGGCAGTGGAAGCTCAATGTCTGTCTGTGTGATCACATAACAGCTTGATTTTTCCTTACATTAGGACTTGTTTCTAAATATCACATTAAAACATCCTTGCTATTTTGACACCCTAGAAATACATGAAATTTTGCTTTTTCCAAACAAACATTTATTATGACTAACATGAAATAAAATTCCTGTCTTGCATTATACCGGAGCGGGTTTATGTCCATTTTATGCCAAAACACACAGCCATGAACTTAACACACAGAGATGTTCCAAGCGATAATCCTTTAAACAGAATCCCAGTGCAAGACTGTTGATCTAGATCTTCACAAACTTCTTCACCAGACATTTCTATTTTTATCAGGGAAAAAATATTAATACTGATCATGCCGTTTTCTAAAGCAGAAAGTTGAAAGGCAGAAAAGGAAAAATTCAAAGGAATGCTACACACTGTGCAACAACTGACAGAAATTATACTGTGAAAATCCCTTCTTCCAGGGTGGCTACCTAGGGCTACCTTACATGCTAGAGGAACAATGGAAGATTGGGACATTGCTTGAGGTACGTAAGTGTAAGGAACTCTACTCTAGGGAAGGTAGAGATGGGGGAAGAAGGTTGCTACTGAGACTAGCACCCTGCACTCTGAAAAACAGGAGTTTAAACTCATCTCTTCCGAGGCTACAAACTACGAGCTAATGCGGTGGAACAGCTAGGAATATTTTTTTGCTTTACCCTTCAGTAGAAAAAGATGGCTTTAAAAATGCAGAAAGAAGAAAAGCTGTCATGTTTTAGCATTCTTATTTATTACTTATATAGCACTACATAAAGTCACTTTATAGGCTTTAGTGACACATACCAAGACTAAGTCTTCCCCTGAAGTGTCTTATTGTTTCCTTCTAGTGAACGTGATTTAGACATCTATAGTACTGGATAGAAGAGATGCGGTAAATAGAGTTGCAGAAGACAAGCTGCTTGGAGTTAAGTGAAAAGATTCAAGGAGTAAGAGTCCATGGGGAGGAGAGAGAAATGGCTCTTAGCAAAATTCTATGATGGTATTAAACGAAGAACAATCAGAAAGAGAGAATCAGATCAAGTCTGTGCCATGGCAAAAGGATGGGCCACACAACTCAGGGCCAGCACAAGAAATTGCACAAACACAAAAATCATGACAAAAGTAAGTGTGCAATGAGCAATAGATGTTACATGGTATCACTTTTTTTTTCTTTCTTTTTTAAACTTAAAATATCGTGCTACATGATCTCATGTGGCTCCAGGCAAATATAAGATAGGTCAACATGATCACTGAGAACATTAAAAAAATGTTAGAGAAGTTTTCCCAGCAGTGTGATTTTTTTAGAGCATTCCAATATGTGGTATTAGAGCTTTAACTATTCTGTATTTTTGAACATTCATCAGAACCAGCAAGAGGTGGGAGTGATGCACTGTCACGATGTACATTATGGCACTAAGAAACCAGTATTGTTGCTTAAAAAAAAAAAAAAAAAAAAAAAAAACAACTATTGGATTCAGTACATACCTTAAAGATCGCTCTACTGTATTTTATTCTTTTGTCCTGATTGTATTTTGTACTTTAAGCTTTTTGATACTTACTACCAGAGAAACTGAAAGATTCCAAAAGTTTCACTCTCTTCAGGCAAAACTACTTTAACTAAAGGACTGCAGAGTCAAAGTAAATCCAGACTTACTAAAAAGAAAATTATCAACAGAAAGAATGAAACAGCCAGGACTTCTGGATATTCAAAAAAAAAAAAAAAGAAAAAAAGTCCACACACACAGCAGCTCCTGACCACACTTTTTGCCCATGTGAAGTAAAAATAGTACTTGAATAATAAAACTATGGAATGATTCAAATTAAATCACATTTGACTTCATTCTGAACGCAACATATTAATATTACAGCATGGTTTTCCCTCTGTAATACTATGGATTTGCTATACTTGGAGCAATTGCTTCAATATCCAAGTTTCTCCACAAGCATTTGATCTTACTGAATTAATAAATGTAACACAAATATTTAAAGGAAAGGACAGGCACTGTACTTTACCTAACAATTCCTACAGCATATAGATAAAAAAGTCATTTAATGAAAATATATTTACATTTTCAGATTTACATTTATATATAGCTAATACTAGGTAGTGGACTCTTTGCATTTATGTACAGTTCATTTATGTTTAATGCTATATGTCTGAACCATTAAGACATCCCATTAGCTTTCATTTTACCACCTTATACATCTATGTGCACTCCAAACTAAAGCCATTTAAACTTTTTTTTTTTTTTTTTTTCCCTTGGGTTCTGGAATTAAGGAAGTCTTGTTTCAAAGGATGTATATTCCCATCTTTCCCACACCTCTTTTTGTTCCCCCCACAAGAATAAGTTCTCCCCCATGGTCCTTATAGAATCCCAGTCAGGTGAGTGACAGCAGTGCTGTAGTTAATTCAGGCTTCTTCAGGTGGTAAGTATCCAGCCCAGAGGTGCACACTGGCTGCTGCCAAACTGTATATATAACAGCTGGGAAGAAAAATACACTCCCATCTTGATGAGCAGGATCAAGGCTGCTGCACAAAAAGCAGACCATTATAACTATACAGTCTAATTATATAACTACCACCATGGTGGGCATCCATACCTAATTATATACTACACAATTAAAGATGAACTGCTCTCCAATTCTGACATTTATTTATTTAAAAGGTTTATACAATAGTCACAGGCAAAATGGAAATGGACATGACTTCCTTACAACTTCTGCTTCATTTAAACCAGTTGGACTGCAAACTGCATGCAAACAATAGAAAGAGAATAAATAGCTGTAAACAGAAAATGGCTTGCATATATTTCAGAAAATACAGACTGCACTTGTTGGTGAACTATTGTAAAGAATGGGGGTTATGAGTAAAGAAACCAGTCTGAAAAAGGCTGTACAGTGTTCTAGGTTTTACTTTCCCTCTCTGTACATTCCCTCTGATTTTCAACAACTCACATTCTGTATATACATAGTAACTATAGGTAATATACACATAAGTAACAAACTATAGGTTATAGTATGGTGTCCTGATACAGCATCTGTGAAACTACAGCTCTTAAATTGGAATAGCAGAGAATGGAGAAATAGGATAGGATAGATGCACAACACCTTCATGCAGCAATAAGCTTTATCTAGAGTAAAATGATGAACACTGCACTACCTGCTGAAATAGGAATCACTGCTGCATGCATCTCCCAAGACACTTTCTATTTCAATATTTTCACCTGAAATTACTTTATGAGCCTTTTTCCACAGTAGATGTGAGATCTTAGTAAGTTAACCACTAAAAGGTATCATTCAGTTTTCTAGCTTCAGTAGGTGACTCTGAGAAGTCAGAAAGTATAACCAGGATACAGCAACTCCAGCATTTCCTCTTTGGTTAATTTTCACAAGCAAGAGAAGTCAAAGACAGTCTTGTCCATATCTTTTAAGTCAAATTTCAAAAGTATGCACGTAGGAAGGTATTTCTGCCTAACACTGTGCAGCATAAATACTGCAGGTAAGTCAAGACCAGAGAGGAATGTATTGTGGTAAATAGCCTTGACCTGCATTTTCAAAATGCTGGCCTGCACCTTTGGTAAGGTTGAAGAATTCTTAAAATGTTCCTTTAAACATAGGAAAAGTTTTATTTATGCATGATTTCTACAATTGTATGATAGTAATGGTCTTATGACATAAGTATGTCATAGCATTTACTAATTATAACTGTATGTGCACATCATTCTCCAGCTTGTTTTTTATTTTATTTTTGCCAAGTATCCTGAAAAGCATGCAATTTAATCCATCTGTGACTACCCCAAGGTTCCTGAATTTGTTTCCTTTTAGGCAGTTTCAATGATTATCCCTGGACCTAGTCTCACCGTACAGAATTGCATGAGTCACATAATCAAGCTATAAACCAAGCAAATAATTCTGTATGTTTCTGCTGCATTTCTGGCTTTCTTTCCAACTCCACATCACTTCAGGCATCAACAAAAATGTTTTAGTGTTATTCTTTTTAACTTTTCAAGATTAAAAAAAAAAACATTTATGGTCACATAGTGAATTGGAGTAACTGAGACAGTATTATGTTCTCATTTGTCAGTAAACTTGATAACATTTTAAACAAGAATTGGGTGCCAGATGACTGCTCTGCAACTAATTCTGGAACAAATTTCTGTATAATTTACTGAAAGTGCTTTGGAGTTCCTTGCCAGCAAGGCTTTCTAATAAGATATTCATGAGTAATTAGAAATCTATAGACATGATTAAATCTTAATCTACAATCTGCAGGATGAATGTTTAGGCTGAAGCTCAGCAAACTGGCAGAGAACTAAGCTGGAGGTCCCTCTGTAGGTTCAAGAATTTGGCTGGCATTTGTTAAAGCTGAAACTCTGATTTATTTGTGAATTCCTCGGACTGCACTGGTTTCCACTGGACAGATAACTTGTAAAACAGATTGCTAGCTCATTTCCACAGCCATGCACTACAGCCTTGACTACTTGAGTACCAAGATCAAATATTTTACAGAAAGTGGGAATAAATCAGTTATTTAAAATTAAAAATTTGGACTACTATCACAGCTGTTAAATAATGGATTTAATTTGTCTTCTCTTTATTATTTAGAAGAATATTTCCATGATCCATATGTACTACACAAGCTACCCAGTTGGTAGTTCTACTTAGTCAAGCAAAGTTCTTGCTAACTTTCATTTTTCCCCCAAAGCAAGAAGTTGTTCTGTAATAATGTCACAGCAATACCATAAAGCTCTGGGAATAGCTGTTTCAGAGCAGCCCGGAAATGGTTACAGCTGTTAGCACAAGGGACCCTGACTGAAGCTACTGAAAATTTCATTTTCTCTTGTTATAAGAAATTTATTTGCTTATGCAAGTGCATTTCACAGCGAGGACAAAGCCTCCCAACTTTCTACACATATAGTAGCCTTCCGGTTCCACAAAATCTATGCACTTGGCACAACAACGGGAATGTAGCCTAATAACGAGCTACATGTAGGTTAACACTAAAAAAGCATTTAAAGAAACAGCTTCTGCAAATAGCTAGGCAATTGTAACATACATGGCCACAGCTCTGATAAGCAGAGACACACTGAAAAACATTTCACTTCTGTAATAATTGTCAGCTAAAGATTTCAAAGAGCTTTGGGAAAATATATAAATATACCCATCTTGGTTGAGAGACTCCCAATCACTGTATTTATCACAGAATCACTTTGGTTGGAAAAGCCCCTTAAGATCATCAAATCCAACCATTAACCTAGCACTGCCAAGTCAACCATTAAACTGTGTCTGTAAGCACCACATCCACACTTATTTTAAATAACTCCAGGGATGGTGACTCAACTACTTCTCTGGACAGCTTGTTCCAATGCTTCACAATCCCTTCAATGAATAATTTTTTCCTGATATCCAACCTAAACCTCCCCTGGCACAACTTGAGGCCATTTCCTTGTCCTACTGCTTGCTGCATGGGAGAAGAGACTGACCCACACTCTGCTAGAGGCTCCTTTCAGGTACTTGTAGAGAGCCATAAGGTGACCCCTGCCCACCTTATATACTTACTATATAAAATGTGGATAAAACACATATAAACAGCCAATTAAAGTTTTCCTAAACAAAGGAAAATTATTTTGCTAGATTCACTCATGATTCTTTTGGGATGTAGAATGTCTTCACAGAGGAAATAAATCTGAATATACTAAGAAAGTAAATGAATGTAAATTTGTGAAGATCCTCCTAATATGTATATTAGAAAAACATAGCCAGCAAATTTTAATCAACATGGTTTCTCAATTAATATTCATTCCCCAAATTAACTGGATCACAAATTTCAATATTCCCAATTAGTCTTTCTCCATTGCAAATGTCAAGCAATCAAAAATTGACAAATATAAGAATTCAGATGGATTGTGTACCCTCAATTTATGTACAACCATTAAGAAACAGTTTAATAATAAAATCATACAGTAGAGCTTTCAACAGGAGCCACTGTCTCTTCAGCTCTGCAAGTGACTCACTGAAACTGTTTCAGAGAAAGCTCAGAGATCCTCTGTGATGCTACACGAGGTAGCAAACACAAACTTCTTGTTAGCGATGAGTAATGCCATTTAAATTTCCTGTTTATACACTGGGGATGTGGGGGTACATTTCTAGACATGAGGAAAGCACACCTGAAGCTGAAGTAGTAAGTGCAGTTTTCTGAACACAATAAGCACTACACAAACTGAATTGCACTATAAACCCAAACTTATGTCTTAAAATGTGCAACCAAATTTGGTGATTTTTTTCTGACCTTAATCTCTGTCAGTTCCCCATCTGTAAAACAGAGATAATACCACTTCCCTCACTGGAGCTTTGTGGAGATAAATTTAATTTAAAACCTGTGAAGCACTTGGATACTGTAGTGATGAGCAGCATAGAAAAGCCTATGAGGAAATTAATAATTCTGACTTCTGAGCCGGGTCTGAATGATGTGATGTAAATAATGCTTAAGGCCACACATCAAACAGTAAGCATAAAACAACATCTTAAATAGCCGCTCATTAATTGAGTACTGTCCATATCATGTACTGAGTAAGGAAGAAGTCTCCTGGAAAAGTACTTTAAGATTTTGCAGTTAAAGAGTTTTTCATATTGCATATGCATAACAGAAGCTGAATTTAGGTTGCAATGCCAACTTTAATGCTAACACCCTCTTCTCTCAACTACTTGCTTTTGCATTCTTAATCATATTCTTTCTGTGCAGTTTGTATGTGTAACATTTATATACAAAGAAAGAATTATGATCTCATTGTGAATCTCTCTGATTTAC
This sequence comes from Anas acuta, assembly GCF_963932015.1. Classification (NCBI taxonomy): domain Eukaryota; kingdom Metazoa; phylum Chordata; class Aves; order Anseriformes; family Anatidae; genus Anas; species Anas acuta. The sequence goes on along the minus strand of NC_088989.1, from coordinate 8,501,735 downwards.
ATGCAGAAGTGGTAATGAACAAAGCTTAGTTAAAAACATTTCCATTAGAAAAATAAAATACTGAGCTTGCCTAGGCTTGGTAAATTCAGCAAGGCTTTCTCTGAGCTTTCTCTTGAATTGCTTGGAATGGTCCAAGTGCTACTTCTGTTAACAACTATTATGTATTAGCATAAGAGATTGGGGAGAGGAAAACATGTTGGGGGACTGTCCTTTCAATTTTTATCAAAGGCATTCCATTTTTAATCTCAACAACAACAGTAACTGACATGTACCCTTTGCTAGTTCCTGTGAACATAGGCAGATATTAAGCCAGAAGCACACATGGGAGTCAAGGAAAAACGGTATTGCTCCAGTATGCTCTGCAGTGCCTTCTTTCTCCCTCTAGAAATCCCCTTGAACCTTGCAGGTGAAGAGTGATAAAGCCTTTTAAGATGTATATGCAAGTTTGATAGTTGGACCAGATGATCTTGAAGGTCTTTTCCAACCTTAATGATTCTATTGTTCTAAGTCCCTTTCCAATAGCAACCCTCTTTCAGTGCCTCCCTCTCCAGACTGCACATGCATGCTGCTCTCAAGGCATCAAAAAGAATTGCAACAGCACCCTGACATCACTTGTGTGGAAGTTCTACGCAAACAGTCCTGTCATCTGAGTCATGACTGTAGATTCTAGAAAGCTGGATAGTTTCCAGTCCTAATTTCTTTGAGATGACATGCAAGTTGCTCATCAAAAGCGAGAAGAGTTACACCCAGCAACAGAAGACCAGAACCAGATCCTACATCAGCTTAAGGAGTACTTGAGCTCTAAAACTGCATAATGTGCTTCAAATTACAATGAATTTTGTGGATATTCAATAATTTGAAAGTCATCACATATTTACTGTTCATTTGACAAGAAAAATAAAATGTGCAAAAAACAGATTTCTCAGAGACTATTTGTCCAAATATTTAAGAAAATAATTAAGAAAATAACATTCTCATTTACTAACCTCATGTGTAAAACTGTCAGTGGTCTTGAATATCTGCTGGACCAAAGAAGTGAAATCTATTATATTCCAGCTAGAATATGTCTTCAGAGAATACTTGGAAGACATTCTTTGTTCAAATCAACGTTTCACTACACTTTGTCAACAGATCTTACATATATAAAACAATGTTTATAGTAATATCAAACCATAAGATGTTGTACCTGGAATATTCCATCTTCTCAAAAGGCCAACAGAAAGCTAAGGTTTTTTTAAATATTTAATTAGGAGTAAAATCAAATTTACATAGTGATATACCACATTTTCAGCTAGTGATGAAGACAAACATCTCTGCATATTATCAGTACTTGAAAGTGTAGTCATTTCTATTTCACTTTGCTTACAGAATGTCTCAAGAGATTTTCACACTACTGTGCGTCATTTCAGATGCTTCTGCTAGTTTTTTTATTTAACTGGTTCATTGTTGATGTAAGTTGGGACATTACAGTTTCGGCAGTAAAATATTTGGTACTTGACCAAAGTTTGAGATATGCTCTAAAATAATTGTATTTGCCTTTAGCAAACATTTTATTTGAGTTTTGAACAAAACTGCTGATGGTAGCTGATGAAAATTACTCCAGCTTGAAATGCACTGACAGATGTGCTATCTAGCAAGGGATTTCCCTAGAAATTTTCTAATTTTCTTTCACTAATTTAGAAAACGTTCATTTAAAATCTGTTAGAATGTACTGAAGTACACGGTCACACAATATCAAGTCATAGGAAGAGAGATAAAATGTAGCTAAGAAAACTAAGCTCCAGCAGCTTGAAATTCATCCAGAAACCAGGAGTCTTTTTAATGATTTTACATTTTCTAGCAAACAAACTGTAAAACCTACAATTTAATCACAGAATTAATAAAATGCACATGCATTCTTCACTTTATGAGCTTCTGGAAAACAAAGGAAAGGAAAAAAAATCCACAGAAAGCTTTCTCATTTTTTCTCTGTTGAAGATGTACTTAATTGCTAAGAAACAAATTAAAGCAAACGGCAACAAAAACACGAGCACACAAACACTGCATAAAAAAAGCACTACAAAGATATTAACATCTCCAATCTGTTATATTAAACCAAACAACATATTTCAAGGTTATGACTTGCAGGAACTTTAAAAGTTCCCACACTGATATAGTTGCTTGTCAGGAATTCTGGTTTCTGTAAAGTCAAAATGGTATCTCATATATATATATATATATATATATATATATATATATATGTATGTAAATAAATTATGAAAACTAAGTTGATATCATGGGAAGAAAAAAAAAAAGCCACCAAAAATCCCTCTCCTTCGATGTTTGGTCAGCTATTTTTATTTTATTTTTTTATTTCCCAACAGCAATATAACCAACTGGCCTGTGCATTTCCTTCTGCCTCCCCAGCATTAGCAGATCAGCAAGTCAAAGGTGCAGAGGGAAGTAGTAATTATTTTTATTAGACCAACTGCTATAAAAACTTGAAATGCAGGCCAGAGAGGATCCCTGTCCAGCCTCAGGACAAAAGTGACACTCAAACATGCTAGCCATGACTTTGGACAGCTGAAGCTCCAGGGATGACAATTCCACAACCAGTCCTGCCAATCTATTCTTCAGCATGAAAAAAAGGTAGGTTATGAGTGAGGAAAAAAAAATCATTAGGTTTCTACCAATAACATCACGAGCCTTATATGGAGCCACAGGCTCTTACATTAGATAAGTATTACTCTCTCAACTTGTTAGATGGCATCTCACAACAGAAATGATTCCTAAGAATCATCAGAAACATGGAAGGCTGCATTTTTCCCATCCTTCTCCCATCTCTTTGCATTGCTTCCTTCAATGCATGATTAGCACAAGCAAAGCGTATTCCAACAAGTGTGCTGAAGAAAGTTCCTTTCATAAAGTTGTACTAAAATTCTCCCAGCTTGCATGTTACAATAATGTTAGAAACCTTTCTTTGAAGTAGAAACAGGTAAACAAGCTCATATTTTAATATATGAGTAAACTAGATGCTTGTACACATGGACATATATCAATACATGCTGATTTCCAGACACATCATTTTGTTTCCTGTATCAGTTATATCTTCAAAATTGTAAGCTTTGCAAAATAACGAAGTTTAATAAGTGATCACTTCCAAGAAAAGTTTTCCTTTGATAAGGTAAGTTTTAGCAAATAATTCTTATTCTTGTGTTATCTGAAGCAATTCTACTATCAAGCCTGAGTTAATCCAGGTTACTTAGTATTAATCTTGATAATTGATTTTTATTTTAATATATGCTCATTAACTTTTCATTGTAAAAGTTGAGTGAAGCAACCTTCTAGCCACCTGTGGTGTAAATGCCTGAAGTAACTAGGAAAATAAAACTAACATTCACACTTTTAAGGAAAAGGTACAGCATTGAAGAGGCTTTCAGGGTAGGGCATAACTGCATTATCTGAGCATTCCCTAGGCTCCCAACCTTAGATGCTATCGCGCTGGGGAAACTTGGTGTGCTAGCTCTAAGGAACACCACGGAGCGTAGAGTGGAGTGGAGACACCACGGCTAGGCTCTGTAATCAGGTGGGGCCTCGATTGTTCTTGTGCACAAAGCTGCACTTTTTGCCACCCTAAGCCAAAGACCTGTCATGTTTTGACAAATGCTGTACCCTAGTGTACTTTTTGCTCATTATAATATCATTATAATACCAAAACACACCTCCATCCCAAAAGCTACCCGCCTCCAAGGTGCGACCACCCCTCACTGAGCATGCGCTCTGAATTTCTCGGAGCCTATTACTTTAAACGGAAACGGGAAAACTTTACACCAATCATAACTAAGATATGCTTGACTAGAGCCACTCAAGCTCCACCTAAAAGATAGAAAATAGTATAAATTGGCCCAAGAGAGAGGGGATGTTAGGGAAGATACCATCGTCAGGGGAGATACCATCCCAAGGACATACAACATCCTTAGGACCTCCTGACTCCTGGGATCAGTCGACGGGCTGAGCCTCTCTTCCCCCCCCATTGGGACGCCTTTGGGTGAGATCTGAATATTTGCTTATAAATCTCTATAGAGTCTTTGATCCTTTTAACGCGTTTATTTCTAGGCTGCGCACCTAGAACACCTAGAACACCTAGAACCCGCACCTAGAACCCGCACCTAGAACACCTGTAACACCTGTGTATTTCATGCATACTAACTTGCTTTTGCAGATAGTCACTATCACCGGCAATCCAAAAGAACCTGATTATCTGTTGCTGTAATAAACCATACTTGATTGCATTGTGATAGCTCTCATTAATGCAACTAGGGTGAGGGTGGTTATCCGTGATAGTTCAGTGTTCTGAATCTAACCAGACCCCCAGACGGTTAATGCATTGTTGGTGAATGTCTGAACGGACCCCCAGGTGGTTAATACGTTTTTGGTGAATGTCTGAGCGGACCCCCAGGCGGTTATTACGTTTTTGGTGAATGTCTGAGCGGACCCCCAGTTTTGGTGAATGTCCGACTGGTTCAGTACTCTGAATCCAAACAGGCCCGTGACGGTTAATCAGCTACACCCCTTTAACGCGACACCACCCAACACGCTCTCTATGCAATCCCTTTTGATCTGTTCAACAGCCCTCAAATGAATGATGCAACATACAAATTCACTTTCCAGTATCTTACTGGAATAGCATCAAAGCACAGAAACCCACATCCACAAAACTGAATATTTCCAGAATACAATAGAAACAATGATTGAAATACTTGGAGATTTTGCTTTGTTGTTCTTGCTTGCACATAAAATCCTCTTTTAATGCATCTCAGTAAATTGAAAGAGAAACAAATACTACCTAGCAACATGCAGGAAAAGATCCTCAGTCTACATGCAGCAGGTATGTTCCAGACTGTGACTGACCCATATGGTAACTTTAAAGAATGAATCTTTTGTCTTTATCCTTTAAGATGTAGGACTGATATTTTGTAATTCCTTGTTTTAACTGAAGAGAATATACAGGTTGCTATAGCAATGGCTAATCTGTATTCCTGCATTTGAATATTTTACTCAGAACGCTCACTTCTGCAAAGTACTTTTATATGCATCTCTGCAGAACGTAGACCACCGGATACTACATCTCTAGATTTGCTCAGGTGCAGCTCCCGTTTGCACCTGTGCCCTCACATTTTCAGGGAAGTATGCTTTTGGAATCTTTGCATTACAGATAAAGAAGCTACTCTGCAGAATTAGCAATTTGGGATGAGAAAGATAAGATGAAAGCGTCGCATCATCTCACAAGAAGTCCCTGAAGCTATTGCATCTCTTGAAATGTGATTTGAAACTCAAAATCAGTGCAGGGAGCGGCTACTTCTGCTGTGCAGCCACATCCCCCTACTTGCAGTTCTGTGCATAGGGGCAACAGGACCAAAGAACACAATACCTCCACGTGGGGAGAGTTCATCCTGAAAGGCACAGTGAGGGAACCGCGATGGAGTCTGCTCTCTTCAGTTGGATGGGGAGGTTAATATTGGGCATGGTATTTTTTTCCCCCCACTTGCTACATGTCCATAAAGAAAGTCCGGCTAAAATTTGTAGAAGAGCTTTTTATTTAAAGAAGTAGTATGTATGATGAATTATCTGGAGAACAGTACTTTATGGGAGAATTCTGAAGACAGAAACCAGAGCACATTATTAGCATGGCATTCATTTTGCTAACATTAGATGCACATATATATAATATATATATACACACACACACACACATATGCCTATGACCCACTCAACAACAGAAAGAAAAGAAGTAGTTTTATTGCCCAGATTTTGCCATTCTTTCTATGTTGTAGGAAAAATCAGCAGAGCTTGTCTCCCCTGCTAGTTACACTCCCCCTTATCTTTTCCATACATTTATATTCCGTATCCCTACTGAACATAAACACACAAATACTCAAACATTTATTGGGTACATAGGAAGCAAGCCAAGGCACCAGAAGCCAGAGCTATTATTTTCTCAAGTTCAGAATGTAGAATTTACCCACCCTGATGCAGGGTGTTCAGGGAAAAGACAGGAGAGAGCAGGATGATAGATGAATCTGGACTGAGCAATCCTTTATTCTGCAAATAGATCTTGCTAATACAGTAGCATATGAACGATCAGCTCTTCCCCAGGGGCAACCCTGTCCCTCAATGGGTATGGAATCTAACATGACAAATATTGATTTCCCCAGAGGAATTTGTTTTCCAAACACAAGTGAACTATTATCTCAAATCAACAATCAAACCTCAGCAGCAGTTTGCATTTAAAGATGTTTAAAATATAACTGTAGTGTACATAATGTAACCAGGTAAGCCTAAATGCAATATGTATTTGCATACAATTCTTGTAAGTATAAGAGATAAGTATTGTAATACTTAATTATTTGTGAATCAACACTGTTTTTAAATTAACTGCTAGGTGTATTTTGGTGTCATTTATTAAATGCACAATCCAGCGCCTTTTCAACATGAAGGAAAATTCCAATCACATCGGAATCAACAGACATGTTCTAAGAAATCCTATTTATCCATCAATATAGCAGACCTAGTCTCTTCTGCTGTAGTTTAGTGCCGCTTCAGTTATACAAATTTAAACTAGGTAAATTATACATAATTTATTTTACTATTTGAGATAATTTAGAGCCTCTCTGCAGTCATTGGTATGGCTTCACTGGATGTGAGACTACTATTTGACTCCTATTTAACTGATATTTGTAAAATAAATTTCCCTAAACTTCAAGAGGAAAATAGTGGATTATAAATGGATATACTTATTCCATTCAAGAATACCTATTTGAGATTTATCTTTTTCTTTTACCATGAGCATATCAACACAATAACATGAAATGACATGGAAACTGGAAAATTTAATTCTTATGTGGTATATATAGCTTTCTCACATTCCTCATACGAATAAAGGGCATCAATTAATCCCCTTTTAATTTAGTCCATTAACTCATTGTCTATTTGCACAGTTTGTCTGAACTGCCTATTCAGTAGTACCCCTAAGATGATAGCAATTAATTTTCTATATCATCTGATGCACCTTCAGCAGTATATATACTACATGCTCACTGCTGGAGCTATCATATTATACATTAGTTTTATAGCAGAAATTATGTAAGAAAACCAAGACCAAACCAAAACTATTTCTTCTGTTCATAAGTATCAGTTGGAAAAAAAAATAAAATGAAACAAATGCTTAATGTCATCAAATGTCCTTTTGTATCATGAAGACCCAAGAACAGTTTCTTCTCAGGCAATTCCAGTAAGATTAGTATGATGGTGATGTCATGCTTATCAAGTTTACATTAAACTCACAACCTGGGGATAGTACTTTTTCAATATTTAACCTGTCAAATTCTACCTCAAAAATCTCTATTCCAGATTGATTTATTTTTTTTAATCTAACACAAGAAACATTAATTAGTGTTTATCACATGAATCAGGTATTACATTCTTCTGTCTTCTGAAAAATTATAAATAAATTTCTGGATTTATCTATAGTGTCAAAAATACTTCAGACAAATTATAATAGTTTCCTTAAACTATACATCCTCAAAGTAAACTCCATTCATCTATCATAATCAAATATAGACTCTAAAGCAGAAACAAGCTAGATTAATTTCCCTGGCCAATAAAATCTGGTTTTCCTGTGGAATATACACAGATATTTTCTCTAAGCATTGGAAAATCTTTCCACCAGAGCAAATATTATACAAATTTTCATATGGTTGTTTCTGAACTATGAACATGGAGATTCAGCATCCATCTCAGCTCCACTGAGCATAATTTCTGTTTCAAAGACTGAAACCATTTATGGAATTCTATGATATTCTAGTACTCAACAATACCAAGATGTAGCAACCCCAGTGGGGAAAAGAACAAGGACAGGAAGAAGACAGGAAGAGAAGAAACAGGAGTAAAAAGAAAATGATAAAAGAAAAGAGAGAAGGAAAATAAATGACAAAAAGAAAAAAAAAAAAAAAAGGAATAGCACAGTTCTTGAAAGATCATTTAGAAAATATTGCCTATTTTTCCTTTCCCAGAACTGTAAGTAAAAATTCAGATGCTAGAAACAGAACCACCCATGACACAAAGGAACAAAAGCTGAGAATAAGTCACTAAATTAAGCAATTATGTAAACTTGAATGATTAAAGTGTGAATTGTTCATCATAAAATTCAGTTGAGAACAGGTGATTCAGAGAGTGTAAAGTTGGAGATTATTTAAGAATATCTTGCAAGCTAACAAAGCTAACTCAGCATATGGAAATTTGGCCAAACTGATTTAAATAAATAAATAAATAAGCTAACTTGGTTTAGATAAGTAGTGAAAGATACATAATGAATGGAAGAAAGTAAAGCATTTCCAGCAATATCAGGACTAAGAAACTGCATAGCTGATCAGGGAAAAAATGAAAATTTAGAGAAAAAAACATCTAGCAGATTTAAGTACTAAGAAAGATCACATCAAAAACACAGCATTTATAAATATGTTGCGTATATCTACACAGTTTGTGGAAAATGCATTAACATCAATAATAATATAGAAAAAGCAGAAATATTGAAAAGAATTAGTCTTCAGAAAAAAAGCTAGATGATAGAGCGTGAAGTGCTTTCTACAGCAACAATAATTAGAGAGGGGCAACTAAATAACAGCTGCTGAAATTAAACAGATCTGATTAACCTGCACCCTAAAATTTTGAGACAAAAATTGGTCTCAAATTGATGGTGCTTGGTGCTAGCCAAGCAGCATCAAAACTGTCCAAAATAAGGTTACACTGCTAAACTTTGAAAAACAGACAAACCAATAAAATCCACAAAGTGGAAGTCAGGTAATGACAGGTAATGATGCTCTTGTTGGCCTGACATCAGCTAATGGCAAAATACTTAAATCACTGACATACGACTTAGCCAACTTTATTTCCCATAAATACGTATTGACCAGCATTAATTGTACTTTATTTTAATTTCTTATTAGCAATCTGGAACCTAGCTTTCATTTCATTTGTTTTGTTGTTTTAAATGTATTTGAAAGCTTGACTAATAAAAAGGCTGCATCTTCAAAATAATACATTTCTACAGAACAAAATTTTCAATGAGAAATTAGACTTAAATGAAGTTACCATGAAATTTACAGAATTAACTCAAAAAAAAAAAAAAAAAAAAAAAACGGAAAAACAGTAATATACATCATTAAATGATGGTAAATAAGAAACATCTGGTTTTAGCTGAACACTGCAGAACTTGGCTCTTAATTCCATAATTAACATTTCTACGGGTAATTTGAAATAAAATTTAAATAATTACAGAATTACAGATAAGGTTTGTATACAACAGACTGAAGAACGCTCTAAAATACAGGAAGACACAAATACTAAGTGGGGTCCACTGGGAAAGCTGAGCAAAGAGGAGTAGAGGCTGGACTCAACATCAAGTTCAACAGAAGTATGCTGTTGTATTTATGTATTAGGAAACTATGTTGAGAATCAGTAGCTTAGAGGAAACCCAGAGTCAAGAGAATTAATCACACAGATGTTGCAGCAAAGATCAACATCATCACTGGATGTACATACAGGGAAATCCCAAGCAAACAATCAGATGTTAAACTGCTTTCTGTACTTGGCTCCAGTACAGCAACAGCTGGAGCAGTGCCCCATTCCAGGATTTATAATTTTTTTAATAAGGTGTATATGTTAGAAAACATTCAGGGCAGAGACAAATACAACCAATCAATTAGAAAACATTGCATTGCAAAAGGCCACAGAACTCCATCTATCTCGCTTATTGAAGAGAAGCTTGAGGAGTGACTTGAGTGTAAAAGCAGCTACAAGCTACATACAATTCCTAATATAGAACTCCAAAATCTAGGAATACTTATGTATAAAAACTTCTAATAATGGAATTTTATTAATAAGATCAGATTAGAAATTAGGTACATTTTGTTTGCTGTTCCTTAAGAATAATTTATTACTTGAATAAATTACTAAGACCAGTATCCAGAGTCACTTTCAACAAATCAAGTTAAGATGTTCTTCTGAAAGATGTAATTCAACTGAATTAATTTGGGGAAGTAATTTGGCCTTGTCCCATGACTGTGGAAGCCAGGCTAGGCTGACCAAACTGGTGCCAGCCTCTCTGAACTGGAAAACAGTGCCTCTAAGCATTCTTTCAGCAGTATATGCCAGGTACACCAATGTTTTGGTGCTTTTTATAGCATGTTAATGATCATTGGGCAAACAGGTATGGTAAGGGACTATGATTAAATGAAGTAATTTGTAATTAAAATTAAATGCAAGTTTAATTTCTGTTACACCTTTGATTCTGTTATGAATGCTAGTCCAGTATTTCCATAATAACTCACATTAATCAACATTATCTCTGCAGCTTTTTAAAATCTTTGTATGCAGCCACTTGTCTCAGTACAAGAAGTCCGCCACCACAAGGAGAAAAACAACAATGTATGTTTACTTATAAAATATAACTTAAAGAGCTTAGGATGACTGTTGGAAGGTTGGTTGGTTGTAATTATACATATGTCTTAATTTGTAATCAGGTATAAAAGTAAATTTAAAAAGCTGATTACAGTGTAAACAGTACTTAAAAGTAACTATTTTGTTTTGTAAATAAGAAAACAAAAGTTTGGCTTTTTCTCTCTTCAGTCTCTTTTTCCAACATTATTTTTTGGAACTGGGCAGAGCATATACCAGAGAAAATAAACAAGGCAGATGGTTTAACGTCTGTATTATCTGGAATTCCATCAATTTACCAACTACTGAATTATTGCTAGGTATACACAACCAGTACCAAAAAAAATTAATTAATCCTTAGAGGGTTGTATAAGCTAGCACATAAAGCAGTGGTCTTTCATCCCCAATAATATCCATACAACATAGTTCTTCTAAAATTTTGCAAAGAAGATTCAGCTGCTGCTACCAGAGCAAATCAGTGTTTCTGGAGTATGGAGATTGATTCAGAAAGGCACTTACACACCTTTTGTTTGTTGAAATACCGTTCCTATTTAAAGACCATTCCTATTTCAGACAACACTTAGATGTGTTGAAACTTCAGATGAATTTCTGAGGTAGGTGAAATAGGAACAGACTAGTGACTCCTAACACACACACAAGCCATCAAAAAAAAAAAAAAACACACTAAAAGACTCCTTCAGAATTTAAAACTGAGCTAATTCTAATCATCACAGAGTTTTGAATAAGAAAATAACTCATAAAATGTCTCACTGACTGAAGTGAACCATTATAATGATCACTCTGTTGTATAAATACTTTTGCTCAGGGTACATCTTCATTTGTTTAAAAACAGAACTCTTGTTAAAATGCAGCTTATTTTTTAGTACTTTTGAGAGTATAAAAAGGGCTGCCTTGGAGGAGGCTCTGTATTCTTTAGGGATTCAAAAGCAAGTTAAAAAATAATCTCATAGTCATCATCTGGACTCCTGGAAGCAGTCATATAGACGAAGAGCAGATAGATTAGCAGCCCTTTAGGCAAGGCTTGAAACTTGACCTTATCTATCACAAAGCAGAAATCAAAAACAATAAGAAAAGCTTATGAGTGGGCGCTGTTTAATTTTCTATTTCCACATTACTAACAATTAGAATGATACAATATTTCCTAAAGGAATATATACATTTCTAATCTATGAACTAAAATATTTTTAAATTTAAGCACATCAGACCTGAACTTTGCATCCAGAACTGCATGAGTCCAAACATCAAATGCATTAATTCCCTGTTCATATCATTTATGCATACATTTATCTTTCACGCAAGTTATCCTGAGTCATGTTTGAATTCTTTTTCTATAACGCAGGAAATAGTTATCAACAGATACAGCATTCATCACGTATGTTGTGTTTCTTTTTTTTTTTTTTTCCTGTATTTCAAGCGTTATGAGGTGGTTTGGTTTTGTGTTTTTTTTTTTGTTTTTGGTCGCTTGCTTGCTTGATTTTTCTCTATGTTTTAAGATTTGTGCTCCTGTAAGGAAGGGTAAGTAGACAACACTAACACTGGGAAGTCCTATCTTCCTCTGTAACCTATTAAAAATAGTAATAAAAATTAAGATTAAACCTCCTATGTATGCCTACAAGCAGAATGTAATTTTCAGCAGTGTTTAGTATCCAGTAATTCTCATTAATGATCCTACAGGTATCCCCCCCCCCCCCCCCCCCCCAAAAAAAAAAAAAAAAAGCACGGGAATATGATCTGTATTTTAGAGTAGAACAAGCTAGCAACATAATAGATTTTTAGTATGTTCTTTATGGAAGAGATACACTTGCTTTATCAAAATAAGCAAAACAGAAGCATAAATAGAGGCATGGCTCTTAAAAGAAATCACAGGTCTGCCCGATAATAAAGAACGGCTGAAAAGCAGTTCATCCTTGGCAAACAATTTACCTCTGTCATCCAACCAAGGTCAGTGGCACATCCAGTTAATAGCTACATCAAAGACAGAAGCATAAATTAAGGGAATACTATAACTTCAAGTCAGTTTGGACAGAAAATGGATGAAGTTTGGAATTTGTAAGTCTCCCCTCAGCCTTTTCACTTTTTGCATAAAGTTATGTGGTCTTTCAATGTGATAATTTTAATTTTTAGTAATAATTCTCTCAGATTGCTACGAGGAGAGCCCAGGAAATTTTTCTTTCAATTGTATTTTGTTAATCCCAAAATACTGTAGCCAGTAGACCAAGATCTGTTTTCCTGAACACAATTAGTATGTTTAACTTTAAGCCTGGAAGTGTTCCTACTTAAGTTAATTTGACTACTAATAGTTGTTACTAAATAATAGAGGAATTTGTGTTTTTTGTCCTCACAAGCAGATCATTTCCAGTGCTGGAAACATGTGCATGCACACACACGCCCCTGAAGTTTTATATTACAACTAGTTCTGCCAAACCTGATGTTTATACATACATGAAAGTGGCAATTTTATTTGTGTCTTAAATACAAATATTTTTTAAAGCCTCTAGTTTTCTTGGTGGTAGCTGAGCAATGGAAAAGTCATTTAGGAGCTAAGTTCTTCTGAAATAAAATATCCACTTAAAGAATTTAAATGATCTCTTGTGCCCAATGGTCAACCTGAAACCCTTAGCGCTGATTTTCTGGCAGCTTGATTTATACATTAGAAGTATTTCTTCTTGGTGGCTTTTGCTGACTTTCAGGAGCCTAACATATGAGCCTTAAGACTATATACTATGGTTCTGTACTGCTACAGTGGCGAACAATTGGCTGACACAAGGTAATGTGATTTTAAAGCGGTTTGCTCTTGCCTACTTTAATAAAATGAAATGTAGTGACAGAAAAATGTGACTGGAATAATATTGAATAATCCTACAGTAAGATGATACTCCTGCCACATGACAAACCTCGTTTCACATCACTTTAGGCTATTGGTTATGCTCTGTTTGTAGCTTTTTAAAGAAAATGATATACAATTATGCTGACAATGTTTGGTGTTCCCTTCCACATGCCTATGTGCATTTCTCTTGCCTATCTATTCAGATTAGAAACTGACTGGGATCATGCTGCTTTTTCTGTCTGTTTGGGTGAAATGTTGTGACTGTAGGTACCTGTTCAAGTACTTACTACAAGAAAGGTATTTTAAGTAATGTTTAATAGACAACAGAGACAAGGGCTTCTTCCTAGATGTAGAACCATCCAATTTCTGTAGCTTGACTTGCAGATAATAAAGTTTTTGGTGTAGTTTTTAGTTACCAAAATACATGGCACTTTCCTCAAATAGATGTTTTTAGAAGTTCTGTGAATGGTATGAAATTGAATGAGGTTTCATTTATTTATTTATTTAAATTACGATGGATATGATATAGGAACAGGAAGAAAATGTTGCTACGTTAATCAAAGCTGTCAGCTCTCGTTACTGGAGCACTCTTTGTATCAATTTTTAAAGGGTTTAATAAAACATGGGCAGTGTTTCTCCTTTTTCTAGTCTGTAGTCATCTGGCTTCACTGAAGTTAAGGAAGCTACTTTGCATGTAGACCACAATAATGAGAAGAGAACTACAGATTCTCTCCTGCTGAAGGCTTCAGCATCTGGTAAGCCATTTTTTTCCTGGGTTGAAAAAGAAATCAGCAGTAGGTAACAGCCTGCTTAAACTTCTTGATGCACCCTTTGCAGCTTCTACTGACTACTGGGCAGCGGTAATCTTCAGTATGAATTTTGGGCCGAATTACACGTTCATTTATTTTTGTGGATCAGATACAGCTCTAATCTGACTTGCTTGCTTAAGGACTGAGAGGCTAATTTAGTCTCTTGGGTATATTACATATTTTCATTTTGCTATTCTGTACATGCATATTAAAAAGAAGCAGGACTGCTTGATTTTTCATGAGGCTAGGAAATGCAGTGCTGTCCTTTTAAATCTCTGAAGTTTATGTCGTGTACTAAACACATAAGTAGTTCTGCAGGGTTTCCAAGATGCAGTTCTTCCTGGGGTAGGCTGTGGCAACTGCGTATTTAAGACAGTCACACAGTGCAGCAGTTGAGCTTGGGAAACAAGAGTATTGCACTGAATTGAAATGGAAATGATGAAGGTCCACCTTAGCCAACTCAGGCTGTCTGACTACTGCAACTTCAATAAGGAAGGGAACTCAGCAGTTCCCATGGAGGAAAACTAAAACTTGTTTTGCTGTGCTTCTGTAAGGGAAGATGTTGAATACAGTCATCCCTGTAAAAATTAGTGCTGACAACTTTGCAGGAAGAAATAGAAAAGTGTTTACAAGAAACATTTTAAAACTAATTAGAATGGAAAGCAGTTTCTAGGTCTGACACAGAAAAGTGGTCTGCTGGACTTTTTTTTTTTTTTTTTTTTCCTTTTCCCATTTATCAAAGAGATTTTTCATCATATTGCACATCTGCAGCCTTCAGAACAAATTCTGGCAAGAGTACTCAGCGTCACCATGAGAAAGAGCCTTAGATATTTCCCCAGGATAGAAAAAAGCAAACCCCTATCAATTCCCATTTCTCAAACAGAATGATGCCTTTAACACTCTGTAATGAAAGTTTTTATGTGTGAGAGGGATTACCAACATCAGCCTGTATTGTTCTTTGATGTGCCCCAGAAATATTACAGCAGAAGTTACTAAAGAATAAATTGGAGGGACTGAGTAGCCCCACCAGCAGTTTGTCTCTTCACCATTAGCCAATTTATATCAGGGTGAATTCCTTCCTTCAACAGGCTTGTTGAGTTTCTTTATGCTTTTCTGTGTTGTCTTTAAATTTCATATGTTAGTGTCGCGTACATCGGTGACTTTTTGTTTTACATTCATGTTTATTATTTCACAGTATAATGGTAAGAAGTAAATCAGTAACAAACCTGTATCAGATGCCTCTATACTGCAGAAGAAAACCTTCTCAGTCCTTTAGATGCAAAGGAATGGAAGCTGCATTTCTGAATGCCTCCGAACTGGTAATTGTACAAAAACCACTAGGTCTAAACCTTTTGGTAGCACCTATTGCCAGTTTCTAGAAACATTTGCTATGAATTATGGTTAGATCAGGCACAAGAAAGCCAAGAATTCCACACATCACAGCGCACATCACTCCCCTGTCCACAGAATTATATATCCATGTATCTTATAAAAAAAAAAAAAAAAGCCCACATACTGGGCTGAACATACAGTGAACATACAGATCTGTAATTCCTCTGATTTACTTTAGCAACTTACGTCTCAGGACGGATACATCTAGACACTTACTCTGATAAAATAATTATTAACTTGTTCTTTCTTGTCCATCAACCAGCATGCTACTTTTCAATATCACTGTCAAGGTCCCGAGTGGTTCTACGTGAAATTTCTGAAATCCAGACCTGTTCCTTGCATTGCTTACTTTTTACCACCTACTCTGTTCTTGTATTGGAAAATACTGCCATGGTGGTTGACATACATTTTACAAATCTGCTTACCTGCAATGTAGCAAATCCTATTATTGTATATGAGCACAAATTAACTGTGCTACTCCATGCACTGTGACTTCACATACATCAAATATCCTTTCTTTCAAGGGACAATGTTGCCCTAGGTCTTTTGCACACTTGAGGTTAAAAACAACAGCCTTTCCCTCCTCCTCCCTCTCTCTCCCCCTCTCCCCCCCCCCCAAAAAAAAAGACCAAACAACAACAACAAACACTATTTAGCTATTAGCTACTATTTAACTAGTAACTATTTTAGCTATTATCTCTAAGGAGTCATTCACCAGTGCCCTTAAGAAGAATATTAGTCTTACAGGACAGTTTTCTAATCTGTGTGAAGCACATCTTTTACGTAAGGACCCCAAGACATTCTCTCTCAATTCAAGATAACAGTATTCCAGTGAGGAATCTGGACTTCTATTTATTCGCTCTTCATCAGATTTTCAACTCTGCACCCTTACTTGCCTCCTTCAATGTACAATTTAAAAAAAATAAAAAATAAAAACCTTTTAAAGCAGCACGGTTGTTCTAATTTATCTGTTGCCATCTCTCCTTTTTAGGATCTAATCTGCTTTTTTCCCATCCCTATTATTTGATATTCCCCTCCCCCAACATTTAGTGTTATCAAGGCAGGGGAGAAATACTTCATATTACCCTTCTGAATTCTAGTACAAAAGTTGCTCAATATTATATGCAAATACTTCATAATATATCTATATATTTCCTTTCAAGCTCCCTAGTCTCAGAGGGAGCAAGGCAAGAGGCTCTCTAAAAACAGTGCATGATACATTGCCATTTGGTATTCCAAGTAAAACAATGAAAAGGAGAAAGATTTTTCCCGTTGTTCATTTTACTGCCAGATAGTTACCCATAAGCCCTCAACAGGCTCATCACCTATGACAAAGCAGAGCTCCATGCATTTACACCCCTTCTCTCCATAGGGCACGCTCCCCCTTCCCCACCTCTCCATCCTGTATCCAGACATCTCTGCACTGCAGCCAGAAGACTACTCCACTACATCTCTTTTCTTACAGTGACACCAGAATCCTGCCACTCTGTGCGGATCATAGAATCATAGAATCATAGAATATCCTGAGTTGGAAGGGACCCTTAAGGATCATCAAGTCCAACTCTTGACACCGCACAGGTCTACCCAAAAGTTCAGACCATGTGACTAAGTGCACAGTCCAATCTCTTCTTAAATTCAGTCAGGCTCGGTGCAGTGACCACTTCCCTGGGGAGCCTGTTCCAGTGTGCAACCACTCTCTCTGTGAAGAACCCCCTCCTGATGTCAAGCCTAAACTTCCCCTGCCTCAGCTTAACCCCGTTCCCGCGGGTCCTGTCGCTGGTGTTAATGGAGAAAAGCATAGCCTAATGAGAAAAGCATAGCCTAATGGATCACCCATTCTTCTGGCTTGCTTTCCTTTGCTGTGTGCTTTCATGTATCAGTAATTAGAACTGAATTCTTATTGACAACTGCTTTAAAACACATAGTGGCTCAGGCATCCGCATCAAACTTCCTGAGCCAGAAGTTACTTAGTTTAAAACTTCAAGATTCTTATCCATAAACTTGTGGTGTCATGGTCAATTGATGACTATGTAGAACATTACAGTAAAGCGTTTATTTTATAAGACAACACCTGCTACACTGATAGCTTGATAGTGCCTAATACAAGAAGTAATAATCAAGAACACGAATAGGCAATTTATTTTAAATTGTCATTACTTAAACAGTAGACACAGTTCTCCACTGTATATAAAAACTTGCAAGCACAACTGTTTGTATCACAGTAATTTTAGGAGGATATTGGATGCAATTTGTCCATCTCTTAATGAAATTTAACTGCTTGAAATAAGGCCGTACAAGCTGACTCAAGGTTTCTACAAAGTCTAAGCCTGCACACACCCCAGTTCACATCAGCTGCTCTGTGATACGTGGTTAGCACTGAAGCACCAAAATGGATAGGGAGGAAAGGGAGGGAACTGACCCCTTAGCAGTGAATCATTTTCAGACCTGAGAGTCTCTAAGAATCAGAATTTACCTCCCTGACAAACAATTTCTGTTACTGTAAACTCCCAAGCCAGGCAGATACCAATCTTGATTATAAGCTTGCTTGTTTGGGGAAAAAGTTACTATCACCCCCTCTTTAGAAATGGATGAAAAGAAAACAAAGAATCAAGTACTAAACCAAAAACTAGCAGGAAGTCCTTGCCACATTTTAGAAGTATTCAGATTTATTTATTTATTTATTTATTAAGAAATCCAATTCTTCAGACGGAGGATTCAGTATTAAATCATTGCCAGTATTTTGTAACTGGGGCTACAATTTTTGCTGTAAATAAAACAGATTGCTTCAACTTCCCCTGTTTTCTGAGACTATAATTTAAGAATAAAGTCATTATTTAGAGCATATGATGAGGTAAATTTTTTAAAATTACAACTCAGAAAGGAACAGATGCTCAGCACTTTATTAATATGGATTAAATGTTTTCACTTCTACGATAGCTTAGGGTTACTCTTCTGCTCAGCCCCATAACAGAATCGGGTCACCCACTACATATCCCAATTTCTTGTTTCCAGAAATACGACAGTCTTACCAATGTGAGTAGACTTGGGTACCGCAAAAAGTCTTTTATATTTCACTGTGTGTGTGATGGCCAAGTCATATTAATGTGAAGATAAAATATCATGTGACTGTGTGGGGCACAAAACAAACAAAAACCAGCAAATGGGAATGTTAGAATACTAACCTGCCTTTTACAAATTCTATATATTTTCAAGACTGAAGAAAAACTGCAATAAAATTTTCTAGAAATACATTTTTAGAGGACATTAAAGATGGTAGATTCCAACATATAAGGTAAAACTCTTTGAAAAAATAAGAGCAAATTAAAAGATTAATAATAATTCTAGAACATTTACTTTAATGGCAACTTTCATCCATATTACAATGTCAAAACCATTCTCTGGAACTGAAGTTAAATCTTGGAGATTTACTGTGAGCAGCCCAAGTAAAAATACCAGACTATCTGGATATTGGAGTACTTCAGTTAATAAATGTTTAATATTAATAATTTCTGGTGTGTCCATTTTAAAGTTATATTTCAAAATCTCATTTCTTAAAGATAGCCTAATGCAGGACAGCGCTGATGAAACTCAGAAAGCTCTTACATTACAAGTTGGTCATGTCTATTTCCAAACCAAATCCTCAAAAAAAAAAAAAGTTAGGAGTTAGGTAAAAGTAGTTAGGTAAAATTGCCTTTGATGTCTGCTGAAGGAAAAGTAAGTTTTGTCTGAGTAATTATCATGGTACCAATATACCATGACCCTTTCAGGGACCCTGAAAGGAGTGAGTCCCCAGGAAAAGCCGTTTCTAAGTTCTCCAGAGAACAGAACTACTTAACCAGGAGTCTTTCAACATGAAGGTTCATATTCCCTAGGAAACCAAGTGCAAAACCATACAATGTAAATGAAATGCTAAAATGGAATACCAAATAGTTAGATGTAACTAACATTAATCTTTCTCCTATATCAAATATGGTCGTATTGTTCCAAAACAGTACTTCCCAAGTCCTTCTTCTTATATACAAATATTAGTGTCTGATTTGCAAAGTGAAAAAAAAAATAATATTATACAAGCAATCTAAGTAATTAACACTCATGTTGTTGCAACCTCAAACTAAAAATAAATAAACCTCCCATCTCACCCCAGGCCCTATTCACAAAAAGGGACTGTGTAGATGCCGTATCATTCATTCACGGTAGCCAGCAGGAAGTATGGATGAAGCAATTTTGCTTTCCACTACAATCTACTTGAAAAATTAGGAAAACAATTTCCTAAAATTGAACTGCGCACTTCTGGAAACAGGGAAAAAATAAAACTGCAACGCCTAACTTGCTATAGGAAAACAACGATTTATCAATTTAAATATGAATTGTTGCTTTTGCACAAAATAGCTTACACCATGAATGCTAAGAGGCAGCAGCTAATTGAGTGTATATGTTTGTGGGGGTGAATGTCCAAAATTGAACTTGTAAACTGCCAAACAGAAGCGTGCTACTTCCTCCTGGTGTATAAATGACTCATGTAAGTGTCAGTAAGACCCAGACTAAACCCTGGCATCCAGATCCAGTACAGGGTACTCTGTCTGGACCATGACAGGAACTTCTCCTTCAAGAGAAACCTTTCATCACAAAATGTTAATCATACCTGTATTTTTTGAACAAAATATAGGCACACCAGGAAAACAAACAAACAAAACAACACACCAACAGAGTAACTAAGGCAAAGGAATAAAATGATAAAATCAAATCTTTGCTGAAGGTAACAAAAGCAAATCACGACTTCTGAAAAACCTATTAGGATTCCACACCAGGTTTCTTCTTTAAATGGTCAGAACAATATATTATTTTTACGATGTATTTGCAAGCATATGTATATACACGCTTACATGTACACTCCTATATGTATTTTGGCCAAGCAGAACATACATGATGGACTGAAAATGAGTTATTAGTACTGCTAAGAGAAAGACATGAAAACATTTATAGCAACATTTTAGAAAATCCAGATTAAACTAGTAAACTGAAAACAGACCATTTTCTTGGCTAATGCATATATCCTTTGAGTCTACAGCTACAGCTGATAAAAACAAATTGCAGCACCTATTTCCAAAGAAGCAGACATGAAATCTAATAAGCCTAACCATGAAACTGAATTGGATAAACTTTCTGTTGATCAGCCAGTACCTTCTTTTTGATTTTCCCCAATGTCTGGCTTCTCAAATCTTAGCAAAAACATTTGTGGGTTCATGTGGCTTAACAGAAAGTGTACATATTTCAAAAACATCACTTTTCATTTTTGCTTATTGGAATACAGGAAGCAGGGTGGAATAATTTCAGCCAAGTTAACTAAATTTTGAGTCAAGTGAAGTACAATTTCAGCACCATTACATGTTAGATTTGGTAAGAATCAGGAACAAAGCGGAGAGACAGTTTTCAGCATCTTGTTCACCTCCCCCTCAAATATATGTTTTCATGTGTAGAAATTAAAATCCCCAAGCCACTGCAACTCTTTTTTAAGATGACACACAAGGATAAAAATGATCGGTAAATGAGCAAGGAGCAAGAAGGCAGACAAACAATCAAAATGTCTGAGGTCATTGCTTATTAACTCCGTTGAGAGGGAGCCAAGTCCAGGAGCAAACTTATGACTGATGCTTGGAAAATAACTTTTAAGATTAAGGTTCTTTCCTGTACTACTGCATATTTTTCCTGACAGAGGTAAGGCTTTATGGACAGGATATGTATTATGACTCCAAGAAAAACATGGGTGCAAACTCATCTATTAGCTTACAAAAATTTTAAGGCATAAAATTTCGGATCATTGACTGATAATCTTTAAGATCTCCAACCAAAAATACAGTTTAGCACAAAACAAAGGAAAGGAGAAGCCTTAGATCAGAAAAGTTGTTCAATTTTAGAAAAGCTCAAGTGCAGGTAGCAATAGCTAAGGTAATCTGCACTTGTCCCTTGAGAGGAAGTTGATGCATGCTGGCTTTTTATCTACAATTTTTTCCTCTTATTTCCACTACCAGGCTATGTGTTTTGTTGTTGTTGTTTTTGTTTGTTTGTTTTTTCTACTCTCTTTTCTAGCTATTAAAAGAAAGAACAGTTGAGAGCAATTCCCCATCAGTCCAGTTAAGTAATCTAAATTCTGAATTCTAATTCTAAAATTTCTGTATCCCTAGGAGCTGCCAGAAGAATCAAACAATACCTCTTGAGGCCAAAACAGGTAGAAATGGAAGACTTAATAACTGCAAGTGTTCAATACAGAGAAAAAAGGAGTGAAAGAAATGCAAGTAGCCCAGACATACACCATGAAACTTCAGAAGTCTCGTTATTTAGTGAGCAATGAAGAGACAGATGTGTAAGTAGCTAGATAGTTTAGGCACTCAGATTCTTCTAAGCAAGCTATTATTTGGGTTATCAGCTATCGTCAACACAATCTAGTTTTAAAATAGTAAGATACAGAACCACTTAAAGGTAAAAGATGAGAAGAAAATTCCCTTATTGCACTTACAGTCTTACTGAAGCTTACTGAAGATGACCATCAGCATACTTAATAAAAAAAATGACAACAATGGGAATTTTGACGTTATAGTCGAAGTGATATCTACTCAAATACAGACAAAAGCATGTTTCAGAGAGAGGATTTACCATTTGTTTTCAAGAGACACATCTGAACTTCAACCTTAAAAGTAACTTTTTTTTTCCCCTGTGGTTAGCAAGAATTTTTTCCTTTGATCCAAAGAGCTAATAAGCAATGCTCTTCCTTAACGCAATAACATCTGGCAATAACAATTATATTGATTATCTGATTTCAGCTACATTTGCAGAACAAAGTCACGGGCATGAGTGAATAACTCTCACCTCTCTATCATGGTTTATTATATACTAAGACAATGACCAATCTGAGGGAGGAAGCTTTTTGCTGCTAGTCTTTCAGATATATTTAAATACCACCTAGCTGCTTTTTCTAATAAATGCAGAGTGACTGGATAATTAAGCCTCTCATTAAATCAGCCTACTGTTTGGGATTTCACGTCCCGTTTTCATTTTGCCCCTCCCACAAAAGCAGACATAAAAACAAGCTTACTTGAGTAAACTGCTGAATTGCTGCACTGCCAGAAACACTGTGCCTTTTATGACAGCAAAATTCTTCTTAAGGAGACACAAGAGAAATGAGCTTTGATAAATCACCATATTTCAGACCTAATCTGTTTTATAGCTAGAAAGTAGATGAAAAAATGTTTCCAGTGCATAAGAAAAAGCAACCTCCCATTTTTGCTCTTCCACCTTCTTCTCTTCTTCTCTTTTTTTTTTCTTTTTTCCTTAATGTGTAAGAAAAGAAATAGAAAAGGAACACACACACACAGGAATATCTGTAACACCTCTACCTCTCTATAGTTTAGTGCAGGCTCCCGAAGAAAGCAGATCTTTCAGGCAAAATCTAGATAGTTTGACAGTAGCCTACTGGCATGTTGCACTCTAAGAAATTCTACACAATAAAATTATAATCAATATCAACAAATAAATTCAACAGCCACATAGGAAAATATGCAAATTGTGTTTGTAATTACCCACTTTTTTCTGAAAAAACAAACATCATTCTATTTTGTAGATTCATTAATGGCAAATTAAACAGATTATTTTTATTACTGTACCACAGTCTGGGCTGTGTGCATTATGCAGCTAAATAACATTGACAAAACTACTACACTGTTAAACAGAAATGCAGAATGTAATTAGTATTCCACTTAGCATATGTAATTACTGGCATACTATAACAAAGAATGAACTGATAAACAAGATTCAGGATATCACCATTTGCCCTCATTTCAATCATTGTATTTCCTAAAGAAATGGCATCGCTCAAACCAGTTTCTAAATATCTTAACAGAGAAAAATAAACTTGAGATGTTCTGGAAAGAAGGCCGGGGAATGCCACATTGATAACAGCATTGTGTTCCCATGATGCAAATGAATTATTGAAGTCTAGGACATGAGAATGTTCATTGTGTGATGAGGATAGTATTGTGCTTCTAGTAAATTAAGTTGGTTTGTTCTCCTTTCTGTGCATGTGCCTTTTGCTTTCAATATATTGTAGCTGAGTATTTAGGTTTTACTTAATTGTTCCACAATGTCATAAAGTGAGGAAAAACAACAAACGTGAACTGTACTGAAAAACAACTCATGATTGAGTTCCTGTTTTATAATATTATTACTGACTCTAGTAATGTTTTGCCTTGTCTGGCTTTCAAGACAAGTACAAATACTGTACAACAATGAAGTTTTCAAAACTTTGGTAGTTGGACACAACTCCATTTTTAGTATAACAACAACAACAGTACTAACTAGGAGGAACAGCTCTGGAGATGTCCATTGCCTCTTATGTCCAGGACTTTGAGAATACCCAGTTGAAACTTAAGTTATAATACTGAAGCTAGTAACATGAAGTATAAAATAAAACAGGTTACTCAGAGGATACACTGTCCAAAATAGCACCACATGAATTCTACTGTCTTAAATAATGAATAAAAAATAATAATTAAATCCCTACATCAATACACTTACTTGGATTCCATTTTTACCCCTTTGGGAATATAGGAAAGTGCTACACCACATCCACTGCCCTCTCACAGCCAAGTATTAATATATAGTAAATGAAGATATCATTTTGTAGTGGCTATGTCTTTTCTTTAAACAAAAACAAACAAACAAAGAAACATCTTTTTTTGTTGTTGTTCTGATAACGTTAGAGACATTTTACAGAATTCTGCTAATGCTACCATGACACACACCAAATATATTTATGTTTCCTGGTTCTATTTCATTCTCTGCTAAAAGTATTTCCTTAAGCAACACATATGACAGAAAAGACACGTAACTGAACACTTAAACAAGTGAGTACTTGAATGGCTGAAAGACTGCAAATGCACACAGAGTTCTGCTATCTTATGTCATAACTGTCTTCAACACAACTCCAAGGGTCAGAATATTAGAATCTAGAAAACCAATGAGCAAGCATTTCAGTATTTTTTTTAATGGAATCAAACCATACGTATTCAGATGTTGCTGTTAAATTGGAGCTAACAGTTATTACGAATAAGTACCATCTACCCAATCTCTTCTCTTCATGGGTAAAGCATTTCTCTAAATGTGTGTAAACACATCCCTGAAATCAAGTGACACCCCATTTCCAGAATGCACCACTTAGCATTAAAAATAAAAGCTTTTATCGCTGAATAGAAAGCAGAATAAGGTATCACTAAATGAGGAAGCAGAATGGTATAGACAAATACAAGCTAGGCAGTAACCAGAAACATCTACCTTCAGCAACATTCAAAGTGCTATATTTTCTCCTTAAACAAACTAAAGCTCTACATGATGAATTAATGCCAGGTTTTCCAATTTGAATAACTCAATGTAAAATTAGTTAGAAATTTAGAATCTTTAACCCATCACTAAAAAACTTTGTATGCAGAATACAGATTTGGGAATGTTCTCTTCCAAAAGGTCAAAGTTGTTTTCAGAACTGAAGTTTACCAGTAACACATTTAGAAAAGTGGTGGCACCACATTATTAAGCATCACAACACTTTACAATACTAAAGAGGTGTCATGATCCCTTTCTACTGAACAAGGCACAAAAGGATAAACAACATGTCAAAAGTCTTAACAGTGACAAAGCTGGAGACAAAATTTAGATATGACACCCATTTCCTTACCTACTTCTAAGGCAATGCAGTTTCACTTTTATCTTATTTATTTACATGAAAATACAAAGCCTTAGGTTATCTTTGTGCCAAGGAAAATTAAAATATATTAGGAGTATTATGACAGCAGTCTGAAAAATCTTCACTGAACAAGTTCTAGTACACATCAGGCTGGCCCATGAAACTAACTCTTTGTTCTTCTTACACAAATGTATGTGGAACCAGAGCTCAGATTATTATATTTGAAAAGGGGAATTGCAGTGTCCTAGTTTATATTTCATCTAACACCAAATTTGTGCTGGATATAAGCCTCAAATATTGTCTAGGTCACAGTGTGGAAGTTTGTAACACCTAAATACTAAATGCCTTTGAAATATTCCAGAAGGAAAACAGATGTATTTTCCAAGAGAAGTAGAACAGCAATTGTTTTGCCTAGAACTTTCATTTTACAACAAAATAGATTAATCTCTGGAGTAATTTCACTCATTAAAGTGGTTTTACATAAATTATGGATTTGTCTGATTACGTTTCACCCAAGCTCTATGACTACCACAATAGTGCTTGTTGACTTTTTAATTAAAAATGCAGGTCCATCAAGCTAGTCAGAAAATGGAAAACCTCCTCAGAAATAATAGTCTCTACAGCTGCTATTTCTTGCAAGCCTAAAGCCTGTTTACTACACAGGAGAGCAAACTATAGAAGATTTTTTTCTTTATGCAAGAGCAATGAACAACGAGTAATAAAAGGTATCAATTATTCACATTGCTTCCCAGCAGTTTAGAATTTCAAGAGGAAAAAAAAAAAAAAAGAAACTAGACTGCTTTTGAGTAAAGAGTAAAAATTATTTGGTTAAATGCAGACACCTCTGAACAGAAAAAAATGCATAAATATATGATTATTGATTTGGAACCAATTAAAACATAACCAGCTTGTTTTTTTCTAAATTTAAAAATACAGAATTTTTGACGAAGTGTAATTTCCACAATTTAAAACTAAGACCAGAGAAGCTACTAAATGGTAACACCAAGAATGAACTAAACCAGAAACAATTGCCTCGCAAGAACCGATGCTTCTGGGAATGTTAAGAAACCAAAATTGGCCCTTTGCCTCTTCGGCTTGAATCAGATGTACTTGTGCACCAACAACTAAATATTTGATGAAGAGTTGCTTCCACAGGCTTGTGGAATAACTTGGCTTACGTCTAGTTTACTGAAGTTGTAACACAATCCTGATCATGGTATGTGTTGGACAGTCAAAAAGAGGAAAACTTTTTCATCAGAAAGATGAAAACTGAAAGTGTCAAAGATGTTTCAAAATGTTTATTGACTCGTGAGGTGGTAAATATCATCTATCAATGAAGAAGTTTTCCACAAGAATTCAGATTAAGCATAATACGTTTTTTTTTTTTTTACCTTGGTGTATCAAAAGATAAAATAGAAGTTAAATAGAACATTTCTTCCTGCCGTTTTTTCTTATTTGAGTTTTCACCCATTCCTTCCCACTTATCTGCATTCAAAAAGGATTTATTTAGATTTAAGCTTAGTGGCCATACTTTAATTCCATCGCATTATTTACTAGAAAAAGTAAGCACCCTAGAAGTAAGCAGAGAGCATAGTCTGATAACACAGAACAACAGAAGAGTTGCATGCTGTCCTTAAGACAGCACCATACTATGAACTGGAAAAAGCGATGGTGTCTTGAAACATTGAATATCACAACAACAAAAGAACTAACAAAAACAAGGGCATGGAGAGGGAAACCACTGCTCTGGAGAGTGAACAGAATGCTAGTGAATCCAATGATAGAGGATCACACAAATACCTCCTAAGACAACAGCTGATGGCAGGATACAAGGACAGACCTAGCTGTGTCCAACCCAAAACACTGAAATCACATTTCACATAACATATTTTAGAATCAGTATTAAAACCAAACAATTTGGGAAAGAAAACAGAGAATAAAAATAGTGGGTGCCGTCTATTACATTCAAGCAACTGCCATGCCCATGGTAACAGTAGTACACAGATACCAAATAGGAAAGATGCATTAGCTTTCTAAGCTTCAGAAAGGTAGTCACCCTATCCATCAGGCATTTGATGGATTTCTGTCCATTTTATCTCTTCTTAATAGAATGGACTGAAAAAACTAACCTTTTTTTTCTCTCCCCAAAGTCCTTAAATTATTACATTACAGTGGTTTAGAATATTAACATAACAATGCATTTTCCTAAATAATAAAATATGAAGAAAAGAGAATGCAAGCTTTTCTTTATGGTATTTTCTTAATGAATTCAAGAGGGGAGAAAAGGATATCAAGAGTTTATGAACTGTTTAAACGTAAAGCTAAAGAATTATAGATAAAGTTCCAAACCATTAATCCATTATATACTGTGAATTGGACAACCCCAGTGAGATATCATTTCCAAAAATGAATCAAGCAAAGCCATCAGCAAATAGTTAACACTCTGAACCTCTGAAACTCTCTTTGATTCAATTCAAGCTGCAAACCTCTATGTTTAGAAGCTAATTTACACTGGAATCTGGAATTTAATCATCTCTTCTCATGCATTTGAAAATGGATGACTTTACTTCGCGTAGTCTAAATTAACTTTGAAATTTTGCTACACATAGTAATATAATACCTAGTCAGATATGCTGATTTTACCTTGAAAGAAATTAATTGCTTGATTCTTCCTCTTAATATTATCCTGATGCTGATAAAATTTCCCTAGGCAGTGCTAAGAGATGCAGTGCTAAGACTTTGCCCAAATAGGGTAGGACATATATAAAATTACAGAATGATCATCAAGAATAGAGGAGAGAAACAATTTTTAGACAGGAAAAAAGATGACATGGAAGGAAATAATGTTTTGTTTGAACTCAAGTCTACTGATTTCAAATTAAATCAACTAAAGGCCACTAAAAAAAAAAAAAATTGCATTTGGGAAGAGAATGTAATGTTGAATTACTATTTTTTTTTTTAATTACTTTTAAGTCAATAAAATTTCTACCTGTGCCATTATTCACATCACACTTACTGCAAGAACACTACCAAAGTGATTAGTTATGGATTTCCAAAAGCACTCTGAAGAATTATCCAGAAGAGGAAATTCTGAGAAGTATAGATGTCTGGGTGGTAAGCAAAGGGGAATGTTTATGATTTCCTCTTTCTCAAGAAAAAAAAATCCACAATCAGTAACAAAGAAAAAAAACTAATCAATATGAAGAGAGTACTCCCATGCTTCAGACTGTATGAAGGCAGATGTGTTTTCTGATAAGAGTCCTCTAGCTCAGGAAGAAAAATGTCAAGTATTAGGCATGATCTAGTTCATTTATTCTTGTTCAGCTTTTGAAGAGAACAGCAAGTTCTTTGATCCTTCTAAGCCACAGTTCTGTCTATCATAAAATCACTATCCCATCAATACCTCTCTTAATAAAGTTAATAAGTTTGATATTAAAATAAGTTATTACTAATTAGTATATTAATCATTTAAACTGGCTTATTATCACCATGTACAGCTCTACCTCTACACAGGAGTGTCTTTCCACAGATCAGGATCTCACAGCAGCGATTTTTAAGGAGAAATTCCTTGAAAGGAAATTCTATACTTCTTTTTTTTAATCTAATCTTTTTTCTAGATTAAAAAAAAAAAAAAAAGAAAAAAAGCTGCATAGGGATGGAATTCTTAATTTAATTCTTTGTGACTCTAAAGTGAGAATTTTTCCAAGTAGTTGAATTACTTGAAATGAGAAAGCAGCTTTCCATATTTTTTGTTATACTGGAATAACTAAGATGCCATATCTCTATAAAATGGACTGGTCCACGGACTGAAGCAAAGCTTTTCTAACTATTTCTACAGGATACTGGCTTTTTCATCCAAATAGTAAGGACATACCTTGAGGCAAATGCAATGAGCTATGCATTTATTTACAGCATATTCATATTAATATTATCCTCTTCTCACATATTTCCCAGAAATTTGTAATTGAAATGCTGAAGTCTGATAGTGGATTCTCGAATATACATCCCACAAATCACAGCTATGCATTCATACTATCTCCATATAATTTTGATCAATTTTAAACAAAACAACATCTTCACTTTTCCCCTTTCACAAAAAGATCATATTTTTATTTACAGTTCTATAATATTTCCTACTCTTCACAATGCAAAGTACATTAGGCATAACATGCCTTTATTTACAATGGAATAAAAAAATGGTAACTAAGCATATCAGATCCTTTGTGATGCAGTTATGTACTCAATAAGTGAAACAGTAGTATCATCTGTACATGAAGAAAACTGCCTAATATTACCATCTTTACAACACAAATTAGTGATTATCTACTACACTAAGATGCTAATCCACTCAAAAACAAAGCACTAAAGAGTATTCCATACACCTTCATCTTCTCTTTAAATTGCCACAATAAATTCCCATTGCTTACCTATACAACCACTTCTCTTCTGCTTCTTGTGCTTGGCAAACTTGTAGTCAGCACTCATTTGTTATCAGATCTTGAAAAAAGTGTATTAGAATTTTTTCACAAGCAATTAAGGTCAATTAATGTGCAATACATTTACTCTCATATACATACTCTATATTTGGTAGCTCAAACTATAGCAAATATTTATCTCACAACCACTTACTACATTTCCTGCTTACTAAGCTAGGCTGAAGACTTCCAGCTGACTATTTGTGTGTTGGGATTTTTATTTTCTGAGTTATAGGAAAAACTTAAATATAATCCATTATTCTCATGGATGTATTTATTTAACACGTGCAAGCACTTATTTAAAAACAAGCTTCCCTTTTATTTTTGGCCCCAAGCTGCTGTCAAACTGCAAGGTACCAACTTTTCTATGCAAAGAAGACTCAATGGCTCTGAGAAGACAATCTCAGTACACATCCCTCCTGAGTTCCAGCACTGAGATAAATCAGAAGGTTCAACCCTCCACAGGAGCAATGCTCCAAGTTGACAACCAAACAGCTGTGCTGATTAAACTTCTGCTCTTCACTCAAAACATTTTATTGCATCATCATTATTCTGCTAACAAGGAAATTACAATCAATTCACTTTGAGCCACGGCCACCAGCAGTTAAGCAGGACGATAAATAACTGAACAAAAAGTCAGGTTAACCTTTATCATAGAACCATAGAATCATCTCAGTTGGAAAAGACCTTCAAGATTATTAAATCCAGCTATGAACCTGACCTACCAAGTCCCATCACTAAATCACATCCCTTAGTGCCACATTCTATAACAGCAGCATGTAGGAGGAATCCTCAGCACTTGGTTCCAGATGCATTAAAGATCACCCTGAACCTTTCTTAAGAAAAGCAGAGTTAATTAGCTTTAACATTACTCAAAACATCAAAATCTATAACCATTCATGCCATTGACAAATTGACCTCTGATTTTGTTATTATTAATACAGTAATTATGGTTTTCATGCATACAGCTCTTTTTAGCCATTAACTAAGTAACGTCTAACTTCATTTTAGTACAAATACATTCCTGCCTTCACAAAAAAAAAAAGTCAATCTAATGAATCCAAATAAGCCAGTATATGCACATCTAGTTTACAATTAAACAAAAAATGCTTTTAAGGTAATTCTCCAGGAAAAGATTTGAGAACAGAAAACTAAAGAAAAAAAGTTTAAAGGAACAAAGACTGCAAAAAAAATAAAAGGAATATAATTTGTAGAAAAAGTTAGTAACAACGTAAGTTCTCAAAAAAAAAAAAAAAAAAAAAAAAAACACCTACAGATATCAGATGCGAAAAACTCAAAAATGAGAACTACTTTGGCTTGGCATTTTTTTCAATTTGTAGTTGGCAACTCACATAAAATGAAAGGGTAATCTGAAAGATTTATTTCCAAAATGGATACCTACCCCACAGCCTCTTCAGTATGCAGAAAA
This sequence comes from Anas acuta, assembly GCF_963932015.1. NCBI lineage: Eukaryota > Metazoa > Chordata > Aves > Anseriformes > Anatidae > Anas > Anas acuta. The sequence goes on along the minus strand of NC_088989.1, from coordinate 8,470,579 downwards.
TGAGCTTTGTAAGTATAACAACAAAAATGATTAATGACCCTTGACATTAGAATTTAAAATGTCCTTCATGCAAATACATTGGTTGTAACACAATAGCAAGGAGATATTAGAATTGCAAAATTGTACCAAAAAAAAAAAAAGAAAAAAAGATGCACCGAAGTTACACAATGAAGTAGTTTCATTGTGGTACTGAGAGGATTATGAAATGAATACAAGATAACACTGATAGACAAGTCTAGCAAGCCTTTTCCCTTCAAAGTATCCATTCACTTAAATTGCCCTCACCGGAAAAATAAAAAATAAAAATAAATTTTAAAAAAAAAGTGAAATGATTTTAACTGGTCAGTAACAGCTTAAGTAGCAGGAAATAAACATTAATTTTATTGAGCAAATTAGAGGTTTCTTCTTAAAGGGACAGTGTCAAAGGAAAATGACAACTTTCATAAATCCACTTAGATTTTTTGAAAACCTGAGCAACAGAATTCCCATATATATATTAAAAAAAAAATAGATGTGAACATTTAATCTGAAAAGTTCTTTGCCCTTCAGTATTTTTAGAAAAAATGTGGCTGTACTCCATTACTATAGCACAAATGAAAGTTGAAAATAATTAACTAGAGATATAAACATGAAACAAGTATTCCCTTTTGCTTCATTTCCACAAAGAAAAATGAAACTGAGCTTAAGAATCAGATAACGATATGTCTCATACTTAAAGCTATGTACATACTGAGAACTAGCCCAAAATTAGCTAGTATATCTAAACCATGAAATAGGCTGCATAGGGGAAGAACAAATGACCCTTAAACTTCAGTTTAACTGTATTTTACACAAGACAAATGGCAAAAGCAAAACAATTTGCTTTGTAGAATTCACACAAGGAAATTCTATTTGCATAAGGATAAAATGTGTTCTTATAATACTATGTGGTATTTGTGTTAACTGTTATATCAAGAGGCCAAAACGAAAGAAAAAAAATAAAACAAACAAAAACACTGAAACATCTTGAAAATCAGGACCTATTGTCGTGAAAGAGTTTTCTGAAGAACATTAAAAGAGGTTCCAAATTGAACTTCATCAAAAAAGAATGCAATTGTTATTTGCTCTAGTGCTAAAATGTAAATGGCCAAAGAAATGCGACATAAAGCTTCTGAAATTACTACTTGTAAATCAGAGAGATAACCTTTAATGTGTTCTTTGCTGAATATTTGCCTACAGCAAGTACCAGAACACCAGTCACCTCCTAATTTTTTTAGAAATTTAGAAATTAGGGTTTGGAAAATACTGTTAGAATTCCTAGCTATGATCTGCGATTCCCTTTGAACAGAAAAAGAAATCTGAAGAAATTAAGAACTGGATAAAACAAAGTCAATATTGAAAAGCCTGAAAGCTGTAAAGGAAGAAGAAAATGCCAGACAGGGATATTCTCAATACAAATAAAGTGAAACAAATAGCATAGCAGAAAGAGGTAAAAAAAAAAAAAAAAAAAAAAAAAAAAAAAAAAAAATCAACAGATAAAGCTTTCACAGTCCTCACAACAACATTTTCATAGTCAAAGCTTGCTGTCATATTTCTGGACTACATGCGGAGAGCTTTAAGGTCTGAAGACGCTCAGACCTCAGAAAAATATTCTTTTACATAGGACAGAAAAGGTACTTCCAACCTGAAGAAGCTATGGGCCAGCTAAATTCCACATTCCCATCTCTTATTAACTTTTCACTGGTATGCAATCAAAACTGATGCAAAAAATGGGAATCTCACAAGAGACTTCCCCTCTGCCAGAAGAGTTGTCTTCAGTTGACGCTTACCTCAGTTCATTTATTTATTGCTACTGAAATGGATGTAGAAAATCATGGAATTCAGTGCCCAGAGCCCACCTAGATGAGATAGTTTGTTGTTGTTGTTCAAAAATTTCAGGCAAAAATCCAAGCTAAAGGTCCCAAGCATGTTGCCTTGCTGTACACCTGCTCTCTGTATCAGCCAGAGTATTCTAAAAATATACTCAAAAAGGACAGAAATACCAGTACAATAGAAGTTTACAGACAAATCACACTTTGTATGGATTTCTTAATTTCTACAACCTGAAGATCACTCTTTGATTAAGACTGCTTCAAATGCTTGACTGCGTTCCCCTTGTCCCCCTATTCCCATGTTCCTTCTCATGGTTCAAGCTTGGTTATCCAACAGCACTGTTCATCTCACGTGCCAGAATTTAGCCAGACATAATCTTCGATACACTTATTTACTGTATGGCTCTTTGTTGGTCCTCTGAAACAGCGTAAGTCAGGCAGAACACTTTACAGAGTCTTGAGCCCTTTGTTTCGAAAGCTCACAGGAGGCACAGACACTTCATTTACTAGATGACTGGAGAGCACAGTGAACCCATCATTGAACAGCTAACATGTATGTCAAGAGACCATACCACTAAAAGCCTAGTTGAGGAAGAAGGATACAATCTCTCCTTTTCTCCAAAAGGAAAAATGTATTTCCTACTTTATTTGTATATCATTATTGCAATAAGATGCATCTCCAGCCATTGAAATTATAGTAAGTATAGTAAGGAGAGCGACTATCTGGCTTTCTATAAAGGGCCCCAATTCTCCTTATAACCACACATAACTCTAATAAAACCTGAGTGCACAAACACAGCACATAAAACTTGTCTAACTGGAACATCTTTTATGAAGGCAAGTCCGGTTATCTGTTTGGTGTGCAGTAAGTCATGCCGTCATGAATGAACACAACACAGTCACAGAAAAAAGCTGTCTCCATAGCACTAAAAAGTTAATGCAGCCCTTTTCTGGCCTGCAACACTGAGGGTATCTCTACAGTAGTCCTTTAAAGAAAAAAAATGGAAAGGAGCAGAGTACATAACCTCACACACTCCTTTACACGTCACTTTTTTTCCCCCCTCTAATGTTTACATCCTGTTGAAGAATACTTCAGCCCTAATACAGCAACCAAACGCTCTCCTTGACACACGACTTCATGGGCTTTCCAAGGTGTGTCCACTGAATCATGTCAGAGTTAAGTCATTGAGTGCCAGTTGCATCGCTTTCTGTTAATCCCTTTGTTCCTTTAGCCCAAGGCTAGTATTTCTTTTGATCAATATAAATCTTTTCTGTCATCTTATTTTTGCTGTCATTCCATGAAGTATTATCTTGCTGAACCAAGATCTTCATTTATTCCTGGTACTGCAGTCCTGTCCCTCATGACAGTTACCCTGTGAATATATCATTATCAATCTCCTTGATCCTCCCTGGTTTGTACATAAATTCATCTCTCAGGTATTGACTTCCATAAAGTTGTAAGTCCCACCCCATTAAATGACACCTGCTGCAGCAGAGGCTAACTTAAAGTAGCTCTGTTGAGAGAGATGTTTGTTGTTTACTGTGGTGAAGAAAGTCATCAAGCAACAGTCAAGTGGGGATGCAAGGAGTTCAAATCATGGATCCTGGAAGCTGCGGCTAATATTTCATATGTATTCCAAGTTCTAATACCTAGTTCAGCATCATTCTACCCTGGAACACCTCTTACACTTAAATAGAAATATAAATCTTTTGAAGAAAAAACAGATTAAGTTCTTAATTTTATATACTTAGCACACAGTAAACACAGTAGATGAATTTGTATGTACAGCTGTTAAACGTTACACACAAACATGAAGCTGAATTATTTCAACCTGAAACATCTGAAAATTCAAGTATTTTCTCTGCACTAGTACCCAATATTGAAGTTCTTCACCATTTTTTGTTATCAGCTAAACAGAACCCCAGTCCGGGGCTTTGGGAGAGTAATGGGCATGGCTTTCTGCAAGGGTGTAGTCACCAAGGCAGACTCTTTGCAGTAATAAACTGTAGCAAGGCAATAAGCAAGTTTTATCACTCTTAATAGTTCACGTATTTTTCACTAATTCAAAACACACTCGACATTTGATGACTTCTTCGTTTTCCTTAATTCTTCTGACATAACTCCAAGGAGGTGACAAAAGGACCTGAGGGAACAGCATGGACCTGCAACAAGGTAGAGTCAGGCTGGATGTCAGGAAAAGGTTCTTCAGCAAGAGGGTGGTTGGGCACTGGACCAGGCTCCCCCAGGGCAGCGGTCACAGCATTGAGCCTGCCAGAGTTCAATAAGTGTTTGGACAATACTCTCAGACATAGGGTTTGATTTTTGGTGGTCCTGTGTGGAGCCAGCATTTGGACACGTGGGTCCCTTCCAACTCAGGATGTTCTATCATTCTTATTTACCACTCAGTTATCAAGACAGGGAAAATAGATATTGAGGGTATTTAAATACTAACACTAACCAAAGCTTTCTTTTCTCATGTTACTTTTATTCACTTGTTAATACCACTACGCTTGCATTCTGTTGTCTGCATAACAGGAGCATATATATAAACAAATACATAACCATATTTATGTCTGTATTTACACCAGTGCAAGACAAACTGAAGTATTTATTTCCTTTCATCTCTACCCCAAAGCTGACATTCTGTAACAGTAAACAACATCCTACTCTTTATCATACCATGCTGTGATAACAGCAAAGCAAAGTAACCTCTACAAGGACACCACCTTCTGGGTTTGATAATGAAATCCAATACTACCATTTCAAGCTTTTCATGAGTACCTTCAAACCCAGAATATTCATAATTATCAATCTCACACTAGACTGCTCAGTTCTTGGCCTTGGCTCAGCAACAAACACCGCATTGTTGGCATGTACAGCTAATTTTTGGTAGCTTTTCCTACATTTATTTCTTTTATCTCCCAATTATCTCTAATTTTTAAGCAGATAACTGTATTGCCATACCAAATAATAAGGGTAATCACAAGCATAAGCAAACTATCCAAGGATAGTAACATATGTCCTTATGTATGTGATTTGAACAGCCACAGCCATTCAGTCCAGCTCTTCCTCAGGCCTTCAAGACAACATCAGATATTTGGGACCTCTTCCCACCATCCATATTTTTCCCCACATTTTGATTATACATATCTGTTCAATCCTAATCAAATTTCTTTTTTTTCATTTTATTATCTTTTTTCATTATTATTATATAATATAAAACGCCTTTTGATCCTTACATGCAGAGAACTCTATTAACTCCAGGTAATTAAGTACTTAGTCATTGTTTCAGAAGGAAAAGAAACAGTCTGCATCCAGTAGTGATGTAGAGTTTATTAATGGTAAGAAAGCTCCACAGTTTGATTTAGGATATAACAACTATAACAACTCTATAACAACTTATAGCTAAATTAGCAGGTAACTGGATAGCTGAACTATTAAACCTCACTTTTAGACTTATCTCCTGCACAGTATCAATATTTCTTGTGTGGTTTTATCATATCTCCCATAATTACATTAACCACTACTGAATTACTCTGCATTTTAAACTACATTAGGTCTTCAAATGTTAAAACAATTTATAATTTCCTGCAAATAATGATTGCTAGGTGGTTTTCTTAATTTCCCCCCCCCAACAAATGACAAAACACCACTTCTGATTCTACCTTGTTCTCATTCTTCTGAAATCTCCTTACTCAAAAGAGATTAGACAGGCCTGTCCTCCCACAAAGACCATTAAGACTAATTTATCCTGACATGACTGAAAAAATGTGATATAGACACAGACCATACTCTCCCCTCTTTTCTGCTTCTATTACTACAAATCTGTGCATATTTTTCTCATCTTTCCCACAACTGCATGTAACTTGGCAAAGTGTTACTTCTTTATTATAATTCACAGTATAAAGTATTTTATGTCTTCTTATATGAAGCATACAACACAAAAATAATCTTTGCTTATTGTATAATAATAATGTAAAAATGCATTGTCTGGTACGCTTCATTGCCTAAATGGATTTTAAAAGGCAGATTTTATTTTTCCTTAGTACAAAAAAAGTCATCATAACTAAACTAAAAATATGTAATGAGAATATCACATCGTTTGTCATCTCATTGATGAACATGGAAGTACCTAACAACCTTTAACACTAAATATTTGTTGTGTTTCTTCTGAAGCTTTAACTGATAAAAAAAAAATGAAGTTCACTTGTACAGAGAGACAAAATGGGATTTGTTTTATTCAATATTATATATTAGCAAAAAGAAACTGCTGCAGTTCAACAGAATTAGTATGCAACTTCCCAGTAATAACCTGCCACACTGAGAAAATAGTGAATTATGCTGTCCACCAAACCACATGATTCTTCAGTCTTTGCAGCAAAATTTACACTACAGCATACGTTCAAGAGATACTTTCAGGACAGTGAGTGGACAAAAATATAATTTTATAATTCCTAACATATCATAATTCAATTTTGTCCAATAACTTGTGAAAAGGGAATGTTTCACCTTTATTAAAGGAAACGGTAAAGTCAAACAGTATATTTGTTCTATCAACTGTTGTGGTGCCATTATATTCTGGACAACAATAAATATTGAATTTATTTATTTATTTATTTTTTAATTTACAGTTTATGGAGACTGTCATTTAAAAGCTAAAATATCCTATTTGTTACTCAAAGGGCATAATCAGGAGATACCTTAATTATGTTTGACATCTAAACTAAGCAAGAAAACCAACATAAAAGTAATCACTGCTTTAAATGGGAGTTATTTTAACTATAACAGTAACCAAGACAGTTAAGTTATAGTGTTAATAATTCAATGTTGTTTGAAAACCACTCACAGCTGATTTATACAGACTGAAGTAGGAATATGTTATGCTACAGGTGGATGTGAGGTCATAAGAAACCACTTTACAGTCTCCCCAGAAGTACGGTGTCAAAAAGGTCACCTGTGGTAAAGGATCTTTTGGATTAGTCTTTCAAATCAACGCATGAATTAAAGGCAATTTACATATAAATGGGCTAATACTCTGGCTTTGAAATTAGATGAATTTTTAAGAGATTTAAGAAACAGCAGAAAAGGTCAGTTAGGCATTAAGTATACATAATGTGATTTTTTAAAATTGCTTGTCTTGGAACTATATGTTTCTGGTTTATTAATATTTTGTATGCACAGACTGTTCAGCTCAGAAAGGCTACAAGCCAGCTATCTGTGAGGAAATGCAGAAAAGTGATCCAATACTAGGGACATCGGAATTAAAGAAGTTATGGTCTAAGACCTAGAAAGTGAGATTTTCTGCATATTAACATATCTTAATGTGTTAATTTTGGTTTTATAAGGCAAAACTAGGATGTTTTATTCAGTGAAAACTGTTACAGACTCATAACAAACAGAATCTTAGGGGACTTTTCACTAGCTCTCTCAAACAAATCAAGGTTCCACTACGGAACTATTCCTCCCTCTTTAGACCCTTATGACAAGAATGTTTTACTCATCTGTATATAGGGGATCAGATCCTGCACTGGATTTTAATGGGCCAAACAGCCCACATGCCACAGACAAAGGCAGGCCCTACAAATTAGCCTTTGTTTTAGTGTGAGCATGCCTTTGTGTGTAAACACGCTTTCAGAGTCAGGAAAATCAGAGGAAATCCTTAAATCTACTGTATTATTTAACAAGGACTCTTTATCCTGAGATATTTCTTTATCCTCCTGTCTCTTTCTGTAAAGAAGTCATTACTAACCCCTACTTGCTGCTGTTTTCTCACCACAGTACACCTTGGTGATAATCCTTTACTTTGCAGAATCAGGAAGTGACAGTGATATGGGATCCAATGTTACATACAATAAATAATAATAATAACCACCACCTCACTTTTGGATGCATCTATATAGTTGAACAGTGTGTTCAAATTTGCATTCTTGGGATAGCACAGAACTCAAATATACAGTTAAACAATGGATGCTGAAATAAAGTACCTCCAAGACTTGGGCTAAATAGACAAACCATTGCCCTAAAATTCAGTACCACACAGACAGAAACAAACAATATGGTTCAGTCCTGAAGCCCTTTTACTAAAGGAGAACTTCTGCATTCTCAGTATCCATGCCACAGACCTGATATTTTGCACAACTGCCCTTGAGATAGGAAAGGGAAGGATTATTACCGATTATTACCAGGATTTTAAAAAAATATATAGTGTCCAGAAAAAGAAGTAGTTAAAATATGATAGCAAGTAATGGCAAGTGACACTGCTGCCCAGGACGGGCTTTTGATGGGACATGAAAAATAGCCAAAGAACTTCACTATAACAAAAAGTAAAACAAAACAAACAAACACACAGAAGGATTTCTTGGTATTAAAAAAAAAAAGAAAAAAAAGTGGAGAATTATAGCTTATGTTGCACCATAATAATATTCCTTTAGATATCTTATAGTCCTTAATAGAGATAAAACCAGCATGTGTCACAGACATCAACAGTATTGTTCTAAGGAAAGCTTCAAATCCATTTATAGTAAAATTCATAATCCTTCTATACAGTTAAAGAACCACGCAATTCTAAAGAGAATATGATTCTGATTATCTAACTAACCTTTAGGGTAGTTTCCTTACAACACCTGTTCTCTATCATTCCATGCAGCACAAAAATGAATTTTATGTGATATTTATTTTTTAATTTAAATTGGCCCCTTTCTTTACAAGAAGGAAAAGGTAGTCAGAAGTTTCAATAAATGAGTCTTGCAGCATGTCACAAGCAAAACCAAGAAAATTTTGTAGTTTGAGTTGATTTCAGAAGATAAAGTTGTATAGATACAATTATCAGGTGCATAAAAGCACTAATGAAGTAATGCTTGGAAAATGCCACAAAAACATATCCACAGTTCACTAATCATAGTGTAAGCAGTAATAGTGCTACTAAGGTAACTATTTAGTTAAGTGTCCAAGTACCCAGTAAAGCAGGTGCCAGATGACTCATGTCCTAAACGTCTACTTTACCAGAATCGGATCTGTTTTAGCTTATACCACATAACACTGCCTTCTCAAGACTCCAAGGCAGCTTAGCTTTGTGGGAAAAAAAAAAAAAAAAAAAAGGAAAAAAGGAAAGATTTTATTAAAAGATACTCAAGGGACTCAGAATGGAAAAGCATTTACCAATAATTTGATAAACAATTCTGATATTACAGAAAGCACTGACCATAAAGGAACAAGGGACACTATTTATCTTTACTTCTAGTTCTTATGAATGTAGTATTGTAAGAGATACTCCTTATCAGCTAACTGGACTCTCAAATATAAAAGACAATTTAGATAAAGTGGTATTTAGCAACAGTTCTAACAAAGAATTTGAAGATTTTTTTTCCCTATTATAAATGTATTCCTACAGAACCAAAAAAAGCTTAAATCACTACTGCAAAGTTGAGAGAAAATACTCACAGATTAAGCTTGACAAATTACCATTCTGTGCAGATGCTTTACAAGCAGGTAGATGAACTTGTACAGAAATTGATTTGATAAAAAGCAATTGCTTCTGGTACCTGAACTGACTTTTCAAAGTGCACATTATGCCAATAAATGAGATCATTTCTTTAGTTGCCAATTATAAAGAAACATCTTTTAAATAAAACTACCAGGGAAAAAAAGAAAATAAATAAAATAATAAACGTTTAATCCTATATTACTGCTGATCCAAATGCAACAACTACTCCTTATTTAAACATTTTTGAATAGCTGGATGTATGAACCCATTGCAATAGATAAAGTTCTTCTGACTTACATACTTGAGGCTCAGAGCGTATTTGGAACACTGTTTATATTTCCTAACACTGCTTTGGGAAAAGTATGCAAAAATATACGAAGACATCATTCATTCATACAGGTACTGAAAAATCTAGGATTTTTTTTTATTTATTTTTTTTTTTTTTAAAGAGAAATGAAAATTTCTCTTTAAAGATAAATTTCTTTGGAAAAAGAAATTAACAATGCCAAGTTATATAAGAAACTTAACTTATAACTTATGCCAAGTTATATAAGAATTTAAAATATATAAAAAACAGTTATGGCTTATAGGGCTGTAGGAGCTTGTGTCAAATACAACAATAAACTTAATGAACTTAAGCATGAATTTAAGATAAGGAAAGGCCAGTGTTATCTGAACAGCACCTTGAACCCCATGACATTACATATCAGAACTTTCATTTATTTAATTTATTTTAACAGAAGTCCTGACCAACTGCAGAATAGGGAAGAGGAACCATCATAATGCAGAAAAGACTAGGAAAGTTCAAATTACATTAGAATCCTAACCTTGGGAAGGTTCAAAAAGAAGCTTGACATCATCTTTGTTCCCCATTCATCTATATATGTGATTTCAAAAGTGAAAAATAACTCTCACCATAAGAAGTCTTATTGAAACAAATGAAATGAATTCAGGACAACTTCATATAATTGATACTTCAGCAAAAGGATCACAATAAAACAGTTTAAATTACAGGATTCCAAGAAAAATCAACTCTGCTGTATCCTACCAACAGAAAAACTCTTCTAACCACAGCCACCTGCATGCTTAAGAGAGAAGTTAGTTGTGGGAAAAAAAAAAAAAAAAAAATTATCAGTGCTAACATATTCTTCTAAAATTATGGTCTTGGGTTATCAGCTTTCAATCATGTTGGTAAAAAGAACAATTTTTACCATAATTAACGTTCTTTAGAAAGCATACAGAAGTTGAGTGGCTCTCAAAATGTTTAATCTTTCAGCATAAAGTTGACAGTATGTTTGTTTACTACACTGATGTCAAATGTCATATTGTAAAGACAAAAATGATCATTTATAACTTGTATCAAACACTGTACACTATCCTGCAAAGATCTAAAATGATACAATCACTATTTTAAAGATTTCAGTAAATTAATAGCTTATTAGAAGAAAAAAAATAGATGTATTTCAATGAACTATTAAGTGGGGAAAAAATGATGTTACACATCTATTCCAATTGTTCTTCAGAGGTGATCTGATTATAAGATGTGGAACAGCACATTTCTTATCCATCAGGAGTACTTGTAAGATAAGACAGCTGAAGAAAGTAACTTGAATAGACTAGTAACTAAGTCACTGCATTTGAACAATCATATCTACACGGATGAAATAGAGACTAAAAACAATATACTTGGCTGTCTGGAATTTGTTGAGTGTTTTATGAAAGATAATATTGATGCTCCCTGGCAATCAGCTACTGCTCGTTTTCTAGATAAGCACCTGGCCCTTGTACATCTCCAACGTTAGTGCAGAGCTAGTGGTTATCAGTTGCACGTCACTAGCTAAACAAAGCAAAAGTAGGACTTGTGTCACCTTCCAGCCTCTTTCCAAGCTAAAGGGAGAGGGAAAAGAGGAAGACATAAAAACAAGTCTTAGCATTTAAATCTCTCTTTTCATCTCCTTTGGGGAGCCAGCTAAGTCCAACAGACTCAATTGCTAACATTTGCCTCTTTCTCAGCGTAACTGTAAAGCTAGGACTGGGGAATACACACTTGTTTGCTCCTCTGTCAGCAAAATGAAATGGCCTCCTGTTACTTTGTCACCTTGGAGTATCCCTCCACTATACAAGACCTCACTTCTCTAGAGCAAAGCCCAGCTTATGGGAGCAAAACAAGAAGAAATTACAATTAACAATAAGGGGTACCCCTTATTGATTTTGTTTCACCTTTGCAAGTGACCTTCTAAAAAAAAAAAAAAAAGAAAAAGAAAAAAGGCAACAATTCTCAGTCACATTTAATGAAGGAGAAAATCCTTGAATAAAGCACAAAATGAAAAAGAAAAAACCTCTCCCAACACCAAAAAAGGAGTAGTTACTTCCAAGAAGTGTTGATAATAGATTATCTTCTGCATTATACAAAGGAAAGGGATAATTATCAACACATGTGATAACTACTGGTAATCAAAGTGAATAATTTAGAACTCATTTGCTAGGTATGCGTCTGCCAATACATCAACTGCTTGAGTTGTTCATTCCACATCTAAACTGCTGTATAAGAAGCAATTTTAAAAAGAATTCTTATGTAATGCTTAACAATTAATCAAAATGTATCCATTGCTTTACAAATAAACCATTTTTCCTTTCACATTACACAACTAATAATGGGTTTATTCTTAAAGCGGTTGATGGTAATTCTTTGTCTTCACAAAAATACAAACGAGAGAGAGGGGTTTTATAACCCACTCCGCTGCAGCATGTTCTTGTTATGCTATTCAGTGAACAAAAGGGCAAGCAGATATCTCAGGATATTACGTAGTTCATATGTCCACCCTATGGCAGGATAAACCCATTTGTATATTAGCTAATTCACTCATCCAAGATGACCAAAGAACCTGAGAGGTAGCCTGACAAATGTTTTATCTTTACCTGTTCGTATTCATAATGGGAAGATTATTGAATTTCTGATCCGTTTGCATGCTTAACAAGCCTTAATGTGTTTGTTATCTAGCTTGAAACTTTAAGTTTCAGTCTGTCCTGTTTTAGCTGGTGGGCCTAGAAAACAGCATTTTACCTCTTTGAAATCATTCCGTCTCCCTCACGCCCTCTTTCATTCGCTTTTCAGCTAAACTACAGGCAATTCTCATGACTTCAGAGTCTGAGAAGTACTCCAGAAATGACAAATCAAGCAACACTGACTAGATCAGTTCTGTATTAGCCAATAAATTTGTTTAAAGAATGGAAGCATAGTCCACTTCCCCATCCCCAATAGTTGAGAACACTAACAATTAATCGATCATATACCCAAGGCTTATATATATACATATATATATAGATACACACTTCAAAACATTGCACTGCCAACCACATACTCTAACTCTTGGATCATTTGAATTGTACTCTACTGCAATTTAGCAAAGCAGGCCCACAATCCTATTAAGGATGAACAACATCGATGAAATCCAAATGTAAGAACTTTCTTTGCTTTCCAAATCAGGGAAGATGAACTGTTCATTATTGAAAGGTCTTGATTTCACAATGCAACTTCTTTAAGGAGTTATCAGTTACATAATGGGATTGCTTCAGGTCCCATTATGACTACACACATTTGAATGGAAAAAGCTGAAGGCTTTAATGTCTTGAAATTCTCTGATTTGTCTAAACATCAATTTTAGAAAATACATAGGTACATCAACCACACAGTTCAGCTGCCCATTAAACAACATTAGCTTGGTGGAGGATTAGAAGATGCAGAAGACTGCAGACAGAGTAGCAGGGAAAGAACAAAGGAAAATGCAGAAAGATTCAGGAAAATTTGGTGGGAGGTATTTTTGTCCCTTTAGTGTATAAAATACTGAAGCACATATTAGCACTCTTTCACACTACAAGATTATATACTCTAAGGTCTTTTTCATATCAGGTAAGCAGAAGAGAGTGGCAGAAGGTTTGAGTTTGAGCGCACATCACAATAGATTTTACCAGAAAGGCAATCTCTCTTCAGAGGTTAGGGTGTGCAGCTGGGTACACTGTTTTTACCAATGCCAAGCCTCTTGGCTTCACATAATCTGCTGTTGTGATCGGATTAAAATGTTTTTGGAAGAGATAGAGGAATAAACTTTATCACAGATCACGAAATAACCCTCACCCCTGATCTGTCCACGGGGGGGTTGGACTCTCAAGCCTAATCACTTCTTCAAACACAGAGTCTTATATACAGCCTGTGTCCTGAGTACCTAAAGCTGGTTTGCATTACTGGCTCTATTGTAATCCCTCTGTTTCTTTTTAAGACATTCTGATGCACACGATTGTGCTCCTAGTTCAAAGGGGAAACTTACAGATTTAGAGATACATAGAGGTTCCTGTTACGTGACTTAACTTTTATTTTTCAAGGCGTTTCCAAACGCTGTTTAACTAGGTACTGAAAATGGATATGTTAGCCATGTGGATTTTGGTATTAATTTCTTTGTTCATTGCTGTCAGGACCACATGAAGAAATCACTGATGGGTCCCACGTCTCAGTGAACAGACAAGTATATTCACATGAGAAATAGGCTCTCAGGCTTTCTTCTGTGTGTTACTCAGTCTTTTATCTGGAAGAAGAAAATGCAATTTAGATGTATTTAATAGGAGGGCCATAAATTATTTTAAAGAAAAATTCATCCATAAATGCTCATTGGGTGTTCTCCACGAGAATCTTACTGAACTCATCAGAACAGAGCGGTTTAGTTTGGGGAACCTTTTTTTTTCCTCCTACATGCAGTTACAAAAGTATACATTGCTTTATAGTATATATTTCCACTACATGAAGTCATCAAAAACAAATTTTTAATGATTAATGACACTTAGACCATCAATAATTAGCTACCTGCCAAAGCACCAGTTGCTAAATCGTCTATTTAGTAAACAGTATGATTGGAAAGCATTACCATCAATACTGTGTGTTTAGGATAATCACTGAACACACATTTTGCTCTAAAGCAAAAGGTATTGACCTTCACAGATCTAATATTTCTTTGGTGAGAAACTTCAACATTACAATTCTTCATTCAGATTTCCTTTTAAACTTCAGAATATCCAAAAGATCATGAGTTTTAATTAGATCCACCCTTTCAAATAAGTCACAATTCTTTATGCTTACAGATAGCAGAGCTTGAGATAATCTTCTGAACCAGTTACGTGAAATTAAAACATTAACTTCCAACTACTACATAGTAAACCACTGCATTTCCCAAAAAAACACGAAAGCAAAAAATATTTCTCATTTTTACAAAATAATAGGAGCTCCCTGTTAAGACCTATTTTAACTACACAAGTATTTTAGTTACAAGGAAATGGAAAAAAAAAATCGAAACCATATAGTTCTCTGTGAGGATGATTAGGGTGATTTTGTAGTGTGCAGGGAAGGGACAATATGACCCTATGCATTTCACTTACATTACTCTAGCATATTACTGAAGAACAACGATTAAACATTCCTGTCATGCACAAGATGGATGCAGCAGCCTCTTATTGTTTGGTGAAGGTCATGAGTAATACCAAACCTATGTCTGCATTCTTACATAAGTAATTCCAAATGTCATTTCATAATGAGTTATTGGAAAATATAAACCTGATGTAAAAAATATACCACTACTTAGGAAACAAGTATATGCGACATTACTATAAAAATTAGTAACATCATTTCTCTAAGCATGCATACAAAAATCATCGTGAAGAGACTTTATATAATGTGGCATTTTGTCAGTCCACAGAGTATTTAACAACACCGAAAAGTACTCTAGGAGGTAGTTGGTAGATTCTGTTAAATCCTTCTACCAAGGTGCACATTTTGTGAGACAGTTTTTTCTGTCAGTACTTTGTCTATTGTTCTGTTGACATCAATATGATTTACTGTCCTCCAATAAAATCCTTCTGGTTTCACACTGGTAACATACACAGCTACAAAGAGGATTTTTTTTTTTTTTAACAGAAAAAAAATCCAGTGCTTGAGAAAGACAACTAATAAATCACAAGAAAGGAGAAATACATACTTCACTTGATTTTGTATTCTGTCAAAACACCTTTCTGAAATGCATCAAATTTTAACAACAATGTATACTGCATTAAGTGTATTGAACAGTTTAATTAATGGGGAAGAAAGTTCTGAAAAATTAAAAAGCTCCAGTTGGTAGTGACACCGTATTTTAAAACATAGGACTTCAGAAAGGTATACTTTACTGCTAATGATGATCCTAGGATTTTCATTCCACTACTAATATTTCCATAAGAATTGGTAGATGGCAGAGTTGACACCTAGGAGTATATGTTTGAAGACCTAAATGAAAATGCCTCCAGAAGAACCTCAGTACACTAAAAGTAAGACCACTTGGGACTGCTCTAATTTCAGCTGCTGAGAGCATTGCCTGAGCATCATACTCAGGATCTGCACTAAATCTCCCTGAGACTGAGAAGGTAATGAAAGTATCTCCAAGGAAAAATGGGAATAAACTAATTCATGGATAATTGAATTCTAATCACTAAAAATTCTGTAAAACCAAGTCTGGAGAAAAGCAGCAATAACCAATCATTCCAGTAGCAACCCCTGCAGGAAGGTTATACCACAGGGACAGACTCCTTGAGACTGAGAGGGGCTGCTGAGGAGCTCAGCTTTAACATTACCTTAGATAACATTAACCGTTTGAGCAATTGTTTGCTTGCCTTTGACTCCTACTGCTGCTTCTTAGTAATTAATGCTGTTTATTATATTAGTGACTATGGATGAAGTGAGAATGAATCCTCCCGTCTCAAATATTCTATAAGCACAGAACAGTCCGTATTCCTGGTTCTAAAAGTCCCCATGGCCCAACACTAGGGACCAATGCTGAGTCACGTGTAGCTATTAGTACACACATAACCAAGAACACGGAAAGGAAAATAAGCAAAGACTACCTTTACTAAAAAATTTAGAGCCCCTAGCTGATAGAACTGGGAAGGATAAAATGGGTGGCCACAAGCATTCAGAACAACTTCACTTGAGCAATGAAGTATCCATGGGTGCTTTCACTAGTGTTCCAGCAATTATTAGTTTACTTTTTTTTTTTTCCTTCCCATTCACAGCTAGCTCATTTAATGCTGCCCTTTTGAAAGCCATTATAATTATAGAACCCGAACTATTAAAAGAAATATTAATAAAAAAAATAAATCCTCCTCAGCACATAAAAGGAAACATCAAAATATTTCATCTTCCTTATTAATCCCATTAAAACTTCTATTTGTTATCCTGCAAAAAAGCACTCCCATATTTTTCCAGCTAAGCAATTTGACAGCATATAGGTAACTTTAGAGACCTGCCATTTTAGATATATATATATACACACACAACACATATATATAAATACATATATATATATACACACACACACATACATATACATACATATATACACACACACACGCTCATTTTCAAGCCAACACTTTGAAGAGATTGACAGAGACATATATTAAAAAAAGCCTACCCATCTATTAATTAAAAAGCTTTCTACTAGAAAATATTTCAGGTATGTTTTAGAGCAATACCGACATTTCTTTCTATTTGGCATTCTTTGACATCATATATATTTGCTCCTCAGTATAAGTCTCAGAATCATTATTTAAAACTAAAACAGATGCATGAAAGGTACTTAAAAATACTGTCATAGGTAACAGGCAGACTTTCAGTTCATGATATTAAAACTCCATTCATTCTCAGTTTCATGCATTTTTATTCTGTGGTGTAGCTTCAAGGCACAGCATTTTGATTTTTTTGAAGTAAAGAACACAGTATACAAAACCCAGTCAAAGCTATAGGCTCAGGCTGGTTTGGTCCCTCTGGAGAACAAAGCCCAGGACATCCTTATTTATAAGGAGCACTAAGAAACTTGTTTTATTTTGGTGTATTCTTACTTATAAACCAAAGCAATAAGTTACTAATTTCTATGAATTACTGTGTCTCTTTAAGAAACGTGCTCAAAGAAAAAACATACAGAAAACCAAAGCAGAAAGTAAAGTTTTATGCATCTATCAAGAGATTTTCATGTGAATTTGGCATTTGAAATGTTAAAGAGAGAAGGACAAATTCATTTATTAGGGCCTATAATTTTTTCCTAAATTTGTCATCTCAGCAAGTTACTGGAATAAAGACTGTATCTTTTCTAAAGAGAGTTTCATATATATTTATAAGCTGTTATATAAGCACATCCACATAATGGAACTAATAATTTTCCATTTATTTTTTTTTAAAAAGGAATAACAAGGATTAAATATATATATATATATATATAAAGCACTGTACATTTGAAAAATTAAGATCTGTACTTTCATCCTTAGTCATATCTTTAAGATTCTACTGCCAGTGATTCATAGTAAGACACATGAAATAGCTAGGATATCTGAATTTCAGTGTGGACTAATTTTCATTAATATTGATGCGGGGGCATCCTTTTTCATTAAGTCCCAGAAGGAATGAATGAAGCAGCTCCACAACACTACGAAACGTGCAAAAGTATCCAAGACAAGAGTCTAAAGGCTAAACCCTTCTGAAAGCCTGTCATGCTTCTTTCCATAGATGATTTTTTTTTTCTGATTTATGAAGCATTTCATAACACATTCCTGTCTTTTGAACTTGTCACTAATTTAGCACTACATACTGCATCAAAAATCTCAACCAACTTACTGCCAAGTACCTAGAACATAACCTTCTCCCCATCCCAGTCAGACATTCCCAGCTGGGGCAGTGGGGGCAAATAACTTTTCAAACTCTTCTGGGATGTCTATTCAGTTCATCAACTATATGCACAGCAAAGATGTCATCCAGAAGGTTTCAATTTAGCCACTGAGATCTTTCAGTTTTTCATTCCTGACAATTGTAGCTTACTCTACAAAAACCAAAATCCAAGTATGACTTACAGAGGCAGTTTTACTGTATGCTTTACTCATTCTATTAATCACAGAGCTTGCTTTTTTATAGATATGCAAAACTAGATTCTTCTAAAGAAACACTAGCAGGCAGACAACTCTTGAAAGATATCTTAAATTGCTTTTATTCTGTAAAGTCAAATGGGACTATTTAACATCTTTCTGTAATCACTAAACTGAGGCTAATCATAGAAAGCTGTGACAGCTAATGGGTCTGTGTTAGTTAAGCTAGTCAGAACGGATCTAACTTTCATTTCTGTTGAGGTGACGTCCACAAGTCATTAAAAGGAGAGAATTAGCTGTCCAGTGTCCAAGCAATACAGTGCAGTTCAGGGATGAGAGCTGTTTAATAGCAGCTGAACAAAAAACAAAACAAAAAAAAAATCGAACAAAAAAAGAAAAAGCAATCTGGCCAACGCCCATTTCTGTGCTTTTATACTCCCACTTATTTGTCTATACTGGTTGCAGCCTTCCACATAGAGCTCTCAAGCATTCTGGATAAGGGAACTTTTTCCCCTCTGGGTTTCTAAGGCAGTTTTCCAAGTGGGTCCTGTTTTGCAGCTTGGTTTCTCAGCACTGCATTTCTTCAGTTTATAAGAATGAGGTTATCATACTATTACATCTACCATATTTTTAAAAATAAAAATGTGTTGAGAAACTCAAATATTTTTTAAAGTTTCTACCATCGAGTGGGAGTGAGATGACCTTATACTGAGTTAAAAGCACTTGTTTAAAAACTGAAATTCTTAGTTACTTGAAACATTTATTCACTGACCTTAAAGTGGCAGCAGCTAATAGAAGACAATTAAATGCAGCTTCTAATACAGCATTTAGGACAGATACTTTATTGAACAGCTATTGACATGGTTTGGTGACATTAAAAAACTATAATACACAATCAAGTGAGAAGATCATAAATAAAATGGCAATTAATTTTAATAATATTAAAAGTTTCTTGTGCACTGATTGATTTATTTTTTTTTAAATATCACATGCAGCTAATTGCAGTCCACTAGTAAATGGGAGTCACTGAGGTAAAAAAAAAAAAAGTCTGCTGATTCTACAGGAGGAGAAAAAGTGCCAAAAGAATACTTAAACACACACAGTACAATTTACATTCTGCTGAATTTAATGCCTGCAAAGCCTAGGATACTGCTTGATATGCGTATCAGACAGTGGGGTAAAATTTAGGAAAGGTGAGAGAGAAGTTTCAAAACCATTCCGAAGAATGTAATAATAGTTTATTGTTGTGCTTCAAGATAGGTCTGTTTATAACATGCTCACCGTATTGTCACTATGAAACCCTCCTGAAATTCTGATTTATGAAGATAATACTAAAAACTTTTGGAATACACTGTTTAGGGAGGGTAAAAAGGATGGGAATATGAAAATATTAAGTTTTGGAAGACGTGTCCAGAACCTTTACACTAAAGATTCGTAGATGTCTATAGGTCAAAAGCTAAAAATGTGTCTTTTGTGGTTTTGGTGGTTGTTTTTTTTGTTTGTTTGTTTGTTTTGTTTTTTTTTGTGTGTGTGTGTGTGTGTGTGTTTTTCCCAGTATTGCCAATTTTTCAAGCAATATTTAAGTCTTCCAAAGGAAATATGACAAAGATTTCTTGAAAAACGTTGAAGAAAAATGTGAGAGTTGCTACAATATCCAACAGTGCACTGTTTGAGGTGCTCAAAGCAGAAATTCTGAACAAAACCACAGCAAATTTGGAAAACTGTCACCACAAATTAGAAGGACATTGAACTGGTCTAATTCTTCTCTTGATCATGGCACATCTAAAATTCTTCTATTTCAAAAGTTTCAGTAGAGAAAACCAGCAACACTAGGGAAAGAAAAAAGAAAAGAGACCATTGAATTTTTAACATTTGTTTATAAGAAAGATGCTGTAGACCTTTAAAAACAGTCAGAGCTTCCCTCTTGTTTATAGGAAGGTAGGACTAAGAGCTGACACTTCCTAAACCATTATTTTCCTAGTAGGCAGGATATCAAACCACAGGATTCACAAGAAGACTGTACTTGGGAAGAGTATTTTCTCCAGAAAATAGATAAATAACAAAATGTGACATACATACTTGTATTCCCAGATTTGCTGCAAGACAAATAGCCAGGGAACATATTAAAAAAAAAAAAAAAAACTGAAAAGTTCATCACCTTGAGAATACTCATGCCCCATTTGCTAATCTTCCCCCAGTTTTGGGGGCATGCCTCACTTCTGATGTGAAAGACCTAGAATTCCACTCATTCTCTTTAAAACAGTTCCTCTGCCAGTTCTCTCAGCAGCATACATGCCCCCTTTTTTTCTTAATGTATATTGACAATAAAACACATAATATATCCCTGAGCATATGATGTCAGCTCAGGAACCAGCTTCCAGCCCACAACTCTGTAGGCTGAAATTTGAATCTGTAGCTCCCAAAAGTCCTGCCAAGTCTCTCAGTAGGATGAATGAGTACCTCCTATACCTCAACTAGCAGAGAAAAATGGGTGTTTTGAACAAGATTAATGCTCTGAATCCTAGTCAAATAAGGCAAAACCTTTAACAAGTCACTTTCTCCTGTATCTAGGATGGTTGCCAGTAACTCCAGATGTGCAGATAAAAACACCTGAAAACGTTCATGACTTGCATTCTTTGGAAGAGAAACGGGGATTACAAACAGCTAAAAGGAACCAGACTAAGTCCAACAAAATCTTTGTATTTGAATAAATATTTGCCCAAAGACTACAACTGAAGTGCCCGATTAAGTAATTGAGTTGATCGTTTCAAACATATAGCTTATGTCAGCATGTGCTCCCACATCCATTACTCTAACTCCACTCCTGGAACTGGATTTTGACTTCCTTGCATTTTTTTGTTTGTTTCTCCTGAATACGCTTTTCTCTAGCTAAGTGCATGTTTTGACCACACTGTAGATTTCAGCTTGTGTTTTGCTGCATGCTATAAAGTAGCAAACACTCTTTTGGCCTGTATGTGAAATTTAAGGCCGCACAGAAACCCCGAAGTCTCAAATAGACATCGCTCAGACAAGTTGTGTTCCAGAGCAGGCTGCTGCCACCCCAATGGTTCTCAATGTCACTTGGGAGGAAGTCATAAAATGTTCAGGAAAGAAACATCTAGATGCATCTATTATATTTTTCATGCTTATCTGGGGAGGTTTCTTCTCTGGTTAAGAGAATATTTTAAAGCAAAGGTTAATTATGCACTAGCTTTCTAAGAGCCTATAAAGGATTTACAACAGGTTGTTGGCAGCATGTGGTAGCACTGATCACCTCCCTGCACGCCTGCAGAAACCAGATTGATAGCTGCCTTTTGCAGAATTGGTTTAACTACTTTTTCTTTAGTCCCCTTATAATTGGAAAAAAAAAAAAAAAAAAAGAAAGAAAGAAAAGACTGTTCTGCAATCTAAATTCATGAACTAACCCATACATAGCAATGAATTGCAGATCTCCTAGAATCACTGACAAAGCTGCTGTTAACTTCAAAAGCAGCCCAAATTTGTCCAAAAGGAATGGAATAAAAGAATGACATCTGAGGTTCTCAAGGTTAGGCAGAAAATATGAACAAAGGGGAAAGTTCTTTTACCAGCAGCTCTCTGCAGCTTTCCTTCAGAACTGTTGTTAAAGCTCATGTTCATTCACTGAAGGAGCCTGAGGCAGTGACCTGCTGGCAACCATACACAGAATTAACTTCGATCCTAGAAGCAACTTCACCAAACTTGACTAGTCTAGTCATTACCCCTATAAGTTACTGATGTATACAGGTAAATACCTTCTTATTTCTTTTCACAATAAATTTACGATTTTTTGATATTTTAGAACAAATATTACCTAAAGGTTGTCAACAGGCTGCTTTCATTACTGAAAATAAGCTAATTTTTTCTTCCAAGGAATAAATTATTCTTGTTTACGAATAGTAACAACGACAGAAGAAACAGACAAAAATAAGTCACTGACAAACTGAATACACCAAGGTTATCTTCCAGGTACCATATGCACAATGTATGTATTTCAAAATGTCATACATATATAATGATGTTAAAAACAGCAATGGCACTAAAGAAGCAGTTACATAAATACCACAGATAAAATCCTTGTTTAAAACTGCATCAATACACGTATTGCTCCAGCAGAGCTCACAGTAACTTCTACATAAAAGAGAAGGTCAGAACAG
This sequence comes from Anas acuta, assembly GCF_963932015.1. Classification (NCBI taxonomy): domain Eukaryota; kingdom Metazoa; phylum Chordata; class Aves; order Anseriformes; family Anatidae; genus Anas; species Anas acuta. Next base: position 8,448,145 of record NC_088989.1, on the reverse strand, counting down.
AGTAAGAAGGTAAATATCGGCATGTGTACTAAAAATCTGTAACATTAGTTAAGCATTTATGAGCTAAACAAACAGGTCCATGTTTTGGGTTCGGATTGACATTTAACAATAAAGCGAACCAAATGCAAAATAAACATTACCAAAAATGCAGCCAATGTAAAATTCCTGTTTTGTCGTCTTGCCAGATAATAAAAATGATGCCCCACATGGAAATTAGATTTTTCAAAGCTACCATACTGAATCATTTAATTTGTCTAAGTACTCTTAATGCAGTTGCACACTGCAACAAGCATTTGAATTTTAGATTAAGCAAATGAAGGCCAAGGTATTTCTTCATGCACACAGTTACAAAGAATACTTAACAGCAGGATGCCACATAGCTTATAGGAACAGGCAGTAACCCAGTGCCATTTCATCTAGCCATCAGAAGGATGGACGCATCTTTTACCAATATTATTTGTGCTTAATATTGAGATTACATCCCTTTCTACCCCTTCTATATGTAACTGTGTCCCATAGGTCTCATGTAACTGTCTCATGGAACTAACCTTGTGTAGGATAACTATTTGTTGACATTACCACCCTACAATTTAGCACCCTACAACTTTCAAAAGTGTTTAAATAAAATTGTTTTGTTGATCAGTCAGGGTGGGCATTCAAACTGTAAAGTCCAAAGTTTGAACACAGAGCGATTAGAGAAGTTAAGTCATCTTAAAGTCTCTTTATGCTCTCTCTAGTGATCACACCTACCAACCCTTTTCCGTCTCCCTCAACAACCTCTCACAAACCCGGTAAAGGTAATCCAGATCATCTCACGTTGCCAGCCCAAAACTCTAAACTATTTCTTTCATATTTTCAAAGCCTAGAGAGCTCAGACCTAGCTGAAATATTTACTTATACCTTGCGATCCATTAACAAAAAATAAATAAATATAAATAGAAGAGCCGAAGTGAAGTCTAGGGAAAAGGTTTCTAAATTATAACAAAGCATTTATGAATAGTTTGAGTTCTCATTACCCTTTTTTGCCAACAATTAAAAGAGTCCATTAATGCTACAAATCATAGATCAAGCAGGCACTCGTCTCAGACCTAGAGACATAATGCTACAAAAAAGTAGTGCCACCTTCAGTACTCCATGTAATTAAGAGTGAATGAAGGCATCAGTTACTGTGAGAAATGAGTACTCCATCTCTTCCTGGGGAAAAACAGAGCACGTATCAGATTTAAATGGCCAGAAATACTGCGTCAGCAGAAGGAAACAGATTGAAAACATCAGACAGCTGAAAGGGTGATACGAGGTGGAAGAATACACTATCAATTGCTCTGTTTCAAGTGGTTTTAACATATAATGGTCATGCTCATGTTGCCATAAGCATGATCTTACTAATTTTAAGCAAAGAACTCAGTCCTGGGTTAATTATTTGCAGCCTGGCAGTCTGTAGGCACCTTGTGATCCTTACATAACATACAATTATGTGTTCAGTAATGTCAGACCAATTAGTAGGCAGATGGGTGGCATCAGAGGCACGCATTTTGTTATTACAGAGATCCAACTCTACAGTCCTACAGTGCAGAGTAGAACACTTCTAATCCATGGAACGGATGGGAAACAACTAAACAGAGATTAAACATCTGCACATTGTCCAAGTGCACTTTCTCCCTGGTGCAATTACATGCCTTGTAAAAGACACAGTAGATGGACTTAGCTAGCATTAACCATTTCAGTACTAATTCTTTCAGAAGTGGTTGACTGTTTGACTGTGTTTCTTGTCCTACTGCCCTATTTTAAAACTGTGTAGGCCAAGTCATCAAATTGATTGGTTTCCTGACAACTAACACAGAACAGTTAACTGCCACTATAAATATTGTATGGGAGAGAATTTTTAAGAATCTTCAATGTACCTGAGGGGTCCAAACCTATCTAATAATACAAGGCTTCAAATTTTTAATACCAGTAAGTTTCAAGCAGAGAAAACTGAAGTTATATTTTGCTAGCACTGTAAGATAAGCTGTCACTTTGTCAAATGATTTCTTACTAAACCTGACTGCAAGCATAAAGCATTAGCATAACTTATTAGAACAATTAGAATGCATCCTTGTTGTCTTCTAATGAGATTATTTCTTGTACTGGTAATTACATTAGACAAGAAAAGAATAATAGTTTCAGATTTCTAAAATCATCTGTAGAGTATGTGAGGAGAGGATGATCAATAATGCTAATCTACTGGAACACAAATTCCCAGAAGGAGATATTTTATCATGAGTGATTCTTTAAATAATCAGTGTTCTTTCTCAAAGTCCATGTTAATTTCACTCACACTAAAAGAAAAAAATAAAAAAAAAAAGGGCACAAACAGAGGATTTCTAGGGAAATGTTGCATTGTCATTTTTCTCACTGACCACAAACCCAGAAATAAGAGCTGGCATTATCCTCATGAAGATAACTGGAATAACAAACTTCAACAGAGCATCCCCTCCTACATACCTGCCATACCTTCTGATACCAGAGATATTCCAAAACATCTGATTACCTGTAACACCTAAATAGAGTTAACACAAAAATACCTTTTTCATTGGGGAATGCCATCAATTGCTATTTTGTGACAGACTAGGTAAAGAAATCTCAGATTAAAAAACGGTCCCTAAAGCCAACATTATCAAAATATCATTGTATATTATCAAAAACAAATGCCTTCAGCAGCTCTCATTAACATTTCAGCAAAGGAGATCTGTGGAGAAATATGCAACTTTTTTTTCAGTGCTCACTCTGGAACAACTGCAGCTGTTAAATTCAAGTAGAAAACTCAGCCTAGTATACTCTTTACTGTCAAGGACACCTCAGATGAGCAAAAACCTGACTTATCTATTGATAGCTCAGCCAGCTTCCTTAAATGGACTGCAAATAATTTTCTGAGAGCTTTGTAAAAGTCTAGATAATTTTCAACGAAGCAAAAAGGCAACAATCTTGAATTTCTTTTCCATCATACATTTCCACATCAGTGCAACTATGCAGCAATAGGCAAATAAGAGATAATATGCTACAGGTGATTGCACGTATCTTCAAAAGAAGATACTGAAAAGTAACTCCTTACATTGTATGATTCTTAAATTCCAAAGTAATGTTATCTTCTAGAGAGTTTAGAGTTTGTTTTGGGTGGGTGGTTTTCAGAATGGGGATTGGAAATAAGAAAGGGGAGTTACACTTATTTCAGAATGCAACCAAAAAAATAATCATACCACTAATTGAATCCTATGCTTTTAACAGAGATGTGAAATTAAATACATGAATAAGCTGCAAAGAGTTACTAACCATTTAGAAAATAGACCTAAATCTAATCCTAATAAACTCTTCCCAGCCTACTAACAGGAAAGCATCCCACAGTGATCCAGCAAGGTTAATTGCTGAGGAAGAGTTCACATTTTATGAATCCAATGAATCTGTAACTGAAGCAAATAAATACACTGCAGTTTATACCTGCGGGGCAGGGGGGGGAAGAAAAAAGAAAATATAAAATATATATATTTATATATTTATATTTTTATATATTTATATTATATTATATATAACTGAGATTTATATATGTAGCTTTCTATATATGGCTTGGAGACAGAAGTATGAGAGAACTTTGTTGCACAAATTTTAAATAATGATTGGTTTTAAGTATTCAAAGTTTACAAAGTTAGTATGTTCCTATAGGCCTAAATGCTAACTAAGCAGAGATACAGGTATGCTACCATTTGGTTCATTCATAAATTATTTATAAATATTATTTATAAATAGCTTTAAAAATCTTGTATTAAAGGCTACAACCAATAAACTCAATGAAGTAGCTGTCATCAGCAGTCAGTAGGTAGTCTGAGAAAACATGCAGTGGCATGTAATCTTTGACAAAGTCTTTTATCACCTTCCACAATTATCTTAAATATAAATGACAGCCTCCCCAGTGACTGTTACTAGGCTTTTATAATTTCTGTATGTAATGCCAAAAAGTAAAGATCTAGATTTTCCAAAAACAGTACAGAGGAGGGAAAATACACACACAGAAAAAAAAAAAAAAAAAAAAAAAACATAAACCCTGGGATGTTCCCACTTCACTCGTATTTGGGGACATTTCAGCAGTCTGCAAACCCAGATTGCAAATGATCAATCACAAGCACAAAGCAAAATATTAATTTGCAGTATGAGTACAGACCTAGAGATTTTCAAAAAATAAGGCTTGAATAAGTGCTTGAGAACTTGGGAATAAAAAAGAAGAAGAAACGTTATTTGTAATATTAAAGACAAGCAAAAGCTCATACAAACATTCAAATAATTTTGTGAGTACTGAAGTGGGAACTCACTCATTGCAATGCATCAAAAGCTGAATTTTAATATTTCACTGAAGTAACCTAAAACAAATGTTACAAAAGAAAAAGTAATACCACAGTTTAAATTGCACAGATTATATGAAAAAAAGATTTGTTAGCGTTTGTTGCATATGTCGTGGCAAAACAGAAGCACAAATTGAAATGGAAACCAACTTCTGAATGCATTTTTAAGCTGGCCATTGTTGTGAATCAATGTTGCAGAAATTGTAAGCTTCTTGTATTTTATAAGATACATTAAGCGAACAAGCAACAATGCTAAAAAATAATCTCATTATGGCAATTATATCATGCATTAAAAAATAAGCATCCATTGTCAGAACAAGATGTTGAGAGCTCATATGAAGGTCATTAATTTACGTTGATTTTTTTTTTTTAAATCATTATAGCAACAATAGTTGGGTTCACATGCAGCAAAAAGGATCAGTGAGCAAAAAGCAGTATTATCACCTACTGAGCAAGACAATATTTGCACACAGAAAAGGCATTCTACTCAACTACTTGAACTACATTAGCACCACCTCTGAATTATTTGTCACTTACTTCAGAAACAGATTCAGAAATGTCCAGTGGTATAATACCTCTGAATCAGTACTTTGAGCATCTGGAGAAGAACATCATATTAGTTATATTTTTTCCCCACATGAAAACGCATAGTCACAGAGAAGAGCAGGTCCATTTACCTCACTAAAATAACCTTGAGTTCCAACCTTCCTTTTAATAACCACCTCACACAGAGGCCAACTTACCACAACAAAAACAGAAAACCACTAATATATATATGTATATAAAAAGAAGCTTTTTGTTGTAAGAGTCAGGACAATGGTCTGATGCCAGCAGTCTTCACAGATACAAATGATGTACTTGAGCAGCCACTGAAAGCAGAACTTAGCTTTCAGCACCCTTCGTACATTTTTCCCCCCTCAACCCAGATGTGTTGTAGTTTACTACTAATCACCGCATCCATACTTCGCATAGAACAGAGGCTGCTGGCTTGATTCCCCACCCATGGAAGGGTTTCTAACTCTTCACACCCCTTTCCCCACTACATCAACTAAAGCCACCACTCTTCCTCACAACATGCTTCCACAGCAGCCAACACTGCAGCCACCCTTAAACACCACACTAACTTTATCCAGACACCTGATGGTTATTTCTGCATCACATATTTGCCACTTATCCCACTCCAGTAGTGAGGAGTGGATGCATCTCATTATCTCTGCACAAAGGCAATGCAGAATTCGACATGCTTATTCTTTTGGTCCTCAGTCTGGGTCTCACTTAAAACACACTCGTGTCTTTGTAGTGTGGCATATCTCACCAGCTGAAGCACAAAACCTTTCCTATGTTATAAATCAAAGGCCAACACATGATTAAAAATACCAAAATATTTCAGAAGTCTATTACTCATGAGTAACAGAATGAAAATGAGCACATTAAAAGCTTGTTCCTAAGGCAGACATCCTGTGAAGGGCTGAGCTCCTTTACCAACAGCACAGTGTATAAAAGGGGTCATTTCGTGGCAAAGCCATGGTGAGACACATTAAATACGGAGCATATTAATTAAAATACAGAAGAAAATTTTGTAATTTACTCAAGACTCCTAGCTAGTTTTAGATGAAAATGACATCCTGTGGGTAGCAAGTCAGCAGGATCTGGTATTATGCATTTTCAAGCTATTTAATGAGCCTTTTTGTTGCTGTTATTTGTAGTTTGAAAAATAATTCAAAAAGAAAGAAGTGTTTGAAAGCATGATATTTAGCCAAAATAAGCATAAAGCCCGGCAATAACTCTCAACTCCTTGCACATCCATCACACCAGTCATCCCAAAGATGAGTAACAGCAGAGATCATATGATAAGCAAAGATGAGCTGAAAGGAGATTGGGGGAGCAGGAATGACCTGGGATTTTTCCTATAAATTGCTAACAAAGTGCTGTAGAAACAACTGCTCTTCAGTAACTGGATTCTATGCAATGCACTACAAACTGTTTCAATTTCCCGATATACATGTATATACATATGAAACTTTACTAAGCTCTGCCTTACTCTTACACCAGAAATGCATTACACTAAGAACACTGAACAAAGGGGAAATATAGGTCTTCCAGTTCACATAAGCAAGCTAATAAGCCAGGAGAATGTCGTGAAGAAGTGATAGCTATTTTAAGTCTTCTACCTGAACTGGCTTTTGGAAGCCAACAGGAGATCAAGAAATCAGCTCAACTTCGCTAATGCAGGTTTGAATCAGGACCTTCCTTAGGAGCACCAATCCACTCCAAAACTGAAAGCAATCAAAACCCCTCTTGAAACAGCTGAATCTCTTCATTTGAAGAGGTACACCACCTAAAACTCAAACCTCATGATTTTCCTCTATAAAATACACAGAGTAAGATTCCTTTCTTTTATATGTATATGTATTTTTAACTGCTGTGCTTGTTCATCATGCTTGCTGTAACTTCTATGGAAATAGAACAGCAGGTGAAAGTGTTTATGACTTTTGCTAGACTTTTGTTTTCATGTCTTGTAGACTTAAACCAACATCTGATTAGCTTTTCTCAGAAACTGTGCAAGAGTTACAGCGTCAAGGTTGAAGGAAGGTTGATTTTGCCTTTATTTTTTTTGACCTCTACTATTTGTATTTTCCACAAAATATGCCAAAAATGAATATCAGACACTTAAATGACATTTTTGAAGAGAAGTATGGATATCTTATAACATTTCATATGTGAATTCATAGCAAAAACTTGAGAGGCCTGTGCAAATCAGTTTCATAAGATCAATATGACACCTAAAACACCACATGGTATGCAACACCATTAAATACACAAATGTCTAAATTATTTATCAGAATTTCTACAATCTAAAGAGCAGCGTGCTCATTTGAAAAAATGGAAGCTTGGTAATTCTCCAAAGCTAACCCATTCGGTTGGCATTCTTAAAAAATAAATCAATTCTTCAAAAGTCTACTTTCAAAATTTCTCTCTCAAGTTGGTAAGAAGGAAACACACTACTGTTAATTAAGATGAGACAAAAATATTTTACCCATTTGGCATGGAAGTATCCACACTGACAGACGTTCAGTGAAATGTTACACCATCTATGTCATTTACTGTAGTTTGCTGTCAAGATCTTCAGCAAACCTCATTACCTCTTCTGGCAGTTCTGCTACTGTACTGAAAGCTTATCCGAACAGCACATAACATCATCTTCTGCAGTGTGGCTGGGTGATGTAAGGCGAGCACTGAAGCCTTCGTGTTCTTTTTCTGTGCTTTAATTAGCATGCCTCTCAGTCCAAATGCTTCAGAGATTATTATTACATAATTATTACATCATGGTTTTTAAGCAGATACCTAAGCACTTACAGGTCTATGACTGGTATGCTTACAACAGTCTGATAGTTGCAGTTGAAGTGTCCCAGGAAAGTATCCTGGGTTGATCTCAGTTTTTCCTGGAAAACAACAGATGCCTGTTCTAGTACTCCTACGGGTCTTAAAGATCCTGTCAAAAATAGCATCCTGGCCTTCAGAACTTTGGAGCAAATGCTCCTATAATCTTTTCATATAATCTCCCATAAATTCCAATAGTTTTTCAAAAAATCTACAATCCATATTAGGCATTAATATATTATTATAGGAATAATACATGCAGGTTTGGCAGAGCCGAAGCCAAGCCAAGTAAGAATGAAATGCCAGGCATTTCACACAAGCTAGAATGACTTCACAAATATTTAAAAATATATATATATATATATACACCTTTTCATACTGCATAGTCCTATTTTCCTTTATCATTAAAGATGTGGTACTAGCATGACTAGGCTTAGAAGCCTAGCTTAAGAAGATGAATTGATTTCAACTGCGATTTCGGCCAGAATCCAATGTCCAGATAATTCATACAATCTGTATGTACATAGAACAAGGTCTGCACAGCCCAACCACATCAGCCTTGTGAGAAACAGGCTGCAAACAATAATCATACTTCTGAGCACAGGGACCATTTTTTAAAGGTTAAATTATCTTTACACAAACAGCACACTTTACAAGCAGTGGCCAGAATAAACTGCAGAAACAACAGAATGGTTCTTAGATGTATTCATCCTAACAGTACTATTACAGCAAACTTCCCCTTATCCTGAACTGCCAACAGAATTGCAAATGCTTTAAATTTATTTTTTACACTGAATTATGTTATCCAGTGCTGTCATATTAATTCGAAACTACCAATAAAAATAGAGGTTTTTTTACTGATATAAATCAGTGTTACACAAAAGTAATTCCTGAGGAGGAATAATTATGCCAAAGCGAGAAGTTTCAGTGGTGTAGATGCATTTAGAAGAAGCAAGCAAAACATTTTTCTAATATAAATATGCTGTCATAAGAAAAGCAAAAGTAGTAAAAATGTGCATTTCAATACAGTGGAAGTAATTCCCCATATAATTCCATGTTTTAGGTTTCTCAAAGGGAGTTGTCTGCCTGTACACAAAATTCTATAGCTCTGTGTTTCCATGATGTCATACATCAGATGTCTTTCAGAAATAATTGTTTTGCAAATATCTATTTTATTGTTCAGTGAATTTTCCTTATACATTCCGTTATGTTGCTATTCTTCTTCCCTAGTACACTTAACACTTCGTACATTTTTTGCATCTTCTAAAGATGGTATGTATTTAAATTCACAAACAAAATAATCCCATAGCTGGCCATCTTGCCTGGTGAGCCTTTTCACCAATAATTAGCATTTACCTTGTTCAAGGATAAATGAATTATTCACAAATCAAATTGCATCTACATTGGTAGGGCTTTTTGTTTGTTTGTTTTTGTTTTGGTTTGTTTTTAGAACTTTTTTTTTTTTTTTTGAAAGAATGATAAAAATTTTTAGCCCAGGGCATGGCAATGGAAATCAGCCAAACTCTTAACCTGGAATCGCTTACACGCCTTCACCCAAAGCAGCGCAATCGATTTACCAAATAGGATTTTAACATATCTGTAGCCATAGGCAGAGTCTAGAAGTTATTTCCATCCATTTTAAAAAACAAACCTCCAAGCCAGTAATCTTATGAGATACATAAACCCACTACATTAAAATTCAAAAGGTGCGTATTTTAGGCCTTTAGAATACATCTTATTTCTTAGCTTTGGATAGCTTTTACTCCTGCACACATTTCAAATTGTTATATATGGAAGAAACAGTTTGAATTTCTTTAAATAATGCTCTGCTTTTCAAACCCCTATAGTGATCTTGTTCAAGCTGATGCTGGAAATTTAGAATTGAAAACCAGTCCTGAAACAATCACAACAGTGCCTTGCATCCCATCTTCAGTCTAAGAAAAACTTTCTTGAGAGGAAAAGCAGCAATGGACTAAATCCATCTCTCAAATGGGAATGATTTCTTTACCATTTGAAATTCCAAAACTAAGGGTTTCACAGAAATAACAGCCTAAAAGCATTTTCTATATTCTTTTAGGAAGGTGAAGAGACGGTCTCAAAAATAAGCTTCAAATAGCTTCTCATTCTCTTGTGGAACAAGACAAAACAACAAAAAATATAGTATAGACCATTGCATTGTTCAATACTATTCAAGAACATCCTGTATCACAAAGGCCTGAGAACCACAATAAAATAATTTATTGGTACAAAATGTAAAGTTTATTACTGATGTTTTTAATGCCTTTAGTCCTTTTGAATCATGATTTTCCCATTCTTTTTCACATACACACAAATGTTGATAAAACTCATTAAATCCTTCCTGATGGCCTTTCAAGGGGAGACTAATTTTAAAATTAATACGTATAAGGAAATCAATCTTCCTTTAAATAATATATCTAAGACTAGTCTAAGTAGCATTACCTTCCCATTTATCTTAAAAATGCAGTAGGTCTGTCGTTACTGCTGCTGACGTTCCTGTCATCTTGTTAAAATTATGTCAAAGAAAATTTTTCACAAAGATTCCGATGGAGGTTTCTCAAGGTGACATCACAAAAGGTCAAGAACAACTTATTTCTATAAAATTTGGAAGACTATTTCAGATTAATACGCATTTGTAAGTGATCAGATTTCAGGAGATTAATTTTATATGTACAAGTTTGTTATGACATCTGTCTCATTTGATAAATATCTACTGTTCCCAAAACAGATGCTTGTAAGAGTCCATGAATTATTACAAGAGGCTGTATTTAGTTCTGTTCTGTGTTCCTCCTTTCAAGCCTGCTGAAGTATGGAAGCCTTGAGATAATACTTTTTTTTGGTTCTGTTGGAATAAGTAGCAATACTGACACTCTTTGTAATCCTATACAAAATAAACCAAGTAGAAGTGTCACAAAAGAGAAATATTCCTTCAAGGAATCACTTTAACCAAGAAAAACACAAGTACATGGATTCTTTGCATGGAACATAGGGAGTTGCATGAAAAAAAAATACGCAAAGAACTTGGAAGTTCTTAGTGATATTCTTTGTCCTATCAGAAAATGGCTGCTACGTGTGTATATATATATATATATATATATATATATGTATATCCAGGCTTGAAGGAGCTTGTATGTTGGTTAGAATTAATTAGCAGAACTCATCTGCCCACATATTGTAAACTTCTACTTAGAGGCTAACATGCTCTTATCATCAATTAAAAACATCTGTTTTAACTGACATACCAGACTGTTCATGCGCTCACTTCAGATTAGGAAAGAAAATAAGAATCACTAAAATCACGTAGCAAATCAAGATTGCTTATAGCTTAGTAAACAAGATACTCAAAGCATTCCAAAATGATGTGAAAATCACAACAGGAAGGCAAGGGGGGGAAAGGCGTGTACTGCTGAGGATATGTACCGAAGAATGCAGGATCATTCACAACCAGAGCAAAAGTTCATACCCATAGAGGATTGAGTAAAAGCCCATTAAAATTAGAGAAAGGACAAATCCAGGCTATGTCAGATACTGAGAAATTGCTCAAGAGTTGCATGTTATGATTTCATTACAAATGCAAGCTGAAGAAGAAACAAGACTAAGAACAGCTCTAGACAGCAAGTGCAAACAACCAGTAACCACCAGCAGCAGAGCAGAGGCCAGCAGCCTGTCCCACCAGTCAACCCTAAAAGAGGACTTCAGTCCACAGCCCCAAAATCACCTGTTTTCTATAACAGTGCAAACCACTGCAACAGAAGACATTCTCTTTCTAGCTAAGTGTTGAAGGTCTCCCTCCCATCTAAGGAAGCCTACCACATTCTTTCTGAACAGCAAAGAAATCACACTCTCTAGTCATGCATGACATGCAGCATTAAGTATGTTTTTTTCTGAATGGTCTTTTTTTCTTCAATATCTTTTTCAAAAAACATGCTCTGCTAAAGTTCTTTAGATGCTCAATCAGCAGATAATACAGAGAAAAAATCTGGTTAGGGTAAGAAACTAAAGGAGAGAAGGGTAGGATAGGGATTTAATTAGAAGTCATCATTATGTCACATTGGCACATTTAATAATACCTGTTACTTGTGCTGAATGAAGTAATTTTTCTGCAGAGAAAAAAAAAAAGTTAAGTTCTATATCACAGAGTATTGAATACCGAAGGTATACATGTATATCAAGGAGAAGAGAATACAGAGTTCAGTTAGGAAAAAACAGAATAAGTTTGACAACTTGGGGCAGGTATGAACTGCATTTCTGAGCTGTTTATAGCAAGTGCTTATTTACTTTGGTAGAAATTGGATGCACATTTGTCTTATTTGCAAGCATCTGCTGTGCAACAGTGCTACTTCTACTAAATATCATAAGTTACTTTTAGTAAGTTTTTCATGTTTGAATTCTAGCTTAATTTGCTTTTATAGCAATACTTTCTGGTTTTGCAACTTTGCTAGCCAACACCGTAAATGCCTTAAGAAAATTCCACGCACATTGTTAGTATTTGCAATCCATTAGTATTATACATGTATGTACTAATATTCTTACTCCAGTTAAAGTACTCAAAATTATTTGATACAAGGTGGAAAGGAAAAATCAGTAATGGAGAGTAATGATACACTGAAAACAGTAGGTGAGGCAACTACACTGGCATCAAAGCAACATTAGGAGAAGCTGAAGATTTTATTGCACAGTACAAGATGAGGAAAGTCTTAAATGCTTTGGCATTGTTACTAGCAAGACATAGAAAAGTTACTCTGACCATTTCTTCCTGTGCAACCGACATAACTGTATCTGAAAGAAAAAGAAGTCAATGAAAAAGAATATGCTTGAAACTATTTGACTATAATGATCAAAGTATGATACAAACAAGAGAACAGCAGTTTTGAAAGAAAAAATAATCTATATTTGATCTAGCTCAGGCTTCCTTTGTGTCAGCACTTTAACACAGCAAAGGTGCTGACAATAGTTCTGTTAACTGTGAAAACTACTAAAACTAAATGAGGTTTTAAAGACTGCTTACCTTTAACTGACGGACTGAATTTCAAACCTCCAAACAAGACAAAACCCAACATATACCAAATTTCAGTGTATTTTGTGTATGTAGAAACAAAGCAAACTGAAGAGAAACAATGTTTTTTCTTGATGCAAGTAAAAAACAAAACAAAAAACATTGATTTCCAATCCCACCTAGTTTCTAATTCTAAATTCTAAATTATATTCAGAATATCCCCAATTTACCATCAATGCAATCAAACTGCAGCTATTACTATTTGAAACACTTTTTCCTCTTCATAAATACTGAAGTTTCTTTAGTATGGCACGGTGCAATCTGTATTATCATAATTGTTATAAAAGCAAATAACTGATGAAAATATCAGTGAACATAAAAATTATTTATTTTCATAACCAGACAGAAAACAGTAATAGTAAATAAAACATCCAGCAAACTAAAAATACTGAACTGTGTAAACAACAGTCATGTGCAAATTAACTCTTGCAGCCTTGTGGACTCATTTCGTTTCCACTTAACTTCACTTGCAACCACTGCAGTGGAAAATATGGCTCCCACTACTCCTGCTGAATTACAGACTTAGTCCAGAAGGCCTGAGAAAAGTCTCAGAAGTCTAGATCTCATTTCAAAGTACAATAGATAATTGACACAAGAAATAGAATATATAGCATCCTCGACATAATATTTCAATACACATATCAACAGCTAGAGTACCTAAGCCCCATCAAATAAACCCCAGCAATGCCACCCATTTTCATTTCTTCTACCATGACTTTTCCTACAACATGCATTTATAATACGTTCTCTGCATCATCACAGTCAGAAACGTTGGACTGCACTCACTGTATAAGACTTTTACTATTATACATGCTCCTGGAAGGCAAAAATGGTGCCATAATCTTTACTGCTAACAGCCACATCCAAATTTCACAATTCATTGTGAAGAAACTTAATACAGATGGTATTAAGCAGGAATTTATAAACTTTGCTTTAACTTTGAAAATGAAAAGCACAGAGAAGCAACATTTAGCAGTAACTTGTAAATGTAATCTTCTGGTCTAAGAAAATTATCTCTGATTACCCTACATAGTTCATACAATCTGTCAAGTACTTGTTTTATTATACCTGAAGATATGATGGAGATGCTTTTCTTATGCAGGAAAAAAAGAAAAAAAGAAAGTACAAGGTGTTTCTAATGTTACTTTATGTTACTTTTTGGTACTATCTCTATATAAGAAATTTACACTGTTTCTGAATGCTAACACTTCTAATTCTGTATTGGAAGGCAAAACATCTCTAAGTTTACCCATAGGTTTCACATGATCTTGTCTGATTCTGTAAGATTATTTTCCCTTCTAGAATGCTTCAGTGTGTTTTTCTTTCTTCTGAATATTTAATCTGACGTTTTATGCTTTCTGTTGATAAAGGGCTTGAGTACTAGAAACCCTGGTACTTTCATTCACTGTAATTAATCAAAATTACACCAAATGAATGTAACTTGTTACAAAACACAGTGAAGTTACTGCTCTTGAAATACCCTGAAGGCCAATGATTGGATAAAACTAGCACAAAACCCAAATGGTGATACTTTCTCTGAACTAGAAGAAACATTTTAATTTTAAAAATGGTAAATAAGACCTTATAGTATCTCAGTAAAATGCATATGGCTAAAAAAAGTCATAAAATAAGAAGCATAAAACTCCCATCTTTCTATACCAGAGAAAGCAGGTCAGAAATAACAGCTACAATACAGTGAAAGATGAACTTTTAGCGGAGAAATAAAGCACATCTTTAGCTGCTCTTCCTCCTAGAATGAAATTCTTAAGCAATAAATGCTTATTATCTGGAAATAAAATACATAAGAAAACTCCACCCAGCAGTCACGTGAATATGAGTAAAACCACCAAAATATTTTCTCTTAACCACAAGTAGATTATAATTGACAGTGCAGGAGATTAAAGACAACTTCATTAGTTTTCAGTGCCAATCTGTCCTTACAATGCCATAATTATGACTGGTCAAGTTGATGTTTAATTTGAACACCTCTTCAGAATACTGATTATCTGTGTTTTTCAGACACCTGCAAATACATACATCAAAGCTTCACACTTCCACAGAATATTAACCATGATCCATTGTTCTTATATACTTTTTCAGTTGCAACTGAATGCAGTAGGACAGTAAACAAATCCACTTAGTCATTTTCTTACAAGCTATTAATGTAGAAAATATAACAGTCTATTCTCCCAAGAAGCTTAACACATCATATGGATAAAAGAATTGGAAAAGATTAAGCATGAAATACATGAAAAAAAAATCAAAGTATAGCTGGGTCATCACTGGAGAAATTCCATTATTTCTTTCAGAGTAGATAGGAATGTATGGAAAACAAATTAAACAAAACAAAACCAAAAAACAATGCAAGTTTAAAAGAACAGACACATGGAAGCACTGTGCATGCATATAGCCTTCTTCACTGGGCACTCAAAAGATTTTTTCTTAAAGATCATTCCATAAAATATTTTTGTATGTCAGAGACTTTTTTTTTCAGAAATAAATTCAGTTTACTAGTCATAAATAGTATTACTTCAAATAAACACGCACTAAGATAGTTAAAGGAAGAACAATGTCTCTATTCACTGAATAAAAAGCAACATTTCTACATATCAAAACAAGTTATTTAAGCATTTGAAATATATGAACCAACCTCAGATACAAACAGTATGACACAAAGAATTAAACACAAACTACAGTAGAATTTGCCTCATATAGAACTAATATATCATAAATCTCAACAGAAGTCTACCAGTGCAAAGCACTCATGCAATGAAAGCATTTGGAGAATACTTCCCACCAGCTTTGGACCCTGAAACTAGGAAGTCCTTTTCTAACTAGAACATTCATGAACTAGAACATTTTCCGAGAGGTGGGAAAATTTCCCAAGCAACATGAGAATTTCATCACTGCAGGTTTTTTTTTTTGTTTGTTTGTTTTGGGTTTTTTTGTTTGTTTTTTGTTTTTTGTTTTTTGTTTTTTTTAAGTAAGTTCAAAGATAGTAGAGGCAATGGCTACATATTTTATTATTTTGGGAGACTCAGCTGGGCATTAAGATTGGCAGCAGAAACTTAACTGCACAAAGTGTTTGACTTGATCAAACAGTTGATTGCAGTAGCTGGCAACTAGTCTAGCTGTGGACTAGCTTACTTCAAAAATCCCCTCCAAGCAACAAGCTGCCCACCCAGGCTGCAGAACATCTCAGTCCTGGAGATTTGAAGTCAAACTCACAGAATTGTACAAAGGTTTGGGTTGGAAGGGACCTTAAAAATCAGCTAATTCCACCCTCCCTGCTATGGGGAGGGACACCTTCCACTAGACCAGGTTGCTCAAAGCCCCATCCAACCTGGCTCCATCCAATCTGGCCATCCACTTCTCCAGGTGCCTACTCATACTCTACCTTGAACAGAAGTTGGACTAAGATCACACAAAGACCCTTCCAACCTTAATTGTTCTATAATTTTGCTTTAAGTATAAAATGAATCTCATCAGTTATAATCTTCACTATACCTGCTTTGTCTCTGGCCATGCTTGTGGTTAACCCAGTTCAATAACTATTATTCACACAAATCACAAAGTTTGATGTCAGAGATGAGGTTTGGCATAAAGACAGTGTGAACTTTATGCCTGAAGTTACACAGCAATTCAGTGTTGAAGCTCAGAAACAAGACATCTTCCAATGCCCTAAATCTACTTTATTATATAGTACACTAATATAAATTTAGTAAATACAATATTGAAATATTAATTTGTTACTTTGTTGGTTGAGAAAATGTAGGAATAGATCGTAGCAACTTTTAAAATTTCTGTGATCACTTTGTAAAATGAGAAATTGGAAAACCAAAATTTCACACTACTTATATCACAGTAAACTCAAAACTTCAGACATAGTTCAGAACATTTTTATTTTATTTTATTTTTACCTCAGAAGTGACTCTTTAAGCAAGCAGGGATTAGTAGCAATACAATGACTTATACTTACAATTAACTCTAATATCTTGCCAATTAACTAAACAGAGTTACATTGGTGCCAGTATCTAAAGAGAAAGCATTCTCATTGATCAACACCTCTGCCAGAGTTTCTCATCATGCCAGGATACTGAGCAATAACAGTAATTTAATAATGCTGTCTGCAGTGCCCAGCCAGCAGCTGCAAGCATAGGAGAATAAATAAGACTTTCAATGCAATCAAAACTACAACATTTCTGGTACAGTAGGAAAGGTTGATGACAAAGCCCTCACAGATAACAAGACCTGGTTATAAAGGCCTGGAAAAGGAGCAGTACAATTAAAAACACTAAGCACAAAAACTTTGTACTTTCTGTTCACCTGGCTTTTTTAAATAAATCAGTTCAAAAACCACAACAAAACACATGCAGGTCACTTCACACAGTAAGTTAACAAGACATTGAACACGACTCCTTTTAGTATAGAAAAAAAAAATAGAAGTATTCATAAGCAGTCAATACACAAATAAACATTGCTCAAACAACTGAGTACAGAATTCACTTCATCCAAAACCTGAGAAAATGGTTAGAGAAAATATGTGCCTCCTTTTCAGTTTTTATATGCACCCTATGCTCCAAATGCAGCGTATAATCTTTTTCTTTTTTTAATTTTTTTCTTGTTGTTCTTTTAAAATATGAAATAGTGTTAAAGGTTCCATTAAAATGGATCTTATTGTCTTCGTTGGAGAACATCAACATCATGCTGAATCAAACCTCTAAAATTTCTGAACTTTCAGTATCTGCGTAAGTAATGACATAAACATTAAACCTGTTCAATTAAATGTACCATAACAGGAGATAGTTTTCTAAAATTGGTACTGAATTTTTGTATATGTAATTGTTTTAGATGAGCAAATGTATTTTAAAGAAATTACCTCTTTTCCAATCAAGTTAACCATTATCTCTTTTGACACCCATTTAATTGGCAAGGATTCAGCCACTCTTTCTAAATAATTCCATTTCCTAAGTACTAATCATTTAAATAGTTTTTGCTGTCTCCTGTCTGAGCATCTCCAGGATAACCTCTGTCGTTTTTCCCATTTATACCTGATTTACAAAAAATAAAATAAAAAATGATTAGATGAATGAGGGACCTCACAGCTTCCAGCCTCAAAGCACAAAGCAGAAGCAATTAGTTTATACACAAATGCTTTATCAAAAGTATATTAATATTTGAATCAGAGGTGATCTCTAGTTTTACAACACCTATAGTTCTCAGGTTCTATAGGTCATAGTTCTCAGTTTAAGGTGAACTATATACATATAAAAAACAATCAACTAGCTACTATACATTGTTTAAGTATATTTTCTGCTTGTTTTTGTCTTTCCCCTTCCTCCCCATTTCCTTTATTTTTCCTTAGTGGGGATTGGCAAACAGAGCTTCCCCTTCCAGTAGTTTTCTTGGTAATTTATAACCCAGAAGTAACATGTTATCATAGAAGTTTCCACACATTATTTCCTCTATTAAAATCAATCTGCATTATGTTTCATTACCTTGGTTTTGATAATGCAAAATACTTCGGTAGTTAAGAGCACTGCTGATGGTGGGGATAATCATTTTGCACAAAATTAATCTCAAGGGTCCTCAGAATAATGCAGATTTACCAGAGAAAACACCTATCCTATTACGATTAGCAGTGCTAATTTAAACACTTACAGACATAGAAAGATTTTGCTTGTGACAGGTATTTTAAGTTTGGCATCTTTTCAGAAATTAGAAGAAATCACACTCAAGCACTGTTTTCAGGTAAAGATAACAGCATGAAACTTAAATATCTATTTATTTGATAGCTTCATAAGTATTTAGAGTTCATATGGGTATGAGTTAGACAGTGCAAAAGCAAAACAGCCTTTAGAAGTGTTTCTTTTTATAAAGAAAGTAGTTCTCACAGATGTACAGAATGGTTGAGATCAGAAGGGACCTCTGTTGGTCCTCTTTTCCAACGCCCCTTGCTTAAACAGGGTTTTGAGTCATTCCTTTTCATTTCTTCTACTTACTGTTTTTCAGCACTCAAACTCAGCCTTGGCTTCTTCAATGGGATCTAGCATTCCAATGTGTCTGTGTTATGACCTCTAGGTTCTAGCCATTACAGAACCAACTGTATTGATATATGAGAGACAACCTATTTGACAAAAGATATTTGTTTAAAGTAAAGCATACTTAACTTGCCAAAACCAGATTTTTTTTTTGCACTGTTGTACCTACAGTTACTGATTTGCCTAAACTCTTGAGCAATTTTGTTTTCATATTCTGTGTTCCACCAGTACCAAGTCTCAACCATATTGCTTCAGAACATAGATACTGCCAGAAAGCTATAATACCCATAATACTAGTTCTTGGTTACTTGCTACACCCCATAACCTGACTTTCACCTTGAAACACTAACTCTTGCTACAAAAGAAATAGATTGTTCCTTCCTTAATATGCAATGAAGTTAGAGTCTTTTCTACTTTGTCAGAGTTACTCCTGTTTTCCTTTGTTAATCTCCAAATTAGTAGAAAAAAAAAAAAATTATCACTTCAGGATCTAGCCGGTGGTGCTGTGATATTTTAACTATCACCCTTGCTGCTATAGCTGAGTGTGTTCCATATTAAAATCAATAGCAGAAGTCAAGCCACTAATATGAAAAAGCAACTTCTGTTTTCAGTTAAAAACATGAATCCTCATTTCCCGTAGCAGTTCCAGAATCTGCAGTTGCCATTCTTATCACTTTCACAAAGCTTTTAAACATTAACTGCATTAAATAATTAATTTGACATTAGCTAAGTAATCCACTGACCAAAGAGAGAGAAACTGGCACTGGAAAATGATTCATTTGGAGGTTAAATTAATTAAAAATAGTACAGTAGTGACAGAATTTAATCTCATACTTCTCATGAGAGTGTGGAATCACTCACAGCTGCAGCAATTTGTGATAAATCCACGGAGAAATTTCATGATAGAAGAGGAATTAATTTGAGTCACCCCTAAGAGTATGTGTGTTCACTCAACAGTACCTACACATTAAACAATATTAAAAACAAACAAATTGAATAAACCAAAAGAATCTATCATTTGAGCTAGCATGTGATATATATCATCCAATATAAAGATGAAATTATTTGCATCAATAAAATTTAGAGGATCACAGCAGTGACTGGGAGGATCAGAATATTCTTTACTGTCTTTATCTGTGTATCTGCTTCCTTGAACAGGTAAAGCTCAATCTTTATATTCTACTTTTATCAGGATACCTCTTACTTCAAAAACTTGAAAAAAAAAAAAAAGAAAGGGGGGGGGGGGATGACTTTAAAACATGTCCCAGACAAGAATCTGTATGTATTTTAGAGTCAGGTGGAAAAAGAGAGAAAGATACAGAGCTGGAGACAACCATAAAGAAACAGACTACTGTGCTAAGTAATCTCAAAAATACAACTACTAAGCAGCAGAGCCTTAGTTACCCAACTCAACAAGGACGATGTACATTGTAAGATCATGCTTAGTATATACACATGTATGTATGCATACAGTGAAGCATATAAGCTACACATTATACTCATTCCAAACTATTTTTGACGCTGATGAATGAAAAAGCCAGTCAAATATTTTCTGATCAATGAAGGATCTCTTAACTTAACAGACTGATTATCCTTTGATAGGAGCTTGATCATATTAACAAACTCCCATTATATTACCTGAATAGTCATAGCTCAAGCTCTAGCCCCCTGATGAATGAGTGTAAGAAAGGCCAATATTCAATATCCAATCTTCAAAAAAATTTTTTTTTAAATCTTAAAGACTGCTTTATGTGACTCAGCTGCAGCCACCACTCAGACAAGAGCAAAAGCAAAGCAGGCTGAACTGGAATAATCTTGCCGGGTTCTAGGCTGCTCATGGGATGGCTGAATGAGGAAAGACTGCCTTTTGTAGGAAGGAAGAAAGAAACAAACCAGTTCCACAAGGAAGAGTTCAAAATATGTTTAAAACAGAACTCCATTTGCTATCTTTATATTTGTGTCCAAGCAAGCCTATGTGAAATTGGAAGAATGAATGAGATAGAACAGTAGAACGCTGCTCATATTCTGAATACTGAGATATATAGATAGATAGATCAGTATGTTTATTCATATACTGAAATTACTACCAACTCAGAAGTCTAAAATGATAGGGAGGGATCTCTGGACCTGAATAAAAAGAGGAGCAACTGGATTCACAAACAAATTCAGTAGGAAAGAAACATCAGAAATAAGCGAACGATGGAAATACAAGATATTCCAACTACAAGGAGTGAGGCTTCTGCTGTAGCTATTGATCAATCCACACAATTCTTCTCTGCAGTTTAATACAAGAGCTCCTGAATACATACATGAACCTTCTAAAGTAAGGTTCTAACTATCCAAGTACACAGTGCATTTTGAGTGGAGAGTTGGGGGGAAAATAAAGATATATAACTTGGAAGATTCTTTCCTCCTCACCTCTTAATAACATAAGGCTGATGACAGAACCTGTTATACCTTAGAGGCATATTGTAATAGAATACATCTACAACTGAAAGCCAAAGATGTTTTTGCAGCTTACACATATATAATCTAAATGGTTCCAAATTTACTAATGCAAGTCCTAATGACAGCATAGGTTGCAGCATGAATTGTACAATTCTGCCCAGAAGCCAAGGTAAATACTCATGTTAAGCATGCCATCTGTAGAAAAGAGATAATATTTTGTCCTGCTGTTGGTATTACTGGCAGAGTATGTTACATGTGTGACGAGAAACTTAGACTACAGCTTATGACAACAGCCACATTCGCTAGGTGGTACTGTCAGACAAATAATAGTAATGCTAATAACTAGAGGGAACTATTAAGATGAATCAATATATAATGAAATTATAATGCATATGTAAAACATTTTTGTCTATCCATTGAACAATTATGAACCACAGAATACAACTGATCTGGCAACATAGCTAAATTGTTATTGATTTGCACTGACATTTTTTTCTCCCCTCTTCTTGACAACATTTCTAGAATTTTTAGCTAACCAGATATTATGGCTCATAGCAAAGATGAAATCTATTATAAATTCTGCACATCTGCTGAGATATGCCATTCTGAAATTAACTGTCTTGAAACCTACATTTGAAGCACATGAAAGGCATTCAATTTCCTGATATGAACTCCTCTTATATCAATACCTAAATTTAAGATAGTTTGCATTCTTCTTCACGCTGCAAAAACAACGAAAAAAAAGTATCTTTCCTCTAGGATCACAAGAAATCAAGACTAGTATTTTTGAACAGTTGCTCAAAGAGGAAGTCTTCATCTGAGAAGACTAACATTTAAGTGTCTGAATAAATCAGTGACTTAAGTTCTAAATAAACATATGACACAATCAAGGCTTTTGAAGTCGAAGTCATGAAAATCCAACAATTAAATCTAAGTTTTATTAGTGTTAACGTAATTCCCCACATTTTTTAATAAGCAATTTAAATCTGCTTTAACAAGGATTTTGGCATACATTATAGACTTCTAACATCTAGTATAGACTAATGAGCTTAGACATAGATACTCGGGAACCACAAGTACTGCAGTTACCGATTAGAGATGCAGGCTAGCATCTCTGAAAATGATATCTCTAACATGGATTTCAAGTGTGTAAACAGGTGAATACACACTGACAAAGTTATAGTAACAAGGAGAATCTGGTGAATTATCCATGCACCCAGTTATGATGCAAATATTATTGTTTCAAACAACATTCATTCTAGGATGTTAAAACCTCTCTTCCCCCCCTCCCCCCCCCATGCTGTTGGAGGTTCTTGTTGGGGAAAAAACATTGCATTTGTCTCACAGGCACTGAATTTAGCTCTATGTTAACTATTCTTAAACTCAGCAGAGATATAGAGATATCAGATACAAGCATCACTAATACTAGTTTTGATGAGGGATGTAACATTTAAACTTCTTAAATTGGCATTTAAACTTCTTAAATTGGCCTGATTAGTCTCCCTCAATCCTTATCACTAAATTATTTTTGTCCTCCACTGTTACAGTCATATTCCCAAATTTATCAGTCAACAATAAACCAATACCTGGTAACTTCAATAACACATTTCCTCATTAACTAGAAAAATCTATTTATCAAAGTTCCAGTCTCGGGCTTCGGCAAGATTTACACACAGCTAATAGACAGGACAGTAGTGGGTCCCACTTCAAAAACAAAACCACAATAACAGGGTTAGAAAAATAGTTCCTTTAGCCATTATCTAATCATCTGGCTCATCTGGAGAATTTTAGCCTTGGACTACCGCCAGTTTTGCCTCGCCACCTGCTCATTAATACTCCCCCTTCTGTAAAACTTATGTGTTCAGGTGTTGAAGCTGGAAACATCTGATTAGGAAAACACCCAATACAATGAAAAGGTGAGTTAATATGCACTACACAAGCACAGAGGCAGAGGTCTAGTGCAGACAGGCCAAGACAGAAGTATGAGATTAACGTTACAGAACAAGAGTACAGAATAGGTCAAAGCCAGCAGTGAGTCATTCAGGGGACAGAATTAACTTTAAGGAAAAAAAAAAAAAAAGCAGTTGGGCTTTGCTGAGAATGTTGTTTTGCTTTTTCCCTAACTCAGTACTTTTGGTTAAAATTAAAGTCTTTTCCTCTGAATTGTTTTTAACATGAAAGTCAAAATAATTTTCTAGTATGTTATGACTTTTCTCGTACCCACCTCTGCACCTACCTAAAGTTAAAAGATAGAAATAATTGTTTTAATATGCTGCAAATGACTTACATTTTTATCTGATACTTCACTTGATACTCAGGAAGAAAAGTATGTGTTTCATTGAAGATGCTCCTAAATTAAGTTTCCTTGTACAAATTAGAAACTTTGACATTTAAAATGAATTTTAATAGGGTAATAAACTCAGAAAATTTCATAACTCCATCCAAGATATGAGGCATCTCTGACCTACCCAACAGCTTACACTGAATGAAAATCATCATTAAATTCTCATGAGGCAGCAAACCATTAGATATTTTAGAGTTACTTATTTGAGTGATAAAAACAAATATGAAGAAAAACAGTATCATCCATTTTTCAGTGTCTTTGCAAGGACTTCAGAAGAACTTCACAATATTGTGAATATTTGCATTTAAAAAAAAAAACAACTACTTTTTATCTTCCTTATTCCAGAGTAAAACGTTAAAGTTGAAACCAAACAGATTAAGTGCTCAGAACAGGAAGTAAATAACAAGAATGTCAATACTTACGTATTTCCACCTAACAGTTCCTTGAGGCTTGACTTCTTAAAATGTGTTATTTGTATAGGTAACCTGAAAAATAGGAAACACCATACTCAGTACTTCTTGGCAACCAACACAACTTAAAGATTTAACATTATTTCTTTAAAAAAAGAAAAGTTACAATCTGGTATTCCATCAATTATGATGTTCTGAATATACATATTTAGATGAAATTCCCTTCTTAGATAATCTTTTCCTTAATTACTTGACTTATCCATCTAATTTAAGCAATCGCTCAACTCCTTTTATTGTAGTGACAGTTACACCTACAGTGATGATTACGTTTATATATTTGCAGTTTTAAGAAATGTTAAAAATTGGTCCAAAACAACAAATAATGCTGATTTTCTGGCCATGTTCATTTAAAGTGCTCTTCCTGGAAATAAGACAATTTTATAGAAGAGAACCAGACTTGTTACAACAGCTAAGGACAAAAAAAAAAGGTAATAAAAATATTTTTTTTTACTACAAGAAATTTAAAAGTTCCTCTTCTAAAAACTAGTATACAAATTGGAGCTTATTACACTGAAAGATGAAAAATATGAATTGTGGATCAGAATGTTCGTGGTTTGCATCTGCAAACAGCTTCATAAAGGATGCCTCAACACTTTTCCAAAAACACTGATTTAAAAAAAAAATAAAAAAGGTAAGGGTGGAATAAGTGAATGAACATTATTAGAAGACTAAAATGTTCTTTATGTGACCAGAACAGACCTTCATTAGTAACAGGTTTCCTTTGCAAAAAAAGCTCAAAGCAACAACAGACTAATTATGTAAATCTGACTGCATACCTTGAGAAGAATAGATATTAATTTAACATTACCAATGCCATACAAGGAAGTGAGACACGTACCCAGTGCATAATGCATACTATATTTAACAGTAAGACATAAAAGAATAGGTTTTCATTAATAAAAATTATTCAGTACTGGTTAAAGCTGATTCACCTTGTATACCTTAATCCATATTATGAAAGAAAATAAATGGAGTATTTACACAAAAGGAAAAAAAAAAGTCATTTGTCATATAACATCTTTTTTCTTTTTTTTTTTTTGGCCACCAAGCCAAAACATTCATTGCTTATTCCACTGTCATGGAAGTGAATCCTGCAGAAACTTGTATGTAAGGATTCTCATAGAAGAGGCAGTATTACTACCTTTTATCTTTGTGAAATTAAAACTATTACCAGGCTAGTCAATCTACTGCTGCAGGATTCTGTAAGTTCATTAACAGGATTGCTCAAATGATCAGTAATATGAAGAGCACTTACAAGATGCAAGAGAAATTCAGGTACCACTACATTTTAGGTTATTGCACAATTCCACACACACCCTTATACACAATGATTTTTGCCATATTTCTCTGCAATAGGCTGTTGTTAAAAAATAAATAAATAAAACAAAAATAAAATTAAAAAATCGTGTTATAAAACTCTGTTGAAGAAAGGGCTTCCTAACAGGCAGTCAAATGAGTTGCACATAACAAACTTGAATAGAGCCTAAGAAGTCAGAGTTGGGTGAGGAGTCAACATATACTATTTTCAATCAAGTAATTTTCACTATTCATTAAGGCCTCAATGATTGGGTTCCCACTCTCCTCCCCATTAAGAACCATCAGGTACATCATTAATTAACATGGGGGTTTTTTGTTCCCTCTCCCTCCCCACAGATGCTATTTTTAGCATTTTCTCCAAGTCTCCTTGGACTCCTTTCCCAACTTACTCAGAATCACTTAGATGAGCTCAGAATGGAAAACCTTTTTTTTTTCCTTATTTTTAAGCATATATGTCATCTGACACCATATATGTTTTGTAGCAGGTTAACGACCAAATTCTCTCATATTTATTCTACATAAAATGCCAGGCATTATCCTCCTTCTTGTTGTATATATTGAATAAAATTAGAAACGCAGTTATGAAACTGTTCCACATCCTCACACTTCATTATTTCACTGCTCTCACTCATCTTATTAAAAGATTGCTTTATAGATGCCTTATAATCAGCGTTTGTAGCTTGCTTTTTCTTTTTTTTTTTTTTTTTAGCATTATGAAAGAGTAAGATTTATTAAAAAAATACTTTATTACATGTGAGATAGGCTTCGCTTGCAATTAAACACCTTCTGTTAATCCAACAAATATCCAGTAGGAAGCACAGAAATATTAGGAGATGCTACTCATTTTGAACATGAAATCAGAAATGTGAAATGTGGAGCATGATACAGATACTGGCGCAACGATAATAAGTACTATTCACAGAATCAGAGCCTTTCCCAAATTTTACATTGCATAAGTGAAATATGTTTTTAATGAAAAGTTATTTCTCAATTTTTCGTCTTTAACTGATCATTAACACTCCTAAGATATTGATAATGATGACTGCAGTGTAGCTTTTTTCTCTTCATTTGACAACAAAGCAGAACAATGTGAAAAGAGATACACATGAATACAAAATAAATATCTAAAAATAGCACTAAGAAGTTTTAGAATTAATGCCCTCAATTCTTGCACATCATGGAAGTTGATTTTAAGCAAATTACATCAAATTGAAGAGACAAAGAGCAGTAATAAAGCTGCAAGTTTCCTACTGCACTAAACAATGATAATGACCCAGGGAGCAGAACACCATAACCACACTTGGGTAAGGTCTTTCAAAAGAAACAGGATGATTTAAAAATTAGCATTACAGTATGCTCTTTCCACAAAGGAAACAAGCTTCAGTATTTATTCTTAAAATAACGAGACAGCAACCTTTTTTTAAAACAAAAAATCTGTACACTTACTCAAGAAAATGAAATTAGAATATTTATATTCATAGATGTTAAACTGGGAAACAAACAAGTAAAGACATGACCCCTGATATTTGTTTCTGCTCCATTTATCCACCTGTTTTGACAAGCATCTAATTGAAAGCTGAAATATGAAGGAGACAAAAGTAGCACTGGCTACTTTAGATGTAAAGAAAAGCAGCACATACATACAGTATTATTTTACAAGATATTTCTCTTGTTCTGATTTATATAGGGAAAGTATGATTTTTATCCTTGGTACTTCCATTGGTTATTGCCAAATACTGTCTGGATTTCAAGATCTAAACTAAAATAAACTTTTTTTTTTTTTATATATATAAGCATGCCTATGAGGGGAAAACAAAAACAAATTCTAGATTTTCATAATTCTCAACTTTTTTTCTCTTACTGTTTTTCATGTTCCTTGAAAACTTCTAATAAGAAAAACTGTCAGTTAAGGAAACTGTTGTTTTGGTTAAAGCTTACCTTTGGAATGCCATATTATCATTTTTAGTATTCTAAGCCTAATCAGAGACTAAACCTGCTATATCAGGTTATTTGTAAACACAAAACCAAACAGGGTAGCTTAGTCAAGAGACAGCAAAAGGCAGATGAAAAGTTTAATAGAAACTGAAAAAAAAAAAAAAAAAAAAAAAAAAAAAAAAACATCCTTGCTACAGAGATGCAGTTGTTTTCACAAAGCTGAAGCCTACACAGGGTTAAGACCTCCACTGTTAAAGAGATGCAGACTAATTTCAATACAGACAGTTCCGTAACTGTAGATGCATTTACCATTCCGAAGTATAAATGGCAGCACGGCGTAAAATCACAAAAGGTGCTTACTAGTATGTTTAATTCTATACTACCATATATATTTAAGTAATACTACTGGATGTAAGAGCTGAGCTGACATCTAAGACCAATGAATTATGAACCTTGTGTATAGACTGAGTTATGGGTCACCACCCATTACCCACAGTTGCACCTCAGGACCATAAAGAAGCTATACCACCAACATTCATACAATTTCTTGGGGATGTCAGTAGGTGCAAGTATAGTTATTATTTATTGAGTCATGTTCAAGTTTATGTTTCAGTGAAACAAAAACACACACTGACAAAACCCAAGAACAGAACCAGAATAAGTGCTGAAAGGAGTATTCTGAGAGCAGTTACTTGACGGGTTTTCAGACTAAGAGGTGACTAGAGAGTTGTTTGCACCTCAGTGAAAAATCACAGTCCTTTGTTCAATTCCTAGTGCATTAAGAGAAACAAATGTATTTAGCCTTGCAAATAAATATACTACTAATAACTGTAACATCCATTTCTTTTGGTAATTTCTGAACTGGATAATTGGTTAGGTTAAAAGAATAGTATTAAGCAAGTGCAGGACAGAAGTTGGCATCATCAGGGACAACATTAGCATAGGAAATGAGATGTGGGTAGTAATATATGTACAGATAGGAGATCCTAAAATATAATGCAGTTTTCAAGGACAAGACTAGCTCTCTAGTGGAACAGAAGTTCAAAGGGCTTTTGTGAAAAGACAAGTCTTTCTTAGAAGGAAAACTGATTGTATTCTTAAAACCGTTACTTCCTTTGATCTCAACATTTCCAGGAATTTTTTAATTACTGAACTGGTTAGTGGGAACTGTACAGAGAATTTCATGCGTGGGAAACAGTTTGCTCCTATGCTTGCTGTATCTTATTTTTGCCCTCTGATCCACAGTGCATTCTCTTGTTGAAAAAGTAGGTATAGTATCTGCACTTAATCCACGACAAGAGAATTGCATAACATCAGCTATTCTATATGATGGGAGATGGGCTCATTGGTAGCATTCGGTAGCATGATCCCTCTTAGGACAGCATCATCTTATCCTACCACTAAAATGCATGCATCGCCTTATCTTGTTCTGGATCAAAAATACTTGTAAATACACAGAACAGGATTCAACCACATGAAAGAAAACACAAGATTTCTGCCTTTTCACAGAAGTGTAAAAATAAACAAGTTCCTTCCTCTTTCCTCAGAATAAAGGATAAAAATAATTTGATAATAACCTAGCGATGAAGAACTCAGTACACAATCTGATTTTTTTTCCTCCTTTCCATTCAGTGCTAGATTAAACCCTTTAATTACATCCAAATTCCATTGTCAAGATATTCAAAAGTATCATGTGTTCAGTTTGCTCTTTTTTCCCCATGCCTTTCCGATTCGAAGTACTAATATCTTTATTGTAGGAACGGTCCTTTAGCTGTTGCTCCAGTGTGACTTATTTTTTACCTTTTTTCTTCATTCCTCTTTCTCGCAGATATTCTCCATTACTTAAACTGGAACCTTTCTCCCTGACTTTTTCCTTTTAGAGCAACAATGAATTAAGATGCTGTCAGAAGGATTTGATGGTCAGGGACCAACAAAGACATGAAGACAAAAATAGCAGAGGGAGGGATGATGTGGGATTCGTGGCAGACAACCAAGCTAACTTTAGGGCAAGGAGATGTGAGGAAGAGGTTGCAGCAGAGGGATAAGGTCAAGAAACAACTGAAATGCAAGGACAAAGATCATAGAAAAAAGCATAGTAGGAACATGACTATAAACAAACTTTCATAGCTATGACCCTTGCTGTATGATGATGAGCCATTGTGAAGCCAGGTCCCGTTTATTTTGTGATTATGGGGACTTGCAAGACTGTTACAGGTTTGTTTTTTTAATTAAAAAAAAAAAAAAAAAAAAAAAACTTATCCTTAAAAAGTGAAATGTGTTCAGAGATTTTAAATGGGTGATAGAAAACAAATAATTCATTTCTGAACATGGTTCTACTTGCAGTAGAATAATCAATACTTACTAAAATTTAATAAGGAACTTTTAAAAATAATTATTTTAATTGCAGTATTATGAAATGGACAGAAGTAGCACAAACATTAAGTGATCTCTGTTTACCTGATCAGTCCTTGTTACAAGCCACTCGTTTTCTCATGAGAATGGAGAAAAGAGCGTTAGTTACTCTGGACAAATAACAGCACAGTATTAGAGCATTTTGAGGATTCTAAAGCTTTTAGAGATGTTATAATTATTTGGAAACTTTCCAGTAAGCACTAAATATCCAAAATAGCACCTGCAGGCAGCTAAGTTGAATTACCCGTTTACCACTTCTGAAAGTTAAAATATTATGTAAAGTTCACTGAAAAACTTAATACAAGAGACCAAACATCCAGAGACCTTTTATATTTGTATTTATATATTAATTTGATACACAGTGTTGAGAAAAAGGGTTAAAAAAGATGCAGATAGTTCTATCAGCTGGGAAAAGAAGTTTGTGTTAAATTTTTACTGAAGAAATTAGACTTTAATGGCCAACCTATGTAATATTCCATAAATCAGCAGCAGAGTCTGGCCAAAAGAGCATAATAGTGAGGAATTTAACACCATCATCTTGCTAATTGAAAGGACCTGACCTCATTAGGGTCATGCACTGCAAGTGAGAATGATAACACTGCAAATTATCACTGCTTTGCGGATGCCAGCACGTCCTACCTGTAAAAGGAATATGACCAAGCACACTGAAATCTATTAATTAAAATTTAGTTGTCTGTCACATTGCATACCCCTCCCTCTCCTCTCCCTCCCCCAACATACATGGTTTGTAGAAGGCTTAGAAACAGATGGAAAATTAAAAAAAAAAAAAAAAAAAAAGTAACAATGTCAGCACACACCATGTTTTTCCTCAACAATTAGAATCACAGAATGGTTGGGTTGGAAGGGACCTTAAAGATCACCAAGTTCCACCTCCCAGCCACCACATCAGGTTGCCTCATAGTGAAGAGTTTCTTCCTAATATCTGAATTAAACCTACCCTCTTCTAGTTCTAAAATGTTACCCCTTATCTACATCACTACACTCCCTGACACAGAGTCCCCTCCTCTCCAGATTCCCTTTAGGTACTGGGCAGGCTGCTATAAGGTCTCCCCAGAGTCTTCTCCAGGCTGAACAACCCCAGCTCTCTCAGCCTGTCTTCACTGGAGAGGTGCTCCAGCCCCTTGATCATCCTCATAGCCCTCCCCAGGATCTGCTCTAACAGGTCCATGTTCTGAGGGCTCAAGAGCTGTATGAACACAGTGCCCCAGGTGAGGTCTCACAAGAGCAGAGAATCACAGAGGAAAGGTGGAGAATTACATCCCTCAAACTGCCAGCTACACTTCTGTAGAGATCTCAGTCATTTAGAAAAATGAATAAGCTGTTCCACATAGCATTCATATTGATATTCAAGTTAGTCCTATAGTGTTCTGGGAGATGACAAATGTGAGGTTTGTAAGCAGTGATGTATATACACAGTATCGACCCAACCTTACAAACTGTACTCATGGAGTTCTCCTTTACTTATACAAATAGTACCACTGAAGTCAATAAGACAACTTAAGCCAAAAACCTGAGTCGTACAAGAAAGAGTTAGAAAAGAATCATAGGGACTTCACAATGTAGTTTTAAGGAGACTCAGTTGCCAAGATTTCTTCCGCTATTTTTGAAGAACAGCATTCCAAATACACACAAGCAAGAGGATGCAACTGCTGGAAACAAGTTTCAGTTCCCTGTGGGTTTTTCTCCCTTCGATGAAGGTATATTCAGCATATGCATACAAGAAGAATTCCACATTGCTGTTCTTGGCATTTAATTAGGGGGTAAAGGAAAACGTGCAGGACTAGAATTTTAAGTGTTGGTTTAATAACCTTTATCCAGCTCATTTCTGAATGATTTTCTTCCTCTCTAGAGAGGCTTCTAATGTCAAACACTGGTATTAAGGTGAGTCATGGTTACTGAAGAGGCACACAGAAGGCACATGACAAAATTATTAATTATGGGAAGGAATCAGAGTATTCATTTCACTCCATAAATGTTCTTCTAAAACAGAATATTTAATATTGAACTCAAATACTCTTCCAGTAGCCAATAATCTTACCGTTGGAAATAAAAGTTGGGGATTCAGGATACCACTTAAAAACTGTTTCAAATGAGATTTTTAGAACATACTAGAGACTGAGAAGGCATATTTATTTTTTTTAAAGTACAATAAAATAAATTGGGCATCTTTGTGTCTAAGATAATAAGTTAAGCCACCTCAATACAGTAATTTTAAATACATTCATTCATATGAGTTTGCTAATGTTCATTTTTCAGATTCCTTACTTTCACATCAAATATTAAGAATGGGTCAGTAATATTTTCTGCTGATATCTGATATCCAGCACCGCATATTCTTACACCGAAAGGTATATTAGAATGCATTTTATACTTAAAAGCAACACTAAAGGTTTGTTTTTTTGTTGTTCTTGGGGTTTGTTTGTTTTGTTTTTGATGTTTTTTAATACAATATAGAAGAAAAACAGTATGGAAGAGAGAGGTATAATTCAAAAATTTTCTTCCTATAATTTTACATAAAATTAAGTCACAGTTAGTATTTTCAAAATCTCACATAAAAGTAGTCTAAGCCACTGTAGCAGTATTTTGAAATCCAATAAATCCTGTAGACTTGGCCTGAAAATCTGAGACACCAACACAGTGTATATGTCAATAAGCACAGTACCAAATCAAAAGACAGTTTTTCTAAGCATTCTAGTTGAGAAAAATTTAGGAGAACCTGAACAGACAAGAACCCTTCCAGTCAAAACATCCCATGAAAATGAATTCAGTAGGCTAAATAAATAGAATCTATAAAGCCTGTGGAATTCAGTGCCATTGGCTGATATTTCTTTCAAATACATCTTCTTTTCATATAGTTGTACTTCATTTGGAGCCCAAACACCTCATTGAATTCAACATGAAACTGTGGAAACAAGTAAAACCTTTCCCAGGTTTAAGTCTTATTTCTGGAAGCTACTACTAACAACACAGCATAATCACAAGTACATGCTATTAATCAAAAGTTTACATGTAAATACCAATTATAGTGTAGGGTAAGCAGATGCTTGATTTATTTTGCCCTGAAGGCAACTATTGTAACATACTACTTGTCAGTAAGTTTGTGAGCACAAAACCTGCTTCTGACTGCTTTCTGCTTCCACTAAAGCCAGGCATCAGCTCAGGAAAAATAAACATCAGCAGTTGGCAATTAAAGAAATTCATATTAATATATTGTAGCCACTATCTTGTGAAATAAAACTCCCAGTTTCTGTCAAATTGGAATTTTCATGAGGTTTGTGTTCTTACTTTAACCCATTTTATTTCTACTAAACTACCAATTATTGAAACTTAGAAATAAGCATTTTATGTTCTGTATCTTGCCCACAACTCACTTCCCATGTGATAAAATAAGCACAAAGCAACTCCTCTATAAAGGTATTCTTGCATGTAACATTAAATTATTATGCAGTAGCTTATAATGCCGACACTATACTGGTAATCAAAGCTAATACAAATAACAGCTGTTAAAGAACATCAAATCCATAAGCACCATCTAGGCTAAAGACACTGCAGCCATTTCCTTCCGATGAAAGCTTTTTAATATCGAGCAGTCTATGTTTGTGTTTATAAACCCAGTAGAACATGAGCAGAAGAAAAAAGTGTTTAAAATAATGACCTCTGCAAAACAATCTAATACTTTTCACATCCCAGAACAACAGCTATAATCGCACCAATTATCTGCTTTAACTCAAAAAAAAAAAGAAAAAAAATTAGAGTTGAAAGATTCCTAAATGAACATTGAAAACCCTTCCTACTCTTTCCTCTTCATTCTCCTTCCCAAAGATTAACAACGTCTGACACTTATCTCAATGCTCTCTCATGTACATACCAATATTTAGTAGGAGCAGCAGGATTTCAAAAAGTAAATGAAAAAAAAAGTTTTAAAAAAAGATGAAAATACATCAGCAGATTTGGTGCTTGATTTGTTTTCCTTAAAGCTGCAATACCCATGTTTTTAGTAATCAGAAAAAGAAAAAAAAGAAGAAAAAAAAGCGCCTCTGGTCCTATAAAGCTTTCCAAAAAAGGAGAAAGCTTTCTACAAAACCTTCAGAGAACTGTACATCGCCTCTCCACTGCAAACTGTAACAAGTCAATATTATACAAATTCACATTCAGGATGAAATCTGGTTAAGCAAATGAAATGCCATATAAACACTGAAACAACTAAGATATTCATCTGCACACCACTCCCAGTCACATCTTTTAACAGAAGTTTTAGATGCAATTAAAGTAGTGCTACTATCAGGAATGTAGTTTCATTAAACGTAATTTCAGGAAGCTATCACACTGCCATAATTAACAGAATGTGAACTAAAACAAAGCAACAAACAAGCACAGGCTTTAGCCAGGGACTTGCACGTCAACATTGGCTATCACCAAAACTTTAATTAACCCTTTAGATACAATTAATGAATTGTAATCCTGCAGCAAAACCTAGAACAGAATTCCAATACAAAATGTAATTCATTAACATTAGACAACAATCTAAATAAATCTAATTATATGACCTCTCACAAAATTTAATCATATTGTATGCTTTGTGTACTTCATAACAAGCAGTGCATACTAAATCAAAGACAATATCTTATTTCATAAGTTGCCTTACTACACGTTGCAAAAAGGCACACACGGTTGTTATCCTTAGATTATATTCCTATCTTAGCATGACAGTTCTTTGATGAAAAAAAATGTTAAGACTTCTTGACTACTGAATTTTATCACTGCAAAATTTCTGTTTTAAAATTGAGCTCGCCTTTAGTTCATAAAATGTACAAGAGTAAGCTGTGCTACCAGTCACACAATTGCTAATCATTATAATCAAAACAAGCACCTCCTATCATATAGCAGCCTGTACCTCTGGTCCACACCTCTAAGTTCATCCTGCCTGCCCTCCTGCTTGGTATTTCCTTATCCTTTCCTCTTCCGTGTCCTGTGTGCCTTCTATTTTCTAACTGTTATTAATCGTCCATATGTTTTCCTTTGTTTTGCAGTTCCTTTCCTTGGAACAGAGCTGGCTGTGCCTTCTCTTCCCTAATTCTCAAAGGCATTAAACAAACTCTTGAGCATCATCATATTGTCACTTGTCACAGTTACTACATTAAGTGTTTGATTCTCTCTCACCTGGTGAAAACACATGTGCAGAACACTGATTTTACTATTTAAATCCTGAGAGAAATCACCATTCTCCGCACTACTGGAATTCCACCCCAAAAAGAGTTAAATGTCCCCTATTTTATGCAGCCTAATCACCAGGGACAACAATCTCCCCCTAGACTACAGAATGATTACTTGCAAGGCAATGTTTTATATCTCATGTAGAATATTTAACAGGATTCAAAAAATCACACTGAGTCAAGAAACAAGCATAACCTTTTTTAATTAAAAAATAAACTCTCTAAAATATCCCCATGGATATCTCGTGCTTCCCTCACCCATGGTCACAGAAGAAACACACACTAAGGAACTCTCCCTATTTTCCACTGCCCTTTCTGCATTATTCCAGTAACTTAAAATACATTATTTTCAATGTGCACATCTCAAGTTCACTATGACAGATATTTAATGTTTCATTGGAATACTTGTATTGCCGATATTTACTCTAAACTTGATTGCAGACCTACACAAAATACAGATTCTTAAACATAACACAAATATCAGTTACTGCAGTTTAAAAAACAAACCAAGTCTTTTGCTGAATTAAAGCCAAGGTACATTTTAGACTTCCAAATATGCTGAGCAGGCTTCATTATGAATTGCACCTTTTCACCTTTGAACTAACACCTTAATCATAATTTCAGCAGGAAACTCCTGTAGAAGAAAGCACAAAATAATGCTAGCCTATCAAATATTATTTAGATTTCCAAAATGAAATATTTCCATTGTCAGATTTTTTTTTTCTTTCAACATTTTTGTCTAGAAAACACTTTATTTGTATTACAGAAAGTCTGTAGCATTCTGTGTTCAAGTTAGTTTGCCCAGTACTGTCCTACTTCTCACAAAGATCAGAACATTTAATTTTGCCAATGAATTGCATTCATGGAAAGCACAAGTTGTGAATGCCAAAGGCTGTGTTTGTCAAAAATAAGACAAACAATACATTCTTTAAAACATGACAAGTAGTTTTTATGAAAGCCATTTGTGCTCTTTCCATTACAGGAAAAGAAATCACAGTGGGAATACTAAGCTCAGCACCTATTTGGCAGTTCGCTGACCAGACATGCTATTAACTATAGAAAAGACTATTTCTGTTTTTTTTTCTGTTAAGGAAAGTTTTGATTTTTTTGAGGATTACAAATCCAACTATGAATGCAATTGCAAACTACTTATTAGAAATAACATGAGTATATTGACATCCCTGCACTCTATTATTTTATCATATCATTTTATCATCAAATGTCTTACTTCCATAGCTTCCATTATGTTCCTTTAGCATAGAACTTACTCTGTGTTATCCCTTTCTCATTTTCTACAGGTTCCCTTCACCTAGCTAATTACTCTTCCTCTAGGTTTACCTTTAAAACCTTTTCTTTGATCCCCAAAAAAAACTTGGCAGATCTCCTTCATTGCCCCCCGTTACAAGCAAGATCTGAACTTGCAGAATCATTACCTAAGTTCTTTTTCTGTCTCCCTTCAACAGTATTCAAGCTCTTCTTTTGTGTGATAATAATCATTTCTGACCTTATCACCATGAGCCAGACAGTTGATTTTTTTTTTTTTTAATACAAATAAAAAATACGAGAGTGAGAAAGGTTTTGTAAAAATAACAAAAAAATTGCATTGGTATTTATGGCAAACTACTACTGGTCAATGGCCAGCAGAAAAAGGTATCAATAATGATCATAATTTTGGACATAAAGTCTTTTGAATATTAAAATCCAGACTCACACATGAGACTACAAAACAGGACACACAGTAAACTACTCTTAGAGGAAACAGAGAAGATAAATGCTGATTGAGGTTTCATGTACCTAATAATCTCTGCTGTTGAGACAGCTGGTTGCTGTGTTCAGCACT
Source organism: Anas acuta (assembly GCF_963932015.1). NCBI lineage: Eukaryota > Metazoa > Chordata > Aves > Anseriformes > Anatidae > Anas > Anas acuta. Next base: position 8,411,279 of record NC_088989.1, on the reverse strand, counting down.
TTGCAGGACTCCCCTTCACACCTAAGTGCAAAAATTATGAAAGCACAGACCAGATGTTACAAGGTTAGAGATCACCACCAGATCTGAGTGCACAGTATTTGCATATTATCTCATGGTCGCATACAAATGACTGAGTATTTCTCGAGTTTGAATTCCCAAGCAAATGTAGAATTGAAGAATAATACTTGCCTGCAGGTCATTTTTACCAATCCAGTAACAGATTTTAAGATGTATGAGGTTGTTCTGAGAGTATTTAAAAAGGGGAAAACAGAAAAATGTGCTGTAAAATAATCTGTATTTTAGCTGAATTTGTCCACATAATAGGTTTAGAGACAACTACTTGCTTTTTATTTAAGCCTGCTTTTACTGCTGAAAGAACACATCACAAGTCAAGTACCAGCATTTAAGCTTTCCTTAGGTAAAACATCCATGAGTTCCGAAAACAGGAAGTATGACATAGTCTCCAGATGAAGTCCCACATTCCTCACCCTGTTTCAGTGAAATTCTTTACACATTTATTATGTAGTCCCTGGTCAAAATAAATTTGAAACAAAGAAGGTGCCCTCCAGCAAAGCAGAGAATGATTAGTGTTTAGCTAAGCCAGGAAGAATTAGAGGTCACTGCTACTTTTAAATGAGACAGCCGAGGCGATATGGTGGCCTCAGCTCTCCTCTTCTCCTATTACTCTTTGTACCATACACTCTCTTCAGCTAGAATAAAGAAAAAAAAAGTATACAACCTATTTCTGTTAGCAGACTGTTTTGCCTCATAGGGAACTCAAAAATTTTAAAAGCATTAATTACTGATCAATTTTTACATGTTTTTATCATAACTTTGCAGCTCTCCCCCAGATTCTGTAGAAAGAATAGGCTTTGGAGGACACAAGGAAAACACTAGGATTAGAGATGTAGGCAAAATAAAAACGTTGACCTTATTGTAATACAAAACTGATTTGAGCAAAAGTGAGCTATCCGCACCAAGCAAGGTGGAGGAGAAAGGAGGGATAAGAGAAAGAACAAAGAACAACTTCACCAGTTCACTGTTCAAATTGCCAGGACTTCAGGTATTTCAGCCGTTATGTTTATCACAATAAAAGTAACGTAAAAGAACAGTTCTACATGCGATGCTTCTAATGAGCAGTGAAAATTGGTAATAGAAATAATCGTATCAAGTTTTTAATATTCTCATAGTAATTCCCAACACTGAGTCATATTTGATAGCACTATAAAAGGGGTTACTGAACTGAAGAGATGAACACAAATTCCAAATGACAGAAGAGTACTGTGCATGACTTCGTTATAAGAGTTCAGCATTTCCAAAAAAGTCACCCCAGTTTGTCAGAAGCACACAACACATAAAAGCTCACCTAAGATCTGTATTTTTAAGAGATTGTCTGTTATTATTTAAATCTAATTAATTTGCTTTTTTGTTTTGCAGGGATGGGGAAGGGGGCTAAGAGGTCATTTCTCTATATCACTAAATAAAATCCCATATGTCATTTCTTTCTTCTTGCTGTTTGTGCTGTGTTAGGGCAGTCAAGGGACTGAACTAGCACTTTCACTGAAGAGAGAAAGAACTGGTAAAACAGTAGATCCTTTATATTCTCCTCACCCATCTCTGTCTCTCCACAGACGCAGCAGTGAAAGCTTAGCCCACTCCACTCTGCTCAACACTGTCACCAATAACAATGAACTGCTATGCTATTAGGTTACTCTTAGAATAAAATTTGATTGGTTTGGAGTCCTCATTAGTTTCTCTCCCACCCCACCACGACACCATCACTGAATACAAATGTTAAAAAAACATGTATTTAAAACCTGGTATCCCTCTCCTTTCTAAAATTATAGTTATAACCACACAGTATTGTCATTTTATAGATTTTTATAGACAAGCAGCACTTTAACATATCTTAAACGGAAATACAGAGGCAATCCTGAAGAAGCTACCACTGTTCATAAATATATTTATGTTGGTGACCAAGAGAAAGCAGCCTCTTGGGTTTGCTTGGTTTGCATAGGTAAAAAGGACACAACCAGACACTCCATTTAATGAAGTGTTTCCACTAATTATGATTACTGTCCAAAGCAATTTGCTTCAGAAGTGGAACTTTCATCAGTAATTAAAAGATAATTGGAGTGTGATAAACTCCACCCACAAAAAAAAGAACAGCTTGACTAATTCAAAGCTTCTTCCACTTCAGACTGCCATAATATTGGGTTTTAGTCTCAAAATATATGTCAGCATCCATAATATTTAAGAAATTAAAAGCAAGAGCAAACCTTTCTACCACAACATCCTTTTTTTTTGAAAAATCATGTCATACTGAATGTAATGCTCTGTGTAGAGTGATACTACACAAGTGATAATATATTTGAATTATAAAAAACTAATGGAAGATTGTTGTTCTATATTTTTTTGCTTTTGATATTTCTTTAGCAATCATCACTGCAGTCTGTCTAAACAATTCTCTGTGCACTGACATTCACAATAATGTGTTTTCATCAGAAAGTTAGACACTGTCATTAGATTTAGCAAAAGGCTATACTTTACAGTTCCTAGCCAGTTTTTTTGTTTTGTTTTTTTTTTTTTACACCTCACTACTCCATTGGGATGTGAACGTAACAGTTTTTACATCTGTCATCTCTAGTTATATTTACGTGAATACACCTATTAATAACAGATTACTGGAAATCAGTATAGAGATAATGAATTAGTTATGTACTTCTTCTTGTCCCCACACTGGAATGTGACCAAGAGAGAAGTGTTTATCACATTCTCTACTAAGAAAAAAAAAAAAAAAAAAAAAAAACATCCATCCACAGCCCATCTTATAAACTTTTACACTTGGAAGCTGTTGTTTATTCCAGAAACTTCTTAATAGAAGAAAGCCACCAAACTAGGAGACATTCAGTGAAGCTTAACATTCTCCTGAGAATGCAGAAAAGTAACTTGATCAATATAAAGCATGAGAAATGAGTACTTGGAGTGCACAGAAAACAAAGATCAACCTTCAGTGAAGGAACACCAGAAAGACCAGGTTTGATTGTCTTTCAAAATCATTTCTTTTCAAAATAAGTTAATGTCCATACAGTGAGGAGGAAAATTGTATGCTGACTATTCAGAAAAAACAACCCAGAATATATCATAGACATTTAAAGTGAAGCAAAACATATCTCAGACCAAAAAACTGCACAAAGTCCTCCCCACCATTTACTGTCACCATCCTCTCTCCCCCCCCCCCCCCCCAAAAAAAAAAAGATTTATGAGGATCTTTTCCTCATAAAGTTCTATATAGAGGAAATGGCATCACCAGAAAAGACCTGACTGGTAATCAAAACAAATCTCCCAAGGCTCCAATAAAGAGGGGAGGAAAAAAAAAAAAAAGGCATGTTCTAACAGACTGGTATAGTCCCAACTATAAAAATAAAAATATACATACATAGAAAGAAAAATAAAAATCTATGAAGAAGATTAGCAGTTATGACTATGAGAGATAATAGCCTCTGAATTCTTGAGTTCAGCTGGACTCAAGCCCTCAGCTGCCCCCTTCTACAACCTCAAAGGATGCAGATTTTTGAACAAACTTAATTCTCTACCTTTTGTTAGATTTCATTAACGCAAGGAATCTTTTTTTGCTTGTTTTCTTGTATATGCATACATACAGCCATGTATTTCAGAACTTTAGTTTGTTAATGCCAGAAAATTTCCAGGTAAGAAAAAAATGGAAGAAAAACCTCGAATAAATGTTGTCTTAAGGTTCTTTAAATCTCAACCAATTAAGCATCGATTGTCAGAGAGTGCAAACTGCTTTGTAAGCTTCTCACAGATATGAAAAGCCTCCTCATTTATTCATGTCCTCGGTGAGTTCTACTCCAGGGATGGCTGCAGTTAGGTACCCCCACCTTCAGCAGCAAGTGTCATTTCTATGTAGCCTAATTCCTGAAATGTTCAAAAGAACAAAGGAAGATTTTGACCCAATGAGAAAAAAGGCATGACAAGTTGAACATCAAACCAAGAAACATTTCTTTAATGTCTACCTGATAGCTGTGGCTTTTTCCTCTGCAGTTGCACTGCTGATTGGAATAGCAAAAGAAATGGTTATCGTTTAGTCTACACAGACAGTAATAAGGCAAATCAAAACCAAGCATGAATATACCTGACTGACAAAGGTTTTAAAGCCATAAAACTAAATCATTTGAAAGATCAAAACTGTGATAATTGCATTCTACACACAGCCTGAACAGTATCATGAGAAAAGACAGCTTCCTTCTTCAAATTTATCTTTCAGTTCAGCATTACAATACGAACACCTCCCACACTGCTGATGAGCTTTGCAAGGCCATGTTCATTCCCAAGAAACCCCTGCTGGGACTGCAGCACAGGGGTGCTCTAAGACAGGCTCACTGCCCACCCAGGAGCAGAGAACAACAATCTATTGAGATAGAAGGACAAAAGACAGTTTACACCTGCTATCATACTCCTTACTGATATAAGGAGCTTTGAACACATCAGAGAGCCATCAGAGAACCCACATTCTGTATCACTTGCCCAAGTGAGCTATGAGAAGAAAAGCATCTCCAGAAAAGAAATCTGCTGTTATTTGCATCATCTGTCCATTTGAGAATCGGGCAGCATTCAAGAGGAATGTGATCTTACTCCAGGCTAGTTAAAAATCAATCCAAAGGAGCAATTAGCACAGGTTGTCTGTAACTGATATCCTACTCAAACCAAAGCTTTTAATCTGAAAGCTTCTCTTTATACAACGATACCTCTTTGAAAACAGACTCAAGAGAACAGATGTTTTATCTGCTGTGGAAATGATAACATCAGGTGGTTTCTGCAATGCCAACAGTTCTGCGAAGAAAGGTCCAGATTCAGGCCTAGGCTCAAACTGTTGCTAATCCTTCATCTAGTGAAGATGTCTAGATTTGAAGTAAATTCTGCATCAGAAGTATGTTAAAGTGTACGAAGGGAATCCTTGAACAATTTATGTTTCAGAGACAAGGAATATGGGGGAAAACTCAGGACATAGATCAGATAAATAGTGTCTTCCTTCATAAGTATAAACGTGCTATCAAGACAAATTTATTGGCTAATTAAATTCAGTGCCCTATACAACTAAATTCTTCGTCACGTTTACGAGACATATCACTATCAGTGCAACAGAAACCACATCAGCTCCAGCTCCAGAATAGCAGTGATATATGGTATCTGACAACCTGAAGTAATACTGCAACAATAGCTAAGAATTATTTTTATTAATAGTTCAATAGAGGGGCTTAAGAAATACATTTCCTAGTGTTCACATTTCCTCATCAGCATTACACAAACATCATTTAACATGGAAATTCACAAACCTGTAACTCACAGACTAAATACTACCGTATATTTTAAAACATGCAGATCAGACATTGCACATTTTACTCTATGATCTTGCAAGTGTTTTTGTATGTACTTACACAATTAACAGTAAGCATTTCTAGTCAAATGCCTAAAGGGAAAACTGGAACTTAAAGTGTCTTTCAAAGACTGAATCGAAGACAGTTAAATAAAGACCATGCTTGAGGTCTTCATTATTTTACTTGATATTGCTCATGTTATTCTGAATGCAAAAAGACTAGATATTGTTTTTTGCTTCCCAACGTAAAGAAAGAAAACATTTTTTGAATCAGTGAAATTTGTTCATTTCTCAATGCCATTCTAAATGCAAAGGTCTAGACAATTCATATTCAGAAAGTTAAATGGAGACAACTGTTGCTACATTAAATCAAGTTTCTGTAATTATGTCACACTGTCTTCAGAGACCTGGTATTTCTTACATCTGCAAAATTAGAGTACCTCATAGTAAGTGAATAGACATTTTTTATCTGAAGATTTCAGCATCAGTACATCTCATCTTTCCTCCATGCTTCAGAAACTTTTCCTACAACTATGCTCTACCCAGACAAGAGTCATCCTGTATGTTTTAAACAACTCATCTCTTCTGTTAAGAAGGAAACAGTCAGTTAAAATGTGTGAGTGAAACAGAATAGAGAGAAGAAAAAACAGAAACTACTTTATTTTTAAATCTAGAGATAAGATGTGTTAGCCTTGCTATTTTCAAGCATCTCTTTTTCCTGGGAAGTATACACCTATTTATTCCTCTATCTGGGAGAGGAAAGAAGAAAAAAAAAAAAAAAAAAGGAAAAAAAAAGAAGAAAAAGAGAGAAAAGAATCTTTAGGGACATGCTGCCAAGAAGCTGAGAATCTCAAAGGCTACATTAATCAAGGAAAATCTATGCTTTCAACACTTCAGAACTTCCACACTGAAAGAAAAAATGTCAAGAGAATGGCAAAAAAGCACTCTTCCCAAGAATCTTGAAGCCTGTTAAAGCATATTTTTAAGAACAAAAAAAATCTGCAAGGAATAATATTCACAGATAAACCATTTTTCTCATGTCACATTCACTCTAAGAACAAAATAGTTCTGAGAAGAGTGACTTGGTGGTCAGCTGTCAAAATGAAATTTAATTTAGCAGTAACAATAGACAAGGTATGTCAGTCTAAGCATTCAATAAAAACCATGGAGAACTCCTTGAATGAAATGCTTTTAACATAAGTTGTATCCATAATAAAGTTTTAGATCTTCATCTCTACAAAAATGAAACTACTATAGAATAATATAGTCTTAATATAAATCTTAAAATAAATTATGAAAATTACCATTTTGATTTCCTGCTGAAAATTATGTTTTCTTCCTCTCTCTCTCTCCGTATAACTTTGTAAAACGTAGAGATGCTTTTTCCAAAAATAGACCAATTGCCTAGACGGTCCTGAGTATGTTAAGTTCTCTGAAGCCAGCAACTCCTTTGTTTCTATTTGCAAAAGTGCAGCACAAAAAGGTGCTAGCTAGGCTCTCAAAGTAGCTCATGTAATTTGCTGACTTAAACTTGATTATTTTTATATTAATTTACTAAACCACCTTTTTTGGCTAAAAGGTATAAGCACTTAAGCTCCTTAATACACTCATGAAGCTGAAACAGCAGAAGCTGCTTAGCAAGTCACTGAATCATTTATAAAAGCCTATGGTAGAAGTTACTCATGGAAAATACTTAAGATTTAAATGACATAACTTATTTATTTATTAAAACCTGGGGCATTTTACTAATTTAGCAACGCTCTCTACCCCCTTTATGCAGGTAACAGAGGCAGAAAGCTCAAAAAGGCCAGAAAGGAATTATGAGTTTCATCCTGAGCGAGCAGAAAACAGGACCTAGAGATGGTGAGCAAGGATTCCTTTACTGAAGCTATTGCACTCATGGCTAGAGAATGAAAAAATACATATTTTATTAGAAAGAGACCAGAACCAAAGAGTGAGCTGACTGGTGTCATCACCTTCTCCTGGCAGAATACTTTCAGGCCAGAACATCAGCTACCTGAGGGGTCAGCAGACAGTACGCTAGCTTCAGAACACCACAACTCCTAACCCAGGAGTACCTAAGGATTTCTAGAAGCTGAACAGTAACCTTCCCAAGAGGAAAAGCAAGATCTCTCTCATTCTGGTCCGTATTGCGCATACAGTACAAAAACATGTTGTTGTTGTTTTTAAACAAAAAAACAGATCTCCTGTGGTAAGCAGTACTAATAAGATCTAAAAAAAAACTCTGTCAGGAGTTAAAAAGGTTTTACTTGACATGTTATTTAAGATGCTATTATAGTCTAAAGAATTTCAGATTTAAGGGAATAGTGAGACAAGGATAACAGCTTGTCAAACATGCTTCCTCTTCAATTAAACTGGAGAAGACGACATACCTCTCCTGAATAAGATACAGCTCTCATGCCTACTTTTTGCCACATTTCCACAGGCTTGTTTTCAGATAACCAAGTAATTCAACCTTACTGGAGCATTTCACTAACTTCTAAAAGCACTCATTTGAAAATATATTACATTAACTAAGGTGACTACTCTCCATGCTATAACGTATGAAGACTGAACAATTTGATGGACAATAATTGTTTAGTTTATTTCTAACTTTTGAAGAGACTCCAATGTCAACTGCAATTAGTGCAATAAAAACTGAAAAAAAAATCCAGAAATTACAAAATGTCTGTGAATAACATCAGCAATTTACCGGGGAGGGCAATACATTTCCCATGCTGCCTTCCGTCATTTTTTAAATCGCAATGAAAAAGCCTCCCAAATTTTTCAGTACAAGCCTCTTACCCTTCACTTCCACGAAAGGAGACACCTCCTATTTAGTTAGAAACATTCTGCCCTCCACTCTATTCACAACTTTCACTACAGGAGCTGCTTTTGTTCTGACTCCAAAAGCGTAATTTGTTAATTGATTCAAGACCAGCACTGTTTTATGATAGATATTTGAAGAACCAGACTATTGATTTATGGCACATAACCATTGACTACTTCCGCAACACCACCCACAGAAAAGAACTTCAAAATGATTGAATTGATGAAATCACCAAATGCAAAAGGTAGCACACTTCATTTACTACAGCTGAGCAGAAGTATTAAGGTAGTATTTAAATGTCTCTCATAGCATCATCCATTTGAACAGTCACAAAATCTAAATCTATATGATTTCATTTCATATAAACAAATGCATAAATCCAACATCACATTTTTAAAAAACTACACTTGAAAACATTGGCATATTATTTACTCAGTAATCCTAGACATACAGGAAAGATAGGAGACTGCAAGATGAATAAATGATTGTTGCCCCATTTATTTTAAATTATATAAGACTCACTATTTTTAAAGTGAATATTATTTCAATGTTACCCACTCAATTGTTTCTAGAACATACATCCTGAGACAGCCCCACATATTTCCAGCCTTAGCAACTGATGCAAGATCCCATTCTGATCCACAGTTGTCTTCATATTGCACTTGGTAAGATAATTGAGATTTAGCAAAGATACAGCTGAGTGTACAGGTACTAGAAAAAAAAAAAACACACACTCTTCCTTCAAGAGTCAACTTGCTGGCTGTTCTAAACAATCATTTGGGATTTTCTTTGTGTGACAAAGAAGAAAATCCATGAGGTAGGAAAACTTTTGGCTTGAGGAATTTCCATAATATTGAAGAAGGTGCTGCTGCTGAGAACAGCTGTACCCATTGTTTGAAAGAAATACTATGAAGAGTGTCATTTTGCAGAGGTTCACAGTTCCAGCCAGTCTATCTTTCACTTTTCTCCCCTAGGGTCACTTCCATTCCTTACAGTCATTTCTATTTTAGGTGGATTTGAAGGAGATTAAACCCTATTTACAGCTGTTCATGTGAACTTGCACTATAATCCTTATTCTTCACAGGAAAAAAAATATATATATAGCATTCTATAGGCTGAGGAGCAAGCAGACATCATGAATAATCTTTTCAGGAACTGAAAAAAATGGATAATGTTTCATATTCACTCCCATTTTAAATATTAGCACAAACTTAAAAAACACAATAAAGGTACAAAACAAATTAACACAGATGATAGAGCTCACCTAGAGATGGCCTATACTAAAGAAGAGTTAATACCATAAATCTGCTGCACATAGAAGTGCAAACAAAACTTTAAACTCAAGAGAATAATTGTTGTTGTTTGTTTTCTACAGGTAGATTTTGCAGGTACAACATGCACAGCAACTTTCCATAACTTAACCTATGGTATTTTCCACTGCTTCTTGGGCATTTTTGGCAAGACACACATATAAGCACTATAAAAACAGTTCTCCAGAAGTTACAAGAGAGCTGCTTTTACACTTCATTTTTTCACTTGAAGATGTCTATTTGCAATAAGACAAAATTCTACATAACTATATCACTGTGTAAACAAAAGTAGATCCTCAAATTTTCCATAATACCTAAAAATAATAATACAGGGGTCTTAATGTTATAAAACACACAGAAAAAAAAAAAGGTTTTTATTTAAGGATAAAACAAAGAGCTGAAGTCATTATGAACAGAAAAAGACGATCTTTTCTCCAACAGGTTTATTTTGTCTATGAGTTTTGATACCACCAGATGTTTTCTAATGCTGTATAAACATCGTTAAAATTTATTGCTATGAAAACCAGATACCTTTCCAGAATGCTTACTAATATGCAAAGACACAACATTCAACTTGTGTCTAAATATTAAATTATAGTCAAACTTCTACAGGAAAGCTGAAATATGTCAATTAGATTGAATTTGAACAAAAAATTAGAGCTGAACATAGAAAAAAATTACTGCTTCTCTCTGGCATCTTGATTGGAAACAAAAAACAGAAGCAGAATGATAATATTATTTCACGCTAGATGTCTGGATTTATTTTTGGAACTTAGTAATATGAGAAAAAGCAACTCAGTTTTACTGAGTAAGACTACCCAAGTAAGACAGACTTCTTATGACCTGCAAGTTCCAGGAAGGACAAAGAAAACCTAGAGGTAGACTAATGATCTGCCGACATGAAAGTCATATCAGTCATCATTTTTCTTTAACATCCTTTCATATGACAGATGGGTGGAGGACAAAAAGAGAGAAGCCTTTTCCTCTAAGAAATACCTAAGTATCCATCACATGGGGAGGCATCTGGATGGGTCAGTTCCCAGGACTTCTGAGAGACACCAGATTGGCAAAAGATGACTACAAACAGCATCATCACCCCAAAATTAAATAAAGGAAAAGGCACAGATACAACTAACAATCTCTACTCCTGTGTTCAAAGGGCTCGCTTGCAACACTATGGGAACTATCCAGAGGGTCAGTTCTTTCTTGAATTTACCCAGAATGCACTCAAAGAGAATGCTTCTTGCAAGTCATCATTCCTCTATAATATTTCTCCTGAGAGGATAGGTTTCACATTATCTATTCATCAAAGCTATGAATATATATCAAAAACTAATTTCTCTGTAGCTCAGAGACTCAAAGAAACACCAGTATTGCAATACTGCCTCGCTGCCCTGCATCCTCACCAACTTGCAGTCCAAAAGGTTTTTGTACTGTGCTAAAGCAGCTGTTAACTAAGGTGACCACTTTAGACGTAATGGAAAAAAACATGCTTGAGAAATAAGAATTTAGTCAAGTCCCTAAAATGAGTGACTCTGATTAGCAAGTGACAATAGTACCAAGTCAGGTACATAAGTGTTCAAAAAAAAAAAAGGTCATATAATGTCATGTGAGTACAATTCTCATGTCTATTTTACCATGGGAATTTCCAACATAACTGTGGCTAATCAGACCCAGCAAGTTTTTTCTCTCTGTAGTGAAACACGAAAAGGTCACCTTTAGTGAATTAAATTAAGAGAGCAATAAATCAGGCAGCAAAGCTGCACATCTCCTGCAACTTAACTGTCCACTGTATATGCAATTAAGGGCTGGGGGAGCGAGGGAATCTATGTGCAGTATTTTAGCAGAATTCTAGGCTAATCACACACATACGCACCAGCCTCCAGTTTCTTTATGAGTCATACAGGAGCATTTTGATTTGAACCTATCAGTCTTCTGAAGACACCAAATACATTTCCATATGACTGTAGGAGTCATGATGTCTCAGGGAAGCACACTATTTCCTGGAATTCTTGACATACCAAGGAAACAGGGTTATTAGTCTTATTGTACCTTGCTGAGGGCTTTTATTATTAGTTCTGCCATTAATTTAGACTGAAATCCAGTTCTGGCTAGCTCCTTGACAGAACATTTACGACAACCAAGCACTTCCAAAAACTCCTCTTTGAACTTTGTGCATCCACAGTTGAGTTCTTGTTGCTGGTTTGTACTTCGTTGTTTTAATTTTCTACTAAACAGCTAAACCAAAACCTTCCTTCATGAAATTTTCACATGGAGACTGCAGTTGCCAGGAAAAAATAAATAAATTGCAAGGAAATTCTGCAGAAAAATGTGTATATACTCATCAAAATCTTTATTACATTCTTTGTTGTTGTTGTTTTTTCCAACTAGACTATTATTTGGGATACCTTTAAGAACCCTGTTGACAATTTTTACTACACATCTGTACCAATATACTTAATAACAATAATAATCAAATAATCAAATGCCTGTCATTTGCAGTTTTCAAGATCTCAAAACAGTTTTTAGTGTAACAGTGAACTTCCTGTTTGCCCTTATAGCCTTCTCTAAGCTCTGTAAGTTTCAAATTATCAAAGCACAATGGCCAATGCTCACACACAACAGTAGTGTTCTTCTCTCCAGTTAGCATAACAAATTAAAAAAGGAGGTCATGGAATTAGCATCATCTGTCTCATAACAGGAAACTGAGAATGAAAGGTAAGGTTTTCAATCTACTTCCACGTCCAAATTCCTTTGACTTTGAAAGTAGCACGAACAGTATGAACATAAAATCCTCAAAATACTGGACAAAACTGAAATGATTTTTTTCAGTGCCAAGCAGGAAGTCAATAAGGAACAGGAGCCAGGAACTGAGCTCATATCTGCTGAACTTAAATCTATTACTTTCACCCCAACCTTTCCTTTATTCTTCAGAACCACAGAGGTATTTGCAGCTCCAGGGCTACTTTAAAATCTAGAAATAATCCTAATTCTAAAACAGCTGTCTGTCACATTTGATTAGAGAAATGCACTATAGAATACAGGTTAGACTTAATCAAAGAAGAAATTTCTCTACAGCTGAGTTAAAACCTCTATGAAAATACTTATAGTGGGAAAAAATAACTTCAATATCCAATAATGCTAATGGGTAAGCCATACTATGAAAGACACTTGTTTAATTTATAGCAGTACTGTTTAAATCTCTGAGCAGGTTTCACTCTTTCCTTCTCATACTGGACACAAAGTTTACCATTTTAAACTTGGGATGTTACATGCAGATATCTTTGAGCCTTCCTGTGCCAGAAACAGAGAGCAAAGTACAACAGTTACAAGCTGTAACTCAGTGCCTGAATATTCCAATTTAAAATTATACATCTGCTCTCAAGGTAACGGTTGAAAATTCTGTCTGAGCAAGGAGTTCCTTACCCACAAAACAAGGCTATCAAAATCAAAAAATCCATTCAACCAAGACACCTAGAACAAAATCAGCATGAAATAAGGGGGAAAAAATAGCAAACTGTGTGCTTAACATAAACCAGATTTGTACAAACTATTTAACATTTTTATTCTAAACCGTATACATAGTATACATGTATATACCTCAAATACATACAGAACATACATATATGAAATATGACAAATCTCCTGCTTCTTAGTACATATAAATTTAATTATCTGTAAATAATGCACTATTATATTACTAATAAGTAACTATAGCACTAGTAAGTGCTTACATCTACTATGACTTGTGGTGATATAACTCTAGAAAGAACAGAAATATGCATGGTTTTTTTTTTCTAGCAATTAATTTCTTAAACATTTTTTCTGAAAGAGAAGTTTCTATATGAGTACAAATAAGGTGATTTTGGTTGAACCGAAGTGCAGCATTGAAAATGAAAAAGCCTACACATACACATCCTCAAACCTTTTAAAACTGATTTCATGCATTTATCCATTTATCTTCCATAATATAGTCTATTTTCTAAAACAGTGTATTGCATATTCTTTAATTTTATATATATATAATATATATATATATTATATATATATTTTTATATATAATATATATAATATATATAAATATATTATATTATAAATAAATATATATATATATATATATGCAATTCCTAAAATGCATTAAAAATACATTCTCTGTTTTGGTCTAAGTTTCATGGTCTGTATAGCATGGTATACCTTGCATATTATGATATTCTTATTGGAAAACAAAGACAAATTTTCTGTTAATAATTCAGAATAACAAATCAGGAAGTAAACCAATGAAAAACAAAATGAAAACAGAAATAGTTTAATTGCATAAACAAAAATAAAATAAATTCGAGAGATTGGTGGAAAGCAGTTTGTTTAACTTTGAGGACAGGGTGATGAGAAAAGAAGTACCCAGAACAAAACATAACTGAAAGATCCTCCAGCAGAAAAAAGCTGCATAAATATGTCCAGAGGAGTGAGGGTCTGTTAGATTGAAAAAGAAAATAGCATGCAAAGGGACTCAGATGTGAAGTGACATACAGAATAATTCCATCTGGCATAGATACCAAAGACGTTTAAAACACATGTCACACCTACATCATAGCTATGTAGACTAAGATGTAAAAAAAAATTGTAAAAAGAATAAAACTGCCAGTAACAGGAAAGTAGTTGTGAAACGTTTGAAGTATGAAAGACAGAAGTCTGTTGGTAGGACAAAAACTAGGACTGATCAAATACACAGCCTCTCCAACCACTCAGGGAGATTGGCAAAATACAGCAAAGAACAGCACAGTCTGAAGGGTAAGAATTGCTAGAATGGAGTCAGCACTCTGAACAAATGCTGTTTGAAAGAAACAGTTAGGAACTGGCATACTTCCCAAATCAATAAATGCAGGTAACTCTAGGGCAGAGTATAATGGTCACGTAAGAGAATCTAAAATGCAAGTAATTTAGCACTGAAAAAATAGCACTGAATGCACAGATGTTTTAGATGCTCTACAGCTTTAGAATTTTTACCCACCAAATGCCAAGGCATACCTTTTAATCTATTATCACTCATCCAATAACATACATACCCAACTACATTATCCTTTCAAGAAAAAAAAAAATCATGTTGTTACATAAAAAAGTAGAATAAATAATAAAGCCAGTAGAATTTGATGTAAAGACACTGTTGCCTTTGAGATGATTTGGGCTCAGACCTATAACAGTAGTTCTCTGTATATAAAGTTAAACCAAGTCTGAACAATTCCTTTCTTTGGGGCTGCTGGCCTTGACTCGAATAACTTTAGAAGTAAAAAAAAAAAAAAATGAAAAATAATAATAATAAAATAAATAAGTAAAAAAGAAAAACACACCACTTATCCATAATCAGTGACATACGATGTGTATCAAACATACAATTCTCATTAAGGTAGTGTTAGGACCATATTTTGACTACATCACCAGGAGGCTGATTAACAACAACTAACGTAAAACTTAGAAGCATCAATAGATATTTGATCCTTTATTATAAACTGTTTCCCATTATATTAAAGTATACTGTTTCCAGATACCAAGTCCAACATCCATTTCCTGTTAAGTAACACATTTGTTAATCAGGAAAGGTTTTTTTGTGTGTGTTTGTTTGTTTGTTTTTAATTGACAAATTCTAAACCAAAGAGTATTTTGGAGCTTACCCTAGTTCCTCCCTTCTTCCCTTATTGTCACTTATATGCCTGGAAGACCCAAAACACCATTCCATTTATACCTAAGCATGCAAAGACGCAGTGGCAGTGACCAAGAGCACAGAGGGAACAATGTGTCACCTTGTTCTAGGGTGAGCAGAGTACTACAGTGAGGTGCCAAATCAGGTGAGCACTCTATAGAGAAATGTTTTGAGGTAACTTGGAATAACTCATTAATTCATTCAACTTTTTTTTTCCCCCCATTGATGCTTTTAAGTCATCCAAAGGTTGCTTTGAGATTTAATGATTTCTTTTTTAATATAAAAGACTTTAGTAACAATGGTTGCTAAGGCAGTATTGATTTATCAATATTCTACTTCGATATATTAACACTCAACTCTTTTTGCACAATTTTATACTATTAGAGGCAAGTCCCCTTGAAGGAGACTAGAAGTGATCAAGACTTAGGATGATAAGAACAAAACAGAACTAAAAGGCTGGTCTCAAATCTCTGTGCAACTGGGAAGAGCTGCAGGACTTCTGCTGCGAGGCTGCCAACAAAGAGGGCAGATGAGGATGCTTCAAAATCTTCACTCGTAGCTTCATTAATGAGCTGTAGACCTCAGCCGGTTGCAGAGACAACTGCACCATTGTTGGGATGAAATATATATATATATATTTTTTAATGATTTTAGGCAGAAGATGCTTGGTCAGTGCATACTCTGAGAAATTCATGGGACCTCACTTATATGAGATTTTTTATTCCCCTTTCAAATTTGTTTGACATTTATCTGTGAGTTTGAACAGAGGACTTACAGAAACAGAGTATGATTATGTAATGTATTTGGTTTAGGAAAGGATGCCAAAACAAGTTAACAATGAAAGGGGAGGGAGGGACCAATTTACACAACTCAATATCATAAAGGACCTCCTGGATAGCTGAACTGAATCCACTCTCTTTAACATCTACTTATATAATCTCTTTTGTTCACGTAAAAAGTGTTATCTAAATGAAGACACGTCCCATGGTTCTTAGTGAAAGATTCCTCTCAAATTTCACAAATTGTAATTTAACCAAAAAGGTAACTAATAAGAAAAATGGCAATACAGTTTGCTGGAGGCAGTTACTTGATTTAACTAACTAATGTTCTAGGTGTTTTCCAAGACAGATTTACAGCTCTCCCATTTAACGGTATACTGAAAAAGTAATGCAGAGACAAACTTGCGGATGACCACACAATCATGCCTTCAAAAGAATGCTGAGCTGGGAAATGGGAGAGGAAGTAACAGTTTCATTTTACAGTTGCATTTTGCTTACACCTGAACTAAACCAAATCAAAAAAGAGGATGAGTTTTCTGGGAAGTCCAAGCAAGACAGAATATTGAATCTGGTATTAATCAAATAACAAATGCTATCTTAAAGTCATTGTTACATATGAGAAGTCTAGGTTCAGAAAAGCAGCAAGTCACTTCTTGAAGATAAAATGTAGAGAATTGTTATAATGGCTATGGGGCTTCAAAAAACTAATTAGGGCAGTAAAATGCTTTAACCCAGGACTGAGTCCATCTTGTAACTGTGTCCCCATGTAGCCTAACTGCACAGAAAAACCGCTGTAATTCAGACACCTACCTCTTTATTGAAGTTTTGTGACTACATGTAGTAATTTTAACATGTACACACTTAAAAACAATTTTAAAGGGTATATTGAAAAGCATTTAAAATATGTTTTAGTTATAAGACTGATGCCACTTCATTCTGTTTTGCAGTTAGAACTTTCTCCTAGGTAGACTATACAGAATACCCCAGATATAGTATCATCACCATTATTTCTACTGCAAATGCAAAAAAATAAAATGAAATTTAAAAAAAAATCTAAGCAAAAGAGGAAGATTCAAAAATTTATGCGAATGTTTCATCTCAAAAAGCACATCTATTTCTATTTCCAGAACTTCATTTCAGCTATCTTTTTTTTAATCACTGTACTCTTCATTTCATTTATACTTTGGTAAATTAATAACCTAAAATGTCTATTACCACATATTAAACAGCATAGAAATAGATGGATTTGGCCTCTATGTCAAGGTTACATGAAACATGAATACTGAATTCAGTTCCTGGTTGTGGTTTAATTCTGTGTTGCTGAAGGAATCTTGATTCCTGTTTTGCAAAGAGAACAGACATTTCAAGCCATTTCAGGTATTACTTGCTACAAAGGTTTCTCTCTTTGCTTTTATAAATCTAAGCCTGTATACCCTAAAAAGAGATGAAGTATCCAGACTGGCCCTCTTCATTTGTATGATGCCACTGCACTTTCAGATAGCAGTGTAAATCTAACAAGCAATTTAAATAAAAGAGGTTGAAGTAAAAGAAGTTCAAAGGACACAAGGTAGAAATTGCTACAGTTTACCAACATCCCCTGCAAATTGTTCTTACATAATTCTTTGCAGGGTTAAAATATCACTGGTATGCCAGATAATTCAAAATCTTTTGCAAAAAATTGAGATAAGTTTTAATGAGATGGATTGCACTACATATTTCAACCGTTTCTTCACTCTTTTTTTTTTTTTTTTTAATGAAAATAAAAGCAGGAATTCCAGGACTTCCAACTTATTCCAGTACCTGCATTCAAACTGCAAGACAGATTTTAGAAGTTAGTATGCATTACAGATTTAGCATATTTACAGTGATTTCAAATCCTGAATTTGTTTTCCACTTGTAGATTTTTATTTTCTGATATTAGATTAGAATGAATTCATAACACTAGTCACAACTGTAGTCCTCCTCTCCATTGTTTCCTTAAAGTAACCCCTGTAAGTGCCAACAAGAAAATAGCAAAAACAGCCAAGGGTAGATCCAAAAAAAAAAAAAAAAAAAATAGGTACAAGCCATCTCCAAGCTCAGTACAAACCCCTGCACACTAATTTTCTATACAGAAGACAAGAAGACAGCAAAGCTTCCTGCTAGCTGTGATTATATACATTTAATCCTATCAAATCACAGCTGATGACTATCTCAGTATCTCACACATGCATTTCTAAAGAGGACGAATACAGCTGAACAAGTAAAAAAAAATTAAAAGCTGGAAGAGACAGTCCCATTTACATTGATATCTTAAAACATTAAAGAAACACTTTTTTAGAAGACATTCATTCTTTTACTGGATATCTACTCCAGAACATTAATATTGTACAAGCAAATTCAATATCCTACAGCTGCAAAAACCAAAAGTTCCTAAAAAACAGCGAGGTTCTGGATGCCATTTGTATGCAGTTTTACGTCCTGAGCTACTCACACATGTTCTTCCCCCAAGCTTTACTTTAAAAATAAATAAAAATAAATAAATAAAAACTATAGCAGAGTAATAGTAAAAGTAAGTACGGTTATTTCTGTACAACCATTTCTCTTAAACCATATCCATTAAATAAATAAAAATGAACAAAATGAACTTATTATATACCAAGTACAGATTTCCAAGTATACTAAGATTTTATTGTTGAAGCAGCAACAGAAAAATAACATTTAAAATGAAGGTAAGGAACTCAGATATATTATGAGCAAATTTATTATAATAGTGCAGCATCACGTAAAATATCATATTTGCCACTTCGCTGCCAATTCCACAAATACTTATGCACAGGTTACCTTTAGATACCCAAGTAGTTCCTTGGGTTCAGTCAAAAAATTCTATGGTACCAGCACCTGGGACATATACTTTCCACCCTCTGCATGTCCATATAGAATGTTTTTCTCTCTGCGCTAGCCTTACTTAGAAAAAAAAATAAAATCTTCCTTATGTTGTTTTCTATACAAGATTTAAATAAGATAAATAATATTACATTTAAAGAAAAATTACTTTTTTAAAAAAAAAAAGTATCAGCAATGGCATACTGTGCTTCGAAAAATTCAAATTATCCCAGGGCCAAAATAGGAGTTCAATATGACCGTGCACTAATGAGTTCATTTACATACGCCTTCAAAAATTTGTTGTACCACAATTTCAAGTAAAAGTTAGTCCCAACAGATTTTAATGAAAACAATTTTCTTTTATCAAAATAAATACTTAGTGGATTCTGTCGTCTGTAATCCAGCCGTTGCACAAAGAAATTATAAAATTTAGACTTGCA
The DNA here is from genome assembly GCF_963932015.1 of Anas acuta. NCBI lineage: Eukaryota > Metazoa > Chordata > Aves > Anseriformes > Anatidae > Anas > Anas acuta. Next base: position 8,391,962 of record NC_088989.1, on the reverse strand, counting down.
TTTAAAAAAAAAAAATACATTATGACAGATCAAAGCATTTCCTACCAACCAAAAGAATCGCTATCTAATATCATTTATTCGATTTAAGGTTTGGAGAAGTTTTATCCTTGCTTTGGACCGACAACTCCAGTGACAGGAGAGGTGCTTTGCCATTTGCCACTATACTTTAGGGGGTAGCTGGTCTGTCCGAGCAGACTACTACTGTTTTTCAACACAATCAGGTAAAATGCTGAACTATACAAAAAAAAAAAAAAAAAAAAAAAAAAAAAAAAAAACACTAAATTTTCTAACATTTTCAAGTATACAGAACTTGATACAATACAATGCTTACATCATGAATACATAAAACTGAGACATGTTGAAATCTGGGCCCAGTTAAACTCAAACACCAAAACTCATAAGTAGTTTCTCTAAATACAGAAAACATTTTACAAAACAAGAACCAAATTACTTTAAAAACCTCTAGGAGTTTGAGTCTGGTCCTAAAAATCTCACTTGACTTGCTTTCTAACAAAAAACTAAATTTGAGACATTAAATAATGTCTTGAATAAAACTGCCGTTTAAGCACTCTCTTATGTGCCATTTGAAGGCAGAAGAGACAGGCCAGAAACAGATTTACTGAAACAAAGTAGTTGCATAGCTCATCTGAGCACTTGGGCTTAGAAAAGCCAATACCAAGGGAGCAAGCATCAGAAGAGACTATTGATTAATGCTGGCTCTGAATTATTTTTAATCTTTTGTTTTTCAGTTAATCTTATTTTGTAACACATGCCAGTGAAGCGTCAATAGCTTAAGAATTCTTTTCTTCAAAATCTTCACATATAATATAGGGATTTGTTTTATTAATACTCAAATTTGCTGTGGTTCTTCTACATAAGACTGAGATGATTTTGTGGCAGGAATTGTAAAACAAAAGTCTACTCAAAAACAGATCTACAAAACTGAAAGTTTTGGAGGAAAACCAAGACACTTTATAGATTAGAAGGATCTAGAGAAAATAGCCTAGCTAGTCCTGTAACTTAAAGGCAGAATAAGAAGCTTCTCCAAAGGTGTGATTGCTCAAATGGCTCTTGAAAACAGGTATTTTATGAACAAACATGTTTAGAAGATATTTCTCTAGGTTCCTTTGAATATAATTCCTTACCAAAAACCATAATATAAAATGGAGAATATTCTATTACCTGAATTTAGCATGGAGAAGAACAAAAAGTAAGTTTTAGCAAAAGGGTTTTATTGTTCCTCTTTTTCATCATCCTTCCTCACTTTGCTGGTGTGCATTCCCACAAGCACTTGAACATACTGAGAGCTGAAGGGAAAAACCCTAGACCAAGGACTAAATAATGAAAGTAAGTACTAAGAAACATCTGATTCCTATTTATGTTTATTCTTGGATGATAAGAATCAAGCATATCAGTGACAAATCTCAAAAGTAAAAATGAAGAAAAAAGATTCATTCCTCTAGTTTAGCAGCACATTGAATAACTTAGGAGCTATTTTGTGTTAATAAGAATGTATTTCATGCCTAAAACTGATGTTAAACACAAATGAAAATCCTTTCTAAATACTACAACAACCATGTGCTTCAAATTAATGGTGCCTTATACCAGCTGTTACCGCCTCTGCGTAACAGCCTTCACCATGGAATATTTCACCTGTATCAAGTTAAGTATTTGCATAAATCTTTGCATGACTGGAGCTGTAGCCTTCATTAAATGCAAAATGGTAAACTTTTATACACCTACACTTAATGTTTTTGTAAACTAATCTATAAATTCATTATAGAGAGGGAAAATTGTCTGAGCTTTATGATAAAATGACTAACAATGACATTTTCTAAATCTTTTTGAAGAGCAGAGATAAAATAAATTGGGCTTTTGCTAGTACTGAACTGTATCTGTTGTGGTGTGTTGGTTTTTTTTTTTTGTTTGCTTGTTTTAAACAGAGCTGGGTATATCCGTGCACACCACATAATATGAGAATGTTTGTTTTATAAGGATCTTGTGTTTTTTTGTTGTTTTCTTCTCTCTTTATTTCTAGTTCAAATGAGAAAAGCTTTTCTTCCCTATGCTGTTGCCTATTTAGTACAGGGTGAAAAACAGTAATTACAAATTCCCTATCGTTGTTCTGATCTTGTTTGCTATATGGCTGTTTTGGTAGTCTCATCTGTCACGTCTCATCTTCCAACTAACATTTTCTCCTCTTCCTAAGCACGTAATGTTAGCAGGTGAGTTGAGTAATTGGCCTTGGCTGCCTCCACAGTGAGAGGAGGGGAAAAGCTGCTGCAGTGTGTGACTTCTAGTGTGTGAGCTCTAGTATACATAGCAGCAGAGACAGGCCAGATCCCCTGGAGCTGCTCTATCTGTAATAGTATTGCTCCCTATATTCAGCTATGCTGTTCTGTCTTCATGAAGTTTAGCACTATTTTGAGAACACCAGCTCTTACAGGTTAAAAAAAGGGTCACTTTTACCTAATTCACTAAGTGCAATGAATGAAGGTACTGTCTTGATTAATATCAATGTTTTTTGCACTTTCTACTGCTTACTAACTTTTATTAATATTTTTTAATGGCAAAATAAAGGAAAGTTGTTAAAGCTCTCTAGAGATTTTAGACATAGCCAAGTAAATAGCATGTTGAGCATACTGCAGTATGCAGTTCATACCAAGAAAGATTAGGTTAGAGATAAAACCTGAATGCATGAGATAACTGGCAATAACCACAAGAGGTTACCAAAGTCACTCAGAAAGAATGGGGATTTTGGAAAATCCGGGAAACATTACCAGGACCAGCATTCTTTTTTCCAATGATCATGGCTGGCTAATTCTTGGCAGTGTGCTTGAATTTTCAGCAGTAAGGTATCTCAGATAGAGATTAGTTTTATATCATTAAACTATGCAAAATGCTAAAAGAAAGTTCCAAGGTTTTTCTTCAACTCCACCCCACCACCCCTCAAAATAAACTGTACATCATTCCAGTTAGGCTGCTTGCTTCCTTTATTTCTATTAGAGGGAAATAGAAGCATGCTCTTGTACTTCTGAAGTCATTAATGCCTGCACTTACTTTCAATTTGGTTTGTTTCTTTTTATAATCCCAGTAACTACAATGATCTTTATCTCCTTTACGGTGTAACAACAAGCTGCTGCTGCATAACAGTTTACATCTCAACAACTTCTGTGTTCTGCTCAGCCTTCACAATCTCTAGCATAGTTAAGGCCTGGAAAAATGTCTATAATGCAGTATGCCTTCTTTTCCCCCCTGAACAGAGTTGCTAATACAAATAATGCACGTAGATCATTCAGTGCATCTTTAATACTTAATTTGATGTCCTTACCAGAGGTAATTTAATGGAAGGTGGCTTCACCTAAAGAAGAGAACACCTAGAATGATTCAATATTTAATTTGGAAAAAAAAAAAAAAAAAAATCTTTCCAAAAGGAAATGGGAACTTCATGATTTAGCCTCTGCTAACAATTTAAGTCTTATAATAATTCCATCTATTCAAAGTTTCAATGACAACAATAATATTGCTCATGGCAATACTTTGCTACATGTATGTGGAAAAATTTGTTAACCAAATTAAGAGCAACAACACTCCAATGGTTTAAATAAAGCTCTCGAAGGTCTTCAATCTTGCAGAAAATTGGTACAAAAACCACAGATGCAACGCTTCTGGTAAAAATAGGAATATTTAACATACATTGCTAATATCACATTTTCAGTTTAAGGCTCTAGCTTTGCATAGAGTTATCCTTTACACTACAGCATACACTGTTGTGTTTTTCTTTTCCTAGTGCTTTTCAGCAAGTTTTCTTTAAGGTATTTCAAATCAGCTGTTGAATGCATGTATTCTCATTTGGGAACACTTTCAACCATTTTTGTGATGTCTTCTAGAAAGTGTTTTACTGCTTATGTTTCAGCGGCTATAACAGAAAGCCTGAGACTAAATAACTGAGGCCACAAAAGCATTAGGAAATTCTTCTAACTCACAGATGTTCAACTGCAGGATTTGTATCTAAAAATGGCAGATATATGAATTCTTTGTTCCCACACCCTTAGACCCAATCACTAAGACCACAATAGAACATTAATAAATAAATTACCAGAGCAGCAGATACAGCTTTACTACAATGAGGAGTATAAGTTCTTAAATACTAAGCAGCAGCTTGGCTTTATAGATAGGCCTGTTAGATATTTGCTCTACTATTTAGTATCACAAAGCTCATCTTAGCAAATATATTTTCTATATAACATATATTAAAATATATTTTTATTATACTTTAATGGGACTGTTATAGGACTAATATAGGACTATTTATAAACTGCATCTTAAAAGTTGCAGTTTATAAATAATTTATGCCATATAAATCTAAAGGTAAAACTGCAGAAAAACAGAATGGCTGCAACAATGCTGTTACTTCAGTTCAAATTTCTCTTTCATGGTACGTACTTGGCATACATACATACGGAACATTTCCAAATACATGGAAAAGCATCCTCTTTTCTATTTTGGTAAAATTTACAGGAAATATCATTATAACATAATGTACAGATTATGACAAATTACACTGCTCTGCAGTTCCTTCAAAATGTCACAAGTATCCATGACTGAATGTATCTTCATAATGTTTAAGAGGTTAAAACATTTAGATAAAAGTGTTCATCTTAGAAGTGCAAGAAATTTCACTTCTGAATTTTTTGTGCATATGTCTTTTCCTGAAGAACATTATCCTTCGGAACTATTTTTTATAGTAAGTGCTTATATCATACATATTAACTATGCTGATGATAACTTCCTTTCCTTACCCACCTCCCTCCCCACAAGTGTGGAAGACAACAAATAACTTTGTATAACTCATATGCTCAATAAAAATCATCTAGTACCAATTTACAACCTTTAACCCCCCCCGCCTCTCCCCCAACACACACATGGAGTGTGCCTGGATACCTGGAGACCTTTTCTGCAACTACTTTCAAGCAAGTTTAAACAGTAATTGAAAAAGATGTTAGGATAAACTAACTACTTATTTCAGTAATTTAACAAACTTCTGGTATACATGTTAGCATAAATCCAACTTATTAGTACCATACTACTTAAGTGATCTGAAATTAATCTGACTTTCTTAAAATCAAGTAATATAATATTAAAATCCTCGGATTAATAAACGTAACAACATTTGTCACTTTCACTGCACTCTACAATTTTCTTGTACTCTTGACCAACATGTAAACAACTCTCAGTATAAAAAGTAGGATTTCAAACTCCCAAACCCGCTAGTAGTAGTAAATGAAGCATATGTTTAGGTACAAAAAAAATTACTGTGCTAGAATTACCTTTCTGAAATAAGTCAAATAAAAACATAACAAAAAGTGGATTTTGACATTTTATATTTTGTTGAATACCATTACTGCACAGGCAATCACTGTCTCTTACATATAAATTAACAGCCTACCATCTGTCAAGTGTTCAGATAATCACAGGGTTTAATGCACAATATGGTTATTAGAATGTGACCTGACAAAAGAAGGAGAATGCAACCTAATTTGGACAACGAAATCTATGATCTCACTTGCAAATGACAGTTTGACAAGCTATTATTCTGCATTTTGGCTTCTACAGTAAAAGCAATTTTACGCATACGTAATTCTATTAGTCATACAGCCAACTGCCTGTGGAAGATTACTTCAAACTATAAAATTTGCTTGGTCATTCAGGATTTTGAACTTAATTCTTACACAAATATTTGCAACATGAATAGGAGTTTAATGATCTGTACATACGCACCTAGGAATAAAATACAAATCACTAGGCAAAAATAATCCTCTGTGATGCTACCATTAACTGTAACTACAGACTTCCCCTGTGAATTTTCAAGTAAGCATGCAAAAAGTCATTAAATCCATTAATTACCTATATATCAACTGATGTCTGCTTTTTCAAGAGTATAAGCATACAGGACAGCTCTGTATGGAATCTGTTTCCCATCTTTGGTATCTGCTAATGAGCACCATTAATGATTATTTTTATTCAAAATAATACTTACATTCCACTTTTATGGCATATTCCATGTGCAATACCTTGTTTTTGCCAAGGTGAAGATTAATGACAGTTGTTTCTACTCAAGACTACTAAAAAATCCTATTATTCTCTACTAAAAGAAAACTGTAACCTGGCAAGCCTCATGCGCCCACGGCTCCCACATTTTTCAAAGCCTCAACTGCATTGTTAATGCTCCAATAAAATATATTTCCAAAGGATATACTCTAAAGATTACTTCAAAGTGTAAAATAAATGCTTGCGAAAGATGAAGTTATGTCTTCAGAAAAAAAGAAAAAGCATTCTAAGACGGTGACAAAACAAAAGAGTTCGACATAAGCTGTTACATTACCTGCAGGACTTCAGTAGGATAATAACTATGTAATTAGTAAAACCAACAAGTGAGGAAATCTTATTTCTTTATTTTTGACTCCACTGAGCCTCTATTCTTTTAAGTTTCATTTTTTCTTTAGTTATGACAAATTGTATGTTTTCATACCATGTTGGCTTGGTGCATTTGTGAGTCAGTGAACCTCTGCAGCAGAGAATCATGCTATCAGCCTGACACCATCAAACACATGGACATGAAATTTAAGAATAATGTGATGGAACGATCACAAAAAACTCAAGAAGGAGGGGAAAAAAAAAATTAAAAATCAGATCATGGTTTACGCAAGGCCTATCAGCACTTCAGCATACTTACAGCTATACAAAACAGAGGTTACCAGACAAGAGTCTGCTATTCAAATTACCAGAAAAGAGAAATAAGAAAAATAAGAGCAAACCACAAGGAAGAAACATTTAGGAACTGAATCATTTAGATTCAGTTTTACATATTGTAAAAAAAAAAAAAAAAAAAAAAAAAAATCCCTATTAAATGACAGAAGATATCAGTTGTACAACATAAACATCACAAACTAGCGTTTTCCAAAGCACCTGAGTGACCTATGAGCCATATCCTTGTTTTGAAGATCCCACAATCTAATTAACATGCAGGACACCAGACTCTCAAATACCTTATAATGCACATGGTAGGATTTATAAAACATACTTAGCTGCGTCATCAGAACCTGTAATTGCTTTGTGAAACTGGCTTCTGTGTACTGATGAGCCTTCACGTAGCTCATGGGGAAGTTACTCTGTGATAAAGGTGAGAATAATCATTACACAGACAACTAATTCTCTGGAAGTCTCTTAGTGTGTAGTAAGCGCAAGGTGGTACATCAAACAAAAGCATCTTAGATTAGTGTGAACTACAAATGTTTACCTAGGGAATGACTGTAGAGAAACCACTAAGCAGTAAATTCAGTGGAATTCAAATTCATTGAATTCACCGGGTGAAAAAAGCATTAACCTTACTGAAAGTCAAGCCTCTTGCAAAACTTGGATTTAGGTTCTCCAGTCAGTTGGGTACATCTGAAAAAATTACTCTTAAATTTAACCACTCAGAACATTATCCCTTACAGTAACTGACAACTTCTGACTTACTGACTTCAGGCTTTTCCTAGAAAACATTGCATGTCAAATCCAGATTATGAAAGTTAGAGAATTACACAGAACTGTATTTGCCTAGTTAATAGCTATTAAGGGCTATATTCAGGGCAGGCTTGAAGTGAGACTAACAGAGAAGTTAACCTTCTGTGATGGCTGCTAATTGCCAGCTACTCCAGCGATTGGGGAAGCAGATCTCTGTGACCACAGCTGCTAAGTGACACCCGGTCAGCTTTACTGCTGTACATGGCACTTCAAACAGAACAGAGTTGGTCAGCCTTAAATAATGGTGCCAGTGATGATTTCAAGTTAACAATATTTGTAGCAAGCTGTGAAAATAACTTGGCCCCATCAGGATGTTCTAGAGGCTCCGCATCTCACTTCGGGCAAAACGCTTCTGAATACAGCCTCTGCTGCACTTTTAGAATTTACAGCTTGTGCTAGCAGAAGTAGGGCTGGAAAACAAAGACTTCTGAGTCAAAGCCTGCCTGAGTGGTGAAAGGAAAGCTTCCCACAGATGGTGTGGCTCTCAGGTGGAAGAACAGAACAGTGGGGCTTGCCAAACGTGGTTTACAGCAGACAGGTAATTTGCCTGGCTCTGAACAGTCAATTCTACTGAATTGCAAGGGACCTCCTCCAGCACCACCACCAAACCATCTGCTTAAGAAAGCACAAGCATGGGACAGGCTGCACACTTCAAGAGGGACCAGCATGCTGGTGATGCAGGAAGAGTAACACCTTCCAGCATCCTCTGCTCGGAGCTGACAAAGAATCTCTCTATGTATACTAAACATATCACCTCTTCTTTTCTGCGTAAAGACAGAACTATTAACAGAGTTCTGTGTGTGAAATTCTATGGATAAAGCCTAGGCATTTATTTTCTTGTATCTGTACATCCCCATGAAGAAATTATACAAAGGAAAGGGAGAAAAAGGTGTATGAAAACACCTTAAAATCCACTGTTTTCAGGATGTAATTTTTACTCCTTAAATCCTGAAAATGAGGCTAAGAAAAAAAAAAAAAGTATAGGCTTCTAGAATACTGTTTTCACAAACTTTTTTTCCTTTCCCCAAGACAGAATACATTTACAGATGTTGTGTGTTAGGTTTGCCACTTCTTTTCTAAACAACTGGCACACATCAAAATGCATTTTGTTTACCTACAGAAAAGTTTCATTCTGAAGATTCAGTGCATCATATTTTGAGTTTCTTTTGCTCAAGGAGGAAAAAGTGACTTCATGGGAAGCTGATCAAACTTTTGCATTTTAGGGCTAATTTGCAAGTTTTCTGGCCTATGCTGTTAGAAAAGGCATTTATATAACCATGATTCACCCCTCTCACCTGTCTTCCTTATTCTCTCATGGGAACAATAAATTAAATACATAACTATCAGCTTTTAAATAGGAAGACAAAGCGGCTTTTCTAACCAAAACATTTAAAATAATTTCTCACCAAGTCAAGGGAAGGGAAAAATGAAGATTGATGTCTGATTATTCCAAATCAGCCAAAATGCAAGAGAAGGAGCTCACCTAAAGTAGCCTATTACAGTTACCAAATGGCAATGAGAATAGCTTCATACGTTGTGTAAGGAATATACTGTACGTGAAAGGAAGAATAATAATAAAAAAAAAAAAAAAAAACTTTAAAAGGAGTAACTTTTGTAATCAAAGAAGCTCATACTTTTCACTTCCTTTTAGAATATTCTGGCATTAGCACTGCCTGTACATTTGCTTCTCTATAATAATTTCATTGCTAACAAGATCAGAGGAAATGATTTATTCCACCCCCAGTCTTCCTACATTTGTACGTCATCCTATGGGACATTGGCTTTCTGAATTGCTTTTGGCCATCTGATATTATATTACTGCAGCCTTCCTCAGAAGGAGCCAGAAAAAAAAAATCAAAATAATTACATTAATTCTGGGAATCAAAGCTTATTGACTTTCCCTTGAGCTATAATACCAAAAAGCCAGTTACAGAAGTTGCCAACTTATTTAATGATACCACCAACTCCTCCCTGAACTCATCAAAATATCTCTGAAAACATTCTCAAAAACATTTTTGATGTATAGCAATACATTATTAACTCTAGTTCATCTCAATGCTGAAGATAGTAACTATATCGGCCTCTGTTCCTTCCACCTGTTTGTGTCTAGCATAACACTGAAAAACATTGTCATTGCAAGGAAAAAACCTTCAAGGGTGCTCTGAATTGTCACATTCACAAGCAAACCAACATCTCATTTTCACATTCCAAGTAAATCTTATTTATTCCGTAAAACTCATTAAAAGCTTTTATTAGAATACAGCTCTAATAAAAATAAGCATCCTATACCCACACAGTAGTTTATTCTGAGAACATAAATTTGTAACATATTCTGCTGTATGAATGCTGCACTGGGCGCAGTACCATTGTCATTTTTTAGGGATCAGTCTGAGTGAGCACTACCACACACAAAAAAGGGCTACTTACACATGTATTTGTCCCAAAAATTCTCTTTGAAACTGTTGATACTTCTTCCCCAGATGTCTTCCTTTAGAGAGGAGACTTCCTTCCCCAACCCTTTTTCTCCTACAGCAATAGTGTCGATAGCATTGGTTTAGAAGCAGGTATTCAGCATTAAGCCTTTGTTGTTGTTATTAGTATTCAAAAAGATAAGAAAAGGACAAATCCTTTTTAGGTTCTTTCAGTGTTGCCCAGACTTGGAAGTCAGCAAAGACTTTCCTGCCAAAAATCTAGCTTGTAAAACTAGCAATAATAATAATAATAAAGAAAAAAAAAAAAAAGTACCAATGTAGTAAAAAATAATAAAAATGGAAGTGAGATTTTGTTTGCACGCTGACTCCTAAATAGTGAAAACATTTTAATGGAGCTTCAGAATGTATTCAATATTATCTGATATAGACCTGAATTCTTACCAATCTTTCAAACAAAAGACATTTACCTTCAGTTAGTATTGACTTGCAGCTTCATTGCAAGAAGTGCAAATAAACCTGAAGTGAAAATAAAAACTATAAACAAGTTAAGATAGTAATGCTGCTTTATGTTGAAAGAATTTAAGTGTATTCTAAAAAACACTGAAATAGTCTGGCATGACTTACTGGTTTAAGAGTAAAAAGAAAAAAAAATCTCCTCCAAAACCCCCAAAAAAAGGGTTGGACTTGATTTGTTTGTACAAATTTACGTCCACAATTTGGCATATTTAACTAAAATAAATATTTGTAAAACCTGACTTAAGTTAAATAAAATATATTCATAGGCTGAGTAAAATAATGGTAATATAAACATGTTATTTTAGGGTAATAAAAATAAGCAGATTTACCTATATTTTATATCACAGGTGAATTAGGGTAGGAATTTATACTCCTTCATGCAGAGTACCAAACACTGAGATTAGGAAAAAAGAAGACTCAATTAGCTACCACAGCTTCCTAGTTCTAACCATTAGAAACAGAACATTTGAGAGGTAAAAGACTATGACATTTCAAAACAAGGACATGGCAAAAAGCCATCCTCTCCTTTTAGCACTGAATCCAAGTTGGAGTTTCTCAGCAATGAAGCCACTCCTAAACACTCAGCCTCACAGCTCGGTTTGCCTCCGGTAGCTCCTCTGGGCAAGGAGGGACAGCTACCAGACAGGGTCTTCTGGGAGAGCAGCTGGAACAAACTGTTTAGCTTCTATTTTCTTTGCTGGTCTGTCTATTGAGAAAATTAGCATAGATTCCAACAAACTCTCCTTTCATTTGAAAACATAGTGGGAGGACAGTAGTTTGAGACACAAAAATCTGGTGTAGGCTTAAAGATGCTAATAGGAGATTTTCAGAAAAATGTTTAAAGAAAAATAATTTATTAGAGAGCTGCATTGCAGTAGAGTTATAGAGCAGTCACTGAATTATTAGGGATAAAAAAATACTGCAACTTTGATCTAAATGGTTATAATTTTCTATTTTTAAACTGAAATACTATAACTTACTATACTGCAGCAGTATGATTATTTAGATATTAAAATTTGTCATTGTACAAAAATGGCATTACTCATAGCTAGAATGGATAAGCAGGAATAATGGTGAAGCAGCATAGAAGTAAGGAAAATTACAATTTATATATAAATTGGAATTCTCATTGAATTAAGTCAGCTTTTTATGTTGACAGTATATAGCATAAGAGACAAAATTAGAATATTTATTTAATTTCTACTAAGAGTTCAAAACTGCATTTCAGAAGTGCTTGATAAAGAATGTCCTTTTTGAAAATTGATTTGCATTAACCTCTTGACAGTCTACCTAATTGAATTAGTTTAAAGGGTGTCTAACATCTGCAGTGACATGTGCTATCTCTGTTCCATTCCTAACAGAATTCCCTTGCTGGGTTGATGATGTATTTCAGTGGCTATTCCTTCAGGAATATTTTAAATGTAAAAAATAAAAGCAAAGAATAATAATTTTGAAAGTTAAAAAAAAAAAAGTACAAAAAAAATCATGCTGGAGAGGGGAAGCATAGTTGAAGGAAACAAGTCCCTCCTTAAATGAAAAGTTTATTTTCTCATACTAAATGGCAAATAATGGCCCTGCAATGCCCAGGATTTTGACTCCAGATTTGGATTTGGAACTGTTTAAATGACAGCTGAATGCTTTCACACATCACCTTCATTTTTATCCTGTGGGTACCATATAGGGAGGGGCTTGAATGTTTCAGGTTTCCCTATTAAATATTTAAAGCCCTTTGCTAACCCTTAGCATCAGAACAGGTTCCTGGTGACTTCAGTACTCTCCAACAGGCTTTGTGAGCCCTTAAATAAGCAATTTCCTGATAACATATTTCAGTCTTGCTGCTATCACACAATATTACCTACATTACATTAATACACTTACCTTTTTAATAGGAAAAATGTGTACAGCAGTTTCTATTGGATGAAACCTTGATAATACAGGTTTCATAAGTGGACACACAAAATTACAACTACTGTGTTATTTCTTCAACTACCTTATTAAACACAAACAATTCCTTTACAAAATATTCAATATGCTGGTGCTAAGAGCATATTCTTTTGCAGTGTCAGTGGTACAACCTAATCAGACCAAGGTGTTTTGCTGCTGATCTTTAAGTGTTTAAAAAAAAAAAAGGTCAAAAGATTTAACTATTTAACTGAGTGATTATAGTTTAATCTCTTGCCAACTATGAGTAAGAGGAATCCCTTTAATATAATCTGCACATCTTTTTGCCATTTCTGCCCAGAAGCTAGAGCTTCAAGAGATATGGTATAAAGAATTCTGTTGCACATAATACTTTCACCAGGAAATCAGGCATGACTGACAGACTGTCAACTGAAATGGTTTTGGTTTGAGTTTCCTTTAGTTGTTTTGGGGCATGTTTTTGTTGTTGTTTTGTTTTTGTTTCTTAAGAATTGCTAACATTTGAAAGAAAAATTATTTTAACTTAAGAATTACCTGACTTATTTCAGTCACCTTTCATAACAGAATGTTGTAAATTATTTTTTTTATGAGGAAAGCAAGACTCGTTAATAAGACACAAGGTACCAGCTACACATCTGTAATACTTGAGGAAAACATTATTATTTAATTTCTCTTTGTAAATTAACCTGATTACAGGTAACAGTTCATAGCATCAGTAAGCCACCTTCAGGAAAGTAAACCACCTTCAGGATGTTTCCAACAAATAACAGTTCGTGAAGGTTAACTGCTTTGTTTCACTTAGAAAAAACACCCCTGATTACAACAAATTTCCATTTTACCCAAGAAATACTGGTATAACAACGATGACTAACAACTAATCCTGAGACAACTGCAAATTTCTAATATCCTTTGAACCTCCTATATCATGAAGAAGTGTTATGGAATCGAAATCTTGGTAAAAGTTCACATTTCAGGTTGTATGAAGCCACTGCTGCTTAGCCATACCATGATATATAGAATTTTAACACCATATGATGCAGTCACCTGGAAAACACATTACCACTGCTGTTACCTCACTCTCCATCCATACTTAAATTCTAACATAAATTTGGCAGCTAGTATGTAGAAAACTTTTCAAGTTAGAAATCAATGTGGCATACAGGCTGAAAGGTGCAATCCTAATTTTCAAGGTGTGGAAAACAATCTTCAGAAGCTTGGAGGACAATGCCTGCTAAACTCATGCAGTAAATACACTGGCAAAGATGAGGAATCAGAAGATCCTTCCAAGCACTGTTTCTGTACCAACATTCAGAAATAACTAAAAAAAAAAAAAATCCTTCATATAAGAGGATAAAACCCACCAGTTTGCATGGATTTATTTTTTGTTAAATCACACTATGTATTTAAAATCCCTATGATGTATGTGAAATATAAAGAAATATTTCTACAAATTATATACACCTATATTCCATACTTGGTAAAAATCCTTTTCCTGTTCAGTAAAGGAACAACATGCATAATATTACTATTGTCCTTCACAAAAAGACATTTTTCCATGCTATCTGCAACTGAGGAAGTGACTCAGAACTCACCAGTCCTGATTTGTGAACAAGGAATTAAAATTTATGTGACTGCAATATCACCTTGGCTGTATCTGAAATCTTTAAGACAACATGACATAGGAGAACAATTATAAAAACTAGTAACGAGAAAAATTACTCCATTCAGCTCTTCAGTTTACACAGACAAAAAGATGTGGTATCAACACATGCACTACACTTTACCCGCTTCATTTTTCCTTCCTTTCTCAACAATCCGCCCTACTGATGTTCAAAAAAACACCCACTGCAAAGTGGCTGCTGCTAAGATAGTTTGTTTTGAGCTACAAAGCCATGACAAAAACTTCACGATAGAAACATCATGGCACAATATGTGTGGGGTTTTTGTGTGTGTTTTTTGTTTGTTTGTTTTTTTTTTCCTCTGAAGGGCCCCTATTTGCAGTGTGAAAACCTCCTTCTCTCTCAAGTGCTCTATTTTAGAATAATCTGTTTATTTCCTGTCCAAGTTATTTAAAACTACATACTTGTCATCAATGCTTAGCAAAACTCCCATTGATCCATTTCTAATGCTTCTGTAAACTAGTTACCATATTGAGGCTTTATATGAAGCATTACTTTGTTTCATCTACTAAATGCTGTGCTACCAATTGAGTACTTTATCCTGAAAACCAAAAGCTTCAGAAAAGTCATTTAACAGCTACTACATAAACAAGTACAAAAAAAAAAAAAAAAGTGAAGAAATTTTAATGCAGCATGCTACTCTAATTCAATACAGTAAAAGAAAGATTCTTTTACTGACTCATTTCAGAGACAATATATCAAAGGCAACAAATGTTTTTATAGCCACTGAAAATATGAAAGACAATTCTTGATTCTAAGCATAACATCCAATCCTCATATTTACTGAGACTTGAGAAATAAAAAAGAATAAAAAGATTTTCCCCCCTTCCCAGAAAATAGATTAGGTAGGCATGACATTTTTCTACTTCACTGTTGCATGCATTTATAAGCTTTACTTTTGTAGCATTTATGAATTCAAATGGTGCTAGGGTTAAGTTGGAGGAAAGCAATTTGGCATGCGTGCATTGAATTTTATCAAAGAAAGCAAAAGCAGTCCATGAGGTCTGGACTGACCTTAGAGCATAAGTATTTATTTGGAGATTCTAAGGGCTTATCAACTGTGTCTCATAAGAGGGAGCCTAAATTCAATCACACTTGCACACACTGTCACTTTAATTCAAAGAATCACCTTTCAGTTCTATTGGTGTGCCAATAATATAGTTGTTATTCTATTACTATAAATATTATCTAAATAAATAAATTCTATGTATAACTAAAAAGGACATATTAGTCCTACATTTTACAGGATATAGAAGCAGGTTTCCAGAGCCAGCTACTTCCAAATCCAGGTAATTTACTAAAAAAATTCAACCTATGCTGTTCAATGCAATTATATTTCCAAAGTGTGTGTATATAGAACAGTGATGCCTTCTGTAAACAGCTATCCCACAGAAAATATTAAAATAATCTTACAAGCAAATAGTTACCACAGAAAATTGTCTTAGAAATTTCAGGTACACAAAGGAGGTAATTTAGAAAAAAAGATCTTTAAAGTACTGCTGTTTTCACTAAGTAAGCTATTCGTAAATTATTCTGCTGAAATACAAATGCATTCCTGTTCTCCAGGAACAGGACACTACTATATTATTTCAAGGTAGGATTCCTTCCATTTGTTTGTGGAAGTTGAGCAGTCAGTGTTTCCAATTCTCAAGTCCTCAATAAATTAAAGAAATGCATTAGAAACAATTAGTGGGGAAACGTTTACAAGAAATGTGCCTCTTAATGACAAAGGCACTTGACCAAAAGCAGACCTACTGCAGCACAAGCACTGAAACAACGTGCAAGTGGACTGCATTTCCTGAACTCTTCCATCTTTCTGCCAATTAAGCATTACCATTATTTCCAGGTTCTGACGTGCCAGTGATTAAGATTCTATTATTATTTTTTTTCTACTTTAATCACTCTCCCTCCATTCTTTTTTGTCCTTCCCTCGTTCTTTTAATTGTTGGAAAATCTGAGACTATTTTAAAACCAGCAGCACACAGAAGCTATCATGTCACTGACACTGAACTCAAGTCCCATGTCTCATACATTCCAGGTATGCCTACATCTTTTATTCTAATACAATGTTTTATTCTAATACAATTATTTATTCCTGCAGCCCTGACTACTTGCCTTTTCTTCCTACTAGATTAATAAAAATATTCAGGATTATTTATTTCCAGATGGCATTTCAGTAGTATATTCAAACTTAAAATTGTTAATTTTAGGTTTCAAAGTTTTGGATGACCAGCTATCTGATCTTACATCTTTGGCAATTCACATGTCACAGACATAATACAAGAGAATATGTTCTTGAAAAGTCTACACCCGGTGGTCTCAGGATGCCAGCTTGCTTCCTGAATTCAGGATGACAACTGGTTGATGGATATGTAGTGTCAAGCCTACTTTTTCCATTCTGTCTACATGATGAATTCCTTTCTTGGGTCACATACGCAGATGTTTCTTAGTTCTGGTTGTACAAAAAAAATCTCTGATTTTGCTGCATGTCTAATCTGTTTCTTGAAACTATTGACCCCCCTGCCTACATATACCTACATATCACTTTATATAAAGAAAATGACCACTGAACTCCAACAGGAAAGAGAACTGTTGCAGCTATTAACCCAAATAAAAACAGGAGAGAGGAAACTGGGGTCAGAGAAATGTAAGCCAAAACTTGAAGATAAATATAGTAAATTGAAGGTAAATATAGTAAGGATTAAAGCATGCATATTTCACTTACTGGTCACCTATCACATACAACAGGAACCAAAATAACTACAATCAAATAGAAGATAAAGCAGGTACAAACAACTATAAAAGTACAAATCACTGTTGCCATGTTTAAATAAACTTTATTGCTTCTCAAGTTTTCCTTTGAAAATACACACCTGAAGTATTTGTTCCCCTTTCCTTTTGTGTGTATGTGTGTTCAGCTAACTATAAACAGCTTAAACTGTGCATATAAACATTAAAAATCAATTTACTATGTCATAAAACACAAACATACAACAACAACAAAATCAAGTCCATACCACACATTCATCTCTTCTGCATTACACAAATATGTTTAACAAATGTTTCAACAATTGATCACAATGAGCTAGAACTGATGACACACTATACTGGTTTAAATTTCACTGCATAATGCAATAATCTTGAATTTCTAAATCTTCCTTTTACGTTGCATGCTGCTTTAATTATCACAATTATTTTCTGTGATATCAGAATTGATATCCCTGAGCTACGATATCAAAGTTCAACTTTTCCAAAACTGATGGTAGAAAATCTCAAAATGAAGAGAAAGAATTTGTTGAAAACAAAAGTAAGATTATGGGATGAAAATGAGCCATTTTCATGGTGCCTGATGCATTATCCGATCTCTTTTTAGGGGGGGGAAATGAAAAAGAAAAAATATATATATATATTTCAACTTTAAATATGAATCAAATAATTCTTTTGAATTTTGAAAGAATGTTCTTTGCAGAATGCTGGATTACTTTCAAAGGCTAAAAGGCTAAAGTTACTGTGACGCTTTATACACATTCAACTATTATGCTCACTTACTTAAAGTTCAGGGATTTATCTACTGAAACTATCCAATGCACAGTGGGAGGAAAAAAAATATCAGATCCCTGCAACATTACATGTCTTATTACATTGTTTCTGTACAACTCATTGATGCATACTATTACATAAGAAAGCCTCATGTAAATTCAGAAGAAACGTAAAAAAATACCACCTTTAACATTTTTTCCCCACCTCGCATTATTGAACTAGTGACCAGAAGCAATACCTGTGCATTTATTTTTAAATACACCTAGCATTAATCTTTGCAAACATAACTGCACCAGAATAACTTAACCACTGTGAACAAAGCAGAAGTCAGCAATCATTCTATAAAATTTGGCCACCCTCAGCATATCAACTTTCTTTACATTTTCCCTCTAACTACTGCTCAGCATTTCTGTGTGATAGGAAAGCCAGGTGGCTAAAGAAGTTGTCCTGTCAGCTTTATCTTTAATCCATGAATTTAGATCTGTGAGTATAACAGCAAAGGATGGGTGGCAATGTTTGTCAACGCAGTGTAATAAATACCCTTAACTTTACAGTATCTTCTTCTTCCTGTACTTCAAGGCTACAAAGGGATAATAAATAAATATAGTAAGTAATGACCTATGTACCAGTAAAAAGAGAAGGTTTGGCCTATATATTAATAATCATGTTTACTTTGTTCAACTACTACTGTGTGAAAGAAGCCTGTAGTAGAAAGATATTGCCTCTCTCTACTGCTTTAATGGCACCATAGTTTAGGCTATAGCACTGAAGTCACACACCAGATGTGATACAAAGAGAAGGCAGAAATTATTTTGGTTAGTTCCTCTGAAGTTACAGGGGAACTACCCTGCATGTTTAATAAATCAGGCCCTTGGTCTTACCTTACATGCAATGAGCCTGAAGTACAGACAGGCTGATGCAAGGCTCACTGAAATGACAGATTGCTGAGCATTACTGCACCACTGAGAAAAGACATTTACATCCTCTTCCTCTCTCTTAGGACATACTTTTAATTTTACAATTGCATCTAAATGATGACTCTTCCAAATATTTAGACTAGTAAGATGTGGCTAACAATGGAGCAAGAAACCCACTCCAACAAAAACAAATGTGTCAGGGGACAAAGTTGCACACGCATCAGTTAGCTAGGGATTTAGGAAATAGAACTTAGATTTCAGTATGTGTATCTTTGCTATTACTAAGAAGACTGGAAAGACTATGTATGCACATATAAATTGTATTATTATTAACACGCATTTGGTTTATCCACTCATAAATCTCTAGTTCTTGTTCACAGAAAAAGTCATTCAGGTTTCACTAGCTTTTACTGAAAAAACTTACAAAATACATTTTTGCCATTGTACATGTATGTTGTAGATCACACTACTACAGAAGCTGCCTTTTGCTGGCTTTTTAAAATCTACCTGTTAGCTTACATTTTTATTTTAAACTGGTTTTGAATATTCTGTATATATCTGTGACAATGCCATTGATTCATAATAGCTTTTACTTCTTTTGAGAAAACCAGTGGGCCTTCAAAAAAAAAAAAAATATATATATATATATAGTTTTATTTATTTATTTTTAAGTAGGCTAACAACTGACAGATTCACGAATAAACTGCACCATGGGTAGTTCATTACATTCTCAGTCTTCAAGATCACCAAAAGTCATTCTGGTTCTTTGTTAGGCTCTCTCTTGTGTGAGTGAGTGCAGATGCTGTCTGTAATGACCAGGTGAACAGAAATCAGTTGAATGCCTTTATGTCATTTTTCAAACCTAGAACATTATGTCCCATTTCATTTTTATGAGCCCTATTTCCAACATTTTCAACACAGGTCCTAGGTACAGAGAAGGTATTTTTCTTGGTGTTTTATCATAGCTCTCTCTAAGCCATCCACAGAACTCATCAGCTGAATTGTCATCAGAGCTGTTGAGCTCTATGATAGTCATATTGATTGGTATCTCCCAAAGGCATATTGTAATCGTTTTATCACTGATAGGGTTATAGGCAGACACACACTTTGACATTCCCCTTAGATATGATAAATGCAATCCTCATTTTCTCAGATCTTGTGCAATTCACCAAATATCCATCTATCACCATAGAATGACCATTTCTATTCCTCTAAAGTTATAAAGCCCAGATATTTATATCTTGCTAATTCATACACATGCCATACATTCCATAGTCCTATTTTTTTATTAGTTTGTGATGGTTCAGCTCATAATTTCCTCAAAAAGATATCAGCTGATGTATTCCTTTTGAATGATTTTGCACAGCATCACTCTGAATAAAGCTCAATATTAAAAACAGGCTTCTTCCCCCAGTGCAATCTATCACATTCTTAAATAGCAGAGGGTATTTCTGACATGTGCCACATACGGATTATTTAGGTTGTAGCCTGCCGCAATCATTCCTATTAGGGAAAAAAAAAAAAACAACTTCGTGAAGTTTGTGCTTGCTCCTAGCTAAAGTTAGAATTCGATCAGTCTGCATCCACCACCAATGAAGCTTGTAACTGCTGTGACAGAGGAAGCTTGTTTCTACCCACTTAGGGATGTTTTAAGACGTGCACTATGTCTTACATCGCTAAGGTACTACATTAACAGCAGCAATAGATAAGCATGTAATCAGCATAATCTTTAAATAGTGTTCATAAAACAATTCCAATAGTTCTTTCACTAAATACATGTTGTGCATCTGTAAATATTACATCCAGTAACAGCACTTCATATAGCTAGTTTTGTGAGACAACTAACTGACCCAAAGAAACTTAACTCTCTTTAAGAGGAAAAAAAAATAATCCATGCCAGTATAGAAAGATTACTTCTCTGTATTAAAATTGCAGTCAGCTTTTCAGTTAAACTAATATAAATTATTTTTAAATACCAGGCAAGTGCACATGCAATTAGATGCAAGTTTATATAAATTTGAATAGGTAATTCAGTGGTATTAAAAAAAGAAATGTAAAATAACCTAAGGACACATTTCTCTTTAAAAATTCACAATCTTGCAAGCCTACTGTCAAATGTGAGCATTCTTATTGCAGTTACCAATATTAGCAGTACCGAGGAGCTACATATTTTTGTATGCATTAGCAGGAATGATGCCTTAATGCAGGAGAAAACTAGGCCAAACCAGAAAGTTTTATTATTAAAAAGAAAAAAAAAAAAAAAAACATGACTGTGAATCATCTCATTACTGAAAGACCTGTAATGATTAAAAAAAAAAAAAAAAAAAAAAAAGTTAAGAATTACAGTATTTGTAAGTATTACAAGTCTATTACACCTTGGTTCGATGTATTTTAAAATTTGACCCAAAATAATTATCCACGAAGACTTAACTTCATCAATTACCTTGATCTATTATTACTACTTTTTATATATATTTGAGAGCTATAAAATAGTTCATAAAGATACAAATATTTATATATTTAAAGTAATTTATAGTTTACCCTCAGTGTTCTTAGAGGAAAAAGTACTATCAAAACAGAGACAGTACTTTAAATATTTAAAAAAAAATTGTGAAGTCAGGACCAAAAAACATGTTTAGATAAATATTAAGTGGTCACTGCAGATAAAATCAAGGATGAATGAAACACTCGCTTTTCAAATTTTACTCAGATAAGGGTTAAATGGTGTGCTATTGTAAAAAGAAATATTTGGGTAAATGGAATTCCCATCAAAGCTTAATAACCAGATTCAAGTGCACATCAATTGAAGTGTTCTGTACTTTCTGTGGTCCCTATAATGTTTAATTCAATTACCCAACATGGAGCGTTACCGCTGATTACTGTCTCTCAGGCTGGATAAGACAATTTGACAGTTTACTTTGAAATTTTACTCTACTAAAAGCATTTAAAAAACTAGATGTATCATAACTTGAAGGGCTACAGAAACTTTTTCCTTTGTTTGATGTGGGGAAAAACTCTCATCAACATTTACTAAGCATCATGCTTAGTGCTTCTTTTGGTAATAATACCCTTAAAATGAAGAAACACTAATCAGTCGCTACAAGAGTACAGCAGTCAGACTGTAAAAAGCCTCAGCATATAAACTTCAAAGAGCAGCCTGCACAAAATCAGTGCCATAACATTGCTCTCATATGAGAACTTCAAAGAGGTTTGTGTTGAGATTATGGCAAGATTTTTTGGCCTACAGTGTACAAAATTCCCAGCTGCACTATTTTGGAAAAATATAATAAAATCACCACAGAAGTTCACACATTTCAAACGCTAAGAAAGTGCTCAGCATGAAGATTTTAAAGATACAACTCAAAGCATTTCGGTTTTGTTTTCAGATAAGCTAACCACAATCCTCCTTTGGAAATTAACTTTCCATGTAATCCAAGCTGTTCTATCTAGTACAGGAGTTTATTTCAGTTTTTTTGTTTTGTTTTGATTTGTTTTGTTTTAATAACAAGCCTTTTAATTATTAAATGTGGCTTACATTTGCATCTCTGGAAATATTTGAACCCCTATTCCTCCAGCATTTCACTTTGCTCTGTTAGTGGGGTGTGAGTGGCTGCTCAGGATGCGGACAAGTGGGGAGAGAACTCTCTCCACATTTCATTCAGATAATAGAAATCTGCGAGCTGCTCAGTGTGACAGATGAGCTGGGTGAGCTAAAGCAACTTGTTCCGCTTGTCAGCCTCCAAGAGCCTACAGCAGCGAGATACGATTGTGATGACACCACGATCGCAGAACTGGGTCAAACATACGGTCACTTTAAAACAGAATGTCAAATGTTCTTTCTACTTGAGAAATTTGATTCAGTGACACTAAAAGCTGTTAGAAACCATTAGCTTTATATCTAGGTCCAAAATGAAACTGTTACTTTGACAGTATTTGAAGAAGCCTCTTGTGAGCCCTATGTTGCCATTAAAGTTTGTAGGAATCACAAACTGTCAAATAACGTCACTATTGCCCATAAGGACTGAGTACTTTATGGCCAGAACACTTTCCTGTGTTGCACCAGGAGATTTGTGCCTTTGGAGTAATATTTTCATTATGACTTAGTGGATTAAACAGATTAAAATCCTCACTGAATTTTAAAGAAGATTATGCAGAGATATTAATAAATAAATAAATCCAGAAGTAAAATATAAAAAGTATCTTAACCCATACCTAGACCTATTATTTTGTTCAAGTCATCTCACACAGAACAGATTTTTGTTTTATTTAGTTCAGTGGAATAGAAGATTTACTAATTAAACAATAGTAGACATTTAAAGAGAACTGACAAGTAGTACTTAATCTATTAAAATTGCTTCCATAAATATTTTAACTTAAATTTGCATTATGTTGTGATGATGAAATATTTACTCCCTGCAATACTACTAGCATGCACAGTTCAAAGTATGGAGATCATGCCACATGGTACACACTTGGAAAAGTAAATGTTAAGATGAAGATAGTTCTGGATATTATCTTCCATGTGATCATCAGAATCTTTAAGAATTCACATACAAACTGTTTTGTTTTTTAACTGTAACACCTACATACTGTGACCTTTGTCCAAAACCACTAAACTATAGAAGGGAACAGCAGGAGTCTGAGACAACAGAAGTAATTTCTTTCTTGATATTTCACAAATTTGTGCTGGCAGCCTAAGTCAAGCTCAAGATGGGTTCTGTTCCAGATCAAATTCCCAGCCTAATAAGTCTGCAGCTGAATTCATAGTTGTTTAAATATACTATATTCAAAACATATTTATATATATTTTGGATTACGATGTATATACTTTGGTTTGTTTACATTACATAATTGCCCTTCAGCATAAAAAATTTTCAGGAAAAAATATTTTCAAGAAAAACTTCTCATAAAGCTATTCAGTTAAGATGATGCATATTTCTGTGTAGTTAAAAACTTACATAATTCTTAAAAATAATTGTTTACTTGCTTTGATTTTTAAATATGTCTTTGATCTCATTCATTAATATTCATTAGTCTTCTGATGTTGGACTAATGAGAATCTTACGCATTTATGAGAAGCTATTTAAACAAAGCTATCAGATAGATTTTCTCCTGATTTACATTTTTCATCAATGCTGACAATACTTAATTCTTTGTATTCTCCCGCATTTTCTTCAAGATTCCTGAAATCATGGTCTACACGCTTCAAAACAAAGTGAAGCTCAAGAAATGTGTATCTGTTTTAATTATAAGCATGGAATCCTAAATGGATAACAGCATAAACACTTAATACATATGGACAGAATGAATAATGCTCATACTCAGCATCTAATTTACTTCCATGTTTTACATGTATTATTTATGTTTATGATAGAACATCTCTGAAGAAAAAAAAAAAAAAAACATTGCCATGACTTTTCAGTTTAAAGAATTTGCATGAAAGTGGGCACAAAACCAGCAGAAAAGTACTGTTGCCAGAACACAATGCCAGCCACTGATATTCAGCATCATGGGTGCACACACAATAACATGCACATAAAGTAATTTGTATTCTTTGCAGTTAAAAAAGAAAAAGAAAAAAGAAAAAAAAAAAAGTTGTTTTCCCATTTAGTTGTTTAGTTTCCCCTGTTAGTACTGCATATCCACCCAAAGTTGCAAGCAGTTTCCTAGCGTATGCTGCACAACCACAACGTAGTAGATACACCGCCTGTTAGAAGCACCCACGGAAACTAATGCAAGTTTACAGGCTGAGGCAAATCAGTCACAACACAACAAATAGTCCAGGTTAAACATCCACTGCTCATTAAACGTACTTCCACGCTGTTACAGTTTTGCCAATTATTTCCCAATCAAATGCTGATTTACAGAAGTAACTTCAGCAAAGCAGTCCTGTCCTACTACATCTAATATGTATGCAAGGATAATTAACATATGCAATAACTTCCAAAGAAATATTACTACTTCAGAAGTAAGCATCTATGAAGTCAGCTCCACTGACTCTTATTTCTCTGAGGAACTAAAAAGCTCTTTTGCTGAAACCTCATTGTGGTTGAAGAAGCATAGAAATGACCTGGCATAAACCTCAGTGCTAATCAAGCAATGCTACACATTCATATTTGCTTCACTGGCATGTGGATTTATCTTCTAGTAAAACCAGTTGATTACTCTGTCTGTCACTATTCTTACATGCTGGGTTCACTTTTATTTCCAACTTAAATCTTAAAGATCAATTACAACGTATTTTTTTTTTTAATTTTTAGATAAAGCAACACCAATTTGAAACCATATACTAGAAATTTTCATATGCAGAGAAAGCAGTTGCTCTAGTGTCGGTATCAAATATCAAAAAAAAATTCAAAGGACTAAGTATCCATAATTACAGGACTTCTAGTATGTCTCACAGGATGTTCAGAGCCTGATAGTATTGGAATCCACCACCAAACCAAGCCCAAGTATTTCAATAGAGTTGTTTTATGTATATCAAAGTTTGAAAAATTTTCACTAATGTTTGATTTTCTATAAAGCTATAGATGTTAATGTTCTACAGTACAGTAGAACTCTAAAAAGGATAAGGAAGTAAGTATTCAATTTTAGAGGCTCTGAAAGTTATTCACGGTATTTCTATAAACAAGGTGCTGTGGATTAGCATCCATTTCTAATTCTATATACAACATCAGGCCCTATATATCATCCTCATCAAAGGTATTATTGATCTCCTTCCAAATAAAAATATTTTCTCACTCCACCTTTTCTCAATTTCTATTCCTCTTCTTCCACCTGAATTAGTACAAGACTCAGTTGAGACTAATACTCACTCAGTCCTTAATTCTGATACTTACTTACTGCTCAGAGATGCACCATTACAGCATGCATCATATGGAGATTTTATCCTAGCTAATCAAGCCTTTAAAAATAAGTCACTCATCAGAATTAATGCAACATAAAAAGCGCTAATGTCACACTATGAGAACAGAAGTGATTTTCTGATCCCTAGGAGAATGAGTAACAGGATAGAACATCATTCAAATAGTTGTCCTCAGTAGGCAAATATATGAAATAGCTTTTTGTGGTTTATGTGTAAACTTGTATTCTAAGTTGTACTTCAAATATCTGAGAAGTTTCCAGGTTGTTTTTGTTTTTTTGATTTATAAGTTTTCTTAAATCACACTGTCAGTTACAGCTTCAGATGCAGCACTGGGAAGGTATAAACATTAGAGCTTTTTAACGGACTAGGATTCAAACAATAAAATCACGGAAAAGCTGAAAAAAAAAAAAAAAAAACAGACAGTGAGACAGTGCCTGCTACTAGCAGTAATGAATCAGTGAGGGAAAGCTTACAAATTAGACTAGTAAAAAGCAGGCAAGAAATTTGAGAACCTCCAAACAGGAGCAACATCTTGGCAAAGCTCCCACAAGCAAAAGCACTGCCAGGCTAGGCCTCCCCTTCTGTGTCTTTAAAAGCACATGTACGTAGCAGTCTGCCATCTGAAATTAGTCAGCCCGGTACAGAAGCCAAAGCAGCACCTGGCCGATTACCCAAACCACCAAAGCATCTTTATTTATTCATAACTTAAATATATCTATATCTATATATCTGTGCAACAATCAATCTGTTGCTACTAATACCCAAGCTTGGTTACATCCACGAGCTGTAAACTGAGCAACTCCAGATTAAACACATGCTAAACTGATCTCTGGGAAGGTAAATTAGCCCTCTACTGTTTACTACTTGATGACATGTCTGTTTTACCCATAAAAAAAGAGACTCAGAACAGTTTCCTAAACATTCATATAATCGGAAAACATGTCCATCCTTTCCATAGAATGTGCACTAGAACACAGCATTCACTTAAGTTTTGCTATTATGTTCTTTCTATAAGCAAGTTCTGCCTTATTTTATCTCCCAAGGTCAGAAAAGAAAATGTCAGAATAATTTTCACAAAGAAAAGTTGGATTTGGTTAAACAGCTCTGCACTTTCAAAGTGAATGTAAACTTCGACAAAGGTACTCATGTTTGGGTGCAAAATCATTATTACCATTTCATAAAACTTGGTCTTCCTGTGAGTTATTGTAAAGGAAGTCACCAAAAATATTTCTACATTCTACATTTTTACCATTCTACAGTCACAGGAGAATTTACATTACAGAGGACAAAATTTAGGCACATTACAAATACATTTTCTTTGTCCTCTAAATATCTAGAAATACATATTTAATAGAGGCCCACTTCCTTACTGATTTTTTTTTAGTCCTGTGACTGAAAACTGCAATTAGTTACGCATTGCTGACTCATATACGAATCCTTCTGTCATTATATTATTCAACATGACCGTTAATAAGCAGGACATACAAAGTCTAAGGAACTGCACAATCACCCTGTTTTATTAAACCATTTGTAGCAAGAGACAGTTAAATATTATATATCCTATAAATATGTTATTCCAGCAATAAAAATGCTAGTCTGTCACATGAAATAAGCCAAGAAAACAAAACCAAATAGAAATACAGTTTAATTCATGCAAACAGTATTTATTTTTTAAGTTTGAATATGATAAATGCACTACTAATAGTTTTATTTTTAAATGGACCTCACAAATGAGCTTTGCTGTAGATATATATATATTTAAAAAAAAAAAAAAAAAAGGAAACAAAGGAAAACAATTTTCAAATCAAACTAAAAAGGGTGACCAACATTAAAAAACTTCTTTAAATTCCAAAACGAATCTCTTCTCCTGACCTTTATAGAGCTCAGGATGCATACGTACACAGAATAAACAAAATAATTTGAAAGCAAATTCACTGAATGCACCTGACCTTTGAAACAGCACAGATAATTTTAGTCAGATTTGCACAATGGTAGTCTCAGTTTTTATGTAGCAACACAGATATGACAAAACTACATAAGGAACAAAGATAACATTTTACCAAAACAAAAATAGCTTTAAATATTTTTGGACATTTCTAGGAATCTCAGGTTCAGGAAAGGTTCCTCTGCACTTCCCTTAGCTAAAGACAATTCAGCTCTAGAGAGAAAAGCCCATTCTCTTGGTTATGCTGATGAACTGACAAATAATTCACATGTGAAAGAAGAAACTTAAGTTATACAATCACATAAAAAATTGTTTTGAAAGGAATGACCATTAGTTTTCTCCTTGCTCACCTAGTATACAGTAGGCTATTTAAAGCATCTCTGGCTGATTAGCTTCGATTTTCAGAGCTGAGGAGCAAAATCAAGACCTACACCATAAAAAATTGTGCTGACAAGTAAAAAAAAAACTCTGGTTACAAAGACCAGATGTTCTCAAAACTAAACACAAGTTAGCCTTAGCTAGAGCTAGTTGACAATACCTTCCTTTTGTGAAGGACAGATGTCACAAGAGTTAAAACAACTAACTTAACATCACTTGGTAAAAAACAAAGAAACACAATACTTTATTTAAACCCCAAACCAGTTTACTGCAAATTAGTTGTATTACTTCTGCCTGATGAAATGAAAATTAACGTGGAGGGCTAAGAAGTTCTGCTTAGATTCAGAATGTTGCTAGCTCCATCAGCTTCATCATTCCACACTGATGGTGACAACAGGGATCTGCCTCCATCAGAAACGTTTTTTTGTTGTGTTTGTTTGTTTGTTTTTACAATATTTATGGGAAAAGCAACTGAAGAAATCCCAGCCTTGATCTGATTAGTATTTTAGTAGTTAAAATTCTTCCCTCCACCCTCATAACATACAAAAAAAAAAAAAAAAAAAAAAGATAGGCATACAGGGAAAAATAATTCAGAAAGTACATCCAAGAAAAACTGCTCATGCATATGGGCCCTGGATCTCTCCATGTTCTATTTAACTAGTTAAGTTCACAATGCGGAAATTGTATGGCATATTGGTAATAAACATTAATAAAATATTTTTATTCTGAACTTCAGTATTTGCAAATATCAGTGCTTAGTCATTCTTATAGCAAGCATCAAGCACTAACAACCCCAGTTGTTGGCCAGCGCATAACCACTGTGAGTAGATTGCTTTTTCAGGTCAATATGCACTCTTCTAGTACATGGACAAACAACTGAAGGCTGAGATCTTACCAGACCACAAATTTTCTGGTAAACACTTTTACAAAACAAATAGGAATGTTGATTGTGCCTCTTCTCCTCCATTTTAAAGATGCATTATTCTGAACCTTTCCGGATTGAAAGCATTGATGGGATCAGAACTGCAAAGGGCAAGGGAGTGTTACACTGACCTGTATCAGTGGGAAGTGTAAGCCAATGCATAGCAAAGCAAGACAACTGTTGATCCTTTACAACCTGACCAGATCCTAGTTTGATGCTCGTATTGAATAAATCCGGTTTTGGTGCAGTTCCCATGTGGTGGTAAGTCTCTACAAGTATCTACAAAGAAATTACTGCATTTCATCTTATCTCCAAAACGGACTGCGAGCACTGTATCTGTCATTAAGAGCTAAGAAGCTGCCACCTCTCAACAAAGCAGACCAGTATTAGATTGAATTAGTATCTAGTCCACTTTGGATCACAGTCATATAAATGAACCTGCTTTAACTTACGGAAGCATTTCTACAGATATGGTTAGAGGTAAAAGGCTGTTTAGGAGTTGTTCCTCACCACCTCAGCTGGAACAATGCCTGAGCAAAGCAGAACTTTGTACTACTGCAGTGGAAATACGATTCAGAGGTTAAGAGATCCTCATGGTTTTCTCATGTTTCCAAGAACAATTTTCTGAGTTGTAAGGCTATCAATTCTTCCACCTAAAGCAAATCCCACTTCTCTCTCCAGTTCTTGTAAAAGCTCATGCGAGCAACTGTCTGTACAGTAAATTCAAACAATGAACTTTTCAGGATTATCAACGCTGAAAACAACCCTTTTCTGTATAGTCAGCTCACTCAAATGTCTTTACTGCTGTGATTCACATGATCCCAGAAAAAGCTTTAACAGGTTAACACACGGGAAAGGGAACCAGCAGCTGAAATGGAGTTACTTCATCTGGAATTCCCTGAGGTGGTTATGCTATTAAAAAAAAAAAAAAAAAAAAAAAGAGAGAGAGAGAGAAAATGAAAAAAAAAAGAGAGAGAAATGAAAGCTTATATTACTAACTCCTAATATTTGTAGTGGCTGAATCTGTGACTACATTGTAAGAAATTAATCTTACAAATACAGATGTAGTTCACTTCCACTATCAAGCTGATTTTCTCACCCTTGACTTCAAATATTTACAGGGTGGTTTCTGCATGGACTCAACCCATGCTAGCACAGCTTTGAAACCACCAGTCACTTCAGTTGCCTGCATGACTATTCCCTTCTAGATACCATTAAGATAACTGCAACGCATTTGGTCTGGCAATTGTTAAGCATGCATGTGTTTTTGACCTCTGCTGTTTACAGGAAAAGAAGACTGGTCGTCTGGTCATCATTAGAACCAAAGTATCCAAGTTTCCATCATATGCTTTAAAACATAATATAGTACAAAAATATTCCTGAATTAGAAGCTCTCTAATACATGTTCTCTTACAACATTGGAACATTATTGGCAGTTGCATCATACAGCCTCAATATACACAACCGAAAACTAGTTAAAATATGGGTCTCACAATAAACAGAAAACATTGAAGGACTAATACAGGGTACTTTTATCTTTTCTAATGCTGTCTTCACATTCATATTTTCAATGTACTGACAAAGAATGCTTACATACATGCTAAGTGCATCTCAAAAACAAACATTACACTAGAAAAAAATACAGGAAAAAATAGCTGCCAAATTCACAGAATAAAATCTCTTTCTACTTTAATATTTTATTTTCCAATTTTAAAACACCTGTCTACATCTTTCAGCATACAAGTACTTTAAAAATATTTGTTTTACTAAGAAAGCTCTTTCGCTTTATTTGACTACTCACATAAAAATATCTATACTAAAACGCACTACTTAGTCTAATGTTAGAGTACAGTGACTTGTATCTTGACTTCAGAAAAGAAAACACAGGAAGATTATTTGCACTGTGCTGCATGAACATTCAACCACAGTTAAATGTTTCCTGTTTTAAATCCAGCATCTGGTATCCTCTTATACAACAACTGAAAAGACTAATCTTGACTTTTGGTACATAGGTACAAACTAGTAACTACTTCCCATCACACAACTAACAGTTTAATTGCAACAATCCAATTGCTGAAAAAACTCCTCCTTTCCAAACTCAGTACTTAGCAAGACAACTTATAACACATTTATATTTGTTATATAAATACTAGTTAATATTTAATATATAATACAGTTAATATTTATTATAATACTTGATATGCTTCTTATATTTATTAGTGGTATTATAAATACACAGTTTTTAATAACCAAATGGATACTCTTACACAAATTTTTAATGATAACTGAACCAAAAATACTAGTCAATGATCAGCATGCAACAACACTCAAAAAAAAGCAATTAGTTCACAAAATAACATCACTGTAGTTTCAGGATAAATTAAGTAGCTCTTCTATGAAAGCTCGCATAGCAACAGAGGGTGAAGTCCAGGGTCATAACATTTTCTAGTGAAATAATGTGTAGGCTATTAGCTCTTCATCGATTTGAGATGTGCTCATCTGTATTTTGATTTCTCCATAAACACATGCACCTAATCACGTTTCAAACACACGTACACATGTTCCTCAGCAAAGTACCTGCCTAAACAAACATGATGGAAGAGATTTATAAACCTTACATATAGGCAAGCTCCCTTCTGTCCTATCCCCCTCCCCCCATTTCCTTCCAAAATTGAATGTTTTAAAGTCAAACTTGACCTGAAAACTTCTGTAATGAATAAAATTCTGCTATTCTGAAACAGTACTCATCAGAACCGTATCATTCTTAAATATTTAATAACAAAACATACACTAAAAAGAGACTGAAAGCCTGAAATCATTAGGAGATGTCCTAGTACAAGAAATAAAAAGGAGACATACATTTCTCTGCAAGTGTAATTTCAAAGTCCTTTCACATCAGGATCTAAAGACTGTCAGCTTGGTTGCTCTGCTACTGTATATTAAATAAGCATGTAATGAAGCTACTGGTTTTGATTCATTGAGATGCCAAAGATCATGGGTAAAGTATATAAAATTAATGAATGTTTTTGAAGTGGAAGGTGGTAAGAATCAGGTACAGCATCAAAAAGAACAAAATACTGACAAAAAGAAACCACAGAAAATCCAGCACCACTTCATTTTAGTGACCATTCAGAACAATAATAAAGCATGAATGCCATTTCAAACTCATTTGCACATCCAAACAGATTATGAAATACTTTACATACCATCAGTTCAGGGAATCACTATACTGTTATTAACAGAACACTGATTCCCAGTCTTAATACAACCTGAATGCAAATTTGAGCCTTGTATATTACCTACTGCTTTCTAACATGCCTTCATTATCTCTTAGTTTTCAGCAAAGGCTTGCACACAAATCCACCAGAACAGTTTAGAAGGTGCTTAATTTTCACTATTTGCATAATTCCACTGAAGTGAACAGGACAAATAATATGCATACTTAGTGGCAAATGTCAGCACTATGCCAACTTTAAGCCTTACTTTTCAACATTTCAGAAACAATTTTGAAAACTAATTAAATGACATATGTAAACTATTCTAACAAGTCAGTGTGCAATGACTTCCTAACAACAGGATACATTCCGAGGCTAATATCTATCAGATTTTTAGAAACTTAAAGCCTTGCCAAATTTGAGCAAATGCTAATGCTAAAAAAAATATTTATCTTCAGAAGAATTCATTTAAATGCTTTTGACTATTGATGCACTAAGCCACAGTATTATTTTGATGAAGTAACAGCATTACAGTGCCAATACAGAAAATCTGTACTTTGGTGCATCTATAAACATGAAGCTCATAAATACAGTTCCTTAGTTAGCTGCATTAAACTGCAAGTCTGATGAGCTATACTGGGAATATTAGGTAGTGCTCTGAAAACTGATGGGAGAAAAACGCACGTTCTGATTAAAATCAAAAGGTTTATTTATACCTTGCAATTAGAACATTTTCTTTAATTTTGCCCACAAGGTTATAAACAGCTCTTTCCCCTAGTTGTTGGTGTGTTTTTTTAATAACTTTTCAAGCTTAATACTTGAATAACCATACCACTTCTAAAAAACAGAACACCTTTAGAAGCATTATATCATTTTGAATTTTCTATGATGCTTTTGCAAGTTTGAAAATGAAGGTTCATTTTTGAACGTTTTGGAATAAAACGTGGAATCACCCAAACCCCACTACCATCCAAGGATACTCTTGTTTCTCACAAAGGAATAACACCACTCATCCAATAAGAAATACAGCATACAGCATACCTGTTTTTTAACATAGGAAAAACAGATAGTAGTTGTATGATCTGGGAAGAAGTAGGATAGGAAAGGTCCAGTATCAGCAGCTGGCTTTATGAAGGTGTTAACTGTTTTGTCTGTTCGTCATGAAAGCTTGCTTTTTTGAACTCTATTTGGTCATGACACCACTCTATATGTAAGAAAGAAGATAGTAAGGAAAACAATTTACTGCAGTAAGTAAGAGTCTGGTTAACAAAGAATTTCTCTAGAAATGTCAGCAGCATCCTGCCTATAATTATAAAAATGTGATTATCACAAGATGAGCCTCTAGAATGGCAGTTTTCCTGTATTTGAATAATTCTTATGCTGATCAAGCTCCTCTTCAGCACCCCCTCAAGTTCACCTTTATCTACACTAAGAATCAAGGATTACTCCTTAACATTTCATTTGCTGATCAAAGCAAATTCTCTGAGTATAGATAAAGGGTGTTAAAAAGTAGATAACCATCTAATTAGTGTCCCATTCTTCGAAATGCAGCACTCAACTCCACTTTTGGTGGAGTAGCTTAATAGTAATAAAAAAACAATGTAGGTAAAATTGAATGTCTGTTTTACCAGAACATCTGCAGGAACCACCACGTTCTTTCTGAAGGTAACCTCCTGGTGTGATATATCTCCCTGAAGGTTTACATTTTATTGAGCACAGATTTGGGGTCCTTTTATAACACTGGATTAATCTTAATAATTCAAGCACTTGTAGAAGAGTCCTCTTTTTAGCAGAAACTTTCCGAACTGTTCTTTGTAGGCATATAGTCAATATCATCTGTTGTCAAGAAATTTAAATGCGTGCACCCCACACCATCCCCCCTCAATTAATGACTTCTGCAAAAACTCAGCAGCTGAGTCATTAATTTATTGGCTTCTGAGACAGCAAGCAAACTGCTATTACTCACCAGTAGGACCACACCTGGGAAGTCATAAACAGGACTAGATCCAACTTACAGAGACAACCAGTAAAAAGCATGGGAATCAAGTTCAACTAATGCAACTTTCATTTTTACTAGTAAAACTTCTAAACATTGAATATTATGAAGCTGCTTCTTAAATATCCCAATTTTATCTTTGTGTGTTCTACTCTGTAAAGAGGTAACTGCCACACTATAGAAAATTACAAACATTCAGAATTGAAAGGCACTAAATTCTGATAATAAGTATTTATGAAGGATGTTCAGAATTACACTGGAGTTTTAGAGACAAGCATACTTCCTTCATGTAACCTGTACCACTTAAAGAAACTCAGTAAGCTTTTTAATAACAAATAAATCAAACCCAGACTTGGTTTGGCCCTTTGGTGGGTTGTGATTTTGTTGTGCTTTTTTTAAAGAAATCTCATTAAATTTTAAGTTTAATGTTGCACACAGAAAAAACAGGCGTTATAAAATACAACGATGCACAAAGAACACATCGCACCAAATAAATTCAACACTTATTTGATAAATTACTGATGTAATGGAAAAAGACAAGAATGAACATAATTTGTTAAGACCTTCTTTAAAGCATCCGTCTTCTCCTAGAGCTTATGGAAATAACAAAGCAACAAAAATATTCAGCCCTGTCTGAATAAATGAAACGTAAGCGCAGAGAATCCATAGTAAGGCAAACAAGATGTTTAAGCTACTATTGAAAAAAAAGAGAGACAATATGGATAATACAGGGCAGTGCAAGTTCCACACAAAAGTAATTAATCATAATGCACAAAATAAAAACACTGCTCACATAGCACTAAATTCTTTGTGAATAATAAGCTTGCATTTCAGAATAACCGTAATACTAGAGTTTGAGCAGTAGAAGTCAACAAGAGTTTTGTTTCAGACTTAAGAGATCAATATTTGGGCCAGTGAATAGTAAACATTACTGATTTGTTTAAAGCTGTTTATATACACACATTCCGTACACAAATCAGATGACAAAGTTGAAAAGTGGCATTATTTTTTACTTTGTAAGAAAGTCAAAATTACCAACATGTAGAATTATATGAATAAATGTAATTAACATAAATGAAGCTGCAGACACACCAAAGAATGACATTTGTAAAACTAAGTAATTCTATTTACTGCACATTCACAAAAGGATCCGCGTGACAGATGACAAAATGAATATGAGAGGATTATACATTGTAACTATGAAATTGCAAATCCTATAAAGTACGTACACAGTTGTAATATGCAAGACAAGAGGATAATCCTAGTCTCACCCTTAAGTTATAAGAGTTGACCCAAACCATTGTTTCCTCTATCACTCCTACATCCTCCAGTTTTCCCCAAACGTAAAAATATTAACTTGGTCACTAATAAAGTCATGTGAAACTGCAAGCATACAACTCAAAGGCTATGAAACTAAAAATATTTGATTATCATTACAGCCTTAGTTTCACACACTCTTCTCACATATTAGTCAAGACTATAATACCAGCTAAAATAGCTGGTTACAAACAGCATGTTTTGAAGAGATTTAATTAGAACTTGCATCAGAAGTGCTATACTTGGAAACATAACAGCTCACGTTAAATGAAACTAAAAACATTTTTGCCCAAATGGTACTAAGTGATCGTACAATGCTTGGGGGGAAATACACAAGCTGAAAAAAATGCAACTGAAGGTTTCATAGTAAGTAGCAGATTTGACAAGTGAACTAAATTCAGCTTTTAGGAGTACTCCACACCTAGCACTCAAAGGGAAAAAGCAACGCGTGTGCAGAATTTCTTTTCAGCACATAGAATGTAACTTTTAAAGACAGGAACGGTTCTCTGCTGTCATTCAAAGATTTAAGACTACTCAGAATATCTAAAAATGCATTTGAGGGGAAATATGAAAGCAGGTTATGAAATCAAGGCACCTACTATTTTTTGGAGATAACACACATCCTGCCCTGAGGAAAAAGGTTAAGTATTTCATGCACTTTTTCCATTAGACATTTCTATGACTCAATTTAAAATTAAGTAGCCAAGATCTTAGCACATGTTCTGGAATGTCTTATTTGAATCACCAACATCCAGTATTTGAAAATAAATTACTCTGAAACCTGCCTACAGATGACATATTGTGTGCAATTATTCTTTGAATTCAATTTTGTATTCTCCTCTTGTTAAGAACGTTATCATTTAAGATTTTTAATACATTAAACCCCAGAAAAATAATTTAAACTGTTTTTTAAAAGCAACTGCAAGTTTTGCCCGAACGTCTCAGAGCTCACACAACAGTGCTTTTTCCTTCCTTTCTCCACCTTGATTTTACTCATTTCTTAAGGGATTTATTAAGAACTTGCAAAATGAATCTGCACCTCAGACACGTGTCTTCTTTACAAGAACCCCATTGTCTTTGCTTTAGCCACTTTAT
Organism: Anas acuta; assembly: GCF_963932015.1. NCBI lineage: Eukaryota > Metazoa > Chordata > Aves > Anseriformes > Anatidae > Anas > Anas acuta. Next base: position 8,355,656 of record NC_088989.1, on the reverse strand, counting down.
TGTAATTTAGGCTACCTGGGGTTCAGCTACAGTTCTTTATTAACTGCTGTAAAAGGAGCAGATTGATCACTTGGACAAAGTGTAGGAAGCACCTAAAATTACTTGAAGCGTTATCACCCCAAATACCACGTTAAATTCAAGGGGCTGGCCAGACTCTGTGATTCTAACATCACCAAGCTGCTGCAATGACGGGGTGTGCTTTGCTGGGGAGCGAGGATGCATTAAATCTGCCTCAGCCCACTGCATTTGTCAGAAAGCGAGCTTCCTCTCCCGGCGGTCAAAAGCAAGCATGGGAGGAGAGGAGAGGCTGCGGGCTGCCACCGAGGGCACCCAGCGCACGGCTGTCTCCACAGACAGTGAGGGGAGATGCCCAGCACGTAGAAGCCGTGCCAAGGGCTTCCCAAGGGGCTCCCCGAGCATCCCGCATGAGGGAAGAGGGAGGAGGGCGGGCAGCTGAGCGCTGAGGGGACGGGGACAGGGAGAGGCGAGGGCGGCAGCAGCCACCTCAGGGAGCCCGGGGCCGAAAGGGAAGGCTCTGCCCGCTCCCGCTCCAGCAGCAGCAGCAGCCGCCGCCGCCTCCTCCCCGCTGGAAGCAGCGCAAGGAAGGTGAGGGAAGGAAATTGACACAAAATGGAGACTTACGCTCCCCCTCCTACAACACATGCGCAGGGCCGGCAGTGAGAGGCCGGGGAGGCGGGCTGGGCGCTCAGCGAATGGCGGCCCGCGGGGGTAAAGCAGGAGGGGGGTGAAGCAGTGTGCATGCGTGCTCGCGGCTCTCCGCGCTGTAACGGCCGCTGCCTCAGCAGCCCGCGGGCGGTGTCGCCTTTCCCTCACCTGAGGAGAAAGGCGGTGGCCGCCGCCCTCAGCCTGCCCCAGGGGCAGCCTCTAACTGGGGACTGGAAAGCTGTGCCTGAAGCAGCTGGTGTAAAGTCTTAAAAAGTGTGCGGACACAGCTCTGAGCGCTCACGTTGCAAGCAGGGAAAAGCAGTGTCGTGGTGTGCGTCTTGTGTTTGTAAGGGACCTGCTTTTGGCTCACACTGGAGACAGATTATATCACATCGAAACACTGTCGTCAACTTTCACAGCTTCAATTACTAGTTTCTCAATAGTGAGGCAGTGATGTCCCTATTGAATTCTGTTGGTACAGTTTGTGGCCACCATTGCTCCTGGGCAGTGTACCAGAGCCACAGAAGGCAGTCTGCAGCAAGAGGCACCCTCCAGAGCAGGCCGTATGGTGCCACAGTTGGCTTCTGCCGTGAAGGAGTTCTCCCTCCACCTTTTTCCTAAAGGGATAGACCCTGGTTAGTAGCTTGCTTCAGTTCACTTGGACGGGGTTTTTTAGTGAAGACAAGGCCATATAATATAAAGGAAGGTTTGTAGGAAAATTTGTTTTCAGCCTGGTATCTAAGAAAGCTCTCTTTCCTACAATGATACTCTTACATCTCTCTTTCCTACAATGATACTCTTACATATATGCATTGTAGACGGATGAAGATGCTGTACGTTACTGTCTAGGGACAATGCTTTAGGCAGTCAGATGTGCTGCTCTCAGCCCCAAAGCCTTTACCTTCCTACTCATTTCCTTTAGAATATAAAATAACTAATGGAACACAAGTGGGATGTATTTGCTGGAGACAATACTGTATTAATCAATGCTGCCACAATGACCAATATTCCAAGTATCAGCTTCTTATACTTGCGTTGAAGACATTGTCACCTACCCATAAAGGTGATACCAAGTATCCTTATTACTTAATGCAAACAGTTAGTCAAGATTCCCCTTTGATGACACTGCCATGGAGGATACCTCAGTATCTATACATCCAAACAGCAGAGTCCTCTACCGGATCCCCAAAATACAGAAATGATAGTATTAATTCCCCTGCTGTTATGTATTTTGCTAGCCCTTCATGAGCTGCACAGCAGCAACTCCCTTGCATCAACTGTCTGCAAATCTACCTTAGATATGCCCCTTTTATATTGCATATACCTGCCTTCTAGGATTATGCAACTAATAATATATAACTAACAATATATAACTAATAATACTGGCAGCATTTCCTCATATACCCACCCCATTCTGAGAAACTTAGTAAGTACTTGTGTTGTTTACAGAAGCAAATATTGTGTATACAATTCCAGTAAGTAGTACAGTTAAAATGTTTTGTCATTACAGTGTTGCTTTTCAATAATTCTCAGTGATTATCTTCTGCATTGACAGCCTGGATGGCACACAGACCTTTGATGAAATTACCAGGTTATTGTGAATTCTAATTTCTGTGTAGTAACTTTTGACTTGGGAAAGGTTACTCTGTACTTTCCAAGAGTCCTAGCGTGGGTTCTCAGTGTTTCTAATGACATTACAGTTGTGCATTGATTTTATTACCTTGCACCAATTTGGAAGTTTACCTCATGTCTTACTGATCTCACTGAACTAAGTTAATATATAAAAATACAGCAGGCAAATAGCAGTGATTCTGTTTCCCCCAAATTGACTCAATTTGTAATCAAGAAACATAAAGACAGTGAAGTCAGTCTCTTCACTTCAACAGCTTAATCTGAATCACCTCACTGCCCTTAAGTTATTTGAATTTTCTGGTCATCCCACCCTGCAATGGTCTTAAGTTTCTCTTGATGACATTCTTTACTGCCATTAATTGTTAAGGAGACTGTATCATTGGTAAAAGCAAACACCATCAGACTTAACCTCTATGTAGATGGTTTCACTGCCATCACCAGGTTGAACTCCATTCAAATAAAAGGATAGTGTGTGAGCTGATGGGCTCATCAACCCCAATGAAAATATGCTCATTTGTATGTCTGTATGTGTAGCTTCTCATTTTCTACTCAATATCTTAAAATAGTCAAAAAAACTTCTGAGGCCTGCAATCAGGTTAATGTAAACATTTAAGACTGTTTTGTTGTCCCAGGCATACACTTGTGATACTGTGAAAAAAAATAAAAATAAAAATAAAAATAAAAAAGAGAGAAAAAGAAAAAAGAAACAGTGTACTGAAGTATACGCTGAAAATAATTTAAACTTCAGTAAAGCAGCACATCAGAAAATCAAATTAAACACATCAGAAAGTTTTAAAACTAACAACAACAAAAAAAAAAAAAACTGAATATTTTCAGCAATGTTGAAAACAAACTGTAAATCCTAATCTCTTCAAAGAGCTCTCGTCATAATTCTCCATTTCTACCACTGCAATCTCTGTCTGTAACCAGAGATTATGTGTTACATAAATACATGCAACTGCTAAAATATGTAAAAAGCAGATGAAGAGGTGGGTTACTGCTAAAGCAGAAGCTTTTGCTTACTAAAAAAGTAGCTTTAATATTCTGCTATCAACAGAAAAAAACAGATGCAAAACATAAGCAAAAGTGAGGTGTGTTTCTAGATAATCTGCTTCTAACATTCAGTGGAGCATGAAATCACCTCCTGAATAAAAAACAAGTTTTATACATGCTTTATACTTATGCAGAAACAAAACTTTTTCTCCCTCTAATCCTTAGCAGGAGCCTGGAATATCTTCTCCTTGTCAATCTCAGTTTCAGTAAATCAACTTCTTATAAAAGCTGTTTTACCTGCAAAGTAATACAGGAGGGTCTACCTGGTTCTGTGCTGCACAGAATTATTTTTCAGTGAATTCTGTGGTTTCCACTATGAAACTGCTTTTATCTTAAACCACAAGTCCTAGAGCTATGTTGTTATGTATCATGTATTTTCAAACAAACTTTCTTATGTCTTTTGTCTTGATATTTGTTGTGTATCCAAGAAGAAGGAACGTGGTAGTTCTGAAGAAGTAACAATGTCATTAGTAATTAACATTAGTAAAGCAAAATCTTGCAGTTTTGTCATCCTTTGTATAACGAAGTGATTCTTCTAGGGCCTGTTTTTGTTGAGTTTGGAAATTTACAGTGTTTGTCTAGTTATTCTTTTTAAGTGAAATTATGTTATTCACCATCCTCAAATATCTGTGAGAAGAGACCGTGTATAGACATCTGAAAAGCAGTAAAGCATCACAGGACTTTTTATGAAGTTTATGGTTTTTTCTTCCTTGATACTCAAATATAAAAATATATTTTGTTGGTTTTGTTTAGATGGCATCCACAGAATATTCTGTGCTGGATTACAGATATTTTAAGGAGGTGGTCTTTAGGCATTAATACAGTATCACTCTGCTGGCTGTCTTATTGCTGTGATGCAGATTTGCTCTCCGTATTTTCTTGAAGCCAGAAAGTGTTATCCACTGGTCAACGCAACAGCTACTTCTTTAAGACTATTTGGCCATTTCTTCTAACTCCCTGCTAGTCATTTCTCTTTTACTCAAAAATGGGAGCAGTATTCATGTATTTGGCAGAGTAACAATGATACTGCATCTAACCAAAACAGCCCCTTCTGTGAAACCAGTCATTAATTCCTCTCTGGTAGCTTGTCATCACCAGATGTCTGCTGAGTTTACACCCTGTGCATTTCCCGTGACTGCACCCACAAGGCATCTACAAATGATTCTGTATTTTCAATAGGAGCACCACATCCTTTCATGAACTTGCCTCTTCAGTACCTCAGCAGCTGCAGCTGCTGACCACAGAACTGCAACCTCTCTTTAAGTTACATCTTTCACCCCTCTCTTGACGGAAAGGGTCTACAAACAGCGTAAGAATATAATGCCACTTTTATTTAAAGGTTAGAATTTCATCACTTAAGATTTCAGCAAGTGGGTTTTGTACAAAATGTAATGAGAAGTATTCTACATCCAACACAGAAAAACATTTCCAGGCTTATATCAACAAGTAGAGTACAAAATGTTTTTGTTTCTCGTAAGAAATGCTGGCAATGAAGTCTAACCCTGCCAATAATAAAGCATATCCGAAGGAGGACTCACAGTTATATCTAAGCATGAGGAGAAGCGTAGGCACATTTCCCTCCAGAAATCTGCACTCACTGAACATGATCACCAGCAGTAGATGCAATTAGCTATGTCCAATTTACATTTTGAGCACAAGGGACAAGCTTTCACAGCATGCATAATACTGTGAACACAACAAACTGTTTTTTTGTGAATACAATGCACAGTTTCTCAGTTCAATGGGAAACATTACAAAATATACATGCAAGGTATAATTACAGCGTGCCACATATAAAATTTCAATAGGATAATTGAAACAACACTCATATCTTGAAAAAGAAACTGGTTTATTGATGCAGGGTCATAGACACATGTCATAGTATATAATACAGTAAATAAAATGTAAACACCAATTTTCAAATCAACTCAGCTGGATAACTTGAATTCAAATTTTAGGAACAACAAAAAAATGAATACCACAAAATAAGCTCTAAATTGCAATCACTCAGGTAACTGGTAAAGAAAAGGGGAAAAAATGTGGAATTGTTAATATTTTTGTAACTCATAAGAGGTCTTTCTTTCATTTTTTTTCTTGTTCTCTGTGGCTATTGAGGCTAGTAGGAAACCAGGCAGAAAACTTTGCCGCATAGCAGGGAGTCTAGTTTGTCATCACATGCAGTAGCAGCTGCCTGCATCAAGAATGAAGTTAATCAGTACAGACTAAATAAAGTATGTAATTCTTTAGATGGATAACAGTGGATTTTGAATGAGCAAAGACCAATCCTTGCTTCCTGATACTTGGAAACTTCTCTTTCAAAAAGCCAATTTTGTAGTTTGAAACTAAAGAACAATGAAGTTCCTTAATGTATGATTGTTTTACACAAAACATCTGGATTTGGGTGAAAATATGTGATATTCATAATGAGCTGGCATGTGTCAGCATTCAATTTTGAGAAGAAAGCACACCTCAGAAAACTAACTGGTTTGTGATTCCAAAGATCATACAAAAAACAGGGGAAAAAATTATTCACTAGCTTAAGAGAAAACCTATTAATTGTTCATACTATCAAATGACCTTACTAACTACATGACTGAGCCTATGTTGCAAATATGTGCTACTGGAAAAGGACACATTGAGTGACCTAAATCATGGGTATATGGAGTATATATACTGCAGGCATGATGGTTCTTCAGAATACTACTTGCCTGAGTGGGCAGAGAGGCTAATCCAAAGAAAACAAATATGTGGTATCACAGATATGTGATTAATACCCTCAGTGACTGCTAACAGATGATGTATAGAAGATCAGTGTAAAAAGCAGAAAAAGAAAGAGGTTTGTACAGAAAGAATTTAGTATTTACCTTACTCTTCTGGTAACAGTTCATGATCATTTCTTGAAAGCAACAGTGAAGATTTTCCATTTATTTCACAATTTAATTCTCTCTGCAAGGCTTGAAAAAGAAATAAAAATGTACATAGTGCCCGTGTAACTCATGGGGCAACTGCAAATTTAAGCAAGATCATTTTAATACAAAACAAACTGGAACCTTATCACAAAAAGGAAAGCAAGGAAGCTCTCATATGCTACAGAAAACTAATTTAACCTTCAAAATCTGCTAGACAGTTTTGCAAGGAACCACAGCAACTAAAACACATATTAGGATTATTAAATATAGAAGTAAAGGCTGGGCAGCACATATGTTAACTTCAAAAAGCTGGTAAACAATAGATGGGAGTATTAATGCAGACTATTCATATTTTGATGCTATCCAGGGCATACACCAAAGTAGAGTACTTGTTGCAAAACTGAGGGAAAATTACTTTTGGCACATGGCATGATACGGCATGTCAAAAGAATTTAGATAATGTTTTCAAAATTTATAAAGTATATTATTAATGAAGTTCTGTACTTTACTAGGGAGGAAGAAACAAGAGGCAGAAAAATTGTAGGATACTGAGCACTTAAAGCAGCATAGGTAAGGATTGTTACAATCTTTGCTCTTTTGCTCACTAGCTCTAGTCTTCACACACAAGCCTTGTGTGAGGAATATGGCTCATATGGACTTTGATAAAATCTAATGTTTCTTGTATGGTTTCATCTTGACATGCTTTAAATTATCTTTTCCTCTTGAAGGTTCCAGAAGGTAAATTGGCTTATATCTCTGTTTTACATAGAAAAAATGCACAACATTTCTCTTGTAAACGTCTCACTGGAAGTGACAAAATTGATCACAGGGTTGTTTAAATTGGCTGGTGAACTAATGTCACAGGGCTACTTATTGGTACGGATTCACTTTCAGTGCACTGTTTTTATTAAATTTCCATATGTCAGCTACACAATCTCATTTAAGGACATTTTTCTAAATAATGTAAAACTGATTTAAATCTTTTTTTTTTTTTTTTTTTTTTTTTTTTTAATCACATTCATTGTCTTTGAATCTGTAAGTCACTTGAAAAAGATTTATCCTGAGAACTGTATGACAAAATATTAGCAAACATATAATTCAGCCTTTGACAATTCTCAGTTCTTCTGAAAAAAATTCTGTGGTGAAAACAGCTGTACCAGCAGCTGCTTAAATGCAGTTTCAGTCATTTGACCACAGCACAGAAAACTCAGAAAGCTGGAGAATTTCCACTCCCCTAATAGCTTAAATGTTACATGTTTCCCTATTTTACTTTGCAATTTTAGTAGATAAGGGATATTCCAATATTTTTAGATTTCTTTTTCCTTTATTTCCTCTGGTAATTGATTTTTGTACGGGAGGAGGGGATTTGGAAACAACTGTAGGTTTTGCAAACTATATACGCACATATATATGTCTGTGAGCACCTATGCAGTCAACAAAGGTAAGATTCTAAAAAAAAAAAAAAACCACGAAGGTTTTAAACAGTACTAAAACACTATCTCATAGTCATTTTTATTACGGCTTGTTCTGACCTTTAAAGTCTTAAAGAACTGATATTATTACTGTAATTTTTGGTAAATGGGAATCATCAAACTACTCTTTCTCAAGATTGTTCTGAGCAGTTGGAAGATAGTTGTATCTATGGGGTGGATGGTGGGCACTAGGGAGTCTGCACAGTAGTACAGCCTCTTCTCATCATACTACTTGTACTAGATAAGACAATGTCAAACAGAGCAGTAACGCTCCCCTTTCCATCGACAAAATTGTTTCTGTAATCTGCATCACAGGATCACTGCTGGGAGGGAAGAGTAAGCCTCCACACTAAAAGTACCACAGTGCAGACACACGATATGAGTACAAACTTAGTACAAGCTCAATTCTACAAGAGGAAGCTTAACATCTGGTGTCAGGATTATGATTCAGACATTAAGAAACTTGAGTTTGGTGCCATTCCTTAACCAGTACAAATCACTGATATGACTCACCTGGTAAATTATTTATTTGGCATCTATAATGAAACAGTCATCTTTCTCTAACTCCTGTTCAGGATGTGTAAGAATTATCACTTTAAGCATTAATTAACTGATTAATTGAACTCCAGCCCAACAGTCATTTGTTGAGTGGTTGCTTTGATATCACTTTGCTTTTGATTTGATTATTAAGATTTCAGTTAGTTTTAATTATATTAAAAATAGTTTATTGTTAATAATAGTTTTGGTAATATGTCGTGTAGGATATGCTTCTGTGTTTTAATAAGGCACATAAGACTGTCTTACATTTCCTTCAATAAGAAACCTGCGTAGTTCAAAATCGATGTTCTGTGACTAACAGAAGACCATGATGAGTTTTCTCTAATGTATTGTTTTCACATCCGGCATTAATCTGAGAATATAGTCTGAAAAAAAAAAAAAAAAAAGTAGCATGGCCCTGTGCAAACAGTGAACTCCATAACAAAAATTTTCAGCACTCAATGTCTTGTCACACTGTTCCCACCCACACAACTCCTTTGGAACTCAAACTGGGATATCAGCAGACATTGTCCTTGCTGCCAAAGGTATATTGTTTTATGGATGATTTACAGTAATTAACCATAGCTGCCACTGTGCTCTGATCTTTGTCAGTACTCTTTGGCTGTGGATTCTGTGTGCTCCCTGGCAATTGTGCAGAAGTAAGACAAACCAAATGAAAATTAACATTACTAAAAATCCAATCTGCATAAATAAATCAAAAACTATATTGCTGAATTCAAGAGGAAGGACACAACATGTAAGGTTTAGATTCAGTCTTTTAGAAACCTCCCAAATGGATTCACTAGGAAGTCACTCACCTTCTAGAACACGGTGATTTAGTAGAGAAATTCACAAGTCTTTAATGTAAATTGTGCTTTTGCTTCATACATTTTGTGCCAAAAAAAAAAAAAAAAAAAAAAAGCAAAACTGCCTATCTTTCACAAGAAGCTTCTAAGCAATGCAAATTTAACATGGGATGGAAGTAGAGAATTACAGAGAAAAATGGTACTACTCAAGAAACAGATAGTACTTTTAAGATCACTTACTTGGCAAGACAGCAAGACTTGCTAGACTGGTTGCCAACAGAATGGCAACAAAAACATTCAGATGAATTTGAGTCTCACAAACATTAGGCCACATGGGAACTTCTAAATGCAATGTAGTATTCTGGCCTAAATAGGATTTGCAAAACACTTTTGTTGTTTTAGTAGAATCCTGTCCAGTCTGCCACTAGAAAAAATGGCTAAAAGCTATAGGCAGAATTTTAGCCTGAAATGGCATTCCACTCAGGTAGTGAGCAAGCAGGCAAAAATCTTGTCCTAGCTGATATATTTTATGACTCCTGTAAGATGGTGAAGGATTCTCTATTTCCCACTAAATCTCTAAAATGCACAGCTAGTTAGTCTTTACTTCAAAGAGAAGGAGCTTGCAGCTTGATCTGGTAACACCATAACATAACACATTGGGTAGCTGGGCAATAGGATTTAGAGAATCTCAACTTACTAAAAGACTATTTATTCTGTTTTGAAGCTAGTGTTCAAACGAGTGCATCCCTATCCTTGGGCTCTGAGGAGGAATCATAACCAACCTCTTGTGCTGAAAAAGAAAGTCCCTGTGTTTTTTCTTGATGCCTACTTTCTCATGCCTACCTTCATTATGATCTTTCTCTACAAGGAGTAGAATCTAGCCCTAACTGCTCTAAATTTTTATGGGATGTTTAATAAACTGCTCCTGGTTTCAGTCTCTTTCCCCCAAGCTGTAATCTGAATTTTAATATACATGTATTTAGCATAAAATGTAAGGCCTATCCACATGCAGGTGTTTTCCCCATAACAAAACCCCCAGACATTCTACTTGGATGCCATGAATGATTATACCTGAAGAATACCAAGGTATATAAATATCTATTTTTAAATTACACCATTTTAAAATGAAGTTGGAATGATCAATGCTGATTTTTATGAAAGAATTCCTTATTTAATTTTTTGTATATATTGACTGTGTACCAGTTCCCCATGCGAAAGTACACAAGAGCAAGATTAGAATGATAGGTTAGAAAAGACCAGCTGTGCTGGACATTCTTTCTACAATGTGAATCCCTATGTGGTAGCTGAGTTGGTTGTTTTATATTTTGTATTAGTGGTTGGAACCAACCAAATTTGTTTTTATTTTTATTTTCCTTTAGTATGGCTTTTGACTGAGTGTCATGCCTTGGGAATAATGGCATTCATTTATGATTACAAATCAATTGAAAAAATTGCTCTACAGAAAATAAAAAATCTACTTATTGACAAGTTATCCACCACAAGAAGTTTTGACTTAAAACAAATACTAGTTGTGTTTCACCACTCTCATTTCCAAATAATATGCTTGTCATAGACACCTTTACCAAAATAGCAGCATAAGTCTGCAGAGTGCTGTTCATTATGTGTTACTAAACTCAGAGCAGTTTTTGTTTTCTAGATAAATTGATTGAAGTGTGTATTCAAAGATTGTAGAAAATAAAAAGATACAGCAAATGTGTAGAAAAATATATAGAAAAATCATAATTGAACCCGTATACCCTGACATCAGCTTTATTCCCCAGAATGACAATAGTTCTTTCACAAACTTGTTACCAAGCAGTGCATGGTAGACTTGATGAAGTCAAATAGAATCTGATGAAAAATTTTAGATGAAGTCAAGTAGAATCTGATGAAAAATTTTAAGATTCAGCTTAAGTTCAATTACTTGTACCCCATCTTCAGAAAAAGAGTTCAGTAAAAAAGATATCACTAGAGGCTGAGTGATAAATTTAACCTAAGATCTTCGGGTTAGATTTTTTTTTTTTTTCAGATTTGTTTTGTACTTAGAATATCTTGGAGCCTTTTAAAATATAAATTACGACTCACTTTGGATAATCTCCTTTTTCTGAAATATCCAATGAGATCACCCATGACTTAGAAAAACCTGAAGAAGTTCATGCAGGAAAGGAGATTTTCATAATCTTGCACAGCAGGAAATGTGTTGCATACAGTATCGCTGTAATGAGCTGGGCATAACAACCCAAATGCAGAGGGGTTTTTAACTCTGAAGTCAATACACTGTTTATGTAATCAAACACAAATGGTATTAAATAATAGAGAACTGTTATCATGGTGAAATATTCCATTTCCAAACAAACATAAAACAAATTTTATGTCCGTTATGGTGGGTGGTGCATTTTTGCTGCACAACATAAATTGTATCTGCTTTGTATTTAATATTCAGTAAGATACAATATGGGTCTGCAAGAGATGATTTGTAAGAATTAACCTACATCAGGTTCTTCCCTCTTTGCATAACAATGAGCCGTCCCACTTTCCAGAGATGTGGAGGGAAATGCAGTGAAGAAACAATGGCCCAGAACAAGGACACAGCATTTGATTGGAAGCTTTAAACATTGTGCTCTAACAAAGAAGCTGGGGTAGAGGCAGAATGGCACCCAGTAATTACAAGCATCATTCCCTTTGCACTCCCTCCTCTTATACATGTAGGAGCAGAGAACCTCTGGCAGCTGGTGGGCTTGAACTTCCATCTCACTCTACCTTGCACAGATTATTTTTCTCTCAGTGGAGTTGCACTAGCATAAAAACAGTGAAAGGAAGCTGTGAAGCAAGCTTTTTATGGTATGATAGCAGGTTTAATATATTACCTTTAGCTGATACATTCATATGGTTAATGGTATTTGGTGACTGTGCAATATAAAAATCTGGTAGAAGGATCTATATAATAAGCTCTAAGCCATTACTGTATTTACTTCAGTATTATACCAAGCAGGTTGCAATAAGGCTTTGCTGTAATACATTGCTGTAAGACATTGCTGAAGTTAGAGCTGCACAACAGTGGAGGACTAGCAGTGACTCCGTTCATTTTTCATGTGGTTATTTGTTAATGGTGGCAGCCATATTTGTTGATTTACTTAAATATCACTGGCATTTTGCAACAATCCTTTCATAAATATTTAGGAATCTTCATTTTATATTTAGTTAGGCCCCAATAATCTGTCTATTACTTTAATTGTTCTTGGTAGATAAGGGCTTTTATGTACTTAAGAAAGACGACATGCAAATTGGAAAGTGTCCTGCTGGCACACCAACATTTGGGAAAGGATACAGACAGTACATCCACAGACATTTATATTTATTTCCATGCTGCAGACTGGCTAAGATATTTTATTCTATGCAAACACTGGCAAGAGATCAATATAAACAAAATGATCCCAGATGAACAGCTCCAGCTCATTGTTATGGCCATTTCTCATGTAACTGCCTGTTTTAGCTATTGAACAATTGCTGATATTCCTGGCTTGAAAGTATCAGTTACTTCTCCATGAAGAATCTCACAAGTGAGGAGTAAGTGACAGTGGAAAATTGTATACTATGATGATATAAACTATATAAAAATCATGGTTTTGATGATAAATCTTTTATTCATAAGCATAATTTTCATGCTATTGCATCTCTACTTATCAGCCTTCATAGAATGTCAGTTTTCACATTCTTTTGGCACTACAGTTTCTGGCAGCTTAGCCAGTAAGACAGATATTGAAGATCTCTCTTGAAACATGCATTTTCTAGAATGTAAGGTAAATACAGATGGAAACTGCATTACAAAAGTACAGTAATACCAATCCATATCAATAACTTGTAAGAGTAGACTGAGTCTTTGAAATGTAGTCTACATATAGTCCTTTTATGTAGTGTCTGAAGGTCTTGTTTCATTTATCATTATTGATTCTGAATGAAATAGTTAAGAAGATAGTTTTTATAATAAAGCTACATCTGAACCTGTGACATTTACAAAAAAAAAAAAAAGGCTTCTGTGCAGTTAATATCATGTCTGTTTTTTCCATCTTATCTTTAATTTTTAGGGAATTCAAAATTCTGGTATTTATCAAGTTGGCAATAAGAAATGGTACAAAAGACTAGAAAGAATTAGTCCCTTTTCGTCATCTGTATAGAGAGACTTCTAGTCACACAACATAAGAAAACAACTTACTTAAAAATTCAGGATGAAGTTCAAAGAACTACTCCGAACTGTAAAATTTATCATACCGGAAAAAGATGCTGTGTTTTTGGACTAGCCTTAACTGACAAGTCTGCAAACAAGTAATGTGGCATTGTTCCACCTTAGCTTTAGCCACACTTGTAGAGAAATATGAGCATCAATTGAATGACTTTCTGAAGAATGCCTTAAAATCAGCAAATCTCTCTGCATCCTACATTTAGATCACACTCTGCTAAGTTCTTGGGACTAGTTCTGGAAATCAGAAAAAAATCCCAACCCAAGTGAAGCCAACTGCAAAATTCTCATAGGCTTCAGTGATACCAGCATTTAATCACACAGTGTTTATATTCAAACACCTGCATCTAACAACCCTCCTTCAATTACTCTTTCAAATTCCATTATTTTAGATTAGCCAAATCAAACAGACTTTATTCTTATATAGCTGTATGTATGAAAAATATATCAAGTACATACATTAATATTTTTATGAAACCACCACATTTTAATATATATGAGTTCTACATATAAATGCCCCTTAGTTATAAATATGGCAACACAGTCTGTTTTCAAAAAGAAAAGATGAAAAGAACACACGGTAGATGAGAACTAAAAGTGCAAGCAGCTACTTCTGTAATACAGAACAATAAAAATAATAAGGAATAAAGAGGGCAAAATCAAATTTAAGTTAAGTGCATAAACTGGGAGAAAAGATGAATAAAATAAATACACTGTGGATAAAAGAAAGCAAAGATTATCCTAAATCAAAAGAAAGGTCAACTGATATTGGCCAGAGAGAAAAAAAGAATTGCTCAACATCTACATTTTTTTCAGTCTTTAATATAAAAGAAAGAAGCATGGAGTTCAGTGAGATAAATATTAATGGGGCTTTGGGAATATCTACCAGAAGAATTAATAAAAAGCAGGTAAAAGAATATTTAGATAATTTAAATATTTATGATTCAGAAGGTCCAAATCATATTCAACCAAAGGATCTGAAGGAATTGGCTGCAAAGGTTCTGACAGACATCTTTCAGACCTCATGGAAAAGGTTAGGTACCAAAGGATTGAAGAAGGATGAATCTTAGGAAGGAGAGAAAGGTAAAAAAAAAATGGAGAATTTCAAGCAAGGTAATACTATTCCCTACCATGCAAAATACAACAGTAAATATATAATTAATAGCGTATCATTTAATGCATAGTAGCAATAAAATATTCTTTTAAGACTGTAAATTCTCTGTCTCTGTCCATCTCTCTTTTTCAGTAATGTCATTCAATCTTAATCATTTCTGAATAAATTTGCTAGCCAAACATGTCAGATTCTTTACATTTTCTCTAATCATGTTAGTAATCATGTTCTTTCAGGCTATGTCACTATGAATTAATCTTTCTTGGTGCCCAGAATTGTCTGCCATAGTAAAGATCCAGTTTTACAGCACTGTCTAAATGCAGTGCTATTTCCCTCACTCTGCCCGTATCTTTCTGATACACGCAAACATGATGTGTTCCTCTCTCACTACTATTTTACATTTTTCCTTAGAGTTATCTTGAAATTGATTAAGACTCCTAGATCTCCTTTTGTGGGCTTCAACAAGCTAAAAGTAAAAATTCTTCCATTTGCCTTTGAACCCATGACTTTGCAGTATGCAATATTAAATGCCATTCTATTTGTATTTCTGAGATCATCAAATTGTCTAAATTGTCCCACATGATGTTCCGGTCCTATTCAGTATTGATGATATCTCCCAATTTTCTGTTTTCAGGAAATTTCATTACCACATTTTTCCTTTCTATGTCATGTTCATTAATGAAAATATTAAATCAGTCTTTGAAGAACTCCATTAGCATGCTCCTTCCATTGCAATATTTTCCCTTTAAATTGTAATCTCTTCTTTAGATATTTCCTTGCCTACTTTAGATTTCTTGTACTATTCCCCAACTTCTCTTGCTTAACCAGTAATTTCCCAAATGGTATTATATCAAAAACCGTTATGAAGTCCAGATAAATGAGACCTACTTCATTTCCTTTGTCAAAAATCAGTTATGTTATCTGAGAAAAAATATCAGGTGGTACTAAAGTTACGTCTTACTGGCGGATATATTTTAGTTTAATTTTTCTTCTGCATTTTGATGAAACATAGTACTGTGTTCTCGATTTTAAAGACAACTACGTGCTGCACTTACCTACTATCTACATGTTGTTAAAATTTTCATGAGGATTTTTAGTATGCAGAGACAGTACTCAAGCTCATCGGCTACATTAACACAATGGCTCTTTTGGAGCCATTACAGTTGATCGTGCCAATGATCCATGGATTATATACTTTTATAAGGTCTGATGCACTTGCAAACAAAAGATTTTTTTTCCTTTGCATCTCTGTTTCTCAAGAGACATTCCTTCTCCTCTCCCAAAACCATCCTTTAATATTAATGCAAAGCAACCAAACAAAGGAAACCAAGCCACAAAAATTCTAGCTATGATGATGTGATGAATACACTTAATCCTGGAACAGAAAAGTAATTTCTGTCTCTTATGTAGGCTCTTTGTGGCTGCTTTTCTCTTCAGTGCTTCTGTAGTACAGAAAGGCCCTGAGCCACTCTTGGGATCATAAGCACACACGCAAATTTAGTCCCATTTTTAACCATGACTCGAGGACAAAAAACGTTCCCTGAGAAGAGCACAGCTGCAAGTACTTTTGTGTCTTTCCTATCATGTGTTGCCACATATCCCTGCTTCTCACCATTCCCAAATAAAATTGTGCTCTGAATCAGGTCTATCCAAATATGCTCATCCTCGTAGTCATGGTTTCTGGAATCCCAGGAGACTTAGATGATATCCAACAACGCAAATTGCCTAAGTCACCTTATTCCCTGAATGTTTGTTTGGGATTTTTTTTTGTCCTGCCTAATGTTAGTATTCTGGCCATGCTTCGAAGCTGGGGAAGATCAAGACAGGAATACAAGAGAAATGGTTCCATTAGACAGGTTTCCACGCTTGTCCTCTACTTATTCTTTCTGCTGACAAGACATCTGTAAGGATCTAAGGGAAAAGGCCATGATAGAATCAACCATAAGTAGTCCCTGTGCTGAGTGGAAAGACTCAGTGAGTGTAGCTCATTGCTACACATCTGCATTGATTAACTTATTTCTCTCTAGGCCAAAGCCTCCCAGCTGTCCCTACTGTATACATGCTAGTTTCTTGCCTGACCCCATTCTGGACTAAACCAACATATTCCCTGGACAGAGAGACCCCACGATATATAAATGGGTAGTGTTACACTCTATAGACACAATACAGCCTGAGACAAGTTTTTATCCTTCTACATGACACAGAGTTCCAGTGGTAACTCAGCAAGCTTCACACTCTCTCTTTATCTCAGATTTATTGCAGATACAACCAGTCTGCACTAGAAGCCAAGCTGGTTATTTGTCCCAGACACCTGCTGCTCATGTAAAAAAGATGGTATTAGTGTAACCAAGGATATTGGCCAGCAAGTGGAGGAGAGTGAAATTTGATGTAAACAAAGCAAAGCACCTCGTGGAATCTGGGTAGGGTTTCATCATACACAAAAACAAAAGAACCAACAAAATTCCAGCTCCATGAAAATCCAGCGGCTGAATCTGCAGTGATATGTCTGAAGATGATTAGAACATCACAGAAGATTCCCCTAGAAAGCCCTGCTGTAAGCTGCTTGAAAGAGGGAGAAGAAAAAGAAGAAAAAGAAAAAGAAAAAAAAAGATCAAAAAGAACTTTATCTCTTGCATCTCACAGTGCACAGAGTCCTCACCAAAGAGTGAAGGCTTTGTTTGGAACATGCATGTGCCAAAGACCTCCTGTGTGACCACAGGAGTGTAATTTACTTTCCCTTTACTTGTGTTACTTTTCTATAAAATGGGTAATATATTCTTCCTTTCTCCATACTTTATCTCATCTGTTTAAATTTTAGTTTCTTTAAAGAAAAAGTCACTCCTCACAGCAAGGGAGAAAGAGTGAAGGTTCAGTAATAATAACACTGAGACCTAGACGTTACCTTACAAAGAAAGATGATTTCCTCTTTGTCTCCATGCTCATCAACCAGGGGTATCAGGACATGATTCTGTGAGTCAGTGGGTATATAATGGCAGGCTACATATCTGGGTAACCACAGGGGAATTCTGTGGCTTTTACTAACGGATATAAACTGTATTTGAATTAGGAGCAACCGACATTCAGGGTCTCCAAAAATACAAGTAATTTGTGTTTGTGGAAGGGAGTAGGAAGTACTTATTAAATAGAAAAGTTGCTTAGAGTACTAAGCAGAAAAAGAATATATAAGGGCTATTGTCAATAAGTCCTTGAAGTTATCATCCTAGTGAATTGGGGAAAAAAATACAGGCTTTCTGAAATGCATCAGCAGAAAGAGGAAAATGTGGAGACAGAGAATACTAATGAAAAGATGTAGTGTTGTTAAAGTATAAAATCTAGTTCCATCTGTCGTACTGAAGTCAGCTTTGATTACCTTATCATATATGGAATGCCATCAGTCCTGGAAGGGTGCAGTGCAGGGAGACAGGGTGGTTCCAGCTTCTGAGAGTCTTTGACACAAAGCAATTATGAGGAGTTAGGCTTCTTTTCTCTGGGAGATTTCAAGGACACTGTAATAGTATAGAATTCAAGGTGACACAAAAGTATTGAAGTTACCTATGTAGTCAGCTAGAGAGAACCAGATGCCTCAGGGAAGCACATAGCTAAAGAAGTCCTTCTTCCAAAAGAAGGACTGAAGGGGAAATAAACTTATTCAGGAGAGCAACTTACTCATTTGCACAGGAAATCTTTCTCAGTTTTGGGGATCCAGGTTTTTGTTTGGTCTTCCTTTTGCCGTGTAGCTCTGTTTGCCTCTCTTCTGATAAAAGGAGCTCTTAAAGAGCATTAAAGTCACTCAGAAGTAAATCCCATTGTAAGAACAGCACACTGTTAAGATATAAACTTCTATATTACCTTTTTTCATTGGGAATCCCATATAGGAGCAAGACTGGGTGATTGAAGTGTCACAGAGGGAGATATATGAATATATATATATATATTATATCTTCATATGTATATATGAAGAGGGTTATCTGAGCAATAAGCAAGAGTTCTTTTCCTCTGCTAAACAAATAGATTCTTCCTTTGTCTAAGTAAACAGGTTCTGTTAGGGCAATCTTCTCGTTTGAACGTTAGAAGATCTCTGTTGGCCTATTTTTATATCTTTACAACATCCCTCAGCCCAGTAGACTTTTTGTACAGTCATTTCCCAAGCTAACAAATTTTTCATTTACTGTTCCAGTCCTCTTTGGCTACATATGCATCTCGTCTTGCACAGTTCTACAATCTGGTCTCAATTTCCTAATTATGGGTCATTTAGTGATGTAATGAGACAAGTCTCCTCAATCCAAAGACCAGCCATACTCTTATCTATCTTAAAATACAGTAGATTGCTACATCCGGTGCACTATGGAAATACAATTACAAGATTCAGAACTGTGCATTTTAAACATCTGATTTCAGTTACCTGGAGATATAAAAGCTGTTCCTCTGGGCATAATGGGAGACAGGGACTTACACATAGAGAGTAGACAATTTTATGTTCTGACACTATCCTGCATTAAGAAAAAAAAATGGCACTTGAAAAAGCTATTAACACAGAAATTCCTATTAGAGGAGGTATTCCACTAAGGTCCATTGTTCCTAATTTTTCAGGAGGTCATTTTTTTTTTTTGCACTACAATGATAGCACTCTCAGTTTAACTCCTCTTTGCTCAGTCACCTCAGGAGATAATATTTTAAACAAGTAGTTATAAAGTGAGCAGATAGATAGTTGTTTTCAGATAGAAATAAGTGCAGTGACTAACATGAAAGGTCTTCTGTGAGAGAACTAAAAGATGAGTCTCTCCATTCTAGATATTGAGAAGGAAGCAGGCTTGTTGTATGTGGACGCATGAGTCCTCCCAAATATGCAACCAAGCCATTTCATGTATTCAATGGTGGTCATGAGATTGGTAGAAAATAGTAGAAAAAATATGTATTGCATCTTTATAGGCTTTTAGAGACTGTGGAAATGAACATGTTTTGTTCAGACTGATTTGTCTGGCGGTCTGAAAAACTATTCTGGCATGCTCAAATCCAGCACTTACACAGTTGCTTAGCCACTATTTCACCAGTAATCCAAAAAAAATACTAATTTCAAACCTCTTGGAAGGAGGTATAGAATTCAATGTTACTTATAGCTGCAAAGGTCTATCCTGGAAACTTATATATTATGGAATGAAAAAAAAGGTAAAATGCTGCAGGGCTAGATTTGCTGATCAATACTTTATCTTTCCAGTTGCATAAATGCTTTTACTCGGACATCTATAAAAGAAAGAATTTTGTGTAGTTAGTTGTAACATACTAAAGAATTTCACTGTTCATTAAAAAGATTATATTTTTTCAGTCATTGTTATAATCATAATATAAAATATTTAAAAAGTAAATAATTTATCATTCACATGCTGTAGAGCTGAAATGAAGGTCTCCCTCTTCTCTCAACTGGTACAACCAAAATTACTGAAGTTACTCATAGACAAGAGTATGAAAAGCACAGAATTACACCTTTTTACAGCCTTCATTATTCACCTGATAGAAATTCAATAAAAGCAAGATCTTCTGAAGCACTTACCTGGACTTCAGTATCTAATAGCAACTTTAGACACCCATACCATATTTAATCCTCAGATTCACTGTTCGGTTACCATCTGAAGTCTATAAATATAAAACTTGTCCACCAGTAATCAAGCATGATAAGAAATACCTTTTGCCAGTGATGAACAGTTCAGTGTCAGTCTCAAGTTTACTGAAATTTAAAACTGAAATGTTTGAACGCACAAATTGATATGGCCTATGCACACTGATTTTCTTAAGATCTTGACCCTGCAGATTCCATCGCATTGTCCTCAAAATCCAATTATTGATTATTCTAAGAGAGCTTACTCATCTCTCGAAATTGTAGCACTTTGCATGACAAAACTGAATATTAAGGAAAAATGCAAAATATATATAAAAAGAGAGTGTGAAATACTGAGTCCAACTAAAATATCTTTCTTCACTTGTGAAGAGAGGAGTCCTGGGTTCTTCCTCCAGTTACTGTTTATATTTACAAATTAAATGTTATTTCAGATAGGTCATTTCAAATGAAGATGATAGCAGTTAAAACTGAGAGCACTTCTCAAAATCAACCAACGTGATGGCAAAAAGATTTTTCTGGAAGGATAAAGGTGTATCTTAAAATACACTGCATCTAAAAAGAGAATTGAGTCTGGAATTTTCATATCCCATGAACTCTAACCTATGAGCACCTAACTAAAAGGTGATGGCAACACCACCACTTCTGGTTGTATATTGTCAAAAAGGATCTGAAGTAGAAATCCAGTGCTTTACATCTGTAAATTTCTGAGGAACCAATAAGCCAGAAAGGAGTGGAGATTAGGAAATAATTTTTGTCTCACTAGGATTAACTATCAGTTATGTTAGGCAGCATCTTATTCAACCACCTAGCTTTGAAAGATGCCTTGCTCTTCTCTGGCATTGGCACAGGGTGACTAGTTACCTGTTCTAGCAGAGAACAGGGAACTCCAGTGGTAAGCCAAAAAATAGGTATAGCATGCTGAGCCTAGGTCACCTTTGTGGAAGAGTTATTAATTATTTAGTGATTCTGAGGGATTCTGCCAGCTTCAGTTGTTCTGATGAATTTTTAATAAATCACTATTAACATAAATGGGAAGTATAAATTGCTTGCATTACGCTATATGCAGTAGTCGCAAAGAGAGACTTCTGCTCCAAGGTCCAAGATCTGCTGCTTGCCTAACAGAAACTGACAGCTGAATGATCCATTTCTCCTGGGAATGTCCTGAAAAAATAAAATCTTTTCACCATAAAGGAGTTTTTATTTTGCAGTTGCCAAAAAGCACCTGAAGCAGTTGGTCTGTTTCTGAGGAACTGACAGAAATAAACACCATTCTAGTGATCCGCTCCGAAGACTTACCTGGAGATGAAACTATGCACTAAGAGAAAATTCAATTAAGCCAAAGGAACTCACCTTCCTAAAAACATCTAGCAAAAATAAACCCCTATTAGGAGAGTATAAGTCTTCCTGAAGCACAATACTTACTGAAGATACTTTTCTAAATAAAATCTGTGGTTCCTGAACAACAGTTTAAGGACCAAAATAATAGTTTATGGATTCATGACCACTAGAGGAATTTCAGTACTTTCTGTTTTTACAGAAAGTTAGAAAAGATTTAATAAATTTTTGCATTAAAATAGATTGTTAACATTTTGACTTCTGCCAGGACAGTGAATCAACTACAGCACTGAGTTTGATGTGCTTCACCCTTACCAAACAGAAAGGTTTTCAATTTGGGGGGGGAGGGGGGGAGAGAGAGGAGCAAACAAACAAACAAAAAGAAACACACGCTTTGAATAAAAACTGGAAGTGAAACTTTTAAAATAAATACAACTTAAAACAGCTGGGAAGGATAGAATTGCATTTTAATGTTTTGTATACAGATATCCCATGTTCCCTCTGTCCTTGCAGGATTGCTTCCAGCCAATTCGACCATGTCCTAAATCATTGGGAAAATTCTTTTCCCCTTTTGTCCCTGGGAAGGTCTCTTCATTTTTCCTGAGATTTGCCTGACTGTACCCTTCCAATCCCTGCTGTGTCTTTGCGTGAACTTCAAGCCATCATCTTCATTCTGTGTCTCTCCTTTCTACCTCGTGAAGCCTGGAATCATTTCTGCCTGAACATACTCAACAGCTTCCCAAGGAAGGAGTCTCCTCACCCTCTCTGCAAGGCTCCACCCAGACAAGCTTCTTAAAAGAACACAAACACAGTTGTGAAGACATAAATAAAACAAATACCATCTGCCATGCTAGCATTGGCCCATATGTGTAACCACCTTTTCTAAGTCCTTTCAACTGATATTCCACCATACCCAAATACACATTTGGCTTATTAAAAAATTTTAGCACCTTATGGATGCCATTCCCAAACATTTTATGTGCAATCCTTGCAAGTACCCAAATAAGTCTGGATTTTTCTCATCCAACTACAGCCATTTCTACTTCTTAATCAGCTGTAGACCAGCAGTACCAGCTCAATTCCTTTTATCTGAATTATCTGTGTTTGTTTCCTTTCAGTCTGTCTTATTCTGAACACCCCTACCTCTCACATGAAGAAAAATTGGTTGAATGGTTTGAACAGTTCATATTTATTTGGAACAATGTGCCTGAAATCAGTGGTGTTATAGCGTACGTGACTTTATGGAAATCTTTGTGCTTAATCAAGCTGAAAAGATTGTTGACTTCTGTTGAATGGCAGTGGAATCACAGAAATGACACATTTGCACCGATAGGTTGAAAAGCCAGGGAGAATGCAATAAGATGCTCAGGGGGTAAACTGATGTACCACGATTTTGCTGCAGCTCAGGTGAACACAATTATGATGGATCCTGAATCGGAAAACCAAGTTGCTCAGTATTTCCCAAGTTTGAGAAGTATTCTAAAAGCCATCTAACTTCCTCACTGCTGAATTTTTCTGTTGCAAGCTGGCTTTATTGTTGATCCAAAAGAGACATAATCACTGAGCAAGGTAAACTTGTTCTACTTACTGAGATTAAATGAAGCATCAAGTTAGCACTGGCATTTCACATAGTGCAGAACATTTCATTTCGTATAACTTATTAGCATATGTGATACAGGCTGCTGGAGCGTCATACTGTTGCTTTGAGACTGACAGCTGGAAACCAAGTGTGCAATAGCTGTCCAGATTTCCCATGATGGAAGGAAAAAAAAAAATCTGACCATAGATGCCAATTTGAACTTAAAATTAACCATGCATACATAATGATATGCATCTCAGCTAATGAATTTACTTTTTAAAAGATTCATTCTTCAGTTAAAGCTGTATTATTAAAAATAGGGGAAATGTAGCATAGAGCGTGTATGTGTGTATATATATATGTATATATATAAACTGTGGAAATTTGACTATTCATTGTTTGAAGATCAAACCTTATTGAGACTAAAGACATTTTGTCAACTGGTCTCATTTTAGAGAACACTTAAAAATATTTTCCTGCATAGGGCAGGAATTGAAGAATTTGTTCTATGGTGAATCCATTCAAAAGAATGACAATGGCTATATATAATGCTAAGGACTTCTTAAAATTTCTGCTTGCTTGTACTCTTGGCTTTATTTGGAACCATAAGATCACAGTAGGAAAGACAGGTCAGAAGGCAACTTGAAAATGTGCTGACTGCTTATCGCAGAAGTTTATAAAAGGCTGTATGAAATATGGAAAATTGGCACTGCCACAAACTATTTGTGTGGCATTGGGCAGATCATTTACTCTCACAGGGACACAGAGGGTCTGTCTGTGAGGAACAATAATTCTGATTCTTCCTATCTTTTGTCTGTCCTGCCTATTTAGATTGCAAGCTGTTCTGCTGAGGAGTACAGTAGAGTCTCTCAGCAGTGATGTAATGCAAATCCATGAATGAATAAATAAGAGGAAAGCTGCACTGTCTAACAGCATGGGTCCCATGGCGTTAGAATTTGTCATGCCTAGATAACATTTTTCTTACCATAATCTTATTAACATGATAAACTTCTGATTCTTATGATAGAAGACTGCAAGTAAAAATGGTAAAATGAAATCTCTCTGCATTTTGGCCCTATGGGACCATAACTGGGACAATATCACTCTTGAAACTGACTAATAGCTGTAAATGCAAGATCAACAGCAACCTCACATTGAGTGTTCTGCCCTAGAAGGACAAGGAGCCTCCTAAAAACTCTCTGGCTACAGGCAGAGGAAAGGTAGGGACCGTGAGGAAAGGAAGTTGATCTGCATGATATGTAGTCAGAAGAGGCTTAATTTTTCCCTCACTCATACCAGTGTCAGTAAGCCATAATTCCACAGCGTAGCTGTATCAGTGTTAAACCATCGAAGTGATGGAAAAATGAAGTTCAGAGTCAGTTGCCACAGGCAGGCATATGATCAAGAGAAGTGCTCACCTCAGCCCCAATTACC
The DNA here is from genome assembly GCF_963932015.1 of Anas acuta. NCBI lineage: Eukaryota > Metazoa > Chordata > Aves > Anseriformes > Anatidae > Anas > Anas acuta. Next base: position 8,331,271 of record NC_088989.1, on the reverse strand, counting down.
ATTTAGCAGATATGAAATAGTTCCCTTTCTGCCATCACTCATGTGGTTGTTTTTTTTTCCTATCATATACCGATATCTCGTATTATAGGCACTTAATATTCTCATTTGTTATTGCAATATCAGAACACATTACAGTGTCAGATTGTAACGTGAGCAAATGTTTATGTCTCTGCAAGCACAGCTGTATTGGTTGCTTGGTACTTTGTGGGTGGGAGGGGGAATGACAGTAAATAATAAGTAAGGAAAATAAAAACAGATTTAAAAGAACATAACATTTTGGTGAGGATTTTTTTTTTTTTTTATAGTCATGGCTTTGGGGAAAATTACTTTTATGGCCAGATTTTCAACAGGCCTGTACAAATGTGCCTATAGTGTTTGCAGGTGCAACCATTTGTATGCAAGGCATGACTGTCTGAAGAAAAAGCTTTCAGCAAGCTGAGGGAGTTTCTTTTTCTTCCCACTTGCTTTTAAAACACAGGTCTTCCAGGTAAGAAATAACAACCTCCAGCTGAGCTCCTTAAGCTATGTGGTTCGAAAGAGTAGGAAAGGCTCAGGATCTTGGGTGTTAAACTTTCCTGAGAAATCTAGTGCTGAAATCTTGTGAGTGTCACAGTGGATGCAACTGGGTGCAGATGCTTGAAAAATATAGCCTTAACACCTTGATGATTCCATCCAGCTTGGCTTTGGTTTTTCTATTCCTTGCTCTTTTCCTACTTCTCTCCACCACCCCAGACGAGGAGACACATCCACACACACATAAATATGTGTGTACATGTGTGTAACTTATATGAGTTCATGTATGTACACAGCTGCACCTTCAGAACAAGAAACACAGACTGTATTTCAGAAAATGTGAATCTTTCCTACTCAGTCACAATCTGCCTGCAAACACTAGGTTTAATCATGTTAGAAAAGATTCAAGTTGATACTTTCATTCAAATAAAGGAATTGAACAGAATTTGGAGGTTAGAAATCCTGAAAGCTGATTGCTAGGATTGAGAGCATATATTTACAAGCAATTAATGGCATGCTTGTTTTTGTGTATTTTTTTTTTTTTTTTTTTCTCCTTTTTTCTCCTACACATTCTTTGCCAGTGTTAAAGTACTCCCCGTATGGTATCCACCAGCTGTATTATCAAATAGAAAGAAATAGATGAAAGGAAAAGCCACAAAATCCTGGAATATACTTATTCTCTGCCTACACACAGCTATTCTCTCCTCCTTTTCTCAGTGGGCTGTAATTCTCCTTGCCCTTTGAAAGAAAGTAGAATTATGAAGAAAATTGTAAACATGTTTAAGAATTGGTCACAAAATGCTAATATATTACAGTCCTGTTGTGTCACAACCTGTATGTGGCGAATACATCCACATATGCAGTAGCACTAATTATCAGGAACATTGAGTGAAAGTGGAGGTAAGCAAGAGCAAATACTGTTTTCATTGAGTATTAGACACATCTTTAAGAAAGGACAGATAAGGAGGATAAATATATTTTTAATCAAGGTTTTAGTGTGTTACATTCAAATTGAATCCATAGTTCTTTTTAGTGCCACAAAGAAAACCAGCTGTTGATTAGAAAAGATTTGAAAACAAAACAGTGTTTCTTGGAAAGCTGTGCTTTGTCAAAAGTGAAAGTTTTCACAGGAATGTACCATATTTATGGATAAATGAGACAAACTATCTTGCACTCACAAATTTTAGGAGATCTTCTTTAAGAAGATGGAGGGAAGGAAAGAGACCATGAGTGACTCACACACAGTATCTCAGAGGTAGGATGCTTGCACAGGTGTAGGAGACCAATCCAAGGTTTTGCTTAAAGGAACAATTAATTACTTCTAGATTATTCCACCATGATAGACCATTCTCATTACGTTCTGGTGTTGAGCCCTGTTTTGTGATATGGGATTATTGACTAATTCTTCAATCATCCTTTGGGAGTGAAGGATTAACATAGCTAAATATTGAATTAATCCAAACTCTAAAACTCCAAAGACTTAAGAAAGAAAAACAGGATTGTAAAGGACCTCAGCAGAGGTCTACATTCCACCCCATGGACTGAGCACACAGTGAGGAGACTGGATTATAGCAGTTCGGAAAATGGACCTGTTCATGTAGTTGCTGTCTCCTTTCCCTTGTTGGAAACTACCACCACTTATTTTGGAAGAAGGGGGGGCATAACTTGGAATGTGGAAAAAGAGAAGAAAGAAAGACATTTAACTGGGTAAACTCTGCAAAACTACATTCATGACATTGAAGCCATGGATTTTTCCTTTCACCTTCTTTATTTCTCCTCAGACAACTGACAGAAGTTAAGTATTTTATCAAAAGCGCTAAGTGTGTCAAGAAGCGTGCATGAAATAATGGCAGAATAATTGTTTTCCATTCAAAAGCATCCATCAGTAACAGAGTTCTTTATTCTTTCAGTATGTAGACAAGAAGTCTACTGTATCATTAGAGTCATCAGAACTGCACTGGGAAAAGACTTATTAAATTAGCACATCGTAAGTCATCTTATCTTTTCACATCATTTCTTCTCATATTAATTACCTCCCTTAGTCATATGGATTTGGTAGACATGTTTATGTTTTGGCATTGAGAGTAGCTAGCCATCACACTCTCATACTTGCCACTTTATTTATACAAACTAAGGAACTGCCAGATGCAGAGCTTTCAGTTGTGCATGAGGCTTTTTGTCCTGCTCAGCAGCACAGAATTCTTACAGCTCAAGCCAGTTCATTCTCAAGCCAATTCCTTCCCAAGTTTACATTGGATGATGAAGTCTAAAGACTCTGTAGGGCATAGAAATTTCATGTCTTCTCTTCTTGCCATGGGGCTAATCCTAAATTCCTGAAACCTGTTTCTCCAGGAATTCTTAACCCATAGCAAAATACTGGTTTCTTTATAGATGTGTGTTGCTGTGCTGTCATCTAGTGGCAAGGATGAATTACACGTCATTCAGTGTCATTCAGCAAAAGTGGCTGACAAGGTGCCCCTTGGCTGGAAATAGACACATGCTGTTCAAAAGCGCTCATCTTTGCTTCATGCAGCATCACCATGAAGGTCTCTCTGCAGAAAGCCACTCTTGCTTGGACCCAATTGAATGGGAAACTCTGGCTGCAAACAACAGGCTTTACAGGACTGCGGCACTTCTGCCACGTGGTCTTCCTCTCTGTCTTCTGTCATCCATCTTGTCTGTTAAATATTTACCGAAAAATACTCTAAGCTGGATTTTAAACAGGGATTGATATCTTTTCAACTATTGGCATTTGGAGCAATGTCAACTAATGAAATGGATAATTAAATCTATAAACCTCTAAGATCAAGATGGTACTTTTCTCTCGATGTAAAGCTTTGAGCAAGAAGTCCTTCCACCTGTATTCATTTTTAATTGACCCTTGGGGAAAAATTAAAAGTGCCGCAAAACAATTTTCCAGCAGAAAATGGACAAAAGCACTTTCCAGACTAAATTTTTTCAATATGCAGCAAAATTGACAGATGTCAGTGAACAGACTTACTGCCATTGATTTCTAAGGACTTTGGCCCATACCTGTAATACCATACGCAAGTAGCATTACACTTGTTTGTCTTTATTTTACAGTGGTGATGATTTTATTAATACATATAAACTTTTACAGTCCTGAGTCTAAGTTCAATTTGCAAGGGCAGTGCTTAAATTAGTCTTGTGTTGCTTTTCATAAACTCTAAATTACGTAGAAAGTAATAGAGCCCTAACAATTAAACTGGTCACACCTCTTTGGTTTCACCTACTGAACAGTGCTGGGCTTGGCTGGATTAGATAACAATTTGTACCATATTATTTGTTCTCTAAAATGCTGAACTCATTAATGTTTTGTTAGAAGCCTGGAAGCTGCTTTCCAAAATTCACCATTAAAAATTTCAGCTTTATAAATGGAGCTTCCTGTATGAATGGAGTGTCTGGAGGACAGTCATCAGACAAAGGTGGACATTTCAAAGTTGTCAGGCTCTGAAAAGGAAACATCAGTGAGCAATCCTCACTGCAAAGCATCACTATTGAAGAAGCATTTTGCAAATTTGTATAAATGTTTTCATTTCCAACCCTGCTAAATGAAGCCAACAAATAACTAATAAGTTTCCTTTTCTGAAGAAACTAGAATTTGTGTTTATATTTCTCTTTTCTTACAGTACAACTGTGCTCTCTCTCTGAATTTAGAAAGACTCCTCGGTTCAACCAGGCACAGTAAAAAGATACATAAATATCCAAGCAAAGAGAAGAATGTGCTGAGTTGCTTCCTGACAGGGAGACATTTAAGCACATTCTTAAATACCTTATCTCTCTGAGGACTTCAGTAGATTTTCAAACGAGAAAAGGAATGATGCTCTACATTTATGACCTTTCTTGTTTTGTCCAAGTGGCAGACCTATATCCCAACAGTAATAGAAAATATTAATGAGGGTAAGAAAAATTCTGTTTCCCAAATTAATTATAATTAATCAGAGGCAGTGAATCAATGACCTTTCACACTAGAATATGATAAGAGATTTGTTTTTAAATAATTTCCACGAGAGATTTGGTTTATTTTTGGCTTAGAATTTCATCTTCCTTAGGTGCTTTATAGAAACAAAATTGCATCTTTTTAATTAAGAAATTGAAAGACAAGCTGTAACAAGGTCAATCAGGTTGAAATAGCTGCATCCTCATTATAATTTAAATGTTTATTCTATTAACTTATAATATCTTGATAGAGCAAATGCCTATGCATAAATAAAGTGTTAAATAAAAATAGAAAGGTTTTGGTCAAATGCTATGAGTAAAGGTATATATGCCTATATTAAAAAAAAAAAAAAAAAAAAGAGAGAGAGAGAGAGAGAGAGAGAGAGAGAGAGATCTAAGCTTTTATGCAGCAATCAAAAAATACAAGTTCTTTGTTAGCAAGAGTTTAGAATGACTTAACATGCATACATCAAAAAGAGGTGGATAAGATAGCCAAAATGTTCCAGTGTCACCTACAAATATTTGGTCAGAGCTTTATTGGGAACTGGTATTTGAAACAAAGATTGGGTTAAAGCAGTATTTTGGAGAAAGGTGAGTGTTGCAATGTTCACTGTCACAGTAACTACAATGCTATTTTCATCACTGAATGTTGCCTTCATGAATGACCATTGGTACATATGTTTTATCCTTTTTGCAGCCATTCTTTATATATTTTGCTTTCTTGAAGTAGGCGTTCTTTATGTCTGCTCACAAATACAGACTCTGCTCAGGATCCTTGCTCCAAATGTTCACAAAACCTGCATAAATAAACAGTATAGCCTTTCTATGTAGAAGTTCTGCAACTGAATTCGAAAATAACTCATGTATTATTATTTTAATCACTTTTAAATTTGTAATTTCCTCATCAGAGCAACAGACAAAAGGAAAAAGAAGCAAGGATTTCTTGAGTTTGACTTGATTCTGTTTCTCCATTTGATAATGTGGAAATAAAAGCATAATTATTCCATTTAGTGTCATCATCTTCTCTTAGCCTCCCACTTAGAAGTTTATTTGCCTTTGTCTAAGCATGGAAGGAGGCCCATGAACCTCTGTCCTCACTGATGATTCTTTTGTATTATTAATCCTTGTTTTGACTTGGTTCTTTCTGAAGATGCTCTTACAGTGTAGATCACAGCTAGTGTTACTGAGCATACAGGAGGTTTTTCCAATTCTCATTTCATCTCCAGTGGAGACATTAAAATGCTCCTCTGTTTCAGTATCATGTTCAGTTTTGGCTTTACATACATTTGTCTTTTTATCATACAAAAAAAACACCACCCAGGTTTTCATACAAGTTATGCATTTTTGCTACTATTTAACTCATATAATGGAGCTCTTAAGATGAGCTTTTGAAAAGGTTTGATAATTTTTGTACTTGGAAGGAAAAAAAAAATTATATATATATTTATATATGAAAATACTGTCTACTTCATAGAGATCAATTTGGCTAAATTCCAAGTAAACAGAATTTGAATTTGTATAGTTTCTTTTATTAGATGAGTGTGTAACTCCTGTGCCCACAGAGTCTGTATAAATTCATCTTACTTCCCTCGAGTGTGCAAACAATACCAAAAATGGTCGAAGTTAGCATATTTTATATAAAACACATTTGCATTTGCTGTGTACAGCTTCCTAAGCAATTCATCTTTAAATTACAGACGGTTGGCTGATGAAAACATTGAATCTTAGGAATGTGCTCAGGTCAGGGTCTATAGCTTTATACTCTATCCAAATACTGTTTAATTTTGGCCCTTTTTACTGAGATGCAATCCACCGTGATACAGAAGATTTAAGTGGGCACCACCAATAAATCAAACAGAAATGAATGCTCTACTACAGATTTTTTTTTTTGCAGCCAGCTGCAAATGCTACATGATCAACTTTTTTTATAAGTATGAGACCAAATCATTAGATTAAGGTCTGAGCTAAGATCTCTGGCTGGAGAAAGAGATCCAAAAATAGCTTGGATTTTATTCCTTGGGAAGGCTGATGAAGTTATAGACAAAGATTTTTTCCTCAGAGTAGTTAAGTGTAGCAGTACTGACTTTAGGAAAGCTGTTCTGAGCTACCACAGATAGAAGCATGCCCAGCTTTCCATCACATTGTTTTTACAGTCATTGGAGAAAGGTAAAAGTATCTAGCATTTCTTATGAAAGTTTAGAAAGTGAAAATGTATGCCAGAGCATCAAAAAGCCCAGGTAGACATAATGAATTTAAACAAACACCTAATTTATTCCAGAGTGTCCTGGAAATGCCTTAGGATGCTAATTTCTCCTGGAGTTTTTATTGGGATACAGGATTTTCCCCACCTCCCCTCTCAAGTCAGGAAGCTGAAAGTAGGGATTTCCATTGCTGCAGCAATAAATAAATAAGTAAATAAATAAATACAAAGGGATTCCAGCCCTTTATATCAAGTTACCTGGTGCAGGCGGTATGTTCACTGTCAAATGACCATGGCTTTATATCATCAACTGGGAGTCATGAATCATTACTATAGGGAACCTCATAGCATGACAAGAGGTGGAGTTGAAGACTGTAAACAGGACAATAAGTTGTTCCACTTTTAAATTTTCAATACAGAGATCCTAACTCAGGAAAGCACTTAAGTTTGGAACTTGGAGGTGTGTGCTTGAAGATAAAGAGGACATAATATTAGAAATATAAAGAGGACATAATATTAGAAATATAAGTCCCCTTTGGACATGAAATTATTACAAGAAAATTTATTTTCTCCCAGTGTTTTGTTTGTTTGTTTGCTTGCTTGTTTTGTTTTGTTTGTTAATAGGAATTACAACTCAAAATGGGATGTAAAACCACATATTGAAATGCAGGTCAGTGGATTAGGTAACCAGGTTGTAAAACCAGAAATAAAATATGGAAAAGATAAACCCACAAACCACTCAGAATTAGATCAGCTAGAATTGTATCATTTGTCTGTTAAGACATAGTAGTGAATTTCAACATTAGTCAAAATTTGCATTTTTCTGCACTGCAACAGACAACCACTTAGTAGATATTTGCTACCAAGTGTGATTTGCAAATGTGAGATTCCTATATTAATTTAATGGGAATGTAATTGTGTTGTAAAATACATAATCTCAGATAACCTACTATGGCATTTACATTTGATTACCATATCAATGGCTATTCCTTTGCATTACAGATACCTTTGCTGGTGTTCTTTAAAAAGTGCAGAGATATAATACATTACACAGTATTTCAAGGAAAAAAAAAAAAATTCCATTAGGAAGGAGTTACGGTGGTAAATGTCTCTAAAGTACTTCAGAACCTTAATTGGGTTGCTTCACTATTTTTCTTTTCCTTTCCTAAATGAAGAATACAGATTATGCTTCACAAAAAATTGTACTTGTTTTCTGCTGCTAATGTCACAGACATCAGAGAGAGTGCTGGAGCAGGCAGCCAGACTGTTCCGTGCTAACGGGGTTCCACAGTTTGTAAGTGCATTATGACCCTGTAGCATGTATTTTTAATATTCTTATGGCTTGTGCCATGAGAAATACAGTAAGAAAAAAGAACACAGCAGGCAATGTGCAGCTGCAAGGGAATGCTTTTCATTAACCTAGAACACTAGTAATAAAGCTAAATTAGACTTAAATATTTCCTGAAGCACCCTGTAATCATTATTTTGAGGAACAATTTCATTAAGAGACAGATGTTTCATATCAAATACATCAAGTGAATCATCAGAGAAGATATCACTTGCCATGTTTCCTATAAACTACACATTTCATCCTTCACCTTAATATTGTCCAGAAAAAGCTTCCAGAAATCTTCAAATCAATCAATTCACTTTAATTAAATAGTTTATTTTTCCTCAGTAGAACAATGCACTGAATGTAGTGATATTTCCTGTTCTTCTTGTTGTTTCAGTCAGAAATGCAGTGTGCAACACTGGGATGTATTGTCTGCAAATTTGCTGTAAATATATTTACAATACCTAACCATTTCAACAATATTTTAACTCTGTGTCTTTTATTTCATTGTTAGGGTTCAGAATACCTTGAGTCTCTGAACAGCTACATGTATAAAACCTTAATAATATATCTCTGTCAATGGCAATAACATTGAATACCACCTTGAAGTGACAGATGTGCTAAAGAACAACCAACTAGTGTTATGAGCAACCTCAGGTTACCCTCTAGCAAGTTGCAGTTCCCCTGGCTGCAGGACTTCATCTTTCCCTGGCTGAGGATTTCAGAGGGATTTTGTGTTACTTGCTGAAATAGGAACAATTGCCCATTTTTATTACAAGCTTCTTGGGATCACAAAAATACGACAAAAAATGTTGGGATTGGCCTAGGTCTGTTGTTGAAGGTATTCTAAGTGATGCAGGAGACCTAATAACTGCTGTAAAATGATTTTTGTTTCTGTTTGTTTTTGTTTTTTTTTTGTGGTGGATTTCTTCCAGTCCAGGCAGACCCACATAAACCCATTAAACTAAAGTCTAAGACCTTGAAGGACATGAACACTGAAGATTGGCTCACATCTGACTTTCCTAATATGTCAGCTTCTTCAGAGTGATCTGTTTCTCTTATAAAACAACAAACAGGACTGTTGAGTGGATGAATCCCATTGGCAGAGAAGTGCCCACCTTGATCTTTCTGTGCTTTCCAAACACTTCGTGTAGGCACACAGCCAACATAGGCTTGTTACTTGCCTCACCAAGGCTTTGAAGATCCCAGGCATTTAATCTAATTGACCTGAACTACAGGTCCACTGCAGTGTAACCACAAAGCATCTTGTAGGTAGATATCTTGTGTCTGCAGGATTTGTCCCAAACAGCCAGGCAGCTTCATTAGCTCTGGCTCTACTTCTGTTTCTCTCTTTTTGTTATCTCAGAGTGAATGTAACTCAAAATCACCATCACTCTGCATCTACACAGTTGTATTGCTGCATCTCTCAAGACTCAAGGGACTGAGTCTATGAAAACATTCACCTAACAAGGAGCAACAACAACAACAACAAAAAGGTAGTGAACTGTCCTTGGAAGACATGATGAATGTCTTGGTTTATGCTATGAATTTCTTCACTGGGATTTGTACTTATGTAGTACTCTGGAAGATAATTTTGGAAATCTGATATTTAAATGAATTGGTATGACATTTTTAGGGTCTCTTTTCCAGGGTTTTCACCTCAGGTTTTTACCAAGTGAACGGACTAAGAACTCAGAAATACAAAGTCCTTTAATGAGTTTTCTAAGTAAATGATCTTTGCATTTAAAATTCATCTCATGTAATGAAGATTTTTCTTTTTCAAAGTGAACTGAAATTAGTTGCCAGCCCAAATGGTACTTTTTTTTAGGCAAGCAGTTATGCAGTTAAATGCATGTAACCTCAGGTGTTTCTGACTTGCGTCTTTCCCTATACCCAAATTGCCATTAAGTCTTAAGGTCGGCAACATAAATTTTGTTGCAAATGCATATTAGTAGAGAAGGAGGCAATCAGCTTTGCAAAGACTGAGACTGCAGGGCTGTCAGAAGAACCAGTGTACTACATGGTTAATTATTACTTCAGAGCTGAAACACTTTGACCAGCTATAATTACCCAATTCTAAAACTGGAGCAATTAAATCTCTTTAGACTTCTTGCTGTGGAAGCATGGTATCTGTCTGCTTGCAGTTCTGTGCTTTGGAGGGACAGTTATGTGTGATAACTTTGTACAGTTATGTGTGGTCAGCCTCGCTCACCAGCACAGTCCTATCTCACTCTGTTCCATGCATGTTCTACCCAGCATAAGGTCCCTGGACTGGAACTCCCCTGTGGCTCATGCTGCCCCAGACGGGCTGCATCTTGTATTCAAGCCCCTATTCCCTAGTCCACAGTGCTTTATTAATATGAAGCCTTGCTGTTAATGCAGAGTTTTACTATACATATAGCTACTTTCATCCAAGCATATAAAAGTACTTACAAATATTAATGCATTAAACATCCTAACACCCCTAGGAGGTAGATAAGAATTTCAGCATATACATTACTGATATGTAAACATATAAAGAATCAACTTCAGACACTAGTAAAAGGCTAAGGCATTGAACAGAGTACCATTAGGAGTGAGTCTGGATCAGAGAGGCATCATGGCTTGCCTGTATCTTACACCAGGCTGATAACTAGAGTTAAAAGCAAAATCCAGGAGAATTAGTTTCTACCAGTCATTATTTCTATTTCTTTTTTACAATTATAGCAGTACAGGCATACCAATTAAAATTCAAGCCCCATAGTTTTAGTTACTGCACTGGTCCATAGTAGAGCCCATATCCTAAAGAACTTAAAGCCTAAGTAGATGAGATAGAGAAAGCTTAGAAGAGAAAACAGAGCAGAATTTCACACAGTGGAGACAGGAAGACAATCCCTGAGTCCCAGTCCAGGGACCTTGCCTCTAGACATAATTCTTTTCCTTTGTGTTAGTCAGCTGATAACTTCCCCGCCTTCAAATTAAACACTTCCATTACTCAGGCAGACAACTCTCCTGATATCTTGTAACATTAGGAAAAGGTTACTTTTAATGTTTTCTGAATTCCAACATGACAAGGAGCAACACAGAAGAATAAAAGGCAAAGTTGAAAGCGATAGTTGAAAGGTAAGAATTACATGAAATCACTTAAACTTAATTCCAAAAATTCAGAGGTGTTTCTTGCTTATGAAGCAGATACTTTCTGAAATTATTATCTTTGAGATTAATAGTTAAGATTTTGCTATACCCAGAGTACAGCTATGTGAAATGAGAAGAAACTGATGACAACCTCTGTCATCAGCTGGTGGATGAACACGGTGGGGACCATTACGAATAAAAGTGTGCGTGGCATGCAGCTGGTCTAGAGGACAGCAGGTGATCACAGCCTTCAAGTTCACCCTGCCTGGACAGGGTGAAAAGTCTTTAATGTCTTTAATGAAAAGTCTTTAATATCTCTTCAGCACTTGCTACCCATTGCACAGAGAATCAGGGGCAAATCTCCTACACTCCCATGATGGGAAGAGCCACAGCATGGTATGGGTGAAGGCAGCTGGTATAGGCATGTGCTAGGAATAATTAGGCACACTGGAGGGCAGCCCAAATGAAACCTGTAGAGGTCACAAGGACTAGGATGCTTGAGCAATAGCATTTCCCAGTCTGCACCCAACAACTCATATGTCTGTGATGCACAAGGAGTCAAATACTCTCTCCCTTTTGCACCAGGGTATTCCACAGCACAGCTGGAAGAATGGCTGCAGCCCAGCTACCACTTAGCACAACGCATCCATATAACACTCACACATGAATCAAGATCTGTAAAGCAGATGTCTGGTAAATAAGAGAGGGAGACCCCACCATTGATGTGGTTGGGGTTTGGATGCAACCCGGAGGAAAGGTTCAGTTACCCTTTTACCTTTTGATTGATGGCTTTTGGGTTAGAAATATCACCACAGAGGAGAAGCTGAGGCCAACTACACCTGCCATCTGAGTGCTGCTGAGTCATTCCCCAGCTTCAGTCTATGCACAGATGTACAGTGGTAACAAGACAGCACTCTGGAGCCTAATGGTCTTGTTTCTTCCAGGATAAGAACAATTAATAATAATTGAGAAGTCCTGTATTAAGGGAATTTATAACCAATTAATACAAAATTGGCTGTTGCAGTTAAACACAATAAAAATTACTCTTTATGCACTAAAGAAAAGACACATACACTTATATAATCGTGTCCCTGTCATCACTGTTTAATGTATAAACAGCTTTGTGTATATGTAGCTACATTTACTGATAAAGAAATAATTACTAATCAGGCTTTTTATGGAGTTACACTAAGTGTAAAATGCACCTTTTATTGAAGAATGTGCTTTTATGATGCTCAAAATCAAACCTTAGGAAAGCTGCTGAGTTGTACCTGTGTCATGGATATCTGCCTGGGGTGGCTGCCAGCCCTCACCTGTCCAGCTCACTCAGGCTTGCAAGCCTGAACGAATCCATTAGCTCTGTGATGAGAAGTGAACCTAAACTAAACTACAAATAATGACATGTAGTACCTTTGTCAAAATGAAAGACTTCAGACAGTTGATACCAAAGCAAAAGGATATGATGTGGCATCACTTTATATTATTTCATTATTTTGGTGGTGAAATAACTAAACTCCAAGAATCTAAAATATATGGACTAGCAAAAATTTCTTGGGAGACCCTCTAGTGGCACATTATTGGAAACAGGAGAAATATCTTTACTTTCCGTTTTATCCAGAGAATTCTATCCATCTTCTTCACCTGTATCTGTGTTTCTTAACAAATAGAGGCCATTTTTCTCATCTAAGACCTGATCAGTTTCTCATCACATTAGCATCTTTACAGATTTAGTATGATTTTCACTTGGTGTTATCTGATTTCTTTCCAATAGTCGGAAAAGCAGGATTTGCTTGCATGCTCACAGTAACATCACAAAAATAAAGCACCTGGCACTACAAACCTGCAGTTATTAAACACTGGGCATAACTCTGAAAACCAAAAGTTCATTTCTGATTTGCGTGCTATTAGATTACAAATACAGCACTTGCAGAGGATGATTCCCTGGCAGAGAAGCAATAGATTGAACAGTGGGAAGTCTGTGGTTAGCTTTTAGCTTAAATTTGAATAGGAAAGAAAATAGAAAATCAGTACAGCATAAGAAGAGCTTGTTGGCATTGTCTTTTAAGGGTAATGGTAAAATAATCTATGGAAATGATGCTTAAAGTACAGACAATATGCATTTCAGTTTAGTTTGGGTAAATATAGAATTTTTAGAATAGCAATTTATGAGGAACCACCTCATCTTGCATTTCTTTTCTTTGAGTGTCAGGAAAGGAACTCTCAAAAGTAGAATCCTAATATTTTAATCTGATTGCTGTCAGAGAGCAGACGATTCAAATCATGACAAAGCCTGAGCAATCAGAATGAAAGGGGGTTAGAGGAGTGTTAGGAAAGGTGTTGAAAAGACAATGCTTCAGTCTGATGACACCAGGAAAAAAGCTCTGGTTTCTCAGAAGTGTGGGCAAAACTGAGTTTTGCTCTTCTGAGAAAAACAGCTGGGACCAAGGAGCAGGGAGAGATTTATGGAGAGGAAGGCTGCAGCTTCTGCTTTTGTGGGAGGAGCAGGGTGCATTGTGCAGCCTTTAAATAGGGAAAGTTAAAATCTCAGTTCCATATTCATAGCAAGTAGTTCTCTGAGCAGCTGGAAATAACATCTCCTGGTTTTCTGTGGATTACACTCATATCACCTCTTTGTAGTTCCCAATATCTAACTGGGGTGAGATGTGGTGGAATATCAAGAAAAGGATAATATTTAAGAGAAATCTGTCATCACACTTCAGAATCTACAGGAATTTCATTTTACTTTTTGGTATGCCCATCTTTTTCAATTTTATTTTTCTAAATGTTTTCATTGATTTCTTTTTCATTTTATGCACAAATTGAACACAGCTAATGAGCAGATACAGAATGAGTCCTGCAATGTTGCCAGTAGCCTAACATAAGGGGATTCAATTGCTGAATTGTCCTAAGATTAGGCCTAAGCCACAGTATAAGCTTCATTGATCCAAGCACAGCAAGGTATCCATTCAATAATATGTGTTTTAGCAAGGTTTTCCACTTGTAAAGACTTCCTGCAAATTAGGGCTCATCCAATATGTGCTATAAACACAGTGGATCAAATTTTGCATCAGTTTAAAAAAGCCATCTCACTCCTTAGGAAAGAAGCAGTGTAACTGGGTGTATTGTGTAAGCAGAGACACACGTGTAATGAAGTTAGCTATCAAGAGAGCCATAGCTGTAGAGCTGCACGTTTATAGACATTTGCTTCCTGACAAGCTGTCTCTGAAAAGGCAAAGAAAGAAAGAACAGGTGATGTGCTGGTGTTCATAAATGCATATGTTCAGTAAAGCTGTTTTGTTACCAGATAAGCAGTTTGTGAATGTAACTGCTTGCAAAGGAGAGGTTACAAACATGTGCCTGTCTCTGGTCTTCGTGCAGTCCTGTCCCTGTAGCATCACACAGTCTCAGAGTGCAATACTCACACCACCCTGCAGTGGGGCAATGCTGCTGTCCCATTGAGCAGAGGGGAGCTGTTACAGGAAGAAGCCAGAGGACTGTTCCAGCCCTCACAGCCTCCTCTGCAAACTGCCTGTCTCATCTCTCAGCCTGGGTCCCTACCTGTTGAGAAGAACATGAGATTTCAGTGGGAGGCAAGGCATAACACCACAAGAGGGAAATAACTGGGGGTTCCAAGTTGTGCTGGGGGAAGAACGGGGCTCTGGGGCACTGAGCAGTGTCGATAGCTGATATCACTGGCACCCATCTGTGAATGCTAATGACTCACGTGGCCTTCAGGACACGGACTGGCTGATTAGCTTTGGTCTGGAGCAGAGACAGGTGCCAATGGATGATTAGTCTGGAAGAAACCCATCCTGGCATTAAAAGTTCAGAATTGTTGAGTTCTTCCATACAGAGATCTCTCTGTCAGCAAGATAGGCAAAAGCCCAAACGGCAGAGGTGATCTTGACACATCTCAAGGGTTGTATGGCCACTTACAACATTCCTGACCTAGCACACAGAATGCAATGACATGGCTGTGATTAGATCTCAGATTCAAACCATGACACCTCCACCAGGAAGATAATGATTTTATAGCATTTGAGCCGCTTTTTCTTTAGAAGGTTTTCTTTCTTGAGTTTTGCCCAAATCACAACTCTTGTTTGGTCATCATTACATACCTAAGTGTAGATTCTTTTTCCTTTATTCATCCTAAAATCAACCTAAAAAAATATGCACAGACTTTAACATCAGAAAGGACATAATGGTTTTACAGATATGTGAGGTGTAAAATTACCACCAGTATGGTCTTATTCACTGGATGCTGCTCTTGAAAATAAATTTGAACACTGGTAAACATATCCCTGAATACAGTCGCAGCTGGTACTAATACCTTATCATCTTTCCACGCAGACTAAGAAAGCCTTTTATTATATAAATGTCCCCATTTTTTCCAATTGGGAACTGATAGCTTATGTATACTTAATTGTTGGTGTTGCTTGAGGAATGAGTCATCCTTATTTCCACTGAGAATTTCCCTCAACTACTTTAGTTCCATGTAGGGAGCCGTATTATTTTGCTTAATTATATAAAGATTTCAGATCACTAAGATTTTATGTTATTAACACAAATGTCAAATGATTTAAGCAAGTTCCTAGAATACCTAAATTGAAAAATCAAAACAAGTGCCCTAGAGGTATTGCTTCTTAAGTTTTGAAAGGGTGGGCAAATGAAAAAATGAGTTAGTCAAGTATTTTGCTCACAGGGAAAACTAATAAACAGAAAGGCATGGATATCTCCTCCCTTTGAAGGTGAAACCTCCTGTGGCTAATGTTCCACCTTCTTTTATTTAGCCTAAAACTCCACCCTGCAAAAGCATAAACAGATCTTAAAATTTATGAGCTTGAGAAGTCTACCCACATGAGCTTTTGCAGGATCAAGACCTGAGAGAATGATTTCTGTTCATAAAGCACTTTTAAAGTTTTATGTGCCAAATTTTGAGAACAATCTATTTTCACCCACCCACTCTGACCTTATTTGCTCAGCAGGCACTATTTCTAGAACTGCCAGAAACTTCAACGTGGCCATACATTTTGCTGTCGACTCTTGAGGAGATAAGGCTAGTGTTTTCAAATGCTTTATGCACTTAGTCAGCTGGTTGAATGGTTCCTTGTAGACGTGCTGGGTATGGGATTTCTCTGTGAATGCAGATTCTGGGAGGCCCTGCAAAGGTCTATTTATGCTGTGATTACAGTCCTGGGACAAGTTTTCTTTGAACATAAAGTATGACTTGCACAGAGTCAAAATGGGAAAAAATGGCCTTAGATAATCTTTAGCAGAGCAGAAACAGATGAAGAGCTCAGCTCTTCACTCAGCTAAGAAGGAGTCTGGTTCATCCTCCCTGTCCTCTCCCCTGCAGAACCAGGTGGCTTTTGTCACAGCAAAAATCAATCAGACTGCTCCCTGCTCCCATCTAGTCACTGTGTGTGAAATAACTCTATTTCTAGGGTGTAAGTGGGATGCTGGGGGAAAATGTAGTTCTCTCCAGCCTATGGATAAGAATACACAAGGTAATAATCTAGTGTGAGGGATAGATCCCAAATATATGTTTGTCCAAAGCTTCCTCCTTTTTCTAGGAGTTCCAAGTGTGTGAGACAAGACACTGCCCTTACACCTCTTTAAGTTCTTCTAAGACTCCAAAGGGGTCAGTTATGCTTTACCCTTCAGTATCTTTGATTTTTATTAAATACTACCTTGCACTACATGATTAAAAATAATAGGAGATGAATAACTCTGTAAATGGTAATAGAGCTTCCAAGAATGTAGCTTTCTCCCCTACTGTTTTATTCTCTGCTTCCTCTTCTGAAAGATCCGCTCAGTGTACAAGCTGCTAGGCACGTGGATAGCTTCACTGAAAAAGACCGAAGTGTCTGTCAGTTTGAAATTTAGACTAGTAGCTAGTTATTAAATATAATAGCTTGTCTGAGCTTTTTGAGAAAAGAAAAACTTCCTAAAAAGCAACTGATAAATATAATAGTTTCCCTTGCCTTCTAGACCCAGGGCCTCTGAGTTGTCTTCTGTAGAAATTACACTTTAAACGGGTTTACTTACTTTTTCTAAAATTCTCAGAGATTTCAACTGTTGCCTTGGTTATTCCCTGATGAACAGCCTGCAAAATCATTTCAATCCATCCAGAATCTTCCATGGAGGCTATACAAGACTGTAGTAGAATGAAATATCACACTCATAAGTGATAAAGTTCAGTTCTTAAATTTCCCTTTATATATATCTGATGCCAAATAAAACTTACGTTTGAGCATGCAGTGTGGGGGATTATTCCTACAAGAAGTCACTACAGGACTTAACACATTTGTAGGGCATAATAGCAATTGCCACGACATATCTATGATACGTAACATTTTGGAAACATCTTTTGTAGACTTTGACCTGGTCACTGAATGCAGGACAGAAGGGGATGTCTTCTAAGAATTTGCTGGATGCTTCTGTTGTTGAAGCAGGGTTTAGGGAATACAAGGAGTGCTGCATGGGGCACAGCACATAACATGACTACAGGATGTATCACAAAAGATTCCCATTTTACAGATGAATCCCAATTATACATGCCAAAATTTGTGAGGCTCAGGAAGATCCCCTGTGGTGCCCACCCATCCAAATTCCCATTGTGTTTAGCAGCCTGAATTCTCAAAAGCAACTCAGCCCAGTTTCAGTTAGCTGAAGTCATTGCAAGAAGACACAAAACGTTGCTGACTAACCTGGAAAAAAAAAAATCAGACCATTCATATGTTACAAGTAAAATTACCTCCCATTGGATTATTCTACAGAAAGTGTGAGAGTTTGGGCTACAGCACAAATCTGAAAAAGGCAGCATAGAGGAGGATTAGACAAGCTCAGTTTCAAATTCCTGGCTATCTAATTCACCAGCCCCAATTAATTTAAATATTTTAAAACCTGATTTTAAAGTAATATAAAATATTTATAGGCAGTAATTACAAATGACAGTGAAAAGAAGAGTTGGCTAGTTCAGACAAAAGTATCAACAAACTGAACCGGGGAGCAAACACCTCCTCCGGGGTTGTATAGCTTGCTAAAATATTTATATTTAAAACCCAGGAGCCTTCCCTTGTAAGTCCTAGGAAAAGGCTTTTTCCCAGGTGTATCCTACTAGAGGGATAGGGCACTACCTTAATGCATAAGTAGCTCATCAGTAGACGCTGTGCTTGAAATAGAAATATTGTTACACTCTCGCTGTAGGGCATGACAAAATAAAAGGTTCTAGGAGGTGTTGGAGCTATCACCTCCTGCCAGTCTAATCGCTAAGACAACTTGTGTTTTTCTCACGTGCATGCTTAGCCATCAGCACTGAGCTGTTGTCACAGGGCTGGCAGCAGAGAGGCAATGGGTAGCAATTGCTGGCTTGATGGCATGGTGTGCTGCTCTGAATCTCAGCACGGATGGCATAGGAAAAGATTGTACTAGTTAAGGCCAAGATACAGTGAGGAAGAAAAGGAGAGCAATATCTTTCTCTTCATCATTCCTCAGCTGAGGAATAGTTTGGTTTTTTGTTTGTTTGTTAATTTGTAATCAGATAATTAATACATAGTTACCACTGCTGTCTAAAAACAATCTACAATCCTCCTATGTAGCTGATGGCCTAAAAATAAACACCTACACAATGATTTTTTAAAATGAAAATGCATCATTCAGAAAACCTGAAATTAAACTTCAATCTTCACCAGATACCACTGAAAACTCACTCGAGAAATGGTAATCTTCTGCTGTTACATGAAACTTCAATAATGCCACTGGAATTACACTGGAGTACCAACAATTTAAAACTGCATGCTGAAAGCTTGTATCATAAAGGTGGGAATGGTGAACAAATTCTCAGCAGCAGCAGCCAGTAGTTGTCCAAGTATCGTATGGTGGGCACCATATAAGAACATGGAAAAGAGGAATGTCTTTAATGGAGATATAAATAATGCAGACAGGCACAAACACATAGGCTCTGTGAGCTGAGACAGACTGCCTTTCAGGGCAAAACAGAAGTTATTTGCAAAAGGGCAGAGGGCTATGCATTATAAACTAAGTGTTGAAAAGCTGGTACCCCATAAATACAGTAAAAGTAATTTACCTGCAAGAGGATTCAAAGACCAAAGAGAATTTCATGTGCTTAGATGAATGTATTCCTGAAATTCTGCAACTCAACCGCATGTGCAAATGGAAAGCAGAGACTTGATTTATTGATAAACAAATTCACAGCATAATTGAACACACAGAAGAAAACAGTGCCTGAAGATAGTTGAAGCAATATTGAACTACCCCTCAATGCTTGCTGAATCTGCCACTTTTGTCCCTGCAAATTTTACTTTGTTAGGACACCACTGCATAGGGAATGGATTCTCTCAGTGCAGGGGAGAAATTGGCCTAAAACACTCCCTTGTTTTCCTCTGTTGCTACTTTACAGACTCTTTGAGCCCTCTGTGGATACTCTATCTTGAACCATAGACTGTGGTGCTGGAAAAGAACACGGGCTTGATGGCCATGATGTTCAGACAGAACCCTTTGTGTGCCCCTTCCAGCTCCAACAAAGCTCTTGCTTAGGCACGTAATTATGCCTAATCCTTTCCTTGACTCTTCCTGGTCCCCAGGGAAAGGCAAAAGCAGAGAACTGAGAGCTTCCCAGCTTTTCCAGGAGACAAAGATACAGGGCAGGCTTTTGGAAGGTGAGTAACAGTACAGGTATTGCTTACTCCCCAGTTTTGCCTTCCCTACCTTCAGCATCTTTACTCCTTCTTTGTTAAAAGCCTATATCTCTGTTAAGACAATGTACTCTGGAATCATCAGTCAGCAAAAAGATCCAGACTGGTTTTTGCCCTGATCTTTGAAATGCTAGGATCCACTTTTTCAGGTTTCTGTTTGATTTTTCCTTTGGCTTGTGTGTTTGTTTTTGATGAAAATTAGGGTCTAGTAGGCTACTACAAATCTATGCAACTATAATATGTCAGGGGTTGAAGGTAGGGTTGGCAGGGAGCTAAAAAGACGTCCAGTGTAATTCCACCTCTGCTGAGGTATGCTGATCAACTGTACCCAACAAGCTTGACAGCTGTTTTATCTAATCTTTTCTTTAAAAGACCAAGTAATGGAGATTCTACAGCCACTCTAGCAGCCTGTTCCAGTGCTTACCTAGGCTTATAGTTAGAAAGATAACCTAAATCTCCTTTGTTGGAAATTAAAGCAATTTTTCCTGCCCTGTCCTCAACAGGTAATGGATTACTATCTTCTTTTAATAGCTTCTTACATGCTGGAAGTCTGTTATCGTGCTCCCTTCAATCGTGTAAATTAAATAACCTCAGTTTCTCCAAACTTTTCTCATAGTTTATGCCTTTATAGGTTTCTATTTATTCCTGTTCCTGTATGCTGCAACCAGTGAGCCTGAAGCTTTTATTTAAAAATATAGTACTTAAACCAGATTCAGTGTAAACTAAAAGACATTTAATAGTTCTCAGCACAGCAGAGTAACAATATTTGTCACGTTACAAGCAGTGGTATTGGTAGTATATTTTCCAAGATCTGTTTTCTTACAAGAACAGATCACTTCTTATTTGCTGTGGACGTCACCACCTGCAAATCTTCCAGGCTTCTGCTTCCTTTGTAGTACATGGAGATTTGACTTCTCTTGCCTGCGTGTAGTTTGTTTGATTTCACTTGAGTGAACATGACGTTGCTGAATTTGGACCTTTTGTCTGGTTTAACATTAGCTCTAATCACGATCCTATAGTGTCTCCAGTCCCTTTCAAAATGGTGTAGTTCTCAAATGTTATAATCACTAATTTATTCTTACCAGTTAAGTTATTTGGCCAGTTAAGTTAAGCCATGGTTTCTGAAGAATTCCTTTTCTTTTTTTTTTTTTTTTTTTTTTTTTTTTTTTTGGAAGCAGGTACTATAAGCAGATACTATATCCCTTTTCCAGTTTTCTGGGACTTGACTTATCCTCCACTGGTATTCAGAGATGGTCACTTATAATTATGAAATTGCATGGTTAAATATGGTTAATTCCTTAACTGCTATAGGGGCAGGTCTTGCTGTCTAAAATATATGCAACTTAGTTAAATCATGTCTAACTCCTTCTCCATGCTAGTTCACGCTCCTTAAAAGCTTCCTAAAGCAAGTTGTTATAAGGATCCAGTTACAATTAACCTTTGTTGAGGTAAGACTCTGAGATAGTTTTTCAAGAGTGAGCAACATTGCACCCTCCTGGCTCCCTTGCTGTCTCCAAAGAAAATCCTATGAACTTGTGAGAACTAGACAAAAGCAGAGTAAGGGAACAGCAAAAGCTGTTATGGCAACTTGAACACTTCCTTATTTATCTCTTTGTATTGTCTGCTAGACTTCCCTCTTTGTTCTAATTAATTGGCAAACTACTGCTGAAGTCGTTCATTTCTCAAAACTTATTTATTTTTGCCTCACAACATTTATTTGCACAGCACTACTGTTATGTACAAAGATTACTCGTTAATGGAGTTCAGAACACCCTTTCACAGCATGCAGTTCTGTTCAGTCCAAACAATACAATACACCATATACGTGAGTCTCTCACTTACACTAACCTTATTTGGTTTTACCCTGCTTGATTACTCTTTATGTGCTTTCTTAAAGTCATGCAATTTATACTCATTATTTTGGCTATTTTAATTACTTGTTTTCACAATATATTTAAAAGAATATTCTGCAGCTCTTCTAAAAATTACATTATCTAATGGAAATTGGTTTATTTTAACAAGAACAAATTTAAAAGAATAAAATCTGTTTATAGCTCAGGTGTATATTTAACTAAAAATATGTCAAAATGAGTAATTTCATCCTGAACTCTTTAAAATTTGGGACACTGGAGAAAATGCTGGCACTGTTTCAGCATGTCTGGACGAGAGCATACCCCATGTGAAGGTCTGTTTTTAAGGCTGGTTTGGCTACAGCCATGCAAATCACAGCAGGAAGACACATCTGCAAGAGGGTGGATACTTCTGGAGATCAAAGAAAGCTGTCTATTGGCACTGTTGATCTGAACCTCCACCCAATTTTGATCTTCAGTACTGGCATATAGACACAACAGGAAAAAATGCATGTGTGAGAGAAAGGGCTTTAAAACAAAGGAGCATCAGTAGGGCTGAAATTTCTAACCTTTGCAGAGGAAGAGGACATCAATACCAAGCCACTCAGACCTGGTGCAGTCAGCCTTGGAAAGTCATGGAGGCAACACCCAGACCAATCTGTCTCAGCGGTTATCTGAAATAACCATGAAGATGGCCACATGCTGTGACTATAGAGCCTCCAACTGATCCTGACATTCATTTTAAGTCAGCTGCTATGCTGTCAATACTCAAACTAGCTAGATAAGGC
Organism: Anas acuta; assembly: GCF_963932015.1. Taxonomy (NCBI): domain Eukaryota; kingdom Metazoa; phylum Chordata; class Aves; order Anseriformes; family Anatidae; genus Anas; species Anas acuta. The sequence goes on along the minus strand of NC_088989.1, from coordinate 8,308,796 downwards.
AAGAGAAAATGCCTGCTTGCGAAGCAGGCCTGTTTCCAGATAAGGAGTCTCAGGGTAGCTCTGTATGGCAGCCCACAGCCACAAACTGTAAGCGTTGACTCGGCAAACTGCAACTGCCTGAGAAGCTGGCCCAGCCCTTCAAAAGTTCGTTGGTTTGAGCTCTGATTGCGCTCATAATGGCACCAACACCGGGGAGTCTGAGGGCTGTGTGGGTGCTGTGAATGCTCTATGGACTGTTGCCAGCCAGGAGAAATTCACTGTCAATGCTCTGACTATGCTGGTCATTTCCATGAGGACCCAGGGGAACAGGCCCGGACAGAGGAAATACCTGCTAAGAGTAGTCAGAAGGGGGAAGAAAGATGAAGCTGTTTTTTGTACTTTATCATGCTTATTTAAGTGACAAGTTAAGCCAAAGTCTGTAAGTGATAGATAGGCATAACACCTACCTGATCTGAAAACAGGAGCCTTGCTGACTTTCACATGTACTGCAGATAAGTAATATCTTGTCTGGTCATAGATGCATGTATAACACTGCTATTACTGCCAGTGACTAAGAGGGCAGCTGCCCCCAACTGCACATCCCACAGGCACTCCTGGTACCTACCCTTGCTAGATAAACTGAGCCACTAATATCAGCAAAAGCCAAGCTAGCTTTATCTCACTAGCATGGATACGAGCGACATGTGAGGGGCATGTGCGCCTCAGGAGCTGCCCTCACAGATACTGGCAGTAGCCCTGTCACGGGCCCAGTTAGGGGTGGAGATGGCTGCTGCCAAAGATTTTAAATGCAGAAAGAAAGCCAAGTTATTTATCTCATTTTATTTACAGTAATAGGGGACTGTTGAACAGCATGTAAGTGCACTACAATAAAATCAATACAGAATATTAAAAGCAGAAATAAAGATCAGCCAACCTGAGGAAACTACTAACTTGAATGAAAGGATCTAACAGGAAGGCAAATCAAACATCTCAGGGAAATCAACCCACCGAAACAAAGGGGGATGATTCCCAGGTTTGATTAGATAAATCCTGAGCCTTTCACTGAAGCAAACTGCCCTTGACATGATGGTTTCACTGAAGCCTTTAAAGACAAATTTGCTCAGCTAGTACTGAGATGGGACTTCAGGATTTAGCTCCCAAAACACAGAAGAAGTTATATATTGAAGAAGATATATTGAAGTATGCCAATGCACAACTACCAGAAGGATGAAGAGAAATTCTTGTGAAATTAATTAACTGTAAGTTATGCCCTAAAAGACTGAACCTTACATTTGCAAAAGTTTCATAATTAAGGACCTGAAAATATGTAATTTCCACTTGGTCAGATCTCAGATGAATATAATTTCAGGAGCTGATTCACCTACACTGGCACTGCAGGACTAGAAGCCAAGGAGAGCATCTACCAAGTCAGCAAGAAATTCTGTCTCCTCTGAAGCCAACACGAGTTTTGCCGTTGGCTTTAAAATAGCAGCAGAAATTCCACCCCACCCCCTATGTCCAGGGATGTTGGATCTCTGAGTATAGACTGAAACTCTCCTTTCAGATGTAAGCAATGGATGGCTGGTACTGTAAGTCAGCATGACTGAAAGTTTGCTCTGTGGCAAAGATATTCAGATTCTGAGACAAAGTTTAGTGGGCGAAGCTCAAGTCTGACTAGATAAGCTGTTGTCTGGATCACTGGCCTAGGTTAGTCCAGTTTGTGAATGATTTATGACAACGTACCAAGAAATCTGTTTTTAAAGTGACTAAACTGTGTATCCTGTGAGGCTGATTTCTGCCTAGTTTAACTGAACTGTAAATGAGCTATCAGAGATAGCTACCCATTAGTGGAGTTATGGCAAAAAACACTTCTGTACTTCACTTAATGCCCTTAAATGGATGGTCTGAGGGTTACATTTTTTACTTTTCAATTTTGCTGTTTCTCTATTATATTTTTTTTGTTGCTCTGCAGATTTTGAAAACTTCAATGTCTCTGGAAAAGTTACAGAATAGAAAGAAACTAAAACAAAGAACTCTGTCAGACTCATGTCCAGCAGCTGGAAGGTCCCAAAAACTTTTCAGCTGCACATCCCAGTTCCACTGATCCCAAATCATTGTCCAGATAATTACATCGGAAGTGGCTCATATTCTGATTCAGAACTGCCTTATCCAAAGAAAAGAGTGAGTAACAAACAAGAACTGCAGGCACAGCTCATACTGAGAGCGGCCTGTACAGTGGAGAAGGAGGATTTGGAAGGGGGAAAGGTCCAATGGGGAAAAATGAAATGTCAACTTCAAAGAGTTTACGTTAAGGCTGTAAACTACTGTTTACATAAAGGCATGAAAGTTTTCAACTGTGAACACACACAAACACATGCACTTATGCATTTAATGGAGATGCTTATTCCAGATTTTATTTTGGCTAAAAACTCGGTGCCACAGAAAGCAGTAATTATTCCAGCTTTGCATATTGTAAACCTGGTCACTGTCATTCTTCCTTTGCCTCCACATGCCTCAATGCCACATTTTCTACAATCATGGGGAGATTGCCTTGGCTCTCACTCAGCTGGCTCAGCTAATGCAATTCACAGGCCTTCAAATGTAAGCTTGTAAACTATTTAGTTCTTTTTCTCTATAACAGCTTGTCTATTAACAGCTCATTCAATGGAAGAGGGAGAAGAAGCTAGTGAGACCTCTTTTGGTATTGTTCAGCAGTGACCCTGGCTTTCTCAGAGTGGTAGCCAATACACTAAACAGTGTTTGTCAGTACATGTTGTTTTGGTGGATAATAGTATATTGTGCTAGCAGCAGTCTATATTAGTAGCAGGTAACAATGAGCTGGCAAAGTCGGTCTTCTGTGTGGCATTGTAAGGACATAGAATGAGGTATGAAAATCCAGGAGAAAGCTCGTTAAGACGGTGTAATGCAGTCGAAGGTCACACTGCACCTCGCAGTGAAAAATGGCCTAATCCTGCTCCTTCATCGCTGTTCCATTTTCACTGTGCTGAGATAAGGTGTTGCCATGCCTTGCAATGAACCCGCCACACCCTCTGCTTTCCTAAAAGGTTAAACAAAATAAAAATCTGGAGAATTTTATTCACTGATGGCTGAGGTATCTTAATCTTTTCTTCATCTTCTATATAGAAATACCTGGCAAGTCGGCAAAAATTGTGCTTGACACACATTTCCCCACCAACAAAATCCTATTCACCCTTACTGATGAGGAATTCATTTATAGAAACAGGGTGGTTTGGGCTTTGTTTTACCCTGCCAAACGTTGCAGATCTTGCGTTATCTCTCCGACAAACTGACAAAGCTGCAGCACAGAGAAATCAGGTTTCAAAGCGAGTGATTTATGAAACAGATGAACTTTTCTGTGCATGCAGAGCGACTCCCCCGTGTGGTACGACTGCTTTGGCCAATGCCACTGACAGCGGCTCAACCAGCGGGGGCTGCCGGAGCTGGGCACGCTGACATGTCGGCAGTTAATATAATTAAATGTGGCCCAGCGAAGACTCCCATGTTCAGAAGTGGCCATCAGTTTGCAATTAATGTTGACCGCTAGAGAATAATGTTGTTCTGTTGTGTTTCTGCTGGAGAAAAAAAAGTGTAATATTTTACTAACTATGATGCTTTAGGAAGAATTATGAAGTCTCATATTTCTTTACCATGAATTAATCTTACAACTTTATTCTCAGTTTCCTTTTTCCCCAGCAACTTATCTTAAGATAATACCTTTAATATGTGCTAAAATCTATTTGTACATCATTAGCTATTTTAAAACCTGGAATTATAAGTTCATTTTGATTAACAGAACAGTTCAAGTTTCTAAACACCTTTTAATTGTACTCCTTTAAGGCATTTATGATAAACATACCCCTTTTTGGCTCAGATCTGAGAGCCTAGTTTTCAGCCCTGAATGGAATAGTTTAAAAGCAATACCCACATTAAAAATAAAAAAGTTAATTAAAATTCCTTCTACTATCTATTGTATATTTTAAATATATTTTCTTGGGCTTGAGCCAGAGGAAGCAATTGTGTTCTTCCATATTAAAGGGCTTGACTCTACCCTATATCATACTGGGCTTAAATCTACCTGTCAGCTGGATGAAGAGATGTTAGATTTACACCAGCTTAACCGAGGGGAGAATTTGGTCCAAAGTGTTTACTGTTCTCTGGAACTTGGCACCCTCTTCTGCCATTCTCCTCCTGAAATCAGTATAAAACAGATGCTGAAATTCTAAAATGTTTTAAACCCTCCCGTACAGTAGCTGTGAGCACAGTGCATTGTAACCACCAGACCTTGATGGCACAAAGATATGCGTCATGAACATGAAATCTGTGTAGAAAAGATAAGAGTACGTTCTTGCAACACTTCCAAAGTAGCAAAACTCTGTAGAAAGTAACATCAACAATTGCATTATTGGGGTATTTGATCATATCCCCCCTTGCACTCGTAAAATTTCAACTCAGATCCAAGTTGGTGTAGTTCCAACAAAGTGAATGCCTGGTCATTTACATCGGTGGAGTTGAGCCCAACTACAGTAGATATGTATTTGATGACAGTTGAAAAGATTAATGAAAATCATTTCAGTTGCATAAGGGATGTAAACTGACAGGGGTCTGGATTATTGCTTATTCAGCTTTTCGGACAGCATCTTTTCACTTCCAAGAAACCCTTTTTAGATGCACCAAGAGGAGACAGGATGAACTCCAGCAAAAAGCTGTTTGCAGACAGGTAGCTCATGCTCATGACAGTCATCTTTGGCAGGAGACTGAGGGAATAGAAAGCCATCTAGAGAAAACAAAAGATACTTTATTGGTGTGCTGTACTGCCAAATCTCGGTGGCCTAGATACGTTTTTGTTGTTTAGCTATTTCCATCAGTGCTTATTGGTATGTATTGATCTGACCAGCAGTGATGTCTATAGGGTCACTGTGGGTATTTGATTTTATCCCTTTCTTTGGAAGGTTTATTAATATTGACTCTTCTTCATTTAATTGGGGCACTAGCTATGGAATCCCTTTTTAATGGAATCATATTAGCTAATGTACTGCCTGTCCACACTCAAATCCAGAGTGCTTCACACAAGCCCATATTTGAGTAACTGATAATGTACAAAAAATAAAAAATAGTAATAAAAAAAAATCTGTAAAGCCGGAGAGGAATGGCAAAGACAGAACTGAACTGCAATCTGCAACCTGAATTTCTCAACACACAAGGCCCAAAATATAGTGAGAATTACTTGTCCCTGTAACACATAAATGTTATTTCTTTCCTTGTCCTGTCAAGGCCTCCCCCACTGCACCCTCCAGGTGCTGTATTCATTTCTGCAGTGTAATTATTCACATCTGCACAACCTGTTGTAAGTTACCAACTAAAAAAGGTAGCCAGGACATACAAGCTTGCACATTTTCTTACAGCTGTACACAGAACAATCTATCACCCAAAGAATAAAAGCTTGGCAAATGTTGCTCTTTCACTTCTTCTCTTAAACAGATTTGAAGACTAATTCTACCATTTATAGAACAGATTTATTTATTTATTTTGCCCTAAAGTACTCTCTTGGGATTGCCTAGGAAAGTATTTTTGCTTGATTGGTCTTCATTGTAGAGCAATTTCAGAGGCCTGGCTTTGGACACCATTTGCAATGGGTTCATATTAGAAGGTCATGTCTTGTTACAGGGCCATTATTGCCTCTCCCCCTTGGGACTGTTGCAGGCCTATGATTTTCCCCTTCACAAGTAGATTCTGACACATCTTTTTTGACATCCATGTAGCACTAACTCCTTTGACAGAAAGCAGCATTGAAATGGAAGAGGGGAAAGGAACAGCAGAAATTCCCCCCTCACCAAATGTATTCATTCTCACTGATTTACCTACAGGGGAAAAGTTGAAGTCTGCTATTTTGGTTGTAATGAAGGAGACCTTTAAAAGAGTAGATATCCTGTTGTGATTTTGGCATTCTGGAGTCCTCAGAAACACAAGTGATCTGGAGGTTATTAGGGACAAGAAGATTGTTCATATTAACTGTGTCTAGAACCAGCAACCTGCAGCCACACCATTCCTTATAGCAGCTGCTGTTCAGCCCGAGCTCCTGCTGCCTGCAGACACTGCCTGTCCTCAAGTCAACTTTCAAGGAAGTTCCTCGGGTCCCCATTAAATTTAAATGATGAAAATATCCAAGCAGGGAAAACTTAAGGCCACACAGAGTGCATGGCTCATCCATCCATTGTATTTAGTAAGATAACTTTATATTTACTGTGCAAACATATTTAGGCCATTTTAAGAAATACAGATCCAACCAAACACTTTTTAAACCGTGCTTTGATGATGAGAGGTGAACATGTTGTCCATACTTGAAGTAAATGATGTCTTCACATCATGCCCTTAGGTTTTAAGTTGCTGCACAGCTCTTCAAACAAACAGTGAAAACTGGCCATTTGTGGAAACTATATATATATTTATTTTATTTTATTTTATTTTATTTTATTTTATTTTACTTTATTTTATTTTATTTTATTTTATTTTATTTTATTTTGGACAGTTCTGTCTCTGTCTGCTGTAGCTTCAGGGCCCTCAGGACACTTCTCTGTGTGTACAGTACAAAAGACCACATCCAAATTCCTGCACACACCAAACTCAGCTGCTTATTGCCCTGGCAGAGTTCTGACACATCCCATGTCAAAGCTACCGTGTAGGAAAAAAACTGACGGTTGCAGTTATCTCACTGGCAAGCTGCATGATTGTGTTAAAAACATCCAGGCTGGCTAAAAGCCTTCCCAGTCAAAAGGATTTTCGCTTCCCTACAACTGATGTTCCCAACACTTACATTGAACCCAAATATTATTGAAATCTTTAAACATTCATATGTATTTTTTATCAATAAGAAAAGACATTAAGTCTGTTGTCTCATTAGTTTCCACCTTAAATTCTGATGTAAGACAATGTATTCCTGGCGTGCTACTTACAGGGTAAGGGACGAGCAGGACAGCAGCTGGGTCTGCCATGCTCATCCCTCAGCTCCACTCATTAACATGCTTGCTCTGCTCACTGCTACACTGGTAGTAGATTTTTTTTCTTCTTCTTTTTCTTTTAACAAGAGAGGATTTGTGAATTAAACACACTTACAGCCCTAGCAAGGTCATACCGTAGGACTCTGAACTACAGTTGCTTTTCAAAGAAAGAAACTCATTGCTGATCAGCCTGGCCCTCCGCTGCGCCAGTCCCACACTTGTACCCAACGCAGTCATTCCAAGGCCATTTCAGGAGACAAAAGAGCTGTACGACATCAGGACTAGTATGCAGCTTTCAAGTAGGTCTTTCAGCATGTGACTAACTGCCTGGTCTGAATGATTTAGCCTAAACGTACCTGGAGGTGGGGGTTCCTTTCATAAATTACAAGAAAATTAATGTATAGGTCTTCCAAAGAAACATGGGCAAACCCTGTGGAACACTGCCCAGCCCAGACATCCCAGAGCATCACTCAAGTCAGCGCTCAGATACTCTCATTCATATAATGCTGGTTGTGCCACTGATGTGCAGCCTGAAAACATCTGCAGTAATCTCTGACCTACAGTGTACATTTTTACCTAATGTCTGCATCACCCATCAACATTTTTCATAGGTTTTGCTTTATCTGGCTCCCTGGGTTAATCTGTTTTTATGTCTTTATAAATCAAACAACACAGATGCTGTTACGCTTATATTGAAATAAAGCCCCCTTTTCCCTTGCAGATACTTTGCTCGCCCTTCACCTCTGTTTCTCAGCAGGTTCTCAGGTACCATATAAGACTTTCAAAGCCTCTCAGCACACTCCAAGAAGAATGCATCTGTCTTGAGGCTATGATAAAGTAACTCTGCAATAATATAATTTATGAAACTACAAGCTCAGCATCTTCTTTTTCCTTCCTATGCAAAGCCAGATAGGAACCAGGACTGCTGAATTAACCTGGAAGTTTATGCCTCACATGACTTGTAAAATCTGCACAGTAGTTGCTTTTCAGATAATTCACACTGATTTATCCTTTCAGGGCCAGATCCTTACCTGGTCTGTTTCTCACAGGTTAACCATTCCAGTCAGGCTGGATGGATCTGTGATAACTTATCCCTTTTTTTCTAAATATGGTTTAACTTTCTGTATCTGATTTTTTTCTTTCATTTTTACTTTCCCAATCTTTTATATAGTCATTATACATGTTAAGAAGCCTGGTTTGGGAAAGATTAATGCTATTAATATTTTTCTAATTCAATAAACCCTCTCATCTTTGAACTTCTTGCAGTATTTTTCTGCTTTCTCCAGCTTTCTGCTAATTCAAACACATGACAAATGCGAGTCTTCGTTTCAGTTTTCTATTATTTCTCTTGTCTGATCAAATAAATTAACAGACTTTCATTCCTTTCCCAGGAGTGATGCCCATATGTTGATGAAGGCAGCATAAAAATATTACCTGTTCAAACAGGAGGTAAAAAAAAAAAAAAGATAAAAGTTAGTTTATGTTATTCACTGTTCCATGCAAACCAGGCAGACATGCCGATCCCATTCCTTTCACCTTGACAGCACCCACCATGTTTAACGGTAAATATTGCAGGATTTGCAGAAGACCCATCAGTCTGGTTTAACTGCACTGTATTATAATGTCCCTTTACAATCTCTTCATACAGTAGCAGTTATTTTAATCACATCACAGTACTTTAGGCACTGGGAAAGAATCAGCTGTCCTATCTAATGTACACTCTCCCCAGTCACGTGGCACTGGGCCGGCAGAGCAGCGTGCTGCTAATGCAGTTTTCTCTGTTTGGATAGTTAAAGCTACATCTCCAGGCCAATTTGTACCTGTGTATTGTTGATAGACGCTGTGCCATGGGCAAAGAGATACTGCAGGAAATGGATTCTCATTTGACCGTGTTTAATTTTGTTCTCTGGATCTCCATCATACATCTTTCCATTTCTCTGCCCACCCCAATTGCCAATGTGAAATAAAGCAACTTCCGTCACTGCAGCTCCTAAACCGATGTGTGACGATGCAGTGATTGATTTGCCACTCCAGGAAAAGTGGGTCGTTGTACAAGTTGTACCACAGCGTGCTGAACCAAGCTGTTCGTGCCGACATCTGGGTTTTACAGATTTATTTTTAAAAGTTCGGACCTGAAGGGACTACTGTGAATATCCATCCTGAACACTTCTGGTTTTTGATGGGAACACTGCTGTTCTAAAATCTTTCTTAGCAGCTTAGAGGGGTCTGAAGTCATCTATTCTCCTCAGGAGACAGCCTCCTGCTTATGTATTCTATATCTTATTTGTATATTTGCTCCAAGAATGGAAAACATATAATTCCTCCAATTCTAAGATATGGGGGAAGTTTCAGATTTGTAACTTTTCAGGACAGGAAACTGTAAACTAATGTAAAATTATATTTGAAATATAAAATTGTATAATTAATAGCTTTCACAAAGAATGTTAAATCAAGGAGAAAAATAGTGATGCAAATTGCTCTTTGAAAAAAAAAAAATCCATTACTTTTGTTCTTCTTTTGTGAGATTGCAATAATGTTTAATAACTTTTCACATTTAATGACACCTGTTGAAACTCACTGTAAGATTGCCTCTTACATGCCAGGCAGACATCATTTGAAGAGCTAAGTCTGAGTACTGGAGGGGAGCTGCCTACTTAACTTGTATTCTACCAGTAAAGTCAGGAATAGATTGCTGAATGGGGAATATTTTGCAGGTTTTTCTAGAGCAGCCCAAGGAGTAAACTAATGTTACTGGTGAGACTGTTTGTTTGTTTTTCGTTTTCCTTGTTTGTTTCATTTTGTTTCTCAGAGGAACAAAGATTGTGGGAATTTAGCTCTTTAAATTTTATCTTTGCTTTTATTAGAGTTGAAGCCAACCTTCAAACTCCACCTGTTTTGGGAAATGATTTAATGAACAATGAGTTGGATAGGAACTTTCTTCAGGGCCTATAAATCTTTTGCTTTGTTTTCAATAGACCCTTAAGCAAGCACCTTCCTTCTTTGCACACCCCAAAGTGTGGTGCCTTCATGGGCAGAAAACATCTAATCGAGTCCTTAAATCCTTACACTGTTAAAATCCTTATTGGGATAAACACAGTTTTTCTTAGCAAGGACTGCATTCTTAACTTCCAACTGTGCTTTTTGGCAGGCACAACCTGGGATGTGGAGAGAAGGCAAAAGAAAGCCTATCAAAATGCGGCGCCTGCTAATTGGGGGCCCTTGGGCTGCAGTGTAATCCACTGATTTGGCTTCCTGTTCTGCATGGGGCAAACCTGGACGGACACAAAGCCACCACCCCCTCCAGAAAGCGCAGGGCAAAGCAGTGGTAAGTGCTTGAGCCGTGGAGGGCTCTGCTCCAGTGATCCCTTATGTTGGGGCAGGGGGAGGGAAAATCTTTGCCTTTCCACTGAATAAATAAATCTGCATTCCCTTCTGAAGTCCCTTACTCGGTTCCTCCTCTTGCCCCCATCCATTCTCCTTTGGAAACACCACGGATGTGGAAGGCTTTCAGGTAAGCAGAGAGGAGACGGTCACAGAAAATGACAGAGCCAGAGCTGAGCACAGCACGCACTGATAAACCCCTGCCAAACCCTTTCCATTCTGAAACAGAATCTCCGTAATGGAAATAATTACCAAAGAAACAGACAAAAACTACTTCTGAATGAAATTTAAGCTTCAGCAGACCACAGCACCGCCAGGAAATGCCAAGTACAAGTAAGCCATCCCTTCATCCTGAATTCACACCATTTTCTGTTTCTGTTTCCTGTGCAAAGTTATCAATCACTCAGAAACTGCTGCTGGGGGTGGGCTGCGGATCAAGCTTTGGATGCAGAGTGCCTTGGGACAGGCTTCACCTGACTGCAAAAAAATCAGACAACTGCCTCCTTTTGAGGGGGCCTCTGAAAATACCTAGTATGATGCGTGGTACTGGGAGGAAAAACAGTGATTTGGGGGGAACCTCTGACAGTTGTCAGAATGATGCATGTTGCTGAGAGAAAAAGAAAAGCAGTTGTGCGGGGAGAAGGGGGCTCTGGCAATACCCACCACAGTACTGGGGGAAAAAAAAAAGCTGTATGATTTTGTGTCTGGCCTCTGGCAATACCCAGAATGAGGCATAGTACTGAGGGAGGAAAAAAAAAGCTGTGTGATTTTGGTGATGATTCCTGGCAATACACAGCACAGCATTAGATGAAAAAAACCTGTATGATTTCTGGGGGGCCTCTGGCAATACGCAGCATGATATGCAGTACTGAGGGGGATGCAGGGAAAGTGTCTGATTTTGGGGGAGCCAGATACCCTTGGCAATACTTGGGCTAATGGTGCTAGGGGGGTGTCATGGGAGGGGTGGGGGATGCTGGCCGGGACACCCAACACCAAGCCCCAGCCTCCTTCAGTGAGGGCAGTGTAATGACACAAGTAACTTCCAGGCAGCCTTCATCTGCATAGGAGTGCAAAATGTGAAATTACGAAGGACAGAGTCCCTCGGCTCCGTTCCAAGTGCCCCCTGCCCTCCTCACTCACAGACACATACACACACACACACACACACATATAAACATACATACACATATAGGCACACACATACACGCACATATCCATTCATACATATACATACACACACTCACACATGTTTACATGCAGACATGTACACAGGGTGATGGTTGGACCAGATGATCTTGAAGGTCTTTTCTAACCTTAGTGATACTATAATATGTACACACATACAGACACACACATATACATACATATACATACACATACAGACACACACACATACAAGCACACATATTCACACACACATATATACAGACACATGTACATATATATACATATATACACATGTACATACATATACACACAAATAAATGCATTCACACATACAAATTCATATATTCTCTCTCTCTCTCTCACACACACACATTCACACACACACAGACCCAAGGCAGCCGCCGCCGCCCGGCAGTCCCAGCCCGGGCCGTGTGCGCGCACACACGCGGGTCCCCGCGGCACAAGCGCGCCCCCGCCCCACCACCGCGGCCGCTTTAAGGGCGGCGGGGGCGCGCCGCCGGGGCGCCCGGCGCGCCGCCGCCTCGCCTCTCCTCTCTCCCGTCTCTCCTCCTCTCCCCGCTCCTCTCCTCCTCTCTCCTCGCCGCCGCGCCGCGCTCCCTCTCCCTCGCCCCGCTTTAAAGTGCGGGCCAGGATCCGGGCTCGGCCGGCACTTCCTGTGGGGCGGGATGGAGCGCGCCGGGGCCCCGGCTGACCGCCGCCCGCCCGCCCGTGCGCGGAGGCGGCTCTGAGCGCCCGCTCCGCGGCATGCCCCGCGCCCCGCCGCCCGTCTGAGCCGCCCCGCACCGCCCCGCTCCGCTCCGCGCCCCAGCCGAGCGGTCCCCCCCCCCGTTTTCTCCGGGGGCGCGGGGAGAAACTTGTTTTCAACAAGTTTTTTTTTTTTTAATTTTTAATTTTTCCTTTTTTTTTTTTTTTTTTTGTTTTTTTCCCCTCTCCTCCCCCCCCCTTCCCCTCCCCTTTTCCCTCTCCGTTCTCTCCGCGCGTGAATTGTTTTAGCCCCCTCTCCCCCCTTTCGATGTGCGGCTTTGGACATGCGGAGGCTACTGCAACCGTGTTGGTGGATCTTTTTCTTGAAAATCACCAGCTCCGTGCTGCATGATGTGGTGTGCTTCCCCGGTGAGTGTGCCGCGAGGGGGAACCGGCGGGAGGAGAAATACGGGAGGGATCCCGGGGCCGCCGCCACGCGTGTCCGTGCCCCCCGTGGGGGCTCAGGGGGGCCCCGAGTGCCCCCTTCCCACGCGTGGCCCCCACGCCGCTTCCCTGCAGGCTGCTGCGAGTGCGGCTCCGCCGTGTGTCCCCCCCGGTGCCTCGCAGCCCCCCCCGGCGTGGGGCGGCCGCAGGGGGGTCCCCGGCCCCCTGCCCGCTGCCTTGGGGGGCTCCCGTTGTGCCGCGGGACCGGCGCCCCCATAGGAGCGCGGCTCCGCGCCTTGGTCCCTTCCTTGCAGCCCCCCCAAAAATCAAACTTACTTGTGCGCCGTGCTCAGCACCCCCCCCAGCCCACTCGTGACCTTGCCGGGGCCGCTCCGCACCCGGGGGCCGGCTGGGTGCAGCCCCCCCGGCACCCAAATGAAGCGGGGCGACACCCTGAGCCCACCTTGCTTTTCCTCTTTCCCACCCCATAACTCGTCTCAGCCCCCCCCCCCATCCCCGCACCCCCACCCCAAAACGCCGCGGCCGCTCGCCCCGCACCGGGACCCGCGGCCCCAGCAGCGCCCCCGGCCCGGGGGAGCCCGCGGGGCTCCGGCCGCCCACCAGGGGCGCTGTGGCGCTGTGCGGACCCCCCGGGTCCCCCCGGCTCCGCGCCCCTCCGCTGCAAGCGGGCACGAAGCACGCCCGGCTGCTGGGGACCCCCCCCCAAGTCGAGGGCTCCTTGAAAATGACTTAACAGCCCCCCCCGCTTGAACACCCCCTGCCCCAAAAGTGGTGGTTTTGTTGGTTTAACTGGTACCCGCTTCGGGCGCCCACCCTGCAGGGGGGAGTTTTGGGGGTCCTGGCTAGTTCGAGCCCCCTGCCCCGTGGGGTCTCTGCCCTGCATCTCCTGCTGGGTGTCCCGGTGTGTTGCCCTGCTTGAGGGCTGTGTCCAGGTGTGCAGATGTGCAAAAGAAGTAAATTCTGGAAGCTTTATAGGAACTTCCACTTTTTTTTTTTTTTTAAATGCACTTAATTTTTTTTTCCTAACCCCAAGCACGGAGATGAGCAGGTAGACTCGTCATATCCCAGTCTTTCCAGCAGCTTCTGGGATGGTAAAATGATTTGAAGCAAAAAGAAAATAAGCTGGAGAGAGGGTTAATACCTCTGCAGCTCTTGAAGAAACATTTATCTTCTTTGTATTGATTTCTTCTCAATTTCAGCCCTCAGAGTGAAGCCTTTCTCTCTGGTTCTGATATATATTGTACAGTAATTACATCTAGAAGGCAGGCTGTAGGAACGCTTCAGGAAAACAAGCTATGATGTAGGTTTAATATGACAGTATTGTAAGGCGTGCTGATTTAGATCAGTGGTGTTTGAACCAGATAATATTTGCATTATGGTTTGAATATAAAGATGAATGCGAGCAGAAAGCAGTAGGTCTGTGGACGTTTCCGCGTGTAGGTAAACTCTTTAATGCTGGAAGTAGGAGCTGTAAAACAGCTGGGTAATACTTAGCCACGAACAGCCCTGAAACATGCCTAAAGGTTTGCTCGGGAAGCAAACTGTTTTCCAGGAGGGCTTTTATGCATTTAGTCTCCGTACCGAGCTACCATGTTAGACCTCAGTGACTTCCTTACTCTTTTATGCCTTCTTCTGAAAAGCGGTAATGTCTGGTGTGCGTGCGTGCAGGGGGGCGGTAAGTGAGACGTCGTGATAAACAGGGACGCTCAGACTCTGATCTGGTACATCAGAGATGCCCGAGGCAGGAAAGCTGCAGGGAGGATCTCAGTGGACTATAACAGGACATTGGTGCTGACAACATCCAATGGCAGATCATTGGAATTTGTGTTGGCGGGGAATCCCGGCCGGTTATTAACCATTTAGTATCTACCGCAAGTATTTCAGTTCCTTTAATACTATTTTCTGGAGAGAGGATTAGAGAACTAAGGTGTCTGTGTGTTAAATAACAAGCATCGTTCCTCCCTCCACTTCGTATCCACTTTTCTTTCAATGAAAGAGGTCACTATTTATTTTCTCTCCAGCAAGTCACCTTACTTTGTAAAGAAACATAAAGGCTGTTTTTCCTTTGTTCACCAACAATAAACGAACCATGCTGAAAATAAGTCTTTGCAGTTTTCTTTTGTTAGGAGGACTGTAACAGATTTTCACTGTTTAAGTAGGTATTTGTGTTCCTTTGGTTGCAATAAGATGAAGGAGTCATTCTTGCATTAAAAAAAAAAATACGTGGGTAAGGTTTTGCTCTTTCTGAAGTGTTAAGTTCAGTGTATTTCTCCGTGGGCTTGTCATTGGTAATTGCATTGCTTAGTAAATCAAACTAAGACAAGGTGAAAGAGGATGTTTCCAGTGGGTCTGTTTGTTCATTTATCTGAATGCACAGTACCAAAAATCAGCAAGACACAAACATTAATGTTGCTGTGCTATCTTTGCTACATAGTTTCTCAGTGCTCTGTTCAGAGAGGTGTTTTTTTTTTTTTTTTTTTTTTTAAAGGAAAAAGCACACCTTTGTGCACTTTGCAGCTGTTGCTGTCCCTATCCTGTCATGTAAGGAGAGGTAATTGTTCACATTTTCTTAAGCTAGATGCATAAATAAAAGTAATTTTCTTAAATTTAGATTATCTATCTCTTAATAAATTGTTGCCGATCTGGCATCTGCCTGTAAATAGGTTTTGTATTTTGAGTCTTCTCAGTTTTGAGCTGAGAGTTAATTTTGCATGTAACTGTTTTCTGCTTGGAGGGAAAAAATGTCCAAGGAGCTTTTCCCTATATACTAATCAAATGCCACTCTGGATATTTTTTAAAGGTACCAAAAAGGCTAGCTCTGTTTATTTGAGGTTTTACAGAGGAAGGTGTGTTGTGCACGTAGAGAAATACGGAATGTACAGGAGAGGGCCCTCCAAGACTTTATTTAGTCCTGTGGCTTTTATGAAGATGACACTTCTTACATTTTAATTATCTCTTATTTTCAGTGCCTTTTTAAAATACAATTTACATTCCGGGAAGTCGCTAATGGTGTCCTTGCAGATAAAGAATGTTGAATGAGCTTTCCCAGGCTGTATGAGCTGAGCTTGCTAGTATGCTTCTTGGGGGGGAAACTCGGGGAGAGATTTGCTATCTGTTAGCAGCTTTACAGGAGCTGATTCGTGGTTAGCAGAGCCAGGACACAGCTTTCAAAAGCCTTCAAGCAGCCCCAGGAGCTGTCTGCGCCAGAGGAAGAGGTTCCCTAAGTTAGGGAGGGAGGAGGAGGAGGTGTCATGCAGGGTAGGGATACACAAAATGACAACAACAACAAAAAAAGAAAACGATCTGAGGGTAGCTGGAAATTCCATCAGTCACATTAGGGCATTGAAGAGACTGAGGTTTGTGATGTCTGCAAAGCCTGTGCTCAGCATGGGGGTGCTGATCTGCTTGGGAGAGCAAGGGGAACTGATACCTGTGTTCTCTTGCTGTTCTCTCCTCCTACAATTCCTCTCCTTTTTCATTAGGAAATGGGGATGAAAGGGTTTTGATCCTATCCAAAAAATGGATGTTTCGCTCAGAGCAGTGAGGAACTTAATGTGAGTCTAGCACAGGTGTCATATCGCTCACCTGCCCTCCTGCATCCGCACTGGGAGCCTCTGCTGAACAAATGCATTCTGCTGAGCACTGCCGTTGGGTTCCCCTTTCCACCTCTGCTCCCCTGCCTGATCCCTGTCACAGCTGAGCACTGGGAAACATCCATTGCAGTGCAGCTTAAAGGAGAGAGAACGGTGTCAAGCTCTGTATTAGCCCTGTAAACGTCCAACTGGAAGCATGGAGAGATCTTGATACCATAGAAATCACTGAAAAAAAACTACTGATTTCAGTAGCATGATGGCTTCCCTCACAGTTTCTTTCCTTTTTTTTTTTTTTTTTTTTTGGCAGGGGAAATGGTTTGTCTGTAGTTATGTATGTGTGCTTAAAGCTGTTCTGTTATCAAGATGCTCAAGTTTAATAGTTGGGGTTTATATCCAATTATAGGAAATACAGATAACAATGGAGACCCTATCCAGCTTTTGATCAATGCTCAAGGACTAACTTGGAGTTTTCTGAAACAGTGTTGTTAAAAAGTTGGCTCTAGTTTCAGTGTTTGAGTTTCATGGTTGAATTACAGAAATGGCTTCAAACTATTAATCTCAACTATCCTCAGAAAAAATGCTAATCATTTGATTGCTGCTTTTTAGCAGCCAAATGAACGTGTGGAATGATGTGCTCTAAAGCCTAAGGGTGTAGTAATAACACTGCTTTAGCTAAAATGTAACTTTAATCTGAGAAATTATGAAAAAATTAGGCTCGTTTCTGTTTGCCTGAGTTCCTGTCCTTCCATTTTTAAAGATCACAGTTGCTCCTGTGTGTTGACCAAGCTGTAACTATTTATGCTTGCATGCTATGCTGCTTAGTTTGGTTCTAGCCAACAGTTTTGAAGTACTTTAGGAAGCGGAATCTCACCAGTAGAGAAAAGAGTGCTTGAAAGACATTGAGCCATCTCAGGATGCAGATGTGCTCCAAAGGGGTTAATTTATGCTTTTTTATATATCCCTTCTGGGGACTGCTTGCTTCCTTAGGTATCTAAATATCTTGACATTTTTTTCCCTTCTTCATGAGGTGTTTAAACTCCTGTCAATGTTTCTTCCAAGTGAAAATTGTAGACCTGCAACTTCTTGTACCAGGCTGGTGGGAGTGTCACTTCATCGATTGCCAGAGTAACTCCCAGGAAGAATCGGCCTCAATCAGCTTTGCAGAGACATGCAGGGTTTGGAAGCAAAGCAGAGAAGGAAGATGTAAAGGAACGTGCACTGCCATACTGAGCCGGGGAACCTGGGGTGGGACCAACTGGAGATGCCCAACTGGAGAATAACTTCTGATGAAAACAGCCAGTATTTACATTTCTCTGTCAAAAAAACATTTAGAGGGGAAAAACCAAACCAGAAAAGCCGTCCTTGGATATAATTAACTTTGCCATTACTTGGTATCTTGCGGTAATGCTGCTGATTGGGTTATCCGTGTTGCAGGCGAGACATCTGCATAATGTGACCTGTGGTAAGTTGGACTGGCTGCTTCTAACGCTGATACCACACGATAGAGCACTGCAAAGCAATGTTACTGCTGCAGTGAGGACAGAGGTACTCAGAGATGCAACAGGGCTACACTGGTCATGCCTTGAAATGCTTGCCTTTCAATGAACAGTCCTCTAGGCACAGCGGCCAGAATGCAGTGCTGGTTTGTGCCTTGAGCTGTCACGTACTTGTAGCCTGAGCAGAGGCTCTTCCAACCCAGAAAATGAACAGATGAAGGAGTGTGCAGAATGCAAGCAAAACAGGGAAGAAATATACTCTGTGGGTATTACTGTTTTGTTTTTCCTTTTATTTGGTTCTTTGTAGTATTACTGGGAAGCTGAGGGAAGCAGGGAAGCAGTGGTAGTGAATAAAATCTATACCTGGTGGAGGGAGGACACAGGGCAGTAAAAGATGAAATAAAGATGTTCATGCAATCACTGTAAGATATGTTTTTATTGCACTGAATGGGCTCACCTTTTGGCAATTCAAATTATCTTTGAGAGAACTATGGTTAAGGTAAAATCAGTTAGTACATGGCCTTGTTTTTTTAATGTGGTTTTATTATGCATCTTGAAGTTTGCTTGGGAGGTGAAGTACTAGCGTTCTTAATTATCAAGTCATTTGAATAATGATGAACCATTTTCTAGAACTTAAAACTTGACCGCATCGTGCACCTGCCAGCAGAACTGACACGTAAAATCTCAATTGACGTGGGTGTTGCAGTTTTTCTATGCATAAATGCTGCAGTGATGCCTGAATGTGTTTATCCTGTGCCAGTGTCTGCTTTGAGGGACTTTGCATTCATAGCATGGAGGCCTTTCTAAAGAAAATCTAGGTGTTTTGAGACTTGGATGCTTAGTGTAGGAAAGCTGATTTGAAAAATCCTTGCCTTTGCTTGCAAATACGTAATGAATGAGACCTTGAGCCCTGAAGAGCTGCATTGGTATTTAGGAGCAAAATGTGAGATGTTATTTGGTCTTGTGGCAGCTGTTCTCTCTTTTTGGAAATAAAATGTGCCTGTCTCCCTGACAGAGTGCTGTTAAAGTTCTTCTGCTGGGAGTCGGTTTATTCTGCTGACAGTAAAAGAAAGCTATCTGATAACTCTTTGCAGGCGAAGTGGACAGTTGTTCAGTTTTCCCACATTTCACTTTTTCCATCCTTTGTCCTTGTGGGAGGCTTGTAGGAGACATTGGAAATGCTATAATGCCTGCTTTAGTCTAAGCAATGCCTTGCCCTTTCTTTACTTCTACAAAAGCACCTGCAATTTGGATTATTGTTTTTTAGCAATATGAAGTCTTAGACCTGGAGCTCAGTGCTTTGTTTATGTGAGACGGGTTGAAAAGCAGTGTCTGTTGCTGCAGAGTGGCAGAGGCCTTCACTGTACGAAGTGGTGAGCAGGAAGTAAGCAAGGTATGAAGGCAAAAGCAATTGTGCCCTACACACCCGATGAGCCATTTTTCTACTGAAGGAAGTGGAAATGCTGCTTCTACCCTGACACTTGCTGATCCTAGATGGTGAGCAAACTACTTTCTCTGGGCCTCATTCCATTTCTTAAACATGGATGCCTGGGAAGAAACCCCCGCATTGAGGACCACTACCCTACTTTGTGGCACAGTTTGGTGTCCTTGGAAATGCTTCTATTAAATCTTTTTTGTTTTAAGGTGTAGTGGAGTTAGGGATACACGTCTCATTTTAGACCAGGTTTAGCAATTGATTTATTTATTTTAATGGCTGGATGTCTATATAAGCTTCAGCTTTATGGACCTCAGCATGCAACTGTACCCTCCAGCCAACCTCGTGCATCTCCATGCTCTGTGGATTGGATACCTTTCATATCCCCCCTGGCTCCTATGGGAAACCAAGTTGAGACAACAAAGATGCACAGTAGCTTTCAAATAATTAAGTACACATCCACATTGCTGTCTCAAGTGAGTTGAGGGATTAAATTTATTGTTGACTTTCATTGGGATTTAGATTCCTAACGTGCTTTGGCTCCTGGAGATTATGGATCCAGTCAAAGTAGGGATGAGGGCTTGTGTGGCATAACTGTCCCTTAAAAGTTGCATCCATATAGCAGGTGGAATTAACAGAAATGGTGGAGTGTTTCTTCTTGTTGGCCTCTGTGCTTCTCGTAACTAGTTTACTTATTATTCTTACACTGCCAGAGCTTGTGTATTTTGTATTTAAATCCGTGTTTAAAATACAACTAAAATTTGCCTGTTGACAGCAGTTGCATCATCTTTTAATTGGTGAGAATAGCTAATGGAGTATTCAGGTTCTAAAATTAGTTGTTTATTTTTCTTTTCTTCTTTGCCCAAGGGTTTTGCATCAGATTATATGGCTTCTGCATAACTGTTTGTGTTCCAAAGCAACACCTTTGTGCGGTTTTAGCTATTTAAGTAAGTGTTAAAAATACGGGCTCGGTGACAGCAGTTTCAGAAGCTGTGACTTTTTAAATTGTTTCTTACAAATTTGTTTATTCATTGTAAAGTGCTTCTCTTTTGTTTACTGTGAATTAATTCGTTGTTATCTTTGTAAACCTGGGGCGCAAAATGTGCAAGCTTACAGTGTTTTATCTTAGCATAATGACAGGTCCTCAGCTTTTGCAAATTGTCATAGCACCATTGATGCTACTGTTACTGTGGCAGTCTCCACCAGGTGAGGATTTGTACCATA
This sequence comes from Anas acuta, assembly GCF_963932015.1. Taxonomy (NCBI): domain Eukaryota; kingdom Metazoa; phylum Chordata; class Aves; order Anseriformes; family Anatidae; genus Anas; species Anas acuta. The sequence continues at coordinate 8,288,335 of NC_088989.1, read as the reverse complement.
ACTCCCATCATGTGATCCTTCTGAAAAATGACTGTGCATCTTCTTTTCAGTATTTCCATTTTGTCAGAGGTGCATGGTTTTGGTACCCTCTCTGTGGTTCATGGAGAGTTTTTCTTTTACTGTGTGATTCTCCTTGCTGTGGAGCAGGGATGTCTAGTCCTGTTTAAATGCTGGCTCTCTGGGGGGATGCTTGTCATGTGTATCAGTTCCTGGAATCGTACTCGTGGGCTGTGCTTAGTTTTTTGACCAAAGCTGTGGCTGTTGCAAAGGAAGGTGTTAAGTTTTCTGTCAACAGTTGAGTTGTTTTTTAAACAAGCAATTATTTGTTTGCCTATTTTGAAGCAAGGCCCGACTCTTCTCTGAGTAAGGCAGCTACCAAAATAAATAAATTATCCAAAAAAGTTATTGCAAATATTCTGTGATTATTTTTCTGCAATAATTCTGTAGTTATTGGCTGCAAAGCTCATACTGCAAATGTACAGCTGTATTAACAGCTGTCCTGTTTCTGTTTCACTTTTCTCTCTTAGTTTAAAGAGCCCTCTGATATTTTCTTCCCATGACAGTACTTGCAATTTGCAATCAATCCATATCGCGGTGTCCTTCTGATTAACTCAGTGACCTGAGCTGCACAAGCCTCTTGCTATCAGATTTTATCCAGTCCTTGAATAATTTTTGTAGCAATCTCTTTTGCCTTTTCTCCAATTTTTATGCAACTTATTTTTAGAAAGGTGCACACTAGAACTAAATGCTGGTTTTGTTCATATTGTATATGGACAATGCTATTGCCCTTTCTGTTTGTCTGAGGATTTTCAGTGACCTATTTTTCTGCCACAGAAAAAAAGCTCGTGTTGTTTGCCTAGCGAGACTTTGAGATTGTTATTGGAGTCAGTGCTGAACACAATAATCTGCTCTCCAGTGGACGTGGCCTTTATCATTAATTATTAGTGTTTTTAAATTTAAGAAATTCTTTGAGTAGATTTTTTTAGTGACTTGACTAAATCTGGGATGGCGACTTTACCAATATAAAGGCAGGCTTCTGCAGTTGTAATGTCTTCGATGCGTCTCTTGCTGTTTTTTCTTTGCCACCCCTGGCCATCAATTGCAGCACCAAGCAGTTTGTAAGGGAGCAGCAGTTAGTGTGTCCAGTGCATCCCATGATGGTCCAGGTGCACAGTGCATGCAATTGGGAAATTACTTGAAATGGTTAACTTAGGTTTGATTTCTGTATTACTGTGTTGCGAGCTGTGAAATCCTCACACATCTCCAGAACAAGGTTATGGCCTTCTGTTTGGTACTGAGCCCTCATGCTTGTCCCTGACTCGGCTAGCAGTTGAGCCTCACCTGAAACTCAGAGACTAGATTGCAATTTGGGTGTAAACCAAAGAAGGCAATAGATTCTTTTTTTAGGAGTGTTAAATGTTTTTTTTTTTTTCTTTGTTACCCCATTCTCTCACCCCCTTACTGTTACTCATGCTGCTATTTTTGGTAAAACTGTATTTCTTGTAGTGTCCTCACTTTCTCCTGCTGGATTCAGGTAGGAGGGAGTAGATATGGAGCAAACTGTAGGAGTTTAGATCTGCTCTGCTGCTGTGACTGGTTCCATTAGGATGTCCTCCCTTGGAGGCATTTTTAGCTTGCACCTGTGACTGTTTTGAGTGAGCTTGTACCATGCACCAAATGAGGACAAATGATCCATTCTCCCCCTGCTTATGCGGCTCTGTCTGTGAAGGTGGAGAGATGCTTCCTTATGACTGAAGTAGAGAGGAAGTCTGATATTCCAAATGTGAGAGCCTTCAGCAAAAAGCACGCAGAAGATCTGATCCATTGCTGTAAGCTAATATTGGATCAAGTTCTGGCATGCTGAAAGGATCATAAACTTAATTGTGCTTGATTGTAGCTGATATGTCTCGTCTGCTTCAGGAGGACAGAGTGCAGGATGAGCCAGGTGGGTCCTGGCAGTGGGTGCTGCCTGAAGAGCTGGGAGGAGCTGCTAGGCAGCCTGCCAGGAAGGTTTTAACTAACACTAAAAGTGATGGACTGGGTGGTCATCAGCAGAAGGCCCTTCCAGCATCCTTCCAGTGTACATGAAGCACCTGGTTGCTGCTGCTCAGTGTCCCTGCTTGCCCTGGAGGACTGCAGGAGCACCGTGTACCTGCAACTACTGCAGCCTGGGAAAGGCTTGTGGCCAGAGACTCTGCTGTGCATGGAGGGGGGAGCGTGGTGCTGCCCGGTGTTGTTACTTGCTAAAGCGTGAAGCCTGCAAGTAATGGTAATACAAATGTATTTCAATTTGTAACCTGGCCTTCTGTATCAAGATTGGACTACTTCTATTCTGTTGCACATGTGCTTCACTTGGGGAACATGCTGATAGTACTTAACATTTAATTGCTTTTCTTGATTTTATTTGTAAATTAGAATCTAGATGTTCTGTAAGAGGAGAAAAAAAGTACAGCTTAATTGGACAACATTTTAGAGTTTAAAAAAAAAAAGACACACTGCTCTCCAGCATTTGGTGCTGAGACAAACGCAAACTTATTTATTGATCCATACATATGATATCATATTTTAACTACTGTCTAAACTGGAGGTCATCTCTAAACTAGATTACTTAAGAATCTGTCTATCTTATCGCATCTTGTACTCATTTATAGTTGTTTCCATTTCTGGCTTTGTCAGAGAGACAGCTAGTGTTTCAACCTAAATTAAAATCAATAAGAAGCAATTTCATTTGTTTTTTAACTACTAGAGCAGGCTTTTTTTTTTTTTCTAGCAAAAGTCTGTATGTTCAACTAAGTCACTTGGTTCATTCCATCAAGATAATTGCCAGACCTCATTAATTCCTCATTTTTGCATATGTAGGAATGGGTTTGTTTTCCAGTGTACCTAATAAAATGTCAAATATGATTTAAAAATAAACATTTATTTTAAATCATCATTGGGAAGTAAATGCGGTAAAGAATCCTTGGCAGTTAGAAGTAGTTTAAAAACAGTTGGAGAGGAAGCATATGCTTGGGGAGCTGTGAATGGGTGGCTGTTGGTGCAGGAGCCCTGCACTGGCAGGGCAGCCCAGGCTTCCCGTGGCCTGTTTGGGCAGGGAGGACATGCAGTGAAAAAGCCAGTCTAGGTCTTTGTGCCTTCAGCCCTTGGCTTGGATATGTCTGCATTTCACTAATTCATGTAAGAAGCTGCTGTCATGTTGTCAGCTGGCTCTTTTACACACAGCCAGCAGATTGCCAGCAATAACAATTAACCTGGGTCAAATTCAACATGGAATTCAGGCTGAAGCAATGTTGGTGCTTCCCAGATAAGGCAACGGTGAACCAGAACATAGAGTAAATATCTGCAGGTAATGCTGTGAAGGAGTGTCCAAAATAGGATGTGTTGCTGCTCTGGTGAGTTGATCACAGGGTGCACAAAATCATTCTCTTTAATTTGCAGTACAGGCTGCCTGAAATGGACAGAAATGGACATGTTACTGAGTAATGGTTGTCCTCTGTGTCACTTTATGAAGGTTCAATTTTCACTGGCAAGGCTTGCTGTCACTGGTGGTGATACCTAGCTGGAATTAGTTTGTCTTCAGAAACAGCATTTCCAAAAAGGGTAGACCAGCTGCTGTGAAGAGGAACCTGGCTTTTTCGTGGAAGCTTTTGGTAAGGTGTTTGCTCCACCTCTTGTGTGGGAAGTGAAGCTTGACATCCAGCATAGTAGGGCCCATGTCTCTGGAGCATTTTTATTCCTCTTTTTTATTGTATTTTAAATTGTACAAAGTGAAACTTTAATCCCTCCAGAAATTAATGTGTGTTTTTTTTTTTTTTGTTGTTTTTTTCCTTAAGATGGATGTCTGGCTGCTGTAATACTGCTCACTGCTTCTCATAATTTCAGAGAAGTTGAAGAATTCTTGGAATTCTTAATTCTGAATACCAGAACCTCTCAGGTGGTCTAAATCTAATTTCTTGCTTAACTGTCCTTCTTTGAAGCTCCTAAGTATTATGAGCTACCAGTTATTTTAATCTGTTGTGTTCAGTTTTCTCTCACCTTTTCCTTTCTTTCCCCATGCTTTGATTGAGATACGTTAATGAATCAAGGAAGAGGGCAAACAAAAGGCATAGAGGCAGATCTGGTTACCCTGGTAATCAAAGCAAATGTCTATTCCTTGAAGTTGCTGCTAAAGCAATGCTTTATAGGAACAAAACATAATTAATAACTAGATGATACTGATGAAGAGCAAGCTTCCTTCATCCTTGAAGGCAACTTCAGGTTAGTGCATGAACTGTTTAAATATGATATCAAAACAGCAAATGAGTTCTCTTTAACTAATCACTTAAAACCACATAGGAATTTGTGCTTGTGTGCCAAGAAGCCAGCTGTGTTTGAAGTGTGAGCAGACCTGGTATACACTGATCCAGGAAAGCAAGGTAAAAGTGAGCTGCCCCACGCTAGTGATGCCTACAATAAGTGAATCCCAAGCAAAAGTTTATTACAAGGAATAATGCACAACAGCACAAACAGATTCTCTGTCAAAAAGGTAATTAATACCTCATGTCAAGCACTATCTGCATGTACTGCTTTCTCTATTTCATGCTATTAAGTAGTGTGACCTTTTCTCTTTCAACAATTAGCTTTCAAGGTGAAAACCAACTTAGGAAGTAAATTAACTTTTTTTTTTCACTGGGTCTGAGGAGCCTTCTGGTTTCCCAGTAGTCCTGATTACACCTTCATGCTTTACAGTTTTGATAGCTATCTTGATCAATTACTCTTCATTTCTGTAGTTTGAGATTGCATTTCCCTATTTGCTTCTGTACTTGGGAGCCATCATCTGGCTTGTTGGGTGTAGGCTGTGCCTGCAGAGGCAGACACAGGTGAGGCTTATAAGATGCATGCTGTCAATGGATGACAACTCTAGCTTGTCTCATTTGCACTCTATTAGTAACAAGTTCACTTGCTAAATAATTCTGTTCTGATCTTTGGTTTTTAATTTATCTGACAGTTGTGCTTTCTGCTGAACTGATGAGGCTATGAGCACCCTTGGTAATAAAGGAACGCTCACTTTCTTTGCAAAGCTGGATGCTTTTATATATGCTGAATATGAAAGATAGGGATTACATTTTGATTTGCCCTTTTGCTTTTATTTGTGAAATAGTGGCTATCCTGGAGTTTGCTGCATTTGATTACATTCCTTGGAAATAATGTCAAAGCTCATAGGCCTTACTCAGAGTAGTCTGTCCTGATGAGTTGAAAATAAAATGCATTGTTTTTGTGAACATAGCTTCTGTTCTCATTGACAGCCTGGGCCATGCAATACTGAGCAAAAAGAAGGATCAAAGCCAGTAGCACTGTCCTGTCTGCTAGGGAAAGCTGATGAACTGTTTGGTGCTTCCCTTGGTTCCTGTCAGTGACTTCTGCTGTGATTGATGTAAGCAGCATCAACAAAAATTGGACCCTACTGCTAGCTCTCGTGCTTGTAAGTAAAGTGGAGAGAGCTCAATTTCTTTTCCTGCTTAAGCCCTTGCTGTCCTTTCACATGTGCTATACAAGAGGCCTGCTTACCTGTTTGCACTGTATTACATGACTCTGTTGTCCTACCTTCCAGGATGACAAGCTGGTTGTGAAGGCATTAATGCTGTAGTTCTTTGTATATCAAAAGAAAACCTTGAAAGGTCTTTCAGCTGGGCTACACGGACAGTACACTTTTTGAGTGTTTTTAATATTTGCAGTCTCTCTTCAGAAAGCTTAGGCTGAAGAAGTGGCTGTTATTTAGAACTGTCAATACCTTTAGAAAGCTGCTTTGCTGCCCCTTTGCTCGTTCATCTTGACTATCTTCCACGGATAAATTGTTCTGATGGTCATGGCCTTTGTGGTTATTCTGGTAGTCTTTGCCATGGGGCTTGCACAGCCATCTTCCTTGCTGCAAAAGCAAAATCTAGCAAGAACTGAGGTGCAACCTTCCTGAGAACTGTCTTGTCCTGCTGTAAGTGTTTGCCTCACATCTGCATGCATTCTCCTATCTGCAGGCTCCTTTCTCTGCCCCATCCCTTTTGGGAGTAACTGGACCCCTTATGGTTATGCAGTGTTTGATATCTAGGGCTTGCTTGTGCTTCAGGCTGGGATCACCAGTGCCTGGATGCATGAGCATTCCTCTGATCATTGGGATTTCAGGTATTTTGCATCTCTTGTTACTCCAGGATCAATCTCCTGATTGCTCTGGTCTGTGGAGCATTTCTGAGGTGCTGTTTTGTATTCAAGTTGCTGTGTACTGCTGTGCAGAATCATAGAATGGCTTGGGTTGGAAGGGACCTTAAAGATTCCCAAGTCCCACTCCCCAGCCATGGGCAGGGACACCTCCCGCTACGTGTGTTTGCCCAAAGCCCCATCCAGCCTGGCCTTGACCACTTCCAGGGACAAGGCATCCACAGCTTCTCTGGGCAGCCTGTGCCAAGTGCCTCCCCACCCTCTGAGTGAAGAATTTCCTCCTAATATCTAATTCTAATATTTATGTATGAATACTACTGCTTTTAAATACCTGGTATAATAATGATTAAGCTTCAGAATTCTAAACCTGAATAGGTTTCTTCCACTTGCAAAGCATTTAGTGGGTGTATCAGAAGGAATGTTCAGCAGATGTTCTAGTAATAGAGTAGAACTGACTTTGCGTAGGGGATTCATAATGAATGTCTGAATCCATGCTTACAGACAAAAATGCAAGATGAGAGGTTTTTTTTGGGGGAAGAACAGTTCTGTCCAAACAACACACAAGGCTACTTTATAGGGTAGTAAAATTCTTTGGTAGTGATACTGACGTCAAGTAGCCTTGTGATTCCTTTGGCTGAAATGTATTTAGCTAATGCTTTTATTGTAAACTTTGAAGCCAGCGTTGTGTGTAGGTGTATTAAAGCTGCCGGTGCCTGTTAATTTTGCACCAGAGTTTAACTAGTAAGGAGAAAAGCATTTACATGCTACTATATCATCTAGCCTATGGCGGACTGTTGGTTTTGGTCTGGAAAGAACCTTCCCTGTTAAATTCATTGGGGACTTCTACCTTGACTGTGATGGTGCAACATCAGATGAAATCTGATTAGTGAGTGATTTATTGCAATGTTGACAAGAAAAAGCTATAGAGTACAGGATATGTTGATAAAGGGCAATGATACTTCATTGCAGTTTCTTCCCTGAAAAGCTACAGTGGCATTCACGTTTGATTGTTTACATGTTGTTTCATCAGTTTGGGCAGTGTGTGTCATTGAGGGGAAGTGTGTGGAGATTGCTTGTTTTCAAACACTAATGCCTATAGACACATTTTTTTCAATGAGTAAAACTAGTGAAGAAGCAAGCTATTTGTGCGGTTGGGTTTGCAGTCAGATTGCTCCCTCTTCCTGTCTATGCTCCGTTTTGCCAACTATATATTTTCTTTAGTGTTTTAAGAATAAGACTGAAAAAGCAATAGAAACTGTGGCAACAGAGTCTATAAAATACATACTGGTGTTCTAAAAATCAATTTAATTTTAGCATGCATTTTAACATAAACTTCAGCTATAATTTCCTTTGCCACTTCTTCCCCATTTCAACTGTTTTCTGTGCTAGGACTGTTTGTGAAGCCCAGAATTTTCACCATGCAACACGTGAGGAATCTGCAAGTGGTGATTAGAAGGTAATGGCATGGTATGACAAAACAGATCAGAGGTGATGTGCCAAAGGAATGAAATAAAAATAATTGAGGGAATCTGATGATAATCTTCAAGTAGAAGGGAAAAAAAAGACAACAAAACTGATTTTCTGGGGGACTGTGGTATAGGATTTTGGACTTGCTGCTTTCTGATGTCCTGGTTTGAACCTTACTCTGAAGAAATGTAGGACTCTAAGAGCTATGGGGTATGTTGCTCCTACAGACCCTGATGTCTCCTGATGTTCCAGTATCCCTGAGAAGGGCAGCGATGGACCGGGCCACAGCTATTTCTGAAATGACGGAGCTGGACAAACACACTAAAAATACCCTCCGAAGTTGGCTTGTGTGTAACCAGCACTTCTCAGCTGACAGCCTGCATTTTCATCACTTCCAGGATGTTGAACCAGGTTGAATTGCTCTAGCTTTTGTTATTGGAGTTGGATCTGACAGCTACAGAAAGGCTGAACCTGATACCCTGTCTGCCTCACAATGAAGGCCGGGGTAAACACATTGCACCTGTGACTGGCAAACTGAACTCCTTTGTTTTCCTTAGACCCAAGTTATTCTTGATTGAGAAGCATTTAAATCTAATTAGACTTGAACGGTTTGGACCACGTTGATCACAGTGTACTCATACATGGTCTGTCCTGGCTCCTTATGTTTCTGTATTGTGTGATACTTAAAACGCTGCAGTGAAAGGGGACTCTAAGGAAGGCAGCCTGTTGTTTCCTTGCGTTCAGAGGTACTGCTCTGGTCAGCAGCATGTTGTGGGATTCCTCACTGCATTCTTCCAAAAGTGGGAGTGTGGCTTGCGGGTTTGGTTTTGGTTAATGTGGGAGCTTTGGTAACTGAAGATGCATGTCTGGATTAGAAGCCCTGAGGAGGAGGCTAAACTTTCTCCCTCCCAGACTGACTCAGCCTGGTGCGAGCAGAAGTATTGATGGTGCCTTGGTGAGTTGCTACACAGGGGTGAGGAGTTGCATGCCCTGGCACAGGTGGTCAAGACTGAAGCAGCTTGCTGAAGCCAGGAGGCTCCTCTCACTGTTGTGGCAAAGGGGTTGGTAAAATCCTGTGCTGCGGTTAGTTGGGCTTAGGTGAATTTGGGTGTGAAATGGTGAGACTTCCTCCTGCTTTAAGTAATCTGTGTGGAGACAAAGGGTGAGAGGGTGGCCAGGGTACTGTGGAGCTCTCTGCAGCTTGGGAGAGAGGAAGACTAGGATAGGGATTTGCATCTTGCTATAGGAAACTCCTAGATACTGGTGTGCTGGCACACTGTCAGTGAGATTTGGCTGCCGGACAGCTTTCTTGGCCTGCAAGCTGTATGTGCAGGTACCAATAGCACTGATTCTGCTTTCTTTGGGAATGAAGACAAGGCGAAGTGTACATTGCACTGAAGAAGATTGATCTGTTTGAGGGGGTCCGGGATGCTCCTGAGGCCTCCGTGGCATCTGTGTGGGCACATATTGCCGGTCTGTGGCAGTGCTCATTCTGAGAACCTTGACAACGGGGAAGAGTCTGTATATATTCCCCGGAGACATTGCTTTCCACTAATGGCTTGAATTCTTTTTGGATGCACCTGTCTACAAGCCCATCCTGCACTTCAGAAAGAAGCCTTTCCTCAGGGTTATCTTCATTTTCATGTGTTTCTGACCTAGAGGACATTACAGCTCTCCTTACCCTTTGAGCTTCTGGAAGGCTAGCTTCAGGATAAATCTGTCTTGCTCTTGAACTTCATAATCATGAAGTCAGTGTTGATATTGAGCTGAAAGAATTTTTGTAGCCTTCAAAGAGGACAAAGAGCATTAGTCTTTCCATTTTGCTTTAATTAGATAGCTCTTTTCTCTTAGAGGCTAGGAGCTGATAAACTAGTGTGCAGTAGCAGAGACAGATTAAAAAAAATGATACATCCACTAATTACCAAATAGTTTCTGAAAAAGCAATTCTTTTTGGTGTGTAAAACATCATCTCTGATGGCGTTGGTATACTGTTGATCATGCAACAACCATCTTTGCAAGCTTGAGTTTTCATTTAGAAAGGCATAATTGTTAAATATTTGGGCATTCATACTCCCCCTGGGTTGATCAACTATTTGAAATGAATTATCTCAGTGCTGTCACAATTAGAGAAAGGCAGGCTCAGGTGAAAGGGTTTGTCAGTTTTGTAGACTGGAGAGAGAAGCTTTGTGAAAATGAACATCCTCCCAAGGTTAAATTATCTATTTAAAGCTCCTCCAATTACAATGCTGGATAGAAGGATTTTTTCTTTGCCTCTTTTTTTAATGTGCATAAGAGTTAGCAGAAGACAAATGACATAATTGGAAGGGAGAGACACTTTATATGTGCTTGCTTCTAAAAGAATGAGGAGGATAAGAAGATGACAATGCCGGGGAACAGCGTTCAGACATGCTAGTCCTTTTTGGTTGCCTTAATCTCAAGGAGTCTTTACAGGATGGGAAAGAAAGGAGGAGTTAGCATACCTGAGAGAATTTACAGGAAGCTTTTGCACAAATACTATGTGAGGCTTGCTGCCATCTGGCCTATTCTGTAAGAAAAGGTAAAAAAGCAACCATCATATCAGGATGTATAAGCAGTCTACTTTTTTCTCCTGTATAGCATAAAAGCGTGCATTACTGGTGAGCTGAACTGACATATTTCTTTGTGCACAAGATATAGCAACTTAAATGAAAATTACACTCCTAGCAAGAGAATGCACTCTGTTTAAATTAGATAAGGAGATTATGACAGAAAAAGATCATTGAATAAGGAGGTTTTAAACTAGCCAGTGAAATAAATGCATGAATTGAAACTTTGTCTTGCCAGGATTTATTAATAAAACACCATGACGTTTTTGGAATACAACGAAGACCCCTTCCTTTGAAGGTTGAAGTGTAATTTATGTAATTGTGTTTGTGTAATTTGACTTCAAGATATGTCCTTGTAATTTGGGAAACTGCAGATCTTGTTCCGATATAGTGTATTTTTCTTGTGCCTCGTATTGACACATCTAATTACCGTATAAATATATATTTGGTTTAAAGCCATTGCACTGCACTCTGGACCTTGAAGTTCACTTTCCAGTCCATAACGATGATTTCTGTATGGATCTTATCTGTGAGGCAGCTGGCCACTCTTGCTTATTTCTTCAGAAGCATACGCATCTAATTGCTATAACATAACCTCACCTTGCTATCACAGTGCAGAAGAAATTGTGCTGTGTGTTGCCTTAACTTTTCCCAGCTGCAGGATGCCCTCTTTTGGCAGGGAGACCAGAACACAGCAGTCACAGGCATCTTCTTGTCAGGGGCTGCCTGGGGCTTCCCCAAGACAATCCGTGGCATGTGCATGTACACTGCTTCAGCTGGTCCTTCACTGAAAGCCTGCTTCCTGCTGGACTGAGATAGATAAGTAGTTATGGGCAAGGCAGCAGTCATCTTTAGTAAGATGTCTATGCAATTATGAATATATTACTCTAATAATGCTTGCATATTAGATGGGGTTTTAAACTCTTGAGTTTTAGTACAAAGCTGGAGCTGAAACTGTACTGCTGGAGCTCCAGCACTACAAAGCTGGAGGTGGACTAGGAAAAAATTACAATTTAGCGCTATGATGTTGCTAAATTCCTTTGAAATCCCCAGAAAAAGTGGGGCAAGCAATGATGCATATTTTTAAGGCATTAATGCTACGTGCTGAGTTCGTTCGTCTAGAGACTGCTCTTAGCTGATGAAGCAGGGAGAGATTTTAAATCTGGGATGAGAGCTTCAAACATTGCAGAGAGAGGTAAATACATTGGCAAGAGATTCTTATGTGGGGTTGAGGGTACAGTGTCACACTGAAGAGTCAGGTCACCAGAAATCTAGGTGTCATCAGAGTGGACTTGAAGTTGGGTTATTATCGTGCTGCATTAACTTCTCCATTGTCAGGGCCTGAAGAAATAGCTGTTAAAAACACTTTATACTTCCAGTGGTTTTAAGTTTTAAAATTGCGCAGATTTCTTCAAAATTATTTTTGAAATATACCTCTTCACATAGGTATTGATTCTTAAATGAATGCTATGAGGTTTGAAAAGAAATTGCACCATTTACAACTTATTTCTTTGTCCTTGGATTGAAATATTATGTATAGAGTTCAGAGCAGAAGACATTGAGTGAAGTTATACAAGCTTAATAAAAATAAACCTACACATGACTTTGCATAAAAGGGTGATAAAATCAAAGGACTAACAAATTTGCATAGATAACATTTGAATTTTTAATTCATATTGCACTTCATTGCAAGGATGTCATTTTTAATTAAGAGTAAAATGTGGTAGATATTTTAAATGGGAAATGATTATAATTGCAGATGGAAATTGAGCTAAACTGCTTTAATTAATTGTTAAAACTTAACATTTTCTTTTTTGTTTCTTGTTTATAAACTTGTGGTCTGTGGACACTGACATTTGTTTTGTGGATGCATGTGTTTAAGCATACAATGTTTAAGGTGTGAAATATTGGGAGCAAGCAGTTTGAGTCTGAGTTGTGTCAGTTACTTGAGACTGTATGGATGGACTTTTGAGCATCTTTGGTAGACAGACTTTGCTGTTTGCAGGATTGGTGTGAAATTGCAGTGTAAAAACTGCTCTCAAAACATCTTTTTTTAACCATATTTGTCTTTCGCTGCGGGTTTCACAGATGGTGGAAATACTTCACTGGAGGAAAATGAGGCGTTGTTTGTACCCAATGACGGTTGCCTTTGAGTTCTCCATTGATGAATATGACAATACCGTATTGATCTGAGTTTAACCCTGCAGGATTTCGTTGATCTGTTGTGCTCTGGGTCGGTGTTTAGCCGACGTGGCCCCTCAGGATGCCGCAGGCAGCTCAGCAGGCCCCTGCCTGCGGAGGGAAGGGAGGGTTGGGGGACACAGCTTCTGTCAAAAACAAACAAACAAAAAAAAAAACCCTACAGCAACAAAACCCTGCAGCAGCAAAAGCCTGCCTGGGTGGAAGGTGTTGGCGTTGCAAGGAAAGGGCTCCAGGCCTGTGCAGAAGCCCTGCTGTTTTGCTGTGCCCCGAGGGTCTTCTGGGCACAGCTGGTTCGGATGCTGCCCAGCTGGAGGACCAGGCCTTTGGCCCTGCATGAAGCACCAGTGTGAGCTTTGGAAGTAGGGAGCTGGGGGGTGACATGTAACTTCTCACTGCACACTTTGCTGTTTTTTCTTGATAAAACTTTGCTGAGGTTTCTTAAGACTGTATCTCACCTTGTATGTAGGGAAATGCAGCAGGAAAGCCTACAGAACAAATGTCTCCTGTCCGGATAGGTATGGCACCTGAGGTAAAGTAAAACATTTTGAGAGAATTATTAAAAATGGAGGTTTCTGCTGCCACTTGAAAACGTGGAAGAGTTATTTACCGAGCTTAGAGCTTTGTGTCCAGAAAGGATTTTGAAGTGAACAAAATTAGTGTTGCCACTTATGTTAAGAGCCGTGTATGAAGTCTGTCATCTCTGGCTGCAGAGGGACTTGGAGAGAAGTACAATTAGCGCTAATTGGAGTTGTCTGAATCTGTCTGTTGGTGTGAGAACGGCCCCTCGAAGTGATTGGCAGGAATTACCTGTCTGCTCTAATTCCCTGTAGAGCTGGTCTGTTGCATTGCAGCACATCACCAATGAAATGAGTGTTTACCAGAAGAGACCAGCTAGCGCCCGAGTTATCCATGCAGCACAGATACTGAGATTTAATGTGAGTTATGCAGGCTGCTGGCTAGCTCGTACATGGGTTGTAATAAAGATGTACTAGAATTTTCTTCCGAGAAGACGAGTTTTGATTCCTGCAAGTTTCATTGCTCTGTGATACCCTGCTGCATGGGCAGTAAAGGAGGTTTGGCATACCAAACAGTTGTGTAACCTTTTCAACATGTGTGGGATTCCTTTAATTTGTTTTTCCTTGTCATTTAGAAAGCAGCACTTTGGCTGAAATCTTGCTTGTGATACCTGTTTTGTTCTTGGGAGAAAATTTGCCAAAGTAGATAAAAACTATATATGTGGAAAGAAACATCTCCGCTTAGTTTTGTTGCCCCATGGGCAAATAAAATAGGAACCTGAGAAGTAAACTAACATTTGGTAAAATGACAAAAGAATTTACTTGAATGACAATGTGGTGTTTTTCCCTCTAAAGTACCCAACCAGAGATATGAAGTATGGTAATGTCACTAGGGTAATATACAGCTGATAGCAGTGCGTTCATTTGCATTTCTTCCCCTTACCTTGTGTTTCTTTTTTTCCCTGAAGCACATGTGTTGGGAATTGAAAATGCAGTTTGCCTATTATACACTGGCAGTAATCTTTCAATTTTTTTAATGTAAAAAATGAGGCCACAAACATGAGCAGCCACTGATGTATGGGGCTATTGATGGGAATTGAATTTGCAAAGGGAAAATGGGATTTGGTTGTAGTCTGAAATGATAATGATGTAGCCCAAATGGATTTGTAATGGTCATTCATTCATTTTTTTCTGCAATTTTGTGGCTTGACAAAACATATTTATGCAGGTGGCTATGAAAGTAGCGTAGGTTCACTCTGAGTAGGAGTTAATAGCTAATGGCAAATAATAAGTATGCAAAGTCTGAGCTTGAGCCTGTTCCCACAGACTTCATTAGGTGAAAGAAGAGATGCTGTGATTTATTTCCCAAAGAGGGGAAAAATAGTTGGGGTAGTGAGTGCTTATTTTTGTGGGATTTAGGGAATAATAAAAAAAGAAAATCTACCTTGACAGGGATTCTTAGAAACACATGGATTTGTTGTTTCAATCTTGTGAATACTTCATGCAGTGCAACAAATGTACAAGACACTTAGCACAATGTCTAGGTAAAGAAAGACCTTGCCCTGAAGTGTTTGCATTCTGAGATCAAACTGATGTGTGGTCCATTGAGATGTTATGTTCCATATCTGTGTTCCTGTAAGCTGTAGGTGTACCTCAGGGCTTCCCAAAACCGATAGCCTGAATTTATAATTTGGGCTGCCAGGGGACTGCAGAACTTGCAATAAATTCCACGTGCAGTTTTATGCACCTGCGACTTCTGTCTTGGTCCGATTCCAGGGGAGCCTGTTCATCTCGTCCATCCTGTGAAAGTGAGGGAAGAAAGACTTTGCTGGTGGTTTTGTGGCCATAACAAACTGGTGACAGCAAAATGATGGATGAATGGTTGGCTGTGTTGTGTGGTGTGGTGTTTTTTTTGTTGTTGTTTGTTTTTTGGACCAATGAATGTAACACTCAAACTGCTTTACATTTTAACTGGAGTATGATCCTTGTTGAACTTGGTATAATTCAAAAATATGAATAGGAGTAATTACGGAATGTAGGGGAAAAATGATTCTGGCTTTATAAATATATATTTTTTTCCATTTAAAATCAATACAGCCAGTGGTTCAGATGCAAAAGATGAAATGTAAAGGCCCATGTAAAGGAATCCGACCTCCAGCTGCAGAAGATAAGAAGTGTGTGGGGAGAAACAGCACTGATTTACCTGCAGTTAATATTGCCCCTATTTTCTTCTTGCCATTGATGAAAGCACGGGTTTTCTGGAAGATGAAATAAAAAAAGAGCTTGGCTTCATGCTCTGAAGCCAAGTTGTGATGCAGTCCTTGGGGGGCCTCCCCCGAGAGAACAGGCACCTAGAGGAATGCTAATGCTGGGCAGGAAACCGCCTATTGTGAGCAGAATAGCTTAAGTATTTCCTGCAATGTAACTTCAGCTATTTTGGCTACAGGCCTTACTGCTTTTGTGTTTTTTTTAAGCATTCCATGAATGGTCTTGATGCAGAAAGGCTGTGAGCATCATAAGTCTGTTTATTTTAATTGGCTTTGCTATCCTGATAAGCTAAAGGCAGAAAGTCAGGCGGCTCGGAGGGCTGCGGGTGGGGCTTCATTTGTTTAAATATCGGCATTTGGAAACTGCAGGGCTGTCAGATAACTGAGCGAGACTGACGTGGGCTGAGTTACTGACATCCCATTTGTGCGAACCGTTCTGGGCAGACTTTGCCTGTACGGTGCTGAGCGTGCTGCAGACCTCTGCAGAGCTTTTCAGTGCCATGTCCGTGTAAGCAGCACAAAGGGATGGGGCTCTTCTGTCTCCTTCTGTTGTGAAGGATGGCACAACATTTTTCCTCTCCCGTTCCTTTTTTTTTTTTCTGGTCTGTTTTGCACAGTGATAAACAAAAAGCTGCAAATACCAATACATGTTGGTCACTTCTTAACAGTCACATTTGGTTCAAGAAAACCTGTGCTGGGTCTGCCCTTCCAAGAGTGCTGAAAAACTCAGTGAACTTTGTTTTGGCTATGAAGTGGCAAAACATTGTCCCTAAATTTTCAAATGTTGAAGTAAAGCTTGATTTTGCCAGTGATAACTCTTAATATATATATTATTATTGTACTATTGTTCATCAGTTCTAACGGAGTTTATTTTCTATGAGAGATTTAGTCGTACTTTTTGTCCATCTGTGAAATTTACTGATTATTTAAGCTTATTTTTGGTGATCATTTTCTAGTCATTCATTTCAGGATTTATCTTACAAATTTGTATGGTGGTTTCAGGAATTCATTGGTACTTTTGCGGTATGAAAGCTTAAGCTGCTGACTTCCTTAGTCTAGATATCATGTCAGTGGTTTCCATGCCTGGAATCACCCAAGTGAAACACAATAGATTAAACCTAATCCAAACTGTTTTGCATATAAGATTTATTTCAGTCCTGTGCCCTATGAAGCCTGAAGATCGTTCATCTTACTTAAGAACTGCTATCAAATGGGTATGCTAGATGAGATGTAACTGGATGTAAGTTTAGCCTTCCTTCTGTTCAGGGCTCTCTTGTGTGTCAGAAGCTTGCATGTGATACAGGGCCAGCTTAGTTTCTCTTACCCTTTACAGAGCAACTGCAACCAAGTACGTAATTCCAAAGAAACCTTAATGGGACTGAAAGTTTCAGAGCTATTTAGGACTGGCTGTTAAACAAGGCAGCTCCTCATGATACAGTAATTAATGTTTGTGAAGTGGTGTTCTGGAATTACTGGGGCTGTCATGTAATTTGCACTTTAAACAAGCATAAGCTCAGGGGAAGGCGTGCACTAAAGTTATTTCTGAATTTTACCCCAATGCAGCAAGTGTTGTAAAAGGCTTTTTACAGCTGCTGGCACCTGACCTGTCTGACACATGGTTCATGGGTGTCTCTTGAGGAGCAGTGCAGTTGCAGGCATTGATGGAAAGAAACCATAAGAGCTGTCAGATAACACAAACCCACAGGTAGGCAATGTGATGGTCTGGCTCTGTACTCAAGGCACAGCCAAATCAAGGTGGGTGGGACCATTATGTTGTTGACTGTTGCAGCAGGAGCTCTTAGCTAATGTAGTTGAGCCTTGTACTTCGTGACTTCAAGCCTTGGGGTCATATTCTGTCCATCTAGGTGTGTTACGTTGCAACTGTTGGTGCCCTTGGTTATGATGCTATGTTCTGCCCTTGTGCATTGGCTCCGCAGCCTGCTTTCATCTCGGTTTCTACTCAGGAACATGCTTAAACATGAGCTTAAGTCCTGAGGTTTTTTCAAGTATGTTACTGCATTGGTGCCAGAATAATGAAAGTGACTTGTTTCTCACTAAACAAGTAGATTATTATTCTTTTAAAAACAAAACAAAAACACAGTCTGAAGCCCTGTAGTAAACTTTTCCAGAAGTCCTGTGGTTCATTGTGCTACTTGGTGTTTCCCTTCAATTTTGGCAAAATATACATTTGTTGCTGTAATAATGTTCTGCTTGTACATCACAGACTCTCCTTTGCACATTGCAAAGGCTGGGGGAGGGAATCAGCATATCATTTAAACCACATTTGTTTGAGTAAAGATCTTGTCAAGTTGCTTTTTTGTTTTAATATGGGCTTTCTTCTGTCTTCAGTGTTCTGCAGTGCAATATGGGTCCACAGTGCTGTAGCTCAAGTGTGAAGTGTTTTGATAAAGTTGTATTAATAAAACTGAATTCTCAAGTGTAACCCAGCAATGTTCTGGTTGATCGGTGAAACTTTTTTTAAAGTGTATCCGTATATGTGCAGACGTGTTCTGAGCACTTTTATTCAGCAGCTCAGGGTTCAGTTATTTTACTGGAAGTAGCAAGTATTTTTTGTCTTTTCCTTACTTAGCACCCGCATAAAACATTATGCTCATGAAACATTTATGGTAGCAATCCATTAACAGGAAGACAAAGGTTTTCCTCTAAAGAGGATCGCCAAAATGTCTTGCTGAAATGAAACCTGTTCTCCAGCTGTTTTGTATGCATTATTGCTGCCTCTTACTGAAAGTTTAAAAGGTCCATGTGATGTAATGCAGTGATACCTTTGTGTGCAAAGCTGCTTGGAAGCAATCTGAGTCAACAGGAAAAGCAATATCTTCTTAAAGCTTGTGACTTATATTAGTTTTGTGATCTCAGGTATGAAGGAGATAAAAAGGGCAAGGGTTTACTGTAGATTCTCTTGAAGGCATGTAGAGTTCTTGAAGTAGTAATAAATGGCAGATTAAAATTGATCTTAGTGAGACTTCCAATGTTAACCAGTGTTATGAAAGTAAATGACTTCAGCTTTTTGGCTGCTTCATCAAAGGGCTGTGTTGTATTGTGCTGTCAAGAAACTGCTTTACCTGAAAATTTCAGCTTTGTAAAGAGCCTTTCTGGAGCATCTGTAGAATAATAAGCTTAAAATTATAATGAATGATTGAACGACTATTTGTGTGTATATACACACACATCATTTTAATGGAAGAGATAATGTTCTTGAGGATGAGATTAAGGATTCAGAGGAGCATTAAAAGCAGAAATATTATTTCTAAGTGATGGGGAGATGAGAATTTATTATTAAAATATGTTAAAATAGTAATTAATACTGCTAGGAAATGGTAGAAGGAAAAGCTGTCTGGTTCAGCTGGTATAGATGAGCGGTTTTAAAACTACTGTATTCCATGAATCACTTCCTCCAAGTGACAGGATCGCTTGGTGTGTTACTTCTCACCAGCAATGACTCTGGCTTGAGTGCATTAAGTAGAAGAAAGGGAGAAATATGTCTATAGGTTCCCTTACAGTGACAGACAACTGACTTCCAGCTGCTGGGTGAACACGGTGATAGCCCTAAAACTTGCAGCTGTTCAAGTACAGAACCTGCATACAGAGCACTGATCAAATCTCCCCCCAGCTAAAGCAGGCACGCTTCTGCTGAAGGTGCTGCAGTTGCACCTCTCTTCACTGCCCGTGGAGCTGGTGGATGGTTTTCTCTTGATGGGAAGATATGAGCCCACAGTGCTGAGTGTCTGCCTTTGTGTGGGGAATATGGGGGGAAGCTCATGGTATTCTCTACTGCTGAAAAAAGGCTCTCGGTTGCACCATGGATCTGAGTAAAGCCATATGTACTGAAGTAGTTCAATGGTGAAGGGAAGTTTTTATGAAATAAACTGAATTTTTTTCCTAAGCTATTTTCTGTGTGTTTTTTTTTTTTTTTTTTTTTGTGGTTGTTTTTAATTCCTTATGGGCATGTGGATATCGAAGAAGACAAGTCTATGAGCCAGGCCTGGCACTATTACTAGAACTGTAGAATCCCAGAATGATTTGGGTTGGAAGGGACCTTAAAGACAGTCTGGTTCTAACCTTCTGCCATAGGCAGGGATGCCACCCACCAGATCAGGTTGTCTAGCCTGGCCTTGAACACCTTCAGGGATGGGACATCCACAGCTTCTCAGGGCAGCCTGTGCCAGTGCCTCACCACGCTTTGAGTGGAGAATTTCCTCCTACCATCTAACGTAAATCTACCCTCTTTTAGTTTACTTCAAGATCTCTTTTTAACACTTTTGTTCTGGAAGGGATGCTCAAAAGTTTAATCCTGTTGTCCAGGCAATTGCCCAGAGAGCCATTAAAGGTGTTTGTATTTCTTTTAGTGAAAAGTATGATACATTATGTAGGCTATGTGTCTAGCTGAGCTCTGTCATTTCCAGAGGAAGTAATCGCAATTCTGCAATTTTCCAAGCGCTTAAATGTCCAAAATCTGATAGAGAACTGGTACGTTTTATAGTGAAGGCTTAGTATATTTTCTTGCATGGAAGAATAAAGCTATTCTATTTTTGTTCTGCCACACTAGTGTTAAATTCATGAAATGCAAATCTGAAGTCTACATCCTGTGCATATTTGCCTTAACTCTGGAAAGAAATAGAAGTTTATTATTACTAAGCACAGAACAATTTTTCAAGGTGTCGGTTTACATTCCTTTTGCTTACTAATGAACTATGAAAATTGATTACTAATGAGGTATAGAAATGGAGATTTTGCCTTTTCCCAAGTACAAGGGTGTTCTCTTCACAGTAAGTAAAATGACTTCTTATAGCTTGTGGAGAATATGGCTGTTCATGATACTGCCTTTACTTCCTGTGGGGCCACAGCTCCCAACTTTGTTATTCGTGCCTGCACTTTTCTTCTGATAGCTCTGAAAAGAAAGGTTTGTCACCAATTCATAACTCTCCAACACTCTAAGCAGATTCAGTATCTCTTGGCTTATTAATTTTACATGCAAGAATCAGAACTGAGCTTAGAGGTGATTTAGGTTTGTGTGGTAATGCTGTATTTCTGGATGTTGAATGCTGTGTATTGATCCTTATGTGCTGCATGGTGTTTGAGAGCAGCTGAGGTACTCTGTCTAACTCTGTCTAGTTTCTTTTTTTAGTACGTGAGCACAAAGACATGGGAGACAGGATCTGTGAAATCCGTAGAAGGAGGCAGAATGCAGACTTCCAGCCATTTGAGTATCTTGTGAATAATGTGTAAAGGCTTTGGAATGGTCGTTACTGCTAAAAAGCCACGAAGGGTTGACTGATTGGGAAGAAAATAATTATAAACAAATATAGTTGAAAATTATTTAAATGCCTCTCTGGAAAGAACGTTTGCTTTTGGAAGGTGTCTAACAAAGCAATGTGTTTCAAAGTCCTGGTTAGATGGATTAGAAAGTACAAATGATTTTTATTTTTATTTTAAAAAAAAAAAACAACTTATGGCAAAAACTATAAACAGAGCTGTAACAGTAAAAACAACTGATAAATGAACATGTCAATGAGCAATTATTGGTCAACTGATACATGAAGAAATATTTCGAATGAAGTGGGACAAACCAAATATGAAGCTGTGTGAACAATAGTGTGAGTAAAGATGGTAACACAATTCATACTGAGGATTGCTGGTTTATGGGAAGCAGTTAAGCTTTCTGCAATGGAGCTTCAAGTTTGATTGAAACACAATGATATGATATGCTTTGATTTCTGTAAGGCGCTTGATTTAGTTGTGCGTGACAGTTTAACTTAAAGAGGATGGGGTGGAAAGGGAGCAATAGCTAAAACTAGGCAAATTCAGTCCTGAAATGAAGCAAAAATGCTTAACCTGTGTGTCCCCAGTGGGTTGTAACAGAGTTTGGGTGCTGGCCCAACAGCACTCCGTGGTATTCCTGTGACAGTACGATCGCATTCTGTCTCTAGAAATGGCAATTGAACAGATGCTTTTTTCCTCTTACATGAGTAGAAACAGCTAGTGCCACGGGAAGCTATGTCCGATGCGAATACCATCGGTTTGTTTGTTTTGCCAGTGTAATACTGTCAAAGCTTTATTGAATGAGCTGACTTCAAGCTGTTGATATAGTTCAGACCTTGGCAGCTCTCTAATCTCCTTGAAGCTTTAGTGTTTGATTGCATTCGTTTGCCCTGCAAATAGTCAACTGTGTAAGTTATCTCGAAGTGAGAATATATCTAAAGCCTGTATTTATAATGGACAAGGTTCATAGGAGTGCAGAGACCTTGTAAAGCACACATGGACTCCTTTTTGAATATGCAGTGCGATCTTGAGTTCTGCTTCCTGAAACCTGTCAAACGGAATCTTTACAAGAGTCCTGTGGACACTTAGCTTTAATTATTTAATGGTATGTGAAATCACTGGCAGCCTGCTGTTTGCAGGTCACTGCTGGGGTTTTATGTTGATTTTACATAACAAGTTGGACACCATCATTTATACGGAAAACAACACTTTTCTTCATTGTTGGAGGAAGGAGTGTTATGTGAAATGATACTTTTTTTTTCTTTTTTTGGCAGTAGATGGTTGATAGAATTTCGTTGTGATCACATTTTGTCATCCGTGTCCAACAAGCATTCCTTTCCATGTTTTGTTAGGGTAATGAGTTCAGGAAAAGAAATGCTTGTGGTCTGTTCCTTGTTGATAAACTGTTTGCTTTTATACCTGGCATGATAGCCCAGGTGTAAGACAACTACTACTGTCAAGGCTCTGTAAATAGTTTCCTTCTAAAATGATTTTAAAACAAACAAACCAAAACCTCCCCACAGATGTTGACTGTCCCTACGTCCTGAATTTGATTACCTAGCCTCTGATCAACACAGCCTCCAGTAGTTATGGCTGCAAATTGATTGTTTGGTGTCTTGAAGGAAAGAAGTGAATGGATGGATGGTCTTTCTGTAGTGGCTGTCAGCCTGTATGTCTGTGGTTTTGCTGGAGGCATTGCAGCTCTGAGTAGCACTGGCAATTTGCTCTTAGCCCTACGTGGAGTCTTCTGTGATGCCTTAGCACAAGTAGTCTCCGTGTCAGGGCACTGATCAGCTTTTGGAAGGAAATGCCAAAATCTCCAGAAATACAAGCTTTTCCAGATGGATCTGTTCCTATCTGTCTGGTGCATTGCACAGCTGTTCAAACTGCTGTGCTAGAGCAGTGGGAACGGTAACTACTGGAGAGGCGGGGGAGGATGTCTGCTTCCAAAAGCCTAAATGTAGCTTGTAGGTGTTAAATTTCTGGGGTTGTTTCTCATTCAGCTGTAGTATGTTGTAGAAGTTGCTGATCAATAGTACAAGCAGGTGATTAGCAATTCGGTTTCTGAATGCATCTCTTAATCTGGCTGATTCAGTATGCTAGAAATGGAAGGATGTGGTGAAAAGCTAGTGATGGAACAAGCAAGGAAAGCAGGATTTGGGGTGTTTTCATATGAACTGAGGCTAATGCCAATGGCTTACAAGTCATCAGATCAGGATTTATGTTTTAGAAACAAAAGAAAATCACGTGGTTACTCAAGGTCATTTGATCTGTTAAGATCACTCGATGAGGCATAGAAGGAAACATTCGGTGTTTAAAGAGAGGTTCACTGCATCTGATTGTACGAAGGAATCGTTTTCCAGGCACAGTGCTCATCAAACAGTGGGCTTTTAAATTCCTCCTTCATGCCTCCTGATATATCCTTTAGAAATTTTGCCTTTTCAAGCAATATGCAAGTATGTCAAAATTCAACTGATAAGGTCATAAAACTAACCTGAAAAGCAGGAACTTGAGATCTGTCAAGGATGAGCTTTCTAAAATGCAGCACAACTTGAAAAAGCGTTGGAGTGCTCTGCTCAGAGTGTAGAATAATTGTTCCTACAGGTATAAAACCTGTAGGTAGTCTAGGGTGTGGTGGTATGTGCTTCCATTCCTCTTGTGCATTGGTTGGTGCATGGATCTTCTGAAAATACAACATTTGAGCATTCATTTCAAGACCATGGTATCATGCAAATATAGCAGGCTAAAAAATCCCTTTTGTCCTAATTGCTTTAATGTTGCCACTTGAACACTTCAATCTGCAGCCCTAAAATAGCTTTCAAATACAGCTTTCTGAATGGAACATATAAATAAATGCACTCTTCCTTTCCCAGAGAAGCAGGAAGGGTGTGTATGAGTTTAACTGTTTCATAAATCTTTCTCATATGAGCTACTAACACAAGACAATACTTCCCCCCCCAAGTACCAGGTTTGAAAGCAAACACTTATTTCTTGGTGGAACATGTGGTGGTATCCTGATATGATTAAGGACTTATTTCAAAACTCCTGTTTTTCCCTCAAGCAAGTAGAAGTTCAAATTAACACAAAGTTAGAAATAGCAAGTATAGAAATGCAGAAAGCCCTTAGGAGATCTGTTATATATCTTAATCTAGTTTGGAATTGCAGTCCTGTCTTTAAGAGTTTTCAGTCAGTAGCTTGTGAGGCTTATATGCAGTCCCTTCTGCTGCATGACTTCTTTTCTCTCACTGCATTTTCAATACTTACATCTGCTGCAGTAAATTGGCTTCAGAACATGTGAACTTCTATTGCTTAGAAATCAGCTAAGCAAACATGAAACCTCGATTTCAGTTTTGCAACCCAAATTTATCTGGTAACTTTCTCCTTTCTTCCTTTTTTTTCATAGAGTATTCAAGGTTTGTTATTACAGACAATTTAAATTCCTTTTCCTCCTAATCATCTCTTGCTTGCACATACAAGATAAGTCGTATATATGGCTCTGCTGGATTACTAAATTGACAAAGCACCAGAATAAACAGCAGTGTGTTGTGAGTAGAATTAGCTGATGTTTAACCTCCTTCTTAATTTATTCAGGTTCTCTAACTCAGCTTGGCTTCTAGTAAAAGCCACCCGATTGCTTGCCTCAGATCATTTTGTGGCATGCAAACTGATTACACTAACCTATCAAGATGAATGCTGGGTGTAACCGAGAGAGCCTAGAGCCAGAACATTTGCAGGATTTTTTTGGGCAGACATCCAGGAGGAACCTGCTCAATAATCTGTAAATGTGTAATCCTTTTAATGCGTCAACTTCGTTAGAACACATTAGTGTCAAATGTTAAGTGTAATATTTTAGTCTGTGAAGCAGATTGTTGAACAAAAATTAAACTGGAATTGTAATGTGGTGGTGGGGGGGGAGGAAACCTCTGACATCTCTTGGAGATGAACCTGGAGTAGCTTCATTAGGTGTTCTCTGTTGGTTTCCAGGTGCTGGTGGCATTACACATTGTGTTTGGGTTGAAGGCGTGTGACCTGGACCTTAATGATTGCATCGTCTGGTCTGAAATAACTGGAGACAAGACAGGAAGTGTTGCCATCTAACTTACTATGATGGATGTTCATGTAAAACCATTAATTCATACTTGCACTGTATCCTGATATGTCTAGTGGAAATTTGACCAGATCGTGGAGGTGCTTTGTTGCCAAAGACTTCAGTTAGAGGAATGTCCCTTTCCAGTGGGTTGAAAGGAAGCTTGTGGAGTTCAAGCTGTTATGAAACTTTTGAACTGTATACTTTTCTTCTTTGTGTGTGTTTTTTTTAGAAGGGGGAAAAACTGTTCTCAGTCTGCAGACCTTTCCTTCCTCTGTAATTTTAAACCCATTTCCTCCCCTTTCTCCAAGGACAATCCAAGATGCTGATTTTTTTTTTTTTCTGCCTGGGGGAAAAAAAATTGCATGTGCAAAGTGTCAGTGTAAGACTAGTGCAACAGTAACCACCTGGGTAGTTGTTCTGCACTTCTGTTGTCCTTGTGTCTTTCTGCCCCTTCATTGCTGTGGTTGATAATGCCCAACCTGTATTTGGGCTGGTTTATTAATAGGCCCCACCATGACATCTTCCCAGTTTGTAGTGTGTCCCTGGTGAGTCAGCCAGTTAGTGTACTGACAGGCATTAGGTGGGCACAGAACCTTTAAAATCAGAAGGAATTAATAAAAATCAAGGCTTTCTTGAATTTAAGTAGCACATTGGATTCATCCTACTTATTGCTAATGCCACGTCCTCCAGCTCTGTCCAGACACTGTAAATCTGTAACTTGCTCCGACTGCTTTATGCAGATACTGAAACATCCCAACCTTTTTTTCTTAAATTTATCAGTGTCTTGACATTAAATATTTCAAGTGGATTTTGTTGAACAGTGTGGCTTTTTGTGGTGTTCTTCTTAAAGGTTACTTCTTGTTGGAATGAAATCGAAGGTTGGAAGTTCTTAGCAGATGTTATGATTAAATCTGACTGGTTGTAGGCTCCTTCCTCCCCCAGCTCCCAAATGTAGCATTTAGGATGATGAATAGCAGAATTTATAAGTGATGTCAGTAACTCTAATTGTTCAGATTTTGTGTGTGTGTGTGTATGTGTGAACTCTCTGCGGCACAGTTTTTGCTCACAGAAGAGCATGTTTCTTATCTGGCTTTGTTACCATATTAAATATGTCACTAAGTCCCCTTCATATGGAGCTTCCTGAAGTTGTGAATGAATGGCTTGATGCATGACTTTGGTAGCCTCAGTTAAAGATAAATCACATAAAGGACTTGATGTGTGTGAAGTCTTTTCCTTTCTATGTGTCTGGTAGACAAATTTTATGTGCTTGCACTCCTCAGGATTTTGTTCTTTTTAAGTGCAGGATCCAGATGTTACTAAATCTTACCTCCAAAGCAGCCCTCCCTATTTCTTTTTCTTACAGTGAAATTGCCCACTATCAGGCTAGTGTTGACCCAGTCGTCTAATATGTGCCTCTTTTGCCTCCAGCTCTTCAGTCTCCGATTTGTAAAAGCATTGTTAAATCGAGCTCACGCTGCTCATTCAGTTTTTCTCATTGTGCAGTTTGTCAGTTCTGTGCTTGCTGCCCTTGTGTAAGGACCTTTCTCAGCTTACCCCAAGGGAGGCTGTATGTTTTCCACAGATGCCTTTTGGGGATTATGTTGGGATTGTCTGGCAGAGAAAGGCCAGGCAGAGGAGTCTCTCGCAATCAGAGCACCAGAATTGAGTGCTGTTGTGGAGCACCCTGAGTACAAAGCCCTTGTTTTTCCGACTTGTTATTCAGGCGCTGAGTGGCAGCTCTTCTGCCAGCAGCAGAGGGATGCACCTCTAGCAGCTGAGCTGACCAAGAAACTCCTTTACCAGTGTTAGCCTTCTGCACCAGATGGATATAATAAACCATGAACATTATTCAGAACATTTTCTTTTTGCTACTAATTACTTAATATCCTTTATTTTTGTCTTTAATATGGAGTACCAACGCTACTGCAGCATACTCAAACAGTTGCTTTATTTCCATAGCAAAGAGAACTGCCTGGTAACTGAGCAAAATCCCCCTCCTGCTTCAGTTTTTCTTTCCCTGCTCAAGCAATCTGTATCATGACGACAATGGGATGAAGGCAATGAAAGCAGATCTTTGTGCTAATAGTGTTGGTATGGAGGAGTCTGTTCTCTCACCCTCTGAATATCAAACCAGGATTTAGCTACTGGAGATATATTGGAGATGTACTGAGGTAAAGTAACTAAGAACATCCCAAAAGCCCTCAGCTTGTGCCTGATACTATTTCAGGTTCTGCTAGACAATTAACAATTAACAAATGTTTATTTGAGGAGCTTGACTTTGTGTTTCATTGCACCATAATTCATATATGCTTCACAAAAGATTGTGTAGCCCACTAACTGCTAATGAATTTGATCTTCTATATATATAAACATGTCTAAACTTCACAGGATATTGTGGAAAACATTTATCTCCTCTGCTAACATAGTTAACTTCAGATTTTGGTGGCAGTGCAGTGTAATGAAAATGAGATCAATGCCCCCACGTCTGAGTCCTAGAAGTAAATGTGCTAATACACTTGAAAATGGGACTTCATGCAATTAAATGTATACGTAGATAAGTTTGCACATTCAAATTGGGTGAAAACTGGGTTGTTCTTCTAAGGAAGGTCCAGAACTTCCAAATTCAGATTCTCAAAACTGAGTCACTTGGCCCTGTGTTCATAACATATCAACCTAAGTAGGTTTATTTGCCTCGAATATTTTTGTACTTTTTGTTCTTAGTCTTCTGAGATTTATCTTCAGTGATGATTACATTTCTTCTGTGTGATGAGATCCTCCCAGTACCTCCCATATATGTGAGTGTGGTGTTCAGAGATGTGGAGCAGTCACAGAAGACAGTGAGCAAAGCATTTCTTCCTTCATGAGTTTGCTGACCTCCTCCTGCCATACACGTTGGGGAGGTGAGCAGGGTGACAAATATAATTATTATACCTCATCACAATTCTTTATTGATTTTTTTTCTTTTATGTAGAACTAGCTAAGCTGTTTGCAGCAGCTGCAATGAGTTTCCAGTGCCAGCAGAGATTTCTTGTGTGATCTCTAACCCTTAGTTATGTTATATGTACAATACTGTACCCTCTCAATGAAAAGAATGATTTGGGGCAGAAGTCCATTATTTCTGGACCGGCTTCATTTAAAGTTACTAGCTCACCTTTGAACTGCCGTTTGTTCTATGGTGGCTTTACAAATGAGCAGCTAAGGCTTATTGAAACTTAAAAATCAATTAAAAAAGAAAAATCTGCATCTCCATATCCATTTGTGACCTCAGTGTGGAGAAGGCCTAGAGATGCCAGATGGATTCCATTTTCATCTTGGATAAATATTGATACTGAAGTATGTTTTACCAAGATCTGCTGAAATTCCTGGAAATAACATCTACCTACGAGGGATTGTTAGTGTCCTGACCTAGCTGAAGATAAAGTATATTAAAATATTATTAACATAGAAAAAATTAACTGGCTGAGTACAGTGGGTTCCAATGTCATTTTGTCTAGAGGAACTCTGAGAAGGCTGCTAACGTGACTTAAATATTGCTGTTGAGCTTCAGCTGTGCAAAGCTCTACAGTTTTGGGTCTGACAGAGCTAAGCAGGATGTTTTCAGTTGTCACAATGACGGTAGACTCAACATTTCATTGTCTCTATGTACTAAATATAGGCTGTTCTATAATCTGGGATTCTAGCTAACAAGCGATACTCTTTAAAAGAAGGAACAAACAAGCAAAACCAAGTCAGAATGCAATAGGACATATTCCCACTGTCCTTCACTGAACTCTAGGACAAGACAGGTAGAGATGGAGCAGGTAACAGACATGATGGTCTGCTGTTTAGAGTTGAGGTGAAATGGGGGACAAAAGACGTTTAATAAAGCAGAGTTCCCAGCTAGGGTTGATCATAGTGCATAATGTTACCTTTACTTATTACTCAAATATTTGTCTTGCTTCTGATTATAAGGGTTCTAGGAAAGTTTTGTATTACTCCTAATAATGAATAGTTTATTAGATGGAAGATGTAACAAAAATTCCTTTTAATATTACTGCATTTAATGTATCCAGGATTTCATTTGTTTCTTGGCACTTTACTTTGTTAAAAAGCCATAAAGAAAACAGTCCTTTACTTATAGATGTGAATCTCTCTCAAATCAGGCTACCATTTTTGTGAGAAAACCATTTGGTTCTTGGTAAAAGTATGACCAGGACCACTCTATGTTAATGCTTTAGTGGGTGCTGCATAATAAGGCCGCGTTCTTTAGGATGCAAAGGACGTGTGCTTCTGGGAACATCTGTCTCTTTAGAAGATGCCAGTTATCTACAAATTTGAATGAGATGTCCTGTTGGGTAAATCTGTACTCGTTATTTCTTTAATATTAATAGAATGAGACAATGCATGAAATTCTGGCCCCATCAGACTGGATGGCAGAACTCCCACGGATTTCAGTATGGCTCCGGCTTGTTCCTTCTGTCTGAGTTGCTATTCCTTTTTTTCCTTCCTATCAGTGTTGTAAGGAACTGTTTAAGGAAAGGAGAAGAACAAACAAACTCCACGTAATTTGAGCTGTCACCCAGCAATCGTCCTGCACAGAAGCTGAAGGAATGTGACATTCTGGTAGTCATGGGCCTTGACGGTGAACTCGGACCCGGAGAGACCTCTCCAAGAATACGCTTAATCAGTGCTCCTCCTGAGAGTTTTGACATTCTCCTTTGCCCTGTTGCTTATGCCTCTCTAAATTAGAAGATTAACTCCTACTGAAGTTGGAGTAACTTCATCACCGTTATGTGGGAATAGAATTAGGCTTGTGACTTTTGATTTAAAAATAAATAAAAATGTGAAAGCTTTTTGCTCTGTGATTCCTGGTGAAACCAATGGAAAAATCTGGGGGTTTAGTCATGACAGGGACTTCAGGAGGAGACCTTCTAGGGGACTCTGAGCACCCTTACTCCACCACTGACCTTGTTAAGCATTTTGCAAGTGGATGCTGGCCTGCTGTCTACTGTAGACCTCACTTTACTTACTTCTGGAAACTTACAATTTTGCAATATCTTGCAATGAAGAAGTATGTAGAGGTTGTGTTAATGACAAAATATGCAGTGGTTTTTTTTTTGTGATGGTCACATGTGAAATATCTGTTTGCACTTGAGAACTACAGCTCTGGATACAAAGCTATATAGTTTCAGGTCTTTGGTTTCATCTGTTGTGCTATTGAGTTCATGTACTCTTGGCTAGATGTTCTGTACTTTCTACTGCTGGGCTCTTTTTGGAATTGCTTGTAGCTATGTAGAGTAAATATAAGCAGGCTTAAAATGGGAAAAAAAAAAGTAAAAATATCAATCACTTAGCACTGTTGGAAAATAACACAAGGTACAAAAATAATTTGACCCCTGATTTCTCTTGGAGCATAAATTCAGAAACCTGTACCATCTGCTGCTTTGTTCTTTGTGTAGGAACTTTAGACACTTAAATGTGCAGTCTTTGCTGTAAACTATATTAAAATACCAGTATAAATGTTTAAAAACCCTATTCACATAAGAGCAGTGATTCAGCAGTCTGAAGTTTCTGTATGTGTGTATAACATGGTTGCAATCACTCAATGGTAACACTCTAATGATGCAGATAAATTGTACTTGCTCATCTCTCTGTATATACATTTATATTTCTTCTCTGCTGTGCACAATTTTAGCGCCCAATTTATCAACCTCAATTACAGGGGTAGAACTTGATCTTTTCCTGCATCACTTCTGTATGCAGCCAGATGGGTGCATTGGCTGCCATGTTTTTTAAAAACTAAAAACACTCAGCAGCCCATCTGGAATCTTGGTTGGCGTTAGCTAAAGCCAGCATCGAGCAGAGATTCCAGATATGTGCCAGCAGCAACACATTTCCCACTTCGAATTTAAAAAAAAAAAAAAAAAAGTAATTTTCAGTTCTTGAGTTAAAAGTTAAGACTGAATCAAAAACTGTTAGTTCCAGAAATACAAATGCTTTCTGAAATATCTGAGGATGTGCTGAAAACCCTGCAGCTACCACTGTTCTGAAGGTGTGCTCGTGCTGCACTTGAACTGGGTTGCAAGGTATGCAGGCATTTCACATTGTAGCTCTCATGTAGCTGGCACATGTGCCATGAAGCATGAACCTTGGTAATTTGGGCTCCCACATGGAACATATTAACCTGGCAGGAAATCTGGCTACAACTTTGGGTGGCTTTCCCAAAGCAAAAAGGATTATTTTCAAGTGAGCTGGAGTGTGCTTGCAAAATCTGACCTGCTCAAATTACTGAAAGCACATGCAGGAGTTGTTGAGTTGATGCAGTATGTGCATGGAGAGTAAGAGTGTCGGGGGTGCAAGTGGGAATCCTCCCCCAATCAACCCCCACATTCCCAAATCAGCATCTTGCATTTAGGGTTGGTGTTATGTGATTATCTTAGACTCTGCCTGTATGAATTGGGAAAAAATAACTCATACCTGGATTAAAAACAAAAAAAAAGATAATAGTACAATGTAAGGAATGCTATTTGGTTATAGTTAATTGCTGTAGAAAGACATGTGGCACAAGTTGGAAACACTCCAGAATCTAGTTCTAAATATTTTTTTTTTCTGCATGTCTTACTCTCGCTTCTTGTAGGAAATAAAATGGGAAGCTTTATTTTGTGACTCAATGGAACAGAAGTGATCCATATAAGAAGGAACTCTAATGATAGAGGAGCAATAGGGCAAGGAGATTCTGTCCTATCCGAAGTGCATTTACTTTTACTTCTCTTAGCCTTCAGCAGCATCTCATTGTACCTCAACATAATTGCACAATAGACAATTCAGATTTAGTGTAGTTCTACCTTTAAAAACCACTGTTTTCTGTACTTGGAACTTAACCTTTGCTTTTGGATGTTAATATTTCCTTGCAGACAAAAAAAAATCAAAACAAAAATACCCGAACAAGAATGATGGTTTTCATTCCTCTTTAAAACTTGATGTTTAATTCTAAGTTCCAGTTTTATAACTTTTTTTTTTTTTTTGACAAAGAACTCAAATGTGTGAGTATGTATTCTGGGAGTATGCCGCAAAGGCTTATTATCATGTGCATGGGATTTTTAAGTTGTTTCCATTTTTGTCCATGATGAAGTATTCAGAGACTATATGCTAACACAAGAACCAAAATAAAGTTAGCTTTATTTACATGCAAGTTATAGGGTATAAAATCTAACTTAATTCATACTGTTTTGGTGCATTAACTTCTCTTCTTCCTTTTTAGATTACAAGAGTGGTTTTGTTTTCTTTAGTGGTTTTTGAGTCTAAGCACAGCATGTTGAAACTGCGGTCTTTCAGGTGGCAGGGAGTAGATGGAATTGGAGCAAAGCACTTAGTCTGCTTCATCTGTGCACAGAGCCATGCTGACACCAGTGTTACATAACCTTGCTGGTAACTTTCTGTAAGCGATGGCTTCCAGCATATCAACTCTGAATGCTCCCCGGGGTGTTCTTTTACATGCTTCTCAATGAAAAGACATATGTCTGGATGAAAACACAACAAATACCTTGTAACTTGGTTCTGTGGACCAGACTCCTGTATTTAGTGGGGTGGCTGGTGGAGACGAATGGAGGATGTCCTGCTCTGTTGTGGGACACCTTGGCCCCATACTGGGGAGCAGTGGGTATCCTTGGCAGGTCAAGGAATGACTCCCATGAGTGGTTTCTCACCTGCCCCTTTTTTTCTCTCCTGTCCCTATGTAAAGGGGACACAACACATCATTTGAGTACATAAGGCACTCATTAAGGGTGGAGGGGCTCGCTGTTGTATGGAAAGAGGGGATTTGATGTGTGGGAAGTTGAGATGCTGTGGGCAGACAAGGGTCATCTCGTCTTCTGTTACCAGCTGCTTTTGAAAATGTTATGCTGTAGCAGACAGATGTGAAACGTGACACTTAAAAGTTCTGGTGTCCTGTGATCTGTGAAATAGGCTGGGCTGCTGGGTCAATTTGTAGTACAAGCGGTTGCTGCCTGGTTATTGCACGAAGGTAAAGCTCGTAGGATTATGGGCTGAACTTTTGAAACCTGTCTGGCTTGCTACCAAAGGGTGCCACTGCCATTAGCTTGTTCCTGAGTTGCAAAACATCATTTCTGTTTTTATCGTTATTATGATTAAAACAGTACTATGAAATTCAAGAGTCCTGTATGACTATGATAAATGAGTGATCTCTTTCATTTAATGTTCTTCATAAACCGTCCATTTAGAGCAGTATTTGCATTTTGTCCAGTGGTGGACATCTGAAATTAGGCTGACATAACTATGAAACATGAGGACTGGCTGGGGCTGCAAAAGCACAAATAGCACAGGAATCTTCCATCTTGTTTTGAATTTTCCAGGTTGTGTTTCTTTAAAACTCAAATGGCTTTAAGAAGCCAGAAAATGCTAAAACTTTCACATAATGATGTGTGGGTGTGGTGTCAGGAACTGTTATTTCCCTTGAGAATATTTGTCATGCTTTGAATAAGATCAGAAATAGATTTGAACACTTACTACTATGAGTTTTTCTTCTTGGTATTTATTTTTTTCCTTTTGTTAGATGCTGTTCACCTTATTGTTTCCTTCTCCTCCCAATACCTCTTAACCCGTCTGCATGTTTAGTCTCCAGCTTGTCCTGTCCGCCTTGCGGGTTACGACCTGCCTTGGCCGGGAGTCAGTGGATTCCTGGAGGGGAAGTGGTGTCGCTTGTTTTTTCTCCTGCACCTGGCACAGCAGGGCTCTGGTTTGTGAGCATGCTCCAAGGTAATCCTCTAATGCAAAGGTAAATATTCCTGCCTACTCTTGTACTGTACTTCCGATCTTCCAAAGATTATTCTAGCTAAAAAGAAAGAAAAACAAACACAAAAATCTTCATATGCTGAAAGTAGTAAATATCCCCCCAACATCCTTGCTGAACATTGATCAAGCCCATTCAGCTGAGAAGCATCCTGAGGACCAAATGAGTTAACACTGGCTTCAGCATGCAGAGATGGGGAGGGTGCAGTCTCAGCTGGGAATCTGTGTCATGACCTCTGAACCCTCCTCACCACCTGGGCTTGGCTCCCAACTTCTTGCTGAATTTTTGGCTGGAAGGAAAAGAAACTTGAGAGCAAATCTCGTTTTTTAACTTGCTCTGGAAGGCTAGTCTTGAACTGTGTGCTCACTGTTTAATCTGCGTTCTGGGCATGATTCTGCTGCAAAAGTAAGGATACGTATTTATTTCCCTTTCAAATGCTGTAGGGTATTTGAAGAAACAGCACAGGGTCAGCAGATCTGGCACAGGACCCATGGGATACCCAGGTCCTTCTGGAGTAGTCTTTAGAGCCATGTCGAGTTATCTTAGAGCATTTCAGATGGCCTGTGAATGAGGTTTCATGTGTTTCTGCCCACATTAGACATGCAGGGTCTGGATTATGTGCTGATGGAGACAGGAAATATCTTCATCTGTATTTTAGAATGAACCTGGCACAGCTTGGGTACCACATAAGCAAAATTGGATATCATCATCCATAGCTCATTTTTATTAACTTTCATACTGATATCAGCATTTCATAAATGAGAATAGCATCTTTACCAAGCCAGCTTGCTTCTCTGATTCTCAGCTGATGGGTTCTGGGTGGCAACGGGCCACTAACTCAAGGCATAATTTTGGTTAAGACTACAGCTATTTTCCCCTATTTAGGAAGTAGTGTCAACATACGTGTTTTTACTGGCCTTTTTTGTTTACATGGGTGCTTGATTTTTGCCTGTGGCAGGCTGCTCTTAGAACTTTCTCAAGTTATCTGTGCTTTCAGGGTCTCTTTCAACTTTTCCTTATTTTTCAGTTGTGGGGGAAGAATATTCTTTGTCCTTTATTTCA
This sequence comes from Anas acuta, assembly GCF_963932015.1. NCBI lineage: Eukaryota > Metazoa > Chordata > Aves > Anseriformes > Anatidae > Anas > Anas acuta. The sequence goes on along the minus strand of NC_088989.1, from coordinate 8,253,890 downwards.
AGTAGTGATTGTTAATAGGGGCTGTGAGCTTAATATCTTGCTGGTAGTCACTTTCTTGCTTTCCACCAGGGAAGAATTCCTTGTTCTTGCACATATCTTGTTTGCTCAGTGTCCCCAAGGAATTTAGAATATGCAGCAGTTCATCATATCCTCTTTTTCTATGCAATTGCAGCTTTGCAACTTGTCAATTTCTTTGTGCATGTAGACTCCTGATACATCTTTGTGTTGGTATTTTTAGAGAGGGCGTGTGTGTGTGCTCATATGCAGCAGCAGGGATTTACAAGGCCTTATAAGAGGCTGCTTGATATGTCTCCTTTTCATGTTGGAGTGGGAATGATTCCTTGCATTAGGATGATTCCTTGCCTGAAGAAAACCTGGGGCAGTGGTGATAACTGTCATCCATAATGTATGGACAGGATCATGTGCTTTTGCTTAGAAATGTCCTCTGTTGTCTGCTCAATAATTAGGACATGGAAGAACGGCTCTAAAAGAGTTTTATTTAAATGTAAGAACTTGTAACAATCAATAGACGCACTTCAGCACGAAAGTCAGATCTGCAATTCACAGCAGATGTAGTTGTGTCCCAAGCAGGATAAAGATGCCTGATAAATAAGCTCAAATCCCTGAGAAAATTATGCTGTGTTTCAGGGGATGTGTGTTATCTCCCTTTATCAGGCTCTGAGCTGTTGTTGTTGTGCTCTCTACATGGGATCAGTAATAGTGGGATTAGTAATGACATACTGTAACTAGGCAAAGGGAAGGGAGAATCACATTATAAAGCTGGATGGTGCCTCCAGAAGTAAGGGTGCTTTTGGTGCTTAGAGGTCAGCTGTTTATGCTCTGTGTGGCGTGGGGATATTTTTGAGGGCAGAGAGGATAGTTTTAGTCATCTTCTGTTGTGCTTGATGGTACTAAGGATTTAGTTTTGCTAGTTAAATATGTTTTAATAGAAGTATTCTGTTTTTTGAATGGCCAAGTGTTTGGTCCATGATGCTTTTCCTGCTGTAAGCTGTGACATGCTGCCATTTTCAGCTGGTACTTTCACCACTGGTTTTGAGAGCAAAGAGGTTGTTCCTTAAGGCTTGGTTCTTGAGCACTTTGCTCTTCACCATGATCTTCAGGTAACTGTGTTGTTTCATTACTGCATCAATGATAGCTGAAGCTGGGATATCTTTGCAGATGATTTGTCCTCTACTGAACTGCTTTTCACTCCTGCATGTTGGGTTGTTTCTGTAAAATGCCTTAGAAGTGCTTTCTTGGTGAAAGTGGAGTGTTAGTCTAACAGGATTCTCACCACCTCCTTTGGCTCAGGACCACACCAGGCAGGTTATTCTGAATTTCCTCCATTTCTCCAGGGTATTATCTTGTTCAGGCTTTTCTCAGCCAACCTGTTCTGATTAATGTTTATTAAATAAATGTGTTCTCAGTCCTACTCATTGCTCCTGTTGTTCCATTCAAACCACTTCCATTAACCTCTTTGTCTAGGAAACTTTCTCAGAACCCCCTTGTAAAGTTCTCGTTGAGTTGTATCTGATGGATGCCTTTTGTCACTCTTGAAAGCTGTACATAACTCTGGCCCTCTCCATCTAGCTTCCCTTGCCAGGCTTTCCGAGGTCTCTTGTCATTTCTGCTCTGCAACTTGCTTGTCAGATGTCCTGTGATCCATCTTTGTAAATTCTTCTCTGTGGCTCCCTATACGTTAACCTGTGACCTCCCTGCCCTGTCTCTATCCTGTCCGCTTCGTCAGACCCTCTTGAAGACCCATGTGTACTGTGCTGCTCACTGAACTGAGCTGACAGGTGCACACATTTTTTGACTGTTCCCTGAATCAAGGTTCAGAAAAAATTTGGGGAAATGCCTCCTATCTACATTTGCTGGCAGCACCCACCAAGCAGTAATTCTTGAAGTGGAAATCAGTCTGACTTCCTGGTGCAACTTCTCCACTTGTAACTCCTGGCATGGATGGCTGAATCATCATCGTCTAAATAGACAGTACTCTGAACAGATGGTAAATAATTTACGAAAAGTGAAGCTCTGAGCAGGCCTAAGATTGAACTTCATGTCATATCTTTCTTACTGTCATAGAAGTAGACTTGTGGCTCTGAATCACAGAAGACCATACTCCATTTATAAGATGGATTTTAAATCATTTAAGAGTAAATGAGACAAAGCTGAATTTCTTGAATTAGGCTAATAACAGGCAATGATCCCCCAGAACAAAGGGCTGTGAAAAGACTGAGAAGCATTGCCAGAAATTCATCTTCTGCCTTTACCCAGAAGTCCTGGTCCAAAGTAATGCCGGAGCCACTTGTCATTTTCACTTCAGCTGCTCCTCTGATGTGTTCGAGCCTAGCACTAGATGCTGTGTCAAAAAGTTTTTGATGTTTGAAGAAACAGCATTAACTGTGAGTTCGGATGGGTACTACAGGAGGCACCGCTTCAATCCCTTAGAAGCAAGAAGCTGTACTGGTAGCTGTGTGCTTTGGGAATGTTTACTGTCAGTGATACCTGCATAAAAGTGGAGAGATTTCAATAGCAGTTCCTGCTGTGGTCCAAGACCCCAGCATCTGCCAGCGTTGGAGTGAGAAATTCAGGGGTCTGCAGGCCCTGAGCAGGTTACAGACATGTTCTTCATGCTAGTAAAGGACTGACTGTGCTAAACAACATTCTCAATTTATTACAGCTAATTCTGTTTACATGTTCGTGTTGTTTTTTTATATATATTTCTGTGTTGCAGAACGTATTTTTTGTGTACAGAACTGTGGATCTCTCCAAACTGTCTTAGGGGAAACAGAATATTAGCACTCGTTTGATGTCATACTCCAGTATATAGAGTGCTAATTATCTTTCAGGCTTCATGTGATTGCTTTGAAAGCAAAACCAAGATAAAAATGAAGGGGTGCTTTGACAGTCAGCGACGCACATGTGCAAATACCCAATTGAAGGCTGCATTGTCTCAGTGCTTTATTCTTCCCATGCAGAACTGGCACTAGCTCTTGCAGGGGGGAGATGATCTGGGCCAGTGTAACAGATCTTGGAGAAAAATGAAGGAAAACAAAGAGGTACAGTATGTTTTCCGCTGTCTTTTTGATCAGTCAAGTCTGTCCAGATGTTTTCTATCTCCCACAGCAGTTAAGGCATTGGCTGGGAATTGTTGCCCAGTTGCTCCCTGCAGCAGCTGTCTATCAAAGGCTGCGTTGGCTGCGGACTGCCTGATCTCTTCGTGTAAAAATGAGTATCTCTTTGCTAAGTCAGCGGGCTGAATATTGACTCTTATGGCTTGAAGAAGTAGTCACTGTTCTTTTGAATAACTCCCTGTTCTAGAAGAGACCATTATTGATTTTTGGATGATTCTGCCATTCCCTTTCTTCTGATGAAGACACTTTTTCCAGTTAAGGATCTCATTTTTGGCAATGCCTGTGGATCTATTGACAAGACTCTGGAACCACTGCTTAATTCAGTGGCTTGTAGTGCACAGGCTAGCCATGCTGTCACTGTACCAGTACCTGTACCTGCCCTAAGTAAATGCAGTCTTGCTGACCATTGGGTATGTGCACAACAGAGGCTGTGTAACCCCTTCAACAAGAGCTTTCTTATTTACAGAGACACCAAAACTCCAAACAAAAATAACTTGTAATCTTTGCAAGAAGCAAACAGCCCAAATGTTATCTGATTACTATATAATCAACAGTAGCTCTAAGATGTAAAAAAGGGAGTTTAATGAGGATCAATATGTGAGAAGTCTTAGATTCAGTTGTAGATTATACTTTAATAATAATTATAAGATGATTTCCGAAGTATTGTATGAACTTGTGTTCCTTAGTCAAAAAAAATCTCTGGTAAGGGTGTTCTGATGTAGTAACAACAGCATTCCTTGATAGTCATGAAGATAGGCTTAGATTTCAGTCAAATTGATGGGTGGAAATTTTCTTGGAAGTAGTGATAATGTAGAAGTTATATCACTGCAACAGGTGATTTTTTTTCCTCCCTCTTTCATCAGCCTTGTGTCTAATAGTACAATTTAGATTATGGTTCCTGCACAAAGAGAAAAAGGGTGTAATTCTGCCAAATGAGAAGTTACATGATTCATTACAAGGACCCTTAATTTGCCTTATTAATTTTTTAGGAGTAATTTGTGAAATCTATTAAGCATGGTAGTCTTGCTCAAAATGTAGTGTGATCTCAAAATCGCAAAAATTCTCAGAATTATTTTTGAGATGAGTGGTATCCTGTGCTAAAAATATGTTGCGGTACTGCAATCATTTCTTAGCTGGATTCACTCCATCACACAAGCTCTTTATCTGAAATTGCTATAAGCCATAACATAAAGCTTTTTACTTGCACACATCTAATTGAGGGAATATTTATTTGGTGCATATTAAATTCAAACTGGCCTACTTCTGAAGGAATATATATATTACTTTAAATCTCAGTACTTTGAAGAGAGAAGTTTTAAAACAACTTACTCATATGACAAAGTTAATTAGAAACTTGTTTTTTAGTTCCTATAATATTTGAAAGGGAGTAGTATAATATGTTTGACAGATACAGTAAATCATGATTTGTTAACAACATTAAACTGTAAATGAAAATTTAACTTTTATTGGGCACGTTTTGAAACTGTTTACAGCATATGCGTGGAACTTCACAGACAAATTGGCTTGTTACAGTTCAGAGCTCGTAATGCAGCAATGTCTCTTTCAGCTTTTAGAGCCGGATCGTGCCTTATGGATGTGGTGCAAAACAGGGGCATGTTCCTGTTGTTGGGCTGGGAAGTGGTGTGACTAACAATCCCAATGTCTTTTTATAAACTCTTGTTTTTACACATACGAAACAATGTAAAGAAACCAAACTGGCAGAGCTATATCTGAGGTATGTATTGGAAGCCAAGCTGTAGCTCTTGCTATCGCCATGTAGTTGTGCCTGTAAATGTCAGAGATGCTGTAGCACAATACCTGGCTTGCTTCATCAGGAGTTGCCAGCTTGGTGCTGTCACAGCCACTCCTCTCCTCCCCCAGACACTCCTCTGGGGCAGATCCATGTGTGGGTTTCAAGAGGAATCTCCTGTTGGTAATAAAGATCAAACTTCTCTTCATTGCTGCTGATTTCTAGCACAGCAATTATTGGGGTGAGGCAGCTGTAGTTACACGAAGCTCATGTTTGAAAGTAGGTGAGAGAAATAATTGGCTGTGGCATAACATGGCAAAATCTTTGATGTTGCAGGTCTCCTGCATCTGTGCAGTCTTGTAGCGAGCTATATATTTGTGCCTTAGACAGGGCTCTGCTTCTTAAAGCTATTTGCTCTGTAATTACAGCTCCTTTCCACCCACCTAAAAGAGCTTTCAGCCTGAAGCATATTCAGTCCTGAACAGTGTCCTCGGGATGTTACTTGCTCATGGTGGAATGGACTTAAACTATGTAAACATAGCAGAAATGGATCTGCTGGTAAAATGGATAACCAGCTGCAAATTCAAGGTGCCATTGGCTTTTGGCTATCTATCATAATGTCATAGTTGAATTCAACCTGAGAATGTTATGGCGAAGGCGCAGTAAGTATGGTTCAGTGATCTCTTCAGGAGGGGAGAGCAATTGAATGTATGGCCAGAGTAATAATGCAACACAGTCAGCCTAAGCTGAGGAGTGAGGGACTCAAGAAAGACCCTAATTGTTGCAATAATGTCAGTACTAAATGTAAGGTTCACACTTTGATACAGTTTTCCAGAAGAGGAGACATGTATCTTCTCTTTGACTAAACGTTGGCCATTAGCTAGATGGGAAGGAAACATGGGAAGAGCAGGCCTGCTCTGAAAGGATAGAAGTAACATGGAGTTTCAGCTTAACCAAAAGGAACTGCTCATATTCCTGAGAAAGTTAGAGACTGAGGATGCTGAATGAATGGAGTTCCCTGACCTTGTACTTTAACTACTTTGTTTTTCATTTTGTTGGAATGCGACCAGCTTTTTGTATGAATGGGTCCTTAAAGTTAACTGTAAAGTCAAGTTCGGTTTAAAAAAAAAAAGCAGTGAAAACACTTGTGATTCCAAATAAAGATCTGTCGCTGCTCGAAACAGTATGGGACTTCCAAGTGTGGCTGTGTGCCTGGAGCACTATGAAAAGAAATGTGATTGGGGTTCTGAAGTCGGTCATGTGGGGACTGTTCAATATTCTGCCTACAGCGGTAGTTATTTATTCTTTTAAACATTAGTGCCACTTGCAGAGAATTTTCTTCTCTACCAAGTTACAGAAGATAATTGAGGTGAAGGGAATGTTATACTGAATGTTATACCGATGTTATAGCGTGTTATGATTTTCAGCTGTCTTTTTTTATTTACTCCTTAGCAGACACACCAAGGGCATGGTTCAGTCATGGTTCAGCCCTTGAGAAAATCAGGACATTAAAAAAAAAAAAAAAAAAAACCCTCTGCATTTGCTTGCTTCTCATGAAGCAGCTCTGTTTCTAGAAATTATTTCAGCCATGGACTGAGAGAGTGTTTGCAGGCAGATGTGAATTCACGCTCTGCTTCAAACAGATGTAGCTACACAATGAGCTCTAAGAGGTAGCTATGAACATGCAGTTAACACAGCGGATTATTGGCCAAAGTGAATAAGCCCAGTTTGGCCAAAGTGACTGCACAGCCTCTGGCCTGGGCAAGCTTGTATGTGCCTGTGAAAAACTATGTGAGCAACCGGTGGGGAAAAGCTGCTGCTGCTGCTTCATCGCCCTACATAAGGACCTGCTGCCTGTACCACTGCACGACAAAACCCAGCAACAGCACAGCAGGTCTTCCTGGGGCTGCACGCTTCTTTGCACAAAGAGAAGGAGCTCGGGAGGCTGGGTACTGGGACCTCTGCAGATTCAGAGGCAGTCTGCACTGCTAACAGCCAGCTTGAGATCTTGAGTCTCCTAGAAGTATACAGTACTTCAGAAATCTTGCCGTGTTCAGTGGGATTATTTGTGATGTAAGGTACCATGTAACACAAGCAACGGACATTGCAATCTGTCTCTCTAAATTAGCAATCTGCTCCAAAGATGGAATTAAAATTAAGGTCGGATTTCCATTCTCCCGTGCACGTATTTGGCTGACATGAAAGTCAACAAGAGTTCTGTGTGCGACTCAAGATGCAATTTGGCCCTAAATTAATTTCATTAGTAAAACTGAAACTCAAACATGGTGTGAATGAGACATCTGTTAGTCTGCTGATTCATGTCTAAAGAGAAATGTCATAAGGATTTTTAGGATGCAATACTGCATATGAGGCAGCTGCACTGACGTTGCAGATCAGTCTGTTTCAAATGAAGCCTTAAACAATAAACCCTTCTGCAGTTCTTTTTGTTGTAAATGTACGTCTTTAAAAATGCAGAGAAATTAATGTGTAAAGGGAGTGATAATGAGATAGGAATGTATTGAAAAAGCTTGGAAGCTTCCCGTTAGTGCTGACCTGTCACACTTAGGTAAATTATTGCTGTCCTCTTTAACTCCTCTTAAATCCTCCTGGTGCTTTCATTGTCTTCCCCCATGAAGCTAGGACTTCTGTGTGGCAGCACACAGCAGTAAAGAAATGATATGCACGGGAGTTCATTGCTTTAAATGGCGGTCTGGTACCCTCCTGTCTGAGCTGGCATTTCATCTGCCTTTCCAATTTCGTTTCATTGGATGTATTTTGTGGTGGTGCTTTTTCTTGTTAGAAATGTATCTGCTCCTGTTGAGTTACTCATGTAATCGCAAGCCTTCATGAATGGTGACAAAATGTTATTTATTTATGTTTATTTGTTTTTATTAGCTTTTATAGCATCTGTTTCCTTTGGCACATGAGCTTCCCTGCTACTAAAACCAGGGTTTCAGGAACATGAGCTGCAATGGGGTGGCACCTAAAACTCCTTTTTTGTGGGGATAGAGAGGGGGTTAGGCTGGGTACGCAGGGTTGGCAGGGCTGATTCCCCAGGGTGGGTAGCGTGCCTCTTCCAGTGTGAAATAAGCAAGAGGAACACCAGAACTTCAGAGCAATAACAATCCTGTTCTCATGCAAATTTCCCAGGAGTAAGAGAGGCATATTGTGGATAACACATTAACAGGCTTGTCTTTAAATAGAATGTTTTTTCAAAGTCTTCCTTGGGGCACCAGCGACTGTTCAATGCAACATTAATGGATGCATTCTCTTGATAGAATAACAAGAATTTGGAGACTGAAAGAAAGACACACTTAACGTGTCTTCTGCCAGATTTTGTTATCTCTTGCTTTTCTTTATGTACCTGGATTGAGGGCTACTTGTATCACACCAGGGGAGAATCCCCTGTCATTTGCTGTGCCAGTGACCTCTTTTGGAAGAGTCTTCTCCTGTGTAAGCTTGAGAGATTGTGAGTAACCAGAGCACTAAGTGCGGCTGCTCCCAATGGTTTAGTACAAGAGATGTGTGCTCCAGCAGCTGGAGTGCTCGGGGGATGTAGAGTGTCTTCTGAACATGGCTCTGGTGATGTACACCTTGGGATTGCAGTGTAATAAATAACGAAGTGCTCATATAATAATAAAATAATATTGTTGATAGTGTCTGTATACTAATGCAAGCCCTCGTACCCACTGGTACTGTCTGTTGCACCTCACACGGAAGCCATGTAGCTGCCTGAGCATTCAAGGGGCAGTGAGCAGCTGCACCACGAGTAGAGACAGGAACAGCAAGTGAACTCAAAGTACAATTTGGCCTTAATTTGAAGAGGGAAGTACATTTCCCTACCTGCCTACTCCCCAAGGAAGTTGCCTCCTCCTTCATATGACTTGACAAGCCAAATGATTTAATTCTTTTCAAAATACTTTGTTAGTTCCTTTCTGCTGAAGCTGTTCTCCTCTGCTTAATTTAGGCACTCATTTTAGCAGAACCTGGAACTCGAGTTCCTTCCTCTTCCCTATTTTCTGCCCCTGGCAAATTCTCTGAGCCACCAAGCAATTGAGCCTTTTTCTGATCCAATGAATATTTAAGTATTTTATACAAATATTTATTATGTAGTAATTGAGAACAAGTGAGCAAACAAGAATAACTCCGTATGTTGATGCTTACTGTAGTTTTCTGGTCGTGGTGAAACAGGATGATGTTGGAGCTCTAGCACATGCTTTTGCAAGCACTCATTAGGCAAAGTGAATAGCTTTGATGTGACAGGCTACCTTTTGAATATTCTGTGGGTCAGAAGTATAAGGGCAATTGCTTGGTGAGTAGGAGATCCAGATCTGCCAGAAACCAGTTTTGAACTGGTAGTCTCCAGGTGAATGTTATAATTACTTACTTAAATTTGAGTTAAGTTCATTCACCATCTTTCTTCCTTAAAACTACATCTTTGTATGCTTGATTCTTGGAGGGAGGAGGAGGCATGGCTCCAGTGCCAAAAAGTACCATGTTGGACCTTGCCAACTTATGCTACAAAGTCAGCTGTGCATCTGAGGCCTTTCTCACTTTACAATCCTGAATTTTTGGGTTTTGCTTCCTTGCTTATATAATGTTCCAATACGCTTCAAGTGCTTCTTTTGAAGAACATGAAAAATGGAATGGAATTTGTATGATAATTGAAGTTACGTTGCTTAATTCATGAATTGTAGTTCCTGATATTCTAGAAAACCTGTGCAGAGTCAAATGTCACCTCTTGGCCATAACACCTTTCTTTCTGAGGTATAAGTAGTAAGAGGGGAAATAAAAGAACCTAAATTTAAAAAGAATGCCTAATCTTTTTCTATTGTTTTATATTTTTAGCTGGTGCAAAAAATAATTAACATTATTGCTGTATGTTCTACTGTGTAGGTGTGTTTTAATGTCAGCCTTTTGTTAAGCAACCACTTCTGGCTAGTAATGAACTGTTAACTTAGAGTGAAGAAAAAGACTTGTGAGAAAAAGCAAAGAACAAAGTTGTTGTTACTTTTTCTTTTTTGGTCTTTTTTTTTTTTCCTGTGGGATTTGGTTTTACTTGCTTCTTCTATAAAGCCCTAAGATACCTGATGAAAGAGAACACATGGCAGGAGCACACTGCAATAGGCCACAGGCCTGGAAAACTCTCTGGGTTATATAAGAAAATTGCTTGCCTTTGTTGCTAGCCCTAATTATTCTTCATTGGACGATAGGGTAGAGTCTTCTAATATTTTTTCACTCTACTCCTGGACTTCCAGGATTGAAAGGATTGTCTTACCACCTATTAATTATTTCTGTTAATGGAGGTGAACATAGACAATTATCAACAAATAAGTGCATGCTGCCATGAACAAACAAGTTTTGGCAGTCATCTCGCTAACAATGCTGCAGGAAACAATAAAATGTACCAGTAAGCATATTACTTTCTGCATACCCTTGAACTGAAATCAGCAGCTCAGACACATCAGTCATAGCAAGAAGGTGCTGATACAATGCATATATCTTCTGTTAGATCAAAAAGACTTGAAAACTTTTTTCCTCCTGAAGACCATCTATTTGTCTTGGCTGAAACTAATAGAAATTCTGGATTGTTTGAGGGTTGGGTGTGGTGGTAGTGACAGCGGCAGGTACAGACAAAAAAACAAGTTTCTAATTCAGTAGATTTGGTTAAACTGGAAAAGATGTCAAAGCAGGCAAGTTTTGAAACACGGTCTTTTGAATTTAAACTAGTTTGCTTTAAAAGTAAATACTTATTCCCAAATCTGAAGTTAAACCTTGTCCTGAGCCAAAACCAGAATTCCAATAACATGCCCATACAGGGCTGAAACAGTTGCCGTGGTAGAGGAGTGGGGGTTTTGTCCTTTATTTTCTACTCCAACATCCTCCAGGAAAGTAACCCAGAACATTTATTGTATTCTACCTTCCTTAGATCACCAGTTAATTAGGGAGCCTATCCAGTAGGTAACCAATTTGTGGTGCAATGTATTGTTAACCACAGTGTAGTTTCTTAGAGGATAATCACAGGGCTCCCCAATAGAAGTGGAAAGTGTTGCTTTTCTCTTCTCATTTTTTTTTATTTTTCTTTTTTCAGATCCCTGATAGTGTTGCTTGACCTTAATGAATTTAAGTGAGTTTAATCAAGAACTGTTTAGCATCTGTAAATGTTGAGCAACTTAGATTCAAGTGGTAAGGCTTTTTCATTTGAATAAAAAAATGGTAATTTTTCAGTAGTTTGTTTTAACAAAAGAGTGAATAATTTTTATGCCAATGCTTGTAGGAAAACTTGTTCAGCACAGAGGACTAGTAAACAAAAAGAATACTTAGACTGCTTTTTCCCTGTATTTAGCAGACTTATACAACAAATGAGAGTATTGCAGAAAGAGTTTTGAGGTATTGTCTTAATATTCAGCAGTATATCGTGTACTCCCACAATTAAATTGATAAAATGGCTCTGCAAATAAGAAAGCTTTAATTTTCTCATCTCTGGTAACAGCCTTGAAGCTGCTGGCTCAACTCAATGTCAGAGTGGGAACTGGGCTATGAAACATCCACTGATACAGAGCAAGAATGGGAACCTTCAGGCTGTGGTTCAGATTTGTCTCAATTTTTTCATTAACATTTGATAGTCTATCAGAAGCAGCTTTCTGGTGAGTTTTCACACGCTTGGGTTTGTTTCATTCTTTTTTTTTTTTTTTAATTTGTTAAAAGCGATGGGTAAGCTAGTTGCCAAGAAGCTCGGGCCTTCCGGAAGGTAGGGATTCAGCTTTGCTCAGGACCTTGCCAGCTGCATGAGGCCAGCAGCACTTAGGGCTGCTTGGGCACAGGACCCACAGAGCCCAGAGGCAGGGCTGCTCCCAGCTGCTCGCTTCTCCTGCAGCCCCAGTGGATTTGTGCTGCTGGCTGCTAGTGCTCTGTGCTGCTGGTTAGAATTAGCCCAGAAAACCATGACGCTGAAGGAACTTTTTGAAGGGAATTTAAGCATAATTTTAAATTTGAGTAACCCAAGCGTTTGCTGGAGCGGTGATATAGCATACGCTCAGCTGATGGTCTTTGTACAGCTTATGGCTGATCCTCTTACCAAACTGGGGGAAGAAAGCAGAAGAGCCTTTGTATAGCAGGAGAGCATAGTTTATTACCCAGTAGGTGCAATTTAAAAAGATCTGAGGGAGAGATGACAGATGTGAGGAGAACTTATGTCCAAGTTGGGTCAGTTATATTTAGATGCCTTGGTATATTTGTGTTTTGAAATGGCTTTTTGAGAAATAGCAGTCCTAAAAAGCAGACCAAAGCAAAGCCAAACAACATGCTGTTTGATTTCACATCAAACCTTTAAGACAGGATAATATTCACTCCAGGGAGAAAGAATGGCTGAATAAATATGTAGAAACTTAAAGGTACTGAGATTTTGAGCAGTCAGTGTGCACTGTCCAGTGACATGTACTGAAATTTTATGGAACAGCTCTGTAAACTTAGAGTGGAATTTATTCTACACTGTAATTATGGAGCCAGGGTTTTTGCAGAAGCTGTTGCCTCAAACAGGTTTGTACCAAAATATGTTGAGGGTTTTTTGTTTTTTTTTTTTTTGGTGACCTATGACTCTGCCCTTTGTAATCTCTCAGCTGTTGAATCTTAACCTCCAGCCAACACTACCCCAAATTTTCAGCAAGTCTTTACCTTCTCCTCCTCCTTCCCTTCCCTTGACCTACACTGAACATTTAAATAACTGTATGATGTGGTCGTCTGTTCCTGCTCCCCTCTGGCATCCTCACATATTACCTTTCTTTTTGAAGTAGCTTAATAGCTCCTGGGGCATCTCAGTGTCTCTGTGGCCATGTGAAACCAAGCCTGGTGGATTTCTGGTCTGGGGGCAGTGCCTAAGAGCTTTGATATTAAAAATATGTTTTATCCACTAATGAAATTACCAGTAGAAAACTGCTAGAACAAAAATTAGTGGCAAAGTCTTAGAAAAATACTACTAGGAGAGAAAACAGATAATCATCTGTGGTTTTTCATTGCAAACCTACTATTTTTCCATAGATTTTTTTCCCCTATGACGAGGAATTCTTGGTGGTTGAATAATGAAGCATTATTTTAATGGTGTTTTTTGTTTGTTTCACTACTTTTTCTGATGTAGGATTAATTTTTTATATATATATATGTATTTTTTTTTCTTCCTTTTTAAGCACTATGCATCCTAAGTTAGACCTCGAGGGACTTGAATTTCAAGAATCCTTCCCTTCACTCTCACCCCTCTGGTACATCTTTACCTGCTGCCTTAATCTCTGGCTTGATGGAAGCCATTGCTGTTGGTTTTGTTTCTCTCCTTTTCTCCACTCCATCAATACTCCCCCAACTGCCTCTATCAAAAAGGCCTGGTGTGCAAGCAGCCAGCTGTGTGCGGAAGTAAACCAAGCTTTCTATCTTTTCTAGTGTAAGCTACCAGCAGGGAATCGATGCATTTCTGTTTTCCCCTGCACCACCCTCCTATGTCCAACTAAGTCTCTGCTGGTTTTGTGTTTAGTTTTATTTAGCACGTGTTGCTGCTGCTGCTTCGCTCTCAGTCAAGGAAACAAGTTTGGGCCACCCTTGGTACCAAAACTGTTGCATGTTCTCCTGGGAGTCATGTTTATGGTGCCAGCTGTGCTTCTCCCATGGGTCAGTACAGAACAGTTCCTTGTAGGTGGACAGAGGGACATGCAGGAAGCTGTTCCTGGTTTTAATGACCTACTGAGACTTGATTTCTTTGTACTGCTTTTGACAATTCTTGTGACATTTAATCAGAATCCTATAGTACTGCTTCTCTGCTTCTGTGAAAGCCTTAGTTCCTGGAGACATGGGATTATATGAGAAGCTTTTCTGGGTCTTTTGTATTTGTGTGAGGTTTTTCTTTTTTTCTTTTTTTTTTTTTCTGATCATTTGAGCTTTGCAGAAAAGCTTTAAAAAATGTCACCCAGTAAGATTCAAAACCCGAAGGGAAAAAATAAATAAAAATAGTGTATTATTTCTGTATAAAAATACATACCAACAAAAAAACCTCTTGTGACTGTTCTGCAGTGTTTGTGAAAAGTCTGGGTTGTCCTGTACAATGGGAAGTAAGTGTGGAGTGGACCCTGCAGATTTGCCAGTCTTTCTATATTGCTTTATTCCTTTTCAGAAAAGAAAAAGGAGGGGAGAATAATGAAGAAACCTTTGCAGTGAAGTGTTGTTGAAGGGGTACTGTGCACATCTTATGAAAAAACAAAACAATGCTCCCCCCCCAATTCCTCTGTAATCAGCTGCTGCTTCTCTTTTTAAGTAGCTTTAAAATCATGAGCTAGATAGGAAGGAGGGTGGAATCTTTGCCTGCCTCTAGCTCAGAAACGAATATTTAGTCATGTAGAAAGGGTTTATGAAAGCAGATTCCCTTTTCAAAGATGATTGTCACAGTAGCTTAAATTGTCTGCCAAGCATCGTAATGGAGTTTTACTTCTGTAGGGAAACAAAAGCAAAAGATAAGCTTAACTCACTGAAACAAAAAGAGAACAAAGGGGGAAAAACATCAGAACAGCGAAGAGTCTCACTGATGACAAGGGAGCGCAGTGATTTCCATGCAAGTAACGACTTGAAAAGGGCTCCTGAAATAAGGTTAACACACTGAACAGATTCAGAGGTTTTTCCGTTCTGCAACAAGGCTCAGATCCTATGGTAGCAAGCACGGGGGGACAGGTTTGTGGACTCGAGAGCAAAGCCAGTCTCCATTCCCTAAGCTCTGAAAGATACTCTGAAGGCAGCATCTGGGGCTAAGTGCCCATCCAAAAATTTGACTGGGCAGAGAAAGAAAGAGATTCCCAAGTGGAAGAGAAATCATGCTGTGTTTCAGACATAATCCAAACAAATTTGGGGTACTTAATTTCTTGCTATTTTTGTTCCTCTGCTGGAAATGGGATTAATTGGCTCATCTTGCTATTTCTCCATTTTTAGTTGGTACTGAAGGTATGCCTTAGGCCAAAAGACAAGACAAGGCAAGGTGACTTGGTAAAGCAATAGTAGTAGAAACTGTTCCTTTCAAGGAGAGAGGAGATGTTTGCATTTGAGATAAGCAGCTATGAAGCACTAGTGCTGTCAGGAAACCAGAGCTCGCCACCAATCTGCAAATGTCATGTTTAGCCCCTGTCTATCCCATGCAGCCTGTAAGAATTAGTATTTTGTTTCAAATTCTTACATTGTTTATACATATTTATTATTGAATATGAAAGAAAAAGATTACCTACGCTTTATATGAAGTAATGAGTGAATATCAACCAGGTAAATAGTCCCTAGGATTGTAGGAAATTCTGTCTATTGGGACATAGCAAGCTATCTGAATTTCCAGAAATCCAGCTCTGAACCTGCATATGCTCAGACGTTTAGGATTCCTGCATTGAATGTTTGTGTGTTTAGACTTGAATGCAGGACATGAATCTATATGTTAACCATATTATACTGAAATAAAAATTTGCCAGGACCTAACTTCAGTATTCCATTAAAAACCCTGTGAGCTCCACTTTCCTTATGAAGTGGAAAAGAATATATCACATGAAACTTTAGAAGTAGGTTGCTGAGGTTGCTGACACCATTTTTCTTTAAATACTTCTTGTGGTGTGTTTTTTTTTTTTGTTGTTGTTTTTTTGGTTTTAAGTTTAAGTTCAAGTTCACAAGTTACTTATAGAAAGAAATGATGAGCAGCATCACAAATGTGTGAGGCTTGCATCAAGCTTTTCTGCCCTTGGAGTCAGGGGTGACGTTGCAGGTACGGGGGTTAGACGATTGAACTTCAGGTTTAGATTTACATAATGAATTCATCCCTTTCCCTTGAAAAGGGACCCTGACATTTATTCCAGAGGAGTGACAGTAAACCTTTTGGTACAGTCCTTCTCTGCCACTTGGTTGAAGAGCAAAAGATGAGAGGGTTGATTAGATGGCACCTCTATACAGCAAGCCAGCTGGGTGAGCTGAAGTGCCTGCACACATCCCAGGCTGCTTGTGGGAGACTTCAGGATATGCTGTGAGCTGGTTTGGGTTAATGTGACTTATTTTGGCCGTTTGTCTCCCCTAATTTTTCATCATATGAACTTAGCTTCATAACCAACTTACAGTCATCATAGTGCAATAGTACAGCCTTACGTCAAGCCAGTCTAATTTTTTTTACAGTTGGGTAATATCCTTTATGATTAATGGAGAGAACTGCTATTACACATCTCGACTCTAGTGTCTTGCTGTGGAACTACTGGCGAGTGTCGGATGCAAACCTGGCTGGATAGTGGTGTTGAGGGATTACTTATCATCCCTTTTGTTTTCAAAAATGTACAGGGTAATGTACTGAGTGCAGCTTGGGAAAGGTCTGTTTTGATAGTGTTTCTTTCTGTTGGGTATTTTTGTTTTCGTGATGATTCGGATGATGCAGTAGGGAGAGTACTTATTAAGCCTGTGGATGACGTGAAGCTGGGACAAGTTATAAATATGTTGGAGGGCACATCAGAGAAATAATCTAAAAAATTTTGATGTGATTCATTGAAGATAAATGTAGGAACAATCACTCGGATTTTTGTGAAAGGATTGCGAAAAAAGATCTGGATTTGTAGCGTGTGTCACAAGCTGAACGTGAGTCAGCAATGCAGTTCTTGAGAACACAGTTCGCACAGAAATCAAAACTCCCTGTTGTGAGGAAAAACAGCAGTCGCCCTGGTGGCACTGCCTGAGGGTCACCTGGCATCATCCTTCTGCTTTGTGCTCCGCCTGAGACCTGAGCTTGGTTTTTGTGGTTGGTGTGGGGCTCTGTGCTTCAAGGTGGGGTGACTAAGACTACCTTGGGGCTGCTTAGTCTGAAGAAGGTGCCAGAAGGTGCAATAATAAGCATCAAGAGAGAAATCTGTCCTCTGTTCCTGCTACAAAGAATTTAAATTTAATCAAGCGTCAGGTATGACAAGAAGCCAAACAGTAAGGCTTGGAAGATGAGCTAGATAATCTGAGAGGCATCTCTTTGACAGCCTTTAACACCAGCCTGGTAAGGTCTGTTAGGTTTTATGGTGAGCTTGGTGCCCCGTGTTCCTCGGAGTGTTTCCTGTGAGTTATAGCCACTGATACAGCCCCTCTGAATCACGGCCTGTCTGTGAACGAAAGCCACCGTTAGCGGCGTGTGGTGAATCATAGGCCTCCGAGACAAACGATTGCTTGGCCTACTCCCTTGGGAGCCCAAGGACTGAAACTGAACTTGAGGTAGACTGAGGTGTTGTGGTGCATGTTTTATTTGTCTATATCCATATTTTTCTCCGATCCAAATACAAACAGTTCTGCTGAAAGCCTTTATAAATCTTGGTGTTTGTGCCCACTGTTGGACATATCCAAGGACATCACGGCGAGTCTGTGACATGCTGGAGTGCTGATAAGGTGCATCTGTGGGGTTTTGTGAGGGTACCTCCTCACATGGGAATTTGTCGTGGGAAGGAATGGTGCTATGAAGGCGTAGGAGGGAACTCTTGTCTGCTCTGAGGAAGCGTGCCAAGAGGAAAGGCAGACATCGTGTACCTGCCTGCTCAGGGCATTGTTTGCTGTGGCCTTTTTACGGCGGCAGTGCATGCTCCCCTCTTGGGTTGTGTTGGCACCACTTCACGAACCGCCTTGTTTGCAGGCCTGCATGATGACCTGAGTCAAGGAAGTGATCTAAACTAGATGTAACCAATAAAGAAAACTATTTTTTGCTGAATTTTTTCTTGGCTTAAATGTGGCTTCCTACTTGAACCCACAGACAGCTGTACCAACCCAACGGGGTTTTTTGAGCAGGGATAGGAATGAGTGGAATGGGAGGGTTTGAAGGATGCCTGAACTTTTGCTTGTGCCAGAATAAACATGCCTAATTACAGCCCAAATGCTCCCATAGCCGGAGCAAATGGCTGGAGCACAGCAGCCTGGTAAGTTCCCATCTTCAGGTGTGCAGCTGAGGCTGTATGTAGCATGCAGCTATATTGTCTGTCAAGCACCAAACATGTAATTTGTATTCTGTTGCTTATGTAAGCATTAAATTACATGCTGTTATAGTCTTGAAGGAAGATATTTAAAGTCATCTAAACTTTAATGGAAACAAAGATTTCAATTATTCTTCTAATGATAAGGATGAAAGTTTTCTAGTTTATCTAGAAAAAGCCCTGTTCTTTAATGAACCTCGGTAATTAGAAATGCACTAGTCTATAACTGAATTTCTAATGAATAATCTATAGATTTAGCAGCTTCTGTCTTCTTTCCCTTTGTCCTTTATAAAGTTCCCAGTTGGCTACATATTTCCTGCTGTGCACTCATTGAGCACGCTACTGTCTTGCCATATGGTTGCCTTCCTCTAGCGATTAATAGGATTGTATGCAAAGGCCCCTGAACCTTTGGGGACTATATATTTGCTTGTGGTCTTGTCAGAACATGCAGCATTTCGACACACAATTTCTCACATTTATGTCCACTGAATAACAAGTTGCCCAAAAGACAGGATAGTAACATAATTGTGGAGAACTTGAACACAGCAGTTAGGCTTACAAAATTTTTTAAAATATGTATTTTAGAATTGTTTATCTTTTCAAGCTTCTTGGGTCATTTTCTAGAACTAGTTTTTATGGCTGAATGCATGTTTCATGGATGCATGTAATCAGTTTCTTGGCAAATATATTTACAAGGTCATTATTTATTGTAATTTTTCCTTTGCATTATTTAAAAACTAATGTGACCACAAATAAGTAAACTTGATGGAATCAGAAAATGTGGATAGAGTAATCGTAAGGTAAGAGAAGGAGGAAAAACACTACAGAAACAATAGTCAGAGGTATCTATTTAAATTAAAAAAAAAAAAAAGGAAAAAGGTATTAAGTAGCAGTGTATTGACGTTGCTAAGCAGTGCACCTTTTGCCCCATTTACACGAGCACTGAAGCATTTGAGGAGTGTTTTAGGTAATTTTTACACAGATTTTTCTTCAGAGTTGAAAACTATAGGCACCTTTTCAGAAGAAATTTTCTCTGAATTTTCTTCTCTTTGTGCTACTGGAGCCTACTTGTGTGACATTTGAAAGTGGCTGTGCATGATTTCCCCTTCGTTATACCTCTCATTACGTGACACGGGGGAGGCTGTTCTGCACCAAGCCCCACAGCCTTCAGGAGTCTGAGCCGCTCCGTCTTGGAGCATCACCTCTGCAGTGTCTGTGCCACTGCAATATGTGTTTCACTGGGATATGGAGCTTTTTTTTAGGGATGTCTGGGAAATGATTGACATGTGAATCTGACCTTGGTTCACTAAGAGAAATGTTGTATGCTTGTGCTATGGATCTTGAGGTGCCCTTGAGGAGGAAGGAGCTTCAAGGGTGAAAATGTGCCTCAAGTGCTTTAGTAGAGGTTGAAGAATCTGAATTAGTTCGTGGGTTTTGGGTGTCTCTGAACAATCCTCTTCGTTCAGGATTATTTAGACTGTAAACTTGTAGAAGGCGGGGCATATCCCATTTTGTATATTATACAGTGTCTAGTAAAAAATACATATTTCTGCATGTATCTGAGAGTAATAGTCAGGATTTTTGATCAGGTATATCTTTTTGGGTGGAGCTTAGTCCTGCCAAAAGAAACAAGGTGGTGGTGGGGAATAGATTTCAACCTCTGTACTGAAATTTTAGCAACATTAGGGATGTAGTGGGTTGATAAAGCTGAGACTGAGGAAGTTGGTAGGTATTTTAGTGCACCAATATTATGGTGACTTCAGGGCTTGCTTAGCTGCTGGGGAATTCAGGAGATCTTTCAGACCTTATTTTTCTTCAGTATATCAGGAAGGGGAAGCAGAGAGAAGATGATGGCAACTAATCCTCTTGTGATGCTGGAGATGATGATTTTACTAAACCTGTTAAGTTTCTGTGGGTCTGCCTGGAAACTGGCTTAGGGTAGGGGATTACAGAGCTTGTCACAACTATTGGATGCACAGTTGCAATGGAATGCCACTGGGTCCTTGCCTTAGCTTCTTCTATAAGGTCATGTCAGCTCCTGTCTGCTTTATGTGTCTGCCTTTATGATTCTAGCATCTTGGGGAAAACTCCCCACACCTCCAGCTAACTCCCAAAAAGGTCAGTATCATTTCTTTTTCTTAAACACTCTTCCCCCTCCTCCTTTTCTTTCACCCTGGAAATATGAGAATGTCACTCTCAACTACGCCCCATGAACATCAGATGGTTTTGAACAGATACAAAACAGCATGCCAGGTTCATGTCTGTCTACACACCTGTTGAATCTACATCCAAAAACCTCGCCAATGATTTTTAATATAGAAAATGCAGCATCATTCAGTTGTTGTTAAAGATGCTTATTTGACCTGACAGTGTTAATGAGTGTGTAACATCAGCTAAATCTAAAAAGCTGCTGCATTCCTTTAGTTTCAGGGCCCTGGACACATTTTTCCTTTTTAGCTATCCTGATGAGGAAAGAAACTAATTTATTGCAGATTAACTTGAACAAATTTAGAACAGTTGATCAGTTTGTGTCCTTTCCCCGTTAGGTTAAGTGTCTTCAGGTAAAATGAACAGTGACTGTACCTGGACTGGAAGTAACTGGAATGCTGCAGTGCTCCAGGAAAAGGGCTGATATGTTTATAAATGTCTACAAGAATATCAAACAACAAATAAGCGAATAGAAGCTGTACTAATCAATTTGGGACTTCACTGTTTGGCATGTGAGGAAGTGGGGAGGTATTGGCCCCCCTTCTATAGTGGTTAATTACGTTTCCCACATGACATTTCTCTCTCCTTGACACATCCCATCATTCGCATCAGTGGTGATTGTCACCAGCCCCCCTGGCATCTCCTGTGCTTGTTTGAAAGATGGAGCCATTTGTTTAGGGGAAAAACAAAAACAACACTGTTTTTTTCCGCTGTCCTAATTTTCTCTCCAACTTAGTTGAGATACTCAGTGAGATTTTTATTCTTATAAACAAGCTTATTCTCCGGATAGGCTTTTCCCAGATGTCCCAGCCCTATTAGATACCTTGGTTTCCATGTGTTTTGTTACCTGTGAGAGATGTGTGTTTGACATAGTATTTTCTTAACTAGAAAAACATATTTATATTCCATAGTTAATAGAATACAGCTGTTCTGTGTATGGAGTTAGAGCTGGTGAAGCTTTTTTTTTTCAAGTAGGTATTCTCTACGTGTCTAAGTGTCCAAACAGAAATATTCTGTGTACATAATGTATTAAAAAATGACACTAGCTTCTTGTCTTCTGGAGGACAAGAAGGCTTTTATCATTTTAAAGGCCTCTCAAGGAAATGAAACAATACAGTTGTACTGGTTTATTTATGTTGCTGTTGTTGTACCAGTATCCCATTTGAATGGTTTTATTCCAGAATAAGAATTCACATGGGAGGTAACAGCAGCCCTAGTAACTATTCCAGGAGCTGTTCCAACATAAATGAGCACAGTGCAGCTTCCTGGGAAGATGCTGACCTTTCAGTCTGGTGCAGGGCAGCCCTTCTGCCCACTCTTCCTCTGCATAAGATCTTGCAGGAATGGGATTGACACTGTGACATACAGGAGAGTGCTGCATATTTTCTGTGACTTCAGTGTGAACCCAACATGCCCAGAAACTATGAAAAAGCTGGAAGTCTGACTTTATTAATGAAAATAATTTTCCCCGTGATGTTGCCAAACTCTGTCGAAAAGTTGTTTCATCTTTACTTAGGCACTGCTGTGCCAGCAGATGTCCAGTTTCTCCCTCTAATCACTTTTTAAACTCTTCCACAATAACTAACTCCCACCTTGTTAAATATTCTGGGAGATTTGAAGCTTCATGGTGTTTTTACCTTGCAGCTCAGGACTGAAACCTGGCCAAGCAACAGAAAATTAGATTTAGATCTGGGAAAAGGCTAATAGTGGGGGATCCCTGTGGTCCTTAAGACAGTGCTTTCTATTTTTACATAAGCACTGATAAAGGGGAAGGGAAATGATGCAGAATTACTTAGAGGAGTCGACACTGAGGGGTGGTAAAGGGAATGTCAGGGAGACCCGGTAGGGAGGGCAGCAGGGTGGTGGGTGCAATCTGGGGCACTCAGCATAGGAGGAATCAGTAGACCTGTGGCTGAACCCGGCTGACTTTTGAATTAGCGGTAGTCTCTTGGGGACAGAAGTCTTCGGCATTAAGGTGAGCTTCTCAGTGCAACGTGGTAGTGAATGCTTGATGGCAATTATTGATTGGAGGCTCAGAATGTGGTGTATGTATTGGATTTCAGAGGTGATGTGTTGGGCTGTCAGAGAAGAGCAGACAGTTTCTGCTCTCTCCCTGACAAGTAGATTCAGTCATAAGACCAACAATTGCAAGGCATTAAGCTTGAATGGATCTAGCTGCCTGGGGCAATTAGGGTGGTGCTCTTCCAGAGGGTCTGTTTGTGTAGGGAAAAACTCTTCTGAGGATAAAAAGCAAAACAAAGCAGAACGTAAAACCATTGATGTTTTTGTCCTTTGCCAAAGTCATTGCTGAAGAGCACAGTAAAGGAAGATGAGGGAATGTCATGTACGTATGATATGCCCATATTAATGTGGGGGGGTGGCAGAGGGGAACTTGTGGAAGCTTTTGAAAGCTGGTAACAGATAATATATGAACCCATCCCTTGGGCATGTAAACTGATAGCAGGTGGGATCCCAGCACATTACTGAAGAACATAATTCTGAAAAAGCCTGTCAACCTTCTCTTCTACTGGAGCGTAAGATACATGAGACGCTGGGTATTGGTCTTTAATCTTTCTTTTTTTTTTTTTTTTAAATTCTTAGTTAAACAGAAATGTTTCAAGAGTGCTTTTAGTCTGTCTGACCTTGGGCTCAGGATCCCAAAGGGTCTGTGTAGCTACTCAAAGCTGTGTTGGACCTACGTGGTGGTTGATAATACATCAGGGTAGCATAGTTTCAAACATGTTCTGAAAATGAGTTGCTGTTAACTGGAGCTCTGTGAGCAGGTATGGGGAGAGCAACATTGTCCCTGGCTGTAGTATATTGGTAGCCTCAGGGACACAAGATTTTAGTTAACGAAAAACTTATGTTGCTCTACCCCATTTCCTCAACTGCACTGAATGCAAAGCCATCCAAGATCATTGAAAAGAACTTGCAAAGCTTGGTAGATGCAAAGGCAGAGGGGCTGTGGAGGTATGAGGAACCCCCAGCCGCACTTGGAATCTATGACATTTCCCATAATAAGAAGTCATAACAGTGAAATATCATTCAACTGTAATGTAATAAACTTTAACTGAGGCATAACAATGGTTTGGGGAATTCCACTCTTACTAGTATAAATCTGTAGATTTCAGCAAGGTTATTCTGATCCAAAATTGTGCAGTTTAGAAATGCTGTGGTCCTCTTATTTCTTCAAAGCTCGGCTTATCAGAGCATTTAGGATGAAATCACATCCTTGTTGAAGTCAACGGCAAAGCTCCCACTTATTTTGATAGTGTCAGATTTCACCCATTGCAAATTGCCGAACATTATAGAATTCAGTCAGATGTAATCAAAACATAAATGCAAATTGGTATCATCTCATAATGGAGCAAATACAGGGGGAGTATCTTGCTAGTGGTGGTGTGAAAGACACATCTGTGCATATTTTTAATGCACCTATGCAGTGATGAACAGATTTAGATACTATGTCATTATGATCACAGGGGAGATGCATTTGCACTGTCATTGACTGATTACTTCTGCTTATTCTTGTTCTTCCCTAGTGAGAAATCTAGGGGTTATGATGGACAAAGCAGAAAAAATAATCTATTTGTACCATGGCTTCAGATGCCAGTGACCATCCCTCCACTGCATGGATGTCAGGTACACTACTGAATGCTGAGAGGCAGCGGAGTCTCATTCTCTGAGAAACAAATGAGGGGAGCAGAAGTACCTACCTGTTATCAGGGAGTCTCTGTGATAGCAAAATTACTGAGTTCTGATTAAGTACTGTCTGCTTCAGAGCCCTCTGTAGATCTTCTCAAATCAGTATTATATTGGATAGTGTTTTGAGGTTACTTCTTCCAATATAGGAAATACTTCCCAGATGCTTTTGAAAACCTGGTCTGATTTTTTCACACTTTCGGGGGGGTTGAGGAGAGGGGGAACAAACAGGGAAAGAAAAAAACATCACCACCTTCTTGGAATAGTGGGAGTGGTGATGATGAGAATTAGGTGATTTACTTGGTACAGTCAGTCACCAGGTTAAAGTGTTCTTGAACCTTTAAGATAATCATAAATTAAAACCCAGAATTTCTATTTTAAAACTCAGCCTTTAAAAATATTGAGGGGGAAGACTACCTTTTCCAAATTATCTGAGTCAGCCTGGAACCTTTGTTATTCAACATGATTCATTTTAGGGAATGCAGCTTGTGAATCAGAATGGGGCTGGAATGTTGAAGAGAAGGAGAAGTATCTTAATGTGTCTTCCAAGCAACAATTTTCACTTGAAAGCTAGTTCTTTCCTCTCCTTGCCTGCTAATATAATGGTACATAGCAGTGGACAACAATATGAATAAGCTCGCTGGCCAAGTTGGAGACAAGTTGGACACTGATGAGAGAGCTTTGGAAGTGGCTGTGCGGAGTTGCACAACTGTCAAGTATTGTACAAAATGGGACCAGCATGTTTCTTTAGTGTATAATCAGGCCTTTCGAGAAGAAATGCAGGTGGGTTTAGCAGGCAGCTCTGGATAAAATAAGCCATGTGTTTGTGGTCTGTTGTTTAGGAAACTTTGATTAACAGCTCTCCATGAGCATGTTCAGCACTTCTGTCCCCAAGTACTGTCAGATTGAGGAGAATTAGCCCACTCTTACTGCAGCCATGGACCCATATGTAAATATTTTCTTAGCATGCTGAATCTCTTTCCCCAGGGTTTTGAATGAAAATTTCTGTCTGAATGTGTACTGTGGTCAAAGGAGAAGTCTTAAGATTTTTGAGAAAGTGCTAATGCATCATGTTGATGCCTATTGTAATGTGACACAAGATTCCTTTTATGCTGCATCGCCGCGGCTAGAGGTGTTCCCTTCCTTTGTGCTGGTGGTTGGA